>NC_081409.1:486012117-488570072 GCF_030272615.1 Cryptomeria japonica
CAATTGAAGAAGAAACATTTGATAATTTACCATTTGAACCTAATGCAATTGAAGAAGATACCGCATTGAATAATCAATTAAATGATGAACATATTACATCTTCTCTACTTGATGAATTGAATGTATATAATGCACCGATGTTAACACCTCCTAGAATCATTCATAGGAAACCAAAGTATCTAATTGACAATCAATGATGAGAATATATTCAAGTCAATGCCTAATAAAATGAATGAACGAACTTGTAGGAGAATGGTTAAAAGAATATGGAAAAACTATTTTAAAAACTTAAATCAAACCGCAAGATGTCAATTAATTGTTCAAATGATTAAAAATTTGAATTTAGAGAGACAATGAAATTCTAGCCCTAAGATCATCTAAAAGTCACAGTGAAAGAACTATTGTCAGAAATATATTTGATGCATATCAATCTATTGGTTCAAAATCACGTAGTAAAGATTCTAATGCTACTCGACGTGTCATTATATCAACCATAATGAGCAAGAAAATAAAAAAATATCGTTTGATAAGCAAAACAAGTAAGTCATTGAATGTTAGTAGAACAACATTAAGTAGAGCATTAAAGAGGCGAGAACAAATAGAGGAACCTAACAATAATTCTGTTTGGGCATTCTTGGGTAGACTACCACGCAAAGACAAGGTTGTTGTAGATGCACTAAAAACATTAATGAAATTTTCTGGCATGACAACACAAGAGTATCACCCAACCAAAGAGATGTTGTTAGAAGGTGAATTGGGTCTAAAAATCATGAGCCACATGCGAAACACTATTTGGATATGAATCAAACTAAATTTTATGAAAGATTCCTTCAAAAGTTTCCTCAAATAAAAATTTCTCAAGATTTTTTGAAATGGCAAAACCTTTTTATATTAAGATTAATCATGTACGCACCACGTGTTGTTGTAGGATGCATTTTGAATTTTCTATGCATTATGATATTTTTCATCATATTTGTTCTACTTTGCACACTAACGATGTTTTGCAGGAATGTAATATATGCTACCTTCTAAGTCGGTAAGAGAATTTATTTCAAGTGTGTTATGTAATAGACATGATGGTTGCATTTATTATAAGATGCCTTGTTTGGAAGATTCTTGTGCTATATGTGGTGGTTTGCAACGTTTACCAAGATGCATACATTTGGAGAGCACATATGAAATTGGTACGAAACTAGTTTTTTTGGAAAATACAAGACAATCACATATGGAGTTAAAGATGGAAAAGATTTGAAGAGATGTGAGCTAGTGAAAAAAAGATATATGTGTAGCTCAATTTATGAAAATGTTTCAAAAGAAACTAGTTTATGAGTACATAATGCATACACATAGAGCTCAATGGTTAGATGAGAAATTCAAGTTGTGTAAGGACACATTTCCTCTTGGAACCATTATCTCTATTGTTGATTTCGCTGAAAATTATACACTACAACCTCAAAATGAAGTGCAATCCATGTATTATCACTCTACACAAGTTTCTATTTATGTACACATAGCATTCATGCATGCAAATGATAGCATAGAGGAGGATAGAAAGGTTGTAAGAGAGTATCACTTCTACATAAGTGATGATTGTACTCATTCATCAAAGTTTGTACAAGGATGCTTTAAAGTTTTCTATGATAGTTTAAGGGAAAGGAACATACGATACAATTGACACTTCATATGGTCAGATAATTGCACCGCACAATTCAAGAATGCAAGGATGTTTTATTGGTTGACAAGGATGCATGTGACAAGTGATGTACAACATTTTTGGAATTTCACTGAGGTTGGACATGGTAAGGGAGAGCATGATGGTGCAGGAGCATGTGTGAAAAGAGCCCTAACCAGGGAAGAATTGAAGTACGAAGATGGTGCTGAGTTGTTAGATGCAGAAACAATTGTACAATGGTGTAAGTCTATGATGGGTCTAGGTAATCTAGGTACATCAGTGGTTCATAGATATTTTTGGTTGATTACTAAATCTAACATTAAAAATTATCTAGATTTTTGTACAGTTGCAAGATCGAGTGACATGCACTCATTTATGAGTTCAAATTCAAGTTCACTGGTAATTTATACGAGACAGATGGTATGTTTTTTCTCTTTATGCATGTATTGTTTGTGGGAAGAATGTGAATCAGAAGAGTGGGTTGACAAATGGTCTTATAGACTGTTGGTTCCCATTGATTCATATCAAATTCCCAAAGCACTACAATTGAACCAGATGGAGACATCAGTGGATTTTGACCATGTATCAGACCTAGTGGATTCAAGTGATTTTTTGAGTTAATTTTTTTGCAAGTATTCTTTTTGGTTCATTTTGTTGTACATCATACTTTATTATTGGTATTAATTAACACTTTATAAAATGCAGGTCATGTGTATGGAATTGTTGTAGAAGAGAACAATGAAGAAGGAACATATTACTATTTGTGTCATTGTGTTGAGCCTAAAAGAAAATTGACAACCACAATCATTGATGGAGAGGGTATTGAGTACACAATAGGGTTTGTTGTCGTGACAGGAACATGGCTTCAGAGATACCCTATCAAGAATTCTGATGTTTGGTTGTTCGAGGACTTTGAAACACATAGACATATTCTTCATTTCTCTAACCTTTTTGTTGCAACAAATATTCATTTGATGAAGTATCGTGGTAGACCTCATAACAAGATTTTATGGAAAGTTCATGAATCTGACCATGAGGCAATACTTGACACAATACAGGTTAGAGCCAATCCCGAAGGCTCACTTGATTGATTCTACGGTTTAGAGTAGAATGATTTTGAGAATTTTGTATAAATTGTCAATGAATTGTTCTATATTCATTTTTTGTATATATAAATGCCCATGAGCTGATTTTTACATGTTTAGGGGCATAATTTTGTATATTTAAGTGGCAATGAGCTGATTTGTACATATGTACATGCCAAATTTTGTATATTAAAATGCCGATGAGCTGAATTGCACATATTGTAATGCCAAATTTTGTATAAAAGCCCATGAGATGATTTGTATATTAAAATGGCAATGAGCTGAATCACATATATTTTAATGCCAAATTTTGTATAAAAGCCCACGAGATTATTTGTAAGACAATTTTTTGTATAGTCAAATAGCCAAGAGCTTATTTGACCATATTTAGAGGCAAATTTTTGAATAATATGTGACAATGTTTTGTGATTATGTTTTGAGTATATGTGATGTTTCCCTAGTCAATCATGAGCATTCTTGATTCTTGTATAATCATGGATAATTATTTGAGTCATTATCGGGTCATAGGGGTGATAGATTGAGATTAGATACAATCTGAGCAAAAATTGTCATTGTTGTCAAAAAAATTGTCAAAAAAGTTGTCAAGCAACTTCTACATTGTGTCGGTAGGGTATGACTCTCAACGTTCTGGTGCTTTGGGATGCATGACAGAGGCATGCGTAGTGTAAACATGGCCACTTGAATGCACTCATGATGTCGGTTTGTGCACACAAGGAACAGTGTAATGCCCCGCCAGGAACCCTAAAGGAAAACAACACAACTAGGCAACAAAAGGGTGAAATAAATTTTTTTTTATTAAAGACTAAGTGTACTAACTAAAACCATTGCATGTTTAACAACACAATGAAAGTCTATCATATGTTTTCCTAAGGGTAACCAATGAATATTAATTTCATAGATTATATTAACACCAGAGTTAATCAATTTAATTAGATAAATTGAATACTTAAGTTTAAAATTACACATACATCCAAATTTCATAATAAAGAAATAAAAGTATTCCAATGCATCCAATTTCCATAAACCATTTGAACATAAGATCAAAACAATAACATTCATTTCACGGACATAATAATATTACAATATCCATAAATACATGGCTTCCAATAATACCACTAGTTACAAAGATACAATATCAAGGTTACATAAAAGTCTGATACAATGACCACAAGGTCTCAACTGAACAATGATCTCAAACAAAAGTTGGTACATAAAACATGAACCAAGAAACACCAACGAAGCCTTTCCTCACCTGAAGACAAAATCCAGAACATCCGATGGGAAGTGGTAGTACCACCTGACCATGTGATCCCGAAATGGAACCACCCCACCATGCTAGGAGATAGTAGAAAACCCTCAAGCAAGCAAATTAAGACAAGTACGAAAGGACTACAAGACTCTACAAACATCCATGTGACTCAACTCACAAAACACTAGTGACTCTAAGAAGAGAGTGTCATCACATAGCTTGATGGTTACCATGGTACAACCTCCATAGGTCCTAGCCCCCATCCTTGAGTTTCTCCTGGTAACCTCTCCCGAGCCTCCAGTTCCAACTAAGTCTCATGCAGACCCTACCAATCCTTTCGTGAAGACAAGGTAGTAAGTTTGCCATTCCAGGCCTTCTCGTAACATTATGAGCCCTATACAAGCACTCACCTATGCATGAGGTACATTTATCTTAATTAATATTTAATCTACCCACCCCCTAATCAATTATTAGGTTATCACTTTTTAACTAACTTTTGATGGGTTATCCTGTCATCCACTTCGGGCACGACCCCCACTCGAAAGCCACTCTCTCTCCTAGGACACTAACAGGAAATGTTTCTCTCTATGAGAACTCTATGGCGAAGCAGGCAACCATAAACAATCCTAACAAGCACAGGTGAAGGATACACAAATACCAACCCAAGATTGACCATTTGGATAAAAACACACAATGGCTCATATCAAATAGGTTATACAACAACACCTGGTCTAGGAGAAAATAATAACATAGGACACAATGACAATTTAACCAAAATACCAATGGAATTTAAGCTTGACTGAAAACACAATATACACAAGATCCTATTACAGGCAATCTTTCCTTAAAAATAGCCAAAAGCATAAATAACATGCAATTTATGAATTTCCACATAACAAGAATTTACAACTATTTAATACCAAAAACATCCATTTTGTCATTTGTCCAAAAAGATTTAAAATACAAATAATTCTCCTAATGTATTTTCAACATATTCATAGAAATTAACATTCCAAATTGTAATTAAATAATATTTAAAATAATATTTAAAATATTATAATAACTACTAGAAGAACACATATCTAATATATAAATATATATATATATATATATATAAACACATATATGAATATACATATATTTATTTATATACATATATAATTTAACACATAATAAATTTAATTTATCTAACCCCTAAGTACGAAACCCGAAACAGTCATACCGCAGTATGCACAGGGTTTAGAAATTAATTTAAAAAAATAAATTAAAACCACTTAAAAAATTTGTAAAGGCCCTTATCACAGTAGCCTAAGCTACCACTGGTAGCTAGTACTATCGTCCAGTAGCATAGCTACCATCGGTAGCTAGTACTACCATCCGGTAGCACTGCTACCATCCGATAGTACTGTGTACTACCGCCAATAGCGGATGCTACCGTAGGTAGTGTTTTTTTTCAATTTTTTAAAAAAAAATTTATTTATTTATTTTTATATAAATTTTTATATATATATTTTTTTAACAGAACAATAAAAATAATACTTTTTCAATAATTTCATTTTAATAAAATTTTAATAGTAATAATTAAAAAAAACAATATTTTTCCAATAATTCCATTTTCACAAAATTTAATCCTTCTTCATATATATATTTTTAAAAAATTTAACTAACCCAAATAAATTTAATGTGTAATTAAATTTATTTTCTTAAGGTAATTAAAACCATTTCTCAAGTAAATACCCTTTCTCACAAATCTTGCAAATTTCCATGAATCCTAAAATCAGACAAATTTTCTATAATAATTTCTCTTAATTTTCTCAAAATTACATACTTCCCATAAATTAGAAATACACATCAAGCATGGATTTCAAAACAAAACTCGAATTCACCAGAAGAGGGTTTTGGATTTGACAATTATTTTACACACACATCAAGTAGAGAAAAATAGAAATATTAAAAGAAAAAAACACACACAACTAAGAAATCATCCAACCTGGTATAGCTTTCCTGGAAGAAATCTGTAGAAGAGCCCTAATCCTTCCAATAAATTTCTTCAACTAAAATTATTGACCTATTCTTGTGTAACTAAAATAAAGACCTAACCCCTATTTAAACTAAAATTCTAGGTTCAAAAGCTTTTTTCACAAAAAACCTAAATTTAGAATAATAGTAATTTTTTTATTTTATTTTCTAAATTTATCACATGTAATAATTAAAAAACATTATTCTTTGTTTTATTTTCTCATGCACATTAATTAATTTTCTAAATAAAGAATTAAAACAATATTTTAATTCTAATTAATCCTTTTATTCATTTATTTAATTATAACTTTAGAAAATAATATATACAATTAATCTAATTTATTTTTTTTTAAATAAAAATATATTTCTAATACCATGCAGCTTAATTTAATAATTTCTTTAATTAACTAAATTTATAATCTCAATGCATAAACAATATAATAATGAGATAATTTCATAAACTTAATTAATTAATTAATTAAATCCACTAAAACACTTAAATTAAACAAATCTCAAGCAATTACCCATAAAAGATAAAATGACAAAATATGAAAATGGAACAAACTAACAAGACGACCAATTGACAACACTCATATGAGTGTAACTGAGTAAAAATAGGGTCAACTACTATCTCCTCCACTTCCATCAAAAAATATAAGGCACGCTCAGACTTGTGAAGCCAGGTGGAGATGATACCCCGTACCTACCCGGTACTTGTACCTGCAATATCCTGCATCACCACCGATGAAGGAGAATCGCGACGTTCCCTATCTCACTGAAATAAGTGAAGGAAAATCATCCCCTTGCATCCAATACACTCGCAAACATATAATTCCTCATTGCATAAATAAAGTAAAATGTCAGTATGTAGCAATAATCCATAAAATGCCATAAATCACAAGTACTGAAATACTGCAAATAAAATATACATCTCATCTCTAGATAAAGCATAATGTCATAAAAATTTTAATAACATATCATGGTAATGTATCTGCTGAAAAACAACCAATAATAAAATATGAGTCTAATGAGCTCAAACTAGTAGGGTACTACAAACAGAATCAATTCTAGCCAATCTTGCAACTTTTCCTTGCAAGCAACTGACGGTTTTTTGAGCAGACAAAAAATGCTACTAATTGAAAATGGCTTTGAGTCATTGAAAACTAAGATAGGCCATTGTAGAGGAGCCTCACGCAACCCCACAAGATCAAACAGATCGACCGTATGTGTCGTGGATTGGAAGAAACAGTTCGTCAAATTTTGACAATTTTTTGGACTCAGGGCACTTGAGAGATCTCACCGATAGGGTATGACTCTCGATGTTCCGGTGCTTTGGGATGCATGATAGGGGCATGCCTAGCATAAATATTCCCACCTAGATGCACTCGCGACGTCGGTTTGTGCACACGAGGAACAAAATCAATTCTAGCCAATCTTGCAACTTTTCCTTGCAAGCAACTAACGGTTTTTTTAGCAAGCGAAAAAATGCTACTAATTGAAAATGGCTTCAATTCATCAAAAACTGAGATAGGACATTGTAGAGGAGGCTCACGCGACCCTACGGGATCAAACAAATCGATCGTATGTGTCGTGGATTGGAAGAAATAGTTCATCAAATTTTGACAATTTTTTGGACCCAGGGCACTTAAGAGATCTCACCGGTAGGGTACGACTCTCGACATTCTGGTGCTTTGGGATGCATGATAGGGGCATGCCTAGTGTAAAAATGCCCAACTAGATGTGCTCACAACATCGGTTTGTGTACATGAGGAACATAATTAATTCTAGCCAATCTTGCAACTTTTCCTTACAAGCAACTGATGATTTTTTGAGTAGGCGAAAAAATGCTACTAATTGAAAATGGCTCTGAGTCGTTGAAAACCAAGATAGGCCATTGTAGAGGAGCCTCATGGAACCCCACGGGATCAAATAGATTGACCGTATGTGTCGTGGATTGGAAGAAATAGTTCATCAAATTTTGATAATTTTTTGGACTCAGGGCACTTGAGAGATCGCACTGGTAGGGTATGACTCTCGACATTTTGGTGCTTTGGGATGCATGATAGGGGCATGCCTAGCGTAAACCTGCCCACCCGGACATGCTTGCGATGTTGGTTTGTGCACACGAGGAACAAAATTTGACCATTGTGAGCATGACGGTGCTCTCGCACCAAACACATTGTTGTTTAAATTCATATTGTCGATTTTTGTTGTTTATATTCATATTGGTAATTACATATGCAAATATTCATTTAAATTTATAAAAGGGCAGCCACCAAATACAGCAAATACACAATAATGAACTGAATACAAGGAGTTTTGTAGGGTTAATTCAACATTTTAGAAATTTTATCAAATCATATTCCACGATTGCAATGCTTTATATCATATATTTTTTGTTGTTTATATTCATATTGTTGATTACATATGCAAATATTCATTTAAATTTATAAAAGGACAACCACAAAATATAACGAATACAAAATAATGAACTCATTACACATTTATTGGATCGAATGTCGATATTTATATATATAAAAAAAGGCATGTCTGCCAAGTCAATACAAGTATTACAAAAATGTGGCATATGCCATGTCCAAATCGATATATAATAAAAATGTAGAATATATCTACATGTATTGGTCATTCTATGACCAAAACTAACACTATATGATCCTAAACTTCTGGTGGATCATCAAAATCAAGCCTCTTCGGCACAATACGCGGCTCTGTAGATGGCTGCAAAACCACAATTCAAAAACCAAGTTAGAATTATTTTGCAGAAAATAGTTCACAATTAACATCATAACTATGCATTTAACTTTAATTCCTTTGCAATTTAAATGTAGATTACCTCATCGGCTGATCTAGGAGCTAATGTCTTCGCTCTCCTCTCCTTGTCACTCTTAGGAGTTTTCTTGAAGGCCTACTTAAATTGATCCATGTTATGGCCGTACCGCGAAGGGGTCTATTGTAGATTAAATGTACAATTAATACAATTTACTAACATAAATATATCAAAAACACTTAAAAGCTATAATATAGAGAACAATGACGTACCTGTGCCTGAGATGCTTCTCCAATGGACTGAGGATGGCTCACCATCGATGTAGAAAATGATGCTATTACCTATACAAAAAATGTACAAAGATTAAATACAATTAATATAATGATAAGTATTGAAGGTTGAAAACAATTAATTTTACATATCAAACAAAAGTGTACCGGATCTTGAGATGCTTCTCCAGTGCAAGGAGGAGGGTTCGCCATTGACGAAATAGGTATGGATATTTCCTATATGAAAAAATTATAAGATTATAATATATCACAAGTTCACATGTACACGTGCATATAATCATGAAATCAAGAAAATAAAGTAGAGATACATACCTCCACCCTCTCTTGATCTGCGGGTGAATCAGGTGCATTCAACATATCCACAAAGCTCAATGGTCGCTGTACATGTAAAATAGACAAAAAAACTAATCAATCTACAAACCCCAACTAATACTTGATTTCAACATTTTCAAACAATTGTACAACTAAAAATGTGTTTAATTACCTTCTTCACATGTTTTGGTGTCTTCGAGGAATTCTTTTTCTTAGGATGAGCCCTAGATGCAGAGGGGGTACCCTAAAAACACAAAATTAACATGAGATATTAGTATAGATAATAAATTAAACATAATTTTAAAAATCTAAAATGAAATGACTTGCATATTCCATCAAAACAATACATAAAAAAGAGTTGTACAAAATATCATACCGTATAGCCTTGTAGGCCAATATCGATCGCTGAGAGTGTGATGTCATCAATCTGGGACATTTCGTCCCTTGTCAACACTTATGAACCAGAAATTGGACCAAGCATTAAAGATAGTTAGTATATCTTGTATTTTTTTGAATTCAAAGTGTACTATTCTATTTTAACATGTTACAAAATTTATACCTCAAGCGTCGAAGTTGTAGCTGTGGTAACTAGGGGAGGTGTATGGGATACCGCTACTGCATCTTGAAATGCATATTATTTGTCTCAATTTAAATCAATGTATAAATGAAAATTTATTTATGTAATTACAAAATTAAAGTGACTGATAAATAAAATGTTATGAATTCAAATCAACACACCTGTGTTTGTGGCTCATGGGCAAACACCATGTCCATCAACTCATCTGTTAGTGTGACATCCTCAACCGTGTGAGCCTAACATCTATAACCACAAATCATGCATAGATGATATGAGTATCCATCTACACCAGCTGCATCATCTATCCCCAAGCATATCCTCAAGCAACTGACACACATATGCTCAATGGGCTCTTTGTCACCCTCTAATGGCTCATCATCCAATACAATAGGGTGTGCTAATGATGTCCCATGCTGGATGAGGGCACCAGTCAATGATGTGGTTGCCTGAAGAGTCTGTAGCTCCATCGACTCTTTCAGCTCTAATGGGACAGCCTGATGCACCTTGGGTTTGGGTGCTAGGGGGCGGCGACTCTCCGCAGCTAATCACTTATGGGCTCTAGGTCTATCTTGGGCAGAGCCACCACCTCTACCATGAAACTCTCTCATGTCAAAATAATTTGGGTGCACATTGAGCACAAACTCACAATATATTTTTCTCAAAAAATATAATGGCACCTCATAATTATTACAAGGTGGATCGTCAAAGACCATCCACCACCTCTGCCAAACAAGATTCTTCATCTGCATATTGGTACACCAATGTATGGGAAACCTCTTTGCATTAGGAGGTAATGACTGACCAGTTTTGGGGTCAACAAAAAGGGCACATATTTGTTGTTTAGAAATATTTTTGTTTTTAACTCCATCATATGATAGCCCATTGGCATAGAATTGACAACACCTATCCCTAAAGCTTCCCCATTTTGTAATTTATGTGGAAATAGCTATGGCACCACTAGTTAATGTTTCTAGGCTAGTGGCGAGGGATTGATGATGGTCAAGTTCAAAAGTTTTCAATTTTACAATCAGTCTATTGATTTTGGATGTATTTTGCCCTAACTAGTTAATTAATTCTTCCTGTGTTTCGGCTGTGCGGTCAAAAGGAGGAATTGGGGGTTGTTCTTGTGTGTTTTTAGGAGGTGCATTTGGTTGTTCTTGTGGGTTTTCAGGAGGTGCATTTGGTTGTTCTTGTTTTAGATTAGAAGAATCTGGTTTTTGAAATAAAAAATGAAAAAACCTAATCAAAATTAATGAAATTAAATTCAAAATGTAAAACAAATTGCATAGACCAGAAAGAAAGACAAAATTAAACAAAAACTAACCTTGATCCATAGCCTGGAGGACAAATTTAGCACCTCGTTCATGGTTTAGGTTAGAAAATGGGAAAAAAACAAAGTAAAAAATGCACTTTCCGGGTAAATGAGGACCCAATTTTTTTTAAAAACTTTTTTTATCAGGCACCGCGTACGCAGTTTTACTAGGATTATTAGCGCGTACATGCTCATTTTCCTATAAGCAATGTGTACGTGCTAATTTTCCTAGGCGTAGCGCGTATGTGCTCAGTTTCCTAAATGCAGCGCATACGTGCTACCTTTTCTAGGCTCGGGAAGAACAAACCTAAGCGTGTATGCAGGAATTTGAAATTTTAAAACCATGTACGTGCTGCCTATTTTTCCAAGTTTTTTTTGGGTGGTGTCCACTTTTGTGACCACCATCTTTGTGCACATGCCCACCTGGTGTTTTAACCAGTTCAGTTAGGTACATTTTTTTTTTACTTGGCTTCTTGTTGAACTACAACTTCCCATTTTCCCCATCGCTGTTATTGTTAATAATTCAAAATAATGCCAGATACAAACCTGAAAATGCTAACCCTCAAATTGGACCACGAGATTAAAAAACTTAAAAAAGGTGAGATGTGTTCTAGATTTTACCTGAAGTTTCTATTTCACTAGATTGGCTCAGACAATCTCTGTTGCAACTTGCATTCCTCAATCTAGTAGTTGTTTCAGAATCTCCCTCGATTTATTGGTTTGTCCATGAAATGAAATATGATTATGATTTACGAGTCACTTATTTTGAAAACTCTGAAAAGTACAAAAGTAATACTTAGGGCAAAATATCTAGAATCACGTTGTAATTTTATTAATTATTATTAATATCTATTTGCCGCCAAAGAACTAAAAATTCATTACTTCACTTTCAGTCTAAATTCTGAGGATATTAAATGTAAAATGTTCAATTCCAGGTGAAGTTCTCACAAATGTGTTCACTTCCCACATTCAGGCTGAAATCCACCCTAAGTCGTTGATCTTTGCTCATCCAACAGATGATGGTACCTGTTGTCAGATGTTTTGGGTCCCATGACTTTTGCCATTTTTTGGGTACATCACCATACTCGAGTTACTTTTCGGGACTATTTTTTAAGTCTATTTAATCATTTTAAACTTCCACCCGAAAAAGAACTTTATAGACTAAAATATATTTAATTAAATTTAATATGTTCAATTCTGAGTGAAGTTCTCACAAATGTGTTCACTTCCCACATTTGGGCCAAAATCCACCCTAAGCTATTGATCTTTTCTCATCCAATGGACAATGGTACCTATTGTCAGATGTCATGGGCCTCATGAATTCTGCCATTTTTTGGGCACGTCACCACACTCAAATCACTTTTCGGAAGTCAGGATTGTTTTTTAAGTCTGTTTAATCATTTTAAATTTTTGCCTGAAAAAGAGCTTTAATATTTATAAACTTAATTATATTTAATTAAATTTAAAACATTCAATTCCGGGCGAAGTTCTCACAAATGTGTTCACTTCCCACATTTGGGCTGAAATCCACCCTAAGCCGTTGATCTTTTCTCATCCAATGGATGATAGTACCTGTTGTCAGATGTCATGGGTCCCACGACTTCTGTCATTTTTTGGGCATGTCACCATATTCATGTCAATTTTTGGGACTATTTTTTAAGTTTGTTTAATCATTTAAAATTTTAAAATTCCACCCAAAAAGAGCTTTATATACTTAATTATATTTAATTAAATTTAAAACGTTCAATTCCAGCCAAAGTTCTCACAAATGTGTTCACTTTCCACATTCGGACCAAAATCCACCCTAAGTTGTTGATCACTCATCCAACAGATGATGGCACCTATTGTTAGATGTCGTGGGTCCCATAATAAGAGACATTTAAAGATGTGCAATAGTTTGAGATAACTATTAAATATAATGTTAATATTATTTGTAAAAATATGAAATTCAAAAATAGTATAGAACATGAAACTTAGTTTCTAGAATAAAAAAAATAACTAAATAAAAATATAAATTTTGATATACAATTTGAAAGGTAAAAGTTTAATATAAAAAAGAAAACATTCAATATTATATCTAAAATATTAATTTAAAGTTTAACAAAATTCTTTAAAATATGTTTACGACATATAATTTAAAAAAATAGCTTAAAAGTGTATATAAATGTTCAACATAAATTTAGTGTAATATAGATTTTAATTTAATTTAATTTAATAAATAAATAAAGACTAAAAATATATATAAAAGTTCAACATAAATTTAGTTTAATATAAATTTTAATTTAATATAATTTTATTGATAAATAATGTGGTGAATCTTATTGATAAACCTACACCTCCTAAGGACCTATGCAATATGCATTCAATGTGGTGAGACTATTGAAAATTGAAACACCTGATGGCCCACTATAAGTCTATATATCACCTGCAAAGATCAAAGACATACTCTCACGAGGGGTTCTCATTGATGATTGATCCAACATTTATGGTGAATGTAATAAGTTAAGAATATCTTTATATACTTTACAATTGCATGAAGTAACATATTGATATGATAAATTTGATTCAATGGTTAAGATATTAGATGGTTTCTCTTGTCCTACTATAGGTTCTATTACTCTTCCCATTAAGGTTGGTACTAAGTGCTTAGATGTCATTTTTTGCTATCATTCCTAAAACCTACTTCAGATCAATTTTGTGTGAATTTGAGACATCCTTGCCCTTGGTTCTCTTCCATGAAAGAGATCACATCTACCCTTCATAAATGTCTCAAATTTCTTCATTATGACAAAATCTTAACTATAAATCATAGCATGTACCCAGTACCAACCCACGCATGCACTAGTTCAAAACTTCAACAAGTATGTTAGTCTTTTAGTTTTAATTCACTTATTTTTCATGAGATAAACTTCTTTTTTATATATATTTATAAAATTATAATCAACCATAATCAATGTACAAATAATTAATGGAACGAACTAATTTTATTTTTTTATATATTAAATATAGAGGAAGAAGCATTACATAAAAAAGATCACAATATTAAATTTATTTCCATTGTTTAATACAATATTGAAATAATGTAGCTCATAGACAAAAAGCATTTGAAAAAAAATCATTAATAAAAATGAAATAGAATTATAGAAAGCATTTTTATATCCATAAGACTCTAAGAGGCAAACTAAAACAAACTGGAATTTGAACAATTATCATTAATATTTATGCTTTGGAAATTTATAATTTTTACGTCTGAGACTTGAGTTCCTAAAAAACTTAAAAGCCAAAATGAGTGAGCCACTGAGCCTGTGAGGTTTTGAGGACATAGGCAAAAAAAAAACTACTAGGGGGTTGGGGCTAGGGCACAGGTAGTGGATGAGTTACAACTTTGCCCTAAGAATCTGGCCCTCCTTCCATGTAGAATTTTTTAGACAGCATAAGATGAGAGAATTATTTAAGCCACATGTAGTTTGGAAAGTTGTCTAGGAGCAACCATTTCTGGAGGAAGTCCCTGCCAATTCGCACCCATTTCCTATGATGCATAAAGTACTCTGCATTTAGGTTCAGGAGAGGAGAAGCTTGGATAATTCACTCGCCCAAGGGATCTCCACCCCTACTTCTGCAAGGACAACAACAATAATGTCGTATCCAAGGAAGTCTTCCTTAAAAGCCTTCCTCAATAACATCAGCATATCCACCTTGTCTCCTCTGAGGTCCAAAATAGATGCCAAGAACTGAGATGTAATGTTCATGATAACACAATATCTATTTTTGTTTCGCAGAAACTCTCTGTCCAACACCATCCATACAACCTCATTGGTGAATGACCCAACCTCCTTGCAGACTGATTGGAGGGCTAGGTCTCTAACGGAGCCCAAAAAGGCCCTCTGGTCCTCTGTAGAAATGCTTCTCAAGCAGATGGGAGTGTCCATCTTGAGAAATCAGATTAACAAATTAAACAACTTGAGCCTATAAACCTAAACCAGAGGAAGACTTTAAATACCATGAGCTCCGACAATTTATCTACCAAATGGCAAAGGCTAATTGAAGATGAAAGAAGCAGAGATCATATATAAATAGTTGAAGCTCTTGATTGTAATAATTACTTCTCTAACCATATTAATTTCTTTAATTTTTTTTAAATCTTTCGTCTCTGCAAATCTTTCCCAAAATGCACTAGTGTGCGAAATTGGAAACATCTATAAACCAGTACTAAGTTGGCAAGTACCACATTGGAAGTTGTGGGGATAGAGTGGATTGCAGTAAGTGAATAGATATATATTAAATGA
The DNA here is from genome assembly GCF_030272615.1 of Cryptomeria japonica. Classification (NCBI taxonomy): domain Eukaryota; kingdom Viridiplantae; phylum Streptophyta; class Pinopsida; order Cupressales; family Cupressaceae; genus Cryptomeria; species Cryptomeria japonica. Next base: position 486,027,729 of record NC_081409.1, read on the forward strand.
CCAAAATTATCGATTGTGATTCGTGACATTTGATACATGTCTATTGAATCCAATTCCATTCCGGGCACTTTCTAGTGAGCTATGTTCTTTTAAGAAAATTGGGCTGAAATAAAACTTAAGCCATTGATCTACGATCATCAAATGGTTTAAAACCATTGATGGATTTTAGGTATGTGTCACCCTTCACATATCAAAGAGGCCACGCTTATTGATAATCATGCAGAGTCTAGACTCAATGTGATGTACTGATGTGATGTGATGTGCCTTGTCTATTAATGGCAATAAATTCATGAAATTGCCAATAAATTATATATTTTTCCATAAATAACAAAATATTCGCCAAAACAAATTAAATAATTTTCAAGCGGTGGATAAAAATCACCAATACATTTAAATAAATTTTTCTTCGGAGTAAAATTTTTCGCCCATACAATTATATATTTGTTCCTTTTAACAAAAATTATTCGCCTCCTACAATATATATATTTCCCCATAGAACAAGGTATTATTTGCCAAAAATTTATGGAATTTTCGTACCCTAGAAAAAAATCACCAATACAAAATATTTTTTTTCCCTATTTTGAAAAAAAATTCGCCATCAATATGAAAATTCCCCCCTGAAAATAATGTCTAATTTGCCAGGATTTTACACAGTTGCCCAGGGGGTGGTTTCTTATAGTTATCCCTACCCAAGACTACCCAAGTAATGAAGCGGCTCACAGAATTTGTTGATGACCCAGAGTACACGCCATTTCTGGGTTAATCCTGCTGTGGCCAGTGGTATTTGGTATTGTCTGTTTGTATCTTTTTATTCCATGTCTATTTTCTCTCCAACTTTGTATGTATGAGGGGATGTCTACTATAAATTTTGGTATGCTAAATTGGAAATCTGGGGTTTTCACATGTAGTAGGGTTTTATTTTTTGTTGGGAATGGTGGTTTTGGCCCTTGGGGGTGTTTTTTGTGGTGGCAGAACTCTGGTGGTTTTACTATACCACCTATACTTGCATATTTGTAATATTTTATTTCCAAGTAATACTATACAAAAATTATTGATAAAAAAAATGAAATATCATTCAAATTTTGAAATTATATATTTAATTCATTATAAATTTATATATTTAATTCATTTAATTCATATTCAAATCATATTGATAATGGGACAGACAATAACTAACAACAAATACTATCATCCATTGGATGAGCACGGATCAACGACTTAAGGTGTATTTTAGGCTAAATGTGGGATCTCTAAATTTTTTTGCAAACTTTCTGATGCAGGAGCATCCTTGTTCGATGAGCAATCTTGCGTCAACCAAAAACATTTCCTTTCTTATTTAGTTCTTTGTGAAGTTTCAGTATTATTATTGATATGTACTGGTAGTTTTTTATTCTTCTTGGAAGATCTTGTTTGCTCTTTCTTGGTGGTTTCATGTGGTTGATTCCAAATTTCTAGTTCATTTGGGTTCCTCTCTGGTCAGTTATCACTTCTGGTTGGTTGTTTTTGGGTTCTTGGGACAATTCTTGTGCTTACCAGTTGGTTTTCCTTCATTACTAGTGTGATTCTTGGCATGTGGATCCCATCTTGGGTCTTGTTCGATGTTATTTGGCATGTGGCCAACCTTCCTGCTGAACCGCATCACTTGGTTGTGATTTTCTGGAAAGATTTCTTAAATCTTAGGGCCGACCTAATTATACATTTCATTTTCCTACATTGGTAAATGTAATCTTTTGAGGCCGACCCAAATATGTTCTGATGGGTATAAATATGATGTTATGTAATCATTTGTAGGGATAAAGGAAGTAGAACGTAGAAGAAGGGTTGAGATTCGCATGTTGTGATCTGATTGATCTTTAGAGTCTCGGTTGGGTTGTTTCTAGCTTGTAGCCTGCATGTAATCGGTTAACTATTGGATGTTCTTTGATGATAATTTGATGATTACTGGATGATTGCCAGAAGTTCTATGGCTTGAACATGATCCGTTTATATGAATTTGTTATGTTTCCTTACTGCTTTCATTGTGTCTCTCTTGCTACATAAGCCAATTAACTCTTTTCAGGGCTCTTATCGGTTATGGATGCATCACTTTCACCGGAAACACGTGTCATTGAACATCAATAGGAAAGAAAGGTTATGGCCCATTGGACGATGAATTGTTAGGTGATGTGGTGTTTGGGTGGCAGAAATCCTATGTATAATGGGACCCATGACAACTAACAAAGGATATTATCATTCATTGGATGAGCATAGATCAACAATGTGAGGTGTATTTTAGGCTAAATGTGGAAACGATAAACATTTTTTGCAAACTTTTAATGGAAGACTTCCATAAATGAAACATTTAATTAAGTATAGTTAAATTCTAAATTTGTAATTGTATACTTAATTAAATTTAATAAGCTCTACTTTAGGTAGAAGTTGAAAAGGATTAAAAGTTTTCAAAACCATTCTCAAAAAGTGACTCATGTTTGTTGATGTGGCCGACAAATGGAAAAATCCCTGGGATCCATGACAACTAACAACAGATACCATCATCCTTTGGATGAGCATAGATCAATGACTTAGGGTGGATTTCGGCCTGTTGGGTCTCAAATCAACAGATTGGATAAGTTCTGAGGAAATGCCAACTCCTATAATCAAACCCTCCAATTGACTTGGCCAACTTATAGAGTGAACCTATGTGGTTACTAACTCCCTCACTTCAAGCTCTACAAGACCTATGCGAAATACCTATTCACTAGTGGCTTTTGATGACTAATGCTTTTTATAACAGATTGTTTATCCTAATCTAACTTCCTCCTATCTCAGAATGGCATAGGTTCCTAGGATGGGTGGTTTTTAGATGAGTTCAAAATTGTTGTTACCTACTCAACTAGTCCTATTTCTTTATTGTAAAAGCAATTAATATGGTAAAGGTTGTGATTTGTGAATGACCAATGTCTTTCCTATTATTTGGGCTACAGAGTCTTATATTTCTCTAGGACTTAATGTATGATTTGTGAGATAGTTTTTAAACCTACCCCCTTTGGTAAATTTGTCAGTTACTGTTTCTTATGAGATCTGCTAAATGTTTATATCATAAACCACTTGAATGAATTTAACCTTAACCTTAAAGGACCATCCAAGGAAGAACTATAAGGAACAATTACAATTCGCAAGTAGATCCTTTTAATCCAAGTTTATAACATAGAAACATAAACTTCACTGTAAGAATATGAATAACCTTATCTCCTTTAGACAATATCACAAACAACTACCTATAGAAAATGAAATAAATCACAACACATATGCGAAGGAAAACAATGGATTGTATTAAAAGGTTCAAAATAGTACAATATTATCCAGAGTCTCTCCTATATTTTTCTCTCACTCTTCCCCTCATATCTACATTTTTTAAGCACTTATATATGTGGTTGAATGAGCACCATACCCCTTTTGGGGTGAAAAGTCACCATTTTACATTAAAATTAACAAAACCCTTTGAAATTAATATGCAAAGTAGTTAGTCAATAACCTTGCTTTAAACTATCTTTTGGGTTTTTGTTTGGTCGGCAGCCTTAAAATTCAAATATGAATCTAAAAATGTTTTGTGGTAGGAAAAATCCACTTCTAAAATGGGTCTTCATCAGATTTTATATTTGCATACATTTTCATTCCAAGTCAACATCTTCTTTCATGCAGGTTGAAATAATAGGCTTGTCAGCCTTCTTACAGTCTTCTATATGGTCTACAACCAAAAACACATTGTATAGATCTAATATTTTTACTAGAGCTTAGAAACTTGATTTTATGAAATGGGTATTTCTTATGTTTTCATGTTTCACTCATTTTAATTCTATATTCATATTATCTTTTCTACAAATAAAAAACACTACTCTTTCATGGGGTCCATTGGAATTAATTTATTCATATCCTCCTTTACTCTAGTTGTTCAAATCATTAATCATCCATTATGTGTCATTTCCATGAAGTGGCCACCATTTTTAATATTAGGGTGCTTGAAATTATTTGGAAATTTGAAGCCCCAATAGTGGCTCTCTCTGGGGATGTATGCCCCTTGTGGACATAGCAAGAATCTAGTTTTCTCTAGTAGAGTAGATCATTGCCAATCACCCCCCTTTTGTAGATTATGTTAAAACTGCAACTGGTGGCCCCTAGGTCCCAAAAACATGAACACTCATTTTTCCTGGATCAAATACCTAGTTCTCACTTTGCAACAACGTTCCAATTTGGCACACATCATTGACCAATCCAATTTCATCATGAGGCACATCAATTGTCATCTTTCCATGTTTGTCATATATGTTATAGTGACTTCTATTATTATAATTTGTCCTATAACTTGGATAATGGTCTTTTGAGTAATTACTCGGGTAATTACTTTCTCCTTTTCCCCTTACTTTTGGGGACTTTGGAATTTCATAAATTATTATATCCACACTTTGAAATTGTCCCTGGTTTACATATATCTTATTTCTCATTCCTCTTTTTCAAGCATGTTTCACATTACCCACTTGACATTTGCTTTTGCCCTCTACTTCATGCTTAGGTTTAGGCGAGATATCAATATTAGGGTTCAAAATATTATTATTCTCTTCTTCGGGTATTTCCTCATAAAAAGTTAAAAACTTATATTTTTTCCTATTTTCCTTTTGAAGTATCTTCATGTCCACAAATGCCCTATTCTTCATCCCTATATTATAGGGGTTCTCCACTTTAATCAAAAAAATTTGTTCAACTTTTATTTCATCCTTAGCAATGTCAACATTGGAACTCAAGAAGTAATTATTTTTTTTCTTCAAATATTGTTTCACATTCCTCCACATACCTATACACCTCATATTTTCCCACTGAACCAACATCCATCACTATACCATTCATTCCATCTAAACTTACTTTTTCCTCTTTAAACATTGGACTGGAAAATTCAAACATACCATATGTGTATATGCCCTGGAAAAATAATTGAGATTCCTCTGAGACTTCACCATATAATGGATTTGAAAAAATTTGGTGGCCATTTTCAAATGTATTTTCTTCCATGTGTTGATCACAATGCACATTTTTATTAGATACAACCTCCCCTGTCTTATGTGAATTTCTATGATGCATATCTTTAGTATCAAATTTTATCTGTGCAGGAGATAGAGGTTTTGAATTTCTCTTATATTTATGATACTCTATATCCAACAAATCTGAAATTTGTTCAGTACTAAGTGAATATTCTTCTTCTTCACCAATTAAATCATCACAGTTCTCATGTATGGATGAATCAACTATTTGTTCATTGTAAAACAAGTATGCTTCTTCACATGGAGACCATTCCTCATCATCACTATCAACAATAGTTTCTTTAGGTTTTGACTCGTACTCACAAACATCATTAATTGCTTCTTCATCAAATGGGCCTTCCAAATGGATAATGGATTCTCCTATATATTTGTCTTCATTTGCATCTCCCATGTTGATGTTACTCTTCTTATGTATATCATGTAGTGTCTTGTTCATCTCTATAGCAATCGAACACACTAATTCCAAATTATCAGGTCCACATTTCCTTATGAGTACTTCCGTGAGCATGGATATATTAGGCCTTATATCATTAGGTATTTGCAAATAAGTTGTCATCGGTCTACCAATTAATTCATTTATAGATTCTCCTTCCTTTCTCCTTATGTTGAAGAATGCATTAATACGTGCGAAAGGATCAATATAATGATTTGTTTGAATCTGATTATGGAATGTAAAACATTGTGGAGAATAGATTGATGGATTGATGATAGATACATTTTCTTCAATGACACCATAAAAATCCTCTACAAACCACCATTCAAGTTCCTCCCACAATGAGATGCTTTGTGGAGACAACAACCTAAAAATCTATTCTGCAACATCTTCCAATGTCATCACGAACAGTTTCATGATCAATTCCCCTGCACAAATCTGAAATTTTTCAATAAACCAGTAATATTCTATCAAATGCTCAATTGGTGATTCACCCTCTACTCCATGAAACCTTGACATACAAGTTTTAAGCTCATAGGGGAATGGATATGGATACATAGGGATGCTACTGAAATCCAACGGCTTGTATGCTTCATAAAGTTGTCATTTTGTATATGTATGTTATATCCCTGAACACGGAGCTTCATAAGAAGATGGATACTGATACATTTTGGATTAATATTGTATCCACCACTGATCTTTTCTTCATTAATTATATACAGAGTCACCACCTCCTTCATAGAGGAAAAAATTTCTTTTTTATATGAGTTCTTTCCCACAATAGAGTCTTTTTGAATGAATACTCTCCCTAGCAGAGTCACCAATCTATTGGGTCTTAAATCAATAGATTGGATAAGTTTGAAGGAAATGCCAACTCCTATAATCAAACCCTCCAATTGAGCTGGCTAACTTATAGAGTGAACCTATGTGGTTACTAACTTCCTCACTTCAAGTTTTGCAAGACCTAGGTGGGTATACCTATTCACTAGTGGCTTTCAATGACTAATGCTTTTTATAGTAGATTGTTTATCTTAATCTAACTTCCTCCTATCTCAAAATGGCATAGGTTCCTAGGATGGGTGGCTTTTAGATGAGTTCAATATTGTTGTTGTGGAAGCTATTCGATCTTTGTATTTGAAATTTATAAGTATGTATACTATTGCTAACTGGTTTTATGTGTCCTACTCAACTAGTCCTATTTATTTAATGTAAAAGTAATTAATATGGTAAAGGTTGTGATTTGTGAATGACCAGTACCTTTCCTATTATTTGGGCTACAGAGTCTTATATTTCTCTAGGACTTAATGTATGATTTGTGAGACAGTTTTTAAACCTACCCCCTTTGGTAAATCTGTCAGTTACTATTTCTTATGAGATCTGCTAAATGTCTATATCATAAACTGCTTGAATGAATTTAACCTTAACCTTAAAGTACCATCCAAGGAAGAACTACAAGGAACAATTACAATTCACAAGTAGATCCTTTTAATCCAAGTGTAGACACCTAAAAATGGTCAACGCTTGCGGGATCATACTTTAACATTTGCGCATTGCCTCATTTTAGGTTTTTGTGTCGCATTAAAATTTCTCCTATGTCACGCACTTGGTTTTTATCATTTGCGAGCATCGAGTCTTTCTTCTACATTCTTCATTCATCTCGCTCTCAAATTTGGTCTTGTTGACAACAATCTTCAATCATGATTTTGGGTCGATCTTTGTCCTTGTCAATCTTGTCATATTGCGATCGATTTGCCATTGATCGTTGTCTGTCTCAATTATGTCAATTTCAACCAATTAGTCATTGTTCCTCATCAATTGGTGCATTTTCTCAATCAAATCATTTATCACATTGGTCATTTATCAATTTAAAATCATAATCGATATCAATTATCTTTCAATCAAGATCTAATTGTCATTCTCGCATTGCTAATTCATCTTCTAGGGTTTTATGATTTAATCATTTAACCTTGTGTGTCATTTCTTCCTCTAGGATTAATAAATTATTTATTTATCCTAAGTCTTCTAATCACAATTAAATGTTCATTTAATTGGCTAATAATTCCTCTCTCTGTGAATTAATTAATAAATGAAAAATTATTAATTAATTCACTTAATTTCCTACTTTTCATCAATTTTCTATTTTTCTATTTTCTAATTCCTAATTTCATTTCTCTCCTATTTTTCTCCTAATTTCATGGGAATGACATAGAAATTTGTCATAATTTGTCATAATTGACAATCAATCAATTCTTGACATAGAAATTTGTCATAAATTGTCATGAATTATCAATCAATCAAATTTTGCATAGAAAGTGCATAATTTGTCATAAATTGTCATAATTGACATTTTTGATTTGCAATTTCTATTTGGATTGAATCATGCTAATTTGATCCTTTTCTCCAATTTCTCTATAAATTGGATGAATTTCTTCAATCTAATCCCTATCAGATTATCGAATTTCTAATCACTTTGTCAAATCACGCTTCGAGTACTCTTGTGCCAATGTCAATCTTGCTTTCACATTAGGTTTATGCACTTGAAGGTGAGATCTACAACAAAACTATTTGGAGAGGAAAGAAGGACAATGGAGCCACATGAAGGAAGAATTTAGATCTACATCTGGTTTGCATAATCTTTTGAATGTTTCAATTTTTATGTCTCTATTGAATGTGTTTAGGATAGATCATTACATTTGAGCTTTCGTGATTGAGCTAATGATTAGTTTTTATATTGTTTGTGATGATTTCCTATTTCCTATCCTACACCAAGTTTATAACATAGAAACATAAACTTCACTGTAAGAATATGAATAACCTTATCTCCTTTAGATAATATCACAAACAACTACCTACAGAAAATGAAATAACTCACAACACATGCAAAGAAAACAACTGATTGTATTAAAAGGTTCAAAATAGTACAATATTATCCATAGTCTCTCCTATATTTTTCTCTCACCCTCCCCCTCATACCTACATTTTTTAACCACTTATATATGTGGTTGAATGGGCACCATACCCCTTTTGGGGTGAAAAGTCACCATTTTACATTAAAATTAACAAAACCCTTTGAAATTAATATGCAAACTAGTTAGTCAATAACCTTTCTTTAAGCTATCTTTCGGGTTTTTGTTTGGTCGGCAACCTTAAACTTCAGATATGCATCTGAAAATTTTTCTGGTGGTAGTAAACATCCACTTCTAAACTAGGTCTTCATCAGATTTGCATACAATTTCTTTCCAAGTCAACATCTTCTTTCATGCAGGTCAAAATAACAGGCTTTTTAGCCTTCTTACGGTCTTCTATATGGTCTATAGCCAAAAACACATTGTACAGATCTAATATTTTTATTGGAGCTTGGAAACTTGATTTTCTGAAATAGGTATTTCTTATATTTTTATGTTTAATTGATTTTAATTCTGTGTTCACATCATCTTTTCTACAGATCAAAAACATTAGTCTTTCATGGGGTCCATTGTAATTAATTTATTCATATCCTCCTTTACTCTAGATGTTCAAATCATTAATCATCCATTATGTTTCATTTCCATGAAGTGAACACTAGTTTTAATAGTAGGGTTCTTGAAATTATTTAGAAATTTGAAGCCCCATCACGGCCCAAATGTGGGAAGTAAACACATTTGTGAGAACTTCACCCGAAATTGAATGATTTACATTTAATTAACTATAATTAAGTCTAAAAAGCTCTATTTCGGGTGGAAGTTGAAAAGGATTAAAAATACTTCATAAACAGTCTAGAAAAGTGACTCGAGTCTGGTGACATGGCCGAAAAATGGCAAAAGTCATTGGACCCATGACAATTGACAACATATACCATCATCCATTGGATGAGCACAAATCAACGACTTAGGGTGGATTTTGGCCCGAATGTGGGAAGTAAACACATTTTTGAGAAATTGACCAAAAATTGAACATTTTACATTTAATTAACTATAATTAAGCTCTATTTCAAGCGAAAGTTGAGAATGATTAAAAAGACATAAAAAACAGTCTGAAAAAGTCACCCGTCACTCAAGTATCATGACATCTCCAATGTCCTCAGAATTTAGACTGAAGCAATGAATGTTTTGTCCTTCGGTGATGAATAGATATTAATAATAATTTATAAAACTACAACAGGATTCTAGAAATTCTGCCCTTTAGGTATTACTTTTGAACTTTTCAATGTTTTCAAAATAAGTGACTCATAATCATATTTCATTTCATGGACAAACCAGTAAATCCAGGGAGATTCAGAAACAACTACTAGATTGAGGAATGCAACAGAGTCTGTTTATGCCAATATAGTGAAATAGAAATTTTGGGTAAAATCTAGAACACCTACATCCCACGTTTTTTTATTTTTTTAAATCTCATGGTTCAATTTGAGGGTTAGCATTTCCAAGCTTGTATCTAGCATTATTTTGAATTATTAACAGTAACAATGATTGGGAAACTGGGAAGAAGTAGTTCAACAGGAAGCCAAGTGAATAAAAAAATATATCTAACCGAACTGGTTAAAACACCAGGTTTCATTGATGAATACCATGATATTTATGACCTTGCTATCCATAGTGAAAAGTGTATTATATAAATTAGATATGCACTCTCTAATAAGGCAAAAAATCAAAGAAGGGAAAAATTTACTATTTTCAACACAATGTTAAAACAAAGAACAAATAAAATTGTATCGTGGGATGTTGGATTGGAAAGCCTGGTGTTACCTAAAGTATTCCCTTGCCCTGAATTTATCATGATCTACGCCAAAAATTATGATGAAGATAGAAAAGAAATTGTCAATAAAAATACAAAAGAGGAAATTCTATCCATAAATGAGGGAGAATTTGGTCATTTATTGAACCTAGGGTTTGAAGCACAAAACTCAAATGTCCACATTGACCTAGGAAAGCTCACAGAGAATTATGAGAGTCTCGATCCAATTCATAGAGATTCATTTATCAGAGCTTTAATAATGTGTGGTATTCCATTGGATTGGAATCATAAGCCTCCTTATGATTGTAACATTTTTGTTCCATGGGATTGGAAAATGATAGGGAAGTGAGTGCTAGCCTTCTTGAAATGATTTTTAATATCCATTGTGTAAGTCAACCAGTAAGATATAATTTTGTTGAGCACATTGTTCAATCCATGCAAAAACAATTACTAATGATAAAAAAAGGTTCCCGTAAGACATTTAGGTTCTCATCCTACTTGTGCTATCTTCTTCTATCCAAGTATCGTGCAATATTTGAGACCAACAATCTTCCCATTGTGAACTATAAGATTGATGAGAAGACTCAGAATAGAACATAGTGTCCAATATATGAATGGACACTTAAGATAAGGATGCATGATAACAGAAAGAACTACAACCATTTTGTAGACTTTTTTTTCGCACCAATGTATAATGAAATTACAAGCATTCCAATACCTAGATTTCCTGTGTCTTGTAGAGATTGCATTCAACTTAGAAGTCAAATACAATTGGCTGACTAGTTCTTCATGGAAGAATACATTGTGTTAAGGTTTTACAGATCAATATTAAAACCCTACAAACTTCCAATACATGTGACATAGAGGGTATTTGCATTGGAATATGTATGAAAGTTGGAGAGAATAGATAAGTACTTTCATGGTCAGAAAAAGAAGAGCATATTTCCTTCCTTTCCTTTCTCATGTGGAGGGTTCACATTTGATATAAAAGCATTCAATGTGGCACATGATTTTTTGATAGTTTTTATCTTTGGTGATGAGGGTCTTTGGCAGTATGATCCAATCAATGTAGTTTAAAAAAGACTTAAGAAAAATGGGAACTCTTCAGTGTTATGTCAACATGAAAGTAAACCATTGCTAGAAAAGCTTAGAAACATGGACTTCTAGGATGAGGTAAAAAAAGAGATGGAGAAAATTGGGGCTGACAATAACATTTCAAGAGAAAAATTCTCATCACAAATTATGGCATTGCACAAATAGAGGACAAGAGAGGAGGGCATCCAAAATAGGAGGTCCTACAATTTCTACCAAAAATATGCTAATCCATCTAACAAATCTATTCCCACAACAATTCTGCAAGAATGTAAAGACAGTTGTTGGACTCAAACCAAAATAAATGATTTTTTGACTATCGGGAAGAATCTCAGTGAACCAAAGACAAGTGCAGAATTTCAGTCCATTGATGAGGATGAAGATTTTAGCAAATTGTAGAATATGGAGCATCCCACAACATCATATGATAGGAGTGATGATGAAAATGAGTATCAGGTTGAGGCCACTCCAACAACTACTACAGTCCTTGCAAAATCTGGTGGAGTTAATGAGTCCATAAAAGAAAAATATAGCAAAGGGGCAAACATTATGGAAAAAATGGGTTTTGAAGGTGGTGGTCTAGGTCCTAGAGGAGAAGGCATTTTTTTTCCACTTGAGGTACAAATTCCATTAGATTTAAAATCAAAAGCTCCTATTAAACTAGTCATTAGACTTGATTCATCAGATTGACCATGGAAAGGTACTACTCATTACCCTCTAGCTCCACCTGCATTTGTTAGAGGTTCAAATCCACAACCACCACCACATAATTGTATTCCCATTGGTGCTGAATCAAGTGCCACTGCCACTGGTGGGGAATATGGGGATAGTATTCCTATTAGTGCGTAGTCGAGTGCCATTGCGATTTGTGGGGTTGGCATGGGTACTACTACTGATACTAGTTGTCTTGGTGTTGGACAATTGCAACAACAAAATATCTCTCGCAAGAGGCCACTAGTGGTAGATACTCATACTATTCAAAATCCTATATTAAGTGCCACTGCTCCTACAAAAATCTATCATTGACATCTTCATAATAGACCCCTCAAAAGACTATAAAAACTACACTTGCAAGTGACAGTGGGACGAGATCAAGAATGGTTGTTGGTACTCCTCATAATGCATTAATTAAAACCATGGGCATAAGTGGAACTCAAGTGTCTGCTATTTCACCTTTCAAACATTCAATTGCTTCACCAAGCCCATATTTTCATTACTATGAAAAATTTGAACACACAAAAAATGCAAATAAAGAAAAAAAGAGAGCATTGCAGAGGGTTGCCCTGACTAAAGTTTTAGACGAACAACCTGCAAGGAATAGAGTATTTCTAACATATGACCCACACAAAGATATGATGGAGTTCATGGTTTTTATGCCCCCAAATGAAGATAAAAATCCACCACATAGTTAGATAGATCCCTCTGAATTTCAAGTTAGCACCCTCCAAATGGAATTTTCCAAAGCACAAAATGTGGACAAAATTAGTGTGTCAAAAAGGACTAACAAACTGGTCTACACTTCACTGCTAAAGGTGGAGAGAGAAAAAATAAACTCGAGAAATAAATAGAAAAGTTATAGGCAGACCTGGCAAATGAAAAAATCAAAGAGGAAAGCAATAGATAACAAGTGCAATGATTTACAAAAAAGGATAAAAAATTCGGGCTCTGCAGTAGAAATTGCAGAGTAGGAAAAGATGGAGGCAGAATTGAAGGAACTGAGGGAAAAACTAGCTAAAAGTAGTTAAAAAATTGATGAATAAAGAGCCAATTTTTAAAAATTATACAAAAGTTATGAGTCTGCTACTGCTGAAATAAGAAAAATATAGGACCTATTGGATCATGAGAAGGAAAAAGAAAAACATTTGGAAGAGGAAGTAGAGGAAGAAAGAAAAAAAATGTGCACAAATGAAAGAAGACCTGCACAATGCAAATGATAAAATTAAAACTTTGGAGGATAGATTGAAAGATAATATGAATAATACAATGAATTAAATACAAGAAAACATTTGGAGGAAAATAATGCAGAGGAGTGACAAGTTGTGTGAATGGTTAGAATTGAATGAAAGTCTAAGATTAATTTATATGAAAATCAAAGGGCACATTGAGAAGAGCATACATGTTTATTCAAAAGAGGATATGGCAAAACAAATTGTGCAAGTAGTCTACAGTACCAGTGACAGCTATTTGGCATCAAAGGGAATTAACAAATGCATTGATGCCATAGTTAAGACATCATCTATCCTTCAAAAATGCCAGAAACTAAGGGAAACATCAGAAGTTATGGATAAATGTGACAAAAAGATATTGAAGCTACAAGAAAAGATAACTACTTTGATTAAATTTGGTTTTCCTAAGTCCGTTGACCCATCAAATAAATTCATTGGAAAAGAAGCTTACAAAAAAACATGGAGAAAAAAATGAAGTCTGATTTAGACTTGCTTCTTAAGAACACAACTCCTCAAAGCTTTCTGTAATTCATCAAACCATTTACAACTTTGAATGTGGCATTGGGTGAAATGGTGATGTCAAGTCAATCTTCTAAATATGGATTGTTGATGAAGTTGCAGTTGAATTTCCATAGTTTAAAGAATATTGACCTTCCATCGGATGAAGAGTGAAGCACCCTACAAAAACTGGCACAGAAATCTCAAGAATCATAGTATGTATTGCACAATTTTTTGATTTTACTCTTAATTTAAAGGTTTTATTTTTATTTTTGTTTGGAATTCGACATTGCTTGAAATAACTCTATTTTATGAATAGGAAAAACCAACACTTGCTATTGCTATTCCATCCTATGAATCTATGATGCACAGTGCAAACCTTCAGCCTGTAAATTTGTATTCTCAAATTCTCCCAAGTTTTAACATTTCTGCATTTCTCTATTTCTGATTACTAGGTTTTGGGCACTACTATTATCTCTATTTAATTTGTCATGGCTTGAATTAATATTTAATTTTAAACTCTATTTTTTTAACAAGAGACATGTAGCAGTTGTTAAATTGCTAAGTGTTGAGTTTGTGATATTGAAGGCAGTCGAGATGATATAAATGTTCAGTGCCTTAGTAATTGATTTTTATGTTGAGTCTTTACATGTTGCAAATCGACCTGAAGCTGTTGTCACTCCCTTATTTCTATAAAAGGGAATCCAGGGTCATTTGCAAAGGGTTCTAAAACTTTGTATTGACTTTTGCATGGAAAATCACACAGAGTGGTGTATTGAATGAATTGTATCATATGACTATATTTTGAAAGAATTAATGAAAATCTAAGTTCTCAATGTGTCTAAATAAACATCTTTGTATCAATAAATACATTATGGTCTTTTATTATGCTATTTTAAATCTAAAAATAGAAAGTTGAAAAATACAATTACAAAACAATATTAAATTCTAATTGCAAAAAGTTGACAAACTCATAAAAATCTTCAATTTATCAACCATAATAATATTCTTTTGTAATATGAATGATGAGATATAGTAATAAGATTAATAAATACTAATCTCTTATAGTTGCCATTCATCCTCATAAAATTCAGAGCTTTCTTGATTCTTGTCTGTGTTTTCTTCACTCCAAGTTTGCATACCTTTGTTAAACTATGTCTCAATGCTACCAGTAGGTCCAGTACATGAGTCAATAGTCCAACTAGCACTTTGGTTTGAAGTGTTGCCCAAACCTCTTCTTTCACATTTGGACCTCTAGATTTGCAGTTCCCTATCGTAAGGAAAAGTGTGGACATCATACCTGGATGTATAGAGCCTCAATCAATTTTCCAATTTTTTGTCTAGTTTGTTTCTTAGCTTTGATTTTAGGAACCCCAAAGTACTGAAAACTCTCTCATCTTCCACTGAACCCAATATCATGGTAAGACATAAATCAGAAAGCTTGAAATATTATGGTATTGAATCATGCAACACTACGTTCTCAGCTATATATTTCCAAAGCCTTGTTACTGATCCCTCTTCATGGGGGTTCTTCATTCTGTCACATTGTTCCCTCATAGTGTATGCAAAATGATATGATTTCTCTCTAAGATGAGTTTTGTCTAATATTCTTTTTATAGTTACTCCATTTAATTCTCTGAATATGCAAAATTGTTTTATCAAAGTGAGTAGCTTCAAAAATCAACTACACTGTTGAGGCTCCAATATTGAGGAAACACAATAGACATGGCTTCAAGTAGGTTGTTAGGAGGGAGTCTTCTTCTAATCTATGAGGAAATATTATAGGAAATTTTCTTCACAGAAGTAGTTACAGACTCAATAATCTTGTCAAAATCTTCCCTTGTAAATCTTGCTAGTTGCTTCCTAGGGCACTTTCTTGGTTCCTCGGGGTTGATCATTGCATAGAAGTGCATTGGTATCTCACCTCCCCATACATTGGCACATACCTCCCCATTTGCACTGATTTGTAAAAAGTTATCAGGATTGTTCAAATTTGTGAGTGTCTACCACTTAACAAAATTTTCATCAAATAGTGTTGGTTGATTTCGATAAAGATTGTCGAGGGCCATACATGTCAACTTATGTAGCGTAGCATATTCTACAATATACAAGGATCTTTTTTGGGTAGCCTTTGTTGGTATTTTGGTATGGTTTTGTCATTGATGTCAACACCTACGAAACACTTATCAACTCTGGCACTTTGGAGAATCAACAACATTCACCGACAAGTAAATGACTTATGAACAGTCACCGGTATCTGGTATAGTAGCATGATATAATGATCACCGACACTTGGAATGATATGGAAATCACATGATTATATCGAAGACATCATTTGGACACTTTGTATTAAAGGTTTGTTAATTGGTATATTCATATTTGCATATTTGTTGTTACCGGCAAATAGGTCCAGGTTACACCGGCAGGTTTATCTTTTCCAGATTAGCATGGCACGCTATGGAGATGACTTATTATTGTTGTAAATGCATTAAAATCAACATGTTGAGTTGGTTATTACATTGGGTATTAATTCATTTGTGAATTAATTTTATTTTATTATCCTTTAGAGCCGACCTACTAAAATTGGTCCTAGGTTATGGTATAAATGTAAGATCTTATTTGTAAGATCAAGTGTGGAATGCAAAAAAGAATTGTGTGAAGGTATATGAGAGAATAAGCAGAGCTATACATGTAAACATCATTTGAAGGTTAAAGGAGGGTTTTGTAAAAGCATATCAGAACTACACCGGTATTGAATCTAGCATATGAAGATGTTATTTTGAGCAGTACATTTTTATTGGATTTAATCATCCAATTGTAGTCAGTGTGACTCCCATTTTGTGTTTGAGTAGTGAGCTCTAGGTGCTTGGCCTTTCTGCATGTGCAGACCCCATTTGTATACACTTACTATCTGCAGTAGTATCATCTGATTGTGGGTAAGGTTTCCCACTGTGGTTTTTCCCCTTACAAGGTTTCCACGTACAAACATTGGTGTAATGTGTTGTGGATAACTTTGTCTTTTTGTTTCATGCATTAATCTTTACTAGTATTGCAATTAATTGATAAATTGTCTACTGGCATAAAAGACTGGTTCACCGGTATTAAGCATTAAGTTGGTTAAGTTGTTTTTGGTTTGAATTTATTTGACAACTGATTCACCCCCCCCCTCTCAGTTGTCTTCGGGACCTAACAATTAGTATCAGAGCCTAGTCCTCTTTTTGCAGAAGTTTAACAGCTTGAGGAGATCCAATGTCTACTAACTATTTTACGAAGGACAGTCCTACACTTGATGGAACCAACTATGGCATATGGAAAATCAGAATGGAGACACATTTAAATTGCATTGGAAAGGACACCTGGGAAGTTACAAAGAATGGTTATACTACTCCCACTTCTAGTCAGCAAATATTTTAGAATATTTGGAAGCAAATGTTATATCAGAAGAGATGAGTATATTGGTAAATTTGATCCTAGAAGTGATGAAGGAATATTTCTTGGTTATTCATCTAAGAGTATAGAATATAGATGTTTAACAAAAGATTGTAGAAAATTGTTGAGAGTACAAATGTGAAGATTGATGAACAATTCAGAGAAAATTCAATGTATATAGATTCTAAACTGGCAACAAAAAATCTAAAAAATGAAGCTACACTAAACCCACTAGTACAGAATGAAGATCCAGTAACACCGGTACCATCTAAAAATTCCATTGTGACTGAGGGTCAGCTACAAATGAAGACACCCTGGTATGTAAGATTGAATCATTCTGAAGATCAGATAATTGGAAACAAGTACAAAGGAGTTATGACAAGAGGAAGATTGGAAAATGAAGAGGTATGTCTTATTTCTGAAATTGAACCATCATCAGTAAATGAGGCATGTGAAGATAAATATTGGACTAAAGATATGGAAGAAGAATTAGAACAAATTGAGAAGAATAACACTTGGACATTAGTTCCCTAGCCTAAAGATAAAAATGTAATTGGAACCAAATGGGTATTCAGAAACAAACTTATTGAAGATGGAAAGGTTATCAGAAATAAAACAAGACTAGTGTGTAAGGGATATTCTCAGAAAGAAGGAATTGATTATAATGAGACTTTTGCACCGGTAGCTAGAATTGAGGCACTCAGATTATTTTTGGCTTTTGCAACACATAAGAAGTACAAAGTATATCAAATGGATATTAAATGTGCATTTTTGAATGGAGATCTTGAAGAGGAAGTTTACAATGAACAACCTCATGGATTTTCTTTGACAAATAACAAAGATATGGTTTGCAGGTTAAGGAAAGCTTTGTATGGATTAAAGCAAGCTCCAAGAGCTTGGTATGCAAGGTTAGATAAGTATCTTTTGAAAATTGGTTTTTCTAAAGGTAATGCAGACAATAATTTATATTATAAAGTGACTAATGATGATATCTTGGTTATAGAAGTTTTTGTTGATGATATAATCTTTGGAGGAGAAGATGGATTATGTAAAGACTTTTCTATTGAAATGCAACAAGAATTTGAAATGTCTATGATTGGTGAAATAATATTCTTTTTAGGATTGCAGATTTCACAAACTGACAAAGGTATATTCTTAAGTCAATCCAAATACTTAAACGAATTATTAAAAAAATTTGGGATGGAGAACTCTAAACTGGTAAGCACACTTATGACTACAAATGACAAACTATCACTAAGGGATGAATCTACACCTATAAATCCAACAAGGTACAAATCTATGATAGGAGGTCTATTGTATTCGACATAAACCAGACCTAATATTATGAATGCAGTATGTATTGTTTCAATATTTTAGAGTAATCCTAGAGAAAATCATGAATCAGTAGTAAAAAGAATTTTTTGGTACTTACAAGGCACTACAAATCTTGGATTATGGTATCCTAGAGATGAAAACTTTGAATTATGTGCATATACAGATGCAAATTAGGTAGGAGATGTGGATGATAGAAAAAGCACCACCGGCGGAGCATTTTTTCTTGGAAGCAGACTAGTTTCTTGGTTAAGTAAGAAACGAAGTTGTACATCTTTATTAACAGCAGAATCAAAATATGTTGCAGCAGCAACTAACTGTACACAGGTACTATGGCTTGAATAAATGTTGAAAGATATAAAGGTAAAGTGTAAGGAACCTATAACTATCTATTCTAATAACACTGTAGCAATTGATATATCTAAGAATCCGATACTACACTCTAAAACAAAACATGTTTCCATCAAACTAAATTTTCTAAGGGAAAATGTTGAAGCAAAAGAAATAAAACTAGTTTATGTGAATACTAAAGAGCAGATTGTAGATATTTTCACTAAACCTCTGCCTAAGGAAACTTTTGAATATCTTAGAGATCAGCTTGGGGTCATACCCCCACCAGTAGATACTTAGAGAGTGATATTTGTCATCAACCGACAGAATTAATAGAGAAATCTTTTACTCCGACTTTGATGTGGAAGCTACTTCTCAGGGGGAGTAGTTAGTATACTAAATTTATTGGTATTTTGTATATGATCTTGGTTTTGTAATAACTTTGGCATTTGATGTGAAAGGGGGGGAGATTGGTATGGAAAAACATGGAACACAAGGAAACACATGTTACTCTCAAGGGGAGAGATTGCTACTTTGAGATTGAGTTTACTTATACCTTGGTAATTGTTGGTACTTTGGTATTTGGCATTTCTATTTTGGCACTTTGATGGTTTTTCCATCTTGTGTTGCCATCAATGCCAAAGGGGGAGATTGTTGGTATTTTGGTATGGTTTTTTCATTGATGTCAACACCTACTAAACACTTATCAACTCTGGCACTTTGGAGAATCAACAACATTCATCGGCAAGCAAATGACTTATGAACAGTCACCGATATCTGGTACACCAGTAGGATATAATGATCACCGACACTTGTAATGATATGGAAATAACATTATTATGTTGAAGAAATCATTTGGACACTTTGTATTGAAGGTTTTTTAATTGGCATATTCATATTTGCATATTTGTTGTTACCAACAAATAGGTCTAGGTTACACCGGCAGGTTTATCTTTTCCAGATTAGCATGGCATGCTATGGAGATGACTAATTATTGTTGTAAATGCATTAAAGCTAACATGTTGAATCGGTTATTGCATTAGGTATTAATTGATTTGTAAATTAATTTTATTGTATTATCCTTTAGAGCCAACCTACTAAAATTAGTCCTACGTTATGGTATAAATGTAAGATCTTATTTGTAAGATCAAGTGTGGAATGCGAAAAAGAATTGTGTGAAGGTATATGTGAGAATAAGCAGAGCTATACATGTAGACATCATTTGAAGGTTAAAGGAGGGTTTTGTGAAAGCATATCAGAACTACACCAGTACTGAATCTAGCATATGAAGATGCTATTTTGAGCAGTACATTTTTATTGGATTTAATCATGCAATTGTAGTCAGTGTGACTCCCATTTTGTGTTTAAGCAGTGAGCTCTAGGCACTTGGCCTTTCTACATGTGCAGACCCCATTTGTATACACTTACTATCTGTAGTATCATCTGATTATGGGTAAGGTTTCCCACTATGATTTTTCCCCTTATAGGGTTTCCACATACAAACATTGGTGTTATGTGTTGTGGATAACTTTGTCTTTTTGTTTCATGCATTAATCTTTACCGGTATTGCAATTAACTAATAAACTATCTATCGGCATAAAAGACTGGTTCATCGGTATTAAGTATTAAGGTGGTTAAGTTGTTTTTGGTTTGAATTTATTTGACAACTGATTCACCCCCCCCTCTCAGTTGTCTCCAGGACCTAACAACCTTCATAATATTCCTCATTTCCTCTAGCATGGGCAGAAGAGCTGCTAAAGTTAAGAATGTCTCTACATTACTTAACCTTCAAAGAAGGTCAGGAAATTTTGGTTGCTCTAATTCATTGGGAGTTATGTGAAATAGTCCAATCAAGGATGGATATTCTCAAAAAACTCAATGCGTTGGACAATCGAAAGAGATCAACTCTATTAGCAAAGTGTTGAAATTCCATAAATTTCTTGGGACTTCGACAGAAGTGTGAGTAGAGCTCTCTAATTAAAATTTCATTTTTTTTTTACTGAAGCATACTTTCTCACAATTCCAAAAGCTAGATTCATTATGTGATCCATGCCACATGAATTGCAGTAATGTATGGTGCAAAAGAAGTTTCAATCTTTATACAAAGACCGTTCTTGTGACCTTGCCTTACTGAAGCTCCATCTGCTCTAACACACACCAATTTTTTGGCAACCATCATGTCATCCATAACTCTATATTTAATTAAACATCTCTTTACTAGTTGAAATAAAAAATTTCACTATCGCACTATCCTTCATTTTAGCAACAAATAGTAGATGAGGTTGGTGAGCATGATTCTGTATAGTATAAAAAAAATGCATACCCATGAAGTATTGTCTACTGCCATAACTTCATCTAAAGAAAATGCAATAAAGTTTGACTCTTATTTTTTCCTTTATGTCTTCTTTTTCAACCTCAGCAAGACAACTTGCCCATTCCCATCCACCATTTACTAACGAATGACTATTAGGATAGTTTGGAACTTTCAAAAAGTATAATAAACCACTCATTGATGAGAAATCTGTCATAGCACAACCTCTACTCAAAATATAAAAAACAACATTTAACTGAACAACTTTTACCAGTTGTTCTATTTGCATTGCTTTTCTAAAACTAGCTTCAATAGAACCTTTAACTTCAGCAGGCTTCGTCTGTATTTTCTCATGAAAATAATACTCTTCGACATTCCTCGCATGCTTACATTCCTCCTTTGTTTTCCATCTTATCACCGATTTTTCAACTCCGTCTATCATTTATTTTTCATAAACTTTACCCATATTCTTTTCTATGGTGTTAAATTTTAGTTGCAACCTAATTTCCTTGTTATGTTTCCAAGTGCAAATCTTGCACCTACATTCTATTGGAGGCTCACCTTCAATTGGATTCTCCACTGGTTCAATGAATGGATACTTTGATGCCCAATTAATTTGAAAATTCCTCATTGACATATCCCACTCCTGATCCTTTTTTTTATTTTGGTTGATCCTTTTTTGATCTATCTTTTCTTTTCCCCTTCCGTACATTATCATCTATGGCATTATCACCCAAGTCAATTATATCATTCCAACTAACTTGGGTATCTACCAGGTAATCTTCTTCAAGATCATCCTGATCTGAGATATCAGGTTTGTCATTGTCTTCAATATGTGGTGTGTTGGCCATTTGGTGGAATTGATTAGGGTTGCATCGATGTTTTGTCATTAATGTCAACACTATCTATTTGGATGGTTTACCGGCACCCTTCAGGTCCTGATAAGTTAAGTGGTTTCTGGTTAACTTGGATCTGGCATGATCTAGCAAGCTCCGGTATAATCTAGTGATGGAATTGGCTTGTTCAGAATACTTATATTTGGTCAGTTGGTTTTGGTCTGGTGATTGGATGCTATCTTGCTTGCTTAGAAGATTGGTTTCTAGTTTCAGTGAGGGTTTCATCGATAGAGCTTTTGATGGAGATCTTTGATGAATTGCATAAGTGGTGTTGGTGTATCTTTTGATGGAGTTTCAAGATGTTGTTGGTGATCATGTTTGAGAATTGGCATTACTGAAGCATGTGGACCTATACTTGGTCCTAGTTGATCTAGGTTATGGACCAAATTTAATGTAATGTGTGGATAGGACCTATTGATGTATTTCTAGGATGTCTTATGTGTTGATATTATTTGTTTGGTCTAAGGCCGACATGGTTTATAATTATGTAATTGGTTTATTGTTTGGTGGTCAACTTGATTGTTTATGGTCAAGGGTTTGTGTATATATAGATGTACGATCTTATTATAGATCATCATGGTTAATGTATGAGGTCATGGTCAAGGAATGTAATGTGCGAATAATGTAATATCATTTAGGTAGAGGATTTGATCGATCATTAGAGATCGAATTAGGTTTATATAAGAGGATTTAGTCCTTTGATATTGAGCTTAATCGGAACTATACCCAGGCATAGGAGATGCTATCTTTTGCAGTTCAACACTTCTCTGGATTGTAGTCTAGATTTATATGTAGTCAGTGAGGCTCCTTTTGCGATGAGCAGTATGCTATAGGTTGTTGGCCTTTCTACAAGTGCAGACCCCTTCATTGTAATTCACATACTTACTGTAGAAGTATTATCTAACTATGGGTAGGCTTCCCACCGTAGTTTTTCCCTTTACCAGGTTTTCCACGTACAAATCTTGGTGTTGTGTGGATGGATTTTATTCTGTAATTATTGTTTATGCTTAATTGGATTAACTTCTATTCTAGTATTATTGTTTTGGGTTCTGGTATTAAAGTTTTAATTACTGAATGTTCATGTAATCTGAGACAACTGATTCACCCCATCTCTTAGTTGTCTTCTGGTTATCTGAACTATCTCACAATTGGTATCAGATATTTGGTCCTCTCTGCAGAAAGAGTAACTGTTCAAGGAAGATCCTATGGTGACTAACAGTTCAAGTTCATCTAGTTCTTCTAGAGCTATCTTTCAAAGAGATATTTTGAGGCTTGATGGAACAAATTATCTAGTATGGAAGATTCAAATGGAGACTCATCTGAGATATCTTGGCAAGGAGATTTGGGAGATCACACAGAATGGTGTTACACCCTATAATATGGGATCTGGTAATCCTCCTCCAACAAACCTGGACAAGGAGATTGAGAATGATTGTAGAGAAAGAGAAGCCCTCTTATGTGCACTTTCTAATTAGAAAATAATGGGATTAATAGACAAATCATCCAGAAAGGCTATATGGGATAAGTTGGAGACTCTTAATGAAGGTAACCCTACAGTGAAGATTCCTAGACTTGGTGGTTACTAGGTGAGATATGAAAACCTGAAGATGGAAGAAGATGAAAGGATTACTACATTCATGGAAAGGGTAAATGAGATTGTTATGGGAATTCAATGTTGTGGTGGAACTTTGAGCGAAGATGAAATTATTTCTAAAGTTCTGAGAACCCTACCACCGGCTTACAAAG
This sequence comes from Cryptomeria japonica, assembly GCF_030272615.1. Taxonomy (NCBI): domain Eukaryota; kingdom Viridiplantae; phylum Streptophyta; class Pinopsida; order Cupressales; family Cupressaceae; genus Cryptomeria; species Cryptomeria japonica. The sequence goes on from NC_081409.1 coordinate 486,051,527, forward strand.
TGAAGGCTATTGCTATTAATGAGTTGAGGACAATGGCTAATACATCTATCAACAGAGGTACTTTGGTTGGAAAATTATCTTATTTTTGAGCTTGAAGAATTTGGACATTCTGGAGCTATAAAGACTGAACCTTCTTTTCATGCATCTACATCTATAATTGGTAAGCAAGACTGGAAATCTTTATATGCAAAGGAATTAGAAGATATGAAGAGAGAAGATGATGAGTTTGAGCAACTTGAATCACTATTTTCTAGAAGAGTATTGAAAGGACTAGGAGGAAGTAAGTATGAAGGAAAAGAACCTTTTAAATGTTTTGCATGTAATAAGATTGGTCATTTTTCATCTAGATGTCCTAAAAGGAATTCAAGATTTGAAGAAAGAGTTAAAAGATCATTTAAGCCTAACCCTGGATATCAGAACAAGTATAAATACAAGAAAAAAATAGGTTAACTCAAAGTTTATGAGAAGGAACCGACAGTGGAAATGATTATATCTGAACTAGTAGCACCTTTACCAAAATAGAGTTTAACTAGTTACTCCGGCAACATCAGATAATTCTACAGTAACTGAAGAACAGGGAAGAGGAACACAAAGTTAGAAGACTCCTAGGTATGTGAGATTGAATCATTCTGAAGATCAAATCATTGGGGATAAGAGAAATGGAGTATGTTTAATTTCACAAGTTGAACCGGTATCAGTAATTGAAGCATGTAAAGATGAACATTGGTTAAAAGCTATGGAAGAAGAATTAGATTAGATTGAGAAAAATGACACATGGACTTTGGTTCCTTGGCCTAAAAAATAAAAATGTTATTGGAACTAAATGGGTTTTAAGGAATAAATTGAATGAGGATGGTCAAGCTATAAGGAATAAGGCTAGATTGGTTTGTAAAGGATATTCTCAGAAGGAAAGAATTGATTATGGAGAGACTTTTGCACCTGTAGCTGGGATTGAAGCTGCAAGATTATTTCTTGCCTCCGTTGCTTATAAAAACTACAAGGTTTATCAAATGGATGTTAAATGTGCATTCTTGAATGGGGATCTTGATGAGGAAGTTTATATTGAGAAACCTGATGGTTTTTCACTATCAAATGATATAGATATGGTTTGCAGGTTAAGGAAAGCTTTATATGGATTAAAACAAGCACCTAGAGCTTGGTGTGCAAGGTTGGATAAATATATTTTGAAGCTTGGTTTTACTAAGGGTAGTGCTGGCAGTAATTTATATTAAATAAATTACTGATGATGATGTACTGATTGTTGAGGTATTTGTTGATGACATAATTTTTGGAGGTGAAGATAAATTATGCATAGAATTTTCTAAGAACATGGAGAAACAATTTGAGATGTCTATGATTGGTGAGATGAAATTTTTCTTAGGTTTGCAGATTACTCAGACTGACAAAGGCATTTTTATCTATCAAACTAAATATGCTAAGGAATTGTTGAAGAAATTTGGTATGGGAGATTTTAAACCAGTAAGTACTCCTATGGTTACAAGTGAGAAATTGACAAGAAAAGATGTTTCTACATCGATAAATCCTACAAGATACAATTCTATGATTGGAGGTCTTCTCTATTTGACTCAGACTAGGCCTGACATTATGAATGTTATTTGTATTGTTTCAATATTTCAGAGTGATCCTAGAGAAAATCATGAGATGGCAATGAAAAGGATTTCTAGATACTTGCAAGGTACATCAGAATATGGCTTATGGTACCCTAAGGATGATAACTTTACTTTATGTGCATATACAGATGTTGATTGGGCTGGAGATGTTGATGACCAGAAAAGTACTTTCGATGGAGCTTTCTCTCTTGGAAAGAAGTTGGTTTCATGGATCAGCAAGAAACAATCATGTACATCTTTATCTACTATTGAAGCTGAGTATGTTGTTGCTGCTACTAATTGTACACAAGTTTTATGGATGAAGAAAATGTTGAAGGATATAAAGGTGGATTTTGATGCACTGGTAGTTATTCACTGTGATAACTCTGCTGCTATTGATATATCAAAGAATCAGTATTTCATTCTAAAATAAAACACGTATCTATCAAGTATAACTTTTTGAAGGAGAAGGTGGAGGAAAATGAAGTTAGACTAGTTTAGGTGAACTTTAAAGAACAAATTGCAAATATTTTCACTAAACCTTTATCTAAGGAATCATTTGAGTACCTAAGAGACAAATTGGGAGTTTCTGCCCCTCTGGTAGAGACCTAATTGATGCGGTTTGGCATCAGTCTAGCATGCATTATCTGAGATACTATTCATTCTGGGAATGATGTGGGATGCTATTGCTCAGGGGGAGTAGTCAGCTTTGAGATCCAGAGGCTTATGTTTTTTCTTTGATATTTCTGTCAAATTTATGTCATTGATGTCAAAGGGGGGGAGATATTGATGTGAAAAAGATAAAGAAAGATAAATGTCAAAGTGGGAGAGATATGAAAAGTAAAAGGGAGATATATTTAGAGCTATATCCAGGTGATTGTTGGTTTTCTTCCACAAGGGGAGACTTGTTTGGCATTTCTTGGTACTTAGATGTTTTTCACATCTAGTGTTGCCATCAATGCCAAAGGGGGAGATTGTTGGCCATTTGGTGGAATTGATTATGTGTTGCATTGATGGTGTGTCATTGATGTCAACACTAGCTATTTGAATGCTTTATCAACACCCTTGTGGTCCCGATAAGTTAAGTGATTTCTGGTTAACTTGGATCTGGCATGATTTGACAAGCTCCGGTATAATCTAGTGATGGAATTGTCTTGTTCATAATACTTATACTCATATTTGGTCAGTTAGTTTTGGTCTGGTTATTGGATGCTATCCTGCTTGCTTAGAAGATTGGTTTCTAGTTCTAATGAGGGTTTCACCAGTAGAGATTTTGATGGAGATCTTTGATGAATTCCATAAGTGGTCATGGTGCAACTTCTGATGGAGTTTCAAGATGTTGTTGATGACTTGGCATTTGTAGATCATTACTAAAGTGTGTGGACCTATACTTGGTCTAGGTTGATCTAGGTTATGGACCGACTTTAATGTAATGTGTGGATACGACCTATTGATGTATTTTTGGGATGTCTTATGTGTTGATATTACTTGTTTGGTCTAAGGCTGACATGGTTTGTAATTATGTAATCAATTTATTGTCCGATGGCTGACCTGATTGTTTATGGTCAAGGGTTTGTGTAGATATAGATGTAAGATCTCATTATAGATCATCATGGTTAATGTATGAGGTCATGGTCAAGGAATGTAATGTGTGAATAATGTAATATCATTCAAGCAGAGGAGTTGATTGACCATTGGAGATCGAATTGGGTTTATGTAAGAGGATTTAGTCCTCTGGTATTGAGCTTAACCAGAACTATACTCAAGCATAATAGATGCTATCTTTTGTAGTTCAACACTTTTCCAGATTGTAGTCAGGATTTATATGTAATCAGTGGGGCTCCTTTTGTGATGAGTAGTGTGCTCTAGGTTGTTGGCCTTCTTGCAAGTATAGGCCCTTCATTGTAATTCACATACTTCCTGTAGAAGTATTATCTGACTGTGGTAAGGCTTCCCACCGTGTTTTTTCCCTTTACCAAGTTTTCTATGTACAAATCTTGGTGTTGTGTGGATGGATTTTATTCTGTAATTACTATTTATGCTTAATTGGATTAACCGTTATTCCAGTATTATTGTTTTGGGTTCCGATATTAAAGTTTTAATTTTTGAATGTTCCTATAATCTGAGATAACTAATTCGCCCCCCCTCTTAGTTGTCTTCTAGTTATCTAAACTATCTATTACAATGTAGGTTGTGAATTTTGTACTTGTACTTGTGATGATGTACCTTCTTGATTTTCACCACAATCTTTTGCAAAGACAAAGTACGAAGACAACATTCTGCATTTTGTTGGCCTCTCATGGCCTTCCTCACATTAAGGTTTCCTATCCTTCTTCCTGTTAGACATCTCCAACAAAATAAAGCCTACAAAAAAATAATCAATTTGTTGAAGAAGCAATAACAAACTATAAAGTATAATATATATTTCATTGGCCCTACGACCTACAATCTAGATGTTTGAGGTCTGAATATCGTAGCTGACCACTTGGCACTAATGATTCCCCATTGAATAAGAATGGACTCAATAGTGCAAATGGATATAGATAAATTTAGAATAATATTATAACACTTCAAAAATATGATCGCTCACCTTTAGGTTATTAGCAGTTAACAACAATGATTTTCCTTGGTCTGAAACTTTGCTATTGATCCAAATTCAGAGCCTAGAACCCACTAGATTGTGTAGAGATAGATCTGACCTTTGAATGTATTTATACCAATCCTTATATGGCAAATTCCATGGGAATTTAATATGGAATACAAATATTTGGTGAATCCCGCATAACTATAACATGACTTATGTAATTTTTGAGGAGATTATGGGTCATCCAAATAATTGACAAATACAATATAGATGGAGAAAATTAGGATGAATGGAGACACACGTCGACAAAATGTCAAGCGAATTGGGTCCTCCTAGCTAACAAATCTTCATATGCCTATAGGCGAATTATGGTCATCTATTAAGGCAACCTCAGAGAGTGTAGGCAAAAAAAAAATTTACCATGTGTCCACCATATATTGTGCTGGTGAAATCCTCACATAGAAAAATTTAATTACATAAAACATATTGCGACTGGTCCGTGAATTTGACAGAAATTGATAATGTTTCGGTGACATGGCCACCCCTAGCCGGTACAAAATATTTGCTATTTCTCAGGTCACTGATGTTAAAAATTCACCATTGGTGAATATTCGCCACTAAAGTAATCTCTGTTGATAACCATGATAGGAATGATAGATATGAGAAGCATGAAAAGTATGATAAGCCTTATAAGTCTAACTAGAAGTTTAGGAACTAGAAGAACAGTTATTATGCTATAGATGAAGGTGTTACAGATGATGAATCAGAAGGAGATGAAGTTGTGTTTATTGCCATTAAAGAAGATAGACCTGTACTTATTGATTCCACTAGCTATTTTGTTGAGGAGAAAGATATGGCTACTAAGGTAGAAGAAAAGGATGAATGGGTGATTGACAGTGATTGTTCACATCATATGATTGGTGATAAAAGAAAATTTGTAAGAATTGAAAGGTATGATGGTGGAATAGTTAGATTTGGAGATGACAAATCCTATGCAATTTGTGGGAGAGGTTCTATTTCTTTTGATGGTAAGCATGACATTGATGATGTCTTGTATGTTAAAGTTTTGAAGCATAACATTTTTAATGTTGGATACATGGTTGATAAGGGTTATGATCTATAATTCAATTATGGTAAATGCAAGATCTTAAATGCCTCTGATATAGAGATTGCATCTAGGACTAAGACTAAAGGTAACATTTTTCATTTGAATGCTGGTGAGAAAATTGTTAGGTCCCAAGAAGGACAACTGAGAGCGGGCGGGGGGGGGGGGGGGGGGTGAATCAATTGTGAACTAGTTGTCAATAAATTGTAATCCAAATGCAAGTATTCCAATTTAAACTTAATGCCGATGAACTAAACTTAAGTACCGGTAAAACAGATTAACAGATATAGCAATATGGGTTTAATTTAATGCATGAAATAGAAATAGAAACAATATCGACAACACATAACACAATGATTTTGACATGGAAACCCGGTAAGGGAAAAACCATGGTGGGAAACTTTACCCACAATCAAATGATACTACTGCAGATAGTATGTGTATACAAATGGGGTCTGCACATGCAGAAAGGCCAACTACCTAGAGCTCACTTCTCAATCACAAATTAGGAGTCACACTGACTACACAATTGGATGGTTAAATCCAATGATAATGTACTACTCAAAATAGCATCTCCAATGTTGGATTCAATACCAGTTAAGCTCTGAACTTGAGTGTCAAAACACCTTCATAACCTTCCTTCAAACTTTGATTAATTTCTACGTGATTCACACAAGGATCTTCTTATTTTTTCTCTTCAATAATCGAACACACTCATACCATAGCCTATATTCCAATCTTCAATAAGATCTTACAATCATTTATACAAAATCTAAGACCAAATGAATAGGTAGGCTAACTAAAGATATTACAATTAAATCAATTACAAATAAGTCTTGAGGCGATCCAACATGTTGGCTCAATACATTTACCAATCAATAGTCAATCAATAAACAATATCCATAATGTGGTATGCTAATCTGGAGTATCAGTCCATAACCTAGACCTATCTGTCGGTAAAGGAAAATCTGTCAACCCGATTAGACCAATAAGAAAATACCAAATCCAAACTTCCAATCCATGTCTTTGACATAACCAAATGATCTCAAGATGATAACAAGTCATCATCGTTGTCAGTGAACAATATAACCTATTGGTGAAAACATACCAGTGACTGTGCATAAGCCATTAACCATACCAGTGAACATAATGTAAACCTCCAAGAAGACAATTGTTGACATCAATGACAAAACCAATGCAACACATGACAAAGTCATCCATAATACCAACAATCTCCCCCTTTGACATTGATGGCAACACTAGATGGAAAAAAATCTAAGTGCCAAAAATAGAATGCCAAAAACCAATAAACCAATCAATCTCCCAAATACAAAGTTCTGTAATAGAAATAGAAACCAAAACCAAAAAGGTATATATCCAAAGAGTATATCTCTCCCCCAATGAATAATCTCTCTTTCAAGTAATAATGTTTTTCCATAGATATCTCTCCCCCTTTGACATCAAATGCCAAAGTAGTTAAGAATTCAAAACTTAACATTCTGCCAACTACTCCCCCTGAGAAGTAGCTCTCCTCCATCAAAGCTGAAAAAAGATTTTTCTATTAGTTCCTACCAATTTAATGCCAATATTCAATATCTAAGTCTCTATTGGTGGGGAAGTTGCCCCAAGCTGCTCTCTGAGATTTCAAATGTTTCCTTAGGCAAAGGCTTTGTAAAGATATCTAAAATTTTCTCTTTAGTATTCACATAAACCAATTTCACTTCATTTGCTTCAATATTCTCTTTTAGAAAATTATACTTAATAGAAACATGCTTTGTCTTAGAGTGAAATACCGGATTCTTTGATATATCAATTTCTATTGAATTATCACAATAAATGATTATTGGTTCTTTCCATTTTACCTTTGTATCCTTCAACATTTGCTTGATCCATATTACCTTAATACAAGTAGTTGTTGCTGCAACATATTCTGATTCTATTGTTGATAATGATGTATAAGTTTGCTTCTTGCTAATCCATGAAATCAATCTTCTACCAAGAAATAATGCACCGCTAGTGGTACTCTTTCCGTCATCTACATCTCCTGCCCAATTTGCATCGGTGTATGCACATAAATCAAAATTTTCATCTTTAGGATACCATAAACCAAGATTAGTTGTACCTTGTAGGTACCAGAAAATCCTTTTAACTGTCGATTCATTATTTTACTTAGGATTGCTTTGAAATATAGATACAATACATACTACATTCATTATATTAGGTCTTGTTTGTGTCAAATACAGTGAAACCTCCAACCATAGATTTGTACCTTGTCAGATTAATAGGAGTTGAATCATCCTTCAATGTCAATTTATCAGTTGTAGTCATAGGAGTACTTATTGGTTTGGAATTCTCCATACCAAATTTCTTCAAAAGTTCCTTCAAGTACTTTGTTTGACATGTGAATATACCTTTATCTATTTGTGAAGTCTTCAAACCTAGAAAGAATTTTATCTCTCCAATATAGACATTTCAAATTCTTTTTGCATCTGATTAGCAAAGTTCTTACTAATCCATCTTCACCTCCAAAAATTATATCACATACAAAGACTTCAATAACCAAAATATCATCATTGGTAACTTTGTAATATAAATTGTTGTCAGCATTACCTTTTGTGTAACCAAGCTTCAAAAGATATTTATCCAATCTATCATACCAAGCTCTGGGAGCTTGCTTCAATCCATATAAATCTTTCCTTAACCTGCAAACCATATCCTTGTTATCTGTCAAAGAAAATCCACTAGGTTGTTCAATGTAAACTTCCTCCTCAAGATCTCCATTAAAAAATGCACATTTTACATCCATTTGATAAACTTTATAGTTCCTATAAGCTGCAAATGCTAGAAATTGGCTAACTGCCTCAATTTTGGCTACCGGTACAAAGGATTCATTGTAATAAATTCCTTCTATCTGTGAATAACCTTTACAAACTAATATTGCTTTGTTTCTAATTACTTCTCCATCTTCATTAAGTTTATTCCTAAATACCCATTTAGTTCCAATTACATTTTTGTCTTTAGGTTGGGGAACCAATGTCCAAGTGTTGTTATTTTCAATTTGTTCTAATTCATCTTCCATTGCTTTTATCCAATGTTCATCCTTACATGCTTCAATAACAGATGCTGGTTCAACTTGAGAAATTAAACATACCTCTTTATTTTCTAGTATTCCTCTAGTCATAACACCTTGATTCTTGTTTCCAATTATCTAATTCTCTAAATGATTCAATCTTGCATACCTGGGTTTATTATGATTAACATTCACAGGCTACTATTCTTCAGTCACAGTTGAGTTTTCTGATGATGCTGGTGTGATTGGGTCTTCATTCTGTACCGGTGCACTCTATGCTGGTTGATCTATGATCATTTCAACTATCAGTTCAACAGATCTTGAATCTCCTCTAAAGTGTTCATATATCTTCACATTAGTACTCTCAATGATTTTTTGTAACCTTTTATTATAACATCGATATGCCTTGCTTTTAGATGAATAACCAAGAAATATTCCTTCATCACTTCTAGGATCAAATTTGCCAATATACTCATCTCTTCTAATATAACATTTGCTTCCAAATATTTTGAAGTACTTAAGAGTAGGAATATGACCAAACCATAGTTCATAAGGGGTCTTACTAGTTTCACTTTTGATGTGAACTCTGTTGAAAGTATAAACCATTGTATTCACTGCTTCTCTCCAGTACACATGAGGTAGATTTACTTCCATTAACATTGTTCTTTCTATATCCAAAATAGTTTTGTTCTTCCTTTCCACAACTCCATTCTACTGAGGTGTCTGGGGTGCTGATAGTTGTCTTTTGATTCCATTCACTTCACATAATGCATTAAATTATCTAGATGTAAATTCTCCTCCTTGATCTGATCTTAAACATTCAATTTTCTTGCCAGTTTTATTCTCTACCATTGCCTTAAATATCTTGAATATTCCAAAAGCTTCTGATTTCTCTTTGACAAAAGTAAGCCAACACTATCTAGAATAATCATCAATTATTAGCATAAAGTATCTATCTCCTTGTAGACTTTTTTTTCTTCCAAGACCACACAAATCAGTATGAATTAAATCAAGAATACTATTTGATTTCTCAGTAATTCTCTTAAATTTTGTTCTAACTTGCTTTCCCCTTTGAAATTCCTTACATACCGGATTATGAGGTTTCACAATCTTAGGTAAATCCCTTACTGCCTTAATTGAACTAATCTTTACAATGCAATCAAAATTCACATGACAGAGTCTCTTATGCCATAACCAACTTTCATCAATGTGTCCAATCAAACATGTTTTAACATTGGTATTCAATTGAAAGATCCTTTAGTCTGATTGCTAGTTGCAATCTCCAATCCAATTCTGTTTATGATTTTGCATTTCCCATTCTTGAATTGTAACTGACCAACACTTAAAAGATTATGCCTTAAGCTTCTACATAATAAACATTGTCAGTATTGTGCTTACCATCCAAAGATATAGTGTCTTTTCCTTTGATTAAACAATCTTTATCATCTCCAAACCTTACTAGACCTCAATGAATTTCTTGAAAAGATAAGAATTTGCTTTTATCACCACTCATATGATGCGAGCATCCACTATCTATAATCCATTCATTTTTTTCTTCATTTTTTGCTGCCAGTGCTTGCTCTACCAATTTGAAAATAGGTGTCAGTTGATCTTCCTTTATCACAACAAAATCCCATTCGTTATCTACTAGATCTTCATTTGAGTCATCTGTAACACCTTCATCTACATAGTAACATGACTTATCTCTATTTTTCTTAAATCTATATCTCTGATATTCAGGATTAGGCTTCTATGATCTTTTTGCTTCCTCCCTTAGTCTTGCATGTCTATCAGGACATCTAGATGCCATATGATCAACTTTGTTGCAATTAAAACATTTGAAAGGTGCTTTACCTTCATACTTACTCCCTACTGGACCTTTAGGCATTTTCCTTGCAAATAGTGCTTCAAGTTCTTCATTTTTTCTCCTCATATCTTTAAGTTCTTTTGCATAAAGTGATTTCCAATTAGTTTTGTCAAATGATGATGTTGATGATGATGATGCTTTGAAAGCTAAATCAGTCTTTATAATAGCAATAGGACCAAACTATTCAAGCTCAAATGCTGAAAGTTTTCCAGCCAAAGTATCTCTAGAAATTAAAGTATTAGGCATTGTTCTCATTTCATTAATAGTTGTTTCTTTCATTTTGTAAGCCAGTGGAAATGCTCTTAAAACTTTAGACACAATTTCATCTTCACTTAAGGATCCTCCACAACATTGTATTCCTAAAATAATTTCATTAAATCTTTCCATAAGTGCAGAAATTCTTTCATCTTCTTCCATTTTTTAGATTTTCATACCTGACCTGATTTGATAATGTGCTCAAAAGCACTTCTCTTGCTTTGCAATAATTGTCCATGTCCTTAGCCAATTTTGGTGGATGAGGTTGATTTGGAATAGGAGAAACATACCCATTCTTTGTAACATCCCATATATCTCTTCCAATGCAGTTCATATGTGTTTCCATTCCGATCTTCCATATGCCATAGTTAGTTCCATCAAGCTTCAAGCTATCCTTCCTAAAAATATTTGTTGCCATAGGATCTCCTCAAGCTGTTAGGCTTCGGCAAAAAGATGACTTTTCTCTTATACCAATTGTTAGGTCCCGAGAAGGACAACTGAGAGGGGGGTGAATCAATTGTGAATGATTTGTCAATAAATTATAATCTAAATGCAAGTTGTTCCAATTTAAACTTAGTGCCACTAAACCAAACTTAAGTGTTGGTAAAATAGATTAACAGATGTAGCAGTATTAGTTTAACTTAATGCATGAAACAAAAAAAGAAACAATATCCACAACACATAACATAGATATTTTGACGTGGAAATTCGGTAAGGGAAAAACCACAGTGGGAAACCTTACCCACAATCAGATGATACTTCTACATACAAATGGGGTCTATGCATGCAGAAAGTCCAACTGCCTAGAGCTCACTTCTCAATCACAAATTAGGAGTCACACTACCTACATAATTGGATGGTTAAATCCAATGATAATGTACTACTCAAAATAGCATCTCCAATGCTAGATTCAGTACTGGTTAAGCTGTTAACATGAGTGTCAAAACACCTTCATAACCTTCCTTCAACCTTTGAATAATGTCTGCATGATTTGCACAAGGATCTTCTTATTTTCGCTCTTCAATAATCGAACACACTCATACCATATCCTATATTCTGATCTTCAATAAGATCTTACAATCATTTATACAAAACCTAAGACCAGCTGAATAGGTCGGCTCAGTAAAGATATTACAATTAAATCAATTGCAAATAAGTCTTGATGTGATCCAATATGTCAGCTCAATACATTTACCAATCAATATTCAATCAATAAACAATCTCCATAATGTGGTGCGTTGATCTAGAGTACCAGTCCATAACCTAGACCTATATGTCGGTAAAGGCAAATATGTCAACCCAATTAGACCAATAAGAAAAACACCAAATCCAAAATTCCAATCCATGTCTTCGACATAACCAAATAATCTCCAGATGATAACAAGTCATCATCGCTATTGGTGAACAATATAACCTACTGGTGAACACATACTGGTGACTGTGCATAAGCCATTAACCATACCAGTGAACATAATGTAAACCTCCAAGTTGACAAGTGTTGACATCAATGGCAAAACTAATGCAACACATGACAAAGTCATCCATAATACCAACAAAGAGTTGTTTGACTGCTAAGATAGATGAGAGTTGTTTGTGGCATAGGAGAATATGTCATGTAAACTTTGATTCATTGATTAAGATCAGTTCTACACAAGTTGTTAGAGATCTACCTAAAATTGTTAGACCTATTAATCTGATATGTAAGGAATGTCAGCTGGGTAAGAAAATGAGGATTTCTTTCAATTGTAAATAGTATACATCTGATGGATTGCTAGATCTTGTGCATACTAACCTATGTGGACCTACAAATTTTAGAAGTCTGCAAGGTGATAGATACTTTATGCTGCTAATTGATGATTATTTCATGATGATGTGTGTTGTCTTTTGGAAGGAAAAATTAGAAGCATTTGACAAATTCAAGATATTCAAAGCTAAATTTGAAACTGAGTCCATATTGAAGCTGAAGTGTTTGAGATCTAATAGAGGTGGAGAATTTTGTTTTGGTGAGTTCAATCCATTATGTGAGATGCATGGAATCAAAAGACAACTATCTACTCCTAGAATCCCACGGAAAAATGGAGTTATTGAGAGAAAGAATCGTACTATTTTGGATGCTGCAAGAACCATATTGATTGAAGGAAATGTTTTGAAGGTCTACTGGAGAGAAACTATTAGCACTCCTATTTACACATTTAACAAAGTTCATATCAAAGGTAATTCCAGTAAGACCCCTTATGAGATTTGGTTTGGTCATATTCCTACTATGAAATATTTCAAAGTTTTTGGTAGCAAATGTTATATCAAGAGAGATGAGGCTATTGGAAAGTTTGATGCTAGAAATGACAAAGGTATCTTTTTGGGATATTCTATAAAGAGAAAAGCCTATTGGTGCTATAATAAGAGATTGAGAAAGATAGTTGAAAGTGCAAATGTGAAGGTGGATGAGAACCTTGGAAAGGAGATCAAAGCTTATGATGATGGTCAACATGTTGTTTTAGCTCCTATTCATCCTAAAGAGCCTAAGCAGAATGATCCGGTAGAGATTGTTAATCTAGAAGTTACTGCTAGTGGTGAGGAACCTGAGGATCTGAACAATTAGAAGACTCTGAGGTATGTAAGATTGAATAATTATAAGAATCATATTATTGGTGATAAGAATAAAGGTGTGATGAATAGAAGAAGGTTAGTTACTGAAGAAGTATGTTTGATTTCTAAAGTTGAACCTAAAGATGTTGTTGAATCCTGTAAAGATAATAACTAGATAAGAGCCATGGAAGAAGAGTTAGATCAGATTGAAAAGAATAACACTTGGTAAATTATGCTTAGACCTAAGGATAAAAATGTTATTGGTACTAAGTGGGGTTTTAGGAAAAAATTCAATGAAGCCAGTGAAGTAGTCAGAAATAAAGCTAGACTAGTCTGCAAAGGATATTCACAACAAGAAGGAATTAATTATGAAGAAACTTTTGCTCTGATTGCTAGAATTGAAGTTGTTAGACTATTACTTTCTTATGCTTCTTATAAATATTTCAAGGTATATTAGATGGATGTCAAATCTGCATTTTTGAATAGTGATCTAGAGGAAGAAGTTTACATTGAGCAACCTGATGGATTTTCACTGGCAGATGATGGAGACAAGGTATGTAAGTTGAAGAAATAACTTTATGGATTGAAACAAGCTCCTAGAGCCTAGTATGCTAGATTTAATAAATACTTGTTGAAATTGTGATTTACTATAGGTGTTGCTGATAGTAATCAGTACTTTAAGATTGATAATGGTAACATCCTAATTGTTGAAGTCTTTGTTGATGACATTATTTTTTGTGGTGATGATAATATGAGTATGAATTTTTTTGGTGATATGTAGATTGAATTTAAGATGTCTATGATTGATGAGATGAAGTTTTTCTTAGGTTTGTAGATTGCACAAATAGGAAAAGGCATCTTTATATCTCAAACTAAGTATGTGAAGGAATAGTTGAAGAATTTTGGATTAGATGATGTCAAACCAGTTGGAACTCCTATGGTAACTGATTGTAAATTGTCAAAAAATGATAAATCTCCTAAAGCTAATCAAAGTTTGTATAGATCTATGGTTAGTGGACTTCTATATCTTACTTAGACTAGGCCTGACAGTATGCATGTTATGTGTATGGATGCTACATATCAAGTTGATCTGAAGGAGACTCATGTCACTAATGTTAAGAGGATATCCAGATATCCAAAGGGAACTATGGATTATGGTTTATGGTATCCGAAGAATGATGATTTCATGTTGTGTGTCTACACTGATGCAGATTGGGCTAGTGATGTTGATGACCGGAAGCGTACTACTAGTGGATCATTGTTTTTGGGTAAGAAGTTGGTTTCATGGGCAAGAAAGAAACAAGATTCAGTAGATCCTTCTCTACTGCTGAAGCTGAGTAGATTGTTGTTGCTAGTAATTGCACTCAGATAGTTTGGATGAAGCAATTGTTGAAAGATATCATAGTTATTTATGATGAGCCTACTATTATATATTGTGATAATTCTAGTTCTATAAACATGTCAAAGAATCTAGTGCAGCATTCAAAGACTAAGAATATATCAATCAAATATAATTACTTGAGAGAGCAAGTCAGTGAAGAGAAGGCGAAGTTGGAATATGTATCTACAAAGGAACAAATTGCTAATATTTTCATTGCCTTTGCCCGCAGATACATTTATTTACTTGAGAGACAAGTTATGGGTATTGACACCTCCTGGTGAGAACTAGATACACTGAGTAACGTCGATCTAGTGGATTTCAAGCCTTATTATTTTATCCGGATTGATGAGTTGATGTTGCTCCTCTGCTGGAGTAGTCTATGTTTTGGGATAGAGATTTTTGAGATTTATGGTTATGTATTTTAGAGGAAGAGAGTTTGGCATTATGTTTTAGAGATCTTTGGCATTTTTTTCAAACGGGGAGAGAGATCATGTGAAAAAATACATTATCTATCTTGATCTTAGGGGGAGGTTGCCGGTGATATCTTCTGTTTTTGCATTGACTATTTTTCATATTCATATGTTGTCATCAATGCCAAAGGGAGAGATTGTTGGATATGGTTGCTCATTGTTGCTACTAGGATATGCTATTATCATTGATGTCAACATATTCATGTGATTTATTTCAGTGAGATTGGGAATATTTTCTAATCTAGTTTTGTAGTTTGCTTTTGTTGATCAGTATTTTGCAGAATCCGGTATTTCCTTTGGTATATTCCAGTGTGATCAGATTTGGTGCTGAGACTTTGGGAAATTGTTCTGGATGATCTTGTGTATCTTTATTTTAAATGGTTCATGATTTGGTGCCTTACAAGTTATGTATCTTTGTGGTAGTTGTTGATTGGTTGTGTTCTTGAGCTCTAGACATTGACAGATGAAGATTTGAAAAGTATCATTGGTGCAACTATTCCAGATAATTATAACATGCTTGCTAGTATTTCCTAGTCATTTCCTATTTGTTTTGGTGATCCACATTGATTGTTGTGTGATTTTTTGGTGATTTCTATCAACCTGTATTGATTTTCAATTTATGCGATATGTATGGTGGTGTAGCGTATTGTGGTTGATCTTGGCATGATTTCTCATGGATGTGATCATTTGAGAATTTGAATTAGGTCCATGCTATGTAATGTAAATCATTTTATTGGTCCGATGATCGATCTTTGTATCATGTAATGTAATTTTGTAATTGAGTGTTGAGGGTTTAACTGACCTTGTTATCAAGGTTGATGAATTGTATATATAGATGAGTTATTCATGTAGTTTGTGTATGGGTATTGTGTCTACATTATCAAAGAGAGGTGAATGTGCAAACAAGAGATTTATCATTCAATGAAGTGTTGAGGTGAGATTGGTCTTGCAGAGTAGACAATTGTGCTTAACCAAAATTGTCATCAATCATTTGTAGATGCTATCATTACAGTTCATTTCTTCTGGATTGTAGTCTAAATCATATTGTAACTTAGTGAGACTTCCCTGAGGGTTTAGCCTTTCAGAAAAATATATTTTGAGTAGTGAGATCTAGGCAGTGTGTTTGAATGCATGTGCATTCCCCATTGTAATATTTTCACATACTACTGCAGAGTATTATCTTACTTTGGGTAGGTTCCCACCATGGTTTTTCCCTTAACTAGGATCTTCATGTCAAAAACTTGGTGTTGTGTGTTGTGTTGTTAATTTGCTTATCTATGTATTGTTGTAGTTTATCAGTTTTATTTTGGAGTTTAATTTTATGAATCTGGTGAAGACTGATTCACCTCCCTGCCTCTCAGTCTTCCTTCTTAATTATTGCTAACATTGATACCATGAGCTGGATTATAGAGAGGAAAAATTATGAATGAGAAATTAGAGAATTAAGGAAATTGAATGAAGACAACAAACATAAGATGTCATAGTAGATTCTTTCTAAATTTGAAAAGATTGATACATAGAGTGAAATATGTTGTTGATAAAATAGAGGATGTGCACAAAGGTTGCAAGTCATTGTGGAAGGTATTGGAAGTGTTCAAATAAAATAAGCCTATATTTGAATCATTTTCCAAGAGATGGAAACCAGTTCATCACACTCTGACCACTCTATGTAGAGTACTACAAAGGGATCCAAATGCCCCTCCTGCCATTAAAACAATTGAAAAAATGGTGAAGATTGTGATTGAAGAACTCAAATATATTTTGGCTGAGGAACCAAGGTAAAAGCTAAGATTGATTCATTTCACACATTCAAGCATTGGAACATCCCATAGATTGTTGACCAAGACAAGCATGTCAAGGACTTCCATGACTAGAAAAGTGAATTCAATCAGATGGTTTGATGGATTCTCTCTCATATGCAAGAAGAAAAAGATTTCAATGTTGAAAGCCTTAATCTTTTTCTAGATAGGATAGTCACATTGGAAAATGGGTACAAAAGATTTGTCTATGAGGTACAAGCAATAAAAGATAAGAGATGGAAAGATCACATGGTGAATGTTCCTAATGTGCAGAAGTATAAGTGGCCTAGGGACTATGAATATAGATGGTTCTCCCATTGATACACAAGCCATGGGAATAGTTGAAACCATAGACATATATTTTCATACAAGCATGAAAATAAACTATATAATAAAAAAAGATGAGTGAGGGAACAAGGTAACCTGTCATTGCCTGGAATGACGAGTCTAAAGTTGAGGAAGTTTCTGAAGTCACAGATGCTCATCCATTTCACTTTCTTTTTCTCTCAGATCATCAATATCTACAAGAGATTCAGAAAACTAATGTTAGAGTAGTGAGGATTATCATATTCTCACACTCAAACTCATCAGTAATATAGTTCATCTACATAAGAATATCAAAACACATGCCTACAATAATCAACATGTCAGAATCCAAAAGAAATGAATCAATGCAAAAAAGATGCCATGAGATATCAACGAGAACCATGTTTTTATATCTAACTTGTTTGTTTCATGTGCAGATATAGGTATTCATTTTAGAAATATCATGTATGTGGGTTCAAATGGGCTCCTGAAGGGGTTGAGATCAGCATACATGTCACTACTCATAAGGTGACACTAATCAAGTATCAAACATGAGACATAGCTATATCCAATGTCCCATATATTGGCATTCAATGATAGGTAAAATCTGCCATCCAATGTCAACACATATAGCAATGAATAAAATTGTGCCCCATAATCAACAGGAAACTAAATCCATCACATGAGTAAAGGCAAGCATACAATTCTCCAAGACACAAACCATCAAAGGATTTCTATAATACATGTTGTTACAATTACAAGTTTAGTAATACAGAGCCTCAAATACAATTGATACATTAAAGAATAGTGACTAAAAGATGCAATCCTTAGCTGTAGTTAAAGACATATAATAGTGAATATGAATAAGTATACACATAAATATCACTATCAAGAATGAACATAAAATGTTATTGTATCTCACAAAGACATAAGTATAGTAATGCATATAAAGTGCAGCCTGTGTAGCTCAAAGACACTCATATCAGATAAGGAAAAAATGTACTTTAGTAAGATCGTGTATTGATCAGATATAATAAAAAGATATCAGCTACCTTGACAATGGAAGCTACAAAACTTGGTTATAGGAAAGTCATCGCCAGATAGTTATGGAAAGTCTTAGACATAAGCAGTGATTTAATTCAATAAACATCATAGTACAATGACAATATCACTATGACAGTAGTAGCATAAAGCATAGTGATCTCAAAACACCACAATGAATTTGATAGTACATACAAGGCAGATCAATAGTAAAATTTAAATTGTCATATGGATATGAATAGAACAAGATAACATAGAATACTCAGATGCGCATAAAATATAGTGACATGTGTGATGTATGGTGATAATGCAAAATTCAATAACATGAGTCACAATAAGCAATGATCATAATCAACAAAGTTTTTGTTTTTTATAATAGACCTGAGTCTAGACTCATCAGACAGTCATAAGACAGGGAGGAATGAATTACTGTGAATTAAGTCTATCAAAATCAAAGAGTATTTAATAGCTTCATAAGTCATATACCAATACATTTCAACAACACTTTTAGAAAAGGATAATGTTACAGTTAAGATCAAAGATAGCCAAGATATCAAGATCCTATATATGTGACCACCTATAGTCATAAAGCTTTAAGAGCAGCCCAAATGATATATGGAGCATCTTTAAAGACAATGCATTCATGAAGAAAAGAATACAGAACATACAAATCTCAAGGGTCAAGAGAGGCCAATACAATCATCTTAAACAATGAATAGATCAGAAGTCTTTCATGGAAAGTCAAGATATATATTGGCAGCAAATCACATGGAAGAAGGTTTGTTTAGCAGTCACATATTCAAAAAAAAAATCCAACCACACCAAATTTGTTCACACTCAGCAAGCAATCTTTAATGTTAAGACAATCACAATAACAACATTGATGTTTAAGCATTTAAGATGTAGCTCTGTATAGGTATAGTAACAAGATACATTTAACACAAATTATGACAGTCAGCCTGAATACATATAACTTAATGCCTCAACATTAAAGGATGATATCATTTGTAGCCAAGAATACAGTAGCTCAATTATATCAGAATGCATGGAACAAAGCATCAGTAAAGACCTCCAGATATAGGCAAGGCTAACAAATAATGATATTCAAGAATATTAATGAAGAAACCAGAATAAGTATCATACAAGGAACCTTCCATAATAAAGAGATTTATATCTTAGTCAAAGAGCCCTTATCATGAAGATCACATACATCATTAGCCTCATGACATAATATATTCTTAGATATTGAAAGAGAAGCAACACAATAAGTATAAATAGCATCCAAAAAGTCAAGTTGACAATCATAATCATCTATAGTCTGAGAAACACACAAGAGTCTTAGTAACAATCTTCTTGAAGAATTCAAAGATAGAGTATAATTCTCCCTCGACTTACATGCATAGTTAACAATCAAACATAAAAAAAAAAGTAGTTATATGCACAGTTACAAAAGCATGCTAAAGTCATGGAGGCAACAATTAATGACAGTTAGTAGCCACATTATTCAACAATAATTCCAAGTCTTCTGAAAACATATAGAGACAATAGGTGATAATGGAAACTCTAGTATAGTCCCAAGTTTTGTGATTTAAGGCACTAAAAATAATTAGATCCCTATCTTAGGTCTAAGAACAAAGAAATAATCACAAAAGGATACAGTGATAGTGGATGTTCATGTTACTACTGGGCACAAAGAAGCCACAAAATATAACATGGTTGTAGTCCATTATTAGGGGGATAGATGTATTCAAAGAGCATTGGAAATAATTATGAAAGCCACTTTTGTAGTCCCAAGAGTGGGAGCCTAGCAATCAACTAAGACAACAAGATGGGTACTCAGCCCCCATGATAAAAATATCATAAGGAGCAGTCATCCATGTAGCAGTGATCAGAACCTAAAGACAAATAAACAATAAAAGACACTATCAAGATAAGAGTAGCAAACAAAGTATGAGCCAAGAGTAGCTCTATAGGTACAGATAGAAGTTAATACCTACTACCCACAATACAAAAACAGGCTATAGCAGCCACTAATGATGCACAATAATATAGTTATTTAGTGTCATAAATTGTGACCCTCACAATTTTTGATTGCATTAGGGTCCTCATGCATGTGAGTTCAAATCCTCTAGCGTGATCGAAGATCGGAGATTGCTCATCCCTCATAAACAACTTCTTCCTTGGCCTCTGCATCATGCCATCTGCACTCTACGTAAGAGAAAGGGGTAGGAGAGGAGTGTGGCACCACTATCCCCCCTTTGATAGGGAATGGCCCCCTTGTCCTCCCAGGATAGGGGCATGGCACCCCTATCCCTACCCTATTTTGGGGTAGGACCCTTCTTAGGGTTGCATTGTTGGTTGTGTATCAGGCGAGAAACTCCCCCGATGTCAGCCCATGATGAAAATAAAATCCACTAACATGTATTTAAGGGGAATTTATCCTCTCATTTTCATAAGTTTAATAAGTTGGATGAGTGGGAAATTCATAAGCGATCAAGAATTCAAGAGCATTCAAGCATTCAAACATTCTTTTCCAGCATTGAGCATTCTCAAGTTCCCTTCAAGGATAGGTGTTGAATTCAAGTCAAGGGTTCAACCATTGAAGAGGAGATTGATTTCAACATTCAATTCCACACAAGCATTTCTATAAACATTGCTATTAGAACCTCCCTTGAGGTGATTTACAATTCAGTCTTTCATTTACATCTACTTGCAAGTTCATTCTTTCATTACTTGGTTAATTCCAAAACTGGGGTTTGACCTAAAGGAAAACCCCCAATCCCAACCCATCTTCCTCTCTTTTCTATGTGTACATTGTAGGTGCGCAGCTATACTTTCGGCTTTGTACTTCATTTTCAGAGGAAAAAAAACCCTTTTCATTTTGCAGATTTTTTGAAGGACCGTGTACATTCCTGCCATGGTTCGGGCAACTTTTCTTCAAATTCGCAGGGTGAATTCATCTCAACATATAACTACTAGATCTAGGTGCACAACTTCATCCCATATTCCGATCTCAAGTTATAATCAATTATTTGTCACTTTTGTACTACATAATTCAATCAATTCCTTTCCATTTCAAACAAGGAAGAGGGGATCGACTTAACATTCCCAATTCATTCAGAATTCAATCTACCATCTTCATGTGGAGAGATTGAATCTAGTGAATTATCCTCTCCTCTTCCTAATGTAACATGGTGAAAAGTGTTTGAAGGGTAATCAATAGTGAAACTCTCATCTCTCTTTGAGGGTAAGGATAGTTTTCCTCTTGATCTATCATTCACCATTTTTCCACCATTACATTTTGGTGAACCTGACGTCTTGCATTCTTTCCTTTGAACAACATTGCATATTTTTCATTTACAAGTTTCAAATTTTTGCAAACTTAGTGGTTAAATCATTAAAACCCCTAGTTTTTAAAATTAAAATTGAACTTGTGATTTGTAAAAAATTGCTTGTAAAAATCGTAGATCTAAAAATTCTTTTGATTGCCAAATTCAATTTCCTCATTTTCTTGTTCAATTTGCAATTAAAATTTACAAAATTAAGAGGTTACTTGTTAAAACCCTTTTCAAAAAACATCTTGAACCTGTGCACAAATTGGATTTCAATTTAATTTTCAGATTTCTAATTGTTCTCAGATTTGTCTTCAATCCTACAATTCAAATTTTCAATTTCCCCCCTTCATCCCAAAATTCAAATTTCAAAATTAAGTGGTTAGGTCATCAAACCCTAATTTTTAAAATTAATTGGATTTTGTGTGAATTTCGAATCAATTTCATTTACATTCATTTCCAAGGTGTCCATATCCATTAGGTTTGACCCTTTTTCAAATTGCAATTCAATTCCTTGTTTTCTTCAAAACCCTAATAGGGTCCTATCTTTACATTTGTGCCTTCATTTCGCCCATCTAGAGATTGTAAAATTCGCCAATTTTTTGGGGTTAGCTTTAAAATCATCGTAATATCCATCCCTGAAAATTTTTGGAAAAAGTTGGTTGGACCATGTGCGTTCCTACCACGGTCCCTGACTTTTTTCCCAAAATTTTGGGAGACTGTTATGACTTTATTTACTAGCTTAAATCCAGAAGATTGGCTGATTCTACCTTCAAAATTCAACATTTTAACTTTCAAGAAAAAATTTAAAATTAAGAGGTTAATTATAGTCTGGCCTGATTTTAAAATTAAGTGGTCTTCCCTTGGCCCTATTTTGAAATTCTAATTTCCTTTCATTTTTGGAAATTGTGTCATTCCCTTCCTCCAACAAATTTCAAATTGTGTAATCATTATTTTCTTATATTTTGCATTGCTCAATTTTGTAAGCTTTGTTCCAAAATTCAAAATTGGAATTTTCCCTCTAGCGCATGAGTTTTACCACTATTAGTCCTACCTATCCTATCCCCGTTAGACAAAGCATTAGAATTAAGGCTTCCCAAGGTTTAATTACTAAGGAGATGGAGCTTAATTTGGGTGACTTCTTTAATGAGGATCATGCTTCCCATCCTAATCATGTGCCTATTCACCCCATTGATGGATCCCATGATGAAGAAGAAGCTTTTACTATGGTTTCTTTAGATCGACTTTCCACATTGGACAATCAATTTGATAGCTTTCAACATTGGATGTCTTAAGAATACCCTAATAGTGAAGCTCTTCCATTAATTGAAGGTCTTAAATGCATGCTTCAAAGTGCTAAGAATGGAATTAATATATTGCATGGCATTGCACATATTGTTGATTCTAATGTCATGCCTATCAAGAGTTTTGTTGAAACCCTAGTTTATTCACAACCTTCAATACAAGTCAATCCTTCAATTCCTTTGACTACTCCTATGACTAGTGTTCCTACTTTCACATCCAACATCATGGTTACTTCAACTCCAAATGTCATCCCTACAATAATTGGTTCTAGGGAAAATCCATCTTCTTCATTTAATCCTTCATCGTTACCTATGTCTTCCATGAATATTCCTATTATTCCTCAACCAGTCAGTGTGACACAAGGGGGCAATTCCTTCAACAACTTTGTTCCTCCTTTAAGTGTCCCTTTTCCTACCTAATAATCACCCATGTGTACTTATCATAATGTCCCACCACATTATTCTTAGTCCATGCCTTATTTTAATAACATCACACCACCTTCTCAATCACCTATGTCTAACATCAGTTCTTCTACCAAAATGACAATTAAAAATCTTTCTCAAACCATGTCTTCTTTACAACAACAAATTGCTTCTATGATTCAATCCAAGTTTAGTGTGCCCACTTTTGATGTTGCGAGCCCACTTTCTCTTGATATTGTTAAAGTCATGCCACCTAAACATGTTGAGATCCCTCAATTGGAACTCTATAATGGAAAAGAGGATCCTCTTACATATGACAAAACATTTCAAGCATTGTGTACATATTTTTCTTATGATCAACGATTGCTTGCAAAACTGTTTACAAGAACAGTAAGAGATAAGGCTTTATTATGGTATTTCTCTTTGCCTTATTATTCCATCACTTACTTTTTAATAACTAGAAAATGCTTTCATCCAACAATTTCAAAATAACATTGGTCCTGAAATCACATTGACTGATTTAATGCATTATAAACAAGGTGTTAAAGAAAAAGTGACTGATTTCATTGGTAGATATAAGCATTTGTATGATAAAATTTATTTTCATGTACCTGATAATGATACTCAAAGAATTTTCATTTCTAATTTGCAAAAAGATATAAGGGAAAATCTTCTTTTATCTGAGTTTACGTCATTTCCACAGTTGTGTGTAACACTCCACAATT
This sequence comes from Cryptomeria japonica, assembly GCF_030272615.1. NCBI lineage: Eukaryota > Viridiplantae > Streptophyta > Pinopsida > Cupressales > Cupressaceae > Cryptomeria > Cryptomeria japonica. Next base: position 486,075,385 of record NC_081409.1, read on the forward strand.
ATCAACTGGCTGTGAGTCAAATGGAGCAATCCACTCCTATGGCTCTAACTGATAAGGGGAGATTTTTCAACAACTATTTAAAAATTTCAAACCAAGAAAAAGCTTCATCAAATTTAATGATCCAATCAACAACAACCATGTGAATGCTACAATAGGTGTGCCTTCTATTTCTAATTTTTTCCAAAGAGAAAGATAGTTTACTCCTTTGAATGAATCTTTACATAGTATTATGTCTTAGTTGTTGCACAGATATGTTATCAAGATTCCTCCTATAAAACAAATTGATCCTTCCAAACTTGCATCCCCTTATTTTGATAAAAATATTTTTTGCCAATTTCATCATTAACCTCGTCATCATACTGAAAAATGTTTTGCATTGAAAAATGAGATTCAAGACTTGATTGATAATAATACTATATCTATGGTAGGTATGAATGATAAAGGGAATAAATCAGTAGCTCCTCCTTGTTGATATGTGGTGACTGATCAGAAAAGTACTATTTTTGTTGCCCTAAAAATGCATATTAGAAGTGGCTGGGATGCTTAAGGCATTGCAAGGTTGATGTATTGTTTTTGCTGGATAATAAGAAAGATTGGGCAGCTATATATGGTGGACGTAACCCATTCTGGGTGAACCACATTAAATCTCTGTGTTATCTGTGTCTTGTTTTATTTCTTTATCTTTTGTATTTAAATCTGCATATAATTGTTAGTTCATATTTTCTTTGGATCTGCTTGAAACCCTAACACTCCTAATCAAAATATTAAGATTTTCATTGAACCCTTACCATCTCATACATCTAACATTATTGAGATTATGCCTAATTCTCTCTCTTCTGAAGAATTCACCTCTATGGCTCCAAACTTAGTTAATATGGTAGAAACACAGGATATTCCTAAGGATCCTTTTATTACATTTGACCCTAGCGAGACCATTAGAGCACCCAATGGCCCTTTATACATAGTTGCAAAGGTTAAGGATATCCCTTATCATGGTGCCCTGATTGATCCCTCTTGCATGGTTAATGTTATAACTGAAGAGTATCTTTTCACTTTAGGATTGTATAAACCAATATATGATGCTTTGAATGTAGTTGTGAAGTCATCTGATGGCTTCTCTTGTCCTACCATTGGTTCTATTACCCTTCTTGTTGAAGTCCATACTAAATCTATGGATGTGGACTTTGTTACCATACCTTCTTCTGAGCAATTTTGTGTGAAGTTGGGTTATCCTTGGCTATCTTCCATGAAGGCTATTGCTTCTCAAATCCACAAGTGTCTAAAATTTTCTCACAATAGAGAAATTATAACCATGAACCATAGCTTATTTCATCCATCTGAAAGAAGCCCCTGTGTTCCTATTGATTTCTTTTATCCTAAATAATTTCAATCTCTTCCATTAGGAAGTAATGCTCTTCTTCAATCTTATAAAAAATGGAAGAACGATATGATATTATCCATAAGTCAACCTAGATCACCATCACTTGACATTCCTATTGTTCTTCAAGATAAGGTTCTTCCCCTCTTGGATAGAAATATTCTCCCTCCTAAGGAAGAATGTCCACCTATACCTATGGATGTGAATTTACCTTCTCTTAAGGATAACACCAATATTCTTCCTAAGGTTAGACCTATACCTCCTCCTCATGATGGACCTGGTCTCCTTCCTACACCTAATATTCCTCCTTTTTATGGTGTAGTTCCACCTCCTTCCTCTTATTAAGAGAAGAGGCTTACTTCTCCTATTGTTCAACCAAAATGACCTCAACCTAAACCTTCCACTATCAAGGAGAGAAATACTCCTACTTTTTCAAGTGTTCCTCCTCCTTCTGATCCTTCCACTAAGACTCGTTAGAATTGTTGTGAGAGAGAACACCGACAAAGACGTCGTGTTTGAGCTCGTGAATTTATCCCTCAAAATATTCAATCTCCTCAGACTCCAATAGTTGACATGATTCCCTTTTCTCCTAAGCAAGATGTTCAACCTGTTGGAAATTGACACTCATTGGATTCATATATTGTCATTGATGGAAACAAGATTCTATTGAAGGCATATACTAACATTTGGAGGCATACACCAAGAGATACCGACATTAGAGTATTTAGGGTCATCACTGGTACCAGCACAAGCATCCAACACTTCAGTGAAGCCGACATCTATTTGAGATCCAAAAGGTTTTATTTGTAAGAACATTTTGTAATTATGGTATAGGGGTTTTTGTATTGTAAGATGACATAAGGCATATTGTTTGTAAAGGGTATATAAGTCAGTACTGTTAGGTGATTTTGTAAGATGACAAGGTAGTAGAACAAGGTGATGTGAACAATATGTATGTAGGTCAATTGTATGCAAATGTAATATCATGCTATGATCAATAGATGGTTTGTAAAGCATTCTTGGAGGAAAGGAGATACCAATAGAAAGGTTCAAGGTTTATGAACCAGTATAGAGCAGAGCTATAATCAGAACTCTTTTTGGCATTGCAAATGCATTTTGTGAGTTCATCAGTACTGTTTCATCTCAGCAAAAGCTTGTAGTCAATGAGACTCTCTTGTGTTGAGCAGTGCGCTCTAGGAAGTGTGTCTTCCTGTATGTGCAGGCCCCCATGCTATGTAATATCTTTCATATGGCCAATGAATTGATATTGTGGGTCACAAATCCCACTGTGGTTTTTCCTCTTTGAGGTTTTCCATGTATAAATTTAGTGTGTTATGGTGTTCATTCATGTGGCTGGTTTATGTACTTCATGTTATATGTTTCTTCATTTATCAGTTTATATGTGTATGTTATAAAAGGTTAAAATCTTGTAATACCGGTAGAACATTGATTCACCCCCTCCCCCCCCTTCTCAATGTTCTTGGATTCATTGTATTCCAACAATTGGTATCAGAGCCTGGTACCTTGGAGGAGGTTTAACAGCTTGAGGAAGATCTTGAAATCAGAATCATTGAATATGGCTATGGAAAAGCAACTTGAGATGGCACTTGAGGATTATGATGTTGAAAGGATGAAGAACCTAAAACTACAAGATGAATTGAATTTTGCTAATGAATTCATTCTTGTTCTGCAAGAAAGGTTATCATCTACTCAAGATAAGAGAAAGGAACTTTTGCAAAACCAGGATGATGAAGAGAAAAATGCACTTAAGGAACAATGTCAGAAACTAAGTCAAGCTAACATGCTCATGAAGAATGAAATGCAAGACCTAGCTATGGGGTTATCAAAAGATATTGAGGATAGAAAGAAGAAGGAAAAAAATCTTGCTATATCTCTAAAGAACAAATTTGAAGAATGTGGCAGATTGACTCATGAGAATAATCTATTGAGAAATAATTTGGTACAATCCTGGAATAATGAACAACAGCTTGAGAGACAAATAATGACTCTGAGAGATGATCTAACTACTGCAAGTGAGTATAAAGAAAAATTCAGGATCAATGCTGCACAGTTGGATGATTTATTGAAAAGACAAAGGCAAAGTGAAGATTCTAGAGGACTTGGATTTGTACAAGGTGAAAGCTCCGGTACTGCAAATGAAGATTAGACAACCGATATGTAGAACTCATCAGACTAGAGGAAATTGGTAAGGCAATCTGATGCTTAAAAATTCAATTCTAGATGCTTTGTCTGTAATAAATTTGGGCATATGGCTAGACAATGTATAAATAGAGCAAATCAAAACTACAATTCAATTCCCGGTCAATGTACAAATTGCAAGAAATATGGTCATAAGTCAGAAGATTGTAGAATGAATGTTAAATGTCATACATGTGGAAAATTTGCACATTTGGCTAATCAATGTAGGTCAATAAATGACATCGGATATGTCAAAGCAATTCAAAAGAACAATGTTACATGTTATGCATGCAACAAAATAGGTCATATTGCTAAGTACTACAGAAGCAAGACTACATCGATTAGCAATGATAAAGAAAATGAGAAAGGAAAGTAGAAGGTAGATGAAATACAACAAGATCACACCAAGAGATGGGTTAGAAAATCTAAAGAACCAAGTGGAAATGCAACTACACCGATAACTGCACCTGTAACTCCACCGGTAGAACAAAACATTCTTGCAGCGGTAGGAAATCCAACTCATAACTAAGACATATGCCTTAGGGGTTGGAAAGTTCATTGAAAATATTGCATATTCCTGGAAGAGATCTGGAACAGATTTGGAGAGTGGTATTGATCATTGATGGAGGTTTATCCAACATAAAACTGTGAAACCAACATCCGGTAGGGCATATCGCTAAGTATTTATGACAGTGATGAATTAAGGTTTACTTGCTAATAAAAATGGAAAATGGACTCATTTTCACTCACCTAGCACTTGAGAAAACCAGAGCGAAGCAAAGGTGAATCATAGGTGATCAAGAGCGAGCAAAGGCATTCTAACGAATTTTCAGCAGTTATCTAAGAACTAATCAAAACCCCTCAACCGACGAGTATTTTATAGGTATTTCTTTAAAATGGCATCTGGATCATCATCTGCTCCTACTTTCATTACAAATCCCATTGTTGTTGAGTTTAAAGATAGTCTTAGGCCTGTTTTCAAGGAAGTTCCCCAAATTGCTATGAAGGAAGACTCTACTGGCACATTTTCAAAGGTTCCCAATGGCGTGGTTTATATGGAAGATGTCAGGGCCTATATTCACTACACCTTGGAGGATCTAGGCACTAAAGAAATCAAGGGAATGTATCAATCTATGATACTAGGAAGCTCCAGAATAATCAAACCAAAATATCAAATTATTGAAGACATACAGGATTAAGTAACCAGATATGTTCTGAGAAGAGTCCATAATAAGTTCATCTGGCTGGATCGGCCCCACATGATCACCAAAGAAGCTATCAGGTAGTCACCAGCTTACCCAAAGTTGGATAGGAACTAGGTAAGAAGATCTCCAACATTGCGGTTGAGAAGCTCACCGATGCAACCCATGACGGAAGATCAATGAGGGTCAACACCATCAAAGACACAGATGTGAAATTTTCTAGCATGATTATTGGCTACTAGGTAACTCAATCAAGTCGATTTAACTATGTTGCCAGTTCCTATATCCATGTTGCACACCAAATGATAAAGAATAATGAAAAGTATAACTTGTGTGAATGATTAAGGACTAAATTAATGATTAATCTTGCAAGATCAAAGGTGTTAAGAAAGGAACTTTCCAGTTTGGCAATCTTATTGTCTATTTGATGTTGTACTTCATGAATGAGCTATTGGGTTTGGGAAAGAAATGTTGGGCTCATGACATACCTGTAGGTATGTAGATCAAAGATGCAATCACCAGTCTTGGTAGTAATAGGGATGAGAAGCTTTGGGGCTACTTCAAAACTTTTCAGAAGAACATGAGACTAAGGGAGAGAATATTGAAACACATTATGGAGAAATACTCCACTGATATTTTCTTCATGGTAAAAATTGATGAAACACTGATGGAAGTAGTGGAACCTAGAACTATATGGGTTACTGAATTGGGTTATGAAGTAGATGGTAACGTCTTGGAGCTATATGCTAAAATGTTGATTAATGATCCTTTGGATGATAAGGATGAACACTTTGGCACTGTAGAGGAGAAGTCTCTTGAGGTTAAAATTGGCTTCAACAAGAAAAGAAGATAGACAAAATGTCTGCATTTGTTCAAAATGTAACACAGGATAGATACAAAACTAGGATCTAGATCTAAACTGATAGATCAACCGGTAGTAGCTAGTGTTCCTGAGGTGAAGAGGCCTGAAACTTTCATTTCTTCTATCACTTCTGACTCTAATCTAGAGGATAATCAACCTCTTGCATTTAGAAGGGTACAAAGGAAGAAAGATGACAAGCCTCTGGTAGAAGAGAAGAGGTGGAACCAAGGAAGAAGTTGATAAGAAAGGTAACAACTACATCCATACCTCCGCCAAGGAAACCTACTCAAAAGAGGTAGCCTGCTCCATCCGCTCATGCAACTCCCAGCAAGAAGAAAAAGAGTGTGATTGATGAAGGAATTGAATGTGGTAATGTTACCATCTGTTAGGATAACCGGTGAACAACTAAGAGGGGGGTAAATCAGTTGAGATTATATTAATCAAACCACTTTACAACCTTTAATCAGAGCACATAAACATTGAATACTGAAATAGCAGAAATAGATATCGGTAAGCAATAAAAACATAAGAATGAAACAGAGAATTAACACAATGCAACCATACAACATAACACCATGATTTGTACATGGAAAAACCAGTAAAGGGAAAAACCACAGTGGGAAGCCTACCCACAGTCAGATGATACTTTTGTAGAAAGTATGTGATACAATGAGGGGTCTGCACATGCAGGAAGGTACATTGCCTAGAGCATACTGCTCATTACCAAAGAGTCTCACTAACTACAAAGAGGTTATAACCACCTCAAGATAATAGGACACTAATCCAAAAGAATGAACTGCCAGAGATAGAATCTACCATGCCTTATTACAATCCTCATTAAGCTCAATATCAAAGGCCTTTGACTTCTTACTTAAACCCAATTCAATCACCTATGATTGACCAAATCTCCTTCGCATATGATATTGCATTCCATGACCATGATACTTGATCTACAATGATATCTTACATCAATTTATACAAACCCTAAGGCCTAAACCAATTAGGTTGGCCACCTAAAAGATATTACAATAAGATCATTACATACATCCATATTACAATGAAATGCCATGTCGGCTTTAGACCAAAACAACAATAACCAATCCATAAATCATCCCGGTAACGTGTAGAGAACACGTTAACATGATACTGATCCATAACCTAGATAGGCACCAAACCTAATCTGGGTCCACCATGCTAAGGAAATGTCTTCAATTAGTTGAGGCACGATCAAGGATCACCTTCTACATCCTGAATTCCATCTAGAAGTCGCACCAACACCACTTAGCATTATGTCAAGGTTTCTCAGTGAAAGCTCTGTCGGTTAAACCTTAAACCCTTATCACTAACATAAGCTCTTCTACTGGTAACCAATACTTGTCTATTGGTAACCAACCAAAACATTTAGTGTTGACATCAATGACAAAACATCAATGCAGCACATAAGAAATTCATCCATATTTCCAAGAATCTCGCCCCTTTGGCATTGACAACAACACTAGATGTGAAAAAAATCTAAGTACCAAGAAATGCCAAACAAGTCTCCCCCTGTGGAAGACAACCAACAATCTCCTATATATAGTTCTGAATATTAATAACTCTCCCCCTATGAATAATATCTCTGTAAAGTTTTGAAATTTATTTTTCACATCATTATCTCTCCCCCATTGACATCAATGCCAAAAATCTGACAAAAATATTAAAGCAAGAATATAAGCCTTTGAATCTCAAAGTTGACTACTCCCCCTGAGTAGTAGCACCACTCATAAGTGCCAGAATGAATAGCATCTCTGGCAATGCATGTTAGACTAATGCCAAACCACACCAATCAAGTCTCTGTCGGAGGGGAAGAAACCCCTAATCTGTCTCTCAAATATTCAAATTATTCCTTAGAGAATGGTTTAGTGAATATATCTGCAATCTGCTCTTTAGTGTTCACATAATCCAATTTTATTTCCTTTTCTTCCACCCCATCCTTCAGAAAGTTATATTTTATTGATATGTGCTTAGTCTTAGAGTTAAATACCAAATTCTTAGAAATGTCAATAGCTACAAAGTTATCACAATAGATAACTACCGGTTCACTACAATTTACCTTGATATCCTTCAACATTTGCTTCATCAACAAGACTTGAGTGTAATTAGTTTCTACTACAACATATTCAGCTTTTGTAGTAGATAAAGAAATGCATGACTATTTTTTCTGATCCATGAAACCAATTTCTTACCAAGAAAGAAAGCTCCACCAGAAGTGCTCTACCTATCATCAGTATCTCCTGTCCAATCTGAATTTGTATATGCACATAAAGTGAAGTTATCATCTCTAGAATACCATAAGCCATATTTTGTTGTTCCTTGTAAATACCAGAATACCACTCATCAGTGCCGAATGAATAGTATCTTTGAATAGTATCTCTGTTAATGCTTGCCAGAATATCCTCTTTACTGCACATTCATGATTTTATTTAGGATTACTTTGATATCTTGAAACAATACTTACTGTATTCATAATATTCAATCTAGTCTGAGTTAGATATAACAAGCTACCAATCATAGACTTATACCTTGTTGGATTTACCAGTGCAAATGTATCTTTGATAGATAATTTGTCACTTGTCACCATAAGAGTACTTACCAGTTTGGAATTATCCATACCAAACTTCTTCAACAATTCCTTTAGATACTTAGTTTGACAGATAAAGATGCCTTTGCCAGTTTGAGTAATCTACAAACCTAAGAAAAATCTCATCTCACCAATCAAGGACATTTCAAATTCATTCTTCATATTATTAGAGAATTCCATGCACAATTTATCTTCACCTCCAAAAATGATATCATCAACAAATACTTCAATAATCAAAATATCATCATCAGTGATCTTATAATATAAATTATTGTCAGCACTACCTTTAGTAAAACCAAGCTTCAAAACTTATTTATCCAACCTTGCATACCAAGCTCTAGGAGCTTGTTTCCATCCATATAAAGCTTTCCTTAACCTACAAACCATATCTTTATCATCTGTCAGTGAAACACCATCAAGATGCTCAATGTATACCTCTTCCTCAAGTTCACCATTCAAAAATGCACATTTAACATCCATTTGATAGACCTTATAGTTCTTATAAGCTACATAGGCAAGAAATAGTCTAGCAACTTCATTTCTAGCTATAGGTGCAAATGTCTCACAATAATAGTCTAACAACTTCAATTCTTACAACTTGAGCATCCTCATTTAGTTTATTCCTACAAAACCCATTTAGTTCCATTAACATTCTTCTTTTTTAGGCCGGGGAACTAAAGTCCAAGTCTCATTCTTCTCTATCTGATCTAGTTCATCTTCCATAGCCTTTAACCAATCTTTATCTTTACAAGATTCAATAACATATGTTGGTTCAATTTGAGAAATAAGACATACCTCTTCATTTGCTAGTCTTCTTCTTGTCATAACTCCCTTGTTCGTATCTTCAATTATTTGATCTTAAAAATGATTTAACCTTACATACCTTGGTGTCTTCTAAACTTCAAGTTCACTATTATGATCATCAGCATAGTTGAATTTTCTGATTGTGTCTATGTAACTATCTCATTTTCTTGTACCGGTTGAGGCATTGCCAGTTCAGTTATGATCATTTCCACTGCCAGTTCCCTATCATATGATATAGATTGATTTCTATAATGATCATCCACTTTCACATTTGCACTCTCCATAATTTTCTGCAATCTTTTTTTATAACATCTATATGCTTTTCTTTGAATTGAATATCCACGAAATATCCCTTCATCACATCTGGGTAAAAGTACAAAGTTGTGTCACACTTTTATAAAGGAAATGGTCAATGCTGATTCAAATTTTTTAAGTAAATCAATAGAAACTGAAATATATATTTCGAATTTTGAAATGATCTAAGCTAATAAAATTTATATTCTTTTGTATATTTTATGTTTGTAATTTTAACAAAATTTAAAAAAGTTATTTGAATGTAGTTTTTTAAAAGTAAACACTATAATTTAGTTGTTGATAAAATGCTGAAATTGAAGTTATGCAAGCCACGACACTTTAATTAGTAAATTTTACTTTTATTTCATCAATTTTTTTGTGTATATTGATAACTTGAAACTTTACTGCACAGATATAACTTTTACTATTTTTAATAAATATATATTTTTCAATAAATTTGAAAAGTTGGTGTGCTGAAATATAACTCTTTCTAATTCCCACCAATTTTTTTCTTAAATATTTATCCAAATTAGAAAATAATTATATCATCTTGACATAGATTCCTTTCTCTAGTGCATCAAATTTTTTTCAAAAATTTTAAATAAATTTTAGTATTTTTCCTTGACAAGAAAATCAACCTTAGATTTTAGTGTTGATGACCTACTTTCAATAAAAATAAAATATAAAATATAAAAAATAATTAAAATATTAAAATATATATATTTTTAAAAATTCACTTATAGATCTATAAAAGGGTATTTTACATTTAAAAAAAATGTTATTTATAAGAGTAGGAGTTGTTGAAACATCGAGTTTTTTATTTTTTATTTATTTTTGGCAATTAGACCCAAAGTGGTATAAAATATACATTTAGTAGACACTTCCAATTGGAAAAGTTGTGGTCCATACATAACTTAGCTATAATGAATCAATATATATCATATGTTTGACTAAAATTATTTTTTAGTTAGAATTACTTAAATTCACTTGTGTTGATAAGTTAGCCTAAAACATGACACAGTTTTGTGCTTTTACCCATCTCGGATCAAACTTCCCAATTGAATCATCCCTTTTGATATAACATTTACTTCCAAAAATTTTGTAATATTTAATAGTATGTGTATGTCCAAACCATAATTCATAAGGGGTCTTACTGGTTTCACCTTTGATGTGAACTCTGTTGAATGTGTAGATTTTTGTACTCATTGCTTCTCTCTAGTAGATGTAAGGCAATTTGGCTTCCATCAACATAGTTCTTGTTGCATCCAAAATGGTTCTCTTCTTTCTTTCCACTGCTCCATTCTATTGAGGAGTCCTTGGTGCAGATAACTGTCTCCTAATTCTATTTGTCTCACAATAACTGTTAAATTCATGAGAAGTGAACTCACCACCTTGATCTGATCTTAGACATTTAATTTTCAATCTAGTTTCTGTTTCTACCTTAGCTTTAAAGATCTTGAATTTATCAAAGGCTTCAGACTTCTCCCTTAGAAAAGTCACCCACATCATTCTAGAATAATCATCAATTATCAGCATGAAATACCTATCACCTTGAAATGCTTGTAGTCCTTGCTGGACCACATAAGTCACTGTGAATCAAATCAAGCACATCATTAGATTTATCATGTATTCTTTTAAAAGAAGTTCTAACTTTCTTTCCCAATTGACATTCCTTACATATCAGATTATGAGGCTTCATAATCTTAGGTATATCTCTAACTGCCTTTGTTGAACTGATCTTAACAATACAATCAAAATTAACATGACACAACCTCTTATGCCATAAGCAACTCTAATCAATATGAGCAATCAAACATGTCTTATTACCAATGTTCAAGTGAAAGATATTACCTCCAATATGAGTACTAGTTGCAATCTCCAAACCAGTTTTGTTAATGATTTTGCATTTTCTATCTTTAATCTGAAGTTGGAAACCCTTGTCCACCAATTGACCAGCACTTAAAAGATAATTTTTGAAACCTTCTATATAATAGACATTATCAGTAATGCTTACCATCCAAAGAAATAATACCTCTACCTTTGACCATACATGCTTTGTCATCTCCAAATCTGATTTGACCACCATTGTATTCTTGCAAGGACATAAATATTCTTTTATCTCCAGTCATATGATGTGAGCATCTACTATCAATTACCCATTCATCCTTGTCTTCAACTTTTTATTGTTGGCATATGTGCAAAGTATGTTGACATGATGATATTGTGTTGTCATTGATGTCAATATGCTGATGAGTGAACCGATAATATGCTAAAGAGTGAACCAGTATAGTGAAAGATGAATCGGTATGATGTTGAGAACTGGTATAGTGAAAATGAACCAGTATGATGTTAGGAACCAGTATAGTGAAACATGAACCAGTATATGGAATGTTTTTTATCAAGGTTTAATATTGTATGACTACCGGTTGGTAGTTCCAGCCTCAGGGTTTCTGGTTGAAGTGTTTCAAGCCTGTGTGATTCAACTGATGGCATTGTGTGATGAGTTAGTAGTGTAATGGTGATCAGATCATGTTGCCACATCACCCTCATGTGCGTGAAGGATCTTGCATGAAGGGGAGTGATCCTATATACCTTGGGAATGTGCAAAGTCCCTGTAAACGATGGAGAACATGTGATGGGTTATCACGTCCAGGAAGCAGTGAAGAACGAATGATGGAGAATGTCTTGAGATTTGTTCAAGACCGTTGTATTCAAATGCAAAGTGTTCAATGGTCAGGATTGAATCGACTGAATTGCTCAACCTAAAGGTTTAGGGTTTAGGGTTTATGATACTGACCTATCTATTTCATATAAGGTCGATGTTGTGTTTCATGTAAAAGTTGTTGGCAAATGTTGTGTGTGTATTTAAGTGCAAAGATACGTGATTCTTGCTAGACCAGATAAGAGGGTTGATACCTGCAGAGTGTGTATGCAGAAGAAAGGAACTAAAGATGGTCTGCATTAGCATTGAGTGCTATTACCAGATCATTGTAATACCTGTTGATCTCTAATCACTTCAATAGTTGGAAAATCCCTTAACAGGGTATCTTTAACCAGCTTGCTATAAATCCTTTGACAGGGTGACTCAAAGCCATTGAGTTCATAAAATCCTCTAACAAGGTAACCACTAACATGGTTTAACTCTTAACCAAGTTTTCTAGCCATCCCTTAACCGGGTGATCCCTAACAGGATCAGTTCCTAACAAAACCTGTTGTAATAGTCTTTAACCAAACTAGGCTTCTAATAGAGCGGACTTCTAAAGAGTTCAAAAACAACTTGTAGGTATTCATCCCCACCGTAGTTTTTCCTAGTTGGGTTTCCATGTGAAAAACATGTGTGTCATATGTGATGTCTTTTTCATGTGATGCTTTGTTGATTTCTATCAAGAGGTGAATCATGTTGATCTAGCAAGTTATTATATTTTTGATGATAGATTACCTGTTTATGCACAAGAATAATGTGGAAATGAGGGTGTAGGTTGTGTGGTAAGATAAGTGTTTTTTGGTTTATATCTTTCACAGTCTCATTGACCTTAACCAGTAGTAATCTGGTTTATGACCGGTGTTAGTGATTGCCAGTCAAGTTCACTATTTGCAGACAAACCGGTTTAGGAAAAGTTTTTGTACCTGTACTGATTCACCCCCCCTCTCAGTACCGATTTGGTACTCACTGTTCATCATTGTGTTATCAATTGGTATCAGAGCATCCTCCAAGTCCTCTGTGTTGAAACCTTAACCTCTTGAGGGAAAGATCCTATTATAATGATGAAGAGGGTAGGTCCAAAGTTCAATAGAGATAACTTTAAAATATGGAAGGATGGAATGAAGATATATATCAGAAGCATGGGTGCTCAAAATTGGAGCTATGTTGAGCATGTTTATGTTATCCCTACTGGTAGTCTCACCGATGACCAAAAAGAGAGAGATTCAAGTGAATGGGCAAGTCATGGAAGCCCTAATTAGTTGTTTGTCTAACATTGAGTTTATTAATGTCCAGGATAAAGAAAATCCCAAAGAAGTATGGGATACTCTTGAGAATATCTATAGCGGTGATGAGCATGTGAAACAAGCTAAGGAAGGAAGCCTTAGAGGAAAGTTTGAAGACATGTAGATGGTTGAAGGAGAGACCATTCAACAATATGGAATAAGAATCAAAACTATTGTTGGAGATATCAAGAGTGCAAGTGGTAAAATGGAAGATTCAACTATTGTTAGAAAAGTTTTGAGATCCTTATTACCGGTCTATGCAATAAGGGTGGCTACTATTTAGGAGTTGAGATCAATAAACAAAACTAAGGTATCCCTAGACTCCATCATTGCAAAGTTGACAGCCTATGAGCTAAATAGTTTTGATGGTAGTGTTTAGAAGACTGAATCAACCTTTAGAGCATCTGCTGCTCCATCTAGAAAAGGAAAAGAAGCTAGTACCAGTGATGAACCAAGACAGAGCACATAAATGGATGATGAGGAGATCTTGATAGAATTTGAAGCTCTTCTTGCCAAGAGACTTCCTAAGGGAACCGGCAAATACAGAGGTAAGCTCCCTTTGAAATGCTTTTCTTGTAACCAGATAGGACACATTGCTATAAACTATCCAAATGGTGATAGCAAGGACAAACCAGAAAAGTTCAAGAAGTTCAAAGGAGGAAACCAAAGAAACTGTTTTGTAGTAGTTAATGAAGGGGTCACTGATGAGTAATCAGAAGATGAAGAAAGTGAGGATATTGTGTTTGTAGCAGTCAAGGAAGATGTGTCAGACAAGAAGGCTCTTGTCTCCCACTTTGCTAATTCCAATGAGTGGATTATTGAGAGTGGTTGTTCTCACCATATGACTAGTGACCAGAGTAAGTTTCTTTCTTTGGAAGAGTATGATGGTGGTGTGGTTCATTTTAGTAATGATGCACCATGTATTGTCAAAGGCAGAGGGTCCATCTCTCTGAATGGAAAGAGCAGTGCTAACAATGTGTATTGGGTGGAAGGTCTCAGACACAACCTTTTGAGTGTTTCTCAACTAAATAATAATGAACTCACTCTAGAATTCAAAAATGGAGTGTGCAAAATCAAAGGAATGAGTGGTGAATTGATGGCTACCCATATGCAGACCAAAGGTAACCTATTTCAGATAAATGCTAATGTCAATACATGTTTTATGGCTAAGTTTGAAGAGAGCTGGATATGTCATAGGAGACTCTGCCATGTAAACTTTGACAATATTGTGAAGGCTAGTAAGATCAAGGTAGTTAGAGGATTGTCGGTGCTGAGAAAACCAAAAAATCCCTTGTGCAGAAAGTGTCAACTGGGGAAAATGTCTTCCTCAACTTTCAAAGGTAAATCTTTCATTGCAAAAAATTTACTTGATCTTGTGCATAGTGATTTGTGTGGTCCTATGAAAACTAAGAGTGTGTAGGGAGATAGGTATTTTGTGATTCTTACAGATGATTGCTCAAGAATGATGTTGGTCACATTCTTGAAGGACAAGTCTGAAGCCTTTGGAAAGTTCAAAGCTTTCAGAGTACTGGTAGAAAAGGAAAGTGGTAGAAGAATCAAATGCCTTAGAATTGATCAAGGAGGGGAATTCACTTCTAGTGAATTCAACAAATATTGTGAAGAGAACGACATCAAGAGGCAATTATTTGTCCCCTGGACTCCACAATAGAATGGCTTTGCAGAAAGAAACAATCGGACTGTGGTTGAAGTGACTAGAACTATGTTGATCCAAGGAAAGGTTGCTCACACCTTTTGGAGAGAAGTGGTGAGCACTGTAGTCTACATAATGAACCGGGTACTCATCAAGAAAGGAAAGGATAAGACTTCTTATGAGTACTGGACTGGTAAGACACCAGTGGTAAGCTACTTTAGAGTATTTGGTAGAAAATGTTATATCAAGAGAAGTGACCATCAGAGCAAGTTCGATGCAAAATGTGATGAGGGAATATTCCTAGGATATTCCACCAAGAGTAAAGCTCTCAAATGTTTTAATAATAGAACTTAGAGAATCATTGAAAGCATCAATGTTAGGATTGATGAAAACTCTGAGAAACCTAAGGAAACCGATAGTGAGCATGTAGGAGATGAACCAGTAGCAACCTTCTGGGAACCGGTTGCAAATCAGCCCAGTACCAGTAGTTGTGCTCCTACATCGATGGATGCTGAAGTTGATGAAGATGAGGATGAAAAAGAAAAGCAAGAGGAATCTATTAAGAATATACCTAGGTATGTAAAAATCAATCATGTTCCTAAGCAGATCATAGGAGATAAAGATGCAGGAATTCTTACAAGAAGAAAGGTCAGAGAAAACTAATGTATGATCTTTCAATTTGAGCCTGAATCATTCAAAGAGGCACATAAAGATGAAGAATGGATCAAGGAAATGGAAGAGGAACTTGATCAGATAGAGAAGAATGGTACATGGTCTTTGGTACCCAGACCAAAGCATAAAAATGTCATTGGAACCAAATGGGTCTTCAAAAATAAACTGAATGAGGATGGCACCAAACCTAGTTTATCCAACTTAATGCTTAATACTGGTAAACCAGTTAAGTATGCTGGTAGATAGTTATAATAGTTAATTGCTATACCGGTAAAGATTAATGCATGAAAGGAAAACACAAAGTCATCCACAACACATAACATCAATATTTGTATGTGGAAACCATGTAAGGGGAAAAACCACGGTGGGAAACCTTACCCACAATTAGATGATACTACTACAGATAGTAAGTGTACATAAATGGGGTCTGCACATACAAAAAGGCAAACAACCTAGAGCTCACTAATCAATCACAAAATGGGAGTCACACTGACTACAGCTGGATGGTTAAATCCAATAAGAATGTACTACACAAAATAGCATCTTCATATGCTGGATTCAGTACCAGTGTAATGCTGATATGCTTTCACAAAAACCTAGCTTCACCTTCAAATGATGTCTTTGTGTATAGCTCTGCTTAATCTCACATATACCTTCACGCAATCCTTTTTTGCATTCCACATTTGATCTTACATTTATACCATAACCTAGGACCAATTTTAGTAGGTTGGCTCTACAAATATTACAATAAAAACATTTTACAAACAATATAATATCCAATGCAATAACTGATTGAACATGTCAGCTTAATGCATTTACAACAATAACTAATTATCTCCATAGCATGCCATGTTGATTTGGAAAAGATAAACCTATCGGTGTAATCCTAGACCTATTTGCCGGTGTAACCCTAGACCTATTTGCCGGTAACAACAAATATGCAACTATGAATATACCAATGAACAAAACTCTAGGACAAGATGTCCAAACGATGTCTTCGACATAACCATGTATTTTCCATATCATTCAAAGTGCTAATGATCATTATATGCTGCTAGTGTACCAGATACTAGTAATTGTGCAATAGTTACTTGCTTCCCGGTGAATGTTGTTGGATCTCCAAAGTGCTAGTGTTTTAGTAGGTGTTGACATCAATGACAAAACCATACCAAAATACCAACAATCTCCCCCTTTGGCATTGATGGCAACAGAAGATGGAAAAACCATCAAAGTGCCAAAATAGAAATGCCAAGTACCAAAAACCAACAATCTCCAAAAAGATTATAACCAGAAATCAAAATATAGATACAGAGAGTAATAATCTCTCCTAAACAACAATCTCTCCCCCTAGGAGCAACATGTGTTTTCCTTGTGTTTTTCAAAGTTTTTCCATACCAATCTCTCCCCAAAAGATAATGTGTTTTTCCATAGATATCTCTCCCCCTTTGACATCAAATGCCAAAGTTACAATAAAACCAAGTTCATATACAAAATACCAATCAATTCAATATAGCAACTACTCCCCCTGAGAAGTAGCTTCCCATCAAAGACCAGAATAAAAGATTTCTCTATTAATTCTACCGGTTGATGACAATCATCAACTATCTAAGTCTCTACCAGTGGTGGTATGACTCCAAGCTGATCTCTGAGATATTCAAAGGTCTCCTTAGGCAAAGGTTTAGTGAAAATATCTGCAATCTGCTCTTTAGTATTCACATAAACAAGTTTTATCTCCTTTGCTTCAAAATTTTCCCTTAGAAAATTCAGTTTGATAGATACATGTCTGGTTTTAGAATGTAATACCAAATTCTTAGATATATCAATTGCTGCAGTGTTATCACAATAGATAGTAATAGGTTCTTTGCATTTTACATTTATGTCTTTCAACATTTGCTTAAGCCATAGTACCTGTGTACAGTTAGTTGTTGCTGCAACATATTTTGATTCTACTATTAATAAAGATGTACAACTTTGTTTCTTACTCAACCAAGAAACTAGTCTGTTTCCAAGAAAGAATGCTTCTCCGATGGTGCTTTTTCTATCATCCACATCTCTTGCCCAATTTGCATCTGTGTATGCACATAATTCAAAGTTTTCATCTCTAGGATACCATAATCCAAGATTTATAGTACCTTGTAAGTACCGAAAAATCCTTTTTACTGCTGATTCATGATTTTCTCTAGGATTACTTTGAAATCTTGAAACAATACATACTACATTCATAATATCAGGTCTAGTTTGTGTCAAATATAGTAAACCTCCTATCATAGATTTGTATCTGGTTGGATCAACAAGTGTAGATTCATCCCTTTGTGATAATTTGTCATTTGTTGTCATAGGTGTGCTTACCAGTTTAGAGTTTTCCATCCCAAATTTCTTTAGTAACTCTTTTAAGTATTTGGATTGACTCAAGAATATACCTTTATCAGTCTGTGAAATCTGCAATCCTAAAAATAATTTTATTTCTCCAATCATAGACATTTCAAATTCTTGCTACATTTTAATAGAAAATTCCTTACATAATCCATCTTCTCCTCCAAAGATTATATCATCAACAAATACTTCTATAATCAAGATGTCATCATTAGTTACTTTATAATATAATTTTCTATCTACATTTCCTTTAGTAAAACCAATCTTTAAAAGATACTTATCCAATCTTGCATACCAAGCTCTTGGAGCTTGTCTTAGTCCATACAGAGCTTTTCTTAACCAGCAAACCATATCATTGCCATCTATAAAACAAAATCCATCAGGTTGTTCAATTTATACTTCCTCTTCAGGATCTCCATTCAAAAATGCACATTTAATATCCATTTGATAAACTTTGTAGTTCTTGTGTGCTGCAAAAGCCAAAAATAATCTGACTGCCTCAATTCTAGCTACTGGTGCAAAGGTTTCATTGTAATCAATTCCTTCCTTATGAGAATATCCCTTACACACTAATCTTGCTTTATTTCTGACAACCTTACCATCTTCATTAAGTTTGTTTCTAAATACCCATTTGGTTCCAATTACATTTTTATCTTTAGGCCGGGGAACTAATGTCCAAGTGTTATTTTTCTCAGTTTGTTCTAATTCTTTTTCCATAGCTTTAATCCAAAATTTATCTTCACATGCCTCATTAACAAATGATGGTTCAATTTGAGAAATAAGACATACCTCTTCATTTGCCACTCTTTCTCTTTTCATAATTCCTTTAAACTTGTTTCCAATTATCTGATCTTCAGAATGATTCAGTATTACATACCGAGGTGTCTTTGTTTGTTGTTGTTCCTAAATTACTGTGGAATCCTTAGATGATACCAGGGTAACTGGGTCTTCATTATGTATAGGTGGATTTAGAGTAGGTTCATTTGTCAAAATTTCTATTGCTGATTCAGAGTCTATATACCTTGAAGTTCCTCTAAATTGTTCATCAATCTTTACATTTTTACTTTCAATAATTTTCTGCAATCTTTTGTTAAAACATCTATATGCTTTGCTCTTATATGACTAACCAAGAAATATTCCTTCATCACTTCTAAGATCAAATTTTCCAATATACTCATCTCTTTTGATATAACATTTACTTCCAAAAATTTTGAAAGACTTAAGAGTAGGAGTATTACCAAACCATAGTTCATGAGGGGTCTTACCGGTTTCACCTTTGGTGTGAACTTTGTTAAATGTATAGACCGTTGTATTGACTACTTCTCTCCATATACATGTGGTAGGTTTGCTTCTGATAACATACTTCTTACTGCATCCAAGATAGTTCTATTTTTCCTTTCAACAACTCCATTCTGTTGTGGTGTCTGATGTGCTAATAGCTATCTTCTGATTCCATTCACTTCACAGAATGTATTAAATTCCTTAGATGTAAATTCACCTCCTTGATATGATCTTAAACATTTGATTTTCTTACTGGTTTCATTTTCTACCATTGCTTTGAATAGTTTGAACTTTCCAAGTGCTTTTGATTTTCTCTGAGAAAAGTAACCCAACACATTCTAGAATAGTCATCAATAATTAGCATGAAATATGTATCACCTTGTAAGCTTTTAGTTCTAGCTGGACCACATAAATCAGTGTGAATCAAATGAAGAGTATTATTTGATTTTTCTGGAATACTTTTGAAACTAGCTCTAACTTGTTTTCCAAATTGACATTCCTTACATACTATATTATGAGGTTTGACAATTTTAGGTAGATCTCTAACTGCCTTAGTAGTACTGATCTTTACCATGCAATCAAAGTTTACATGACAGAGTCTCTTATGCCATAACCAACTTTCATCTATATGTGCAATTAAACATGTCTTTTCACTATTATTCAAATGAAAGATATTACCTCTAGTCTGATTACTGGTTGCAATTTCCAAACCAGTTTTGTTCATGATTTTGCATTTTCCATTTTTAAATTGTAACTGAAATCCTTTCTCAACTAATTGACCAACACTCAAAAGATTATGCTTTAAATCTTCAACATAGTAGACATTATTAGTGCTATGATTACCATTAAGAGATATTGTACCCTTACCTTTGATTGAACAATCTTTGTCATCTCCAAATCTTACTAAGCCTCCATTGTATTCTTGAAAGTTCAAGAATTTACCTTTGTCTCTTGTCATATGATGTGAGCATCCTGAGTCAATGATCCATTCATCCTTTACTTCAACTTTATCTGCTAGGGCCTATACTACCGGTTGAGCAGTAGGTGCCAGTTGATCTTCTGTTATAGCAACAAAAACCCACCCATTGTCTGCGGGATCCTCATTAGAATCATTAGTCACTCCTTCATCAGCAATGTAACAAGATTTGTCTTTATTCTTCTTAAATCGGTATCTTTGATATTCAAGGTTAGGCTTGTATGTTCTTCTAGCTTCTTCTCTTAGTCTAGCATGTCTATCAGGGCATCTTGAAGCCATATGACCAATCTTATTGTAGTTAAAACATTTAAAGGGTGCTTTACCTTCATACTTACTTCCAACTAGACCTTTAGGCATTTTCCTTGCAAATAGTGCTTCAAGTTCTTCAAGTTCTTCATTTTCTTTCCTACTTTCTTCAAGTTCTCTTGCATAAAAGGCTTTCCAATCAGATTTGTCAAATGATGGAGCAGATGATGTTGATACTTTAAAGGCCAAATCTGTCTTTATAGTAGCAATGGGACCAAATTCTTCAATTTCAAAAGCTGAAAGTTTCCCAATTAATGTATCCCTAGTAACTGATGTATTAGGCATTATTCTTAACTCATTTATAGTAGTGACTTTCATTTTATATGCCGGTGGCAATCCTCTTAAAACTTTTGAAACAATTTCATCCTCACTTAAGGTTCCTCCATAATATTTAATACCCAAAACAATTTCGTTTACTCTTTCCATAAAAGCAGAAATGCTTTCATCTTCTTCAATTTTCAGATGTCCATACCTGACTCGGAAGCTTTCAAGTTTTGCAATTTTGACTGTGGCTCCTTCATTTAGTGTTTCCAAATGATCCCAAATAGATTTAGCAGTAGACCTATCTGATAGTCCCATGATTTGTTGATCTGATAATGTGCTCAAAAGTGCTTCTCTTGCTTTGGAATCATTTTCCTCATCTTTTGTCAAGTTAGCTGGACTGGGCTGACCTTGTATAACAATAGTATAGCCATTCTTTGTAACTTCCCATATGTCTTTTCCAATGCAATTTAGATGTCTCTCCATTCTGATCTTCCATATGCCATAGTTGGTTCCATCAAGTTTAGGACTATCCTTCCTAAAATAGTTAGTAGACATTGGATCTCCTCAAGCTATTAAACTTCTACAAAAGAGGACTAAGCTCTGATACCAATTTTTAGGTCCTGAAGACAACTGAGAGGGGGGGGGGGGTGAATTAGTTTTCAAATAAATTTAAACCAAAAACAACTTATCCAAATTAATGCTTAATACAGGTAAACCAATTAAGTATGCTGGTAGATAGTTATAACAGTTAATTGCTATACCGGTAAAGAGTAATACGTGAAAGTAAAACACAAAGTCATCCACAACACATAACACCAATATTTGTACGTGGAAACCCTATAAGGGGAAAAACTACGGTAGTAAACCTTACCCACAATCAGATGATACTATTGTAGATAGTAAGTGTACATAAATGGGGTCTACACATGCAGAAAGACCAACAACCTAGAGCTCACTGCTCAATCACAAAATGGGAGTCACACTGACTACAGTTGGATGGTTAAATCCAATAAGAATGTACTACACAAAATAGCATCTTCATATGCTGGATTCAGTACCAGTGTAATGTTGATATGCTTTCACAAAAACCTAGCTTCACCTTCAAATGATGTCTTCATGTATAGCTCTGCTTAATCTCGCATATACCTTCACACAATCCTTTTTCACATTCCACATTTGATCTTACAAATAAGATCTTACATTTATACCATAACCTAAGACCAATTTTAGTAGGTTGGCTCTACAAGATATTAAAATAAAAATAGTTTACAAACAATATAATATCCGATGCAATAACCGATTGAACATGTCAGCTTAATGTATTTACAACAATAATTAATCATCTCCATAGCATGCCATGTTGATCTGGAAAAGATAAACCTGTCAGTGTAACCCTAGCCCTTTTTGGCGGTAATAGAAAATATGCAACTATGAATATACCAATGAAAAAAACTCCAAGACAAGATGTCCAAATGATGTCTTCGACATAACCATGTGTTTTCCATATCATTCCAAGTGTTGATGATCATTATATCCTACCAGTGTACCAGATACTAGTAACTGTGCAATAGTTGCTTGCCGGTGAATGTTGTTGGATCTCCAAAGTGCTAGTGTTTTAGTAGGTGTTGACATCAATGACAAAACCATACCAAAATACCAATAGGCACAATGGTAAGGAACAGAGCCAGGCTAGTATGCAAAGGATATGCCCAATAAGAAGGAGAAGACTATGGAGAAACCTTTGCTCTAGTAGCAAGATTGGCAGGAGTTCGTATGCTTCTTGCATATGAAACTTTCAAAAGATTCAAGGTATATCAAATAGATGTCAAATCTGCATTTCTAAATGGAATACTTGAAGAGGAGGTTTATGTAGAGCAACCAGATGGGTTTGCCCTATCAGAAGATAGTGACATGGTGTGTAGGCTACATAAAGCCTTGTATGGACTAAAGCAGGCACCTAGAGAATGGTATGAATGCTTGCACTCCCATCTTGTGAAGATTGGATTTGAAAGAACAAGTGAAGATAGCAATATCTACTTGAAATCAGAAGGAGATCAGATTCTGATTTGTGAAGTATTTGTAGATGACATAATCTTTGGTGGAGATGACAATATGAGTCATGACTTTGCAGATGAGATGAAGAAGGAATTTGAGATGTCACTCATAGGGGAGATTGAGTTCTTCATTGGACTATAGATTCAACAAATGAAAGATGTAATCTTTATTACTCAGTCCAAGTATGTCAAAGAGGTGTTGAAGACCTTTGGCATGGAAGACAACAAACCGGTTGGTACACCAATGGTGACTAGTTTTAAACTATCAAAAGAGGATGACTCAGTATTGGTAAATGAGAAGGAATACCGATCAATGGTTGGCAAGTTGTATTATGTAGTACATAGCAGACCAGACATTGCACATGTAGTGGGTATTACTGCTCAATTTTAGAAAAGCCCAAGAGAATCCTAGTTGGTAGCAGTCAAGCAGATTCTTAGATATCTGAAGGGGACTATTGACTATGGATTATGGTATCCATACAATGATGATTTCAACCTGAAAGTGTTCACAGATGCTGATTGGGCTAGTAATGTGGATGACTGAAAGAGAACAACCGGTGGTGCATTCTTTCTTGGTGGTAGACTGGTATCATGGATGAGTAAAAAGTAGAGTTGTATCTCTCAATCTATAGCAAAAGCGGAGTATGTTACAACTTTTGTGAATTGCACCTAGACTATTTGGATGAAGCATGTATTGAATGGCTTCAAAGTTCCTGTATCTGGACCAGTAAGTATATTTTGTGACAATACAAGTGCAATTAACATTTCCAAGAATCCATTTTTACATGCTAGAACCAAGCACTTTGAACTCAAGTATCATTTCTTGAGGGAAAAGGTTTAGAACAAAGAGGTGATATTGGAACATGTTTCCAGTATGGAGCAGTTAGCAGATATATTCACCAAGCCTCTACCAAAGTCTTCTTTTACCTATTTGAGAGGTGAATTAGGGTTGCTACCCCTTCAAGAGGTAAACTAAAGGTTTGTGCTCCACATCAGTTAGATCTTACTTTGCTATATCCTTTCAAGATTGATGTGTTGAAGGATGCTACTCCTCAGGGGGAGCAGCATAGTGGAACAGGGAAACTTGTGCCTCCACTTTGGAATTGTTGTCAAAGGGGGAGAAGATGTGAAGCAGAGAAGATATTTGCAATATTAAGGAGAAGATGTGATGCAAAAATCTTTGTATATTTCCATCAATGCCAAAGGGGGAGATTGTTGGCATATGTGCAAAGTATGTTGACATGATGATATTGTGTTGTCATTGATGTCAATATGTTGATGAGTGAACCGGTAATATGCTAAAGAGTGAACTGGTATAGTGAAAGATGAACCGGTATGATGTTGAGAACTGGTATAGTGAAAGATGAGCTAGTATAGTGAAAGATGAACTGGTATATGGAATGTTTTCTATCAAGGTTTAATATGGTATGACTACCAGTTGGTAGTTCTAGCCTCAAGGTTTCCAGTTGAAGTGTTTTGAGCTTGTGTGATTCAACCAATGGCATTGTGTGATGAGTTAGTAGTGTAATGGTGATCAGATTGTGTTACCACATCAACCTCACGCATGTGAAGGATCTTGCATGAAGGGGAGTGATCCTATCTACCTCAAGAATGTGCAAAGTCCCTGCAAACAGTGGAGAACATGTGATGGGTTATCACCTCTAGGAAGTAGTAAAGAATGAATGATGGAGAATGTCTTGAGATCTATTCAAGACTGTTGTATTCAAATGTAAAGTGTTCAATGGTTAGATTCAACTGACTGAATTGCTCAACCTAAAGGTTTAGGGTTTAGGGTTTATGATATCAACCTATCTGTTTCATATAAGGTCAATGTTGTGTTTCATGTAAAAGTTGTTGGCAAATGTTGTGTGTGTATCTAAGTCCAAAGATACATGATTCTTGCTAGACCAGATAAGAGGGTTGATACCTATAGAGTGTGTATGCAGAAGAAAGGAACTAAAGTGGGTCTGCATTGGCATTGAGTGCTATTACCAGTTCATTGTAATACCTGTTGATCTCTAATCACTTCGACAGTTGGAAAATCCCTTAACAAGGTAGCTTTAACCAGCTTGCTGTAAATCCTTTGACAGGGTGACTCAAAGCCATTGAGTTCATAAAATTCTCTAACAAGGTAACCCCTAATAGGGTTTAACCCTTAACTGGGTATTCTAGCCATCCCTTAACTGGGTGATCCCTAACAGGATCAGTTCCTAACAGAACTTGTTATAACAGTCTTTAACCGGACTAGGCTTCTAACAGAGCGGACTTCTAAAGAATTCAAAAATAGCTTGTGGGTATTCATCCCCACTTTGGTTTTTCCTAGTTGGATTTCCACATGAAAAATATGTGTGTCATATGTGATGTCTTTTTCATGTGATGCTTTTTTTATTTCTATCAAGAGGTGAATCATGTCGATCTAGTAAGTTATTATATTTCTGATGATAGATTACCTGTTTATGCAGAAGGATAATATGGAAATGAGGGTGTAGGTTATGTGGTAAGATAAGTGTTTTCTGGTTTATATCTTTCATAGTCTCATTGTCCTTAACTAGTAGTAATTTGGTTTATGACCAATGTTAGTGATTGCTAGTCAAGTTCACTATTTGCAGACAAATCGGTTCAGGAAAAAAATTTGTACTGTACTGATTCACCCCCCCTCTCAGTATTGATTTGGTACTCACTGTTCATCATTGTGTTATCATTACTGCCAGGGCCTTTTCTTCATTCATGGTAGTTGGTTCCGGTTCATCTTCCTTTAAAGCATAGAACACCCATTCCTTTCCATTTTTGGATCCACTAGCAGAGTTTGTTGCCAGCTCATCCTTAGAGTCATCACTTACTCCTTCTACATCCACTTTGTAGCATTATTTTCTTTTCTTGAATCTATATCTGTCTTGATTAGGCTTAAATAATTTCTTAACTCTCTCTTCAAATCTTACATTCCTTTCAGGACATCTAGATGCAAAATGACCAATCTTATTACATGCAAAACATTTAAAAGGTTCTTTTCCTTCATACTTACTTCTTGTCGGTCCTTTAGGTACTCTTCTAGCAAATAAGGCTTCAAGTTGCTCAAATTCTTCATTCTCTTTCCACATGTCTTCCAATTCTTTTGCATATAAGGCTTTCCAATAACTTTTTGTGGTAGATGATGATGCATGAAAATTAGGTTCAGACGTTACAGCTCCAGAAGATCCAAATTCTTGAAGCTCAAAAGAAGATAATTTCCCAATCAGAATGTTTCTGTTAACTAAAGTGTTTTCCATTGTTCTCAATTCATTAATTGTATTTGCCTTCATCTTGTAAGCTAGTGGAAGGGCTCTCAAGACTTTGGAAACTATTTCATCTTCACTAAGAGATCCTCCACAACATTGAATTCCCATGACAATCTCATTTACTCCTTTCCATAAATGTAGCAATTCTTTCATTATCTTCCATCTTCAAGTTTTCATACCTTACCTGGCAACCATCAAGTTTAGCAATTTTGATAGTAGGATCACCTTCATTCAGAGTTTGAAATTTATCCCACATAAGATTTGCCAATGATTTATCAGTCAATCCCATGATTTGTTGATCAGTAAGTGCACACAAGAGGGCTTCTCTAGCTCTACAATCATTTTCAATATTGTTGTCCAGGTCTACGGGAGGAGGATTGCGAGATGCCAGATCATAAGGTGTATATCCTTTCTTAGTTATCTCCCAAATATCCTCCCCAAGACATCTAAGATGAGTCTCCATTCAGATTTTCCATATCCCATAATTTGTTCCATCAATCTTAGGGAATTCTCTTCTAAAAATAGTTGTTGGTGGATTTGAAATATTAGCTGCCATAGGATCAACCTCAAGCAGTTAAGCTTTTGCAAAACATGGTCAAAGCTTTGATACCATTTATTAGGATAACTGGTGAACAACTGAGAAGGGGGGCTGTGAATCAGTTGTTGATAGATTATATTAGTCAAACCACTTTATAGTCTTTAACCAAAACACATAAACATTGAATACCAGAATAGAAAAAACATATACCGGTAAGAAATAAAACTTAAGAATGAAATAGATAATTAACACAATGCAACCATACCACATAACACCATGATTTGAACGTGGAAAACCTGGTAAAGGAAAAAACCATGGTGGGAAGCCTACCCATAGTCAGATGATACTTTTGTATAAAGTATGTGATACACTAAGGGGCCTACACATGCCGGAAGGCACACTGCCTAGAGCATACTGCTCATTACAAAAGAGTCTCATTGACTACAAAGAGGTTATAACCACCTCAAGATAATTGGACACCAATCTAGAAGAATGAACTGCTAGAGATAGCATCTACCATGCCTGATTACAATCTCGGTTAAGCTCAATACTAGAGGCCTTTGACCTCTTACTTAAACCCAATTTGATCACCTATGATCGACCAAATCTCCTTCGCATACGATATTGCATTCCATGACCACAAAACTTGATCTACAATGAGATCTTACATAAATTTATACAAACCCTAAGGCCTAAACCAATTAGGTCAACCACCTAAAGGATATTATAATAAGACCATTACATACATCCATATTACAATGATATGCCATGTCGGCTTTAGACCAAAATAACAATAACCAATCCATAAATCATCCTGGTAACGTGTAGAGAACACATTAACATGATATTGATCCATAACCTAGACAAGCATCAGACCTAATCTAGGTCCACCAGGCCAAGGCAGTGTCTTCAATCAGTTGAGGCATGATCAAGGATCACCTTTTGTATCCTAAATTCCATCTAGAAGCCACACCAACACCACTTAGCATTCTCTCAAGGTTTCTCAGTGAAATCTTTGTTGGTTAAATCTTAAACCCTTACTGGTAACACAAGATCTTCTATCAGTAACCAAAACCTATATGTCAGTAACCAACCAAAATAGTTAGTGTTGACATCAATGACAAAACATCAATGCAATGCATAATCAATTCATCCATATTGCCAACACCATCATCCCCCCAATGACTTGTGCAGAATTGATTGATGAGGTAACTAAAGATGGAATCTTGAAGAATGTGTCAAATTTCTATGAAGATTTAGATGATAATGAGCAAAATGAAATGGAAGAAATTTTTTTGTTATATTTAGACATATATAAGAAGGCTTTGGTAGAGATTTTGAAGGAAATTCCTTTATCATTGTATAATAAGTTAGATGCAAGGAGATTAGATGCAATAAAGAGGGACAAAGAGATCAAAGAAGTTGAACTTTTGAGTATGTATGGCTCTATAAATAATGAGGAAATGAAAAGGTGTATAGATGTTGTAAATAGAATAATCTTTAGCAGCAAAACCTAACAAATAGGCCTAATGATGGGTAGATTCAATGAGATAATAAATGAGACCAGAGATGGTTGGACCAGATTATTTCAAAAGAATCCTAATTTTCTCACTTCTCAAGAAGAACTTTCTAAGAAAACTACTCCCACCATTCTGGACAAATCTAAAGGGAAAGGAATTTTGGGAAGTTTAGATCAAATTTTGAATGAACCAGCAGATAGTCCTAAAACTGATGAGAGTGTATAGACTAAACTGATAGAGACTACAATTGTACACTCTAGGCAAGGTAATATAGATAATGTACAATTTACAGATAATATTGTGGATAATACTCCACTAGTAGTAATAGATATTGCACCAAGTGGTGAAGCCACTAGTGCAAACAATGATGAGAAAAGGGATACACCAGGAGAGGATAAAGAAGATAAGGAAAAGGTGACTGAATCGACAGTTGATTCCCCAACAAAAATTTTGGAAATCGACACTTCTCAAGTTGAGAAGAAATCAATCACAGAGATGAGTCCCATAGAGCTAATGATGATGGCTACTCAAAAGCTAATGAAGGAAGGATCTACTGAAAAAGGAATAATAGATCAATCAATAATAGTTTTGCATAGATTGATTCCTGATTGTATGATTGAAAATGAAGCAAGCCCTTCGGGCAAGCTTAAGACATTGACAAAGCACATATCTAAAAACTTTCAATCATTGCAGAAGATTTTTGACAAGAAAGCACTTGAAAAGTTTACTCTAGCCAAGAAAGCCACTTTTGATCAGATTATTGAGACAGAAAAGAGGAAGGTTGAAGAGAAACTTGTACTCATTGAAAATTCTTTGAAACAGTGTACTAACATTTACAGGGTCTATTGTAATATATAGATTCTTACAAAAAATGTAGATAAGAGGTTAAAAGAATTACATGAAAATATTGCTAATATTGCTAATTCTTTTGATGGACTAACTTCACTTACAACTTTCATTGATGGAAAATTTTTGACTTTGGAGAACCAAGTTTTTTCTTTTGAAAAGGAAAGAGACAAGATCATTCAGAGAGCAAGGAGTGTCAGAGGTTTGGTGAGTCCAAGATTAGATTCACTTGGTGTACATAAGAGGGAATGTATGGATATGATTGCGAAGCCCACACCGACAGAATTCACTGAGAAAGAAACACTTGCACATTTACTGAGTGGACTTATATCCATATCTGAAACATTCAAAACTAGCTGGGATACCTATGTATAGTAGCTAGAGAAATCTTATCTGGAAATCTTGAGATTGGTCAAGCTCTGGTAAAGTAATCTGTAATTATTCTTTCAATTCTTTCACTAGTCTTTGGAATTGATGCAAAAGGGGGATTGTATATTATGTAAAATATGTATATAATCCTAGGGGGAGGATATCGACAGAGTATATTATAGATAGAGTCAATCAGCTCAGGGGGAACATGTTTCAATTGAACTGGCAGGGAATCCATTTTCACATGAGTGTTGCCATCAATGCCAAAGGGGGAGATTATTGGCAATTGACACTCATTAGATTCATATGTTGTCATTAATGGCAACAAGATTATATTTAAGGCATATACTAGTATTTGGAGGCATACATTGGTAGATACTGATATTAGGGTATCCAGGGTCATCACCGACACTAGCACGGGCATCCAACACTTTAGTGAAGCCGACATCAGTTTGAGATCTGAAAGGTTTTATATGTAAAAACATTTTGTAATTATTGTATAGGGCTGACATTGAATATCTTTTTGTATTGTAAGCCAATATAAGGCATATTATTTGTAAAGGGTATATAATTCAGTACTGTTAGGTCATTTTGTAAGATGACAAGGTAGTAGAACAAGGTGATGTGAATGATATGTATGTAGGTCATTTGTATGCGAATGTAATATCATGCTATGATCAGTAGATGGTTTGTAAATCATTCTTGGAGGAAAGGAGATATCGGTAGAAAGGTTCAAGGTTTATGAACTGGCACAGAGAAGAGCTATAACCGAAACTCTTTTTGGCATTGCAGATGCATTTTGTGAGTTCATCAGTACTATTTCATCTCAGCAAAAGCTTGTAGTCAGTGAGACTCTTTTGTGTTGAGCAGTGTGCTCTAGGCAGTGTACCTTCCTATATGTGTAGGCCCCCATGCTATGTAATATCTTTCATATGGCTAGTGAATTGATATTGTGGGTCACAAATCCCACTATGGTTTTTCCTCTTTGAGGTTTTCCATATATAAATTTAGTGTGTTATGGTTTTCATTCATGTGGCTAGTTTATTTACTTCATGTTATATGTTTCTTCATTTATTGGTTTATATGTGTATGTTATAAAAGGTTAAAATATTGTAATACTAGCAGAACATTGATTCAGCCCCCTCTCAATGTTCTTGGATTCATTGTATTCCTACACAACGTACATCTCCAAATCATAAGTTGCATAAAACATGTGATGTTTTTACTCCGACTCATGTTCATGCACCTGTTTCTATAAATCTTGATGAAAAAATGAGAAAATGTTATTCATGATGGGAATACAACTCTTAATGCTTCTAATAGTGAGTATGAGTATGTTGATGTGGACAAGCATTTATCAGATGAGTTTTCATAAACCCTAACCCTATCTCCTAGAAACAAACAAAGTGACTTACAACATGAGCATAGTCCTTGTTTGGATCTTGTGATATCTCCATCTATTGTTCTCGATGGCACTCCTTTAGCGTGTTGCTCATCTTCCCGAAATAGTGATCAGCAAGATCAGGAGGTGGCTGTCATGCTAGATTAGTAATATTTGCACTGCAAATATTTCTCTCTCTCCTTTCTTTCTCTTTTGTGACCTTTCTTCTATGTGTATCCATGTTCTTCTATTGTTCCCTTAATGTCTACTTGGGGACAATGCAAAGCATTGAGATCTTTTTTGGTCTCTTTCATGTTGACTCAAAAGACTTCCCTTTCTTCTAAGCTAGTGCCCTTCTTTGGGGAATGAAGATTGTTATATGCACATACATACATGGTATACATGAGTTATCATACAACATACTAACCCCAAGGAAAGCAACACTACCTCATGTTTTGTGTTCATTATCCTTGGGTTTATTCCTCAATTAGGGGCTAAATCCTTGTGATAATGTGCTCCTTCATTCCCTCCTTCTCTTTGGTTTATCCTACCTTAAAGTAATCACTCCTAATAAGGTGCGTGTGATCTCTTTAATGTGGGGGATACACTCCACTCATACTTTCCTTCTTGTGATACTTAGAATTACTTAGTGAACTTTGCTTTGCTTTGTAATCTTTTGTATCCTTGCTTTCATGACTTATAGTGAAGGGAACTTTCCTACTTGTAGTCATGGTTCTCCCCTTCTCAATCTTGCCTTTTACTTTGTCAATTGAAGTTGTAAGATCCTAAGTCCACTATGGGTTTGGTGCATCTTTCCTCCTTGACATGGTAAAAGTCTTTCAATCTTGTTTCCTTGTACTTTACCAACAGTATTGGCATACACTTATACTCCCACTAAAGTGGGGGCTAAATGTAGTGTCATAAAATTGTAATCCCTAGCAATTTTTGACTGCATTAGGGTCCTCATGCATGCAAGTTTGAATCCTCTAGCTTGATCGGAGACTGGAGATTACTCAACCCTCATAAATATCTTCTTCCTTGGCCTTTGCATCACCTTGTCTGCACTCTTCCTTGGAGAAAGGGGTAGGACAGGGGCGCGGTTCCACTATCCCCACTAGGATAGGGGCATGGTGCCCTTTTCCTCCTAGGATAGGGGCATGGCCACCCTATCCTTGCCCTATTTTGGGGGAGGACCCTTCCTAGGGTTGCATTTTTGGTTTTGCATTAGGTGAGAAACTCCCTCAATCTTGGTGCGTGACAAGAAGCAAATCAACTAACATGTATTTAAGGGGAATTCATCCTCTTATTTGTATAAGTTCAATAAGTTGGATGAGTGGGAAATTCACAAGCGATCAAGAATTCAAGCACATTCAAGCGTTCTTTTCCAACATTGAGCATTCTCAAATCTCCCTTCAAGGCCAGGTGTTGCATTCAAGTCAAGGATTCAACCATTGAAGAGAAGATTTGATTTCAAAATTCAATTCCACACAAGTATTTCTATCAACATTGCTATCACAACCTCCCTTGAAGTGATTTCCAATTCAGTCTTTCATTTACATCTACTCGCAAGTACTTTCTTTCATTACTTGGTTAATTCCAAAACTGGGGTTTGACCTAAAGGCAAACTCCCAATCCTAACCCATCTTCATCTCTTTTTTGTGTGTAGGTTGTAGGTGCATAGCTATACTTTTGGATTCGGGATTCATTTGCAGAGGTAGAAAAACCATTTTCATTTCACAAATTTTTTGGAGGACCATGTACATTCCCGCCACGGTCTAGACAATGTTTCCTCAAATGTGCATGGTAAAATTCATCTCTACATATAACTGCTAGATCCAAGTGCACAACTTCATCCCATATTCCAATCTCAAGTTATAATCAATTCTTTGTCACTTTTGCACTACATAATTCAATCAATTCCTTTCTATTTCAAAAAAGGAAGAGGAGATCAACTTAACATTCCCAATTCATTTAGAATTACCTACCATCTTCATGTGGAGAGATTGAATCTAGTGAATTATCCTCTCCTCTTCCTAATGTAACATGGTGAAATCTATTTGAAGGGTAATCAATAGTGAAACTCTTATCTCTCTTTGAGGGAAAGGGTAGTTTTCCCCTTGCTCTATCATTCACCATTTTTCCACCATTACAAACTATAACTATTGGCAACTGACACTCATCCGGTAAGGGTTAATGGCATTTTGGGTTGTCATTGATTGCAACTCATGTCTAGGTGTAAATATTCTATCAGGATTCATTACTTTGTTTTGTTTGGGTTAACCGACATTCATTACACTTAACCGACATTCACTTTGCTTCACAACTGGCTAAGTCTTGATCTTGATAACTGATCCCAGTAACGTATATTTGGAACCTCGTAATGGATAGGACCCGACTAGGAGATCTTATGGCTCCAATTATTTATTTCATGGAATTTATGGTAATGTGTGAATGTCGACATGATCATTGGGATTGTGTTTGAAATTCATTATGATCTGGCAGTCTACGAGTTTATACTTTTCATTGAATCCGACATGTTGGAAGTTAGAAGGATATTTAAGGAGATCCTTTCAGCGATAGATTACACAAGATTTTGAAATGCAAATTTTGGTTGCGAATTATTAAGGGATTATCAATATGCATTTTGGTCAGTGATTAGAAGTGTTTGTGTTCTGTTTCACATGCACAACCTAACCAGTAGCGGGACAGGGAAAAACAAAGAATCAACAAACTGGTACATAGTGAAGGTTATCAGAGCATGAACCAGAACTTATCTAGCATGATCAGAGGCATATTATAAGTTCATTCTTATTGTAATTACTTTGTAAACCTTTGTAAGTTAGTGAGACTTCTCATTTTGTGTTTAGTAGTGAGCTCTAGGAAGTTGGCTCGATTGCATGTGCAATCCCCTTCATGTAATATTTGTATACCTTGATCAAGTATATAGATATTTTGGGTATTATCCCCATCATGGTTTTTCCCTTTGTAGGGTTTTCCACATATAAATATTGGTGTTATGGTATTGATGCTTTATGTGTTCATTTGTTTATGCACTTCAATTTTATGTTCTGTTAACTGGTTTATCAACAATAAGTTCAGAAATTCACTTATTAGTAGAACACTGATTCACCCCCCCCCTCTCAATGTTATTGGATTCCAACAATTGGTATCAAAGATTGGTTCCTTGGAAGAAGTCTAACCCCTTGAGGAAGATCCGGAATTTGGAACCAATGGAAACCAGTCTGCAGCAACAACTTTGACTTTCTCTTGAGGATCTTGATAATGAGTAGATGGAGAATAGTAGACTGAAAAATGAACTATAGCAAGCCAGAGAACACATCATTTCATTGTAGGGAAAGCTTTCAATTGTTAAGGATAATAGATAGGAACTATGTGATCAATTTCAAAATTAGAACAACGATGAGGAAGATTCTATGAAGGATCAATATCAGAAACTCACTCAAGAGAACAATATCTTGAAGCCCTAACCATGAGGATGTGCAAGGAGATTGAGGACAGAAAGAAAATTGAAAAAAATATAGCTCAAGCATTGAAGGATAGATCTGATGAATGCAACAGACTGGCACATGAGAATGACTTGCTAAAACTTGAGTTGACTCAGTCCCGAAATATTGAACAAGAACTTTAAAGACAAATTTTAATCATGAGAGATGATTTGGCGATTACAAATGAGTACAAGGACAAGTTCAAGGATAGATCTACTAAAATTGATTAACTACTAAAGAATTAGAGAGATGCTAATGACAAGAGAGGTCTTGGTAATGAAAAAGGAGAAAGCTTTGGTAGTGCACAACAAGATCAATCATCTAAACAGTAGAATCATACCAATAGTCAGAACTAGAAATCATTGGCAAGGTAGCCTAATGCTCACAAATTCAATGGTACATGCTTTGTTCACAATAAATATGGTCATATGGATAGTGTAGAAATAGGAATAATCAAAACAATACACCATTCACTGGTCTTGGAAATGTAAGATGTCATGCATGTAGCAAGTTTGGACATATGATTAACCAATGCAGATCAAAGGGAAATCAAGGAAATCAAGTGTTTAACAAAGGGATTCAGAAGAACAATATTGTCTATTATGCATATAGCAAGGTTGGACATATTGATAAATATTGCAGAAGTAAGAACCTACCAACAACTAATGGAAATACAAATGAGAAGGGAAAGGAAAAAGTGGAAGACATTAGATACAACATGAGAAAAGATGGGTAAGAAAATTGGATACACAACAGGCAGATCACCCGATAGAGTCATCAAGTCCTACACTGGTAACTAAAGCACTTTTCCTTAGGGATAGGCAAATCATTGAAGATCATGTGAATACCCTGGATTGGATCTGTAGTCAGAGAATTCTGATTGCAGATAGGTACTTAGGAAATTTTAGGAGTTTACTGGAACCTACTCATAGACTATGTGACCTGGTAATACTTCCTAGCAGCATTTATGATAGTGAAAAATTAGGGTTAATGGCGATAAAAGAGGAAAAGTAAAGTTATTTTCTTCACACAGTGATTGAGTGATTTCTACAGTGATTCTGAATCCAAGGTGATTTGTGCAAGAACTTTATCTTCAAAAGTGATTTCATCTTCCAACAATGTTTTGAGGTATTTTTCATTTGCAAAAACCCTAGTTTTGGTATCTAGTTATCATGGTTTGTTCATTAAACATTGACACTCCTTTGGTGGTGGAAATCAAGAACTACCCCCATCCTGTTTTCAAGAAGTATCCTTTCAAGTCACTTCTAGATGAACCTTTGGGAGCATTTTTGAGAATTTTCCATGGTATTCTTCACATAGAAGATATTAGGACATACATTCACTGCAATATTAAGGAGTTCAAATGAGTTATGTTGTCTTTTCATAGAAAACCTAATCACCGACAACCAGCTAAAACCATAATTTTCTCACTTGCAGAGGAAGGGTTTACATAGTTCATGGATTTTCCCACTTTTGATGAGGCAGAATGGGTCGGATACATTTTGAGCTTCATTTATAGAGAGTTTATCTGGCTGGACCGGTCATACAAGATTATAGAGGAAGTGATAAAAAATGTCACCTGTTTATACAAGGTTGGAGGTGTACCCAACCCTAGGTGCAAGATTTCTAACATTGAACTAAACAAACTCACCAATGCTACTTTTGATGGATGATCTATGAGGGTTGATGATGTGAGAGAAATTGATGTTAAGTTTGTCTTGATGATTATTGATTACAAGGTCTACCAGTCTAACCAACTGAAATCTGTCTCCGGCAATAATATTTTGGTTGCTCATCAAATGGTTAAGGAGGATGCACACTATGATCTTTGTAGTGTAATAGTGAAAGAACTTGTGATAAACCTCCAAAAAATCAAGCAAGACAAGAAAAAAAATTTTTGGTATGGCTCTTTTGTTATCTTTTTGGTATTTTACGTTTTGGGCACTGTTCTCAGTTTTGGAAAGATTCAATTGGATTTTGAACTCCTGGTAGCAACTCAAATAGGTCAATGTTTGGATAGGAAAGGAGATAAGCTAACTAAGGTTAATTTATGGGAATTTTTCAAGACTTTTCAAGAAGAAATGAAAAACAAATCTAAAATTCCTAAATCAATAGTAGAAAAGTATAAGGCTACTATACATTTTATGGTTAATAAAGATGAATAAGTGATGGAAGTTGTCCTGCCCACAATTATATGGATTGTGCCTATGGGCTATGAGGTGAATGAGGCCATACTAGATGCCTATGCACAACACTTACTGTTGGGATGATTGGAATAACTGACACAGATGGAGAATTATGACTGAACCGGTAAATGACTATTTGTGATGACATTGCGATGAAGAGATTAAGATTGCATGATGGATGACTTTGATCAGTTATTTGTGTTTTCATTGATGGAAACTAATGTTTATTCATGTCTACTAATTTTTACTTATGTTGTATTGTGTCATCTAAATCTTTTTGGTCTATCGGAAAGAGGTTACTGATAAAGAATTAAGAAACATGGAATTAGGACCTTAACCGGTAAACAAGGAAATATTTTGATTGTATTTGGCGATTGGTGATGATTGAGGCTTTGTGGTTTTGAATGTGATTTTTAATCATTTTAACATGTATCTAACTAAAACTGCATCATGTAGTGATAACCGGAAGTTATGTTTATAATTTATGTTGAGTGTTTGCTAGGGTTTAAGAAAGGCTTAAGGACCGGTAAAGAATTCTCTTAACCAGTAATGATTTTTAGTTTGGCAGTGATCTACATCAAGTTCACATATTGGTGATGACGTGGCACAACCCGCATGAAGTGTTTGAATTATTTTTTGGTGTGATCAAGATAGAATTTCTTGGGAATATGCAAAGTGCTTAGTGGAATGTGTTAGGTCCTGGAGACAATTGAGAGGGGAAGGGGGGTGAATCAGTTGTCTAATAAATTCAAACCAAAAATATATTAACCAACTTAATGCTTAATATAGGTAAACCAGTTAAGTATGTCGGTAGATAGTGATAACAGTAAATTGCTATACCGGTAAAGATTAATGCATGAAACACAAACATAAAGTCATCCACAACACATAACACCAATATTTGTACGTGGAAACCCTTTAAGGGGAAAAACCACGATGGGAAACCTTACCCACAATCAGATGATACTACTATAGATAGTAAGTGTACTAAAATGGGGTCTGCACATGCAAAAAGGCCAACAGCCTAGAGCTCAGTACTCAATCACAAAATGGGAGTCACACTAACTATAGTTGGATGGTTAAATCCAAATAAGAATGTACTGCACAAAATAGCATCTTCATATGCTGGATTCAGTACCGATGTAATGCTCATATGCTTCTACAAAAACCTAGCTTCACCTTCAAATGATGTCTTCATGTATACCTCTACTTAATCTCGCATATACCTTCACTCAATTCTTTTTTGCATTCCACACTTGATCTTACAAATAAGATCTTACATTTATACCATACCCTAAGACCAATTTTAGTAGGTCGGCTCTACAAGATATTACAATAAAATTATTTTACAAACAATATAATATCTGATGCAAAAAATGATTAAACATGTTGGCTTAATGCATTTAAATCAATAATAAATCATCTCCATAGTGTGCCATGCTGATCTGGAAAAGATAAACCTGCCGGTCTAATCCTAGATAACCTGGACCTATTTGCTGGTAAAAGCAAATATGAAAATATGAATATACCAATGATTAATTCTTCAAAACAAATTGTCCACACGATGTCTTCGACATTACCAAGTGTCTTCCATATCATTCCAGATACCGGTGAACATTATATCCTGCTGGTGAACCATATACCAGTAACTGTGAAATAGTTACTTGCTTGTCGGTGAATATTGCTTGATCTCAAAGTGCTTGTTTTCAGTAGGTGTTGACATCAATGACAAAACCATACCAAAATACCAACAATCTCCACCTTTGGCATTGATGGCAACACGAGATGGAAAAACCATCAAAGTGCCAAAATAGAAATGCCAAATACCAAAAACCAACAATCTTCATTTCTCCCCCTGGGAGCAACATGTGTTTATCAAAAGATTTATTTTCAATACTAAACTCTCCTCAAAAGATGATGTGTTTTTCCATAGATATCTCTCCCCCTTTGACATCAAATGCCAAAGTTACAAAAATCAAGTTCATACAAAATACCAACTACTCCCCCTAAGAAGTAGCTTCCTCATGAAAGACCGAAATAAAGATTTGTCTTTTTAATTCTGTCGGTTGATAACAATCATCAACTATCTAAGTCTCTACTGGTGGTGGTATGACTCTAAGCTGATCTCTGAGATATTCAAAAGTCTCCTTAGGCAAAGGTTTTGTGAAAAATATCTACAAGCTATTCTTTAGTATTCACATAAACCAGTTTTATCTCCTTTTCTTCAACTTTTTCCCTTAGAAAATTCAGTTTGATAGAAACATGTTTGGTTTTAGAATGTAATACCGGATTCTTAGATATATCAATTATTGCAGTGTTATCACAATGTATAGTAATGGGTTCCTTGCATTTTACCTTTATGGCTTTCAACATTTACTTAAGCCACAGTACCTGTGTACAGTTAGTTGCTGTTGCAACATATTCTGATTTTGCTGTTGATAAAGATGTACAACTTTGTTTCTTACTCATACAAGAAACTAATCTCTTTCCAAGAAAGAATGCTCCTCCAGTGGTTCTCTTTCTATCATCCACATCTCCAGACCAATTTGCATTTGTGTATGCACATAGATCAAAATTTTCATCTTTAGGATACCATAATCCAAGATTTGTTGTGCCTTGTAAGTACCGAAAAATCCTTTTCACTGCCAATTCATGATTTTCCCTAGGATTAATTTGAAATCTAGAAACAATACATACTACATTCATAATATCAGGCCTGGTTTGTGTCAAATACAGTAAACCTCCTATCATAGATTTGTATCTAGTTAGATTAATAGGTGTGGATTCATCCCTTTGAGATAATTTGTCATTTGTAGTCATAGGTGTGCTTACCAGTTTAGAGTTATCCATCCCAAATTTCTTTAGCAATTCTTTCAAGTACTTGGATTGACTTAAAAATATACCTTTATCAGTCTGTGAAATCTGCAATCCTAAAAATAATTTTATTTCTCCAATCATAGACATTTCAAATTCTTGCTGCATTTTAATAGAAAATTTCTTACATAATCCATCTTCTCCTCTAAAGATTATATCATCAACAAATACTTCAATAATCAAGATGTCATCATTAGTTATTTTGTAATATAAATTGCTATCTGCATTTCCTTTAGTAAAACCAATCTTTAAAAGATACTTATCCAACCTTGCATACCAAGCTCTTGGGGCTTGTTTCAATCCATACAGAGCTTTTCTTAACCTGAAAACCATATTATTGTCATCTATCAAATAAAATCCATCAGGTTGTTCAATATATACTTCTTCTTCAAGATCTCCATTCAAAAATGCACATTTAATATCCATTTGATAAACTTTGTAGTCCTTGTGTGCTGCAAAATTCAAGAATAATCTGACTACCTCAATTCTAGCTACCGATGCAAAGGTTTCATTGTAATCAACTCCTTCTTTCTGAGAATATCCCTTACACACTAGTCTTGCTTTATTTATGACAACCTTACCATCTTATTAAGTTTGTTTCTAAATACCCATTTGGTTCCAATTACATTTTTATCTTTAGGCCGGAGAACTAATGTCCGAGTATTATTTTTCTTAATTTGTCCTAATTCTTCTTCCATAGCTTTAATCCAAAATTTATCTTCACATGCCTCATTGATAGATGACAGTTCAATTTGACAAATAAGACATACGTCTTCATTTGTCAATCTTCCTCTTGTCATAACTCCTTTAAATTTGTTTCCAATTATCTGATCTTCAGAATGTTTCAATCATAAATACTGGGGTGTCTTAGTTTGTTGTTGTTCTTCAATTACTGTGGAATCCTCTGATGATACCAGAGTAACTGGATCTTCATTCTGTACCAGTGGATTCAATATAGGTTCATTTCTCACAATTTTTGTTGTCGGTTCAGAGTCTATATACCTTGAAGTTCCTCTGAATTGTTCATCATCTTTACATTTGTACTCTCAACAATTTTCTGCAATCTCTTATTAAAACATCTATATGCCTTGCTCTTAGATGAATAACCAAGAAATATTCCTTCATCACTTCTAGGATCAAATTTGCCAACATACTCATCTCTTCTAATATAACATTTACTTCCAAAAATTCTGAAATACTTAAGAGTAGGAGTATTACCAAACCATAGTTCATGAGGGGTCTTACCAGTTTCACCTTTGATGTGAACTTTGTTGAATGTATAGACAGCAGTGCTAACTACCTCTCTCCAACACACATGGTAGATTTGCTTCTGATAACATACTTCTTGCTACATCCAATATAGTTATGTTTTTCCTTTCAACAAATCCATTCTGCTGTGGTGTCCGAGGTGCTGATAACTGTCTTCTGATTCCATTCACTTCACAGAATGTATTAAAGTCCTAAGATGTGAATTCTCCTCCTTGATTTGATCTTAAACATTTGATTTTCTTGCCGGTTTCATTTTCAACCATTTCTTTGAAAAGTTTGAACTTTCCAAGTGCTTGTAATTTCTCTCTGAGAAAAGTAACCGAACATATTCTAGAATAATCATTAATAATTAGCATGAAATATCTATCACCTTGTAAGGTTCTAGTTCTAGCTGGACCACATAAATCAGTGTGAATTAAATCAAGAGTATTATTGGATTTTTCTAGAATACTTTTGAAACTAGCTCTAAC
This sequence comes from Cryptomeria japonica, assembly GCF_030272615.1. Taxonomy (NCBI): domain Eukaryota; kingdom Viridiplantae; phylum Streptophyta; class Pinopsida; order Cupressales; family Cupressaceae; genus Cryptomeria; species Cryptomeria japonica. The sequence goes on from NC_081409.1 coordinate 486,116,542, forward strand.
TTGTTTTCCAAATTGATATTCCTTACAAATTATATTCTGAGGTTTCACAATTTTAGGTAGATCTCTAACTGCCTTAGAAGTACTAATTTTTACCATGCAATCAAAGTTTAGATGACATAGTCTCTTATGTCATAACCAATTTTCATCTATATGTGCAATCAAGCATGCCTTTTCACTATTATTCAAATGAAAGATATTGCCTCTAGTCTAATTACCGGTTGCAATTTCCAAACTAGTTCTATTCATGATTTTACATTTTTCATTTTTAAATTGTAACTGAAATCCCTTCTCAACTAATTGACCAACACTTAAAAGATTATGCTTTAATCCTTCAACATAGTAGACATTGTCAGTTTTATGCTTACCATCAAGAGATATTGAACGCTTACCTTTGATTGAATAGGCTTTGTCATCTCCAAATATTACTAAACCTCCATTGTATTCTTGAAAGTTTAAGAATTTACCTTTGTCTCATGTCATATGATGTGAGCATCCTGAGTCAATGATCCATTCATCCTTTACTTCAACTTTAGCTGCTAGGGCTTGTTCTACTGGTTGAGTAGTAGGTGCTGGTTGATCTTCTATTATAGCAACAAAAACCCATCCATTGTCTGCTGGATCCTCATCGGAATCATCAGTCACACCTTCATCAACAATGTAACAAGATTTGTCTTTGTTCTTCTTAGATTTGTATCTCTGATATTCAGGATTAGGCTTGTATGTTCTTCTAGCTTCTTCTCTTAGTCTAGCATGTCTATCAGGGCATCTTGAAGCCATATGACCAATCTTATTATAGTTAAAACATTTAAAGGGTGCTTTACCTTCATACTTACTTCCAATTGGACCTTTTGGCATTTTTCTTGCAAATAGTGCTTCAAGTTCTTCAAGCTCCTCATTCTCCTTTTTGGATTCTTCAAGTTCTCTTGCATAAAAGGCTCTCCAGTCTGATTTGTCAAATGATGGAGCAGATGATGTTGATGCTTTAAAGGCCAAATCAATTTTTATAGTAGCAACAGGACCAAATTCCTCAATTTCAAAGGCTGAAAGTTTTCCAATCAATGTATCCCTAGTTACTGATGTATTAGGCATTGTTCTCAACTCATTTATAGCAGTAACCTTCATTTTATATGTCAGTGGCAAACCTATTAAGATTTTTGAAACAAATTAATCTTCACTCAAAGTTCCTTCACAACATTTAATACCCAAAACAATTTCATTTACTCTTTCCATAAAAGCAGAAATCCTTTCATCTTCTTCCATTTTTAGATGTTCATACCTGACTCGGAAGCTTTCAAGTTTTGCAATCTTGACTATAGAATCTCCTTCATTTAGTGCTTCCAAATGATCCCAAATAGCTTTAGCAATAGACCTATCTAATAATCCCATGATTTGTTGATCTGATAATGCGCTCAAAAGTGCTTCTCTTGCTTTGCAATCATTCTCTTCATCTTTAGCTAAGGTAGTTGGAGCAGTCTGACTAGCTACAATAGCAGTATAACCATTCTTTGTAACTTCCTAGATGTCTTTACCAATGCAATTCAGATGTGTCTCCATTCTGATCTTCCATATCCCATAGTTGGTTCCATCAAGTTTAGGACTGTCCCTCCTGATGTAATTTGTAGACATTGGATCTCCTCAAGTTGTTAAACTTCTGCAAAAGAGGACTAGGTTTTGATACCAATTGTTAGGTCCCAGAGACAACTAAGAGGGAGGGGGGGTGTATCAGTTGTCTAATAAATTCAAACCAAAAATAAATTAACCAAGTTAATGCTTAATACTGGTAAACCAGTTAAGTATGCCGGTAGATAGTTTTAATAGTAAATTGCTATACCGGTAAAGATTAATGCATGAAACACAAACATAAAGTCATCCACAACACATAACACCAATATTTGTATGTGGAAACCCTATAAGGGGAAAAACCATGGTGGGAAACCTTACCCACAATCAGATGATACTACTGCAGATAGTAAGTTTACATAAATGGGGTCTGCACATGCAGAAAGGCCAAGCGCCTAGAGCTCACTACTCAATCACAAAATGGGAGTCACACTGCCTACAGTTGGATGGTTAAATCCAAATAAGAATGTACTGCACAAAATAGCATCTTCATATGTTGGATTTAGTACTGGTGTAATGCTGATATGCTTCTACAAAAACCTAGCTTCACCTTCAAATGATGTCTTCATGTATACCTTTGCTTAATCTCGCATATACCTTCACTCAATTCTTTTTCACATTCCACACTTGATCTTACAAATAAGATCTTACATTTATACCATACCCTAAGACCAATTTTAGTAGATCGGCTCTACAAGATATTACAATAAAATCATTTTACAAACAATATAATATCTAATGCAATAACCAATTAAACATGTCGGCTTAATGCATTTACATCAATAATAAATCATCTCCATAGCGTGTCATGCTGATCTGGAAAAGATAAACCTGTCGGTGTAACCCTAGATAACCTGGACCTATTTGTCGGTAAAAGAAAATATGCAAATATGAATATACCAATGATTAATTCTTCAAAACAAAGTGTCCACATGATGTCTTCAACATTACCAAGTGTCTTCCATATCATTCCAGATACCGATGAACATTATATCCTGCCGGTGAACCATATACTAGTAACTATGCAATAGTTACTTGCTTGTCGGTGAATGTTGTTGGATCTCAAAGTGCTTGTTTTCAGTAGGTGTTTACATCAATGACAAAACCATACCAAAATACCAACAGAATGTGCTAAGGGTTTGACTTTGTATCAAACTGAGTTGTTGTGTTGAGTTGCAATCACTCAACAGTTGATATTAATTTATAATTGATTGTAATGATCCATATGATGATCTGTAATGAGTTGTAAATATTTGTGATGATCTATGTTGTAAATCTTAAGGTTTTGTTGCCGACCTAGTTGTAATAGTTATTTATGTTGATACAATTGATGTTTGTCATGTCGGTGATTTTGAGTAGTGTGTGAAGTCAAACCAAACTATGAGAAGGTCTGCCAGAGTGTTGCAGACTTAGAGCTTAATTGAATCTGATTAAGCAAGCAATTGAGTGCTATACATAGATCATTTAATGTTGTTCCTTAACAGTTGCATCGCATAAAATCCCTTAGCCAGGCAGGTCCTAATAGGCCTCACATTGTAAATCCCCTAACAGGGTGACTCAACACTGTTAGGTCCTAGAGACAACTGAGAGGGGGGGGGATGAATCAGATGTCTAATAAATTCAAACCAAAAACAACTAAACCAACTTAATGCTTAATACCGATAAACTAGTATAATATGATGGTAGAAAGATTTAACAGTTAATTGCTATACCGGTAAGGATTAGTGCAAGAAACATAAAAACAAAGTCATCCACAACACATAACACCAATATTTGTACGTGGAAACCCTGTGAGAGGAAAAACCACAGTGGGAAACCTTACCCAAAATCAGATGATACTACTATAGATAGTAAGTGTACATAAATGGGGTCTGCACATGCAGAAAGGCCAAGCACCTAGAGCTCACTGCTCAATCACAAAATGGGAGTCACACTGACTACAATTGGATGGTTAAATCCAATAAAAATGTACTACACAAAATAGCATCTTCATGTGTTGGATTCAGTATTGGTGTAGTTCTAATTGTCTTCACAAAAACCCTCCTTCAATCTTCAAATGATGTCTGCATGTATAGCTCTGCTTATTCTCGCATAAACCTTTACACAATCCTTTTTTGCATTCCACACTTGATCTTACAAATAAGATCTTACATTTATACCATAACCTGAGACCAATTTTAGTAGGTCGGGTCTACAAGATATTACAATAAAAACATTTTACAAACAATACAATATTCAATGTAATAACCGATTCAACATGTCAGCTTAATGCATTTACAAAAATAATTAATCATCTCCATAGCATGCCATGCTGATCTGGAAAAGATAAATCTACCAGTGTAACCCTAGACCTATTTGCCGGTAACAGTAAATATGCAAATGCTAATGTACCAATAAACAAAACCCTAGGACAAAGTGTCCACATAATGTCTTTAACATAACCAAGTGTTTTCCATATCATTCCAAGTGTTGGTGATCATTATATCTTGCTAGTGTACTAGATATCGGTGACTGTGCATGAGTCACTTGCTTGTCGGTTTATGTTGTTGATTCTCCAAAGTGCCAGAGTTGATAAGCGTTTAGTAGGTGTTGACATCAATGACAAAACCATACCAAAATACCAACAATCTCCCCCTTTGGCAATGATGGCAACACAAGATGGAAAAACCATCAAAGTGCCAAAATAGAAATGGCAAATACCAAAAAGAGATCATAACCAGAAATCAAAATACAGATACAGAGAGTAATAATCTCTCTCAAACAACAATCTCTCCCCCTGGGAGCAACATGTGTTTTTCTTATTTTTTTCCATACCAATCTCTCCCCCTTTGACATCAAATACCAAATTTCTTACCAAGATAAGTTCATATACAAAATACCAACCAATTTAGTATACCAACTACTCCCCCTGAGAAGTAGCTTCCCATCAAAGTCGGAATAAAAGATTTCTCTATTAATTTTTCCGGTTGATGACAATAATCAACTTCCTAAGTCTCTACCAGTGGGGGTATGACCCCAAGATGATCTCTGAGATATTCAAAAGTCTCCTTAGGCAGAGGTTTAGTAAAGATATCTGCAATCTACTCTTTAGTATTCACATAAAACAGAATTATTTCCTTTGCTTCAACATTTTCCCTTAGAAAATTTAGTTTGATAGAAACATTTTTGGTTTTAGAGTGTAATAATGGATTCTTAGATATATCAATTGCTGCAGTATTATCACAATAGATAGTAATAGGTTCCTTGCATTTTACCTTTATGTCTTTTAACATTTGCTTAAGCCATAGTACCTATGTACAGTTAGTTGCTGCTGCAACATATTCTGATTCTGATGTTGATAAAGATGTACAACTTTGTTTCTTACTCAACCAAGAAACTAGTCTATTTCCCAGAAAGAATGCTCCCCCGGTGGTTCTTTTTCTATCATCCACATCTCTTGCCCAATTTGCATCTGTGTATGCACATAATTCAAAGTTTTCATCTCTAGGATACCACAATCCAAGATTTATAGTACCTTGTAAGTACCGGAAAATCCTTTTTACTACTGATTCATGATTTTATCTAGGATTACTTTGAAATCTTGAAACAATACATACTATATTCATAATATTAGGTCTGGTTTGTGTCAATTATAGTAAACCTCCTATCATAGATTTGTATCTAGTTGGATTAACAGGTGTAGATTCATCCCTTAGTGATAGTTTGTCATTTGTTGTCATAGGTGTGCTTACCAGTTTAGAGTTTTCCATCCCAAATTTCTTTAGTAACTCTTTTAAGTACTTGGATTGACTCAAGAATATACATTTATCAGTCTGTGAAATCTGCAATCCTAAAAAGAATTTTATTTCTCCAATCATAGACATTTCAAATTCTTGCTGCATTTCAATAGAAAATTCTTTACATAATCCATCTTCTCCTCCAAAGATTATATCATCAACAAATACTTCTATAATCAAGATGTCATCATTACTCACTTTATAGTATAAATTATTGTCTGTATTACCTTTAGAAAAACCAATCTTGAAAAGATACTTATCCAATCTTGCATACCAAGCTCTTCGAGCTTGTTTCAATCCATACAAATATTTTCTTAACCTGCAAACCATATCTTTGTCATCTATCAAATAAAATCCATTAGGTTGTTCAATGTACACTTCTTCTTCAAGATTTCCATTTAAAAATGCACATTTAACATCCATTTGATAAACTTTGTAGTTCTTGTGTGCTGCAAAAGCCAAAAATAATCTGACTGCCTCAATTCTAGCTACCGGTGCAAAGGTTTCATTGTAATCAATACCTTCTTTCTAAGAATATCCCTTACACCCTAGTCTTGCTTTATTTCTAACAACCTTACCATCTTCATTAAGTTTGTTTCTAAATACCCATTTGGTTCCAATTACATTTTTATCTTTAGGTCGGGGAACTAATGTCCAAGTATTATTTTTCTCAATTTGTTCTACTTCTTCTTCCATAGCTTTAATCCAAAATTTATCTTCACATGCCTCATTAAAAGATGATGGTTCAATTTCAGAAATAAGACATACCTCTTCATTTGCCAATCTTCCTCCTGTCATAATTCCTTTAAACTTGTTTCCAATTATCTGATCTTCAGAATGTTTTAGTCTTACATATCGGGCTGTCTTTGTTTGTTGTTGTTCCTCAGTTACTGTGGAATCCTCAGATGATATCAAAGTAACTAGATCTTCATTTTGTACCGATGGATTTAGTGTAGGTTCATTTGTCAAAACTTCTAATGCCGGTTCAAAGTCTATATACCTTGAAGTTCCTTTGAATTGTTCATCAATCTTTACATTTGTACTTTCAACAATTTTCTGCAATCTTTTGTTAAAACATCTATATGCCTTGCTCTTAGATGAATAACCAAGAAATATTCCTTCATCACTTCTAGGATCAAATTTCCCAATATACTCATCTCTTCTGATATAACATTTATTTCCAAAAATTCTTAAATATTTAAGAGTAGGAGTAATACCAAACCATAGTTCATGAGGGGTCTTACCGGTTTCACCTTTGATGTGAACTTTTTTGAATGTATAGACCATTGTACTGACTGCCTCTCTCTAATATACATGTGGTAGATTTGCTTCTAATAACATACTTCTTGTTGCATCCAATATAGTTCTATTTTTCCTTTCAACAACTCCATTATGCTATGGTGTCCGAGGTGTTGATAGTTGTCTTCTGATTCCATTTAGTTCACAGAATGTATTAAACTCCTTAGATGTAAATTCTCCTCCTTGTTTTGATATTAGACATTTGATTTTCTTACCGGTTTCATTTTCTACCATTGCTTTGAGTAATTTGAACTTTCCAAGTGCTTCTGATTTTTCTCTGACAAAAGTAACCCAACACATTCTAGAATAGTCATCAATGATTAGCATGAAATATCTATCACCTTGTAAGCTTTTAGTTCTAGCTGGACCACATAAATCAGTGTGAATTAAATCAAGAGCATTATTGGATTTTTCTAGAATACTTTTGAAACTAGCTCTAACTTGTTTTCCAAATTGACATTCCTTACATACTGTATTCTGAGGTTTTACAATTTTAGGTAAATCTCTAACTACCTTAGTAGTACTAATTTTCACCATGCAATCAAAGTTTACATGACAAAGTCTCTTATGCCATAGCCAACTTTCATCAATATGTGCAATTAAGCATGTATTTTCACTGTTATTTAAATGAAAGATATTACCTCTAGTCTAATTACCAGTTGTAATTTCCAAACCAATTCTATTCATGATTTTGCATTTTCCATTTTTGAATTGTAACTGAAATCCTTTCTCAACTAATTGATCAACACTCAAAAGATTATGCTTTAATCCTTCAACATAGTAAACATTGTCAGTGTTATGCTTACCATCAAGAGATATTGTACCCTTACCTTTGATTAAACAAGCTTTGTCATCTCCAAATCTCACTAAGCTTCCATTGTATTCTTGAAAGTTCAAAAATTTACCTTTGTCTCCTGTCATATGATGTGAGCATCCTGAATCAATGATCCATTCATCCTTTACTTCAACTTTAGCTGCCAAGGCCTGTACTACTGGTTGAGTAGTAGGTGATGGTTGATCTTCTGTTATAGCAACAAAAACCTATCCATTGTTTGTCGGATCCTCATCAGAATCATCAGTCACACCTTCATCAGTAATGTAACAAGATTTGTCTTTATTCTTCTTAAATCTGTGTCTCTGATATTCAGGGTTAGGCTTATATGTTTATCTATCTTCTTCTCTTAGTCTAGCATGTCTATCAGGGCATCTTGAAGCCATATGACCAATCTTATTGCAGTTAAAACATTTAAAGGTTGCTTTACCTTCATACTTACTTCCAACTAGTCCTTTAGGCATTTTTCTTGCAAATAGTGCTTCAAGTTCTTCAAGTTCTTCATTTTCTTTCCTGCTTTCTTCAAGTTCTCTTGCATAAAAGGCTTTCCAATCAGACTTTTCAAACGATGGAGTAGATGGTGTTGATACTTTAAAGGCCAAATCTATCTTTATAGTAGCAACAGGACCAAATTCTTCAATTTCAAAAGCTGAAAGTTTCCCGATCAATGTATCCTTAGTTACTGATGTATTAGGCATTGTTCTTAACTCATTTATAGCAGTGACTTTCATTTTATATGCCGGTGGCAATCCTCTTAAAACTTTTGAAACAATTTCATCCTCACTTAAGGTTCCTCCACAACATTTAATACCCAAAACAATCTCATTTACTCTTTCCATAAAAACAGAAATCCTTTCATCTTCTTCCATTTTCAGATGTTCATACCTGACCTGGAAGCTTTCAAGTTTTGAAATTTTGAGTATGGAATCTCCTTCATTCAGTGTTTCCAAATGATCCCAAATAGATTTAGTAGTAGACCTATCTGATAGTCCCATGATTTGTTGATCTAATAATGCACTTAAAAGTGCCTCTCTTGCTTTGAAATCATTTTCCTCATCTTTAGTCAAGTTGGGTGGAGTGGGTTGACTCTGAGTAGGAGCAGTATAACCATTCTTTGTAACATCCTAGATGTCCTTTCCAATACAATTTAGATGTGTCTCCATTCTGATCTTCCATATGCCATAGTTGGTTCCATCAAGTTTAGGACTGTCCTTTCTGAAATAGTTAGTAGACATTGGATCTCCTCAAGCTGTTAAACTTCTGCAAAAGAGGACTAGGCTCTAATACCAATTGTTAGGTCTCAGAGACAACTGAGAGGGGGGGGTGAACCAGTTGTCTAATAAATTCAATCCAAAAACAACTTAACCAACTTAATGCTTAAGACCGATAAACTAGTATAATATGGCAGTAGACAGATTTAAAAGTTAATTGCTATACCAGTAAGGATTATTGCAAGAAACATAAAAACAAAGTCGTCCACAACACATAACACCAATATTTGTACGTGGAAACCCTGTAAGGGGAAAAACCACAGTGGGAAACTTTACCCACAATCAGATGATACTACTGCAGATAGTAAGTGTACATAAATGGGGTTTGCACATGCAGAAAGGCCAAGCGCCTAGAGCTCACTGCTCAATCACAAAATGGGAGTCACACTGACTACAGTTGGATGGTTAAATCCAACAAAAATGTATTGCACAAAATAGCATCTTCATATGTTGTATTCAGTACCGGTGTAGTTTTGATGGTCGTCACAAAAACCCTCCTTCAATCTTCAAATGATGTATGCGTGTATAGCTCTTCTTATTCTCGCATATACCTTTACACAATCCTTTTTCACATTCCACACTTGATCTTACAAATAAGATCTTACATTTATACCATAACCTGAGACCAATTTTAGTAGGTCAACTCTACAAGATATTACAATAAAAACATTTTACAAACAATACAATATTCGATGCAATAACCAATTCAACATGTTGGCTTAATACATTTACAACAATAATTAATCATCTCCATAGCATGCCATGCTGATCTGGAAAAGATAAACCTATCGGTGTAACCCTGGACCTATTTGCCGATAACAACAAATATGCAAATACTAATGTACCAATAAACAAAACTCTAGGACAAAGTGTCCACATAATGTCTTCGACATAACCAAGTGTTTTCCATATCATTCCAAGTGTCGGTGATCATTATATCTTGCTAGTGTACCAGATACTGGTGACTATGCATGAGTCACTTGCTTTCCAGTGAATGTTGTTGACTCTCCAAAGTGCCAGAGTTGATAAGTGTTTAGTAGGTGTTGACATCAATGACAAAACCATACCAAAATACCAAAAAACATCTGAGTTCTAAATCCTCTTGCAAGGTTGATCCTAACATATCAAAGCTCCTAACAGGGCTGAGGTAAATCCCTTAACCGGGTGACTCCTAAAAGGGTCTACTCCTAACAGGGCATCTTTGTAAGCTCTTAATTGGGCTAGGCTCCAAATAGGGCACATTTTGAAAGAGTGCAAAATTATTGTGGGTACCAATTCCCATCATGGTTTTTCCCTATTTGGGTTTCTATGTGAAAATCATGTTGTTCATATGGTGAATGTTTTTTATATGATTTTATGCTTTACTTTCAGTTTATGCATGGTTAATGAACACTTAATATACATCATTGATATATCAGTTTAGCAGATGTTTATCAACAAATATCGGTACTAGTAAATGACTCTAGTGTTGGTCTATGTTTGATTTGGTGAAAGTTTTATGAGTCTAAGTTTATGTTTTCAAATTATTGTTAATACTGATTCACCCCCCCTCTCTCAGTATTAACCATATCCTCTAAGATTAACAATTGGTATCAAAGCATTGGTCCTCTATGTGCAAAAAGCCTAACAACTTGAGGGAAAGATCATGTGAAAGATGATGAAGAAGGAGAGTCCCAAGTTTATCAAGGAGAACTACTAGATATGGAGTGATCAGATGAAGATATACATTAAAGGAATGGGTTCACAATATTGGAATCATGTGGTAACCAAGTATGTTTCTCCTACTACCAACCCCTTGATACTGGATGAACTTAAAGAACAACAAGAAAAAATTCAAGCCCTTGAAGCAATTGTAAGTACTTTGTCTATGTTAGGATTCCCAAAGATACTGAGAGGGGGGCTGAATCAGTATCTAACCTGTTAATAAATTTACTTGACTTAAAACATGAAAAGCATATTAAAACTGTGTACCGGTAAATAAGAAATAATACAGTAAACAAGAATAACAACAACCACATGAGAAGCACACCATAACATAGTATTTTAATGAGGAATCTTGATTTGGGAAAAACCTCAGTGGGATTTGTGACCCACAATATTTGCTTACTGGCCAATAAGGGAATATTACTCTTACAATAGGGGCCTACACATGTAGGAAGGCCAAGTGCCTAGAGCTCATTGCTCAATTACAAAAGAAGTCACACTAACTTACAAAATGGATTATATTAATCCAGTGTCTTGTACTACTTTATATTAGCATTTGCTATGCCAGATCCAGTACCAGTTTAAGCTCTGCTACATACATAAACCCTTAACCTATAATTCGCATATTAGGTCTGCTTATCTCGCATCCTATCACACATTTTTTCCTATTACAAAATGATCTCATACATATATGAGTCATATTATAACTTGCCATGTCGACTTACAATGATTTTACAATTAATTACAAAATACATTTTAAACAAAATTCCTGTCAGCCAGGGTGCTGGTATCCTTCCTTTCATTGTCGGTGTTCTGTGTGCCGGTGTTGGTATCTTATCTTGCTGGTATCATATGATTGCAAGGTTTCCATCAATGAAAAACCTTCAATCACCTACAATTTCTCATTGGAGTGTGCATTTTCCAACAATATCCCCCTTTGGAATTGATGGCAACACTCATGAGAAAAAACAAAAGTGTCCAAAATGATATCCAAAAATAGTCTGCCAAATTGTCTTACCAAAATTGTATGCTCCCCCTGAGAAGATGAAGTCCCTTCCTTCTGACCATTTTTCTCATCCCACTACTCCCCCTTTGACATCAATAATAAAGGTTGTCATTCACTGTCAGTGGAGTCCTACCTGGATTCTTGTAACTAGTGGGTTACAATTTGAAAGATATCTATCAAAACTAAATTTATGCTATTGTTGAATGTTTTGCAGTCTTTTATTGCCTCTTGTGTTCTCTGCACTGTACTGGTGAGTATGTGCATTTTCTCTTCCAATGTCTTCAATCCGAGAACCAGAGCCTCAGATATTTCCTTTCTCAAGGAAATAAGATACTCTATTCTTGGACTAAGTCTGCATTTTAAGTCCTTTGCCTTATCCTTTATTTCATGTTTGTCTTTCTCCAATTTCTTGATTTTCTCTTCTTGCTCTGCAATTTTCTTTTCTAATTCCAAAAATGAATCTAATGTTCCAATCAAATTGCCAGCAATATTATTTATCTTCTCTTGAGCTTTGTTGATCTCCTTGTCAAGATCCTCTGTTAAGACATTTGTTTTGCAAGTATCCCTATACAGTTTCTTGAATTCATAGATTATTTCTCCAAGTTCCGATAAGAGGGTATCCATTTCTTCCTTGTTTTTCTTTACAATATCCTCAAATAATTTCTCTTTTTCTTTTATCATTCTCTCCTTAAATGTATCCTCATTTATTTGATCAATAGTTACTAGGTTGTCAGTGATAAACTTAGACAATGTGTCTAGTTGACCTAAAGAATCTTTATTCTCAACACTGCACTTTGGTGCTATCAATTTAAGAACTGGTATAGTATCATCAATAGCCTTATTGGCTTTTGCATTGCATTCTGTGATCTTCTTTATTGAATCTAATAAGACCTCTATTACATTAGTAGGTCTAAATTCTGTCATAGCTATACCAAGTGTTTGCCCAACAATTTTTACAATAGCCATGCTACCTATTGTAGTTATTTCCTTGCTTTGTTCGACCTTTGGTAGGTCTGTCTGAGTTTGCATTTCCACAAACAAAGTTTTAGGCTTTTCAATTTGGTCAGGTGGCACTGTCTCTGTCTGTACCTGTGCTTCAACCTGTATCGGTTTGGGTTTCTCCAAATGTGTCTCAGATGGTTTCTCTGAGCTTTTAGTTGTTGGTTCCTCAGTTTGTGCCTCTGAACTTTGCTTAGTTGGTTCTTTAGATGGTTTGTCTATTATATCTATCGGTTTCTCAGTGGTATCCTCTGCTGGTTGTTCTGCCTGTGAAGGTTTTTCTATGTTTAACTCAACCTCTGCAACTAGTGACTCTGTGGTCACATCTTTCTCCTTATCCTTAGTGGTCTCTTTGTCAACCATGACATTAACTTCTTGAGTATCTACATTTACAGTATACAAAATTTCTGATACATGGTTTTTATCTTCTACCAAAGTCTCCATACTCTTAGTGGCCAGTTGATTTGTAGTAGTGTCTACCGGTGGAGTATCTGAAGGAGGTGGGGGCATATTATCAGTTATTTTTAAACTTGGTGGTCCACCTACCTTACCTTTACCCTTGTCTCTATTCTTTTGATATACTCTGATAGTTTTAGGTCTGAGTAATTCTTCCTCTTTTTCTTTCTCCACAAAGAAAATATCCCATCCATCAACTGTTTCCTCCGATACTTCAGTTACTCTGCCAACCATTAATGCTACATGCTGGTGAGCAGTAGAGAATACTGTTTGGTTAGCCTCACTGGTTAATTTGTCTATTTCATCAGGTGAGTTAACTAGATGTACTGCCAGTAATTTTTCAATTTTAATTTTTTTATCTAGTTCAACAATAGATAATCTTCTAGCTTCTAATCTCCTATACAAGTCATTTGGAATTTCATCAACAATTTGCATGAAAAATTTCTTATATATATCTAAGTGTAGAATTACACTGTTCTCTATACTTTCCTTATTATCGGCTGATAGTGTATTGTACATTTTATTGATATTCTTCAGCTTACCATCCTCTGTAATTTCGCTAAGAAGTTTGTCAATGGGGGCAATAGTTTGTTTCATCTTCTTCTTAGGAGTCATCTTCTTTGTCGGAGGCCTTACTGCCTATTGCTTATGTCTTGTCCTTTTTGGTGTAGAAGAAGGTGCCAGTGAAGGTTTTCTTTTCCTCTCAACTCTCTTGAATATAGTAGGTATGTCACTTTCTGAAGAAGATCCAATCGGTGAAAGGTGAGTTTCCGTTTGAAGTGCTTCCAGCTCACTTTCAATTATACTAGTTTGTTTTAGCACATCTTTCTTGATTTCCTTTGCCTATCAGGTTCCTTTTCTAACGGTTGCTTCTACTTCTTAACTCTTTTTCTTGATTGTATAGTGCTCTCAATTGTTTCTACACTACCAAATACTTTCTCTTTCAGGTCCTTAGGAGCTTCAAGGAGGGCTTTTGCATAAGTTTCTATGATGTTATCATCTATCTCATAGCCCATTTTAGTTACCCAGATGGTTCTAGGGATAACTGCCTCCATCCAAATTTCATCTTTCTTGATCACAAAATAGATTTCCTTTTGATACTTATCCACAATAGCTTGTGATAGTCTTACTTTTCTCTTCATTCGAGTCTTAAATGCTTGAAAATGTTTATTTATGTTTTTCTCCCTGTTCTCTCCCATATTGTTTAGTAGTTCTGATAGTTGTTTTCCTACCGATATATCAAATCCAAAATTTCTAGCACCAATACTGGGTACTTGTTTGGTTATGTATAGCATCAAACAAACAAGTTTCCAAATCTGAATGTCCCCTTTTTGTCTCTTTTGATCTTACCCAAATTGTCTATCAACTTATCTTTGAGCCATTCACATATGTCTATTCTTGCATTATCATTTACCATATCATAGGCACTCTTAATACATAGGCAAGAAACTGAGTTTAACCTATCTGCATGTGTAGCCTTATAACCTAAGATCATCCTGATAAATCTAATATTTGTATCCTTCACATCATTTACCCTTAGATATCTCTTATCAAATGTTGCACTAGTTTGGCTTGTCACTAAGTCATTTGAAACCTTCTTAGTTTTGTCAGGTCTGTTGCCTGTGGAAGATAACCCTGTTACAACTTTTACTACTTCTTTTGTGATTTTATGAATAGAGTCTAACAAGAAGAATTCACCATGTACTCTGCTTAACACAATCCTTATGATATCCTTGGGGAAATTCAGGATACTAAGTATTTCAGTGAAACCTAGGGTTTCTATTATCTTATGTTCAGGTTTGACATTTCTGGATTCATCACAAATTATAGTCTCATACATATTTTTAATTTCATTATCACCTAGTTCATCAATATGACAATGTATATACATTCTAGGGTCTTTAGCATATACTACTCCTTTAGGGATTTGTGAGAATGCACCTATGCTATCATCTTTCTTAGCAATTTTAGGAACTAGCTAAAAAATGGGTCTAGGCCGCTTAACAACTTCAACAATAGTAGGGTTTGTAATAAATTTAGGAGTGGATGAAGATGGCATAGCTATAAATACCTCAATCTGCCTTAAGGATGAATTCTTTGATGGATTGCTTCACTTCTTTGCTTGGAGTACCTTCACTTGGGAATTTTTGCCCTCTCAAAGATTTGAATGCTCGGTGAATGAAAAACGAGCCAAAACACTTACTTTATAATGTCATTTTCACCAACTACCACATTTAATGCTTGTCAGTTAAGTCACAACTTAAGTCATCTACCGGTATAGAAGTAATTTCAACTTCTTACCATCAACCGAGGGAATAATAGCATATTTTTCATTTTGCTGCAAACCCTCAAAAGAGTTTTCTTTTGTTAGATGAAGAGTCTCCTGCCAATGGAGTGTTACTATGTTCTACAAGTGGAGTATTCATATCAACATTCTGATCTATCTTTCTGATACATTGTTTTGAGAATTCTTGCTTTACTTCTTCAACTTTTTCTTTACCTTTCAAACTAGGACCTTTGGTATTTGCCGGTGGGGACTTACTTCTACAAAATTTGGCAATATGTCCAATCTTGTTATAGGCATAACAAGTCACATTGTTCTTCTGAATAGCTTTCCCATATCCTATGCCGATATGTGTTCTGCATTGATTAGATAAGTGCCCAAATCTTCCACAAACATAACATCTCACATACATTCTATAATTTTCTGAATTATGACCAACTTTGTTGCATTTAGAATATTGACCAGTGGGTGTATTAGTGTTCTAATAATTTATAGATCTACATTGATTTTCTCTATGACAATACTTGTTACAGTTAAAGCATTTTCCATTAAACTTGTAAGCAGTAGACTGTCTTACCGGTTTGCTATGATCATGATTGTTTGCAGTACCAGAGCTTTCACCAACTTCAAAGCCAAGGCCATTTGTATAGCCATTAGGTTTCTAATTTTTTAGCATGTCACCAAGTTCTTCTGAACTTTTCTTGAATTTCTCCTTGTGATGATTTGCAACAGTCAGTTCACTTTCCAAGATTCCTTTCTATCTTATGAGTTCAGTTCTGTCATTTTGTGTGTGCATTAGATCTGTCTTCAACATATCATTTTCATGACTAAGCCTTGTGTTTTCATTTCCAACATCATTTAGTCTTCTGACCAAGACTTCTTCATTTTTCTTTCTATCTTCAAGTTCTTTACAAAATCTCATAGTCATATCATGCATCTCATTTTGGGTTGTACTGATCTCTTGTCTTAGTTTGTTTACCAAATCATTAAGAGTTTCCTTTTCATCATTCTCATTCTACATCTTTTCACAAAGTTCTCTTCTCTTATTTCTTTCAATGGTGAGATTTTCTTGAAGTACTTGAATGATATCCTGAGCAGCCTTTAGATCATCTTCAAGTTTGATATTCTTCACCTTTTCTACATCATAGTCTGAAAGAGCTATTTACAATTGTTCTCTCAAGTTTTCCATCTCTACTGGTGACAAGATCTTCCTCAAGCTATTAGGCTTCTGAAAATAGAGGACCAAGCTCTGATACCAATTGTTAGGATTCCCAAAGATATTGAGAGAGGGGGTTGAATCAGTATCTAACCGGTTAATAAATTTACTTGACTTAAAACATGAAAAGCATATTAAAATTGTGTACCGGTAAACAAGAAATAATGCAGTAAATAAGAATAACAACAACCACATGAGAAGCACACGATAACATAGTATTTTAACAAGGAAACCCAATGTGGGAAAAACCTCAGTGGGATTTGTGACCCACAATATTTGTTTACTGGCCAATAAGGGAATATTACTCTTACAATAGGGTCCTGCACATGCAGGAAGGCCAAGTGCGTAGAGCTCACTGCTTAATTACAAAAGAAGTCACACTGACTTACAAAATGGATTATATTAATCTAGTGTCTTGTAATGCTTCAAATTAGCATCTGCTATGCCATATCTAGTACCGGTTTAAGCTCTTCTACATACATAAACCCTTCACCTATAATTCGCATATTAGGTCTACTTATCTCGCATCCTATCACACATTTTTTCCTATTACAAAATGATCTCATACATAAATGAGTCATATTACAACTCTCCATGTCGGCTTACAATGATTTTACAATTAATTACAAAATACATTTTACACAAAATTCATGTTGGCCAGGGTGCTGGCATCCTTCCTTTCACTGCCGGTGTTTTGTGTGCTAGTGTAGAGTTTTTTGTTGCCGGTGCTGGTATCCTGTCTTGTCAGTATCATATGATTGCAAGGTTGCCATCAATGACAAAACCTTCAATCACCTACAATTTCTCATTGGAGTGTGCATTTGCCAATAGTCTAACTCTGACTATATAGATGTTCATGGATTATAGACTTCAAATGAGGTAAGGGAGACATTAAAATTAATTTATGGAGGAGATGAACATGTACAAAGGGCAAAGGAAAAAAGCTTAAGAGGCAAATTTGATGATATGAAAATGGTTGATGGTGAGAACATAGCACAATATGGTCAAAGGATTAAGGAAGTTGTAGGTGGCATAAAGAGTGTCGGAGGTAAGATTCATGATGATACTATTGTTAGTAAAATGCTTAGAACTATTTTACTGCAATATTCTATCAGATTTTCTTCTATTCAAGAACTAAGATCCATTTCTAAAGATAAAGTCACTTTTAATTCTGTAATTGGAAAGTAAATTGTATTTGAGCTAAACAGTTTTGATAATAGTGTTTCTAAACCTTTTGAATCTTCTTTTAAGGCTTTTGTAACTGACACATCTATGAGGAAAGGAAAGGACACTTGTCATAATCATGACTATAGGTATAGTCATTGGAGTAGCAGAGATGATGGTGATGAAGAAGATCATCTGATGGAACTAGAGGCATTATTGGCTAAGATATTTCCTAGAGGTACTGGCAAGTATAAAGATAAATTACCCTTGAAGTGTTTCTCTTGTAGTAAAATTGGACACATAGTTGCTAACTACCTTAACACTGATAAGAAAGAGAATTTTGGGAAATTCAAAGGAAAGGAAAGAAACCTTGTTATGTTTTCATGGATGAAGGTGTGACTGATGATGAATCAGAAGAAGATGACAATGAGGAGATAGTGTTTGTTGTTGTGAAGCAGTATCTAACTGATGGGAAGGCATTGGTGTCTCACATAGATAGTAGTGATGAATGGATAATAGATAGTGGTTTCTCACACCACATGAGCAGTGACAAAAGTAAGTTTTATCCCTTGAAGAGTTTGATGGAGGTGTTGTAAGGTTTGGTAATAACTCTCCCTGTATGGTTAAAGGGAAAGGATCAATTTCATTAAATGGGAAGAGTAATATACATGATGTATTTGGGGTTGATGGACTAAAACATAACCTCTTGAGTATTGGACAACTTAATGATAAAGGATATCTACTTGAATTCAAAAGTGGAGTGTGCGGGATTCTTGGAGACAATGGATAATTGATTGCTACTGGAAAGCAGACTAGAGGTAATCTATTTCATCTAAATACTAATTTGAATGATTGCTTGGTGGAAAATATTGAAGATAGCTGGTTGTGGCACAAGAGATTTTGTCATGTGAGATTTGATAATTTGATTAAAGTTAGTAAGTCAAGTATTGTGAGAGGTTTTCCCCGGCTTGTGAAACTAGACAATGTGTTATGCAAGGACTATCATATGGGTAAGATGACCTATGTATCTTTTAAGAGAAAGTCTTTCACTTCAGAGAATATTCTTGATTTGGTTCATACTGATCTTTGTGGTCCTATGAGGACTAAGAGCTATTTTGATGATAAGTATTTTATGATTTTTACTGATGATTTTTCCAAGATGATGTGGGTAACTTTTCTGAGAGAAAAGTATAAGGCATTCAATAAATTTAAAGCATTTAAATATTTAGTTGAGAAAGATACCAGAAAGAATCTAAAATGTTTGAGATTTGACTGGGGAGGTGAATTTACTTCTAATGAGTTTGTGAAGTTCTGTAATGAATAGGGAATTAAGAGGTAGATGTCAACTCCTAGAACTCCACAATAGAATGGGATAGCAGATAGAACGAATAGAATAATTATTGAAGCTTCTAGAACCATGATGATTCAAGGTGAACTATAGAAGATGTTTTGGAGAGAAGCAATTAGCACTATTGTTTATACTTTGAACCGAGTTATTGTGAAAAAAGGTAACAACAAAACACCATATGAATTATGGCATGGAAAGACTCCTGGTGTAAGTTATTTAAAAAAATTTGGGAGTAAATGTTTTATTAAGAGAGATGATTACACTAAAAAGTTTGATGCTAAGTCTAATGAAGGTATTTTTCTTGGTTACTCTACAAAGAGTAAGGCATTTGAATGTTATAACAAGAGAACTAAGAAGATCATTGAGAGTGCTAATGTGAAGATAGATGAACTCTCTAAGAAATTTGGTGAGACTAGTATATTTGATCTTGAGAAAGATGAAGAAATACTTGTGTGTTATAGAACTGAAGGTGCAAAAGGATGATGAACAAAATGCTACAAAAAGAGGTTCTCAAATGGTAAATGTAGAGAGTGATGAAGAAGATGAAGAACATGAAGCAGGAAGCACAAAATCAGAACCGGTTATTCCAAGCTATGTCAGGCTAAATCACTCTGAAGAACAAATAATTGGAGATAAAAAATTATGGTGTACAAACAAGAAGGAAAATCAGAGAAAATTCATGTCTGATTTCTTCTATTGTGCCTAAAACAGTAAGGCAGGCATTAAAGGATGATAACTAGGTTAATGCAATGAATGAGGAATTGGATTAGATAGAGAAGAAAAAAACATGGACACTTGTTCCTAGACTGGAAGACAAGAATGTGATTGGCACTAAATGGGTCTTTAGAAATAACTTAAATGAAGAAGGCAAGGTTGTGAGAAATAAAGAAATGTTGGTTTGCAAAGGCTATGCACAAGAAGGAGAAGATTATGGTGAAACCTTTGCACCAGTGACAAGATTGGAAGGAGTAAGAATGTTACTTGCTTATGCTTCATGTAAAGAATTTAATGTCTATCAGATGGATGTTAAATCATCTTTGATTAATGGTATCCTTGAGGTAGAAGTATACATAGAACAACTGGATGGATTTTCTTTGTCTGAGGATAAAGATATGGTTTGCAAACTACATAAGGCATTGTATGGATTGAAGCGGGCACCAAGAGAATAGTTTGAAAGATTGCATGCACACCAGATCAAGATAGCAGGATTTCGGTGTACCAGTGAGGACAATAACATATATCTAAGGATTGATGGAGACAGAGAATTGATAGCTGAAGTATTTGTGGATGACATAATTTTTGGTGGTAATGATGGCTTGTGCATGGATTTTGCTAAGGAGATGAAGAAATAATTTGAGATGTCTCTTATTGGTGAAATAAAAAATTTCATTGGGTTGCAGGTCCAACAATTGGATGGTGGAATATTTATCTATTAGAGTAAGTATGTTAAAGAGGTGGTGAAAAAATTTGGCATGGAGGATTGCAAACCGATTGGTACTCCGATGGTGACATGTTGAAATTTGTCTAAACAAGATGACTCACCATCTATTGATGAGAAAGAATACAAGTCTATGATTGTTAAGTTGCATTATGTTGTTCATAGAAGACTTGATATTGCACATATTGTTGGATTGGTTGCTACATTTCAAAAGGATCCCAAGGAGACTCACTTAGTAGTGGTGAAAAGGATATTCTAGTACCTAAAAGGCACAATAGATTATGGCTTATGGTATCCTTACAAATGAGATTTTTATTTGAATGTGTTTACTGATACAGATTAGATAGACAATGTTGATGACCGAAAAAGCACAACTAGTGGAGATTTTCTTCTTGGAGGTAGATTGGTTGCTTGGACAAGTAAGAAGAAAACTTGTGTTTCTCGGTCAACAATAGAGGCAGAGTATGTTGTAGCATCAATGAATTGCATGTAGGCAATCTGGATGAGACATGTTCTTGAAGGATTCAAATTTGATATGTCTAAACCGGTAACTATTTACTGTGACAATAATAGTGCAATTAATATTTCAAAAATCCTATGTTACATGTAAGAACAAAGCACATAGAATTGAAATATCATTTTCTAAGGGGAAGAGTATAGGAAAAACAAGTCCGAATGGAGTATGTGATAAACAAAGATTGGCTAGCAGACATTTTCACTAAACTATTGCCAAAGACAACCTTTGTGTATCTCAGAGGTAAATTAGGGGTTAGACCCCTACATAAGAAGAACTAGGATGCAGAAGATGCATCAATCTAGTGGGCTTAATGACTATTTTTCACTTTGGATTGATGAGATGTAGGCTACTTCGTAGGGGGAGAAGCTTAGATGAGTTGGTAGACATGTTGAAGACAACAACAATAGATTTGATCAATAGTGATACTTATGCACCTTTGGCATTGTTGTCAAAGGGGGAGAAGAAATATGACCAGTCATGGGAAAAATGATTGAAGATAAAGTGTAACCAATAGATAACTGTCAGATAAGGTGAAGTAGAAAAGAGAAGAGTTGCAAAGAAGGTACATAATAGAGTAGGGTAGTATGAGCTGAGTACATAGATGTTTAGTGTTGCCATCAATGCCAAAGGGGGAGATTGTTGGCATGATTGATACAAGTGATATAGATGGAGAATGATGACTAAACTGGTAAAAGATTGTTTGTGATGACATTGTGATGAAGAGATTGAGATTGCATGATGGATGACTTTGATCAGTTATATGTGTTATCATTGATGGAAACTAATATTTATTCATGTCTATTTATGTTTACTTATGTTGTATTGTGTCATCTAAATCTTTTTGGTCTAACGGAAAGAGCTTACTAGTAAAGAATTAAGAAACTAGGAATTAGGACCTTAACCGGTAAATGAGGAAATATTTTGATTGTGTCTGGTGATTGGTGATGATTGAGGCTTTGTGGTTTTGAATGTGAGTTTTTATCATTGTAACATGTATCTGACCAAAACTACATCATGTAGTGACAACCGAAAGTTATGTTTATAATTTCTATTGAGTTTTTTCCAGGGTTTAAGAAGGGTTTAAGAACCAGTAAAGAATTCTCTTAATCGGTAATGATTTTTGGTTTGGCAGTGACCTACATCAAGTTCACATATTGGTGATGACATGACACAACCCACGTGAAGTGTTTGAATTATGTTTTGACGTGATCAAGATGGAATTTCTTGTGAATATGCAAAGTGCTTAGCGAAATGTGCTAAGGGTTTGACTTTGTATCAGATCGAGTTGTTGTGATGAGTTACGATCACTCAATGGTTGATATTGATTTGTAATTGATTGTAATGATCCATATGAAGATATGTAATGAGTTTTAAAGATCTGTGATGATCTATGTTGTAAGTCTTAGGGTTTTGTTGTTGACCTAATTATAAAATTTATTTATGTCGGTATAGTTGATGTTTGTTGCATCAGTGATTTTGAGGAGTGTGTAAAGCCAAATCAGAGTGTGAGAAGACCTACCAGAGTGTTGTAGACTTAGAGCTTAATTGGATCTGATCAAGCAAGTAGTTGAGTGCTATACACAAATCATTCACCATTGTTTCCTAATAGTTGTAGCAGATAAAATCCCTTAACCTGGTAGGTCCTAATAGGCCTCACATTGTAAATCCCCTAACAGGGTGACTCAACATCTGAGTTCTAAATCCTCTTGCAAAGTTGTTCCTTACATATACAATCTCCTAACAAGATTGAGGTAAATCCCTTAACCGGGTGACTCCTTAAAGGGTCTGCTCCTAACAGGGCATCTTTCTAAGCTCTTAACTGGGCTAGGCACCTAACAAGGCACATTTCAAAAGAGTGCAAAATTCTTGTGGGTTACCAATTACCACTGTGGTTTTTCCCTATTTGGGTTTCCATGTCCAAATCATGGTGTTCAATGTTTTTGATATGATGTCTATGCTTTACTTTCAGTTTATGGTTAATAAACACTTAATGTACAACATTGATATATCAATTTAACAGATGTTTATCAGCAGATATTGATATTGGTAAATGACTCTAGTGTTGGTCTATGTTTGATTTGGTGAAAGTTTTATGAGTCTAAGTTTTTGATTTCAAATTATTCTTAATACTGATTCACCCCCCTCTCCGTATTAACCGGATCCTCTAATATTAACACTTACTACAAGCACCAGTTGATGATAACGAAGAAAATTTTGGCACAACCCAATAAAAAGGGCTTAAGGTTCACCAAGAGGAGGTTGCACTGGCAATTAGAAAGAAAATGACTAAGGTTGCAGCAAAAACTCTTATAGGTGAAGGACATGAAAGGACAAAAGTTTAACAAAAAGTTAAAATTCTTGAAGCCTATAGGAAAGAAGAGATGAAGAAGAAGAGGAAAGAGGAAAGGGAATCTCGGAAGGAAGCTCAGGCCATTCCCAATGTGGTCCTGCTACAAATAGAAACTTCTAAGAAATTAGAAGCATTATCCACTGAGCCTGTTATTCCTAAACTAGTTAAGCCTACAAAGAAAAAGAAGAAGGATACCCGACAATACATGATTGTTTCTTCGGAAGAAATAGAATCAGATGAGGGTATGAAGGAAATTCCTAAGAAGAAAGGAGTAGTGAGGGAGAATCAGGAGGAGAAAAAGAAAGAACCTATTAAGGAGACTCCATGGAAGCCTAAAATAACAATTGTACATAAGTGCAAACCCAAGTCAAATGAGCATCTCAAACTGGAAGCCAAGAGGAGAACCGATAAGAAGCAATTGGATGCTCAGGATCTAATTGATCAAATTATTAATGATGGGAACTTAGATAACATTTGTGTATTCTTTGATTGAGGAGAAGGACAAAAAGAAAATTGAGGAAGCAATTCTTTTATATCTTGATTCTTTTAGTAAGGTAGTGATTGAACTTGAGAAATTTTTTCCTAAAGAGTTGTATGATATGTTAGAGGCCAAATAATTACATGCTCAGACTCTGGACCGATAGATAAAAGAGACAAAATTGGTTAATCTCCATCCCACAATAACCCCTCTAGAGATGGCTGATCTGATTAATAAAACCAGATCATTTGAATTCAATCCTAAGAACAGAATAAACAACCTAATGTTGGAAAGGTTTGAGGAGATTCGGAAGGAAACTATAAACATTTGGGTAAGGATTATTTTGAGTTTGGGTTGTGAATTGAGTCCTAGTTTTGTACAGTCTTAGAATATTTAGTTGCCAAAAACTCAACAGTCGGTAGAAGAACCAAGTGTAAATATTGAACAACTGGCTAGCACTCCACCGGCTACCACTGTACCGGTTAGTGAGTCAAATTCTACAATAAAAGATTTACCAACAGATAATGTATAGAATATAGAAGACATAGAGGTACATGTAGATAAGGACACAGATAATAAGGGTGAAAAGGATGTTCGAGATCTGGATAGGGCACCATGTGGTGAAGCCATCGGTGCACAAGAGATAAAGGAGTCTAAAGTTACCTCTCCGATAGACAAGGGTAAGGAAATTGTGGTAGATATCTCTTCTGGCTTGGCAATTGATACTTCAGCTATAGCCAGAGGGAACTTATCATAAATTTCTATTAATTTTGACAAACCCTATCACAAGATGTCATTGATTGAGAAAATTTGGCCACAACAACACTTCAAGCACAGGAAACCTAGGAGTTGGCTTGAGAAGAGTCAAAAGAAAGAAAATTAATTAAACATAGTTTTGAAGTTTCAAACTGGTTGGTACTAGAATTCCAAGCACAAGAGAGCGCAAGCTCATCTGATAAACTAGAGGAAATTATTAATTTTATTCCTAAGCACTATGATTCTTTATTGAAAATTTCATTGACAAAGGTCAAAGACAAATTTGTTGAGGCTTAGAAAGTAGATATTTTTGCAGATGATTGAGTTTGACAAGGGTAAACTCCAAACTTTCTTGCAATCCATTGATGCATCATTAGCGAAGGAAGGTAGTGTATATAAGACTTGTCTAGATTTTGATAAGCTCACAACATCCATAGACAAGCAACTATCTAATTGTATGAAGAATTTAATTCAGATTTCTAATTCTTACAACCCAACAATCAATTTTACAAGTTCTTTGGATGCTCCAATTTAGGTAGTTATGGATCAAATTTTCAAATTGGAGAAGGATAGGGACAACATAATAATGGGAACAAATGAGCTTCATAATCTCATTTGTCCTCAGTTGGATAATTTATTGTTTCATAAGACTGAATGCATTACTAACATGCAAAAGGAGGATCCCACTACATCAAAGGAAATTGAATATTATACCAGTCTCTTGAATGGATTCATCTCCATTCTTGACTCCCTTAAGAAAGGTTGGGATACCTACTTTTCATTTTTTAAGTCTATGTATGCAGACATTTTGAAACATATATAGAACTAGCCTATGTTCATAACTGTACTAAATTCTTTGTGGGAACCTCGCTTTGTCATTGATGTCAAAGGGGGAGGAATAAAGTGAAAAATGTATATAGTTCTTAGGGGGAGCATCGGATGTATATAGCAGATTCATGTACAGGTCAGGAGGTAAAGCAGATTTAGAGGCAGATTTAGTGACAACGCCATTTTTCACATGAGTGTTGCCATCAATGCCAAAGGGGGAGATTGTTGGCAATTGACACTCATCTGGTAAGGGTTAATGGCATTTTGGGTTGTCATTGATGGTAACTCATTTCCAGGTGTAAATATTCTATTGGGACTCATTACTTTGTTTTGTTTGGGTTAACTAAAATCATTACACAACCGACATTCACTTTGCTTCACAGCCGGCTAAGTCCCGATTCTAAGAAAAAAACCTCGTAATGTGTATTTGGAACCCGGTAATGGATAGGACCCGACTAGGAGATCTTATGGCCTTGATTATTTATTTCATGGAATTTATGGTAATATGTAAAGGCCGACATGATCATTGGGATTATGTTTGAAATTCATTATGATTCGATAGCCGATAGGTTTATACTTTTTATTAAAGCCGACATGGTGGAAGTTAGAAGGATATTTAAGGAGATCCTTTTAGTGATAGATTACACAACTTTTTGAAATGCGAATTTTGGTTGTGAATTATTCAAAGATTATCGGTATGCATTTTGGTCAGTGATTAGAAGCATTTGTGTGTAGTTTCACATGCACAACCTAATTGATAGCAGAACATGGCAAAATAGAGCATCAACAAATGATACATATTGAAGGTTATCAAAGCATGAATCAGAACTTATCTAGCATGGTCAGATGCATCTTATAAGTTAATTATTCTTGTAATTACATTGTAATGCTTTATAAGTCAGTGAGGCTTCTCATTTTGTGTTGAGCAATGATCTCTAGGTGGTTGGCCTGATTGCATGTGCAATCCCCTTCATGTAATATTTGTATACCTTGATCAAGTATATAGATATTGTGGGTATCAGTCCCACCATGGTTTTTCCTTTTGCAGGGTTTTCCACGTATAAATATTGGTGTTGTGGCATTGTTGATTTATGTGTTGATTTATTTATGCACTTTAATTTTATATTTTGTTAACCGTCTGATCAACAATAAGTTTAGAAATTCACTTACCGGTGGAACACTGATTCACCCCCCTCACAATGTTCTTGGATTCCAACAATAACAACATAAAGAAAGGCGAAAAACATAGTCCAAAGGAGCCACATAAGACTATCATAAATAACAACACAAGTTTGAGGACTCATGGTCATGTGCAGTCATCAAAGTTTTAATAATGGCCAAAGGGTCATCACATAGTCAAGGAAGATAGTCTAAGCTCAAGCATAATCATCATAATCACTAAAAGATAGTCTATATCAGTCATGGGAGCCCTATAATAAGGAATATGATCTTGATAGTGTCTTGAGCAGATTGTTCATTATGTCAAAGCAATATAAAGAGTAGGCCTTATAAACCATAACACAGTCATAGTACTAAAGATACAGTGATGGTGTAGTCAAGTCAAGCCAAATTCATTATTGATGCAAATTAAGTCTAAGAAAGATAAAGACAGTCATTCATAAACTCAATAATCATGACAAAAGTCAACATTGCAAGCGAAAGAGAGTCCATATTATTGAAAAGATCAAATTCAAGATATGAAATAACGTAGATAGGAGTCAATATATACTCTTGTAGAAGTCATGGATTTGATTATTTCAACTACAATGTATTCTACGAGCCAAAAGCATACAGTTCCAGAACTTGGTAGCCTCAAAAAGCACATGGTTCATAGTCAATCAAGGCTCTATGCCATAGTCAAAGCTACAGGTTTTTCTTTCTACTGTCAAAATATGGATCAATTCATAATGGAAAGAATATTAAAGACAATCATGGCAGATATTTGATCATCTATAGCAATCTTAGTACTAAAATAGTGAATTGCATGTACACTGTCCATTATTCATTATGAGCAGTGGGATATAAAGATAGTGACAAGATGCTCGCAATCAAATTTACATGAAATGATCAGCAGTCAAAACATAGAGAGGTTTTAGTCTGCATTTGTACTATGGTCATTAATCAAAGGGGTGTTAGCCCTGTAAAAGCATATAATGAAAAATGAAGAATAAAGCGGCATAAACAATGATCGTCATGACTATCAAAGAAAAGGGATTCAAGCTTTGTTACCATCATATATTCGTAAGCTTTATACCATAAATGAAACCCTTTAGGTTTGAGTCATTACCAGAAAAGAAGCTTTTAGTCACAGCAATCACTACAAGTATCCAAGACCATGTACTAGATAACCTAATAGTCAAAATGAGCTTCAGGCATTTACAATCATAGTACTACAAGTTTATTTACACAAGAGCAATAATAAAGGCTTGACAATGTTTTTACAATCTGTTGGTTAATATATTTGCCCTTTCTTAATTTTACGGTGAATGACTCATGTATGCCCTTATTTTTTGAAAGGAAAATGAAACCAATAGTTGGGTGAACGAATTATTCATTTACCCTCTGTATAAGGGTACATCTTCCCGTATGATATTCATTGAATTTTTAAACATAAACGAACATTAACTTCACTTTTAACCAAAAAGTGAGAAAAGGCATTCCACATTCATTAGTCAACACCACATGAATGCTGCAAAGATAAATACTTTATATGAAAATCCCACAGACTTGCAATCAGAGCAATTTCATTTCATAGAACTACCCTTATTAATGAAATCAAAATATCATGGACTCTGATCAAGTCTCTCTCATGCCTCAAAGGACAAGGGGGATCCGAATATCCAAACAAAAGTAAATAGTAGATTTATTTATTAGATTCATTCACAGACTTATGAAAAGTGGATAATCAAAGAAGTAACATATTCTGCACATACGCATATATCCCAATAGAGATTTGTTTTCCACATTCAAACACACAGATTTGAAAGCTGCTAAAAATGTATCATTTCATTCACAGATAAAAATGTCTTCACTAAAAATCCACAACATGATAAAAAGAAACATAGTCTTCTAACTTCACTCAAAGTTTTTTGAAGATTTGAAATAGCTTCCTTAGTTACATAAATAGCCTCCAGGCTTATAGTTTTTTGAAAAGTAACCAGAATTAAGTTTTAACTCTATCTCAGAGTTAAAGAAATTGTCCTACCTATAACTAACATAACTCAAAAAAGATAACCGACCAAGAGCCGTGAACAAGGTGACAATTCATTGGTGGTATGATCAAGATTTTGATACGGCTGAAGAATCTTCTTGCTTATCCTACTTTTTTGAGGTTCCACTCTAGATGTACCATCGAGAAGTTGAGGACAAGCTAATAATGAGGAAGCTTAATGTGTACAATGTGTTGTTTCCCGACCTCTTTGTCTAGATGATCAAAGCAAACTATCAACATGGACTCAATCCTTGCTATTTGAGATAAATCATGATTAGTCAGGGATTTCATCTCTTTGATGAGATACACTCTTTCCATGAAGGCTTTGATCATTTCCATTGCATCTTTGATAGTTTGTCCATCATCCTTTAAAAGTTATATATCAATGCACTTCAGATCTTTCTGCATTATGTTAACGAGTTATTTTAACTCCTTAAGAAATTTGATGGATTCTTCATGGCCTTGTTTGATGATTGAGTTCCTCCATTCAATATTTTTATTTGCAACATATGACACATTATCCTCTAAACCATCCACAAGCTTCTCGACAAGAAATTTTATAACTCCAAACCTTTGCACATCATTTGTTTGTGTCAATACTGCTACCCATTTACTCTTTTCTTTCTCCCATGCTAAGGCTTCCAATTCCATCTCCTTACTTACAACCACAATATCCCCAAACACTTTTATCAAATTATCAATGTAACCTGAGCCTTATTGTGCCACGAACTCAAGCCATTTATCAAAAATTTCAGCTATCATGCGGTTCCTTTGAACTTTATCTAGTAGCCTCAGGTTCACTGGTGATTTTAGATCAAAGGATAGTGACATTTGTGACAGAGGTTGGGGATTTGGGCTATCTATGGCATTGATATAATCTGCCATCTATCTAACAATCTACTTCAACTCTTGTTTGTCCTTTTCATCCTTCCAAATTGTGGATATCATCCTCTTGGCAGAGGACTCCAAATGCTTAGCATCCACAGACCTTGAAGAAACTCCTAAATCAATCTTTTCAACAACATAATCCTTTTTAGTGACATTTTCTGTATCTTTATCTAAGATGGTCCTAGCCACTTCTACTACCTAGTGCCATGTGTTATCATCAATATCTATCATAGCCTCTATTTTAAGATTTTTGGACTTAGATGTTTTCCCAAGACATTTTCTAACCATGTCTTCAATGGGAATGGTGATGGGAACCACACTGTGTTTTTTGATAATAGAAGTCTCTAGGCATCTGGGAGAACTAGAGGAAACTTTGGGTGGAGGTGTCTGATAGCTTGGA
The DNA here is from genome assembly GCF_030272615.1 of Cryptomeria japonica. Classification (NCBI taxonomy): domain Eukaryota; kingdom Viridiplantae; phylum Streptophyta; class Pinopsida; order Cupressales; family Cupressaceae; genus Cryptomeria; species Cryptomeria japonica. The sequence goes on from NC_081409.1 coordinate 486,146,383, forward strand.
GGAACAATAATGGTCATGGTTCCTATGAGGTCCTCATCTTGTTTAGGTTCTTTTTCCTTGTCCATATCTTGAACTGAGGGATTATTCAACATCTATTCATCCATGGGTACCTGAATCTCTTCGCCTGAGTTTAGGTCAACAACAATGTAGTCCACTATAGGTTTCCTGATTTCCTTTTTTCTCTTAGAGCATGCGACTCGAACCAGCGAGGGATTAAATGGAGATTTATTTGACCTTTTACTCTCAACTTCTTTTTCCTTTCATCTTGTGGCACCTGCAATATCAACAGTCACATTAGAGGAAGAAGTGGGAAATTGAGCAGCAACATAAAGTTGACCAATTGTTTCCATTTTAGGAGCAAATCTACCCTCCCTCAACCACTTCTCTATTCTCCTTATGAAATTAAAGGACTTAGTCTAAATACTTTCTTCCTCTCTTCTGTACCAATTTATTTTAGGAACTGGTTTCCCTTGAGCTCTCACATTGAACTCGGGATCCAACACATCTTCACTCTCTTCCTCCCATACTAAAATATTTATTGACAATCCCATTGTAACTATTTATTGCAAGGTGAACCTTGACCATAGTCTTCATAGAGTTGCAAGTTCAATTTCTTGAATTCTAGCTCTAGGTTCAGAGCATCAAAAATAGACTTGCAAGTGTGATGGCCAAGTTCAACTAGAAAAATTACCCCAGACTTACCTTTTTCCTTTAATTTCTTATCTATGTGGGCAAGTTGTCTACAGACTTCAATAAGCACATTGCTATCTAGGGCATACATGGGCAATTTAAATGGTTTACCTTCAAAGCCCCCCACTCTAATGTAGGTAAATCTAGAGAATTGGATGTAGTAGCTTCCATATATGCTGACTTATTCCATGGCTTCAATTGACATCCTCTTATTCACATTTCCCTGCAACTGAAAGACAAGTCTGCCTACAAAGACATCATTCCGTCTCGTCAAATTCTCAGCATACTTTTGTTGTTGCAAGTGTGGTTAATACTCATAAACTTTCATGCCATTGACCCATGGTTAATAATGCAATCCTTGCCATTCTCTAGTACAAACAAGAATATAAAATAGATAAGAAGACATATAGAAACTGGTCATCTGACAAAACTATGCAAACCCTCATCAATTCTGTCTGCGATAACCTATGCCCAGTCTAGATATTTTTCACTAGACAACAACACTTGAATGTAAAAATACATCCAATCTTCCTAGTAAAAGGCATGTACATTCTCTTTAAGTCTATTCAACAAAACTACAATATCTTTGCAGCTCTATTATGAAATGCTCTCTTGTGAGAGGTCTGGGTAACCTTGAACATCATTTCTGCAACTTAAGGAGCCAATTTTTGACAATGACGCTCTTGTAGGTGCCCTTTTTCTCAGAGATAAATGCATATGAAGTACCAATAGACCAGTCTTCATACGATTGCTTATGGGGAATGCCCATGGCGGCCATCACCGTTTTCCCATCAATTTTTACTAAAACCTCACCACTACTGGTTATAATACACCTGTTATCCGTATCATATCTACTCATGCATTCCATAACCAATTTAGGGAAAGGGGTAGAAGTAGGGAATGCAACATCTTTAATCAACCTACTCTTAACAATCTTTCCCATCATTGAATTACCATCTGGGTTTCCCACTCTCTCCAAAAAATCTCCCAAGTTAGCTTGAGTCAAAGAAGTATCTCCCAGCTCTGGAAGTGTACTCACTAAACATGATGTATGACCAAGTTTAGCAATGTTTCCCTCATGATAGGCACTCTTACATTCATCATACAATTTCAAAATAAGGACATAATTCTACCCAAAACAAATATTTCACTATAGTGGCTTTCCGAGCAAGTAACACAGTGAGAAAGGGATAATCAACACTCACCTGTTATTATTATGAATTCTTTGCAACCCTCAAAATTATGGAGTTATAATTACCTTTAGCGCCCTTTTCTTCTCCAACAATAAGAAGCTACTAAATTACAATACAAGGGTTTGTATATAAAAGATAATTAAAGATAATAAAATCTATACGAAACTTACGCATGCTTCTTAACAACGCATACAATCATGTGAAGGAACTCCTGATTTGATGGGATTCTGACGATCGCTTTTACAACAAATCACTTCCACACAAGTGGCTTGAGATTTCATGATTACTTTCCATAATTAGAATTTTCAAACTTGACATGCTCAGAATATTGTTTTTTTCACACCACCTTTCATTAACTTGCCCCGCCTTGTTATATTTCTAGATCCAACTTACAATGAACTTTGAATTGTGAACCATTTAACAAAAATTTCAAAGGTTAAAGTTTAACATGAGAGAACAATAATGAAGGGGCCTTGAAGTGCAAAATACCACCTCATGGCTCAGCACAAAACCGAACTAGGATTGAGTGAAGACTTTTAGATGAACATAAAGATGAACCTTGAACCTTGAACCGAACAAGAAGTGTTCAATGGTTCAAGTTCAAAAATTACCTAACATACTTACGCTCGCCCCTTATCAACAAACAAAGTCATGGAACATATAAAGGTACCAGGTGAACTTTGAACTTTGAATTGAGACATAGGTTCAACATACAGGTTCACTGAAACAAGACAAGTAAGATCGCTTCATAATTAAGAATGAAATGTGCCGAATTTTGGAAGGCAACATTAATTATTCTTTATTTTACCAAAGATAGGATTTTGACTATTGACAAAATAATAGGGTAACATTGGCTCTGACTAGGGATCAAGATTGAAAAGGAGTAGGAAATGAATCTAGAATCTCTGGTTATGCATACAAGCCAACAAAAACAAAGGCTCAACCACAAAAAACCATAGAAAAATAGACAACGCATCAAAAACTTATGTACAAAGTAGGAGGATGCCTTCTTATAACTGATAAAGCTTTGAATCTTTCCCAGTATAGGATAGGGGCAAGGCAGTTCCATCAGGATATTCAAGTTTAAATGAGTTAGGGCTCAATACTTTATTAATCATGAATGTTTTCTTCCAAAGAGAATCAAACTTCCCGTGTGCTCCCTTTGGTTCTTTGCGTCTGTCCCATAGCAAGACTTGATCCCCTAACATGAATTTTCATGGTTAACATGAATTTTCATGGTTGAGCTCTGCGATCAATAATTTTCTTTACCCTGGCTTGATGTGTAGTGATATGGTCAACCAACTCCTACCTCTCTTCCACAATTTTTGGAAGGTACATAATTCGCTTCTCCATAGCACTTTGAAAGAATTCATCTTCAATCACCTTTTGCAATCTAGTTGTTGACAATTCTAGAGGCAAATACAACTAAGCTTCAACCCCGTATACTAGTTCAAATGGTGTCATACCTATGGCACTTTTTGGTGAGGTTGTATCTGCCCATAATACTTCATATAGCCTTTTATGCCAATCCTTCGCATTCTCTGTCACCAATTTACGCAATATAAAGATGAAATTCTTATTGCTAGATTCAGCCTGGTCATTTCCCTACGGATAGTAATCTGAAGAATGTGACAAAAGAATACCATGATCATAACAAAACATGCTTAGTTCTTCCAAGGAAAAATTTGTGGTATTATCAGTTATAATTTTCTAGGGAATACTGAACCTAGTGAGGATATTCTCTTTAAGGAAGTTGCAAACAATTTCTAAAGTAGTCTTCTTAACAGGAATTGCTTCCACCCACTTGGTAAAATAATCTATAGCTATGAGAATATGAGTGTGTCTGACACTTGATGGAGGGTTCAATGGGACAATAAAATCTAAACCCCATTGCTTAAAGGGTTCATCTATGACCACCGACCTTAACGGTAACCCAACTAGTTGGGGTTTCCTTGAGAACAACTTACATTTTTTTCAACCTGCAACCCATCTGTATGCATCTTTAAACATTCCTGGCCAATAGTAACAACTCCTAAGAATCTTAAAAGATGTTACTATTGATGAATAATGTCCCCCACATGCTTCACTATGAAAATCTTTTAGAAGTTTTTCCGGTTGCTCCTTGTCAACACACCTTAGGAATGATCCATCCAGACCTTTCTTATACAAGATATCAACAAAAATCACATATTTGGTTTCCTTTAGTCTAAGATTTCTCTTTTCTTTAGGAGTTAAATGTTTTGTGCATTCTCCATATGTCAGGAAATGAGCCACATCCGTGAACCATTCATCTTGCAAGGTGACAAATAAAGTCAGTGTCAGTTCTTCATTTTCATATTTATTTTCAGCTATCAAACGACATAATCCTTGCACCCAGACTAATTTGATTGGCTTAATAACCAAGTTAAATTCTTAAACTTTTGAAACCTAGGGTGCTCTATTGTTTATCCCCACCTCCTACTGGGTCAAGATACTTTTCACCATAGGATTTGGCACAGAAACAACTGAATGAGAATGTAGAATATAATACCTGAAGTGCTTGACATATTTAACGACCGCAAAGACCTTCTTCTCAATTAATGAATAATTCAATTCATTCTTTTTGAGTGGGATTCTCATGAACATGATAGGAACTTCTTCATTCAACTCATTCTTTTGCAAAATAATGTCAGGCATTGTGTGTTCTGAGGCATAGAAATACATGATGAAATCCTTTTTGAAATCAAGATTAATTTAAGTTGGAGCCTGAGAAATCACCTCCTTTACCTCCTCAAATACTTTCTTTGCTTCTTCCATCCATTTGAAAATTTGCTTTTCACTCATCATACCTACAATGTGCTTGGTGACTTCGGCAAAATCTAGCACAAATCTCTTGAGAAAACTCACCTGTCTAAAGAATGATTTGACACCATTTCTGTTTGATGACAAACTCAACTGCTGAATAGATTTTACCTGATCAAGATTAATTTTAATTCCATCTTGTGAGACTATATTCCCCAATAGCTTCCCCTCTGTAACACATAAAACTAATTTATTAGGATTCAGAGAGATACCATGATCTCTACACCTTTGCAGTACAGTCTCCAAATCTCTTAGGTGGTTTCTCCTCTTAAAAATATTGTCAAATCATCTAGATATATAACTATAGTCTTACTAATGAGGTGACAAAATGAGAGGTTCATTGCCCTTTTGAAAGTTGCCCCAGTGTTTGTTAGACCAAATGGCATGCAGTTATAGGCAAAAGTTTCCCAAGGTGTGGTGAAGGTTATTTTGTGTTGGTCTGCTTTCGCCACGCTTATCTAGTTATAGACAAAAAAACCATCAAGCATTGACATCATTTTTGATCGAGCAATAGTTTGAAGAATATGATCCATTGCTGGTAATGGGTAATTGTGTTTTACACTAGCCTAGTTCAAGTTCCAAAAATCCACACAGATCCTTATCTCTCCATTTTTCTTGCAAACTAGAACAATGTTTTCCACCCAGGTTGAATGATGAATGGGATAGATAATCCTTGCCTGAAGCATCTTATCTATTTCTTTGAAAATTGCATTTGCGACCTTGGGATTATAATTTCTTAACTTTTTCCTAAAAGGAGCCACCCCAGGCTTGAGAGGAATATGATGTTGAAACTGGCCACTTCTAAAATCTTTCAAATCCTCATAAGACCATGCAAAAACATCTAGGAATTTTTGTAACAATTTAATGAACAAATGTCTTTCCTTTAGGGTACAACACTTGCCTAAATTAACCAACTATGGGTTAGTTGCATCCCCTATATTTACCTTTTCATACTCTCCTGAGTTATTGGAACTTTGAGAACTATTTTTTTAAACATACTTGTCATTGTGATCAAAGAGGCTTTCCAAGGATACCAGACCGTTTGGAATTTGATTTTCCTTTAACTGAATAACTTCCTTTTTAGAACCTTCTCCTGAATCCGGGCAAAATTCATTATGTTCATTCTTAGACCCTTACAAGAAGGATGAGGCAAACATCTCAGCATTTTGCAAGAAATTATGGATAAGTTTATCACTCTTGAACACATGCCAGAAATAAGAATTATCCAGAACATTAGGGTGATATACCACTTCAATCCTATAAACATTTACACCAAAGTCTGGAGGTGGGAGTAATAAAGAAGTTGAAAATGCCAAGGAGTCTGCATGGGAATTTTGATTTTTGGGAATTACCTCAATTGAGAAAGAATCAAAATATTCCATCTCATCCCAAACCCTATTCCTATAATGTCTAAGCCTTTCATTCTTTATTGAGAATAGATTTCGCACTTGCTTGATAATTAATTCTGCATCACCTTTGATGCTCAAAAACTTGATTCTTCTTTTCTTTTCATGTTCGAGTCCCAATAATAGGGCCTCATATTCTATAGTATTATTAGTGTTTTTGAATTCCAACTTAAATGAAAAAGGAATTTTTTCACCTTTTGGAGAAATGCTCACCACTCCAGCACCAGATCTAGTCGATGCACAACTTTCATAAAATTCCATCACCCATAGGCCAGCAGCAGGGTCTAACACATCCTCTAGTGTTTTCTTCATGTCATAAGAGAAAAGAAAATAATTGCCAAAATCACATTCTTGATACAATATTCAGGATTTTAGGTCATCAGAAGGAAAAACTGTGTATTTAGATTTTGGCTCTGGTTGAAGGGCAATTTTTTGTTTACCAATGGGAATTAATGCTTGAGACCAATCCATCTTGATTTCTCCTCCCAGATCTTTAAAAATAGTTCTACTTAGCAGCATACAATAACTTGCAGGAATATCGGCTACCAGAATAGTCAATTTCACTCTTTTACTAGGATGTACCACTAGGGAAACTTGAGAATCTTTGATTTGGCCTAACAAAGGGACCTGCTTTGATTCCATTTTCTAAAGGTTTTAGTGAGGGAAAGAACTAATGCTTTGGAAACTAAGGAAGGCATAATGTTATCTGATGCTCTTGAATCAATGATACAATTATTTAGTTTATAACCATTAATAAATAAAGATATATAGAAAGGTTTAGTCTTTTGATCTAATGCTAAAGGTGGTTCATTAGCTAATACCTATGGAATGGTTTCAGATGATTATGTAGGTTCAGTATACTTCCTAACCTATGAGGACTCAAGATTGGCCAACAATGACTAATTAGGTTGCAACTAAGAGGTTTCCCCTATACATATTTAACTTATTTACCGATCTCTTTAGGGTTCCACCTAAGTTATTCAGCAAGGGATATCTGAATTTTAGAAGTCTTACAAAATTCAACTATATCAAAAGAAGTATCAAGGATCAGGGCGCTTCAATATATGAACCTCTTGAACTTTTGAACTACTTTTAAAGTTTCAGTTCACGAGTTCTTTACCTTTGGCTAAGGTTTTAGGAAATGTTGAATTGCCCACATTTTTAGGTTGACATTGATTCCTAGTAAGGATTGCACAAGAAGGATCTTCAAGGGTCACCAATATATCTCCTCCTCTTTCTGAATCTAACTCATATTGTAGGAAGTGTATTTCAAATTCACCAGGTTGCCCAAAGATCTCTTCTTCTTGACCAATCTCACTTATTAATCCTCTTGTATTCATCATTTGTGCATGGCACACCATTTCTGGACATGAATTACCATCATGATAGTCAGTTTGGTGGAAAACACGCATGCTACCTTTAGGTGGTGGAGCTTCAATTTCCAATCTCTACTGAGCTGGAGGCAATTGTAAGGCCTTGTTTTAATTAGTAATTCTTCTTAGAATATCTTGATAAGGTTGCAGATAGGAAGTACTATCCTTTGGCAATTGTCTTTTGAGAGCTATGACATCATTCATTAATCTTTTTACTACAGGGTCTGAAGAAGTAGAGGGTTGTGTACCAGCTACTTGAACTTCTCTCTTCCATTTTCCAGTAGTAATTAAGTCATCTTCTAACTCAATAGCCAACATTTTGACATTGGTTATATTTGATACTCTTTGTCTCTGAATTAAGAAACTTATTTCTGAAGGCGTGGAATTTATGAAGAAAGATTTCATATTGTTATCTGAAGGCTTCTTATTTGCAGAAATTTTATGGATAATTTTATCAAACTTAGCCACAAAATATCTCATAGACTCAGGAATTTGTTTATTTAACTAGGCCAACTAGGCTAAAAGGGAATATTCATCTTCAACCACCTTAAAGCTAGCCTCAAACCTAGTTTTCAAATCTTGCCAATTTGTGATTACACCATTTGGCAAGTGGTAGAACCAATCCACTGTTGTCTCGGTTAATGTTTGCATAAACAGTCTCACTACCACATCTTCATGATGGACGCCTATCACACCACATGCAACATTAAATGCATTTAAATTCTCATCACCAGAGACCTTCCCATCACCACCAAACTTGGGAAAATGATCCCTTGTTCCTTTAGGTAAAGTATTCAAATTAGGACCAAGATTTAGCGGTCCTATAGCAGGTCCCCAAGGATTGTTAATGACCATTGGAAGAATGATATTAAGAGGTGTGGGGTTAATTACACTAGGTAAAGTAACACCATCTAATATTAGGGCTTGAAAAATAGGAGATATAGGAGAGGGAGAAGAAGGGGAAGGAGGTCTACTTTTGGCTATCTTCTAGGTGTAAAGGAAGCTTGAAAGTTCACATTTTGGAATTCTTGGAAGATTGGGTCAAATATCTCTTCATGCCTCTGAGACCTGGTGTATCTTCTTTTCTCCAATCTATTCATAATTTTTAATATCTATAAAGTAGATCAAAACATAGATAAATCATAAGACAACCCTATATATCCTGTGATCAGGTTACTATTCTTGATGTTCGACTCCCTGGTTGAGTCACCAAAAATCTGTTGGTTAATAGATTTGCCCTTTCATAATTTTACGGTGAATGACTCATGTATGCCCTTATTTTTTGAAAGGCAAATGAAACCAATAGTTGGTGAAATAATAATTGGCTTACCCTTTGCATAAGGGTGCAACTTCCTGTATGATATTCAATGAATTTTTAAACGTAAACAAACATTAACTTCACTTTTAACCAAAAAGTGAGAAATGGCATTCCACATTCATTAGTCAACACCACATGAATGTTGCAAAGATAAATACTATATATTAAAAGCCCATAGACTTACAATTAGGTCAATTTCATTTCATAGAACTACCCTTATAAATGAAATCAAAATATCATGGACTCTAATCGAGTCTCTCTCATGCCTCAAAGGACAAGGGGGTCAAAATATCCAAACAAAAGTTAACAGTGGATTTATTTATCAGATTCATTCATAGACTTATGAAAAGTGGATAATAAAAGAGGTAACATATTCTGCACATACACATATATCCCAACAGAAATTTTTTTTCCACATTCAAACAAACAGATTTGAATGCTGCTGAAAAATGTATCATTTCATTCACAGATAAAATTGTTTTCACTGAAAATCCACAACATGCTAAAAAAATTAAGTCTGCTAACTTCACTCAAAGTTTTTCAGACCTTTGAAATAGCTTCCTTAGCTACATAAATAACCTCCAGGCTTATAGTTTTTTGAAAAGTAACCAGAATTAAGTTTTAACTATATCCCAAAGTTAAAGAAACTATCCTTCCTATAACTAACATAACAAAAAAAAGATAATCGGCCAAGAGCCACAAACAGGGTGACAATTCATTGGTGGCATGATAAGGATTCTGACGCATCCATAGAATTTGCATGCTTATCCTATTTTGATGAGGTGCCACATATGTTCCACCACTCCACATGTGCCACCGAGAAGTTGAGGACAAGTTGATAATGAGGAAGCCCAATATATATAGTGCATTGTTTCCTGACGTCTTTGTCCTTGCATACTTGCAATACTTTTATCTTATGTGCTTCCAGATGATCAAAGAAAACTATCAACATGGACTCAATCCTCGCTATTTGAGAGAAATCATTAGTAGTGAGGGATTTCTTCTCTTTGATGAACTACACTTTCTCCTTGAAGGCTTTGATCATTTCTACTACATCTTTGATAGTATGCCCATCATCCTTCAAAAGTTGTATATCAATACACTTCAAATCTTTTTGCATTATGTTAATGAATTCTTTTAACTCCTTAAGCAATTTGATGAATTCTTCATGGCCTTGTGTGATGATTGAGTTCCTCCATTCAATATTTTTCTTTGCCATATATAATACATTATCATATAAACCATCCACGGGCTTCTCAGCAAGAAATTTCATAACTCCAAACCTTTGCACATCATTCATTTGTGTCAATATTGCTACCCATTTATTCTTTTCTTTCTCCCATGCTAAGGCTTCCAATTCTAGATCCTTACTTATAGCCATGACATCCCCAAATACTTTTATCAAATTATCATTGTAATATGTGCCTTGTTGTGCTATGGACTCAAGCTATTTATCAAAAATTTCAGCTATCTTGTGGTTACTTTGAACTTGATCTAGTAGCTTCAAGTTCACTGATGATTTTGGATCAAAGGATAGTGACATTTGTGATAGAGGTTGGGGATTTGGTCTATGTATGGCATTAATATATTCCACCATCTATCTGACAATCTACTTCAACTTTTGTTTTTCCTTTTCATCCTTCCAAATTCTGGATATCATCCTCTTGGCAGAGGACTCCAAATGCTTAGCATCCATAGACCTTGAAGAAACTCCTAGATCAACCTTTTCAAAACATAATATTTTTCAGTGGCATTTTCTTCATCTTTATTTGAGATGGGCCTAGCCACTTCTGCTACCCAGTGCCCTGTGTTATCATCAATATCTATCATAGCCTCCATTTTAATCTTTTTGGACTTAGATGTTTTCCCAAGGCATTTGCTAACCATGTCTTCAATGGGAATGGTGATGGGAACCACACTACATTTTTTGCTAATAGAAGTCTCTAGCCATCTAGGAGCAATAGAGGAAACTTTTGGTGGAGGAGTCTGATAGCTTGGAGGAACAACAATGGTCATCGTGCCTATTAGGTCCTAGTATTCTTCAGGTTATTTTTCCTTGTCCATATCTTTAATTGAGAGATCGGTCGACACCTGTTCATCCATGGTTAATTGAGTCTCTTCGCCTAAGTCTAGGTCAACAACAATCTGGGCCACCATAGGTTTCCTACTTTCCTTTTTACACTTAGAGCATGTGACTCAAATCAGTGAGGGATTTAATGGAGATTATTTGACCTTTTACTCCCAACTTCCTTTGACTTTCATCTTGTGGCACCTGCAAAATTAATAATCACATTAGAGGAAGAAGTTAGAAACTAAGTAGTAGCATTAAGTTGACCAGTTGTTTCCACTTTAGGAGTGAATCTATGGTCCCTCAACCACTTCTCTATTCTCCTTATGACATTAAAGGACTTAATCTGAATACTTTCTTCCTCTCTTCTATCCCAATTGATTTCAGGAATTGGTTGCTCTTGATCTCTCTCATTGAACTCGCGATCCAACACACCTTCACTCTCTTCCTCTCATACTCTTGAAATATTTATTGACAATCCCATTGTAACTATTCTTTAAAAGGTGAACCTTTACCATAGTCTTCTTCTAACCTCCAATTCATCAAAACAATTTTCCCAATAGTCTTCTAATTGGGGTTCATGTCAGAAATCTGCATCAACATTCAAATGCTCAATTGCATATCCTCTACTGTCAAACTTATGTTTGGCAAAATAGGCCTGCAAGTTCAATTTATTGAACTCTAGTTCTAGGTTCAGAGAATTAGAAACAAACTTGCAAATGTAATGACCAAGTTCAACTAGAAAAACTACCCCAAACTTACCTTTTTCCTTTAATTTCTTATCTATGTGGGCAAGTTGTCTATAGACTTCAATAAGCACATAGTTGTCTAGGGCATACCTAGACAATTTAAATGGTTCACCTTCAAAGCCCCCACTCTAATGTATGTAAATTTGGAGAATTGGATGTAGTATATTCCATATATGCTAACTAATTCCATGGCTTCAGTTGGTATCCTCTTATTCACATTTTCATGCAACTCAAAGATAAGTCTGCCTGCAAAGACATCATTCCATCTTGTGAAATTCTTAGCATACTTTTGGTATTGCAAGTGTGGGTAATACTCATAAACTTTTATGCCATCAACTCATGGTTCATGATGCAACCCTTTCCATTCTCTGGTACAAGAAAGAATATAAAATACATAAAAAGACATATAGAAACTAGTCATAATGACAAAATTATGCAAACCCTCATGAAGTCTGTCGGTGATAACTTGGGCTTAGTCTAGATATTTTTTACCAGCCAACAACACTTCAATGTAAAAATACATCCAATCTTCCTAGTATAAGTCATGCACATTCCATTTAAGTCTATTCAACAGAACTACAATATCTCGCACCTCTATTATGAAATGCTCTCTTGTGAGAGGTCTGGGTAACCTGGAACCTCCTTTATGCAACTTGAGGAGCCAATTCCTGGAAATGACACTCTTGTAGGTGCCCTTTTTCTCAAAGAAAAATTCTTATGAAGTACCAATAGACTATTCCTCATATGGCTCCTTATGGGGAATTACCATGGCGGCCATCACCATTTCCCAGTCAATTTTCACCAACACCTCACCACTATTAGATCTAATACATCTATTATCCACATCATATCTACTCATACATTCCATAACCAATTGGAGGCAAGGGGCAGTAGTAGGGAATACAACAGCTTCAATCAACCCACTCTTAACAATCTTTCCCATCATTGAATTACCATCTAGGTTTCCCACTCTCTCCAGAAAATCTCCCAAGTCAACCTAAGCCAAAGAAGTATCTCCAAACTCTAGAAGTGTACTCACTAAACATGATGTACGAACAAGTTTTGGCAAGGTTGGCCTCATAATAGTCACTCTGACATTCATCAAACAATTTCAAAACAAGGACAAAATTATACCCAAAACAAAGATTTCACTATAGTGGCTTTCCGAGCAAGTAACACAACGGGAAATGGATAATAAAAAATCACCTGTTACTATCATGAAATCTCTGCAACCCTTGGAAGTATGGAGCTATAATTACGTTCAGCGCCCTTCACTTCTCTGACAATAAGAAGCTACTAAATTACAACTGAAGGGTTTTCATATAAAAGGTAATAAAATCTATACAAAACTTATACATGCTTCTTAACAACTCATACAATCATGTGAAGAAACTCCCAATTTAATGGGATTCTGACGACCGCTTTTATTACAAATCACTTGCACACAAGTGGCTCAAGATTTCATGATTACTTTCCATAATTTAAATTTTCAAACTTGACATGCTCAGAATATTCCTTATTCTGCGCCACCTTTCATTAAGTTGCCCCGCCTTGTTATATTTCTAGAGCCAACTTACAATGAACTTTGAACCGTGAACCATTTAACAAAAAATTCAAAGGTTCAAGTTCAATATGAGATAACAATAATGAAGGGGCCTTGAAGTGCATATTACCACCTCATGGCTCAACACAACACTGAACTAGGAACGAGGGAATAATTTTAGATGAACACAAAGATGAACCTTGAATCTTGAACCAGACAAGAAGGGTTCAATGGTTAAGGTTCAAAATTGAGCTAACATACTTACACTCACCCCTTTAGAACAAACAAAGTCACGGGAAACATAAAGGCGCCAGGTGAACTTTGAACTCTAAACTGAGACATGGGTTCAACATACAGGTTTACTGAAACAAGACAAGTAAGATCGCTTCATAATTAAGAACGAAATGAGCTGAATTTGGGGAGGCAACATTAATTACACTTTATTTTACCAAAGATAGGATTTTGAATATTGACAAAATAATAGGGTAACATAGTCAAGAGTAATGAGTGGATTAACAAGGCTGATATGATAATCCTCAATAACAAAAGCTTCAGGATAGATTAATCATGTGACTACTACAAAACCACCATAAGTAGATAAAAGCCTCCCAAGCAATTAAGCTATAATAAGGGTTCGAGACCATTTGAAAACCCTAAAAGAAGTCTGAATACATGCAAGTGAATAAGAGCAAAGATCTTGTGAGATTGCATGACAAAAGGAAACAACATGATGAAAGATAGACATACCATGCAAGGAAAGTGCAATAAATAGCAATTGAAGTCCCTTTTTTGAGCCTAGAATCTCGCTCAAAATGCTAGTTCAAGCTTCATTCACAGTAGTTTCATACATAGCGGCCACAAATCAAGATGCAAATGAAAGGAATAAAATTTGTTTTAGGGTTTCAAATTACCTTTTAGCCTATCATGCCCTAATCTTTTTGAAGACTTTTATGGGCTTATTTTATTCTTTCAAAGTTGTTGTTTTTATTGTAATATGTGGTCTATTTTTCAAACTCCCACATGGGCCTATAAGTCCTAGTTCATGATAGTTGCGGGAGGCTTAAAACCCCTAAAATTTTATTTTTAAGTGCAAGATACTTTTATTGTAATTAGTTATTATATTTAATTATTAATAATGGTAAAAAGAAAATAAATAAATAAAACATATACCATTATTAATAGATAAATATAATAATTAAATAATTATTTATTTCAGTTATGTAAATAAAAGTATATGCAAAGCTAAATAAAGAATACTTTTATTTATTTAAATAAAATAATTGATTAATAAATGCACTTAGGTTTTTCAGCTGAGACATGTCGTTTAACAGCACAGAGTTTCTATTTTCAGAGAGGGAGTTCTTTTTCTTTCATGAGCTATTTTTGGCTTCCTGGATCATGCAGTTTTCAGTGGTGGGAGTGTTCTTTTTTTGTTTTCTTTTTTACTGCTATATTTAGAAAGATTGGCATGTAGATTTTCACAAGATGAGTTCTTTTCTTTTCATGGCTATTTTAGTAGTTGTGGCATTTCTATTTTTGGTAGTGGGAGTTCTTTTTCATGCAGCATCAGTTGGGGTCCTATTTTGAGCATAGGAGACTATTTTTTGGTAAGGTTATGCATCAGTTTTTTAGGCTATTTTGGGCAAATTCGCCCAAGGCTTTTTTCTCATGCAACTTTTTTCTATTTTAGTGTTTTGGAGAAGATATTCTTCATGATATCTATATATTCTTCTATTATTCTTCTTTTTTCCCTCTAGTTCTTTCTTTTCTGCTACACACACAACAAAAAAAGCATTGTATCTCAACACTTTTTCAGTTTTCAGCATTGTAATAAAGATTATTTTTAGTTTGCAATAGAGAGTTTTAGTTTCCTTGTAAATATTCTTATTTTTTCTTTGCTAGTTGAATGATTTGATAGAGTTATTGTAATTTAATTATGAATCCTTTGCTTTATCTCATTTATGCTTTGCAAAAATAGGAAGATTTCATAGTAAATTCAGGTTGTGGGTTGTGTTCATCTGGTTTCTAGTTCTTTGCATGTTGTGAAAAATCACTTTTCCTACATGCCGAAGTTGGATAACTTTGAGCCTTCACATGAAATGTTTATGAATTTAATGATCTTATTTGATTTGTGAAATAATTTTTGGTCTTGTTGTTGCTAGTTATAGTTTTAGGACAACAAGTAGAACTGCATCATTTTGGTGTATCACCTCCATTAGGATAGGTTTTTTTTCGTTACATGCAATCTTTTTACCCTTTTCCCACAAGAAGTTGGTGTAGGAGATCCATCAAGATGGGAAGCCAACCTGGTCTCTAGATATTCACCTTCAACTTGAGCAACCCACAAGCTCGAAGGTGTTTCCATGTTTCACAAGATTGCTTGGTTTTGCACTTAGTATCATGGGTGCAATCCTTCATGACAATAGTTTTTGGCATGCCCGGTGGGACCCGTTTGAGCTGTTACAGCTCAAAAAAGATCCATTTTTGTTGTTGTTTTCTTATTGACAATAGTATTACAACCTTTTGAGGTTATTTTTATAAGTACCTAGCAACTCCATTTTCTGGTTTTATGTGCAGAATAGGTCTTAACAACATATGAGAAAATATCAAACAAGACAAAGTGAGGATCCGATTGAGCACACTGAGCTACCACCATCACAGAGGAGGTCAGGGATAGTGAAGAAGATAGAGAAAGCATCAAATTGAGCAGTTGAGTTTTCAAAAGATTCATTAGTTGAAGATTTTCTTGAGATCCTAAATTCTGATTTTTTGTCTAATTCTTCTCCTTCGTCTAATTCTTAGCCTAATTTTGCCACCCGTATAAATCCTCTTTTTGCAACAACTCTAGTTCAGCCATTCATTACCCAAAATCTACTTGCCAATCCACCAGTAATTTCAATGGTCATACCAAGAGCACATGCTTGTGTAACCTTTAATGGAGGCAAACCTTTATCTGACCCAACACGATCCCATACCAGGAGCAGGTTTGAAAAGTCTACCTATTTTCACTGGTGAAGACCACGTCACACCTATTCAGCACATAAGAGATATTGCATCCCTGTGTGCAGTTCACCATATAACCTAAGAGAAAGTAGCACTTCGGCTATTGGCAACATCATTCAAAGGCAAAGCACTCCACTAGTTTAGAGGTTTGTAAATTAATTCAGTTAATGATTGGGATGATTTGGGTGATAAGATAACAAAGCAATTTGCTCATAGGTCAAATCACCTATCATTGGTTGAGTAGATGACCACTATCAAGAGGGCTCCACAAGAGAAAATGATTGATTTCAACTACCATTTTGAGCGAACATGGAATAAAATTCCTACAATGGTAAAACCCTCTGCTGAACATGTTTTTTTATATTATTTGAGGGCTTTAAACATCAATATTGTTGTTATGATTTAGTCTATGGGTGGGTTTACATTACCATCAGCTTATGACATATCTATTAGAGCAGAAAGTAACCTTATGCAAGCTGGTAAAATTGCCCCTAGGCCTCCTATGCCTGTTTTTCCTAATATACAACCTTTAATGCCTTTTCAAGCACTCCCTTTAGCTGCATTACCCATTGTTCTAGCACTAGGATTCCAAAAGTTTACTCATAACAATGTTGTTACATCAAATTCAAAGCTTAAGGATACCCAAGAAAAGATGGAAAAATTATTGTAGACTGTTAGCAATGATTTAGTGAGCCTTACAAATCATCAAGGTCAAACTTATAAACCTTACCAGGCCTAATATTAGCCTAACAGACCCAATTACCAAGATGACACTCATAATCAAAGAAGAAACTATAATAACAAGCAAAACTTGTAGTATAATTAGAATACTACCAGCAATTCGAAAGAGATTGTGCCTGTTCAAAACAACTTGGCACAATATTGGTGTTTTCCATGCCAACAAGACCATAATCAAGCATCCTTCTTGAATGCAATGCATGCACAGTCATAGGCTTTGATGGTACGAAATAATTCTATCTTTTCAAGATGTAGGGGTTATTGAAGAACTGGAAGGTCCTGAGGTTTCTTTAATGAATTAGCAGGGTGAAGAGTTTTGTGGTGTTAATCAGACACAAGTGTATAATCAACATCATACACCTATTGTAGCTAACACAAGGTCAAAAAAGAGTGCTATTGACATTGGACAATAAGATGCAAATCATCAATAGCAAGCTGGAATTGGTCAACAACAAGTTGATAAGGCAAAATAATAGCAAGACAATTCAAATCATCAGGCTTCTACAAGCCAGCAAGCTGCCAGGATACCTCCACCTATCCAAAATGTGCAAATTTTACTGTTACCAAAATTTTGCACAATGCCAAATTTGGTTCCCTAATGAAGCCTTGCATTCATTTTGAGAAGATCAAATCATGAGCCAGGAAGAAATGCACTATTTTTTCTAACTTGTTTGCTTCATGTGCAGATATAGGAAAGTAAGACAACATGTGGGTTAAAATGTGGCTCCCACGAGGGTTGAGCTCAACATGTTGTAGATCACAAAGATATTATGCTTCAATGGAGATGAAGTGGCGTAGCTATTAAAACCTTAATGCCAAAAGAAACTTAGCAAAATACAATCAACCTGTGTAAAGTTTTACTTGGGTGCCAAAGAGGGTTTTAAATGTAATGCCTTAGAGTTTCCAAGTGGTTTCAGTCACCAGGTAGGAAGACCTTTTTATCCCACATTGGCCGCGCAGAGGGATTTTATCACATTTAAATATAAGGCCACATATAACTATAGTGTCAAAGCTTACGGGCTTTTGGCAAGAAAATGCAGCTCATGGCTTGGTGGACCCCATGCATGTGTATCTCAAGGCATCCTAATTTTGTGACTGGCTGGTGGGAAGAGACTAAAGAGCGAGAAAGTTAAAGAAAGATCGGATGCAAAACGCAGAGATCTAACGGCTGTCGCTATGTTGCAATGAAATGATGCACACTAGATTATCACCATGACTTGGCAACTGATGATGTGGTAGAACAAATAGTAAAGATCGACCACGAGATCAAGAGAGAGCAAACTGTGGAGTGAAATTCTGAGGCTATCCATGACTATTGTTGTACCACGGTTATGAAGTGCCTAAAATGAATACCACCGCGATAGGTGGCAGGCCAGGTGGTGACGAGGTGGACTCTGAGCAAATCACAAGTTCACATGTGGTGACATGCAACAAGACATATGGCGGTCTAGTTACTGGTGACATGGAATGGATGGGCGACATCAAGCAGATCTTGGCCATGATGAGTCCCGAAAGAGTTTCACCGATGGCTCAGTTTCATCAACATAATAATATCGATGAAATCTTAAGTTTGATGAAACTAGTAAGTGGCTCGCCAAAGGAATACGACACGTGGTGGCCTAGTAGATAGGTGGTTCCCAAGTGGATCTCATGAGCCAATCAGAGGGTGACACGTGACACAAGAGAGAAGATCAACTAGGGTTAAAGACCGAGCAGATTCAGGTAGATCAACGATGATCAAGCAAGATCTGACAGCTATCGCGATGGGAAGATAATTGCCAAATACTCCCCATGACTTGATGACAAAGCATGTGCTAAAAAGGGAAAGTTAAAGCTTGAGTAGATTGCTGAGATCAATGACAGATCAAGGAAGATCAGACAGTGGAGTGATATTCTAGGGCTATCCATGACTGTCACTGTACCATGGTTATGAAGTGCCCGAAATAAATACCCTCATGATAGATGGCAGTCCAGGTGGCCATCCAAGTGGGCTCAGAGATAATTAGGATGTACCACATGGTAGAGAGAAGACAAAGAACCATGAGCAGACCAAGAGTAACGATCGAGTGATTGATCACATCCAACGATCAAGTGAAAATATCTGACAGTGATCACTAAGCCGCAAGGAAAATTTGCTCGCCCAGGTTATCACCACAACTTGGTGACAAGGTGGGTCCAAGTCCAGATGGAAGACAAAGTGGACCCATGAGCAAACCAAAGGCTGACACGTGGAAAAAGTCTACAAATGAGCAGTGATTCAAATTGGTTCAAGGCTTCAAAGTGGTTCACTGGTTCAAAGTGGATCACTGTTTCTAATTGGTTCAATAGTTCAAAGTTCATTAGCATCGCTCGTTCCCATGGGCCCAAGAAGATAAATGCAAACAAGCAGACTAAAAGGTAGGCAGGTTCCTGATAGATCAATGGTCATTGCTATACTGCAAGATAAAAATGCTTGATGGATAATCATAGCAACTTGGTGACAAATGGTGGGGCCTGCTAAGAAGTAAATGAAAAGGTTAAATGCAAGCAACCATGGTCAATGCAGGCATTCCAGTGGCTGACAATAATATTAAATTGCACAGTGGACACATAACTAGTTGTTCAAATAGTGAAAAGCCCGCCAAGCAAGGGGATGATTTCTACATGAAAGATTAATGCAATTGATTATCTAAATATGGAAGTGTTACATACTATTGGAAAGCTCACTAAATAGGGAGATCATTTCCACAACCATTTTTCATAGAATTTTTTAACACGGAGAGCAGTTACCAATAGATGCATGAGATTTTCTCAGTGGGATTTATTTTTAATATAATCACAGTTCAGTTCATCATGTAGTTTTCACATGGGGATAACTATTTTTCGCATTTAGATATGCAAATTTTCTTACAGGAGGATCAGTGGTAGTCCTTTTGAGAAATAAAGATTATTATTTTACATATTGTGCATGAGTTTTTATGCCATTTTTGGGGCAGTTTCGCCCAAGGATTTTCTCATGTAGTGTTTTTAGGGTTTTTGAAGGGGATTCATCATGATTTCTATATATTCCTTCTCTCCTTTTTTCCCTCTAGTTCTTTCTTTTTTGCATACACATTTTTGCAAAAAAGCATTGTAGCTCAACACTTTTTTCAATTTTCAGCATTGTAATAGAGATTATTTTCGATTTGCAATAGAGAGTTTCAGTTTCCTTGTCAATTATTTATTATTTTTCCATTGTCAAACGAATGATTTGACAAAGTTATTATGATTCAATTTTGAATCCTTTTATTTGTCTCATTTATGCTTTGCAGTGATAGGAAGATTTCATAGTAAATTCAGGTTGTGGGTTGTGTTCATTTATTTTCTAATTCTTTGCATGTTTGTGAAAAATCACTTTTCCTACATGTAGAAGTTAGATAACTTCGAGCCTTCACATGAAATTTTTTTGAATTTCATGATCTTATTTGATTCATGAGATAAATTTCCTATGATTTTTATCCTCTAATTTGTCTCATTCAGTCAATTTGTGGTGCAAGGAGATACGTGTTAGTTGTAGGTTCTAGTTTGTGGTAGTTGATTTTAATTACTTGAAGTTGTGAAAATTTGTTGTTGTCCTTCATGCATGCATTAAATTCATCCCTTTCTAGGAAATATTTATGCATCTACATGTTTAGTTGAGTTGTGAAGCAATCAGGGTTATTTGTTAAAGGTCTTGTGAGTTAAGCAGGTCGCAGATCTCAGATAAGATATTTGGTGCATCGCCTTCATTAGAATAGATTTATATTACATGTAAGTTTTCTATCTATTTCTATCCCTTTTCCTATCAAAGGTATTTACAATAGATTCACCAAGCAGGAAGTCGGCCTGATCTCCGGAGATTCTCCTTCACTTTAAGCAACCCAGAGGCTCGAAGGTGTTTCCATGTTTCACAAGATTGCTTTTTTTTGAACTTAGCATAATGGGTGTAATCCTTAGTGACAATATTTTTTGGCATGCCCAGTGCGACCTCTTTGGATTATTTAATCCAAAACTTTTCCACACACTTCTAATTTTTGGTGTGAAAATTAGAAAATTCAGCCTTTGGAGGCAAGATCTACCCACACCTGGCGACTCTGAGTTATAAATCTACTGGTTTCAGCAGTCTAAGTGTTGGTATGATTCAAAACAATTCTAAATTTTTAGTTTCCAACTCTTTATATGAATAAAGATGTCTAATTTTCAGGGACAGTATAATTACCCACCTCCGTATTATGAGAATTCTGTCCAAAATGCTTCTTATCAACAATACCCAAATAGCCATATTGCAGCTAATAACCAGCAACTTTATCCTTCTTACCACCCACCCACCACAACTCAATTGGCATGGCAGCCTAACCCAGCCTATAATCAGCCTCAGGGGGTTTTATTGATACAAATCAGTATGCTTCAGAGCTTAGATAGATCAAGGATATGGAGAAAAAGCATTTTAAAGACCTACACTCCATCAATAGTATATTGCAAGGCTATGTTGTACATATCGATGAGATTAACAAGAATTTAGATCAGCAGCAAGATGAGTGGGCTCATCAAGCCTATCTTCATGAGCAAGAAGAGTTATATTTGCAAGCTCAATTTTATGAGCAGAAATTGAAGGAACAAGGTAAGAAGTTTGCAAATCAGTTGGCAATCCAAAAAAGGCAATATGGAGGTACAATCAATACTTCCTTTTTTGTTGCAAGATTTTGTGCTTAAACAAGAAGAAGGCCCAACTGGTATTTTTCCAAACCCTTTCTTTCATAAGGAAATCCATTCATTTAACACCATGTGTTTCATGCTTAATGAGCCCACATATGAGAAAAATCAGCTTACAATTGTTCAAGAGTGGCCTTGTGAAGAAACTTCACAAGTTTATTTGATTGATCATGTTGAATCTCAAGAGTGTTGTTATGATAGGAAAGACAAATTAAAGAAGCAAGATGATAATATCAAAGAGGATGAATTGGTTTATCAAATTTATCTTTATGAGCAAGAGATGGAGGACCAAAAAAGGCAGCATGAAGAGCAGCTCGCAAAGGTGATGGCAGCAAAAAATGAGCAAATGAAGGCTTTATCAATTCAATTTTAGAAAGATCAGATTCTTCCAATGCCTGGTTTCGGCCAAGCACCTCCAAGAACCATACCTTCTCCTACCAAAGAAAAGGTAATACATGCAGATAATGTTCAATATGAAATGCAAAAAAGACAGTTTGAAAAAGAGGTTCAACAACAGATTGCTACAAAGGAGATGCAGATGAGGTTATTATCTGCCAATCAAGAGACTTCCAAGATCGAAATACCAAGTTTCAAACATAGTGAGTCTTCTAAATCTCCTAATTTTCAAATTCCTAGTTTTAGGAGTCCTCAATCATTTCAAGAACCTATTATTAAACAAGTGCATCCCTATAAAAAGATCATTCAAGAAGATCCCATCATGAATCAACCTATTAAAGAAGAGCCTCGTAGATTTGCGTTCCCAAATTTTAGACAACCCTTTTAGTTCAAGAGCCTCAACAATTCATTATTGAAGAACCCATTGATATCTTGGTTCCTCAAGATATTCAAGTTGAAGATCAAGAAAAAGAGGTACTTAGTGAAAATAAATCACATCTCTCACCTATTAAGATGCATGCTTACAATATTCAAGATGATAGGTTAGATTTGCTACAGCAAAAAGAAGAGGTTATAAATGAAGAACTGCAGGTTCAAAATCCAGAAAAGGTTGATAATTGTCAAGTTCTAACTAATTTGTTTGATGAGCTGCCACTTTTTGTGGAAGATGAGGAAAATGAACTTTAGTTTGCAGCCATACAAACTTCACCACAACAAGAAGAGGTTCAAAACATTATTGTTTTGATCGCACAAGAGAGCTACAACAAGGTAGTAGATAATCTTCTTCCTTAGCAGATTGAAAACAATTATGAAGAGGACTCTTTCTAGGATGATTTAGAGGAAACAAAAAGCAGCATTGTTGAGCAATTTTAGGAGGTTGATTTGGATGCAAATTTGGTTTAGGTAGAGCAAGAAAATCAGCAAGACACAGATTTCCAAGATATGAGTGCTGAAAACAATCACCAAATTACAACAAACAATACTCAACATAGTGAAATTAACCAAGAAGAGTATTTTCTCAAACGTCATTGAAGATTTTTGTTCTAATCTTGCTGCTAACTTGATACTTTTGGAAAGAAAAAATTTTGATCAGCATACTCAGGTGGAGGAAATAGTTATCGTTCAAGACACAGTTAACCAAGAAGAAACCAACAAGGGGAGCCCAAGCTTCATTCATACAAGGGGTTGTCCTATAAGATATATTTCCAGATTGGAGGCCAAAAAGACAATACAAGATGAGCTTATGCCTAAAAATGAAGCTTCAGTAAAAGGTTATCATCTTACCTATAACCTCATAGATAGCAGTATATATGAGCAAACAAAAGAGGTAGGCCACCTTATTTTCATACTTACAATACTCTTATAGCATTATGTGAGGAACCTCTTCATTCATCATTTCTTGTCAGTTGTTCATAAGAGTTTGAAACATCCTAAGCTAGGAAGAAAAGGGTGTTATTTCTCGAAACTAGTGAATGGTTTTGTATAACCAAGTCTCACACTTGGTTAGGGTAGGATAGAGTACTTTTTTTAGTTTGAGTTCAATTTTTAGTTTTGGTTTTTCAAGAAGTGTAGATTGCATAGTGTGCAGGCTTAGCTGTATGTAGAGCCTTTGTAGTTTCATTTTTAGAATGCTGAGATGCACTTCTATATTTTGAGAAAGGAAAAATTGACTCAATGCCCAATGGATATGTTAGGCTACTAGAGTCTACTATTTAGCAGGAAAACACCCTTGAGAGGTTGCCAAAAAAGTTACCAAAATTTTGCACAATGCCAAATTTGGTTCCCTAATGAAGCCTTGCATTCATTTTGAGAAGATCAAATCATGAGCCAAGAAGAAATGCACTATTTTTTCTAACTTGTTTGCTTCATGTGCAGATATAGGAAAGTAAGACAACATGTGGGTTAAAATGTGGCTCCCATGAGGGTTGAGCTCAGCATGTTGTAGATCACAAAGATATTATGCTCCATTGCAGATGAAGTGGCATAGCTATTAAAACCTTAATGCCAAAAGAAACTTAGCAAAATGCAATTGACCTGTGTAAAGTATTACTTGGGTTCCAAAGAGGGTTTTAAATGTAAGGCCTTAGAGTTTCCAAGCAGTTTTAGTTTCCAGGCAGGAAGACCTTTTATCCCACATTGGTCGCGTGGAGGGAGTTTATCACATTTAAATATAAGGCCACATATAACTATAGTGTCAAAGCATACAGGCTTTAGGAAAGAAGAGGCAGCTCGTGGCCTCGTGGACCCCATGTGCGTGCATCTCAAGGCATCGTAATTTTGTGACCGACTGGTGGGAAGAGACTAAAGAGAGAGAAAGTTGAAGAAAGATTGGATGCAGATCACGGAGACCTAATAGCTATCGCTATGTCGCAATGAAAAGATTCACACTATATTATCGCCCCGACTTGGTGACTGATGACATGGCAGAACAAAGAGTAAAGATTGACCACCAGATCAAGCGAGATAGAATGATGAAGTGGCATTCTGGGGCTATCCATGACTATCATTGTACCACAGTTATGAAGTGCTAAAAACAAATACCCTCGCGACAGGTGCCAGGCTAGGTGGTGCCGAGGTGGACTCTGAGCAAATCAAAAGTTGACATGTGGTGACATGCGACAAGACAGGTGGCGGTCTAGTGGCTGGTGAAATGGCACAGATGGGTGACATCAAGCAGATCTTGGCCACGATGAGTCCCGAAAGAGTTTCACCAAAGGCTCAGTTTAATCAACATAATAATATCGATGAAACCTTAAGTTCAATGAAACTAGTAAGCTACTCGCCAAAGGAATACTTTTTCCGAAAGAATGAGATCCAACAGAGTAGGATGCATGGCGGCCTGTCCCAAGTGGATCTCATGAGCCAATTAGAGGGTGACATGCAACATAAGAGAGATGGTCAGCTGGGGTTAAAGACCAAGCAGATTTAGGTACATCAATGATAATCAAGAAAGATTTGACGGTTGTCGTGATGGGAAGATAATTGCCAAATACTCCCCGTGACTTGGCGACAAAGCACATGCCAAAAAGGGAAAGTTAAAACTTGAGTAGATTGCTGAGATCAATGGTAGATCAAGGAAGATCAGATGGTGGAGTGACATTTCGAGGCTGTCCATGATTGTCACTGTACCGTGATTATGAAGTGCCTGAAATGAATACCCTCGCAATAGGTAGCAGTCCAGGTGGGCTCAGAGCAAATAAGGATGCTCCACATGGTAGAGAGAAGATGAAGAACCATGAGCAAACCAAGAGTAAAGATCAAGTGATTTATCACATCCAATGGTTAGGTGGACAGATTTGACGGTGGTCGCTAAGCCGCAAGGAAAAGTTGCTCACCTAGGTTATCACTGTGACTTGGCAACAAGGTGGGTCCAGGTCCAGATGGAAGACAAAGTGGACCCGCAAGCAAATTAGAGGCTAACACATGGAAAAAGTCTACAGATGAGTGGATTTCTAAGTCAACCTTGAACTTTAACTGGTTGAAATTGGTTGAAGGCTTCAAAGTGGTTCACCAGTTCAAAGTGGATCACCGTTTCTAAATAGCTCAATAGTTCAAAGTTCATTAGCATCACTCGTTCCCGTGGGCCCAGGAAGATAAAAGAAAATATGCAGACTAAAAGGCAAGTAGTTTCCTGATAGATCAATGGTCATCGCTATACCACAAGATAAATATGCTCGATGGATAATCATAGCGACTTGGTGACAAACAGTGGGGCCCACTAAGAAGTAAATGAAAAGGTTAAATGCAAGCAACCATGGTCAATGTAGGTGATCCAGTGGCTGGTGTATACACCTAAAAATGGTCTCAAGATAGTTAATTAAATGCACAATTATTTGATTAATTCCCCTTCCCAATTAATTGAATTCACAAGTAGTTTTAATTAATTTGTCTATTCATTTACTAGTAAATAAATCTACATGATTTATTTATATAGTTCATTTCATATCCCCCTTTGATTAATTAATTCTAAGTTAATTAATGTCCCCCATATAAATCAATTCTTCTAATCCCTAATTAACATTAACAAACTCAATTTTGTTGAGATTAATTATCATTTTCCAATTATTTGAATTTCTAAATTCAATTGAGCACATGGCTCCTAACTTTTAACCACCTAACCTAACCCATTGCACCTAATCATGGGTCTAACTAACCCTATCCTATCTTGCACATCCTAACCTCCTTATCCTAACCTCCTATGGTGTGGATATTCTCCCCTTGAGACACATGGCACTTTTGCCACATGTCTCCTCCCATGGACACTTGCCCTTTCATGAGAAAGGCTCCTTGACACTTGTCACCACAGAGATGACAAGTGCCCCTTCCTCCAACCTCTTCTCCAACTTCCTCAATCTTGGCCGTTGATATCTTCAGATTAGATCTGGACCATCAATTCCTGCCACCTTAGCTTTGGCCTTGGAATTCTTATAAATATCCCACATTTTGGAGCAATAAGGATTCCTTGCATTCATAGCTTTAGCATCATTACTATAGGCAATTTTCATTTCAATTATCTAGCAATTAGCTTTTGGATTAATCATAGCATATTAATCTAGTTTCTTAAATCATGTATTTCATATCATTTCCATAGTCAATTATGATCAAATAGCTACTCAGCTCTTGAGTCACCACTTTGGAGGTTATTGCTCTGCTGAGAGCCCATCAATCCAACACCTTCAAGGTCCTCAAGAATAGAGGAAAATGAGACATTTCAAGGAAGGCTTATGGTTTGCATTTCTAATCTAGTTTTTAATTAAGCTTTTCAATTACATTTTATTGTCTCATTATATGTGCATGCCTTCTATATACCACATTTTTAGCATCACATTTGAAAATAATATTAAATTGCACGGTGGACTCAGAACTGGTTGTTCGAACAGTGAAAAGCCCGCCAAGCAAGAGGATGATTTCTACATGAAATATTAATGAAATTGATTATATGAATATGCAAGTGTTACATACCATTGGAAAGATCGTGAAATAGAGAGATCATTTCCACAACCATTTTTAATAGAAGTTTTCAACATGGAGAGCAGTTGCCAAGGGATGCATAAGATTTTCTTAGTGGGATTTATTTTTAATATAATCACAGTTCAGTTCATCATGCAACTTTCACATGGGGATAACTATTTTTCGCATTTAGATATGCAGATTTTCTTACACGAGGATCAGTGGCAGTCCTTTTGAGCAGTAAAGATTATTATTTTACAGATTGTGCAAGAGTTTTTATGCCATTTTTGTGGCAGTTTTGCCCAAGGCTTTTCTCATGCACTTTTTTTAGGGTTTTTTAAGGGGATTCATCATGATTTCTATATATTCCTTCTCTTCTTTTTCCCTCTGGTTCTTTCTTTTTGGCATACACATTTTTGCAAAAAAGCATTGTAGCTCAGCAGTATTTGAGTTTTGTAACAACAACACTCCTTTATTTTTTAATAATATAGCGACAAATTTCCTTCTTGGCACTTCTTCTATTATCTAGTGAATAAATGATTTGATGATTTCTTGTTATATTTATCCTCTAATTTGTCTCATTTAGTCAATTTGTTGTGCAAGGAGGTACGTGTTAGTTGCAGGTTCTAGTTTGTGGTAGTTGATTTTAATTGCTTGAAGTTGTGAAAACTTGTTGTTTTCCTTCATGCATTCATTAAATTCATCCCTTTCTAGGAAATATTTATGCATCTACATGTTTAGTTGAGTTGTGAAGCAATTAGGGTTATTTGTTGAAGGTCTTGTGAGTTAAGTAGGTTGTAGATCTCAGATAAGATATTTGGTGCATCACCTTCATTAGAATAGATTTACATTACATGCAAGCTTTCTATCCCTTTCTATCTCTTTTCTTATCAAAGGTATTTACAAGAGATTCACCAAACAGGAAGCCGACCTGATCTCCAGAGATTCACCTTCACTTTGAGCAACCCATAGGCTTGAAGGTGCTTCCATGCTTCACAGGATTGCTTATTTTCAAACTTAGCATCATGGGTGCAATCCTTAGTGACAACATTTACCAAGAGGACAACCTATAGAAATAAGACAACAATATAAAGTACACTTTCAACCTAAACCAACTCAACCAGAGCTTGTTGTTCCAAAAGTACACCAAAAGTTTAGTGGTCCATCTTTCAATATTATTGAATCTATGAAAAAGACCACTATTTCCATGTCCATGATAGACAATTTTCATAGTCCTGATCAAAATGACTTGTTGTAGGAAGCCTTAGCTAATATTTCCTTGATCAACGAGCCTCCAAAAGATCAAGCTAAAGTTGTGCTAACCAATGATACTCAGGATAAGAGTAGTCAGCCAACCCAAATAGCAAAACCTCCTCCTTTTTATGCGACCTTAATAGTAGGCTAGCATCTAATCCATAATTGCATGATAGATTTAGGAGCCATCAGTTTTGTAATGCCTAAACAACTAGGTGACAAACTCAGTTTGACATACAAATCCATTTCTAGAGGAGTTGTCCAACTAGATGGTACGACAATAAAGTCAGTTGGAGTTATCAAAGACCTTGATCTGACTTTACATGCATGTCCTAACTTCATAATCCCTCAGGATATCTATATAATTGATTTACCTCTGTATTTTACTATCTGCCTATCTAGAGATTTCACAGCTAAGTTGGGAGGTTACCTTTCCTCTGATTGGTCTCACATTTTCTTTAGAACCAGATATGGCACTAAGGTGAGCATCAAATTAGCCTTTAGCCAATGACCATTTGGAAACATACACACCAAGTCCCATAAATGTAGATCTTTTTGTTCATGAGCATGAAGAAGTACCCATTGTTCAAGATCTAAACACACCTATTGAGGGTATACTCGATGTAATTCTGAATGAGTAGGCAGATCAGAAAACTGAAGAAGATCCTTTTAGAAACATGGATGAAGTAGGACTTGGTATTTACATGATTCATGAGGAAGGTATTGTTGTTCCTAACCTTGAGAAAGATGAAAAATAACAGAACCAGCAATTAGAAGAGTAGAAAAATTAGGTTTGGCAACTCTACTTTGATGGTTCAAGAGGTAAAAATGGTTCTGGAGGTGGTTTTATGCTTGTTTCACTGAAAGGTATGAAATATTTCACTGCTTTCAAATTTTCTTTCAGCTGCACAAATAATACAACAAAATATGAGTCACTTGCACATGGTCTGGAATGGGATAGAAAGAAAAATATTAAGTGTTTAAAAGTCTTTGAAGACAGTGAATTAGTGGTGGATCAAGTTAGAAACATTCATGTCACCAAAAATGATGTTTTAAATATTTATAAGCATAGAATCTAGGATTTGATTGAATATTTTGAAGCTTTTAACTTGTTGTCCATACCTAGAAATTAGAACAAAGAAACAGATAGGCTTGCTACCTTAGGTGCTCAATTTGATATTCCAAAAGAAATAGAAATATTGATAGATAGCAATATGTTAAAGTTGTTGTAAGGCCCTTAATTCCAGATAACATTGTTAATTGGTAGGTTTTTGACTCAAATGAGTAGATTGCAAACTTCCTAATTGATGAAGTTGAGTTTTCTGTTAGAAATCAACGTAAGTTCAATCAATAGTATGAAAATTAGTTTCTTCAACTAAAAACTAACAAGTTTCCCAAGGGTTTGGTAAGCCTTGAATCTATTTTTAATATAGATGATTAGGTCAAAAAGGACAAATGCAACATGTTTGTGAAGGAGGAACACTATGAGCCCATTCAAATATTCAAGGACAAGCTGCTAAAAATTGGCAAGGTATGTACTTCTGAAGAAAGGCATGCTTTTGTATTACTTTATCAAGAATTTAGTGATATATTTGCATGGAGGTATGAAGAATTGAAAGGATTTGATTCTTACATAGCTCAACATACCATAAAACTGGCAGACAATGCAAAACCAGTTAGGCAAAAACAAAGGCCTCTTAATCCAAAATTAGAGCATCTTATGAAGACTAAAATAAATAAGTTGATTGAAGGAAATATCATATTTCCAATCAAACACACATCCTGAGTATCTAATCTAGTTCTTGTTAGGAAGAAGAATGAAGAACCCAAACCATGTTTTGATTTTAGAGACTTAAATAGAGCCTCTCTGAAAGACCATTACCCGCTGCCCTCAATGGAGAAAATTTTGCAGGTTGTATCAGGTTTAGAGATATTTTCATTTCTTGATGGTTATTTAGGATATAACCAAATTCTGGTCAAAGAAGAATACTAGTATAAAATAACATTCACCACCAAGTGGGGTACAATGGCTTATAATAAAATGCCCTTTGGATTGTCCAATGTAGGGGCAACATTCCAAAGAGCAATGGACATGGCATTTCAAGCCCTAATAAATAAGTTTGTCTTGGTTTACTTAGATGATGTTACAATATTTTCCAAAAAGTCTAATGAACATCTTGACCATCTTAGATAGGTATTTGAGAGATGCAGGGAATATGGAGTTTCATTGAATCCCAAGAAGAGCATATTTGTTGTCCATGAAGGAAAATTGTTGGGATATATTGTTTCAAATAATGGTATTAGCAATGATCCAAAAAGGATAACAACCATACTTGCACTACCATTACTAGCACATAAGAAGGGACTTCAAATTTTCATAGGTAGGATTAACTTCATCAAAAGGTTTATTCCTAATATTACAGCATTAATGCAACCACTTACAACCATGCTCAAGAAAAACATACCATTTTAGTGGATAAAAGAAGAAAAAAACATCTTTGAAGAGATTAAAGAAGTGATTGTAGCAGCCCCTACTCTCATTAATCCCAATTTTGAGAAATATTTTATTTTATACACTTTTGGGAGTGAAGATACTATTTCTGCAATGTTGTGCCAACAAAATGACGAAGGTTTAGAACAACCAATTGCTTTCTTTGGTCAAATTTTGCATGATTATGAGACTAAGTACTCATTTGTAGAAAAACATGTACTAGTTGTTATAAGAAGCCTTATGAAATTCAGGCACATTCTTTCTAACAATAAAATTTAGCTTATTGTTGCTCATTAAATAGTGAAAGAGTTTCCTCTCAGCAAGGACATAAATGACAAAAGAGAAGGTTGGATTACCAAAGAAATGGAATATGATGTCTCTATTAAAGTTACCAAGCTGGTTAGAGGCAAGGTTTTATATGAACAACTTGTTGGAAGTGCAAAAAATAGTAAGGAAGGGGAGAAACAAGTTGAAACAGTATTAAATAATGAAGCACAACATGCTATCCTAGTTGTACCAACAACTTGGAATCAATAGATTGCTCATTATCTACAAACAGGTGACTATCCAGAAGGTTTGGATAGGTCAAAAAGAAGGTATTTTAGGCTGTAATGGTGGAAAATAGTGAATGATAAGATGAAGAGGAAAACTACCCTTTCCTTGAAAGAGAGATGAGAGATTCATTATTGATTACCCTTCAAACACTTTTCACCATGTTATATTAAGAAGAGGAGAGGATAATTCACTAGATTCAATCTCTCCACATGAAGATGGTAGATTGAATTCTGAATGAAATGGGAATGATAAGTTGATCCCCTCTTCCTTGTTAGAAATAGAAAGGAATTGATTAAATTATGTAGTGCAAAAGTCACAAAGAACTAATTATAACTTGAGATCAGAGTATGAGATGAAGTTGTGCACCTGGATCTGGCAGCAATATGTTAAGATGAAGTCGCCCTGCGAATTTGAGGAAAATTTGCCTAGACCATGGTGAGAATGTACATGTGTTAGGAACCAGGAAGGACAACTAAGAGAGGGGGTGAATCATTTGTCAATAAATTATAACCCAAAACCAATTAATCCAAATTAAAACTTTGTGTCAGTAAAACAAACTTAATGTTGGTAAAACAAATTAACAGTTATAGCAGTACCAGTATAACTTAATGCATGAAATAGAAAGAGAAACAACATCCACAACACATGACATAGATATTTTGACATGGAAACCTTGTAAGGGTAAAAACCACGGTGGGAAACCTTACTCACAATCAGATGATACTACTGTAGATAGTAAGTGAATACAATAATGGGGTTTGCACATGCAGAAAGCCCAACCGCCTAGAGCTCACTGCTCAATCACAAAATAGGAGTCACACCAACTAAAATTGGATAGTTAAATCCAATAACAATGTACTGCTTAAGTATAGGATCTACAATGTTTGATTCAGTACCAGTTTAAGCTCTAACCATGAGTGCCAAACACCTTCATAACCATTCCTTCAACCTTTAGATAATATCTGTGTGATTTGCACAAGGATCTACTCTTCACAATGATCTTCAATATTCATAGAAGTTCTTGTGTGGAATTGAATGTTGAAATCAATCTCCTATTCAATGGTTGAATCCTTGACTTGAATGGAACACCTAGCCTTGAAGGGAGACTTGAGAATGCTCAATGCTGGAAAAGAATACTTGAATGCTCTTGAATGCTTGATTGCTTATGCAACTTGACACACTCCAATCTTATCCAACTTATGCAAATGAGTGGATGAATGCCTCTTAAATACATGTTAGTGGATTTTATTTTCATCATGGGCCAACATCGGAGGAGTTTCTCGACTAATGCAAAACCAACAATGTAACCCTAGGAAGGGTCCTACCCCAAAATAGGTAGGGAAAGGAGCGCCATGCCTCTATCCTAGGAGGAGATGTGTACCACACCCTTGTCCAAGGGGGGATAGTGGTTCTATGCCACTATCCTACCCCTTTCTCTAGGATAGAGTGCAGATGGGGTGATGGTAGAGGCCAAGGAAGAAGTTATTTCTGAGGGCTTAGCAATCTCCAGTCTTCGATCAAGCTAGAGGATTCAAACTCGCATGTGTGAGGACCCTAATGTAGTCAAAAATTGCTAGGGTCACAATTTTATGACACTACATTTAGCCCGCACTTTAGTGGGAGTATAACCATGCACCAATACTGTCAATAAAGTACAAGGAAATAAGATTGAAAGACTTTTACCATGTCAAGGAGGCAAGATGCGTCAAGCCCCCAATGGACTTAGGATCTTACGACTTCAATTGAAAAAGTAAAAGGGAAGATCAACAAGGGGAGAACCATGATTGCAAGTAGAAAAGTTCTCTTCACTATGAGTCATGAAAGCAAGGATACAAAAGATTACAAAGCAAAACAAAGTTCACTAAGTAATTCTAAGTATCACAAGAAGGAAAGTATGAGCAGAGTGTATGCCCCCATGTTAAAAGGATCGCATGTGCCTTATTGGGAAAGATTTATTTAAGGTAGGATACACCCAAGAGAGAGAGAAGAGAGGGAGCACATTATTGCAAGGATTTAGCCCCCAATCGATGTATAAACCCAAGGACAATGAACACAAAACAAGTGGTAGTGTCGCTTGCCTTGGGGTCAAAATGTTGTATGATAACTAATGTATATCATGTACATATATGCATATAATAGTCATCATTCCCCAAAGAAGGACACTACCTTAGAAGAAAGGGAAGAGAGGATGTCTTTTGAGTCAACATGAAAGAGACCAAGAAAAGATCTCAATACTTTGTATCATCCCCAAATAGACATTAAGGGAACAATAGAAGAGCAAGGATACACATAGAAGAATGGTCACAAAAGAGAAAGAAAGGAGAGGGAGGAAGATCTGTAGTGCTAATATTGCTAATCTAGCATTACATCTGCCTCTTAATCTTTCTGATCACTATTTCAGGAAGGCGATTAGCATGCCAGAGGAGTGACATTGAGCATAGTAGATGGAGCTATCACAAGATCCAAACAAGGACTATGCTCATGTTGTAAGTCAATTTGTTTGATTCTAGGAGCTAGGATTAGGGTTTGTGAAAACTCATCTGATAAATGCTTGTCCACATCAACATACTCATACTCGGTATTAGAAGCATTAGGAGTTGTATTGCCATTATGAATAATATTTTCACCCATTTCTTCTTCAAAGTTTAGAGAATAAGGAGAAAGAACACGAATAGGGGTAAATCCATCACCTGTTTTATGCAACTTATGATTTGGAGATGTAGGTTGAACATCTTGCTTATGAGAAAAGGGAATCATGTAAACTATTGGAGTATGAGGAGATTGAATATTTTGAGGGATAACTTCACGAGCTTGAATGCGCCTTCATTGGCGTTCTCTCGCACAATGATTTCATCGAGTCTTAGTGGAAGGCTAAGAAAGAGGAGGAACATTTGAACAAGTAGGAATTCTTCTCTCCTTGATACTTGAAGGTTTAGGTTGAGATATTTTTGGTTGAACAATAGGAGAAGAATGCCTCTTCTCTCGATAAGAGAAAGGAGGTGGAACTGCACCATAGAAAGGAGGAATATTAGGTGTAGGAAGGAGACCATGTCCATCATAAGGAGGAGGTATAGGTCTAACCTTAGGAAGAATATTGTTGTTCTCCTTAAGAGAAGGTAAAGTCACATCCATAGGTATAGGTTGACGATCTTCCTTAGGAGATAGATTAGTTCTATCTGTGAGGGGAAGAACCTTATCTTGAAGAATAATAGGAATGTCAAGTGTTGGGGATCTAAGTTGACTTAAGGATAAAATCATTTCGTTCTTCCATTTTTGATAAGATTGTAAAACAGCATCACTCCTTGATGGAAGAGATTGAAATTGTTTAGGCCAAAAGAGATCAATAGGAACACCAGGGCTTCTTTCATATGGATGCAATAAGCTATGGTTCACGATTATGATTTCTCCATTATGAGGAAATTTAAGACACTTGTGGATTGGAGAATAAATAGCCTTCATAGAAAACAAAGGATATCCCAACTTCACACATAATTGCTCAGAAGAAGGTATGATAACAAAGTCAACATCCATAGATTTGTTGGCATTCTACACTCTAGTGAGAAATGATGGTGTTGTCATTGATGGAAACCTACTGGCAACCTTCAAGCAGCCACCCGACATTTATCTGGTAAACCACCGGTAGGCACCGACACTGGCAGACACTTCACCAACAACAACAACAATGTATACCGGCACGCCATCCGACAGGAATAAAATTTTGTTTATTATATTTAATTGTAAATATCTTTTTGTAAAGCCAACATGGAATATTGTAATAGACTCATATATGTATGAGATTTTTAAATCATTTTGTAATGATGGACATATGATGGATATGGTAGAAGTGATGAGTGAATATTAAGGCAGATTTTGTATAAGGTTCATGGTTATAGTATGAGCTTAAACCGGTATTGAACCTGGCGTTGCAGATGCTGAATTTTAGTAGTACATTATATTGGATTCTCATAATCCATTTTGTAAGTTAGTGAGACATCCATTTTGTAGATTGAGCAGTGAGCTCTAGGCAGTTGGCCTTCCTGCATGTGCAGGCCCCTCATTGTAAGTAATATCCATTCATTAGCCAGTGAGTGAATATTGTGGGTCACAAATCCCACCGAGGTTTTTCCCACACCGGGTTCCCTCGTTAAACATCTTGTGTTA
The DNA here is from genome assembly GCF_030272615.1 of Cryptomeria japonica. Lineage (NCBI taxonomy): Eukaryota > Viridiplantae > Streptophyta > Pinopsida > Cupressales > Cupressaceae > Cryptomeria > Cryptomeria japonica. The sequence continues at coordinate 486,181,822 of NC_081409.1, forward strand.
TGGTGTGTTTTCTATGCTATCTTTATTGTTCCTATTTACTGCACTAATTCTTATTTACTGGTACATTATTTTGGAAAGAAAAATACTTAATAAGGTCAAATATTCTATTAACCAGTTAGATACCGATTCACCCCCCCTCTCAGTATCTTTGGGACTATCATTAATCCTAATAATTGGTATCAGAGCTTAGTCCTCTATTTTCAAAATTCTAACAGATTGAGGAAGATTCTGACACAGGTATAGATGGAGAACTTAAGAAAGCAATTAGAAGGAGCTCTTGTAGACTATGATTCAGAGAAGTTGAAAAATATCAAACTTGAAGATGATATGAGGAATGCATAGGAATTCATTCAAGGACTTTAGGAGAATCTTACTATTGCTAGAAATAAGAGAAAAGAACTTCATGAGATGATGCAGAGTGATGATGATGAAAAGGAAACTCTTAATGATCTTTTAAACAGGATGAGGCAAGAAAGCAGTACTATGAGGAATGAAATGCAAGACATGACTATGAGATTTTGTAAAGACATTGAAGATAGAAAGAAGAATGAAGATGACTTGACTAGGAGACTCAATGATGCTGGAAATGAAAATCTAAGACTCAGTCATGAAAATGATATGTTGAAGACAAATTTGATTCACATGCAACATGATAAAACTGAACTTATGAGGCAAAAGGGAATTCTAGAAAATGAGTTGGCTACTGCAAATCAACATAAAGAGAAATTCAAGAAAAGTTCAGAAGAACTTGATGATATGCTAAAAAATCAAAAACCTAATTGAGATACTAATGGACTTGGATTTGAAGTTGGAGAAACTTCTGGTACTGCAAACAATCATGACCACAGTAAACCAGTAAGACAACCTAATGCTTACAAATTTAATGGGAAATGATTTAATTGTAACAAGTATTGTCATAGAGAAAATCAGTGTAGATCTAGATACAATCAGAACATTAATGCAACCACCAATCAATGTTCTAAATGCAACAAAGCTGGTCACAATTCGAAAAACTGCAAAATGAATGTAAGATGTTATTTTTGTGGAAGATTTGGGCACTTATCTAATGAATGCAGAACACAAACCAGCATAGGATATGGAAAGGCTATTCAGAATAATAATATGGCTTGTTATGCTTGTAACAAGATTGAACATATTTCAAAATTTTGTAAAAGCAAGACTTCACCGGCAAATTATAAACGACCTAGTTTGAAAGGCAAAGAGAAGGTTGATGAGGTAAAGCAAGAATTTTCAAGACAATAGATTAGAAAGATAGATTAGAATGTTGATGAGACTATTCCTTCACCAGTAGAACAAAGTATTACTCCATTGGTAGGAGATTCTTCATCCAACTAAGAAGTAACTATGTGTGTGAAAAAGTGGTTTGTAGCTACAAGCACAACACTTCAATTAAGCCATTACATGTATGGTTAGTAAATAATAATCAATAAGTTAAAAACCATAACAAAGTGACTAATTGCTTTCTAAAAGATGTGAGTATAAGATTGCTCTCAGATTTTTATAAGCAATACCAGTGATTAGACTACACCAAGATGAAGAATTTAATCTATATGATATTAACTATATGGATGCATGATGGATGAATAATTCAAGCAATAAACAATTTAAGCAATATGGATTCAAGCAATATGGATGAGTAAAACTAAATATGGATGCAAATAATCTAAAAAAAAAGTACAATGTATTCAATGACTCCGAAGCAAAATTAGCGTGATAATAATCTCCAAGCATGTTCTCAAAAACCTTTGGGGTGAATTGGAATGAGAGCTGAAGACTGTTTTTATAGAGAATTATCAGAGAAAAGATCAATTTAGGATTAAATGAAAATAATTGAGAAATCAGGTTTAGTTAACCTTGAGATAGATTCCAATTATAGTTTAATTGAAATGCATTTAAATAAGAAGTTCAAATTGCATTAGAAATAATATTAAATTAATTGCATGCACTTGTGATAAAATAGACAATTCCATGCATATATTTGATTTATTCAAGAAAAGAGTCTTTTCAATGCAACTGAACTTCTTTTTCTGAAAAGCTGAGTTCCAATTTTAGAGAATAATTCAATTAATTCAATTTAATTGCTTTTCTGATTTCAAGTTCTAAATTTAGAAAAAGAAATAATATCTCAAGTTTGATTTCTCTCTAAATTCAATTCTTTTATTTTATGTTCAATTCAACTCTTGCTTTTGTAATTAATTCCTCTTTTGTAATAAGTTAATTCCTTTTGCATGATTAAATGACAAATTTATTTTTAATTAAATATATAAGGATATTTAATAAATTAAAATAGGATAATTGATCTAAATGATATTCTTGGAAATGATTCAATTAATTAAATAAATATTTAATTAATATTGAGTAATTGATTTGTCATGTGATATTTTAATGATTAAAGAATTAATAATGTGCTCAAGGTTGATTTGATTGCCTTTGGTTAGAACCTTGGTGATGTTGTTGAGATTAGGGGCTCATGGTTTTGATGACCATTTTTAGGGTATTACATTTTCCCCTCTTTGATATAATGTGCAAGCAGCGTGTTGGTTCAAAGAATAGTTGATGTCTAGGAGATGCCAGTTCTGAACTTGATTGATCATGAACTAGATGAAGAGCAAGGTGTCTATCTTGATTCAAAGTGACAAAGCTGAATGAAGTCTGGTTAAAGTGATACCAATCCCAAACTTGATTGAACTTAGGAATGATAGAAAACAAAGATACCGAACTTGAACTTGATTGATCAAGAAGCAGATCTTAGTGATCTAGAACTTGATTGATCTAGACATAGTGAGTGATGATAAAAATTGATCTTGAACTTGATTGATCAAGACATGATGAAGATAAACTATCTAGCTTGATCAAGAAATGAATACTAAACACCTGCTTAGATTGAGTGTGATCAAAGACACTCTTTAAACTTTTGATTGAGTTAAACGAATAATCAGCTTGATGTAAAGCGATGAAACTGATTAATGTTAAGAGATTGATTCAGATGAAAGACAAATATTAGCTTGATTTGAAGTGATGAAACTAATATGCTCCTAGCGATTGATTCGATTCAGATAATCGAGAGATCTCAACTTGATGTGGAGCGATGAAGGTGAGATGCCCCTTTAGCAATAAGAATTGATTCATTTTCTTTAGAAGATTTTGTTCGACTTTTGATGAAGATTTGAATAATTTCTCAACATGTGAGATGTGAGGTCATAAGGTCATGAGTATGCCCCCTCAGGAGCAAAATCAAAAAATAGCGAGGGTACTTGATCATAGGCAATTGTGTGGCAAAAATAAGTTATTTGAGAACAAATTGATTCAGAGGAATATTTGCAAAATTTGACATTGATTGACTAGATTAAGCACAAAGTTGATCGTAGAATTGATGTGTAGAATTGAAATTGATATTCAGCATTGAAATTGAGCGCAATTTGAAGAAAAAATGAGCATTTGATGAAAAGAGCACTAAGTGGTCCAAATTGTGAAATTAAGTAGCAAAATGATCTCGAATTTTGATTTCGATCCCAAAAATGGAATCAAGTGATAACTCAATGATGAATGGATAGTACCAAATAGGTATTGAGAGGGGGGGTGAATCAGTATAGACAAAAGCCTCAATCTTAAACCGGTTTGTCAACAGACACTATGCTTAGGCAGACAAACAGTAATATCGGTTCTCAAACAAAGTACAACCGACAAAACCCAGAAAACCGAGACAAGCATAAATCGGTCAACACTTATCTTTTCATACAATCTAATACTTTATCCCATTTCACCCTAGTGCATGAGCAGGTAATCTATCATAAAAGATATATATATATATATATATAAATAGCTAGATCAACATGATTCACTGCTTGACAGAAAACAACATAGCATCACATGAAAGAGATATCACATATGACATGCATATTTTTCATGTGGAAACCCAACTGGGAAAAACCACGGTGGAGATGAATACCTACAAGCTATTTTGAACTCTTTAGAAGTCCACTATGTTAGGAGCCTTGTCTAGTTAAGGACTAATACAATAGGTTCTATTAGGAACTGATCCTATTAGGGATCACCCGATTAAGGGATAGCTAGAATACCCAGTTAAGGGTTAAACCCTATTAAAGGTTACCTTGTTAGAGGATTTCAAGAACTCAATGGTTTTGAGTCACCCTTTTAAAGGATTTATAGTAAGCTGGTTAAAGCTACCCTATTAAGGGATTTCCCAACTGTTGAAGTGGTTAGAGATCAACAGGTATTACAATGATCTAGTAGCAGCACTCAATGCCAATGTAGATCTACTTTAGCTCCTCTTCAACTTCTGCACTTACACTCTACAGATATCACTTCTCTCTTCTGGTTTGGCAAGAATCATGTATCTCTTCTCTTGGATACACACACACAACTTTTTCCAACAACCTTAGAAAGAAAAACAACATCGACCTTATAGGAAACAGATAGGTCGGTAGCTTAAACCCTAAACCCTAAACTTGTTAGGCTAAGCAATTCAAATAGTTCAATCTTGACTATTGAGCACATTGCATTAAATGCAATAGTCTTGAACCAATCTCAAGACATTCTCCTTCATTCATTTTCCACCGATTTCATGGCGGTTGATAACCCATCACACGTTATCACCATTTATAGACTTCACACATTCTCGAGGTAGATAGGGAAAATCTCCTTCATGCAAGATACTTCACACACACAAAGCTGATGTGGCAACACGATCTATTCTTCATTACAATGCTAACTCATTACACAAAGTCATCAATTGAATCACATAGGCTTGAGGCACTTCAACTGAAAACCCTGAAATTGAGACTACCAACCGGTAGTCATACAAAGCTTCCATGTACCAATTCCCATAACCACATGTCGGTTCTCCTTAAGCAAACACACCGCTTCACTTTGGCACAAATACCAGTTCACAATTTTATACCAGTTCTCACATATACTGGTTCTCTCCTCTTCATCATATTGACATCAATGACAACATACAATGTCATCATGTCTTCATACCAGTTCTCATAATGCCAACATTAGGATGGTCAAATTAGCTAAGGGTACAATTTTCATGTCGATTGGAGCAAGTTGAAAAATTAGGTTTTTTGCTATATACCCATTCTTGGTAACATATAGGTTCTCACATATACTGGTTCTCTCCTCTTCGGCATATTGACATCAATGACAACATACAATGTCATCATATCTTCATAGTGGTTCTCATAATGCCAACAATCTCCCCCTTTGGCATTGATGGCAATATACAAAGATATCAGCAATATACAAAGATATCTCTCTGCTTCACATCTTCTCTCTTAATTTCTACAGATATTTTCTCTTCTTCTCTTCTTCTCCCTCTTTGACAACAATGCCAAAGTGGGGGCACAAGCTTCCCTGCTCCATTATTCTTCTCCCCTTGAGGAGTAGCATCCTTCAACACATCAATCCAAAAAAAATTGACTATGCAATGCCTGACTGATGTGGAGCATATACCTTTAGTTTACTTCCTAAAGGGGCAACACCCCTAATTCACCTCTTAAGTACATAAATGTAGCCTTTGGGAGAGGCATGGTGAATATGTCTGCTAACTGCTCCTTACTGGAAACATGTTCTAGTGCATTCTCTTTGTTATGAACCTTTTCCCTCAAGAAATGATACTTAAGCTCAAAGTGCTTGGTTCTAGAATGTAAAACCAGATTCTTGGAGATGTTAATTGCAAAAGTATTGTCACAAAATATACTTACCGATTCAGATACAAGAACTTTGAAGCCATTTAATACATGCTTCATCCAAATTATCTGAGTGTAGTTCATGAAAGCTGCAACATACTCTGCTTCCATTGTAGACTGAGAGATACAACTCTGCTTCTTACTCATCCATGAGAATAGTCTACCACCAAGAAAGAATGCACCACCGGTTGTACTCTTCCGGTCATCCACATTACCTGCCCAATCAGCATCTATGAATACTTTCAAGTTAAAATCCTTGCCATATGGATACCACAATCCATAATCAATAGTTCCCTTTAGATACCTAAGAATCTTCTTGACTGCGACCAAGTGGGATTCTCTTGGACTTTTATGGAACCTTACAGTAATGCCAACTGCATGTGCAATATCTAATCTTCTATGCACTACATAATGCAACTTACCAATCATTGATCGGTATTCCTTCTCATCAACCAGTGCTGAGTCATCCTCTTTGGATAGTTTACAACTGGTCACCATCGGTGTACCAACCGGTTTGCTATATTCCATGCTAAAGGTCTTCAACACCTCTTTGACATACTTGGATTGGGTGATAAAGATTCCATCTTTCATCTGCTGGATCTGCAGTCCAATGAAGAACTTAATCTCCCCTATGAGTGACATCTCAAACTCTTTCTTCATCTCATCTACAAACTCATGACTCATCTTGTCATCTCCACCAAAGATAATGTCATCAACAAATACCTCATAGATCAGGATCTGATCTCCTTCAGACTTCAAGTAGATATTGCTATCTTCACTTGTTCTCTCAAATCCAATCTTCATAGGATGGGAGTGCATGCGTTCATACCATGCTCTAGGTGCCTGCTTTAGACCATATAAGGCTTTATGTAGCCTACAGACCATGTCACTATCTTCAGATAGGGAAAACCCATCTGGTTTCTCTATATACACTTCCTCTTCATGTACACCATTTAGGAATGCAGATTTTACATCCATTTGATATAAATTGAATCCTTTAAAAGCTACATATGCAAGAAGCATACGAACTCCTTCCAATCTGGCTACAAGAGAAAAGGTTTCTCCATAGTCTTCTCCTTCTTCTTTGGCATATTCTTTGCACACCAGTCTAGCTTTGTTTCTAATCATTGTGCCATCCTCATTCAGCTTATTTCTAAAAACCCATTTGGTACCAATGACATTTTTATGCTCTGGTCTGGGTACCAAAGACCATGTACCATTTTTCTCTATCTGGTCAAGTTCCTCTTCCATTGCCTTGATCTAGTCTTCATCTTTATGTGCCTCTTTGAATGATTTAGGCTCAAACTCAGAGATCATACATGAGTTTTCTCTGATCTTCCTTCTTATAAGAATTCTTGCATCCTTATCTCCTATGATCTGCTTAGGATCATGATTCAGCTTGACATATTGAGGAATGGTCTTGATAGATTCCTCTTTCTTTTCTTCTTCATCCTCATCTCCATCAGTATCAGCATCTACATCTACCGGTGTAGGAACACTATTACTGGTACTTGGGTGATTGACAACCAATTCCAAGAAGGTTACAACCAGTTCATTTACCGCTTGCTCACTGCCGATTTCCTCAGTTTTCTCAGAGGTTTCATGAACTCTTACATTGATGCTTTCCATAATTCTCTGAGTCCTATTGTTGAAACACTTGAGAGCTTTGCACTTGGTGGAATACCCTAGGAATATTCCCTCATCACATTTTGCATCAAATTTGCTTTGGTGTTCACTCCTCTTAATGTAACATTTTCTACCAAACACCCTAAAGTAGCTAACCATAGGTGTCTTACCGGTCCAATACTCATAAGGAGTTTTATCCTTACCTTTCTTAATGAGTACCCGGTTCATTGTGTAGACTACAGTGCTCACTGCTTCTCTCCAAAAGGTGTGAGCTACCTTTCCTTGAATCAACATAGTTCTAGCCATTTGAACCACAGTCCGGTTATTTCTATCTGCTAGGCCATTTTGCTATGGAGTCCAGGGGGCAGACAGTTGCCTCTTGATGCCATGTTCTTCATAGTACTTGTTGAATTCACCGGAAGTGAATTCCCCTCCTTGATCAATTCTTAGGCACTTGATCCTTTTACCACTTTCCTTCTCCACTAATGCTCTGAAAGCTTTGAATTTTACAAAAGCTTCAGACTTATCTTTCAAGAATGTGACCCACATCATTCTTGAGTAGTCATCAATGAGAATCATGAAGTACCTATCACCCTGCACACTCCTAGTTTTCATAGGACCACACAAATCAGTATTCACAAGATCAAGCAAATTGTTAGTAGTGAAAAGTTTACCTTTAAAGGTTGAGGAAGACATTTTCCCTAGTTAACAGTCTCCGCACAAGGTATTATCTAGTTTTCTTAGCACCGGTAACCCTCTAACTGCCTTGATCTTATTGGCCTTCACAATATTATCAAAGTTTACATGGCAGAGTCTCCTATGCCATATCCAGCTATCATCAAATTTAGCCATAAGACATGTACTTATATTTGCATTAAGCTAAAATAGATTACCTTTGGTCTGCATGTCGGTGGCCACCAATTCACCACTCTTTCCTTTGATTCTGCAAACTCCATTCTTGAATTCTAGAGTGAGACCACTATCATTCAGCTGGGCAACACTCAGAAGGTTGTGTCTGAGACCATCAACCCAATACACATTGTTAGCACCACTCTTTCCATTCAGAGAGATGGACCCTCTACCTTTGACCATACATGGTGCATTATTACCAAAGCAAACCACACCACCATCATACTCTTCCAAGGATAGAAACACGCTCTAGTCACCAGTCATGTGGTGAGAACACCCACTATCAATAATCCACTCATTGGAATTATCAATCTAGGAGACAAGAGCCTTCTTGTCTAACACATCTTCCTTGACAGCAACAAACACAATATCTTCATTTTCTTCATCTTCTGATTCCTCATCTGTGACACCTTCATCAACTACCACAAAATAGTTTCTCCAGTTTCCTCCTTTGAATTTCTTGAACCTTTTCAGTTTGTCCTTGTTGTTGCCATTAGGATAGTTTACAGCTATATGTCCTATCCAATTGCAAGAAAAGAATTTCAAAGGGAGCTTACCTCTGTATTTTCTGGTTCCTTTAAGGAGTTTCCTAGCAAGAAGAGCTTCAAATACCATCAGAATCTCATCATCATCCATTTCTCTACTTTGTCTTGGTTCACCACTAGTGCTAGCTTCTTTTCCTTTTCTGGATGGTACAATAGAAGCTTTAAAAGTTGATTCAGTCTTTTGAACACTGCCATCAAAACTATTTAGCTCATAGGCTATCAACTTTGCAATGATGGAGTCTAGGGATACCTTAGTCTTGTCTATTGATCTCAACTCCTGAATAGCAACAACCCTTATTGCATAGACTGGTAATAAGGATCTTAGGACTTTACTTACCACAGTGGAATCTTCCATTTTACCACCTACACTCTTGATATCTCTAACAACAGTTTTGATTCTTATTCCATACTGTTGAATGGTCTCACTTTCAACCATCTGCATGTCTTCAAACTCCCCTCTAAGGCTTTCTTCCTTAGCTTGTTTTACATACTCATCACCGCCATAGATATTTTCAAGAGTATCCCATACCTCTTTGTGATTTAACTTATCTTGGACATCAATGAACTCAATGTCAGATAAACTACTAATTAGGGCTTCCATGACTTGCCCATTCTCCTGCATCTCTCTCTTTTGATCATCAGTGAGAGTACCGGTAGGGGCAACAAATACATTCTCAACATAGCTCTAGTGTTGAGCACCCATGCTTCTAATGTATATCTTCATTCTATCTTTCCATATACTGAAATTTCTCTGTTGAACTTTAAACCTTCCCTCTTCATCATTAGATTGGGATCTTTACCTCAAGCGGTTAAGCTTATAAAATAGAAAACCTGGAGGATGCTCTGATACCAATTGATAACTCAATGATGAATGGATAGTACCAAATAGGTACTGATAGGGGGGGGTGAATCAATACAAACAAAAGACTCAATATTAAACCAATTTGTTAGTAGACAATGTGCTTAGGCAGACAAATAGTAATACCAGTTCTCAAACAAAGTACAACCGGAAAAACCTAGAATAACTGAGACAAGCATAAACTAGTTGACACTTATCTTTTCATACAATCTAATACTTGATTCCATTTCACCCTAGTGCATGAGCAAGTAATCTATCATAAAAGATATATATATAAATAGCTAGATCAACATGATTCATCGCTTGATAGAAAACAACATAGCATCACATGAAAGAGACATCACATATGACACACATATTTTTCACTTGGAAACCCAACTGGGAAAAACCATGGTGGGGGTGAATACCCACAAGCTATTTTGAACTCTTAGGAAGTCTGCTCTATTAGGAGCCTTGTCCAGTTAAGGACTAATACAATAGGTTATGTTAGGAACTGATCCTATTAGGGATCACCCAGTTAAGGGATGGCTAGAATACCCGGTTAAGGGTTAAACCCTGTTAAAGGTTACCTTGTTAGAGGATTTCAAGAACTCAATGGTTTTGAGTCACCCTATTAAAGGATTTATAGTAAACTGGTTAAAGCTACCCTGTTAAGGGATTTCCCAACTATTGAAGTGGTTAGAGATCAATAGGTATTACAATGATCTGGTAGCAACACTCAATGCCAATGTAGATTTGCTTTAGCTCCTCTTCACCTTCTGCACTTACACTTTGCAGATATCACTTCTCTCTTCTGGTCTGGCAAGAATCATGTATCTCTTCTCTTGGATACACACACACAACTTTTGCCAACAACCTCAAAAAGAAAAACAACATCAACCTTATAGGAAACAGATAGGTTGGTATCTTAAACCCTAAACCCTAATCCTATTAGGTTAAGCAATTCAAACGATTCAATCCTAACCATTGAGCACATTGCATTAAATGCAACAATCTTGAACCAATCTCAAGACGTTCTCCATCATTTGTTTTCCACCGATTTCATGGTGGCTGATAACCCATCACACATTATCACCGTTTATAGACTTCACACATTCCCGAGGTAGACAGGGACAATCTCCTTCATGCAAGATCCTTCACATGTACAAGGCTAATGTGGCAACATGATCTGTTCTTCATTACAATGCTAACTCATTACACAAAGTCACCAATTGAGTCACATAGGCTTGAGGCAATTCAACCAGAAACCCTAAAGTTGAGACTACCAACTGGTAGTCATACAAAGCTTCCATGTGCCGGTTCCCATAACCACATGCCGGTTCTCCTTAAGCAAACACACCGCTTCACTTTGGCACAAATACCGGTTCATAGTTTTATACCGATTCTCACATATACTGGTTCTCTCCTCTTCATCATATTGACATCAATGACAACATACAATGTCATCATGTCTTCATACCAGTTCTCATAATGCCAACATTAGGATGGTCAAATTAGCTAAGGGTACAATTTTCATGTCGATTGGAGCAAGTTGAAAAATTAGGTTTTTTGCTATATATGGGACAAAGTGTCATTTTCAATTCATTTTAACCCTCCAAGTTTGAAAATTCAAAAAAGCCTTCTGCAAAGAAAATGGTGGTCCCTACTCCTCAGCATCGATTTGAGTGCCAGAGACGTCATAATCAACCCCAAAACTATGAGCCAGCGGTAAGTGATCGATCTTAAGCCTCTTTATGTTTTCAATTTTGAATTTTTTTGCTCATTTTTCAAGTTTTTGGCATGTTCGGGGTTGGGTTTTACGTTTTATCATGCGAGGCAGGATTCTGTCTCGTACAAGCAACTGTTAAATTTTCTTTTGTCGTTTGAGGTTATTAGAATTGGCGTTCAGACCCCACCCTTGTTTCATTAGATAGGTCTATAAAAAGACCATTTTGTCATGCGTAGTCTTATAGTGTGTTGTATGGGGATGTTTTATCGTACAAGAGCTATTTCTGACTTGTACGAGATGCTGCCCCTCTATGTTTTGTCATTCGAGAGATAGTGAGCATTTTTGAAGGTCTAAACTTGAAAATTTGATTTTACAGCTGACTTAGTTGGATTTGTGTGACATTTTACTTCTCTTGTAGGCTTATTTGGAATGTTTTTTGATGCTTCGTTGTTGGGTTTTTGCAGGTTTGATTACCTCTTGTGCTCTTTAGATGCGTATATCCTCCCACTATGGCATTAGTACAACATTTATCTGACGTTGAGTAGGCGCAGGTTGATTTATGTGGTTTGACTCATCTTCTTGGTTTACCAGATATCCATGTGAATCACGAAATGCTCACAGCATTGGTAGAGCATTTCCATTCAGATCATAACACATTTCATTTGTCGGTGGGGGAGTTTACTATCACTCTCAAGGATGTATATAGGATCCTCTATATCCCTTTTACTAAGGATAAGGTGAATTATGACTTAGGACACTTCCCAAGATTACAGGCAGTGAGGCATATCTTCAGGGATCTTGACATTTTGACCCGTTCCATTAGTTGGGACATATTGATGAGCAGATACAGTCAGGAGTTTCCTCCGACATGTGTTCTAGTAGGCTTCATTGGTTGTTTTCTGATGCCAGATAGAGGGTAGCAGGGTTTCTAGTGTGGTTGGGGCAAGATGCTAATGAGATTGATGGAGACTCCTTAGAGCCTTGGCTGGGGTTCTTGCTTGCTGACTCACATGTATCTCAAGATGCATGAGATTGTATATAGAGATGGCATGAGCATGGCCGCAGGTGTATATATTTTACAGGTTTGGGCTTAAGAGCACCTTCCTATTTTTTAGCTAGTGGTAGATGATAGTAGAGAGCTCGAGTAGCTGATTATATATAGGTATGCCAATTATATTACACAACTCCATCTGGGCAAGACAAATTTTTGGTGGTGACAACTTGATGACTTGATAGCCATAGTATGGAGACCATACAAGGGCTTAGAGTCATGGGATGACTGGCGGCTAGTTTGCAGGGACCTTTTTGTTATGCACCCACTTATTGGGAGATCGTAGACTATTATTGAATGGTTCATCATTTTTCAAGTGATGAGGCAGTATGGTTGGCCTTAGGGGATCTCGCAAGAGTATACAACTTATGCACACTATGTAGATGAGGAGAGATAGGGATGGTCTCTATGATTGTCCTATGCTTTGGCTATGATTATATGGATGATGTTGTGGATGTGGGGGTATTGCCCCAGTATAGAGATTGGTTCCAGCAGCATCCTTTTCCTAGGTTTACAGATCTGGGTGAGCAAGCACCTCGTATAGAGGATATTGAGGATGATGCTCCCACACCAGGATAGGGATAGGGCTAGAGGTAGGACCAGAGACATGGATAGGGATAGAGAGCTGAGGCTCTGAGGCAGACATGTGGTGATCCTGGTACTAGTAGCAGTAGGGTTCCAACTAAGGGTGGATAGCAGAGGGGTGAGGGCAGATCCCTTAGGAGAGTAGGAGTGAGATTGGGTGGAGCTGAGGAGGAGCGAGAAGCTCTGAGATAGGTCCATCAGCGACAAGAGGAGCAAGGTGGTACTAGAGGTGGAGATGGGGGTGGATAGCCTGTGAGAGAGCAGGGGATAGACGTAGGGTGGTCAATAAGAGCATGTCTTGCAGAGCTGCAGTCACAATTGACAGTGGCTCAAACTCAATTGGCGGAGTGAGACCGGCAGCTTGCAGAGGTGAGGACTGAGTGAGATCATCAGCTTATGGAGCTGAGGGAAGAGCATGATTGGTAGCTAGCTAAGCTGAGAGCAAAGGGTGATCGTCAGCTCTCGGTGATGAGAGCGGAGCAAGACACTCTCCAGCAGGAGGTTTTGCATCAGAACAATAGGCAACCTACTATGTTGCAGCATACATCATGGTAGTTCTAGTAGCGCAGCAAGTGGTCCCCTATTCATAGTATATGGCACGTTCAAAGGGAGCTCGGGCACCTCGATAGGATCCCGATCATCAGGCTCCTCCTCCTCCACCAGGCGATGAGGGAGAGGCCCAGAGCTAGATATTCTTTTTTTTTAGCTCGAATATTTTTTGTAGACACCCATTTTTTTGTAGCCTATACAATTCTTGCTCTGATGGGAGTTTGTATATGTCATTCAACATCATTTTGTACTCTTTGAACTAATATATATATATATATGAGATCTGATTTGACTTCATCGTACTTGTGTTGATTTGTTTATGAGATGTCTTTTCTATGCTTTATTCTATATGTATGCATTTCTTTTCAATATGAATGTATGTAATACAAATGATTATGAATTTCTATTTTTGTTTCTTTTCATATGCAAATAAATGAATGTGTAATGAGTAATGGGAAATGTATGAATCTATTAAAAATGTTTATGTATGCAGCTAAACATCTCAAAACACAAATACTCGATCAAAGAAATGGTGATAAATAGACCACTTAGCATAAGAAATGATGATGCTTTCAGCTCTCATTCAGAAGATAAATAGATTATTACCATACCGAAATCACTCTAAATTCACAAAAAATGCAACCTAAAACCTAGTCACTAGATTTAAAATGCTTAAGATTCATCACCGAGCATAATGAACACAATAGGCAGGTTAGAGTTCCTTTCTTTTTCAATGTGCAATATGTATTATCTTGTCCACAATGACCCTTTTTTCATTCATATCCTTGGATAGATTTCACAAGGACCTAAATTGTATCATAAAGAAATTCCCTCAAAACAAACGAAGAAATGATATGGACCTCCCTGTAGCATACAAATAAGTGGAGTCGAGGTAGGTGAGGAGATTTCACCTTGTTGTGAAGGCTCTTATCACACACACCCAACTAATTTATATGTTTCTAGATCATTGGGATCATTCCTACAAGCAGAAAACAAAGAAAATATTATGCCCCAAATCCTTGCTCCTCTTAGTCACAATAGACTTCCTTGAGTTACTCAGAGGGATAATAATCGAAAACCAATATAAAAGACAATATACAAAGAAAATTTTCATTCATAGCTCAAACTGTTTAGTGATTGTTTTTGTTATGTTGTTTTGCTTGTTTACTTAGTGATAAAAACTCTTTGGTAGTTAGGAGATAGGTGACTGACTCAGAGTGGACGACTAGGTTTTACAGATAGAAAGATGACTTGGTTGACACTGCTTAGGATATGTAATGTGTTCTATCGATTAACCTAAGACTAGGACATTGATCAGTTTCAAGTCATGAGGGTTCCAACAAACCAAGATGTCACAAAAGTGACTGAAAAATATGTACAAGTGAAAGCAAAGATGTATGAAAGTGAGAAAAGCCAATGTTGCATTGATAGATGGAGTGATTGAGTATAAGAGGCGCCTGTTTGCCAGGTTTTCACCTGCTTGGCAGAGATTCATTTTTTTTTTACCAAGGTGCCTGTTTACCAGGTTTTCACTAGGGCATTTTCTCTCTTTATATTTTTTTTCTCTCTTTTTTTCTTTTTTTTTCTTTTTTTTTTCAGGACTTTTTTCAATTTTTAGGATTTCTTCAGGACTATTTTTAGCTGTACAAGTTGATGGCACAGAGAATGCTAAGTGAAGAATTTCTTCAAGTGGATGGTGTTAATCATTTCACAAAGCTGTTCTCCTTCTGAATTTGAGTGTTGATAGGCACCAGAGCCAAACACTGCGGTAACGATATAGGGACCCAACCAGTTGGGTTCAAACTTCTCTTTGTTGTCTCAAAACTGCTGATTTTTTGGATTTTCTCTTAGAATTAGGTCACCAACCTGAAATTCTCTCTATCTAACTTTTTTGTTATATCCTCTAGACATTCTCCTCTGATATACTCTGAGATGATCAAATGCCACTTGCCGACACTTATTCAACAATTCGAGTTCTTGGAATCTAGATATTCTATGATCTTCATTAGTAACAAGACCTTGCAAAAAAAATTTTAAAGATGGTATTTCTACTTCAATAGGTAATACTGCTTCGGACCCATACACCAAAGAGAAAGGTGTAGCCCCATTAGGTGTTTTGATACTTGTTCTATAAGGCCATATTACAGGATTGAGCTACAGATGCCAATCCTTCCCAGACTTGTTCACTGTTCTGTGTAAGATAGTCAGTAGGTTTTTGTTAGATGCCTCAGCTTGTCCATTACCTTGAGGGTAATATACTAATGACCAGTGTTGTTTTATTTTGAATTTCTCACAAAGCTTGTCCAGATCTTTATTCTTAAACTATCCTCCATTATCAGTCATGATGGACAAAAGTATCCCATACCTGCAAATGATATAGTTTAAGATGAACAAGGCGACTTGTTTACTAGTTGCTTTGATGAGCAGAACTGCCTCTACCCACTTGGTGAAATACTCAATGGCAGTTATGATGAATTTATGTCTGTTGGATGAAGCAGGATATATCTGACCAATGAGATCAAAGGCCCATTGGTGAAAAGGCCAGTGTGTAATAAATGGTATAAGGTCCCTTGCTGAGGCATGTATGAGATTTCCATGAAGCTGACATTTCTCACAAGTCTTAGAAAATTTGATGGCATATTTTTCCATGTCTGGCCAGTAGTAGCCAGCCCGTAGTAGTTTCTAAGCTAAAGTAAGACCATTTGAATGAGATCCATAAATACCTTCATGAACTTCTGATAACGCATGTTTAGATTCTTCAATTTCTAGACATCTAAGCAATGTACCATCCAAACCTCATCTAAATAAATCGTTAGCTATGATAACATACTATGAAGCATTTCGGGTTAGGTTTCTTTTCTCATTTCGGGTAAGATTTCTAGGAATAATTTGGTCACATAGATAGGAATATATGTGGTTGTATTGGGATGAGTCATGTCCAATAATAGAATAGACTATTTGGGTCTCAGGAGAATCATAGGCGAGGTAATATAACTCTTCCACCAGGAAATCAAAGCAAAAATTGGACTCTTGTAACTTAGGTATAGATGCCAAGGTGGCCATAGCGTTTGTTGCTCTGTTTGCACATCTAGGAATCTGTTGGAATGATACAAAAGAAAAATAATTATTAAGATCATCAACATCCTCTTGTAAGGCATCAATTTCTTATCTCGAGTCTAATATGTATCATTGATTTGATTAACCACCAGCTGAGAATCTCCATAGATATACAATTCTGCAACCTTCCATTCAATAGCTAGTTTTATCCCATTCACCAAAGCTTCATATGTTATTTGTGCAAGGGATTAGAATCTTATAAGACTTTGGGATTGAATACTTCTGAGGAGTAATGAATAATATGCCAGCACCTGAACCATTTTGAGTAAAGGACCCATCGAAGAACATTTTCCAATGTTGTTGAGTAAGGTGCATTATAGATTCATTTGGAAACTCTATGTGTAGTGGTTGAGAGTCTTCAAGTGGAGCATCAACAAGTTGATCAACAATTACCTATCCTTTTATGGCTTTGCGTTCCACATATTCAATGTTAAACACTATAGGATCATGACCCATTTCGCCAACCTTCCTATAAGTGTTGCTTTATTGAGAAGATACTTGAGTGGATCAATTTTGGCCACTAGCTTGACTAAATGTGCTAGCATGTAGTTTCTCAATTTTTGTGATGCAAAGACTAATACCAAGCATGCTTTTTCTATTATAGTGTAGTTCATTTAATAAGACACCAATGTCCTATTGATGTAATAAATAGCTCATTCCTTTTTGTTGTCATCCTATTGTGCCAGAAGTGCCCCCAGTGATGAATCAATTGCTGATATATATAAGATTAGTGGTTTGCCCTGAATCGGTGGCATCAATATTGGTGGATTTGATAGGTACTCTTTTATCTGCTGAAAATGTTGTTCACACTGCTGATCCTAGTTGTATATTGCTCCTTTTCTCAATACCTTTGTGAAAGGTTGAGCTTTGTCTACTAGCTGAGAAATGAACCATCTGATGGATTGGAGATGTCCCTGTAGACTTCTCATTTGACTGATGTTCTTCAGAGGTGGCATTTCCATTATGGCTTGGACCTTCTTAGGATCAACCTTGATTCCCTTCTTTGAAATGATGTAGCCAAGTAGTTTACCAAATGTTACTCTGAATGCACACTTATTTGGATTTAACCAGAGTTTGAACTTTTCCATTATGTCTAGTATAGGACCTATTTCTTGAATATGCGTTGATCTCTTCATAGTCTTCACTAATGTGTCATCAACATGATCTTCCATATTCTTATGCATAATGTCATGAAAAATAGTTGTAACTACTCTTTGATAGGTTGCTCGTATGTTCTTTAGCCCGAATGGCATGACGTTCCAGCAAAAGGTTCCCCATGCACAGGTGAATGTTGTCTTTTCTTGATCCTCAAGAGCTATTTTGATTTGGTTGTAGCCAAAGAATCCATCCATTAGTGAGTGCATCTCATATTCGACAGTCATGTCGACTATCATGTCAATATTTGGTAATGGAAAGTCATCCTTTGGACAAGCTTTGTTAAGATCTCTGAAGTCAGTGCAAACTCTGATAGACTTGTCTTCCTTTGACATAGGTACTATGTTTGAAATCCATTTGGCATAATCTATAGCTCTAATGAATCCAGCTTTTAGTAGTTTTTCTAGCTCAACCTTGACCAACAGTGCCACATGTGGGTGCATCTTATGGAGTTTTTGCTTAACTGGTTTTACTCCTAGTGTAATTGAAATATGGTGCATAATGAGATCAGGATCCAAGCCCGACATATCAAAATATGTCCATGCAAAGTTTATTTTCTTTTTTGAGAATAGATGAGTGAACTCCTTCAATTCTTCTGCTAATAGTGATTGAGCTACACGAATGATGTGTGGTGTCTCTTGACTCCCAATGTTCACTGGCTGAGTTGGCTTGATCAATATGGAGGACCTTTCCTGGAAATGACTTGGCAGTATATCAAGTATCTCACCTTCAGGCACCTTAGAGAGGTTTTCACCTTTAGGTACGTCCTTTATTTTCTCTTTTTTAGATTCTGACAATGCCACAATGTGGTTTTTGCCATCAGATTTCTTTTTTAATTTTTCTTGTTTTTGCAACTAAGATACTTGATATCCGCTTCAGTCATGTTTTCACTCTGTTTGCTAGTGGAAGAGTACATGGGTTCAACTACGTTGAGATAATAAGCTAATGTATAGTCATTGGAAAAAGTAGGTATATTCATGGGTTGGTTTTGTAAAGTATTGTCAATCAATTCTGGATGTAGTAAAGATAAATCTTGGATAGGTTCAAGAGCATTCATGGTATTGTCATCACAATGGTGAATCGAAAAGTCGAGTTCCAGAAGGATACCTTATGTAAGTGTCTTGAGACCAGGAAGAGTTAGAACATGATTATTAAAGTTCATGTTAATATTTAATTGATATAATCCAATAGACATACTTGTAACATCGTTCACTATGCCAGGTTGGACGTCATATCGCGGTTTGATAGCGATAAGATCAGTAGATAGATTTTCATTGTTTGTATCAGATGATTCAGAATTTGAGGCTGAGTAGATATTGTCTTGAATAAGACTATCATCAGAGTCATCAGGTGAAGTTTCCAAGTCTTCTTCAAGTGATTTAATAAGTGTAAATATGGTATCAACACCAACATATTTAGTGTTGCAGGTTCCTTCATGTTGTGGTTCATTTGTCATTTGTATCTAACACACCTATTGACATGATCTTGATGTTTCTGTGATTTTCTGCCATATACTCCATTCAGCTTCTTCTGGACTGATAACTGGTTCTTGTTCTGTAGCTACCAACTCTTCTTGTGTAGTACTATACCTGATTTATTCTATTTTAGGATAGGGGTACATAGATGAGAAGCTTTCTGGTATTCTTCCTTCTTTCAGTCCTTGTTCATAATTTGCTTGTCTCCTTTGTCTAATTTCCTATATTTATTTCTCTATTTTTATGCGCATCAGCTCTTGAGTATCATCTATGACACCGCTAGACTCTTTTGAAGTTTCTGTAGTGGATGTGTCTGAGAGGTGGTCAGGAGCCCATTCATACTCATTTGAATCAGTCTCTGAATCGTCTACTTGCTACCTGCCAGTATATGTGACTGGAACTTTTAGTGGTGCAAACAATTCTCTGATTCTTACTACTTCATCTCTTATATCCTCAGGGACCTCAACTTCCTTTATTATTGTAGGTGACACCATCGAAGCTTGAGCACTGACTATTTCTTCTTTCTTGACTATTGATTCTTCTTTCTCTTTTCTACACTCTTCTTTTGTTTGTTGAGTGTCTACTTCCTATAATGTTGAAGGTGATATCCTTTTCTGCCACTTAGACTTAGAAACATGTTTTTGGTCTGATGTCTTTTTTGGATTGTATCCCAGTCCAGCCTTATCATTTGTAGATTTTGTCCACAGCTGAATTGGTTTAGTAATACCTTCTTTTTGTTTTCCCAGAGGACCAGTACCTGAATATCTCATGCATTGAATCATTTTGTAGCTAGGACTATATTGGTTTGAGGAAATCTCACAATGTCGTACCTCCTCATTTTGACTATCTTCCTTAAAGAGCCAGTTAAGAACAACATCCTCTTCTATTTCATCCACCAGGGAGGTAGAGGACTGTACAAAGAGACCATCATACATGGTATTCAGAGTTGAAGTTTGTGTTCTCATAGCCTCTGATGACTTTCCCAACTGTTTTGGTGATGGAGGGAGAGAAACTAATGAAAGTACCAGTTCTATCTTGTAGCCATCCATGCCGATATTTGTAATCTTCAATCTCTTTTCTAAATCTTTCATCAGCGCTTCTAGATCTTCATTTGGAGAGGCTACCCTATTATGAGGCACAAAAGTATTTGCACCTTTTGTCAATGCATTACAGATGACATTTGTATCAGCAAGAATACTGACTTCAGCTCCGTTATAAGGAAACTTTAAGCATTGATGGTATGTTGATGGAACTACCTTCATTTCATGAATCCATGACCTGCCCAGTAAAATATTGTATGATAATGGGATAACAAGTACTTGGAAAAGGACATCTCTCTCTACTGGTCCCACTCTGATTGGTAATGATACTAGACCTTTGGAGGTACTTT
Organism: Cryptomeria japonica; assembly: GCF_030272615.1. NCBI lineage: Eukaryota > Viridiplantae > Streptophyta > Pinopsida > Cupressales > Cupressaceae > Cryptomeria > Cryptomeria japonica. The sequence goes on from NC_081409.1 coordinate 486,202,526, forward strand.
CTTCTTCATTATAGGCTTTTATTATTATTTTCTTGCCGAGATCAATGACATTTTCAAAGAATCCTAGTTGTGTAAGCAGACTGTAAGTACATATATTCAACCTCGTGCATCCATCTTTCAAAACACATTTGACTCTATGTTTGTGGATCATGGCTTCAATATGCAATGGCTAGTTATGTGGATGCTTTAGTGAGTTGTCATCTTCTTTGAAGAAGGTCAGATGGTGAGGTGAAGTCAGATGTCCCACCATAGACTAAAACCAATCAATGTCTAAATCTTTTGGAATGTTAGTGGTGAGCAATGCTTTGTCTAAGATCTCTTTGTGAGCAGATGAGAGTCTTAACAATTCAAAGATTGAGATTTGAGCATTTGTCCTTTTCAACTGTTCAATGACACTATATCTAGAAGATGATGATGAAGTTAACCTTTTAAATTTGTCCAAGGTTGATTCTTTTTGTTTGTTTGATTGGGCTGCTGGGTTCAATGTTGCTTGAGCTGGGTTGGAAGAGCTAGCTCCTTGGAGAGTGACTTTCTTCTAAGAATGGGTCAGAGCTCTTGCATATCATGATTCATTTGGTTTATCTTAGACTATAATCACATTGCAATATTCTGACTGGGAAGGATCAATCATGTTGATAATGTTGTCGTGACTAGTATAAGTATAATTTACCTTGGCACCTCCTTTGGTCTTTGAAGAATCACCTTGTTCGTAAATAGGCAAAGGGTCTTTAAATGCTTTATGATCTCCGTTGGTCGGATGATTCCCAACAAAAAATTTACCAGTGTCTATGAGATCTTAAATTTCATGTTTTAGCTTCATGCAATTGTTTATGTTATGACCTTTATTCTGATGAAAGTCACATTATTCATTTTCTCTCCACCATCTTGGTTTGACTTCTAGATCATATGGTCTTTGGAGTTATCTGGTAGTGTTATCAAGTTGTTTTCCAACAGAGTTTTGAAAGCGGATTCATACGATTCTTCGAGAGGAGTAAAATCACGCTTAGGTTTGGAAAGCCAAGGCTTTTCTTTGAACCATTCTTTTGTTTTCTTTGGTGGATTTTTTGTTGTAGCCTCAGTAGGTTTAAGTGCTTGTGTACCACTAGCCAAGTTGAATATTGTGGGCTTTGAGTTAGCTTTAACACTTTCTACTACCCCATCGTTAACAACATTCTTGTTGTTATCTTTGCCAAATTTCCAATACTTGTTCTTCTCTTTAGAGATAGATCCTAGTTGTATTTCTTTCCAAGGCATGATATCCCCCTTCTTTATGAGCACATCTTCCATTCGAATGGCATTATCTACCATTTTGTTAAATGATGGGTGTACTTACATTTGTATTCTATATTTTAGTTTGGGGACCAAGTTATTGACAAATATATCCATTTTCTCAGAGTTTGGGATGGGTTGTGGATACCTAGAGAACATCTTTCTCCAGTGTTGGAGGAAAGTAAGAAGAGGTTCTCCTATTTTCTATTTAGTATTGCAAAGATTGATCATAGTCACAAGATGTCGAATGTTGTATGAGTATTATTGTAAAAATAGTTGGATTAGCTCTTTGAACATTTTTATTCCCTTGGGTAGACTTGAGAACCATTCCATTGCTTGACCCCCTAAACTCCTCAGGAAAAGGCGCATGAGGTACATTTGATCATGCATGAACTCCATACAGGTGGCACAAAAATCTCTAATATGATCTTGAGGATCTGAGGTACCATCATATATGTCAAATTTTAGGATCTCCACTCATGAAGGAAATGGAGGCATGTATAGATTCTTGTTGAATGGAAAGGGGCAAATTGTTTCCAGAGAATATTGTTTTGGGGACTTATCCTTATTTTTCAATTCTATGACCTCCATCTGTAAGGCTTGTAATTGTTTGTGTACCATGAGTATAGGCGATTCTTATTTTTTAGTAACAAGTGTCTGAACATCATATCCAGTAGGAAGTTTGGCACCTTGTTTTGCTAGTTCTAAGAAATAGTCTTCCTTCTCTCGGGTCATGATAGCTTTCATCATTTTTCTAAAGTCTTTGTCCTTTTGACAATCACAAATTTCTTTTTCTAGAGGTTCAGTGTTTTCATCAGCCTCACTTGATGATGAGGAATCATTATCATTTTTCAGGAATGTTATTATCATCCTTGTTTCCATCATTATGTTCCATCTCATACATAGTGGGAGATTTAGGCTCATCAAAAATTGGTCTTCCTAATGACAACAGTATGTCAGTGAGTGGATCCTTCATGTAAAATGGATTATCTTGATAATTAAAGGGTTGTTCTTTTCCTTTGGCTTCTTTCTTGCAAGAACTCCTAGTTTGTGTAGGCATTTTTATGGACTAGTGTGACCTAAAGTTATTTGTGATGTAGAGGTCAAGATCAATTTCAGAGCTAGTTGTTCTGTTACAATATTGTTTGAGAGAAACAACTGAGATTCAGTCCGATTTCAAGAAAGATATATCTTGTATAAGACATCTATCTAAGTTGATTCTAAGAGTAGTATAAGATTCGGTCTGGTTTCAAGAATGATCTATCCTATGTAAGACATTATCTAAGTGACTTAAATTTGATAGGTAGTTGATTGAACTAAGCTGAAAGATGATCGACCAAATCATGCAATGCAAATGGCAGAGGTACATTATCTTGATTTTTTTATGCTTAGGATGATGATAACCAAGATGAAGTTTGCTATAGACTGTTTTTAGGAAAGTTTGACTATTCTATTCTAACAAAACCAGAGACTCATACGACAAGATTTTCTGAACCGAATGACAATTTAGCAAATACAGGATGACAAAAATGTTTCGTGCGGGTTGTTGCCTCGTAATATATGATAGATGGGTATGAGCAAGATGATTAAAGACTTAGGGCTGTTTTGTTTTGTATGAAATAGGATACAAAGCCAGACGATAGATGAAAACAAATCATATGAAACAAGATCTGGGACAAGATGAAAAATTAGAAGACTTGTACGACACAAAATGTGATGGAGGACGACAAATAATCAGTTTCGTATGACTGTTCACTAGGCAGAGACTAAAAATCTTGAGTTCTTTTTGATTTCTTAGTATGACAACTGAGTATGACCAATTCTGAGATGGACTGATTTTTTGACCAGGATATACTAGTTTTGGACAGAATTTCAACTTAGAATGGACTAGTTCTGACACGGACAAAGTTTTGATTTTGAATGGACTTGTTTCTGACGTGGACAAAGTTTCGACTTAGGATGGACTAGTTTCTGATATAGACAGAGTTTCAACTTAGGATGGACTAGTTTCTGACATGGACAGAGTTTCTAATCACTGAGTTGTTTCTTGTCTTCTCCAATTTTTGGTATTTCAGCTTTTATTTTAAGGATGAAAACACATAAAACAGGTAGTATGTATAGTAACTCCAACCACAACATGAAAACCCTAAGGAATTTGGTGAGGAAAGAAAACCTTTGCTTGTAGACTCAGGTACACACCCAATAGCTAATCAGAATACGACTGCTGAGTCTCACGCAATGGATTCTCAATGCCGTATTATCTGACTCCAAATGCTAATGGGGGCACGAAATGACAAGTATCTTGGGAGAGTTACTATCTCTCTTGTACAAAGATTATCCCCCTTTTGGAGATGAATTGAGTAGCTTCTAATTTTAATTGGAACTAACAAGGGATCCATTCGGTGCGTTGAGGTATAAACTCAATTAAGAGGTCTCCCAGCCTTGAAAACCAAGGTTTAATATACCCGAAGGTATGGAGGAGAGCTATTCTCGAGCACTGTCATTGACTTGATTTTCATCAAATCATGTTTATTTTATAGTGGGTTGGAGTATTTGGCATTTAGTCATTCCCACTTAGGTCATTCCCCTCACACCGGTCATAACGGCTTTAAGATTTTTTCAACCCCTCGAGAGGGCAAGCCTACTAAAGATGTACAAATCTCAAACAAAGAAAAATCCTCAAGGGTCTGGATTTGCGATTGTCTATAAAAAGTCAAGAGCATACTCTCCTACCTCTTAGAATCTTCTAAAAACATGAAAGACAAATTTGTTCTTTAACTAAATAGCAAGTTAGGTGCCTAAAAATGAATTTAAAGAATACAGATGTTTAATTGATTCTCCTCAGGCAACTTGCAAAGATAACGAATCAGTAGTCATATTGTCTTTGTGCAACAAGCATATTCTTCAACAATCATTCTGCAAAAACTAATTAGGCTGTGAAAAATTCTGAGATAAATAGATAAATAGTCAGGGTCAGTCGTCAGAATAATCAATAAAAATCATGAAATTTGCCTTTTTTTACTTCTTTTTTTTACCATAAAATAGAGAGTTGTACGATAGTATGAAAACTCAAACGATATAGGATTCTAGCTCATACGAGATAGGATTCCAGCTCGTATGAGATAGGATTCTAGTTCATACGATACCCTCAGTTTGTTGTGTTAGGGATCCCATAGATATTGAGAGGGGGGGATGAATCAGTATCTGACCAGTAATAAGAATTTCTTAAGTTAAAACATGCAGGACATAATATAACAGTGTACCGGTATGCAAGAAATAATGCAATAAACAGAATCAAGAATATCCACATGAAAAGTACACCATAACACAATATGTTTAACAAGGAAACCCGGTGTGGAAAAAACCTTGGTGGGATTTGTGACCCACAATATTCACTCACTGACCAATAAGAGAATATTACTTACAATAGGGGCCTGCACATGCAGGAAGGCCAACTACCTAGAGCTCACTACTCAATGGGAAGTCACACTGACTTACAATAAAGATTATACTAATCCAATGACTTGTACTTCTTTACAATATCATCTCCAATGCCAGATTCAGTACCGGTTCTTGCTCTGTTCTTTACATATACCCTTGACCTATAATTCGCACATTAGGTCTGCCTAATAATTTTCTTTATACTCCTTCCTTCACTTCTTCAAATGTCTACAATGATCTGCTTTATATACAAGAGTCATTTTACAATTTGCCAAGTCGGCTTACAATAATAAACAAAATATTACATAACAAAAATCTTGTCAGCCTCTGTGTCAGTATACATATTTTCTTCTGTGCCGGTGCCAGTGTAGAGTGATATGTTGATGCTGGTGCACTGTCTTGCCTGTGTTATACTTTGCTGGTATAATGTCTTGCCAGTGCCATAGGATTGCAAGGTTGCCATCAATGACAAAACCTTCAATCACATACAATGTCTCATTGGAGTGTCCATATGCCAATAATCTCCCCCTTTGGCATTGATGGCAACACTCATGAGAAATTTTAAAAAGTATCCAAAAATGTGTAGTCCAAAAACGTTACCAAAAATGTGAGAGCTCCCCCTGAGCATATGATTCCTATATTTTGAACTTTCTCATCCCACTACTCCCCCTTTGGCATCAATGACAAAGGTTGTCAAGATTTCAGTTGAGTTTGTAGTTTCATCTATCCATATCCTCAACCCTATAGCTGGGTAGTTATTATCTGAAAAAGATCTCCCAAAATTAAGTTTAAACTATCCATAAATTTCTTAATATCTTTTATTGTTGTCTTAGTCCTCTTTACTATACTAGTGAGATATTGCAAATGCTCTGCCGGTGTTTTGCTGCCTTGTATTAGTGCCTCTAAAATTTCCTTCCACAAAGATGCTAAATAGTCCAATCTTGGACTCGGTTTAGATCTCAAATGCTTTGCCTTGTTTATTATTCTCTCTTTCTCTCTTTCCAGTTTGAGTAGTTCTTCTTCAAAATTTGCTATCTTCTCTTCAAAAACTAATAATGAATCCGGTGAGTTGACAAAATTGTCTGCAAGTTTATTTATCTCATCCTATGCCTTTCTTATTTTCTTGTCAATATCTATAGTCAAAATTTTTTTTTTACATGTATCTTTATATAGATTTTTGTATTCTTTCAATAAACTACATAGTTCTAGTAGAAGTGTGTCAAAATCTCTGTTACACTTCTTTATTTCCTCATCAAAGAATTTTTGTTTTTCTTTCTCTACCTTATCCTTTACTGATTCTTCCTTTATTTACACAATGTTTTCAAAAATATATTTACACAATGTATCCAATTGTCCTAAAGAATCTTTATTATCTATGTTATAGTTTGGAGCTATTATCTTCAAAATTGGTATGGAATCATCAATTTCTTTGTAGGCCTGTGAACTACAGTCAGATTTTTTCTTAATAGAATCAAGTAATACCTCAGTCGCATTTGTTGACTTAAATGTTAATAATGATCCAACAATATGAGTACCGGTGGAAGTAACCATGCTTGTATTGACCTCTGGCAGGTCAGTTTGTGTCTGTATTTCTTTTAGCATTAGTTTTCCCACTTCACTACCTACCGGTGGCACTGTTTCCTTATGTACCTGTTCCAGAGCTTTTAGCTCTGTTGGTTTCTCTGGATGTTGTGTTGTCTCTGTCTGTGCCTCAATCTTTGCCTTTTTCTTTGTATCCTCTGTCGATTTCTCTGTTTCCCTTGCTACCGGAGGCTTTTTAGCCATATCTGACTTGTCAGTTGTATCTTTATCAACTATTATGTTGATCTTTTGGGTATCAACATTTATAGTATATAGGACTTTAGAATTAGGATTGCTATCCTCTACATCCATACTTTCTACTGTCGGTTGATCTTTAGTAGTTGTAATTTTCACTAGTGGGGTTAGGTTGTCTTTAACTTTTATGCTTGGTGGTCCACCCACTTTGCCTTTCCCCTTGTCTCTATCCTTCTGATATACCTTTATAGGCTTAGGGTTCCTGTATTCTTCTTGTTTTTCCTTGTCAACTAGGAATATATCCCAACCATCTTCTATTTCCTTTGTTACTTCAGTAACTCTTCCTGCCATCAGTGGAATGTGCCGGTGTGCAATAGAGAATACTAATCGGTTTGCTTGAGCAATCAAATCACCAATTTCCTTTGGAGAGTTTACCAGATATACAACAAGTAGTTTTTCTATTTTTATTTTCTTATCTAATTCTATCACTGCTTGCCTTCTAGCCTCAAGTCTTTTGAACAAATCATCAGGAATTTCATTTGCTACTTCCATCAAAAATTTCTTGTACATGTCCATATGCAGTATAACACTGTTCTCAACTTGCTTTTTCTCATCAGCAGATAGAGTGTCATAAATTTTCCCTATGTTTTTTAGTTTTCCTTCCTCTATGATTTTATTTAACAGTATATCAAGAGGTGTCAAGTCACTATTTGCCCTTTTCTTTTTCTTTGGTGTCAGCTTCTTCTTGGGTGTGGCCTTTCTAACTGGAGATCTCACTGCTTGTTGCTTTTACCTTGTCCTTCTAGGTGAAGGAGTGGTTGCCGGTAAGGGATCTCTTTTTCTAACAACTCTTTTAAAAGTTGTTGGCATGTCACCTTCCAAAGAAGTACCTACCGGTGATAGGTGAGTTTTAGGTTGTGGGGCTGCCAACTCATCCTCTGTTATGCCAGTTTTCTTCAATACATTTTCCTTAATGGCTTTTGCTTGCCTGGATCCTTTTCTCACAAATGCCTCAGCCTTCTTTACTCTTTTCTTTGATTGTATTTGGCTTTCTATAGTCTCAACACTACCAAATACTTCTTCCTTAGGTTCATTTGGGGCTTCCAGAAGTGCTTTAACATAAGTTTCAACTATGTGATCATCTATCTCATAGCCCATCTCAATTACCCAAATTGTTCTTGGGATGACCACTTCCATCTAGATTTCATCTTTCTTAATAACAAAGCATATATCATCTTTGTATTTGTCTACTATTTTATGAGATAACCTTATTCTTTGCTTCATTTTGGTTTTCAATGCTTGGAAAAAGTCATGAATATTGTTCTCCTTGTTTTCACCCATGGTATTGAATAGTTCAGTCAATTGTTTTCCTACTGATATGTCATATCCAAGTTCTTTATAACCTATATAGGGAACTTGTTTTGTTATGTGTAGCATTAGACATACTAACAGATTTCCAAATCTAAAAGTTCCTTTCTTGTCCTTCTTTATCTTTCCAAGGTTGTCTATTAGTTCATCCTTTAACCATTCACAGATGTCAATTTTTGCATTGTCTATTACCATATCATAAGCACTCTTAATGCATAAACTTGAAACTAAGTTAAGTCTGTTGGCATGAGTGGCTTTGTAACCTAATATCATACTTATGAATCTCACATTGATATCTTTTACATCATTAACCCTTAGAGATCTCTTATCGAATGTTGCACCAGTTAGTTTTTGTTGGTGTAAATAATTATTCATCATGGATATTATTACACTTTACTTAAGTTTACTTAGGAAATGCATTTCATAGTAGTTTGGGTATGAGACACTTGGGTGTTTGTGCCACATTGGGATAGTGTGTGTAGGAGAAATTCCACCTTTTATGGTGTTGATCTTGTTGTTACACTCCACATTCAGTGGGTGATCCACCTCATGTGGACTATTATATTATTTCTCCTACCTACCCACACCTATTTCCTACCTACCCTTGTTTCTTATTGAGCCACATGTCATGTTTGTGTGCTCACATATCCCTAGCCTTTCCTATATAAGCAAGCTCATCTACATTGTATGTAATTAATTATTGATCATTTTCTATTGATGAGAATATAGTTTATTCTTGTCCTATATTGTGTCTCTATTTTGTACATTTCATTGAGCTCTTGATCTTGGCAAAATCTCACATGGTATCAGAGCCATTGGGGCTTCATTGATTCATCTTGAAGAAGCATTATTGCGACGTCAAGAGGTAGATCTGAGGAGTAGCATCTTTTGGAGGCATCCTAGACCAGATTTGACCCTGCCATTGCATCCAAAAGGCCGTTTCCATGAATTTTGGTTATAAAGTCGGCCTATTTTGGTGAGAAATTTTTTTTTACCAATTTTGCTATTATTATAAGGATTTTCAAATTTTTTATTAATTTTTTTGAAAAAAAAATAAAATTATTTTCTAAAATTTTTTTTCAAAAAATCAAAAAAAAAAAAAAATTGAAAAATTTTGAAAAAATTCAAAAAAAATAAAAATAAATAAATTCTATGTTTGGGGGTCCGTAGACCCCCCTCATACCTGCGTGTCGCAGGTTGCAGGTCCGGACCAGCCACTGTCAGCGCCAGCTGTCCCATCCCGTTTGTGCCGTGTACCCACAGACCGAGACCCGCCGCCGCCTGCAGGTCCCCGCCGGACTCTCCCGCCACCACTGCCGCCGGCATCTTCCTCAACTCCCTTGCAACCACAGAGCATCCTCTCGCCGTCACCCACCACCACCTGAGCACCCAGTACTCCCCGCTCGCTTGCCGGTCTCCACCTTCCGCAGCCGTCAGAGACTTCCGTAGGTCGCCTCCGGCGACCATCCAGTCCTTCGCCGGCGACCACCCAAACAAGAGGACCCGCTTCCACCACGTGGTAGGCAGCCACTGGCCCATGGGTAAAACTTGTATGCCACGTCATCCATATGTCCACCACGTCATCTGCCATGCAGAGCTAATGCACACCGCCCAGTCAGCAAATCCATACGGTACGACCTGCACAGTTAGCAGTCCGTACAGTACGGACGCCCAGTTAGCAGAGAGGTGAAGTTTTTGCGATGATCATACGGCCATCAAATTTAACAAAGTGACTTGCTGACATCAGCACCACATCAGCATTTTTCAAAAATTTTGCAAGCCCCTCTCATTGAGCTTTTTGATTTTGTAGTTCAACTTCAAATGGCCATAACTTGCTCAGTTTTGCTCCTTTTTGGGTACAATTTTTTTTGAAATGGGCTATAATTTCATGCTCTCCGCAGTGGTGAAGAAATTTTTTGATTTTGATGCATTGTTTTTTTAGAAAATGTAGTTTTTGGTGACTGTACCTGAGTAATCCTAGTTTTTGCAACTTCAGAGGCTTCGTTTAGGGTCATACAACCTCCTTTTCAGGTGCCATTTTTTTTGAAAGTGCGAATTTTTTTGTCTAATTTCACATGATACTATCAGATTGATGTCATTATAAGTAGAAATTGTACTTTCAGATTTTGGCCATTTTTGGCTCTCTTGGTACTTGTATATTTGCTTGAATCTCAGTTAGATTCATTGCACTATTGATTGAATTCTCTTGTATCTCATTTGAGAAGTTGTAAAATTTGCATCATAAGTCCACTTTGCCTTGTTTTGCAAGTGGCTCATTGTAATCGCACTAAAGTATAAAGTGCCAAAATCATCACTTTGGGGGGGGTACTTTGATTGATTGAATTTGGGGGGGTGTCTATTGTTCTTTTGTGCTCTTGTGTTCCTTCCTTTTTTCTGCTATGGGTTCTTCTAAGTTTCCTCTCTTAACTCCTCATAATTATGCTACTTGGAAAATTGATGCAGGGAGTAAACTTATGGAAAAAGGACTCACTCATTACATTGATGGAACTATTGTTGCTCCCATTGATCCCAAGGTTGATCCAGTTGGTCACTTGGATTGGCTCACTAAAAATATCATGGCAATTGGTACCTTAAGAAAGTATGTATCAAAGGATCTCATTTTTCATATTGAGAAGTGTACTCTAATCAAGGATGCTTGGCAAAAGTTTCAAGACTTGTATGGTCAAGTTGATGAGATTAGGGGATATCAAATTGATAGTGATCTCACCATGTTAGATCCCAAGAACTTTGATACTATACAAGATTATGTCACTAAGGCAAATGAGTTGAGGGCACAACTCAAAGATTGTGGCATTGATAAGAAAGATACTCAATTGATATTCAACTTGATAAGCAAGCTTCCACAAGAATATGCAGCATTTGTTTCTAGTTTCCAAACCCATAGGATGACAATGGGTTCAAGCTACAAAATGCCTACATTTGATGCTTTCAATGAAATGTTGATGATGGAACAAACTAAGTTGATAAGCATGGGCATTCTTAAGGCTTCTAAGTCTCAAGCATTAGTGGCAAATCAAGGGAACAAAGGAAATCAAGGAAAGGACAACTCAAACAAGAAGAAATGGCAATCAAAGCCTAAAGAAAAAGCACCATCTTCTCCACAACAAGGAGATTCATCCTCTTCCAAGAGAGATAATTCACCAAAGAGGGAGAGACCTACTTGTGCTTATTGTAAAAAGATTGGTCATGAGGAGCATCGTTGCCATTCTAAGAAGATTGATGAGCATACACATATCATCAAAAAGCATAACATTGATTTGCCTAAAGTCTACAAGAAGGATGATTCATCAACTTCCACTTCCTCATATTCAAAAGGAAAAGGGTAAGCATTCATGGCTTCTACAAGTGGGAAGACTCACTCTTTTGGAACAAGAAAAGGAAAAGCTCTATGTGCTACTATCAGTCATGATTCAGAGAGATGGCTTATAGATTCAGGGGCTTCTCATCATATGGCATCTTCGTAGTCTATATTCTCTACATTTGAGCCATGCACCATGCCATAGATTTTGATGGGAAATCATACATAAATGGATGTGATTGGGAAAGGATCTATTGACATTGGGGATAACTCCTTCAATGATGTGTTGTGTGTACCCCACTTGACAAACAATCTCCTTTCTATCTATCAAATCACACATGGCGCAACTAAGAGAGTTGTGGAGCTCACACCTGACTTAGTTTTTATTAGAGACTTGTGAGGCCTCACCTCGACTCAGTCTGACATTCAATGGATTTTATATTTTAGATTACTATGGATACTTTATTTTGATGCATTTTGAGACTTAGAACTTATATGATTTCAGGATTTGGATAACATTTCTATGATTTGATGATTTACTTACATGCTTTATGAGATAGAACACTACATGATTATTAGATAGAATGATATTGCAATGATAGATGTCGTTATTGAATTTGCAGGACTTTACTTTGAATATAGAACTATGATGTATGTTTAGTTTATGTGAATTGGGATGAAAATTGCTTATGTGAAATTGTTTGATAAAAGATGTATTCAATCTGTGCAGATGAAAATTGTATGCAAGTAATGATGTGTATTGTTATATTATTGAATTATATTATATATGGATATTTGGAAGTACTAATGTGTAAATTGAGATGCGCAGGAAATTTACCATGTGACCATGGAAAATTACGCAGAATCAAACCTAGACTTATGTACATTCGTAAAGCCAGGGTTTGTCTATTTGGATAGACAACACCCCGTTTGTGTTGTATTTTATTTGTAACAGTATATGTTGCATGAGTGTTAAGTGTTATTTAAATTATTGTGTAAAAACCTCAAGAGACAATTTCATGTTTTATTTTTGTAAAAGTGTTTTATTTGTGTCACTTGACACGCGTGTATTTAATTTAGATGTTTTATTTTGTCTCTTGGTGGGAAAGTGGTTAGTTTTAGTTTTCTTAAATAAATTAATGTGTTGTCATAAATACTTTGGGAATATAATATTTGGAGTGGTCAACTTATGTTTGACCCGAAAATAAACTTCAGAGGGGTTTAAAATGGGTTAAATGAACACCTAGGGGTAGTTTAATAGGGTTTCCTAATGCCCATAAGGTATACCTAGGGGTTAGGGGTAATTTTAGGCAAGTTTCTACTTTATAATGATCTTTTTAATGCTTTAAAAATTGGTTTTTTTTGAGTTGAGCGAAAATTGAAAATTGAAGTTCAATCAAATCAAGATTTTTCCTTTTGGAAGGAGAGTCTTTTTGCATTTTTCTTTCTTTCTTCTTTTTATTTTTTTTAGAATCCTGTGAGAACTCAGAGAGTGAGCTTCTTAAGGAAGATTTTTGGGAATAGCAGGGTAATCACCCACTCTCCATTTTTGGAGATAGAAGAAAATTTGGAAAGAAAATAATGTTATGGAATAGAGAAATTGAATAAGGGTAGAAGGAAAAAGATTTGTGGATTGGGCAGCTCTTCATCAGATATCATAATAACCTTTGGGTAGATTAAGGTTGGTTTCAATTATTATTTGTAATGTCTTCTTCTTGTTTATGTATGGAAGTTGTTTGTATAAGAAATCTGTGTTCTTGAAAGTTTATGTTTGAAAATTTCTTGATATTTTTGATTTATGAAAATGTTGTGTTTTGGGAGTTTTCTCAAGATCTCTTACTCTTGGGAGAGAAGAGGATCTTCAGGGTGGTAGCAGTGACAGCCCTCGAGTGAGAGACTCTCTTTTGAGAGCGATCACAAGGGATCTTTGTGTGACCCTTGCTGCATGGCCTATTTGTGCAATGGGGGTCATAAGGAGGGATATAAGGCTAGAATGCCTTTGGGGGGCATAAGGAATAAGGGGTTGAGATTCTTGATATTTTTATTGTGCCATGAGGTGGCTTCTTGTTTATTTCATACTTGCAGTTCTCCTCAGGGTATTGGTCCACTACCACCCTTTGAAAATATTCATCACTAGAGTGTGGTGTTGTGAAAGCCAAGTTGGGAATGTGTCTGAAAAGAATCTGTATGCAATGCTTTCTATGTGTTTACCTGTTTGTTACCCATCTAGGAATTGGTTCTCCGAGCTCGGGGGTGGCTACCAGTTAGCCTAGGCTAGGAGGTGAGCACTCCGTGGTCATATTTGTGTTTTCTATTATGCAGGAAAATCAGAGGAAAGAGAATAGGAACCATGTAAAGACACTGAAGATTATTATGGAAGATACTTAAATTCAGTTGCAGATGTTTGTTTAAAGTTGTTATAGAAATATGCCTCATTCGTAGTAAAGAGAAGCAAGTTGTAATTTGTGAAAGTAGACTTGAAGTTTTATTGTTGTGACTATTCAGAGAAACATCCTGTAAATTGGTAGAATATCTTAGAGTTGTTTTAAAAAAAAAAAGAAAAGCTTGTTTATTTGTACTTCCGGTTGATGGTAAAATTTAAAGTTATTTTGTGTTGCATGCAAAAGCTTCTTATATTTTGGAAAGAAATAAAGGAATAGATTTCAATTAAATTTTATCTGTATTTTTACTTGTGGCAAAATAGAAGTTTATTTATGCTGAAAGATTTTAAGTAATTTAATGGAAAAAGATGTTTTATGTAAATATTTTATTAGAAAAAGAAAAAGAAATCAATGAAATTCTTTTTATTCCAGAAAAATATATTGTATCTTTTTTAAAAAGTATTCTAAATTGTTTTTTTTCAGTTATCATTAATTTAAAAGGCTTATTATATATATATATATATATATATATATATATATATATATATTTCTGATTAAACTTAATGTTTTTCCCTTTATTATAATAGTTTAAAAAAAAAATTCACATGTAAATCTTTTTAAAAATATATATATATATATTCATATTGAAATATTTTCACCATTTTTAATTGTGGATATAAATTTATATAAATATAAATATATATATATATATAAATCTATATTTATATATATATATATATAAATTTATATTTATATATATATATATAAATTTATATTTATATATATATATATATAATTTTATATTTATATATATATATAATTTTATATATTATATATTTTAAAAAAAAAAAAAATTAAAAAAAAAGGGGGAGAATGTGTTAGGGTCCTCGCGGACTCCACTGTGTGTACGCACAGTGGAGGGCTGCGCGGCGCCCACTGTGTGCACACACAGTAGAGCCGCTTTCGGCTCCCACTGTGTGGGCACACAGTGGTGCCGCAGCGCCACTGTGCGCTCACACAGTGGCGCACGACTCTCTCCCGCCTTCAATCTCCCGTGACCTGCACAAAAAAAAAAGATTTCATGGCCGCCAAGGGTTTCGGCCCAGCAAGTTAATTCCCTGTTAAAAAAAAATATATGGATTAAACCCTAGCCCGGATGGGGCTAGGGCAATTTGGTTTTAAAATTAAATATGTTAATTAGTTTAGATAATATATATGTGAGAAATTAGAACCCTAATTAGGGTTGGGGGGAAAAATGGATTAAATTTAGGAGGTTAAAATGGTTTTTGAATTAGAATTAAAATATTTAACATATATGTAAAATATATATATATATATATATGTATCCATATATATACATATGGGTATATATATATGTATATATATGAATTTTGATCATAATTTTGGGTAAGTATTTAAATTATAAATATATATATATATGTATATACAAATATATATATATATATATATATATATATATATATATCTATATACAAATATATTTATATAATCCTGGTTTTTATTTGGAATAAATAATAAAGAGAAATTTATAAATGGTTGATTAGGCTATATAGACATATTGGAGGTTAAATTAAATTTCCCCTCCTATTTCCTTTAGCTTGATTGATTTAATAAACCTAAAGACTGAGTATATCATGGAGATAAAATTAAACCAGTTAATTTTCCGCAAATAATATTTAACAATCTATCGAAGCTTGGTTCATCTCAGAACTAGCTCGAATTTAATAATGGAAATTTCAATAACGCTTGTTGTGTGAGCGAACTTGTTAATTAATTAATATTTTAAAAAAAAAATCGTTTCGTTTTTGCCCTAAATTTTGGGCATGACATTTTGGTATCAGAGCAAGGTTTCCACACTAGGAGCCTTACTCACTTACGTTTCGCCTTGGAATATTTTAAATTATTTTGTTAAATGGAATTTTGAGTTTAATTGAATTTAATTATAAAAGAAATTAATTAATAATTTTGCCTTATTTCCTCTTAGGATGCCTCCGACGACGCGACAAGCTCGCAAGCGCGGACGGGGTCCTAGACGTGTGCGCATAGCATGCGATGAGGTAGAGAGGGAGGCATCAGTTCCAAAGGAGAACCCAAAAGCACCTCCCGAACAGCCAAATGAACCTAACCGAGACCTCTTAGCAGCCATTCAGAATCTTATTGGCATTGTTCAGGAAAGGATCCCAGCAGAGAACCCTCAGGTTAGGAGTCATGACTCTGGAAGTCATAGATCTATTGATAGAGAACGAAGCAGGAGCCCAGCTCCGATTCCTGTAGAGAGTCAGGGTGGTAATGAGCCAGAGTCAGTGCATATGCT
The DNA here is from genome assembly GCF_030272615.1 of Cryptomeria japonica. Lineage (NCBI taxonomy): Eukaryota > Viridiplantae > Streptophyta > Pinopsida > Cupressales > Cupressaceae > Cryptomeria > Cryptomeria japonica. The sequence continues at coordinate 486,218,415 of NC_081409.1, forward strand.
AGGACCACTTCCTGCGGTGGAAATAGTTTATTTTGAGAGAGGATGTCGAGATCCAGGGGATCTCATCAGGGAGGTCATGCGCCTCCAACCACCATCCTTTGGAGGTTCTACAGATGGAGTAGAGGCCGAGGCATGGCTTCTAAGTCTTGAGAGCTGCTTTGCGTTGCGTTCATATGAGAGCAACTTGAAAGTACATGTTGCAGTTCATCTTCTGAGAGGGACAGCCTCCACCTGGTGGAGACAGGAAGAGTACAAATGCAGATTAGTTCCTAATACACTCACTTGGGAGATATTCACAGAGAGGTTCCATGAGAGGTACCTATCAGAGCACTTCAGGCAGCATCGTATAGACGAATTTCATGATCTCCAACAAAAAGGCTGGTCAGTAACCCAGTATGAGAGTAAATTCTTTGAGTTGTTGCCATATGTAGATTATCTAAAGGATGAGAAACTTCTTGTAAACCGCTTCATCAGGGGATTGAATGCCGGTATAGCCGGGCCTGTTAGGATGTCCGCTCCAGAGAGCCTTCGGGTTGCTGCAGAGAAGGCACTGATTGCCGAGGAAATTTAGGTTAGACCACAGGACAATAGGGATCGGTTTCAGAATCAAAGTCCCGGACCTCAGACTTATGGACTCCAGCAACCACATTGGAAGGGGAACAACCGAAATTCTCAGGGGTTCTCCAAACCCCCTCCTCCACAACAGACACCACAGAACTAGAGGCAGAAGCCTCCATAGTATCCGCAGGGCTCCAAGCCCAAGCAATGGCAGACTTAGGAATAGAAACGTGATCAGAGAGCACAGGGGCAGTACACACAGCCGGCGGGGACTCAGCAGTCCTCCAGGGGTGGGTACAGCGGATCCAGTAGATCAGGAGGTCAGGCTTTTTCTAGGCCTCAGGGTGCCCAATTCCAGGTACGAGGTGCTTGCTTTACATGTGGAGCCATGGGGCATATGGTGAGGGATTGCCCTCAGGAACAGGTAGCAGGGAGTCAGCAGATGGCCACTTCAGAACCGACAGTTGGTGATATGGGCAGGTCCCATAGAGTATTCGCAGCGGTTGACAATCGCCAGGCTGATCACCAGGCCACGGTTATCGAATCTTCAGGTATAATCAGAGGTAACAATGTATCTATTTTGTTTGATTCAGGAGCTACTGACTCCTTTATATCTCCATTGGTTGTGGAGCGTTGCGGGCTAGTGGCAACTAGATAGGGTGTCAGTTGGGAAGTGGAATTAGCTTCAGGGGCTAGAGTGTCAGTGGAATCAGAGGTTAGGGCATGTCAGCTGCAGATTGGCAAGACCACCACTTTAGTAGACCTTAGAGTGACTCCACTTGGATCTTACGGAATCGTACTTGGCATGGATTGGCTTTATGCCCACAGAGCCAAGATGGATTGCTGCCTGAAAAGGATCGAGTGTGAGGACGATCATGGTTCACCCATAGTTATCACCGGGATTCAGAAGCCCATGTCTCTTCGTATGATCTCCGCAATGCAGCTTAAGCGGAGCATGCGGAAGGGATGTTAGCTTTTTGCTATCACTATCAGTGACAGAGAGGAAGAGGAGGAAAAAGAAACATCGCTCGATGACCATCCTATCCTTAAGGGATATTCAGATGTATTTCCTTCAGAATTACCGAGAATGCCTCCCCGCAGAGAGATTGATTTTCATATAGACCTAGTACCAGGAGCCGAGCCAGTTTCTAGAGCACCTTATAGAATGACCACAAATGAGCTTAATGAACTTAAAATTCAGCTTGAGGAACTTCTTGAGAAGGGTCATATCTGTCCTAGCGTATCCCCGTGGGGTGCACCAGTCATCTTCATTAAGAAGAAGGATGGATCTCTCTGATTGTGTATGGATTATCGGCAGCTAAATAAAGTAACCACCAAGAACCGATATCCTTTGCCCAGAATCGATGATTTATTTGACCAGCTTCAGGGTGCCAAAGTCTTTTCCAAAATAGATCTGAAGTTAGGATACCATCAGTTGAGAATAGTGGAAAGTGATATCCACAAGACCGCATTTCGCACTAGATATGGTCACTATGAGTTTACCGTAGTCCCCTTCAGACTTATGAATGCCTCGGCAGTTTTTATGAGCCTCATGAATGGGGTGTTCCGTACCTTTCTGGACCATTTTGTTATTGTGTTCCTCGATGATATACTGATATATTCTCAGAATGAGAAGGAGCATGAGGAGCACCTGAAACAGGTATTGCAGTGTTTGCGGGATAACCAGTTGTTTGGCAGCCTATCGAAGTGTGCTTTCTTTCGATCTGAGGTCAAGTACCTTGGACACGTTATTTTCGGTGATGGGATCTCAGTCGACCCATCAAAGATTAGGGCTATTATGGATTGGCCAGTGCCTACCAGTGTGACAGAGGTCAGGAGTTTCATGGGTTTAGCAGGGTATTACCAATGTTTTGTCGAAGGTTTCTCCAGAGTCGCACACCCTATTACTTCTCTTCAGCGTAAAGGGAAGAAATTTGAGTGGACAGAGAATTGCGAGAAGGCCTTTCAGGAACTCAAGAAGGCATTTACTAGCACTCCTATCCTTGTTGTACCAGATCTTTTAGCTGACTTCATGGTTTGTACAGATGCTTCCCTAGAGGGTTTAGGGGCAGTTCTTATGCAGGATGGTAGGGCCATAGCTTTCGAGTCTAGGAAACTTAAGACTCATGAACTTAATTATCCCACTCATGACCTTGAGCTTGCAGCATTAGTGCATGCACTTGTGAGGTGGAGACACTTCCTTTTAGGACATCACTTTGAGTTGCATTCAGACCATCAGAGTCTTCAGTACATCTTCACTCAGCCGAACCTTAATGCACGTCAGAGGAGATGGATGGAGTTCTTGTGCGAATATGATTTTGACGTTCACTACATCAAAGGAAAGGAAAATGTAGTTGTAGATGCCTTGAGTAGGAGACGTCATGAGGTTTACACCATATCCATGGGCACAGACTTGAGAGACCATATACTTTGGCACTTATCAGAGGATGGATGGTATGCAGAGGTTTGTCAGGTATTACGTTCTCAGGTTACTCTAGAAGGGAAATATGTGGATTATTCTTTGGAGTCCGATGGACTGTTACGCCACAAAGGGCGCATTTATGTACCTTCCTCCGGAGGATTGTGAGAGTTCATTGTCACGGAGGCTCATAGAGCTCCTTATGCAGCGCATCCCGGGGTTAAGAAGTTGCATGCTGACTTGAGGCAATTGTATCATTGGCCAGGAATGTGGCAGCTCATTATTGAGATAGTAGCTCGATGCCTCGAGTGTAAGAGGGTAAAGGTGGAGCACCGCCATCCAGGTGGGTTGCTTCAGTCTCATGCTATACCAGAGTGGAAGTGGGATACTATATCCATGGATTTCATCATTGGTCTCCCTATGTCTTCTCGTCGCCATGATGCTATCTTGGTGACAGTTGACAAGTTGACCAAAGTAGCTCACTTTTCACCAGTTCATACTACATTCACAGCTCCAGTAGTAGCATAGGTGTTATTGCGAGACATTGTTAGACTACATGGCGTACCCCGCAAGATTATTTCTGACAGAGATTCTCTTTTCACTTCTACCTTTTGGAAGTCATTACAGGTAGCTATGGGCACTAAGCCCAATTTCAGTACAGCCTATCACCCGGAGACAGATGGTCAGACAAAGAGGGTCAATCAGGTGTTAGAGGATATGCTTCGTATGTATGTCATGGATCATCAGACCCAGTGGGAGGAGTATCTTCCCTTAGTGGAGTTTTCCTATAACAATGGGCATCACACTTCCTTGGGAATGCCACCCTACCAGGCATTATACGACAGGCCTTGCAAGACGCCCTTGAGTTGGGATCGCATAGAGGATAGAGTTGCTATTGGTCCTGAGTTAGTTCGGGATATGGAACAGCAGGTGGATTTGATTAGGCAGCGTCTCAGAGAGGCTCAAGATAAATAGAAGAAATATGCCGATGCAAAGAGGATAGATCGTAGCTATCTGGTTGGAGACAGAGTTTTCTTGAGAGTGCGACTGCATAACAGTCCAATCCATTACGGAAAGGGTTCTAAGCTCGCACCTCGCTTTGTAGGACCTTTTTAGATTTTGGAGAGGATAGGCCCAGTTTCCTACCGTTTAGCTTTGCCACCTAGCCTGCCACGCATCCATGATGTGTTTCATGTTTCAGTTTTGAGAAAGTATATCTATGATGAGTCTCACATTTTAGATTGGGATGCCTTGCAGGTGGAGTCGGATGGGCAGCTAGCTTTGGAGCCCATTCGCATTTTGGCACGCCGGACATTGGCCCTTCGAGGTTGAGAGCTGGACAAGGTTAGGGTCCAGTGGGATTGTTATGATGAGGTTACGGCTTCATGCGAGGATGCAGCACGTATGAGATCAGAGTACCCTCACCTCTTTGATGAACTCCAGGAGGAAGTTCATGCCTAGAGGGGGAGGATGTGAGGCCTCACCTCGACTCAGTCTGACATTCAGTGGATTTTATATTTTAGATTATTATGGATACTTTATTTTGATGCATTTTGAGACTTAGAACTTATATGATTTCAGGATTTGGATAACATTTCTATGATTTGATGATTTACTTACATGCTTTATGAGATAGAACACTACATGACTATTAGATAGAATGATATTGCAATGATAGATTTCGTTATTGAATTTGTAGGACTTTACTCTGAATATAGAACTATGATGTATGTTTAGTTTATGTGAATTGGGATGAAAATTGCTTATGTGAAATTGTTTGATAAAAGATGTATTCAATCTGTGCAAATGAAAATTGTATGCAAGTAATGATGTGTATTGTTATATTATTGAATTATATTATATATGGATATTTGGAAGTACTAATGTGTAAATTGAGATGCGCAGGAAATTTACCATGTGACCATGGAAAATTACGGAGAATCAAACCTAGACTTATGTACGTTCGTAAAGCCAGGGTTTGTCTATTTGGATAGACAACACCCCGTTTGTGTTGTATTTTATTCGTAACAGTATATGCTACATGAGTGTTAAGTGTTATTTAAATTATTGTGTAAAAACCTCAAGAGACAATTTCATGTTTTATTTTTGTAAAAGTGTTTTATTTGTGTCACTTGACACGCGTGTATTTAATTTAGATGTTTTATTTTGTCTCTTGGTGGGAAAGTGTTTAGTTTTAGTTTTCTTAAATAAATTAATGTGTTGTCATAAATACTTTGGGAATATAATATTTGGAGTGGTCAACTTATGTTTGACCCGAAAATAAACTTCAGAGGGGTTTAAAATGGGTTAAATGAACACCTAGGGGTAGTTTAATAGGGTTTCCTAATGCCCATAAGGTATACCTAGGGGTTAGGGGTAATTTTAGGCAAGTTTCTACTTTATAATGATCTTTTTAATGCTTTAAAAATTGGTTTTTTTTGAGTTGAGCGAAAATTGAAAATTGAAGTTAAATCAAATCAAGATTTTTCCTTTTGGAAGGAGAGTCTTTTTGCATTTTGCTTTCTTTGTTCTTTTTGTTTTTTTTTAGAATCCTGTGAGAACTCAGAGAGTGAGCTTCTTAAGGAAGATTTTTGGGAATAACAAGGTAATCACCCACTCTCCATTTTTGGAGACAGAAGAAAATTTGGAAAGAAAATAATGTTATGGAATAGAGAAATTGAATAAGGGTAGAAGGAAAAAGATTTGTGGATTGGGCAGCTCTTCATCAGATATCATAATAACCTTTGGGCAGATTAAGGTTGGTTTCAATTATTATTTGTAATGTCTTCTTCTTGTTTATGTATGGAAGTTGTTTGTATAAGAAATCTGTGTTCTTGAAAGTTTATGTTTGAAAATCTCTTGGTATTTTTGCTTTATGAAAATGTTGTGTTTTGGGAGTTTTCTCAAGATCTCTTACTCTTGGGAGAGAAGAGGATCTTGAGGGTGGTAGCAGTGACAGCCCTCGAGTGAGAGACTCTCTTTTGAGAGCGATCACAAGGGATCTTTGTGTGACCCTTGCTGCATGGCCTGTTTGTGCAATGGGGGTCATAAGGAGGGATATAAGGCTAGAATACCTTTGGGGGGCATAAGGAATAAGGGGTTGAGATTCTTGATATTTTTATTGTGCCATGAGGTGGCTTCTTGTTTATTTCATACTTGCAATTCTCCTCAGGGTATTGGTCCACTACCACCCTTTGAAAATGTTCATCACTAGAGTGTGGTGCTGTGAAAGCCAAGTTGGGAATGTGTCTGAAAAAAATCTGTACGCAATGCTTTCTATGTGTTTGCCTATTTGTTACCCGTCTAGGAATTGGTTCTCTGAGCTTGGGGGTGGCTACCAGTTAGCCTAGGCTGGGAGGTGAGCACTCCATGGTCATATTTGTGTTTTCTATTATGCAGGAAAATCAGAGGAAAGAGAATAGGAACCATGTAAAGACACTGAAGATTATTATGGAAGATACTTAAATTGAGTTGCAGATGTTTGTTTAAAGTTGTTATAGAAATATGCCTCATTCATAGTAAAGAGAAGCAAGTTGTAATTTGTGAAAGTAGACTTGAAGTTTTATTGTTGTGACTATTCAGAGAAACATCCTGTAAATTGGTAGAATATCTTAGAGTTGTTTTTAAAAAAAAAAGAAAAGCTTGTTTATTTCTACTTCCGGTTGATGGTAAAATTTAAAGTTATTTTGTGTTGCATGCAAAAGCTTCTTGTATTTTGGAAAGAAATAAAGGAATAGATTTCAATTAAATTTTATCTGTATTTTTACTTGTGGCAAAATAGAAGTTTATTTATGCTGAAAGATTTTAAGTAATTTAATGGAAAAAGATGTTTTATGTAAATATTTTATTAGAAAAAGAAAAAAAAATCAATGAAATTCTTTTTATTCCAGAAAAGTATATTGTATCGTTTTTAAAAAGTATTCTAAATTGTTTTTTTTTAGTTATCATTGATTTAAAAGGTATATATATATATATACATATATATATATATATGTATATATATATATATATATGTATATATATATGTATATATATATATATATATATATATATTTATATTTGTGATTAAACTTAATGTTTTTCCCTTTATTATAATAGTTTAAAAAAAAAATTCGCATGTAAATCTTTTTAAAAAAAATATATATATATATATATATATATATATATATATATATATATATATATATTCATATTGAAATATTTTCACCATTTTTAATTGTGGATATAAATTTATATAAATATAAATATAAATATATATATATATATAATTTTATATATTATATATATATTTTTTTAAAAAAATTAAAAAAAAAAGGGGGAGAATGTGTTAGGGTCCTCACGGACTCCACTGTGTGTATGCACAATGGAGGGCCGCGCGGCGCCCACTGTGTGCACACATAGTGGAGCTGCTTTCGGCTCCCTTTATGTGGGCACATAGTGGACGGCCACGGCTGCCACTTTGTGGCCACACAGTGGGGAGCCGCTAGCGGTGCCCACTGTGTGGGCACACAGTGGTGCCGTGGCGCCCACTGTGCGCTCACACATTGGTGTCGCGGCGCCCACTGTGCGCTCACACATTGGCGCATGACTCTCTCCCGCCTTCAATCTCCCGTGACCTGCACAAAAAAAAAGATTTCATGGCCGCCAAGGGTTTCGGCCCAGCAAGTTAATTCCCTGTTAAAAAAAAATATTTGGATTAAACCCTAGCCCAGATGGGGCTAGGGCAATTTGGTTTTAAAAATAAATATGTTAATTAGTTTAGATAATATATATGTGAGAAATTAGAACCCTAATTAGGGTTTTGGGGAAAAATGGATTAAATTTAGGAGGTTAAAATGGTTTTTGAATTAGAATTAAAATATTTAACATATATGTAAAATATATATATATATATATGTATCCATATATATACATATGGGTATATATATATGTATATAAATGAATTTTGATCATAATTTTGGGTAAGTATTTAAATTATAAATATATATATATATGTATATACAAATATATATATATATATATTTATATATATATATATTTATATATATATATATTTATATATATATATATTTATATAATCCTAGTTTTTATTTGGAATAAATAATAAAGAGAAATTTATAAATGGTTGATTAGGCTATATAGACATATTGGAGGTTAATCTAAATTTCCCCTCCTATTTCCTTTAGCTTGATTGATTTAATAAACCTAAAGACTGAGTATATCATGGAGATAAAATTAAACCAGTTAATTTTCCACAAATAATATTTAACAATCTATCGAAGCTTGGTTCATCTCAGAACTAGCTCGAATTTAATAATGGAAATTTCAATAACACTTGTTGTGTGAGCGAACTTGTTAATTAATTAATATTTTAAAAAAAAAATCGTTCCATTTTTGCCCTAAATTTTGGGCATGACAAGACTTGGAGACTAGAGCTATCATTGTGACTGGGGTGGTTGATCATGCATCTCGGTTATACTCCTTTTTAGATTTTGTTGATGATGATGATTTCACATTTGATGATTCTACACATGATGATCACACTTCTTGTGATAGTTCAGATTTTGAGGAGAACTTTGGGCACTTGAACATGGGGATTCTCACATGTGAACCTGTTCTTGAGTCTTGTATTTCATCTCCTCATATTGATATCACATCACCTATTGCACCTGATGATGTGGATAGTGCGACAGTTTTGCCTTCATGTGATTCAGTGCAGTAGGATATTCATTGTCTTCCAGCTTCAGATTCATGGGATGATTACTTGACAGATATTGCAGGTTTGTTTGTGGAATCATACATTGCAGATTTGGGAGACATCATTGATGACATTCATCTTCTCTTTGATGAAGGTGATCCTTCTTCGATTGTTGCGAGGGCACACTCTGACCCTCTTGTTCATTCTCTACATGATCATTCTTTCGAGATTGACATGATTGTGGATACTTATGTACATCAGTTGGAGGAGGTCTCTCTATGTTTTGAGGAGACATGTGAGTCTTTGGGACATGTTCTACATCCATCTCCACTAGATCTTGGAGTGCCTTTTTCAGCAGTGTGGCATAGTTTACCACCTTTGGAGGGGTATCTTTCAGCATCAACATGGGGACACTTGAGTAGTTTTTAGAGATTCCATTCATCATGAGTTTTCTTCATACATCTTCCCTTCATAATTGGGGAGACTTCATGGATACACCTTTGGTTTTATTTCTTCCTAAGGGGAGGAATGTTGTTCAATGTTCGTGGAGCAGTTTCTTCATACATCGAGCTTCTATCATTGGTGCAAATTCCACATTGAAGGGGGGCTTCCTAGCTTCTCTTCTTCTCTCATATGGGGGGGACTTTTTCCTCACATGGGGTTTTGTCCTTCACATTCTTCTATGAGAGTTCTCTTGTATGTTTTTCATCTCTCTTTTGGGGGAGGGTTTTTTCCCATTGGCAAAATCTCATAGTTTTGTAACTAGGTCATTTGGAACCTTCTTGGTTTTATCTAGTCTCTTATCGGTGGTCGATAACCCTGTGACAACTTTCACAACTTCCTTGGTGATCTTATGGATTGCGTCTAGCCAGAAAAATTCTCCATGAACTCTGCTTAACATTATCCTAATCACATCCTTTGGAAATTCAGGAATGCTAAGGATTTCTGTGAATCCTAGGGTTTCAATAACCTTGTGTTCATCTTAAACATTGCCGGTATTATCACATATCATGGTTTTATACATGGTTTTGATTTCCTCATCTCCTAACTCTTCAATGTTGCAGTGGATGTACATTCTAGGGTCTTCAGCATATACAACTCCTTTAGGGATTTGAGAAAAAGCACCTAAGGTATCATCCTTCTTTGCTATCTTAGGAACTAGCTGAAATACGGGCCTAGGTCTTTTAACAACTTCCACAAGAGTAGGGTTTGCCATGTATTCAATTGCAGAGGTGGATGCCATAATTAAATACCTTTTTCTACCTTGGATGGATGATTGCTTGGAGTATGCTTGCTTCTTGCTCGAAATGCCTTAGCTCGGAATCTTCGCGCTCTTTGAAAATTTGAAATCATGGTGAAATGAAATGGAGCCAAAACCTTATTTTATAATGTCTTTTCGCCATCTACCACATTAATTGCATGCTGGTTAAGTATTCACTTAACATTGTCTGCCAATAATAAGTAATTTTCAACTTCTTATCTCTAACCGAGGGAATAATTAGCATATGTGTCATTGATTGCCAAACCCTCAAGGAAATTTTCTTCAATTAGATGAAGAACTTCCTACTGGTGGAGCACTGCTCTGTCCTACAGTGAAGCATCACTTTGTCCTACCAGTGAAGCATTTGTTGGTTCTACCAGTGGAGAAGTATTCCTAATATTTAGATCAGCTTTTCTAATCCATTGCTTTGAGAATTCTTGCTTAACCTCTTCAACTTTTTCTTTACCTTTCAAGCTAGCACTTTTGTTGTCTATCGACATACCTTTACTTCTACAAAATTTAGCAATATGCCCAATTTTGTTACATGCATAACAAGTTACATTATTCTTCTAAATAGCTTTCCCATAACCTCTGTCGATTTGTGTTCTGCATTGATTTGATAAATGTCCAAATCTTCCACAAACATAACATCTCACATTCATTCTGCAGTTTTCAAAGTTATGACCAACTTTGTTGCATTTTGAACATTGATCGGTGGGTGTATTGATATTCTGATAATTCCTAGATCTACATTCATTTGCTTTATGACCATACTTATTACAGTTAAAGCATCTTCCATTGAATTTATAAGCATTTGGTTGTCTTACCGGTTTGCTGTGATCTTGAGTATTTGTAGTACCGGAGCTTTCACCAACTTCAAAGCCAATTCCAGAAGTGTCACCTTTAGGTTTTTTATTCTTCAGCAAGGTACCAAGTTCCTCTGAGCTTTTCTTGAATTTTTCTTTGTGTTGATTTGTAGTTTCCAGTTCCCTTTCCAAGATTTCTTTTTGTCTCATCAGTTCATTTGAGTCATTCTGAGTATGTATCAGATCTGTCTTCAACATGTCATTTTCATAGCTAAGTCTTGTGTTCTCATTTTCTACATCACTTAGTCTTCTGGTCAATTCTTCTTCATTCTTCTTTCTATCCTCAATCTCTTTGCAAAATCTCATAATCATATCCTACATTTCATTTTTCATTGTCATGATCTCTTGTTTCAACTTGCTTATCATATCATTAAGTGATTCCTTTTCATCATTCTCATTTTGCAATTTTTCACAAAGTTCTCTTCTCTTATTTCTTGCAACAGTAAAATTTTCTTGAAGTGCCTGAATGATATCCTGAGCAGCTCTCAAATCATCTTCTAATTTGATATTTTTCAATTTCTCTGCATCATAGTCTGTAAGAGCTCCTTCAAGTTGCTTCATCAGATTTTCCATCTTTACCGGTGTCCACATCTTCCTCAAGCTATTAGGCTTCTAAAAATAGAGGACCAGGCTCTGATACCAATTGTTAGGGATCCTACAGATACTGAGAGGGGGGGGTGAATTAGTATCTGACCGGTAATAAGAATTTCTTAAGTTAAAACATGCAGAACATAATATAATAGTGTACCGGTATGCAAGAAATAATGCAATAAATAGAATCAAGAATATCCACATGAAAAGTACACCATAACACAAGATGTTTAATGAGGAAACCTGGTGTGGGAAAAACCTCGGTGGGATTTGTGACCCACAATATTCACTCACTAGCCAATAAGAGAATATTACTTACAATAGGGGCCTGCACATGTAGGAAGGCCAACTGCTTAGAGCTCACTGCTCAATGGGAAGTCACACTGACTTACAATAAGGATTATACTAATCCAATGACTTGTACTGCTTTACAATAGCATCTCCAATGCTAGATTCAGTACCGTTTCTTGCTCTATTCTTTACATATACCCTTGACCTATAATTCGCACATTAGGTCTGCCTAATAATTTTCTTTACACTCCTTCCTTCACTTCTTCAAATGTCTACAATGATCTCCTTTATATACAAGAGTCATTTTACAATTTGCCAAGTTGTCTTACAATAATAAACAAAATATTACATAACAAAAATCCTGTTGGCCTCTATGCCAGTATACATATTTTCTTCTGTGCCGGTGCCGGTGTAGAGTGATCTGTTGATGTCGGTGCACTGTCTTGCCTATGTTATACTTTGCCAGTATAGTGTCTTGTCGGTGCCATAGGATTGCAAGGTTGCCATCAATGACAAAACCTTCAATCACATACAATGTCTCATTGGAGTGTCCATATGCCAACATGTTGTTTCAGCCTATGGGAAATGTCATAAGAGATGTATGGACAAAAATCCAAAAAATCTGAAATCTGGAAAATAACAAAAAAAACAAGCTGTCAGTGTTGGAGGCCGAAAAATGTAGTCTTCTGCCCCACGGTGGGTGCCAGAGATGTGTGTGTGAAAAAGTGGTTTGTAGCTGCAAGCACAATACTTCAATTAAGTCATTACATGTATGGTTAGTAAATAATAATCAATAAGTAAAAAACCATAACAAAGTGACTAATTGCCTTCTAAGAGATGCGAGTATAAGATTGCTCTCAGATTTTTATAAGCAATACTAGTGACTAGACTACACCAAGATGAAGGATTTAATCTATATGATATTAACTATATGGATGCACGATGGATGAATAATTCAAGCAATAATCAATTCAATTAATATGGATTCAAGCAATATGGATGAATAAAACTAAATATGGATGCTAATAATCTAAAAAAAAGCACAATGTATTCAATGAGTCCAGAGCGAAATTAGCATGATAATAATCTCCAAGCGTGTTCTCAAAAATCTCTGGGGTGAATTAGAATGAGAGCTGAAGACTATTTTTATAGAGAATTATCAGAGAAAAGCTCAATTTAGGATTAATTGAAAATAATTGAGAAATTAGGTTTAGTTAACCTTGAGATAGATTCCAATTATAGTTTAATTAAAATGCATTTAATTAAGAAGTTCAAGTTGCATTAGAAATAATATTAAATTAATTCCATGCACTTGTGATAAAATAGATAATTCCATTCATATATTTGATTTATTCAAGAAAAGAGTCTTTTCAATGCAACTGAACTTCTTTTTCTGAAAAGCTTTGAGTTCCAATTTTAGAGAATAAATCGGTTAATTCAATTTAATTGCTTTTTTGATTTCAAGTTCTAAATTTAGAAAAAGAAATAATATCTCAAGTTTGATTTCTCTCTCAATTCAATTCTTTTATTTTATGTTCAATTCAACTCTTGCTTTTGTAATTAATTTCTCTTTTGTAATAAATTAATTCCTTTTGCATGATTAAATGACAAATTAATTAAGTAATTAAATATGCAAGGATATTTAATAAATTAAAATAGGATAATTGATCTAAATAATATTCTTGGAAATGATTCAATTAATTAAATAAATATTTAATTAATATTGAGTAATTGATTTTCCATGTGATATTTTGATGATTAAAGAATTAATAATGTGCTCAAGGTTGATTTAATTGCCTTTGGTTAGGACCTTGGTGATGTTGTCGAGATTAGGGGCCCATGGTTTAGATGACCATTTTTAGGGTACTACAGTAACCCTTTGGGGGTATTGCAACAAGTTGAACATCATGCAAATTACCCTTGGTAGATGGTGAGAAGATGGACTTCTTCTCTACCGGAATATGTGTTAAGTTTCACTTAACCGGCAAGCATTTGATGTGGTTGTTGGAAGAAAAGACATTATAAATCATCAATTTTCCCTCTTTTTCAATTCAATGAGCATTCAAACTTTCAAAGAGCATGAAATCCGAGTGAAGGCATCCAAGGCGAAGAAGTGAAGCGATTTCTTTCAAGCACTCAACCATTATTAGGCAGCTTAAGGTATTTTTCAATGGCTTCCTCCTCTGCTCCAAAATTTATTGCAAACCCTATTATTGTGGAAGTTGTGAAATGACCTAGGGCCATTTTTAAGATCATTCTTGAGAGAGCGAAACAAGATGATTCTATAGGTGCTTTTTCTAAAATTCCAAAAGGTGTTGCTTATGCTAAAGACCCTAGAATTTATATTCACTGTAATGTTGAGGAATTAGGTTCTAAGGAAGTGTTGAAGATTTTTAAAACTGTTATCTGTGATGAAAATGGAAATGTCAAACCTGAACACAAGATAATTGAAACTTTAGGTTTTATGGAAATCTTGGGCATCCCTAAATTTCTTGAGGTAGTGAGAATTGTCCTTAGCAAAGTTCATGGAGAAATTCTTTGGCTAGATTTAGTTTGCAAAATCACTAAGGAAGCTATTAGGGCAGTGACAGGTTTACCCTCCACTAGTAGTAGGCCAGAGAAGACTAAGAAGGTACCTAATAACACAGTCATGACCTTAACATGAGAAACATATGATAGCAGATCCCTGAGAGTAAATGACATCAAGGATGTAAATTTCAGATTCATAAGCATGATCTTAGGCTACAAGACCACACATGCAAACCAACTCAACTCAGTTTCTAGTCTTTGCATTAAAAGTGCTTATGATATGGTGAATAATGATGCAAAAATAGATATATGTGAGTAGCTAAAGGATGAATTAATAGACAACCTAAAATAGATAAAAGGAGATAAGAAAGGAACATTTTGTTTTGGCTTGCTTTTGGTATGTCTTATGTTATATTTCATAAAAGAAGTTCCCGGTATTGGAAAGAAATATTTTGGATATGATATACCGGTAGGCAAAAAATTGCTAGAAATCTTCACCAGTATGGGCAAGTGCTAACAAAGAAAACAAAATAACTGAGTATTTTAAAACCTTCCAAGAAAAAATGAAAACTAGGGTGAGACTACCACAGAGTGTAGTAGACAAGTACAACAAAGAAATATGTTTTGTGATTAAAAAGGATGAAATATGGATGGAAGCAGTTCTTCCTAGAACTTAATGGGTAACTGAAATGGGGTATGAGGTAGATGTAAACATTATTGAAATTTATGCTAAAGCCCTATTAGAAGAACCTAGAGAACCCACAGGAAAGGTTTCTGGTAATGCAGAAACAATTGAAAGTGGTGTATAGACATTGAAATAAAGAAAGAAAAGAGATAAGTACATAAGGAGTGCATCTAAACAAGTAAAGGAAATAAAATAAAATTTCATGAACCTTACTAGAATAAAGGAAAGTGACCTAGAAGGATTACAATCAGAGGCACACATCTCACCGGTCGGTACATCATCTGACAGTGAGATACCTGTTGAGTTTAAGAGAGTTGATAGGAAGAGAAAACCTTCACCGGTACCCTATCCTCCACCCAATAAAACAAGAACAACAAGGTAGAAGCTGTAGACGTCTAAAAATGGTCAACTCTTGTGGAGTCATACTTTAACATTTGTGCATTACCTTATTTTAGGGTTCTTGTGTTGCATTAACATTTCTTCTATGTTGTGCACTTGGTCTTTATCATTTGCGAGCATCAAGTCCTTCTTCTACATTCTTCATTTGTCTCACTTTTGAATTTGGTCTTGTCGATAATAATCTTCAGTCATGATTTTGATCGATCTTATTCTATCACATCAATGTGCATGCTTATTTGGCATATTTTGACATCATCAATTCGATTTCATTTTGGACATCGTCAATCCTAATCGATGATAGAATTAGGGTTTTGTCATCTTGTCAATCTTGTCATCTTGCGATCGATTCATCATCGATCCTTATCAAGTTGTCAATCTGGTCATTTTGTGATCAATTTGTCATCGATCATTGTCCTTTTTCAATCTTGTCATTTTGCGATCAATTCATCATCGATCCTTGTCCTCTTGTCAATCTCGTCAATTTTGCGATCGATTTGTCATCGATCGTTGTTCTCTTCAATCATGTCAATTTGGATCAATTAGTCATTGTTCCTTGTCAATTGGCACCTATCAATTTGATCTCTTTATCAATCTCAATCATTTGTCAGCATTGGTCCTTTGTCAATCAAAATCATGATCAAATCAAATTGACATCAATTATCATTTGTCAAGACCTAATTGTCGCCCTTGCAATTCTATTTCATCTTCTAGGGTTTTATGATTTATTCATTTAATGTTGTTTGTCATTTTCCCTTTAGGTTAAATAATTTATTTATTTATCCTAAGTCTTCTTATCACAATTAAATATTTATTTAATTGGCTAATTAATTCTTTCCTCTTTTTGTGAATTAATTAATGAATGAAAAATTATTAATTAATTTACCTAATTTTCCAATTTTCTAATTTCCTAATTTCTAATTCATCTAATTTTCTATTTTCTCCTATTTTTCTAATATTTCCCCTAATTTCATGGGAATGACATTTCAATCTTGTCATAATTTGTCATAATTTGTCAATCAATCAATTTTGCAGAGCAATCTTGTCAATTTGGTCATAATTTGTCAATCAATCAATCTTGCATAGAAAGTGTTAATTTGTCATAATTTGTCATATTTGTCATTCTTGATTTGAAATTTCCTTTCAAATCTCTTCATGCTAATCTTGTCATCTCTCCAATTTGTCTATAAATTGGATGAATTTCTTCAATCAAAGGGCCGATCAATCAATCACGCTTCTAGTATCCTTACGCTATCATCTCGTCTTGGCAATCTTGCTTTCATGCTATACCTTTGCATTTGTAGGTGAGATCCACAAACAAAGCAATTTGAAGGAGAAAGAAGGAAAATGGAGAATTCTAGAGGAGACATTCACATTTGTGATGGTTTGCATTTGATTTGAATGTCTTATTTTCATGTCTCTATTGAATGTTTTTAGGATTTGTCATTGCAATTTAGTTTTTCGTGATTGAGCTAGTCTAATTTGCTACTTGCTTTGATGGTTTCTAAATTCCTAACCTATAGAAGCAACAGGCAGTAAGACCACCGACAAGGAAGTTGACACCTAAGAAGAAACAACAATAGGTTATACCACCTCTGGATAACTTATTGAGTAAAATCACTGATAAAGGCAACTTGGCAAATGTGAGCAAACGGTATAATACATTCACTGATGCAAAAAAGGAAAGTATTGAGAATAGCATTATTCTACATCTTGACATTTACAAGAAAGTGTTAATAGAAGTTGTGGATGATTTTCCTAATGAATTGTACAGAAGGTTAGATGCTAAGAGGATTGTAGTTATGGAGCTAGATAAGAAACTCAAGATTGAAAAACTTCTAGCAGTACATCCAGTTAACTCTATAGAGGAGATTGATGAACTAATTAGTGAAGCTAACAGATCAGTTTTTGCAAGCGGTCACCAGCATGTAAGCCTAATGGCTGGTAGAGTCAATGAAATTGCACAGGAAACAACACTCAAGTGGGACATCTTTTTTGTAGAGAAGGAAAAATAGGAAGAGTTGAATAGACCTAAGAAAACTTTCAAGGTTTATCAAAAGGATAGAGACAAAGCAAAAAGGAAAATTCTTTGAGGAAACAATAAAGAAGTGCATAGAACACATTAACACACTTTTATCAACACTAAATAAAACAACTTTGGAGTACAAGGAATTGTACAGGGACACATGCAAGCCACATCTGTTAACACATGACATTGATAAGGAAATAAGCAAAGTTCAAAAGGAGATAGATGATATAGCTAATAATATCATTGGTTCATCTGAACCTATATTATTTATTGAGCAAGAGATAGCAGGATTTGAGGAGAAGAAGGAGAAATTAGAGAAAGAGAAAGTAAGGATCAAGGCAAATGCCAGAGAGCTTTAGCACAAACTTAGTCCCAAATTAGACAACCTTATCTCTCTGAGGAAAGAGATCTTTGAGGCATTAATTCAAGGTCAAAGGTCACAGGGGGAGCATATGCATCATCTCGCCAATACAATCCAAATAATTGAGGAAACCATGAAGGACAACAATAGATTCATATAGAGCTTAAACTTGGTTTTGGCTGACATGTTTCAGATTGTAACCAATCGGATACAAACTTCAAAGTGAAATTTTGCACTCATTTGACAATTTTTGACAACATTTGTCATTGATGTCAAAGAGGGAGTAGTGGATAGAGAAAAATGGCTAATCAGAGGAGATCATCTACTCAGGGGGAGCACACATTTTTGGTAACTTTTTGAACTTTATTTTTGGAAACAGCTTTTGGATTTTTCTCACGAGTGTTGCCATCAATGCCAAAGGGGGAGATTGTTGGCATTCTACACTCTAGTCAGAAATGATGGTGTTGTCATTGATGGCAAGCTACCGACAACCTACTGGCAACCTTCAAGAAGCCACCCAACATTCATCTGGTAAACCACCGACAGGCACCATCAGACACTTCACCGACAATGACAACAATGTATACTGACACCCCAGCCGATAGGAATAAACTTTTTTTTATTATATTTAATTGTAAATATCTAATTGTAAAGTCGACATGGCATATTGTAATAGACTCATATATGTATGAGATCTTCTAAATCATTTTGTAATGATGGACATATGGCGAATATGGTAGAAGTGATAAGCGAATATTAAGGCAGATTTTGTATAAGGTTTATGGTTATAGTATGAGCTTAAACCGGTACTGAACCTGGCATAGAAGATGTTGAATTGTAGCAGTGCATTATATTGGATTCTCATAATCCATTTTGTAAGTCAGTGGGACTTCCATTTTGTAGATTGAGTAGTGAGCTCTAGGCGATTGGCCTTCCTGCATGTGCAGGCCCCTCATTGTAATTAATATCCATTCATTGGCTAGTGAGTGAATATTGTGGGTCACAAATCCCATCGAGGTTTTTCCCACACTGAGTTTCCTCGTTAAATATCTTGTTTTATGGTGTGTTTTCTATGCTATCTTTATTGTTCCTATTTACTGCACTAATTCTTATTTACCGGTACACTGTTTTGGAAAGCAAAATACTTAATAAGGTCAAATATTCTATTAACCGGTTAGATACTGATTCATCCCCCTACCCCTCTCAATATCTTTGGGACTATCATTAATCCTAACAAGATTTAGTATGAAATTCAATAGGAAGTGTGATAGAACCAATGGTAGGAGAAGAGAAGCCATCAAGTAACTTCACAACCACATTAGAAGCATCATATATTGCTTATGCAATCATAAAGTGAAAATATACTCTTTAGTTATGACATTAACCATGCAAGAGGGATCAATCAGGGCACCATGGCAAGGGATATCCTTAACCTTTGCAACTATGTATAAAGGGCCATCGGGTGCTCTAATGGTCTCGCTAGGGTCAAATCTAATACAAGGATCCTTAGGCGTATCTTGTGTCTCTACCATATTAACCAATTTTGGAGCCATAGAGGTGAATTCTTCATAAGAGAGAGATTTAGGCACAATCTCAATAATGTTAGAGGTATGAGATGGCAAGGAATCAGTAAAAATATTAAGATTTTTATTAGGAGGAGCCACTAATTTATTCCCTTTATCATTCACACTAGCCACATATATAGTATTATTATCAATAAAGTCTTGAATCTTATTATTCAATGCAAAACATTTCTCAATAGCATGACCATGTTGACGATGAAATTGGTAGAAAGAATTGTTATCAAAATAAGGGGATGCAAGTTTAGAAGGATCAATTTGTTTTATAGGAGGGAGTTTGATAACATTTATGTGCAACAACTAAGACATAATAGTATGTAGAGATTCATTAAAGTAAGTAAACTATCTTTCTCTTTGGAAAAAATTAGAAATAGAAGGCACACCTATTGTAGCATTCACATTGTTGTTGTTGATTGTATCATTGAACTTGATGAAGCTTTTTGTTGGTTTGAACTTCACAAACATTTGTTGAACACTCTCCCCTTTATCACTTAGAGCCATAGCAGTGGATTGCTCCATTTGAGTCACAACCAGTTGATAATTGTGGAGTGTTGCGCACAACTACAGAAAGGAAGTAAACTCAGCTAAAAGAAGTTTTTCCTTGATATCTTTTTGTAAATTAGAAATGAAAATTCTTTGAATATAATTATCAGGTACATGAAAATAAATTTGATCACATAAATGCTTATATCTACCAACGAAATCAGTCACTTTTTATTTAACACCTTGTTTACAATGCATTAAATCAATCAAAGTGATTTTAGGACCAATGTTGTTTTGAAATTGTTGGATGAAAACACTTGCTAGTAGTTGAAAACAAGTGATGGAATAAGAAGGAAAAGATCGATACTATTGTAAAGCCTTATCTCTTAGTGTTCTTGTAAACAATTTTGCAAGCAACCACCAAGGAGTATGTAAGAAAAAGATTTGAATCAAGAAAGAAAACTCTAGTGGATCTTGAGGATACTGCACCTATCATTGGCAAGGAGGAGTTGATGAAACACCTCGATGCAAAGATTGAGTCTCAACTCCTTAAAACTGCCACTGTGCATAGAATAACAACTGGGTTACAAGCAGTACCATAGGCTTCAATCACACCTCATGTACAAACAATTAGTATTGCTTTGAGAGAGGGAACACCACAAGTATGAAAAGACAACCAACAAGTTCCTTCCACTCAAACACCTACATAAGCCTCTGTTCCACCTCATGAGAAAGTTACAATTCATATTGTGGAGTCTAATTTAGATGAAGATGATGAGCCAATCTCTATGTTAACTAGTAAAAGGAGAGACGGTCTTATGCAAAGGTGGGCTCTTTCAGCCTCTCAACATAAATAGGTTACTCAAACATTGGTCGAGGAACCTAAGGACCAAACGATAGAGCTAACCCAAATGTAAATGCTTGAAGTTCAAATTAAGACTATGGAAGTGGATGAATAGGATGCAAAAGATGAAAAAATAGTGCTCACTCCACAGGACCAAGAATTGCTCCTTAAACAATTAGAGGGGGTTCAATAGAAACAAAAAGAAGATGTTGATAAAGAATCTTTTGAGCACGAGGTGGGTGAGAAGTTTGAAGAGTTTGCTAAGCAAAAACAATAGAGTACTGAATAGATGCTTCAACAAAACCTTGCTCAACAAGTCTCATAACTTCTACCACACCATGAAGAGCCTGTGCAACAAAAACCAAATGAGAAACTTATGAATAAGGAACAACAAGAAGAAGAAGGGAAGGAACAACAAGTTGAAGCCCACATTGTAACTCCCCAGGTCACCACCCAATATGGACAACAAGACTCTAGTATGCCATAGTGGTTGAGCTTTGATTTTCAAAAGAAAAAGAAGATTGTTCTCTTGAGAATCACCTTGCAATATAAAATTGTTGAGTCCCCAAGCAGAACCAAAAGGCCTAAAATTCTCAACCATCTTTCAAGAAGTGATTCAGGAGACACAATAGCTAGTGTAGCTGCCCCGATACCATATACAAAAGAAGGTGAACAACCAACATCCCCAAGGTACCAAATCTCCCAACTGAACCTTAGCAAGCAAACCAAATGGGGAGAGATGGCCTCTCTAAATTCCATTACTTACACAATAAAATAAGGATAGAAAAGGAACATAGATCTAAGAAGGAAGTCAAAGTGTAGTTACAACAATATAAGAAATTGCTCATTGAGATGTCAAAGTTGTTGGATTCAAGGATTGGTGATGATTCACCATCTACCTCAGCTCTCCCATAGGAGGAAGTTAAAGTGTTATATTAAATGAGAAAGGTGGTAACCATGGTCAGGACCTAGACACAAGATCAATTGAGTAAGGTGAGGATGTTTTTTACAACACACTATGGATATATGAAGATGCTCACCTCAGTAAGAAGGTCCTCATCTTCCACTCTACACAATGGGAGGATCAACTTGATAAATTTTTTAAGTATGCCAATAAATTTAAGAAGATTAGTGAATTAGGGGAAGATGTAATAAAAATAAGACTTGTTAGGAGGAGATATGATAGATCAATGCAGAATTAGGATACTCAAGGAACACCCACCCCTCTTAGATCTATTGGAACAGTATGAGCAGTATGTAACCAATTTGTTGAAAAAGTATGGAATCAATCTAATGCAGGTTGGAACACTCCACCAAGAGATGGTCCTTAGACAATGACATGCATTTATGCATCTTATTACTTCTCATTTACTACTGAATTTGATATTGCAACTATGGATAGATACATGTATTTGGTTCTCTAGTGTCATCAAGCCACACAAATGATGGATGAAATGGTTGACAAG
Organism: Cryptomeria japonica; assembly: GCF_030272615.1. Taxonomy (NCBI): domain Eukaryota; kingdom Viridiplantae; phylum Streptophyta; class Pinopsida; order Cupressales; family Cupressaceae; genus Cryptomeria; species Cryptomeria japonica. The sequence continues at coordinate 486,240,472 of NC_081409.1, forward strand.
CTATAAGAGACAAAGGAAACTCTAAGGGTGTCAAAGTTCCATAGAGAATGTGTTTGACCCACCATTTGCCATGGTGGATTGCTACTTAGGAAACTACCATAGCTAGAAGAGCTCCATACAAAGGACGCAAGTTTAACTTGCAATGTAATCCAATCAACATAAAGAAGGACTCAACTCTAGTGTTAGCTATATTTTTTAAGAATGACTTAGGTTATACATGTTATGCATAGACCAGTTCCAAGAAACAACACCATATGTAGAAGGTTCTAGCATAAAATCAAACTAAAAGAAGACTCTTTGTTCTCCTATGAGTAGTATTAGTAAACTCAGGTTCATGAGTAGTGACTTGCATGTCAACTGCAACCTCCATCATTTCATAATTATGTTATAGGAATAGTTTATTCCTCGGTTATAAGGAGTAGGGTTCTATAATATGTAAGGGATTAGGCCATTTTAAGGGTTCGAGAATTGATTATTTAAGGCCAATAATTAGGAAATTTAGCTTAATATGCAGCTTCACTTTCATTGCTATTTTTCTACTATTGAAACACTCTTATTACTTTTCAAATCAATACAAACAAATTGTGGGTTGCATGGTCTAGAAATGTGTCTCTATGATTGTAATGCCCGCCAAAATACCCTAAAGAAACTAAACAAGAATTTGTAGATGGAGATAAAAAATTTTCTTAATTAACATCTAATAACAACTAATGCAACACATACCATCTCCATATATTTACATTAGCTCATCAATTAACCAATATGAACATACATCATTACTCATTTCATGAATTAACTCAAGCAGAAATAACACAACATCATTAATCTTTCCCTAGGGTACTTTAGCATCATTACTTAAATTCATTTCCACAATAGCATACTACGCACATGATAGGTGTATTTCACCTTCATTAATGCATCATAATATAATTATCTACTCATGAGATATGCAACCTATAACATTACTTACTTCCCATGATATGTATAATTTTCTTTCTACCAATGCATCTATATGAATCATTCATGTTTACTAAATCCATTTAGCATCCTATAACATATTCATTTATTACTCCATGAACATTCCTCTTTCAAGATTATTTAACATTCTAACTAGCCTCTAATCATTCCATGAGATAATACAACTGATCCATAATGCAATTCCATTCTATTCCAACTATAATCCATTTATTTCCATGACTCATAAGATCACCTCTCTATAATAGTACAATACAACTAGGCCTTATTTCCAATTTCCAACTACAATTCATCTACAAATATAAGTAAATTAAATACATCATGAGCATAGCTCTTTCTACTACAAGATTTCATCTATGATATACAAAAGTATTACATTACATACATTTTATCTTATCCATTACATAAATCTGCTACAAGGTACATCCATAGTACATCATGAAGAAGAATCCACATCCACACAAGAAGAATCCAAAAGAACATCCCAATGGATAAAAAGCACCAACTTCCCAACCATGTGGAACCAAAGGAACCACCCCCTATGCTAGGAGATGACACAAGGTCCCAACACATACTCTAAACCTAAGCTGGCACCTATAACCAAGGAGACTAACCACACAAGGACTCTCAAGCAAGAACTTACATAATACAACAAGAATGAACTCCCAAAGGCATAAAACTCATCAAAACATAAATGAATCCAATAAGCATAATCATCTATCATAAAGGGGAAACATATGTAGGAGTGGAGTGTCATCACATGCCATCCTCATAACATAATAACACAAGGCACTAGCCTGATGGACATGTGGAGCCATCTCAACCTATGAGAGTCTAAGGGGGATTAGCTTACCATCTTCATGACCTTCTCGTGCTTATCCTCAAACATCCTCCCTAGGACTAAGTCATGAGGCACAAATCAATTTATCATCTTATTAATTAATCTAACTACCCAACCCATCAATTATTAGGTTATCACTTATTTACAAATCATGGAAAACTCCAATGTGCCCTGGTGGTCTAGACTTCATGCATCCTTACAATTAAGCTCATGCAAGCCTATCTCTCATGACCCCAATCATCACAAGGAAGCCCACTCCCCCCTAACATGGTCTCAAACATGACAACACAAGAGGCTCTAGAATCATAATTAGATCTGAGAACATACATAAATCTGAAATCACAAATAATCCATATGAAAACAACAATCTCATCTCATAATCATGAAACATGTGAAAGTTAACATCATGAGAACCAAAAATCAATGAGCCTCTTGGCCAAATAAACATATCAAGGCCATAAGAAATTCCATCAAATCTGAAATGAATCATCAAATAATCTCAGCAAGGCCTATCCACTTGCTGGCGCATAATCACAAGAATCTCAATCTCTCTCTTGGTGCATCAACAAGAGAGGAAGCACAAATAACTCAAATGGAGTAAAACGCATACAAAACTCAAAAATAAATCATATGAAGACATCACCAATCATAAATCAATATTAGAAAACATCATAAATGCCCTAAAAAAGCCTCTGGTATGACCCAAAATCTAACTAACATCAAACAGACTTGAAATTGGACAAAACCATAAAAATACATAGAATGGCGCATATGATTGATAGTTTAGCACATCTGAGTGATCTCTTAGCACATAGGGTGATTATCTTAGCTCATATAGGCATTCCTTTAGCGCATAGAAAAAAAGTGTAAATTTCGACAGAAAACTGCTTAAGTGCGGGATCAAAACTGCTCGAAATATAATCAGCCAAATATGACATTTTTATACTCATAGGAATCATCATGAAATGAACTATAAGAATATGTAACAAAATAAAATAATAAAATTCACCCAAGGAACTTTAATTGAAAACATAATGCAGACTTTTGGAGGAAGAACATCTCCAGCACTGAGGCAATACTCAACAACCTTGAATCTAAAACATAGCAAGCATAATATATTACTCAAATACATTTAAAAAGACATTCCACATAACAAATAACATCCATACACAAGAGGATGAGTGAAATGAAAAGGGGAAAAAGTCATGTGTCTCCTCTATGGCAGAGCCAGATTGGGAGCTCACAAAGACTGTCCTCTTTCCCAGATTCACAATCTCCATAAGATCTCATCTACCAGGTTAAAATCTCCTTAATATACAATAGAAATCTATTGAAATAATTCATACAAGACATATAAAAAATCTGCAAGATATTCCTCATGTTGAACATTCATGGCAATGCACAGGAAGCATTATTTCCAGAACTATAAACCAAGCAAAGAATTTAGAATCCCATGGCTACCCATTGCAAATCTAGGAAGGCTAAAGAGAATGCATAAACCAAATATTTTTTTTTTAACCAAATCAAACATGGAGCAAACAAGTTTCAAAACTTTGAAAGCAAAACAAGAAACCAATGTAGAGGCCTCCAACCTACAACCTGTGTGATAGTTTGTAGTTGAAAAAGAGCTCCCACAAGCCAAACCAAAATCCAACCAAGCTCCAGCCAAAACCAAGAGTGAAGAAATCCAAAACCAAGGAAGAAAACTTGCTGAGAAATTTCCAAAGAATAGCCAACCCAACCGAAAAACCTCATGGGAATGAAAAAAAAAAGCAATAATAATCCAAAAATCCTAGCCTCAATTTCGGCCAATCAAAATATTCCATTTTGGAGTATATTTTACCAAACCACCATATAATATAATTTATTCACCCATTTTGAATTTAACCAATGAGAGTGAAGGGTAGGTAAAGTAAATAAAATATACTTATTCAACTACGTGGGAATGTTTTTTATTTCTTTATTTAATTTATTGTTCTCATACACCCCACTTAGGAATAAAAGTCAAACTATTAAATAAATATAAGATAAAAATAAATTTAATTCAAAAGGGAATTAAAACCAAAAATAAATTAAAGAACCAAATAAATAAAAGATGTCAAATAAATATTAAACCATAGAAAATCAGATAAATAATTAAATAATCAAATACCATTAAAGATTAAATCACAAATATTAAATAAATATTAAACAACAATAAAGCTTATCAAATAATAAAATAATCATAAAATCAATAAATGTTAATTATCAAATAAATATAAATATCAAATAATTAAATATTCAAAACTTATAAATTAAATACATTAAAATAAACATTTCCAAATAGAAAACTATACATCAAGAGCCACATAATTACTCTAACATAATCAAGTAAATCAACCGGCATAAATTGGACTCACAATACCAAAGAACCAAGCTTACTAACTAACATGGCGAATTATGCCAAGACACTGACTACTCACAGTGAACAACTTAGACCTAGAGTATGTGAGGGGAACTCATGCCATCTCCGAACCACATAAGCCATTGGAACTAAAGACATGCTCAGACTTGTGAAGTCGGGTGGAGTCGATGTCTGGTACCTGCAAAAACTTGCAACCACAAAATGATAATACAACATATACATATACATATATAGAACAAGCAAGGGATAGAGAATCGCGATGACACATCCTGCTTGCAATGAGTGATGTGGAATCATCTCTATCACGAAGACAGTCAAACAATAGTCAAACACATCTCATAAACATCTCATAAACATCTCATAAACATCTCATCATATGTAAACATAAAGTAGGGTTAGCGTAATCATAATCATCATCAAAACCATGCTAAATCTAATCTATCAATAATCCATCACATAGTGAGCATATAAAATCCATCGAGTGCATATATCATCAAATCACATGATCAATCATGATAGTACCAACATCCATATAGATAATTAAAATAGCATATGTTCAATATTGTCTAGCATCAATCATAAGTCATTGAAGCACATGAGTAATCATCATCCAAATCATCAAAATATAGTCTAGATAAGTCTATCAAGAGCCACATAATTACTCTAACATAATCAAGTAAATCAACCGGCATAAATTGGACTCACAATACCAAAGAACCAAGCTTACTAACTAACATGGCGAATTATGCCAAGACACTGACTACTCACAGTGAACAACTTAGACCTAGAGTATGTGAGGGGAACTCATGCCATCTCCGAACCACATAAGCCATTGGAACTAAAGACACGCTCAGACTTGTGAAGTCGGGTGGAGTCGATGTCTGGTACCTGCAAAATCTTGCAACCACAAAATGATAATACAACATATACATATACATATATAGAACAAGCAAGGGATAGAGAATCGCGATGACACATCCTGCTTGCAATGAGTGATGTGGAATCATCTCTATCACGAAGACAGTCAAACAATAGTCAAACACATCTCATAAACATCTCATAAACATCTCATCATATGTAAACATAAAGTAGGGTTAGTGTAATCATAATCATCATCAAAACCATGCTAAATCTAATCTATCAATAATCCATCACATAGTGAGCATATAAAATCCATCGAGTGCATATATCATCAAATCACATGATCAATCATGATAGTACCAACATCCATATAGATAATTAAAATAGCATATGTTCAATATTGTCTAGCATCAATCATAAGTCATTGAAGCACATGAGTAATCATCATCCAAATCATCAAAATATAGTCTAGATAAGTCTATCAAGAGCCACATAATTACTCTAACATAATCAAGTAAATCAACCGGCATAAATTGGACTCACAATACCAAAGAACCAAGCTTACTAACTAACATGGCGAATTATGCCAAGACACTGACTACTCACAGTGAACAACTTAGACCTAGAGTATGTGAGGGGAACTCATGCCATCTCCGAACCACATAAGCCATTGGAACTAAAGACACGCTCAGACTTGTGAAGTCGGGTGGAGTCGATGTCTGGTACCTGCAAAATCTTGCAACCACAAAATGATAATACAACATATACATATACATATATAGAACAAGCAAGGGATAGAGAATCGCGATGACACATCCTGCTTGCAATGAGTGATGTGGAATCATCTCTATCACGAAGACAGTCAAACAATAGTCAAACACATCTCATAAACATCTCATAAACATCTCATCATATGTAAACATAAAGTAGGGTTAGCGTAATCATAATCATCATCAAAACCATGCTAAATCTAATCTATCAATAATCCATCACATAGTGAGCATATAAAATCCATCGAGTGCATATATCATCAAATCACATGATCAATCATGATAGTACCAACATCCATATAGATAATTAAAATAGCATATGTTCAATATTGTCTAGCATCAATCATAAGTCATTGAAGCACATGAGTAATCATCATCCAAATCATCAAAATATAGTCTAGATAAGTCTATCAAGCATAATATAAAAGTCAACTCTAGTCAAAATAAGTCAAATCAAGGGTGGACACTACAGTGATTGACGTCTCTTGTAGTCTAGTATATTCTCTCATTTTAATCGGCAATTTAGTATTTCATCTTTTTCATTTCATGAATCATATTGCGCATGCAAATGGTGTATGAGGATGAAGTGATAGTGCAATTTTATGGTCTTTAATATGTTTTTATATTTTTATGTGAGTTGATTGGCTTTGCATGCTTATTGGAAAAGATACTTGATTTTTTTTGGATGTTATTGATAATACTTTATTATAATGGATCAATTTTGTAATTCACTTAGTTGTGTGTAATGACTCTGTTATCTCTTGTTACCCTGATCTATCTTTTGATATTTATTTGTAAGTGAAAATATAAACTATAAAATAGTAGAGAAGAAAGACTTTGTATTTTGCATTACTAGTAGACCCCTTGATTTCAATAGAAGATGTGAATGCTAAGTTTTAACTCACCATTGTGATCCAACCATAGAGACCTTGGGAGGCTGGTAATTTCTAAGTTTCTTGTCCTCTTTCAGGAGAAGCTTTGTCTCACAAAGCTTGCATGTTAGGTGTGTCAAAAGGCCCATCAATAGGGGGTTGTGATTTGTGATGCTCTTGATGTCATATCTATTCAAGAATATTCACCTAGTCCACCCCCACCAAAAAAGAAGAAAAAGGATAATCATGTGCCCTTGTTCTCATATGATGTCACTGAAGAAGTTGGTGATACATATGTGGTTGTTAGTGCTTTAAAGGGCTCTGAAAGATGTCGAGAGAGTTGATCAACCCCAAGGATCACCCCCTAGGTATGAAGAATAAACACATGGGCATGAGGCTAGGGTTGAGGGGGAGGTGTTGCCAGAGGATAATGAGGATGAGAGGATTTTCATATCAATGAGGTTCATAGAGGATGATGAGTTTATCAAGACACTCATGTTCAAGAAATTCTAGATTAAGATGAAGATGAAAGAATTTGAAGAAAAGAAGTAGATAAATATGATGGGTGCTGATGAATGACATCATGATTAAATTGCAATGAAATTTTTTAAGGAATTAAGACTTGATGACATAGATGTCACCCTAGAGGAAGCTGGAGATATGGTGCTAAAGAGAAATGTGTTGATCATTCCAAGGATGATAGTAAAACAATTTTTTTTTTGGATTAGGTCAAACATCAAGAAGACCCTATGTTAGTGGGAAAATTTGACTCTGAACAAGGGGTGAGTGGGATAGGTTACCACCCCAGGACTAAGACTTTGGCTGCATGGGTAAGATTCAAAAAGTACTGATAAGCCAAAGTTAGTTGAAAAGGTTAAAGAGACCAAAGGGGCTGAAATATTGAAGACACACAAAGATACCTCCACTTTGGATTCTGCCACCATGACAATTCATTTTGCCTTGTTCACTAGGGATGTTTTGAAAAATATGTAGCATAAGTTAATTGAATATGAAAAGATTCAAGTTGATATGAATGAAGAAATCAATAAATTGTATATTGAGAATGTTCAAATAAAAAACCAACTCAAAGATGGAGAGGCTAGTCAAAGTAAAGAACTTGTCCTTCATATGCATGCATCACCAAAGATAACTAATGAAAATATTGATACCAAGAGAAGGATTAAAAAGAGGGAATTTTATGAAAGAGAAATTGGAGAATTGAGGAAATTGAATGAAGACAACAAATAGAAGATGTCACAATAGATTCTTTCCACATTTGAAAAGATATTGACACATAGAGAGAAATATGTTATTGATAAAATAGAGAATGTGTAAAAGGGTTGTGAGTCACTATTGAAGGCATTGGAAGTGTTCAAATAAAATAAGCCTATATTGGCATCATTGTCCAAGAGATAGCAACCAGTGCATCACACTTTGATCACTTTATGTAAAGTACTACAAAGGGATCCAAGTGCCCCTCCTACCATTAAAACAACTAAAAATATGGTGAATATTTTGATTGAAGAACTCAAATACATTTTAGCTAAGGAACCAAGGGTAAAATATAAGATTGATTCATTTCACACATTCAATCATTGGACTATCCCACAGATTTTGACTAGGACTAGTATGTCAAGGACTTCCATGTCTGGAAAAGTGAATTCAATCATATGGTTCCATGTATTCTCTCATATGTAAGAAGAAAAATATATCAATGTTGAAGGCCTTAATATTTTTCTAGATAGGATAGTCACACTAGAAAATGGGTACATAAGATTTGTATTTGAGGTACGAGCAATAAAAGACAAGAGATGGAAAGATCACATGGTGAATTTTATTGATGTACAAAAGTATAAGTGACCTAGTGACTATGATGTGTATTAATGGGAGAGACAATATTTGAAGCCCTTTGAATATTGATGTAGTGAAATGCTAGTTGATGGATGTGGAGCCTACTCCAACTTGAAATAGCATTGTTGTCATGACCGATTGCACCCATGAAGCTAAGTATGAAAACCAACAATCCTATGAAACATGCGAATACTTTTAGGACTATGGGTTGCCTTTATTGAAAGTAGACCTCCATATTATAGGCCGACTTCTTGTATGATGAATCTCTTAAAACTGATTTTTGCTGAGAAAAATGATAGAAAGTTTTCTAAAAAACTAATATCCTAAATCTACAGGGGGTGATTGCACCAAAATTGTGTAATTCTACTTGATTTCCTAAAACTATAATCAGCTACAATAAAGATCTAAATTTATCTCACATCAAATAAGATCATGAAATTCATCAGTATTTCATGTGAAGGTTCGAAGCTTCCCAATGTTTTATGAAGGAAAAGTGAATTTTCACAATATGCAACTGATTGACAATCGGATGAACACAACCCACAACTTGAATTTACTATGAAATCTCCTATTTTTGCAAAGCATAAATGAGGTAGATTAAAGGATTTAGAATTAAATCACAATAATTCTATCAGATAATTCATCTAATAATGAAAAAATAAGAATAATTGATAAGGAAATCTACTTTCTCTATTGAATAGTGAAAAATAAATCTATTACAATGCATAAAATTTGTGAGTTCCAATTGTTTTCTGCTATGTGTAGGTAGAAAATAAAGAACTAAAAAGAATAGAAGAGAGGAGAGACTTTATAGAATAATTCTTGAGAAGTGAGAGCTAAAGATAGTTCAACTCTATATTTAGTCTCAATTTCATATTTAATCTTCAAATCTAGCATGAAGTGTTCTCAAGGTCGAATCTACCCAAAAAGCATTCATAACTGCTCCAAGATGACTAATTGTGTGCCAAAATAGCTCCTTCATTTATGGTTCATGGAAGTGGGAGTCTTTTTTTATTTTGAACTACTATATTTGGCTCCAAAATCCCCATTTAGGCACTAATAATTGCATGATTTTTTGAAAGATCAAGAAACCCTTTCACTATTATTCCATGCATACATAATACATTTCTTTTATTGTTTTGCCTTATTAAATGAATTAATTTAATATTATTTAAAATAATTAATAATTTTTTTTTAATAATGTTAAATTAAAATATTATATCACGAAGGCATGTTGTTGGCTTCCTCTTTTAAATAATATAATATAACATTATTAAAAAAAACTATTTGTTTTAATAAAATTATATTATATTATTTAATAGTATAAAGGGCATGCAAAGTGTTTAATGTCTCGACCCTTTTTTAAACACAAGGGTTCTATACATAGCACAAGTCAATGACCTAAAAGTCATGACCCTTGTGGCAAGAAATAACATGAAGTGATTTATTTTAAAAAATAAATCAAAAGAACCCATCACTCGATCTAGGGCATGGTAAAAGGGAAGAGAAACCCTAAAAGTATTTCATTATTTTCATTTTGTATCTTCTTTGAAGGAGCTCTGCTCTTGGCTAGCATCATGCATTTTTGTTGGAGCTCAAACTAGGGCTACTCTACATGTGTTTGAACTGGGACTTTGAGGCTTGAACATGGACTTCTCAACTGGGTATGCTTTATTTCTCTCCCATTTATGTAATATCTCTTTATCTCTTTGCCAAAATATCTATCGCAGAATCTTTGCCTCTTTGCATGCATAAATTTAGGGCTTTTTGTAAAACCATTTACACATGCACTCTTTGCATGAATTCAAACTATGGCTACTTTTATTTTAGATTTTTATTCTCTTATGCATGAAGAGAAATGTCTTTGATGGATTTTGATTATGTCAAGGTATTTGTAGACTGTGCTTGACTGCATTTAAAATATTCAAGGGGTATTCTATGTCTCTGTGTCTATGCTTATGCATTAGGGCTTGTGGTATTTGTATGCTTTGATACTATCATTTACCTTATCTTTGTTCTATTTGTGCTCACTACATCTCTTTGGCTTATATATCTTGATTGCAAAGTGGTCTTTCTCACATTATATTATTGTATTTACAATATAAACTGCTTAGTTTTTGTTCTTTGACTATTCTATGTGTCAATCAAACGGTCCACACTCCTTTAGGTTATTTGATTTTAATGTTCTTGTCAAAAACCCTTAACAAAAGTAGCCATATATCTAATTTTGAAACCTTTGTCTCTTACGTTTGGAGCTTATGTTACTTTGTGTTAAAATTGCAAGGTTGATTCTATCATGTCTGATCTGCACTTGGATTGTTGAAATAGACTGTGAAGTCTTTCTTTTTCACATTCACTATTGTTGTTCTATGTGTTCATTACCTTCCATGAGATCTACAGGTTGTCTGACTTACTCTAGAATTTTCTCTGTACTATATGTTAAATACTCTATCAAACCCTTTCCCCTTCATTATGACATCTTTATATGTCATCTTTACACACAATGATATTATGTATTCTAGAATCATATGCTCACTCTTTTCAATTTTCCATAACTACCATAATCAACTTTCATTATTCTTTGTTTGTGGCTTTGAGTATGAAAGAGACATATTGACTTCTTATTATCACTATACACTTCTTAGAAGGCTGCAATATTGAAGATGTTATTATGATGAGGATCTCTATCTTAGACCTTATTACTAGGCATCAAGGTTTTGTTTTCTATGACTGCACTCTTGAGTTCTATACTGATCATTATGCACTACTATACTCTTGTGTGCCCAATGTCTTAGTCTTTCTCAATATGTATTATTCCATATTTGTTGCTACTGAGATGAATTTGTGTATCATAACTTTATACCTTTGTAGATGTTAGCAACAATCAAGAAGGAAGATTGAGAGGGGGGTGAATCAATCTTCACTGGAGTAAAGTACTTAACCACTAAAAATAGATCTAATAAACTATGGAAATAAGAAAGGTAGGCAAATTGAAAGCACAACACACAGCACCAAGGTTTTGACATGAAAAACCAGTTAAGGGAAAAACCATGGTGGGAACCTACCCACATTAAGATGATACTTTGTAGTAGTATATGAAAATATTATAATGGGGAATGCACATGCATTCAGGCACACTTCCTAGAGCTCACTTCTCAGATATAATGGCCCAGAAGGCTACAACCCTCAAGGAAGTCTCACTGACTTACAACAAGATTCCAACTACAATCCAAAAGAAATGAACTAAAAGAATAGAATCTTCAAATGCTTAAACACATATGTCTGCCTTGCAAAACCAATCTCTCCTCAAACTCAACACTGAAAGATAAATTACTTGTTCACACATAAACCTCTCTCTAATAATGCAGACACAAAATCGACACACAAATTACATGAATATAACACCTATATATACAAATCATCAACCCTGATAACAAGGTCGGCTAAACCCTAACCCTCAACTACACAATTACAAAATTACATCACATGATATAAGAATCAACCACCAAACCAATATAATGGTTTACATACCATAGTATGGTCCTAAATCAAATTCCCAAACATACAACTCCACCAGAAATCAGACCAAGATCAACTGCAACACGCTACACCACCAGAAATACCACATAACACACAAATCAATACCAGTTAATGGAAACCACCAAAAAATCACACAACGATCAATACAGATTTCCAAAACAAATAGGAAACAACTAGGAAACACCAAAAAGCATGTTAGAATCATCAAGAATAGTTGCACCAACACCATTTTTCAAATCTTCATCAGTCAACATCTAAAAGCTCAAGAACACAACCAATCAACAATTTTCATGAATAAAAAGACATTGCAGAGCACCAAATCATGATCCATCTAAAATGAAGATACACAAGACCATCCCAAACAATATCCCAAAATCTCAGCACTATATCTAATCATACCGGAATATACCAGAGGATATACCGAAATTTGTAAAATAGTGATGAGAAAACCAACACTACAAACTAGATCAGAATGTCTTTCCAAAGTGCAATCATCGAAACAAATCATAGGAATATGTTGACATAAATGACAACAACATATCCTAGTAGTATTAATGCATGACAATATCCAACCATCTCCCCCTTTGGCATTGATGGAAACACATGGATGTGAAAAATAGTCAATGCAAAGAAAAGAAGATATCACTAGCAAACTCCCCCTAGGATCAGGACTTAGAAATAAGTTTTTCACATGATCACTCTCCCCCATTGATAGCAATGCCAAAGATCTAAAAATAGAAAACCAAAATCTCCAAAATAGAAACATGAATCTCTCTCCCCAAAACACAGACTACTCCAACAAAAGAGAAACACCAACACACCAATCCGAATAAAAAGATAAAGCTCTAAAATCCATCAGATTGATGCAACTCAATGCATCTAGTTCTCATCAAGAGGGTTAGATACCCCTAACTTGTCTCTCAAATAGAAAAATGTATCCTCAAACATAGGCTTAGTGAAAATATCAGCAATTTGTTCTTTTGTAGATACATACTCCAGCTTCACCTTCTCTTCACTGACTTGCTCTCTCAAGTAAAGTTTAGTCTTTGAATGTTGTACCAGATTCTTTGACATGTTGATAGCACTAAAATTATCATAGTATATAATAGTAGGATCATCATGAATAACTCTAATATCTTTCAACATTTGCTTCATCCAAACTACCCGAGTGTAATTATTAGAAGCAACAATGTACTCAGCTTCAGCAGTAGATAAGGATATTGAATCTTGTCTCTTCCTAATCCATGAAACCAATTTCTTACCAAGAAGAATGTTCCATTGGTAGTGCTCTTTTGGTCATCAACATCACTATCCTAATCAGCATTTATATAAGCATAAAGAATGAAATCATTATTCCTCGAATATCATAGACCACAGTCCACAGTTCCCGTATCTGAAAATCCTCTTAAAAACAGTGACATGACTCTCTTTCAAATCAGCTTGATATCTAGCAGCCATACACACTCAACATGCATAATGGCTACTCTAGTTTGAGTTATATGTAGCAGTCCACCAACCATAGATCTATACAAAGTTTGATTAGCTTTAGGAGATTCACCATTTTTAGATAATTTACAACCAGTCACCATAGGAGTTCCAATTGGTTTGGAGTCATCTAACCCAAACTTCTTCAGCAATTCCTTCACATACTTAGTTTGAGATATGAATATACCTTTTCCTATCTGTGCAATCTGAAAACCTAAGAAAATTTTCATCTCACCAATCATAGACATCTCAAATTCCTTTTGTATATCACTAGAAAACTTCATGCTCAAGTTATCATCACCACCAAAAATAATATCATCAACAAAGACTTCAACAATAAGGATGTTATCATTTTCAATCTTAAAATACAAATTACTATCAGCAAAACCTTTAGTAAATCCAATTTCAACAAGTATTTATCTAGTCTAGCATACTAGGCTCTAGGGGCTTGTTTCAATCCGTAAAGAGATTTCTTCAATTTACATACCATGTCTCCATCATCCATCAAGTTGTTCAATGTAGACTTCTTCCTCAAGATCACCATTCAAAAAGACAAATTTGACATCCATCTGATATACCTTGAAATCTTTATAAGTGGCATAAGAAAGCAATAGTCTAACAACTTCAAGTCCAGAAACTGAGGAAAAAGTCTCCTGATAATCAATTCCTTCTTGCTGTGAGTATCCTTTGTAAACTAGTCTTGCTTTATTTCTAACAACTTCACCAGCTTCATTAAATTTATTTTTGAATACCCATTTAGTACTAATGACATTCTTATCCTTGGGTCTAGGTACAATTTCCCATGTATTATTCTTTTCAATCTAATCTAGTTCCATATCTCTCATCCAATTTTCATCTTTACAAGCTTTGGCAACATCTTTAGGTACAACTTTGGAAATCAAACATACTTCTTCAACAACTAATCTTCTTCTAGTCATCACACCCTTATTCTTATCACCAATAATTTTATTTTTAGAATGATTTAGTTTTATATACCTTGGATTCTTCTAATTGTTTTTATTATCGGGTTCCTGCATTCCTTCACCAGTAGCAACAACATCTGAATTAATTGGATCATTCTGCTTAGGTTCTTCAGGATGAATAGGTGTTAAAACAATGTGCTGACCATCATCATAACTATATTTTTTGATCTCTTTCCCAAGTTTCTCATCCACCTTCACATTTGCACTTTCTACAATCTTTCTCAGTCTCTTATTGTAGCACCATTAGGCTTTGATCTTTGTAGAATATCCAAATAAAATTCTCTCATCACTTCTAGCATCAAGCTTTCCTATTTCCTCATCTCTCTTGATATAACATTTGCTACCAAATACTCTGAAATATCTCACAGTAGGAACATGACCAAACCATAACTCATAAGGGGTCTTACCAGTATCATCTTTGATGTGAACTCTATTGAATTGATAAATAGTAGTGCTAATGGCCTCTCTCCATTAAATCTTTAGAACATTTCCTTCAATCAACATAGTTCTTGTAGCATCCAAAACAGTTATGTTCTTCCTCTCAACAACTTCATTCTGTTGAGGGGTTCTAGGAGCAGATAATTGTCTTCTAATCCCATGCTTCTTACATAATGAATTGAACTCACCAGAACAAAATTCTCCACCTCTATCAAATCTCAAGCACTTCACCTTTAATCTAGACTCAGTCTCAACCTTAGCTTTGAATATCTTGAATTTATCAAATTCTTCTTTCTCCTTCAAAAAGATAACCCAAATCATCCTAGAATAATCATCAATTAGTAGCATTAAATATTTATCACCCTGCACACTTCTAACATTTTTAGGTCCACACAGGTCAATATGTACAAGATCCATCAATCCTTCAAATGTATATTGTTTTCTTTTGAAAGAAATCCTTGTTTACTTACCCAACTGACATTCCTTACATACAAGATTATCAGGCTTGCCAATCTTAGGCAAATCTCTAACAATATGTGTAGAACTGATCTTAATCATTGAATCAAAATTTACATGCCACATTCTCCTATGCCACAACCAACTTTCATCAATCAGAGAAATCAAACAAATTTTCTCACCAACATTCAAATGAAAATTTTTACCTTCAGTCCTAGTCCCAGATGCAATCTCTATACTAGAGGCATTCAAGATCTTGCATTTACCATCCTTGAATTATAGATCATAACCTTTATCAACCATATGTCCAACACTCAAAAGATTATGCTTAGAACCTTCAACATACAAGACATCATAAGTGTTATGCTTGCCATCAAAAGAAATAGAACCTCTCCCATAGATTACATGAGCTTTGTTATCTCCAAATATAACTATTTGACCATCATATCTCTCCATGCTCACAAATTTGCTTTTATCACCAATCATGTGATGTGAACAACTGTTGTGAATTACCCATTCATTTTTCTCTTCAACCTTAGTAGCTAAAGCCTTCTCCTCAATATCACAACAAGTGGAATCAACAGGTAAGGGTCTATTTTGTTTAATGGCAATAAATATAACTTCATCTCCTTTTGATTCTTCATCTGTAACACCTTCATTTGCAGCATAATAACAATTCTTATGATTTTTAAACTTCCAGTTAGACTTGTAAGACTTATCATACTTCTCATGCTTTTCATATCTATCATTCCTATCATTCTTATCAAACTTATCATGCCTTTCATACATAGCCATTCTCTCTATGCATCTAGAAGAAAAATGTCCTATCTTATTACAAGAGAAACATTTTAAAGGAAAATTTCCATCATAGTTACTAGCACCTTTAGGCAATATCTAGGCAATCAATGCTTCAAGTTCATCTAGCTCTTTTTCTTGCTCTTCCATCTCTTTTTTCTCTCTCTCTCTCTCATATCTAGATATTCTGCATTCACCAAGATCATATTTCTTACTTATCAGATACAAATGCAGATCCTCTAAATGTTGTCTTAGACTTTCCATGTGATTCTCCAAATTCACTCAGCTCAAATGAAGCAATCTTTCCAACCAACACATCTCTTGCCACTATACTCACACTCCAAATCTCATCAATAGTAGTAACTTTATGTTTATAAGCAGGAGGCAATAATCTCTACACCTTAGCAATAATTTCATCTTCCTCAATAGCTCCATGAGCACATCTGATACCTAGGACAAGGCCATTCACCTTAGCCATAAAAGAGTGTATGTTTTCATCATCTCCCATCTTCAATATCTCATACTTTCCTTTTAAACTCTGCAACTTAGCAACCTTCACTTGTTTATCACCTTCATACATAATCTCAAACTTCTCCCTGATCTCATATGCAGTTTGAAGTCCCATTACATTTGTCAACTTAGAATCAGTCGAGGCACTAAGCAATGCTTCCTTCACTATAATATTATGTTCTTCTTCCTTGATCTCATCAAGAGTAGATGGTCCATTCTAAGGAACAATATAGGTAGTCTCTATAATCTTCCAATAATCTTCACCAAGACATTTCAAGTGCACTTTCATCTAGTTCTTCCATATAGTATAATTGCTTCCATCAAACCTCTGATTATCCTTCTTAAAGAAAACTCCTTGAGCTATCATCCCAGATCTCCTCAAGTGATTAAGCTTCTACCGAAGGATCTAGCTTTGATACCAATTGTTAGCAGCAATCAAGAAGGAAGACTGAGAGGGGGATGAATTAGTCTTCGCCGAAATAATAAACATAACCACCAAAAATAGATCTAATAAACTACAACAATAAGACATATAGGAAACTTGAAAGCACAATACACAACACCAAAATTTTGATGTGGAAAACCTAGTTAAGGGAAAAACCACAATGAGAATCTACCCATAGTAAGATGATACTTTGTAGTAGTATGTAAAAATATTGCAATGGGTAATGGATATGTGTTCACGCACACTGCCTAGAGCTCACTACTCAAATATAATGGCTTAGAAGGCTACAGCCCTCAGGGAAGTCTCATTGACTTACAACAAGATTTTCACTACAATCCAAAAGAAATGAACTGAAAGAATAGAATCTCCAAATGCCTTGTTGGTTCCCAAAACCACAGATTGGATATCAAAGAATTTTGAATCAGTCTTGGCCAACAAATGGGAATGATAAATAGATCAAATTCCCCTATACTTTAAGCTTCGCTAAACCAAGGCAGGTGAACCTATATCTAAAACCTAAAACTATAGGTTAAAGAATTTTCTATAGTGAATTTAAGAAATTAGGTGACTTCAAGATGGCAATTGTTCCTGAATCTAATCTTATTATCTGAAAACTATAACTGCTTGTTCAAGTAAATGAATATTTATAAGGTATTGGTTAAATGAATTATAAATATGATCCCTTGATAAAAATTTCTCTGAAAATACTTGATTCAAATACACAAAATCAATACAAGACCAATGCCTTGATTCCTTACTGGTTTCATATCATTTCAAATGAAAAATCCTAAGTGTAGCCTTAGAAATAGTTTTAATAACTTGTTAATGAAACAAGACCATCATCTCAGATGTGTCTATATAAACTATAATTAAAATGTAACATCCAGTTAGTCTTACTGAATTTAGCTTTACTTTGAAAGACTAAGAAGACAATTCGAAGTTTGCCAACCAATCCTTCAAACTAATGTTCAAACTGAAAATCAATCTTAATTATAACAACATGAGATTACACAATGAAACAATCTACACAAATAGATTTATCTAAGGAACTGATCAATCAATTAAAAATATAGAGACCATCATGAATGAAAAACACTTGAATCTTTATATTAAAAATATGATACTTAAACCAATTGATTTTAGTGTATATCATCCATCAACTTGATACTTCTAGACAACGAGTTCATAAGAAATGCATAAAAGATTGTCTTGATATAAAACTATATATTTCTCATATCTGTCTTTCCTAAAAGATCCTCCATATATAGATGACGATTCGGTTTGAAAAATGAAAGTGCATACCCTTTCATTAAAACTAAAATTATCAAGAAACTAACTAGAAACTAACTACCTAAAAACTGCCCTAACAATATTAACAAACTGACAGACTATAAGACAAAGCCACATCTTTGAACACCCTTTTGATATTTATGGTTGATCTCCAAGCATTTGACCGCACTTCTAAATATGCTTCAAGTATCCCTTGATTTTTTGTAGGTAGCTGCATCATAGATGATATCTCTAACCATAATCTCCATAGTGACGAAGTTTCCCATATGCTCAATTGTATTTGTCATTTCAAGTCCATCAAACTAGGAAATGTTATGGGAAGCACTGAGAAGACTTTGGCATTCTACAATCCATTTATCCTTATCCTTAATCTGTCCATTCTGATCTTCAATCTCTAGAAAACCATGTTATACTATTTCCTTACATTCCTCAAATTCATTTCGCAATTCTGTGTCAAAGTCTTCATGCTCTTTTAACATCTTTTGTATTCCTTCAATAACTTTAGCATCTGCATTGGCCATTGTCTTATCATGCAATAGTGTTCCTAGTCTATTATAAATCTGGTTGTGGGATACTACATTATCCATATTCTTCTGAAAACAACCCAAAAATCTTCAAGGAAACCCTACAAATTTTCAAATCTTTTGGTCAGTTAAATAGAGGCTGCATCAGCCCTCACACTTTGCATTTGCCTTTTAAACTTTTTTTTCTCCAATTGCACTTCTTCACATCTCTTTTTCCACTGAGACCCATCATGGATTTGTGGCAGAGTCTGTCCTCCTCTTTTTATCAATTCTTCATATAGCCGCTTGCACTAATCTCTTTCTCTGATCACTTTGACTAATTGGGCTTTATTAAATTTTGAAATATCAATGCCCATGTCAACAATAACAATAGGATCCACTTCAGCCACTTTTAATTTTATCATGTGACCAAAAGCTTTGTCCACATCAATGATTTTTGGCCTCTTATTTGGAGGGTAAAGAGCCCATAAAATAAAAGCCTCTTCATTATGGTCAAATCTAGAACTGACAAACACATCATTCACCCCTTGAATATCCAATTTAAAATCCTTATTCTCAAAATGTAACATGCTATCAAAAATAAATGATGCAGTTATATCCCATCTTGCAAAGATGATGACTCCTGGTTCACTAAGAATATGTCTTCCACTTTGAGGGGTTATAGTGGTCAATTCTAAACTGATTTCTTCCTTTAGTTTCCCCAATAATTTTGATTCTTTTTTAGGGGTTACATTTGGCATAGAGTCTCTCAATTTTTTACCTTTGAAATTATATAAAAATAATTTAAATTCTTATGACTTAATAAAAACATCATCACAGAAAGACAAAATACTCATCGTATCTTGCATCACTATGGATGTTTAGCTTGGAAACAATTTGCTCTTGTAAGTCTGGCTCTTCTGATGTGTCTAGTGCTTGATGCCTAGATATCATTTCAACTTCTTCTGACTCACCTTCACTCTCCTCTTCTTCAGTTTCCATTTCTTGCAATCTCTTTTTCTTTTCTTCTAATTCTTTTTTTTTAATTCATCAATGGCTAACTGGGCCTATTCCTCCTCCATGTTTTTAAACATATCCTCTGCTTCCAAGTAAACATGAAAATAATCTCCCTGATTTTGACTTTTCTTGCAATTGTGAATATATCCTTAAGGGTCATAATTCACCCTAGTAGTATATTTGAACAAATTGTATTCTTTAAGTAGTTTCCTATCAATGGCTTCATAATCCTTTGTGGATACAATGGTTAAATCCTAGAAAACTAAGAGTCCCAAGCATGAAAGTTTGCTTATGCATATCTCCAAAATGTTTGGCATTTGAAACACTTAATTGTCTTGCAATCTCCAAATAAGCAATCCTGTCTGGTACAGATTTTGGTAGCACATATGGGGTTCCTTCAAAACCATAAATCTTGAAGCAAGTAAAATCCTTATGAACAAACCAATCTCCCCAATTGTGATTGGAAATACCTCTCTCATCAAAAACAACAGGTCTCAGAAATCTTTTAACTTCAGTGGAAATAGATCCTTCACATGGCACACCATACATCTAGTATAGTGGCTTTACTATTATCTCTTCAAACTTAATGTAGTTTGACTTCACATATTGTGAGTCCCAAAATGATGTCCACATTTGCACTAGTTGTTCTTTACCTTCACCATCCACTATATTCGATTTTAAGCTCATTGGCCACTTGCCCCGAAATATTGCATAAATTAAAATCAAATGCATCAACAATGAGTAGAATTTAAAAGTGGGCTCCTTGTTATCTCGGAGGTTCAAGAAACACTCATGTAATTTCTCTGCAAGATAAGTATCATAATCAAAGGGTATTGGCTCATACATCTGTACATTAGTTGCCAACACCAGTGGCCCAATATTAGCTACATTAGGGACCTCTATACCTCTAACATATCTGCATGACATATAGGTGTATTGTAAGTAGTGTCTGAACATATCCATATTAAATGGGGGACCATCCTTTTCTATCACAATGCCCTTCTCAACCCTGTGAAAGGCTAAGTTCCACTCTTTGTAGGTAGTATCCATTTTAACAAATTCCTCCTCTAGTTCTTCAAATAACAAGGGTATATCAAGGTTATGGTCTAAGCTAAAAACTTTGTTTATGGTGCCACGACTAAATCTGATAAACTCTTCACAATTTGGAAACTGAATGCATGTCTTCATAGAATTATAGTTTTTGACCAAGACTTCCATCAGTCTAATATTTATGAAAACATTTGGAACAACCAGTTTACCTAAGTTGGTTATCCATGGGTTACAAATTAGTACTTCTTTTTCTTTTCTCAAAAAATGAAATAGGAAGAGTTCATAACCGCTCACCTTTGTCCATACATATCCAACCCTTTTAAACCTATCTTCAACATGGTCTTTTTTGGGAAAATGTTGTTTTGACCTTTTTGATTTTGGACTTGGATACTGCAATTGATCAATAATGTCTTGATTTAGTTTTCGTGTGGGAGGGACTTCTGCTATTTTTTATTTTTTAGATGTGGATTCTAAGCCCTTAGCACTCCTCTTTCTTCTTGATGAACTTGAAGCCTCCATGATGTGTGAAGAACTGTAAGCAATAATTCTTACCTTGTGTGTTGTTTATTAAGATGCAGTCTACATTTGGTTCTTAATTCATCTCGTGTGAGCCATCAATCTATTCAATTGTAAGCATTAAATACAAGCTACTTTGGTTTTAGTTTTGAATTGCATATGTAATGGCTCATCGATATATGCTTTCCTGATGAATTACTCCCTTTGCACCATCAGAAATGTTTCATTCCTTAAGTTACTTTGTTTCTTATTGGTGTGTGTCTTCTCGATGCCTCCATTGGGTATCGACATAACCTCAAACAGCTTCTGCTGATAGTTATTTTTTCTTCGATGAACCTCCTACTTTGTTATTTCCATTGGTTATCGAGTTAGCTTTAAATGATGCATCTTGATCTCTTTAAGTTATGCTGATGACTAATGTCTCTCTTCCTATCGGTGTAAGTTTTACCGATAGCCTTATCGGCTATTGACAAAATAGTAATCTGCATGTTCTGATAGTGAAAGCTACACCAATGATACTTTAGTAATTACTAAGTCAGTGTATATCCTCCTGATGTGTCTATCGGGTATTGGGATAACTCCTATCCCCTTCTTGTGATAATTAATCACTTACCAATGACCTTTGGCTTTGCTAATGTGCTTTCTTTGGGGTAAGCTACACCGATGGTTTGATATGCTTATAAAATGTGCTCCCCTTAATGAAATATACATGTTTATGATTTCTTATATAAATTGAAAAAAACCTCACAAAAGCTCAATCTTTGAGATATTACACAGATCTTGCTTCTTTGGCTAAATTTGTCAAAGTGAAAGCCTTATCTTACTCAGTGCCACCCCCTAATTACCTAGCTGATGGTTGACTCTCTAGAGATAGATCATAGATGGATGGGAATTGATGTTGTAGGGTCATTTCTACACATAAAACTTTAGCAATAATTATTCTCATGATAAAAAATACTTATTGGAAATCATAAGCAAATAGCATCTCAATAGCATAAATAATTTTGACAAATTATGTGCTAGTAGTGGCTCTTTTTGGGGACGTATGTTTCTTTATGAATATAGAAAGATCCTAGTTATCTCTGGAAAGAAGAACAACTATCTACTAGAAACCATAAAAATAAAAAACAAAAAACAATCCTAATTAATATGTACAAAGAACTACTCCCTTTTTTACTTAGTAGAAGAAGTGCTTGAGATATTGCCCATGGGTAGGGAATTCTTGAATCTCTCCATCAGCATTCTGCAGAATGTATGAATTTTCTCCTCCCTTCTCCACAATGACATAAGGGCCTAGCCAAAGTCCTTCAAAGTTTATTTGTTTCTCTTTGTCCTGATCCTTAGCATTCCATTTTAATACCCAATCTCCCTCTTTAAAAGTTCTGTCAGGTGCCTTTTTATCATGCAATAATTTGATCTATTGCTACTTTCTGATGTTCTGCTTCTGAGATTCTCTTCTATACTCTTCCAATTCTGCTAACTAATCCATCCTATCCTCTATGAAATTTACATCCTCTAACTGCTCTTGTCTCACAAATTTCTATACCAGGAGCAGATTGTTTCGAGGAAATTTTGCTTCTTTCCCATATACCAACTCATAAGGTGCAAATCCAGTAGACTTCTTGATGGCAATCCTATCCACCCATATCACTAAATATAATTTTAAATCCCAAGACCTTTTATTATTTCTCAACATCCTCTTTGATTATTTTGAGTAAATTTTTGTTACTAGATTAAACTTGTAAATTTCTTTGTGGATGATAAGGCAAAGAATAAGATACAACAATGCCATATGACTCACAATAATCAGAAAACTCCTTAAAATTGAAGCACATTCCATTATCAACCATAATTTTATGAGGTACACCAAACCATTTCAAGATATTTTCTATAAGAAATTTTATTACCACCTTACTTGTGGCTTTCCTAGTTGGGATTTCCTCCACCCACTTGGTAAAACAATATGTTGCTGCTAGAATCCACCTATGTCCCCCACTTGATTTGTTTGCTATCTCTCCTATGAAGTCCATGCCCCACATTTGGAAAGCTTACTTAGTTTGCATGGGTTTAAGAGGCAATGCTCCATTATATTTTAACTTCCCTAAAAACCTTTGACAAGCCTCACATTTCCTAACATATGCATGACAATCCTTGAAGAGTTGGGGCCAATAATAACTAGCATGTAATATCTCATGTGCATTGGTTTTAGCAAAAAAATGTCCACATACACATTCATGCAACTCCTCAAGGATTTCTTCTGCTTGATCCATGTCTAAACAAAGGAGTAGGACACCATCTTGATTTTTTGAATATAAATCTCCTTGTAGAAAATCATATGTAGCCACTTGAAGCTTGATTGTCCTCTTTTGGCTATCAATGAGACCTTCTTGACATTTTATATGTTTTAGATAATAAACAACATATGTATACCATGGACATCTTTCAATGCTTACCTCTGAGTTTTCTAGATCCACTTGATTTATTTGTGATGCTTCTAATTTGGAATCTGCCATAAGTTTAGCGAGGCCTTGCCCTCTAATAATCTTGGTGATTTGTAGATCTATGTTGAATTCCTAGACTGATTAATCCACCTGCACCTGTGACCAGTAGTCTCAGTCTGTCTGAAAATATCTTTTACTACTGCATTAGGCACATATGCAACCACATTTTCTCCTACTAGGCATGGCCTAAAATATTTTATAGCTTTAACCAATGCATAAGCCTGTTCCTCATTTAGATCATAATTTAACTTAGATGCCTACAATGTCTTACTGAAAAATGCCACAGGTTGTTCATATCCTTCATCATTTTTTTGTAACATGACAACTACTATGGTATGGTAAGATGCAAAAGAAAACACTTGGAAAGGTTCTAAAAAATCAAGAGACTTGAGGACTATGGCTTGTTTAATGGACCTCTTGATACTTGCAAATGCTTCTAGGGCTTCATTTGTCCATTTGATGCCAAACCCTTTCTTAAGCATCTTAGTAATTGGTTTTACAATTTCTGAAAAATTTGAGACAAATATTCTGACAATTTATTTGTCCAAAGAATGACTGGATAACATTAATAGTTTTAGGTATCTAAATTTTATCTATAGCAGTTATTCTTTCAAGATCAATTCTAACACCTTTCTTTGATACAATATGTCCTAACAATTTTCTTTCTGTTACTCCAAAAATGACACTTTTTTGGGTTAAGAGAAACACCATACTCTAGTGCCCTTATGAAGATCTTCTCCAAATCATTACAATGCTCTTCTGCTTTCTTTGAATAAGTTGTCAAGTCATCTTGATAAACAACTAGAATCAATCAAACCTTCAAATCCCACATCCATAGCCCTCTAGAAAGTAGCTCTTGCATTAGTGAGTCGAAAAGGCATTCTAGCATAGACATCTGTCCCCCAAGGTGTTGTAAAGGTAGCTTTATATTGCTCTATTTCCTTGACCTTCACGTAATTATACCCTGAGAATCCATCCATCATGGAAAGAAATTCATTCCCTATAACTTTTTGCAACAAAGCTTCCATGTTAGGCAAAGCATAATGGTCCTTTAATGAAGATACATTCAGATTCCTAAAATCCACACAAAGTCTTATATCACCATTCTTCTTTCTAATAGGTACCAAATTGGACACCCATGTTGAATGTCTGATTGGTTTTATGATCCATGCATTCCTTATTTTCATCAATTCCTACTTCATCTTTGGGGCTAGGGTTGGATTCATAGGCATTTGTCTCTATCTAAAAGGTTTGGCATCTAGCTTCAAAAGAATTTCATGTTGAAAGAGGTCTTACCTATATGCTTTAAGGTCATCATATGACCATGCAAAAACACATCTGTATTTTCTTAATAAATTTATCAAGGTCATTCTGATTTTTGGGGTAAGTCTTTTTCCAATGAACACTTCTCTAGGATTGTGTTCACTTCCAAGATTTATCTTCTCAACATCCTCTTGTGTTACAGGGCTGGATTTTAGATCAACTCTATTCTGATTATCAAAAATTATTTCCAATGCCACCAACCCTTTTGGGATCTTATTTGATTTTAGTTGCAAGATCTCTTTCCCAAACAAAGTGTCTTTACCATCCTGAATTTCTACATACGTAGTCAAATCAATTTGTTGATCTTCATATTGATCCTTGCATATGAGAAATTTCAATAGATCATGATAATCATCAAAAACTTGCCAGTTTTTTATGTTATCTAGTACTGCTGGCCTTGTTTTGATTTCCACTTGAGTTATTTCATCAAAAGGAATGTTAGTATGCATGATTGCAAGGTTAGCCATGAAATATGCTAAGATGTTATTTGATCTTTTTGTCTAATTTATCGCAAAGGCATAAAAAACTTCTATGGAATCCCAAATTTCATTCCTGTAATGTCTCAATTTTGAATTCTTAGCAGCAAATGTTTTTTTAACCTGAGATATAATTAGTTTTGAATCACCATATACTATCAGTATTTTATCCCATGCGTGCCTATAATTCTGATTCCTAATAAGAGAGCTTCTTATTCCGCTATGTTATTTGTGCATTCAACTGCTAAAAGGAATGAGTATTTAAAAGACTTGCCATTAGGAGATATAAACACAACTCTAGCCCCATTTCCATCTTTGCTACATGCCCCATCAAAATACATTTGCCATATCATTTTTTAATTTTCTTTAGGATGCATTTCAATTTGTTCTATATTTGACATGGTAGGTTCTACTATACTTACATGAAAATTATCCATGTCCATATGGAAAAAAAAATGTCATCTGAGTTGGGTCCACTTCCTCAATGATGTATGATGACCTGGGTTCTCTATCAATCCTAACCTCTATGCCATTTACTAGGATGGTTGCATATGATAAATCCAATTGCACATGTCCACCCACCAAAGTAGACCATTGTCTAGATAAAAGTATCCCATAACTTGCAGGCACCTCCACCACTATGATACCCGTTTTGTAAGAGGCATCAGGGCATGCTGGAAATTTGAATTCCATATCTTTTATGATTCCCACCATAGGTACTGGTCTATTGTCCATAGCATAACATTTCCCATATGAGGTGTCAACATTCATTCCTAGTTCCTTCATAACATCAACCAACATAATATTTACTGTTGCCCATGAATCAATCATGAAATTCTTGACAAGCTTGTTATTAATCAACAATATTAGATAGAATGGGTCCACCTGGTTTAGATTCTTAACCAAAGAAGTACCTAGAAAAACCACTGGTGTATTCTCATCAATTTGTCGCTGCTTAGGGTTCTCTTGACTGATTTTACCGACATTAGATATTATTTTTACTGTTTCATCTCTATAATCAGGGAATTTCATAATCTCAAGTAAAGGGAGGGAAATTTTCACCTGGGACAGAGCTTGGGACATACAAGAATTACAGCTTGAAACTTTCTTACCAATTGTTTTCTTATCAAGAGGTTTTGTTAACCTTGGAAGTTCTACCTGTTCATTTTGTTTTGATATCTTCTCGTTCCCCCTTTTTAGATTGTCATCTTTACTATCATTCTACTTTGGTATTTTTGCAAACATCCTTGCTGGACTTCCTTGATCTCCATTTATTGTTTTGTTCCTCAATTGATAATTACTCTTATCCTATGATATTGCTACTATTGTATAAGCCTTCTTCTCTTCATCTGTTAGGAAAAAAATTCTTAGCAAGGGTGGTTCCTCTTCATTTGATAATACTTGTTGCATACTACTATTTTGTTTTATCCTTCTCAGACATACATCTTATACATATTCTTCTTCTAATGAACTATAATCATCTCTACCCCAAAATGGTTCAGAGGAAAGTGCATTTATTGTGGGTCGTTGATCTTCATCTTAGCTTTCATCTTCTAATAAACTTTGAGCAATCACACACTAGTCAGGTGCATGAGGTAACCTACAAATGTCACACCATGGTCAATCTTCTACTAAATGATTACTTTTCTTCAATGGAGCAGGAGTCTCCTTATTTTGATTTGGCTTCTTAGGCTTACCATCCTTCCAATTAGAATTGTATGGCATGTCATGGAGTTTAGGCCTATCATTTTTATAATTTGATGGTCTATCATTTTTATATGCTTGTGGCCTATCATTTCTATTCTATCTTCCTTTCATATCTTTTAGCATATCCATTATTTCTTTGAAATCGTCTCTTTTTAGAGCCCTGAAATTATATAATTTTACATCATCTCTCTTATTTAGTCTACCAAAATCTTTCCTATTGTTTTCAATAGTAGCAGCAGTTTTAAAAGCTTGTTACAATGTTGTAGGCTTGTGTGATCTGATCTCATAATGAGTCTTACTATCAAATGCACTTACGTAAAAATGAATTAGGAAGGAGATTGTTGGAATTTTTTATGATTATGTTGTGATTGTCATTGATGGACACACACTTGCATTGAGATCATTTTTGTATGTATTAGATAAAGCTCAACCGGTACATGTTCCAACCAGTATGATGCATTATAGTCCTTAGGCTATTGGTGTTTTGCAGAAAGTGTTTACCGATCTGAAGCGGTTCGAGGATCTCAAGGGGTACGAAGGATCAAAGTGGCAGAACACATATTTCCCAGTCTTCATTTTGTCAAACTGGCAACTAGCATTTTGCTTGAACCGGTATTTTGTATGAACCAGTAATACTCTGTTATGAGTTACCAACCGACATTTTGTGATGAGTTACCATCCACCGATTGTTTGATGGTGCCGACACTAATGGTACTTTTTGTGTCATGTTACCAGATACATCTAGATGCATTGAACCTAGGAAATTGTAATGTAATCCTATTTGACCGACATGAAATCAAATTCCTTTATAAGGACATCATGTCTAGGGTTTTAGGTTGTTGTTGTTGTTGTTGTAGTTGATGTTGTTGCAAGGGTTTAAGGTGGTTGAGGAGTCAGAGAGAGTGAATGTATAGAAGACTAAAGTAATATTAGAATGCATTAGGAACAAGCTATCAAGGATCTAACCAAGCAATCTGTGCTATTTGCTAGATCACTCACTTGTTGATTACTCACATCTTCGCCAAGTCTATAGCCCTTAACTGGGTAGGCCCAAAAGCCTTTTGTAAATCCTCTAACAAGGTGGTTCACATCTGTGGATCTAAAATCCTCTAGCAAGGTAGTCTTTAATCAGACTTATCTCCTAACAGAGATTGAGATTCCTAACAGGATCTATTCTAGTAAAGAACATTGTAAGACCTTAACCGGTCTAGTTCCTATTCTGCAGATAGTTACTTGTGAGTTCCATCTCACCATGGTTTTTCCCATTTGGGTTTCCACGTCAAATATCTTGTGTTATGGTGGTATTGCTTCTGTGGGTGAATGTCTTATTTGTTATTTGGTTTGCATGTGTGCTAACCGGTTTGTCTATTAAACTGCTTTACCGGTTTACTCTTAGTCTTGCAAAGTGTTTAAGTGCAAAGATTTTTGGCATACTAATTCACCCCCCTCTCTTAGTATTCATCAATTGGTATCAGAGCCAACCTTTCTATAAGTTTAACCACTTGGAAAGAGATATGGGGGAATATACATTGAGGGAACTTACTCATCGGCTAACTCAATTTGAGCAAGCCTATGATGATCTTATGGTCAAATACAAGGCATCTCAAGCAAAAAGGAGAGAACATGCAGAAAAGTTGATGGAGCTATCTGAAAATAGTTCCTCTAATGAAGCGAACATGGAAGCCCTGATTCAAGAAGTAGAAAAGCTGAATGAATCCAATTCGAACCTGAGAAAAGAATTGGAAGGACTAACTATTCGAATGTGTCAAGAGCTTGAGAACCAAAGGAAAGCTGAAGATCTGGTCAAAGACAAGGATCATGAAAAGTCCAAGCTCAAGCAAGAGATCAGTGCCCTAACTGCTCAACTCCATGCGAGAAAAGTGGAAAAGGAAGACATGCAAGGAGAATTGAACATTGCCATCTCTGAGAATGAAAACCTAATGGAAACAAATGCTACTATTTCCAAAGAACTCTCTGAGTCAAAGGAAATACTTGCTAAGTTCAACAAGAGTGCTGTCAAGCTAGAGAAAAAGCTTGAATTTGCCAAACCTGTCAAGAATATTGATGGACTTGGTTATTCCAGTCATGAGGAAGGTGAGACATCTGGTACAAATGCTGGAACATCAAAGAATCAACCGACATCAAAGGATAAAGGTAAGAAAAAGTTTAAACATGTTTTCTTTAACTGTCTTAAAGAAGGACATACTGCTAATGTGTGTAGGAGTAAGGCTTACAATAATTTTCCTTATTTTCAAAATGATAAGCCTAGATCCTATAAATTCAATGTAACTATTATGCATGCAACAAGTTTGGGCATAGAGCATCTGAATGTAGGTCTGTTATGAATAACACTAGAAGATATCCTTAGAGGACCCAAGGAGTTGGTCCTGAACCTTTTGTGAACCAGAATCACAACCAGTTTAATGCCTTCAATCATCAACTAAGAAGTGTTGGCTATCAAGTGGCAACCGGATGGAGAGAAAATTGTTGGATTTGTCATGGTCATGGTCACACTACTACAACATGCATAAGGAAGAATGACAACATGAATAATGGACCTTGGAGAGCACTTGGATTGGTCTGCTATCACTACAACAAACTGGGTCACATTGCCAGATTCTGTAGATCAAGAAAGAACATATCAGATGACATACCGATCACTCCAGAAGGAAAGATTGATGTTGATATTGTTCAAGTGGATATGAACAAAACCAGGAAGAAGAAACCAATGGTGTTGCAAGAGGAACCGGTTTCTACACCTAGTGTGGAAAACACAAAACTGGCAAACTAAGCTTCAAAAAAGCTTAGGGGGAGCAAATGGAAAAATGTTTCGAACCCCCAGTTTACATCGGTAAAAGACCTTAACCGATATGTGATACCTATCATTTGGCAGAAGACCGGATATAGTAAAAGGCAAATTAGGGTTTACGCCATAATGGTGGAGCATTTATTACAGTAGGTGAGCAATATGTTTGAAAGGATTTTTCAAATCATTTCTCAATATCAGTTTTCAAAGAGAAGAAGGTTTTCAAGTGCAGAGCGATGACAAAGTGATTTGTGTTGTGATTTTGAGAAATTTAGAAACCTTGAAGGAGATTCAAAAGCAAATTGCAAACGGTCAAGAGAAGAACGCAAAGCGGTGATTCATGATTTTTGAAAGGTATTTTTGGAGTTTTCAGTTTCTATCATGGCTTTTGCATCCCATACTAGCTCTAGTACATCTATCGATTCAGCAAGCTTTATGCAATGCAAGTCTAGATATAATGCCCTATCACAAGTTCCAGCTAGTGTGATAGTAGAAGAGGGAATCTTAGATTACATAGATTGTAAAATCGAAGACCTAGGTCTCTAGCAATTCACTTGCAACTAGGTTTATTTTGTGGACAAGATAAAAAGATCAAACCGGAGTATAGTATTTTGGAGAAGAGGAAGCTCCACAATGTTGTTTATTTCCTGGAGGATTTCATAGATGATCACATTAGGATCATTCTGAGAGAGTTCATGGTGACAAGATGTACCTGGAAAGAACGCATGATATTACACCACAAGCAATTCATGCCGTCACTGGTTTCTGCAATATAGGGGAAGTGCCAGCCCTAAGGATGGTAAGCAAGACTGAAATGTCCAAGCTCACCGGTTTAGTGAGTGACTCACGAGGTATGACTATCAATTCAATCAAGGATGATCTGGTCAAGTATGCCTACATGGTGATAGGCTACCAGATGTTCTCTGCCAATAGACTTAACTCTATATCTATTGTAGCAGTAAAGGCCGCTTACCGGATGATCAAGGAGGATGCATCATTTTATCTATGCACCGGTATGCAAAGGCAACTCCTATTGAATCTTAAATCAATCAAATAGGATAATGCATTGAGGTTCAAGTTTGGACAACTACTGGTTGGGTTGTTCTTTTACTTCCAAGGTTACTTTCCAGAATTAGGTATGTCCAGTGGTCTGCTGACCAACCGGTAACCAAGCAAATCAAGGAAAGGCTTCAAGTAGTTGGAATCGGTTACCCTGAAGTTCTGAACAGGTACTTTGATGAGTTTAGATGCAAAATGAGTCAGAGGATGAGAATATCAGGTGATATTGTCAAGAAATATGAAGATGATATATGTTTCACCATTAAAGTGGATCAATGCACAATGGAGGCTGTAGAGCCTAGACAGGAGGAAGTGGAGCCTATGGGCTATGAGGTAATGAATGATATGCTGGAAGGATATGCCTCCACCCTTATTTCCTCACCGCTTGATCCAAAGGAAAGGAGAACCGGAACCTACCTAGAAAGGATAACACCGGTTGAGGAACCCTCGGCAAAGAAAGGAAAGAACCTTCAGTGTAGAAAGCAAAAGTAGTGCCTTCAGCATCGGCACCAACTACAGCTAGTCCTATAGTGACCAAGTGGTCAGTGGCTAAAAAGAAACCAGAAGTGACACCTGCTAAAGTGTTAGAGAGAAAGAGGAAGACAAGGAATGCCTCACCAAACTCAGAAGAAACTATGTTTGAGGAAAAACCTAAGAAGACATGACAAGCAAAGAAAAAGACAAAGAATGAACTGGCATCATTGGAACTAGTAAATATTGACATCTCCTCCTACAAACCTTTGACACATTGTCAAAGAACTATCAAAAACATTAGGAGAAAAGTGTTGAATGATTTGATTGATTGTTTTGATGACTTTAATGATGATGAAAAGGAAGTGGTTGAAAAATAAGTCATTTAGTATTTATGTGTTAATGATTGGTCGCCTTCAAAAATTAGATCTGAGACACTGGATTATTTGTATAAGTCCTTAGACAATAAATGGTGCATTGCCATAGAGTAGGAACAGGAAATGAGAGAGAAAGTTTTTGCTGAACATTTTCCTGATGTATCAAATTTAGAACTGTTTGAAGTAATGAATAAATACAAAGACCTCTTCTTCATGAGAAGAAGACTCCTATTACTAGAAGGGAAGGGTCAAGAAGTTCTCAAGAATACACTCACCCTTGCTCTAGAGGCTCTGAAGATGCATCGAGTGGCTGAAGCCAATAGGAAGGCTAAGCAAGAACTGACAATAACCAAACCAGATGAAGTGTTTGATGATGAAGGAAACCCAGTTATCGAACCTATCGACACTATGTCAATGCTCTGGATGGAGAGGATATTGCTCAGGGTACACCATCGAAAGAAATAGGATAGGAGAAGCAGGTAGAACAAGAAGTAAAGAAAAAGGAAATAGAGGACAAAAAGGAGGAAGCAAAGAAGCAAGCAGAGGAGAAGAAGAATGAAGAGGAGAAGAAGAAGAAGAATGAAGAGAAGAAGAAGAAGAAGAATGAAGAGGAGAAGAAGAAGAAGGATGAAGAGGACAAGAAGAAGAAGGATGAAGAGGAGAATAAGAAGAAGGACAAAGAGGAGAAGAAGAAAAAGGAAGAGGACAAGAAGAAGAAGGAAGAAGATGGGGAGAAATGGAAACAGGAAGAAAAGAGAAAAGATGAAGAGGAGAAAAGAAAAGAAGAGGATGAAGAGAAAAAGAAACAAGAAGATGCAAGGAAGAAGAAAGAGGAAAAGGATGAGACGAAGAGAAAGGAAGAGGAGAAGTGAAAGAAAGAAGAAAAGAAGAAGGAAGAGGAAGATAAGGTAGAGGAGAAGAGGAAGGAAGTAGAAAAGAAGAAGGTAGAGGAGGATAAGGAAGAGGAAAAGAGAAAAGAAGTGGAGAAGAAGAAGGCAGAGGAGAACAAGGAAGTTGAAGCGGCAAAGAGCACATAGATGGAGACTCCTAAGGCAACCGACAATCAAGCCAAACTAGTTGACCTCACCAGTCCCATTGACCTCTAGTTTGCAAGTGAGATGGAGCTACTATAGAGCATCAAGGTTGCTCAAGAATGCCTTGAGGTGCTAAGGAGGAAGAAGGATGAAGATGTGATCCAAGTTGCGGTGGACACTCTTACCAGTTTGTTACCTGGTACAAACCTCCCCAGTACCAACTCATCATTGGCACAATTGAAGCTCCTATGCACAATAGTGGATGATCAAGTGCAGAGCTTAGAGGAGGTAGCAGAGGCAAATGCCAAGAAAGAGCATCAAAAGGCTCTCAACATTTCCCTAGTGAAGAAGCTTAATGAGCTCCGATCCGAGCTGCAAAAAGCACAGAAGGATGTAAGGAATGCTCTGGATGAGGAGAATCTTCTACTCAGCAAGATTTGCCAACCCCATCTATTCTATGATGATGTGCTTACATAGAAGCAAAAGCTTCAATCTAATTTGCAGTTATATATGAGTACCTTCCAGTTACCATACGACTCTTTTACAACTTATGGGCAAATCATTCATCGGTTTCACATCTAGTCAGCCAAATTAGAGTTGGAAATAAGCACATGGTCACGAGATTTGCAGGAGCTACAACTACTTCTACTCCCACATCTGCAAATACTTCAGAAGTGCTATCTTAATCGGGATGCCTTAACGACAACATAGGAGATGAGCACAATAGACGCCATGGAAGAACAGGTCTCCCAGATGCAGACAGAGAAAGAAGTGGCAACCTCCCTACTTGAGTCTTGGTCCTTATCTATGAAACAATTTTTGTAGGACTTCAAATCTATTTTTGACAAGTTTTAATCCTTATTGTCATAAACTCTTATTCTTTTAATCCTAATGACACGGGTGTTAATCTATAATATTTTGTTGTCATTATTGGCAAAGGGGGAGAAGTATAAATTTAGAATGTTTTGATGTATACTTTAATGTTATTTCTAGTAAGAAGTAGTATACATTGTATTTTGTGCAAAAGGGATAGTGTATATGCTTAGGGGGAGTATTTTTTATTCAGGCATATTTCTGTAAAACACTTAGATGTCAAAATTTCCTAAGTGTTGCCATCAATGCCAAAGGGGGAGATTGTTGGCATTTTTTATGATTATGTTGTGATTGTCATTGATGGACACACACTTGCATTGAGGTCATTTTTGTATGTATTAGTTAAAGCTCAACCGGTACATGTTCCAACTGGTATGATGCATTATAGTCCTTAGACTATTGGTGTTTTGTAGAAAGTGTTTACTGATCTGAAGTGGTATGTTAACCTCAAGCAGTTCGAGGATCTCAAGCGGCACGAAGGATCAAAGCGACAGAACACATATTTCCTAGTCTTCATTTTGTCAAACCGACAACCAGCATTTTGCTTGAACCGGTATTTTGTATGAACCAGTAATACTCTGTGATGAGTTACCAACTAACATTTTGTGATGAGTTACCATCCACCAATTGTTTGACGGTGCCGACACTTTAACAGTACTTTTTGTGTCATCTTACTAAATACGTCTAGATGCATTGAACCTAGGAAATTGTAATGTAATCCTATTGGACCAACATGATATCGAATTCCTTTATAAGGACATCATGTCTAGGGTTTTAGGTTGTTGTTGTTGTTGTTGCGGTTGATGTTGTTTCAAGGGTTTAAGGTGGTTGAGGAGTTAGAGAGAGTATGAATGTATAGAAGACTGAAGTAATGTTGGAATGCATTAGGAATGAGCTATCAAGGATCTAACCAAGCAATCTATGCTATTTGCTAGATCACTGACTTGTTGATTACTCACATCTTCGACAAGTTTATAGCCCTTAACCAGGTAGGCCCAAAAGCCTTTTGTAAATCCTCTAACAAGGTGGTTCACATCTTTGGATCTAAAATCCTCTAGCAAGGTAGTCTTTAATCGGACTTATCTCCTAATAGAGATTAAGATTCCTAACACGATCTATTCTGGTAAAGAACATTGTAAGACCTTAACCGGTCTGACCTTAACCGGTTTGGTTTCTATTCTGCAGATAGTTACTTGTGAGTTCCATCTCACCGTGGTTTTTCCCATTTGGGTTTCCACGTCAAATATCTTGTGTTATGGTGGTATTGCTTCTGTGGGTGAATGTCTTATTTTTTATTTAGTGTGCATGTGTGCTAATCGGTTTGTCTATTAAACTGCTTTATCGGTTTACTGTTAGTCTTGCAAAGTGTTTAAGTGCAAAGATTTTTGGCATACTAATTCACACCCCACCCTCTTAGTATTCATCAGGAGTCAACTAGTCTCACATCTCTTAGTATTTTTTTCAATAATTTATTAAATCTCTTATTTAATTCTACCATTGATTAATTAAAGTTATTTTTGATACCGGTTAATTCATGAGAGGCAAATGATGTGTCATTATGATCCCCAAACTCTTCAATGAATTATGTCACAAAATCTTGCCAACTGGCATATGATCCATCTGTTAAGCCTCTATACCATTCACCAGCGTCTTCAGTCAAGGATTGCACAAATAATTTCATGAACACATATTCATGGGAAACTTCAAATTCTTCAATGGTATTCTTCAAATTTATCACATGTTATTCATCTGATTCTACCCCGTTGCCAGTGAACTTTGGAATAGCAGTCCTCAACTCATTTTGAATAGGATTTGGGTATCTTATTATTCCACTAAAATCCAACTTCCTAAATCTCTTAATAGTCATAGGTGCCCTATGCACAGGATTATAATTTCCATGATTTCCTTTTCCACCATTTCTCCCTCTATTGTTCTGATCCCTGTCACCATTATGTCATTGTCTTGGATTTGCTTGATTTTGAATCCTTCCATAATTTGGTTCCCTCCAATGGTTACTCCCATCACTCTTGTTATCACTATTTATATTTCTCTCTCCATCTTCGGGTTCAAATAGTTGATTGAAACAATTCCTAGTGAAGAATACTTGTTCTCTATTCTTTTTGTGAGGGGATTTGTATCTAGTAATTTTGTCATCCCCTGACCCCCTTTCACTTCCAACTTCCTCACGCTGAACCCTCTCATTTCTTTATTTTTCACCTATAGTTGCCTTTTATTTTGGGGAAATGAGTGCATCTCTTTTTATTCCCAATTTATCTAATATTTTATCTAGCTTCCTTCCAAGGGCCCCTTGCCATTTTGTCCTCATTTGAGCCCATGCTAGCCATTTTGTGAATAAGGGCATCCTATTGGAGATCCTCTTCTTCTTTATCTAGTCTCTCACAATTCATTTCATGATGCCAATCATAATTCTCCATGATTATTCAATAACATGGATTAAGATTTTCATCATTACTTTGAGGACAGTGATGGCTTGATGTAGGATCTTCATTTTCATTTAAATTTCCTCTTTCCCTGCTAGGGAAACTTTTAAAACCTGCAAATGTCATTTCTGATGTTTGATCTTTCTTTCTATTTGGTCTTTTCTTAGGACTCAATTCAATATGGTTCTCTTGTGTATTGTACAAAGATCTTCGTCCCCACATAAAATCTAATGACAAGTTCCTAGGGTTCTTCCCCTCTTGCAAGACAGAGCATTAATCATGAACTAAAAGTAGAGTCACCACCCCCTTCGGAGGAAAACCTTATTTCAGTTCGTCTGAGTTCCTTTCCCAGTAGACTCTGAAATCTATTCACCAAAGATTCTAAAAAACTTCTTTTAGCAACTCCCTAATAGAGTCATCAATCTATTGGTTCCCAAAACCACAGATTGGAAATCAAAGAGTTTTGCCACGTCTCTTGATGAATTCTGAATCGGTCTTGGCCAACAAATCAGAATGATTGATAGATCAAATTCCATTGCACTTCAAGCTTCGCTAAACCAAGTCGGGTGAACCTATACCTAAAACCTAAAACTGTAAGTTAAAGACTTTCTATAATGAATTTAAGAAATTAGGTGACTTCAAGATGACAATTGTTGTTGAACCCAATCTTATTATCTAAAAACTATAGTTGCTTGTTTGCAATTGAATATCTATAAGATAGTGGTTAAACAAATTATAAATATGACCCCTTGATGAAACTTGCTTTGAAAATACTTGATTCAAATACATAAAATCAATAAAACACCAGTGCCTTCATTCTTTACAGGTTTCATATCATTTCAAATGAAAAATCCTACTTGTAACCTCAGAGACAGTTTTAATAACTTTTTAATGAAACAAGACCATCATCTTAGAGGTTTCTATATAAACTATAATTAAAATGTAACATCGAGTTAGTCTTACTGAATTTATTTTTACCTTGAAAGACCAATAAGACAATTCGAAGTTTGCCAACCAATCCTTCAAACTGATGTTCAAACTAAAAATCAATCTTAATTACAACAACATAAGACTGCACAATGAAATAATCTATACAAATAGAATTATCTAAGGAACTGATCAATCAATTAAAAAGATAGAGACCATCATGAATAAAAAACACTCAAACCTTTATATTAAAAATACGATACTTAAACCAATTGATTTTAGTGTATATCATCCATCAACTTGATACTTCCAGAAAGCAAGTTCATAAGAAATGCATAAAAAGTTGTCTTGATATAAAACTGTATATTTCTCATATCTGTCTTCCCTAAAATATCCTCCAAATATAGATGAGGATTCAGTTTGAAAAATGAAAGGGCATTACCCTTTCATTAAAACTAAAATTATCAAGAAAATAACTAGAAACTAACTACCTAAAAACTACCCAAACAATATGAACAAACTGACACACTATAAGACAAAGTCACATCTTTGAACACCCTTTTGATATTTATGGTTGATCTCCAAGCATTTGACCACACTTCTGAATATGCTTCAAGTATCCCTTTGATTTGTAGGTATCTGCATCATATATGATATCTCTAACCATAATCTCCATAGTGACGAAGTTTTCCATATGCTCAATTCTATCTATCATATCAAGTCCATCAGACTAGGCAATGTTAAGGGAATCACTGCGAAGACTTTGGCATTCCACAATCCATTTATCCTATCCTTAATATGTCCATTTTGATCTTCAATCTCTGGAAAACCATGCTATACTATTTCCTTACATTCCTCAAATTCATTTTGCAATTCTGTGTCAAAGTCTTCATGCTTTTTTAATAGCTTTTGTATTACTTCAATAACTTTAGTATCTGCATTGGCCATTGTCTTATCATGCAATAGATTTCCTAGTTTGTTATAAATCTGGTTGTGGGATACTGTATTATTCATATTCTTTTGATAAACAACCCAAAAATCTTCAAGGAAACCCTGCAACTTTTCAAATATTTTTGTCAGTAAAACAGAGGCTGCATCAGCCCTCACACTCTACATTTTCCTTTTTAACTTTTTGTTTTCAAATTTCACTTATTCACATCTCTTTTTCCACTAAGACCTATCATGGATTTGTGGCAGAGGTTGTCCTCTTTTTAGCAATTCTTCATATAGCCCCTTGTACTGATCTCTTTCTCTGATCACTTTGACTAATTGTGCTTTATTAAATTTTGAAATATCGATGCCCATGTTAGCAGTAACAATAGGATTCACTTCACCCACTTTTAATTTCATCATGTGACCAAAAGCTTTGTCCACATCAATGATTTTTGGCCTCTTATTTGGAGGGTAAAGAGACCATAAAAGAAAAGCCTCTTCATTCTAGTCAAATCTAGAGCTGACATACACATCATTCACCCCTTTAATGTCCAATTTAAAATCCTTATTCTTAGAATGTAACATGCTATCAAAAATAAATGATGCACTTATATCCCATCCTAGAAAGATGATGATGCTTGCTTCACTAAGAATTTGTCTTCCCCTTTCAGGGGTTATAGTGGTCAATTCTAAACTAATTTATTCCTTTAGTTTCCCCAACAATTTTGATTCTTTTTCAAGGGTTACATTTGGGATAGAGTCTCTCAATTTTTTACCTTTTAAATTATATAAAAAGTATTTTAATTATTTTGACTTAATAAAAACATCATCAAACACAAAGGCAAAATACTCATTGTATCTTGCATCACTATGGATGTTTAGCATGACAATAATTTGTTCTTGTAAGTCTGGCTCTTCTGCTATGTCTCGTGTGTGATGCCTAGATATCATCTCAACTTCTTCTGACTCGGCTTCACTCTCCTCTTCTTTAGTTTCCATTTCTTGCAATCTCTTTTTCTTTTCTTCTAATTCTATTTTTTAATTCATCAATGGCCAACTGGGCCTATTCCTCCTCCATGTTTTTAAACATATCCTCTTCTTCCAAGTAAACATGAAAATAATATCCTAGATTTTGACTTTTCTTGCAATTGTGAATATATCCTTCAGGGTCATAATTCACCCTAGCAGTATATTTGAACAAATTTTATTCTTGAATCAGTTTCCTATCAATGGCTTCATAATCCTTTGTGGATACAATGATCAAATCCCAGAAAACTAAGAGTCCCAGGCATGAAAGTTTGCTTACGCATATCTCCAAAATGTTAGGCATTTGAAACACTTAATTGTCTTACAATCTCCATATAAACAATCATGTCTGGTACAAATTTTGGCAGCACATATGGGGTTCCTTCAAAACCATAAATCCTGAAGTGAGTAAAATCCTTATGAACAAACCAATCTCCCCAGTTGTGATTGGCAATACCTCTCTCATCAAACACAACAGGTCTTAGAAATATTTTTAACTTCAATGGAAATAGATCCTTCAGAAGGGACACCATATTTCCGGTACAGTGGCTTTACTATTAGCTCTTCAAACTTAATGTAGTTTGACTTCACATATTGTGAGTCCCAAACTGATTTCCATATTTGCACTGGTTGTTCTTTACCTACTCTATCCAGTGTGTTCAATTTTAAACTCATTGGCCACATGCCCTAAAATATTCCATAAAATAAAATCAAATGTATCAACAATAAGTAGAATTTAAAAGTGGACTCCTTGTTATATCTTAGGTTCATGAAACCCTCATGTAATTTCTCTACATGATAAGTAGCATAATCAAAGGGTCACAACTCATACATCTATACATTTGCTACCAACACCAACCAACAAATATTAGCTACATCAGGGACCTCTATACCTCCAACTTGTCTGCATGACATATAGGTGTACTGTAAGTAGTGTCTGAACATATCTATATTAAATGGGGGACCATCATCTTTTGCCAGAATGCCCTTCTCAACCCTGTGAAAGGCCAAGTTCCACCCTTTGTAAATAGTATCCATTTTAACAAATTCCTCCTCTAGTTCTTCAAATAACAAGGGTATATCAGGGTTATGGTCTAAGCTAAAAAATTCATTTATGGTGCCATGGCTAAATCTGATAAACACTTCGCCATTTGAAAAATGAATGCATCTCTTCACAGAATTATAATTTTTCACCAAGATTTCCATCAGTCTAATATTTACGAAAACATTTGGAACAACCAGTTTACCTAAGTTGGTTATCCCCGGGTTACAAATTGGTACTTCTTTGTCTTTTCTCAGAAAATGAAATAGGAGGAGTTCATAACCCCTCACCTTTGTCCATACAACTCCAACCCTTTTTAACTTGTCTTCAAGCTGCTCTTTTGTAGGCAAATGTTGTTTTGACCTTCTTGATTTTGGACCTAGAGACTGCAATTGATCAATAATGTCTTCATTTAGTTTCCGTGCAGGAGGGACTTCTTTTGTTTTTGATTTTTTAGATGTGGATTCTGATCCCTTAGCACTCCTCTTTCATCCTAATGAAATTGAAACCTCCACGATGTGTGAAGAACTATGAGCAATAGTTCTCACCTTACATGTTTTTTATTAAGATGCAGTCTGCATTAGGTTCTTAATTCACCTCATGTGAGCCATCAATCTATTGAATTGTAAGCATTAAATATAGGTTGCTTTGGTTTTAGTTTTGAATTGCTTCTGTAACAACTCATCGGTATATGCTTTCCCAATGAATTACTCCCTTGGCTCCATCAGAAATGTTTCATTCCTTAAGTTATTTTGTTGTTTATTGGTGTGTGTCTTCCCGATGCCTCCATCAGGTATTGGCATAACCTCGAACAACTTGTATGGATAATTATTTTTTCTCTAATGAACCTCTTTCTTTATTATTTATATCGATTATTGGGTTAGCTTGAAATGATACATCCCAATCTCTTTAAGTTATGCCGATGACCAATGTCTCTCTTCCCGTCGGTGTAAATTTTACTGAGAGCCTTATCGGCTATCGACAAAATAGTAATCTGCATGTTCCAATAGTGAAAGCTAGACCAATGATACTTTAGTAATTACTAAATCAGTGTATATCCTCTTGATGTGTCTATTGGGTATCAGGATAACTCCTATCCCTTTCTTGCAATAATTAATCACTTCCCAATGACCTTTGGCTTTGCTAAGGTGCTTTCTTTGGGTTAAGCTACACCGATTGTTTGGTCTCTAGTTGGATTAGATCATGTTGATTTGGTATGCTCTGATATGTTTGGGTTATGGAATTGGCTTATTCATGCTACTCATGTTCATGTTCAGTCACTTGGTTTTGATTTAGTGATTGGATGCTATCCTATTTGCTAGTAAGCTTGGTTTGTTGTTCCGATGAGGGTTTCACCGGCCGAGCTTTGTTGAAGATCTTTGTTGATATGCATAAGTGGTGTTGGTGTAGCTTCTGGTGGAGTTTCAGGATGCTGATGGTGATCATGTTCAAGATTTAGTTGATTGGGATTATTGCTTTGGCATGTGTGGACCTATATTGGGTCCCGGTATTATCTAGGTTATGGACCAGTTTCTATAAAGTGTTGGAGGATGTTCTTGATGCATTACTAACATAATTTAAGGATTGGTTTACATTATTTTTGGCCTAAGATGACTTGGTTGATCATTTGATTATGGGTTTAGTTATGAATTTATTGTATTATCTTTTAGGTGGCCAACCTAATTGTTTAGGTTAAGGATTGGTATAAATATAATGTAAGATCTCATTGTAGATCATGTGTAAGGGATAAGGATGTATGCAAGTGAATAATGTTGTAATAATTCATGCAGAAGATTTGGTCGATCATAGGTGATCGAGTTGGATTTTTGGAAGAGGTTTTAGGCCTCCAACATTGAACTTAATTGGAACTGTACTCTGGATTGTTGCCTGATGTTTTATGTAGTCAGTGAGACTCCTTTTATGATGAGAAGTGTTCTCTAGGATATTGGCCTTCCTGCATGTGTAGGCCCCCTTACTGTAATATTTATTCATCTGATCAATGGATAGATATTGTGGGTCTCTAATCCCACTGTGGTTTTTCCTCTTTGAGGTTTTCCACATATAAATCTATGGTGTTATGGTGTTCATCTTTGTGATTACATTGTTGCTTATTGTTATATGCTTTTATGTTTACTGGTTGATAAGTTGTTGAGTTATTAAGGTTAAAATTATCCATTCTGATAGAACACTAATTCACCCCCCCTCTCAATGTTATTGGTTTCTAACATCATTAGGAACAGTTGCACCAACACCATTTTTCAAATCTTTATCGGTCAATGTCTGAAAGCTCAATAACACAACCAATCAGCAACTATCACGAAGAAAGATAACTTGCAGAGCTCCAAATCATGATCCATCTGAATTTAAGATACACAAGACCATCCCAAATAATATCCCAAAATCTCAGCACTAGATTTGATCATACCAGAATATACCGAAGGATATATCGAATTCTACAAAACAGCGATGAGAAAACCGACACTACAAACTGGATTAGAAAGTCTTCCCAATCTTTAATAACCAAAACAAATCATAGGATTATGTTGATATCAATGACAAAAACATATCCTAGCAGTAGCAATGGATGACAATATCCAATAGTGGATGTATGAATTCCATATTTTGTTCCTTTGATCTTTGTCTAAGACTATGTTGCAACTATTACTGAGATGTATTTGTGCTTCTTTTGATTTATTCTCTTGTAACAGTTTTTCAACTATACTTTGGAAACTTCATGGGTTATGTCTGTGCATCATGACAGTGATTACTTGTGTCATGACAGTCCTTAAGCTTAATGGTTATTCACTATTTTTGACCTATCAACATTACTTTTCACTGACTTTTCTATATTCTTAAGGTACTTGTCTTTACTCAGTAGGACCCTTTAATGTGTGATCACTTTGATGGCCAATGTGACAAACAAGTGGACTATCCTATCTCTATTTGGCTTTTAAGTTCCTTTTCATGGCTTTATGATATATGTCTTATATCCACTTTTGATGTTGTTGTGCCCTGTTTGCTATTTAAGGGATCCCTATGCTTGTTTTGTTCTAAAACCAGTCACTATCCTATATTGGACTGTAACTTTGGATGCATGTTCCTCTTCCATTGTATGATTATTTTTATGTGGTTTTATCTATTGGCTTGGAGTCTCTACTCATTCTTTTAGTACTGTCATCTTGGAGTTCAAACCTACAATCATGGCTTTGAGACTATCATGGATAAAATTAGGTCTATTTGGGGTTTGTACTTT
This sequence comes from Cryptomeria japonica, assembly GCF_030272615.1. NCBI lineage: Eukaryota > Viridiplantae > Streptophyta > Pinopsida > Cupressales > Cupressaceae > Cryptomeria > Cryptomeria japonica. The sequence goes on from NC_081409.1 coordinate 486,284,323, forward strand.
TGACTGTTATGAGCCTTGTAGTTTGATCCTTTTGCATTCTATGAGACCTTGCCTTAGGGTTTGAGAGTCTTTTGTCTATCATTAACCTGAAACTCTTCAGTTCTTCCTAAGATGACTGCTAATGAATTCATCATGACCTCCCTGTTAGCATTCTTTTGACTACACAATCCAACCCCTGAGTGTAACTTATTGAATCACCCACTGTGATCATTTCCTATCTTTTCCTCTTTGACTTTTCTTTGGCCTATTTTTCTCCATGAGAGATGGATTTTTGTGATTGTGTATCAATGGAACAAATGTCTATATAAGTTCCTATGCTACTATGACTATGAGTTGCTTCTACATGTTGACCCATTTTTCTAACAACAAACCCTAGCATTTTACTTCTATTACTATCTTTTATAGTCTTTATGATTGGGTATTCAATGATGACTATGAATATAAGACCATCCTTTGTGAAGGATACTCCATGATGATGTAGCCCTAAGATAGTAATCTTTGATAACTGTATTTTCTCTTCTTTTCTATGGTTCACTGCTATGGTATGAGAAATGACCTTGATCACATTATCTTTTCATTAAATCTCCTCAAGAATGATCTTTGATAGAAAAATTTCATATGGCTGCTCTTTGCTTTGAAACCTATCCTTTTACCCTAATGGTTATTCTTATATTATTGATCTCTCTTCAAAAGGTGTTATCTATGAATGTATTATTAGAAAGAGACATTTTTCCAGTGAATATTAATGTATGATAGATGCTTAGGAGTTGTTATTGATGGAAAATCAGTTTAGAAATCATATCTGGTATACATAGATTTGATTTACCAAAAGTTGCATTGTTCATGAGGCATAAGTCTGGAAGGTGGAATACAATAACCGATAGAGTATGAGTTTAATATATAGATCTTGATTTTGGTTGTGGTAATAGAGGCAAATGATTAAAGGTTTGAAGAAGAATATTCTTTAATCTTGATATCCGGTGTTGATTCATGAGTGAGATTGAAGGTCCAGTATCTAGTACATTAGGTAGAACAGAGTCATCTTGATGTAGCGTGTGATCCAAAATCCTTGGGTTGATTTTATTGATTGGTTTCGAGTTCAAGGAGATTGGGCTGACATATGTAAAGCTTTTATCATCTTATTTAGGTCTGCATATGGATTTGTGTATGGATTGAGATGACTAATTGGTTACACATTTCATGTTGTGTTTTATGCATTTTTGGAAGCCGACATGAAAATTGATTTATTTTGGTAGTGTGGATATATAAGATTGATTTGGTTAAGCATTTTGAGGATGTGATGAGTGTGAGAAGTTTGTATGAGCGAATGTGCGAAGGTTGGTGAATGTGATTGAAGATTTTGGTGATCTAATACATGGTAGAGTACGAAAATATAGCAGAGAGACATAACAGTTGTAGAAGTCAATTTGGACCTAACTGGAACTACTATTTGGCATTAGTAGATGCTATTCTTTAGTTCATTCATTATTGTAACCATTTTTAATAAATTGTAGGATAGTGAGTCCTTCAGGTTGTAGCCCTTTTATTTGAGCACTAAGCTTGAATGCAAGTACATTCCTATCATACTCTTGATCAAAGTATAATAATATCGTGGGTTCAAATCCCACCATTCGATTGGTTTATGTTTCTAGGTTTCCACGTAAAAATTCTAATGTTATGTTTTTGTGTTCGATTGGTTTATGTTTCTACACTTTGTTTTCGTTCTTATGCATCTAGTGGTTTAAGAATCAATTTAATAAGTTTGTAAATTGCAGAACACGGATTCACTCCTCCCCTTCTCAGTGTTCATTGATTTGAACATGCATATCTCTTCTCATTGACTTTATGTTCTCTGATACTAATACTATCATAAGACTTTGTATCTTTTTATTATATCATCATAAATATTATCTGATAATATCCTTTTAGCTAATTGTTGTTCCAAGGACAATGTTATGATGAATGTGTTTGTTGTATCACTAAATTATCTTCAAAAATACACTGCTTTATGTTGTATCTTATGTCTCTAGGATGAGAGATGTTTATATGGTATCCTTTGTAGCATCTATGTGATCCATGGTATAATAAAAGTGAGCAAACATCATTCTAGGTCACCATATTTTATTATCATCTCTTCCTATAATGACTGTATTCCAATCACTATGACTGATTACATCAACATATCTCTATATGAGCTCTCTCTCTCTCTCTATTTTGATAGCTAAAATAATTACTATAATACCCTATTTGGGTTGTTTGGTTGTTTAATATGTCAATATGGTTCCATTGTACATCAATATATCATTTATAACAGTGATCTCAAAAGTTCATTGTTGTGAATGATAAGCCTTTGTTCACTGAAGCCATATTGACATATTAGCATGTTGGGCTCAACTCTTATGTGAACCTCATTTTACACCACATGCTTAAAATGTTAAATATGAGAAATTAGTAATGCATTATGTACCTGTACCAGCATAGTGGATAAACAAGTTAGCTAAAAATAGGGAAGTACTCCTCCTATTGATGATTTGACCTCCATTATGTAGAATTGATCTCGTTTCTCTATATATATCACTAATATGACTAGATTGAATTGATAACTAATAGGGCTAATTCCTTTGGCATCTTTACAAGATCTTTTTGGCACATTTACAATCCAAAATAGCGCATCCAATACATAAAAATGGTGCATACACAATAATGTATCTTATGCATGACTCAAAACGATGCATATACTGCGCAAAATAATGCATGAACCAAATATAATAGCACATTCATTAACCAAAGTAGCACTTTCAGCAATTAAAATAGCACATACGACATTTATTTTAGCGCATATATCACAAACAGCAAATTACAACTCAAAATCAGATAGAATTTTATCGACTAACTTGGAAAATACACGAATTTGGATTCTAACTCAGACTATATACAAAAGAAAGTTTTTCCAACAATATACATGACTTAACAATAGTAGAATGGAAAACATAATTTACAAAGTTCCAATACAAATTTTGAGTGAATGAAACCCAAAACAATACATAGAATTTTTCAGAATGCACAAAGATATCACCTTTTTAAACACACATCGTACAATATTTTTCTTTTCTTTTAAAAAACATGAAGTATGAATAAAATAAGATGCAAAACTATTGACCTGGAATAAAAAAGAATGGACAATAAAATTTTAAGAAGAAGAAGAACCATAGTGTAGACATCTAAAAATGGTCAATGCTTGTGGAGTCATACTTTAACATCTGTGCATTGCCTTATTTTAGGGTTCTTGTGTTGCATTAACATTTCTTCTATGTTGCACACTTGGTCTTTATCATTTGTGAGCATTAGGTCCTTCTTCTACATTCCTCATGTTTAACGCTTTTGAATTTGGTCTTCTCAATAGCAATTTTCAGTCATGATTTTGGTCGATCTTATCTTGTCACATCATGATGCATGCTCATTTATCATCATTTTGGACATCGTCAATCCTAATCGATGATGGAATTAGGGTTTTGTCCTCTTGTCAATCTTGTCATTTTGCGATCGATTCATCATCTATCATTGTCCTTGTCAATCTTGTCACCTTGCGATCGATTCATCATCGATCCTTGTTCTTGTCAATCTCGTCATTTTGCGATTGATTCGTCATCGATCCTTGTCCTCTTGTCAATATTGTCATTTTGTGATCGATTCATCATCAATCCTTGTCCTCTTGTCAATCTTGTCATTTTGTAATCGATTCATCATCGATCCTTGTCCTCTTGTCAATCTCATCATTTTGCGATCGATTCATCATCGATCCTTGTCCTCTTGTCAATCTCGTCATTTTGTGATCGATTCGTCATCAATCCTTGTCCTCTTGTCAATCTCATCATTTTGTGATCGATTCATCATCGATCCTCATCCTTGTCAATCTCATCATTTTGCGATCGATTTGTCATTGATCCTTATCAACTTGTCAATCTTGTCATTTTGCGATCGATTCGTCATCGATCGTTGTCCTTTTCAATCGTGTCAATTTGGATCAATTAGTCATTGTTCCTCATCAATTGGTGCCTATCAATTTGATCTCTTTATCAATCTTGGTCAATTTGTCAATCAATCTCAGTCATTTATCAGCATTGGTCCTTTGTCAATCAAAATCATGATCGAATCGACATTATTTTCTTGTTGTCTTGTGTCATGCCCAAACTTTTGGGCACAAACGGAATAATTTTTTTTTTTAAATTACTTAACTTAGAACGACTACTTTATTAAAATAATGCAAACTAGTTTGGTCTTAACTAAGTTTTGAATGAATCAAACAAATAAATTACTTGGGCGATAAAATTTTCTAAATTATAAGTAAACTAATATTTCCCCAAAAAGAGTTATCCCTAACCTTCCATTAATTTCACTTAGCAATGATCACAAACTAAATATATAATCTCTAAAAATAATTGTCCAATAATCTCCTATAGTTCTTTAATTACCTAGGGTCTAAAATCTAGTTACCCTAACCCTTAGATTAAAATAAATCTATTATATCAAATATTCATTAATTCAAAAAGGGTCCAATAATGTTCAGAATAAAGGGCCAACTTGACATTCATGGTCATTTTAGTCCCCTAAAGTTTATCCTCCCAAGAGTATAAAATCTCTTTTTTTTTTAAAAAAAAAAAATACTTCTACATTCATTAAATAAATAAAAGAGCATTACTTGGTTTTACAAGTGTATATATATATATATATATATATATATATATATATATATATATATATATATATATATATATATATATATATATATATATATATATATATATATATATATATATATATATATATATATATATATATATATATATATATGTGCTTATGAATGTATTCAAAAGGGGAGGAGGGGCTTTTATTTTATCACAGTAATTAACCCCTTTTTATACACTCCCACCATACACATACTTATTTTAAATCCTAGATGTTTTTGCCCTAACCCGAAACTAGGGTTAGGGCTAGTGTGTTATATCCTACATATCTAAATTTCTTTTTGAAACTTTTAGCATTTTGCCCTAACCCGAAAATTGGGTTAGGGCTTGTGAGTGTGTGTGTGTGCAAGCCGAAAGTTGAACGGCAGCCATGGAAGGCGGCGCGTGCAGGGCCGAACCGGATTGATTAATGGTGGATGAAGGGAGACCGAGCGGAGGGTTTACCTTTGCTCACGGGGAAGGAAGGAGGCGGTGTGGGAGCGCCGCAGGCTGCGGACAACACTGCCCAACGTCTGCGGCACCCGTAGGCTGCGGACAACGCCGCCCATAGTCTGCGGTTCCTACAGTCTGTGGACGTCGCCACCCATAGCTGCGGGTTCCGCAACCTATGGACGGCACTGCCCATAGCTGCGGGCTCCCGCAGACTGTGGGCGCCACCGCCCAAGGCTGCGGCCCCCCCTACATGCAATCTAATTTTTTTTTTTTAAACCTCTCTTTTTTTTGGTAGATTAACATGCGAAATACTTTTGTTTTTTAAATTTCATTTCTCTCTCTCTATATATATAATATAAAGGTAAGAAGTATATATAGTTTTATTTTGAAATGGGCAGATTTTCACATATAAAGAATAACTGATATATTTCTATATATATACAAATATATATATATATTTTGAAAGACTTATTTAACAAGATGATTAATTTTCTCTTTTTTTTTGTATTATTTAAATTGTAAATACATCACTGTTTTTTTTTTTTATAAACAGATTTTCAAAATAATGAATTTTATATATATATATATATATATATATTTGTGTATTACCATTTATAACTCATTTCGGCCAGCTTGGGAGATTATTATTCTTGTGCATCTTTTAAATGCATGCAAAGAATTTTCTAATACTTATTGCAGATTGAATAATGAGGAAAATATATTCTTTTATTTTCTAAATACGGTTGAAGTAACATATGTTGAATGCTCTATTTTTTTTTTTCTTTAAGATCTAACAATCTGCAACTAATATCTACAATGCATAGCAACTTAAAATATATCCATTCTTCTTGTAATCAAATTAAATCTAAGAACTAAATGCTAATCTTTCCTTTTGATTCAATAAGCTACTATCTTACGATTTGTTTTCTGCATTAAATGGAAAAATAATGACAGTTTTCTTTTATTTGCAGCAGCATTAATATAGCTAAATGAACATGAAGAAACAAAAATAAATTTTCAGTTGCCAAATACACATAAATGCAACAACATCATTTTTTTTTTTTAATTTTAAATACAAACTAATTCATTTCCTCTTCCTTTTGCAAAACTAACCAAGTAGGAGAAATATTTATATTTCTTTAGTGAATGTAAATACAAAGTATATATGAATACAAATGGTTTTGAAAATAAAACAATAATATTTTCCTTTCCATTGTAATAGGAATACATTTCTTTTCTTTTGGAAAATAAATACAACAATGGCTCTTTTTTTTTTTAGAAACTTCAATATAAAATACATTTGTCATTTAAACTTTTCTGCAACATAAAACAGCAACAACATTCTTTATTCCTTCCTTTCCCATCCCAAGCAACCTGCAATAAAACACAACTTGACCATGGAGAGCTCACCTCCTAGCCTAGGCTTACTAGAAGCCACCCCCGAGCTTGGATAACCAAGCACTAGACGGGTTACAAACAAGCAAACAACACAACAATTATGGCAAACACTCAACATAGATCTTCCCATCCCAAGCTACACTTTCACCACATTTTGTGATGATCATTCCATGGGTGGAAGTGGACCAAGTACCATTGGGGAGATTGCAAGCCAAAATTTTACAATTCAAGCCACCTCATGGCAATACAAAATACAACAAAAGATACATCCACATACCTTATGCTCCCCAAAGGCTCAAAGGCCATATTTTCTCCCCTTATGACCCTCAAATGCATACACAAGGCTATGCAACAAGGGTCACAAAGGACACCCTTGAGATCACTCTCCATAAGGAGAGCCTCTCACCCAAGGCTGTCATACTCCTTCCACCCCAAGACCATCCTACTCCCCCAAGAGTAGGAGGTCTTGGACACTCCCAAAAACAAGAACACATAAACAAAAACATAGAAATGAAAGCTTACACTTTTTTTTTTCCCAACAACAATTTACATAAACACATCTCCTTCAACAAGCTTTTCTTTCCTTCAACAAAACAACATAAACAACATAAATAAGAGGGAATAAAACCAACCTTATTCTGCCAATAGGTATGTTAGATTTATTTGGGGATGAGCTGCCCAAATCCACACAAACTTTCCTTCAATCTTTTTCCAAAATTCTATTCTACAACTAATTTTCAAAACAAAAGCATAATCTCCAACAATGGAGAGTGGGTGATTGCTCACTAAGTCCCTAATCCTTGCCTAAGAAGGCCTCTCACACACTTCCCAACCCCTTGGATGAGGTGAGAGTTCCCATTGGTTGCCCTTCCCAACCTCTTACACATTACTAAAACTGGAAAGGGAAAAGGTGAGAGAAGATGGGGAAGAGAGTTTAACATGAAAAGGGAAGGTTGTCTATCCTAGGAGGAACCTTCTAAGTTGAATTTTCGCTCACCTTGGAAAAACCATTTTTTGAGGTGACTAAACAGTCACATGGGAGTAGTCAAATGTTTCAAAATATCTCTAACCCATAGGTATACCCTTTGGACCTTTGGAAAAGCCCTAAAACTGACCCTAGGAGTCCATTTAACCCCTTAGAAACCCAACTAAAGTTTACCTACGGGTCAAACCTGAGTTGACCACTCCCAAGACTCCCTACCCAAGGCAAATTTGGGACCACACTCATGTTTTTGAATGGTTTTGGTAGAAACAAAACTCCCTCCAAGAGACAAGTCAAATCAATGACACTAATCAGCACATGTGTCAAGTGACACAATAAAATACAATATAAAAATCACACATGGAATTTGTCTCTTGTAGGATTACACATATACATAAAAATTAATTTTAACACTCAAGCATCATACACTTCACAATAAAATACATTACAAATGGGGTGTTGTCTCTCCAAATAGACAACCCCTGGCTTAACAAACGTACATTGGTCTAGGTTTGGTTCTCCATATAAATTCCATGGTCACATGGATAATTTTCCTGCACATCTCAATTAACACATTAGTAATTCCAAATATTCACAATTATACATAATTAAATACATGGATTTCATTGCACATCAAACACTTATACATTTGGCAACAATAATTCAATATCTCATTCATTCAAATTCGATTCCACATAAGCAATTAACATAATTCTCAAAGTTGAACCATTCATAAAATAAGCATCATTTTTCTATCATCAAAATGAAGTCCTGTAATTCCAATAATGACATCCACCATTTCAAAATAATTCTATTCTAGCAACATATATAGTTTCATAATCATCATGCATAAAATAAAGCATCAACATATGTCAATGTGATCCAAATCATGGAGTCATATAAGTTCTAAATCCATAAAGCATAAAATAAAACATCCATAATAGTCTCAATATGCAAATAATTGAAAATGTCAAACTGAGTCGGGGTAGGGCCTCACACCCTCCCCCTCTAGGCATGAACATCCTCCTGGAGTTCATCGAAAAGGTGGGGGTACTGTGATCTCATACGTGCTGCATCCTCCCATGAGGCCATGACCTCATCATAGCAATCCCACTAGACCCTAACCTGGTCCAGCTCTCGACCTCGAAGGCCCAGCATCCGGCATGCCAAAATGCGAATGGGCTCCAAAGCTAGCTGCCCGTCCGACTCCACCTGCAAGGCATCCCAATCTAGAATATGAGACTCATCATAGATATACTTCCTCAATACTGAAACATGAAACACATCGTGGATGCGTGACAGGCTAGGTGGCAATGCTAGATGGTAGGCAACTGGTCCTATCCTCTCAAGGATCTCAAATGGCCCTACAAATTGAGGTGCAAGCTTAGAACCCTTTCCATATCAGATTAGACTCTTATGCGGTCACACTCTCAAGAAGACTCTGTCTCCAACCAAGTAGCTATGATCTATCCTCTTTGCATCTGCATATTTCTTCTATCTATCATGTGCCTCTCTAAGACGCTGCCTAATCAAATTCACCTACTGCTCCATATCCTGAACTATCTCTGGACCAATAGCAACTCTATCCTCTATGCAGTCCCAACTCAATGGTGTCCTACAAGGTCTACCATATAATGCCTGATAGGGTGGCATCCCCAAGGACGTGTGATGCCCATTGTTATAGGCAAACTCCACTAAGGGAAGGTACTCTTCCCATCTAGTCTGGTAATCCATGACATACATGCGAAGCATATCCTCTAACACCTGATTAACTCTCTCTGTCTGGCCATCCATTTCTGGATGATAGGCTGTACTAAAATTGAGCTTGGTACCCATAGCTACCTGTAATGCCTTCAAAAAAGAAGATGTGAAGAGGGAATCTCTGTCGGAAATGATCTTGCGTGGAACACCATGAAGTCTGACAATGTCTTGCAAAAACACCTGTGCTACTACTGGTGCTATGAAGGTGGTATGAACTAGTGAAAAGTGAGCCACTTTGGTCAACTTGTCAACCGTCACCAAGATGGCATCATGGCAGTGAGATGACATAGGGAGACCAATGATGAAGTCCATAGATATAGTATCCCACTTCCACTCTGGTATAGCATGAGATTGGAGCAACCCACCTGGATGGCGGTGCTCCGCCTTGACTCTCTGACACTCAAGGCATCGGGCTACCAATTCTGCAATAAGCTATCGCATTCTAGGCCAATGGTATAATTCCCTCAAGTCTGCATGCATCTTCTTGACCTCGGGATGTGCTGCATAAGGAGCTCTATGAGCCTCTGTGATAATGAACTCCCACAATCCCCTGGAAGAGGGTACATAGATGCGCCCTCTATGGCGTAACAAGCCATCGGATTCTAAGGAATAATCCACATATTTCCCTTCTAAAGTTCCCTGAGATCGTATAGCCTGGAAAACCTCTAAATACCATCTATCCTCTAGCAACTGCTGCATGATCTGATCTCTCAAATCCATGCTCACAGATATGGTGTATACCTCATGACGTCTCCTACTCAAAGCATCTGCAACTACATTTTCTTTCCCTTTGATGTAGTGAATGTCAAAATCATACTCGCACAAGAATTTCATCCATCTCCTTTGACGTGCATTAAGATTCAGCTGAGTGAATATGTACTGGAGGCTCTGATGGTCTGAGTGCAACTCAAAATGATGACCCAAAAGGAAATGTCTCCACCTCACTAGTGCATGCACTAGTGCTGCAAGCTCAAGGTCATGAGTAGGATAATTAAGCTCGTGAGTCTTGAGTTTCCTAGACTCAAAAGCTATAGCTCTGCCATTCTGCATAAGGACTGCTCCTAAACCCTCTAGGGAAGCATCTGTGCAAACCATGAAATCGGCTGAAGGATCTGGTACTACAAGGATAGGTGCGGTAGTAAATGCCTTTTTAAGTTCTTGAAAGGCCTTCTCGCACTTCTCCATCCACTCAAACTTCTTCCCTTTGCGCTGAAGAGAAGTAATAGGATGAGCAACTCTAGAGAATCCTTCAACAAAATGTCGATAATAACCTGCTAAGCCCATGAAGCTCCTAACCTCTGTCACACTAGTAGGTGCTGGCCAATCCATAATGGCTCTGATCTTTGATGGGTCCACTAAGATCCCATCACCGGATATAACATGACCAAGGTACCTAACCTCCGTTCTAAAGAAAGCACACTTCGACAAACTGCCATACAACTGATTTTCCCTCAAACACTGCAAAACCTGTCTCAAGTGCTCCTCATGATCCTCCTCATTCCGTGAATATATCAATATGTCATCGAGAAACACAATCACAAAATGGTCAAGGAATGTGCGGAATACTCCATTCATGAGACTCATGAAAACTGCTGGGGCATTCGTAAGACCGAATGGGACCACGGTGAACTCGTAGTGGCCATATCTAGTGTGAAATGCGGTCTTGTGGATATCACTGTCCACTATCCTTAGCTGATGGTACCCTGACTTTAGATCAATCTTGGAAAATACTTTGGCACCCTGAAGTTGGTCAAATAAATCGTCGATCCTGGGCAATGGATATCGGTTCTTAATAGTTACTTTGTTCAACTGACGGTAATCCATGCACAATCGGAGAGATCCATCTTTCTTCTTCACGAAGATGACTGGTGCACCCCAAGGGGATACACTAGGGAGAATGTGGCCCTTCTCTAGGAGTTCCTCAAGCTGCATCTTGAGCTCATTAAGCTCATTTGTGGTCATTCTATATGGTGCTCATGAAATTGGTTTGGCTCCTGGAACAAGGTCTATATGAAAATCAATCTCTCTATGGGGTGGCATACCTGGTAACTCTAAAGGAAATACATCTGAAAATTCCTTAAGGATAGGATGGTCATCAATAGATGGTTCCTTTTCCTCTTCTTCTTCTCTATCACTAATGGTGATGGCAAATAACTGACATCCCTTTCGCATGCTCCGCTTAAGCTGCATGGCGGAGATCATACGAAGGGACACAGGTCTCTGAATTCCAATGATCACTATGGGAGAGCCATGATCATCCTCACACTCGATCCTTTTCAAGCGGCAATCCATCTTGGCTCTGTGGGCATAAAGCCAATCCATGCCAAGTATGATGCCATAAGATCCAAGTGGTGTAACTCTAAGGTCTACTAAGGTGGTGGTATTACCAATCTGAAGCTGACAACCCTTAACCTCTGATTCCACTAACACTCTAGCCCCTGAAGCTAATTCCACTTCCCAACTGACCTCTTGCCTAATTGCCACTAGCCCGCAATGCTCCATAACCAATGGAGATATAAAAGAGTCAGTAGCTCTTGAATCAAATAATATAGATACACTGCTACCTCTGATCATACCTGCTACCTCAATAACCATAGCCTGATGCTCTGCCTGGCAGTTGTCAACCACTGCGAAGACCCTATGGGACTTGCCCATATCCCCAACTGTCGGCTCTGATGCTGCCATCCTCTGATTTCCTGCCATCTGACCCTGAGGACACTCTCTCGCCATGTGTCCCATGGCTCCACATGTGAAGGAAGTACCACGTGCCTAAAACTGCACTCCCTGTGGTCTGGAGAAAGACTGTCCCCCTGTCCTACTAGAACCACTATACCCACCCCTAGAGGACTGTTGAGTCCTCGCGGGAGGTGTGTAAGGAGCCTGAGATCTCTGATCTCACCTCTGACCCTGTGACTGCCACTGCTTGGGCTTCACACCCTGCTGACTCTACGGAGGCCTTTGCCTCTGGTTATGCTGTGACTACTGCGGAGGAGGGGGTTTGGAGAACCCTGATGTGTGTTTGTTGTTACCTTTCCAATGGGGTTTCTGAAACCCATAAGTCTATGGTGTAGGGTTACAGTTCTGGAACCGATCCTTCGAGTCCTATGGTCTGACCTGAATCTCCTCGGCTATCAAAGCCTTCTCCACGGCAACCTGAAGGCTCCCTGGAGTGGCCATTCTCACTGGTCCTACTATGCCGGAGTTCAATCCTCTAATAAATCAGTTGACGAGAAGCTTCTCATCTTTCAGGTAGTTTACATACGGTAAGAGTTCAAAGAACTTGTTCTTGTACTGGGTCACTGAAAGACCCTTTTGCTGGAGGTTATGAAACTCATCCACCCTACGCTGTCTGAAATGCTTTGATAAGTACCTCTCTCTGAATCTCTCTGTGAAAATCTCCCAAGTGAGGGTTTCTATCTCTAAGCCACAATTATACTCTTCCTGTCTCCACCATGTGGAGGTTGTCCCTCGCAATAGGTGAACTGCTGCACGTGCTTTTAGATTGCTCTCATAAGAGCGCAATGCAAAGCACCTATCTAGGCTTAAAATCCATGCCTCTGCTTCTACCCCATCGGTAGATCCCCCAAAAGATGGTGGCTGAAGACGCATAACCTCTCTGATTAGATCCCCTGGATCCCGACGTGCCCTCTCAATATACACTGGTGCTATGGCTGGAGGTGGTGCTGGTAGGTGAATGGACTCGGGCTCATGCCCAGCCTGACTCTCTACGGGATTAGGAGGTGGACTCCTACTCCATTCCCATTCCACTATCCTATGGCTTCTTAAGTTCTGGTTCTCAACATTACGATCTACTACTGGAAGCCTATCCTGAACTATGCCAATCAGGTTCTGTAGAGCTACCAAGATGTCTCAGTTTGGGTCAACTGATCGTTCGAGAGGAGCTGCTGGGTTCACTTCCTGAACCGATTCCTCCCTAATGACCTCTTCGTGTGCCATGCATTCACGCCTAGGGCCTCTACCACGTTTTCGAGCTTATCGCGTAGTTGGAGGCATCCTTTTTATGAAAATGAAATAAATAACTATTTTAGGAGAAATATTTTAGCTAATTTAAAATAAATATAATAAAAATAAATACAATTTAATTAATTAAATAATTATAGCGAAACGTAATGGAGTAAGGTTCCTAGTGTTGGTAACCTTGCTCTGATACCAAAATGTCATGCCCAAACTTTTGGGCACAAACGGAATATTTTTTTTTTTAAATTACTTAACTTAGAACGACTACTTTATTAAAATAATGCAAACTAGTTTGGTCTTAACTATGTTTTGAGCGAATCAAACAAATAAATTACTTGGGCGATAAAATTTTCTAAATTATAAGCGAACTAATATTTCCCCAAAAAGAGTTATCCCTAACCTTCCATTAATTTCACTTAGCAATGATCACAAACTAAATATATAATCTCTAAAAATAATTGTCCAATAATCTCCTATAGTTCTTTAATTACCTAGGGTCTAAAATCTAGTTACCCTAACCCTTAGATTAAAATAAATCTATTATATCAAATATTCATTAATTCAAAAAGGGTCCAATAATGTTCAGAATAAAGGGCCAACTTGACATTCGTGGTCATTTTAGTCCCCTAAAGTTTATCCTCCCAAGAGTATAAAATCTCTTTTTTTTTTTTTTTTTAAAATACTTCTACATTCATTAAATAAATAAAAGAGCATTACTTGGTCTTACAACTACTAATTTGACTTCAAGTAAATATAGAAGTTAATTTACCTATATATATATATATATATATATATATATATATATATATATATATATATATATATATATATATATATATATATATATATAATACCTATAAATATTCATATATGTGCTTATGAATGTATTCAAAAGGGGAGGAGGGGCTTTTATTTTATCACAGTAATTAACCCCTTTTTATACACTCCCACCATACACATACTTATTTTAAATCCTAGATGTTTTTGCCCTAACCTGAAACTAGGGTTAGGGCTAGTGTGCTATATCCTACATATCTAAATTTCTTTTTGAAACTTTTAGCATTTTGCCCTAACCCGAAAACTGGGTTAGGGCTTGTGAGTGTGTGTGTGTGTGCAAGCCGAAAGTTGAACGGCAGCCATGGAAGGCGTCGCACACAGGGCCGAACCAGATTGATTAATGGTGGATGAAGGGAGACCAAGCGAAGGGTTTACCTTTGCTCACGGGGAAGGAAGGAGGTGGTGCGGGAGCGCCGCGGGCTGCGGACAGTGTCGCCCACCGTCTGCGGCACCCGCAGGCTGCAGACAGCGCCGCCCACAATCTGCGGTTCCCACAGTCTGTGGACGTCGCCGCCCACAGCTACAGGTTCCGCAGCCTGTGGATGGCACCGCCCACAGCTGCGGGCTCCCGCAGACTGTGGGCACTGCCGCCCAAGGCTGCGGCCCCCCCTACATGCAATCCAAATTTTTTTTTTAAACCTCTCATTTTTTTGGTAGATTAAAATGCGAAATACTTTTGTTTTTTAAATTTCATTTCTCTATTTATATATATATATATATATATATATATATATATATATATATATATATATATATAAAGGTAAGAAGTATATATAGTTTTATTTTGAAATGGGCAGATTTTCACATATAAAGAATAACTGATATATATTTATATATATACAAATATATATACATATATATATATATATTTTGAATGACTTATTTAACAAGATGATTAATTTTCTCTTTTTTTTTGTATTATTTAAACTGTAAATACATCACTATTTTTTTTTTTATAAACAGATTTTCAAAATAATGAATAAAATATATATATATTTGTGTATTGCCATTTATAACTCATTTGGGCCAGCTTGGGAGATTATTATTCTTGTGCATCTTTTAAATGCATACAAAGAATTTTCCAATACTTATTGCAGATTGAATAATGAGGAAAATATATTCTTTTATTTTCTAAATACGGTTGAAGTAACATATGTTGAATGCTCTATTTTTTTTTTTGTTTAAGATCTAACAATCTGCAACTAATATCTACAATGCATAGCAACTTAAAATATATCCATTCTTCTTGTAATCAAATTAAATCTAAGAACTAAATGCTAATCTTTCCTTTTGATTCAATAAGCTACTATCTTACGATTTGTTTTCTGCATTAAATGGAAAAATAATGACAGTTTTCTTTTATTTGCAACAGCATTAATATAGCTAAATGAACATGAAGAAACAAAAATAAATTTTCATTTGCCAAATAAACATAAATGCAACAACATCATTTTTTTTTTGAAATTTTAAATACAAACTAATTCATTTCCTCTTCCTTTTGCAAAACTAACCAAGTAGGAGAAATATTTATATTTCTTTAGTGAATGTAAATACAAAGTATATATGAATACAAATGGTTTTGAAAATAAAACAACAATATTTTCCTTTCCATGGTAATAGGAATACATTTCTTTTCTTTTGGAAAATAAATACAACAATGGCTCTTTTTTTTTTTTACAAACTTCAATATAAAATACATTTGTCATTTAAACTTTTCTGCAACATAAAACAGCAACAACATTCTTTATTCCTTCCTTTCCCATCCCAAGCAACCTGCAATAAAACACAAATTGACCATGGAGAGCTCACCACCCAGCCTAGGCTTACTAGAAGCCACCCCCGAGCTTGGAGAACCAAGCACTAGACGGGTTACAAATAAGCAAACAACACAACAATTATGGCAAACACTCAACATACATCTTCCCATCCCAAGCTACACTTTCACCACATTTTGTGATGATCATTCCATGGGTGGAAGTGGACCAAGTACCATTGGGGAGATTGCAAGCCAAAATTTTACAATTCAAGCCACCTCATGGCAATACAAAATACAACAAAAGATACATCCACATACCTTATGCCCCCCAAAGGCTCAAAGGCCATATTTTCTCCTCTTATGACCCCCAAATGCATACACAAGGCTATGCAGCAAGGGTCACAAAGGACACCCTTGAGATCACTCTCCATAAGGAGAGCCTCTCACCCAAGGCTGTCATACTCCTTCCACCCCAAGACCATCCTACTCCCCCAAGAGTAGGAGGTTTTGGACACTCCCAAAAACAAGAACACATAAACAAAAACATAGAAATGAAAGCTTACACTTTTTTTTTCCCAACAACAATTTACATAAACACATCTCCTTCAACAAGCTTTTCTTTCCTTCAACAAAACAACATAAACAACATAAATAAGAGGGAATAAAACCAACCTTATTCTGCCAATAGGTATGTTAGATTTAGTTGGGGATGAGCTGCCCAAATCCACACAAACATTCCTTCAATCTTTTTCCAAAATTATATTCTACAACTAATTTTCAAAACAAAAGCATAATCTCCAACAATGGAGAGTGGGTGATTGCTCACTAAGTCCCTAATCCTTGCCTAAGAAGGCCTCTCACACACTTCCCAACCCCTTGGGTGAGGTGAGAGTTCCCATTGGTTGCCCTTCCCAACCTCTTACACATTACTAAAATTGGAAAGGGAAAAGGTGAGAGAAGATGGGGAAGAGAGTTTGACATGAAAAGGGAAGGTTGTCTATCCTAGGAGGAACCTTCTAAGTTGAATTTTCGCTCACCTTGGAAAAACCACTTTTTGAAGTGACTAAACAGTCACATGGGAGTAGTCACATGTTTCAAAATATCCCTAACCCATAGGTATACCCTTTGGACCTTTGGAAAAGCCCTAAAACTGACCCTAGGAGTCCATTTAACCCCTTAGAAACCCAACTGAAGTTTACCTACGGGTCAAACCTGAGTTGACCACTCCCAAGACTCCCTACCCAAGGCAAATTTGGGACCACACTCATGTTTTTTAATGGCTTTGGTAGAAACAAAACTCCCTCCAAGAGACAAGTCAAAATCAATGACACTAATCAGCACGTGTCAAGTGACACAATAAAATACAATATAAAAATCACACATGGAATTTGTCTCTTGTAGGATTACACATATACATAAAAATTAATTTTAACACTCAAGCATCATACACTTCACAATAAAATACATTACAAATGGGGTGTTGTCTCTCCAAATAGACAACCCCTGGCTTAACAAACGTACATTGGTCTAGGTTTGGTTCTCCATATAAATTCCATGGTCACATGGATAATTTTCCTACGCATCTCAATTAACACATTAGTAATTCCAAATATTCACAATTATACATAATTAAATACATGGATTTCATTGCACATCAAACACTTATACATTTGGCAACAATAATTCAATATCTCATTCATTCAAATTCGATTCCACATAAGCAATTAACATAATTCTCAAAGTTGAACCATTCATAAAATAAGCATCATTTTTCTATCATCAAAATGAAGTCCTGCAATTCCAATAATGACATCCACCATTTCAAAATAATTCTATTCTAGCAACATATATAGTTTCATAATCATCATGCATAAAATAAAGCATCAACATATGTCAATGTGATCCAAATCATGGAGTCATATAAGTTCTAAATCCATAAAGCATAAAATAAAGCATCCATAATAGTCTCAATATGCAAATAACTGAAAATGTCAAACTGAGTCGGGGTAGGGCCTCACATCTTGACCTAATTCCTTGTCCTCTTATTTCTAGGGTTTTATGATTTGATCATTAAATCCTTTTCTTCTTCTTGGTGGGTTAAATAAATCTATTTATTTAGTCCTAGGTGTTTTCATGAATTAATTAATGGATGAAAACCTATTAATTAATTCACCTAATTTCTATTTCATATTTTTCCTCAATTTTCCAATTTACTAATTTCTCTTGATTCCTAATTTCTATTTCTCCTATTTTCTTCAATTTTTCTAATTTTTCCCCTAATTTTCTCCTATGTTTATGCTCCCATTTGTTGCAATCATGGAGGCTATTTTCTCTCTTCCCTTTTGTCATGGGAATTGCATTTTTAATTTTGTCATAATTTGTCATAATTGTGTCAATCAATCAATCTTGCATAGAAAATGTCAATCTTGTCATAATTTGTCATATTTGTCATCCTTGATTTGAAATTTCCTTTCAAATCTCCTCATGCTAATCTTGTCATCTCTCCAATTTGTCTATAAATTAGATGATTTTCTTCAATCGAATCAATCAATCACACTTCTAGTATCCTTACGCTACCATTTCATCTTGTCAATCTTGCTTTCATACTATGCTTTTGCACTTGTAGGTGAGATCCACAAACAAAGTAATTTGAAGGAGAAAGAAGGACAATGGAGAATTATGGAGGAGATATTCATGTTTGTAATGGTTTTTGTAGACACCTAAAAATGGTCAACGCTTGCGGAGTCATACTTTAACATTTGCGCATTGCCTCATTTTAGGTTTTTGCGTCGCATTAACATTTCTCCTATGTCACACACTTGGTTTTTATCACTTGCAAGCATTGAGTCCTTCTTCTGCATTCTTCATTCGTCTCACTTTCGAATTTGGTCTTGTCGACAACAATCTTCAATCATGATTTTGATCGATTTTATCCTGTCGCATCAATGTGCGTAGTCATTTGTCATCATTTTGGACATCGTCAATCCTAATTAGGGTTTTTTCCTCTTATCAATCTTATCATCTGGTGATCGATTTGTCATCGATTGTTGTTATGTTCGATCTTGTCATTTTGTGATCAATTTGTCATTGATCATTGTCATTTTCAATCTTGTCGTCTTGCAATCTATTTTGTCATCGATCCTTGCTCTCTTGTCAATTTTGTCATTTTGTGATCGATTTGTCATCGATCGTTGTTTGTCTCAATTATGTCAATTTGGATCAATTAGTCATTGTTCCTCGTCAATTGGTGCATTTATCAATCAAATAATTTATCACATTGGTTCTTTGTTAATCGTAATCGAATCAACATCAATTATCTTCAATCAAGACCAAATTGTCATTCTCGCATTGCTAATTCATCTTCGAGGGTTTCATGATTTAATCATTTAACCTTGTGTGTCATTTCCTCCTCTGGGATTAATAAATTATTTATTTATCCTAAGTATTTTCATCGCAATTAAATGTTCATTTAATTGGCTAATTATTCCTCTTTGTGAATGAATTAATTAATAAATGAAAAATTATTGATTAATTCACTAATTTCCTAATTTTCATCATTTTCCTAATTCTTAATTTTCTAATTCCTCTTTTTCTAATTTTTCTAATTTCTTAATTCCTATTTTCAATTTCCTCCTATTTCTCTCCTAAATTCATGGGAATGACATAGAAATTTGTCATAATTTGTCATAATTGACAATCAATCAATTCTTGCATAGCAATTTGTCATAAATTGTCATAAATTGTCATAAATCCTTGCATAGCAATTTGTCATACACATGTCATAATTTTTCTATTCTTGGTTTGAATTTCCATTTGAATCACTATCATGCTAATTTGTTCATCTCTCCAATTTATCTATAAATTGGATGAATTTCATCAATCAAATCCCCTAACCAGATTATCGAATTTCTAATCAATCACGCTTCGAGTACTTTTGAGCAATTTTCTTACCTACTTGCTTTCAATCATGTGTGTGCACTTGTAGGTGAGATCCACAACCAAACTATTTGAAGAGGAAATAAGAACAATGGAGCCACATGAAGGAAGCATTCATATCCACATATGGTTTGCATAGTATTTACTTTTGAATGTTTTATCTTTATGTCTTTATTGAGTGTGTTTAGGATAGATCATTACCTTTAAGCTTTCGTGATTGAGCTAATGATTAATGTTTATATTTCTTGTGATGATTTCCGATTTCCTAGCTACATTAATTGGTGAACCTGACGTGAACACTAACCATCTAACCCCTTAACTGTGTTTTTGAGTGCTTTTGAGTTGATTTGCAGGCCAAAAACCCAAAAACAGGGCAGTGCAGGGCTTTCTGGGGACTTCTGTGCCTGTGTCAGACAACCTGCGCCTGTGTTATGCATTCTGCGCTTGTGTTAGAGATATTTTGTGCTTGTGTTATGAGTTTTGTGCTTGTGTCATGGGTTCTGCACTTGTGTAAAGTCCAGAAATAGAGGTGAAAATGCAGTGTTTTACTTGAAAATTGTTTGTTTTTGCATTCTGTTTTCTGTGTTTTGGTTTTTGGTACTAATTATCTGTGCAGCATCTTGGCATACGCATGGAAAAGATAACAAATGAAACTACTAACATGTTTTATGCAGAATTGATAGTCAAAGAATAAACACCTCAAACTTCTAACTTGGGTTTTGCAGGTTGCCTTGGAGAAACAACTAAACTTAGTGTTTGTCATTAATGTTTTAGGCACCTAGTGATTTCTAAATAGGTTGGGATGAACATGTTTTTGCTTTGATTGTTGAGTGTGACATTGGATTAGGAGAGTATGCTCTCATCCTTCTTAGGGTGATCAGAAATCCAGATCTTCGATACCATGCTCATGTCTTTGATTGTGTGTCTCCTTTAGAGGGCCTGCCTTCCCGACCATTTGCTTTTGCAAGCAAGTGATAATCATGAGAAGGGAATGACCCAAAGTGAGTACGGCTAGAATACCTTGGCATTCTAACTCACTATAAACAAATACTTGATGAGTGAAAGCTTTGAAGGAAGGGTTACATGGGAATTGTAGTTACTTGGGAAGTGATGACCCTTGAACTCTTTCTCATATCAACATCTAAGTAGGGCCCCTTGGTCTAAATCGTGCTTGCGTGACTACATTTTTTTGGTATCTTGATGGGCTTAATGTCTCAATCACGCTTGCGTGACATCAAGGAGTAATGCTTAACAGAAATCCTGACTAAACACCTTGTATTTAGAGGCCAAAAACCCTTCTAGTTGCTTGAGAAGGACAAGTTCGGATACTTGGAAGAAATACTAAGTTCACCATGGGGAGATTTCCATGGGGATTGATGCTTGGCTGCCCTGAGAAGTGAGTGCTATGGAGGGGAGCCCGTGGGGTCAAGCATCTATGTGTTCTCCTTGAATCCCATAATGAGTCTACCTCTCAAGTACCTAATGTCCTTGCCTACCATAAGAAATGTGGGAATGAGCATGATTGTCTTGAGTCTAAGTTGAAATATCTTGTATTCTTTACTTGTCAAAAGTTGAATTGTATCTCATTTCAAGAGAAAAACAAATTGATCCAACATAAGATTAAACACAAGAGATATTCATCCAACAAAAGTTCAACAAGATTCGAAAAAGCACCTTCAAACATGGTTGTCAAACATTGTTCAAAATCTTGTCTCAACATTCATGTCACTTACATTTAGGTTCATCCTAGGTTGCATTTTGCAAAGTTCATTGTCAAGTACCAAGGTTAGGTTTCACCAAAGTCATACTCCTTTCAATAAGGGTCATCCATTTACATGTGTTCTCTTGCATTAAAGTCATATAATTGTCATACATTCATATTTGCATACCTTAGGTCTCTTCATTAAGCTTAGGTCATTATCATATCATATTAGGGTCACTTGCATAGTAATTGTCCCTTAGCATATAGTGTCAAAACTAGGTTTTGTCATACTTGAGTAACCCAAATCTTTGATAAACCCTAAGTCATTGTTAAGAAGTCTAGACCTTATCAAACCCTTTTCTTTTTATGTCATTATTGTCATTTGGTCAAACCTAGCTTAGTATCCAAGCATATAGGGGAGACTTTGTCATTTGTCCTTTTGTCACTTGGTCCTTTTTTCCTTTGAGGTCTAGACATAATTCTAGTTTCCTAAGGGTCTCTTTTAGATTTGCATTCATAAGTTTGTCAAAATCTTCAAAAACAGCCAAAAACATAGATTGCATTTTCATCTACTCAAGTTTGCATTTTAGAATATATTGTCCTTAAAAAATTCCAAAAATATTGCATTTGCATAAGTGACATGCCTATTGAGACAAGATCAAAATCTAAAAAGATGGGCGAACCAACGTATCAACCCATGGACAACATAGCAAATTCGCAGTTTCAAAACTAGTCAAACAGTGCAAATTGAAGGTTCATCAAATACATCTTTACCACCATATGGAATGGTTCAACTTGGACCACCTCCATTATATGAACCAGTGTTTGTACCTATGAAACCAGGACATGGGAGTGTTCCACCAACTCCAAGAGGAAGTGCACCTTTCAATTGGAATCAACCACACCTGCAACATGACATTCAAACTCAAACATTATATGAAGAACAAACTCTTTCACAAGGATTTGGTTCAGATCAAGGAATCCAACAAGAAATGAATCCAAATGTCCAACCAGATTCTTCATCTGATTCCGACGCTTCTGATGATGTTGACATGTTCCTTCAAGATCCAAAGATAACAAAAAAGATGGATAAGTTCTTGAACAAGGTCTTTAAGATGTTTCCACAAAAGTATCTTAACATGATGAGTAATGTGACCTCTTCAAGTGAGCAAATTAATGTGCAAGAACAACAAGGTGGTGAGTTGTTAAGTTTCTCTCCGCATCCAAATGAAGAAAATACACAACAAGCAACTCAACCTACCTTGATGAGCAAACATGCTTCAAAGGCATTGATAGTGACTATTCCTCAAAAGTCACCATTTGAGACAATAAATAATCCATTATTCAACACAACGCCTGAAACACAAGATCAAATGAAGACCACACCAATATTGACAGCTGTCCCTCAACAAGAAGTGGTTCCTTACATGCATAAAATTGGATCAAAATCTAAGATGCAGGAAAGCTTCACAACTGGAATGCCTGATATCACCAATGTCCAAAATAATTCCACGATGCAACAAAGTTCTTATGTCCCATTAAGTTCAATATCTTTGCCAAACACTATTGCAACAAATCCTTCGATAATGGCGACAAAAAGAGCTACGGATAGTGGTTTGCACCAACAACAATTGTTGCAACAATTGAGTAATACACAAAAGGTACAATCGAATGTGCAAACAAGCAATGTGCAACAACAACAATTTCGCATCCGACAACAAATTGCAGCGCCTTCGGCACCATTACAAGTTAATGCAAACTTGCAACCATCACAATGGATTGGACAAACAACACAGCAAGTTAAGGCAAGTGCTATACCCCATCTTAAGGAGAAGCAACGAAAACCACCTAAACAAAGTTTTTTACAAATGATGGGATATACACCACGACAACAATTGGCACAAAGTCAACAAATTCTGATCTGTCAGCCTCAACACCAACATGTGCCACAATATGTGCCAAGGCAAACAAGCTATCCTACTTCACAACCACAATTGGTGCCTATGCAATATCAACAACATACTCAATTGCAATATCAACCTAGGCTACCAGAAGCACAACAACAAGGTCAATATCAAGGAATAGCACAACCGCAACAATAAGAGATGTACCAAGAACTTTATATGCCGGAGACACCAAAAATGGCCATTTCAGAATATCAACAACCGATTGGAAACATGATGTATCAACAAAGAATACCCATTGGGATTAATGATGGACCTCTAAAATCTGACACAATTGTGCAACAACTTGAGAAGTTGCAATGAAAAGTTGACGCATTAGAAACTAAAGGAACAAAGAAGTTGTATATAGACCAAGATTTATGTCCTAATCCATTTGACAAGAGTGTATACATGCCTCCATTCCCTAAGCATTTTGAGGCACCTAATTTTGAGAAATATAAAGGGAATGGTAATCCAAAAGATCATATTCGAGCATTTTTTGTGGCATGTACGGAAGTAAGCTATGAGGAGACATATTTAATGCGATTATTTGCACGAAGTCTCATGAGACAAGCTATGGATTGGTATTCTCATCTGCCAGGAAATATAAAGACTTGGTCGGAATTGGCTCAAATTTTTTTATCTCATTTTGTGTTCAACATCGACAGTGATGTGACCATGTCAGATTTATGCAACACCAAGCAAAAGCAAGGTGAACCATTAGTGACTTTCTTGCAATGATGGCGAAGCTTGTATAGTTGTTCTTCTCTCGATATACCCAAAGAACAACAAGCGAATCTATTTATCTTGAATTTGGTCCCAGAAATGAGATATGAGCTAAAATTGAAAAGTCCCAGTACTATAGAGAAACTCATTAAGAAAGGAATGAGCATTGAAATGACTCTTGTAGCTAAAGGAATTATCAAGCTCAATAAAGACAGTGAAAACACAAATTATTCAGGGGACAGAAACATATTTTGGTATAAGAACAAGAATGTCACTAATGATGGAGTTGTTGATGCAAGAGCGGTGAATACAAATCAACCCCCATTCACAATCAAGAAATTGAGTGTTCCTAACATGTCAACTATGGAACAAAATCAAGCACCAATGAGCAATGTTACTCAACAGCATGCTCAACAACAACATACTCAACAATATAATCAACAACAAGGCCAACAACAAAACCAGCAGCGCAAACCCTTCCGATCGTGGGATGGGCCTCCTCGACAATTTACGCCATTGGGAGAGCCTATTGAATCAGTAATGAAACAATTGATACAAGCAAAATTTATTAAGCTACCAGATATCAAGGCAGAACCAGCGGTAAAACCGCATTGGTGGAATGATAATGCGTACTGTGAGTATCATCGGTCCAAAGGACACAAAACTGCATCATGTTTTCAATTGAAACATATGATTCAAGATTTATTAGAGCAAGGAGTAATTGAGGTAGATCCACCCCATGCAACCTCTAACACTGACCATACTATTTTCAAAACTCCTTTGCTTGATCATGACAAGGGGAAGGCGTCTTCTTCAAACTCTACTCAAACGACAAATTATGCAAGTTCTGGTTATAATAAGGTCATTAATTGTTTTCATGCATCAAATGAGTATGTTTCTACTCAGAGAATAAAGGGACAAGATCCCTCTTGCATGGTCACCACTCGTCGATCTAAAATAATCCTGAAAGGAGCTCCTGCAGCTCCTTCCAAACCAACTCCTGCAAGTCAGTATAATCTCTTGGATCATCTAGGAAAGACACCTACACAAATATCAATCCTTGAGTTGTTGAAAATGTCTCCCATGCATCGTGCAGTCCTGGATAAAGCTTTAATTGAGTCCACTGTCCCGATAGATATTGATGTTGACCAGTTTCAAGCCCGGATTGGACATCTCGCTGTTTCCCAAAATGTTGCATTTTTTGATAATGATATTTCACCTGATAAGCTCCCTCATAATGACCCTTTACACCTAGAAGTCTTTGTCCATAATTGCAAAATCCGACGAGTCTTGATAGATGGCGGAGCGGGTCTTAATATTTGTACCTTGAGAGTGGTCATTGGCCTTGGATATATAGAAAATGACATTGATGCTTCCAGAAGAATAACAATAAAAGCCTATGATGATGCTGAGCGCCCATCAAAAGGGATAATTACATTGCCTATCAAAGTCGGTCCAGTGACAGAAAACACTTTCTTGCAGGTCTTGGACCTTGATCTCCCTTATAATATGATCCTTGGCCGTCCATGGATCCATGGAATGAAAGCAGTTCCATCCACCTATCATCAATGTTTAAAATATCCTTACAATGGAACTAAGATAACAATTCCAGGAGATCCTAATCCATTTTAGTTTTGTGCTACTCTAAAGGATACCCCTTAGCAGCAAGTCCTAGTCAATAGAGAGGCCAAGTCACATAGCTATGTGGATCCTAATGAATTGTTAGATGCTGTTAAAGGAAAATTGAAGATACAGGACCAAGGGTGTGGAGAATATTCAATGGATCAAACATTCCTCATTGGGAATTTACCAATATCTCCAAAATCATATGGCAAACCACATTTATTGCAAAAGGAACCTAAGGTCATTATTCAATATCAGCCTCCCACTAAATTTACAAGATGGGGTGAACTTGACAAAGAAACTTTAGATGATGATGTCATAGATTGGCTTTACAAAGATCCAACTGAGACCCCACCTGTCAGATTGCCAGTGGAACGATACGACAAAAGATTTACTATGCTAAAAAAGAAAGGATATGATGGTTGCAGTGGCTTAGGCCTGAACAACAATGGAAGGCTAGAACCTGTTATACCCAAGAGGCGACCTCCAACTTTAGGGTTAGGTTTTGTACCATTATGAATTGGATCCACATCTACCAAAGTGCCCACGTGTCGAAAAGGGTGTGATTCTAATGATGAAATAACACCTGAGGATACCTGACCCGAAACTGATTCCAATGAATGGGAGTGGAGTTCTTTTTCTTCTAGCTCCTATGCCCTCAACAATATTTTCATTGACCCTGATAATTTGCCTATGGAAGACAAACATGAAATAACTCCTCTTCCTAGAACATGTCCTCATGCTTGGATAGAGTCATTCTAGGATCCAAGCTCTGAATCAGAAACAAGAAGTTCAGATAGTGACACCATAGATGTTTACATCTTTACCATATCAGCCCTTTCTATCCTTACAACTGATGATGACATGCCCCTCATTTATCCCTAGCTTATCCAACATGACCAACAAGAACCACTCACATTGGACTGTTTTCAAAATGACGAAGCAATTGCAGAATTCCTGGGACTACGGGAAGGCATACCACAAGGTGATCATAAGGCAGGATTTGCTATCAATTTGGATTCTACAGCATATTTTGGGGAGTCAACTCCCTCTTCCAGTCATCAAAATGAAAAAAGAAAAGAAACAGTAAAAAATCAACAGACTAGATCTTTGAGTGAAAACCGTAAGGCACTCTCTGATCATACAAAAGTAAAAACAAAAGACGTACCTGAGGGTGAAAACCTCTCTGAGGCGCCCAAAGGTGGAAGAGTGGACATACCCCTATCAAGTCAGGACAAATCAACATTGCTTGTGGAAATGACTAAGGAAATCAATTTGGGTACACCTGACAACCCTAAGGTCATTCATTTTGTTGCTTCTCTATCACAACAGGAAAAGATAGACTTTGTCAATTTCTTTCTTGAGAAGAAGATCAGCTTTGCATGGTCCTATGCAGATATTCCTGGCCTTGATCTAGAATTAGTCCTTCATCATTTTCCATTGAAAGCCGATGCCAAGCCTATCAAATAGAAACTTCGAAAGATGCATCCCCAGGTGGCTCTTTTGGTCAAGGTGGAACTGAAAAAATTATTGGATGTGGGCTTTATTAGAACCATTGATTATGCAGACTGGATTTCAAATTTAGTACCAGTTAGCAAAGTAACTGGGGGCATTAGAATCTGCACATATTTTAGGGATCTCAATAAAGAATGCCCTAAAGATGATTTTCCATTGCCAAATATCAACATCATAGTGGACATGACTGCTAGATATGAGATGCTTTCATTAATGGATGGTTTCTCTGGCTATAACCAAATTTGCATTGCTCCTAAAGATCAACATAAGACAGCATTCACCTATGCTTGGGGTACTTATTGCTAGAATGTGATGCCCTTTGGTCTTAAAAATGCAGGCGCAACATATCAAAGAGCAATGATGACAATTTTCCATGATTTCATGCATACTTTGATGGAGGACTATGTTGATGACTTGTTATGCAAATCAGTCACAAGAGATAGTCATTTAGCCATCCTGGGCCCAATCTTTGACCAAATGGAGACCTACAAGCTCCGACTCAATCCAAAGAAGTGTGTCTTTGGTGTCACAACTGGCAAATTACTAGGGTACATTGTTTCTCACAGAGGCATTGAGGTTGACCCTGCCAAGGTTAAAGCAATAATGGATATGCCTCCACTTTCAAATCTCTAGCAATTAAGAAGTCTGCAAGGAAAGCTCCAGTCAATCCGTCGCTTCATAGCTCAGTTGGCCGACAAATGTCATCCATTCTAGCATCTATTGCATAAAGGTGTCATTTTTAAATGGACTGAGCAATGTCAATCAGCCTTTCAAGCTCTCAAAGAATATTTGCTGTCGCCACCTATCCTAATGCCTCCTATAGAAGGAAAGCCATTTTTATTGTATATCTCTGCAACTGAAATAGCATTAGGAGTTCTCTTGGCTCAACAGGATGAGAATGGCAAAGAGCGAACTATTTACTATATCAACCGGACACTGGTAGGTTATGAGCTAAATTATTCAACTATTGAAAGGGCATGCTTAGCAGTGGTATTTGCAACATAGAAGCTTTGACATTATATGTTAAGCCACCAAATATTGTTGGTTGCAAAAATTGATCCCTTAAAATACTTGCTTAGCCGAGCAGCTTTGACGGGTCGCCTAGCAAAATGGGTCATGATTCTCAGTGAATTTGACATTGAGTATATGGAGAGAAAGGCGATAAAAGGACAAGTCATAGCAGATCAACTTGCAGAGGCTCCTATTTGTGATGATCATCCCATGTTGACAGATTTTCCAGATGAATCAGTATTTGCTCTTACATCTTCTAATGAATGGAAGTTATACTTTGATGGATCCCATACCAAGTTTGGATCCGGAGCCGGCATCTTGTTTGTCACCCCTCAAGGTGATTCTATTGCCAAGTCCTACAGGATAACTTTTCATTGTACCAATAACATTGCAGAGTATGAAGCACTAGTTACAGGACTCCGAGTAGCAGTCCACTGGAACATCACGCATTTGTAAGTCTATGGAGATTCTCAATTAGTCATCCGACAAGTGAATGATGACTACAAAACAAAAGATGAAAAGCTTATTCCTTATAAGCATATGGTAGATTTCTTCAAGACCAAATTCACGGCTATCCATTTCAATCAAGTTCTAAGA
Organism: Cryptomeria japonica; assembly: GCF_030272615.1. NCBI lineage: Eukaryota > Viridiplantae > Streptophyta > Pinopsida > Cupressales > Cupressaceae > Cryptomeria > Cryptomeria japonica. Next base: position 486,313,265 of record NC_081409.1, read on the forward strand.
ATGCAAAACAAGTTGGCAGATGCGATGGCTACGATTGCTTCCATGTTGAATATGCCCCACAATATGGACAAATGTGAATTTTTAGTTGAACAATTGCTGGTTCCTTCTTTTGACATTTCGACAGTGGATGTGATGTGTGTTCTTGTTGGTCCCAACTCCCCATGGTACAATGACATATATCAATATTTGAAATCCCAAACCTTACCACCCAACCTTTCCGCTAACCAATGCCGAGCCTTTATCCGACAGATAGCCAAATATGTCATCATCGCCAACACCCTTTACCGTCGTTCCTTTGACCATACCCTCCTCAGGTGTTTGGATTCTGACGAAGCACAAATGACTTTACATGAGGTTCATGATGGTATATGCGGGGGCCATTTCAATGGTCTGAGCTTAGCCAAAAAGTTGATTCGTGTTGAGTATTATTGGCCTACTCTGGAAAAAGATGTTCATGATTTTGTTAAGAAGTGCTACAAGTACCAGATTCATGGAAATTACATTCATGCACCAGCCCAAGAGCTTCATTCTGTCATATCTCCATGGCCCTTTTCTCAATGGGGATTAGATCTTATTGGCAAAATTCACCCGACATCTGCAAATGGACACAAGTTCATCATTATAGCCACAGAGTATTTTAGAAAATGGATCGAAGCTATCCCCATGACCTATATCACTGGTGTGCAAATTTCAAAATTCCTATTGAATTATATCATATGCCGGTATGGGGTTCCTCTTTCCATAGTCACTGATAATGGTCGCCCCTTCAAGAATAAAGATGTCAAGGAACTCTGTGAAAAGTTTCATATTGAACACCGTTTCTCCAGTCCATACTATCCACAGGGGAATGGTCAAGCCAAAGCATCCAATAAAACCATTATCAAGATCCTGAAAAAGGTTGTCAATGATGCTGGCTGAGATTGGCATGTTCAATTGAATCCAGCACTATGGGCCTATTGCACTTCTATCCGCACACCTACTGGCGCAACACCTTATTCCTTGGTGTATGGTGCGGAAGCCATTTTACCTTTCGAAGTGGAGATTCCTTCCTTGCATGTTTCCTTGCAACACCTGATTGATGATGAGACACACAGAGTCTCTCGGTTGCACCAGCTTGAGATGTTAGATGAGAAACGTCAGACAGCTCTGACACATTTGCAAGCATATCAAAACCGTCTCCGTCGCTCTTATAATAAGAAAGTCAAAGGGCGACACTTCGAAGTGGGAGATCTAGTTTTAAAGGCAAATCCTAAGAATGCATAGTCTACTGACATCATCAAAGGCAAGTTTGAACCTAATTGGGTTGGGCCTTTCATAGTAACTGCAGCATATGGCTCGGGGGCATATCAGCTTGCTACCCCAGAAGGTGAACCTTTGTCTAGTCCTATAAACAACATGCACCTTCGCAAGTACTGGGCATAATTTTCTATCAGCACTTCTTCAAATATGATCCTGAAAAAAAAAATACAAAAAAATGAAAAAAGCAAAAATACAAAAAAAAGAAAAAAAAAAGAAAAAAGCGCAAAAGAGTAAAGAAAAATGATTCGCCCTTTAGTGAAAACCTGGCAAACAGGCGCTTTGGGCAAGTACCATAGTGAAAACCTGGCAATCAGGCACCATGAGTAATGAGATTATTGCTCCGTCATCTATCATGACCTCTAGCTATACTTTCTCTTGGCCGATTTATCATGTCTATCTTCGTCTTGACCCAATGTCCTATTCTAGGCCTGTTATTGGTCAACATCATTGTCTTGCATACTCCGGTTTCTTGTACATAGGTTTTGGTCCCAGTCTATGTATATCTTTCAGATGCACATTGGGTGCATTCCCCTTGTCATGATCAATCACTGGAACTTTTGCATTGAAAATGTCCTGAAAAAATCATAAAAATCAAAAAATGTCCTGAAAAAATCTCAAAAAAAAAAAATTTGAAAAATGTCCTGGAATTTTTTTCAAAAAAATCAAATAAAGTCCTGAAAAAATGAACACAAATTTTTTTTTCAAAACATTAAAATCCAAAACCAAACATTTTGCAATAAATATCCTCTTGATGCATAAGACAAATCACCGAGTACACATCTAACGACACGCAATCCAACACCATGCTTTAAATGAAATCACGCTTAAATAGATGAACTTTTCAATCAAACCAGACATTCAAACTGATCTGAATTGTCATATCGATCAGCATCAAAATAATTTGCCCTTGTCTCTACTATCATGGGTCTTATACAGGGTGTGGTATACTCGAAACCAGACTATGTCCTGTCTTAGATGGGGTATCGCATTCCCTGAAATCAGACAACATGATCATCCTATCAACACTTTCAACTTTTGACAATGAAGATCAAGATGTTTGTTTGACTTGTTGGAATTTGTGCATCTTATCTTTTTACTGATTTATCTTTGGCTTCGATCATGTTCCTATGTTGCTCGATGATGTCACTGAGTGATTTAGAGTGACCGGGATGGTTCATGGTCCCTTTCTTTTTTTGTTGTGATTGTTGTTTGTCTGTGATGTGTCTGTCTTTTGCAAAAAGGGTTGCATTTTAGCTCTGGCCTTCAATGCCATGATGCTACACATCCATTTTGCTATATTAAAATAAAGGTTCTCACCTACAAAGTGCATTACTGAAAGCAAGTTCTTCTTCATCTCTAACTGTCCTCTATTTCATTTCTTCTTACTAACATTTCTTCCATCCATTTGGATAGTCAGTCTGGTCTAGTGCTCCGATTTCCCCAAACACATATGCTGCATCCTGCATTCATTGGTTAGTACACTTGCATTATATCGCATATCACACCGAGCATCACATCAAGCATTTTATCCATTTCATATTATCAATGCATCAAAAACACATAAAAAAAATGCATCCATACATGTTCATAAATAAGTGCATAAGTCATCCATACATGGAAAATAACACAAGTCATAACATATTGCATCCCATCATATCGATGCATATCATATCATATGTCACAATAATATCGGAGTACAAAACTGGACTCTCTGTCCTAAGTATGGCCCGCAGGCTGACTACAAAATGTCAAACTACATAATGTCCACTGTCTATCATTAGGAGCACATGCCTCTGTCATTGGGTGCTCCCTCTATCCTCCTCATCCTTGCAATGTCTTGCGGATGATGTCCCTCCTGGTCCTAGCTGTGGTGGTCTCATAGGTCCACTCACTCCCATGCTGCCCAATGACCTCCGAGAGCGTGCCCTACTCTCTGTCCTCGATCGTGTCCTATATGAAGCTACTCTCTGCTCTAGTGGAATGACACCCTCATATAGTGTCCTCTAATGGTGTATCTCCTCTCTGGTCTCTACCAACATCTGTGCCATCTCGCGTGCACTGGCATCTCATATCGACCCAATATACTCAGTGACTCTCTATTCCTCTCACTGTGCCTGAGCTATTGCTGTGTCTCGAGCCGCTACAAGTCTGGCTATCTCCACTCTAAACTGATCCTATTGTCTCTCTAATGTCACAATGTGATCCTGCTAACTCGCTATGATAGCCCTGTACATCTCCATCTCCTCTGTCCTAGCTATCTCCGGCTCTATGGGTATATCCTTCAATGCCTCATGCTCGCCTGAATCTGGCTCATCCTTGTCATCCCCATCCTCATCTTTGTCCTCATCATCCCCCTCATCCTCATCTTTGTCCTCATCACCCCCCTCATCCTCATCCCCACCCTCATCCTCCTCGTCCTCATCATCTCCCTCCCCCTCTCCTGTGAGTGGGAAGTCCTCCTGTCGCCTCGGTACTGGAATATCTGGATCTATCAATGGCACTGGCCGTAGTCATGCAAACCATCTCTCATACTCCTCTGTCATCCCGTAATTGACCACATCTGATCTCCAATCCCACGGTCTTTGTTGTAACTATGAGAAGTCAGCATATGCTATGTGTGGCTGAATAATACTCCCCCACTGACTCGTCTCTCTATGAGATCGGGCAAAGTGTGCAGTCCTCCTAGGTACATCCTGCCTCTCTCCAAACTGTTGTCTGACTCTCTTTGGTAGGTACAACTCAATCACTCTTTGGTGATTCATTGGTCGCCCAATCAGGTACCTCTCCTATCTACAATAAGGTAGCTCCTCACTGTCATCTGACCATCCCGGGCAATCACGATATGGCCTCCATATGAACTCTCTCAATCTGTCTAGCTCATGTCGCCAATATAGTATGTATCCAAAAGGACCCTGTCTCAGTGCTCCCCCATAACAGTACACATATGGTCAGTGTGGTACTACCTGTCTCTCGGCAATCAGTCGACATATGGCTATGTGCTCAAATGCCCATACCTGTAACAATGTGACTCCACAGCTCAACATTTGCACTCCTTGATATGCTATCTGATGCAGCTGAAAATACAGCATAGCCAGTACACATGGTCCCCATGCGTACACTGTCCCCTCTGTCGCCATCCTCTCTAGCACTCTTCCCCATCCAATAGAGAATCCATGTCCTCGTCTGTCTCCTGCTAGTAGACATGCTATCACCACTGCTATCACCACATACTATCGATCATACTCTGATGCCATGGTCTCCCAGCCAATCTCCCTCTCCACGATATCCAGATCATCTGTGTCACACTCAAATAATCTGCATAATGCGTCTCTCCCTATCACTAGGTCATACTCTATCATCTCTCCATGAATCAAAATGCGGAGGATACGCCATACATCCTCCAGTGTCACAGTCACCTCTCTAGTCGCCAGATGGAAGGAGGAAGTCTCTGAATGCCATCGCTCTGCCAATGCAGTAAGCAGTCCTGTGTTTTCCCTAATCTCGAGCATGAATGTGATATGATATATCCCAAGTCCTGCTAATGTATCTTTGTCCGTACTCCTAAGTCTATGTCATAGCATGAAGCAGTCAGGTCGGTTCTCCCGTGTGATCAATGGACATTGTCGACTCTGCATCACAATTGGGGCACATTTTGTCAGTTTTAGGGTTTGCTCCTATGGGTTTCATTTCTTCATTTTCATGTCCCAATCAGGGTGTTCTTTATCTATTCTAACTTATCCTACCCTTATCCCCCCTTTTCTGATCACTTGCATGCAGTTTCGAACCAAAATTGAGTCATACATGCACAACTGCACTTGTGTCAAGGAACCTGTGCCTGTGTCTTGTAACCTATGCCTGTGTACCCTACACAAGCATAGAAGACTTCACACAAGCATAGGATTCGCCCTACATAAGTGCATAAGTTATTTTCTGCATTTCCTGTGGGCCCCGCAATGTCCCGCAAGTGATCGAAATTCATGAAATTGAAAATATGGGTTTTTGAGATACATACCGCTGCTCCTGTGTCGTCTGGTCATCTGAATGTGCGTACACATTCCCTGAGGTGATCCGCCATTGGAATGTTTGCCATCTATCTGCAAGTGTCCTTGTCCAGAGCAACAAATCCTCCTCTTTGGCTAGTGCAAATGAGCTCTTTTCACTTTCTTGGTCCCATTTATAGATCTTTGTTAGTACATAGATGGACATGCACGCTCTCCATCTTATGTTGGTCACGGTCTTTTGCACCATCGATTGCTTGTCCTTCATGCATCTGATCTCCGATTGTCAGTCCGTTCGATCCTATCATTTTTATCGATCAATTGGCCTCTTTTCTGCATGTTTCCGGCCAATTCCTTGAGGGGGCATGCGTATGTCATTGTCATTGTCTAGGGCATTTTCATTATTGTTCTTTGAAACAACGCTTAAAATTGCATTGTCTCAAAGAGGGGCAAAATGTAGACACCTAAAAATGGTCAACGCTTGCGGAGTCATACTTTAACATTTGCGCATTGCCTCATTTTAGGTTTTTGCATCGCATTAACATTTCTCCTATGTCACGCACTTGGTTTTTATCACTTGCAAGCATTGAGTCCTTCTGCATTCTTCATTCATCTCACTTTCAAATTTGGTCTTGTCGACAACAATCTTCAATCATGATTTTGATCGATTTTATCCTGTCGCATCAATGTGTGTAGTCATTTGTCATCATTTTGGACATCGTCAATCCTAATTAGGGTTTTGTCCTCTTATCAATCTTATCATCTGGCGATCGATTTGTCATCGATTGTTGTTATGTTCGATCTTGTCATTTTGCAATCAATTTGTCATTGATCATTGTCATTTTCAATCTTGTCATCTTGCAATCTATTTTGTCATCGATCCTTGTTCTCTTGTCAATTTTGTCGTTTTGCGATCGATTTGTCATCGATCGTTGTTTGTCTCAATTATGTCAATTTGGATCAATTAATCATTGTTCCTCGTCAATTGGCGCATTTATCAATCAAATCATTTATCACATTGGTTCTTTGTTAATCATAATTGAATCAACATCAATTATCTTCAATCAAGACCTAATTGTCATTCTCGCATTGCTAATTCATCTTCGAGGGTTTCATGATTTAATCATTTAACCTTGTGTGTCATTTCCTCCTCTAGGATTAATAAATTATTTATTTATCCTAAGTATTTTCATCGCAATTAAATGTTCATTTAATTGGCTAGTTATTCCTCTTTGTGAATGAATTAATTAATAAATGAAAAATTATTGATTAATTCACTAATTTCCTAATTTTCATCATTTTCCTAATTCTTAATTTCCTAATTCCTCTTTTTCTAATTTTTCTAATTTCTTAATTCCTAATTTCAATTTCCTCCTATTTCTCTCCTAAATTCATGGGAATGACATAGAAATTTGTCATAATTTGTCATAATTGACAATCAATCAATTCTTGCATAGCAATTTGTCATAAATTGTCATAAATTGTCATAAATCCTTGCATAGCAATTTGTCATACACATGTCATAATTTTTCTATTCTTGGTTTGAATTTCCATTTGAATCACTATCATGCTAATTTGTTCATCTCTCCAATTTGTCTATAAATTGGATGAATTTTGTCAATCAAATCCCCTAACCAGATTATCGAATTTCTAATCAATCACGCTTCGAGTACTTTTGAGCAATTTTCTTACCTACTTTCTTTCAATCATGTGTGTGCACTTGTAGGTGAGATCCAGAACCAAACTATTTGAAGAGGAAAGAAGAACAATGGAGCCGCATGAAGGAAGCATTCATATCCACATATGGTTTGCATAGTATTTACTTTTGAATGTTTTATCTTTATGTCTTTATTGAGTGTGTTTAGGATAAATCATTACCTTTAAGCTTTTGGGATTGAGCTAATGATTAATGTTTATATTGCTTGTGATGATTTCCAATTTCCTAGCTACAGTTTTCATTTGGTTTGATTATCTTGTCTTCATATCTCTATTGAGTGTAAATAGGATTTCTTATCATTGCAATCTAGTTTTTATGGTTGAGCTAGTCTAATATCTATTGCTTTGATGAATTCCATTTTCCTATCTACATTTTCTAGTGAACCTAATGTGAACTAACCCCTTAACCATGTTTTTGAGTGCTTTTGAGCTGATTTGCAGGTGAAAAACTCAAGAAACAGGGCGACTTAGAGCTTTCTGGACACTTCTGCACCTATGTCAAAGCATTTTGTGCCTGTGTCAGGGCATCCTGTACCTGTGTCAAAGAGATCTATGCCTATGTGAAAGAGATCTGTGCCTGTGTCAAGGCATTCTACGCCTATGTCAAGGCATTCTACGCTTGTGTTGAGACATTCTGTGCTTGTGTAAGGCCAAAAATAGAGGTGAAACCAGTGTTTTTACTTGTAAATTACTTTGTTTTCATTCTGTTCTTATATTCTGTTTTTCTTTGGTACTGATTCTCTGTGCAGCACCTTGGCATTATGGGCAAGGAAGACTAAAAATGAAACTACTAACAAATCTTATGTAGGACGTGGTCAAAGACTTTTGTTAAAACATCTTGCATGTGATTTTTAAAGTAGTTGCACATTTAATTTCTTAAAGGTTAATGAATACCATGCATGCTTTGTTTTCTTTTAGTTCGATTGCATGTTTTAACCCTTAGAATTGGGCCGGCCTCCTGATTTGCCTGGCACTTTGCACAGGCATTGGTGAGAGGGAACGACCCAAAGTGGTGATGGGCTCAAGCCAAGCTCTTCCGAACCACTCTAAATAACTACAACGAAAGTTGTAGACAACGGGTGCTAGAATGGTATTGCGATGATTTATTCACTGGACCAATACCCACCCGAACAGATGCCCTTACTAGAATCTCTTGTTTTTAGAGGCCAAAATCCTTCTATCTATTGGCTCAGGCGTTGTGATACATGCATGCTGAAGACACCTCTCATGTACTCCTTAGTTAGAGATAGCAAGTTCTTGGGAAGTGATGCCCCTTGAACTTGAAGCTTGGTATGCCTGAGAAGTGAGTGCACTGTAAGGAGGAGCTAGTGCTACCAAGCATCTAGCTATCTGGCTAAGTGTTGTATTTTGATTAGAGGATTCAACAGATATTGCCCTTGCCAACCATAGGATTTGTTGTAAATGTGCTTGATTGTCTTTAGTCAAAGTCAAACAAACATTTTGTCTTCCGTGATTGTCAAAGGTTAAATTAAAAACAAACTTTCAAAAGTGCTCATAATCAACCTAGATTTTCAAAATCAACAACCTTCAACTCAAAACACAATCCGAACAAAAGTCCAAATTTGTCCAAGTATTCATCCAACATTTGAACATGACTTGTCAAAACATTGAATGTCTTTGTTTCAAAATTCATGTCACTTTAGGCTAGGTTTTGCATAGTCCCACTTAGGTCCTAAGGCATATTGTCATCTCCTTTCATTTTAGTCCTTTTCATTGCAAGCATCCTCATTTTGCACTTAGGTCCAAGATCATTTTCCCTAAGTTTACATTTCATTGTCATATCCAAGCTAGATTTCCATTTAGGTGACATTCCTGCATTATCCTTGTCATGCTAAAATTAGGTCTTGCCTAGGTTGCATTTTTCATATTCCAAGTCATTGGTCTTCGCATATCCTTATCATTGTATTGCCATCTTGTCTTAGCTTCATCTTGTCCTATCATATCCTTAGATCATTTTCATGTCATATCCTAAGTCATTGTCATACTCATTGCCTTCTTGCATTTAGCTCAAAATTTGGTTTGTCAAACTTAGAAAAATCAAAACTTTGGATGATACCCTAAGTTGTTGTTAACAAGTCTTGACCTTGTCTAAAAATTCGTCCTTTCATTAATATCATTTTTGTCAAAACCTAGCTTAGTATCCAAGCATATAGGTGAGACATTGTCAATTTGTCCTATTGTCATTTGGTCCTTTGTCCTTTAAGGTCTTGGCTTCATTTCAACTTCCCAAGGTTGAGTCTTTAGGTTTGTATTCCAAAAAAGTTTGTCCAAATCTTGAAAAACAACAAAACATAGGTTGCATTCTTGCCATATATTGCATTTTCATTTATTTAGGTTGCATTTAGTTGCATATCATACATCATCCTTTTAAAATCAAAAGATCCTAAATATATTGCATTTGCATAGTGACATGCCTGTTGAAACAAGGTCAAAGTCTAAGAAGATGGGTGAACCAATATATCAACCCATGGACAACGTATCAAACTCACAGTTTCAACCCAGTCAAACATTACACATTGAAGGTTCATCAAAAACATCATTACCACAATAAGGAATGGTTCAACTTGGACCACCTCCACTATATGAGCCAGTGTTTGTACCCATGAAACTGGGATATGGAAGTGTTCCACCAATGCCAAGGGAAAATGCACCTTTTGACTGGAATCAACCAAACATGCAACATGAAATTCAAACTCAAACATTACATGAGGAACAAACTCTTTCATAAGGATTTGGTTCAAATCAAGGCATTCAACAAGAAACAAATCCAAATATTTTACCAGATTCTTCATCAGATTTCGATGCTTCTGATGATGTTGATATGCTTCTTAAAGATCCGAAGTTGACAAAAAAGATGGATAAATTCTTGAACAAGGTCTTTAAGATGTTTCCACAAAATATCTTGATATGATGAGTAATGTGACCTTCTCAAATGAGGAAACTAATGTGCAAAAACAACAAGGTGGTGATTTGTTAAGTTTCTCTCCACATCCAAATGAAGAAAATGTACAACAAGAACCTCAACACACATTATTGAGTAAGCGTGTTTCACAAACTTTGACAGTTACTATTCCACAAAAATCAACATTTGAAACAATAAACAATCCATTGTTTACTGCAACACCTTTAACACAAGATCAAATGATGGCCACACAAATGTCGATAGGTGTACCTCAACAAGAAGTGATTCCTCGCATGCCTAAAATTGGATCCAAATCTAAGATGCAAGAAAGCTTTACGACTGGAATGCCTGATCTTCCGAATGTTCAAAAAAATTCTACAATGCAACAAAGTTCATATGTCCCGTCGAGCTCAATACATTTGGCAAATACTCAAGTACCCATTACACAAAATATTGTGACAAATCCTTCGATAGTGGCAACACAAAAGGCCACAAATAGTGATGTTCACCAACAACAAATGTTGGAAAAATTGAGAAATACACAAAAAGCACAATCGAATGCGCAAACACGCTGCACCATTACAAGTCAATTCAAACTTGCAACCACCACAATGGATTGGACAAACAACATAGCAAGTCAATGCAAGTGCCATACCCCATCTAAAGGAGAAACAACAAAAACCTCCCAAACAAAGTTTTTTGCAAATGATGGGATTTACATCAAGATAACAAAAATTGGCACAAAGTCAACAAATGTTGATTCGTCAGCATCAATAGCAATATGTGCCTCAATATGTGCCAGGAAAAACTAGTTATCATACATCACAAGCACCACTAATGTCCATGCAATATCAACAACACCCTCAATTGAAATATCAACCAAGGCTACCAATGATGATCCCATCACAAGAAACACAACAACATGGTCAATGTCAAGGCATGACACAACCACAACAACAAGAGCTGTATCAAGAACTTTATATGCCAGAGACACCAAAGACAACAATTTTAGAACATCAATAGCCAATGGAGAACACGATGTATCGACAAAGAGTATACCCAAGAATGAATGATGAACTTCCAAAATCTTCGATATCTGACACAATTGCGCAATAGCTTGAGAAGTTACAATGACAAATCGAAGCATTGCAAACCAAAGAGGCAAAGAAATTATACACCGATCAAGATTTATGTCCTAATCCATTTGACAAGAGCTTGTACATGCCTCCCTTTCCTAAGCATTTTGAGAAATATAAAGGGACAAGCAACCCAAAAGACCATATACGAGCATTTTTTGCAGCATGTACTAAAGTGAGCTATGAGGAAACATATTTGATGTGCTTATTTGCACAAAGTCTCACAGGACAAGCCATGGATTGGTATTCACATTTGCCAGGGAACATAAAGACATGGCCGGAATTGGCTCAAAAGTTTATATCCCACTTCACATTCAACATTGACACCGAAGTGACCATGTCAGATTTATGCAACACAAAGCAAAAGCAAGGTGAAGCATTAGTGACTTTCTTACAAAGATGGCGAAGCTTATATAGTCATTCTTCCCTAGATATACCTAAAGAACAACAAGTGAACTTGTTTATTCAAAATTTGGTCCCAAAAATGATGTACGAGCTCAAATTGAAAAGTCCTAGTACCATTGAGAAGCTCATTAAGAAAGGGATGAACATTGAAAATGCTCTTGTGGCTAAGGGACTCATTAAGCTCAACAAAGATAGTGACAACACAAATAATTCAGGGGAGAAAAATAGATTTTGGTACAAAAACAAGAATGTCACTAATGATGGAGTTGTCGACGCAAGAGCAGTGAATGCAAATCAACCTAAGTTCACGATAAAGAAATTGAGTGCTCCTAATATGTCAGCTATGCAACAAAATTAGTCACAAGCAAGCAATGTTATTCAACAGCCACAACACCAATAGTATAATCAACAACAAGGTCAACAACAAAACCAGCAGCAAAAACCTTTTAGATCAAGGGATGGGCCTCCTCGACAATTTACACCATTGGGAGAGCCTATTGAGTCAGTAATGAAATAATTAATACAAGCAAATTTTATCAAGTTACCAGATATCAAGAAAGAACCATTGGTAAAGCCGCATTGGTGGAATGATAATGCATATTTTGAATACCATCGGTCAAAAGGACATAAAACCGCATCATGTTTTCAATTGAAACATATGATTCAAGACTTGTTAGATCAAGGAGTAATTGAGGTAGACCCGCCCAACATGACCTCTAACACTGATCATACAATTTTCAAAACTCCTTTGCTTGATCATGACAAGGGTAAAGCATCTTCTTCAAACTCTACCCAAACAATGAATCTTAATTATGCAAATAATGGTTATAACAATGTCATCAATTGTTTTCAAGCATCAAATGAGTATGTTTCCACCATAAGAATAAAGGGACAAGATCCTTCTTGTACAGTCACCACTCATTGATCCAAAATAGTTATGAAAGGAGCTCCTGCAATTCCTCCCAAATCAACTCCTACGAGTCAGTATAATCTCCTAGATCAACTGTGAAAGACACTTGCACAAATATCAATTCTTGAGTTGTTGAAAATGTCCCCTATGCATCGCGCAGTCCTAGATAAATCTTTAATTGAGTCCACTGTCCCGACAGACATTGATGTTGACTGGTTTCAAGCCCAAATTAGACATCTAGCTGTTTCCCAACACGTCGCCTTTTTTGATAATGATATTTCTCCTGATAAGCTCCCTCATAATGATCCTTTACATCTTGAAGTCTTTGTCCATAATTGCAAGATCCAACGAGTCTTGATAGATGGTGGAGTAGGTCTTAACATCTGTACCTTGAGAGTGGTCATTGGTCTTGGTTATACAGAAAATGACATTGATTCTTCCAAAAAAATAATAATCAAAGAATATGATGATGATGAGCATCCATCTAAAGGGGTAATTTCATTGCCTATCAGAGTCGGTCCAATGACAGAAAACACTTTCCTGTAGGTCCTAGACCTTGATCTCCCTTACAATATGATTCTTGGCCGTCTGTGGATCCATGCAATGAAAGCAGTTCCATCTACTTATCATCAGTGTTTAAAATATCCTTACATTGGGACTGAGATAACAATTCTAGGAGATTGTAATCCATTTCAATTTTGTGCTAATTTAAAGGATTCCCCATAGCAACAAGTCCCAGTCAATAGAGAGGCCCACTCACATAATTATGTGGATCCTAATGAGTTGTTAGATGCTGTCAAAGGAAAATTGAAGATACAGGACCAAGGATGTGGAGAGTATTCAATGGCTCAAACATTCCTTATTGGGAATTTACCAATATCTCCAAAATCACATGGTAAACTGCATTTGTTGCAAAAGGAATCTAAGATAGTCATTCAATATCAACCCCCCACTACATTTACAAGATGGGGTGAAATTGACAAGGAAACTTTGGATGATGATGTCATAGATTGTCTTTATAAGGATCCAACTGAGACACCACCTGTCAAGTTACCAATGGATTGGTATGGCAAAGGGTTTACTATACTATAGAAAAAGGGATATGATGGCTATAGTGGTTTGGGCCCTGACAAGAAAGGAAGACTAGAACCTATTATACCTAAGATGCGACATCCAACTTTAGGGTTAGGTTTTGTACCATTGCAAATTGGACCCTCGTCTACCAAAGTGACCACGTGTGAAAAGGGGCATGACTCTGATGATGAGACAACACCTGAGGATACCCAACCTAAAACTAATTCTAATGAATGGGAGTGGAGTTCCTTTTCTTCTAGCTCCTATGCTCTTGAAAATGTTTTCCTTGACCCTGATGATTTGCCCATGGAAGATGAACATGAAATAACTCCCCCTCCCAAAACATGTACTAATGCTTGGATAGAGTCATTCTGGGACCCAAGCTCTGAATCAGATACGAGCAGTTCAGATAGTGATACCATGGACATTCTTATCCTTACCATCTTGGACCTAACTCTCCTTGAAACCAATGATGACATACCCCTTGTCTATCCACAGCTTATCCAACATGACCAACAAGAACCACTCAAATTGGATTGTTTTCAAAATGACGAAGCAATTGCAAAATTCCTTGGACTACGGGAAGGCATACCACAAGGTGATCATAAGGCAAGGTTTTCTATTGATTTAAATTCCACAGCATATTTTGGGGAGTCAATTCCATCTTCTAGTCATAAAAATGAAAAAGAAAAAGTAAAAAATCAAAAGAATAGGTCTTTGAGTGAAAACCGTAAGGCACTCTCTGATCATGAAAAAGTAAAAATAAAAGACGTACTTGCGGGTGAAAACCTCTCTGAGGAACCAAAAGGTGGAAGATTGGATATACCCTCATCAAGTCAGGATAAATCAACATTGCTTGTGGAAATGACCAAAGAGATAAATTTGGGTACACCTGACAACCCTAAGGTCATTCATTTTGTTGCTTCTCTATCAAAACAAGAAAGAATAGATTTTGTCAATTTCTTTCTTGAGAAAAAGATCAATTTTGCATGGTCTTATGCAGATATGCCTGACCTTGATCCTGAATTAGTCCTTCATCACTTGCCATTAAAACAAGATGCCAAGCCCATCAAACAAAAACTCAGAAAGATGCATCCCCAGGTGGCTCTCTTGGTCAAAGTGGAACTCAAAAAATTATTAGATGTGGGCTTTATCAGACCAATTGATTATGCAGATTGGGTTTCAAATTTGGTACCAGTTAGCAAAGTAACTGGGGGCATCAAAATCTGTATGGATTTTAGGGATCTTAATAAAGCATGCCCTAAAGATGACTTTCCACTGCCGAATATAGACATCATAGTTGACATGACTACTCGATATGAGATGCTATCATTTATGGATGGTTTTTTTGGATATAATCAAATTTGTATTTCTCTTGAAGATCAACATAAGACTACATTCACATGTGCTTGGGGTACATACTGCTGGAATGTGATGCCCTTTGGCCTTAAAAATGCTAGAGCAACATATCAAAGAGCTATGACAACAATTTTCCATGATTTTATGCATACTTTGCTAGAAGACTATGTTGATGACCTATTATGCAAATCCGTCACAAGAGATAGTCATCTAGCCATCCTTGGCCCAGTCTTTGATTGAATGGAAACCTACAAGCTCAAACTCAACCCAAAGAAATGTGTCTTTGGTGTCATAGCCAGCAAATTATTAGGGTACATTATTTCTCACAGAGGCATCGAAGTAGACCTCGAAAAAGTTAAAGCAATAATGGATATGCCTCCTCCTTCCAATCTCTATCAACTAAGAAGTCTGTAAGGGAAGTTACAGTCAATCCGCTGGTTTATAGCTCAATTTGACAAATGTCATCCCTTCCAACATTTATTGCATAAAGGTGTCACTTTTAAATGGACTGAGCAATGTCAATCAACATTTCAAACTCTCAAGGATTATCTGTTGTCGCCACCTATTCTAATGCCTCCTATAGAGGGGAATCCAATCATATTGTATATCTCTACAACTGAAATAGCATTGGGAGTTCTCTTAGCCCAACAAGATGAGAAAGGCAAAGAAAGGGCTATTTATTATATCAGTCAGACACTAGTGGGCTATGAACTGAATTATTCAACAATTGAACGGGCATGTTTAGCAGTGGTATTTGCAACATAGAAACTTTGACACTATATGTTAAATCATCAGACATTGTTAGTTGCAAAAATTGATCCCTTGAAATACTTGCTTAGCAGGGCAGCTTTGACAGGTCACCTAGCAAAGTGGGTTATGATCCTCAGTGAGTTTGATATTGAGTACATTAAGAGAAAGGCAATAAAAGGACAAATCATAGCGGATCAACTTGCAGAGGTACCTATTCATGATGATCATCCAATGTTGATGGATTTTCTAAATGAATCAGTCTTTGCTGTCACATCTTCTAATGAATGGAAACTATATTTTGATGGATCCCATACCAAATTTGGGTCTGAAGCAGGTATATTGTTTGTCAACCCTCAAGGTGATGCTATTCCCAAATCCTATAGAATAACTTTCCATTGCACCAATAATATTGCAGAATACTAAGCTCTGGTCACAAGACTCCGAGTAGCAATCCACTGGAACATCACACATTTTCAAGTCTATGGAGATTTCCAGTTAATCATCCATCAAGTGAATGATGACTATGAAACAAAAGATGAAAAGCTTATTCCCTACAAGCATATGGTGGATTTCTTCAAGACAAAATTTACGGCTATCCATTTTAGTCAAGTTCCAAGAATTCAAAACAAGTTAGCAGATGCGATGGCAACTATTGCTTCCATGTTAAATATGCCCCCAATATGGACAAATCTAAATTTTTGGTTGAATAGTTGCTTGTCCCTTCTTTTGAAATTCCGATAGCAGATGTGATATGTGTTCTTGTTGGTCCTAATTCCCTGTGGTACAATGATATCTATCAATATTTGAAATCCCAAACCTTACCACCTAGCCTTTCCTCTAACCAACGCCGAGCGTTCATCTGCTAGACTACCAAATATGTCATCATCGCAGACACCCTTTACCATCATTCCTTTGACCACACCCTCCTCAGGTGTTTGGATTCTGATGAGGCACAAATGACTTTACATGAGGTTCATGATGGTATATGTGGGGGCCATTTCAATGGTCTAAGTCTAGCTAAAAAGTTGATTCGTGCTGAGTATTATTGGCCCACTATGGAAAAGGATGCTCATGATTTTTTCAAGAAATGCTACAAATGCCAAATCCACAAAAATTACATTCATGCACCAGCTCAAGAACTTCACTCCATCATATCTTTGTGGCCCTTTTCTCAATGGGGATTGGATCTTATTGGCAAGATTCACCCGACATCTGCAAATGGACACAAATTCATCATCATGACCACAAAATACTTTACAAAATGGATCGAGGCTATCCCCATGACCTATATCACTGGTGTTCAAATTTCAAAGTTTCTACTGAATTATATCAAATGCAGATATGGGGTTCCCCTTGTAATTGTCACAGATAATGGCCGTCCATTAAAAAATAAAGATGTCAAGGAACTCTGTGAAAAATTTTGCATCCAACACCATTTCTCTAGTCCTTACTATCCACAAAGTAATGGTCGAGCCGAAGCATCAAATAAAACCATCATTAAGATCTTGAATAAGGTTGTTAATGACGTTGGTCGAGATTGGCATGTACAGTTGAATCCAGCACTATGGGCTTATCGCACTTCCATTCGCACACCTACTAGTGCAACACCTTATTCCTTGGTGTATGGTACGGAAGCCATTTTACCCTTGGAAGTGGAAATTCCCTCTTTGTGTGTTTCCTTGCAACATTTGATTGATGATGAAATGCACAAAGTCTCTTGGTTGCATCAGCTTGAGATGTTAGATGAGAAACATCAGACAGCCCTGACACATTTGCAGGCATATCAAAACTGTCTCCGTCGCTCTTATAATAAGAAGGTCAAAGGGTGACACTTTGAAGTGGGGGATTTGGTCTTAAAGGCGAACCTGAAGAATGCATAATCTACTGACATCATCAAAGGAAAGTTTGAGCCTAATTGGGTTGGGCCTTTCATAGTTACTGCAACCTATGGCTCGGGGGCATATCAGCTTGCAACCCCAAAAGGTGAACCTTGGTTAGATCCTGTAAATAGCATGCACCTTCGCAAGTACTGGGCATAGTTCTTTTGTCAGTAGTTCTTTAATATGATCCTGAAAAAATACAAAAAAAAATTCAAAAAGCTCAAAAAAACAAATATATATATAAAAAAATCACAAAGTGAAAGAAAAAAATCAAATAAAAAGTGAAAAATTGAAAAGAACAAAAGTAAAGAAAAATAATTCGCCCTCTAGTGAAAACCTGGCAAACAGGCGCTTTGGGCAAGTACCATGGTGAAAACTTGGCAAACAGGCGCCATGTGTAAAAGATTATTGCTCCGTCATCTATCATGACCCCTAGCTATACCTTCCCCCCACAGCTTTATCACGCTTATCCTTGTCCTGACCCAATGTTCTGTTCCAGGCCTATGAGTGGTCAACATCATTATCTTGCATACTCAGGTTTCCAGTCCTTGTGAATATGTTTCAGTCCTAGTTGTTGTATATATTTTTCAAATGTTCATTGGGTGCGCGCCCCTTGTCATGATCAATTACTGGAGCTTTCAAATCGCATAATGTCCTGAAATAATCCAAAAAAATCATATAATGTCCTAAAAAAAACATATAATGTCCTAAAAAAAACCCCTTAAAAATCATAAAATGTCCTGAAAAAATCCCTAAAAAAATTGAATAATGTCCTGAAAAAATCCCTAAAAAATCATAAAATGTCCTGAAAAAATCCCTAAAAAAATAGAATAATGTCCTGAAAAAAATCCCTAAAAAATCATAAAATGTCCTGAAAAAATCCCTAAAAATTGAATAATGTCCTAAAAAAATCCTAAAAAATTGAGTAATGTCCTGAAAAAATCCCTAAAAATTGAATAAAGTCCTAAAAAACAAACAAAAAAATTTCAAAACATCAAAATCCAAAAACAATTCCTTTGGCATTTTGCATTTTGTCAATAAATGGTACCCTATGTGCATATACAGATCGTTGAGCATACATCCAATGACAAATTGATCAAACATTTGTGTAGACAACAAACTGAAAACATGTTACAACATTGTGCTTTAATGAAATCACGCATTAATAGATGAACTTTTCAATCAAACCAGACATTCAAACTGATCAAAATTGTCATATCAATCAATCAACATCAATATCATTTGTCCTTGTCACTATTATCATGGGTCTTATACAGGGTGTGGTATACTCGAAACTAGACTATGTCCTATCTTAGATGGGGTACCGCATTCCATGAAACCAGACAACATGATCATTCTTGTTTTCCACCTTTGACAATGGCGATCAGATTGTTTGTTTGACTTGGTCAAATTTGTGCATCTTATCTTTTTACTGATTTATCTTTGGTTTTGATCATGTTCCTATGTTGCTCAAGGATGTCATTGAGTGATTTAGAGTGACCGGGATGGTTCATGGTCCCTTTCCTTTTTTGTTGTGTTTTCTATTTGTGGAATGTTTGTCACAAACTGGGGTAACTATATCATTGGGTGTCTGTGATAAGTACGTTCGCTTTGTGAACGCCACACATACCTCGACCCTTGATGTATGCACCCTAGGATGCTTCACTCATTCCTTGTGTGCGATGTGTCTATCTTTTGCAAAAGGGGTTGCATTTTAGCTTTGGCCTTCAATGCCATGATGCTCTGCATCTACTTTGCTACATTAAATAAAGGTTCTCACCTACTTCTGTGCATTGGTGAAAGCAAGTTTTTCTTCATCTCTAACTGTCCTCTGTCTAATTTCTTCTTACTAACATTTCTTCCGTCAGTTTGGGCAGTCAGTTTGGTCTAGTTCTCCGATCTCCAAAAACATAAGCTGCATCCTGCATTCATTGATTAGTACCTTTGCATTATATCAAGTCCATACAAAAACATTTTATCCATTTCATATTATAAATGCATCAAAAACACATAAAACTATATTCATACATGTTCCACAATGGTACATAAATAGTGCATAAGCCATCCATACATGGAAAATACACATCAGCCATGACACATTGCATTCCATCATATAGCTGCATATCATATCATATATCAAAACAATATTGGAGTACAAAATTGGACTGTTTGTCCTAAGTATGGCCCGCAGGCTGAGTATATAATGTCAAACTATATATGTCTCTGTCATAAGGAGCATGTGCCTCTATCACTGGGTGCTCCCTCTGTCCTCCTCATCCCTACCATGTCTCAAAGATGATGTCCCTCCTGTCCCTGGTCCTGGTTGTGGTGGTCTCATAGGTCCACTCACCCCCATGCTGCTCACTGACCTCTGAGAGCATGGCCTACTCTCTATCCTCGACCGTGACCGATATGACATTGCTCTCTGCTTTGGTGGAACTGCACTCTCATATAGTGTCCTCAACTGGCGCATCTCATCTTTGGTCTCTACCAACATCTGTGCCATCTCACATGCACTAGCATCCCTAATTGACCCAATATACTCGGTCACTCTCTGCTCTGCTTGTTGTGCCTAGGCTATTGTTGTATCTCGAGCTGCTATCAGTTTGGCTATCTCTGCTCTAAACTGATCCTACTCTGTCCTCAAGATAGCATTTTGTCTCTCTAATGTGGCAATGTAATAATGCTGACTTGCTATGGTGGCCCTACATGTCTGCATCTCCTACCCTATGGGTATATCCTGCAATGCCTTGTGATCTGTCGGATCTGACTCATCTCACTGCATGCACCTAGGACTCTCCTCATTCCCCTCATCCTCATACCTCTCATCCTCATCCCCCTCATCCTCATCATCTCTCTCTTCATCCTCATATCCATCCTCATCATCTCTCTCCTCCTCTCCAACGAGTGGAAAGTCCTCTTGTCTCCTAGGTACCGGAATATCAGGATCCGTCAATGGCACTGGCCGCCATCATGCAAACCATCTCTCATACTCCTCTATCATCCCAGCATCTACAACATCTGATCTCCAATCCCACTATCTCTAATGTAGCTGTGTGAAGTTGATATATGCTATGTGTGGTTGAATCATCTGCCCCCACTGACTCATCTCTCTGTGAGATCAAGCAAAGTGTGCAGTCCCTATCGGTACATCCTGTCTCTCTCCAAACTATCGTCTGACTCTCTCTGGTAGGTACATCTCAATCACTCTCTAGTAGTTCACTAGTTGCCCAATCAGGTATCTCTCCTATCTGCAATACGGTAGCTCATCACTATCATCTGACCATCCAGGGCAATCAAGATATGGCCTCCATGTGAAATCTCTCAATCTATCTAGCTCATGTCACCAATACAATATGTATCCGAATGGACCCTATCTCAGTGTACCCCCATAATAGTACACATATGGTCGATGTGGTACTACCTGTCTCTATGCAATCGGTTGACATATGGCTATATGCTCAAATCCCATACCTGTAACAGTGTGACCCCACAGCTCAAAGTCTGAACCGTCTGATATGCTATTTGATGCAACTAAAAATATAGCATGGCAAGCATGCATGGTCCCCATGCATAAACAGTCCCCTCTATCGCCATCTACTCTAGCACTATTCCCCATCTAATAGGGAATCCATGTCCTCATTTGTCCCCTGCTAATAGGCATGCTATAACCACGGCTATCACCACATATCATTGATCGTACTCTGCTACCATGGTCTCCCAACAGATCTCCCTCTCTATGATATCAAGGTCATTTGTGTCGCACTCAAATAATCTACACAATGAGTCTCTCCCTTTCACTGGGTCGTATACCACCATCTCCACATGAATCAAAATGCGGAGGATACACCACATGTCCTCTAGTGTCACCGTCGCCTCTCTAATCGACAGATGGAATGAGGAGGTCTCTGAATGCCATCGCTCTACCAATGCGGTAAGAAGTCCTGTGTTTGCCCTAATCTCAGGCATGTATGTGATGTAGTATAATCCCAGTCCTGCTAATGTATCTATGTCCGTGCTCCTGAGTCTATGTCGCAACATGAAGTAGTTGAGTCTATTCTCCCGCATAATCAATGGATACTGTCGACTCTACAAATTTGTCAGTTTTAGGGTTTTCTCCTAAGGGTTGCATTTCCTTGTTTCCTACACCAATCAAGGTTTTTCTTATCTATTTTGACCTATCCTACCCTTATCCCCCATTTCAGGATCATCTGCGCGCTGTTTTCAGTCAAATTCGGGTCCTAAGTGCACAACTGCGCCTGTGTACCCTGTCCTATGCCTGTGCAGTATCAAGATATGCTTGTGTACCTTACATAGGCATAGAACCTATTTACATAGGCATAGAATGCGCCCACACAAGCGCAAAACTCTATTTTTCCTTCCTTTGTGGGCCCCGCAATGTCCTGCAAGCAAGCAAAATTCATGAAATTTGACATATGGGTTTTTGAGCTACATACCATTGCTCCCACATCATTCGATCATTTGTAGGTGGGTACACATTCCCCAGGGTGATCTGCCATTGGAATGTTCACCATCTCTATGCAAGGGTCCTTTTCCATAGCAACAATTCCTTGACTTTGGCCAGTGCAAATGAACTCTTTTCATTCTCTTTGTCTCCTATATAGCTCTTTGTCAGTACCTAGATGGACGTACATCCTCTCCATCTTATGTTGGTCGCAGTCTTTTGCACCTTCCACTACTTGTAATTTGTGCATTTGACCTCCAATTTTTTATCCATTCGAACCTATCATCTTTTGTCATTCTTATCGATCAATTGGCCTCTTTTCTAGATTTTTCCGGCCAATTCCTCAAGGGGGCATGCATATGTCATTGTCATTGTCTGGGGCATTTTCATTATTATTCTTTGAAACAACGCTTAAAATCGCATTGTCTCAAAGAGGGGCAAAATGTAGACATTTAAAAATGGTCAACGCTTGGAGAGTCATACTTTAACATCTGTGCATTGCCTTATTTTAGGGTTCTTGTGTTGCATTAACACTTCTTCTATGTTGTGCACTTAGTCTTTATCATTTGCGAGCATCAGGTCCTTCTTCTGCATTCCTCATGTTTATCACTTTCGAATTTGGTCTTCTCGATAGCAATTTTCAGTCATGATTTTGGTCAATCTTATCCTGTTGCATCATGATGCGTGCTCATTTATCATCATTTTGGACATCGTCAATCCTAATCGATGATGGAATTAGGGTTTTGTCCTCTTTTCAATCTTATCATTTTGCGATTGATTCATCATCAATCATTGTCCTTGTCAATCTTGTCACCTTGCGATCGATTCGTCATTGATCCTTGTTCTTGTCAATCTCATCATTTTGCGATCGATTCATCATCGATCCTTGTCCTCTTGTCAATATTGTCATTTTGCAATTGATTCATCATCGATCCTTGTCCTCTTGTCAATCTTGTAATTTTGTAATCGATTCATCATCGATCCTTCTCCTCTTGTCAATCTCATCATTTTGCGATCGATTCATCATCGATCTTTGTCCTCTTGTCAATCTCATCATTTTGCAATCGATTCATCATCGATCCTTGTCCTCTTGTCAATCTCATCATTTTGTGATTGATTTGTCATTGATCCTCATCCTTTTCAATCTTGTCATTTTGTGATCGATTTGTCATTGATCCTTATCAACTTGTCAATCTTGTCATTTTGCGATTGATTCGTCATCGATCATTGTCCTTTTCAATTATGTCAATTTGGATCAATTAGTCATTGTTCCTCATCAATTGGCACCTATCAATTTGATCTCTTTATCAATCTTGGTCAATTTTTCAATCAATCTCAATCATTTATCAGCATTGGTCCTTTGTCAATCAAAATCATGATCGAATCGACATTATTTTCTTGTTGTCTTGACCTAATTCCTTGTCCTCTTATTTCTAGGGTTTTATGATTTGATCATTAAATCCTTTTCTTCTTCTTGGTGGGTTAAATAAATCTATTTATTTAGTCCTAGGTCTTTTCATGAATTAATTAATGGATGAAAACCTATTAATTAATTCACCTAATTTCTATTTCATATTTTTCCTCAATTTTCCAATTTACTAATTTCTCTTAATTCCTAATTTCTTTTTCTCCTATTTTCTTCAGTTTTTTTAATTTTTCCCCTAATTTTCTCCTATGTTTATGCTTCCATTTGTTGCAATCATGGAGGCTATTTTCTCTCTTCCCTTTTGTCATGGGAATTTCATTTTTAATTTTGTCATAATTTCTCATAATTGTGTCAATCAATCAATCTTGCATAGAAAATGTCAATCTTGTCATAATTTGTCATATTTGTCATCCTTGATTTGAAATTTCCTTTCAAATCTCTTCATGCTAATCTTTTCATCTCTCCAATTTGTCTATAAGTTGGATGATTTTCTTCAATCGAATCAATCAATCACGCTTCTAGTATCCTTATGCTGCCATTTCATCTTGTCAATCTTGCTTTCATACTATGCTTTTGCACTTGTAGGTGAGATTCACAAACAAAGTAATTTGAAGGAGAAAGAAGGACAAATGGAGAATTATGGAGGAGATATTCGCGTTGTAATGGTTTGCATTTGGTTTGATTATCTTGTCTTCATATCTCTATTGAGTGTAATTAGGATTTCTTATCATTGCAATCTAGTTTTTGTGGTTGAGCTAGTCTAATATCTACTGCTTTGATGAATTCCATTTTCCTATCTACACATAGTAAATATGAAAATGCCAAATGATCCACAACCCAACAAGCTCCTTCAACTCATACACAATGATGATGAAGATCCAAAAAACAACTCAAATCACTCAAAGCATTCACAAAAAATCCTCTTCCAACCAAGATCAAAATCAAGCTCCCTCAAAAACTTTCACGACAATACCCTTTCAAGCCTTTTTTAATAATCTAAAAATAATAATAGTTATAATAATAATAATAACCCTTCTCAAAATTCAAGAAAAAATAAATGATAACCACCAAATATAACTCCCCCTCGTAACCAAACCAAACCAAATAAATAAAAGCACAAATAAACATAATGCACAACCAATATAATTTATAGAAAATAATCATTAATTTATTATAATCTCCCAATAAATAAATATATTTATATATATCCATACCTACCATTATTATTGTTTTTACACAAATGAACTATATATAATAATTAATTAATTAATTACCAAAACTCCAAAAATCAACCCAATCATAAATTAAATTAAATGCCACATAACACTTAACAAGACGACTCTATCCAAAACACTAGAATTGACAAGACACCAACTAATCCTAGAGTTCGATAAGACCTTATGTCACCTCCGATCAACTTGCCATTGGGATTAGAGACATGATGAGACCTGTGAAACCAGGTAGAGTTGATGTCTAGTACCTGCATCCTTCATAACACCAAATATATATATATATATATATATATATATATATATATATATATATATAACATAAAGTAATCAAACAGGTGAAAGAGAAATGTGACATCACACCCTTCTCATAAATGAGTTATGTAACATCACCCCTTCTGCATCCACAGTAATAATGCAATATATGGAAAAACATAACATCATCATTTATAATATAAATATGAAGTAGGGTTAACACATGGCACTACATCATAGTAAGTAAATATAAGCCACAACATGCATATAATAAATATGCATAAATAACCAAACATATGTCCCAACATCATAATAATCCCAAGTATATCATCATCCACATAGAAACATAATGTATCAACTATCAAGATGAAGTATCTAATGTCAAACTAGAAACATCAGAAACATAAATAAAGTCATAAGTATCTGTGAAGAGTATTATAAAAGAGTGTGTCAAGGAAGGTCACTACAAGACCAATAGATAAGAATGTCATTGGAACAAAGTCGGTGTTTCAAAATAAGTTGGATGAAGATGGACATGTTGTAAGAAACAAGGCAAGATTGGTATGCAAAGGTTACACTCATGTTGAAGGCATTGATTTTGAAGATACTTATGCTCTTCTCACTCGAATCGAAGCTATTAGGATGTTTTTGGCTTTTGCAACATGTAAAGATTTAAAAGTTTACCAAATGGATGTGAAGTAAACATTTTTGAATGGGGAACTAAAAGAAAAAGTCTACATTGAACAACCAGGAGGATTTAAGTTGTTAGATGATCTGTATATTGTCTATAGATTGAAGAAGGCATTGTATGGGTTTAAGCAAGCACCTAGAGCTTCGTATGGTAGGCTAGACAAGTATCTATTGAATCAAAGTTTTCCAAAAGTGTCTACCGACATCAATATTTACTTTAAAGTTGTATCAAATAAGATCCTAATTGTTGTATTATATGTGGAGGACATAATACTTGTAGGTAATGATGACATGTGCAAGAAGTTTGCTAGTGAAATGCAAAAGAAATTTGAAATGTCTATGATTGGTGAGTTGAATTTCCTTCTTGGATTGCAAGTAAATCAAAACAGTAAAGGTATTTTTATTTCTCGGTCGAAGTATGTTAGAGAGTTGTTGATTTTTTTTGGATTGGAGAATTCTAAATTGGTATGTACTCCTATGACAATCGGATGCAAGTTAACTAATAATGATAAATCTCTTAAGATTGATGCAAGCATGTACAAATAAATGATTGGAGGACTGTTATACCTAACTAATGTCAGACTAGATATCATGTATGTTATTTGCCTTGCAGCAAGATCCGTTAGAGTCACATGTTGTTGCCATAAAGAGAATTTTTAGATATTTGAAAGGTATAGAATATTTTGGATAATGGTATCCTAGAGGATCAGATTTTACTTTAAAAATGTATACTGATGCAAAATGGGTATGAAGTATTGAAGATAGAAAGAGTTAGTGGAGCATTTTTCCTTGGCTCTCAGTTAGCTACATGGTTAAGTAAAAAGTAGGACTATGTGTTTTTATCAGCTGCAAAAGTTGAGTACATTGTAGCCATATCATGTTACACTCAGATACTTTGGATGAAATAGACATTGAAGGATATTGATGCAATGTTTGATGAACCAATCTCAATCATGTCTGATAATACAAGTGTGATAAATTGAGTATGTTATTACAAAAGAGTAGGTTGCATATATATTTACAAAGGCTTTGTGCAAAGATACTTTTGAGTATCTCCAGAAAAAATTGGGGCTATTACCCCTTCCTAGTTTGAACTAGTGCATTTGGTAGTGCATTGGTCTAGGGAACTTCATTTATATTTTAGTATGGACTAATGTTTGGTGCTTCCTCTTAGGTGGAGCTATGTGGAATCTAAAGATGGTTATTGTTTCTCACCTTTGTCTTGATGTCAAACGGGGAGAGATTAGAGATGTTTTATTGATTGGAGAGATTGAAGATGTTTATGGGATAGATGAATTATGATCCTGATTTTCCGTTTGTCATTGATGAATGTTACCATCAATGACAATGGAGGAGATTGTTGCAAATGTGAAGTTGATGGTGTGTCAGTATCATTGTCATTGATGTCAATGTATTGATTTTGTGTTTTAGTGATTGGTTAGTACTCCATATTTTTGATATATTAAAGTTCTAACTATGAGGTTCTGGTATGTTATTGGAAGTTGCTTTGGGGTGTAATGCTTATGATCTAGAGGTCTGGAAGTTGTGCTTCAAAATTCATTCTCTAGAAGTTTGTTCAGTGTTGATGATGTTTGATAGTGTTTGTAGTACTCCACATTTCTGGTTTTGATGATGATACTTTGGATTTATGTTATTCATGTATTTATCTTTGATATTAATATTTGGCATGTGTTGATGTGCTCCAAAATTGTGGTTGCTGATATGCTCATTTCGGGTCTAGTTGACCTCTAATGTTTCTATTTTTTCTTTGATATTTGTGGAACATGGATAATGTTTTGTTTTGAATAATGTAGTGCATTGTGGCATGATCCACTTCTTATCCCTTTACACTGTAAGAATTTTTAGTGTAGACCTATTTCAAATTGTGTTCCAGTGAATTCTTTTTTTGGCTGATTTGAGAAATTTTAATTTCAAAGATCAATATAGATAAAGGATGATCATAATGAAGAATATATAGAAGAAAGTGGATTCAAAAGGAATTTTTTTTACTATGAATGTGTGCAAGGATATGTGAAGTTGTGGTTGAGCAGTGTTGTTGCATTTTGGTATTAGAGGTAGTGAGTCAAAGGTTTCTTCCAGCATTGCAGTGTTGTGGCAGTTGTGCTTCAATGGGTGGATTCTTTCTTTTTCTTTCTTCTTATTTTGGGCAGTGATCCCACCTATAGTGAGCATTCTTGTAGTGAGCCACCCTTTATAAAAATCACCTAAACTGGTGTCACCCAAATAGGTATTTCATAATTGATAATTAGCATTCTCTGTGGCTTCTCCCTTCTTGGGTTTTCCATTTAAAATCTAGTGTTCATATGTATTTTTTATGTGTGTGCTCTTTCATGCTTATGTTTGTTTATGGTTAAGTAATCAGAAGTTTGTTTATTGGATTTGCTTCTGTGGAATAAGTAAAAGATTTTAATTGGTACAACTGATTCACCCCCCTCTCAGTTGTCTGGAATATTCAACAAAACTTTCAATTCTTCCTTTTAACACTTCTTTAAGGTATGTTGACTAGCATAACACAAATTTCTAGACCTTTCAACCCTCATTGTACTACATTTTTAGGATGAATGGAACTAGCATAACACAACTTGCTACTCAATCTTCCTTCCTACTTGGATCACACTACATAACATAACTTTTTGTCCCATGAGAATCAATGTTTGTATGAATCACCTAGCATAACATGATGTGCTAGCCCATGGAATCCATTTCCATCTTTCTTTTTCACCTCATGGATCACTTATCATAATACAACTTGCTAGCTTGTGGAATCCATATTTTTTCCTTTTCTCTCCCTATGAACCCATAAGCATAGCATACCTTGCTAGTTATTGGATCAAATTTTATCACTTGATGTGTGATCTTTCCCTTTCCATGTGACCACTTGTGCTCTTGCAATAGAATTCTGAGAATGATATTAGCGGTTGAGACATTTTGACTATCAAGGTCTCTTCAACTAGTTGACTCAAAGCCTTTGTTTTTAATACCCTTTGTGTTTTTTGTCTTTGTGTGTGTCTTTTATTTTTATTTTTCTTTATGTTGTCTTGTTTGTCCTTGCATATGATTATATTATTTAATATCCTAAGCTTAGGGGTTTGTTTCCTCTAATTTAGTGAAGTCTTATCTCTTTGCAATATTTCTCTCAGTTGTTCATCTCTCTATCCACCTCTCTCTTTCTGCTACTTTATCATGATTATGCAGATAGGCTCATACTACCACTAAAGTGGAGGCTAGATGTAGCTGTAAAGTGGAAAATTGGATCCTAGTGACTCCCCACCAAGGAGAGAGAAACAAAGCCACTAGGATGATTTTCACTTGGAGATACTTTACATTCAAAAGAGGGGCATGAATCCACTAGATCCAAATCCAAAAGAGACAAGGATGTGAATTCCAAGTGGATTGCAAGGGTTGACATGTGATTTACCCTCTCTTTTAAATGAGAAAGTTGACTTGTTGACTATGTGGAAAAGAGAGAGAAAATGAGTGAAATGAGGAGCTACCAGTTCAGGATCACTCTGTAACTTTGGATCTGAGCTAACTAGACTGATATGGATCTGCCCTGCAAATTGAGAGAAAAGTCATCAGGACCATGGCAGGAGTGTATATGGTCCTCCACAAAATCCACAAAATAAAAAGTGTTCTTCTGTCTCTAAAAATGAAGCCCAAACCTACAATTACACCTACCTACCTATAACCTACACATAGAAAACAAAGGAAAAGGGGTTGTGGATAGGGGATTGCCTCAGTCAAACTCCCGTTGAGGAATCAACCTTGAAAGAAAGTAATTTCAAATGCTTGAATGTAAACAATAGAAATGTATACCTTGTAGATCTGCAATTTGTTGATGATGATTGCTTTTCTTCAAAAATGTAATCACAAGTATTGCATGGAATGGCATATAACATGACAAAACCCTAACACACATATATGCTTGCAAATGAATGTTGTAATGTTTCTTCAATGGATGAATGAAGAAGAATTGAATGCTTGAATGCTTGATGATGTATATCTTCACCTATGTTGCTTATCTCATTCCTGCTTATCTAATTCCCTCTTATGCAAATGAGAAAACCAACTCCATTTTTATACATGCCTTAGAAGATTAATTCATCTCACCAAAGGTCGACATCAGGGAGATTTGGGATCCTAAAGTACAGATAGGGTTGGGGGAACCTATCTTGGGGCTACCCTAAGAGGGTGGGAAAAGGGAACCATGCCCCTATCCAAGGAGGAAAGGGGTACTACACCCCTTACCTGCCTTATCTTGGAGCCCGAATAGGGTCTTGAGGCTATCTCAAGGCTCAAATGAGAAGGGGTCAAGGGGTGAAAATGCAAAAAGAGGTCTTTTCTAAGAAGGAGGATGTCATCACCAAGGTGGGGACCTCAAATGTGGTTAAAATTGTAGGAGGCACAATTTTATGACACTACATTTATCCCCCACTTTAGTGGGATTATGGATTATGCCACTAATGTCGGTAAAGTAGAAGAAAGAGAGAGCTGAAGATGAGAGATGCAGAGAAAGATCACAAGGAGTATAAGATGTCACTAATCTTGAGGAACAAAATCCCCCAATCCTAGGATCTTAACTCACTCAAACATATGCAAGAGAACACAAAAAAAAAGGAGCAAGATGCACAAAACAAAACAAAGTGAAAAAGACACACGACAAAAACAAGACACAAGACAGCAAACCAACTAGCTAAAGAGACCTCGATACTCAGATGTCTCAACAACTAATCAAGACACGAAGACCAATGTCATCACATAAATACAAGTGATCACATAAAAGAGAAAAGCTGACATCATCCATGAACCATCAATATCAAAACTATGGGCTTATGAGAGGAAGAAGAGAGTGAGCATGAATGCAAACTTTGGTGATCCATGAGAAGAAAAGAAAACAAGAGAGAAACTATGGACATCTTGCCCCTAAATCTAGGTGATCCATGGAGAGAAGGACATGGAAATATAACCCTCAGAACTTGTCTGGGTGATCCATGTAAGGGAGGAGAGTGAGAACACCATTAGTTCTACTCTACCTCAAGTGTGTGTATACAAGTGAGGTTTGAAGCGCCTCATAGGAGTCTATGCCCAAGTATGCTACAACATGTATAAGATGTATAGTACAAGTGTTAAGAAAGGTGTAAAATATTGCTCTAAGATTATGTTCTCTAGATCCAAGAATAATCACACTACAAAAAGTGGCATCATCTCACTCTAAGAGTCTGTGCTCTCGTTACGAGAATGACCCACTATACAAGAGAAAAGTTATGACCTTTCTCTAAGAGGCTTCCCTCTGCTTCCAAGAATTTCCTACTATACAAGAAAAGTGATGACACCTTTCTCTAAGAGGCCGCCCTCTAGTTCCAAGAATGTCCCACTATACAATGCATGAGAGAAATATAGTACAAAGGAGTAGTGTGGGTGCCCCCCCCTTTAAGATGTCAACATAGGTTGATGTTGACATCTTAAGGAAAGTAGAACAAGGATACCTACCTTCATCACAAACAAGATATATATTATGCAACAATGTCATAAATCCAAGAAAGAGAGGGAATACTCTTCAAGCAAGGATACGATAGTTGAAAAGAGATATCTTGTTGTAAGTGTAAAGGTGATCCTTGGAGGAGAAGAGATCTTTGTTCAAAAGACATCTACCCCCAAGAAGTGTTGTCTTAGACAAATATAAAATCTTCTAGAATGAATCGCAGATGAGAACAAGAATGCAATCCTTCCTACTATTGCTAGGTGAAAGGGATTCTTGATGAGGGATGACACATGTTTAGCCCCAAGAGGGATGGGTGAATTTATCATAGATGTACATTACCAAGTGTGAAAAGAGGTTGTATTCAAGGACTAACACCTCTTGTATAAGAGAGAACCCTCGAGAAAACAACCAACAATTTGACACAAGGAATAGCATCAAGTAATAAAGCTCACACCATCCATAGAATAGGGAAAAGTGGATCCTTAGAGAAAGAGAGAGGGAGAGAGATTATTGCCCCCCAAGTGTAGGACAATAAGAAGAATTACACAACTTATAGAGAGATATTACTCATAAAAGATGTACCATTTCAAGCAAGGAATACATCCTAACCAAGGAATAGACATGTGCTCACATGAAGGATAACTCCATTCAAGAAAGGACATCAAGTTATGAATAACACAATAGAAGAGGTAATTTTCAAAGAGAGAGAAAGAAGAAGAAGAAGGTTCACAAAATTCCTCTAAGAAGAGATTGTTCATAATAGATGTACTATTTCAAGCAAGAAGAAGATCCCCCTCACGGAACAGACATGTGATCCCATGAAGGAATACCCCATGCCAGAAAGGACATCAAGTTTATGAATAATGAAATATAAGAGGTAATTGGGAAAGAGAGAGAAAGAAGAAGAAGGTTCACAAAGGTTCTCTAAATAGAGATTATTCATAATAGATGTATAATTTCAAGCAAGGAGAAAATCCCCTCATGGAACAAACATGCGTTTGTTAGGTCCCGGGGACAACTGAGAGGGGGGGGTGAATTAGTTGTCCAATAAATTCAAACCAAAAAAACCTTAACCAACTTTAATGCTTAATACTGGTAAACCAGTCTTTTATGCCGATAGATAGTTTTATCAGTTAATTATAGTATCGGTAAAGATTAATGCATGAAATAGAAAGACAATAACATCCACAACACATAAGACCAATATTTGTATGTGGAAACCCTGTAAGGGGAAAAACCATGGTGGGAAACCTTACCCACATTAGATGATACTATTGCAGATAGTATGTGTATACAAATGGGGTCTGCACATGCAAAAAGGCCAAGTGCCTAGAGGTCACTACTCAAACACAAATGGGAGTCACACTGACTACAATTGGATGGTTAAATCCAATAAGGATGTACTGTTGGCATATGCACACTCCAATGAGACATTGTATGTGATTGAAGGTTTTGTCATTGATGGAAACCTTGCAATCCTATGGCACCAGCAAAGACATTATACCGGCATCAACAGATCACACTCTACACCGGCACTCAAGACACTAGCACCGGCATAGAAGAAAGGAAGTATACCAACATAGAGGCCGATAGGATTTTTGTTATATAATATTTTTGTTTATTACTGTAAGCCAACTTGGCAAATTGTAAAATGACTCTTATATATAAAAGAGATCATTGTAGACATTTTGTAATGTGAAGAATGTGATGTAGAAGCATTAAGGAAAATATTAGGCAGACCTAATATGCGAAATATAGGTCAAGGGGTATATGTAAAGAACAAAGTAGGAACCGTTACTGAATTAGGCATTGAAGATGCTATTGTAAAGTAGTATAAGATATTAGATTTGTATAATCCTTATTGTAAGTTAGTGAGACTTCCCATTGAGCAATGAGCTCTAGGCAATTGGCCTTCCTGCATGTGCGGGCCCCTATTGTAAGTAATATTCTCTTATTGGCCAGTGAGTGAATATTGTGGGTCAGAAATCCCATTGAGGTTTTTCCCACACCGGGTTTCCTCATTAACATCTTGTGTTATGGTGTACTTTTCATGTGGATGTTCTTGATTTTGTTTATTGCATTATTTCTTGCATACCGGTACACTATTATATTATGTTCTACATGTTTTAAGTTAAGAAATTCTAATCACCAGTTAGATACTGATTCACCCCCCCTCTCAATATCTGTGGGACCCCTAACAATTGGTATTAGAGCTCGGTCCTCTATTTTCAGAAGCCTAATAGCTTGAGGAAGATCTTGACATCGGTAAAGATGGAAAAACTGATGAAGCAACTTGAAGGAGCTCTTATAGACTATGATGCAGAAAAATTGAAAAATATCAAACTAGAAGATGATTTAAGGGCAGCTCAGGATATCATTCAGGCACTTCAAGAAAATTTAACTGTTACAAGAAATAAGAGAAGAGAACTTTGTGAAAAATTACACAATGAAAATGATGAAAAGGAATCACTTAATGATATGATAAGCAAGTTGAAACAAGAGATCATGACAACAAAAAATGAAATGTAGGATATGACTATGAGATTTTGCAAAGAAATTGAGGATAAGAAGAAGAATGAAGAAGAATTGACCAGAAGACTAAGTGATGCAGCAAATGAGAACACAAGACTTAGCTATGAAAATGACATTTTGAAGATAGATCTGATGCATACTCAGAATGACTCAAATGAACTGATGAGACAAAAAGAAATCTTGGAAAGAGAACTAGAAACTACAAATCAACACAAAGAAAAATTCAAGAAAAGCTCAAAGGAACTTGTCACCTTGCTGAAGAATCAAAAACCTAAAGGTGACACTTCTGGAATTGGCTTTGAAGTTGGTGAAAGCTCTGGTACCGCAAATACTCAGGATCACAGCAAACCGGTAAGACAACCTAATGCTTATAAATTCAATGGAAAATGCTTTAACTATAATAAGTATGGTCATAGAGAAAATGAATGTAGATCTAGAAATTATCAGAATATCAACACACCCACCAATCAATGTTCTAAATGCAACAAAGTTGGTCACAACTCTGAAAACTGCAGAATGAATGTGAGATGTTATGTTTGTGGAAGATTTGGACATTTATCTAATCAATGTAGAACCCAAACTGGTATAGGTTATGGAAAAGCTATTCAGAAGAATAATGTAACTTGTTATGCATGTAACAAGATTGGGCATATTGCTAAATTTTGTAGAAGTAAAGGAACACCGGTAGACACAAAAGTTGAAGAGGCTAAGCAAGAATTCTCAAAACAATGGATTAGGAAAGCTAATCTAAACATTGGGAAAACTCCTCCACCGGTAGAAACAACCAATGCTTCACCAGCAGGACAGAGTGATGCTTCACCGGAAGGATAGAGCAGTGCTCCACTAGCAGGTAGTTCTTCATCTAATTGAAAAAAATTTCCTTAAGGGTTTAGCAATCTAATGACACATGTGCTATTATTCCCTCGGTTAGAGATAAGAAGTTGGAAATTACTTATTACCAGCAAACAATGTTAAGTGAATACTTAACCGGCATGAAATTAATGTGGTAGATGGTGAAAAGACACTATAAAATTAAGGTTTTGGCTCCATTTCATTTCATCGAGATTTCAAATTTTCTAAAAGTGCAAAGACTCCGAGCTAAGGCATTTTGAGCAAGAAGCAAGCACACTCCAAGCAATCATCCATCCAAGGCAATAAAAGGTATTTAATCATGGCATCCACCTCTGCAATTGAATATATAGCAAACCCTACTATTGTTGAAGTAATAAAAAGACCTAGGCCCATATTTCAGTTAGTTCCCAAGATAGAAAAGAAGGATGATACCTTAGGTGCTTTTTCTCAAATTCCTAAGGGAGTTGTATATGCTAAAGACCCCATAATGTACATCCACTACAACATTGAAGAGTTAGGAGATGAGGAAATTAAAACCATGTATAAAATCATGATATGTAATAATACCAACAATGTAAAAGATGAACACAAGATCATTGAGACCCTAGGATTTACAGAGATCCTTAGCATTCCTGAATTTCCAAAGGATGTGATTAGGATAGTTTTAAGCAGGGTACATGGAGAATTTTTCTAGTTAGATGCAATCCACAAGATCACCAAGGAAGTTGTGAAAGCTATCATAGGGTTACTGACCACCGGTAAAAGACCAGATAAAACCAAGAAGGTTTCCAATGACCTAGTTATAAACCTAACTAGCGCAACATTTGACAAGAGGTCTCTAAGGGTTAATGATGTAAAAGATATCAATGTGAGATTCATCAGTATGATATTAGGGTATAAAGCTACTCATGCTAATAGACTCAATTCAGTTTCAAGTTTATGCATTAAGAGTGCTTATGGCATGGTCACAGATAATGCAAAATTGACATATGTGAACGGTTAAAGGATGAATTAATTGACAACCTTGGAAAGATCAAGAAGGACAAAAAAGGAACTTTCAGACTTGGAAATTTGTTAGTATGCCTAATGCTACACATAACAAAATAGGTTCCCGACATAGGTTACAAAGAACTTGGATATGACATACTGATAGGAAAACAATTGACTGAACTATTCAATAACATGGGTGAGAACAAGGAAAACAATATTAATGACTTTTTCCAAGCATTAAAAGCCAAAATGAAGAAAAGAATAAGGTTATCACAAAAGATTGTAGACAAATACAAAGATGATATATGCTTTGTCATCAAGAAAGATGAAATCTAGATGGAAGCGGTCATCCCAAGGACAGTTTGGGTAACCGAGATGGGCTATGAAATAGATGATCACATAGTTGAAACGTATGCCAAAGCACTTCTGGAAGCCCCCAGAGAACCTAAGGAAGAAGTATTTGGTAGTGCTGAAACCATAGAAAACCAAATTCAATCAAAGAAAAGGGTGAAAAAGGTTGAGGCAGTTGTAAGGAAAGGGTCCAGACAAGCAAAATCCATTAAGGAAGATGTAGTGAAGAAAACCAGCATATAATTGAAACATATGCTAAAGCACTTCTAGAAGCCCCCATAGAACCTAAGGAAGAAATATTTGGTAGTGAAAAAACTATTGAAAGCCAAATACAATCAAAGAAAAGAGTGAAAAAGGTTGAGGCAGTTGTAAGGAAAGGTTCCAGACAAGCAAAGGCCATCAAAGAAGATGTGTTGAAGAAAACTGGTATAACAGAGGATGAGTTAGCAGCTCCATAGCCTGAAACTCACCTATCACCGGTAGGTACTTCTTCAACAAGTGACATGCCTGCAACTTTCAAAAGAGTTGTAAGGAAAAAAGATCCCTCACTGGGAACCACACCTTCACCTAGGAGGACAAGGCAAAAGAAACAAGCAGTGAGATCTCCAGTTAGAAAGGCCACACCCAAGAAGAAGAAAAGGACAAACAAAGACTTGGCCCCTCTTGATATACTACTAAATGAAATCATAGAGGAAGGTAAATTGAAGAACATAGAGAAAATATATGACACTCTAACAGCTGATGAGAAAGAACAAGTTGAAAATAGTGTTATATTGCACATGGATATGTACAAGAAATTGTTGATGGAAGTAGTCAATGAAATTCCTGATGAATTATTCAAAAGACTAGAGGCAAGAAGACAGGTAGTGATAGAATTGGATAAGAAAATAAAAATTGAGAAGTTACTTGCTGTATATCCGGTAAACTCTCCACAAGAAATTGATGATCTGATTGCAAAGGCCAACCGGTCAGTATTCTCTACTGCACACTGGCGTATTTCACTAATGGCAGGAAGAGTTAATGAAGTGACAAAAGAAATAGAAGATGGATGGGATATATTCCTAGTTGAGAAAGAAAAACAAGAAGAGTACAGGAACCCTAAACCTATAAAGGTATATCAGAAAGATAGAGACAAGGGGAAAGATAAAGTTAGTGGACCACCAAGTATCAAGGTTAGAGACAACTTACCCCCACCTTCTTTAAATACTCCACCGGTAAAATCAACAACTACTGAAGATCAACCGGTAGCTGAGAGTATGGATGTAGAGGATAATAATCCTAATCCTGAAGTCCTATATACTGTGAATGTTGATACTCAGAAAATCAACATAGTAGTAGACAAAGATACAACTGTTAAGTCTGATATGGCTAGTGAGCCTCTGGTAGAAGGGGAAACAGATAAACTAGCAGAAAATGAAGAGCAAAAGGTAGAGACTAAAACATAGACTAAGGCAATGCAACATACTGAGAAACAAATAGAGCTAAAGGCTCTGGAACAACAACAACCGGAATAGGTACATAAGGAAACAGTGCCACCGGCAACTAGTGAAGTAGGAAAACCAGTGCTTAAAGAAATGCAGACACAAACAAACCTGCCAGAGGTCAATACAAGCTTGGTTACTTCCACCGGTACTCAGATTGTTGGATCATCATTAGGATATAAATCAACAAATGTGACTGAGGTGTTATTAGATTCTATCAAGAAAATAACTGACTGTAGCTCACAAGCTTACAAAGCAATTGATGATTCCATACCAATTTTAAAGGTAATTGCTCCCAACTATAATATAGACAATAAAGATTCTTTAGGACAATTGGATACATTGTGTAAATATATCTCTGAAAACATTGAGAAAATAAAAGAAGAGTCAGTGAAAGATAAGGTAGAAATTGCAAAACAGAAATTCTTTGATGAGCAAATAAAGAAGTGTAACAAAGATTTTGACACACTTCTACCAAAACTATGTAATTTGTTGAAAGAATACAAAAATCTATATAAAGATACCTATAAAAAAAACTTTTTGACTATAGATATTGACAAGAAAATGAGAAAGGTACAGGATGAGATAAATAAACTTGCAGATAGCTTTGTCAACTCACCTGATACACTATTAGTTTTTGAAGAGAAGATAACAAATTTTGAGGAAGAACTACTCAAATTAGAAAGAGAGAAAGAAAGAATAATAAATAAGGCAAAACATTTGAGATCTAAACTAAGTCCAAGATTGGACTATCTAGCATCTCTGCAGAAGGAAATTTCTGAGGCACTAATACAGGGAAGCAAAACACTGGCAGAGCATTTGTAGCATCTCACTGGTACAATGAAGAGAACAGAGACAACAATAAAGGATAACAAGAAGTTTATGGATAGTATAAACTTGATTTTGGGAGATCTTTTTCAAATTATAACTACCCAGCTACAAGGTTGAAACCACAAACTCTACTGATATCTTGACAACCTTTGTCATTGATGCCAAAGGGGGAGTAGTGGGATGAGAAAATTCAAATCATAGGAATCATATGCTCAAGGGGAGCACACACATTTTTGGTAACATTTTTTGGACTACACATTTTTGGATACTTTTTGAAATTTCTCATGAGTGTTGCCATCAATGCCAAAGGGGGAGATTGTTGGCATATGCACACTCCAATGAGATATTGTATGTGATTGAAGGTTTTGTCATTGATGGCAACCTTGCAATCCTATGGCACTAGCAAAGACATTATACCGGCATCAGCAGATCACACTCTACACTGACACTCAGGACACTGGCACTGGCACAAAAGAAAGGAAGTATATCGGCACAAAGGCCAACAGGATTTTTGTTATATAATATTTTTGTTTATTATTGTAAGCCAACTTGGAAAATTGTAAAATGCCTTATATATAAAAGAGATCATTGTAGACATTTTGTAATGTGAAGAATGTGATGTAGAAGCATTAAGGAAAATATTAGGCAGACCTAATATGCAAAATATAGGTCAAGGGGTATATGTAAAGAATAGAGTAGGAACCGGTATTGAATCAGGCATTGAAGATGCTATTGTAAAGTAGTACAAGATATTGGATTTGTATAGTCCTTATTGTAAGTCAGTGAGACTTCCCATTGAGCAGTGAGCTCTAGGAAGTTGGCCTTCCTGCATGTGCAGGCCCCTATTGTAAGCAATATTCTCTTATTGGCCAATGAGTGAATATTGTGGGTCACAAATCCCATCAAGGTTTTTCCCACACTGGGTTTCCTCATTAACATCTTGTGTTATGGTGTACTTTTCATGTGGATGTTCTTGATTCTGTTTATTGTATTATTTCTTACATATCGGTACACTATTATATTATGTTTTGCATGTTTTAAGTTAAGAAATTCTAATCACTAGTTAGATACTGATTCACCCCCCCTCTCAGTATCTATGGGACCCCTAACATGTACTACTCAAATTAGCATCTTTCTATGTTGGATTTAGTACCGATGTAGTTCTGATTG
The DNA here is from genome assembly GCF_030272615.1 of Cryptomeria japonica. Classification (NCBI taxonomy): domain Eukaryota; kingdom Viridiplantae; phylum Streptophyta; class Pinopsida; order Cupressales; family Cupressaceae; genus Cryptomeria; species Cryptomeria japonica. Next base: position 486,352,490 of record NC_081409.1, read on the forward strand.
TCTTAACAAAAACCCTCCTTCAACCTTCAAATGATGTCTGCATGTAATGATCTACTTATTCTCGCATATACCTTCAAACAATTCTTTTTCTCATTCCACATCTAATCTTACAAATAGGATCTTACATTTATATCATAACCTAAGACCAATTTTAGTAGGTCATCTCTAAAAGATATTACAATAAAATCAATTTAAAAATAAAACAATGTCCGATACAATAACTGATTCAACATGTTGGCTTGATGCATTTACAACAATAATAAGACATCTCCATAGTGTGCCATGCTCATCTAAAAAAGATAAACCTATCGGTGTATAACCTAGACCTATTTGCTGGTAACAACAAATATGCAAATACGAATATGCCAATGAACAAATATCCAAGACAAAGTCTCTAAATGATGTTTTCAACATAACCAAGTGTTTTCCATACCATTCCAAGTGTCGGTGAACATTATATCCTGTCGGTGTACCATATACCGGTGATTGTGCATAAGTCACTTGCTTGCCGATGAATGTTGCTAATTCTCCAAAGTGCCAGAATTGATAAGTGATAGTAGGTGTTGACATCAATGACAAAACCATACCAAAATACCAACAATCTTCCCCTTTGGCATTGATGGCAACACAAGATGGAAAAACCATCAAAGTGCCAAAATAGAAATGACAAATACCAAAAACCAACAATCTCCCCAAAGTAAAAATCTCCCCCCCTAGGAGTGACATGTGTTTTCTTGTGTTTTTCCATACCAATCTCTTCCCCTTTGACATAAAATGCCAAAGCAATATAAAAACTATTTTTCAGATATAAAATGCCAACCAATTCACTATACCAACTACTCCCCCTAAGAAGTAGCTTTCTCATCAAGGCCGGAGTAAAAGATTTTTCTATTAATTTTGTCGGTTGATGACTATCATCAACTATCTAAGTCTCTACTGGTGGGGGTATGACCCCAAGCTATTCTCTGAGATATTCAAAAGTCTCCTTAGGTAGAGGTTTAGTGAAAATATCTATAATCTGCTCTTTAGTATTCACATAAACCAGTTTTATTTCTTTTGCTTCAACATTTTCCCTTAGAAAATTCAGTTTGATAGAAACATGTTTGGTTTTAGAATGTAATATTGGATTCTTAGATATATCAATTGTTGCAGTGTTATCACAATAGATAGTAATAGGTTCCTTGCATTTTACCTTTATATCCTTCAACATTTGCTTAAGCCATAGTAACTGTGTACAGTTAGTTGTTGCTACAACACATTCTGATTCAGTTGTTGATAAAGATGTACAACTTTGTTTCTTACTCAACCAAGAAATTAATCTGCTTCCAAGAAAAAATGCTCCGCCGGTGGTGCTTTTTCTATCATCCATATCTCCTACCCAATTTGCATCTGTGTATGCACATAATTCAAAGTTTTCATCTCTAGGATACCATAATCCAAGATTTGTAGTGCCTTGTAAGTACGGAAAAATCCTTTTTACTATTGATTCATGATTTTCTCTAGGATTTCTCTGAAATCTTGAAACAATACATACTGTATTCATGGTATCAGGTCTTGTTTGTGTTAAATACAGTAAACCTCCTATCATAGATTTGTACCTAGTTGGATTAATAGGTGTAGATTCATCCCTTAGTGATAATTTTTCATTTGTAATCATAGGTGTGCTTACTAGTTTAGAGTTCTCCATCCCAAATTTATTTAATAACTCCTTCAAGTACTTGTATTAACTCAAGAATATACCTTTATCAGTCTCTGAAATCTACAATCCTAAAAAGAATTTTATTTCTCCAAGCATAGACATTTCAAATTCTTGCTGCATTTCAATAGAAAAGTTTTTACATAATCCATCTTCTCCTCCAAAGATTATATCATCAACAAAAACTTCTATAACCAAGATGTCATCATTAGTCACTTTGTAGTATAAGTTGCTGTCAGCATTACCTTTATAAAAACCAATCTTCAAAAGATACTTATCCAATCTTGCATACCAAGCTCTTGGAGCTTGTTTCAACCCATACAAAGCTTTCCTTAACTTGCAAACCATACCTTTGTTATCTATCAAAGAAAATCCATCAGGTTGTTCAATGTAAACTTCTTCAAGATCTCCATTCAGAAATGCACATTTAATATCCATTTGATATACTTTGTAGTTCTTGTGTGCTGCAAAAGCCAAGAATAATCTAACTACCTCAATTCTAGCTACCGGTGCAAAGGTTTCATTATAATCAATTCCTTCTTTCTGAGAATATCTCTTACACAGTAGTCTTGCTTTATTTCTGATTACCTTACCATCTTCATTAACTTTGTTTTTGAATACCCATTTGGTTCCAATCACATTTCTATCTTTAGGCTGGGGAACTAATGTTCATGTGTTATTTTTCTCAATTTGTTCTAGTTCCTCTTCCATAGCTTTAATCCAGGGTTTATCTTCACATGCCTCATTAATTGATGATGGTTAAATTTGAGAGATAAGACATACCTCTTCATTTTAAAGTCTTCCTCTTGTCATAACTCCTTTATACTTGTTTCCAATTATCTGATCTTCAGAGTGATTCAGTCTTACATACCGAGGTGTCTTTGTTTGCTTTTGTTCCTCAGTTACAATGGAATTTTTAGATGATACTGGTGTAACTGGATCTTCATTTTATACTAGTGGATTCAATGTAGATTCATTTGTTAGAATTTATGTTGTCGGTTCAGAGTCTATATACCTTGAAGTTCCTCTGAATTGTTCATCAATCTTTACATTTGTACTCTCAACAATTTTTTGCAATCTTTTGTTAAAACATGTATATGCCTTACTCTTAGATGAATAACCAAGAAATATTCCTTCATCACTTCTAGGATCAAATTTGCCAATATACTCATCTCTTCTAATATAGCATTTGCTTCCAAAAATTTTAAAATATTTAAGAGTAGGAGTAATACCAAACCATAGTTCATGAGGGGTCTTACTCGTTTCTCCTTTGATGTGAACTTTGTTGAATGTATATACCATTGTGCTTACTGCCTCTCCAATACACATGTCGTAGATTTGCTTCTAATAACATACTTCTAGCTGCATCCAAGATAGTTATGTTTTTCCTCTCTACAACTCCATTTTGTTGTGGTGTCTGGGGTGTTGATAGCTATCTTCTGATTCCATTCACTTCACACAATGCATTAAATTCTTTAGATGTAAATTCTCCTCCCTGATCTGATCTCAGACATTTGATTTTCTTACTAGTTTCATTTTCTACCATTGCTTTGAACAGTTTGAACTTCCCAAGTGCTTCTGATTTTTCTCTGAGAAAAGTAACCCAACACATTCTAGAGTAGTCATCAATGATTAGCATGAAATATCTATCACCTTGTAAACTTTTAGTTCTAGCTCGACCACATAAATCAGTATGAATTAAGTCAAGAGCATTATTTGATTTTTCTGGAATACTTTTAAAAGTAGCTCTAACTTGTTTTCCAAATTGACATTCCTTGCATACTCAATTGTGAGGTTTGACAATCTTAGGTAAAACTCTAACTGCCTTAGTAGTACTGATTTTTACCATGTAATCAAAATTTACATGACAAAGTCTATTATGTCGTAGCCAACTTTCATCAATATGTGCAATCAAGCATGTCTTTTCACTATTATTCAAATGAAAGATATTACCTCTAGTTTGATTACCGGTTGCAATTTCCAAACCAGTTCTATTCATGATTTTGCATTTTCCATTTTTGAATTGTAACTGAAATCCTTTCTCAGCTAATTGACCAACACTCAAAAGATTATGCTTTAAACCTTCCACATAGTAAACATTGTATGTATTATGCTTACCATCAAAAGATACTGTACCCTTACCTTTGATCAAACAAGCTTTATCATCTCCAAATCTTACTAGACCTCCATTATATTCCCGAAAGTTCAATAATTTACCTTTATCACCAGTCATATGATGTGAGCATCCTGAATCAATGATCCATTCATCCTTAACTTCAACTTTAGCTTCCAGGGCTTGCTCTACTAGTTGAACAGTAGGTGTTGGTTGATCTTCTGTTATAGCAACAAAAACCCATCCATTGTCTGTCGGATCTTCATCATAATCATCAGTGACTCCTTCATCAGCAAGATAAAAAGATTTATCTTTATTCTTCTTAAATTTGTATCCTTGATATTCAAGGTTAGGCTTGTATATTCTTCTAGATTCTTCTTTTAGTCTAGCATGTCTATCAGGGCATCTAGAAGCCATGTGACCAATCTTATTACAGTTAAAGCATTTAAAGGGTGCTTTACCTTCATACTTACTTCCAACTGGACCTTTAGGCATTTTCCTTGCAAATAGTGCTTCAAGTTCTTCAAGTTCTTCATTTTCTCTCCTACTTTCCTCAAGTTCTCTTGCATAGAAGGCTTTCCAATCAGATTTGTCAAATGATGGTGCAGATGATGTTGATGCCTTAAATGCTAAATCTATCTTTATAGTAGCAAAAAGACCAAATCCTTCAATTTCAAAAGCTAAAAGTTTTTCAATCAATGTATCCCTAGTTACTGATGTATTAGGCATTGTTCTTAATTCATTTATAGCAGTAACCTTCATTTTATATGCCAGTGGAAATCCTCTTAAAATTTTTGAAACAATTTCATCTTCACTTAAGGTTCCTCCACAACATTTAATACCCAAAATAATTTTATTAACTTTTTCCATAAAAGTAGAAATCCTTTCATCTTCTTCCATTTTTGGATTTTCATACCCGACTCGAAAGCTTTCAAGTTTTGTAATTTTGATTGTGGAATCTCCTTCATTCAGTGTTTCCAAATGATCCCAAATAGCTTTAGTAGTTGATCTATCTGATAATCCCATGATTTGCTGATCTGATACTGCGCTCAAAAGTGCTTCTCTTGCTTTGCAATCATTTTCCTCATCTTTAGCCAAGTTAGGTGGTTTAGGCTGATTCTGAGTAGGAGCAATATAGCTATTTTTTGTAACATCCCAGATGTCCTTTCCAATGCAATTCAGATGTGTCTCCATTCTGATCTTCCATATGCCATAGTTGGTTCCATCAAGTTTAGGACTGTCCTTCCTGAAATAGTTAGTAGACATTCGATCTCCTCAAGCTGTTAAACTTCTGCAAAAAGAGGACTAGGCTCTGATGCCAATTGTTAGGTCCTAGGGACAACTGATTCACCCCCCCCCCTCTCAGTTGTCCCCAGGACCTAAGAGCGCTTGCATGAAGGAATAATCTGGGCCAGAAATGACATCAAGTTTATGAATAATGTACCCCATGAAGAAAATAGTGTGTTGAGCATTAATTTTAAAATCAATACAATTCCATGGTTTCAATTGAAGCTACAAAAGTTTTCTTTAAAAATTATGAAAATCAACCATGCCCTTAAGAATTTTGATAGAACCCTTAGCATTTTCATCAACATCAGAATAAAAAAACTATCACTCAAACCAAAGCCATCAAATATGCATATTAATCCTTTACCAAAGTATCTAATCTAACCGAAATGATACACCTACTGTATCAAAGAAACCCATCAGTATTTCATCAACAAATGACTTATCGAACAAACTGGAGCTTCGATGAGTTCCAAAAGTGGCTCATCAAAAATATTATTTTCATCGATAGATGGTATGTTGAGAAAACTACAGGAAGACTTCATCGATAGGACCTTTTCGAGGAAAAGAGCATATCGACGAATCATGAAAGATGCTAACCAAAGATGTCTTTCCCACCAAAGAGTAAGACAATCGATGAAACATGAGAGATTGCCATTGAAGACCTATTATCAGCCAAACATAAAGAGTCAAAGGAGACTATTTTTCTTTCACTAAAAGAAGATATTTCATCAACACCAGAGAAAATGTAACACATAAGATAATGTCTTTCAATGAAAGTGAAGAGGTCGATGAAATCACAAATCTCCTTGACAATGATGATAGTTTCATTGAAACTAAGGTGACATCGATGAAACATGATATTTCAAGGGAAGGAAAGGTTAAGATACCGAAGTGCATAATTCCATCGAAAAAGGGTACAACCATAAAACAGATGAGCATCAATGGCCAATATGAAGTGTTCCTAAATGAATAATTACTACCTCCCACAAGAATCAATACGAGCCTTAAAAAAGTCACTCCATCATGAATTCAAATAAATGCCTCTGTGACCATTGTGTAACTAGTAATGGTAACTGATAGAATCTCTGTGAATGCTTGATAAATTAGCAAAATAAGGAACACTTCTGGGCAACGCTTGAAGAATTCACAACGATTTTCAGAAAGCTGAGATAATTAGAGAGCAAATTCACTAGTAATTAACCTTGAATTCACTAGTCATTCACTCTCAGAGCTCTGTAGTGATAATGGAGGGGTCATCTTCAAAAAAGAATAGGGCTAGGAAAGCTAAAGAGACCTAGCCCCCGAAAGACAAACCTAAGAGGCAGAAAAAGGAATGGCACTCTTTAGCCTAGGAATTAATTGACCAATGTCCTGCATCTAGCCTTAGGTCTAAGAAAATTAAAATGGATGAGGAAGAACTGGAAGATATATTTAAAGGCCTAGGGGATACATGGATAGAGATAAGGGGTCAGGAATTGTTTATTTTTGGGTATATATGAAGGAGTGCACCCGAGCCTATGAATAACTTGTGGAGGTTAAATTTGGGGAAATTGGCAGTGGCTAATGTCTTTGTGAATGTTGAACTCATGAAGTCCCTAGCCAACAATTATGAACCCAAGACCAAGACCATATGTGATTACATGGGGAGACCAATACTATAAATTACCAAGGAAATTATTGACACTGTGTTTGATTTAGATTGGGGGTTTGAAGAGAAAATTGATACTAAAAAATTCACACAAGAGTTCTTCAATTTAGAGGAAGTCTACAAGAGGTGGAGACTACCTATCCACAGACCCAGGGTTGCAGGATTGATAGTGCCATTTGATAAAGATAACAAGGCTCCATATGATGTTAATTTGTTTCATCCCTACTTTAAGTATACATATTACTGCGATGCTCAGGTTTTGGGAATAGAGGCTCATCCATTGATGGATATCGCGGCTATGGTCATCTGTGCAGATTTGCAATCTAAAGATCCTCGGTTATTCAATTTTTCTACCTATCTATTTGATGCCATCAATCATGGACTGGAGAAGTTGAAAGGAGATGTGATTAATGTGCATTTTAAGTATTTTTCTGTTCTTATGCATATGCTATTGTATGTTGGGCAAGATAAAGGGCTATGGACAGAGGAGTTGTGCATTAGGGCATATGATAAAGCTTGGGTAAGGAAGCCTGTGAAATTATGGGTATCTTCATGGGACCAAAGATACATCAACAACCAATACTAGCACTTTGAGGAATATTTTATTAAGACATTACATAGATTATTGGGGTACCCATGTGATCATGCATTGTCCCCTAAAATTTAGAGATTCTTAAGGCCAAAGGATTGTGGCAAAGATACTGTAATTGAGCACAATTAGGGAGATTTTTATTTCTATATGGATTTCACTCAGATAAGAGTGTATGGATTTGAGGGAAAACCATATGTATTGCCTGTCATTGTGCCTAAGAGAGTGGCCTGCCTAGAGATTATTAGGCAGTTATCAATAGTAAGCACCCAACATCTAACTGATCGTGGAAAACAATCCATCGTGCCTGGATTACTTGTCTTTTTAGACTTTGTTGTCAAAAGTTCAAAGATTTATGGTTTGCTGCAGAATAAATTTGATTACTATAAGATGACAGAAGGAGACCCTAGGCCAAACTTTGATCCAGAAGGATACATAGGGGCCGCAAGGTCATCACATAAACTCAAGGATGGAGAGCATGTGTCACTCATGCCTAATGATTTCATCAAAAATATTAAAAGGGAAGAAGATAATGAAAAAAGAGCTAAGTATGAGTGAGTGTTCCAAGCCTACAAATGGAAGCTCTTTCAAGGGAGAATAAATGAGGACATGCTTCAACACATAAAAGATCCCTTAGATCAAGAAAATAAACTTATGGAGCATGAGATAGAATTGCTTGAGGGAGTGCCCGGTTATGTCTATGGCAAGCATATCAAAACTATTAGGGATACAGAGCCCTTGGCCCAATTGTCTCCTCAATCTGTTTCTAATGTTTTTCCAATTGACTCTCCCAGAGAAGAATATCCTCCTGGATTTGAGGATGATGTATAGATGGATATGACCATAGGGAAATACAATGTCCAAGATGTTGGAGATATAAGGATGTTTGAACATGAGGGTTTCATTGCTGATGATGATTTCATTTCCTCCAAAGAATTTGACACATATCTGTACCGGCATAAAGGAATATAGGTTAGGGCTACTATGAAAGATAAGATAGAGGATGAACAAGCCCAAAAGTTGCAAAAGGAAGTGGACCTTGCTAAAAAGGAGATGACATCCGAGAAAGGAATGCAATTACTTAAGGATGCTAGTGTGTTGATCTATTCAGGGTGGGATATGAGATCTGGATTACTGTTTGATAGTTTCCTTGAGAAGAAAGACCCTAACAAGCAGATCATACCAGAAGAGATAGACAAGATCTTTATGGGCTCAAGATATGATCCATATCAAAAGGCTCTCATAATATAGGCCTTGTATCCGAAGGAGAAGAGACCTATTCTGGTTGATATGAAATAGGTTTTTGGGCACTTAATGGTCCAACATGTTGGGAAAAATAATTCCAGAATCATGACCAAGTTGAATGTGGATGTAGCAAAATTGAACTAGGAGCAAATAGAGTTTATGGTCAAAGAGAACAACATTTACAAGGGCTTGTATGAGAAAGCTACTGAAGAATTCCAGAGGCTACAAGGATAGTTGTCACAAAAGGCTCCTATAATGGGAGAACATGAACCATTTATGGGTTATCAACCTAACTTAAGGGTCTTAGATGCTATATCTAATGCTACCTACTAGAGGACAAAGACCAAAAAGTTAGCCATGTAGTTAACTAGTGCCCAACAAAAGAAGAACAAATTGGCGAATGATATCATTGAGCATAGGTTCAAAGCTATGTTGCCATATGCTAATTGATATTGGAAAGAATACATAGGAATTGTAAAAGTTCTTAAGGAGCATGAGAGATTAAGGGAGAGGTTGCAAGATGTACTGAAGGACAATAAGGTCATGACTACATAAGAGAGAGCTCAAGGGGACCAGTATCTAGTGGAGCAGGACAAGTACACAAACATATTGAATAAAGATGTCTAGATGTTGGATGAAGACTGTGTTGCAATGATATTGACTATCTACAAAGATGGTGAATTGACCCCATTAGAGTAATGGCAAAATGAATTTACACAGATCAAAGAGAAGGCAGTGGCTAAATGCAACCAAAATGAAGATATAACCCCACATATCAACTAGGCAGTGTTTGATCTCTTCTCACTGGAAATAGATATCAAAAAAGGAGCATAGTTGTTAGATGCCACAAGAGTGATGATTTTATTAATTATCTTGCATGCTTAATCTTTTCATCTTTCACTTTTTTAGATAATTATAATTGAGTTGTTAATGATGAAGGGACATAACTCTTCACAGAATAGGTATTGCTCACTTATTTATATGAGCAAGTTTTGTAAAAAGAAATACATTATTAGAAGAGAGGATATCAGATAGATACTATATCCTCTGGCATACTATTGTACTATTTTGAAACTTTAATAGAACCAGTTGCGTTGTCTCTGCTTATGTGCTTTGAATTATTCCATTTCTTATAGCCAGTTGTTTGTGATATTATCTAAAGGAGATAAGGTTATTTGTATTCTTGCAGTGAAGTTTATGTTTCTATATTATAAACTTGGATTAATAAGATCTAGTTGCGAATTGTAATTGTTCCTTGTGGTTCTTCCTTGAATGGTCCTCTAAGGTTGAGGTTAAATTCAGTCAAGCAGTTTTCTAATATAAACATCTAGTAGATCTCCTACGAAATAGTAATTGACAGACTTGCCAAAGGGAGTAGGTTTAAAAACTATCTCACAAATCAACATTTAGTCCTAGGGAAATATAAGACTTTGTAGCCCAAATAACATGAAAGACACTGGTCACCCATGAATCACAACTTTTACCATACCAATCAATTTTACTTTAAAGCAATAGGAGTAGTTGAGCATGATATATAGAACCAATTAGCAATAGTGTATACATGCAAATTTTAAGCATAAAGATCGAATAGCTTCCACAACAGCAATCTTGAACTCATCTAAAAGACATATATTCCAAGAACCATTACCATTTTGAGATAGGGGCCAATTAGATCAAAATAATCAATCTGCTATAAAAAGAATTAGTTATCAAAAGCTACTAGTGAATAGGTATACCCGCCTAGGTCTTGCAGAGCCTGAAGTGAGGGAGTTAGTAACCAGATAGGTTCACTGTATAACTTGGCAAAGTCAATTGGAGGGTTTGATCATAGGAGTTAGCATTTCCTTAGAACCTATCCAATCTATTGATTTGAGACCAAACAGATTGGTGACTCTACTGGGGAACACATTCATTTAAGAAAGACTCTGCTATGGGAAAGAACCCATATACAGAATACAATTTCCTTTCAAGAAGAAAGGTGGCGACTCTGAAATAAGAAATTTTATGTACGAAAGGAGGTCAATAACACAATATCACCCAATAGTACAAGTAAACTTTAGTCAGAAAAGAAATAAAAAGAATCCAAAGAAAGGATATATAGATGATCTAATGGAATACAAGAATGACTTCATGAATGAAAAGTATAATCAGCATTATTCTGAAAATCATTCATATCTAGCTCTGAATAAACAGAACTACACAGTTCCTACATACCCAAGAAATGAGGACTTGGAAGGTGCAGATAAAGCATGAAAAGGAAAATTCCCTCCTGGTTTTGAAAATCACCACCCTAATTCAAGGACAGGTACTTCAAGTTCCTCAGGTTCAAGCAAGATGGATGCACCAAACCGTATGGCAGATTTGATGAAACAAATGTTAGAAGTAGCTATTGAAATGAAAGATACTGGGTAGATATGAGAGTGTGTAGAGTTATGTGCTAGGTTGGGCATGAATGTCAATGAAGATGACATTGATCATGAATTGAATAAGTACAAGGCGAGGTGTGAACATGCAACCCAAGGATCAAACAAGGTGGGGAGCAATAAAGATGAAATCAAAGTAAAGAACAATACCTATAAGATATCTAAAAACCCGTTATATGATCATAGATGAAAAAATTTTCCATACACCAATACACTTCCTAAGCATGAGCACAATAATTTCAACAATTTTCCATACACCAATATACCTCCTGAATATCAGCATAATCATTTTAATAACTTTACATATCAAAACCATTTCCAACCTCAAAACCAATTCCCTCCTTGTAATAATAATGTAGGTTAGAACCATGGATATTTATTCCAAGGGGGATATGGATTGATGAATACATAACACATTAGGTAGTTTGATTTTTTAGGAATAATGGTGTATCCTCATCCCATTCCAAATGAAATTATAACTGCAATACAAAAATTCACTGGGAGTAATGCTATCTTAGGAGAAGCACATTACAAAGCTTTTGATATAGTCATGGAAGATTTCTACCTTCCATATGAGGATGTTAAAATGAAATTATTCATGCAGTTTTTAATAGAAGATGCATGAGATTGGTTCAGAACATTACCTGATTTTTCAATAAGTAACCTTGCAGAGTTTAAAAGACTTTTTCTCAAGCAATACGGAGATCAAAATAGCCCTAAGTTTGCACTAGATGAAATCATTAGTATCAAGAAGGAACCTAATGAGATAGTAGTTGATTTCAATAAGAGATTCAACAAAAGTTATAAATAAATTCCTAACAGGATAAAACGAGTCCCAGAAGTAAGCATCTTGTACTACATAAATGCATTTGATAGCAAAACAAATTACGAGCTTAGAAAAAAGAATCCTACAACTCTTCAAGGAGTTGTGAAAGCTTCCATAACTATAGAAAATAATAGAAAAGCTAATGGGAGAGTTAGGAAGAGAGAAGATACTAGGTTGTTTAACCCAAGAGCTCCCAAACAAACTAAAGATAAAGATAAATTGGACAGGGTATTAAATGCTCTAAACGATTTGTCTGTGAGGGTAAATAAAATAGAGAAACAATAGTTTTTCCATCAAGATAGACCTAGACTACATGATATGTCATACAACACTACCTGGAAGGATGGGAAACCAATGGAGAAAAATCAAAAGGATGATGTGCAGATACCAGATCCTCTAAAAAGAACTATGAATCAGGTGTCGGATGATAACTTGTGGTGTTTTTCCTATGACATGCCACATTCTCCTTACCAATGTATAATAGAAAAGAAACTGTAGGAAGAAGAGGAAGAATGTGAAGGATATATGGATGACCATGCCATAAATTTTCTATCATTTGAAGAATACAACTCATCTGAGGAGGAGGGAGATAGTGATGTGAATTCCAAATGCATCGATCAGCAATATTGTTTACAATAGATATTTTCAAATGAGGAAGAAGAAATCAAACTCAGGATCCCCACTGAAGAAGAAAGAGAAAGAATCACAGCAACTGTAGTGGAACAAGCCAAAAGAACCTATGCTCTTAGGAATAGAACTATAAACCCTGAGCAAGGAAAGCCTTCCAGTATGTTCATGAAAGAAACTAATAAGATATCTACATTAATGAATAAAGTGGATAATGTTCAGGGCAAGGATTTAGGCAAAATCAAAGAGAAGGATGCTCAGATAACAAAACCACAAAAGAGATTGAAAGAGAGTATAACAAATGCTTCTTTAACACTGGCCACTATGTCATTCGACATTGAGAATGCTTTAACACAAATGAAGGTCTCTATCCCATTGATTGAGATAATAAAGTTCCTTGAATATAGAGACAAGACTTTGAGAATGATCACAGATGTCTCAGGAGAAGAGGTGAAGGAGCACAAGCAGAGCGGTCAAGATGGTAGCGGTGAGAGTGACCCAATTTCAGCCATATACTTGGGATCAACAATAGCAAAGAATCCTTCCCAAGTGGATCCTTTCTACTTAACCTTGATGATCAATAACAAGATTAAAAACTGCATGATTGATTTAGGAGCAGCGATAAATGTTATGCCCGTAGGAGTTATGAAAGAGCTCAGAATGGGGGTGGATACAACATTTGGCAAATGTTATGCTATGGATAACAAATCTATCCCAGTTGTTGGTGTTATGAAAGATGAAGAGTTCAAGCTAGCAAAATGCCCTAAAGCATCCTACAAAACAAATATTATAGTGGTAGATGTCCCTCCTAATTATGGGATGTTATTATCCAGACACTGGTCAAACTTGATAGGTGCACATGTCTAGTTAGACTTGTCATATGTAACCATACTAGTAAATGGTGATGAAGTGACAATTGAAAGAGAGCCTCATTCTTCATATATCATTGAGGATGTGGAAATGCCTAAGCTGATATGTTTTATTTAGTCAGACATGGATAATTCTAAAGTACAATTAACAAAACCAAAAACTGAGGATTTGTCTCCAATTTAGTCTTGCATCAAAGAAACTAATGATCAAGTGTGGCGCATGTACTTTGATGGCTTGTGCAGTAAAGAGGGAAGTGGGGTTGGGATTTTATTCATTTCACTGAGTGGAAAAACATTTAAGTATTCTTTTAAGTTACTATTTGAATGTACCAATAATATTGTTGAGTATGAGGCTCTAATTATAGGACTGAACCTAGTAGTTAAGCATGGAATTAAAATCGTTAGTGTATTTGGGGACTCAGAACTAATAGTGTCCCAAGTTAAAGAAAAATATGCCTCTAAACATATCAGACTGAAGCAATATAGGAATGCAGTATGGGATACCATTGAATTATTTGATGTCTTCCAGATAAATTGGGTTGATAGGTCAAAAAAAAAATGGCTGACTTTCTGGCGAATATTGCACTTAAGGAAAATGACATGACGTTGAATGGGATATCAGAAGTAGAGATAAAAGTGAGACCTTATGTCCCTGATAATCTATACAACTAGCAATTTTTTCAAGATGATGTTGACTTGCTAAACTTCTTACAATGTGTGGATCACTATCAGGCATTGGCTATTAACTTTAATGACTTTGTGGAAAAGGCTGAGGAGAAAGAAACCTTGTTTGGATAGAAAACCATACAGTTGAAATCAAACAAACTACCAAGAGGTTTGTTTGTGTTGGAGAGGAATTTCAATGCATAAGACAAGATAGAAACTAAAGTAACTGTAGCTAAAGAAAGTAATGTTGAATAGGTCAACTTGGGAAGCGAGGAGTCACCAAGGCATGTGTTTGTTGGAAAGAAATTAACTCCTAAAATGAAGCAACAACTGACAATATTGCTCAGAAAATATAGGCATGTGTTTTCATGGTCATATGATGACCTCAAAGCTTACAGAGAAGATCTTTTCCAGCATGAAATATGCCTCAAACCTGATGCCAAACCATTTAGACAAAAACAAAGACCTATAAATCCAACTTTGCTACCCAAGATGAAAGAAGAAATAATAAAAATGAAAGATGTGGGGATAATCAAACCTTGTAGGTGTTTCTCTTGGGTTTCAAACCTAGTGCCTATCAGGAAGAAGAATGGAGACATGAGACTCTATGTAGACTTCAGGAACCTGAATATATCATCCTTGAAAGATAATTGCCCATTACCAAATATGGATATCATGTTGCAGAAATTAATTGGATGTGAACTATTATCTATGATGGATGGATTCTCAAGTTATAACCAAGAGAAAGTCAGGGAAGCTGAGCAATAAAAGACAACCTTTACAACACCATGGGGTACCTATGTGTATGCAAGGATGTCATTTGGCCTAACTAATGTTAGGGCAACTTTCCAAAGAGCAATGGGTGTGGCATTTGTGGAGCTAATAGATGTGATAATGGTGGTATACCAGGATGATCTAACCACCTACTCAAAAAAGGCTAAAGACCACTGCAATCACCTTGAAAGGATATTCAGGAAAGCTTTAGAATATGGGATTTCTCTAAACCCAAAGAAATATCATTTTGCAGTCAAGGAAGGAAAACTTCTAGGACACATAGTATCTAAGGAGGGAGTAAAAATTGATCCTAAAAGAGTGGCTGCAATCAATGAAGTCCCCATTCCAAAAATTGTTAAAGCCATTCAGTCAGTTTTAGGACAAATCAACTTTGTCAGGAGATTCATCTTAAACTTTGCAGATATTGTAAAACCAATAGTGCAGATGTTGAAGAAAGGAGCCAAGATAGATTGGGATGCAAAAGCATTGGAGTCCTTTATAGAAATCAAGAGGACAATATTCAAGGCACCAATACTGATATCACCAGATTTTAGTAAACCATTTCTTATCTTTTCTTTTGCCTCTTGTCACACGGTGGCAATAGTATTACTACAAAAGAACAAAAATGGTTGTAACCAACCCATCGCATATTTCAACAAATCATTGAGCCCATCCATGATCAAGTATGATATAAATGAGAAATAGGCCTATGCTTTAGTTAAAGCAGTAAGACATTATAGACCGTACTCGGTAGGGGCAGAGATCAAAACTTATGTTCCTAATGCAGCAGTGAAACATATTTTTAGGCAAACATAAGTAACAAGAAAAAGGTGCAAATGGATTAATCAGATCCAAGAGTTTACCCTTGAGCTCAAAATATCACAAGTCATTAAGGGCCAGGGATTAGCTAGACTTATGGTAGGAGAAAATTCTAACGAATTTCAAATAAATGAAGTTGGGTTTGAAGAAGCCAATTTCATCATCGAGCACACTGCCTGGTACACAAATGTTGTGTATTACCTTAAACATATGAAGTGTCCAGACAATATGACTCATAATCAAAAGAGGACCTTGAAGTTGAAATCATTGAAATATGTGATCATTAATGGTGAGTTGTATTAGAAAAACAAAGATGGGATCTTGTTTCTTTGTTTGGATGAACATCAAGCAAAAGGAATCTTGTAGGAGATGCATGGTGGGGTGTGTGGTGGTCATTTTTCTACTAAAACCATAGCTCATAAGATACTGAGGGCTGGATATTATTGGCCGCATGTATTCAATGATGCCTATGCATATGTTAGGAAGTGGGAGGAATGCCAGAAGTTCTCATGAAAATTGAAGTATCAGGGGGCCCTCCCATTAAGACCTATGCAAGTTAAAGAACCTTTTCAGCAATGGGGGTTGGATTTCATTGGAGAAATATCAAACAAATCTAGTGTAGGGCACAGGTGGATATTGGTAGCCACTGACTATTTAACCAAATGGGTAGAGGCAATTCCTACCAAGCAGGCTACTAGTAAAGTGGTAATCAAATTCTTGATGGAAAATATCATTGTCAGGTTTGGTGTCCCTGCAAGAATTATCACTGAAAATGGTATGTGTTTTAGATCTAAAGAATTCAACACCTTCTGTGAGGAGTATGGTATCATAATATCCCATTCATCCCCGTATCATCCCCAAGGTAATGGGTAGGTTGAATCCAGCAATAAAAATAACCTCAAGATTATCAAGAAGATGTTAGGATAGAATAAGAGAGCATGGGATTCAAAATTGAGTCTGGCACTTTGGTCAAGTAGAATAACAATCAAGAAGTCCATAGGAAGTTCTCCGTTTGAATTGGTTTATGGAAAGAAAGCTAGACTTTCGTTGGATATCTTCTGCCTGTCCACAGATTTATGATACAAGAAGAAATTGATGTAGAAGATCCTTTGTGGAGAGGCTTGTTCAGTTAGTAGAGCTTGATGAGGTCAGGTTAGAGGCCCAGAAGCAGAATGTGAAGGTACAGAATCAAATGAAAAGGTTATATGACAAAAAGACAACAAATAGGAAGTTTGAGATAGGAGATTAGGTCCTAATGTGGGATGCTAGAAACCAAGAAAAAGGTAGGCACAGAAAGTTTGAAGCCCTTTGGCTTGGGCCATATATGACAATAGAAAAAGTAGGGGAGGATTCTTATTACCTACAAAGTGCGATAGGAGACAATCAGGAATTTCCAGTACATGGATAGTTCCTGAAGAGATTTTTCTCTTAAAAAAATTCTATTCTATGTACAGTAGATTAGGATTCATTTTTCAATGTATATACTGCCAACCACCATTAGTAGGTCCCTGTTCACTAGAGATTATAGATTCTTGAAGGAATTCACAATATACCTCCATCCACAATCAAAGCCACTATTGAGCATTAATTTTAAAATCAATAGAATTCCATGGTTTCAATTGAAGCTACAAAAGTTTTCTTAAAAAAATATGAAAATCAACCATGCCCTTAAGAATTTCGATAGAACCCTTAGCATTTTCATCGATATCAGAATTAAAAAAACTATCGCTCAAACCAAAGCCATCAAATATGCATATTAATCCTTCACCAAAGTATCTAATCTGACCGAAATGATACATCTACTATATCGAAGAAACCCATCAGTATTTCAATGACAAATGACTTATCGAACAGACTAGAGCTTCGATGAGATATAAAAGTGGCTCATCAAAAATATTATTTTCATCGATAGATGGTATGTCAAGCAAACTACAGGAAGAATACATCGATAGGACCTTTTCAAGGAAAAGAGCATATCGAAGAATCATGAAAGATGATTACCGAAGATGTCTTTCCCACCAAAGAGTAAGACATTGATGAAACAAGAGAGATTGCAATCAAAGACCTGTTATCGGCCAAACATAAAGAGTCAAAGGAGACTATTTGTCTTTCACCAAAAGAGGAGATTTCATCGATGCCAGTGAAAATGTAACATGTGAGATAAACTCTTTTGATGAAAGTGAAGAGGTCGATGAAATCACAAATCTCCTTAACGATGATGGTAGTTTCATCAAAACAAAGGCGACATCGATGAAACATGATATTTCAATGGAAGGAAAGGTTAAGATACTGAAGTGCATAATTTCATCGAAAAAGGGTATGGCCATAAAACTGATGAGCATCAATGGCCAGTATGAAGTGTTGCTAAATGAATAATTACTTCCTGCCACGAGAACCAATATGAGTCTTAATAAAGTCACTCCATCATGAATTCATATAAATGCTACGACCATTGTGCAACTGGTAATGGTAACCGATAGAATCACCATGAATGCTCGATAAATTAGGAAAACAAGGAACACTTCTAGGCAATGCTTGAAGAATTCACTGCGAGTTTGAGAAATCTGAGATGATTTGAGAGAAAATTCACAAGTAATCTACCTTGAATTCAAGTAAGTCATTCACTCTCAAAGCTTTGTAATGATAATGGAGGGGTCATCTTCTAAAAAGAATAGGGCTAGGAATGCTAAAGAGACCCAGCCCCTGGAAGACAAACCTAAGAGGCAGAAAAAGGAAGGGTGCTCTTTTGCCTAGGACTTAATTGACCAATGTCCTGCGTCTAGCCTTAGGTCTAAGAAAATTAAAACAGATGAGAAAGAACTAGAAGATAGATTTGAAGGCCTAGGGGATACATGTACAGAGATAAGGGGTCATGAATTGTTTATTGTTGGGTATATACAAAGGATTTCACTCAAGCCTGTGAATAACTTCTGGAGTTTAAATTTGGGGAAATTGGTAGTGGCTAATGTCTTTGTGATTGTTGAACTCATGAAGTCCCTAGCCAACAATTATGAACCCAAGACCAAGACCGTATGTGATTTTATGGGGAGACCAATACTGTCAATTATCAAGGAAATTATTGACACTGTGTTTGATTTAGATTGGGGGTTCAAAGATCAAATTGATACTAAAAAATTGACACAAGAGTACTTCAATTTAGAGGAAGTCTACAAGAGGTGGAGACTCCCTATCCATAGACCCAGGGTTGTAGGATCGATAGTGCCATTTGATAAAGATAACAAGGCTCCATATGATGTTAATTTATTTCATCCCTACTTTAAGTATACATATTACTGTGTTGCTCAAGTTTTGGGAATAGAGGCTCATCCATTGATGGATATCGTAGCTATGGTCATCTCTACAGATTTGCAATCTAAAGATCCTTGGTTATTCGACATTTCTACCTAGCTTGTTGATGTCATCAATCATGGAATAGAGAAGTTGAAAGGAGATGTGATAATGTGCATTTTAAGTATTATTCTATTCTTATGCATATGCTATTGTATGTTGGGAAAGACAAAGGGCTATGGCCAGACATCTTGTGCATTAGGGCATATGATAAAGCTGGGGTAAGGAAGCCTGTGCAATTATGGGTATCTTCATGGGACCAAAGATATAGCAACAACCAGTACTGGCACTTCGAGGAATATTTTGTTAAGACATTACACAGAGCATTAGGGTTCCCATGTGATCATGCATTGTCCCCTAAAATTTAGAGATTCTTAAGGCCAAAGGATTGTGGTGAAGATACTGCAATTGAGCATAATTGGGGAGATTATTATTTCTATTCGAATTGCACTCAGATAAGAGTGTATGCATTTGAGAGAAAACCATATGTATTGCCTATCAGTGTGCCTAACAGAGTGGCCTACCTAGATATTGTCAGGCAGTTATCAATAGTAAGCACCCAACATCTAATCGATCATTGAGAACAATATATCATGCCTAGATTACTTATCTTTTTAGACTTTGCTGTCAAAAGTTTAAAGAGTTATGGTTTGCTGTAGAATAAATTGGATTACTACAAGATGGAAGAAGGAGACCCTAGGCCAAACTTTGATCCAGAAGGATACATAGGGGCCGCAAGATCATCCCAGAAACTCAAGGTTGGAGAGCATGTGTAACTCATCCCTGATGATTTCATCAAAAATATAAAAAGGGAAGAAGCTAATGAAAAAAGAGCTAACTATGAGCGAGTGTTCCAAGCCTACAAATGGAATCTCTTCCAAGGGAGAATAAATGAGGACATGCTTCAACACATCAAAGATCCCCTAGATCAAGCAAATAAACTTATTGAGCATGAGCTAGAATTGCTTGAGGGAGTCCCCATTTATGTCTATGGAAAGCATATCAAAACTTTCAGGGATACACAACCCTTGGCCCAGTTGTCTTCTCAATCTATTTCTAATGTTTTTCCAATTGACTCTCCCAAAGAAGAATATCCTCCTGGATTTGAGGATGATGTACAGATGGATATGACCATAGGGCATTACAATATCCAAGATGTTTGAGATATAAGGATGTTTGAACATGAGGGTTTCATTGCTGATGATGATTCCATTTCCTTCAAAGAATTTGACACATTTTTGTACTAGCATAAAGGAATACAAGTTAGGGCTACTATGAAAGACAAGACAGAGGATGAACAAGCCCAAAAGTTGCAAAAGGAAGTGGACCTTGCTAAAAAGGAGATGACACCTGAGAAAGGAAGGCAATTACTTAAGGATGTTGGTGTGCTGATCTATTCGGGGTGGGATATGTGATCTACATTACTGTTTGATGGTTTCCTCAAGAAGCAAGACCCTAACAAGAAGATCATACCAGAAGAGATAGACAAGATCTTTATGGGCTCGGGATATGATCCAGATCAAAAGGCTCTCATAATATGGGCCTTGTATCCGAAGGAGAAGAGACCTATTCTAGTTGATATGGATGAGGTTTTTGGCCACTTAAGGGTGCAACATGTTGGGAAAACTGATCCCAGAATCATGACCAAGTTGAATGTGGATTTATCAAAATTGAACCAAGAGAAAATAGAGTTTTTGGTCAAAGAGAACAACATTTACAAGGGCTTGTATGAGAAAGCTATTGAAGAAGTCCAGAGGTTACAAGGATAGTTGTTACAAAGGGATCCTATTATGGGAGAACATGAACCAAATATGGGTTATCAACCTGACTTGAGGGTCTTAGATGCTATATCTAATGATACCTATTGGAGGATAAAGACCGAAAGGTTAGCCAAGTAGTTAACTAGTGCCCAACAAAAGATGAACAAATTGGCGAATGATATCATTGAGCATAAGTTCAAAGCTATGTTGCCATATGCTAACCAATATTGGAAAGAATACATAGGAATTGTAAAAGCTCTTAAGGAGCATGAGAGATTAAGGGAGAGGTTGCAAGATGTACTGAAGGACAATAAGGATACGATTCCAGAGGAGAGAGCTCAAGGGGACCAATATCTGGTGGAGCATGACATGTACATAGACATATTGAATAAAGATCTCCAGATGTTGGATGAAGACTATGTTGCAATGATACTGACTATCTACAAAGATGGTGAATTGACCCCATTAGAGAAATGGAAAAATGAATTTGCACAGATCAAAGAGAAGGCAGTGGCTAAATTCAACCAGAATGAAGATATAGCACCACATATCAACCAAGCAGTATTTGATCTCTTCTCACTAGAAATAGATATGAAAAAAAGGAGCACAACCATTAGATGCCACAAGAGTGATGGTTTTATTAATTATCTTCGCATTCTTAATCTTTTCATATTTCACTTTGTTAGACAATTGTAATTGAGTTGTTAATGATGAAGGGACATAACTCTTCATAAAATGGGTATTGCTCACTTATTTATATGAGCAAGTTTTGTAAAAAGAAAGACATTATTAGAAGAGAGGATATCAGATAGATACTACAGCCTCTGGCATACTATTGTACTATTTTGAAACTTTAATAGAACTAGTTGTGTTTTCTCTGCTTATGTGCTGTGAATTATTCCATTTCTTATAGGCAGTTGTTTGTGATATTATCTAAAGGAGATAAGGTTATTTGTATTCTTGTAGTGAAGTTTATGTTTTTATATTATAAACTTGGATTAATAAGGTCTACTTGTGAATTGTAATTGTTCCTCGTGGTTCTTCCTTGAATGGTCCTCTAAGGTTGAGGTTAAATTCATTCAAGCAGATTTATGATATAAACATCTAGCAGATCTCATAAGAAATTGTAACTGGCAGACTTGCCAAAGGGGGTAGGTTTAAAAACTTCTCACAAATCATACATTTAGTCCTAGGGAAATATAAGACTCTATAGCCCAAATAATAGGAAAGACACTGGTCACCCATGAATCACAACTTTTACCATACCAATCACTTTTACTTTAAATCAATAGGAGTGGTTGAGTAGGATATATACAACCAATTATCAATAGTGTATACATACAAATTTCAAGCATAAAGATCGAATAGATTCCACAACAACAGTCTTGAACTCATCTAAAAGACATCTATTCCAAGAACCTTTTCCATTTTGAGATAGGGGTCAATTAGATCAAAATAATCAATTTGCTATAAAAAGCATTAGTTATCAAAAGCTACTAGTGAATAGGTATACCCACCTAGGTCTTGCAGAGCTTGAAGTGAGGGAGTTAGTAACCACATAGGTTCACTCTATAAGTTGGCCAAGTCAACTAGAGGGTTTTATCATAGGAGTTGGCATTTCCTTGGAACCTATCCAATTTGTTGATTTGAGACCCAACATAGTGAA
This sequence comes from Cryptomeria japonica, assembly GCF_030272615.1. NCBI lineage: Eukaryota > Viridiplantae > Streptophyta > Pinopsida > Cupressales > Cupressaceae > Cryptomeria > Cryptomeria japonica. Next base: position 486,374,849 of record NC_081409.1, read on the forward strand.
ACCTTAGAAAGAAAAAAATAAATATTCTTTCCCCCCAAGAATAGAGGGGAAAATAAATAAACTATTGTGTTCCTCACTAAGTATGATTACACTTGAAATTGTACCACCATGAATGACAAAGAGCCCCCAATAAGTAGGCTAACTTTGTGACATAGTGAGGAGCAACATAATAAGAACTTGAATGTTATTTTAAATGATCATGATGAATAGGCCATTCATTGCCAGATGTTATTTTTAACATGCCTGAAACAATGAAATGTTGTATTTGTGTTTTCAAAGCTTGACACTCATTAGTAGAATGGCCATGGGTTCGATGATATTTACAAAAAGAAGAAATCTGAAAAATGTTGTTTATGTTTTCTTCTTCGTTTAGGACAAAGAGGAGATATTAATTTGAAATTTAGAAGATTAGTCAACACATTTTCTTTTTGTAACTCAAAATTAGAATGAGAAGGTGTGGGGTGACAATAAAATGGAGGAGAAAATATGGACAAAGGAAAGTGTGATTTCTCATGACTTTGTCACTCACATTCAAGCATTTGACCATTGCATCCATGTGTATGTTCAAAAGAAGGTTCACTCTTAGGGGGAATTGGATTTAATTTTAAAGAGTCCCAATCAATTTCAAGACTTGTGTTAGGAGAAAAATTTGGAATATGAAACTCAGGCATCTTAGACTTGCTAGAAAAGGTAGGAGTGAAATCTAAGGACCCCTAATCATCCTCTAAGAATCCTTCTTTAGGAGATTCTTTGGTAGGAGATGGTGTATTTGAGTGAATTGAAGAGAGGATTGTAGGAACTAAGAAATAATATGATGCTTCACTTATGTTCTCATCAAATACCTCATTAGTATATGTGTAAGGCACAACATGTTTTGGTTTCCTAGGAACATGAATGGAATTGATTTGATTTTTGTTAGGCTCTTGATTTTTGGGAGAGAGAGCATTATGATGAGAAATAATATCATCCTCTTTCTCTAAGGTATCTTTATGTTCAAGACACTCATTAGAAAAAGGACTATCATATATAATTAATGCTTCATCTTTAGAAGGAAGATCATTAAAAGAAGGTATGGTATCACTAGGATAAATAGCCATAATATCATCCTCTTGTACCAAATAATCCTTATTAGGGAGATACCTTTTAGGAGAAGGAACAAAAGTCTCTGAAGATTCATCTTTAGGAGGGAGATCTTTGAAAGAAGTGTCCATATTCCCTTTTTGCACCAATGTTCCCTCATTAATGAGATCAATTTTGGGAGAAGGTAAATCATAGCTATGAATGAAAGGGAGAATTAAATTATCATCATATGTATGTAAGGGAACATCATGAACATCTATAATGTAACTCAAAATTGAATTAGCAAAATAAGATAAGAACTCCTTATTCATTGATGATCAAACAAGAATAATGTTCACCCCATACATGCATAGAAAATTTAATAAAGGAGGGAAATGGAATTTGAACTGCAAACTTGAAATTTGAATTTGTGTTTGACCTTAGAGGGTGTTAAAATTGATAAAGTACACCAAATTTTTGGATTTAAGAAGAAAAATGCAGTCAATTCCATCTCCTAACATTTAGGGAAAAAAGTTGAGGACCGTGGCGAAAGTGCACATGGTCTGATAAACTTTTTTTGAAATTTTTCAGGGATGATAGGTATTATGGTATTATTGCTGAATTAAAAAAAATAGCTGATTTGGAGATATCTAGATCAGTCAAATTCGCAGTCAAAGGTCAAAAATAGAAAGATTTTAAAAATTAGGGTTTTATGATTTAACCATTGAATTTTTAGAATAAAGAGATAGGTTTGAATTGAAAATTTGAAATAGAAATCAGATCTGAAACAAGTAATTAAATTTTTACACTTCACAAGCTTAATTTTCTCAAAATGAAAAATTAGGGTTTTTATGCAACTAACCTCTAAAATTTGCAAATACATCAAACTTTGAAATTCAAATTGCAATTAATTAGATCTAATAAGGAGAAATTAGAATTAATGTGTAAGACGTTAGTTTCACCAAAATGTAAAGTGGAAAATTGGATCCTAGTGACTCCCCACCTAGGAGAGAGAAAGGAAGCCACTCAGATGATTTTCACTTGGAGATACTTTACATTCAAAAGAGGGGCTTGAATCTACTAGATCCAAATCCAAGAGAGACAATGATGTGAATTCCAAGTGGATTGCAAGGGTTGAAGTGTGATTTACCCTCTTTTGTAAATGAAAAAGTTGACTTGTTGACTATGTGGAAAAGAGAGAAAATGAGTGAAATGAGGAGCTACCAGTTCGGTATCATGATGTAACTTTGGATCTAAGCTAACTAGACTGATACGGATCTGCCCTACAAATTTGGAGAAAATTCATTAGGACCATGGTGGGAGTGTACATGGTCCTCCACAAAATCCATGAAACAAAAAGGGTTCTTTCATCTCTACAAATGAAGCCCAAACCTGCAATTACAACTGCACACTTGCAACCTACACACAGAAAATAGAGGAAAAGGGGTTGTGGATAGGGGTTTGCCTCAGTCAAACCCTGGTTGAGGAATCAACCTTGAAAGAAAGTAATTGTAAATTCTTGAGTGCAAACAACAGAAATGTATACCTTGTAGATCTGCAATTTGTTGGTGATGATTGCTTTGCTTCTTGAATGTAATCACAAGTGTTGCATGGAATGGCATGTAACATGACAAAACCCTAACACAATACATGATTGCAAATTAATGTTGTGATGTTGCTCCAATGGATGAATGAAGAAGACTTGAATGCTTGATGATGTATATCTTTGCCTATGCTTTCTTATCTCAGTTCTTCTTATCTAATTCCCACTTATGCAAATGAGAAAACCAACTCCCTTTTTACACATGCGTCGGAAGATTAATTCATCTCACCAAAGGCCGACATTGGGGAGATTTGGGGTCCTGAAGTGCAGATAGGGTTGGGGGGACCTATCTTAGGGCCACCCTAAGAAGCTGGGATAGGGGTGCCATGCCACTATCCTACCCTATCTTGGAGCCTAGACAGGGTCCCGAGGCTATCTCAGGGCTCAAATAGGAAGGGGTCAACGGGAGAAAATGTAGAAAGAGGTCTTGGCTAGGAAGGAGGATGTCATCGCCAAGGTGAGGACCTCAAATGTAAATTATAATCTGGTGCAGGGGCACCTATGGGTCCAATGGGCCTATCAAGATTTTTTCATTTCTTATCATGTTTTTTTGTTCATTTGGGATGTATTAATGTCTTGAGGGCCATATTGTAAAATGTTTAAGTCATTTGAAGTCACCTTGTAAGGCATTTATGCAAATTACTTGTATGTAGCTTATTGGGACCACATTGGTTAAATTTGGTCAACCACCTCCCAATGTGTGTTGAGGGAGAAAAAATGATGTACTTGATGTTTTTTGGTCCTAGCCCACATGTTTGCAAGGTTTTTTAGGTAATATTTGAGTCATTTGTGCAAAATGAGAAAAAGTTATAAAAGTTGCTCGACAACTTTTCAAAGTTGTCAAGTAGCATAACACATTAAAGGTGGTTAAATGACTAACCAATACAATATGTGGTTAGAGCCACTGGTTTTGGAGGTTAAAAAGACCCGTCAAGTGCTGAGGGGTTTGATAGTCTATTTGTATGAAGAACTCATCATATTGAATGAATTTAAAGACAATTTCTTTGTGATTTTCTACAAAAAATGCTGCTATTTCTCTCATAACTTATTTGTATGGTCACCCAGAATGTGCAAGTGGATTCATTGGAAATTTTTTTGAGTTACCTTTCATTTGAGACCAGTTTTGTCTATTTTCATTGTGTTTAGAGCATTCTACAAGCCAATTTCTCAAAACGAGACTAAAACCCTAGGTGATGGGGTTTTGAAGGAGAATAATGCATAACTAGCCATTCCATCAGTGGCTTGACTCAATAATTGGTGGTGTAAACACCTAAAAATGGTCCGAAGATAATTAATTACATAAGAAATTATTTAATTAATCCCCCTTCCCAATTTAATTAAATTCATTAGCAATTTGATTAAATTCCCCATTCACCTGCTTATTAATAAATCTAAGGATTTATTTAATAAGTTGATTTCAATGATCCCTTTGATTAATTAATCTAAATTGATTAATCCTCCCCCCATTTAATTCATTTCTTCTAATCCCCTAATTGATTAAAACAAATCAATTTATGAGTTGTTGAAAGTTAATTAGCCTTTTCCTATTATTTGAATTTTTAAATTCAAATTTCCCACATGCCTCCTAAATTCTAACCACCTAACCTAACCACCCCTAACCCAACCCATTCCAATTAATCGTGGGTTTAACTAACCCTATCCTCTTTCACATCATAACCTCTTTATCCTAACCTCCTATGGGTTGGATATTCTCCCCTTGATACACATGGCACTTTTGCCACATGTCTCTCCCCTTGGACACTTGCCCTCTTGTGAGCAAGATTCCTTGACACTTGTCATCACAGAGATGAAAAGTGTCCCTCCCTCCAACCTCTTCTCCAATCTCCTCCAATTTGACCCTTGATATCTTCAGATTCAATCTTGATTGTTGATTCCTACCACCTCACCCCTAGCCTTGGAAATCCTATAAATATCCCCCATTGTGGAGCACAAAAGATTTGATCTCAAGCATTGTTATTATAGGAATATCCCTTCTTGCATATCATTTAATAATTGTTATTATAGGAAATTGTATCTTAGATCTAGCTTAATTTGATCATCTTATAGTATAATTTCTTAATCAATCTCTCATCTAGCTTAATTGCATCTATCATTTAGCATAATTAATGCATATCATTAGCATAATTAGCTTCTTGGATCAATCTAGATTAATCATACATTCATATATCTTTCAAATCATATCATTTTAAATCCTCCATCTTGGTGTAGTCAAGTCATTGGGATTGTTCATCTAGATCTAAGAGAAAATCTACACTCACATCTCTTAGGAGGCGATAGGTCGCTTTGACATGGTTTATCCTTCATTTGATTTCAATTTTCTGACCATGCTTGTAATGATCTATTGAGTGTTTGTGTTGTAGTTGTAGGTATCCTACTTCACACTCATGACATTTTGGCACCCACCATGGGGTCGGACATCTAATTTCTTGGCCTGTTGCATCTTCAAATCTTCAATCTCACGGATCTTTGGCTGCACTGTCTTCAGAATCTCGTATGAGTATCTTTTCAATGTTGTATGATTTTCTTTGTGAACTCGTATGGGTGTGTGGGAATACTTGTACTGCTAGGTGAGAAAACTCGTACAATTTTTCTTTTTTTCTTTTCATAAATAGAGTTTATTTTAGGATTTTTATGCTTAAATTTGGCTATTACTAATGCTAACCCTGGTCTAATTCTTAGTTTTCTAGCAACCTAACTGGATTTTTGCTAAATGTTTGTCCAAGATTATGCAGGCTAAAGAATCAATTACTCAAAATAAATGTGATTACTAATGTATTGGTTTTGCAGGTTGCCTAAGGGAACTCAACCAAACTTTGTGTCTTCTTAAAGTTTTCTAGGATCACTCAATTTGCTAATGGTAAATGAACAATCTTGTTTTCTATGCTTGAGAACTTGTCTAAAAGGTAGGAGAGTATGATCTTGTCCATATGGACAATCACAAATCTTGACCCTTGAAGCCCTTCTATGTTTGAGATTTGAATACCTTTAGTGGGCCTATCATAGTGGCAAAAAGTAATCATCCTGTGAAAATGACCCAAGTGAGTATAGGTAGACATAAGCTTTCCGACTCACTCTAAAAAATAGGCCTCTCAGGATTAAAGTCTTGGAGGATGTGATTATTTGATTTTTCTCTTTTGAGATCTCTTATATCGGACATTTAGTAGGGCTTTGCAATCTCAATCATGCTTGCATGACTACTTCTTGTTTATGTACCTTGTTGGGATATGTGTCTAAATCACGCTTGCACAACTGCAAGGGGCAGTTCCAAATGTGAATCCTTACTACTAACCCTAAGATAGAAGCTACCTAGTTCACCTTTGAAAGGGGGATAATCTTTGTGCAAGAGACATAGTAACTCTCCCAAGCCACTTGCCATATTGTGCCCCCATTAGCATTTGGAGTCAAATAATACGATGTTGAGAATCAATTGTGTGAGACTCAACGATCGTATTCTAATTAGCTATTGGGTATGTACCTAAGTTTGCAAGCAAAGGTTTTCTCTCTCAGCCAACTTCCTTAGGATTAGCATGTTGTGCTTGAGGTCACTTATCATATCGCGTGTTTGTTGTGTTTTGATCCTTGGCACTGAAACTAAAACATCTAAAACTAGAAAACATAATCAAAACATTAAACATCATTGGTCAAAAATCTGTCAAAATAAAAAATTTGTCTCTGCTCTATCATAAGTCATACAAATTTCCTAGTTTGTTGTACGAGAAAGTTAATTCATCATTCTATTCTATCTAAATTGTTGTACGAATCAAATCAGCAGAGGTTCTTTGTTATCAATTTGTCATATAGTGTTCTCTAAATTGTCATACGTGATTCCTAGTTTGTCGTGTGGGCCTGTCTAAATTGTGGTCTGGAACTTATTAAACTATCATATGAGGTTCTATATCTATCAGTATAGAGTTGTCTTATTGCATGTCTTTTCTAGATCTATCATGTTTTTTTGGTCAATTCACGGTGAGAATATACACCTGATATTTATCATCTTGTTGTTAGGTTGTCTTCTTGGTTCACTTAGTTAAGTAATCTTCTGTCAAAAATGAATTCTAGAGCTAGACATCCCAAGATTTTCAAGTATTCATCTTCAACAAGTTCAAGATTGAACATCTCAAAGTGCATCATCACCTTCTTTGATAAACTGATCACTCAAAACATATTTTCTCATCAGGATCTATCATCCTCTATCATGAAACTACAATGTCTGATCAGGATAACCTCATCCCATCTCATAAGATATATCATTCCTATTGGACTTGGTCTTATCAGAATCATCATAATTGCACTCAAACCTAAGATTGAAAACTTACAAAATTACAAATACTTGAATTATATTTTCATGTGAGATCACTATATCATATCTACATTGATAGTTGCTCACTTATCGAAACACCTTTTAGACAATCAAATACTTACACAACATTCAACACACATGTATGCCCATTTTAACTAGAGCGTTGAGACGTAAGATTGCAGAAATAGAAATAGAAACATTTAAAATGGTTGAAGTTAATAGGAAAATGGCATACCAAAGAGAAATACAAGAAGAAGACATAACAAATCAACATATCAAAGAAATCAAACAAGATCCTAAATTCGATAAATTTATGGAGAAAATATTGGAGGGAGAAAAAGAAAAATACTTCCTAATGTTAGCGAAATCTGGTGCTACACTCCCCCAATATTTTGATGTGATCAATTGAGGAAAAAGGAGAAGTGACCCTTTCCATGATAATGAGCAACATGAGGAGATTTCCAGTCACAAAAAGGATGGCACATCAATTCCTGATAACACAAGAACTAATGAGGAAACTTTCATTCCCAAAAAGGATGACATAGAAATTCTCAACAATGCCAAATCTAATGAGGACACAAGAAAGAGTCGGGATGATATGAGAAGAGATCAATATCATACTAGAATGTAAACTCATGGATATGCAAGAATAAATCATGTGGATAATCCTCTCATAGCTCTTACACAACAAATACAAATGCTGCAAACACAGATTCAAGATATGTAGAGAGGAACTATTAGAAGATATTCGCTTCAAGAAATCTATCTTTACCCATTCGATAGAAATATAAACATGATACCATTTCCTACAAGTTGTGAAACTGCTAGATATGATAAATATAATGGAAGCACTGATACCCAAGATCATATACGAGAATTTTGCATGATGAGTATGGAGTTTACACATGAGGATACATACTTGATGAGATTAATTTCCAAAGAGATTAAGTGGACTAGCTATGGAATGGTTCTCCAAACTTCCACCCGTAATTAGATCATTCACAAAATTGGTGGATAAGTTTGTTTCACAATACTCTTACAACATACAACATGAGGTTACAATGCTAGATCTATGTAATACCAAAGAAAAGAGTGGAGAACCTTGCATGAAGTTTCTATGGAGATGGAGATGGTTGGCTTCATGATATCTTCGTACGGTGCCAGAATACAAGAAAATTGGCATACTCATCGATAATCTAAATGGAAAAATGAGCAATCATCTAAATATGCAATGTCATAAAAATTTTGAAAAGATGATTGATAATGGAATCAGGATGGAGGAACCTATGGTAAAGAAGGGTGAGTTGAAGCTATACAAAGGAGTTAATCCTCCTAACAACAATACTCGCAACAACAATAATGATAAGCCCAAATTTTGGAATAGAAATCAAAATGTCATCAATGATGGGATAGTAGATAACAACAATGTAAAACTAAAGGAACTAGTTTTCAATTCATCCAATCACTCAGTAGTGGCTCAACAGAACAACAATCACCAAAAATCAACTCTCAACAACTTCTTTCGAAAGAAATTTACAAACATTTGTGAACCACTTGGGTCAATATTAAAGACGCTTCTTGTGAACAAGTTGATTACCTTGCTAGAAGGAAGAAACTTTAAACCCCAGGTGAAACCTTCTTGGTGGAACAATAATGTATGATTTTCATCGAAACAAGTTACACCAAATGGATAATTGTCAACGGTTAAAACATGTCATCCAAGATTTTATTGATAATAGAGTGATAATTATGGATGCACATATGACAAATGAATCACATACAACTTTCAAAACTCCACTTCCTAACTATGAGAGGGTGAATTGTCAGCAACACATAATGGTAAAGGTAAACCAAAGGTGAACTATGCTCATGCATATGACAATGTAGTAAATGTGTGATTGTGGTTAAAGAGAAACAACATCAAGAACCTGCTCATGCCATCACAAGAAGAAAACCAAAAGTTATTTTTCCAGGTCCTACAACTAGCACATGTTGGCATTATGTGAACTGGTATGAGGACATAATTACATTGTATGTTGTCATTGATGTGAATATGCTGAAGAGGTGAAAATTGGCATATGTGAGAACTGGTATAACACTGTGAACCGGCATTTGTGCCAAAGTGAAGTAGTATGTTTTTTCAAGGTGAACCAACATATGGTTATGGGAACCGACACATGGAAGCATTGTATGACTACCAGTTGGTAGTCTCAACTTCAGGGTTTCTGATTGAAGTGCTTCAAGCCTATGTGGCTCAACTGGTGACTTTGTGTGATGAGTTAGCATTGTAATGAAGAACAGATCATGTTGCCACATCAGCCTTGTGCGCGTGAAGGATCTTGCATGAAGGAGATTCTTCCTATCTACGTCAAGAATGTGCAAAGTCTGTAAATGGTGATAACATGTGATGGGTTATTAGCCACCATGAAATCGGTGGAAAACGAATGATGGAGAATGTCTTGAGATTGGATCAAGACTATTGCATTTAATGCAATGTGCTCAATGGTCAGGATTGAACCATTTGAATTCCTTAACCTAACAGGTTTAGGGTTTAGGTTTTATGCTATCGACCTATCTCTTTTCCTATAAGGTCGATGTTGTGATTCTTTCTGAGGTTGTTGGCAAAAGTTGTGTGTGTGTATCCAAGAGAAGAGATATGTGATTCTTGCTAGACCAAAGGAGAGAAGTGATACCTACAGAGTGTAAGTGCAAAAGGTGAAGAGGAGCTTATGTGGATCTACATTGGCATTGAGTGCTGTTACCAGATCATTGTAATACCTATTGATCTCTAACCACTTCAACAGTTGAGAAATCCCTTAACAGGGTAGCTTTAACCAGCTTGCTGTAAATCCTTTAACAGGGTGACTCAAAACCATTGAGTTCTTGAAATCCTCTAACAAGGTAACCTTTAATAGGGTTTAACCCTTAACCGGGTATTCTAGCCATCCCTTAACCGGGTGATCCCTAACAGGATCGGTTCCTAACAAAACCTATTGTATCAATCTTTAACTGGACAAGGCTCCTAATAGAGCAGACTTCTAAAGAGTTCAAAAACAAGCTTGTGGGTATTCATCCCCACCATGGTTTTTCCTAGTTGGGTTTCCATGTGAAAAATATGTGTGTCATGTGTGATGTCTTCTTCATGTGATGCTACATTGTTTTCTGTCAAGTAGTGAATCATGTTGATCTAGTTGCTTATATGCATATCTTTGATGGTAGATTACCTATTCATGCATAAGGGTGAAATGGAAATGAATTTTTAGATTGTATGAGAATATAAGTGTCAACCGGGTTATGCTTGTCTCAGTTATTCTGGGTTTTGTCAGTTGTACTCTATTTTAGGACCGGTGTTACTGTTTGTCTGTCAATGCACAATGTCTGCTGACAAACCGATTTAAGAGTGTTTTTTTGTTTGTACTGATTCACCCCCCCTCTCAGTACTAGTTTGCTAATATCCATTCATCATTGAGTTATCAATTGGTATCAGAGCATCCTCTAGGTCCTCTATGTTATAAGCTTAACTACTTGAGGTAAAGATCCTAGTCTAATGATGAAGAGGGAAGGTCCAAAGTTTAACAGAGAAAATTTTAGTATATGGAAAGACAGAATAAAGATATACATCAGAAGCATGGGTGCTCAACATTGGAGCTATGTTGAGAATGCCTATGTTGCCCCTACCGGTACTCTCACCGATGACCAAAAGAGAGAGATGTAGGAGAATGGGAAAGTCATGGAAGCCCTAATTAGTAGTTTATCTGACATTGAGTTTATTGATGTCCAAGATAAGGTAAATCCCAAAGAGGTATGGGATACTCTTGAAAATATCTATGGCGGTGATGAGCATGTAAAACAAGCTAAGGAAGAAAGCCTTAGAGGGAAGTTTGAAGACATGTAGATGGTTGAAGGTGAGACCATTCAACAATATGGAATAAGAATCAAAACTGTTGTTTGAGATATGAAGAGTATAGGTGGTAAAATGGAAGATTCCACTATGGTAAGAAAAGTCCTGAGATCCCTATTGCCGGTCTATGCAATAAAGGTTGCTACTATTTAGGAGTTGAGATCAATAAACAAGACTAAGGTATCCCTAGACTCCATCATTGCAAAGTTGACAGCCTATGAGCTAAATAGTTTTGATGGCAGTGTTCAAAAGACTGAATCAGCTTTTAAAGATTCTGTTGTACCATCCAGAAAAGGAAAAGAAGCTAGCACCAGTGGTGAACCAAGACAGAGTAGAGAAATGGATGATGAGGAGATTTTGATGGCATTTGAAGCTCTCCTTGCTAGGAAACTTCCTAAAGGAACTAGCAAATACAGAGGTAAGCTTCCTTTTAAATGCTTTTCTTGTAATCAAATAGGACATATTGTTGTAAACTATCCTAATGGCGGCAACAAGGACAAACCAGAAAGGTTCAAGAAATTCAAAGGAGGAAACCAGAGAAACTGTTTTGTGGCATTTGATGAAGGTGTCATAGATGAGGAATTAGAGGATGAAGAAAATGAAGATATTGTGTTTGTTGTCGTCAAGGAAGATGTGTCAGACAAGAAGGCTCTTGTCTCCCAGTTTGATAATTCCAATGAGTGGATCATTGATAGTGGTTGTTCTCACTATATGACTAGTGACCGGAGTAAGTTTCTATCCTTGGAAGAGTATGATGGTGGTGTGGTTCGCTTTGGTAATGATGCACCATGTATGGTCAAAGGCAGAGGGTCCATCTCTCTGAATGGAAAGAGTGGTGCTGACAATGTGTATTGGGTTGATGGTCTCAGACACAACCTTCTGAGTGTTGCCCAGTTGAATGACAGTGGTCTCACTCTGGAATTAAAGAATGGAGTGTGCAGAATCAAAGGAAAGAATGGTGAATTGGTGGCCAGCGGCATGTTGACCAAAGGTAACCTAATTCAGCTGAATGCAAATATAAGTACATGTCTTATGGCTAAATTTGATGATAGCTGGATATGGCATAGGAGACTTTGCCATGTGAACTTTGATAACATTGTGAAGGCTAGTAAGATCAAGGTAGTTAGAGGGTTGCTGGCGCTAAGCAAACTAGATAATACCTTGTGTAGAGAGTGTTAATTGGGGAAAATGTCCTCCTCAACCTTCAAAGGTAAATCTTTCACTGCTAACAATTTGCTTGATCTTGTGCATACTGATTTGTGTGGTCTTATGAAAACTAGGAGTGTGCAGGGTGATAGGTACTTCATTATTCTCACTGATGACTATTCAAGAATGATGTGGGTCACATTCTTGAAAGATAAGTCTAAAGCTTTTGTAAAGTTCAAAGCCTTCAGAGCATTAGTGGAGAAGGAAAGCAGTAAAAGGATCAAGTACCTAAGAACTGATCAAGGAGGGGAATTCACTTCCAGTGAATTCAACAAGTACTCTGAAGAACATGGCATCAAGAGACAATTGTCTTCCCCTCGGACTCCACAGCAGAATGGCCTAGCAGAGAGGAATAATTGGACTGTGTTTGAAGTAGCTAGAACCATGTTGATTCAAGGAAAGGTAGCTCACACCTTTTGGAGAGAAGCAGTGAGCACTACAGTGTATACAATGAACTAGATACTCATCAAGAAAGGTAAGGATAAAACTCTTATGAGTATTGGACTGGTAAGACACCTATGGTTAGCTACTTTAGATTGTTTGGTAGCAAATGTTACATCAAGAGGAGTGAACACCATAGCAAATTTGATGTGAAATGTGATGAGGGAATATTCCTAGGGTATTCCACCAAGAGCAAAGCTCTCAAGAGTTTCAATAACAGGACTCAGAGAATTATGGAAAGTATCAATGTAAGAGTTGATGAAACATCTGAGAAAACTGAGGAAACCGGCAGTGAGCAAGCGGTAAATGAACCGGTTGTAACCTTCTGGGAACTGGTTGTCAGTCAACCAAGTACCAGTAATAGTGTTCCTACATTGATAGATGTAGATGCTGATACTGATGGAGATGAGGATGAAGAAGAAGAGCAAGAGGAATCCATCAAGACCATTCCTCGATATGTCAAGCTGAATCATGATCCTAAGCAGATCATATGAGATAAGGATGTAGGAATCCTTACAAGAAGAAAATTCAGAAAAAACTCATGTATGATCTCTGAATTCAAGCCTAAAACATTCAAAGAGGCACATAAAGATGAAGACTAGATCAAGGCAATATAAGAGGAACTTGACCAGATAGAGAAAAATGGTACATGGTCTTTGGTACCTAGACTAAAGCATAAAAATGTCATTGGTACCAAATGGGTCTTCAAAAATAAGTTGAATGAGGATGGCACAGTGATTAGGAACAAAGATAGATTGGTGTGCAAAGGATATACTCAATAAGAAGGAGAAGACTATGGAGAAACCTTTGCTCCTGTAGCTAGATTGGAAGGAGTTCGTATGCTTCTTGCATATGCAGCTTTTAAAGGTTTCAAAGTATATCAAATGGATGTAAAATCTACATTCCTAAATGGTGTACTTGAAGAGGAGGTGTATATAGAGCAACCAGATGGGTTTTCCCTATCTGAAGATAGTGACATGGTATGTAGGCTACATAAAAGCCTTATATGGTCTAAATCAGGCACCTAGAGCATGCTATGAACATCTGCATTCCCATCTTGTGAAGATTGGATTTGAAAGAAGAAGTGAAGATAGCAATATCTACTTGAAGTTTGAAGCAGATCAGATCCTGATCTGTGAGGTATTTGTTGATGACATTACCTTTGGTGGAGATGACAAGATGAGTCATGAGTTTGTAGATGAGATGAAGAAAGAGTTTGAGATGTCACTCATAGGGGAGATTAAGTTCTTCATTGGACTGCAGATCCAACAAATGAAAGATGCAATCTTTATCACTCAGTCCAAGTATGTCAAGAGGTGTTGAAGACCTTTGGTATGGAAGATAGCAAAATGATTGGTACACCGATGGTGACCGGTTGTAAACTATCCAAAGAGGATGACTCAACATTGGTTGATGAGAAGGAATACCGATCAATGATTAGTAAGTTGCATTATGTAGTGCATAACAAACCAGATATTGCACATGTAGTTGGCATTACTACAAGGTTCCAGAAAATCCCAAGAGAATCCCACTTGGTTGCAGTCAAGCGGATTCTTAGGTATCTGAAGGGAAATCTTGATTATGGATTGTGGTATCCATATAGCAAGGATTTTAACTTAAAAGTATACACAGATGCTGATTGGGTAGGTAATGTAGATGACCAAAAAAGCACAACCAGTGGTGCCATTCTTTCTTGGTGGTAGACTGGTCTCATGGATGAGTAAGAAGTAGAGTTGTATCTCTCAGTCTACAGTGGAAGCAAAGTATGTTGTAGCTTTCATGAACTGTACTTAGACAATTTGGATGAAGCATGTATTAAATGGCTTCAAAGTTCTTGTATCTGAACTGGTAAGTATATTTTGTGACAATACTAGTGCAATTAATATCTCCAAGAATCCGGTTTTATATTCTAGAACCAAGCACTTTGAGCTTAAGTATCATTTCTTGAGGGAAAAGGTTCAGAACAAAGAGATTGCACTGGAACATGTTTCCAGTAAGGAGCAGTTAGCAGACATATTCACCAAGCCTCTCCCAAAGGCTACATTTATGTACTTAAGAGGTGAATTAGGGGTGTTGCCCCTTCAGGAGGTAAACTAAAGGCATATGCTCCACATCAGTTAGGTATTGCATAGTCAAATTTATTTTGGATTGATGTGTTGAAGGATGCTACTCCTTAGGGGGAGTAGCATAATGGAACAGGGAAGCTTGGACTTCCAGTTTGGCATTGTTGTCAAAGGGGGAGAAGATGTGAAGTAAAGAGATATCTTTGTATATTGCCATCAATGCCAAAGGGGGAGATTGTTGGCATTATGTGAACCAATATGAGGACATAATGACATTGTATGTTGTCACTGATGTCAATATGTTGAAGAGGTGAGAACTGACATATGTGAGAACCGGTATAACACTGTGAACCGGCATTTGTGCCAAAGCAAAGCGGTGTGTTTGTTCAAGGTGAACCGGCATATGGCTATGGGAACCGACACATGGAAGCGATGTATGACTACCGGTTGGTAGTCTCAACTTCAAGGTTTTTAGTTCAAGTGCTTCAAGCCTATGTAGCTCAACCAGTGACTTTATGTGATGAGTTAGCATTGTAACAAATAATAGATCATGTTGCCACATCAGCCTTGTGCGCATGAAGGATCTTGCATGAAGGAGATTGTTCCTATATACCTCGGGAACATGTGAAGTCTATAAATGGTGATAACATGTGATGGGTTATCAGCTGCCATTAAATTGGTGGAAAATGAATCATGGAGGATGTCTTGAGATTGGATCAAGACTATTGCATTTAATGCAATGTGCTCAATGGTCAGGATTGAACCGTTTGAATTCCTTAACCTAACAGGTTTAGGGTTTAGGTTTATGCTACTAACCTATATATTTTCCTATAAGGTCGATGTTGTGATTCTTTCAGAGGTTGTTGGCAAAAGTTGTGTGTGTATCCAAGAGAAGAGATACATCATTCTTGCCAAACCAAAGGAGAGAAGTGATACCCACAGAGTATAAGTGCAAAAGGTGAAGAGGAGCTTAAGAGGATCTGCATTGGCATTGAGTACTATTACTAGATCATTGTAATACCTGTTGATCTCTAACCACTTCAATAGTTGAGAAATCCCTTAATAGGGTAGCTTTAACCGGCTTGTTGTAAATCTTTTAACAGGGTGACTCAAAACCATTGAGTTCTTGAAATCCTCTAACAAGGTAACCTTTAACAGGGTTTAACCCTTAACTAGGTATTCTAGCCATCCCTTAACTGAGTGATCCCTAATAGGGTCGGTTCCTAATAGAACCTATTGTATCAGTCTTTAACCAAACAAGGCTCCTAACAGAGCAGACTTCTAAAGAGTTCAAAAATAAGCTTGTGGGTATTCATCCCCACCGTGGTTTTTCCCAGTTGGGTTTCCACATGAAAAATATGTGTGTCATGTGTGATGTCTTCTTCATGTGATGCTACATTGTTTTATGTCAAGTGGTGAATCATGTTGATCTAGTTTCTTATATGCATATCTTTGATGGTAGATTACCTATTCATGCATAAGGGTGAAATGGAAATGAAGTGTTAGATTGTATGAGAATATAAGTGTCAACTAGTTTATTCTTGTCTCAGTTATTCTGGGTTTTGTCAATTGTACTCTATTTTAGGATCGGTATTACTATTTGTCTGTCAATGCACAGTGTCTGCTGACAAACCAGTTTAAGAGTGTGTTTTTGTCTATACTGATTCACCCCCCCTCTTAGTACCTCTTTGGTACTATCCATTCATCATTGAGTTATCAACACATCATCCACTTCAAAACAATACATCCTAGTGGATCAAATACAAAAAACTTTCGTGCAAATATCTATCTTATAACTTTTGAGGCTTTCATCTGCACACAAAGAAATTATTGAAAGAGCATTAGTAGATATCACCATGTCCAAAGATCTTGATGTAGATCAATTCCAAACCATGGTGGGAGATCTCAACCCCTCATTTCCTATCATTCATCGAAGAAGATGACATGTTCTTACAGCATCCCTGCAATGCCCCCTTGCATATTGAAGTCCTCATTCATAAGACATGTGTTAAACGTGTCCTAATAGATGGGGGAGCTGGCCTAAATATTTTCTCATTGTCTTGTTCATGATCTAGTGTATTCTAAAGATGTAGTTGATCCCCCAAAAAAGATCACAATCAAAGCATATGATGAAGAAGAGTTTCCTCGAAAGGAATTATGGTGTTACCGATCAGAGTGGGACCTTTGTAAGAAGACACAACATGCCAAGTTCTAGACTTGGATTTATCATATAGCATACTCTTGGGAAGACCATGGATACATGACATACAATATATTCCATCAACATATCTTCAGTGTCTGAAGTTTCCATATAATGGGTAGGAAATCACAATCTCAGCAGATTCAAATCCATTCAAGTACTGTAGTAATCTAAAACTAGCTCAAGAGGTCATTGATCCTCATAATAGGGAGGCATCTTCTTCAAACACACAATCCAAAGAAAAATCATTTGCCTCAATTTTTTCAAGTATGGAAAAACAAATACAGCTAAGAGGTCGAGGGAACGGAGAATATTCACTATCACAGTTGCCACTTTCTCTTAAAACCTATGGAAAACCATCAAACTCTAAACAACAACCAATTGTGAAACATCTCCAAATATTTGATGGAGCATTTGTTAGTGTTGGGACCTTATCAAAGAAAACATAGGACAAAGATGTGCTACAATGGCTATACAAGGATGAAGAAGTCCAACAAAAGATCAACAATGTCAGAATACCCACTAAAAAATATGGAAAAGGATTTAACATCCTTTAGAAAATGGGATACACTAGAATTGGTCCTGTAGGAAAAAGAAAAGAAGTTATCTTGTAACCTCTACAACCTCATACTCAATAGGCTACAAACAAATCAAGCTTAGGGTATGGACAAGTTACTCTACCAAAGGACACATCTTCTAGGCAACAAAAAGATGAACATGATAATAGACAAGAGAAACTTGCAATTGAAAGGGAAGAAACATCTGCCAAATAATGAGAACAAACAAACATGAAATGGAAAAAGAATAAAGCTTCTAATCAATAGGAAAAACAAACTACAGGCACTTCCCAAGAAGAGCTAACTCCTAATCAAAATAGACAAGAAGCTGGTACAAATCAAGGAGAGTTGATAGCAAAGTTGACATAACTCAATATCAGCCTAGAGGAAGTTGAATATAAGAGAAGAAAAGATATAGAAAGAAAAGCAGAAGAATCAAATAAAACACTATATGAACAAATCTACAGATTGCAAGCTGCAAGTGAGACAGGTTCTAATGAATGGGAATGGAATTCCCATCATTCTGAACAATCGACTAAAGAAACTTGCTTTGAATAAGATGTAGGTGTCGATGTAGTTCATGCGTATGTTGAGAAAATGTTAGGAACTATCCCACTTTAATTAGAATCACATTCGGTTGACTTGGAATTAATCGAGGATGATCAGGAGCTACTTGTGAGAGCTCATTCTAAGGAGAGTATCATTCTAGACATTGAAATACATATCAAAAACTTTGGCATCTCTATCATGACCCTTAATACCTTTGAAGCATCTCAACTTGGGGACCCCTTACCTCTAATCCATCTTGAACTTATTGACTGGTAAAATGAAAGGCATACTACCATTGATACTATTCCGAATGACCATGCCATATCCTTATATCTTAATGCAATCAAACCCATAACAAATTTCACTAGGGATTTCAACAACACATCTTCCAATCAAGTGGGTGCCAAATCTCCCAGTTGCAAAAATGAAAATAAAGAAAACAATATCAGGTCTAATGCTGAAAAACCATTTATTAGCAACACTAGACCCTAAAAAAGAAAAAAGAAAGGACACATCTAACGATGAAAACCTCCTCGAGGTGTCAGAAGATGGGAGATTTGACACCTTACCTGAGTACTATTAAGAAAGGTCATCCATATTGATTGAACTAGCCGAGGATGTTAACATTGGGACAATAGAGCAACCAAAGATTCTACATCCAACAACCTCCCTATCAGAACAAGAAATACAAAAATATCTGGAATTTTTCAAAAGATAGAAAATCAATTTCGCCTGGTCATATGAAGACATGCCAGGGTTGGATCCAGATCTTATTATGCATCACTTAAATGTCAATCCAGGAGCCAAACCAGTTAAACAAAAATTAAAGAAGATGCATCCTCATATAGCTCTCCATGTCAAAGCATAACTGAATAAATTACTAGACGTGGGATTCATCATACTTGTAGCATATCCTCAATGGGTATCAAACACAGTTCATGTTTCTAAACCAAATAAAAGTATTAGAGTATGCACAGACTTTAGAGATCTCAATAATGGATGTCTAAAGGATGACTTTTATTTGCCTAATATTGATATCATTATGGATTTAACCACTGGACATTCCATGTTTTCTCTAATGGATGATTCCTTAGATATAATCAGATTAAAATAGCTCTAGAAGATCAAGAAAAGACAACTTTCACATGTCCATGGGGTACTTTCTGTTAGAACTTCATGCCATTTGGATTAAAGAATGTTGGTGCTACATATCAGAGAACCATGACAACGATATTCCATGACATGATGCATACATTCATGGAAGACTATGTGGGTGACATATTGGAAAAATCATACAACAAAGAAGAACATATAGGAATACTAGAAAAGATCTTTGATTGGATAGAAAAGTACAAGCTATGACTCAATCCCAAGAAATGTGCCTTTGGTGTTACTTCAAGTAAGCTATTGGGATACATTGTTTTAGCTAGGGGTATCAAAGTAGATCCAACTAAGGTCAAAGCAATCATGGAAATGGCATCTCCTAGGAATATCAGTCAACTCAGATCACTCCAAGGAAGACTGCAATCAATCAGAAGATTTGTTGCTCAACTAGTAGATAAATGTCAACCATTTACTCATTTATTGCACAAGAATGTTAATTTCAAGTGGGACCATCAATGTGAGGAAGCATTCAACAAGATCAAGGACTATCTCATGCCACCACCTATCCTAATGTCACCAATTCAAGGAAATTCAGTGTTACTATATGTATCAACCATGGAAGTATCATTAGGAGTTCTTCTCACACAACATGATAATGATGAAAAAGAATGAGTTATCTACTACATCAATAGAACATTAGTGGGATACAAGCTCAACTATTCATCAGTAGAAAAAGCATGCTTGGTAGTAGTGTTTGCTTCTCAAAAATTGAGACACTATCTATTATCTCACTCCATCAAACTGATTGCTAAAATAGATCCATTAAAGTTTTTTCTCAGCAAGGCGACATTAATAGGATGATTAGCAAAATGGATCATGATCTTGAGAGATTTTTATATTGAGTATGTGCACAGAAAAGCTATCAAGGGACAAGTCATTATAGACCAACTAGCAAAGGCACCGCTTCAAGATGATTGTTCTTTACACATTGAATTTCTAGATGCTAAAATCCTAACGGTCACCACAAAGACATGGCAATTGTACTTTTATGGTACATATACACAACATGGATCATGAGAAGGCATTCTATTCATCACACCACAAGGTCATATAATTCCAAAGGCATACAAATTAAGCAGAATATGAAGCTTTGGTCACATGAATAAAGATGGTCATAGAGTGGAACATTACACAACTTCAAGTCTTTGGAGACTCTCAGCTTTTCATCAATCAAATCAATGGTGAGTATCAAACAAAGGATAAAAAGCTAATGCCTTATAAGAAGATGGTTGATGATGTCAAGAAGTATTTTGTAAAAATCACTTTTGAGAAGATTCTGAGAAATGACAACAAAGCAGTAGATGCCATGGCAACACTTGTGTCTCTACTTCAGACATAGGAAAATCAAGAGTGTTACGAATTCCTGGTGGAAGCATTGTTTTACCCTGCTCATAATTGTCCTGATTCCCAAACTATTTATCACCTTGTTGGGCATGAATCCTCCTGCTATGGCCAAATTTTTACATACTTGAAAGAGAATATCCTCCTCCTGACTTGTCAAAGAACCAAAAGAGAAACTTTATTCGCCAATCCTCCCATTATAATCTTGTCATGGATATCCTTTTTAAACGAGGTCTAGACGATACTATTTTAAGATGTCTCAAGCAAGAATAATCTAAGAAGGCCTTAAATGCAATCCATAATGACATGTGTGGCACTCATTCAAGTAGTCTTACCCTTTCAAAAAAACTCACATGCTTGGGCAATTATTGGCCAACTATGGAGCGAGATTGTTTTTAGATAGCTAAAACATGCAAACTATGTGAGATCCATGGAAATTTAATTCACACACTAGCACAAGAACTTCATGCTTTGGCAACCTCTTGGCCTTTCTACCAATGGGATCTCGATCTAGTAGGAATGATACATCCTCCTTCATCCAATGGTCAGAAATTCATCCTTGTAGCTACAGAATATTTTAGAAAATGGATTGAGACAATACCTCTCATAAATATCACAAGAAAACAAATTGTTGTATTTATCTTGAACTACATCATATGTCTCTATTGCATACCCATGACCATTATCACTAATAATGGGCATTCAAGAACTAGGATGTAAAAGAGCTATGTGATAAATTCAAGATCCAACACAGATTATCCACACCCTACTATCCACAAGGGAATGGACAAGCAGAAGTATCAAACAAAACTATTATGAAAATCCTCAAAAAGACAATAAATGATGTTGGCAGAGATTGGCATGTTCAATTAAACCCTGCTCCTTGGGCCTACTGTACTAGTATCTGCACACAAAAAGGCACCACAAATTTCTCTCTTGTCTATGGATCAGAAGAATTACTACCAATAGAAGTAGAGATACCTTCCCTATGAGTATCATTAAAAGGCCTTATCCCAGATAAAGAACAATGAATATCTAGACTGCAAAAGTTTGAATTGATCCATGAACCAAGGCAAAATGCCTTTGATCATTTAAAGGTGTATCAGAAAAGAATGTGTTGAAGTTATAATCACAAGGTAAAACCAAGAGCCTTTCAAGTTGGCGAACTAGTACTAAAGGAAAAACAACGCAAGTAGGAAGCTTGAGAAAAGAAAGGGAAGTTTGAATGAAACTAGTTGGATCCATTTGTGGTCACAGTAGTATTTGGGTCAAGAGCATATCAGCTATCAATGCCAGATGGGGATTAGCTTGAAGAACCCATCTATAGCATGCATCTGAAGAAGTTTTATGTCTGAAAAAATAGAAAAATAAAAAACAGTGAAAGAGCAAAAAAATAAAAAATAGTGAAAAAGCAGAAAAATAAAAAATAGTTAAAAAGCAGAAAAATAAGAAATGGTGAAAAAGAAGAAAAATCACAAACATTGGAAAATAAAAAAATAAAAAAACAGCGAAAACAGAGAAAAAAAATCAAATATGAGAAAAAATGCAATAAAAATAGATGGTGAAAACCTGACAATAGGCACTATCTATCAGCTAGCTCTTCCACCTATTGGTTCATGTATCTTTTCACTTATATTCATTTTTATTAGTGTTGTTCATATCCATAATAAATCCTTTGTACATACATAGGCATCACAGGTGATTTATCAACATGGTTGGATCATTGTATTTACCATAATAAAAATTTGTTTCTAGACTAGGGGCGAAATCCTAAACCTAGCTAGGGGCAAAATTTTCCATTGTTTTGAGCTTAATAAAAAAGGTACAACAATAGTTAGACAACACTTGTCAAGAAAAAACTGAGACACATCCAATGTTGAACACAAGATCAAATTATCAACCATCAACTATCAACTATCAATCTAAACCATGACACACACTTTTCAATGAATGATATATTTTGACTAATGATTTTAATACTTTGGTTCAACTTATCTATCTTGATTTTCACTATCATGATTTTTTAGTGACTCCAAGATGTCTTTAACTAGAGGAAAAAGGATGGAACATGATATATTTCTTGTCTTTTATCTATAAATTAATCATTAATATGTGTAAATTTATCTCAGGACATGATCATCGGAGTATCATCAAAGACATTTCCAATTTGCATATAGCAATGGTTAATACTACCTATTTTATGCAAGCAACACTCAAGTCATCTTGGTTCAATTATTCCTCGATGCTTGTGCTAACTTGCAATATCAAATTTTAGGAAATTAGTGCTCAGTTCATCATGGTTTAATTATACCATCGATGTTTGCACTCACTTCCCACATTTTTAAAAGCTCAATGATGACACAAAGCAATAACCTAGTGACTGGTCCGATCATAGCTTTGCATTTAGCTTGCATTTTATTCTTGCATAGGATCACAAAAAGCTCATCTTATCCAAGGCCAAATCTCTCATAGGAATTATCAATGTATCATCATAGGTGTATACACAATCAAAATGATGACTCATCTCTCTCCAGATGTTGTCAACCCAAAGTGAATCTTATGCTACTCCCTCAAATGTGCTAGCTTCAGCACATCTAAATCTTCCCGCAACAAGATATCAACAAAATGTCTATTCTTTATCCAGTAAATCTTATCACTTTTATCAATCCATCTCATCTGATCCATTCTATCATGTCTTATACAGGATGTATCTTTCCTAGAACCAGATGTTTTGACTAGGTCTTATACGGGCTATATCATTCCTAAAACCAGACACTTTGATCATATTTGTCTTATACAGGAGGTGTCATTCCTGAAACCAGACTTGATCTAAATCTCATCAATCTACTCAACCTTATAAATTCAATCAAACTCTATCAATCATCACATCGAGAACCACATCATAGTGATCGAGAAACTCATACTATCATCAATCAACATTATAGAAATCAAATCATTTCTACTCGAGAAATCAATTTCGCAATGATTCAAATGCACGAAAGGTCAATTATCTCAATTGATCTCCGGAGGGGGCATCCTCATATCACAATTTATCAATCAATGTCTGGAGCATCCTATCGAACCAATATCACATCAACATCATCAAATTGAGATTATTATTTGAATCAATGCATCATTACACCTCACTTCAAAGAGGGGCAAAATGTATATACCTAAAAATGGTCTGAAGATAATTAATTAAATAAGCAATTATTTAATTAATCCCCCTTCCCAATTAAATTATATTCATTAACAATTTGATTAAATTCCACATTCGCATGCTTATTAATAAATTTAAGGTTTTATTTAATAAGTTCATTTCAATGGTCCCTTTGATTAATTAATCTAAATTGATTAATCCTCCCCCCATTTAATTCATTTCTTCTAATCCCCTAATTAATTAAAGCAAATCAATTTATGAGTTGTTGAAAGTTAATTAGCCTTTTCCTATTATTTGAATTTTTAAATTCAAATTTCCCACATGCCTCCTAACTTCTAACCACCTAACCTAACCACCCCCTAGCCTAACCCATTCCACCTAATCCTAAGTTTAACTAACCCTATCCTCTTGTACATCCTAACCTCCTTATCATAACCTCCTATGGGTTGGATATTATCCCCTTGAGACACATGGCACTTTTGCCACATGTCTCTCCCATTGGACAGTTGCCCTCTTGTGAGCAAGATTTCTTGACACTTGTCACCATAGAGATGACAAGTGTCCCTCCCTCTAACCTATTCTCCAACCTCCTACAATTTGACCCTTGATATCTTCAAATTCAATCTTGACAATTGATTCCTACCACCTCACCCCTGGCCTTGGAAATCCTATAAATATCCCGCATCTTGGACCACAAAGGATCTAATCTCAAGAATTGTTATTATAGGCATATCCCTTCTTCATTATCATTTAAGTATTGTTATTATAGATAATTAAATCTTAGATATATCTTAATATGATCATCTTATACTATAATGCTTATTCATATAGCACAATCAATCTCTCATCTAGCTTAATTGCATCTATAATTTAGCATAATCAATGCATATCATTAGCATAATTAGCTTCTTGGATCAATCTAGCTTAATCATGAATTCATCTAGCTTGCACATCATATCATTTTAAATCCCCCATCTTAGTGTAGTCAAGTCACTAGGATTTCTCATCAAGATCTAAGAGAAAATCCACACTCGCATCTCTTAGGAGGGGATAAGTCGCTTTGACATGGTTTATCTTTCATTTGATTTCAATTTGCTAACCATGCTTGTAATGATCTATTGAGTGTTTGTGTTGCAGTTGTAGGTATCCTACTTCACACTCATGACAAGTTGGATGGTAGGTTTACTAGTGCTCCTAGTATATTTTGTTCTTTTTTTTTAGAGGAGGAGTTTGGAGGGTGATTTGAGTGCTTGAGAGCTTAACATCCTCATGTGTTAATCCAATTGGAAAGGGTTGGAAGAAGTGTTGAATATTTTGGTACCAAAACAAGTGGGACAATATTAAAACCTATTAAATACTTTTACATTTGACATGTCCTTGCATTCCATGTTAGTTTTGGAAGTTGGTGAAGTGTCTATGGGGTACCTCTAGTGCAATTGGAGACCTAATAGGGCTCTTGGAGGACTGTAACAGTCAATTTTTGGATATTTGGTACAAAACAACATATCCTAATTTTGACATATGTCTAAGAACTTACAAAAGGGTATCTAGAAGTAGTCTTTTTTTGTGCCTAGGGTCAGTGTGTCAAAAGGTATGGCCAAAAATCTCTCTGAATAGGGCTACTAGGACCTAGTCACCCCTAGAGAGCCAATGGTGTGGGATAGCCTAAAAGGGTTTATTTCAAAGGTGATTTTGGTTGGTGTAAGTCCATTTAAGTTTGTGTACATTATGGGATTCATACCCGTAACCTTGCAAGTATCTTTTGTTGTGTTGTCTCAAGTTGCCACATTGTGAGACAGTCAAAAGTTGAGAACCTTGGGTTGAGCAACCTAATGTGTAACCTGAAGTTTGAAGCTTGAAAACATAGTATCGGTGATTTGATAACCCTCTTAAACCCTTTGCATCATAGTGGTATCAGATCTAAAGGCCTAATAAGTGTGAAGGAGAAGTTTGTGAAGAAGTTGGGTTGTAGCAAAGATGCCTCCTAAAGGGGGAGTAGTGATTATTAGGAGGTTGAAAGCCCTTGAAGATGAAATAGAAGCAATGAAGGTCATAGAATGGAAAAATAGGGGGAATGAAGATGAGAGTGACCCCAAAGAAGAAGAAGGAGAGGGTGATGGAGAGACCCCTCATACAAGACCTAAGGAAGAGGAGTTAGCTCCTGAAGAAAGGCAGTTCATTAATTCTTTGAAATCAGTAAGAGGGGATGCTACTAATGTGAAAATGGAGCTTCCTATGTATGGTGTAAAGATGGATGTTGAGGAGTTAATAGAGTGGATTGATGCCTTGAATAATTACTTGAGTATATGGAGGTACCTGAAGATAAGAAGGTAAAGTTTTCTAAAACAAAGTTGAAGGGTTCTGCCTTGGTTTGGTGGATCTACACCCAAGGAGAAAGGGTGAAGAAAAAAAAATCCATGATCAACTCATGGGATAGGATGGTAACCAAAATAAAAAGACAATTTCTACCTACTGATTATGAGGTTCAAGTATTCAAAAGGATGCAAAACCTGAAATAAAAAGATATGGGTGTCATTGAATATACTGAGGAGTTTCACAAACTCAACTTGAGGATTGGACATGTTGAGAATGAAAGGGAGAAAGTTGATAGGTACCTGAATGGATTGAGATTCAGTATCCAAGATGAAATCAGCCTTCTAATCCCCAAGAATGTGGATGAATTATTTTAAGTAGAATTGAGGGAAGAAGAAAAGTTGAAGAGGAAGAGTGATCAATAAGGTAAGGCAAGAGGCAGAAGCTTTAGAGGAAGAGGATCCTTTGGGGGTAGAAATCAGTCCCGAAGACAGCAAGGGGAGTCTAGCCATAATGAACAAAGTGGGGGATCAAGTAATAGAGGAAGTTTAAGAGGAAGAAGACCTAATGGAAGAGGGAGGTTTAGTGGATTAGGAAGAGGTTCAAGCACCTTGAATAGTAGATGTTATAATTGCAATCAAGTGGGACATACAACCTTCAAATGTCCAAAAAAGAAAGCCTCTATTTTTCATGGAGGAGAGAGGAGAAACTAGCTAGTGCAAGAGGAGGATTTCCAAAGTGTCAACACACCACCTAAGCCCATAGATCTAGAGTTTGGAGAGAGTCTAATGATGAGGAGAACTCTCTTGAAGGTGCCAAGTAACAAGGAACCACCATAAAGGAAGTAACTTTTTAGAACTTCTTGCAAATCCAGTGGGAAGGTATGTAAAGTCATAGTTGATTCAGAGTCCATAGATAACTTGGTGTCATTAGAAATGGTTGAGAAGTTAGGATTGAAGAGAATCCCTCATCTTACCCCTTATAAGGTATCTTGGTTAAGGGATAGCAAGTGCTTGTAAATGAACAATCTTGGGTAGAATTCTAAATTGGGGGGTATAGGGATAGATTCCTATGTGATGTGATCCCCATTGATGCTTGTCATCTACTTCTAGGGTGTCCATGGTAATATGATCTCAATGCTCAATAGAATGGGCAAAAAAACACCTATACCATAACAAAGAATGGTGAGTATTTTACCTTGACCCCTTTACCGAATGAAGGTGTAGATAAACAAGTGGGTTCTAGTGTCATGGTGATAGGAGAAATTGATTTTTTGTAGAACTTGAAAGAAGAGGGGGGCCTAGGATTTACCTTGATTGTGAAGCCAAAAGACATGTCAGATTTACCCAATACTAAAGGAGAATCCCTACCTAGTGAAATTTAAACTTGCTAGAGAGGTACAAGGGCATTGTAGTAGAATAATTACCTAAATCCCTACCTCCAATCATAGATGTAAGCTATAATATAGACCTGATACTGGGGTCCACACTACCCAACAAGGCATCCAATGACATCGGCTCAAAATGAGGAGATTACAAAGCAAGTGCAATAATTATTGGACAAAGGTCTAGTGAGGAAGAATTTGAGCCCATGTGTTGTACCTACTATCTTATCACCTAAGAAGGATGGAAAATGGAGGCTTTGTATTGATTCAGGAGCCATCAATAGGATAACAATTAGGTATAGGTTTCCTATGCCTAGGATGGAAGCTGATCTCATGGACTATTTGGGAGGAGCATGCTACTACTCAAAGATTAATTTTAAAAGTGGTTACCACTAGATAAGGATCAGAGAGGGAGATGAATGGAAGACAATTTTTAAGATCAACGAGGGCCTCTATGAATGGTTGGTGATTCCCTTTGGGTTGTCAAATGCACCTAGTAGGTACCTCCATGCATCTAATGTATGGGGTATTGAAACCTTTCATTGGAAAGTTTGTTGTGGTTTATCTAGATGACATTATTTTTTTTATAAGGTCTAAAGAATAACATTTGAGACACCTTGGCATGGTACTAAGGAGGCTACATGAGGAGAAGCTAATGATAAATTTGGAAAAGTGTGATTTCAAGAAAGAGGAGCTTGTATACCTTCATTTTGTAATCTCCAAGGGAATTTTGAAGATAGATCCTTCAAAGGTGGATTCTATTCTCAGTTTGCCAACCCCAATATTAGTGGGAGATGTAAGAAGCTTTAATGGTCTTGCAAGTTTCTATAGGAAATTTATAAGGAACTTCAACCATATATGTTGACCAATCCTTGACACCATCAAAGGAGGTAATAAGGGTAAGTTTTCTTGGACAAATGAATCTAATAAGGGGTTTGAATATTTCAAGAGAAGAGTATCCCAACAGCATATACTTGTGCCCTTGATTTTGACAAAGTTTTTACCATTGAGTGTGATGCTAGCAATCAAGTAATAGGGGTTGTTTTAAGCCAAGAGGGCAGACCGGTTGCATTATTCAGTGTGAATCTTAATGAATAAAAAAGGAATTATTCCTCATATTATTTAGAATTGTATAAAATGGTTCAAGAACTTAAAAAGTGGAGGCACTATTTATTACCCCCAAAATTTGTTGTTTTTACTGATAATCATGCTCTAAGTTTCTTGAATGGGTAGGACAAACTCAGCCATAGACACATGAAATGGGTGGAATCTCTACAAGCCTACACCTTCAAAATAAACCATAAGAAATGCCAAGACAATAAGGTGGTAGATGCTCTTAGTAGGAGGGCACTTGTGGTGCAATAAATTCGACTTCAAAGAATGGGGGTAGATGTTGGGCATTGCTGCTACTAGGATATGTTGTTGTCATTAACGTCAACTATTCCTGCTCCAGTGATTGTAGATTAGTTTATTGGGGTCATGGTTTGGTATATGGAGTACTTATAGTATAATTATATTGTTTTTTATTGGTTTTAGTGATCTAGAAAGCTTAATTGACCATATCAGATGATCTAGTTATGCAATTTGTTTATCTGATCAGTGCTTTGCAGATTTTAGTATTTCCTCTAGTATGTTCTAGTCTGATCAGATCTTAAGTTGATATTTTGAGATATTGTTTTGGATGGTCTTGTGTATCTTCATTTCATATGGTTAGTGATTTGGTGCCCTACAAGTTATCTTTTCTTCATGATAGTTACTGCTATTTTAGTATTCTTGAGGTTCAGATGTTGATGGATGAAGATTTGATAAGTGGTGTTGGTGCAACTATTTCTGATGATTATAACATGTTTGTTGGTGTTTCCTAATTGTGTTTTTTTTTTATGATTGCTATTTATCTTTGTGCAAGTTCTTGGTGATTTTGTTGAATCGATGATGTTCTTTGTGTTATGAGGTTTTCTTGGTAGTGTAGTGTATTGCGATTGATCTTGGCAAAATTAATGCTGGTGGTGAGCATTTGGGAATTTTATTTAGGTCCATTTTATGTCATGTATATAATTATATTGGTCTAATGGTCTATCTTTGTATTGTGTGATATAATTTTGTTATTGTGAGTTAAGGGTTTAGCCGACCTTGTTCTCATGGTTGATGATTTGTAAAAATAGGTGATATTGTCATGTAATTTGAGAATCATGGTTATGTTTGCATTATCAAAGAGTGATGTATGTGGGAACAATTGATTCATCCTTTAGCATTGTGATGGAGAAGTGATTGGTTTTGTAGAGCAGACAATTGTGCTCAACCAGAATTAATATCAGGCAATTGGAGATGCTATTCTTTCAGTTCATTCTTTCTAGATTGTGGTCCAAATCATTTGTAAGTCAATGAGACTTCCTTGTAAGGTAGTGAACCTTCCTTGAGGGTTATATCCTTTTGGTTTATCATCTTTTGAGTAGTAAGCTCTAGGCAGTGTGCCTGAATGTATGTGCATTCCCCATTGTAATATTGGTTTATCATCTTTTGAGTAGTAAGCTCTAGGCAGTGTGCCTGAATGTATGTTCATTCCCCATTGTAATATTTTCACATACTACTACAGAGTATCATCTTACTGTGGGTAGGTTCCCACTGTGGTTTTTCTATTAATCAAGTTTTCCACATAAAAAATCTTGGTGTTGTGTGTTGTGCTTCCAATTTTCTTATATTTGTTATTGTTGTAGTTTATCATATCTGTATTTGTGGTTAAGTTTAAGATCCATGAAAACTGATTCACCCTCCATCCCTCTCAGTTTTCCTTCATTGTTGTTGCCAAAAATTGGTATCAAAGCTAGATCCTTTGGAAGAAGCTTAATCACTTTAGGAGATTGGGGATGACAACTAGAGGTATAAGTGTTATCTTTAAGAAGGTGAGTATAAGATTTGATGGAATTAACTATGCTATATGGAAAAATCAGATGGAGGTGCACTTGAGATGTCTTGGAGAAGATTATTGGAAGATTACTAAGAATGCCTATTTTATTCCTTAGAATGGACCAGTTACCCCTAATGAGATCAAGGAAGCTGAAAAACATTAGAGCGAAGGAAGCATTGTTGAGTGCCCTAACTGATTCAGAAATGACTAATGTAATGGGACTTCAGACTGCACATGAGATCTGGGAGAAGCTTAAAACCTTGTATGAAGGAGATAAACAAGTAAAAGTTGCTAATTTGTAGAGTCTGAAAGGGAAGTATGAGATGCTAAAGATAGGAGAAGATGAGAACATAAACACTTTCATGGCTAAAGTAAATAATCCTGACCTAGGTATCAGATGTAGTGGTGGAACCCTTGAAGAAGATGAAATTGTTGCTAAGGTGTTGAGATCCTTACCTCCTGCTTACAAACATAAGGTAGCTTCTATTGATGAGATCTGGATTGTGACTACTATAACAAGAGATATGTTGGTTGAAAATATTGCTACATTTGAACTGAGCAAATTTGGTGACTCACATGGAAAGTCTGAGATAGTATTTAGAGAATCTGTGTCCGGAAAATAGAAGCATAATCCTGATGAATGTAGAATATCCAAATATAAAAGAGAGAGAAGAGAAATGGTTGAGAAAGAAAGAGAATTGGATGAGCTTGAAGCATTGATTTCCCAGGACTACCTAAAGGAGCCGATAAGTATGATGGAAAACTGCCCTTAAAATGTTTCTCTTACACTAAGGTGGGATATTTTTCTTCTAGATGCCCAGAGAGAATGACAAAATATGATAGACATGACAAATTTAATAAGAATGATAGATATGAGAAGCATGAGAAGTATGACAAGCCTAACCAGAAATATAAGCATCAGAAGAACTGCTACTATGTTGTTGATGGAGTTATAGATGAAGAATTAGAAGGAGATGAAGTTGTGTTTATTGCTATCAAAGAAGATGGACCGGTGCATGTTGATTCCACTAGCTACACTATTGAGGATAAAGCTTTAGCTGCTAAAGTTAAAGAAAAAGATGAATGGGTGATTGACAATGGTTGTTAACATCATATGAATTGTGATAAAAGTAAATTTGTGAGTATGGAAAGTTATGATGGTGGAATAGTAATATTTGGAGATGACAAAGCCTATGTGATCCGTGGCAAAGGTTCTATTTCCTTTGATGGTAAGCATAATAGTGATGATGTTTTGTATGTTGAAGGTTTGAAGCATAATCTTTTGAGTGTTGGAAAAATGGTTGACAAAGGTTATGATTTACAATTCACGAATGGTAAATGTAAGATCCTAAATTCCTTCGGTATAGAGATTGCATCTAGAACTAAGACTGGAGGTAATATTTTTCATTTGAATTCTAGTGAGAAAATTTTCTTGATTTCTCAAATTGATGAAAGTTGGTTGTGGAATAGGAGAATGTGTCATGTTAACTTTGATTCAATGATTAAGATTAGTTCTACAGAAGCTGTTAGAGATCTGCCTAAAATTGTTAAGCCTGTTAATCTAGTATGTAAAGAATGTTTGTTAAGTAAGGAAACAAGGATTTCTTTCAAGAGCAAGTGGTATACATCTAATGGATTGCTAGATCTTGTGTATATTGAACTGTGTGGACCTACAAATGTTAGAAGTGTGCAAGGTGATAAATACTTTATGTTGCTAATTGATGATAACTCTAGAATGATGTGGGTTGTCTTTTTGAAGAAAAAATCAGAAGAATTAGATAAATTCAAGATATTCAAAACAAAGGTTGAGACTAAGACAGGACTGAAGGCAAAATGTCTAAGATTTTACAAAGGAGGAGAATTATGTTCTGGTGAGTTTGATTCATTTTGTGAGAAGCATGGGATTAGAAGAGAATTATTTTATCCTAGAACCCCTCAACAGAATGGAGTTGTTGAAAGGAAGAATATGATTGTCTTGGATGTTGCAACGACTATGCTGATGGAAGGGAATGTTCTAAAGATCTACTGGAGAGAAGATATTAGCACTATTGTTTACACATTCAACCAAGCTCATATAAAAGGTGATACTGGATAGACTCCTTATGAGCTATGGTTTGGTCATGTTCCTACTATGAGATATTTCAAAATTTTTGGTAGCAAGTGTTATATCAAGAGAGATGAGGATATAGGAAAATTTGATGCAAGAAGTGATGAAGGAATTTTCTTGGGATATTCAACAAAGAGAAAATCCTACCAATGCTGCAATAAGAGACTAAGAAAGATAGTGGAAAGTGCAAATGTGAAGGTTGATGAGAACTATGAAAAAGATATCATAGCTTGTAGATATGGTGATGTTCAGAACATTATTCTAAAACCTATCCAGACTAAATAACTAAAGTAGAATGATCCAGTAGAGACTGTTAATTTGGATGTTCCTGTTGCCGGTGGAGAGGTGAAGGAACCTGAAAAATCAGAAGAATTAGAAGATTCTAAGGTATGTAAGATTGAATCACTTCTGCAAATCAGATTATTGGAGATAAAAATAAAGGTGTGATGACTTGGAGAAGGCTACTAGTTAAAGAAGTATGTTTGATTTCCAAAATTGAACCTAAAGATGTTGTTGAAGCTTGCAAAGATGAAAATTGGAGGAGAGATATGGAAGAAGAAT
The DNA here is from genome assembly GCF_030272615.1 of Cryptomeria japonica. Classification (NCBI taxonomy): domain Eukaryota; kingdom Viridiplantae; phylum Streptophyta; class Pinopsida; order Cupressales; family Cupressaceae; genus Cryptomeria; species Cryptomeria japonica. The sequence continues at coordinate 486,407,684 of NC_081409.1, forward strand.
CAGATCAGATTGAAAAGAATAACACATGGGAGATTGTGCCTATACTTAAAGATAAGAATGTTATTGGTACTAAATGGGTATTGAGAAACAAATTGAATGAAGATGGTAGAGTTGTTAGAAATAAAGCAAGATTGGTATGCAAAGGATATTCACAGAAAGAAGGGATTGGTTATGATGAGAATTTTTCTTCGGTAGCTAAACTTGAAGTTGTTAGACTATTTTTGATTAAGGAAAATTAGGTTTTAAGGGACCAAAAACCCTCTTACATTACAAAAAGATAAGAATGAAAGAAGCTTAGAGAGAACATAACAAATACATAAAAGCTGCAAAAGACCAGCAGAAAAAAAAATAGCAAGGAAAAGGGACAGCACAAAGCCAGCGAGAGACTGGCAAACAAAGACCAATATTACATATCAAATAAAAAATTTTATAGACTCTTCCACATCCTTCACCAACATCATCATAGCCTTAGCAGCTTCTCTCAAGTCTTTGTTCTCCTACTTTAGATGAATGTCTTTAGTCTTTATCTCTAAATCACAGGTTGTCTACCTAGTTCTTCGTCTAGACATTTGGGAAGTTGTTAGACTATTGCTTGCATATGCTACCTATAAATATTTCAAGGTATATCATATGGATGTCAAGTCAGATTTTTTGAATGGTGATCTTGAGGAAGAAGTCTAAATTGAGGAACCTGATGGATTTTCATTATCAAATGATGGAGACATGGTATGCAAATTGAAGAAACCTCTTTATGGATTGAAACAAGCCCCTAGAGATTGGTATGCTAGATTGGATAAGTATTTGTTGAAATTGGGATTTAATAAAGTTACTGATGATAGTAATCTATATTTTAAGATTGAGAATGATAACATCTTAATTGTTGAAGTTTTTGTTGATGATATTATCTTTGGAAGAGATGATAACTTGACCATGAAGTTTGTTGGTGATATGCAGGAAGAATTTGAGATGTCTATGATAGGAGAGATGAAATTTTTCTTAGGATTGCAGATTTCACATACTGGAAAAGGTATTTTTATATCTCAAACTAAATATGTGAAGGAATTATTGAAAAGGTTTGGATTGGATGACTCCAAACCAATTGGAACTCCTATGGTGACTGGCTGCAAATTGTCTAAAAATGATGAATCTTTGAAAGCTAATCAGTCTTTGTAAAGATCTATGGTTGGTGGACTGCTATATCTTACTCAGACTAGACTAGACATTATGCATGTTATGTGCATGGATACTAGATATCAAGGTGATCTGAAAGAGAGTCATGTCACTGATGTTAAGAGTATATTCAGATACTTAAAGGGGACTATGGATTATGGTTTGTGATATCCAAGGAATGATGATTTCATGCTATGTGCTTACACTAATGTTGAATGAGCTTGTGATGTTGATGTCTAGAAGAGTACCACCAGTGGTGCATTATTTTTGGTAAAGAAATTGGTTTCATGGGCTAGTAAGAAACAAGATTCAATTTCCTTATCTATTGTTGAAGTTGAGTATATTGCTACTGTAGGTAGATGCACTCAGGTCATTTTGATGAAGCAAATGTTGAAGGATATCAAAGTTATCTGTGATGAGCTTACTATCATATATTGTGATAATTCCAATGCTATAAACATGTCAAATAATCAAGTGCAATATTCAAAGACTAAACATGTATCAATCAAGTATCATTTCCTGAGAGAAAAATTTAGTCAAGAGGAAGTGAAGTTGAAATATGTATCTACAAAGGAATAGATTGCTGATATTTTTACTAAGCCTTTGCCTACAGATACATTTATTTATTTGAGAGATAATTTAGGGGTGTCTACCCCTCCTAATGAGAAATAGATGCATTGAGATGCATCAATTCGGTGGACTTCATAGTCTTATTTCTTTGTTTGGATTGATGAATTTGTGTTGCTCCTTTGGTGGAGTAGTCTATTGGATAGGTTATCTATTTATAATGGAGATAATCATGACTTTTTTATTTTAGGGGGAGAGTATGTTTGGTTTTTTGTTTTGTGATCTTTGGAATTGTTGTCAAAAGGGGAGAGAAGCATGTGAAAAATTGTTTTATCTGCTTGATCTTATGAAGAGTTTATTGGAGATTTTTTCTTTCTTTTCATTGATTGTTTCTCACATTCATATGTTTCCATGAATGCCAAAGGAGGAGATTGTTGGGCATTGTTGCTGGTAGGATATGTTGTTGTCATTGATGTCAACATATTCCTACCCCATTGATTGCAGATTGGTTTATTGGCACTAATACATTTGGCCTAAAATTTCGACGGAGGTTTCCAATGGAGAAGGTATATTATGATCAAATTTGATTTTTTAATGAAAAAATGCTTGATTTCATTAGAATTTCGACGATAATGCAACATTTGGTTTCGACAGAGAAGGAATTGGCAATGACATTTGGGTTTTTTAGAAAAAGTACCCGCGTTCGTCAAAATTCTGATGACCGCGTGCATTGCTTAAAAAAAAGAAGAAAAGACCAAGTCATTTCATAAATCCCACCTCTTCATCCCACCTCTACCATTACAAAATCCTGCCTCTACTATGAACCTATGGGTTTAATCATGGTGGGGAAGATCATTGGTGTGAAACAAGCTGGTTTCCTGCATTCAGGCTGGAAGTGGAGGGAGTACGACTCAGTTCTATGCTTTCCTAACAAATGGGAATTATTGACCTAAAGAAGCAAGCATAGCCACACTAGAAACAACCTGAATTCCTAGACTCACTATCAAATCTCCATCCATCTTTGTTGGCTTCAACCACAACTACTCACATAAGCATCCCTTCCCAGTCAAGCGAACGAGTGCCTACCTAAAGGCCTTCCCAAGGTATCTTAGTTCAAGCTATCTTGGGGCATATCATAATAGGGATCACAATAGGGAACATGTAGGTAGGGGCCATCCCCCAATGAACACGAAGGAGGGAGGTGGACATAGTTCCCTATGGGTTTAATCGCTACAGGATGTAGGAATGGTTTAATCACTGCAGGAAAAAGGTAGGGTATAATCAACAAATTCATTGTTATACATACTCAAATATTTAGATTCAAAGTTTATTATATATTTATCAGATTAATTGCCAATAGCAGATATGGTGAGAGGTTTTTGTAATATGATATGATCGATTTAAAAGAATAATTTCTTACAAGACCTAAACTGTTGAACAATCCTACAATCATGTATTAATTAAACACTGCATTTTAAATAATGAACAATATAGTTAGCCTGAAACATATTAACACTACTTTCCATATTTAAAATATATCCTAATTAAGGAGAGAGATGACCTAAACCTGTGTGATCAAGTACCATTATGTAAAATATATCCTAATTATGGATGCTAGTATATATGGTTGTGACAGAAAATCCCTGCTGCAGAACCGTGAGAGCAATGTGTAGTGATCGAGTGCTATTTTTTGTCGATGTTTTGGAAGGGAGCATAAGTGTACCATTAGGAAGGTGGTATAAAATGGAAGATGAGAGATATAAGGTTATAAGGTGTGGGTTAGGATATTATAGGGAGGTAAGTGATGAAGGATGTAATGGTGAAAGACTAAGTTAGGATATGTTAGGGGTTTGGAGGGTAGGAAAGTGAATGGGGGGAGATAAAAGGATATGAAGGATGGAATGGGGTTAGATAGGTGAAGTAAAAGTAAGTGTGTATGAGGTTAAGTTGTAGTATAGGATGTAGGAAAGTGGAGGAGGTTAAGATAGGGGATATGAAAGGTAGATGGAAGGTAATTATGATAGGAAGTGAGGTAAAGGTTATGAGGTGTGGGTTAGAAAATAGGATGTAGGAAATGGAAGGAAGGGTCATATCACTTTGAGATTTTTCACCAAGATGAGTAGCCCAAGTATGGACCTCAAATCTTACAAGCCATGAGGATCCACTTGTAGTAGAGGAGCATATACTTGCATCTTGGAAGCTTATTAGGAGTTCGCCTTGAATTTGGGAAATACACATAGAGGAGATAGAATATTGATCAGTGCATATTACCTAACCTCATCATCCATAAATACAAGAGGTATAGACTATAGCAAGCACATATCACGAGCCAAACGATCATATTTGAGAGTTGCTTCATCTCCAATCCTCTATATTTTTAAGATCCACAAATGGGGTTGAGGATAAGTCTTGGTTACTTAGCTTGGACTTATGCTTTAGGTTGCATCTATATGTGAGAAACAGTAAGGCATAATTTTCAATGCAATTTTTGAGAGGACTTGCTTCCACCTTGTGGTATTGGGAGGATAAAATGCACCAACTCACATTGGAAACCCTATCCAGATACCATTTTGGAGTGCTTCAAAGTGTGTTCTATTTCAAAATATTTTTGATAGAGATGCATAGATGAGTTTCACAATTTACATAATAAGGTTTCATAGTGGCCCAACATGAGAGTTAGTTTTTGGAGTTCTTTTAGTTTCTAGATTACATTCAAGACAACTTAATTGTCAATTATTTCATTAGGGGTGGAAAGCCCAAAATTTCAGTTTTCCTACATATGGCCAATCCGAATGACTTTAGGGTTGCTATGGCAAAGTCTCTTATGGAAAAGGAGGTACATGGGAGGACACAAAGGCATGAGAGAAGTTTGTAACCTTGATGAAGGGACTAAAGTGTCCATAGGCCTCCCCATCCTTCAAAGGATAATTTAGACTTACTATATGATTTACAAAGAAAAACCCAATAGTATCAATATTAGGGACAAAGGTCTACTAGAGCATAGTAGGGGCCATACGGTAGTCACATTTGACCATCATCAACACAAGGATATTTTAGGTATGAGAGACTATAGGGCTATCAAGCTAGGCCTTCTATGACTCAACAACATTTTAGGGGAGAATCTAGTGTTTTTAGTAATTAGGATCTTCTAATTATGGTGGGGCCTAGCCAACATAGGGTTATATGAGAGGCACATATTATGTATATGTTAGTATCATATAGAGAGTGCCCACAAGGTTTTAGAGTAGGTGGACACCATCCTAGGATGTCAAAGTAGATAGTTGATATGTGGGTCTTTACCCTCCCAAACACACAAAGGTCAAAGGAAGATTCACTGCTGCAACACTCACTTTTTGTGACAATCTCAAGCACTTAGGATAGTCACTCCTTTCATGGCCATTATTCTTCACACAACACTCTCTAACATTAATTATGATGATAGTGTACCTCCTTAAACCTTCCACCAACACCTAACTCAATACCAAACTCTTTCCCAATCTCACTAATGGACTAATTAACTCGACTCATTGTCAAATTGTGATGGTCAATGCAAGGTTTAGGACAGTAGTAATTAGGATCTTCTAATTATTCTGGGGCCTAGCCAACATAGGGTTATATGAGACAGGGGTAAGTTCAATAGTGATGTGTATTAGATTGTCATCAAAGTTTCCTGTTAGTGTTACTTTGTATCAAGATTAACCACTTATTGTCATGGGAATCAACTAATAGACAACATAGATATTTATCATCAACCTCCTTTTTTTCACCAAAGGGATAAAAATTTATTAAACACAATGAGAATTATAGAGCAAGAAAGTAGATACATAACCTAATCTAATCTCCATTTTCATAACCTAAGAAGGTAGATACAACTAAATAATCTTGAAAGAATTGCATATGAAGGGAACTATTAGAAAAGAACTTATGTACCATGCTAGTCTATGTGTAACTACTACTAATTATTGCATAGAAATAGATACATGTTTTAGAATGTGTTGAAATAGTAGCTAGCTCGAATAGGACAGACCCTATAAATGTAACTTGTAATTTGAATATACCTTGAAGTGTACAATATGGAAGGTTTGTATTCTTAATCTTTTGTACATTTCTTAATTTAAAAGATGATATCTTTATAAATATCTCCTATATTAAATATCTTTATTAACTTGATTTCTCCTTCAATTCTTGATGAATGCTTGATTGCCTGTTCACTTGGAATTGAATTGATTTATAATTAAGAGATCACTTGAATTGTAGGTAAACCTCTTCAAATGATAGGGTAGGCTTCCTTTTATACCTAATATATGTCTTCAAAGCATTTTATCTTGATGGATTTAAATTAAAGTACTTTATCTTCTATCTAGTATTGGTGGAGCAAACGTTGCATTGCATCATCCTAGGATCCATATTTCCACAGATACAACACAAGTTAAATGTATCCTAGGTCGATGCAAAGCAACCTCTGCTCCAAATATTACCAGAAAATAGAGAAAGAACTTTAATTTAGTGCCATTAGGATAAAATTCTTTAATCAAGATAGATAAATGGTATGCAACTGTATATATTCAGAATGCATTACCCAAACATGGCAATTGATCAATCAACTTTGAAAAGGAAGTGGTATGATGAAATATTTAGGCATAAAATAGACAAAATGCACTCCATACTACTACTACACAATATTTTGGTCGATGATATTTTTAAAATAGTAAAGGAAGGTGTATGGAACAACCAAATTCTTATCATTATAAACAATGAATATTTTAAGATCCTTTTATGATGTGTAAGTTGAGAATATTTTATGAAAGGTTCCTAAATGAATACAATTTAAACTGATTTTAGCAATGACTATCGGATGTAGACAAAATGAATGCTTTTTGGATTAGGATGGTACACAAAATCTACTATACAAAAGGTTGCTTTGGAAAGTGTATGATTCAAAACTAAGGAAATGCAATTATTTACAAGTTTTAACCTTCTTAGATGCAAAATCCCTTATTTAGCCTCTCACAAACCCTTAAAAGTAGGGTTTCTCATATACCCCTCTTCCAAACACTATACCATCCAAATGATGATGGATTCACCTTTCATTTGAAATGTCTAAACACTATCAATCATAAAATGTGCCCCTCCTTAAGGTGGATTTTCTACTGCTACTCCTTAGCAAGAAATTTCTCCACTCTTACATTCACCATAATGGACCTTAAGACATCATAATTGATTGGATCTTAACTCCTAAGACCTTCAAAAGTCTTTAATGGCTTCATTGAGTCCTTTGGTCTTCCAAATGCACTTGCACCAACTTGAATTCTCCTTCAATGCTTGATTGCTTGTTCACTTGGAATTGAATTGATTTTATAATTAAGAGATCACTTGAATTGTAGGTAGACCCCTTCAAATGACAGGGTAGACTTCCTTTTTTACCTAATATATGTCTTGAAATAATTTTATCCTAATGGAATTAAATTAAAGTACTTTTTCTTCTATCTAGAATTGGTGGAGAAGAGATTGCATTGCATCAACCTATGATACATATTTCTACAGATATAACACAAGTTAAATGTATCCCAGGTCGATGCAAAGCAACCTCTACTCCAGAGATCACTAGAAAATAGAGAAAGAACTTTAATTTAATGCCATCAGGATAAATAATCTTGAAATAATTTCATATGAAGGGCACTATTAGAAAAGAACTTATGTACCATGCTAGTCTATGTGTAGCTACCACTAATTATTGCATAGAAATAGATACATGTGTTAGAATGTGTTGAAATAGTAGCTAGCTTGAATAGTACAGATCCTATAAATGTAGCTTGTAATTTGAATATACCTTGAAGTGTACAATATGGAAGGTTTGTATTCTTAATCTCGTGCCCATTTCTTAATTTAAAGATGATATCTTTATTAAATATCTCCTCTATTAAATATCTTTATTAACTTGATTTCTCCTTCAATTCTTGATGAATGCTTGATTGCCTGTTCACTTGGAATTGAATTGATTTTATAATTAAGAGATCACTTGAATTGTAGGTAAACACCTTCAAATGACAGGGTAGGCTTCCTTTTATACCTAATATATGTCTTGAAAGCATTTTATCCTAATGGCATTAAATTAAAGTACTTTTTCTTCTATCTAGTATTGGTGGAGCAGAGGTTGCATTGCATCGACCTATGATACCTATTTTCATAGATGCAACACAAGTTAAATGCATCTCAAGTCGTTATAAAGCAACCTCTACTACAGAGATCACCAGAAAATAGAGAAAGAACTTTAATTTAATGTCATCAAGATAAAAGGCTTTCAAGACAGATAAAATTTGAGTTTGATTGTCATCATTTACTTTGCCAAATTCTTCACACATAACTCCTAAATCAATTTCCTACTCACAAGAATTTTATTAAGTCTCAAATATAGGGAAACTGAAGGATTCAAATAGAAAACTTGTACATGCAACTAAATCCATTGACTAATCAGAAGAACAAAATTAAGAAATGGTTTGATCATCTAAGAGATGTTGTAGACTTGCAACTCACCAGCTACTTAGTTTTTGCGGGTAAGAATTTTTTTTGTTTTGGTTATGGTTGTGGTGTTTGTAGTGAGACATTTAAAATTTTATATATATTTTCACTATTTAATGGTTTATGGGTTTGTAATGGTAATTTAATGTTCTTTCATATTTTTGTATATATTCTTTATAATAGCCTGTTATATTGATTTGTTCTATTATGGATAATGGTGTGGGTCAGACGGCTTTGCCATCGGTGCATAAAAGCATTGAACGAGTTCTACTTTTAAAAAGTACATGAAACATTTTTAATTTATTTGATTCAGTGTTCTTTGCAAAAAATGATTATCAGTTATGTTTCCTTTCTCCAAGAATTGTCTAGGATCTTTCCATCAGATAATATGTAACATCGAATGACTAAATCTTTACTTTACAAATGCTTATTTTATTTAATTATTATCTAAGCATGAATTAAAATTTATATCTGTATGGAACCAAAATATACAAGCTGAAGAGTCATGTGCAAGCAAATTTTGTAAAAGAAAGCAAGCAGGCATTATCTTGAATGACATGGAAACAAGCTCATCAGTTGCCTAGAAGAGAGCAATTGGAGAAAAGTAGAGGAAAGTGTTAAAGGGTGATAAATAGATAGAGAGTATGCAATACAAACAAACAATGTCTGGAGTGTGTGATGTGACTTCTCTAATTTATGTCCGGAGGGACTAACTAGTTTTGGAGTTCCTGTGAAACCTATTGGGCCATGCTTGGAGGAAATCAATGTGTTCATGCAAGGAGAACCATTTTTCTATTATGAGAATGATGCTTTCGCACCACAGGATATTTGGAAGTGAATATCCAAAAAATTATGTAGTGTGGAACCAAAGTTGGTAGACTCGAAGTAATTTTCAGCTTTCAGAAGACCAAGAGGTTATGTACACAATCTCCCAATAGAAGGATGATTTCAAGCATTACCTCTCCCCCCATGACTATTCAGGAAGCACTTCCTCAGACAAAGGACTATTGGCCTCCATGGGATCAAAGAAAAAAATTGAAGCATAGACTCTATACAATGTGGTGGTGTCCTTTGTGAAGAACTCTGCACTATAATTGAAAATTCGCAAGGGAAACTGCGAGATAGTGAAGAGAAATACAATCTTGAAAAGTGGGAAGAATGGATCTTGGTTTGGGTGGGGCCAAGTTAGGTGGCACCTCTAGAGGTTGACAAGATATAAATCATATTAAGATTTGATAAAGATCACACTCGTGGAACTTCTTGTGCATCTGATCGATTGTGGTGTTTGGGTAATGCATTCCAAATAGATATAATTGCATACCATTTATCTATCTTGATTAAAGCCTTTTATCCTGATGGCATTAAATTAAAGTTCTTTCTCTTCTACCTAGTATTGGTGGAGAAGAGGTTTCTTTGCATTGACCTGACCTGCCTCTTCTCCACCAATACCAGATAGAAGAGAAAGAACTTTAACATAATGCCATCAAGATAAAAGCCTTTAATCAAGACAGATAAATGGTATGCAACTATATCTATTTGGAATGCATTACCCAAACACCACAATCGATCAGTCACATATGAAGTTCCAACAGTGTGATCTTTATCAAATCTTAATATGATTTCTATCTCGTCAACCTCTAGAGGAGCCACCTAACTTGGCCCCACCCAAACCAAGATCCATTCTTCCCACTTTTAAAGATTGTATTTCTCTTCACTATCTTGTAGTTTCCCTCATGAATTTTCAATTAAAGTGTAGAGTTCTTCACGAAGGACACCACCACATCGCCTAGAGTCTATGCTTCAATTTTTTTCTTTGATCCCATGGAGGCCAATAGTCCTTTGCCTGAGGAACTGCTTCCTGAATAGTCATCGGGGGAGAGGTAATGCTTGAAATTGCTCTTCTATTGGAAGATTGTGTACATATTCTCTTGGTCTTCTGAAAGCTGAAAATTACTCCGAGTCTGCCAACTCTGGTTCCACACTATAGAAATTTTTGGATATTGACTTCCAAATATCCTTTGGTGCAAAAGCATCATTCTCATTATAGAAAAAAGGTGCTTCTTGCATGAACACATTGATTTCCTCTGAGCATGGCCCAATAGGTTTTGCAGGAACTCCAAAACTTGTTAGTCCCTCCAGACATAAATTAGAGATGTCACATCACACACTCTAGAAATTATTTGTTTGTATTGCATACTCTGTATCTATTTATCACCCTTTAACACTTTCCTCTACTTTTCTCCAATTGCTCTCTTCTAGGTAGCTGATGAGCTTGTTTCCATGTCATTCAAGATAATGCCTGCTCGCTTTCTTTTATGAAATTTACTTGCACATGACTCTTCAGCTTGTATGTTTTGCTTCCGTATAGATATAAATTTTAATTCATGCTCAGATAATAATTAAATAAAATAAGCATTTGTAAAGAAAAGATCTAGTCATTCGATGTTACATATTATCTGATGGAAAGATCCTAAACAATTCTTGGAGAAAGGAAACATCATTGATAATCATTTTTTGCAAATAACACTGAATCAAATAAATAATAAATGTTTTGTGCAATTTTTAAAATTAGAACTCGTTCAATGCTTTCATTCACCGACGATAAATCCATTTGACTCACATCATCACTCACCGCCGGAATTTCGATAACAACTAGTGAAACATCTGACAAGGATGTTGTATATCCGACGTCACTTCCATGTCGGACATTCATCGAGGAGAAAACATAGCATCCATCAGAAATTTGAAGGAAATCCATTGAAATTTATGGCCAGGGGTGCAAATATAGCCACTGTCAGAGGAGTTCATAACATAGTCAGACTACCAATGCAAATGGCATCATCGGGAAGCCCGATGATGAGTTTTTGATAGCAAAGTTGGTTGAAAGTCCAATGTTGTGTCGTCACAAATCTGACAATTAGCTATCAGAAATTAGGCCCAAATGTACTAGTGTGGGATCATGATTTGGTATATGGTGTATTTCAAGTATAATTATATTCTTTTGTATTGGTTTTGGTGATTTGGAAAGCTTAATTGACCATATCATATGATCTGGTTATGCAATTCATTTATCTGATCAGTGCTTTGCAGAGTTCAGTATTTCCTCCAGTATATTCTAGTGTGATAAGATCTTGAGCTAAGATTTTGAGATATTGTTTGGGATGGTCTTGCGTATCTTCATTTTAGATGGTTCATGATTTTGTGCCCCACAATTTATCTCTTATTCATTATAGTTGTTGTTTAAGTATTCTTGAGATTCAGATGTTGATCAATGAATATTTGATAAGTGGTGTTGGTGCAAGTTTTTTTGATATTTCTAACATGCTTGTTGGTGTTTCCTAATTATGTCCTATTTTTTGATGATCTGCATTGATCATTGTGCGATTTCTTGGTGATTCTGTTGAACCGGTAATGTTCTTCGTGTTATGCAGTTTTCCTTGTAGTGTAGCGTGTTGTGGTTGATATTGGCATGATTATCGATGGTGGTGAGCATTTGGGACTTTGATTTAGGTCCATTTTATGTCATGTATATCATTATATTGGTTTGGTGGTTGATCTTTATATTGTGTGATGTAATTTTGTAATTGTGAGTTAAGGGTTTAGCTGACCTTGTTGTCATGGTTGATAATTTGTATAAATAGGTGATATTGTCATGTAAATTGAGAATCATGGTTATATTTGCATTATCAGAGAGTGATGTATCTACAAGCAAGTGATTCATCATTCATCATTGTGATTGAGAAGAGTTTGGTGTTGTAGAGTAGACAATTGTGCTTAACCAGAGCTGTTATCAGGCATTTGGAGATGCTATTCTTTCAGTTCATTCTTTCTGAGTTGTGGTCTAAATGTTTTGTAAGTTAGTGAGACTTCCTTGTAAGGTAGTGAACCTTCCTTGAGGGTTGTATCCTTTTAGGTTATCATCTTTTGAGCAGTGAGCTCTAGGCAGTGTGTCTGAATTCATGTGCATTCCCCATTGTAATATTTTTGCATACTACTACAGAGTATCATCTTATTGTGGATAGGTTCCCACTAGGGTTTTTCCCTTAACTGGGTTTCCCACATCAAAATCTTGGTGTTGTGTGTTATTCTTTCAATTTACTTATCTTCATTATTGTTGTAGTTTATCAGATTTATATTTGTGGTTAAGTTTGAGATCCAGTGAAAATTGATTCACCCCCCTCTTAGTTTTCCTTCATTGGTGTTTCCAATAGTAGATTCACTCAAAGACATGTATCATGATGATTCTACTTTAAAGGAGATATAGAAGGTTTGTGATAAGTTTTTGAACACTTTTCACATTCAATATTCTATTTTTTTCTTTTCAATGGTTTGTTTTTCAAAGGGATTCAATTATGTGTGCCTAGATGCGCAATGAGAGAGAATCTTATAAAGGAGAAACATAATGGGAGCCTTGGGGGATATTTTGGCCTCAATAAGACCTTACATCAAGTTAGAAAGTTTTATTATTAGCCAAAGATGTAGGTGGATGTAAGGAGGTATGTTGGAGGGTTCACTATATGCCAAAGAGCAAAGGGAACTTCATCAAATGTAGGGCTTTATCAACCCCTTTCAATTCCCAATAGGTCTTGGGAGAGTGTGAGTATAGATTTTGTGTTGGGTCTACCTAGAGCACCAAGGGGATTTGATAGTGTCTATGTGGTTGTTGATAGGTTCAGCAAGATGGCAAATTTTCTTCCATGCAAGTGTTCTAATGATACATCGCAGATTGTAGGTTTGTTTTTAGAGATGTGGTAAGGATACATGGCTTACCTTTGAACGTAGTCTTTGATAGGGACTCTAAACTCATAAGTCACTTCTGGAGGACCTTGTGGATGAAACTAGGTACAAAGTTGTCATATATCTTAGCATACCATCCCCAAATAGATGGACAAACTAAAGTGGTAAATAGATAATTGGGAAACCTTTTGAGGTGTCTAACAAAGGAGCATGGATAGGCTTGGGATCTATTTTTACCTCAACCAGAATATGCTTACAATGACTCCATGAATAGGAGCATTGCAAAGAGTCCTTTTGAGGTGGTTTATGGAATGCATCCTAGGGGTTTTTATGAATTGAGAGATCTATCAGGGATTGATAGGAGAAGTTCTCAAGGGGAAGACTTTGTTGTTGCAAACAGGGACATACATCAGCAAGTAAGAGAAACTCTTCAAAAAAATGTAGAAAAGTAGAAAGAAAGAGCAGATTTGAAGAAGAGAGACCTTCAATTCAAGTTTGGTGATTTGGTGTTAGCACATCTGAAGAGAGAAAGGCTTCCTAAAGGCAAATATACCAAATTTATGATGAAGAAGATAGGACCTTGCAGGGTGGTCCATAAATTTGAGCAAAATGCTTATTAAATTGAGTTACCCTCTGGGGTAGCCATCTCTCCTATTTTTAATGTATCTGATTTATATCCATATTAAAGTTATGTTATTGTGGGTTCTAATGCATGTGTAGCAGCAGATGAGGATGTTGATTGGGTGAAGAATTTGCCACCTAGCCAACCAATGAAGCTTGAGTGTATCCTAGATACAATGAAGGCGAATAAAACTAGAAGGAAGACATACAAAGAGTGTCTCATCAAATGGGAAGACCTACCTATAAAATATGCTACCTGGATGACCAAGAATGATTTCAAATGAAATGGAGTCTCTATTGAAGACCTCATCTCAAGAGGGACTTGAGATTCTCCTCTCTTTGGGAGCATGGTGTAGGGGAACCTATGGGTCCAAGGGGCCTATCAAGAGTTTGTCATTTATTGTCATGTTTTTTTGTGAACCATCTTGAAACATTTTGAAGTTATTTGAAGTCACCTTGTAAGGAATTGATGCCAATTGCTTGTATGTAGCTAATTAGGACCACATTGGTTAAACTTGGTCAACCACCACCCAATGTGTGTTGAGGGAGAGAAAATGATGTACTTGATTTTTTTGGTCCTATTCCACATGTTTGCAAGGTTTTTTAGGTGATATTTGAGTCATTCGTGCAAAATGAGCAAAAGTTGTAAAAGCATCAAGCAACATAACATGCCAAAGGTGGTTAAATGGCAAACCAATTCAAAATGTGGTTAGAGCCATTAGTTTTAGAGGTTAAATAGACCCCTCAAGTATTGAGGAAGGGTTGGATAGTCTGTTTGTACAAAGAACTCATCATATTAAATGGATTTAAAGATAATTTCTCTATAATTTTCTAGAAAAATGTTGATGTTTCTCTTATAACTTCTATGTATGGTCACCCACAATGTGCAAGTGAGTTCATTGGAAATTTTTTTGAGTTACCTTTTATTTGAGACTATATTTGTTTGTTTTCATTGTGTTTAGAGCATTCTACAAGCCAATTTCTTAAAAATGGGCTAAAACCCCAAGTGTTGGGGTTTTGAAGGAGAATAATGCATAAGTAGCCATTCCATCAGTGGCTTGAATAAAGACTCGGTGGAATGGTAGTTGTACCAATGCTCCAAATGGGTTTTGGTTAGTTTTTGTAGAGGATGAGTTTGGAGGGTGATTTGAGTGCTTGAGGGCTTAACGTCCTCATGTGTTAAGTCAGTTGGATAGGGTTGGAAGAAGTGTTGAATGTTTTGGTACCAAAACAATTGGGAGAAACTTAAAACCTATTAAATCCTTTCACATTTGATATGTTATTCCATTTCATGTTGGTTGTTTGAGTTGGTGAAGTGTCTATGGTGTACCTCTAGTGAAATTGGAGACCTAATAGGGCTCTTAGAGGACTGTAACAATCAATTTTTGGAAATTCTAAAAGGGTATCTAGAAGTAGTATTGTTTTGTTCCTAGGGTTAATGTGTTAAAAGACATGGCCAAAAATATCTCTAAGTAGGGCTACCTAAGGCAAACCCCCAGCAATAACATAATTTCCCTTCTTTCTATGTGCAAGAGATAGATCCAAGAGCCAATAATAGAGATTTCAATGGAGGACATGATGAAAATCAGTTTTAACTTTCACAAAGGTAAAAATCAGAGCACTGGGTCGCTAATTGTCACATAGTTCCAAGAATTTTTTACGATCTTCTTAGAAAAAAATTTGAGTGACATCCTTATTCCAAAAGAGCCTTGTTGGTTTATATCTTACATAAAGGACCAAGTCTCCAATTGCCACATGTTCTTCCAATTTATGGCTAAATTTTCTATCACATGTGCTTCTCTATTTCTTATACTCAGACCTTCATATTTGTAGTTTACTGTTCCTACTATTTGTTATTATGAGGATCCAGTTATTACTGCGAGGGGGGTTGAATCAGTAGTAAGGATAAACTGCAACTTTTCACCAATCTACAAAATACTTCACAAAATAGTTCATAACCTGTACCAATAGCTGATTAAACAATCTCCAAATCAGATTTACCAAAACATTACCGGTAGCAACTTAGGTGTTCATCATTAAGCAAATATAGTAAAGACATAAAATGTATAACTCAACAATCCATCCATAACATGAACACAAGGATTTTTCACTTGGAAACCCAAACGGGAAAAATTACGATGGGAATTGGTACCCACAAAATATGCACTCTTTTGGAATGCACCTTGTTAGGAGTCTAGCCTGGTTAGGAGTTTTACAACAATGCCCAGTTAAGAGCAGACCCTGTTAGGAGTCACTCGGTCAAGGGATTTTACAACTTAGCTCTGTTAGGAGATTTACCCTATTAGGAGTAACCTTGCTGGAGGATTTCAACCCAAATTAATGAGGCACCTGGTGAACGAATTTACAAGATCGGGCCTGTTAGGACCTACCTGCTTAAGGGATTTTAATGTTGTTGCAACTGTTAGGAAACAACAGATAAATGATATGGACTCAACACTTCATAGATTTCTATTATAGATCCTTGTCAGCTCCAATCTTCTTCTCTCATTCAAACATCTCAATCTGGTTTGGCACACACACACTTCTCTGATCATCGACATGATAAACCTTCTATAGTGTCATATATTGTACACCCTTTCTAAGGTGGTACAATTTCACACTTGGTTTAGCACCCGTCTTAGTGTGTTTTACATCTTGCATTTCTAATCTCTTTTAAGATTTTAATTAATTAATTTAATTAAATCTAAATTCATAATTCACCTCTTCACATGTTATTAAATTGGGCCCTTTATCTTAAAGTGTGCCCCTTTTATCCCTTCAATAAATCGTTTAATCATAAACCCTAATTATGTCCTATTTTAACCTTTAAGGCCTGATTTCACATATCAAAACACCTCAGAATCAGCTATAACTTTGGGATTCACTCTAATGTCATCATATCTAGGCCCCAAAAATTTGGTGAAAAGTTGGTCAGACCATGTTGAAAGTGCACATGGTCCTTGACTTTTTTCCCAAAATTTTGGGAGCATAATCCTATGATATAATAATGCTTAACCCCAAAATATTGGTGGGAAATTAAAATCCTAGGTCGGCATAAACATGAAATTAAGATCTAGGGTTTCATACTTAAGAGCTCTCTTTCTTTATTTGAAGGGGTCTTCTTCTAAGAATCTAAGAGCAGGTTTTTAGAGCATAAAGAGCCTTCATTGCAGCGAAATAGTAGATCTTTGAAGTCTTCAACAACATTCAACATTCATCCATCATTCATCAAGCATCATTTCATTATTTGGAGGCTTTTGTAGATATAGGAAAGCAATAGGAGATCACCAACTGAAGAATGGCTTGTACCTCTCCCTTGGGGTTGGGTATGGTTTGTTGGGATCCAAGAACACTGAGAGGAGGGGGTGAATCAGTGTTCTATTGGAATGAACAGTTTTTAGCTTTCTAGACCATGCATATATATATTGGTAAACAAATAAACATATAACAAGAACCACATAAATGAACACCATAATGCATAGAGTTTATACGTGGAAAACCTCAATGAGGAAAAACCACAGTGGGATTTGTGACCCACAATATAAATTCACTAGCCATATGAAAAGATGTTATGTATAATAGGGGCCTACACTTGTAGGAAGGCACATTGCCTAGAGCATACTGCTCATCACTAAAGAGCCTCACTGACTACAAGCTTTCTGCCAAAATAAATTATTGAAAATGAACTCAAGATTGCATACGCTATGCCAAATAGAGTTCTGGTTCAGGTTCTGCTCTGTACTGGTTCATAAACTTTGAACTACTACTGGTATCTCTTCTCCTCCAGGAATGATTTCCAAGCTATCTACAGATCATTGCATGATATAACATTCACATACAAAATGATCTCCATACATATATTTCGCATTATACAGTTCTGCTATATTCTCTTATATCCACACATTTCATCTTTTCCATCACTTACAAAAATAACCTAGCAGACTAACCTATATACCTATTACAAATGATATGCCTTATGTCGTCTTACAATATATTTACAAAAGATATTCAATTTCGGCCTTCACAATATTAATTACAAAATGATTTAAGTAAATCCTCCTTGATGTCAGCTTCCAAAAGAAGTATTGATGTCGGTGTCGGTGCTGGTGTAGGTGTAGCCCTAACTGCTCCAAAGCTGGTATATGTTGGTATATGCTTCCTAGTGTTAGTTTATGACTTACATCATATCTTGTTTCCATCAATGACAACAAAATGAATCCAATGAGTGTCAATCGGCAACAATCTCCCCCTTTGGCATTGATGGTAACACTCATGTGAAAAATGGATTCCCTGTCGATATGCTCCCCCTGAGCAATACACTCCATCTGAAATATGTTTCCCTGATATTTTTCACATATGAACATACTCTCCCTTTTGACATTAATGCCAAAGACCAATGAAATAATTGAAAGAATAAAAGAATACTATTAGTTTCACTAGAGCTTAGTCATCTTCAGGATTTCTGGGTATGCCTTTTGCAATAACTAAAGATATGTATCCTAGTTGTATTTGAAAGTATCAAAAATATATGCAAGTCCACTTAGTAAGTGGGCAAGTGTTTCTTTCTCTTGGATATCTATCAATGTGGGTTTAGCTATCCTATACATGCACTCTTTCTTGTGAACACCCAATGAATCTAGTCTAGGACATACCAATCCTCTTAGATTTCTTGCTCTTCTCATGATTTTATCTCTCTTTTTCTCAAAAGCAAAAATTTCGTTCTCCAAGGACAAAATTTGTCCATCAATAGATGTGGTTAGTGTAGTCAATCCATCAAAAGAGTTAGCAATTTTAGCCATCTTATCATATAACTCCTTCAATCTGCTATCTACATTAGTTGTAAGACATTATATGTTACAACACACTTTGTAGATATTTGTACATTTTTTTAAACAAACCTCAATAGGGATAAGTTTTTCCTCAATTTTCTTCTTCCCTGTTCCTATAAGCTGACCAAAAGTTGTTCTTTTTGCTGCTCTAAAATTTTCCAAAGCATAGCGGTCTGCAATCTGCCTCAGAGATTGAAAATTATTGGATATGTGCTCTATTAGAGTCTTGAGCTTCCCAAAAGGGCTTGCTCCATCTTCAATCTAACAGCCACGTAATAATCTATGCAACACAGAGACTGATTGATCAATTAATCCTTTATCTACAATACCTTCCTTCAATAACTTCTGAGTAGCCATCATCATTAATTCAGTTGGACTCAACTCAGAGACTAATTTCTTCTCAACCTGAGAAGTGTCAATTGCCAAAACCTTTATCGGGGAATCAGTTTTACCTACCGATATGGACTCAATGGCTTTTACCTTATCCATCTCAACCTCTATTGCATTAGTGTCTTTGCCACTTGGTACAGTGTCAGTTACTTTTGGTGGAGTATTATCCACAAATTTTTCAGTGTCCTATACAATGCCTTGCTCAAAAATGGTCCATGTCAGTATAGACTATACACTCTCCTTAGCTGCCGGTTGTGTTTGAGTATCTATAGTTACTATTGGTTGTGTCAAAATTGGAGTTAAATTTCCCAAAATACCTTTCCCTTTTGATTTGTCAAGAATGGTGGAAGTTGTTGCCCTTGCAAATTCTTCTTGAGATGTGAGAAAGTCTGGGTTTTTCTGAAAGAATTTGGTCCATCCCTTGTGTCATTTACCACCTCATTTACTCTCCCCATCATAAGGCTTATCTACCGGGATTTACTACTGAAGATTGTCCTATTTGCAGTGTCTATACATCTTTTCATTTCCTCATTATTTATAGTACCACATAATTCCAAAAGTGCAACTTCTTTGATCTCCCTATCTCTCTTGACAACGTCAAGTCTCCTAGCCTCAATTTTATTATACAAGGATAAAGGTATCTCCTTCAAAATTTCAATTAAGGCTTTCATATAGATGTCTATATACAACAAAATAGCCTCTTCTATTTCATTTTGCTCATTCTCTTCTAAATCTTCATAATACTTCGATATATTTTTCAATATTCTATCTTTTGTAATTTCATCAATAAGTTTAGCACAGGTCATTGTGGTCTTACCATTTCTAGTATCATCACCCTTCTTCTTTTTTCTTGTGGTTGCCGGTGTGACTGGTTTCCTCTTTTGCATAGGCTTCCTTGCCAGTGGTAGAGGTGCAGTAGGCTTAGTTGCATTTCTAACAAGTCTCCTCCTAGGCTCTACCTTCTTTTGCTCTACCGGTGGTTTTACCACATTATTTCTTTGTACCCTTTTGAAAGCTAGAGGTTCATTATGCTCAAGATCAAAGTTTGAAGTGATAGGGGAAATGTGAACTTGTGGCTTCTTCACTTCTGCAGTACCAACCTCTAGCAGTTTAGCAGCCTATTTTGATTTGGAACCCAGTTGAGTGTCTATCTTATACATCACATCTTGTACATATGCAGACATCTTTTCTATTTTCTTTTCTCTTCTCTTCCTATGAAAACTGGTTTTCACTTCAAGAGCCTTCTCTCCTGTTGTACCAAAAATTTTTGTCTTATCATCTAATGGGGCATCTAACAACATCTTTGCATAGAGTTCAAAAATTATATCACCCACCTCATATCCAAGCTCAGTAATCCATATTTTCCTAGGTTCAACTTCTTCCATAAGAGTCATCAGTTTTTACCATGAAATAGATATCAGTGGAATACTTCTCCACAATGTTCTTTGAAATTCTCTCCCTTTGCCTCATGTTTTCTTGAAAAGTCTTAAAATACCCCCAAAGTTTCTCATCTTTGTCGGTACCAAGACCAGTGATAGCTTCCTTGATCTTTATACCTACTGGTATGTCATGATCCCAATGCTTCTTCCCTAGATCGGGTAGCTTATTTAGGAAGTAAAGCATTAAACAAATAATCAAGTTTCCATATCTAAAGGTGCCTTTCTTGATTCCTTTGATCTTTCCAAGGTTTAACATCAACTCACTCCTCATCCACTCACATAAATCATACTTCACATTATTCCTCAGCATCTGATATGCAACATGAATGCATGAACTAGCAATAGAATTCAATTGGTTGGATTGAGTTACCTTGTAACCTATCATCATGCTTGCAAACTTTATATATGTGTCAGTGATTTTGCTTATCCTCATTGATTTGCTATCAAGTGTAGCACTAGTGAGTTTTTCAACTTCTATGTTAGAAATTTTCTTCCCGAGTTCTTGTCTGACTCTGGACAAGCCGACGATAGCTTATATTGCCTCCTTCGTGATCATGTAAGCCCTATCTAGCCAAATAAATTTGTTGTGAACCTTGCTCAGAACGTATCTGATTACCTCATCTTTGAATTCTAGTATGTACACAATATCGGTTAACCCTAGATCCACAATTGCTCTGAATCTCAGTTTGATGGTTCCAGAGTCTCCTAGTATCATAGATTGATGCATGGTTTTGATGTCTTCAGTGCCCAAATCCTTAAGGGTGTAGTGAATGTATGCCCTCACATCTTCAACATACATTACACGATCAAGAACCCTAGAAAATGCTCCCACAGAGTCTTCCTTTTTAGAAATTTTGGGAACCTCCTTAAATACTGGCCTTAACCCATCCTTGATTTTGATAATGGTGGGATTTATAATAAAAGTAGGAGCTGAAGATCCAAATGCCATGTTGAAAAATACCTGAAAGTAAATGTTGGTGGAAGATTGAAAACTGCTCAAAAGATTTTCACAATGCTTCTGCTCACTCTTGACTCGCCTTTACTTCACTCTGAATGCTTGAATGCTCGGTGAGTGAAAATGAATTCACTTACCCTCTTTTATCAGTGAATAAAACCCTAATTTTCTATAGTAAATTCTTCACTAACAACCCTACAGATGTCGATTTCATAGTTATGTGTCAGGTGAACCTTCATCAAAGATGAACACAATTCTCTAGATCTCTTTCCAAATCTCCTTAGATCTCTTCCAAGGTAATATGCAAAATTTAGCAATGACTTTGCCAACCCCTAAGGCTTATGCCTCAGTTGCCGGTGGAATTTCCTGTTGGTGGAGGAATACTTTGTAATACCGGTATAGATCCATCTCCACTTGGTTCTTTAGATTTTCTAACCCATTTCTTGGTTTGATCTTGTTGTATTTCATCTACCTTATTCTTTCCTTTCTCATTATCTTTATCATTATTAACCAGTTGAGTCTTTCTTTTGTAATACTTAGCAATATGACCTATTTTGTTGCATGCATAACATGTAAAATTATTCTTTTGAATTTCTTTAATGTATATCTGGTATCATTTCATGACCTACAATGATTAGAAAAATATCAAAACTTTCCACATGCATGACATTTAGCATTCATTCTGCAATCTTCTGATCTATGACTATATTTCTTGCAGTTTATACATTGACTAGGAACAAAATTGTAGTTTTGATTTGCCTTATTTCTATATTGTTTAGCCATATGCCCAAATTTATTGTAAACAAAACATCTACCATTGAATTTATAAGCATTAGATTGCCTTACTAGTTTCCTCTGTTTTGATGAGTTCTTCATACCGGTTGTCTGATCTTCATTTGCAGTACCAGAGCTTTCACCTTGTACAAATCCAAGTCCTCTAGAATCATCAATTTGTCTTTGTCTTTTCAATAAGTCATCCAACTGTGCAGCACTGATCCTAAACTTTTCTTTATACTCACTTGCAGTAGTCATATCATCTCTTAGAGTGGTTACTTATCTTTCAAGTTCTCGTTCATTGTTCTGGGAGTGTGCCAAATTAGTTCTCAACAAATTATTCTCATGATTCAATCTACCACATTCATCAAATTTTTTCTTTAGAGATATGACAAAATTATCTTCCTTCTTCTTTCTATCCTCAATATCTTTTGATAACCTCATAGTCAAATCTTGCATTTCATTCTTCATGAGCATGTTTACTTGACTTAGTTTCTGACATTGTTCCTTAAGAGCATTCTTCTCCTCATCATCCAGTTTCTGCAAAATTTCTTTTCTCTTGGGTTCAACAGATGATAACCTTTCTTGAAAGATAAGAATGAATTCATTTGTAGAATTCAATTCTTCTTGCCATCTCAAGTTGCTTCTCCATAGCCATGTTCAAAGATTCTAGTTTCAAGATCTTCCTCAAGATGTTAAACTTCTTCTGAGGTACCAGGCTTTGATACCAATTGTTGGGATCTAATAATGCTAAGAGGGGGAGGGGGGTGAATCAGTGTTCTGTTGGAATGAATAGTTTTTAACTTTCTAGACCATGCATATATATACTAGTAAACAAATAAACATATAACAAGAAGCAAATAAACCATCCACATAAATGAACACCATAACATAGAGTTTATACGTGGAAAACCTCAATGAGGAAAAACCACAGTAGGAATTGTGACCCACAATATTAGTTCACTGGCCATATGAAAAGATATTACATATAATAGGGGCCTACACTTGTAGGAAGCCACACTTCATAGAGCACACTACTCATCACTAAACAACCTCATTGACTACAAGCTTTCTGCCAAAGTAAATTACTGAAAATGAACTCAAGAATGCATCTTCTATGCCAAATAGAGTTCTGGTTTAGGTTCTGCTCTGTACCAGTTCATAAACTCTGAACTACTACCGGTATCTCTTCTCCTCCATGAATGCTTTCCAAGCTATCTATAGATCATTGCATGATATAGTATTCACATACAAAATGATCTCCATACATATATTTTTCATTATACAGTTCTGCTATTTTCCCCTATATCCACACATTTCATCTTTTCCATCACTTACAAAAATAACCTAGCAGATTGACCTATATACCTATTAAAAATGATATGCCTTATATCGTCTTACAATATATTTACAAAAGATATTCAATGTTGGCCTTGACAATATTAATTACAAAATGATTTAAGTAAATCCTCCTTGATGTCGGCTTCCAAAGAAGTATTGATGCCAGTGCTAGTGTTAGTGTAGGTGTAGCCCTGAATGCTCCAAAGTTGGTATTTGCCAGTATATGCCTCCTAGTGCCAGTTTATAACTTCCATCATATCTTGTTGCCATCAATGACAACAAAATGAATCCAATGAGTGTCAATTGCCAACATGGTTTCATGTTGTTTTCATGTCTTTGTATGAGCTTCATTTTGAATCATATTCATGCTTTAGTTCACTTTGCATCATGTATTTAGAATATTTACTTTGTCAATTATAAGAAATTAGGATTTACTCTTTAGGGTTGATCTAGATTCTTTTCTTTCATTTTAAGATCTTACACACACACAAGGTTATAGCACACACATTTTTAGTACATTATCGGCTATTTTTTGAGGTGGAAATCACCAAAACAGGGGTTTGACTAAGACCAAACCCTACATAGCCACCCAAAACCCTCTTTTTCATGTATGGGTACAGGTTTAGATCTGAGCATTGCTAGAAGCTTCAGGACTGACAAAGCACATAGAAGTTGTCCTAGGGTTCAAAACTCAACAGAAAACCCTAGGATAGGGGCATGGTGCCCTGACCCTACCTAGGAAAGGAGTGTGGCACCCTGGTCCTTCCTATTTTTAGCATCATTTGGTAGTGTAGTAGTTTGTAGATCCTAAAATCTAGTCTTTCAGTTGTAGCTTCAAAGTTACAAAATCAGTAAAGTGGCGTGGCACCTTGGTCCTAAAAATTTTGGCTCAAATTTTAGACATAGGTGCACCTTTGATTATGCTTCCTAATTTGTACATTTCAATAGTTTATCAGTTATTTTCTATTCTACATTTCCAGATTAGGGTTTGCTTGCTTACTTGCACTTTAGGTTAATTTGCATTTTGAATCATTCCTCTCTCTCTCATTTGTAAGAAAGGAATAGAAATCCTAAGAGGTAATCCATGGCTCTCTCTTTCTTACAAGAAGTAGCCAAAGTGCATTACCTCCCTAGGCTCTTTCGTATTTTGTGAGTGTGTATGAGAGTGAGTTTAGGGTTTCCATACTTAGTCTCAGTTTTCCCCCCTACACACCTAAAACTTGACCTAGATAGACTTTACAATTAGGTTAGTCACACAACCCTAACCTATAATGAATCTACATCATAAATCATATCAGATCATTACAAATCATTACAAATCATCATATAGATCATTACAACAAATTACAAGACAATTATAGTCATTGAATGATCATAACTCATCACCGCACATCGATCCGATAAGTTGTCAAACCCTTAACACATTATGCTAAGAACTTCACTACTTCCCAAGAAATTTGATCCTTGTATGCACCAAAACAACATCTTATCTCTTCACACAGATTTTGACATGTCATCATCAACTTATGAACATGAAAAGAATCACCGCCAAACCATAAATCATTACCGGTCAAAGATCTTGTTACCTGTTCTAAAACCCTACAAAGAAAATACAACAATCAATTATAAACTTGACATCTGATTCTCCAAACATGATGTAGTTGTAACCATAGACTCATTATGATGTCATAAGCACACATTCCAAACTGCAAAACCTAACTCAACATGAATCTCTACCACAACCATCTCCTTCTCTGTTCTTGCTTACCAGTTCATTGTCACTTAGCATTTTTTCTTTCCATCTCAATCCAATTCAATCTATTATCGGTTAGACTTAACTGATAGACTTAAGAACATAAACACACATGGTTTTTGTTGGTTCCCAAAATGGGCGATGGGTTAACACTTCTATAGGGCATAGACCAAGCTGATTTCCTCCAAATATCTATGGAGAGCCACCTCCAACTATCAATATCTATCAGGCTTGAACCAACAATAACAAGGATAGAGAGTCCTTCTACAGTTTAGGCTCTACAGAACCAAGGAGGGTGATCCCTTCAGTAAGATCTCCTTCTCTTTGCAATGATACTCAAGAACTTACTAAAACAAAGAAAATTATCTAATAATAAGACTCGACAGAAAGGTAGAATGCTCAAGGATGGAAAATCCTTTAGTGATCCTCAACCTTAAGCTAGAGTATGAGAGGGGGTGGGATGACTTTCAAAAAATACATAAAACTTATGAAATGATATTTTGATATTTATAAAATTCATTCTGATAGATCATAAAGAAGATAAACCAAAAGCTGAAAACCTAATGAGATTTGCTAGTGAATACCAGTGCCTTATCCATTTGGGTTACAAAGTCTATGAAGAGTGTTACTGAAAATCTGATAAAATTTCATCTAATAGCTGGTCTAGCCTAAAACAATATTGCCTTACAATATTGTTCTTCTTACAATCCTTCACTTGAACTTCTTATCAAATCCTATGGCAAGCCTTATTTTCTTTGTAATTTCATTCAATCATTTTAATTAATCCCTTGGACTAAAGCATTGAATGGAAGAGTACATACTGACATAAAAATGCAATAAATAAATGAAACTCTTGATCCCATTTTCTTAAAAGAAGATTAAATCACACATAGGAGAGTAAAGATTAGGAAAATATATTTGCATTAATATCATAAGCTATCTTTTATCACATGATAGCCAACAAATTCAACTGCAAAATAACCCACTTGAAAAAGGGAACCTGCAACTATTCTATTACTTTTTTTCTCTGCAAAATAACATTACAATCCCTGTTATTTCCTACGACTCTCTATAACTACTTCAGACCTAACCCTGCAGAAAAGATCTATTTTTACAGAGATCTTTCTTAGAAATTTAGACCCTAACTAATGGCCTTTAATTCCCTTTTATAGAAAACAAGGGAGCAACAAGCTTCAAGCCAAAAGACACTTGTCAGCAAAACCAAGCCTTAGAGGCTGTACATAATTCTATTACAAAAATGTTCACATATCCATGTGCTGGCACCTATGAATCATCATTCTCTACCCAAAAATTGGTAGGAGCAAAACCATTTGAGCCATGCCATTATCACCCTGACACCTTCGGATGGAGTGTGAGATGTTGCATTTTTTGTCCAATAGAGAATTTCCCTTTCTGAGAAAGGAAATAGGATCCCAATAAGAGGTAAAGTCACCCCTCAAGCTAGAGGAGGAGCTCAACCTTCATGCCCAGGATCAGAGGTAGTGGGAGGAGGAGTTAGAGATTAAACATAATATGCTAGGGAGGGGTCGTAGCTTCCATGCAACTACATGGATGGATTGCTTCCACTCCTTACCTAGACATGTTCCTTTTTCATTCCTCTCTGGGTTCTCTCTCAGAACCCTCTGCCATCCAGTGACTAAGTAGACACAGAGGTTGTGCCATGCATAGTCTTTCTTTATAAGAATAGGCTTTCACGCCCCCTCTAAAAATCCTCCCCACTTTCACATCCCCTATGGCAATAGACATGCTTACACATGAGAGAAAAATTTCGTCTGGTATCACAAAGTATATTGTAACTCCATCTACAAGCTTGCTCAAACATCATTTCCTCTACAGAAGGAAAAACTACATTTAGAAAATGAAAAGGCTTCATACTCCTTTACCAATTTGATCACCACCTTGTTGTATTTATAGTTGAACAATACTTCATCAAGTAATGGTTTTTCTTGAAACATCATCACTCTAGTGTTCTCAAGTTACTCTGCTAGCTATGGACACTAGAATTCATGCATATCACATCTACTGCTTTCTTCTATCAAGGTCCATCTAATGCGAGTGATTTTATCCTGATTTTTTTCTTCCATAGGTGTACATTCTTCTGCTTTAGGATCTCTACCAACTAGAAAAAACTCTAAAAACATCAAAGAACTCATGATCCATCACACTTAAATTGGAACCTTATCCAAATCCTTTCACATATCTGGGCTATCATCTTTGACTATCAAATCAATCCTGAATCGACAAGTTTGAATCCAATTCATTCTACTTTTTCTCGTGAGCTATGACTGGTACCTCCAAAATCCCTCCTAACTTCTCATTTGAAACTCAACTACAGATCTCATCCAACTTGGAAAATCTAATAGTCATTTCTTTCTGACTTAGCATTTTGACTTTCCATCTGTATCCATGGACCCACAAAATCCTGACTAAAGAGTGACATATCATCCATCGACCAAACTTTGTCAGCAACCATTTTGTAGGTCTTTCTAATCAGCCTGGGACATGTGGCATCATCTTGTGATGTCACAGTCCATAATCTCCCTACAACTTCCATTATGGGAATACGAGGGTCATCTAATCTGTTCAACCTTTATTGCTTTGCATAATGTTTGTTAACTCTTCCAATACTTAAAATTTGAGCACCTTTTACCTCAAGATTAAACATCTCCATTCATTCTGAGCATGTGCAAATTGATGGGACTGTTAGTAGATCAAACTTTATCACCTATGAACCGGTATCACAATGCTTTCAACTGGTTACATTGCTAACCTTGTCTATTCCGCCGATAACATGCGGCACAATCTCGCAATGTCGCGGTCATAAAAATCCTTTCTTCTTTAATCGTGGGGAAGTGCTAGCCGTTGGATCCATCCTATCTTTAACAAATGGTCGGAGTACTTAGGGTTCTTTGAACTTGGGAAAATACAAGCATGGGTATAAATATTTAAAAGCAGACCGGTAATAGGAATGTTATGCATTTGACTTAGGGAAATTATTATTTCATGAACCAATTGATCATTACTTTTCTTAGGGAATGAGATGGCCCCGCTCATGGAAAGGGTACCCTCAGCCTTAAGTGGGAAAAAGTAACAACAAAATATATCATTTCTAGGGTTTTCTTCCAAAAAAGTAAGAAGTTTTGATAAGCCCTAAACCCTAGACCTTGGATCATTCACAGAGGATACAAGTAAAACCTGAAAAAATCAATGTTTCAAACTCAAAAATTTAAAAATTTCATGCAATCAATTTTTAGAGCTATCAGTTGTCATCAATGACAACACAAATAACTGATCATCAAGCATCATATCATAATTACATCATCACCAACAGTCTTTTACCGATACACCATCTTCTCCATCGGTTATGCCAACACTCTTTTTATGTCACTTTTCTATCATTCACCCTAAGATCTAGCAATAAAATACATTCTAATAAGTTTCAACTAGAAAAAGAAAAAAGAACTTGATCTACATTCAATTCTTTTGCATTGGATTAATTGAGTTCTCCCTTTAATATTTTGTTTGGAAAGTTATGTCATTTCCTATTTTACAAGGACCTTAACTTGTGAAACCCTAATTTTTCATCTAATACAAAATGAAAGATAAAAAATGAACACACATAAACAAGAGAGCACTAAATTTTCATGGAAACCCCAAGAACACAAAAACCATGTTGAGAGTTAACTCACACTATATGAACAAATATTACAATTTTTGTTTTAGGTTTCATTGCCTAGGGAAGCTCACTACTCCCAGTAGGAGTGCAAGCTGAGGTTAACTACCTTATAGAAAGATACAAAGGAATTGTTGAGAATAATCTCTATCTACAAGAAAGATAAATAAAATTTTGAGTTATGGTGAATAAACCTTCAACATCACAGCATCCAACAATCTCCCTAAAATGTAGACGTTCTTGACTCATTACCTCAAGAAACCATTTAGAAATTTAGCTCCAATACTTTCACCACACACTCTTTCTTCTTGACATTCTTATCTTCCACATTCCACTTTGAAATACACTTAATCTACACTCTTGCAAATGAAATGATATTCTATTTACACCATTTGCTAGACCTTAAAACATTAATTAGGTCAATCATAACTGTGGACAAGGAATGATCCCACCAAGTCAGCTACAAGACACAATTATGGTGAAAGTGGTCCTATATAGGAGATAGTGATCCTATCCAAGAGATAGAGAGGACCTAAAACATCTTATAACATCCTCCAATATAGTCCCAAACATCACATACATTAGCACACATTATCCCAAGTCAACAACAAGGTAACATGTAGCTCTTAACTAGTCAGCCTAAAGACACTTCTAAATAAATATACTTAATTAAAATCCTAACAAGCCATAGTTGGACCCCATAACAACTCAACACAATCTCTTATGCTAGTGCAAACATCAAAAGATATAGCATAAGCAAAGTAATAACTCTGTTGGCCAAATACTGACAAATCACCCCAAAAACCAACACCAGATACAATGTGGCAACAAAGAGATCAGCCAACATAATGCATACCAGATGGAGTCATTCATAGAAGATCCTTCAAAAGTTATAGACATGTCTTTTATACTACCAAGCCAATACAAGTTGGCAAAACAAAGTAGTTACAAAGAACTTGATTATCGGAATGCCAAGAAGCAAAGTCAAGAGATAAGACATTGATAAACACACTTCTAGAACACTTCATCACCTAAAATCTGAACTAAGATACTACACAAACATTACAAGAATGTCCTCTAAACCACAAAAATAGAGACATAAATGTAGAGAAATGCAGAGCATTCTCTAGACTAGTCCTAACCATCCATCAAACTACCAACATACTACCTTAACTAGAAACATCAGCTATAACACTAGGGACCTAAAAAGATAGGAGTGCAAAATCCACAAAGAATACACATTATATCCAAATCTACAAGACCACATATGAAAATGTGGAGTAATGTGGAGCATTCTTCCAAAATGTCTTCAACACATTTTCCTACATCTTCACACTTCATCATCTTTTGTTGACCAAAATACCTTGAAACACCATTTTACACTCAAGAGTAATAAAAGAGATACTACAACAACTTGTATGGACAAGACCATCTAGAAAATATTAATTCATCATCATGCTTCGAATCCTCAACTTAATGCTTCTTATCCTTATCTAAATATGATATCATCATGATACCATCTCTACTATACATCATGAGCACCATCACCATCACTATTCTTGAACACATAAACAACATCATCATATTATATTGAATGTACACATCAACACCAAGAAGGTGGACATATACAACAAGGAACCATTAACCAACTGTGCTATATATAAATGCTCACAAACTACAACAATATTCATCAGACATAATTAGCTACATATTTCCATCAACAAAGGGATACCAATGCACAACACCATAATTTTATGGACAATAATCACATATATCCTTCACTACACTAAGGGTTGACATTCATGACAACACTTAGTCATCAATGACAACAACTACCAATTGAGGATTTTGGAGAAGTTTTAGGAGCATATCCACATTTCCCCCCATGAATTTAAAGGTTTCATAAGGTATTGGGTCCAAGAAATATGATGTTGTAGGAGCATCCCTGGTTCTTGGCAAACTTGCATCAACCAAAAACATTTACATTTCAATTTATTTTCTATTCAATTTAGCTTTGCAGTTTCAACATCCTATTCTACGTTTTGTTGCATTTGTTCACTGGATCTTGTGAAGCAGGATTTTTCTTGTGGACATGTTCATCTACCTTATCCTAGGTCTACAGGTTGTTTGGATATTTTTTTGGCAAGTCATCACTTCTGGAATGTGGGACATTTTTCTGACATGTGCACCCAAGCTGCTTGGACCTATTTGCTAATGGAGAATCTAGCAGATCATTCATGTAGCTTGCAGTAGCCTAATTTTGTATCCTCTAATGTTCCTTGGTTTTTGGTCAACCTTCCCTTGGGTCCGCACATCATTCTATATTTTTTCCAAAGGAATTCTTTTGGCAGAGGCCAACATGGTTGTTCTACATGTTACACCACCTTCATCATTGATTATTTTCATCTTGAGTCGACATGGACCATCCTAGAACTATGAATATCATAAAATCGATGTAATTAAGCATATGGAAGGGAGATATTGAGAGATAGTAGGTTAATCAGAATATTGGGAGATCTGAAGTTTTCTCCCATTCTTGCTTGATCCCAGATATTATATTTTGAGCATGTTTATAATCAAGTCTGTGTGTCAAATCTGAAAGCCCACATGTTGTCGGCCAATGTGTATTTGAATTTCATGATATAAGATAAGTTTGATTCTGAATTTCCTCCATCACATTGAGTTGCTTTTGTTGTGTTTACTCTTGTTGCATGGTCCAAACCATTTTCCTTGAGGACTCTCCTATCGTGACTGCTTCATATGCATTCTACTTCCATAGACCTATCAAATATATAGAATATTGTTTTAAAGTTATAAAGAAATAAAGGAGATAATTGTTATACATGTGGTTTCTTAAACCATTTATAGGGTCTTGAGAAGATATTTAAATCCATGTCCAAATAGTTAAAGATTGACAAGGTGTCTTTGAAATTTTGTTTTTATATATTGAAGAATCCTTATTATTATTTTTGTCAAGCCATTGTTGAATTCTAAACACTTGTGGTGTTTGAAATGATAGTGCAATAGCATGGTATTGTCCTTAGTGGTGTAAAGCTTGTTAAGAGGAAAGCAAGTTTTTATAATGTATATTAAGAAATGTAAGAAACAGGGGCAACAATAGAAAAATGGATTGTGAGGACTAAAACAAATAGCACATCTAGTAAAGGATTAGTCCAAAGAGTGATAATGGAACTACTACTCATGGTTCATGGAAAAAACAAGTTGTTAAGGTCAAGAATACTCAATATAGAAGTGAATTGGATCTTCAATGTTCTCACTATAGCACTTTTGCACAAGTCATTCAACCAAAATAAGGATATTATCAAATGAATGGATGCCCCAATTGGAATTCTTAGAGAATGCAAAGATGATAAATCATATGATTTTGAAATGGTAAAGGACCTCAAAATTGTTGTGTACATAAAAATAGATGTAGAAGTTAAACAACATCAGGATTTAAGGGTCTAGTTCATTTTGCAACTAGCACTATGCATGAGGAAGGTTTTTATCACTTTTTTGTTTTTGTAGTATCAATTGTTTATGAGAAATGAAATTAATCAAGTCGATATGTTCACTATCAAGAATAATGAATTTGATTTGTTAAGTGGAAGACTTTAGGAAGGTGAGAATCGTCACACACAAACATGTCAAGCCAATGAGGTTAAATTGCATACAGAAATGTAGGAGCAAGAACCAAAGAAGCAACCCTTGATGGATTTATCCCCTATTTTTCTTGAATTTTATGCCTCTACATGTTGTACTAGACTTGTTGGAGTGGATGAGCTACAACCTTTTGTTGTTACCTCTGCAACATTGATGTCCTTTAAGGTCTCTTGGAGTAGGTATCTCTAAGATGGGATAAAGAGTGCATCCCACATAGAAAAATGAAGGCTATGCTTCCTCATTTGGTGCACAATGCTAAAGGGAATGACAACTTTAGTAGGAAACTTTGTGGTAGCAAGGTTAAGTTTTTCCATTATAGTAGCCTTAAGTTGCTCCCCTTTTTTGACATTTTGAGTCAAGTCCTAATCTTTGTTTGGATTAGATACCTTGTCTGGGGTCTTTGTTGTTGTATTTTATATAGAAGCTTGTGAATCTTGGGCTGTTGAGGAAATTGCATCATTACTCCTAGCCCTTTTTTTTGACTTAGTATTATTAACCACATGGTCACTATTCATCTGATTAATATCACAAAAACCTGCCTACTGCTAGTTCATAAATGAAGAATCCCCTTGTGCATACTTTGGAAATTCACCAAATTATTGTTGTCCTAAAATAGTTGGTTCACCTTATGCCACTAAGGCCTGAAAGAGCTCTCCATTTTGACATGCAGTCTGATTGTGAGGCTAATTGCATTGGTTACACCATTATTGCTCTTAAGAAAGATTTTTCTATGTTGGAACTAATGCTTTTGAGGTACTTGCAGCCATAGGGTTCAAACTATTCAAGGGCCTAGCATTACTCCATTGATTTTGCCCTTGAAATTTTGACCTATTATGTTGATAATTCTTATTTTGTGGTTCATAAGGATTATTGGCCTATGAAAGCCATATTTTGATTGAGACCAATTCATTTCCAAACCCCTGCATCATGGCCTTAAGCTCCTAAATCTCTAAGGATGGTGGAGTTGGTGTAGGTATGAGTAGCTAACTTGTGGATGCTACTGGTATAGGTTTCAAAGTAGGATGTTGTGTAGGAGCCTCTAGGAATAGGGGCATCAAAGGTCTAGGAGCTAATTTTCATGCTTGTATTAAACAATTTTCTACCCTTATGGTAATGTCATATGCTCCTGGTAAATTTTCTCCTCCCATTGACTATATCATAGTAGCAATGTAACTATTTAGATCCCTAAGGAAATATAAGATGGTTTGAAGATGGCTTGACCAATGTTGGGATCCTATCCCAATTCTTCTGAAATCTATAGTTGAATTCTCCCATAAACTTATGAGGAACTCTTTTAATAGTTGTCAACTGCTCTACTAGTGACAAATGGTCACTCTTGTTCTCAAAATGCTTGCATAGTTTCTCTCCTAACTCATTCCAATTATGGATGGATTTAGAGCCTAGTCCCCTATACCATTGTAGGGATTTTCCTTTAAAGGATGAGGCAAAAATCTTTACTGCTATATTATATTCTATTAAATAAAAAACAATGCAGATGCTAGCCACATCTTGAATATTCTCAGCTAGGGTAATAAAGTTTTCTCCAATGTCCAATGGTATATCTTTTAAAGGGGCTACTAAGATATCATCCTTTTGGACTAAAACCAAAGGACTACTACCATTGAAAGTGGCAAAGGCATGTGCCCTAGGGATAGCCATAGGAAATAATGGTCTATTGATGTGAATGGCAGGGCCTTTAGACCGTGATAGACTTGTGAATGGAGGGTTAGAATGGGATCTCAAGGGTGTAGATGCTACTGCTTGAGTACCCCTAATAAGTGATAGTGAATGTCCACCTCCTCTTCTTCTAGAACTAGAACTTGAAGGCACAATATACTTAAAATTAACTCTAGAAGATGCTTTGGTTTGAGTTCTTGGCATGACAAGGATAGTTGGTCATGAACAAAAGATTGAATTTGTCCTCAGAATCACCAAGTGCTTGAATGGTACATGCCTCCTGTTGAACACTATATTTGAAAATAAAAAAAGTATATAAAAAATGCATATTCCCATAGGCGTGAAGACTGAAAGATGTTTTCGGCCAGCAAATTGTATCGAACACTGCAAAAGAAGTTTCATCGAAAGAGTATTTTCATCGAAATGAGGTATGTAAAGCACCGAACAAAAGTATTTCGGCAAAAGGTCACTTTCGATGAATGTAGAAAATCACTCATGGATACTCTAAGTTTCATCGAAAGGCAAAAAGGCAAAAGTAATTTCGAAGGAATATCATTACCGAAGAAACTCATAAAGCATTCATCGAAACGCAAGTTTTCATCGATGACATAATGTCAAACAAAAGCAAAGGTGTTTCATCGATAAAGGAGGATATCGATGAAAAAGGAATGTCGATGAACATACATGGGCCCTCACCGAAGAAAGAAACTCATCGAAAGAATGATTTTGATGAAACTTGCGGGTGACTTATCGAAAAGGAGGACTATCGATGAAAGAATGATTTCGATGAGTCTTGAAAGTGGCTTCTCGACGTGGGCTATTCACCGAAACAACAGTATCAAAGAAAATGGGCTTTCGAAGAAGGATTTAAACACTCAGCCGAAGACAAGGGTTTCATCAATAACTTGAAATATGATCACTTTGAGCGAACTGTACTTCCCGCGAAACAGTTAAAGGCCCAAGTGAAGAATGTCACATCTGCAATTAAGTTTAAACACTTGAGTAGCTGTTGTAGACACAGAACATTAACTATGCACAAGTTGCCCATACGATTACAGTTGAACTGATTGAATTTTCATAAGAACCAGATCAATGCTAAAAGACTGAAAATTGCGGAGAGCTTGTGGAAACTTGTGAACGATAACCAGAAGAGCTGAGCATTTCTCCAAGTAAGTGTTGTTTCTCATATTTGCTGTAATCATGGAACCTTCATCTTCTTCTTCTAAAAAAAGTAGGAAAGGAAAAGAGTTAAACCCTGAAGAGAAGCCCAAGAGACAAAAGAAGGAAGGAAGAGCTCTGACTCATGATTTATTAGACCAATGTCCCTCATCTAGTGTAAGGTCCAAAAAGATCAAAAGTGAAGAAGAAGGATTGGAGGATAGGTTTGAAAATCTAGGAGATATTTGGACCGAAATCAGAGGACATGAATTATTCTTATTTAGTTACAAAAGAAGGGACACTCCTGAACCCATAAGTAATCTATGGAAGAAGAACTTAGGCAAATTGGTAGTCCCAAATGTGTTTGTAGATGTAGAATTAATGAAAGCTCTGATAGATTGTTACAACCCAAGAACCAAAACCATATGTGATTACAAAGGGAATACATTAGTAGTAATTAACAAACAGACTATTGATATGGTGTTTGATTTGGACTGGGAGGTAGAGGAGAGTATCGATATGAAGAAACTTTCACAAGAATTCTTTAGTTTGGAAAACATCTACAGGACTTGGAGGCTACCTATTCACAGGCCAAAAGTGGGTGGGTCATTTGTTCCATTCAGCAAAGATGACAAGGTGCCATTTGATGTCAACCATTTCCATCCTTATTTTAAATATACCTACTATGCTGCAGCTCAAGTACTAGGCCTAGAGGCTCATCCGCTCATGGATATTGGGGTTATGGTTCTGTGTGCTGATTTACAGTCAAAAGACCCTAGGTCATTTGATTTTGCCACTTATATTGCAGATGCTTTAAATCATGGATTGGAAAAGTTGAAAGGGGACCTTGTGAATGTTCATTTTTCATTGTATTCCTTGTTAATGCATATCATTCTTTATTGTGGACAAGAGATTAATTTCTGGTCAGATGATTTCTACATTCGATCCTATGATAAAAATGGTTTGAAGAAGCCAGTTCAGTTATGGGTATCTGCATGGGACCAGAGGTTCATGAACAACCAGTACTGGCACTTTCAAGAATATTTTGTGAAACCTCTTAGTGTAGCTTTTGGGCAACATAGGGATTACACTTTGTCCCCTGAAATCAAGAGATTCCTCAAACCAAAGGACTTCTCTCCAGAGTCACAGATTGATCATAATTGGGGTGATTGGTATTGCCATTGCCATAACAATCACATAGAAATCAGGGTATTTGGATATGAAGGAAGGCCCCACATGCTCCCAATTACAGTGCCAAACAGGGTGGCTAGCCTGGAGATTATAAGACAATTGTCTATTGTCAGTGCTAAACACCTTACAGATTCTGGTAAACAATCCATTGTTCCAGGTTTATTGGTTTTTTCTGATTTCATTGTTAAAAGTTCAAAAAGTTATCATTTACTGCAGAACAAGTTAGACTACTATGGCATGACTCTGGGTGAACCTAGAGAGAACTTCGACCTTGAAGGGTATATAAGAGCTGCCAGAGTATCACAAAAACTCAAAGCTGGAATACATGTGGCCAAAATGCCAGATGACCTCATTAAGAACCTTGAAAGAGAGGAGGCCAAGGCTTTGAGAGAAAAGAGTGAGTTAGTTTGGGAGGCCTACAAATGGAAAAGGGCAAGGGGAATGATAGATGGAGACCTAATTGGAAATCTCCAAGATCCTTTGGAAGTGGCTAAAAGGCTGCTTCAACATGAAGCAGAGATCATGCATAGAGTGCCTTCGCAATTCCTCCATTTCATTAATACTGAGAAGGACAGTCAACCCCTAGCTCACATGTCACCAAAGTCGACCGCCAGTAGTATCCCACCTGATTCTCCTCGAGAAGATTATCCTCCTAGTTTCGAAGCAGAGATGAATATGGACACTGGTGAAATTAACATCAAGGATGTTGTTGATATAAGAATGACTGAGCATGAAGATTTCATTGCTGATGATGGATTCGCTTCTTCTAGGGAGTTCCTCTCATTTTTGTACCAATACAAAGGAGCTGATGTAAAACGAAGCATGGCTGGAAGACCAGAGGAGGAACAGATGAAGAGATTGCAAGATGAGATTAATGTCCTCATGAAAGATATGACTCCTGAGAAAGGGAGGAAACTACTAAAAGAGGCCGGTGTAATCATCTTCTCTGGTTGGGATATAAACTCAGCACTTTTATTTGATGGCTTCCTGAAGAAACAAGACTTGAATCAACAGGTGTTGCCTCAGGAGATAGACAAATTTTTCTTAGGCTCTGGATATGATCCAGACAAAAAGGCTCTCCTACAATGGGCATTATATCCAAAGGGGAAGAGGCCTATCATTGTAGACATTGAAGAAACCTTTGGGCACCTCATGGTTCATCAGGTTGGAAAAACTGACCCTAGGGTCACTGCAAAACTCAACTTGGATGTTGCCAGATTGAACCTGGACCAGATAGAGTTTTTGGTCAGAGAGAACGTCACATATAAGGGGTTATATGAAAAATCTAAAGAGGAGAATCAAAAGTTGCAAGCAAAAGTATTGCAACTAGAGACAGGGACTCCTATCAGCGAATACACCTCATACCCCGCGGGACGTAGCTTGGATGATGTCTCTGATGCTCTGTACTGGAAGTACCAAGCAGAGAAGGCCAATAAACGTGTAGAAGGTATCCAACAAAGGATGGACAAACTGGTCAATGACATCATAGGACATCAGTTTAACACCATGCTCTTGCAGGTTGAACCATATTGGAAAGTATATAATGGAATGATAAAAGCATTAATAGAGCATGAGAGGTTAGAAGCACGATTGCATGAAGTACTGAATAATGTCGATGCCTTGACGCCAGAGGAAAAAGCTAAGGGGACTGCGTATATGGAGAATCATGTCAAACTTGAGGATACGCTGAGGAGAGACCTGAAGGAATTGGATGATGAGAAACCTGTTGGAATGCCCTCCGTTTACAAAGAAGGAGAAGTGATATCCCTCGAGGATTTGCGAAAAGAGCTCACCAGTGTCAAGGATTGGGCCTTGTCAGAGATAGATCGAAGTAAGGATATGGCCCCTACTGTCAACCAGATAATATTCAAGTATCTGTCACTGGGAGATGAATTGAAGAAACAGACTCCTCAAATCAAAACCTTCAAAGACGATGATTACATTCATCATTTGGGACTCCTAAATCTCTTTTTGCTTAAGTTTAGAAATACTCAAATTAACGATTAATATTTTGAAAGGTCGTGTCTCTTCATGAAAGGCCTTCATCCTCATATATATATGAGGATGATTTTTGTAATTTAAGGGGATAGTGATTAGATAAGACGAGGGTAGCGAAAAATAACAGCCTGTAAGTCTTCTGTATATGAACTATAATAGAATACAAATTTTGATCAACTATTTCTCTGCATATGTGTTGTGGATCATTTCATTTTCTTTTGGCAATCGTCTGTGATATTGTCTGATAAGATAAGGTTATTCATGTTCTTAAGATCAGATCTATGTTTTATATTATAATGTTGCAACAAAAGTTTTGCTTGCGGATTGTGATTGTTCCTTGCAAAGCTTAATGGACTCGTCCCTTAAGGGTAGGGTTAAATTCACTCAATCAGCATATGATATAAGCATTCATTTGGTTCCAAAAGAAATAATAACTGACAGGTTCATAAAGGGATGAATTAGAAAAACTGTCTCACAGGTTCGCACCATAAGTCCTAAAGAAAAGTGTAATGACTCTGTAACCCAAACAGCGAAGAAGGCACTGGCTAAATTACAAGTTGCACTCATCATTTCATTCATAATTGAGTATTTTAATAAGCAATAGAAGTAATTAAGAAACATAAAGCAAGCAGTTATTACAAACAACAATCTTCAACTCATCTGCTATATCTCCATTCAAGGAACTCATGCCATTTCAAGATCAGGATATATCAGATTAGGATAATAAATCTGCTATAAAAAGCACTAGTAATTGGAGACATTCAGTGAATAGGTATACCTGCCTAGGTCCTGCAGAGCCTAAAGTGAGAGAGTTAGCAACCAAACAGGTTCACTCTATATGTTGGCCAAGTCAATTGGAGGGTTTGATCATAAGAGTTGGCATTTCCTTAGAACCTATCCAATCTATTGATTTGAGACCCAACAGATTGGCGACTCTGCTGGGGAAGAATTATTAAGACTCTGCTGTGGGAAAGAACTCAGAAAAAATAAATAACACATATCCTCTAGGAAAGAGGTGGCGACTCTGAAATAAGAATATCAATGCACGGGACAAGATCGGTTACAAAAGGACAATCTTTATCTCAATTAGATTTCTCTCAATGAAAGAACAAAAATAAAGAACCCATGAATGATTCCATGAGAGAAAGATACAACCAGTATAAACATGAAAGTAGCCAACATTCGCCATTGAGAGAACAAGATAGAACAACAACTTTAAGCCCGGTAAATGAGGATTTGGTTGCAGCATATAAAGCTCAGAAGGGGCGATGCCAAATTCCCCCTGGTTTTGAAAATCATGAAGCACGGTCCAGACAATACACACCGCCTCCATCAGGATCAAGTATGGCAGACCCTGCAGATAGATTTACAGATTTAACTAGACAAATGATGGAGGCAGCTGCTGAGATGAGAGATTCAGGAAGGACTCAGGAATGTTTGGAGCTGTGTGCTAAGTTGGGCATAAATGTTGGTGAGGATGACTTTAATAAAGATGTAAACAACTACAAGAAAACATATGCTCAAGGAGTGGGTAAAACAAAGGGTAATAATTTCAAAGCTTATGAGAATCCCTTGTTTGGTAGCAAAAGGGATGATCATGTGCAATCAAGTGCACCACCAGTCCAGCAAAGTTCACATACTCATAATCAATACCCACCCCCTGGTCAATTTTATAACCAACATCCACCCCCTAATCAGTTTCAATATCAACACCAGAATCAATACCCTCTTCCTTATCAAAATCAAATACCCTTATATGGTAATGTGAACCAAAACTTTGGGAATCCTCATGGAGGGCATGGACTAATAAATATGGAGCAAATGAGGCAGTTTGATTTTTCAGGAATGATAGTGTACCCATATCCTATCCCAAATGAAATCAGGACAGCGATACCAAGGTTCATAGGAAGTAATGCAGTTTCAGGTGAGGCTCATTGTAAAGCCTTTGATGCAGTAATTGAGGATTTTGGGTTACCATATGAAGATGTCAAGATCAAGTTGTTCATGCAATCATTAATAGAAGATGCAAGAGATTGGTTTAGGACGTTGCCTGACGCATCCATTAGAGATCTTGCAGGATTCAAAGATTTGTTCCTTGAGCAGTATGGAGACCATAACAGCCCTGAGTTTGCTTTGCATGAAATCATTAGTATAAAGAAGGAGCAAAATGAATCAGTGATAGATTTTAACAAAAGATTTAACAGGGTTTTAAACAAAATCCCCAATAGGATGAAACCAGTACCTGAGGTGAGCATTCTGTATTATATCAATGCTTATGACAGTAAAACAAACTATGAGCTGAGAACCAGAAATCCTAGAGACCTCCGGGATGTTATGAAAGATGCTATTGTTATAGAAAACAACAGAAAGGCTGCTGGTAAAGTGGGAAAGAGAGAGGACGCAAGGTTATACAATCCTAGAGCACCCAAGGCTAGTAAAGATGAAGATAAGCTTGACAAAGTTTTAAATGCCCTGAAAGATTTGTCTGTAAGAGTAAACAAAACAGAGAAGCAGCAATACTACCGTCCTGAGAGACCTAGACTACATGACATGCCTTATAAAACCACGTGGAAGGATGGAAAACCAGTAGACAGGAACCACAGAGATAATCAACAAATTTCAGATCCTTTAAAAAGAACAGTAAATTATACTCAAGACGATGACATGTGGTGTTATGCTTGCAATATGCCACACGCTTCTTCTTTGTGTGCAGTAGCAAAAGGATTGCAGGAGGAGGATAGCTATGAAGAACATGTGGATGATTCAACTATTAATATGATATCATTTAGTCAGGAAGGAAGGTTAGATTCCATGAATATTGATCAATGCTCTGTCTTACCTGTGACCACCAGCAAAACTGAAAGTGTTAAGCTCAGAATCCCTACTGAAGAAGAAAAAAGAAGAATTACAGCTTATGCCGTTGCACAAGCAAAAAGGACTTATGATTTAAGGAATAGGGTGGTGAATCCAGAGCAAGGTAAACCTACTAGTCTTTTTATGAAAGAAACTGATGAGACACTCAAGCGAATAAACAAAGGAGCTATGACTAAGGAGGTTGTACCAAAGAATAATAAGAAGGGTCCTAATGTTCAAAAGGAAGAAATAGTAAAACTCCCTTCATCACAACACTCTACCCCATTTGATATCTCAACTGCATTAACACAATTAAAAGTTTTTGTTCCATTGATGGAAATAATGAGGTTTCCTGAGTATAGAGAAAAAACTTTGGAGATGATTTCAGGTGTCCAAGAAGAAAAGATTAATGAACAGAGACAAGAGGTCCCAACAGGTGACAATAATGAACAAATGGCTCCAGTTATATACTTAGGGTCCACCATAACTAAAAACCCAACACAAGTAGACCCATTTTATCTCACTTTGGTGATAAACAACAAAAGGGTGAAGAATTGTATGATTGATTCAGGAGCAGCCATAAATGTCATGCCTGTTGGGGTGATGAAAGAACTAGGACTGGAAGTTGATACTACCTTTGTGAAATGCTATGCCATGGACAATAGATCAGTCCCAGTGGTTGGTATCATGAAGGATGTAGAGTTCAGATTAGCAGCCTGTCCAGAAGCATCATATAAAATAGATATCACAGTGGTAGATGTTCCTCCAAATTATGGAATGTTATTGTCTAGACAATGGTCGAATATGATTGGTGGATATGTGCAGCTAGATTTGTCATATGTTACGATTCCAATAAATGGACAGGAAATAAAAATTGACAGGGAACCTCGGTCCACATATATCATAGAAGACATGGAAGAAACAGTGAACCAAGTATGTTTTTTACAAACTGACATGTACAACTTCCAGGTACAGTTAACAAGACCTAAAATTAAAGAGTGGGTCCCCATTGAGTCATGTCTAACTAAAAAGAATGGTCAGATATGGAAAATGTTCTTTGATGGGTCTTGTAGCAAAGAAGGGAGTGGGGCTGGAATCCTTTTTATCTCACCCATAGGGGAAACTTACAAATATTCTTTCAAGTTGTTATTTGAATGTACAAATAACATTGCTGAATATGAAGCTCTACTCACTGGTCTTAACATAGCAGTCAAACATGGGATCAAATTGCTAAGTGTCTTTGGTGATTTAGAATTAATAGTCTCACAAGTAAAGGAAAGATATGCCTCAAAACACTTAAGACTGAAACAATACAGGAATGCTGTGTGGGATACCAAGGAGCTTTTTGATGCTTTTCAGATAACCTGGATAGATAGGTCAAAAAACATCATGGCAGATTTTTTAGCAAATATTGCATTAAAAGGCAATGATATAACACTAACTGGGATATCTGAAGTGGAAGTGAAAGTAAGACCATCTGTTCCTGACAACTTGTATAATTGGCAAGTGTTTCAAGATGATGCAGATCTGTTGAACTTCTTACAGTGTGTTGATCATTATCAGACTCAAGCTATAAATTTTAATGACTTTGTGGAGAAAACTGAAGGTAAGGAAACTTTATTTGGACATGAAATTATACAACTAAAATCAAATAAATTACCAAGAGGCCTAGTAGCATTAGAAAGAACTTTTAATGCTCAAGATGTGATTGAAACCAAAGGGTCAGCTGTTGAAGAGAGTGATATTGAACAAATCAATCTAGGAAGCAAAGAAGCCCCCAAAAATGTTTTTATTGGAAAAAAATTAACTCCTACTATGAGGCAATAGCTGATAATATTGCTAAAAAGATACAAACATGTGTTTGCATGGTCTTATGAAGATCTCAAAGCTTACAGGGAAGATCTCTTTCAACATGAGATACCACTTAAACCAGAAGCTAAACCATTCAGGCAAAAGCAGAGACCTATTAATCCAACATTGTTACCAAAAATGAGGGAAGAAATTATAAAGATGAAAGACGTAGGAATAATTGAACCATGCAGATATTCCACATGGGTTTCTAACTTGGTACCAGTCAGGAAGAAGAATGGGGATATTAGATTATGTGTAGACTTTAGAAATTTGAATATATCATCTCTAAAGGATAACTATCCATTGCCAAATATGGATAACATGCTGCAGAGGGTAACAGGGTGTGAGTTGTTGTCTATGATGGATGGATTTTCAGGTTACAATCAGGTGAAAGTTAGAGAAACTGAGAAATATAAGATAGCCTTCACAACTCCATGGGGCACTTATGTTTATGCACGAATGCCATTTGGATTGACCAATGCTGGAGCTACTTTTCAAAGGGCAATGGATGTGGCTTTTGCAGAATTGATTGATGTAATCATGGTAGTATATCAAGATGATCTGACTGCATACTCAAAGAAAGCTGATGATCACTGTGAACACCTTGAGAAGATATTTAAAAGAGCTTTAGAATATGGAATTTCCTTGAATCCTAAGAAATGCCACTTCGGTGTTGAAGAGGGAAAACTACTTGGACACATAGTATCCAGGGAGGGGGTAAGAATTGACCCTGAGAGAGTAGCAGCTATCAATAAGGTTCCCATCCCTCGAACTATCAAAGCCATTCAATCATTCTTGGGACAAATTAATTTTGTGAGAAGGTTCATTTTGAATTTTGCAGACATAGTAAAACCTATAGTAAGGATGTTGAAGAAAGAGGCCCAAATTGATTGGACTGAAGAGGCAATTGATTCTTTTGTGGCAATCAAAAGAGCAATTTCTGAGGCACCAGTACTAATTTCCCCAGATTTTGGTAAACCTTTTATGATATTCTCATTCGCCTCTTGTCACACTATAGCAGCAGTGTTGTTACAAAAAAATTCAGAAGGGTATGAGCAGCCCATTGCATACTTTAGCAAGTCTTTGAGCCCTTCAGAAGTAAAATATGAATTGAATGAAAAGCAAGCCTATGCTTTGGTCAAAGCAGTGAAACAATTTAGACCATACTTAGTAGGGGCTGAAGTTATAGCTTATGTCCCAAATGCAGCAGTAAAAGATATCTTCAGACAGACTGAGGTCACGGGCAAAAGATGCAAATGGATCAATCAGATACAAGAATTTAACATTGAACTCAAAATTTCACAGGTTATCAAAGGACAAGGGCTGGCCAAACTCATGACAGGAACTGAAATTGAGGAGTCTGGTGTGAATCAGGTTGGATGGGAAGAAGCTAACTTCAGTATTGAAAGAACAGCATGGTACACCGATATCATATACTATCTCAAGCACTTGAAATGTCCAGATGGCATGACCGATAATCAGAAGAGAGCTCTGAAGTTAAAATCAGCAAGATATGTAATTATCAATGGGGACTTATATTGGAAAAATAGAAATGGGATATTGTTATTATGTCTAGACAACTACGAGGCAGATAAGGTTCTTCATGAGATGCATGATGGGGTTTGTGGTGGCCATTTCTCGGCCAAGACTACACCACATAAAATATTGAGAGCTGGATACTATTGGCCATGTGTCTTCAATGATTCTTATAGATATGTCAGAAAGTGCGAAGCTTGTCAAAAGTTCTCAAACAAAACAAAGTATCAAGGATCACTCCCATTGAGACCAATGTTGGCTGAGGAACCATTTCAACAATG
Organism: Cryptomeria japonica; assembly: GCF_030272615.1. Lineage (NCBI taxonomy): Eukaryota > Viridiplantae > Streptophyta > Pinopsida > Cupressales > Cupressaceae > Cryptomeria > Cryptomeria japonica. The sequence goes on from NC_081409.1 coordinate 486,452,681, forward strand.
GGGAATAGACTTTATGGGGGAAATATCAGAAAAATCCAGTGGAGGACACAGATGGATATTGGTTGCTACAGACTATTTTACCAAATGGGTGGAGGCAATACCTACTAAACAGGCCACTAGCAAGGTGGTGATAAAATTCTTAATGGAGAACATTATTACTAGATTCGGTGTTCCTGCAAGGATCATCTCAGATAATGGCATGTCCTTTAGATCAGAGGAATTCAACACTTTTTGTGAGGAATATGGCATTAAGATATCACATTCTTCTCCTTACCACCCCCAGGGGAATGGGCAAGCTAAATCAAGCAACAAGAACATCCTAAAGATCATTAAAAAGATGCTGGGATAGAACAAAAAAGCATGGGATTTGAAGTTGAATCTTGCACTATGGGCAGACAGGATAACTGTGAAAAAATCTACAGGAAAGTCTCCATTTGAACTGGTTTATGGCAAAAGGGCCAAACTACCTTTGGATAACCTCTTGCCTGTACACAGATTTATGATTCAAGAAGAGATAGATGTTGAAGATCCATCACAAGAAAGAATAATGCAGTTGGTAGAACTTGATGAAGTCAGGGCAGAAGCTCAAAAGCAGAATATCAGGATTCAAAATCAAATGAAGAGATTATATGACAAGAGGACATCAAACAGAAAATTTTGTGTAGGAGATTGGGTTTTAATGTGGAATGCCAGGAGTCAAGACAAAGGCAAGCATGGTAAATTTGAAGCCTTGTTGATCGGCCCATATATGATTATAGACAAAAAAGGGGAGGATTCCTATTTGCTTCAAAACGCAATAGGAGAGGTCCAAGAATTGCCGGTGCATGGGCAATTCTTAAAAAACTTCTTTTCTTGAACATTCTGTATCACATGTACAGTAGATTAGGATCCATTTCCATTGTAAATACCATCATAAATCTGCGCTAACCAGAGATTCTGAATTCTTGAAGACATATTCAATATTCCTCCATCCTCAGTCAGAGCCGCTGTTGAACACTATATTTGAAAATAAAAAAAATATATAAAAAATGCATATTCCCATAGGCGTGAAGACTAAAAGATGGTTTCGGCCAGCAAATTGTATCGAACACTACAAAAGAAGTTTCATCAAAAGAGTATTTTCATCGAAATGAGGTATGTAAAGCACCGAACAAAAGTATTTCAGCAAAAGGTCACTTTCGATGAATGTAGAAAATCACTCATGGATACTCTAAGTTTCATCGAAAGGCAAAAAGGCAAAAGTAATTTCAAAGGAATATCATTACCGAAGAAACTCAAAAAGCATTCATCGAAATGCAAGTTTTCATCGATGACATAATGTCGAACAAAAGCAAAGGTGTTTCATCAATAAAGGAGGATATCGATGAAAAAGGAATGTCGATGAGTCTTGAAAGTGGCTTCTCGACGTGGGCTATTCATCGAAACAACAGTATCGAAGAAAATGGGCTTTCGATGAAGGATTTAAACACTCGGCCGAAGACAAGGGTTTCATCGATAACTTGAAATATGATCACTTTGAGCGAACTGTACTTCCCGCGAAAGAGTTAAAGGCCCAAGTGAAGAATGTCACATCTGCAATTAAGTTTAAACACTTGAGTAGCCATTGTAGACACAGAACATTAACTATGCACAAGTTGCCCATACAATTACAGTTGAACTGATTGAATTTTCATAAGAACCAGATCAATGCTAAAAGACTGAAAATTGTGGAGAGCTTGTGGAAACTTGCGAACGATAACCAGAAGAGCTGAGCATTTCTCCAAGTAAGTGTTGTTTCTCATATTTGCTGTAATCATGGAACCTTCGTCTTCTTCTTCTAAAAAAAGTAGGAAAGGAAAAGAGTTAAACCCTGAAGAGAAGCCCAAGAGACAAAAGAAGGAAGAGCTTTGACTCAGGATTTATTAGACCAATGTCCCTCATCTAGTGTAAGGTCCAAAAAGATCAAAAGTGAAGAAGAAGGATTGGAGGATAGGTTTGAAAATCTAGGAGATATTTGGACCGAAATCAGAGGACATGAATTATTCTTATTTAGTTACAAAAGAAGGGACGCTCCTGAACCCATAAGTAATCTATGGAAGAAGAACTTAGGCAAATTGGTAGTCCCAAATGTGTTTGTAGATGTAGAATTAATGAAAGCTCTGGTAGATTGTTACAACCCAAGAACCAAAACCATATGTGATTACAGAGGGAATACATTAGTAGTAATTAACAAACAGACTATTGATATGGTGTTTGATTTGGACTGGGAGGTAGAGGAGAGTATCGATATGAAGAAACTTTCACAAGAATTCTTTAGTTTGGAAAACATCTACAGGACTTGGAGGCTACCTATTCACAGGCCAAAAGTGGGTGGGTCATTTGTTCCATTCAGCAAAGATGACAAGGTGCCGTTTGATGTCAACCATTTCCATCCTTATTTTAAATATACCTACTATGCTGCAGCTCAAGTATTAGGCCTAGAGGCTCATCCACTCATGGATATTGGGGTTATGGTTCTGTGTGCTGATTTACAGTCAAAAGACCCTAGGTCATTTGATTTTGCCACTTATATTGCAGATGCTTTAAATCATGGATTGGAAAAGTTGAAAGGGGACCTTGTGAATGTTCATTTTTCATTGTATTCCTTGTTAATGCATATCATTCTTTATTGTGGACAAGAGATTAATTTCTGGTCAGATGATTTCTACATTCGATCCTATGATAAAAATGGTTTGAAGAAGCCAGTTCAGTTATGGGTATCTGCATGGGACCAGAGGTTCATGAACAACCAGTACTGGCACTTTCAAGAATATTTTGTGAAACCTCTTAGTGCAGCTTTTGGGCAACATAGGGATTACACTTTGTCCCCTGAAATCAAGAGATTCCTCAGACCAAAGGACTTCTCTCCAGAGTCACAGATTGATCATAATTGGGGTGATTGGTATTGCCATTGCCATAACAATCACACAGAAATCAGGGTATTTGGATATGAAGGAAGGCCCCACATGCTCCCAATTACAGTGCCAAACAGGGTGGCTAGCCTGGAGATTATAAGACAATTGTCCATTGTATGTGCTAAACACCTTACAGATTCTGGTAAACAATCCATTGTTCCAAGTTTATTGGTTTTTTCTGATTTCATTGTTAAAAGTTCAAAAAGTTATCATTTACTGCAGAACAAGTTAGACTACTATTGCATGACTCTGGGTGAACCTAGAGAGAACTTCGACCTTGAAGGGTATATAAGAGCTGCCAGAGTATCACAAAAACTCAAAGCTGGAATAATGTGGCCAAAATGCCAGATGACCTGATTAAGAACCTTGAAAGAGAGGAGGCCAAGGCTTTGAGAGAAAAGAGTGAGTTAGTTTGGGAGGCCTACAAATGGAAAAGGGCAAGGGGAATGATAGATGGAGACCTAATTGGAAATCTCCAAGATCCTTTGGAAGTGGCTAAAAGGCTGCTTCAACATGAAGCAGAGATCATGCATAGAGTGCCTTCGCAATTCCTCCATTTCATTAATACTGAGAAGGACAGTCAGCCCCTAGCTCACATGTCACCAAAGTCGACCGCCAATAGTATCCCACCTGATTCTCCTCGAGAAGATTATCCTCCTGGTTTCGAAGCAGAGATGAATATGGACACTGGTGAAATTAACATCAAGGATGTTGTTGATATAAGAATGACTGAGCATGAAGATTTCGTTGCTGATGATGGATTCGCTTCTTCTAGGGAGTTCCTCTCATTTTTGTACCAATACAAAGGAGCTGATGTAAAACGAAGCATGGCTGGAAGACCAGAGGAGGAACAGATGAAGAGATTGCAAGATGAGATTGATGTCCTCATGAAAGATATGACTCCTGAGAAAGGGAGGAAACTACTAAAAGAGGCCGGTGTAATCATCTTCTCTGGTTGGGATATAAACTCAGCACTTTTATTTGATGGCTTCCTGAAGAAACAAGACTTGAATCAACAGGTGTTGCCTCAGGAGATAGACAAATTGTTCTTAGGCTCTAGATATGATCCAGACAAAAAGACTCTCCTACAATGGGCATTATATCCAAAGGGGAAGAGGCCTATCATTGTAGACATTGAAGAAACCTTTGGGCACCTCATGGTTCATTAGGTTGGAAAAACTGACCCTAGGGTCACTGCAAAACTCAACTTGGATGTTGCCATATTGAACCTGGACCAGACAGAGTTTTTGGTCAGAGATAACGTCACATATAAGGGGTTATATGAAAAATCTAAAGAGGAGAATCAAAAGTTGCAAGCAAAAGTATTGCAACTAGAGACAGGGACTCCTATCAGCGAATACACCTCATACCCCGCGGGACGTAGCTTGGACGATGTCTCTGATGCTCTGTACTGGAAGTACCAAGCAGAGAAGGCCAATAAACGTGCAGAAGGTATGCAACAAAGGATGGACAAACTGGTCAATGACATCATAGGACATCGGTTTAACACCATGCTCTTGCAGGTTGAACCATTTTGGAAAGTATATAATGGAACGATAAAAGCGTTAACAGAGCATGAGAGGTTAGAAGCACGATTGCATGAAGTACTGAATAATGTCGATGCCTTGATGCTAGAGGAAAAAGCTGAGGGGACTGCGTATATGGAGAATCATGTCAAACTTGAGGATACGCTCAGGAGAGACTTGAAGGAATTGGATGATGAGAAACCTGTTGGAATGCCCTCCGTTTACAAAGAAGGAGAAGTGATATCCCTGGAGGATTTGCGAAAAGAGCTCACCAGCGTCAAGGATTGGGCCTTGTCGGAGATAGATCGAAGTAAGGATATGGCCCCTACTGTCAACCAGATAATATTCAAGTATCTGTCGCTGGGAGATGAATTGAAGAAACAGACTCCTCAAATCAAAACCTTCAAAGACGATGATTACATTCATCATTTGGGACTCCTAAATCTCTTTTTGCTTAAGTTTAGAAATACTCAAATTAACGATTAATATTTTGAAAGGTCGTGTCTCTTCATGAAAGGCCTTCATCCTCATATATATATGAGGATGATTTTTGTAATGTAAGGGGATAGTGATTAGATAAGATGAGGGTAGCGAAAAATAACAGCCTGTAAGTCTTCTGTATACGAACTATAATGGAATACAAATTTTGATCAACTATTTCTCTGCATATGTGTTGTGGATCATTTCATTTTCTTTTGGCAATCGTCTGTGATATTGTCTGATAAGATAAGGTTATTCATGTTCTGAAGATCAGATCTATGTTTTATATTATAATGTTGCAACAAAAGTTTTGCTTGCGGATTGTGATTGTTCCTTGCAAAGCTTAATGGACTCGTCCCTTAAGGGTAGGGTTAAATTCACTCAATCAGCATATGATATAAGGATTCATTTGGTTCCAAAAGAAATAATAACTGACAGGTTCATAAAGGGATGAATGAGAAAAACTCTCTCACAGGTTCGCACCATAAGTCCTAAAGAAAAGTGTAATGACTCTGTAACCCAAACAGCGAAGAAGGCACTGGCTAAATTACAAGTTGCACTCATCATTTCATTCATAATTGAGTATTTTAATAAGCAATAGAAGTAATTAAGAAACATAAAGCAAACAGTTATTACAAACAACAATCTTGAACTCATCTGCTATATCTCCATTCAAGGAACTCATGCCATTTCAAGATCAGGATATATCAGATTGGGATAATAAATCTGCTATAAAAAGCACTGGTAATTGGAGACATTCAGTGAATAGGTATACCTGCCTAGGTCCTGCAGAGCCTAAAGTGAGAGTTTTAGCAACCAAACAGGTTCACTCTATATGTTGGCCAAGTCAATTGGAGGGTTTGATCATAGGAGTTGGCATTTCCTTAGAACCTATCCAATCTATTGATTTGAGACCCAACACCTCCAAAGGCTAGATTGCTAAGAGAGGCACTGAATCCTTAGCATAAATGTTGAGAATGTGTCTCATCGAATGTGCCAGAAAATATTGTCATAAAATTTTGCACCCTTGATGAACACCTATGCTCACCAACCTTGTGAAACATTGAAACAACCTCCAAGTCTAGACCATTCTTAGTGTGAGGTTGAATCTGCAAAGAAGGTCGGCTTCCTTATCAATCCAAATACATAAGTTGGACCAACCCAACATAGATAAGACCTAATCTAGTGATCTTGAGGGGGAAAAGGGAGAAGGAATGCTTGAAGGGAAAAGAGGTGATGCACCTAGACTAAAATATGATCTTCCCTTCCTATAATTGCACATAACATGAAGAAAACTACTCAAAGTATGCACAAATTTTTATCCAAATTAGCTCCCTAAGTGTAAGTGAAGGTTGGAATTTTGCAGGATGAATAAAAGAATTAAATCAGTTCATAGATGACATCGATAGAGGCATAAACTCAATCATATAAACTAATGAAACAAAATAGAATATATTCAGATAATGACGTAAAAAGGATTACATGGATTATTAGAATTGAAAGAAGCCAAGATAGCTAATTTTATTAATGCAAAAGAAAGACAATTTTTAAAGTTGTGAAAAAAAATTAGTTTCTATAAAAAAAAAAGGAAGAAGATCCTGAAAAATAGGATACAAAATTACCTTTGCAGTTTAGGCATAACTCAGATTGAACTATAGTTCAGAAACTCTAGCCAAGTAGGGCTAGGTTACGAAATTGAGAAAAGAGGAAGATCAGATTGACTGATCTAATGGCACTTGTCTCAAAATAACTTCCCCTACTAAGAAGAAGCAAAAATCCTTGCAAAAAGGGAGAATCTTTGTGGATAAATATCTAGAAGGTGCCTACAAGGGCAAAAGGTCTCCATTCCACAATAAATGACCATGGTGGCAACAAATGACCATGGTGGCATTCTGAGAGTGGTTGAGTTGAAATCGATTAGATTTGTTCTGATTTGGTGTCAAAGAGGCAAAACTGATTATCGATCATCAAGTTGAGAACCACCTCTGATAGAGATTTGAATTTAGATTTCCTTCTCAAGTTTAAATTATGGTCGCTGGATGTTCCCTCTTGCGCATAGGTGAACACCCTAGATTACACCATGAAGCTCTTCAAAAGCTCAACAAAAGCTTAAAATGCAGTTGTCGATCTACCCCTTTAAGTGGAAATAGATGGCTGAGATCATGCCATAAATAGGTTGGCCCCACCATCTTTATCATTGCTTCATAGGCTTGAAAATATTTATATAAGCTATTGCTGCAAAACAATGAAGGTATATCACTAAATCGTAGGGTCAAGAAGCAATCAAACTTGAATGTTGCGACCCTGCAATAAAATTTTTCCCTTAATAACTATGGCCATTATGGCTATTTCACTAGGTGAGCCCCACCATCTTTACTTTTTGGTACAAAATAGCGAAACCCCTTTTTTTTATAACACGCTTTGTTGTTTCATGGCCAAGGATGGAATATTCTTTAAGGTCACTATGAAACAACGAAGTCTTAAGAATTTATTGCTATTTTATAGGGGGAACAAAAAGATAAATTCCTTGCATCATGAAATGGTGATAAGCCATTAAACTTGTGCTAATCAGTGGCAGGCAAAGAGAAACCGGTCTCAGAATGAACTAGAGGCCCTCCAACTAGTAGTTTTAAGTGATTTTGACTGCATGAGTTAGTCAACAATTGAAAAGAAATTAATGTCCGAAAAGGTTTTAAAGGCGTAAAAGCCTTAGGGTTTAGGGTTTTAGGCCTTACGAGGTTTTATTATCAGGGTTTTTTAGCTATTAGGTGTTATCTCAGATTGGTAATTTACATGGCTAAAGTTGACATAAAATTTGTGAACATTTATGGCAACTCAGAGGGGTGGCAAGCCTACTTGGGCATAAGACTAGAAACCTTAAATAATCTATTTGGCATAGAGTCAAAATATGGAAAAATAGTAGAATATTTGCCCCTGCAACTTGCAAAATATCAAACAATCTACCATTCTAGAAGAGAAAGACCTGTGCATGTGCACTTCTTTAAAAAATGGTAAAAATATTTACAAAGAGCTAGAATCACCTCAACCACATGATTTAAGGTGGATGCCATTTACTGCAATAGGGACGGCTTCACCACTAAGTCTGGCTAAGTTAAAAGAATTTTCCTCCTTGTTGGTGGTGATAACATATGGGCCACTCCAAATTGCATCAAATTTGGAGTGCCTTCCTGGTTTGGCTCTATCAACATCCCACTTTAGGACAAGGTCACCAACCTTGAAGGTCCTAAAAGTAGTTTTCTTGTCAAAAAACTTCTTAACTTGTCCCCGATGGACATTAAGGGCTTACATGGCCCTATTTCTGATTTCCTCTAGCTTCATTAGCTCTACATATTTGACTATCATGGCATCATTCTCCAAGAGCTCTATGGTGTGCTAAATCTAGAGAGGGTAGTTCCAAGGATAAAGGAAGCCTTGCTTCCCTTCCATACACTAACATGAAGGGTGAATTACCTATTTATCTCTTATGAGTAATCCTATCAGCCCATAGGGCTATTCCCAATTTCAAATGCCAAGACCTTTTATTGTCATCTAAGGTCCACTTAATGATCTTGATAAGATTTTTGTTTGAAGACTCAGCTAGGTCATTGCCTTGGGGGTAGTAATTTGATGATGTCTTCAAATACACATCATGTTGAACCACCCATAAACTTATTTGAGCTTCAACAAAAGATTTAGTATTATCTAATATGATTCTAGAAGGAGCTCCAAATCTTGTTATAATCTCCTTTAAGAATTGAACCACTGAATTCTTAGTTGCATCCTTTAAAGCAACTGTCTTTGTCCACCATGTAAAATAGTATGTGGTGGCTGAAATCAACCTATGGCCTAAACTTGATATAGGAATTATTGGGCTAATAAAATCATTGCCTCATTGTACAAAACACTAATCAGTTAAAATGGGATGAAGAGGGAGGGCAACCATTCTTTGTTTGCCTGAGAAGAGTGCACACTCCTTGCACAATCCTACCCACCTATAGGAATCACTGAATAAGGATGACCAATAATAGCCTACCCTGATTATCTTCATGGCAGTGGTCCTAGCAGAAAAATGACCACCTAAGGGGTCATTATGAAATTCTTCTAATAGTCTATGGACCTGATCCTTTTTATGCATCTTAGTAGGACTCTATTTAGGTCTCTTTTCAACAAAATGCCATCCACTAATGCATAGGAGATGGACTGAAGTCTGAGATGTCTTCTTTTGGTTTTGTTAAAATCAGGTGGGTAACTACCATCCCTCAAGAAGTAATTCATATCCTCAAGCCAATCGATTTATACATCTTAACTATTATCAAGTTGTTATTCTTCCTATAGCACAAGGGAGACTTCAAGGTCTTTTCCAAAAGTTGAAACAAAATGCTCACACAGGCCCCTGCCTCTTAGCAACTTGGTTATTTTGATGTTGAGGTTATATTCCATGACCTTGGTTATCCATCCAGCCTTCTTCTCACCAATGTCCTTGTTCAGGAGAAAATCCTTAACGCTTGTGTTTGGGACTAGGAGCTGAATTTGATTGTTAGAGAGCATATGTATGAATTTTTTCAATGCTCTAACCACTGTCATGACCTTATTCTCCACATAGTTGTACTTAAGCTCATAATCTTGCAGGCCTTCACTAAGAAAGAAATGGGTTTCTCTAACCCATCACTATTTAGTTGCATCAAGACAACTTATATACTTTCTTCTACTCCTAAGGTGTAGAGAATAAAGTCTATCATAGAGCAATGGCTTTTTTGATTTGATCAAATCCATTCTTACCCTCCTTGGTCCATTTAAAAACCATATTATTATTTATCATGGTTGTGAGAGGTTTAACCATGGCAAATAGGTTTGGAATAAACATTCTTACAAATTTGATCCTACAAAGGAAACTTTGTAAGCCTTTTTCTTGTGACTTGGGAGTGAAAGAGACAAAATTCCCTCCACTCTTTCTTGATCAATGGGTAGACCATCCTTTAATATAATGTGTCCTAACAATATTCCTTGATCTGTGGCAAACACACACTTATTAGGATTCAAGGACACACATCATATTATTTGCATTTCCTAGAATACTTGCTCAAGGTTACCAAAATGGTTCATTGAATGCTTGGAGTACACAGTTATATAATCTAGATATACAAGTACAAACTCTGCTAATACTCCTTTAAAGGCCATATCCATGGTTCTTTGGAAAGTAGCACCTACATTTGTTAGTCCAAAATATATCTTACAATAGGCATAGGTGCCCCATTTAGTAGTAAATGTAGTTTTAAACTGGTCTAATTCTTGGACTATGATCTGATTAAATCCTAAATATCCATCCAAGAATGAAAATCTTTTTGAGCCACTAACCTTGGTTAAGATTTTCTCCATGGAAGGAAGGGGATAATGGTCCTTAAGGGAGGCTCTATTGAGATCCCTAAAGTCTACACACAATCTAATTTCCCCATTCTTCTTCCTAACTAGAACAAGATTAGCCACCCAAGAAGAATGTTTGATTGGAAAAATTATATTAGATTTTATAAGCTTGGATAACTCTTTTCTCATCAATGGCTCAACCTTAGGGTTTATTGGTCTTTTTTTTTTCCTAATAGGCTTTACATTAGGATTTAACTCTATGGTATGATCAACTAAACTAGGGTCAAACCCCTTTAGATCCTCATAAGTGAAAGCAAAAACATCATTATATTCTTGACAAAGGTTGACAAAAATATTCTGGTCAATTTGGGAACATACCTTTCACAAGTTGAGATATTTTTTGTTGGTCATTGAGATTGGTTTGTAATCTCCTTTTCTTGTGGCTAGATTCATAGCTCCCTTTCATTTGATCATCAGAAATGAAGATCCCTTCCAAAGTGATCAATCTCTTGGCCAACTTGTTTAAACTAAGCTGCATGATTTGATCTCCATATTGGTTTTGCAACAGGGTTTTCTTCTTGTGTGAGAACTCAGCCTCTTCTTGTATAAAATTAACAATCCACTGATTTGAGTCAAACACTTGCCAGTTGACTTGGTTATCAGGTACAATAGGCCTAACCACAAGCCTTATTTGTTGCTCTTTCTCAACTAAAACATGAGTTGGAATTTCACGCTGAGCACCAAATACTACCAGCCTATCAGCATGTTTATTCTAATTTCTAGGGACACTATGTTGAAGGCCTCAAAACCTTCAATTTGGTCCAATTCTCTATGATTATAAGATTTGAGAAGGTTGTTTTTGTTGGCATATGGACACTCCAATGAGACATTATGTGTGATTGAAGGTTTTGTCATTGATGGCAACCTTGCAATCCTATGGCACCGGCAAGACATTATACCGGCAAAGCATTACACAGGCAACCTTGCAATCCTATGGCACCGGCAAGACATTATACCAGCAAAGCATTACTCAAACAACAGTGCTCTGGCATCAACAAAATCAATCTACACTAGCACCAGCACTGAAGGAAATATGTATACCAGCACAAAGGCCGACAGGATTTTTGATATGTAATATTTTGTTTATCATTGTAAGCCGACTTGGCAAATTGTAAAATGACTCTTGTATATAAAAGAGATCATTGTAGGCATTTGTAGGACATGGATAGAAAAAATAAATAAATTATAAGGTAGACCTAATGTGCGAATTGTAGGTCAAGGGTATATGTAAAGAATAGAGCAAGAACTGGTACTGAATCTGGCATTGAAGATGCTATTGTAAAGCAGTACAGAATATTGGATTTATGTAAATCGTCATTGTAAGTCAATGTGACTTCTTGTTGAGCAGTGAGCTCTAGGCAGTTGGCCTTCCTGCATGTGTAGGCCCCTATTGTAAGTAATATTCTCTTATTGGCCAGTAAGTGAATATTGTGGGTCACAAATCCCACCGAAGTTTTTCCCACACTGTGTTTCCTCGTAAAACATCTTGTGTTATGGTGTTCTTTTCATGTGGATGCTTTTGATTCTATTATTTGCATTAATTCTTGCATACCGGTATACTGTTACTTTATATTCTACATATTCAGTTTTAAGAAAATTTCATAACCAGATAGATACTGATTCACCCCCTCCTCTCAGTATTTGTGGGAACCCTAACAATTGGTATCAGAGCCTGGTCCTCTATTTTCAAAAGCCTAATAGCTTGAGGAAGATCTTGACACCGGTAAAGATGGAAAATCTGATGAAGCAACTGGAAGGAGCTCTTACTGACTATGATGCAGAGAAGTTGAAAAATATCAAATTAGAAGATGATTTAAAAGTAGCTCAGGACATTATTCAGGCACTTCAAGAAAATCTTACTGTTACAAGAAACAAGAGAAGAGAACTTTGTGAAAAATTGCAAAGTGAAAATGATGAAAAGGAATCATTAAATGATATGATAAGCAAATTGAAACAAGAGATCATGACAACAAAAAATGAAATGCAGGATATGACTATGAGAATCTGCAAAGAGATTGAGGACAGAAAGAGGAATGAAGAAGAATTGACCAGAAGACTAAGTGATGCAACAAATGAGAACATAAGACTTAGCTATGAAAATGATATTGTAGACACCTAAAAATGGTCAACGCTTGCGGAATCATACTTTAACATTTGCGCATTGCCTCATTTTAGGTTTTTGCATCGCATTAACATTACTCCTATGATTCACACTTGATCTTTATCATTTGCGAGCATCGAGTCATTCTTCTATATTCTTCATTCATCTCGTCTTCGAATTTGGTCTTGTCGACAACAATCTTTAATCATGATTTTGGTCGATCTTTGTCCTTTTGTCAATCTTGTCATATTGCGATCGATTCGTCATCGATCCTTGTCCTTTTTCAATCATGTCAATTTGGTCAATTTGTCATTGATTTTTGTCAACCAATCTCAATCAAATCATTTATCAACACTGGTCACTTATCAATTCAAAATCATGATCGAATCGACATTAATTATCTATCATCAAGACCTAATTGTCATCCTTGCATTTCTAATTCATCTTCCAAGGTTTTATGATTTATTCATTTAATCTTGTTTGGCATTTTCCCTCTAGGTTAAATAATTTATTTATTTATCCTAAGTCTTCTTGTCACAATTAAATGTTTATTTAATTGGCTAATTAATTCCTCCTATTTTTGTAAATTAATTAATGAATGAGAAATTATTAATTAATTTACCTATTTTTCATCAATTTTCTAATTTCCAAGTCATCATTTCCAACCTAATTTCTAAATTCTCCTATATTCCTAAATGTCTATTTCTATTTCAAATTCTTGTCATAAATCTTTGCATAGCAATTTGTCATAAATTGTCATAAATTGTCATAAATCCTTGCATAGCAATTTGTCATAGACATGTCATAATTTTGCTATTCTTGATTTGAATTTCCATTCGAATCACTATCATGCTAATCTTGTCATCTCTCCAATTCTTCTATAAATTGGATGAATTTCTTCAATCAAACCCCTTGATCCTTGATCCTTAATCCCGAATCCCTAATCAAACTATCGAACTTATGCTTCTAGTACTCTTGATCAACAAACCAATATCAATCTTGCTTTCAATTGTATGTTGTGCACTTGTAGGTGAGATCCACAAATCCATTTGAAGAGGAAAGAAGAACAATGGAGCCGCATGGAAGAAGCATCCAAATCATCATCTGGTTTGCATGAATATTTGCTTTTGAATGCTTTGTTTTTATGTCTCTATTGAGTGTGCTTAGGATTAGATCATTGCAATGTGTGTTTGGGATTGAGCTAATAATGAATAATATGTCCTTTTATATATATTGCTTTGATGATTCCTAATTCTGATGCTACATTAATTGGTGAACCTGACGTGAAAAACTAACCTTCTAACCTCTTTATGGTGTTTTGAGTGCTCTCAAGTTGATTTGCAGGCCAAAAAACCCAAAAACAGGGTCGTGCAGGGTATTCTGGAGACTCCTGCGCCTGTGTGATGCAACTTGCGCCTGTGTTGAGCATTCTACGCTTGTGTAGGTGACATTCTACGCTTGTGTCATGGGTTCTGCACCTATGTCATGAGTTCTGCACTTGTGTAAAGTCCAGAACAGGGGTAAAAAAATGCAGTGTTTACTTGAAATTTTTGGTGTTTTTGCATTCTGTTTTTTGTGCTTTGGATTTTGGTACTAATTATTTGTGCAGAATCTTGGCATACGCATGGAAAAGACTATAAATCAAACTACTAACATGTGTTATGCAGAATCGATGGTCAAAGACAACAAATCAAACCTCTAACTTGGGTTTTGCAGGTTGCCTTGGAGAAACAACCAAACTGTGTGTTTGAGATTTTTAATTAGGCACTTAGTGATTTATAAGTAGGTTGGAATGAACATGTTTTTGATTTGATTGTTGAGTTTGACATTGGAGTAGGAGAGTATGCTCTCATCCTTTTAGGGTGATCAGAAATCCAGATCTTCAATACCATGCTCATGTCTTTGATTGTTTGTCACCCTTAGAGGACCTGCCTTCCCGACCACTTTGCTTTTGCAAGCAAGTGATAATCGTGAGAAGGGAATGACCCAAAGTGAGTACGGCTAGAATTCCTTGGCATTCTAACTCACTATAAACAAATACCTGATGAGCGAAAGCTTTGAAGGAAGTGTTACGTGGGAATTGTAGTTACTTGGGAAGTGATGACCCTTGGACTCTTTCTCATATCAACATCTAAGTAGGGCCTCTTGGTCTAAATCGTGCTTGCGCGACTACATTTTTTTGGTATCTTGATGGGCTTAATGTCTCAATCATGCTTGCGTGACATCAAGGAGTAACGCTTAACAGAAATCCTTACTAAACACCTTGTTTTTAGAGGCCAAAAACCCTTCTAGTTGCTTGAGAAGGACAAATTCGGATACTTGGAAGAGATACTAAGTTCGCCATGGGGAGATTCCATGGGGACTGATGCTTGGCTGCGCTGAGAAGTGAGTGCTATGGAGGGGAGCCCATGGGGTCAAGCATCTATGTATTCTCCTTGAATCCCATAATGAGTCTACCTCTCAAGTACCTAATGCCCTTGCCTACCATAAGAAATGTGTGAATGAGCATGATTGTCTTGAGTCTAAGTTGAAGTATCTTGTCTTCTTTGCTTGTCAAAAGTTGAATTGCATATCATTTCAAAAGCAAAAACAAATTGATTCAAAACATAAGATTAAACACAAGAGATATTCATCCAACAAAGGTCCAAAAAATCTTCAAAAAACACCTTCAAACATGGTTGTCAAACATTGTTCAAAATCTTGTCTCAACATTCATGTCACTTAGATTTAGGTTCATCCTAGGTTGCATTTTGCAAAGTTCATTGTCAACTACCAAGGTTAGGTTTCACCTAAGTCATACTCCTTTGCATATCAATAAGAGTCATCCATTTGCATGTGTCCTCTTGCATTAAAGTTATACCATTGTCATACATTCATATTTGCATACCCTAGGTCTCTTCATTAAGTTTAGGTCATTATCATATCATATTAGGTCATTTGCATAGTAATTGTCCATTTACATATAGTGTCAAAACTAGGTTTTGTCATACTTGAGTAATTCAAATCTTTGATAAAACCCTAAGTCATTGTTAAGAAGTCTAGACCTTGTCAACCTTTTGTCCTTTTGTCATCAATATCATTTGGTCAAACCTAGCTTAGTATCCAAGCATATAGGGGAGACTTTGTCATTTGTCCTTTTGTCACTTAAGTCCTTTTGTCCTTTGAGGTCTAGACATCATTCCAATTTCCTAAGGGTCCTCTCTTAGATTTGCATTCATTAAGTTTGTCAAAATCTCCAAAACAACCAAAAACATAGGTTGCATTCTTGCCATAGATTGCATTCTCATTCATTTAGTTTGCATTTAGTTGCATATCATATATTGTCCTTGAAAAATTCCAAAAATATTGCATTTGCATAGTGACATGTCTATTGAAACAAGGTTCCAAGCACCGATGATGCAACAAAGTTTGACATATCAACCGACAATGCAATCAAATTTTAATCCAATGCAATCACAATTCTATCCAACCCAACAACAAAGCAACATTGATCAAACTTTTTATGATGAAACAAGTCTCCAAATACAAAAACTAGAGGAGAAACTAGCTCAAGAACAAGAGATTTTGGAACAAAGAGTGAAAAACATTGCGAAGAATAGATCACATATGTCCAAAGTGTTTCAAAAATTTCCAGGTCAAAATCCAAAGATTGAGCCAATTGATGTAAGATCTCTTCTTGAACGATCAGACATACCAGCTCTCCTCTCCCAAATAGAGATGATGAAACAATTTCAAGAAAAGAGACAACATCAATTTCAACATTATGTGCCTCCACAACAAGAACAAGAAGGTGTTTACTATCAATCAGATTTTCAACCAATACAACCAATGGTTCAACCAATTGTTCAACATATACAACCAATACAACCAATGGTCCAATTTCAACAATATGTCCAACCAGCTATACAATGTCAACAAATAGTTCAACCAATGGTGGAATATCAACAAGTTCAATCAACATATCAATGTCAATAATTAGAATCAAACATTCAAAAACAAAGGTTGCGGCACACACCAACCCAAGTTTCAAACATGTCAGAACAATTGAACCAAGTCCAATATCAAAACATGACATCAAACCAAAAACAAGTTCAAAATACAAATACAACTATGTCAAAACCTTGAAAGAAAGGTGGCTTTATTGCAATGCTCTTAAGGAAATTACCAAGTGAGTTTATTGAGGAAGATCAAGATAATACAACTATGTCTAGCAATGCCTCATCCCCCCGCAAACAAATTGACTCTCCAGTGCAATCTATCCCTACACCTTTCGAAGTTTCACAAGAACCTTCCATATTGTCCTCATCAAACAATACACCCAAGGATGCAATTACCCAAGGGCTATCCATAATTGATTGCCACGATAATCCAATTCATGATGCACATCCTTGTCATGTTTCAAAAATACAAGACCCAATGCAACCAGGCACTTTATTGCCATTACCTGTTTTAGAGGAACCTAGTCAAAGTCCCTCTTCCTCATGTTCAAGCATTGATTCCTTGTCAGAATCCATCACAAATGTTCAAAGTGCATCCCCTTCATGCCAAAACATTGATTCCTTGTCAGAATCCTCCATGCATATCCAAAGTCCAACCCCATGTCAAGAGGATAATTTAGAGCACAAAGAAATGAGTCCTAAAATAGATCAAGATCAAGATCTTGAAACCTTATCATCCCATCCAATTGTTGACCAGGATCCCATTTCCCTAGACACTTGCAATGATTCCCCTATTCTTGTCCATCCTATCCAAAGTCCTATTGACACTCCATTCCCCGAGCAAGATCAAGATATCCCAGTTCATCCAATCCCAAACGATCCCCTTCCATTTCATGAACACAATGTCCTTTCAAATCCCATTGACATTCCACTTTCTAAGAAAGATCAAGATATCCCTTCCATCCTTTCTGATGATCCCATTGAAAGTCAAGAGCAAAGCACCTTTAAAGAGGATTCCAATGATCTTCCTCCTTGTCAAGATCAAACTATTCCTTTAAATCCTCCACAAGATCCACTTGTTCCTCCATCTCCTTGTCTTAATGCTCCATATACACTCCAAGATCACATTTCTTGTGATGATCCCATTATTTCTCCCATTCTATCTCTTGAAGAGCTTGTCATTGAACCATGTCCACTACACAATCCTAGTCTCCCTCATGATCCTAATCCCCTTCATGATTCTAATGTGTCAGTGCAAGATGTTCATGAACCCTCGACATGCATAATGGGTTCTTCCACTTTGGTGCAATCCGATCCACTTCAAGATCTCATTATTTCTCTCATATCATATCCACCTCAAAATGGGCTCGCATCTTCTTCCCAAAGCAAAGAGTATCCTATTAGTCAAAATATTGATAAAGGCAAAGGAGTAGACCTTCATGAGAAAGAAACCCTCCATATCAAAGAAGATCTTCAGGGTCATGTCTACAAAGCTCACACTCAAGGTGTTGGTATCCCTTCAAAGTCAAAATCCAAATGTCCACCTTCCCCATCATTGCTTCCATCCATTCTAGGTCCCTATATCCCTCCATCTCCTATGCAACATCAGCAAAGTCACACATCTTGGAGAACCTTCCATCCATCCCATAGGCCTCCATATCATTCCCATCCACACCGACATTCATTCCCTCCTCCAAGCAATTTGGATGCCAAGTATAAAAGTCATAAGTCTAGCAATCCACTTGTATTCAAAGATCAACATGTCCAATATAATCGACATGTCAAAACAAAGAACAATATGATCTATAAAGAAAAAGAAATATCCAAAAGGCCACAAAGGCCCATTGAGAAAAATAAACTAAAGTCAAAATATATATGGGTTCCTAAATCCCTTGTGCAAGCAATGCACTCCAAGGAACCACAAAAGCATGAAAAATCAAAAACCATGTGGATCCCTAAGCAACTCCTTGAAGCATAAAAGCCTAAAGAAACATCAAAATTGGCATCCAAAATTGCTATTCCTCCATCCAAACCTTCCAAGTCTGTTCCTCCATCACCTTCTTCATCCATTTTGGGCCCTTATGTCCCAAAATCCCAAGCATTTCCTCCATCCAAATCTCACAATCTGAGATCCATTTTCCTCCATCAGTCCATCACCCATCAAGGTGTGTGCCAATGTCGATCTTGCCTTCATTTCCATCTGCTCAAGCCCAATTCTTCCAATACCCTATCCATTATCCAATGCATATTTTCCATCCTTCAATCCCTTTGGTCCAATCCTTTGCATAAATCCTTGCCTTAGTTTCATCTCATTTTCCATGTCCTTATCCTACCAACATCTTTGAGCATACTTTTAAGGTCATGGTCCATTTATTTCAAGGCTACTATCCAAACAAAAAAAGATGTTTGAGTCCTTCTTCCATCCCCTATCATGTGTCCATCTTCTATTGAAAAAGTCAAAATTCAAAAAAAAAGAAAAAGAAAAAGAAAAAAAAATAATTCGTTCACTGGTGAAAACCTGGTAAACAGGCGCCTTGGGCAAGTACCGTGATGAAAACCTGGCAAACAGACATCATGCGTAATCTATGAACTTCTTACATACCACACTTGGGGGTAGGTTTCCTTCTTCATATCCTATTGCCCTTCATTATCCTATCATACCATCTCATACTTCTTCATGTCCTATTACCCTTCCTTGTCCTATCATCCCTCATGTCCATTTCCCTTTCTACCTTTGATCTTAACAAGGCTGATGATCTTCATGAGCATCATGCATCTTATTGGCAGCTTTTAGTCCATCATAGCTTTTGGTCTTTATCCATTTGCTTATTACAACCTTTCATCCATATTCCCTATCTTATTGCAACTTTCTGCCACTATCCCTTAGCCAATCCCAACCTTCAGTCCATGTCCCTTATCCATTCTTGGTCTTGCTTATCCTATCCATATCTTATCACTATCCATACATTCTTTTTCATTTCTTGATCTTGATTTGACATAAGGACGCAAAATTTAAACATGGTTTCAAAAACCTCTTGACATGTCCCTCATGCCATCTCACTACTTTACATTGTCATATCCAGTCTATCGTCCCATCATGCAATAGCCCTTGGAAATTGCATCCGTATTGTCTCCATAATACAAGGCCTTTATCTTCCCTCTATCCACCATCATTTCAGCAAGCCTATTTATTCACCTATCATATTCCTTGCCTTGCTAGACACTGGGGGCAAAATCATAAAAATTTAAAAATGTCCTGAAAAAAATCTCATAAAAAATTGAAAAATGTCCTGAAAAAAGATCATAAAAATCGAATAATGTCCTGAAAAAATATCTAAAAATTGAAAAAATGAAAATACGTAAAAATCATAAAAAGTCCTAAAAAAATGAACACAAAAACATTTCAAAACATTAAAATCCAAAAAAAACACGCATTTTGTCAATCAAGGATCTCTTTTTGTGAATAAGACAAGTCATTGAGCATTCCTCTAACAACTCGCAATCCATTCAACACTGTGCTTTAACTGAAATCATGCTTTAATCAGATGAACTTTTTCAATCAAACCAAACATTCAAACTGATCACAATTGTCATCTCAATCGAACATTAGTATCAAAATCATTTGTCCTTGTTACTGCTATCATGGGTCTTATACAGGGTGTGGTATACTCGAAACCAGACTGTGTCCTATCTTAGACGGGGTACCACATTCCCTGAAACCAGACAGCATGATCGTCCTTTCAACACTTTCAACTTTTGACAATGAAGATCAAGATGTTTGTTTGATTTGTTGGAATTTGTGCATCTTATCCTTTTACTGATTTATCTTTGGCTTTGGTCATGTTCCTATGTTGCTCGATGATGTCACTGAGTGATTTAGAGTGACCAGGATGGTTCGTGATTCCTTTTTTTTTTTTTTTTTTTGATTGTGAGTGTTGCTTGTCTATGATGTGTCTATCTTTCGCAAAAAAAAGGGTTGCATTTCAGATCTGGCCTTCAATGCCATGATGCTACGCATCCATTTTGCTACATTAAAATAAAGGTTCTCACCTACAAAGTGCATTACTGAAAGCAAGTTTTTCTTCATCTCTAACTATTCTCTATTTCATTTTCTTCTTACTAACATTTCTTCCGTCCGGTCGGCTGGTCAGTTTGGTCTAGTGCTCCAATTTCCAACCATACATACTGCATCCTGCATCCATTTGGTTAGTACATTTGCATTATATCCAGCATCATATCAAGCATTTTATCCATTTCATACTATCAATGCATCAAAAGCGCATAAACAACTATACATTCATACATGTTCCACAATGGTACATCAATAGTGCATAAGTCATCCATACATGCAAAATAACATATGTCATAACACATTGCATCCCATCATATCGATGCATATCATATCATCTGCCACAATAATATCGGAGTACAAAATCGGACTGTCTGTCCTAAGTATGGCCCGTAGGCTGACTATATAATGTCAAACTACATAATGTCCACTGTCTATTATAAGGAGCACGTGCCTCTATCACTGGGTTCTCCCTCTATCCTCCTCATCCCTACCATATCTCAAGTCCTACTAATGTATCTCTGTTCGTGCTTCTGAGTCTATGTCATAACATGAAGCAGTCAGGTCGGTTCTCCCGTGTGATCAACGGATACTATCGACTCTGCATCACAATTGGGGCACATTTTGTTAGTTTTAGGGTTTGCTCCTACAACTTGCATTTCCTCATTTTCTGTTGGAAATATTCAGGACTAACCAAGTTACTGAGAGGGGAGGGGTGAATCAGTAACACTTAAATCTTTTAATTCATTTCTGCACTTGCATATATTAAACCATTCATTCATTTAATCTACTGCATGCATGAAAATATAATCATTCACAACACATAACACAAAGATTTGGTGACCCAGAAACCTTCCAAATAGAAAGTAAAACTGGGGTGGGGATGGTACCCACAAAACTTTGGTACTGCAGTAAAAGTTGGCCGGTTAAGGCTTACAATGATCACTTTTGATGATCTGCCCTGTTAGAAGCAAATTTGGACTGCTAGGTCCACCTTGTTAGAGGATTTACAAACATACAATGAAGTATGCACTCGGTTAAGAGATTTACAAAAGACTGTTAAGTCTACCCGGTAAAAGGATTTACAAACTGATTCAACTGTTAGGATGAAACAGTAGATCTTGACTTACAACTTTATTGCTAATAAGATCCTTTGAGTATTGATCTCCTTCTGAGATAGATATGTCAATTCTGCTCCTTTACTGACTCTGCGAAAATGTTCCGGTCTGCTGCCTTAATGCAGTTTCTGCTCTGCTCCTTTTAATTTCGCATATCCATACATCTTACATACATACTACAGATGGTATAATACATTACATATATATACCGTCCATAATTACATTTACATTTCATAAAGTCGGCCTCATACAAATTAATAACATAAACTCATTCTTAAGTCGGCCTTACATAGGTGAACAAAATATTACTGAGTCGGTAGATACTCGGTTCCTCAAGCTGGCTCGGTGATCTTCTGATACATGGCGTCCACTACAGTACTCGGCATTGTCATGCTCTCAGTAAGAGTAGAAGCTCGGTCCATACTTGTCCCGAAGTGTAGCTTAGAACTCGGTAGCTGTGGTGACTTGGTAGATATAGTGTCACTCGGTAACCATTGGTGACTCGGTTTGAACTGACTTCTCGGTAACTGCTATTTGTCTCATATGCTCGGTGACAGTCTTACTGCTCGGTTTGAACTGTTTAATTGGTGAGCTTTGCTGAATGCTCGGTATAGGCTGTGGACTGAGTGATGAGCTCGGTAACATTCAAAATCGAATAAGTGTTTTCACTAAGTGTATTCACTAATGACAAATATATCATTATTCCAACAATCTCCCCCTTTGGCATTAGTGACAAAAACACTTATGAGACAAAAATGAATCTGTCATGCTGACTTGATTCTTCAAAATTGATACCAATTGTAGATTGCTGTATATACCTGTATATCTCACTGTACATAACTCCCCCATAGAATATACATATAATTCTATACACTTATCTCTATACCAATTGTTATTTACATTCTCCCTTGATCATTCTCCCTTTGTCTCTAATATGTTCCATATTCTCCCCCTTTTTGACAATAATGCCAAAGAATAGATAACTCAAATAGAAATATTAAAGTGTGAGATAAACTCTGAATGTACTTGTTTGATATGAGCCAAGGTCTTATCCCAATTTTCTTGCAAAATTGTGCAAATAGACAATGCAACTTGAACTTTGGCTGATAGTTCAATTACATGCTCTGCAACTGAAAAACTGTTATCATGGATCAATGTTTTGGAATGTGTAATGTGTTTCTGCATTGTATCCATGTTAGGAAGGATCATATTCTGAATATCTAACAATGTAGACCGGATCCTTGCATCTTCCCTGAGCAATTCTGATTGCTTATCTAATAGGAATCTGATGTTTGAATGGTGAGTTGAGCTTGAGCTGGGGTCAAGCTGCAACTGTTGTGCACTTACTTTCAGATCATCATCAATTTTCTTCAGTTGATCTCTGATTCCTTTTGTGAACTCGGTAACATCACATAACTTTGCACAAAATGAAGTTATATTATTAAAAGAATTTTCTAACTTGGCCAAAATAGTGGTCAATTCAACTTGTTTTATTGCTATCTGCTGAGCAATGTGCTCAAGCACCTTGTTATCAAATTTCTTCTCAGTTCTTTCTATCAGTTTCTCTTCTCCTGATGAGTCCTCATTGAATCTGTTCACAGCCTCTTCGAGTTGTAGCAAAATGTGTTGAGAGGGATCAACTTTTATACCTAAGGCATCTGTGAGAATGGTCTTTGCACCATTTATGATGTTGAATTCCCTGTCTCTCTCACTTCTTAGTTGTTTTTGTTTTGCTTTCTGTTCTAACAACTGGCTAATCAATCTCATTTCATCAATTGATGCAGTATTGAGGTCTATTTGTGGAATGACAATCTCTTTATCCAGATCTATATCATCCTCTATAGCCTTGCCGGTAAGCAGAAGTTTTAAAGGTGTCTTTTGTATTACTTCTGTGCTTACTTCCTTATCTTTTGATGTAGTTACAATGGTTGATGAGGTTGGAGTAGCTATTATAACTGGAATGGGATTTACTAGAGGAAGACTCATGGATGTACCGACTGTTCCCAAAATTGATGTACATACAGGAGTGCTGATTGGTGTGATCATTTATGCTAAGGAATGTGTCAAAACTGGAGAGGTTGTAAAACTTACTATACATGCTGCAGGAGAAGTTGTGATCTCAGTGACTGAAGTAGTCACTTGTTGCTCGGTAGAGGCAACACTCTGCATCCCGGTAGATAATGACATGCTCTGCAGCTCGGTGGATGAGGTAACTGTTGGGGTCTGGAGCTGAGAGGTGATTGGCAAGGATTGAGCAATAGATGTAGCTACTGTGCTCACAATCCTGCTGGCTGAAGCTGATGATGCAACGCCTTTCTGCGGTGAGTGAGGAAGAGATGCAATGACTTCTGCTGCTACCTGTTCAGGATCATCTTCTTCATCACCTATTATCACCGTGTCTTCTTCATCACCTATTATTACCGTGTCACCTTCTTCCTCAGCTGCTTCTTCTTCTTCCTTCTCCTCTTCATCCTCTTCATCATCTTTATCACCCTCAATTGTTACCGTGGGGTCAGATGGCATTGGCAGCTTATATATCCTTTTCCACACAATTGTGGCATTATTTACTATTGCTTCTATCTACTTGGAGAGAACTAAGAAGGTATGAAACCTAAGTGTCATTTGGTGTTCATTCTCCTTTAATGCCTCTTTTACTTCTTTATATGTCAGGTTCGGTAACAACTATTTTAAGGTTTGTGCATAAATGTCTTTGACAGTTTGCACTGCTGAAGTCCATCTTGGTCTAATCCTGACTAGAAGCTCATTTGGAATTTGAGAATTGATATCATCTGGGGTATATTTTCATTTACCCATTTTGTTCAGTAAAAGCTCCTCGATCTGCATTTTTTCTGCATCTGATCTGCTTTCATACTTCAGTGCCTTGAAGTTAGACATGCCAGATCCTTGTTCCAACTGTTTCAATTTTTCTTCGAAGGTAGGAGGGGGTTTCTTGAATACAACTTCACTTTCTTTCTGCCCTTTCCTGGTTCTCCTTGTGAACACTGCAGTTTTAAGTTTAGGCTTGGTGATTACTACTTTGCCTTTCTTCTTTGGTGTTTCTGCTTCCTCTTCTGATTCCTCTTCTATTTCTTCTGTTTCTTTAGCTGCCTTTCTCTTGGTACTGGTGATGGCCTTTGGAAGCTTGATTTCAAGCTCAATTCTGGCTTTGGCCTCATCATAAGTGCCAAATGCAGGGGTGTTGGGAATGGCTGGTTCATTTATCAGGGCTTCTATTATATCCCTTGCTTCATCTATGTTAATTTCATAGGGCAATGGTTTTACCCATGCCACTCAGGGTATGGCTGCCTGGATGTAAACTTTATCACAGTCTACCATGAAACATATATCATCCTTGTAATCTTTTACCAACTTAGGAGGAATCCTGAACCTGTTGTTCATTTTGTCCTTAAATTCTTCAAAATAATTATCCATTACTGTCTCAAAATTCTGACCTATTTCTGCTATAAACTCATTTATCTGATACAAAATTGGAGTATCCTTCCTCCATACTACTGTGACTTTAGAAGGGAAAAAGTTTTGTACATAGAAAAATATACAAATCAACAAAGAACTGAATTTGCATGGATTATTCTTTGATGTCCTTATACTATCCATGTTCTTGTTGAATTGTGTTAGTAAAACCTCTGCTAGGTCAAAATCCATGTTCTTCTTTACTACCTTGTAGGCAAGGTCTACTGCCTCACATGCCGCACTATTTAGCCTACTGGAACTATACAGCTTATATGCAATGATAATAATACCAAATTTAAGTTCAACATCAGATACATTGTTAATTTTCAATCCTCTGCCATCCCACTCGGCAAGAGTTAACTCCTGCAGTTCATCCCGACCTAGGGTTTTAGTGGATTTTTCTTTGTCTGACATCGATAAACCTGTGATTCTATGAATCATCTTCTTTGTTATTAAGATAGGTTGATCTAACCATAGTTGCCCATCATGTACACGGCTCAATACATACCTAATCCATTTCACTTAAAAATTTCTTGGTAGGTGTGGGATATGGGTCAAACCTTTGATTTCCAAATGTCTATGCTCGGGTTTTAGGGTTTTGTCAACACATACCTGACTTAGGGCATTGTCCATTTCTAAAGTCCCTAACTCCTGAATAGTGCATTTGAAATGAGTACGAATGTCATTGATAAGAAGTACCTTGGAAGGAATTCTGGACTGTGCTCCACTTGGGTCGAGTGATTCTGCAATTGCTAGAACGAGTTTGAAGTTCGGCGTTGTCCATTTAACTCCTTTCACTAACATATTGGAAGTCTTCTTCACCTTGCTCCTGCTAGTGGTGCTAGTGGAAGTCATTGCTGAATGGAACGAGTTCTTTTTAGATCCTTCGCTGCAAATTTGTCTTAAATCTCCTTAAGCACTTTGAAAACCTAAGCTCTTCGAATGCTAAATAACGCGGTGAAGAATGAAGTCGATTTTGCCCTTTTTATTAAAATTCTATCATTAATGCTTGATAAGTGGGTAGGTGAGATGACTTAATGACTTTAGCGATTGCTCAGTAAGACTGACCTAACTCGGTAAGGTCTGCAGTTTTACCATGCTCGGTAACATTCAACTCGGTAAGTGACTTTTCTGTATGTATCAGAAATACTGATTTCATCGATTATGCTTTTGTATTTTGGAACTGCTTATGGTAAGGCTTTGAAAATGCAGTTCCTTATCTTCTTTAATGGATCTAATTTGTAATGGTGGGGTCACCTAATTCTTGAGTGACAGGACCATTGCTTGAATTATCCTGCTTGGTAGATTTAGGAACCCACTGTTGTCTCATCTGTTTCCGAATGTTGTCAGCTTTAGCTTTCTTTTCATCTTCAACCTTCTTTGTGTTCATGCAGTTCTTGGCTATATGTCCGAGTTCAGTGCATGTATAACATCTTATAGTTGTATCTTTCTTCCTTAGATGATGCCTTGTACAATTCATCCCAATGTGTCCATATTCTCCACAATAATGACATCTGCACCAGGTATTGTAATCCCAACCAAATATTGCTTTGACAATTTGTTTTGCTAGAGTGAATGTCTTTGTTCTACATTCTGATGCCTTGTGACCTTGTTTCTTGCATTTGTGAAATTTGCCTTCAAATTTTGGTTTTTCCTTGCATTCACTAGCCTTGTGACCATGCTGATTACAGCTGTAGCATTTGCCTTTGAATCTTGTCTTTCCATTGCTCCAACATTTGTTTGATGTGTGACCTATCTTACCACAGTAATTGCATGTAGGTCTTTGATTTCTTTGGCTACCTTGCTCGGAAGATTCACCTTCTTCATTGTAACCAAGACCAGCATTACCTTTTTGTTTGTGAAGATTTTGCTCATTTAATTGATCCAAGTCTGTTTGAGATTTCATCATCCTTTCATTTGCTTGCTTTTGAATATCTAGCTCATTTTTCAAACTTTCATTCTGTTCTTTGAGAATTCTGATCTCTTCATTTGCATTGGAGAGTTGCTCGGTGAGATCTTCATGCTGTACAATTTCATTGTTTCTTCCTTCTATTTCATTTTGCATTTTATTCCTCTGTTCCAAGATTTCACAAAATCTTGCAGACTGAATTTCCTGTTCTCTTCTTAGCATCCTTACTTCTTTTTGCAGTAATCCATTTTTTTTCTAGGAGTTCTTTGATTGCATTGTTTGCTTCATCTACTTCATTTGAACTGCTTGTAGGAAAGAGATCTTCAATTTTTGTTTCAACATACTCATGATCATTTATTTCTTTTGCTAGTTCCTTTCTTCTTTTTAGGGATTGGGAAAGATGTTCTCTTGCTTCTTTGAGTTGTGCTGTGGCCATTTCCAGATCTAGCTTTTCATTCTCAATAGCTTTGTCAAGTCTGAATATCTCCATTGTCTTGATCTTTTCTCAAGCTGTCAAACTTTTACTCTGAGAACCACAAAGCTCTGATACCAATTGTTGGAAATATTCAGGACTAACCAAGTTACTGAGAGGGGAGGGGTGAATCAGTAACACTTAAATCTTTTAATTCATTTCTGCACTTGCATATATTAAACCATTCATTCATTTAATCTACTGCATGCATGAAAATATAATCATTCACAACACATAACACAAAGATTTGGTGACCTAGAAACCTTCCAAATAGAAAGTAAAACTGGGGTGGGGATGGTACCCACAAAACTTTGGTACTGCAGTAAAACTTGGCCGGTTAAGGCTTACAATGATCACTTCTGATGATCTGCCCTGTTAGAAGCAAATTTGGACTGCTAGGTCCACCTTGTTAGAGGATTTACAAACATACAATGAAGTATGCACTTGGTTAAGAGATTTACAAAAGACTGTTAAGTCTACCCGGTAAAAGGATTTACAAACTGATTCAACTGTTAGGATGAAATAGTAGATCTTGACTTACAATTTTATTGCTGATAAGATCCTTTGAGTATTGATCTCCTTCTGAGATAGATATGTCGATTCTGCTCCTTTACTGACTCTGCGAAAATGTTCTGGTCTGCTGCCTTAATGCAGTTTCTGCTCTGCTCCTTTTAATTTTGCATATCCATACATCTTACATACATACTATAGATGGTATAATACATTACATATATATACCATCCATAATTACATTTACATTTCATAAAGTCGGCCTCATACAAATTAAT
The DNA here is from genome assembly GCF_030272615.1 of Cryptomeria japonica. NCBI lineage: Eukaryota > Viridiplantae > Streptophyta > Pinopsida > Cupressales > Cupressaceae > Cryptomeria > Cryptomeria japonica. The sequence continues at coordinate 486,480,907 of NC_081409.1, forward strand.
AACATAAACTCATTCTTAAGTCGGCCTTACATAGGTGAACAAAATATTACTGAGTCGGTAGATACTCGGTTCCTCAAGCTGGCTCGGTGATCTTCTGATACACGACGTCCACTACAGTACTCGGCATCGTCATGCTCTCGGTAAGAGTAGAAGCTCGGTCCATACTTGTCCCGAAGTGTAGCTTGGAACTCGGTAGCTGTGGTGACTCGGTAGATATAGTGTCACTCGGTAACCATTGGTGACTTGGTTTGAACTGACTTCTCGGTAACTGCTGTTTGTCTCATATGCTCGGTGACAGTCTTACTACTCGGTTTGAACTGTTTAATCGGTGAGCTTTGCTGAATGCTCGGTATAGGCTGTGGACTGAGTGATGAGCTCGGTAACATTCAAAATCGAATAAGTGTTTTCACTAAGTGTATTCACTAATGACAAATATATCATTATTCCAACAATTTTCATGTCCACCTTAGGGTGTTTTTCATCTATTCTGACCTATCCTACCCTTGTCCCCCCTTTTTTAGGTCCTTTGCATGCAGTTTTGAACCTAAATTGAGTCTTACATGCACAATTGCGCTTGTGTCTTCACTCTTGCACTTGTGTCTTAACTCTTGCACTTGTGTCTTGACTCTTACGCTTGTGTACCCTCACACAAGAATAGAAGACCTCACACAAGTGCAGAAGACATGACACAAGTGCAGAATTAGACCACACAAGCGCAGAAGTCAGTTTCTGCATCCTCTGTGGGCCCTGCAATGTCCCGCAAGCAAGTCAAATTCATGAAATTGAAAACATGGGTTTTTGAGATCCATATCACTGCTCCCACATCATCCAATCATTTGTACATGTGTACACATTCTCCGAGGTGATCTACCATTTGAATGTTCACCATCTCTCTGCAAGTGTCCTTTTCCAGAGCAACAAATCCTCTTCTTGGGCTAGTGCAAATGAGCAATTTTTCACCCTCTTGGTCTCATTTATAGCTCTTTGTCATTGCATAGATGGACGTGCATCCTCTCCATCTTATGTTGGTCACAGCCTTGTGCCCTTTCAATTGCTTGTCCTTCTTGTATCCGATCTCTGATTGTCATTCCGTTCGATCTTATCATTTTTATCGATCAATTGGCCTCTTTTCTGCATGTTTCCGGCCAATTCCTCGTGGGGGCATGCATATGTCATTGTCATTGTCTGGGGCATTTTCATTATTTTTCTTTGAAACAACGCTTAAAATCGCATTGTCTCAAAGAGGGGCAAAATGTAGACACCTAAAAATGGTCAACGCTTGCGGAATCATACTTTAACATTTGCGCATTGCCTCATTTTAGGTTTTTGCATCGCATTAACATTTCTCCTACGATTCGCACTTGATCTTTATCATTTACGAGCATCAAGACATTCTTCTATATTCTTCATTCATCTCATCTTCGAATTTGGTCTTGTCGACAACAATCTTTAATCATGATTTTGGTCGATCTTTGTCCTTTTGTCAATCTTGTCATATTGCGATCGATTCGTCATCGATCCTTGTCCTTTTTCAATCATGTCAATTTGGTCAATTTGTCATTGATTTTTGTCAACCAATCTCAATCAAATCATTTATCAACACTGGTCATTTATCAATTCAAAATCATGATCGAATCGACATTAATTATCTATCATCAAGACCTAATTGTCATCCTTGCATTTCTAATTCATCTTCCAAGGTTTTATGATTTATTCATTTAATCTTGTTTGGCATTTTCCCTCTAGGTTAAATAATTTATTTATTTATCCTAAGTCTTCTTGTCACAATTAAATGTTTATTTAATTGGCTAATTAATTCCTCCTATTTTTGTAAATTAATTAATGAATGAGAAATTATTAATTAATTTACCTATTTTTCATCAATTTTCTAATTTCCAAGTCATCATTTCCAACCTAATTTTCTAAATTCTCCTATATTCCTAAATGTCTATTTCTATTTCAAATTCTTGTCATAAATCTTTGCATAGCAATTTGTCATAAATTGTCATAAATTGTCATAAATCCTTGCATAGCAATTTGTCATAGACATGTCATAATTTTGCTATTCTTGATTTGAATTTCCATTCGAATCACTATCATGCTAATCTTGTCATCTCTCCAATTCTTCTATAAATTGGATGAATTTCTTCAATCAAACCCCTTGATCCTTGATCCTTAATCCCGAATCCCTAATCAAACTATCGAACTTATGCTTCTAGTACTCTTGATCAACAAACCAATATCAATCTTGCTTTCAATTGTATGTTGTGCACTTGTAGGTGAGATCCACAAATCCATTTGAAGAGGAAAGAAGAACAATGGAGCCGCATGGAAGAAGCATCCAAATCATCATCTGGTTTGCATGAATATTTGCTTTTGAATGCTTTGTTTTTATGTCTCTATTGAGTGTGCTTAGGATTAGATCATTGCAATGTGTGTTTGGGATTGAGCTAATAATGAATAATATGTCCTTTTATATATATTGCTTTGATGATTCCTAATTCTGATGCTACATTAATTGGTGAACCTGACGTGAAAAACTAACCTTCTAACCTCTTTATGGTGTTTTGAGTGCTCTCAAGTTGATTTGCAGGCCAAAAAACCCAAAAACAGGGTCGTGCAGGGTATTCTGGAGACTCCTGCGCCTGTGTGATGCAACCTGTGCCTGTGTTGAGCATTCTACGCTTGTGTAGGTGACATTCTACGCTTGTGTCATGGGTTCTGCGCCTGTGTCATGAGTTCTGCACTTGTGTAAAGTCCAGAACAGGGGTAAAAAAATGCAGTGTTTACTTGAAATTTTTGGTGTTTTTGCATTATGTTTTTTGTGCTTTGGATTTTGGTACTAATTATTTGTGCAGAATCTTGGCATACGCATGGCAAAGACTATAAATCAAACTACTAACATGTGTTATGCAGAATCGATGGTCAAAGACAACAAATCAAACCTCTAACTTGGGTTTTGCAGGTTGCCTTGGAGAAACAACCAAACTGTGTGTTTGAGATTTTTAATTAGGCACTTAGTGATTTATAAGTAGGTTGGAATGAACATGTTTTTGATTTGATTGTTGAGTTTGACATTGGAGTAGGAGAGTATGCTCTCATCCTTTTAGGGTGATCAGAAATCCAGATCTTCAATACCATGCTCATGTCTTTGATTGTTTGTCACCCTTAGAGGGCCTGCCTTCCCGACCACTTTGCTTTTGCAAGCAAGTGATAATCGTGAGAAGGGAATGACCCAAAGTGAGTACGGCTAGAATTCCTTGGCATTCTAACTCACTATAAACAAATACCTGATGAGCGAAAGCTTTGAAGGAAGTGTTACGTGGGAATTGTAGTTACTTGGGAAGTGATGACCCTTGGACTCTTTCTCATATCAACATCTAAGTAGGGCCTCTTGGTCTAAATCGTGCTTGCACGACTACATTTTTTTGGTATCTTGATGGGCTTAATGTCTCAATCATGCTTGCGTGACATCAAGGAGTAACGCTTAACAGAAATCCTTACTAAACACCTTGTTTTTAGAGGCCAAAAACCCTTCTAGTTGCTTGAGAAGGACAAATTCGGATACTTGGAAGAGATACTAAGTTCGCCATGGGGAGATTCCATGGGGACTGCTGCTTGGCTGCCCTGAGAAGTGAGTGCTGTGGAGGGGAGCCCATGGGGTCAAGCATCTATGTATTCTCCTTGAATCCCATAATGAGTCTACCTCTCAAGTACCTAATGCCCTTGCCTACCATAAGAAATGTGTGAATGAGCATGATTGTCTTGAGTCTAAGTTGAAGTATCTTGTCTTCTTTGCTTGTCAAAAGTTGAATTGCATATCATTTCAAAAGCAAAAACAAATTGATTCAAAACATAAGATTAAACACAAGAGATATTCATCCAACAAAGGTCCAAAAAATCTTCAAAAAACACCTTCAAACATGGTTGTCATAAATTCCTAAATGTCTATTTCTATTTCAAATTCTTGTCATAAATCTTTGCATAGCAATTTGTCATAAATTGTCATAAATTGTCATAAATCCTTGCATAGCAATTTGTCATAGACATGTCATAATTTTGCTATTCTTGATTTGAATTTCCATTCGAATCACTATCATGCTAATCTTGTCATCTCTCCAATTCTTCTATAAATTGGATGAATTTCTTCAATCAAACCCCTTGATCCTTGATCCTTAATCCCGAATCCCTAATCAAACTATCGAACTTATGCTTCTAGTACTCTTGATCAACAAACCAATATCAATCTTGCTTTCAATTGTATGTTGTGCACTTGTAGGTGAGATCCACAAATCCATTTGAAGAGGAAAGAAGAACAATGGAGCCGCATGGAAGAAGCATCCAAATCATCATCTAGTTTGCATGAATATTTGCTTTTGAATGCTTTGTTTTTATGTCTCTATTGAGTGTGCTTAGGATTAGATCATTGCAATGTGTGTTTGGGATTGAGCTAATAATGAATAATATGTCCTTTTATATATATTGCTTTGATGATTCCTAATTCCGATGCTACAGATATGTTGAAGATAGATCTGATGCATACTCAAAATGACTCGAATGAACTAATGAGACAAAAAGAGATCTTGGAAAGGGAATTGGAAACTACAAATAAACACAAAGAAAAATTCAAGAAAAGCTCAGAAGAACTTGGTAGCTTATTGAAGAATCAAAAACCCAAAGGTGACACTTCTAGAGTTGGATTTGAAGTTGGAGAAAGCTCCAATACTACAAATACCTAGGATCAAAGCAAACTGGTAAGACCCTCTAATACTTACAAATTCAATGGAAAATGCTTTAACTATAATAAATATGGTCATAGGGCAAATGAATGTAGATCTACAAATTATCAGAACATCAATCCTCCCACCGGTCAATGCACCAAATGCAACAAAATTGGTCATAACTCTAAAAATTGCAGAATGAATGTAAGCTGTTATGTTTGTGGAAGATTTGGTCATTTATCAAATAAATGCAGAACACGAACTGGCATAGGTTATGGGAAAGCTATTCAAAAAAATAATGTAACTTGTTATGCATGTAACAAGATTGGTCATATTGCTAAATTCTGTAGAAGTAAAGGTACACCGGTAGATAACAAAAGTACTAGCTTGAAAGGTAAAGAAAAGGTTGAAGAGGTTAAGCTAGAATTTTCAAAACAATGGATTAGAAAAGGTGATCTAAATATTGGGGTTACTCCTCCACCGATAGAACCAACAAATGCTTCATCGGCAGGACAATATGATTCTCCACTAGCAGGACAGAGCAATGGTCCACTGACAGGATGTTCTTCATCAAATTGAAGAAAATTATCTTGAGGGTTTGGCAATTTAATGACACATGTGCTATTATTCCCTCGGTTAGAGAAAAGAAGTTGAAAATCCTTCATTACCAGCAAATAAAGTTGAGTTAATACATTTCTGACAAACAATTAATGTGCTAGGTGGTAGAAAAGACTTTATAAAATAAGGTTTTTGGCTCCATTTCATTTCACTGTGAATTCAAACCTTCAGAGAGCGCGAAGATTTCTGAGCTAAGGTATTCTGAGCAAAGAGGCAAAGCACTTCAGCAATCAGTCCATCCAAAGGCAGAAAAAGGTATTTATCATCATGGCATGCTCCTCTGCACCTGAATTCATAGCAAACCCTACAGTAGTCGAGGTTTTAAAATGACCTAGGCTTGTGTTTCAGCTAGTTCCCGAGGTAGCTAAGAAAGATGACAACACAGGTGCTTTTTCCCAAATTCCAAAGGGTGTTGTTTATGCAGAAGATCCTAGAATGTATATTCATTACAACATAGAAGAATTAGGTGATGAAGAAATCAAAAACATGTATAAATCTGTTATATGTGACAATGCCAGAAATGTGAAACCTGAACATAAAATTGTTGAAACCCTAGGATTCACTGAAATCCTCTGCATTCCTGAATTTCCCAAGGAAGTAGTTAGGATAGTTCTTAGCAGGGTACATGGCTCATTATTTTGGCTTGACTCAGTGCATAAAATTACAAAGGTACCTGTGAAATTAGTAACAGGGTTACCTTCCACCGGTACCAGACCCAACAAAACCAAGAAGGTGTCCAATGACCTAGTAGTGAAACGAACTGGTGCAACATTCGATAAAAGATCATTGATGGTTAATGATGTGACCGATACAAATGTGAGATTCATTAGCATGATTGTAGGTTACAAAGCAACTCATGCAAATAGGCTTAACTCTGTTTCCAGTTTATGCATAAAGAGTGCTTATGACATGGTTAAGGACAGTGTGAAAATTGACATCTGTGAATGGTTAAAAGATGAGTTAATTGACAGTTTGGCAAAAATCAAGAAGGATAAGAAAGGAACCTTTAAATTTGGAAATTTACTTGTATGATTAATGCTACATATAACCAAACAGGCTCCTAGTATAGGCAACAAGGATTTTGGATTTGACATACCAGTATGAAAACAATTGTCTAACTTATTCAACAACATGGGTGAAAACAAAGAAAAGAATATCCATGAGTATTTTCAAGCACTAAAGGTCAAAATGAATAAGAGGATCAGACTATCATAGGAAATTGTCAACAAATACAAGGATGATATATGATTTGTAATAAAAAAGGATGAGATCTGGATGGAAGCAGTCATCCCAAGAACAATCTGGGTTACAGAAATGGGGTATGAAATAGATGACCACATAGTGGAAACTTATGCCAAAGCACTTCTGGAAGCCCCCAATGAACCAAAGGAAGAAGTATTTGGTAGTGCTGAGCACATTGAAAGTCAAATTCAATCTAAAAAGAGAGTAAAGAAAGTTGAGGCATCTGTGAGGAAACGAAGAAGGCAAGCAAAAGCCTTAAAAGATGATGTATTAAAGAAAACCAGCATAATAGAAGAAGAGTTGGAGCCCAATAGCCTGAAACCCATCTATCACTGGTAGATACCTCCTCAGAAGGAGATATGCCAGCAACTTTCAAAAGAGTTGTTAGGAAAAGAGACCCCTCACCGGTATCCACTCCTTCACCTAGAAGGACAAGATAGAAGCAACAAGCTGTAAGGTCTCCAGTCAAGAAAGCCACACCTAAGAAAAAGCTGACCCCCAAAAAGAAGAAGAAGACAGACACTGACTTGGCCCCTTTTGACATATTACTGAATGAAATCACAGAGGAAGGTAAATTGAAAAACATAGGGAAAATCTATGACACCCTATCAGAAGATGAGAAAGGACAAGTTGAGGAAAGTGTTATACTACACATGGACATGTATAGAAAGTTTTTGATGCAAGTCCTAAATGAAATTCCTGATGAATTATATAAAAGACTTCGGCTAGAAGGCAAGGAATAATTGAGTTGGATAAGAAAATTAAAATAGAAAAATTACTTGCAGTATACCCAGTAAACTCACCTAAGGAAATTGATGATTTGATAGCTCAGGCCAACTGGACAGTCTTTTCCACTATACACCAGCAAATATCATTAATGGCAGGTAGAGTTACTGAAGTTTCAACTGAAACAGAAGATGGTTGGGATAGATTCTTGGTTGAAAAAGAAAAACAAGAAGAATATATGAATCCCAAGCCCATTCTGGTATATCAAAAGGACAAAGGGAAAGGTAAAGTTGGTGGACCACCAAGTATCAAGATTAGAGACAACTTACCCCCACCTCCTTTAAATACTCCACTGGTAAAAACAACTATAGAAGATCAACTGGTAGCTAAGAGCATGGACACAGAGGATAACAATCCTAATCTTGAAGTCCTATATACTGTGAATGTTGATACTAAAAAAATCAACATAGTGGTAGATAAGGATACCAAAGATAAATCTGATAATAAAGAGCAACCGACAATAGGAAACCAAGAGCAACCAACAGCAGATTCAGAGAAAAAGATGGAATCTAGAACATAAACATAGCAACCAATAGAGCTAAAGGATCCAGAACAGATGCCACCGGTAAGAAATGATGCAGGAAAAACTGTGCTTAAAGAGATGGAGACACAAACAGACCTACCAGAGGTCAATACCAGCATGGTCCCTTCCACCGGCACTTAGTTTACTGGGTCACCATCAAATGTAACAGAGGTATTGCTCGAATCTATCAAGAAAATAACTGATTATAGCTCACAAGCCTATAAAGCAATAGATGATTCAATTCTAGTTTTGAAATTAATAGCTCCAAATTGTAATATAGCCAACAAAGATTCTTTAGGCTAGTTGGATACACTTTGTAAATATATTTCTAGAAATTTTGAGCAAACAAAGGTAGAAACTATAAAGGAAAGTGTAGAAAAAGAGAAACAAAAATTCTTTGAGGAAGGAATAAAGAAGTGTAACAAGGAATTTGACACACTTCTACCGGAACTGTGCAATTTATTGAAAGAGTACAAAACTCTGTATAAAGACACTTGTAAGATAAAAATTTTGACCACGGATGTAGACAAAAAGATGAGCAAGGTACAGGAAGAGAGCAATAAACTTACTGATAATTTTGTTAACTCACTCGATACATTATCAGTTTTTGAGGAAAAGATAACAAATTTTGAGGAAGAATTGCTCAAATTAGAAAGAGAAAAAGAGAAAATAATAAACAAGGAAATTTTTTTGAGATCTAAACTAAGTCCAAGATTGGACTATTTAGCATCTCTGTGTAAGGAAATCTCAGAGGCACTAACACAGGGTAGCAAAACACTGGTAGAGCACTTGCAGCATCTCACCAGTATAGTACACAGAACTGACATAGCAATAAAGGAGAGCAAGAAGTTTATGGATGGTATAAACTTAATTTTGGGAGATATTCTTCAGATAATAACTACCCAACTACAAGGTTGAGGTTATGAATTGGTACAACTACAAATCTACTAACCTTTGTCATTGATGCCAAAGGGGGAGTAGTAGATGAGAAAATTCAAAACACAGGGATCACATGCTCAGGGGGAGCCCTCATATTTTTGGTAACATTTTTTTGGTATACACATTTTTGGATATCTTTTTGAAATTTCTCATGAGTGTTGCCATCAATGCCAAAGGGGGAGATTGTTGGCATATAGACACTCCAATGAGACATTGTGTGCGATTGAAGGTTTTGTCATTGATGGCAACCTTGCAATCCTATGGCACCGGCAAGACATTATACCGGCAAAGCATTACACAGGCAACCTTGCAATCCTATGGCACCGGCAAGACATTATACCAACAAAGCATTACTCAAACAATAGTGCTCCAGCATCAACAAAATCAATCTACATCAGCACTGGCATAGAAGGAAATATGTGCACCGGCATAGAAGGAAATATGTATACTGGCACAGAGGCCGACAGGATTTTTGATATGTAATATTTTGTTTATCATTGTAAGCCGACTTGGCAAATTGTAAAATGACTCTTGTATATAAAAGAGATCATTGTAGGCATTTGTAGGACATGGATAGAAAAAATAAATAAATTATAAGGCAGACCTAATGTGTGAATTGTAGGTCAAGGGTATATGTAAAGAATAGAGAAAGAACTGGTACTGAATCTGGCATTGAATATGCTATTATAAAGCAGTACAGAATATTGGATTTATGTAAATCCTCATTGTAAGTCAGTGTGACTTCTTGTTAAGCAGTGAGCTCTAGGCAGTTGGCCTTCTTGCATGTGCAGGCCCCTATTGTAAGTAATATTCTCTTATTGGCCAGTAAGTGAATATTGTGGGTCACAAATCCCACTGAGGTTTTTCCCACACCGGGTTTCCTCGTAAAACATCTTGTGTTATGGTGTTCTTTTCATGTGGATGCTTTTGATTCTGTTATTTGCATTAATTCTTGCATACTGGTATACTGTTACTTTATATTCTGCATATTCAGTTTTAAGAAAATTTCATAACCGGTCAAATACTGATTCACCCCCCCCTCTCAGTATATGTGGGAACCCTAACAATTTTTAGTGATGCTTTGAGCTCTAACCTAACTTACAACCAACTCATTATCTCCATGCACTCTTAAGGATTTTATCCCTCTTCTTTGTGTCATTTGGAGACCTAACATCAAGGCTTCATACTCAGCCACATTGTTAGTGCAACTAAAATGAAGTCTAAATGAAAAGTAATATTTCTTTCCTTTAGGAGAAATGAGTAACACATCAGCCCCTACACCATTTTTTTTTCATCATCCATCAAAAAACATATCCCACAATCTCTTATAATCACTGAATTCTTTGGTGAGATTAGGAATAAAGGTATCTTCTTCATGGATGTAATAGGTACCAAGGTATGTATCAATAACATAACCTATTGGGTCAAACTGAAAAAGCATTAGCCCACCCATCAAGTAGGCAATCAAGGACCTCCTCCAATTGATTTGCAGGTTCTCTGATTGCATCATCCTCTTTTTCCTCATGGAGGGAGCAATTCATGTTTATGGAGCTTGGGGTATAGGGTTCAATATGGTGATTTGAAATAGGCTTTGCCTTAATGGTCACCTTTGTACCATACCTTGTCCTAAATAACATGTGAGACCAATTTGAGGATAGATATCCCCCTATCTTGGTAGAAAAATTACTTGATAAACAAATGGCAAAGTAAGCATGGAGGTTAATAACTGAAATATCCTGCAAAACACTATAACTTGGGTAGGCATGCAAGGTTAAATTTAGGTCCTTAATGACCCCTACTATCTCAATTTATGTGCCATCAAGTTGCACAACTCCTCTTGTCATAGGCTCATACTTGATTCCTATGCGCTCAACCACCTCCTTGGGCATAACTAAGCTATTGGCCCCACTATTTTTCATACAATTATGGACCAATTTATCCCCTATGATCAAAGACAGATAGAAAGGAGGAGTCTTATTGATTTTTCTAGAATTGTATGCCTCCATAGGTTGTACTAGACTTGTTGGAGTGGATGAGTTGCAACCTTTTGTTGTTACCTCTACAACATGGATGTCCTTCAAGGCCTCTTGGAGTAGGTCTCTCGAAGATGGGATAGAGAGTGCATAAAACATAGAAACATTAAGGCTAGCCTTCCTCATTTGTTCCACAATGCTAAAGGGAATGAAAGCTTTAGCAGGAACCTTTATGGTAGGAAGGTTAACTTTTGCCATTATAGAAGCCTTTGGCTACTCCCCTTTATTGACATTTTGAGTCTATTCCTCATCTTTGTTTGGAGTAGGTACCTTGTTTGGGTTATTTGGCATTGTATTTTGTATAACAGCCTGTGAAGCTTGCGTTGTTGTGGAAATTGCATCATTACACATAGCCCTTTTCTTTGACCTAGTCTTATTAGCCACATGGTCACTATTCATCTTATTTATACCACAAAAATCTTGCTCCTGCTAGTTCATAAAGGAAAAATCTCCTTGTGCATAATTTGGAAAATCACCAAATTTTTGTTGTCCTAAAGTAGTTCGTTCACCTTATCACTAAGGCTTAAGAGAGATCTCCATTTTGACATGTGATCTAATTGTGATGTCACATGCATTGGTTACACCATTATTTCTCTTGAGCAAAGATTATTCAGCATTGGAACTAATTCTTTTGAGGTACTTGCAACCACAAGGTTCAAACTATTCAAGGGCCTATCATTACTCCATTGATTTTCCCTCAAAAGTTTGACCTATTATGTTAATAATTCTGATTTTGTGTTCGATAAGTCTTATTAGACTATGACAACTATCTTTTGATTGAGACCAATTCATTTCCAAATGCCTACATCATGGCCTTAAGCTACTAAGTCTTTGAGGATGGTGGAGTTGGTGCAGATATAAGTAGCTAACTTGTGGATGCTACTAGTATAGGTGCCAAAGTAGGATGTTGTGTAGGAGCCTTTGGGAATAGGGGAATCGAAGGTCTAGAAGCTAATTTTCATGCCTATATTAAACAATTTTCTACTCATATGGCAGTGTCATATGCCCCTAGTAAATTTTCTCCTCCCATTGACTATATCATAGTGGCAATGTAACTATTTAGAGCCCTAAGGAAATATAAGAATGCATGGTTTTCAACATGGCTTCACCAACATTGGTATCCTATCCCAAGTCTTCTGAAATCTATGGTTGAACTCTCCCATGAACTCATGAGGCACTCTTTTAATAGTTGTCAACTGCTCTACTACTGATAAATAGTCACTCTTGTCCTCAAAATGCTTGCATAGTTTCTCTCCTAACATCCCAATTATGGATGGAGTTAGAGGCTAGTCCCCTATACCATTGTAGGGATTTTCCTTTAAAGGATGAGGCAAGAAGCCTTACTTCTATATTATCTTCTGTTACATCAAAAATAGTGCAAATGCTAGCTACATCTTGAATATACTTAACTGGAGTAACAAAGTTTTCTCCAATAAAAAAATGGTATGTCTTTTAAAGCAGCTACTAGGATGTCATCCTTTTCGACTAAAACCAAAGGACTACCACCATTAAAAGTGACAAAAGTATGGGCCCTAGAGACAACCATAGGAAACAATGTTCTATTGATGTGAATGGTAAGGCCTTTAGATTGTGATAGTCTTGTGAATGGAGGGGTAGAATGGGATCTTAGGGGTGTATATGCTACTTCTTAAGTAACCCGTAATAGGTGATAGTGAATGTCCACCTCCTATTCTTCTAGAACTAAAAATTGAAAACTCGATATAATTAAAATTACCTCTAGAATATGCTCTGGTTTAATCTTGGTATGAAAATGACAATTGGTTTGATCTTGGTTTGATCTGCAAGCTGTAAGACACAACACTTCAATTAGGTCATTACATGTATGGTTAGATAGATATAAGTATGAATAATAAAACCATAACAAATCAACCAATTTCCTTCTAAAAGATGTGAGTATAGACTTGCTCTCAGATTTGTATAAGCAATACCAGTGACTAGACTACATGAAGGAAAATGATTTAATCTATATGAGCATGATATTAAGCTATATGGATGCAAGATTATGCTAGATGGATGAATAGTAAGCTATATGAATTCAAGCAATCATAATTGAACTAAATATGGAAAAAGTTAAACTAAGATGCAATAATCTCAAAAATAGCAAGCACAATATCTTCAATGACTCTAGAGCAAAAACTGTATAATAACAATAAATCTCTAGGGTGTTTTGAATGAGGGATGAAGGCTGAATTTATAGAGAATCACAAGAGAGACCAATGGTCAAGATCAATTAGCAACGAGCAGTTGAGATTATTCAAGAAAAAAGAACAATTTAGGATAATTGAAATAATTGAGAGATCATCTTCACTTAACCTTGAGATAGATTCCAATTATAGTTTGATTGAAATGCATTTAGCTTATAAGTTTGAGTTTGCATTGGAGATAAAATTCAATTAATTCCATGCACTTTAGATAAAAATAGGTGATTCCATGTAATTTCTTTGATTTATTCAAGCAAAGAGTCTCTTCAATGCAACTGAACTTCTTTTCTTAAAAATCTTTAAGTTCCAATTTTAGAGAATGATTAATAATTCAATTAATTGCTTTTCTGATTTCAAGTTCTCAATTTAGAAGAAGAAATAATATCTCAAGTTTCATTTCTCTTTCAATTCAATTCTTTTATTTTATTTTCAATTTAACTCTTGCTTTGCATATTGATTCCTCTTTTCTAATAAATTAATTCCTTTTTTATGATTAAATGGTAAATTTATTTATTAATTAAATATGCTAGGATATTTAATAAATTAAACAGGATAATTGATCAAAATGATTTTCTTGGAATGATTTCTTTTTGTATTAAGCATCATATAATATCAATACAAAATTTAAAAGTCTTGGAGTCTTGGCTAGAGAACACATAGCCAGCTAGCGTTTTAGATCACATAGTGAAATAAAACCATGTCAGGAAGGACCACAGGCCATATTATGAGGCCATATACAAAGGATGTGGCTGAAATACAAAATTACAGAGATGGATGTCCCATAACCAAAATATAACATAGAGGATTGACAACTAACTAAATAGGAAGGAGGATTCAGGGCCATTATTGTCCCCCATGGGGGGAGCCATGCAGTCCATCCTAGCTCACCCTCACACCATACTAGCACATTTCCTTTGGTGAACTAGTCTTTGAAGGGGTGGGAAGGCAGACCTTCCAGTTCCAGCTTGATAAAATCCTCTCTTTACTGTCTTGCATCCATCTCCTGCATAAATCTCATTAGTGCTTGCTCAAAGTATGTCTTGTTGCTTCCCATACGGTCCCAAGTGAAGCCATGGGATAGTTCTTGGATGAAGACAAGAGTTGTTCCATTCTTCAACCATCTATCAAACTTGTCCTCATCCATTTGTAGAACCATAGTGACCTGCATATAAATAAGGTAACGAATGAGTCTCCTAAGAGATTCAGTGAGGTATCTACCCTTTCCAATAAACACATCATCATTCCTAGATTTACAAATGATCTAAAGAATTTCCAAAGAGAGAACATACCAAAAAAAATTAGCACATTTTTTGCCACCTCTAACATAACCAAGTACCACCTCTTCAATAGAAAGATGTTTATTATTAACTGAGATGCCAAACAATTTCCATACTTCTTTTGTAAAATGACATTCAAAGAAAATATAAGGCACAGACTCAGGGAGATGAAAGAGTTTACATAGAGGGGGTCGCCATTATTATCTTTAAGCGGAAGCTTGTGAAGCAAGAGTTTCCAGGCAAAAAATTTCTTTTTTGGTTCGGTCGGATTAGACCAGAATCTCAAGAGACTAGTGTGCCATTTTTTAGAATCCTAGGTGAGGTTCCAAACATTGTTGAGATGGGAAAGAATATCTTTAGAGTCAACAAGGGTAGAGTAGATCACTTTGGCCTTTATTAGAGGAAGGGGGAGCCATCTTTCCAACAGAGGGAGGAGCTTGGGGAGAGCAAGTAAGGGGTTCTTGGAATGATTTAATTAATCAAATAAATATTTAATTAATGTAGAATAATTCACTTGCCATGTGATATTTAATGGTTTAAGAGCTAATTAATTGTGTGCTCAAAGTTAATTTAATTGCCTTTGGTAGGACCTTGGTGATGTTGTCGAGATTAGGGGCCCATGGTTTAGGTGACCATTTTTAGGGTATTACATTTTCCACTCTTTGAATTAATGTGCGAGCAGTGCATTCGTTCAAAGAATAGTTGATGTCTAGGAGATACTAGTTATGAACTTGATTGATCATGAACCAGATGAAGAGGGAGGTTTTTAGCTTATTTTGAAGCGATGAAACTGAACAAAGTTGTTTAAAGTGATACCGATCCCAAACTTTATTGAACTAGGACCGATGAAGAGAAAAGATACTGAACTTGAACTTAATTGATCAGGAAGCGGATCTTACTAATCTAGAACTTGATTGAAGTAGATAGAGTGAGCGAAGATAAAATCAATCTTGAACTTGATGGATCAAGACACGATGAGAAAAGATAAATTGTCTAGCTTGATTTGAAGTGATGAAACTGAACACCTGCTTAGATTGAGTGTGTGGTCACAGATACTCTTTAAACTTTTGATTGAGTTTAAAGAGATAATCAGCTTGATGAAAAGCGATGAAACTGAGTAACGTTAAGAGACTGATTTAGATGAAGGTAGTATCAGTTTGAATTGAAGCAATGAAACTGATATGCCCCTAGCAATTAATTTGATTTAGATGATCGAGAGATCCCAACTTGATATGAAGTGATGAAGTTGAGATGCCCCTAGAGATAAGGTCTTGTTTGATTTTCTTTAGTTGAACAAATTTTTGCTTGACTTTTGATGAAGATTTGAAAATTTTCTTGACATTGAAGATGTGAGGTCATGAGGTCATAAGTATGCCCCCTCCGGAGAAAAATTGAAAGATAGCAAGGGTACATGATGTTAGGCAATTGTTGGTGATGATAATTACTTGAGCACAAAGATTGCATCAATGGAATCATTTGAAGATTTAGCGATGATTAATGAGAAATTGAGTTCAAATTGAAGAAAAGAATGAGCATTTGATGAAAGTGCTAAGTGATCTAAGTTGTGCAAAATTGACTAGAAGAATGATCTCGTATTTCAATTTTGATTCCAAAAATGGAATCAGGATAGGCAAATCATCTAAGGGTACAATTTTCATGTCCATCGGAGCAAGTTGAAAAATTAGGTTTTTGGCTATATAAGGGGTCCAAGTGTCATTTTTAATTCATTTTAACCTCTCCAAGTTTGAAATTTGAAAAGCCCTCTGCAGAGAAAATTGGTCATTCTAACTAGGAGCATCAATTTGAGCGTCAGAGACATCATAATTGATCATGGAACTACAAGCCAGCAGTAAGAGACTAATCTTTTGGCTTTTTATTTCATCAATTTTGATCTTTTGTTGAATTTTTTTGCTTTTTCATGGTGTTAAAAACCGGTCGGTGTCATTTTGTCATGAGAGATGATACTTTGTCTCTTACGACGAACTATTTTTTATTGTTTCATCAGTTTAGGCTATTAGTTTTATCATCTGGGACCTCCCCGCGTATTGTACGAGTGTTTGCTTGATAGACCATTTTATCGTGCGAGTGTCATTTTTTGTTGTATGGTAGTCTTTTGTCGTGTTGTATGAACTCCTAACTCATATGAGTTTCTGCTTAGGCTATGAAATGTCATATGAAAAATAGTGAGCATTTTTAAGGGTTCAAACATAAAAATTCAATTTTGTAATTGATGTATTTGGATTTTGTGTGATGTTTAATTTGTTGTGTAGCATAATTTGGATGATTTTCTGATGCTCTATTATTTGATTCTTGCAGGTTTGATTGCCACATGTCTTGTTTGGGTGTGTCTATCCTCCTACAATGAGGCTAGTCTGCAAGTTATTTGATATAGATAGAGCACATATTGATTTGTGTGGTTTTACTCACCTTTTATAGATGTCAAATATCCATGTGAATCATAGGATGCTTACTGCACTTGTTGAGCGGTTCCATTATGAGCATAACACCTTCCATTTACCAGTTGGGGAGATGACCATCACTCCAGAGGATGTTTACAGGATATTCAGGATTCCTTTTGCTAGGGATAAGGTTGATTACGATTCTACTCAGTGTCCTGGTATATTAGCCTTGAGACTCATATTTCATGATGAGGACATTCTTAAGCATGCCATGACATGGGATGTGATGATGGCTAGGTACAGTGAGAAGTTTCCACTGGCATGTGTCTTAGCAGGTTTCATTGGATGTTTCATCATGCCAGACAGGGGACAATAGCGACTTTTGTGTGGTTGGGCTAGGATTTTAGAGAGACTTTTGGATCATCCTAAGAGATTAGGGTGGGGTTCTTGTCTATTAGCCCACATGTATCATGAGATGCATGATATTATATATAGGGAGGGGAAGAGCATGGTAGTAGGTGTCTTGGTTCTATAAATATGGGCCTGGGAGCATATCCTAGTTTGTAGACCTATTGTGGATGATGCCAGAGATCCACACTAGTCGATCATTTATAGATATTCTGGATACATTACTCAGGCCCATTTGGGCAAGATAGAGTATTGGTGATGATAGCTTGATGATATGATCGTTGTTGTATGGAGACCATACAAGGGTCTTGAGTTGTGGGACAACTGGAGAGTTGTGTGGCATGAAATGTTCATGAATAGTCCTCTTATCGGCAGATCTATTACCATTATTGAGTGATTTGTTGTATCTCAGGTGATGATGTAGTATGGCAGGCCTTAGGGGATTTTATAGGAGTTCACCACCTACTCCTATTATGGGGATGAGGAGAGACGAGGATGGGCCCCTATGTTGTCATATACATTGAGCATGTAGGTGCTTGCTGGATTGCAATGACTTTGATGGGACTATCTAGAAGATATTGCAGATGCGGGGGTATTGCCCCAGTACAGGGATTGGTTTTAGGGTCATCCCTTTCTTAGATTTATGGATCCAGTTGAGCATGAGCCTCTCATAGAGGAGGATGAGGATGAGGACCCTACATAGGCACAAGTAGAGGGATAGGCATAGGGTCAGAGAGTGGCAAGTCCTAGGCGAGGAGGTGGTGATCCTAGTGCAAGCAGTAGTAGGGTACCAGATAGGGGGAGACAATAGCAGAGAGGGGAGGGTGACTCCCTTGAAGCTATTGGTGTGGGGGCTAGTGGTGCTAGGACAACGGAAGGTGGAGGAGAGGAGGAGTGAGTAGCTCCTAGAAAGGTGTGACTATAGAGGGATGAGTAGGGTGGAGATGGTGGTGGAGATGGAGGTGGTGATGGAGGTGGAGAGCCTATGAGGGAGTAGGGGGAAATTGATGCAACACGGTCTATGAGATCAAGATTAGCAAGTTTGCAGTCATAGTTGATAGTGGCTCGAACATAGCTTGCAGAGCGGGACTGACAACTGATGGAGGTTAGAGCTAAGCGCAATCGTCAGCTCATTGAGATGAGGGTAGAGAGAGATCAAAAGATTGTTGAGGTTAGGGTAGAGAGAGATTGATAGCTGGCTAAGGTCAGGGCAGAGGAAGATGCTTTGTAGTGGGAGGTTTTGCACCAGACAAGCCGAGCAGCTTATTATGTTGCAACTTATAGTGTAGCAGTTCCAATAGTGCAATAGGTTGTCCCATATTCTCAATATATGGCTCGATCAGACGGCACTTGGGCACCTAGGCAAGATGCTAGTCAGCAGGCTCTACCTCCACCACCTGACGATGAGGGAGAGGCAGAGAGCTAGATTTTTATAACTCTTAGATTTTATTATATACCCCATTTTTTTGTAGCCCATATGATTCTTACTCCGATGGGAGATTGTAGATGACAGTTGATATCATTTGTACCCTGAGACTTTTATTTGTACTCTGAGATATTTATGATGATATATACAAGATCTTGATTTGATTTCATCATACTTGTGTTGATTGATTTTTGAGATTTTTTTGTACATTCTTTATTCTATATGTATGCATATCTTTTCAATATGGATGTATGTAATGCAAATGAATATGGGTGTTTGTTTTTGTTTCTTTTCATATGCAAATAAATGATGAAAATGAGTAACTAGTAATGCAAATTTTTATTTTTCTATGCAATAATATGAATGCAAATATTTGTGTATAATGAAATGTATGGATCTATATAAGATGCTTATGTATGCAGCTAACAACTCAATATAGAAGTACTCAATCGAAGAAATGATGAAAAAGAAACCACTTGGCTAAGAAATGATGATGCTTCAAACTCTCATTCAGAAGATAAAGAGATCATTGGTATCATGTAGAAATCACTTGAAATGCACAAAATGCAAAATGAATGCAAACTAAACCTAGTCACTAGATTTGAAATGCTTAATTTTAATCACTGGGTGTGTTGAGCATCAAATTTGAATTAAGTAAAATATCTTGATTCATAAGATTGAATTACAAGAGCCTTCCATTTTTAGAAAAAAACCATTATTTTTATTGATATCATAATATTCCATAAGTTGTCAACCAAGTGTAATAGCATTCTATCGAAATATCCAAAATTCAAAAAGTATCGATGAGACCCAGTGATGTCTCATCGATATAAAAGGGATATCAAAGAAAAGGGAGTGCCGATGAACTCTAGAAAAGACTCATTGAAAGCGATGATTTCACCAACAAAAAGTATCAAAGAAAGTAGAGGTGGTCCTCACCGATGAGAAAAGGCTTTCGAAGAAACAATACCATCTATGCAAGATGAAAAAGACTCACCGAAAGAAATGCTCTCATCAAAAGAATGATATTGATCAGACAAAAGGAAGTTATGATGATAAAAGATATTGATGAAGATATGAGTTTCAAGGAAGCTAAAGGACATGTTACCAATATGCATGATTTTGCTGATACAACTTTATCAATGAAAAATTACTAATGAGCTCATCGATGAAAAGATGATAGCGGAAGCAAGTCATCAAAAGCAAAGAAGACTTTGATGAAATGACAGACCCGTTTATTGATGGGGTGTAGTGATGTTGATAGAAAGGGAGTTTCAATGGAAGGATAAAGGAAGTCACCGAAGCCCCAGGTCTCTTCGACATGAAACCTGACGGACATCAGAAATATATCGATGGGGAGATGGCTATAATGACCGAATGCAGCATTTTGATAAAGGGAGAAAATACATACTCGAAGTAATATTCAAAATAAAAGTATCATCAATAGAGACAAAGAGATCGATGGAATTAAAAATAAGGGATCGAAAGATATATTCTCATCAAAATGATTGCCACAAAAATTAGAAACAAATCCCTGGGAAGGTCACATCTCCATTAAATTCAAACATGTTCCCAAGTAACCGTTGTTAAAATGCCATTATTAACTGATCAAAGATGACATGAGGATTCTAAATAGAGATATTGTAATGAATAAAGATGACAAGTACATCAAGAACATGGGGGTGCTCAATTTGTTTATCTTCCAGTTTCTTAACAAAAAATATTAGTTAATGGTTATATGTTGAAAAGCCACAATGCTTGGTGATAATGTATACTCTCATATAAAGAAGGGAACTTTGGTAATGTGGGAAAGGATATCTAGCGAAGGAGTATATTATAGCCTCAGGCTTACGATTGTACTTTTTTGGCAAAGATATACTATAATCAGTCATTTTCCTTTGCGTTTTTGTTGTGGATTATTGCATTTTCTGTAGGCAGTTGCTTATGATATTATCTAAAAGGAGATAAGGTTATTCGCGTTCTTCGAGTGAAATTTTGTGTTTCATATTGTAGATTTGGATCAAAAAGATTTACTCATGAATTGTAATTGTTCCCTATATTTCTTCCTTAGATGGTCTCTTAAAAGTTAGGGTTAAATTCATTCAAGCAGTTTACAATATAGACACTGAAGTAGAGCTCATAAGAAATAGTAACTAACAGACTCATCGAGAGGGTGTGGGTTTAAAAAATGTCTCATAAGTTTACACAATAAGTCCTAAAGAAATGTAAAGACTTTGTAGCCCAAACAACAAAGAAAGGCACTAGTCATCTGTAGAATACAACTCATCAATTCACATTTCACTTTAAAAGTAATAGGAGTAGTTGAGTAGGAAATATAGAATAGACTAGCAATAGTGTATATACATAAATTTCAAGCACAAAGATTGAATAACTTCTACAACAACAATCTTGAACTCATCTTCTATATCCCCATCCTAGGAATTTATGCCATTCTGAGATAGGAGGAAATCAGATCAAGATACTTAATCTGTTATAAAAAGCATTAGTCATTGAAAACAACTAGTGAGTAGGAATACCCACTTAGGTCTTGCAGAGCCTAAAGTGGGAGAGTTAGTAATCAAATAGGTTCACTCTATAAGTTGGCCAAGTCAATTGGAAGGTTTGAGCATAGGAGTTGGCTTTTACTTAGAACCTATCCAATCTATTGATTTGAGACCCAATAGATTGGTGACTCTGTTGGGGAACATTAAGAAAAAAAAAGGGTACTCTGTTGTGGGAAAGAACTTATACAAAATACAAATTCCTTTCAAGAAGAAAGGTGGCGACTCTGAAATAAGAAATTTTATGTACGGAAGGAGGTCATTAACATAAGGCCACCCCATCGTCCAATTAAACTTTGATCAAAAGAGAAGTAAAAGAAATCCAAAGGAGAAATCAATAGATAGTCCGATGGAACCTAAAAATAACTTTATGAATGGGAAGTATAATCAACACTGTTCTAAAAACCATTCACATCCAACCTTGAGTAAACATAATTATATAGCTCCCACATACCCCAAGGATGAGGACCTGATAGCTATGGATAGAGTGTGGAAAGGGAAATTCCCTCTTGGCTTTGAGAATCACTGTCCAAATTCAAGGACAGGAGCTTCAAGTTCCTTAGGCTCAAGCAAGGTGGATGCATCAGATCGTATGGTAGATTTGATGAAACAAATGATGGAAGTAGCCATTGAAATGAAAGATGAGGGAAGAGTACAAGAATGTATAGAATCATGTGCTAGATTGGGTATAAATATCAATAAAAATGATATTGATCATGACTTGGAAAGATACAGAGCGAAGTGTGAACAGGCAGCCCAAGGATCAAATAGAGGGAGAAACAATACAGCTAAAACCAATGCAAGGAACAATACTTACAAGGTGTTTGAAAACCCTCTATATAATCCTAGGCCAAATGACTTTCCATATAATAATATACCTATTGAGCACCAACACAATCACCCCAACAACTTCCCATACCCCAATTTACCTCCTGAGTATCAGCATAACCAATTCAATGCCTTTACATATCAAAACCACTTTCAACCACAAAACCAATTTCCTCCTGGTAATAACAATGTGAGACCAAACTATGGAAAAATTTTCCAAGGTGGATATGGACTGATGAACATAGAATACATCAGGTAGTTTGACTTTTCAGGGATGATGGTGTATCCTCATCCTATCCCTAATAAAAGTAGGACTGCAATACCAAAGTTCACTGGGAGTAATGCCATCTCAGGGGAAGCACATTGCAAATATTTTGACACAGTTATGGATGATTTTTGTCTCCCATATGAGGATGTCAAGATGAAGTTATTCATACAGTCATTGATAGAGGATGCCTGAGATTGGTTCAGAGAACTGCCAGATTTTTCAGTAAACAGCCTTACAAAATTCAAAAGACTTTTTCTTAAACAATACGGAGACCACAATAGCCCAGAGTTTTCCTTACATGAAATTATAAGCATCAAGAAGGATATAAATGAAGCAATGGCCGATTTCAATAAGAGATTTAATAGAGTTATGAATAAAATCCCTAATAAAATAAAACTGGTTCCTGAAGTTAGCATTTTGTACTACATGAATGCTTTTGACAGTAAAACAAACTATGAGCTCAGGACAAAGAATCCTACAACCCTTCAAGGAGTCATGAAAGTGGCCATAACTATAGAGAATAATAGAAAAGCAGCTGGAACTATAGGAAGAAGGGAGGATGCAAGGTTGTTCAATCCAAAGGCCCCTAAATAAATAAAGGACGATGACAAGTTGGACAAGGTGTTGAATGTTCTTAAGTATTTGTCTGTTAGAGTGAATAAAATAGAGAAACAACAGTTTTATCGCCATGATAGGCCCAGATTGAATGATATGCCTTATAATACCACATGAAAAGATGGAAAACCAGTGGACAAGAACCTGAAAGAAGGTAACCAAATACCAGATCCTTTGAGAAAAGTGGTGAACCAAGTGGTTGATGAAGATATGTGGTGCTTAGTGTGTGATATGCCTCATTCTCCTTACCAGTATGTGGTGGCAATGAAGTTGCAGGGAAGAGAGGAAGAATGTGAAGAATATGCAGATGATCATGCGATAAAATTACTATCCTTTGCTAGTCATTGTACCAAAAAGGACTATGACTCATCTGAGGGGAGTGAAGGAAGTGATGTAAATTCTAAGAGAATTAATCAGCAGTGTTGTATGCAATAGGTATTCTCAGATGACGAAGATGAAGTCAGGCTGAGGATCCCTACTAAAGAAGAGTGAGAGAGGATTACTACAGCTGCTATTAAACAAGCCAAAAGGACTTATATGCTAAGTAACAAAACCATAAACCCTAAACAAGGAAAACCATTAGGCATGTTCATAAAGGAGAGTAATAAAACATCTAAACCAATAACTAAGCCAAGAAAGACTCAGGGAGAAAACATAAAGTTATTAAAGGAAAATGAGTTGCAAGTTTCTAGGATGCAAAAGGGTGATAAGGACGGGATGATGGACACTTCAATACTACCTACTAAAACATCATTTTATATTGCCAACACCTTGGCACAGATGAAGGTCTCTGTTCCACTACTTGAGATGATGAAGTTTCCAGAATGCCAAGAAAAAACCTTGAAGGTGATCAATGGTGTATCTAAGGAAGAGACCAAGGAACATAAACAAAATAGCCAAAATAATGATAACCCTGTTCCAACCATATATTTAGGGTCAACAATAACAAAAAATCCCTCTCAAGTAGACCCATTTTATTTAACCCTAATGATCAATAACAAGATGATAAAAAATTGCATGATTGACTCAGGAGTTGCTATAAATGTAATGCTAGTAGGAGTCATGAAAGAACTTGGAATGTCAGTGGACACAAATTTTGGTAAATGCTATGCCATGGATAACTGTTCCATCCCAGTGGTTGGTGTCATGAAGGATGTTGAATTCAAGTTGGCAGCATGTCCAGAAGCATCTTATAAAACAGACATCATTGTGGTTGATGTCCCTCCTAACTATGGCCTGTTATTGTCAAGACAATGGTCGAACCTGATAGGAGGCCATGTCTAGCTAGACTTATCATATGCTACTATACCAGTAAATGGATAGGAGGTAAGGATTGAGAGAGAACCTTGCTCTGAATACATCATCAAGGAGGTGAAACCTATTGATTCGGTATGTTTCATCCAGTCAGATATGGACAACTTCAAAGTAGAGTTGACGAAAATAGAATTGAGAGGATTAACCCTGATAGAGTCTATAGTCAAGAAGAGTAAAGATCAAGTATGGAAGATGTACTTTGATGGGTCATGTAGCAAAGAAGGAAGTAGGGTTGGAATCATATTTATCTCACCAGATGGAGAGACATTCAAGTATTCTTTCAAACTGATGTTTGAGTGTACAAATAATATTGCATAATACAAAGCCTTACTCACAGGACTTAATGTGGCTACCAAGAATGGAATTAAATTGCTTAGTGTCTTTGGGGATTCAGAACTAGTAATATCTCAAATCAAACAAAAGTATGCCTCCAAACATCTCAGGTTGAAACAATATAGGGATGTTGTATGGGATACCATGGAACTGTTTGATGCTTTCTAGATAAGTTGGATTGACAGATCAAAGAATATCATGGCTGACTTCTTGGCCAATGTTGCTTTGAAGGTAAATGATATAACACTGAATGGACTCTCAGAAATGGAAATAAAAGTCAGACCTTCTGTTCCAGATAACTTGTATAACTGGCAAGTTTTTCATGATGACAATGATTTGTTAAAATTCTTACATTGTGTGGATCACTACCAAGCACAAGCTATCAACTTCAATGATTTTGTAGAGATGACAGATGGGAAAGAGACTTTGTTAGGACAAGAAATCATACAGTTAAAATCTAATAAAATACCTAGAGGACTAGTCGCATTGGAAAGAGCTTTCAACATACAAGACAAAGTTGAAATCAAAGGAACCTCAGTCAAAGAAAATGATGTTGAGTAGATTAATTTGGGAAGCAAAGAATCACCAAGACATGTTTTTATTGGTAATAAATTGACTCCTAAAATGAAGCAACAATTAGTATGTTACTCAAAAAATATAAGCACGTATTTGCATGGTCTTATGATGACCTCAAAGCATACAAGGAGGATCTCTTCCAACATGAGATACCTCTTAAGCCTGATGCTAAACCATTCAGACAAAAGAAGAGGCCTATAAACCCTACTTTTCTCCCTAAGATGAAAGAGGAAAAAATAATAATGAAAGATGTGGGGATAATTAAACCTTGTAGATACTCTACTTGGGTTTCAAATTTGGTACCTGTCAGAAAGAAAAATGGGGACATAAGACTATGTGTGGACTTCAGAAATCTGAACATATCATCATTAAAAGATAATTATCCTTTCCCAAACATGGATAATATGCTGCAAAAAGTAATTGGATGTGATTTATTGTCCATGATGGATAGGTTCTCAGGGTATAATCAAGTAAAAGTTAAAGAAGATGAACAATATAAGACAACTTTCAAAACACCATGGGGCACATATGTATATGCAAGAATGCCATTCGGATTAACAAATGCAGGGGCAACATTTCAAAGGGAAATGGATGTAGCGTTTGCAAAACTGATTGATGTAATAATGGTGGTGTATCAGGATGATTTAACAACTTATTCAAAAAGGACTGAAGATCATTGCGATCACCTTGAGAAAGTATTCAAGAAAGCTCTGGAATATGGAATTTCCCTCAATCCAAAGAAATGTCATTTCACAGTTGAAGAAGGGAAGCTCCTAGGACATATAGTATCCAAGGAAGGGGTGAAAATTGACCCTAAAAGAGTATCTACAATAAATAAAATTCCTATCCCAAAGACTATCAAAGTTGTTCAATCATTTTTGGGACAAATCAATTTTGTCAGAAGATTCATCCTTAATTTTACAGATATCATAAAACCTATAGTGAGGATGCTGAAAAAGGAAGCTAAGATTGATTGGGATCCAGAGGCATTAGATGCATTTCTAGATATAAAAAGGGCAATATCTAAGGCACCAGTATTGATATCCCTAGATTTCAATAAACCTTTTTTAGTTTTTTCATTTGCATCTCATCATACAATGGCAACAATGTTATTACAAAAGAACCAGGACAATTGTGAGCAACCTATTGTGTATTTCAGTAAGTCATTGAATTCATCCAAAATTAAATATGACCTAAATGAAAAACAAGCTTATGCCTTGGTAAAAGTAGTAAAATAATTTAGACCATATTTGGTAGGCGTAGAAGTTATAGCATATGTTCCTAATGCAGTAGTGAAGGACATGTTTAGACAAACTGAGGTCACAGGAAAAAGATGTCAATGGATCAACCAGATTCAAGAATTCAATATTGAGCTCAAGATTTCACAAGTTATCAAAGGTCGAGGATTGGCTATACTTATGGTGGGAGTAGGGGTTGAAGAATTTTAGGTAAATGAGGTTGGACTAGATGAAGCTAGTTTCAGTATTGAAAATATAGCCTGGTATGCAAATATCATGTATTATCTCAAGCACATAAGATGTCTAGATGGTATGACTGATAATCAAAAGAGAACATTAAAACTGAAATCCGCAAAATATGTGATCATCAATGGAGACTTGTATTGGAAAAAGAGAGATGGTATATTGCTGTTATGCCTAGATGAACACCGAGCAGAGAAAATTCTACAAGAGATGCATGAAGGGGTTTGTGGTGGTCATTTTTCAGCCAAAACTACTGCACACAAGATATTAAGAGCTGGATATTTTTGGCCATATGTCTTCAATGATTCCTATGCTTATGTTAGAAAATGTGAGGCTTGTCAGAAATTCTCAAGCAAAATGAAGTATCAAGGATCACTCCCACTAAGACCAATGCAAGTTGAAGAACCATTTCAACAGTGGGGAATAGACTTTATAGGAGAGATATCAGAAAAGTTGAGTGGAGGAAACAGATGGATTTTGGTTGCCATAGATTACTATACCAAATGGGTGGAAGCAATACCTACTAAACAAGCCACCAGTAAAATAGGGATAAAATTCATAGTGGAAAATATCATTACTAGATTCGGTGTTCCTGCAAGAATCATCTCTGATAATGGCATGGCTTTCAGGTTTGAAGAATTCAATACCTTTTGTGAAGAATATGGCATCACAATGTCTCATTCATCCCCTTACCACCCTTAGGGTAATGGTCAAGCTGAGTCTAGTAACAAAAACATCCTAAAGATTATCAAAAGAGTGCTAGGACAAAATAAAAGGGTGTGAGACTCAATTGAATCATGGGTAGATAGAATAATAGTAAAAAAATCTACAGGGAGGTCCCCATATGAGCTAGTCTATGGTAAAAGGGCTAGACTCCCTTTGGATAACCTCCTACCTATACATAAATTCATAGCACAGGAAGGGATAGATATTGATGACTCTTTACAGGAGAGGCTGATATTGTTGGTAGAGCTTGATGAAGTCAGGATAGAAGCACAGGAGAAAAACATTAAAATTCAGAATCAGATGAAAAAATTGTATGACAAAAGAACAACAGAGAAAAAGTTTAAAATTGGTAATTTGGTTTTAATGTGGAATGCCAGGAGCCAAGATAAAGGTAAGCATGGCAAGTTTGAGGCTCTATGGCTTGGACCATATGCGATAATGGATAAAGCAGGGGAAGATTCTTATTTTCTCCAAAGTGCTACGGGAAAAGTTCAGGAACTGCCAGTACATGGACAATTCTAGAAAAACTTCTTTTCCTGAAAATAGCCTTCTCCATGTACAGTAGTTTAGGTCTCACCCCCATGGTAAAAACTACACTTCCTTTGATTTTGCCCTATATAAACCAGAGAGTCTAGATTCTTAAAGGTATCCGTAGCATACCCCCATCCCCAGTCAGAGCCACTATTGAGCATCAAATTTGAATTAAGTAAAATATCTTGATTCATAAGATTAAATTACAAGAACCCTCCATGTTTAGAAAAAACCATTATTTTTATTGATATCATATATTCCATAAGTCGTCAAGCAAGTGTAATAGCATTCTATCAAAATATCCAAAATTCAAAAAGTATCAATGAGACCCAGCGATGTCTCATCGATATAAAAGGGATATCGAAGAAAAGGGAGTGCCGATGAACTCTAGAAAAGACTCACCAAAAGCGATGATTTCACCGACAAAAAGTACCAAAGAAAGAAGAGGTGGTCCTCACCAATGAGAAAAGGCTTTTGAAGAAACAATACCATCAATGCAAGATGAAAAAGACTCACCAAAAGAAACGCTCTCATCGAAAGAATGATATCAATTAGACAAAAGGAAGTTACATTGATAAAAGATATCGATAAAGATATGAGTTTCGAGGAAGCTAAAGGACGTGTTACCGATATGCATGATTTTACCAATACAACTTTATCGATGAAAAATTACTAATGATCTCATCGATGAAAAGATGATAGCAAAAGCAAGTCATCAAAAGTAAAGAAGACTTTGATGAAATGACAGACCCGTTTATCGATGGGGTGTAGTGATGTCGATAGAAAGGGAGTTTTGATAGAAGGATAAAGGAAGTCATTGAAGCCCTAGGTCTCTTCGACATGAAACCTTACGAACATAAAAAATATATTGATGGGGAGACGACTATAATGACCAAATGCAGCATTTCGATAAAGGGAGAAAATACATACTCGAAGTAATATTCAAAACAAAAGTATCATCAATAGAGACAAAGAGATCGATGGAATAAAAAATAAGGGATCGAAAGATATATTCTCATCGAAATGATTACTGTGAAAATTAGAAACAAATCCTAGGGAAGGTCACATTGCCATTAAATTCGAACGTGTTCCCAAGTAACCATTGTTAAAATGCCATTATTAACTGATCAAAGATGACATGAGGATGCTAAACAGAGATATTGTAATGAATAAAGATGACAAGTACATCGAGCACATGGGGGTGCTCAATTTGTTTATCTTCCAGTTTGTTAACAAAAAATGTTAGTTAACGGTTATATGTTGAAAAGCCACAACGCTTGGTGATAATGTATACTCTCATATAAAGAAGGGAACTTTGGTAATGTGGGAAAGGATATTTAGAGAAGGAGTAGATTATAGCCTCAGGCTTACCATTTTACTTTTTTGGCAAATATATAATACAATCAGTCATTTTCCTTTGCATTTATGTTGTGGATTATTGCATTTTCTGTAGGCAGTTGCTTATGATATTATCTAAAAGGAGTTAAGGTTATTCATGTTCTTCGAGTGAAATTTTGTGTTTCGTATTGTAGATTTGGATCAAAAAGGTTTACTCATGAATTGTAATTGTTTCCTGTATTTCTTCCTTGGTTGGTCTCTTAAAAGTTAGGGTTAAATTCATTCAAGTAGTTTACAATATAGACACTGAAGTAGAGCTCATAAGAAATAGTAACTGATAGACTCATCGAGAGGGGGTGGGTTTAAAAATTGTCTCATAAGTTTACACAATAAGTCCTTAAGAAATATAAAAACTCTATAGCCCAAACAAAAAAGAAAGGCACTCGTCATCTATAGAATACAACTCATCAGTTCACATTTCACTTTAAAAGTAATAGGAGTAGCTGAGTAGGAAATATAGAATAGACTAGCAATAGTGTATATACATAAATTTCAAGCACAAAGATTAAATAACTTCTACAACAACAATCTTGAACTCATCTGCTATATCCCCATCCTATGAATTTATACCATTCTTAGATAGGAGGAAATCAGATCAAGATACTTAATCTTCTATAAAAAGCATTAGTCATTGAAAACAACTAGTGAGTAGGCATACCTGCCTAGGTCCTGCAGAGCCTAAGGTGAGAGAGTTAGTAATCAAGTAGGTTCACTCTATAAGTTGGCCAAGTCAATTGGATGGTTTGAGCATAGGAGTTGGCATTTACTTAAAAGCTATCCAATCTGTTGATTTGAGACCCAACAGGGCATTTACAAACATAGCAGGTAGAATAGAGTTCCTTTCTTTTCATGTGCAATATTAGTTATCTTGTCCTCAATGACCCTTTTTTCGTTCATATCCTTGGATAGATTATGCATGCATCCGAATTTTACATTGAATAAATTCCCTCAAAATACACAAATAAATGATGCCAACCTCCTTGTAGCATACAAATAAGCAGAGTCAAGGTATGTGTGGCGATTTCACCTTAATGTGAAGGCACTTATCACAGACACCCAACTGAATAGATGTTTCCAGATCATCAGAATCATTCCTAAAAGTAGAAAATAAAGAAAATATTATGCCCCCAATCCTTGCTTCTCTTAGTCAACATAGACTTCCTCAAGTTACTCAGAGGTAATAATAATCGAAAACCAATATAAAAGACAACACACAAAGAAAATTTCAATCATATCTCAAACTGTTTAATGATTGTTTTCAGTAATGTTGTTTTTCTTGTTTACTCAGTGATAAAACTCTTTAGTAGTTAGGAGAAAGGTTACTGACTTAGATTGGATGATTGGGTATCATTGACAGAATGATGACTTGGTTGATACTACTTAGGATATGTAAATTGTTCTATCGATTACCCTAAGACTAGGACATTGATCAGTTTCAAGCCATGAGGGTTCTAAAAGAACCAGGATGTCACAAAAGCAACTAAAAGATATGTACAAGTGAAATAGTAGGAAAGGACAAAATTGCATTGATAGATGGAGCACTTGAGTACAAGGTGCGCCTGTTTGCCAGGTTTTCACCTGCTTGGCAAAGATTTTTTTATTTTTTTTCAGGACATTTTATGATTTTTTTCAGGAATATTATTTGTATAGGTTGTTGGAGTAGAGAATACTAAGTGAAGAACTTTTTCAAGTGGATGGTATTGATCGGTTCATAGAGCTATTCTCCTTCTAATGTTGAGAGCTGATAGGCACCAGAGCCAAAGACTGCAGTAACGATGTAGGGACCTAGCTAGTTGGGTTCAAACTTCCCTTTGTTGTCTTGAAACTGTTGATTTTTAGGATTTTCTCTTAGAACAAGGTCACCAACCTGAAATTCTCATTGTTGAACCTTCTTGTTATATCTCTTAGACAATCTCTTTTGATAAACTCTCATATGATCAAACACCACTTGTTGATGTTCATCCAGTATCTTGAGGTCTTGCAATCTAGATATTTTGTAGTCTTCATCAGTAACAAGACCTTGCAAACAAACTCTCAAAGATGGTATTTCAACCTCAATACGTAAGACTACTTCAGATCAATACACCAAGAAAAAAGGTGTAGCCCGAGTAGGTGTTCTATAAGCCCATAATGCAGGATTGAGCTACAGATGCCAATCCCTCCCAAATTTATTTACTGTTCTATGTAAAATAGTCAGCAAATTTTTGTTAGCTGCTTCAGCTTGTCCATTACCTTGAGGGTAATATATGGATAACCAGTGTTGTTTGATTTTAAATTTTTCACAGAGCTCATCTAGATCTTTATTCTTGAATTTGTTGGCATTATACACTCAGATGAGAATGGTTGATGTTGTCATTGATGGAAACCAATTGGTAACATGTTTCACAAGCTATACCGGTAATAGATTTCACCTACCAACACCGACAGTCACAACAAGGTTATTCACACTGGCATCTAGTTACACCAGCAACATATTATACCGGTAGTCCGGCCAACTTGGAAATAATATTGTTTTGTATTGTAAATATATTTGTATAGCCGACATGATGTATTGTAAAGACTCATATATGTATGAGATCTTGTAGGTCATTTTAAAATGTAATTAGGTATGTATGTAACCGGTTTATGAGAGAGAATAATTGTATATGCACTTTGATGTAATTATCTTATGAGTGAATAAGAGCAGAGCAGAGCAAAGAAAGGTTTATGGAAGATGTATCAGATAGAGGTTTAAACTGGTACTAAATCCAGCATTGCAGATGTTATTTTGAGTAGTACATTGTTATTGGATTTAACCATCCAATTGTAGTCAGTAGGACTCCATTTTTGTATTGAACACTGAGCTCTAGGCAGTTGGCCTTCCTGCATGTGCAGGCCCCTATTGTACTAAGTAATATTTATTCATATTGGCCAGTGAGTAAATATTGTCGGTCATAAATCCCACCAAGGTTTTTCCCCTATCGGGTTTCCTCGCCAAAAATATTTGTGTTATGGTGTGCATTGATGCTTATTCTTTTGTTCTTTTTTACTGCATTATTATTTGCTTACCGGTATATTAATTTGGGCTATAAAGTTGCAAACAAGTTTAAATATTTCATCTACTAGTTAGACACTGATTCACCCCCCCCCCCCCCCTTTCAGTGTCTTTAGGACTAACCTAGTATCTAACAATTGGTATCAGAGCCTAGTCCTCTATTTGCAGAAGCCTAAAAGCTTGAGGAAGATTTTGAAATTGGTACTGATGGAAAGTTTGAGACAACAGTTGGAAGGAGCTCTTGAAGATTTTGATGCAGAAAAATTGAAGAATATCAAACTAGAAGATGAACTCAGAACTGCTCAGGAATTTATCAAAGCACTTCAAGAAAACCTGGTGATAGCAAAGAATAAGAGAAAAGAATTACATGTCCAATTACAAAATCAAGATGATGAAGAAAAGGAAACTCTCAAAGATATTGCAGAGAAACTGAGACAAGAGAACAGTAACATGAAGAATGAGATGCAAGATTTAACCATGAAATTATGCAAGGATATTGAAGATAGAAATAGGAATGAAGAATATTTGGCCAGAAGACTTAATGAAAGATCAGATGAATCTCTAAGGCTTAGTTATGAAAATTCTAGGCTTAAAATAGATTTGATTCACATGCAACATGACAAAGAGGAACTTATGAGACAAGTTAGCACTTTGGAAAGTGAATTGGTCATTGCAAATGAATACAAAGACAAATTCAAGAAGAGTTTAGACAAGAATGATGATATGCTGAAAAGTCAAAAACCTGATGGAGAAATAGTTGGACTTGGATCTGAACATGGAGAGAGTTCCGGAATTGTAAACAATCATGATCATAACAAACTAGTAAGGCAACCTAATGCTTATAAATTCAATGGGAAATGTTTTAATTGCAACAAATTTGGTCATTGAGCAAATTAGTGCAAATTTAGAAATAATGAGAATACAAACTCATCCACCAGCCAATGTTCTAAATGCAATATAAATTGTGATAACTTAGACAATTGTAGAATGAATGTGAAATGCTATGTTTGTGGCATATTTGGACATTTATCTAATCAATGCAAAACTCAAACTGGTCAAGTTTATGGAAAAGCTATTTAGAGAAACAATGTAACTTGCTATGCATGTAACAAGATTGGGCATATTGCAAAATTTTGTAGAAGCAAGAGTGTACCGGTGAACAATAAAGGATCTAATGACAAAGGCAAAGAAAAGGTAAAAGAAATCAAGCAATAATTCACTAAACAATGGATCAGGAAGAGAGATCAGAGAAATGATGAATCTGTCTCTACACCGGCAGAACAGAGGAATCCTGCACTATCAGGAGATTCTTCATCTAACTAAGGAATAATCCTTAGGGGTAAGGTAACTAATTGAAGATCATGAATTTACCCTCAGTTGGTGGTAAGAAGTTATATTTCTTCTTTACCGACAGACATGTTGAGTTACAATGAAAATTCACTTCACCAGTGAAGCATTTATTGTGGTTGTAAGTTAACTTTTTGGTTATAAAGAATGGTAATTTCTAATTTCAACTTACCAAAGAATTCAAGCATTCAAAGAGCATGAAAGTTGAGCACCAACATTCAGGAAGCAAAGCAACAAAGGATTTTCAAGGCATCCAAGGTTTTTCAGTTAAAAGGTATTTATCTTACGACATGGCATCTTCATCTTTTGTTCCCAAATTCATTGCAAACCCTACTATTGTGTAAAATGTCAAGCATCCTAGACCTATCTTCAAAATCATCCCTAAGATAGCTAAGTTGGATGACTCCATTGGTGCATTTTTAAAAATTCCAAAGGGAGTCACATTTGCTGAAGAACCTAGGGCATACATTCACTGTAACATCAAAGATTTAGGGTCTAAAGATTTAAAGAATATGTTCATAAATGTTATTGCTGACAACCAAGCTATAGTCAAACTGGAACATAAGATTGTTGAATATTTAGGATTCATTGACATCCTTGATATGCCTGAATTCTCAAATGAGATTATCTCTTATGTTCTTAGCAGAGTTCACAAAGAATTTTTGTGGTTAGATTCAGTTTTCAAGATAACTAAGGAAGCAATTAAGGTTGTTACTGGTTTACCTTCTATCGGTACTAGGCCTGATAAGAAAAATAAAATTCCAAGCAAAGAGGTTATGAGCTTAACCGGAGCTACATTTGATAATAGATCACTTATGGCTAGTGATATAACTGACAACAATGTTAAATATGCTAGTATGGTCATTGGATACAAAGTTGCTTATACTAATAGGCAAAATTTTGTTTCATGTTCTTACATTCATAGTGCCTATGAGATGATTATGAATAATGCTAAAATTGACATCTATGAATGGTTGAAAGATGAACTATTGGAAAATTTGCATAAGATCAAAGGTGACAAGAAGGGAACTTTCAAGTTTGGGAACCTGATTGTGTGTTTAATGTTGTATTTCTCAAAGGTGATTCCTAGTATTGGACACAAGGACTTTTCCTATAATATTTCTACTGGAAAACAAATAAAGGAGGCAATTACCGACATGGGCTCAGATAGTGACAAACTAGAAAAAGAGTACTTCAAGGATTTTCAAGAAAAAATGAGGCAAAGGGAAAGGATTCCCCGAAGCATTGTAGATAAATATGATAAAAAAAATGCTTTGTGATTAAAAGAGATGAAGTATGGATGGAGGCAGTTAGACCTAGAATTATCTGGATAACAGAGATGGGCTATGAGGTGGATTCACACATCTTGGATTCAAATGCTAAAATACTCCTAGATGCTCCATCAGAACCGACAAAGTAGATATTTGGTAATGCTAAAACTATAGAGAGTGGTGTTGCTATGTAGAAATGAAGGAAGAAAAGAGAAAAAGAAATAAAAGATGCTTCTATGTTTGTAAAAATTGTTAAGAAGGGATTATTGAAACTAGATCCGATGAAAGGTGTTGCTGAACAAGAAAGAAAATCATAATAGCAACTGGTAGCACATATTTCTCCCATGGCTACCTCATCTGATTCTGACTATGGTAAGGCAGTTCAATTCAAAAGGGTGGAAAGAAAGAAAAGAAAACCCTCACTGACACTTGCTTTATCACCAAAGAAAGAAACAACACTTAGAAAGAAACAACAGGCTGTGAGAGAGCCTAGTGGTTAGAAGAAGAAAGTCACACCAAAGAAGAAACAACCAGAACAAAAGGAACCAGATACTCTTTCACTGAAAGAATTGGTAAATGAAATTACTCAGGAAGGAAATCTTAGTAATATTAATAAATTTTATCATTCTTTTAAGGATTTAGATAAGGATACTATTGAGGAAAGAATTATTTTGTATCTTGATATATATAAGAAAGTTCTTATTAAAGTTGTAGATGTTATTCATAATGATTTATACTTAAGACTTGAAGCAAAAAGAATGTTTGTTATGGAGTTAGACAAGAAATTGAAGGTTGAGGCACTGTTAGTCGTTCATCCTGTTAATTCAAAGGAAGAAATAGATGACTTAATATCTGAAGCTAACAAGACTATTTTGTGAGTGGTCACTGGCAAGTTAGTCTTATGACCAACAAAGTTAAAGAGATTGTAGATGAAATAACTCATAAATGGGATATATTCTTTGTTGACAAGGAGAAGAAAGCAGAGAAAGATAGACAGAAGATTGATAAATCATTTACTAGAGTATATTAGAAGATAGATAAGGGTAAGGGTAAGGTTGGCAATATACTAGATATTACAGTTAAGGACAACTTACCACCACCAACTCAAGACACCCCAATGGTAGTAGTAGAGGCACCGACAAAAAAGAAAAATGAGCTTGGAGAAGATAAGTCAGAGGAAGTAAAAGAAGATAATGTTGATTCCAAGTTAGACATTCTATTCACCATGAATGTTGATACTCAAGATATCAATATTGTGTTGGATAAGGAAACTGCAGAGGAAAATAAAGCTAAAGCTACAAATGTTGAGATCTCTGAGTCACCAGTCAAGACTGTTGACAATTAGCAGAACATTGGGATACTGGCAGAAGTAGAAAAGGAACAAGAATAAAATGTATCTGAACAAGCAGGGAATAAAAATAAGAATGAAAACAAGAATGAGAATAAGGAAGAAAAAGTTGATAAAGAAGAGGTTAAGGATGGAAGCAAGGAAGTAGAAGTGATTAAGGTAACTGGATATATATCTGGAGAAGAGAAGAAAGTTATTACAGATCCTAGAACTCCTCCCAGTACTTCTACTATGGACTACTGACCGATAAATGTAACTAATGTATTATTGGATTTCATCAAGAAGATAACAAAATGCAATACCTTAGCATTTTAGGCTATTGATGATTCTTTACCAATTTTGCAGATGATTGCACCAGCGTGCAAGGTTGATCACATTGTTAGGTCTATAGGTAAATTGGACACATTGTCCAAATTCATTTCTTCTAACATTTAGACTGTAGATAAGATAAATGAGGAGACCATTAATGAAAGAGTTAATAAGGAGAAGGATGAATTATTTGACAAAACAATAAAGGACTATACAAGATGAATTGATTCTTTGTTACCGATGCTTAATTCCACCATTTTGTAATACAAGGAATTATACATGGAAGCATGCAAACCACACCATTTAACAAAAGATATTAATGAGCAAATAAAGAAGACACGGAAATAAATTGATGACATTGCTAACAATATGATTGCTTCTTCAGAACTCACATCATTTTTGGATCAAGAGATGGAAATTTATGAAGAGAAGATTGAAAAGTTGGAAATGGAAAAGGCAAGGCTGAGAATGAAAACCTGGGAGTTAAAGAACAAACTTGGTCCTAGATTGGACAATTTGTTAACACACTCGAATGAGTTATCTAAGGCAGCTATTCAAGGGGACAAATCACCAGAGCAACAAATGCATTATCTCACCAGTATGATCCAGCAGACAAAGACTATAATTTCTTACAGAATTAATTTTTTCAAGGTCTTAACTTAGTTTTGGCAGACATTTTCCAGATTGTACATAATCGGCTACAAGGTTCTAGGTAATTTTTGATACTTTTGACATCCTTTGTCATTGATGTCAAAGGGAGAGTGGTGTAATGAGAAAAATGTATAGAAGGAGATCATTTGCTCAGGGGGACACTCTCATTTTTTGGACTTCATTATGGATATCAATTTTTGGATTATTCTCATGAGTGTTGCCATCAATGCCAAAGGGGGAGATTGTTGGCATTATACACTTAGATGAGAATGGTTAATGTTGTCATTGATGGTAACCCATTGGTAACATGCTTCACAGGCTATATTGGTAATAGATTTCACCTATCAGCACCGATAGTCATAACAAAGGTTATTCACACCGGCATCCAGTTACACCGATAACAAATTATACCGATAGTCCAGCTGACTTGGAAATAATATTATTTTGTATTGTAAATATATTTGTATAACCAACATGATGTATTGTAAAGACTCATATATGTATGATATCTTGTAGGGCATTTTAAAATGTAATTAGGTATGTAAATAAGCGGTATATGAGAGTGAATAATTGTATATGCACTTTGATATAATTATCTTATGAGTGAATAAGAGCAGAGCAGAGCGAAGCAAGGTTTATGGTAGATGTATCAGATAGAGCTTACACTAGTATTGAATCCAACATTACAGATGCTATTTTAAGCAATACATTGTTATTGGATTTAACCATCCAATTGTAGTCAGTGGGACTCCATTTTTGTATTGAACAGTGAGCTCTAGGCAGTTGGCCTTCCTGCATGTGCAGGCCCCTATTTTACTAAGTAATATTTATTCATATTGGCTAGTGAGTAAATATTGTGGGTCACAAATCTCACCAAGGTTTTTCCCCTACCGGGTTTCCTCGCCAAAAATATTTGTGTTATGATGTGCATTGATGCTTATTCTTTTGTTTCTTTTTACTGCATTATTATTTGCTTACCACTATATTAATTTGAGTTATAAAGTTGCAAACAAGTTTAAATATTTCATCTACTGGTTAGAAATTTATTCACCCCCCCCCCTCCCAGTGTCTTTGGTACTAACCTAGTGTCTAACAAAATTGTCTTCCATTGTCAGTCACAATGGATGAAGGTATCTCATACCTGTAGATGATATAGTTAAGGATGAACAGAGCTACTTGTTTATCAGTTGCTTTGATGAGTGGAATTGCTTCTACCCACTTAGTAAAGTACTCAGTGGTAGTTATAATAAACTTGTGTCTGTTAGATGATGCAAGATATATTGGCCAATGAGATCAAACGCCCATTTTTGAAAAGGCCAATGTGTAATGAAGGGTATGAGATCCCCTCCTGGAGCATGTATGAGATTCCCATGTAACTGACACTTCTCACAAGTTTTAGAAAACTTTATAGCATCTCTCTCCATGTTTGGCCAGTAGTAGCCAGCCCTTAGTAGTTTCTGAGCTAAAGTTAGACCATTTGAATGAGATCCACAAATACCTTCATGGACTTCAGATAATGCACATTGGGACTCTTCAGTTTTGAGACACCTAAGCAAATTACTATCCAAACCTCACCTAAATAGATCATTTTCAATAATGATGTATCATGAAGCATTTCAGGTTAGGTTCCTTTTCTCATTATGGGTAATATTTTCTGGGATAATTTGGTCTTGTAGATAAGAGTAAATGTGGCTATAATGAGATGAGTCATGTCCAATAATAGAACACACTATCTAGGACTCAAGAGAATCATAGGCAGGGTAATGTAACTCTTCCACCAGGAATTCAAAGTGAAAATTAGATTCTTGTAACTCTGGTATAGATGCTAGGGCAGCCATAGCATCTTCTACTCTATTTATGGATCTGGGAATCTGCTGCAATGATACAAAAGTAAAATATTTCTTGAGATCTTCCACCATTATCTTATAAGGCATCAATTTCTCATCTCGAGTCTGATACGTATCATTGATTTGGTTGATGATTAGCTGAGAATATCCATAGATGTGTAATTCTAGAACCTTCCATTCAATAGCCAGCTTGATCCCATTTACCAAAGCTTCATACTCTGCATTGTTGTTTTTGCAAAGGAAGAGAATCTTATAAACCTTCAGGATTGAATATTTTTAGGAGTAATAAAAAGTATTCCAGCATCGGAACCATGTTGAGTGAAAGACCCATCAAATAACATCTTCCATGATTGTTGAGTAAGGTGCATGATAGATTCATCTGGAACTTCTATATGCAAAGGTTGAGTGTCTTCAAGTGGAGCATCAGCAAGTTGATCTGCAATTACATGTCCTTTGATGGCTTTGCATTCTATATATTCAATATCAAACTCTGTAAGAACCATGACCCATTTAGCCAATCTTCCAGTAAGTGTTACTTTGCTGAGAAGATATTTGAGATCAATCTTAGCTACTAGCTTGCTAGAATGTGCTAACATGTAGTGTCTCATTTTTTGTGAAGCAAAGACTAATGCCAAACATTCTTTTTCTATTATAGTATAGTTCATTTCATAAGACACTAATGTTCTGCTAATATAATATATAGCTCTCTCTTTTTTATTTTCATCCTATTATGCCAGAAGTGCCCCCAATGATGAATCAATAGCCGATATGTATAGAATCAATGGTTTACCTTGCATTGGTGGCATCATTATTGGTGGATTAGACAAGTATTCTTTGATTTGCTAAAGGTGTTGTTCACATTATTGATCCCAGTTGTATGTTACTCCTTTCCTTAATACTTTTGTGAAGGGTTGAGCTTTATCTACTAGCTAAGAAATAAAGCATCTAATTGAGTGGAGACATCCTTGTAAACTTCTCATTTGACTAATATTCTTTGGAGGTGGCATTTCTATTATAGCTTGGACCTTCTCAAGATCAACCTCAATTCCTTTCTTTGAAATAATGTAACCAAGTAATTTCCCAGATGTCACTCCGAATGCACACTTTTTAGGATTTAGCCAGAGATTGAATTTTTCCATTCTATCTAGTATAAGGCCTAGCTCTTCAATATGTGTGGATCTCTTCATAGTCTTTACTAAGTTGTCATCAACATAATCTTCCATGTTTTTATGCATCATATCATGAAAGATAGTAGTTACTTCTCTTTGGTAAGTTGCTCCCACATTCTTTAGCCCAAATGGCATGACATTCCAGCAAAAGGTTCCCCATGCATAGGTGAAAGTTGTCTTTTCTTGATCTCTAGGAGCTATTTTAATTTGATTATAACTAGAGAATCCATCCATTAGTGAGTACATCTCATATCCAGCAGTCATATCCACTATCATATCAATGTTAGGCAATGGAAAATTGTCTTTCAGACATGCTTTGTTGAGATCTCTAAAGTTTGTGCAAACCCTAATAGATTTGTCTACCTTTGATATAGGTACTATGTTTTAAATCCATTTTCCATAGTCTATAGCTCTGATAAATCCATCTTTTAGCATTTTTTCTAGCTTAGCCTTAACTAGCAATGCCACATGAGGGTGCATCTTACAGAGTTTTTGCTTGATTGGTTTAACCCCTGGTGTAATAGAAATATGGTGCACAATAAGATCAGGATCTAGGCCTGGCATATCAGAGTATGTTCATAAAAAGTTGATCTTCTTTTCTAAAAAGAGATTGCTGAAATATTTTAACTCTTCTGCAGATAATGATTGAGCTAAGTGGATGATATGTGGTGTCTCTCGACTCCCAATATTTACTAGCTGAGTTGGTTCAATCAATATAGAAGACCTTTCCTGGAAGTGACTTGGCAGTATATCAAGTATCTCACCTTCAGGTGTCTCAGAGAGGTTTTTACCCTTAGGTATGTCCTTTACTTTTCTATTTTTGATTCTGACACTAGCACAATATGGTTTTCGCCATCAAATCTTTTATTTTTCTTTTTTTTTAAATTTTTGCGACTAAGATACTTGATATCTATTTCCATCATGTTCTCACTATGTTCACTGGTGGAAGAGCCCATTGGTTCAACTGTATTAAGATAATAGGCTAACGTGTAGTCATTGGCAAAGATAGGTACATTCATAGGTTTGTTTTGGAGACTATAGTCAATTAGTTCAGGATGTACCAAGGATAAAGTTTGAACAGGTTTGAGGGATTTCATAGTATTATCATCATAACTTCAGACCGACAAGTTGAGTTATAGAAGACTACCTTGCGTAAATGTCTCGAGACCAAGAATAGTTACAACATGATCATTGAAGTTCACGTTAATATTTAGCTGACCAAATCCAATAGATCTACTTCTAGTATCATTCTTTACACTAGACTAGACTACATATCATGGTTTGACAGTAACAAGATTAGTAGACAGATTCCTGACATTCAGACAGAGGAGTCAGAGTTTGATGTTGAATAGGTATTATCATAAATAGGATTGTTTTCGGAGCCATCAAAGCCATAGCATGAATTGTGTGACTCATCTTCAAGTGATTGAGTGAATGTATATATAGTGTCAACACCTACATATTTGATGTTGCAAGTTCCTTCATGATTTGGTTCATTTATCACTTGTATCTGAC
Organism: Cryptomeria japonica; assembly: GCF_030272615.1. Lineage (NCBI taxonomy): Eukaryota > Viridiplantae > Streptophyta > Pinopsida > Cupressales > Cupressaceae > Cryptomeria > Cryptomeria japonica. The sequence continues at coordinate 486,522,623 of NC_081409.1, forward strand.
ATACCTGTTGACATAACCTTGATGGTTCTGCAAATTTTTGTCTTCTAATCCATTCAGCTTCTTCTAGACTAATGACTGGTTCTATTTTTGTAGCTTCCAATTCTTCTTGTATAGTTCCACACCTGATTTGTTCTGTCCTATTAGAGGGGGATATAGTAGGTGAAGAATTTTCTCATGTTCTTCCTTCTTTCAGCTTTTATTCATAGTCTTCTTGTCTTTTTAGTTTGATTTCTTCTATCTCCATTTGTAGTTTTAAGTGTATCAGCTCCTATATGTCATCTGTGATATCATTGGACTCTTTTGGAGTTTCTATACTAGATATATCTGAGAGATAATTTGGACCCCATTCATACTCATTCGAGTCAATTTCTAAATCATCTACTTGTTGTCTACCAGTGTATGTAACTGGAATTTTCAGTGGTGCAAATAATTATTTGGTTCTTTCTACGTCTTCTCTCATATCCTCTAGGACTTCTATTCCTTGTAGTGTTGTAGCTGATACCATTGGAACTTGAGTACCGATTATTTCCTCTCTCTTGATTACTATTTCTTCTTGTTCTTTTTCATACTCTTCTTGAGTTTGTTGAGTGTTTATTTCCTGTGATGTTGAAGGCAGTATCTTTTTCCTCCACTTAAACTGATGATGGGAAGTATGTTTCTGGTCTGATGTCTTTCCTGGATTGTATCCCAATCTAGCTTTATTATTTGTAGACTTAGTTTGTATATGAATAGGTTCAATAATACCTTCGTGATTTTTTCCTAGAGGACCAGTACTTAAATATCCCATGCATTGAATCATTTTATATCCTGGATCATATTGTGTTGGAGAAATCTCACAATGTCTTACTTCTTTGTTTTCACTATCTTCTTTGAAAAGCCATTTGAGAACAACATCCTCTTCTATTTCATCTACAAGGAAGGTAGAGGATTGTACAAAGAGGCCATCATATATGACATTTGGAGTGGAAGTTTGTGGCTTCATAACTTCTGATGGTTTCATGATTGTCTTGGTGATGGAGGAAGAGAGATTAGTGAAAGTACTGGTTCTATCTTGTATCCATCCATACTAGTATTTGCGATTTTCAATTTCTTTTCTAAGTCCTTCATTAAGGTTTCTAAACTTTCAGTTGTAGAGGTTGCTCTATTATGAGGCACAAAGGTATCAACACTCTTTGTCAATGCATTACAGGGGGAGTTTGTATCAGTGGGAATATTGACTTCAACTTCGTTATAAGGAAATTTTAAGAATTGATGATATGTAGATGGAACTGCCTTCATTTCATGAATCCATGGCCTACCCAGTAAGATGTTGTATGACAAAGGAAGATCAAGAACCTGGAAAATAACATCTCTTTCTACAGGTCCTACCTTGATTGGTAATAGTACTAGACCTTTAGAGGTTCTTTCTTCTTCATCATAAACTTTGATTGTTATTTGGTCAGATTAAAGACATTTTCAAAAAATCCCAATTGTGTAAGAAGATTATAGGTACAAATATTCAACCCACCGCCTCCATCTATCAAAACACATTTAACTCAGTGCTTATGGATCATAACTTCAATGTGCAATGGCTGGTTATGTGGGTGATTCAGTGAGTTGTCATCTTCTTAAGAGAAAGTGAGATAATGAGGAAAAGTCAGGTAACCCACCATAGATTGAAACCGATCTATATCTAAATCTTTTGGGACATTAGTAGTGAGCAAGGCTTTGTCTAGGATCTCTTTATGAGTAGAAGATATTTTGAGCAATTCAAAGATGGAGATTTGAGCATTCGTTCTTTTCAATTGTTTGACAATGCTATAACCAGAAGAGAATAATGAAGCCAATTGTTTGGATTTAGCCATGGTTGTATCTGTTTGTCTGTTTGAAGAACTTGGTAGGTTTGATGTTGTTTGAGCAAGAGTTGAAGAACTAGCTCCTTGGAGAGTGACTTTCTTTTGAGCGTAGGTCATAGCATTTGCATTTTGTGATTTGTTTTGTTTATCTTTGATTATGATCACATTGCAATATTCAGGTTGGGAAGACTCAATCATGTTGATCACATTGTCATTATTGGTATAGATGTAATTGACTTTGGCACTCCTTTTGACTTTGAGGAATCGCCTTGTTCATAAATAGGTAAGGGATCTTTGAAAGCTTTGTGATCAACATTAGCTGTGTGATTTCCAACAACAATTTTGTCAGTGTCAATGAGACCTTGAATCTCATGCTTGAGCTTCATGCAGTTGTTTGTGTTATGACCTTTGTTTCAACGGTATTCACAATATTCATTCTCTCTCCACCATTTTGGTTTGACTTTGGGATCATATGGCCTATAATTGTCTGGTAAGGTTATCAGATCATTTTCCAATAAAGTTTTGAAAGTGGATTCATATGATTCTTCCAGAGGAGTGAAGTTGCGTGTAGGTTTTTAAAACTAAGGTTTCTCTTTAGACAACTCTTTTACTTTCTTCGGAGGATTTTCTGCTACAGTTTGAGCTTCTTTGAGTGCTTGTGTGCCACTGGCCAGTTTAAATATTGTGGATTTTGATTTTTCTTTAACAATGTCTACCACTCCATCATTAACAATGTTTCTGTTGTTATCTTTGCCATATTTCCAATATTTGTTCTTTTCTTTGGAACTAGAACCTTGTTGTGTTTCTTTCCAAAGTGAGATATCTCATTTCTTATAAGCAAACCTTCCATTCTAAGGGTACTATCTACCATTTTGTTGAATGAAGGGTATACTTGCATTTGGATACTATATTTCAATTTAGGGATCAGGTTGTTGATGAAGATATCCATCTTCTCAGAATCTGGAATACGTCGTGAATAGCTAGAGAAAATCTTTCTCCATCATTGGAGGAAAGTGAGAAAGGGCTCTCCTATTTTTTGTTTGGTATTACAAAGCTCTATCATAGTGGCTGGGTGATGAATGTTATAGGAATATTTTTTGTAGAAACAATTGGATTAATTCTTCAAAAGTTTTTATTCCCACAAGTAGGCTTGAGAACCATTCCATAGCTTTCCCTCCTAAACTTCTCGAGAAAAGGTGCATGAGATAGGTTTGTTCATGCATGAACTCCATACATAAAGCATAAAATTCTCTGACATGGTCTTGAGTATTTGAGTTGCCATCATATTTGTCAAATTTTGGGATCTCCACTCATGAAGGAAATGAAAGCATGTACAGGTTTTTATCAAATGGAAATGGGCATATCGTGTCTAGAGAATATTATTTTGATGATTTATCCTATTTTTTAGTTCTATGATCTCAGTCTATAATGCTTGTAATTGTTTGTTTACCATTGCTATGGGTGTCTCTTCCTCTTTAGTGATGAGGGTCTCAATGTTATAACCAGTAGGAAGTTTAGCACCTTGCTTTGCTAGTTCTAGAAAATAGTCTTCTTTTTCTCTAGCCATGATAACCTTCATCATTTTTCAGAAATCTTTATCCTTTTGACATTTATGAATATTAGTTTTGGTAGGTTCAGAGGCTTAAGATTCATCTGATGAGGAATCACTATCAATAGCCTAGATACTGAGATCATCATAAGTATAAGTATTATTTTGTTCCAGATATAGTAGGAGACAAGGGTTGATCATAAATTGGTATTTCTGATGATGAAGGTTTATTAGTGATAGGGTCCTCTACATAAAATGGATTATCTTGATATGAAAAGGATGGTCCCTTTCCTTTGTCAGCTTTCTTATGAGAACTTATGGTTTGAGTAGGCATTTTTATTGACTAATGTGACCTAGAGTTGTTTGTGATGTAGGAATCAACATCAAATTTGGAGCTAACTGTTCATTTAAAATATTGATTGAGAGAAGCAAATAAGATCTAGTTTGATTTAAGAGAAGTAAGACTCAGACTGGTTTCATGAATGATCTATCCCGTGTAAGACGTTTATCTAAGTAGCTTAAGTTTGATAAATGATTGATTGAACTAGCTGAAAGATGATCGACAAAATCATGCAACATGATGACAAAAGTACATTGTTTATATTTGTTTATGCTCAGGATGATGATAACCAGTTTTATGCTTGTTGTAGACTATTTTTAGGCAATTTTGACTATTCTAGATTGACAAAATTAGAGATTTGTACGACAGGGTTTACAAGACCAGATGATAGTTTAATAGCTTCAGGATGATAAAAATAGTATTTCGTATGAGTTGCTATCTAGGTCATACGACAAGTGGGTATACCTCAGATGACAAACTGATAAATGTGATATTTTTTCATACAAAACAAGAACAAGGATCAAACGATACTTCCCTAAGCAGGACGATAGATTATTAGATTTCGTATGGCACAAAATTTAGACTGAGATGACAAACTGTAAGACCTAATGAAATTTTGTACAAAAATAGATATTTAGAAGGATGATAAATCAGAAGACTCGTATGATAGTTTACTGGACAGAGAAAATTTTGATAGATAGGGTTTTCAATGACTTACGATGACCAGTTTTGAGATGGACTGATTTTTTTAATAGCTGATGTAGACTAGTTTGTGATACAAATAGTTTTGACTAAGATAGACTAGTTTTTAATACGGACAGAGTTTAAACTAAGATAGACTAGTTTTTTATACGGACAAAGTTTTGACCACTGAGTTGTTTATTATTTTCTCTAGTTTTTGGTATTCCAGTTTTAGTTTCAAGGATGAAAACACAATAAACATGTAATATGTATAATGACTTCAATCACAACACGCTAACCCTATGGAAATTGGTGAGAGAAGAAAACCTTTGCTTGCAGACTCAGGTACACTCCCAATAGCTAATTAGAATAGGCTGCTAAGTCTCATGCAATGGATTTTCAATGCCGTATTAGCTGACTCCAAACACTAATGGGGGCAAAAAATGGGAAGTATCTTGGGAGTGTTACTATCTCTCTTGCACAAAGATTATCCCCCCTTTTGGAGGTGAACTAGGTAGCCTCTATCTTATAGTTCTTAGTTAGGAATTCCATTTGAAATTACCCCTTGAAGTCATGTAAGAATGATTGAGGCCTATAGCCCAACAAGGTACCGAAATAAGCTATAGTCACGTAAACATGATTGAGACCGCAAGGCCCTACAAAATACTCAATATGAGAGATCTCAAAGAGAAAACTAAAATAATTCCATCCTCTAAGACTTTAATCAACCAGAGGCCTATTTATTATAGTGAGTTAGAATACCCAGGTCCAGTTGTACTCACTTGGGTCATTCTCATAGGGTGATTACTTTTCCCATTGTGATAGGCCCACTAAAAGTACACAAATCTCAAACTTAGAAAAAGCCTCAAGGATTTGGATTTTTGATTGTCTATGCAGACAAGAGCATACTGTCCTACCTCTCACAATTTTCTTAAAACATGAAAGACAGATTTGTTCATTAATCAAATAGCAATTTAGGTACCTAAAAATGAATTTAAAGAATACACAATGTTTACTCGAATCTCCTCAGGCAACCTGTAAAGACAATGAATCAGTAGTCATATTGTCTTTGTGCGACAAGCATATTCTTCAACAAGCGTTATACAAAAGACTGATTAAGCTATGAAAATTCCTCAGAAAAATGAACAAAAAGCCAGGGTCAACATCAGTATGATCAAAATTGAATAAGAAAACCTAAAGAATGAAATCTGCTTTTAACCCAAAATATAGAATACTGTACAATGATTCTCATCGAGTCGTATGATAATTTGTACGAGACTGTATGATATTTGCAGTTTTTCATTCGGGCATATGGGAAATCTTGTACGATATTTTGTAGTAAATGTACAAAAAAAAATCTAAAAAAATAAAAATCTGAAAAAATAAGAAAAAGCTAGTCTTCAAGGCTGAAAAGATGTAGTCTTCTACCCCACGGTGGGTGCCAGAAATGTGTGTGTGAAAAGTGGAATAAGTATCTGCAAGCTGTAAGACACAACACTTCAATTAAGTCATTACATATATGGTTAGACAAATATAAGCATGAATAATAAAACCATAACAAATTGACCAATTGCCTTCTAAAAGATGCGAGTATAGACTTTCTCTTAGATTTGTATAAGCAATACCAATGACTAGACTACACCAAGATGAAGGATTTAATCTATATGAGCATGATATTAAGCTATATGGATGCAAGATTATGCTAGATGGATGAATAGTAACCTGTATGAATTCAAGCAATCATAATTGAACTAAATATGGAAAAAGTTAAACTAAGATGCAATAATCTCAAAAATAGTAAGCACAATATCTTCAATGACTGTAGAGCAAAAACTGTATAATAACAATAAATCTCCAGGGTGTTTTGAATGAGAGATGAAGGCTAAATTTATAGAGAATCATAAGAGAGACCAACGGTCAAGATCAATTAACAATGAGTGGTTGAGATTATTCAAGAGAAAAGCACAATTTAGGATAATTGAAATAATTGAGAGATCAGCTTCACTTAACCTTGAGATAGATTCCAATTATAGTTTGATTGAAATGCATTCAGCTTATAAGTTTGAGTTTGCATTGGAGATAAAATTCAATTAATTCTATGCACTTGAGATAAAAATAGGTGATTCCATGTGATTTCTTTGATTTATTCAAGAAAAGAGTCTCTTCAATGCAACTGAACTTCTTTTCTTAAAATCTTTAAGTTCCAATTTTAGAGAATGATTAATAATTCAATTAATTGCTTTTCTGATTTCAAGTTCTAAATTTAGAAGAAGAAATAATATCTCAAGTTTCATTTCTCTTTCAATTCAATTATTTTATTTTATTTTCAATTTAACTCTTGCTTTGCATATTGATTCCTCTTTTGTAATAAATTAATTCCTTTTTTATGATTAAATGGCAAATTTATTAATTAATTAAATATGCTAGGATATTTAATAAATTAAATAGGATAATTGATCAAAATGATTTTCTTGGAATGATTTAATTAAATAAATAAATATTTAATTAATGTAGAATAATTCACTTGCCATGTGGCATTTAATGGATTAAGAATTAATTAATTGTGTGCTCAAACTTGATTTAATTGCCTTTGGTTAGGACCTTGGTGATGTTATCGAGATTAGGGGCCCATGGTTTAGGTGACCATTTTTAGGGTATTACAACACCAACCCTTAAGAATAGCTTAGGTGACCAATCCTTGTTAGGTACCCATGTACAAAACAATCTCTCACCAATAGAGTAAAGGAGAAAACCCAATGGGAAAAAACTCCTGAAAAGAGAGAAAAGAAAATAAGTTTTAGAACACAAGAAATAATCTCATGCAAGGAAGAAGCCCTCTCTTAAATAGAAAGGATAAGAAAGACTATGTAGCCTTCCTAAAAGTAGTAAATTGTACCAATGGTTGATTCCCAAAATTGGATGTAGGTGAATGACCATGATCATCGAACAACATTCCTCCCCTTAGGAAGAAACAAAACCAAAGGTGCATGAAGACTGTCTTCCTATTCCTAAAAATAATTTGTAGGAAGAATGATAAATATGTATGATGTCTCTGAACTCTGCTCAGGTGTCCTTGTGTTGATGCCAAAAAATTTCATCATCAAATCAGGTGTTTTAGGCCACATTGTAGAAGATGACATTCTAGAACCTAGTGGAGATGGATGTAGAACAAAATCTAGAGACAAAGGTATCTCCTCCAAAGACAAAGGTGCCTCTTCCAGCCGTTGCTCAATAGTGGCCATAGTCATGTCAAACTGTGAGGAATGATCATGTGGGTATTTAACAAGAGGGTCAGAAGGTTCCCCCTTAAAATTTGAAGAAGACAAACTAACTTCATCAAAGAGAAGATGTATGTACTCAATAGTGTCCTCCAAGTCAACAAGATAGGATTCATAAAATAAAGTTGCAATGTATGTCAAGTAATCATCCCATGAAATTGGATTTGGAATACAATGAATGTCCTACTGCACTGAATCAATAGGAGCCATGAATTTAGCAGTTCCAGTATCATCAGAAACAACAGTCAATATAGGAGATGAAGTGTCAACACATGTCTCTTGAAATTTAGTTGAAAGAATACCAAGATTCACTTGACCATATTTAATCTCCTCAAAACTATCCATACTAGATGCCTGAGTGTGTACATCAGCCGAAGGAACAATAGAGGAAAAATGTGAGAAGGTGTGTACTTGAGATTGGTGATCTACCTCCCCAACTGCAACAATATATTTTTTATGGAAATCCCAAATAATCATAGAGTCTGGAGTGAATTGAACACTTTTTCCTTCCCCACCATCTATGATCTGATTGATAGAAAGGATATTTGTTGACAATGAGGGCACACAAAGGACATCATTGAATGATCCTTCGTCTATGTCAATATACCCTTTCCCACAAACATGCATACATGTGTTGTTAGCCATCATAATGTTTGGTGATGAAAAAGTTTTAAATAAACAGAACATATCATGTGATGAAGCCATATGATGTGAAGCTCCAGAATCAAGGATCCATCTCCCTGACTAAGAATCTTCCATTGCAACAAGTGCTTTCCTCTTTTGTTTCTCTAACTTTGAATTAGATGGGGATGTTGAATCCTTTGACATAGTTGGTGTTAAATTGATTTTATTTTTTGTCAAAAGATGCTTCAACTCGTCAATTTGTTTGAAATAACATAACTGTTCATCATGCCAAGATTTCTTGCAATATGCGCAAGTGGGCTTCTCCTTTTTAGATGATTCCTTTTTTCGAGGAAGAGGAATCGGATTCTTTCTGTTGCTTGTTCTTTTTCTTCTTTTGTTTTTGATCGAGATATCTTGATTCTTTCTATACCTTAGATTCACTAACAATCAATGCTTGTGACTTGGAAGTCTTGATGATGCCCATTTGAATTAGCGTTGCCTCCTCTTGGACTAGAAGATTTGAAAATGCATAAAAAGTGGGTTGAACATATGCACTTCCCATAGAAACCTTTTTGGTATGAAAGCTAGAAAAAATATAGAATACTCATGATCAAGCTTGGATAACACATTCAGAATCAATTGTAAATCCTCCTTAGCAATCTTGCAATATATTAACTATGTTCTTAGTTGCTTAATCTTGGAGATGTAGTCTTGGATTTTGTTGAAACGTTTTGGATCAAGATTCATCAGATCATTATCAATTTTACTTTACAAATTTTCAAGAGCATCCCAAGCCTCCTTAGATGTCCTACATGATTCAAGATGAAATTGTAAATCAAAAGAGAATAGTGAACAAATGTGACCAAGAGATCTCTCATGATTGATCTCCCATGCTTGAAGAGAATTAGCATCAGTAGGTGTGGGAATGGTTTCTTTGACATAGCTTGTGCAACCTTTTTCCCTTAGATAATTCCATACTAATTTTTTCCATGTTTCATAATTATATGGAGTTAGGAGTTCAATTAGAGTTTTCCCCATTGTACTATCTATTGGTATTTTGGTATGGTTTTGTCATTGATGTCAACACCTACTAAACACTTATCAACTTTGGCACTTTGGAGAATCAGCAACATTCACCAGCAAGAAAGTGACTCATGAACAATCATTGGTATCTAGTACACTGGCAAGATATAATGATCACCGACACTTGGAATGATATGGAAAACACTTGGTAATGTCGAAGACATCATTTGGACATCTTGTCCTGGAGTTTTGTTTATTGGTATATTCATATTTGCATATTTGTTGTTACTGGCAAATAGGTCCAGGGTTACACTGGCAGGTTTATCTTTTCCAAATCAGCATGGCACGCTATGAAGATGATTAATTATTTTTGTAAATGCATTAAGCCGACATGTTCAATCGGTTAATGCATCGGATATTGTATTGTTTGTAAAATGTTTTATTGTAATATCTTGTAGAGCTGACCTACTAAAATTGGTCTTAGGTTATGGTATAAATGTAAGATCTTATTTGTAAGATCAGATGTGGAATGCGAAAAAGGATTGTGTAAAGGTATATGCGAGAATAAGAAGAGCTATACACGCAGACATCATTTGAAGATTGAAGGAGGGTTTTTGTGAAGACAATCAGAACTACACCAGTACTGAATCTATTATATGAAGATGCTATTTTGTGCAGTACATTCTTATTGGATTTAACCATCCAACTATAGTCAGTGCAACTCCCATTTTGTGATTGAGCAGTGAACTCTAGGTGCTTGGCCTTTCTGCATGTGCAGACCCCATTTATGTACACTTACTATCTATAGTAGTATCATCTAAATGTGGGTAAGGTTTCCCACCATGGTTTTTTCCCTTACAGGGTTTCCATGTACAAATATTGGTGTTATGTGTTGTGGATGACTTTGTGTTTATGTTTTATGCACTAATCCTTACCGGTATAGCAATTAACCATTAAAACTATCTACCGACATATTGAACTGGTTTACTGGTATTAAGCGTTAAATTGGTTAAGTTGTTTTTGGTTTGAATTTATTTGACAACTTATTCACCCCCCCCCCCTCTCAATTGTCTTTGGGACCTAACAATTGGTATCAGAGCTTAGTCCTCTTTTGCAGAAGTTTAACAGCTTGAGGAGATCCAATGTGTACTAATTATTTCAGGAAGGACAATCCTAACCTTGATGGAACCAACTATGGCATATGGAAGATCAGAATGGAGACACATCTAAATTGCATTGGAAAAGATATCTAGGATGTTACAAAGAATGGTTATACTACTCCTACTCAGAGTCAGCCCACTCCACCCAACTTGACTAAAGATGAGGAAATTGATTGCAAAGCAAGAGAATCACTTTTGAGCACATTATCAGATCAACAAATCATGGGACTATCAGATAGGTCTACTGCTAAAGCTATTTGGGATCATTTGGAAACACTAAATGAAGGAAAATCGATAGTCAAAATTGCAAAACTTGAAAGCTTCTGGGTCAGGTATGAACATCTGAAAATGGAAGAAGGTGAAAAAATTTCTACTTTTATGGAAAGAGTAAATGAAATTGTTTCAAAATTTTTAAGAGGATTGCCACCGACATATAAAATGAAAGTCGCTGCTATAAATGAGTTAAGAACAATGCCTAATACATCAATTAATAGGGATACATTAATTGGGAAACTTTCAGCTTTTGAAATTGAAGAATTTGGTTCTACTACTACTATAAAGACAGATTTGGCCTTTAAAGCATCAACATCATCTGCTCCATCATTTGACAAATCTGATTGGAAAGCATTTTATGCAAGAGAACTTGAAGCACTATTTGCAAGGAAAATGCCTAAAGGTCCAGTTGGAAGTAAGTATAAAGGTAAAGCACCCTTTAAATGTTTTAACTGCAATAAGATAGTTCATATGGCTTCAAGATGCCCTGATAGACATGCTAGACTAAGAGAAGAAGCTAGAAGAACATACAAGCATAACCCTGAATATCAAAGATACATATTTAAGAAGAATAAAGACAAATCTTGTTACATTGCTGATGAAAGTGTGATTGATGATTCTGATGAGGCTCCAATAGATAATGGATGGGTTTTTGTTGCTATAATAGAAGATCAACCGACACCTACTATTCAACCGATAGAATAGGCCTTGGCAGCTAAAGTTGAAGTAAAGGATGAATGGATCATTGATTCAGGATGCTCACATCATATGACATGAGATAAAGGTAAATTCTTGAATTTTCAAGAATACAATGGAGGATTAGTGAGATTTGGAGATGACAAAGCTTGTTTAATCAAAGGTAAGGGTACAATATCTCTTGATGGTAAGCATAACACTGACAATGTTTACTATGTTGAAGGATTAAAGCACAATCTTTTGAGTGTTGGTCAATTAGTTGAGAAAGGATTTCAGTTACAATTCAAAAATGAAAAATGAAAAATCATGAATAGAATTGGTTTGGAAATTGTAACCGGTAATCAGACTAGAGGTAATATCTTTTATTTGAATAACAATGAAAAGACATGCTTAATTGCACATATAGATGAAAGTTGGTTATGGTATAAGAGACTATATCATGTAAAATTTGATTGCATGGTGAAGATCAGTACTACTAAGGCAATCAGAGATTTACCTAAGATTGTCAAACCTTAGAATACAGTATGTAAGGAATGTCAATCTGGAAAACAAGTTAGAGCTAGTTTCAAAACTATTCCAGAAAAATCCAATAATGCTCTTGATTTGATTCACACGGATTTATGTGGTCCAACTAGAACTAAAAGCTTACAAGGTGATAGATATTTTATGCTAATCATTGAAGACTATTCTAGAATAGGTTGGGTTACTTTTCTCAAAGAAAAATCAGAAGCACTTGGAAAGTTCAAATTGTTTAAAGCAATGGTAGAAAATGAAACTGGTAAGAAAATCAAATGTCTAAGATCAGATCAAGGAGGAGAATTTACATCTAAGGAGTTTAATACATTCTATGAAGTAAATTGAATCAGAAGACAACTTTTAGCACCTCGGACACCATAGCAGAATGGAGTTGTTGAAAGAAAAAATAGAACTATCTTGGATGTAGCAAGAAGTATGTTATCAGAAGCAAACCTACCACATGTATATTGGAGAGAGGCAGTCAGTATAGTGGTTTATACATTCAACAAAGTTCACGTCAAAGGTGAAACCAGTAAGACCCCTCATGAACTATGGTTTGGTAATACTCCTACTCTTAAGTATTTCAGAATTTTTGGAAGTAAATGTTATATCAGAAGAGATGAGTATATCGGCAAATTTGATCCTAGAAGTGATGAATGAATATTTATTGGTTATTCATCTAAGAGCAAGGCATATAGATGTTTTAACAAAAGATTGCAGAAAATTGTTGAAAGTACAAATGTAAAGATTGATGAACAATTCAGAGGAACTTCAAGGTATATAGACTCTGAACTGGCAACATAAATTTTGACAAATGAACCTACACTAAATCCACTAGTATAGAATGAAGATCCAATTACCCCAATATGATCTGAGGATTCCACAGTAACTGAGGAACAACAGCAAATAAAGACACCCCGATATGTAAGACTGAATCATTCTGAAGATCAGACAATTGGAAACAAGTTTAAAGGAGTTATGACAAGAGGAAGATTGGCAAATGAAGAGGTATGTCTTATTTCTCAAATTGAACCATCATCTGTTAATGAGGCATGTGAAGATAAATTTTGGATTAAAGCTATGGAAGAAGAATTAGAACAAATTGAGAAAAACAACACTTGGACATTAGTTCCCCGGCCTAAAGATAAAAATGTAATTGAAACCAAATGGGTTTTCAGAAACAAACATAATGAAGATGGTAAGGTTGTTAGAAATAAAGCAAGACTAGTGTGTAAGGGATATTCTCAGAAGGAAGGAGTTGATTACAATGAAACCTTTGCACTGGTAGCTAGAATTGAGGTAGTCAGATTATTTTTGGCTTTTGCAGCACACAAGAACTACAAAGTTTATCAAATGGATATTAAATGTGCATTTTTAAATGGAGATGTTGAAGAAGAAGTATACATTGAACAACCTGATGGATTTTCTTTGACAGATGACAATGATATGGTTTGCAGGTTAAGAAAAGCTTTGTATGGATTGAAACAAGCTCCAAGAGCTTGGTATGCAAGACTGGATAAGTATCGTTTAAAGATTGGTTTTACTAAAGGAAATGCAAACAGCAATTTATATTACAAAATAACTAATGATGACATCTTGATTATAGAAGTATTTTTTAATGATATAATATTTGGAGGAGAAGATGGATTATGTAAAGAATTTTCTATTAAAATGCGGCAAGAATTTGAAATGTCTATGATTGGAGAAATAAAATTATTTTTTAGGATTGTGGATTTCACAGACTAATAAATGTATATTTTTGAGTCAATCCAAATACTTAAAAGAGTTACTAAAGAAATATGGGATGGAGAACTCTAAACCGGTAAGCACACCTATGACAACAAATGACAAATTATCACTAAGGGATGAATCTACACCTACTAATCTAGCTAGATACAAATCTATTATAGGAGGTTTACTATATTTGACACAAACCAAACCTAATATTATGAATGCAGTATGTGTTGTTTCAAGATTTCAAAGTAATCCTAGAGAAAATCATGAATCGGCATTAAAAAGGATTTTTTGGTACTTACAAGGCACTATAAATCTTGGATTATGGTATCCTAGAGATGAAAACTTTGAATTATGTGCATACACAGATGTAAATTGGGCAGGAGATGTGGATGATAAAAAAGCACCACCGACAGAGCATTCTTTCTTGGAAACAGATTAGTTTCTTGGTTGAGTAAGAAACAAAGTTGTACATCTTTATCAACAGTAGAATTGGAATATGTTGCAGCAGCAACTAACTGTACATAGGTACTATGCCTTAAACAAACGTTGAAAGACATAAAGGTAAAATGCAAGGAACCTATTACTATCTATTGTGATAACACTGTAGCAATTGATATATCTAAGAATCCGGTATTACATTCTAAAACCAAACATGTTTCTATCAAACTAAATTTTCTAAGGGAAAATATTGAAGCAAAGGAGATAAAACTAGTTTATGTGAATACTAAAAATCAGATTGTAGATATTTTCACAAAACCTTTGCCTAAGGAGACTTTTGAATATCTCAAAGATCAGCTTGGAGTCATACCCCCACTGGAAGAGACTTAGGAAGTTAATGATTGACATCAACTGACAAAATTAATAGAGAAATCTTTTATTCCAATCTTTGATGGGAAGCTACTTCTCAGGGGGAGTAGTTGGTATATTTAATTGATTGGTATTTTGTATATGAACTTGGCTTGGTAAGATGTTTTGTTGTAACTTTGGCATTTGATGTCAAAGGGGGAGAGATTGGTATGGAAAAACACAAGGAAAACACATGTTGCTCCCAGGGGGAGAGATTGTTGTTTGGGAGAGATTATTACTCTCTGTATCTGTATTTTGATTTCTGGTCATGATCCTTTTGGAGATTGTTGGTTTTTGGTATTTGGCATTTCTGTTTTGGCACTTTGATGGTTTTTCCATCTTGTGTTGCCATCAATGCCAAAGGGGGAGATTGTTGGTACTTTGGTATGGTTTTTTCATTGATGTCAACACCTACTAAACACTTATCAACTCTGGCACTTTGGAGAATCAGCAACATTCACCGACAAGCGACTCATGCACAGTCACCAGTATCTGGTACACCGGCAAGATATAATGATCACTGGCACTTGGAATGATATGGAAACACTTGGTAATGTTGAAGACATCGTTTGCACATCTTGTCCTAGAGTTTTGTTTATTGGTATATTCATATTTGCTGTTATAGGCAAATAGGTCCAGTGTTACACCGACAGGTTTATTTTTTCCAAATCAGCATGGCACGCTATGAAGATGATTAATTATTGTTGTAAATGCATGAAGCCGACATGTTCAATCGGTTATTGTATCGAATATTGTATTGTTTGTAAAATGTTTTATTGTAATATCTTGTAGAGCCAACCTACTAAAATTGGTCTTAGGTTATGGTATAAATGTAAGATCTTATTTGTAAGATCAGATGTGGAATGCGAAAAAGGATTGTGTGAAGGTATATGCAAGAATAAGAAGAGCTATACATGCAGACATCATTTGAAGATTGAAGGAGGGTTTTTGTGAAGACAATCAGAACTACACCGGTACTGAATCCACCATATGAAGATGCTATTTTGTACAGTACATTCTTATTGGATTTAACCATCCAACTGTAGTTAGTGTGACTCCCATTTTGTGATTGAGCAGTGAGCTCTAGCTGCTTGGCCTTTCTGCATGTGCAGACCCCATTTATGTACACTTACTATCTGCAGTAGTATCATCTGATTGCGGGTAAGGTTTCCCACCATGGTCTTTCCCCTTACAAGGTTTCCATGTACAGATATTGGTGTTATGTGTTGTGGATGACTTTGTGTTTATGTTTTATGCACTAATCCTTACTGGTATAGCAATTAACTGTTAAAACTGTCTACCAGCATATTGAACTAGTTTACTGGTATTAAGCATTAAATTGGTTAAGTTGTTTTTGGTTTGAATTTATTTGACAACTGATTCACCCTCCCCCCTCTTAGTTGTCTCTGGGACCTAACACTATCACATAACAAAAGAAAATAATAGAAGATCAACCCCCCAAATTCACTAAATCAATTATCCCCCCCAGAATGATATGATGGTGGCACTTTATAAATCAGAGTGTTTACAATTCTAGAGTTTTTCTAGTGTTTTACAATGTCCAAAATTGGACCCAAATACTGAAAGTACAAAAATATCTCAGAGTGAGAACCTCAAACCAACACCAAAATGTAGTGCTAAAAAAATATCACCTTTCAAAAAAAGAATCACCTAGATTTGAGGTCATATGTGAAAGTTACATCCATTTGAAGCTGGAAAAACTAGGATTGTCCTTCAGATCTATTGAGAAATTTTTATTTTTGAAAAATCCGGACCACTTAAGAAAAAAATGATTCCACCTCTATGAATCCTATGAAATTATACCCCAAATAAAAAAAAATTGCTCTGAAAAATACCTTTGTATGACTGAGATATTGCACTTTGAAGTTGAGGTGCCAAATGCAAAAATCCAATGGAGAGGGTTGTCAATGGTTAACAAGAAAAATCCAACTTCACCAAATTTGGAAAAATGTAACTATATTTGGCAAAAAAACCAAATAGAAGAATTGCTAGATTGTTTAGAGACCCTCCAAATTTGAAAATACCTCCAAACACATTTAGTTTCTACCAAATTTGGAGAGCCTTCTAAAAAATTGTAGTACCACCAAGTAAAGATATAGAGGTTGAGGTTGAGGTTGCAAGTCATAGGTACAAAAGCCGAAGAAAATTTGGGCTTTGATTTTCTTTTATTTATTTTTGAAATTTTGCTTTTTTAAATAAAAAAGATATTAAAAACATTTTTTTGGGGGGTCGTAGCCTCACCCCAACCCCACAAAGGGGTGCATGGATTTAAAGCCTACACGAGGCCCATGCCTTCATGGGGGCTGAGAGGCAATGGTGCCTCTGCACCATAGTACCCTATGGTACCTCCGCAAAAGTACAAGGTCGACAGATGTAGGGTACCCTGTCCGTATCCTTTTGACTTTTTATTTTTATTTTTATTTTTTTCAATTTTTTTTTTCAAATTATTTTCTTTTTAGATAAAATTTTATACAAATACAACTGCGATTTAATATTTTTGAAAATCAAAATATAATTATTTTAAAACACAAAAAAATTGAATGTTTGTATTTTTTTTTTAAACATTCTCAAAATTTGTGTTATACCTGACGCAAGTGGAGCCGTACGACTATTTGAAAAAAAATGTGTTAGATTTGACTTTCATTAAAATATAGAGTATTTAATATGAAAATTCATTTGTTCAACTTGCTTGACTCGATCATGGTGTCATTTTCAGCTGAAAATGCACCCAACAAAAGCTCAAATGTTGAATTTCTCCCAAATTCATGAAGGGGCTTGCAAATCTAGAAGCTCTTATACCATGTCAAAGTCACTGATGGACTCAATCTCCCAGGATCACTTGCAAAACCAAGATCAACCTTCTACACAAGAGAAACAAAGAGGATGAAATGGTGGAATATGGTGCAATAACAAAATGATGATATTATCACACTCCAAAAGATACAATATGGATCAGCATTCGCTTGTACTAATTGAGCTAATATGAACTCATCTGAGTCAGCTCTGAATTCGTTCATAAGGGAGAGGTGAGTGTTGATTATATAGAAAAATGTGGGCACATAATTCCAAGAGAAATAATAACTCCCAAATAACCAAATTAGGTGGGAGTTGTGCCTACTTGTAAAATGCCAAACATGTAGCAAACCAACTTAGGTAGGGACAAACAAATGGTTATGGGGAGGTGGAAAATGAGTCCAAAAGAGGGTGTGACATTCAACCACCCAAATGTAGGTGTGAATGACACATGTAAATGTAGGACTATGTTGCGTGTTCTCACATAAACCATCCTAGTATAACCTAAGTATGCTTAATAATGTGTAGGAGAAAAATAAATATAAAACCCTATACTAACATAAACAACCTCCAAGTGTGGGACCTTTCTTAGTGTGAGGTTGAGTCTCCGGAGAAGGTTGGATTCCTTCCAAATGCATATGTTGGACCAACCCAAGACATATAAGACCTAATCTAGTGACCTTGAGGGGGAAAATGGAGAAGGAATGCTTGAAGGGAAAAGAGGTGATGTACCTAAATTGTAATATGATCTTCCCTACCTATAATTGCACAAAACATCAAGAAAACTACCCAAGGTATGCACAAATTTCTATCCAAATTGGCTCCCTAAGAGAAAGTGGAGGTTGGAATTGTGTAGGATGAAGAAAGGAATTAAATCAATTCACATATGACATCCATAGGGGCATAAACTCAATCACATAAACTAAAGAAATAAAAGAGAATACATTCAGATAATGAGGTAAAAGGAATTACACAGATTATGAGAATTGAAAGAAGGAAAGAAAAATAATTTTATTAATGAAAAGGAAATAAATTTTTTTTATAGTTGGTAGAAAAACATGAGTTTCTATAAAAGAAAAAGGAAGAAGGTCTTGAAAATAGGCTTCAAAATTACATTGAAAATATCTTCCCCTACTGAAAAGAAGCAAAAATGTCTGCAAAAGGGGAGAATCTCTATGGATAAATATCTGGAAGGCGCATGCAAGGGAAAAAGGTGTTGGTATTATGGATGACTTTGTCATGTGTTGCATTGGTTTTGTCATTGATGTCAACACTTGTCTTCTTGGAGGTTTACATTATGCTCACTGGTATGGTTAGTGGCTTATGCAAAGTCACCGGTATGTGTTCACCAACATGTTATATTGTTCATCGACACTGATGATAACTTGGAGATCATTTGGTTATGTCAAAGACATGGATTGGAAGTTTGGTTTTGGTGTTTTTCTTATTGGTCTAATCGGGTTGACTGATTTTCCTTTACTGACAGATAGGTCTAGGTTATGGACCGGTACATGTTATCTATTCTAGATCAGTATGACATGTTATGGAGATTGTTTATTGATTGGATATTGTGGTATATGTATTGAGCCGACATGTTGAATCGCATCAAGATTTATTTGTAATTGATTTAAATGTAATATCTTTAGTGAGCCAGTCGCTATTCATTTGGTCTTAGGTTTTGTATAAATGATTATAAGATCTTATTGAAGATCAGGGATATAGGATATGGTATGAGTGTATTCAAATATTGAAGAGTGAAAAATAAGCAGATCTTTGTGCAAATCATGCAGACATTATTCGAAGGTTGAAGGAAGGTTATGAAGATGTTTTGACACTCATGTTTAGAGCTTAACTGATACTGAATCCAGCATTGCAGATTCTATTTTGAGCAGTACATTATCATTGGATTTAACCATCCAATTATGTAGTCAGTGTGACTCCTAATTTTTGATTGAGTAGTGAGCTCTAGGCAGTTGGTCTTTGTTGGTGTAAATAATTATTCATCTTGCATATTATTACACTTACTTAAGTTTACTTAGGAAATGCATTTCATAGTAGTTTGGGTATGAGACACTTGGGTGTTTGTGCCACATTGGGATAGTGTGTGTAGGAGAATTTCCACCTTTTATGGTGTTGATCTTGTTGTTACACTCCACATTCAGTGGGTGATCCACCTCATGTGGACTATTATATCATTTCTCCTACCTACCCACACCTATTTCCTACCTACCCTTGTTTCTTATTGAGCCACATGTCATGTTTGTGTGCTCACATATCCCTAGCCTTGCCTATATAAGCAAGCTCATCTACATTGTATGTAATGGAACAATTGATCATTTATCTATTGATGAGAATGCAGTTTATTCTTATCCTATATTTTGTCTCTCTATTGTACTTTTCATTGAGCTCTTGATCTTGGCAAAATCTCACATGGTATCAGAGCCATTGGGGCTTCATTGATTGGGTTTTGGAGACATCATGGAAGGCTTCTATTTTTTGGATCTAAGGGACTGCATTTTTTGGAGGCATCTTAGAGTGTTTTCGACCTCACCATTGTGTCGGGGAGGCCATTTCCATAAAAACTAAGTATAAATTCGACCTATTTTGGCAAAAATCCTTTTTTGGGTGTGAAGGAAATTTTCTGCCCAATTTGGGCGGTATGGTATGAAATTTTTGGATTTTTTTCAAAAAAAAAAAAAAAAAAATTCTAAAAAATTATTTTCTAGTTTGAAAAAAAAATTTGAACAAAAAAAAGTTTAAAAAAAAATTGGGAAATTATTTTTTGGGATCCATGCCTTCTGACCAGTCAGCAGTGCATAGTCAGTGCCACATCAGTAATGCACAGTCAGCAATCCAGTTGGCTGCCAAATCACCCCACCACATCAGCAGTCTAGTTGGCTGCCACATCACCTACCAAATCACTTGCATAGTTAGTGCCCAGTCAGTCATGAAGTTTGGGTGATGATCATACGACCATCAAATTTAACCCTGCAGTCCATTGACGTCATCATTTTTAAAAAAAAATTTCAGGCCCCTCTCATTGAGCTTTTTGATTTTGCAGTTCAACTTCAAATGGCCATATCTTGCTCATTTTTGCTCCTTTTTTGGTGCAATTTTTTTTGAAATGGGCTAGAATTTTATGTACTTTCACGTGGTGGAATTATTTTCTGATTTTGATGTATAGATTTTTCAGAATTGTCAGTTTTTGGTGACTGTACCTGTCCAATCCTCATTTCTGCAACTTCTAGGTCTTTGTTCGGGCTCATACGAACTTCTTTTCAGGTGCCATGTTTTTTGAAAGTGTATTATTTTTTGTCTACTCTCAGAATATGCTATCAGTTTGCAGCAATTGTGGGTAGAAATTATACTTTCATGATATGGTCTTATTTGGCCAATTTGGCATTTGTATTGCATAGATCTATCTTTCTGATATTTTTCTTTGAAGTTCTCAGCCTATTGGGGCAGTTGTAAAACAAAATCAGAATTCCACCTTGTCATTGTTTGTAAGTGGCCTATTGTACACACACTACATATAAACTGCCAAAATCATCATTTTTGGGGGTACTTTGATTGAGTGAATTTGGGGGGTGTCTCTTGTGCTTTTGTGCTCTTGTGTTCTTCATTTCTGCTGCTATGGGTTCTTCTAAGTTTCCTCTCTTAACTCCTCATAATTATGCTACTTGGAAAATTAATGCATGGAGTAAACTTATGGAAAAAGGACTCACTCATTACATTGATGGAACTATTGTCGCTCCCATTGATCCTAAGGTTGATCCAGTTGGTCGCTTGGATTGGCTCACTAAAAATATCATGGCAATTGGTACCTTAAGAAAGTATGTATCAAAGGATCTCATTTTTCATATTGAGAAGTGTACTCTAATCAAGGATGCTTGGCAAAAGTTTCAAGACTTGTATGGTCAAGTTGATGAGATTAGGGGATATCAAATTGATAGTGATCTCACCATGTTAGATCCCAAGAACTTTGATACTATAAAAGATTATGTCACTAAGGCAAATGAGTTGAGGGCACAACTCAAAGATTATGGCATTGATAAGAAGGATACTCAATTGATATTCAACTTGATAGGCAAGCTTCCATAAGAATATGCAGCATTTGTTTCTAGTTTCCAAACCCATAGGATGACAATGGGTTCAAGCTACACAATGCCTACATTTGATGCTTTCAATGAAATATTGATGATGGAACAAACTAAGTTGATAAGGATGGGCATTCTTAAGGCTTCTAAGTCTCAAGCATTAGTGGCAAATCAAGGGAACAAAGGAAATCAGGGAAAGGACAACTCAAACAAGAAGAAATGGCAATCAAAGCCTAAGGACAAAGCACTATCTTCTCCACAACAAGGAGATTCATCCTCTTCCAAGAGGGATAATTTACCAAAGAGGGAGAGATGTACTTGTGCCTACTGTAAAAAGTTTGGTCATGAGGAGTATCGTTGCCATTCTAAGAAGATTGATGAGCTCACACATATCATCAAAAAGCATAACATTGATTTACCTAATGTCTACAAGAAGGATGATTCATCAACTTCCAATCCCTCACATTCAAAAAGAAAAGGTCAAGCATTCATGGCTTCTACAAGTGGGAAGACTCACTCTTTTGGGATAAGAAAAGGAAACGCTCTATGTGATACTATCAGTCATGATTCAGAGAGATGGCTTCTACATTCAGGGGCTTCTCATCATATGGCATCTTTGGAGTCTATGTTCTCTACATTTGAGCTTTGCACCATGCCACAGATTTTGATGGGCAATCATACATACATGGATATGATTGGGAAAGGATCTATTGACATTGGGGATAACTCCTTCAATGATGTGTTGTGTGTACCCCACTTGACAAACAATCTCCTTTCTATCTATCAAATCACACATGGCGCAACTAAGAGAGTTGTGGAGTTCACACCTGAGTCAGTTTTCATTAGAGACTTGGAGACTAGAGCTATCATTGTGACTGGGCTGGTTGATCATGCATCTCAGTTATACTCCTTTTCAGATTTTGTTGATGATGATGATTTCACATTTGATGATTCTACACATGATGATCACACTTCTTGTGATGGTTCAGATTTTGAGGATAACTTTGGGCACTTGAACATGGGGATTCTCACATGTGAACCCATTCTTGAGTCTTGTATTTCATCTCCTCATATTGATATCACATCACCTATTGCACCTGATGATGTGGATAGTGTGACAATTTTACCTTCATGTGATTCAGTGGAGTAGGATACTCATTGTCTTCCAGCTTCAGATTCATGGGATGATTACTTGACAGACATTGCAGGTTTATTTATGGAATCCTAAATTGCAAATTTGGGAGACATCATTGATGACATTCATCTTCTCTTTGATGAAGGTGATCCTTCTTCGATTGTTGCGAGGGAACACTCTGACCCTCTTGTTCATTCTCTACATGATCATTCTTTCAAGGTTGACATGATTGTGGATACTTATGTACAGCAGTTAGAGGAGGTCTCTTTATCTTTTGAGGAGACATGTGAGTCTTTGGGACATGTTCTACATCCATCTCCACTAGATCTTGGAGTGCCTTTTTCAGCAGTTTGGCACAGTTTACCACCTTTGGAGGGGGTATCTTCAGCATCGACATGGGGACACTTGAGCAGTTTTCAGAGATTCCTTTCATCATGAGTTTTCTTCATACATCTTCCCTTCATGATTGGGGAGACTTCATGGATACACCTTTGGTTTTGTTTCTTCCTAAGGGGAGGAATGTTGTTCGACGTTCGTGGAGTAGTTTCTTCATACATCGAGCTTCTATCATTGGTACAGATTCCACATTGAGGGGGGGCTTCCTAGCTTCTCTTCTTCTCTCATATGGGGGGCTTTTTTCCTCTCATGGGGTTTTGTTCCTCACATTCTTCTATGAGAGTTCTCTTGTATGTTTTTCATCTCTCTTTTGGTGGAGGGTTTTTTCCCATTGGATTTTTCTCTCTTTCCCCACATTGTGAGAGATTTCATTGCATTCGTTTTCATGCATTTGCATTTGTACATGGGTACCTAACATGGCCTAGTAGCCGGGACCCATCTTGCATTGCTTAGATGCATTGTAGACTTAAGTGCATTCTCCTAAGTTGCACTTAAGGGGGGGTGTTGGTGTAAATAATTTTTCATCTTGGATATTATTACACTTACTTAAGTTTACTTAGGAAATGCATTTCATAGTAGTTTGGGTATGAGACACTTGGGTATTTGTGCCACATTGGGATAGTGTGTGTAGGAGAATTTCCACCTTTTATGGTGTTGATCTTGTTGTTACACTCCACATTCAGTGGATGATCCACCTCATGTGGACTATTATATCATTTCTCCTACCTACCCACACCTATTTCCTACCTACCCTTGTTTCTTATTGAGCCACATGTCATGTTTGTGTGCTCACATATCCCTAGCCTTGCCTATATAAGAAGGCTCATCTACATTGTATGTAATGGAACAATTGATCATTTATCTATTGATGAGAATATAGTTTATTCTTATCCTATATTTTGTCTCTCTATTGTACTTTTCATTGAGCTTTTGATCTTGGCAAAATCTCACAGTCTTTCTACATGTGCAGACCCCATTTGTATACACATACTATCTGTAGTAGTATCATCTGATTGTGGGTTAGGTTTCCCACCATGGTTTTTCCCTTACTGGGTTTCCATGTCAAAATCTTCATGTTATGTGTTGTGAATGTTGCTTCTCTTTATGTATTATGCATTAAGTTAAACCAGTACTGCTATATCTGTTAATCTATTTTAGCGCCACTTAAGTTTGGTTTACTGATATTTAAGTTTAAGTTGGAATAATTTGCATTTGGATTAAAATTTATTGACAACTGGTTCACAACTGATTCACCCCACCCTCTCAATTTTCCTTCCTGGGACCTAACAATTGGTATCAAAGCCAAGTCCTCTTTTTGTAGAAGTCTAATAGCTTGAGGAGATCTTATGGCAACAAATATTTTCAGGAAGGATAGTTTGAAGCTTGATGGAGCTAACTATGGCATATGAAAGATCAGAATGGAAACACATCTGAACTGCATTGGAAGAGATATATGGGATGTTACAAAGAATGGCTATGTTGCTCCTATTCTGAATCAACCTCATCCACCAACATTGGATAAGGACATGGACAATGATTCCAAAGAAAGAGAATCACTTCCGAGCGCATTATCAGATCAGCAAATCATGGGATTATCAGATCGATCTAGTGCTAAATCTATTTGGGATAAGCTAGAGACACTGAATGAAGGAGATACCACTGTCAAGATTGCAAAATTGGAATGTTACTGGGTCAGGTATGAAAATCTAAAAATGGAACAAGATGAAAGAATTCCTACATTTATGGAAAGAGTCAATGAAATTATTTTAGGAATACAATATTGTGGAGGATCCTTAAGTGAAGATGAAATTGTGTCTAAATTTTTAAGAGCATTTCCACCAGCTTACAAAATGAAAGTGACTGCTATTAATGAAATGAGAACAATGCCTAATACTTCAGTTTCTAGAGATACTTTGGTTAGAAAACTTTCAGCATTTAATCTTGAGAAATTTGGTCCTATTGCTATTGTAAAGAGTGATTTAGCTTTCAAAGCATCATCATCAACATCATCATCATCTGACAAAACTGATTGGAAAACACTTTATGCAAAAGAACTTGAAGAACTTGAAGCACTATTTGCAAGGAAAATGCCTAAAGGTCTAGTAGGAAGTAAGTATGAAGTTAAAGCACCTTTCAAATGTTTTAATTGAAATAAAGTTGGTCATATGGCATCTAGATGTCTTGATAGACATGCAAGATTAAGGGAGGAATAAAAAAGATCATATAAGCCTAACCCTGAATATCAGAGATATAGATTCAAGAAAATCAGAGATAAATCATATTACTATGCAGATGAAGGTGTTACAAATGACATAGATGAAGATCCAATAGATAACGGATGGGATTTTGTTGCAATAAAGGAAGATCAACTGACACCTATTGTCAAACTGGTAGAGCAGGCACTGGCAGCAAAAATTGAAGAAAAAGATGAATGGATTATAGATAGTGGACGCTTGCATCATATGATTGGTGATAAAAGAAAATTCTTATTTTTTCAAGAAATTCATGGAGGTCTAGTAAGGTTTGGAGATGATAAAGCTTGTTTAATCAAAAGAAAAGGCATTATATCTTTGGATGGTAAGCACAATACTGACAATGTTTATTATGTAGAAGGTTTAAAGCATAATCTTTTGAGTGTTGGTCAGTTAGTTGAAAAAGGATTTCAGTTACAATTCAAGAATGGAAAATGCAAAATCATAAACAAAACTGGACTAGAGATTGCAATTGGTAATCAGACTAAAGGTAATATCTTTCACTTGAATACTAGTGATAAAACATGTTTGATTGCACATATTGATGAAAGTTGGTTATGGCATAAAAGACTCTGTCATGTGAATTTTGATTGCATTATAAATATTAGTTCAACTAAGGTAGTAAGGGATTTACCTAAGATTGTGAAACCTCATAATCCTGTATGTAAAGAATGTCAAATGGTAAAGCAAGTTAGAACAACATTTAAGAGCATTACTGAGAAGTCCAATAATATTTTGATTTAATTCATACTGATTTATGTGGTCCAGCAAGAACAAGAAGTCTACAAGGAGATAGATACTTTATGCTAATAATTGATGATTATTCTAGAATGTGTTGGGTTACTTTTCCCAAGGAGAAATCAGAAGCTTTTGGAAGATTCAAGATATTCAAGGCAATGGTAGAGAATGAAACCGACAAGAAAATCAAATGTTTGAGATCAGATCAAGGAGGAGAATTTACATCTAGGGAATTTAATGCATTCTGTGAAGTGAATGGAATCAAAAGACAACTATCAGCACCCCAGACACCCCAGCAGAATGGAGTTGTGGAAAGGAAGAACATAACTATTCTGGATGTAGCAAGAGCAATGTTAATGGAAGCAAATCTACTGCATGTGTACTTGAGAGAAGCAATGAATATAATGGTTTATACTTTCAATAGAGTTGACATCAAAAGTGAAACTGGTAAGACCCCTTATGAACTATGGTTTGGTCATATTCCTACTCTAAAGTATTTTAGAATATTTGGAAGCAAATGTTATATTAGAAGAGATGAGTATATTGGCAAGTTTGATCCTAGAAGCGATGAACAAATATTTCCTGGTTATTCATCTAAAAGCAAGGCACATAGGTGTTATAATAAAAGGTTATAGAAAATCCTTGAGAGTACTAATGTGAAGATAGATGAACACTTTAGAGGAGATTCAAGATCTATAGAACTGATGTTGAAATGATTATAAATGAACCGGTACAGAATGAAGAACCAATCACACCAGAATAATCAGAAAACTCAACTATGACTGAAGAACAACAACTTGTGAATGTTAATCAAAACAAATCCAGGTAAGTAAGATTGAATCATTCAAAGAATTAGATAATTGGAAACAAGAATCAAGGTGTTATGACTAGAGGAAGACTGGCAAATGTAGAGGTATGTTTAATTTCTTAAATTGAGCTAGCATCTGTTATTGAAGCATATAAGGATGAACATTGGATAAAAGCAATGGAAGATGAATTAGAACAAATTGAAAAGAACAACACTTGGACATTGGTTCCCCGACCTAAAGACAAAAATGTAATTGGAACTAAATGGGTATTTAGGAATAAAATTAATGAAGATGGAGAAGTAATCAGGAACAAAGAAATATTAGTTTGTAAAGGTTATTCAAAGAAATAAGGAATTGATTATAATGAAACCTTTGCAACGATAGCCAGAATTGAGGCAGTTAGACTATTTCTTGCATTTGCAGCTTATAAGAACTATAAAGTTTTTCTGAATGGAGATCTTGAGGAGGAAGTTTACATTGAACAACCTGATGGATTTTCTTTGACAGATAATAAGGATATGGTTTACAGGTTAAGAAAAACTTTATATGGATTAAAGCAAGCTCCTAGAGCTTGGTATGCTAGATTGGATAAATATCTTTTGAAAGTTGGTTACAAAAAAGGTAATGCTGACAATAATTTTTATTACAAAGTTACTAGTGATGATATTTTGGTTATTGAAGTCTTTGTAGATGATATCATTTTTGGAGGTGAAGATGGATTATGTAAGGACTTTGCTAATCATATGCAAAAAGAATTTGAAATGTCTATGATTGGAGAGATAATAAAATTTCTAAGTTTGCAGATTTCACAAACAGATAAAGGTATATTCATATGTCAAAAAAAGTACTTGAAGGAACTTTTGAAGAAATTTTGTATGGAAAATTCCAAACCGGTAAGTACTCCTATGACTACAACTAACAAATTGACATTGAAGGATGATTCAACTCCTATTAATCTGATAAGGTACAAATCTATGATTGGAGGTTTAGTGTATTTGACACAAACAAGACCTGATATAATGAATGTAGTATGTATTGTATCTAGATTTCAAATCAATCCTAAAGAAAATCATGAAAGTGCAGTAAAAAAGATTTTCCGGTACCTTCAAGGCACAACAAATCTTGGTTTATGGTATCCTAAAGATGAAAATTTTAATTTATGTGCATACATCAATGCACAGGAGATGTAGATGATAGAAAGAGTACCATTGTGGTGCATTCTTTCTTGGTAGTAGATTGATTTCATGGATAAGCAAGAAACAAAATTGTACATCATTATTAATAGCATAATCAGAATATGTTGCAGCAACAACTAATTGTACTCGAGTATTATGGATTAAGCAACTATTGAAGGATATAAAGGTAAAATGAAAAGAACCAATAATCATTTATTGTGATAATTCAATAGCAATTGATATATCAAAGAATCTGGTATTTCACTCTAAGACAAAGCATGTTTCTATTAAGTACAATTTTTTGAAAGAGAATGTTGAAGCAAATGAATTGAAATTGGTTTATGTGAATACTAAAGAGTAAATTGCAGATATCTTTACAAAGCCTTTGCCTAAGGAAACATTTGAATATCTCAGAGACCAGCTTGGGGTAATTTCCCCACTAGTGGAGACTTAGATGTTGAAGATTGACATCAAACCATTAGGGACTAAATAGAAAACTTTTTTTTCCAGCTTTGATGGAGGAGAGCTACTTCTCAGGGGGATTAGTTGGCTGAATGTTAAGTTTTGAATTCTTAACTGCTTTGGCATTTGATGTCAAAGGGGGAGAGATATCTATGGAAAAACATTATTCCTTGAGGGAGAGATTATTCATTAAGGGAGAGATATACTCTTTGGATACATGTATTTTTGGTTTTGGTTTCTATTCCTATTACAGAACTTTGTATTGATCTATCTTTGGGAGATTGATTGGTTTACTGGTTTTGGCATTTTGTTTCTGGCGCTTAGATGTTTTTCCATCTAATATTGCCATCAATTCCAAAGGGGGAGATTGTTGGTATTATGGATGACTTTATCACGTGTTGCATTGGTTTTGTCATTGATGTCAACACTTGTCTTCTTGGAGGTTTACATTATGTTCATTGGTATGGTTAGTGGCTTATGCATAGTCACTGGTATGTGTTCAGCAGCAGATTATATTGTTCACCAACAGTGATGATAACTTGGAGATCATTTGGTTATGTCAAAGACATGGATTGGAATTTTGGTTTTGGTGTTTTTCTTATTGGTCTAATCAGGTTGATAGATTTGCCTTTACCGACAGATAGGTCTAGGTTATGGACTGGTACATGTTATCTATTCTAGATCAGCATGGCACGTTATGGAGATTGTTTATTGATTGGTTATTGTGGTATATGTATTGAGTCGACATGGTGTATCGTATCAAGACTTATTTGTAATTGATTTAAATGTAATATCTTTAGTGAGCCAACCTATTCACTTGGTCTTAGGTTTTGTATAAATGATTGTAAGATCTTATTGAAGATCGGGGATATAGGATATGGTATGAGTGTATTCGAATATTGAAGAGAGAAAATAAGCAGATCCTTGTGTCAATCACATAGACATTATTCAAAGGTTGAAGGAAGGTTATGAAGGTGTCTTGACACTCATGTTCAGAGCTTAACCGGTACTGAATTCAGCATTGGAGATGCTATTTTGAACAATACATTATCATTGGATTTAACCATCCAATTGTGTAGTCAGTGTGACTCCCATTTTTTGATTGAGTAGTGAGCTCTAGGTAGTTGGCCTTTTTGCATGTGTAAACCCCATTTATATACACATACTATCTACATTAGTATCATCTGATTATGGGTAAGGTTTCCCACCGTGGTTTTTACCTTACTAGGTTTCCATGTCAAAATCTATGTGTTATGTGTTATAAATATTGTTTCTCTTTATGTATTATGCATTAAGTTAAATTGACACTGCTATATCTGTTAATCTATTTTACCGATACTTAAGTTTGGTTTACCGACATTTAATTTTAAGTTGGAATAATTTGCATTTGGATTACAATTTATTGACAACTTGTTCACAACTGATTCACCCCCCCTCAGTTGTCCTTCCTAGGACCTAACAAAAGGTCTTCATACTGCAGTAAATGACCATGGTGGTGTCTATAATCAACTTGTAGATTCATGTCTAGAGTAATGGCAGAGGTCCTGATAGTGGTTGAGTTGAAATCGATCAGATTTAATCTAATTTGGTTGTTTATCAATCATCAAGTCGAGAACCACCTCTGAAAGAGATTTGAATTTAGACCTCCTTCTCAATTTTAAATTTTATTCACTAGATGTTCCCTCTCACGCGCAGGTGGACACCCTAGATTGCACCATGAATCTCTCCAAAAGCTCAACAAAATTTTAAAATGTGGTCCTGAATCTACCCCTTTAAGTGGAAATAGAATTCCCAGATTGCGCCACAAAATGGGTTGGCCCCACCATCTTTATCACTGCTTCATAAGCTTAAAAAGCTTTCTATAGCCTATTGCTTCAAAACAATGAAGGTATATCACTAAATCATAGGGCCAAGCGGTGGTAAAACTTGATTGTTGTGACCCTATGATAAAAATTTTCCCTTTATAACTATGGCCATTATCTCTATTTTACCAAGTGGGCCCCACCACCTTTCCTTTTCACTGTGAAATGGAGAAACCCTTTGTGTTTATAACCTTCTTAGTTTTTTCATGGCCAAGGATGGTATATTCTTTATGGCCATTTTGAAACATAGAAGTCTTAAGTGTTTATCTCTATTTCACGAGGTGAACAAAAAGATAAGTCCGTCAGACCGCGAAATGGTGATAAGCCACTAAACTTGTGCTAACCAGTGGTGGGCAAAGAGAAACTAGTTTTGAGATGAACTAGAGGCCCTCTAGTCGATAGTTTAAGTAATTTTGACTGCCTGAGTCGGTCAATAATTGAAAAGAAATTAAGGCCCGAAAAGGTTTTAAGGGAATAAAAGCCTTAGGGTTTAGGGTTTTAGGCCTTAGGAGGTTTTAGTAATAGAGCTTTTTAGCCAGTAGGTGTTATCTCATGTTGATAATTTACATGGCTAAAGTTGACATAAAATTAGTCAATATTTATGCCTACTCAAAGGGGTGACAATCCTTCTTGGGCATAAGACCAGAAGCCTTAAATAATACATTGGGCATAGAGTAAAAATATGGAAAAATAGTTAAATTTTTGCCCCTGCAACCTACAAAATGTCAAAAAATCTATCATTCTGGAAGAGAAACCTGTGTACACTTCTCAAAAAACTACAAAAAATATTTACAAAGAGCTAGAATCACCTCAACCACATGCTTTAAGATGGATGCCATTGACTGCAATAGGGAGGGCTTCGCCACTAAGCCTAGCTAAGTTGAAAGAATTTGCCTCCTTGTCGCTGGTGATAACATATGGTCCACTTGAAATTGCATCAAATTTAGAGTGAATTCCAAGTTTGGCTCTATCAGCATCCCACTTTAACACAAGGTCACCAACCTTGAAGGTCCTAAAAGTAGCTTTCTTGTCAAAAAACTTCTTGACTTGTCCTTGATGGACATTAAGGGTCTGCATGGCCCTATTTCTAATTTCCTCCAGCTCCATTAGTTCTACATATCTGAGTATCATGGCATCATTCTCCAAGAGCTCTGGCTAGTGTGCTAAATCAAGAGAGGGTAATTCAAGGGATAAAGGAAGCCTTGCTTCCCTTCCATACACTAATGTGAAGGTTGAATTACCTATTGCTCTCTTAGGAGTAATCCTATCAGCTTATAGAGCTATTCCTAATTTCAAATGCCAAGACCTTTGATTGTCATCTAAGATCCTCTTGATGATCTTGATAATATTTTTGTTTGAAGACTCAGCTAGGCCATGGGTAGTAATTTGATGATGTCTTCAAATACACATCATGTTAATCTACCCATAAACTGATCTGAGCTCCAACAAAATCTTTAGCATTATCTGATATGATTGTGGAAGGGGCTCCAAATCTAGTTACAATCCCCTCTAGGAATTGAACCACTAAATTCTCAGTTGCATCCTTTAAAGAAACTACCTATGTCCACCATGTAAAATAGTCTATGCTAGAAAAACACCACTTATGGCTCAAACTTGATACAAGATTGATTGGGCCAATAAAATCAAGGCCCCATTATACAAAAGTTTTATCAGTCGAAATGGGATGAAGAGGAAGGACAATCAATCTTTATTTGTCTAGTCCATTGAGGGGAGAATTAGAGACATTCATAGGTTTCTTCAAGAGCTAAAACATTTCAAAATTGGTCATGTCTACACAAAGGGGAATATGGTTGCTAATGCTTTAGTGGTGTTGGGCCTCCAATTTGAAGGATGGAGTTATTGGTGGAGGAAGGATTCCCTCCCTAATAATGTTCAAATACTCTAAATTGAGAGTCCCTAGTTGTGGAGTCTAATGGGTAGCTTCCATCTCTTAGGGAGCTAGTTCTTGCAGCTTCTATTAACCTTGACTAGAAGTTGAAAGTTTGATTGTGGATGGTGAGAAAAATTGAATTCAAAAGAAGCAGGCTTTGGATGTTATGGAATCTGTTGAGGTAGAATCCTAGGAAGAGAGGGTACAGTCATGTTGGCTTTGGCAAATCTCATGCACTAATATGGATTGGGGCCCACCTTTTGTGTCTCATGTGTATTTTATTTTACTATGATATTATGCTCTAGCATCATTGTAGTGAGTCGTGTGGGAATTGGAGTAATGATAACAAATTAATCCCTAGAAAAATAAAACCTACGGATTTCAATCTTGCTATCACTTTGCATTGCATGTTTTGTTTTTACCATGCTCGAGAGATTAAGGAAAGAGACAGGAAAGTTTATGAACCTGATGGTCCTTTCAAAAATTTCCTTCGCATTTACTATGACACCTCTGGAAAAACTTTCACAATTTTGTTTATGTTTCTGAGGTTTTTCTGCAAAACTTTGTTTCTACTCATAGAATGGGAGGAGACCTTGTGCATACAGAGCTTGATAAGACATATAATTTTAAAAATATTAAAATTATATGGCACATTTGTAAGGAAGGAGAGGTTCATGGGTACCTTGAACTGATGCAAGGTTTTGATGAAGAATTGGTGATTCAATTTCCTACATTCTGGGTGAAGAAGAGGGTCACTGTGGAGGAATTTCAATTGAGGTCACTACAAAATCAGTTGTGCAGGTGAATGGCCTCTCCATGGAAGGAAGGAAGTGGAAGAGAAAAATCCATGTAGTGGATATTAAAAGTCTTAATTAGTTCTTTCATGGGAAGGAATCCCCTATAAAGTTGCAAGGTGGATATGTGAGAGAAGAGTTGCCCAACCACTAGAAAATGGTATATTTAATGATAATGAAGTACTTTACTCTCAGAGGTCATCATAAAGTCTATTACTTCTACCATATGCCACTCCTAAATTATTTTAGGATCCATGAAACCATCTCTTTCTCCTTCTATCTATTTCACTCTTTGAAACACTTTGTCAAAGAGGCCCTAATCTGAAAAAAGAAAGATAAAAAGTCAATGCCCTTGCACTAGGGTTTGATTTACAAACTATAATCATTTTATCTTTTCCCTATGTCTTCCTAGGAACATTGTGGTTATGGAATCCCCTACCATAAGTGCTTCCCCCTTGTTAATTGGTGCTCCTAGTGCTTGAACCAAATATTGCATTCCTCATTCAAAGGTTGCTTTCATGGTTTCACCTAGAACCCCTTTTACTTCAGTTGTAATCACATAAATTGATATGCCCAAAACCAAAAAGGCCTCAACTAATAAAAATAAAGGGAACAATTCAAGCCACATGAAGATAAAAATTGTGGAAGAGTTAGATAAGGAGGAAGAGGAGGAAAGGGATAGTAGGAATCAAGGCAGGAGATATTCGAATAGACTTGCCTTTCACACATCTAGGAAGGGTAAAAGATTAAAGTTGGTTGATTATGGATTAGAATATGATGAAAGGAATGAGAGTAGGTATTGTCAATAAAAATAGGATGAAATTAATGTTGATGGTGGTGGGGGTAATTTGGATGAGAACCTAGAGAAGACAGTTAACAACAGCTTGGCCATATAGGGGAACCTGACTATGGATGAAAATTTCTAGGAGATTTCCATGGAGGAAGATGTGAAGATGAATGTTGTGGGTTAAACTTGTGTGAGATGTTAGAAGGATAAAAAGGAGCTGAATGATATGGGGTAGGAACTACACAGGGTGAAGGACAAGATTATTGAGTTGGAATCAAAGATGGGAAACATATGTGAATTCGACCTCAAGGTTATGCACAATTCAACAACTTCACTTTGTTTAATGTAGGAAAAGGTGCTTGGAAATATTGTGGGAAAGGAAGGTATTCAAAGGGACTTGATGAAGTTCCTAACTAAGGACTAAAACAATGCCCTACTGCAAGCAGGCCAAGGTGTAAAAAAATCTAGTAATGTTGAGTGTTATAGGGGACTTTCTTCTTGTTGTTTTTGTTTATAGGATCTTGACTCCTCTGATAAACTTACTAGGTTATTATGGTATGTTTCTTTTTAGTTGATGCCCTAGACTTTGGTTACTATCTGAATGATTATGTTTATTTCTATTCAACCACTACGACTATCATTGTTACTGGTTTGTTGTAGTTTTATTATTTTTTTATGCCTTCGGGTTTGGATATTATAGGGACAACACCCTTGTTATGTTTCTTTCAATATCAAAAACAAGATATGAAAATAAAGATGAAAATTAAATATTAGACTAAAATGAATCATATAATAAAAATATATAAAAAATATCAAGCAGGTTTGACCGGTCCAAACACCAAATTAAGGGTGGTGGTGTGGCTTTTAATAGAGAGAAAATTAGACATAACTGAAGGTGGCAAAAGATTCACTTGTGGGACCTAATATTAACATTATGTTTGTGAGATTAATCAATCACATTTTATTTGTGTGTGTTTTTTTTGCCAATTCACTACCAACATTTATTTTTGTTGATTTTAGTTTAAATGTTTGTGAAGTGATTTATATGTTCAAGTCTTTTCATTAAAACATTGTAAACTGAATTTCAAAAGAAAGCATAAACTTAGTTTGTCATAGCAGTAGAAGTAATATGTGATGGTTTGATTTCTTGTTAGTGCATTATTATGAATGAGCATCAAGTACAAACTAGCAAAAGATAAATGAAAATATCAATGGAAACTATATAATTTGACAAATTGTTGATGGTCAATAGTGGAAAGTACTTGACAAAATGTTTAATAAGAACCATTGCAAAAAATAACTCACCAGCAATAGGGGTCATATCTTACAAATGTTGGTATTATGGATGAATGCGTCATGTGTTGCATTGGTTTTGTCATTGATATGAACACTTATCTTCTTGATGGTCTAAATTGTTGATTTGGCACTATGGTTATATTGGTTTATTGTTCAACTGACATATTGTGTTTCCGGCATGGATATTGGCTTATGCACAGTCACTGGTATATGTTCACCAGCAAGCTATATGGTTCATCAGCAGTGATGATAATTTGGAGATCATTTGGCTATGTTGAAGACATGGATTGGATGTTTGAATTTGGTGTTTTGCTTATTGGTCTAATTGGGTTGATAGGTTTGCCTTTATTGGCAGATAGGTCTAGGTTATAAACCGGTACTTGATATCTATTCTAGATCAGCACGACACATTTTGGAGAAGGTTTATTGATTGGATAATGTGGTAAATGTATTGAGCTGACATATTGTATCACATCAAGACTTATTTGTAATTAATTTTAATTGTAATATCTTTAGTGAGCCGACCTCATGTATAGGTCTTAGGTTTTGTATATATGATTGTAAGATCTTATTGAAGATCATAGGATCATGATGAGTGTGTTCGAATATTGAAGAGCGAAAATAAGCAGATCCTTGTGCAAATCACGCAGACATTATTTGAAGGTTGAAGGAAGGTTATGAAGGTGTTTAGCACTCATTGTCAGAGCTTAAACCAAATTGAATCCAACATTACAGATGCTATTTTGAGTAGTACATTGTTATTGAATTTAACCGTCCAATTGTAGTCAGTGTGACTCCTATTTTGTGATTGAGCAGTGAGCTCTAGGCAGTTGGCCTTTATGCATGTGCAGACCCCATTTGTTTACACTTACTATATACAGTAGTATCATCTGATTATGGGTAAGGTTTCCCATAGTGGTTTTTCCCCTTACTGGGTTTCCACATCAAAATCTCTATCTCATGTGTTGTGGATGTTTTTTTCTTTCTGTTTCATGCATTAAGCTATACTGGTACTGCTATAATTGTTAATTTGTTTTACCGACACTTAAGTTTGGTTTACCAGCACTAAGTTTAAGTTGGAATAATTTGCATTTGGGTTATAAATTATTGACAACTGTTTCACAACTGATTCACCCCTCCCCCTCCTCAGTTGTTCTTCCTAGTTTCTAACAATTAGTATCAGTGCCAAGTCCTCTTTTTGTAGAAGCCTAACAGCTTGAGGAGATCCTATGGCAACGAATATTTTTAGGAAGGACAATCTGAAACTCAATGGAACTAACTATGGTATATTAAATATCAGAATTGAAACACATGTGAACTGCATTGGAAGAGATATATGAGATGTTACTAAGAATGGTTATGTTGGTCCTACTCTGAATCAACCTCATCCACTGATATTGGCTAAGGAATTGGAGAATGATTGCAAAGAAAGAGAAGCACTTATGAGTGCATTATCAAATCAGAAAATAATGGGCTTATCAGACCGATCTACTGCTAAAGCTATTTGGGATAAATTGAAAACATTGAATGAAGGAGATACCACTGTCAAAATTGCAAAACTAGAATGTTACCGGGTCAAGTATGAAAATTTAAAAATTGAAGAAGATGAAATAATTTTTGTATTTTTGGAAAGAGTCAATGAAATTGTTTTAGGAATACAATATTGTGGAGGATCCTTAAGTGAAGATGAAATTGTTTATAAATTTTTACGAGTATTTCCACCGGCTTACAAACTAAAAGTGACCGCTATTTGTGAGTTGAGAACAATGCCTAATACATTAGTTTCTAGAGATACTTTGGTTGGAAAACTTTCAGCATTTGAGCTTGAGGAGTTTGGTCTTGTTGTTAAAGTCAAGACCGAGTTATCTTTCAAAGCATCATCATCAGCATCAACATCATCATCATTTGACAAAACTGATTGGAAAGCACTTTATGTAAAAGAACTTGAAGATATGAGAAGAGAAAATGAAGAACTTGAAACCAACAAAAGATAAATGAAAATATCAATGCAAACTATATAATTTGACAAATTGTTGATGGTCAATAATGGAAACTACTTGACAAAATGTTTAATAAGAACTATTGCAAAAAATAATTCACCAGCATTAGGGGTCATATCTTACAAGTGTTAGTATTATGGATGAACTTGTCATGTGTTGCATTGGTTTTGTCATTGATGTCAACACTTATCTTCTTGAAGGTCTACATTGTTAATTTGGCACTATGGTTATATTGGCTTATTGTTGAACCAGCATATTGTGTTCCCGACATGGATATTGGCTTATGCATAGTCACCGGTATATGTTCACCAGTGGGTTATATGGTTCACCGACAGTGATGATAACTTGGAGATCATTTGGTTATGTTGAAGACATGGATTGGATGTTTGGATTTGGTGTTTTTCTTATTGGTCTAATCGGGTTGACAGATTTTCCTTTACTAGCATATAGGTCTAGGTTATGAAATAGTACTTGATATCTATTCTAGATCAGCACGACATATTTTGGAGATGGTTTATTGATTGGATAATGTGGTAAATGTATTCAGTCGACATATTTTATCACATCAAGACTTATTTGTAATTTATTTTAATTGTAATATCTTTAGTGAGCCGACCTCATGTATAGGTCTTAGGTTTTGTATATATGATTGTAAGATCTTATTGAAGATCATAAGATCATGATGAGTGTGTTCGAATATTGAAGAGAGAAAATAAGCAGATCCTTGTGTCAATCACACAGACATTATTTGAAGGTTGAAGGAAGGTTATGAAGGTGTTTAGCACTCATTGTCAGAGCTTAAACTAGTACTAAATCCAACATTGCAGATGCTATTTTGGGTAGTACATTGTTATTATATTTAACCATCCAATTGTAGTTAGTGTGACTCCTATTTTGTGATTGAGTAGTGAGCTCTAGGCGGTTGGCCTTTTGCATGTGCAAACCCCATTTGTTTACACTTACTATCTGCAACAGTATCATTTGATTATGGGTAAGGTTTCCCACAGTGGGTTTTCCCCTTACTAGGTTTCCACGTCAAAATCTTTATGCCATGTGTTGTGGATGTTTTTTCTCTTTTTGTTTCATGTATTAAGTTATATCGATACTGCTATAACTATTAATTTATTTTACCAGCACTTAAGTTTGGTTTACCGACACTAAGTTTAAGTTGGAATAATTTGCATTTGGGTTATAAATTATTGACAACTGGTTCACAACCAATTCACCCCCCCCCCCTCTCAGTTATTCTTCCTAGTTGCTAACAATTGGTATCAAAGCCAAGTCCTCTTTTTGCAGAAGCCTAATAGCTTGAGGAGATCCTATGGCAACAAATATTTTTAGGAAGGACACTCTGAAACTTGATGGAACTAACTATGGTATATTAAAGATAAGAATGGAAACACATCTAAAATGCATTAGAAAAGATATATGGGATGTTACTAAGAATGGTTATGTTGGTCCGACTCTGAATCAACCTCATCCACTGACCTTGGCTAGGGAATTGGAGAATGATTGCAAAGAAAGAGAAGCACTTCTGAGCATATTATCACATCAGAAAATAATGGGATTATCAGACCGATCTACTGCTAAAGCTATTTGGGATAAACTGGAAACAATGAATGAAGGAGATACCACTATCAAAATTGCAAAACTAGAATGTTATCAGATCAGGTATGAATATTTAAAAATGGAAGAAGATGAAAGAATTTCTATATTTATGGAAAGAGTCAATGAAATTGTTTTAGGAATACAATATTGTGGAGGATGCTTAAGTGAAAATGAAATTGTTTATAAATTTCTAAGAGCATTGCCATTGGCTTACAAAATGAAAGTGACTGCTATTAATGAGTTGAGAACAATTCGTAATACATCAGTTTCTAGAGATACTTTGGTTGGAAAACTTTCAGCATTTGAGCTTGAGGAGTTTCATCTTGTTGCTACAGTCAAGACTGAGTTAGCTTTCAAAGTATCATCATTAGCATCAGCATCATCATCATCTAACAAAACCGATTTGAAAGCACTTTATGCAAAAGAACTTGAAGATATGAGAAGAGAAAATGAAGAACTTGAAGCACTATTTGCAAGGAAGATGTGTAAAGGTCCAGCAGGAAGTAAGTATGAAGGTAAAGCACCTTTCAAATGTTTTAATTGTAATAAAGTTGGTCATATGGCTTCTAGGTGTCCTAATAGTCATACAAGACTAAGGGAGGAAGC
Organism: Cryptomeria japonica; assembly: GCF_030272615.1. Classification (NCBI taxonomy): domain Eukaryota; kingdom Viridiplantae; phylum Streptophyta; class Pinopsida; order Cupressales; family Cupressaceae; genus Cryptomeria; species Cryptomeria japonica. The sequence continues at coordinate 486,561,903 of NC_081409.1, forward strand.
AAAAAGATCATATAAGCCTAACCCTAAATATCAGTGAAACGGATTTAAGAAAAATAGAGATTAATCATGTTACTATGTAGATGAAGGTGTTATAGATGATTCAAATGAAGATCTAGCATATAGCGGATGGGATTTTGTTGCAATAAAAGATGATCAACCTACACCTATTGTCAAATGGATAGAGCAGGCACTGGCAGAAAAAATAGAAGAAAAGGATGAATGGATAATAGATAGTGGATGCTCGTATCATATGACTGGTGCTAAAATTAAATTCTTATCTTTTTAGGAAATTCATGGAGGTCTAGTAAGATTTGGAGATGATAAAGCTTGTTTAATCAAAGGAAGAGAAACTATACCTTTAGATGGTAAGCATAATAATGATAATGTTTATTATGTAGAAGGTTTAAAGCATAATATTTTGAGTGTTGGTCAGTTAGTGGAAATTGCAACCGGTAATCAGACTAAAGGTAATATCTTTCATTTGAATACCAGTGATAAGCCATGTTTGATTGCACACCTTGATGAAAGTTGGTTATGGCATAAGAGACTCAGTCATGTGAATTTTGATTGCATTGTAAAGATCAGTACAACTAAGGTAGTAAGGGATATACCTAAGATTGTGAAACCTCGTAATCCGGTATGTAAGGAATGTCAAATGGGAAAGCAAGTTAAAACAACATTTAAGAGCATTACTGAGAAATCCAATAATATTCTTGATTTAATTCATACTGATTTATGTGGTCCAGCAAGAACAAGAAGTCAACAAGGAGATAGATACTTTATGCTAATAATTGATGATTATTCTAGAATGTGTTGGGTTACTTTTCTTAGGGAGAAATCATAAGCTTTTGGAAGATTCAAGATATACAAGGCAATGGTAGAAAATGAAACCAACAAGAAAATCAAATGCCTGAGATCAGATCAACGAGGAGAATTTACATCTAGATAATTTAATGCATTTTGTGAAGTGAATGGAATCAAAAGACAACTATCAGCACCCCAGACACGCCAGCAAAATGGAGTTGTAGAAAGGAAGAGCAGAACTATTCTGGATGCAAGAAGAACCATGTTAATGGAAGAAAAATTACCTCATGTGTACCAGAGAGAAGTAGTGAATACAATGGTTTATACTTTCAACCGATTTCACATCATAAGTGAAACTGGTAAGACCCCTTATGAACTATGGTTTGGTCATGCTCCTACTCTTAAGTACTTCAGAATATTTGGAAGCAAATGTTATATTAGAAGAGATGAGTATATTGGTAAATTTGATCCTAGAAGTGATGAAGGAATATTTCTTGGTTATTCTTCTAGAAGAAAGGCATATAGATGTTTTAATAAAAGGTTAAAAAAAATCATTGAGAGTACTAATGTGAAGATAGATGAACATTTTAGAGGAGATTCAAGATCTATATAACTGACAGTTGAAATGATTATAAATGAACTGACACAGATTGCACTGGTACAGAGTGAAGAACCAATCACATCGGCATCATCAGAAAACTCAATTGTGACTGAAGAACAACAACCTGTGAATGTAAATCAGAACAAAATCAGGTATGTAAGTGTTGGTATTTTGAATATGTTGATATAGTTTTGTCATTGATGTCAACACTTGTCAACACTTATCAGCACTTGGAGATCTTTGGTTATGTTCACCAGCATGATCAATGACTTATACATAGTCACCAGTATCTAGTTCACCGATAGGTTATAATGTTCACCAGCTCTTGGAATGACTTGGAGATTATTTGGTTATGTCAAAGACATCATTTGGATACTTGGTTTTGGTAATTTGTTCATTGGGCTAATCAGGTTTGCATATTTGTTGTTACTAGCAAATATGTCTAGGCTATGGACGGGCAAGCATATCTATTCCACATCAGCATGGCACATCATGAAGATGATTTATTATTATTGTAAATGCATTGAGCTAACATCATGCATCACATATTGACTCATTTGTAATTGATTTTATTATAATATCTTTTAGTGATCTGACCTACATTTGGTCTTAGGTTTTGGTATATATGTAAGATCTCATTTATGAGATTGTGTGTAAGAGTGTGAAAAAGGATTGTAATAAGGTATATGTGAATATAAGCAGAGCTATACACACAGAAATCATTCAAGATTAAAGGAAGGTTTGAAGAAGGCAATTTAGAGCTTAACCAATACTAAATCCAGCATATGAAGATGTTATTTTGAGCAGTACATTATCATTGGATTTAACCATCTAATTGTAGTTAGTGTGACTCCCATTTTGTGATTGAGCAATGAGCTCTAGGAAGTTAGCCTTTCTGCATGTGCAGATTCCATATTGTACACACATACTATCTACATTAGTATCATCTGATTGTGGGTAAGGTTTCCCACCATGGTTTTTCCCCTTACAAGGCTTCCACGTACAAATAACTGTGTTATGTGTTGTGTATGTTATTTATGTTTCTGTTTCAGACATTAAACTTTACCTGTACTACAATTAACTGTTAAATTGTCTATCGACATTAAAGTTTTGTTTACCAGCACTAAGCATTAAGTTTGATTAAGTTAAGTTTTGATTAAAATTTATTGGACAACTGATTCATCCCCCCCTCTCAGTTGCCTCCAGGACCTAACAATTGGTATCAGAGCCTAGTCCTCTTTTTGCAAAAGTCTAATAGCTAGAGGAGATCCAATGTCTTCTAACTATTTTAGAAAGGACAGTCCGAAGCTTGATGGAACCAACTACTGCATATGGAAAATCAGGATGGAGACATATCTGACTTGCATTGGAAATGACATATGGGATGTTACAAAGAATGTTTATACTGTTCCTAAAGATGAGGAAAATGAGGAAAATGATTGCAAAGAATGAGAAGCACTTTTGAGCGCATTGTCAGATTAGCAAATCATGGGATTATCAGATAGATCTACTGCTAAAAGTATTTGGGATAAATTGGAAACACTGAATGAAGGTGATACCATAGTCAAAAATGCAAAACTGGAATGCTTCTGGGTCAGGTATAAAAATCTGAAAATGAAAGAAGATGAAAGAATTTTTGCTTTTATGGAAAGTGTCAATGAAATTGTTTTGGGTATACAATGTTGTGGAGGAACCTTAAGTGAAGATGAAATTGTTTCTAAAGTTTTAAGAACTTTTCCACTGGCATATAAAATGAAAGTAACTGTTATTAATGAATTGAGAACAATGTCTAATGCATCAGTATCTAGAGACACTTTGGTTGGAAAACTTTAAGCTTTTGAACTTGAGGAATTTGGTTTTGTTGCTACTATTAAGATAGATTTAGCTTTCAAATCATCATCATCTAAGAAATCTGATTGGAAAGCCTTTTATGCAAGAAAACTTGAAGAAATTAGAAAGGAGAATGAAGAACTGGAAGAGCTTGAAGCACTATTTGCAAGGAAAATGCCTAAAGGTCTAGTTGGAAGTAAGTATGAAGGTAAAGCACCATTTACATGTTTTAACTGTAATAAGATTGGTCATATGGCTTCTAGGTGTCCTAATAGACATGCAAGATTGAAAGAAGAAGCTAAAAGAACATACAAGCCTAACCCTGAATATCAAAGGTATAGATTTAAGAAGAATAGAGACAAATCATGTTACTATGCTGATGAAGGAGTCATTGATGATTCTGATGAGGAACCGACAGACAATGGATGGGCTTTTGTTTCTATAATAGAAGATCAACCGACACTTACTATTCAACTGGTAGAATAGGCCCTAGCAACTAAAATTGAAGATAAAGATGAATGGATTATTGATTCTGGATGTTCACATCATATGACTGGTGATAAGAGTAAATTCTTAACCTTTCAGGAATACAATGGAGGTCTAGTAAGATTTGGAGATGACAAAGCTTCTTTGATCGGAGGAAAAGGCACTATATCTTTTGATGGTAAGCATAATACTAATAATGTTTACTTTGTTGAAGGTTTGAAGCATAATCTTTTGAGTGTTGGTCAATTAGTTGAAAAGGGATTTCAGTTACAATTCAAGAATGGTAAATGCAAAATCATGAATAGAACTGGCTTGGAAATTGAAACCGGTAATCAGACTAGAGGTAATATCTTTCATTTGAATAACAATGAGAAGACATGCTTGATTCCACATATTGATGAAAGTTGGCTATGGCATAAGAGACTGTGTCATGTAAATTTTGATTGCATTATGAAAATCAGTACAACTAAAGTAGTAAGAGATTTACCTAAGATTGTTAAGCCTCATAATCTAGTATGTAAGGAATGTCAATTTGGAAAGCAAGTTAGAGCAACTTTTAAGAGTATACCAGAAAAATCCAATAATGTTCTTGACTTAATTCATACTGATTTATGTGGTCCAGCAAGAACTAGAAGTTTACAAGGAGATAGATATTTTATGCTAATCATTGATGATTATTTTAGAATGTGTTGGGTTACTTTTCCCAAGGAGAAATCAAAAGATTTTGGAAGATTCAAGATATTCAAGGCAATGGTAGAGAATGAAACCAACAAGAAAATCAAATGCTTGAGATCAGATCAAGGAGGTGATTCACATCTAAGGAATTTAATACATTCTATGAAGTGAATGGAATTAAAAGATAGTTATCAGCACCTTAGACACCCCAACAAAATGGAGTTGTGGAAAGGAAGAACTGAACTATTTTGGATGCAACTAGAAGCATGATATCAGAAGCAAATATACCTCATGTGTATTGGAGAGAAGAAATCAATACAATTGTTTATACATTCAATAGAGTTCACATCAAAGGTGAAACTAGTAAGACCCCTCATGAACTATGGTTTGGTAATACTCCCACTCTTAAATATTTCAAAATATTTGGAAGCAAATATTACATTAGAAGAGATGAGTATATTGGGAAATTTGATCCTAGAAGTGATGAAGGAATATTTCTTGGTTATTCTTCTAAGAGCAAGGCATATAGATGTTTTAATAAGATATTGCAGAAAATCATTGAAATTGAAAATGTGAAGATTGATGAATAGTTTAGAAGGTCTATAGACTCTAAACCGATAGTTGAGATAATCACAAATGAACCTACTATAAGCACACTAGTACAGAATGTTAATCCAGTCACACCGGCATCATCTAAAAATTTCATAGTGACTGATGAACAACAACAAGTGAAAACACCTTGGTATGTAAGATTGAATCACCCTGAAAATTAGATAATTGAGAACAAATATCAAGGAGTTATGACTAGAGGAAGACTAGCAAATGAAGAGGTATGTCTTATTTCTCAAATTGAACCAACATCTATTAATGAGTCATGTGAAGATAAATATTGGATTAAGGCTATGGAAGATGAATTGGAACAAATTGAAAAGAATAACACATGGACATTAGTTCCCCAGCCTAAAGACAAAAATGTAATTGGAACTAAATGGGTATTCAGAAATGAACTTAATGAAGATGGTAAGGTAATCAGAAATAAAGCAAGATTAGTGTGTAAGGGATATTCACAAAAAGAAGGAATTGACTACAATGAAACCTTTGCACCGGTAGCTAGAATTGAGGCAGTTAGATTATTCTTATCTTTTGCAGCATACAAGAACTATAAAGTATATCAAATGGATGTCAAATGTGCATTTCTGAATGGTGATCTAGAAGAGGAAGTTTACATTAAACAACGTGATGGATTTTCTTTGACAGATGACAAAGATATGGTTTGTAGGTTAAGGAAAGCTTTATATGGATTAAAGCAAGCTCCTAGAGCTTGGTATGCTAGATTGGACAAATATCTTTTGAAGATTGGTTTTACTAAAGGTAATTCTGACAATAGTCTATATTACAAAGTAACTAATGATGACATCTTGGTTATTGAATTTTTTGTTGATGATATAATCTATGGAGGAGAAGATGGATTGTGTAAAGACTTTAGTAATAAAATGCAAGAAGAATTTGAAATGTCTATTATTGGGGAGATAAAATTATTTTTTAGGATTGTAGATCTCACAGACTGATAAAGGTATATTCATAAATCAATAAAAGTACTCGAAGGAATTACTAAAGAAATTTGGCATGGAAAACTCTAAAGTGGTAAGCACACCTATGACTACAACTGATAAATTATCTTTGAAGGATGAATCAACACCTATTAATCCGGCTAGGTACAAGTCTATGATAGGAGGTTTACTATATTTGACACAAATAAGACCTGATATTATGAATGTAGTATGTATTGTTTCAAGATTTTAGAGTAATCCTAAAGAAAATCATGAATCAGTAGTGAAAAGGATTTTCTGGTATCTACAAGGAACTACAAATCTTGGTTTATGGTATCCTAGAGATGAAAACTTTGGTTTATATGCATACACAGATGCAAATTGGGTAGGAGATGTAGATGATAGAAAAAGCACCACCGATGGAGCATTTTTTCTTGGTAGTAGATTAATCTCTTGGTTGAGCAAGAAATAGAGTTGTACATCTTTATCAATAGCAGAATCAAAATATGTTGCAGCAGCAACTAACTGTACATAGGTATTATGGATCAAGCAAATGTTGAAGGACATAAGGTAAAATGCAAGGAACCTATAACAATTTACTATGATAATATGGCAGCAATTGATATATCAAAGAATCCAGTATTTCACTCTAAAACTAAACATGTTTCTATCAAATTCAATTTTCTAAAAGAGAATGTTGAAGCAAAAGAAGTGAAATTGGTTTATGTGAATACTAAAGAGCAGATTGCATATATCTTTACTAAGCCCTTACCTAAGGAAAATTTTGAATATCTAAGAGAGAAGCTTGGAGTTATACCCTCACCAGTAGAAACTTAGATAGATGATGTTTGTCATCAACCGACATAATTAATAGAGAAATCTTTTTTCTAGCTTTGATGAGGAGAGCTACTTCTTAGGGGGAGTAGTTGGATAAATTGATAAGTTGGTATTTTGCGATAAGTTCTTTGAACTGATTGAATTTGGTTTTATATTGCTTTGGTATTTGATGTCAAAGGGGGAGAGATATCTAGAGGAGAGATTATTCCTAGGGGGAGAGATATTATGTATTTTGATTTCTGGTTAATGATCTCTTTGGGAGATTGTTGGTTTTTGGTTTTTGGCATTTCTGTTTTGACACTTTGATGGTTTTTCCATCTTGTGTTGCCATCAATGCCAAAGGGGGAGATTGTTGGTATTTTGGATGTGTTGATATAGTTTTGTCATTGTTGTCAACACTTGTCAACACTTATCAACACTTGGAGATCTTTGGTTATGTTCATTGGCATGATTAGTGACTTATGCATAGTCACTGATATCTGGTTCACCGACAGGTTATACTGTTCACGGGCTCTTGGAATGACTTGGAGATTATTTGGTTATGTCGAAGACATCATTTGGACACTTGGTTTTGGTAATTTGTTCATTGGGATAATCGGGTTTCCATATTTGTTGTTACCAACAAATAGGTCTAGGTATGGGTCTAGGTATGGACCGACATGCATAGCTATTCCACATCAGCACGGTACGTCATGAAGATGCTTTATTATTATTGTAAATGCATTGAGCCGTCATCATGCATCACATATCGATTCATTTGTAATTTATTTTATTGTAATATCTTTTAGTGAGCTGACCTACATTTGGTCTTAGGTTTTGGTATATATGTAAGATCTCATTTATGAGATTGTGTGTAAGAGTGTGAAAACGGATTGTAATAAGGTATATGTGAATATAAGCAGAGCTATACATGCAGACATCATTCAAGATTGAAGGAAGGTTTGAAGAAGACAATTTAGAGCTTAACCAGTACTGAATCCAACATATGAAGATGTTATTTTGAGCAGTACATTATCATTGGATTTAACCATCCAATTGTAGTCAGTGTGACTCCCATTTTGTGATTGAGCAGTGAGCTCTAGGATTTGGCATTTCTGCATGTGCAGATTCCATATTGTACACACATACTATATGCAGTAGTATCAACTGATTGTGGGTAAGGTTTCCCACCGTGATTTTTCCCCTTATAAGGTTTCCACGTACAAATAACTGTGTTATGTGTTGTGTATGTTATTTATGTTTCTCCTTGATACATTAAAATTTACTAGTACTGCAATTAACTATTAAACTGTCTACCGACATTAAATTTTGGTTTACCGGCACTAAGCATTAAGTTTGATTAAGTTAAGTTTTGATTTATATTTATTAGACAATTGATTCACCCCCCCCCTCTTAGTTGCCTCCGAGACCTAACAGTAAGATTGAATCATTTAGAGAATTAGATAATTGGAAATAAGAATCAATTTGTTATGACTAGAGGAAGATTGACAAGTGAAGAGGTATGTTTAATTTCTCATGTTGAACCAATATTTGTTATTGAAGCATGTCAGGATGAACATTGGATAAAAGCAATGGAAGATGAATTAGAACAAGTTGAAAAGAATACTACTTGGACATTAGTTCCCTGGCCTAAAGACAAAAATGTAATTAGAACTAAATGGGTATATAGAAATAAACTTAGTGAAGATGGTGAAGTAACCAGGAACAAAGCAAGATTAGTTTGTAAAGGTTATTCACAGAAAGAAGGAATAGATTATAATGAAACCTTTGCATTGGTAGCCAAAATTGAGGCAGTTAGACTATTTCTTGCATTTGCAGCTTATAAGAACTATAAAGTTTATCAGATGGATGTATAATGTGCATTTTTGAATGGAGATCTTGAAGAGGAAGTTTACATTGAACAACCTGATGAATTTTTTTTTAATAGATAATAGGGATATGGTTTCCAGGTTAAGGAAAGCTTTATATGGATTGAAGTAAGCTCCCAGAGCTTGGTATGCCAGATTGGATAAATATCTTTTGAAGCTTGGTTACACAAAAGGTAATGCTGACAACAATTTGTATTACAAAGTTACCAATGATGACATTTTGGCTATTGAAGTATTTATGGATGATATCATTTTTGGAGGTGAAAAAGAGTTATGTAAAGACTTTGCTAACAAGATGTAGGAAGAATTGAAATGTCTATGATTGGAGAGATAAAAAGATTTCTAGGTTTTCAAATTTCACAAACAGAAAGGTATATTCATATGTCAAACAAAGTACTTGAAGGAATTTTTGAAGAAATTTGGTATGGAAAATTCCAAACCGGTAAGCACTCCTATGACTACAACTGATAAATTAACATTGAAGGATGATTCAGCTCCTATTAATCCGACAAGGTACAAATCTATGATAGGAGTATTATTGTATTTAACACAAACCAAACCTGATATAATGAATGCAGTGTGTATTGTATTTAGATTTAAAAGAAATCCTTAAGAAAATCATGAATCAACAGCTAAAAGGATTTTCTGGTACCTACAAGGCACAACAAATCTTGGTTTATGGTATCCTAAGGATGAAAATTTTGATTTATGTGCATATACAGATGCAAATTGGGTAGGAGATGTAGATGATAGAAAGAGTACCACTGGCGGTGAATTCTTTCTTGGTAGAAGATTGATTTCATGGATACATAAGAAGCAGACTTGTACATCATTATCTACAACAGAATCAGAATATGTTACAATAGTAACTAATTATACTCAGGTATTATGGATCAAGCAAATGTTGAAGGATATAAAGGTAAAATACAAAGAATTGATAATCATTTATTGTGATAATTTAGCAGCAATTGATATATCAAAGAATCCAGTATTTCACTCTAAGACAAAGCATGTTTCTATTAAGTACAATTTTCTAAAAGAGAATGTTGAAGAAAATGAAGTGAGATTCATTTATGTAAATACTAAAGAGCAAATTGCAGATATCTTTACAAAGCCTTTACCTAAGGAAACATTTGAATATCTCAGAGAGCAACTTGGGGTAATTTCCCCATTGGCAGAAACTTGAATGATGAAGATTAACATCAAACCAGCAAGGACTAACAGAAAAATATTTTTCCATCTTTAATAAATGAGAGCTACTTCTCAGGGGGAGTAGTTGGCTGAATGTTATGTTTTGAATTCTTAACTGCTTTGGCATTTGAAGTCAAAGGGGGAGAGATATCTATGGAAAAACATTATACCTTGAGGGAGAGATATACTCTTTGGAGAAAAGTATTTTGGTTTCTGTTTCTATATCAAAATTTGTATTGGTCTATCTTTGGAAGATTCTTGGGTTATTGGTTTTTGGCATTCTGTTCTTGGTACTTAGATGTTTTTCTATTTAGTGTTTCCATCAATGCCAAAGGGGTAGACTGTGATGAATACTAAGAGGGGGGGTGAATTACTATGCCAACAATTATTTCACTAAAACACTTACACAGTCTAAAGACAAACCGGTAAAGCAGTCTGACAGTCAAACTGGTTACCACAAATGCAAACCAAAATGTGAATAAAGCATTCACCCACAAAAGAAATACAACCATAACACAAGATATTTGACATGGAAACCCAATTGGGAAAAACCACGGTGAGATAGAACTCACAAGTCACTATCTGCAGAATAGAAACCAGATCGATTAAGGTCAGACCGGTTAAGGTCTTACAATGTTCTTCACTAGAATAGATCCTGTTAGGAATCTCAATCTCTATTAGGAGATAAGTCCAATTAAAGACTACCTTGTTAGAGGATTTTAGATTCACATGTGTGAACCACCTTGTTAGAGGATTTTACAAAGGCTTTGAGGCCTACCCGATTAAGGGCTATAGACTCATCAGAGATGTGAGTAATCAACAAGTGTTTGATCGATCTAATAGCACAAACTGCTTGGTTAGATCTAGTATTGCTCATAGCTAATGCATTCCAGCATTACTTCAGTCTTCTCTCTCTCTCTCTCATAGTTACAACTTGATCTTCTCAGATAAGATCATTCTCACAACAACTCAACTTCCACCTCAAACCCTAGCTCAACATTAACCCTTTCAGCAACAACTTAAAACCCTAGACATGATGTCCTTTTAAAGGAATCTGATTTCATGTTGGTCCAATAGGATTACATTACAATTTCCCAGGTTCAATGAATCTAGACATACTCAGTAACATGACACAAAAAGCACTATCAATGTGTCGACACCATCAAACAATCGGTGGATTGGTAACTCATCACAAAATGTCGGTTGGTTACTCATCACAGAGTATTACCGGTTCATACAAAATACCGGTTGCCAGTTTGATAAAAATGAAGACCGGTAAGAATGTATTGTGCCGCTTTTCTCCCTCGTACCACTTGGGGTCGACATGCCGCTTCAGACCGGGAAACACATTCTGCAAAATCACTAGTCTAGAGACTAGTATACAACATACCAGTTGGAACAAATACTGGTTGAGCACAAGCTCATACATATAAAGGTGATCTTAATACAAGTGTGTGTCCATCAATGATAGTTACAACATAAACAACAAAAATGCCAACAATCTCCCCCTTTGGCATTGATGGCAACACTTAGGAAAATAAAATTTTGACATCTAAGTGTTTTACAACAAAAACTTACCATTAACAAAATTGCTTCCCCTAAGCATATACACTATCCCTTAATCAACAGAGTGTATAGAAATTTTGCATTCAGAGCATAATCATCAGAGCATATAACATATATCATAGCATATATCAAAATTTCAAAACAAATACTTCTCCCCCTGATATACTTCTCCCCTGATATATCAAAATTTTAAAATTTAAAAACAAAAACCAGATATACTTCTCCCCCTTTGCCAACAATGACAAAGTACCATTGAAAAACCTATTTCCATATATATATAAAAGATTTTATGACAATAATGAATAATACTTGTCAAAAATTGATTTATAGTCCTACAAAAATTGTTTCATGGAGAGGGACCAAGACTCAAGTAGGGAGGTTGCCACTTCCTTCTCTGTCTGCTTCTGGGATACCTGTTCCTCCATGGCATCTATTGTGCTCAGTTCCTGTGTGACTGTCAGGGCATCTAGGTTTAGATAACACTTCTGAAGAATTTGCAATCATGGAAGTAATACTAGTTGAAGCTCCTGCAAATCCCTAGACTATGTACTGATCTCTTGCTCCATCTTGGCTGACTGGACTTGGAACCGGTGAACAGTTTGTCCATATGCTGCAAAGGAATCATAAGGAGTCTTGAATGTGCCCAAGTAGGACTATAAGTCCATTTGAAGCTATTGCTTCTTGGCTAGTACATCATCACAGAATAGATGAGGTTGACAGATTTTGCTGAGTAGCAAGTTTCCCTCATCCAAGGCATTCCTTATGTCCTTTTGATCCTTTAGCAATTCAGTCCTAAGCTCATTCAACTTCTTCACTAGAGCAACATTAAGAGCCTTTTGGTGCTCTTTCTTTACATTGGCCTCTGTTGCTTCTTCTATAATCTACACCTGATAATCCACTATAGTACATAGAAGTTTGAGTTGTGCTAGTGATGATTCAGTGTCAGGAAGATTAGTACCAGGGATTAAACCGGTAAGTGTGTCTACAGCCGCTTGAATAATATCTTGTTCTATTTTCCTGTGAATGCCTTCAAGGCACTCTTGGGCAACCTTGATGCTCTACATAAGCTCAGACTCACTTGCAGATTGGAGATCAATGGGGCTCAAGATAGCAGCCGGTTTGGCTTGGCTACCGGTTGCCTTAGGATTTTCCATCTGTGTGGTCTTCATTGCTTCAATTGTCTTGTTTGCTTCTTCCTTCTTTTTCTTCTCCTTCTCTTCCTTCTCTTTCTCTTCTCTCTTTTTCTTCTCTTCCTCTTCCATCTTCTTCTTGTCTTCTTCTTCTTTTTGTTCTACTCTACTTCTACCTTCTTCTTTTGTTCTTCCTCTTCCTTCTTCTTCTTCTCTTCCGCTTCCTTCTTCTTCTTCTCTTCCTCTTCGTTCTTTTTCTTCTCGTCTTCTTCCTTCTTTCTCTTTTCTTCCTTATCCTCTTCTTCTTTCTTTTTCCTATCATCTTCTTGCTTCTTCTTTTCTTCATCTTTCCATTTCTTCTCTTCCTCTTTTCTCTTCTCTTCCTCTTTCTTTTGTTTCTCATCTTCATCCTTCTTCTTTTTCTCTTCCTGTTCCTTTGCCACTTGCTCTGTGTCCTCAGCTTGTTCACCACCCTGATCAGCCTGTTTCCCCTATTTTGTTCCCTCAGAAGGTATGTCCTGAGTGACATCTTCTACATCCAGGGCATCGACATAGATGGTGTCAATTGGTTCTTCCACCAGGTTTCCTTCCTCATCAAAGACCTCATCCAGTTTGGAAATAACTAGTTCCTTTTCCACTTGGAGGTTGGCCATTCATGCTTTGTGAGAGCTGATAGCATGGGCCATGTGCTGATGTGTATATTTTTCTACATCATCAACTCTCCCCTCCAACAACCAGAGTCTTCTTCTCCTTGTGAAGAAGAGACCTTTATTTTGATCTAGGGCATCAAATAATTCTGAATTTGAGAGTTCGGGGAAGTATTGTGCAAAAACTTTCTCCCTAATCTTTTGTTCCTTTTCAATGGAAATGCGCCATTTGTTATCCAATGCTTTAAATAATGAATCCAGTGTCTGAGATTTAATCTCTGATGGTGACCGGTCATTTTTACATAAATAAAGAATGATTTCCTGTAGTACTTCATCTTTTTCCTCACTATTTAATTCATCATAATAGTGTATTAAATCATGAAGTAACTTTCTCCTAATATTTTTACTGTTCTTTGACAATGTGTCAAAGGTTTGTAAGAGGAGATATCTATATTTACTGGTGCGGATGCTGCCAGTTCATTCTTCTTCATCTTATTTGTCTATTTAGCCTTCTTTGGCTGTTCATCAAACTCAGTTTCTTCAGAGTCCGGTTCATTTGCCTTAGTCTTCCTCTTTCTTTTGAAGACTTTTGCCGATGTTACCATCAATGTCAAAGGGGGAGACTGTGATGAATACTAAGAAGGGGGGGTGAATTAGTATGCCAAAAATTACTGCACTAAAACACTTAGTCTAAAGATAAACCAGTAAAGTAGTCTGATAGTTAAAATGGTTACCGCACATGTAAAACAAAATGCAAATAAAGCATTCACCCACAAAAGCAATACAACCATAACACAAGATATTTGACGTGGAAACCCAACTGGGAAAAACCATGGTGAGATAGAACTCACAAGTCACTATCTGCAGAATAGAAACCAGACTGGTTAAGGTCAGACTGGTTAAGGTCTTACAATGTTCTTCACAAGAACAGATCCTATTAGGAATCTCAATCTCTGTTAGGAGATAAGTCCAATTAAAGACTACCTTGTTAGAGGATTTTAGATTCACATGTGTGAACCACCTTGTTAGAGGATTTTACAAAGGCTTTGAGGCCTACCTGGTTAAGGGCTATAGACTTGTCAAAGATGTGAGTAATCAACAAGTGTTTGATCTATCTAATAGCACAAACTGCTTGGTTAGATCTAGTATTGCTCATAGCTAATGCATTCTAGCATTACTTTAGTCTTCTCTCTCTCTCATAGTTACAACTTGATCTTCTCAGATAAGATCATTCTCACAACAACTCAACTTCCACCTCAAACCCTAGCTCAACATTAACCCTTTCAGCAACAACTTAAAACCCTAGACATGATGTCCTTTTAAAGGAATCTGATTTCACGTCAGTCCAATAGGATTACATTACAATTTCCTAGGTTCAATGAATCTAGACATACTCAGTAACATGACACAAAAAGCACCGTCAATGTGTCGGTACCGTCAAACAATCAGTGGATTGGTAACTCATCACAAAATGTCGGTTGGTTACTCGTCATAGAGTATTATCGGTTCATACAAAATACCGGTTGTCGGTTTGACAAAAATGAAGACTAGTAAGAATGTGTTGTGCCACTTTGTTCCCTCATACCACTTGGGGTTGACATGCTGCTTCTGACCAGGAAACACATTCTGCAAAATCACTAATCTAGAGACTCGTATACAACATACTGGTTGGAACAAATACCAGTTGAGCACAAGCTCATACATATAAAGGGGATCTCAATACAAGTGTGTGTCCATCAATGACAATCACAACATAAACAACAAAAATGCCAACAGACTGTTGGTATTATGGATGACTTCTTCATGTGTTGCATTGGTTTTGTCATAGATGTCAACACTTATCTTCTTGAAGATCTACATTGTTGATTTGGCACTATGGTTATATTGGTTTATTGTTGAACTAGCATATTATGTTCCTGGCATGGATATTGGCTTATGCACAGTCACCAGTATATGTTCACCAACAGGTTATATGGTTCACCGACAACAATGATAACTTGGAGATCAATTGGTTATGTCAAAGACATGGATTGGATGTTTGGATTTGGTGTTTTTCTTATTGGTCTAATCAGGTTGACAGATTTTCCTTTACCGACAGATAGGTGTAGGTTTGATATATATTCTAGATCAACACGACACATTTTGGAGATGGTTTATTGATTGGATAATGTGGTAAATGTATTTAGCTGACATATTGTATCACATCAAGACTTATTTTAATTTATTTTAATTGTAATATCTTTAGTGAGCCAACCTCATGTATAGGTCTTAGGTTTTGTATATATGATTGTAAGATCTTATTGAAGATCATAAGATCATGATGAGTGTGTTTGAATATTGAAGAGAAAAAATAAGAAGATCCTTGTGCGAATCATGCAATTATTTGAAGGTTGAAGGAAGGTTATGAAGGTGTTTAGCACTCATTATCGGAGCTTAAACTATTACTGAATCTAGCATTGCAAATGCTATTTTGAGTAGTACATTGTTATTGGATTTAACCATCCAATTGTAGTCAGTGTAACTCCTATTTTGTGATTGAGCAGTGAGCTCTAGGCGGTTGGCCTTTCTGCACGTGCAGACCCCATTTGTTTACACTTACTATCTGTATTAGTATCATCTGATTGTGGGTAAGTAAGGTTTCCCATCATGGTGTTTCCCCTTACCAGGTTTCCATGTCAAATCTTTGTGTCATGTATTGTGTATGTTGTTTCTCTTTCTGTTTCATGTATTAAGTTATACTGGTACTGCTATAACAGTTAATCTATTTTCCCGACACTTAATTTTGTCTTATCGAAACTAAGTTTAAGTTGGAATAATTTGCATTTGGGTTATAAATTATTAACAACTGGTTCACAACTGATTTAACCCCCCCTCTTAGTTGTTCTTCTCGGTTCCTAACAACAAGTTGCTTACTTGTATGTTAAGGAGCTAGTGTTTATTTTTTACCTCATTTAGTGAGAATCATTCCCATTGGGAGGCTCTTTTGTGGCCAAGTTATTTCCCATGACCCCTTGAACATTTTCCCTAAACTATTTTGTAAAAATCATAAATTGAGGTAGGTCTTGTGATAATATGATGAAACTATAAAGATTCGGTCAACTACTGAGAGGGGGAGTGAATCAATAGTTAGAAAATAAACTAAATTTTCACCAAACTAATTTTCAAATTAGAATCAACTCACAAAGTTTATTGGTTTAGTCACTTTAATAAATCTATAGCTACACTATTAAACCTTACCGGTTGACCTAATACTTCAGTGATATAATGCAACAAATCTAAAAATTAAGTATCATTTGACCAAAACCTTAAACCACTTCACTAATACCAATAATAACACATTACAGATCATTTCCAATCATTTAGATATATCTATGTATATTTACCAATCATTCATATCAACCATACCAAAAACACATCCACAAAATCATTCACTACTTGACACAATGATTTTTCACATGGAAAAACCATGGTGGGGATGAATACACACAAGTATTTTTGAACTCTTCTGAAGTTCACCCTATTAGGATCCAAGCCTGGTTAGAAGCTTATACAAGAATATTTTGTTAAGGACAAATCCAGTTAAGGACCACTTCGTTAAGGGATTGACTATGTAATAACATGTTAAAGGTAACCTCAATGGAGGATTTGAAATCCAAGCTAATGAATCACCTGGTTAGAGGATTTTAACAACAAGCCTATTAGAACTTACCCTGTGAGGGGATTTCAAACTGCTGCAATGGTTAGAGAGCAATAGGTTCTTTGACCAATCTGGAAATAGCACTTCCTTGCTAGATCAGAGCCTTTACTGCTCCTATCTGCCTTCACATCATTCTGCAGACACAACTCCTAGTTTGGCAACAATCACTTTCACACTTAATCAAATTTTCCAGCCATGCATTCAATCAATTCATCGACCTAATAAACAAATACATTAGGTTAGTAACACAACACAAAACCTAAAATTCTCATAGAGATTATAAACACATCAATTCAATCTTGACTGTTAGATTACATGAAATCAACATTACATTCTTCTAGGCATCTACAACCACTTATGGATCATCGCATCTTGAATCTTGTAACACATCACACATTTGTCATTTCATACTATGCATTTGATCATTCATAAGATAAACATTTATCTTTATATGCCAAAACCTTTTCAAAACTCATCACATGCAATATGCTTACATGGGATCTTCATCACCAATCATCATTCGGTCATAGATCATCACAACCAATCTCCAAGATTCATCAGTTAGGGTTATGCTTCTCAACTGGATAGGGTTACCGGTTGATCTTCACTACTTCATTACCGGTTTCTTTACTACTTCATTACTAGTTGATTTACTACTTCATTACCAATTGCTATTGACATCAATGACAACACTTCCTAATATACTTCTTCAATTGAATCTTCATGCAATGTCGACATTCCCCCCCTTTGGCATTGATGGCAATACAAATATCAATACCAATTAATTGTCATGATTAAGAGTAAAATATATACTATCCTTCAAATGATTAAGGTATAGGAATCTTGGTTTACATTTTCAACATATACTATCCTTCAACTGTATCTTCATGTCTTCAGCTAGTAACTGGTCTGCAATTTGTCTTCTCTCCTTAACATATAAGGCTATTAATCATATACTTTTCTCCCCCTTTGATAGTAATGCCAAAGTGAAGGTAAACCACGCTGTTTCTTATGCATGCTTCATCAATCTACAATTAGCTACTCCCCTGTGGAGTAGCTCCATTCTTCACCAATCCTTCTTCAAGATTTTCAATAGGCTCCAGGATTGATGTCTTCCATATCTGCTTAATTGACTTCATGTAGGGGTACAACCCCTAACTCACCTCTGAGATATTCAAATATAGCCTTAGGTAGAGGCTTAGTAATAATATTTGCTAGTTGTTCTTTAGTAGAAACATGCTCTAGTGATACATCTTTTCTTTGAACTTTCTCTCTCAGGAAATGATACTTCCACTCTATATGATTTGTCCTAGCATGCAACACCAGGTTCTTAGAAATATTTATAACACTAGTGTTATCACAAAAATTTCTTACTGGTTTTGATATCTTCAGCTTGAAACAATCCAATATGTGTTTTATCCAAATTACTTGGGTACAATTCATGTAAGCTTCAACATACTCGGATTCTATTGTTAATTGAGAGATACAACTCTGTTTCTTGCTACTCCAAGACACTAATTTTCTTGTAAAAAAAAATGCTCCTCTGATTGTACTTCTCTTGTCATCAACATTTCCTACCCAATCTGCATTGGTATAGAATTTTAAGTCAAATTCTCCTGCATATGGATACCATAATCCATAATTTATTGTGCCTTTCAAGTATCTGAAAATTCTTTTGGTTGTAATCATGTGTGACTCCTTCGGATTTTTCTAAAATCTAGCAACCAATCCTACTACATGAGTAATGTCTAGTCTATTATGGACAACATAATGTAGCTTACCTATCATGGATCTGTATTCCTTTTCATCAACTAGTGTAGAATCATCTTCCTTTGACAATTTATAGCCTATAACTATTGGTGTTCCAACTGGTTTACAATCTCCCATTCCAAAAAATTTCAACACTTCCTTTACATACTTGGATTGTATAATAAAAATTCCTTCCTTCATCTGTTGGATTTGTAAACCTATGAATTTTTTTGTCTCACCTACCAGTGACATCTCAAATTCATTCTTCATTTCATTAGCAAAATCATGACACATATCATCATTACCTTCAAAAATGATATCATCAACAAATACCTCACTTACTAGTATTTTATCTCCTTCCGTCTTGACATATATGTTACTATATTCATTGGTTTTTTGAAAACCTATCTTTACTAAGTGAGAGTGCAATCTTTCATACCATGCTTTTGGTGCTTATTTTAATCCATAGAGTGCCTTCTAAAGCTTGCACACCATATCCTTTTCTTCAATTAATGTATAACCATCTAGTTGTTATATGTAGACTTCTTCTTCCAATATTCCATTTAAGAATGCTGATTTTTAACATCCATCTGATATACCTTAAATCCTCTCTATGCTACAAATGCAAGTAGAGTCCTTACTCCTTCCAATATTGCTACTAGTGCAAATGTTTCACCATAATCTTCACCGTCCTCTTGTGCATATCCTTTGCATACCAGTCTAGTTTTATTCCTAACCACTGCTCCATCTTCATTCAATTTATTTCTGAATACCCACTTTGTGCCTATTACATTCTTGTTTTCCAGTTTTGGTACCAATGACCATGTATTATTCTTCTCTATCTGATCATGTTCTTCTTCCATTGCCTTGATCCATTTTTCATCGGTAAAGGCTTCATTTGTTGTTCTAGGCTCAATGGTGGAGATCATACAAGAGTTTTCTCTTATCCTTCTTCTAGTTAACATACTTGCATTATTGTCTCCAATAATCTGATTGGGGTTGTGATTGAGTTTGACATGCCTTTGAATAACATAATCTTGGTTTTCGGGTTCTTCTTCTTCTTCACTTCTTCATCTTTTGTTGGTCCTTCTTATTCCGGTTGAACTGGGGCTTATATGTTTAGTTATCCAACTTCTGGCTTTACCAGTTCCAATTCAAAAAATAGTGTGTTTGGTTCCTCTTCTTCCTTCTTCTTGCTGGTTTCTTCAGATTTTTCAAGAAATTCATCTACTCGGACATTGATACTTTCAATGATCTTATTAGTCCAGTTGTTGTAGCACTTATAAGCTTTGTTCTTGGTGGAGTACCATGAAATATGCCTTCATCACTTTTCGCATCAAACTTTCCAATATAATCACTTCTTTTAATAAAACATCTTCTACCAAAAATTTTGAAGTAACTGACATTAGGTGATCTACCATACTAGTATTCATAGGGTGTTTTGTCCTTACCTCTTTTGACCAGTATATGATTCATTGTATAAATAGTTGTGCTGATAGCTTCTCTCCAAAATGTCTTAGCTACACCTCCTTTAATTAATATAGTCCTAGTAGCTTCAACCACTAACCGGTTGTTCCTTTCTGCAATATTGTTATGTTGTGGTATCCTTGGTGTAGATAGTTACCTCTTGATCCCATTGTTTTCATAGTATCTATTGTATTCCTCTGAAGTAAATTCACCACCTTGATCAATTCTTAAACATTTTAGCTTTCTTCCACTTCCATTCTCAACCAGGGCTCCAAATGCTTTTATCTTATCTTTCAAGAATGTGACCCACATCATCCTTGAGCAGTCATCCATAAATATCATGAAGTACCAATCATCTTGAATACTCCTAGTCTTCATTGGTCCATATAAGTCAGTATGAACCAAATCTAGCAAATGTTTAGCTAAAAAAGATTTGCTCTTGAAGGTTGAGATTGTCATTTTCCCTAACTAACGTTCCTTGCACAAAGCATTCACCGGTTTGTCCAACTGTGGAAATCCTCTTACTAATTTTGACTTGCTAACTCTTATAATGTCATCAAAATTCACATGGCAAAACCTCCAATGCCAAATCCAACTATCTTCTACTTTTGCAATCAAACAATTATTGATGTTAGAGTTTAAGTGAAAAAGATTACCTCTAGTTTGTTTGCCTGTTGCAATTAGCTCACCTTTGCTTCCAAATATCTTGCAAACTCCATTCTTGAATTCTAATGGGTAACCTTTGTCATTGAGTTGAGAAACACTCAAAAGATTGTGTTTCAGACCTTCAACCCAGTAGACATCATCTGCACTACTCTTACCATTCAGGGAAATGGATCCTTTGCCCTTCACCATGCAGGGAGAGTTATTCCCAAATCTGACAACACCTCCATCAAAATTGTCTAGTGTTAGGAACTTTCTCCAATCACCAGTCATGTGGTGTGAACAACCACTATCTATAATCCAGTCATCTAAGTTGTCCAAATGAGAGACCAGTGCCTTCTGATCTGACATGTCTTCTTTGATAGCAACAAAGACAATGTCCTCATTTGTATCTTCCTTGGATTTTTCATCTGTAATACCTTCATCCACTACAATGAAACTGTATATGGTGAAAATGGATAACAATAATAAGAACATTGAAAGGCTAAATGAATTCAACCACAAAACCCTAGCCTAACAACAACAAAGATCCACCATAACATATGAAGATTACCTAAGACAATGCAAATCAAACGAAATCACAAAGATTATACCATCACATGTCCAATAGAATTTGAATCTCCATTCTTCCTATCTCCATTGATCTTGCTTGATATATTTGCTCTCAGATTTTATGTGCACAAGAGATCAACAAAGAATGAAATGTGGTTGTAAGTAGGATCGTAGTGTAGTCAATTGCATAAAAGATGATTAGAATGATTGATTAGATTTGATAATGAAGGAAGCATCTCCTTATATAGAAGACACTATATGAAATGGAGGGATAAGATTGAGAGGTGTAAAAGGAGGTCAGCTATGATTAGAGGGTAGGTAAAAGAAATAATAAAATAATGAAAAGGGTAGGTAGTGTATGAATTAAGAGATGAATGACATGTGTCATGGGTAGAAAAGGTTAATGAATTAATTAAATAAATAAAGAGTTATTTAATTAATAGAAGAAGTGGGATCAATTAAATAAATAAGATATTTATTTAATTTAGAAAAATGATAATTTAAATAAATAAATGTATTTATTTAAATGAGAAATAAGGCTAGAAGAGGATAAATGAATTAATTAAATAAATAAAGATTTATTTAATTAATAGAAGAATTAGGCTTAAATAATTAAATAAATAAAATATTTATTTAATTAGATTGGACAATTTTGGGTGTCTACATTTTACCCCTCTTTGAGACAATGCGGCTTGTCACGTTGTTTCAAAGAAGACAAGATGAACTGATACAGAGTTGCCCCAAGATGGGAATGATATGCCCCCTCGAGAGATTGGATGAAAATGTGTGAAAAGACCACAGACAATCTCTCAATAAGAAAGATGGGATAGAATGGATTGACCAGATAAAGTGACAAAGCACGGGATAAAGAAGACTGACTTGGGAGACGAGGGCTAGGGGTAGTCTATAAGATAGACCACGGGGGAAAATACATCCTGATTGTCATCTACACATTCATGAGAGAAGAGTGCAGAGTGAAAATAGAGTAGCAGCAGTTAGTAGCGATGGCCTTCATTGATAGATTCAACTGCGTTCGCTGATTTCAGAGGCCAGCAGAGGCAGGAGAGCCAGTAAGTACCACCAAACCTCCACGTACTTTGATGCATTTATTGTTGTCATTAATGCATGCTAGGTAGGGCAATAAATGTGCTTAGACTAGGGTCCAAAAAATGTCAAAAAATGTCCAGGTGCATCTACATTGGTGCCAGGTGTGTCTATGCTCGCGAGGCACGTCTATGTTTGTACCAGGCGCGTCTGTGCTTGAAACCGCATCTGTGTCAAATGCAGCCACGTTTGTGATGTGCAGGCGCGTCTGTGCCAAGAAGGCACATCTATGCCGCCCAGGCGCATCTATGCAGAGCATAGGCACGTCTGTGCAGTCTTTAAGCGCGTTTATGTTAGATAAGCGTGTTTGTGTTTAAAAAAGTGTGAATTTTTGTCATCTAGGTCAAATCAGCAATTCTATGATGAACATACGCTATCGATTGGATAAGCTGCTGAGAGGATACACTCAAGCAGGTCCTATAGGAAGACTAGGATAGATCAAGGCACTTTGTGATGAACAGTGAGTACCAAGATAGAGTACTTTGTGATGAACAGGGAGTACTAATGTAAGCAGCACTTTTTGATGAACAATGAGTGCAAATGTGAGTAACACTTTGTGATGAACAGTGAGTGTCACACATGTAGTACTTTGTGATGAACAGGGAGTACCACTAGGATAGAAGCAACACTTTGTGATGAACAGTGAGTGTCACTAGGATAGATAGCCATAGTCATTCAAATAAACAGTAGCATTTTGTGATAAACAAGGAATGCCACAATGACTGACATGATTGATTTGCTTGACTGCAGGAGTATTTGTCGATGCTGGAGTCACGGGAGAGATTCCCATCTACTCAGAGATTGCAACCTGAGCTGACCTTCAAGGACCAAGCGGCCATTGAGGCTATGGGTCTGAGACACGTTCTATATGTGCTTGAGTTTCGGGTGAATATGGGATTGTTGACTACGCTGGCAGAGAGATGGCACTCCGAGACATGTACTTTTCATTTGCCGATGGGTGAGATGACAGTCACCCTTGAGGATGTATACAGGATCCTGCAGATACTGATCGATGGGGAGCTAATCCTATACGATCGAGATGGGGATAGGGAGGCCCTGAGATGAGTGTTCCAGGACCGAGGACTAGAGATGAGGGTTGGACATGTGGGGTGGGACACTATGATAGCTATAGGGCTAGCACTGCCAGTAATTGTAGGAGGAGCGATCAGTGGGTTCCTATGTTCGGATAGGGCGACACGGGGGTTGGCTGTAGGTTGGGGAGGAGCGCTAGAGACACTGGTGACACAGCACACCAGATATGCCTAGGGACTGTGTGTGCTGGCACACCTGTACTATGAGTTGCATCAGTTCGTATACCATGGATCAGTGGAATTAGGCTGCGGGGTGACATTGTTGTAGGTATGGGCTTATGAGCATCTGCCAGTGATGAGACTAATACACTTCAGAGGCAAAGGTCATGGATGCAGTTTTGTGCACTTATATAACATGATCATGTCACAGCCATGGATTGGTAGGTTAGAGCACTGGCGGCGGGTGATAGATGATATTGATGTGGTCATATGGAGGCCATATCTAGGATGCGAGCAGTGGGAGGATGATGCAGTTGAGCTTCCTTACACCTTTCGGAGTAGGTATCTGATTGGGCGGATGCCCTATGTGCTGGAGAGGCAGCTAGTGGACAGGGTTGGCTGGCAGTTTGGCAGGATCCAGAGGATGCCACGAGGCTCAGGCATGTATGCACAGACTATGAGAGATCAGGCGCAGTTTGGGCCCCTGTTGTCATATGATCAGGCTATTACGAAGCTGGTAGAGATGATGCCACTACCCTGGGACATGTGGCCAGAGATTGAGGATGCCAGCATGGATGTCGAGTACACAACATACTGGGCAGAGCATCCATCCCCACGCCTGACGGATCTGGGAGAGGCATTAGATGGAGATGGTGGTGGGGATGATGATGATGGTGGAGGTGATGGGGGCAGAGGCTGACGAAGGAGGAGGGGAGCAGTTGGAGAGAGGAGGGTTGCACCACGGAGGGAGGGTGGAGAGGAGAGGCAGGCTCGGGTGGTGAGGGGTCGCGGTGGATTGCCGCTATAGGTGCCAGCAGCACAGGGTCCCAGATAGGTACAATTATAGGGATAGAGACAGATATAGGGATAGGTACCAGTACAAGCACTCGTACAAGTACAAGCACAAGCACAGGGGCAGGCACTCATATAGGGGGAGCCACAGGCAGAGCCAAAGGGGGCTGATCAAGAGGAGGATGAGCTGATAGAGCCGAGGGAGATCTGCCAGGGATAGGCAGATGAGATCCAAGAGCTGGAGAGGGAGAGGGATAGGCTCAGGAGGAGGCTCAGAGATACTGAGCGAGAGAAAGATCAAGCTATTCAGCGTTATATAGAGGCTGAGACAACACTGAGGGCTAGGAGACAGGCAGCAGAGGACACAGGGGCAGGATATGCTTATGTCCTGCAGGCAGGGGAGGAGATTGCCTACTGGCAGGATCTCTATTATGGTGCAGTGCCAGTGGATCAGTGGGTGAGGAGCTTCCATAGACCATCACGTACAGCGATAGCTATGGGAGGGAGCCGGAGGAGACAGGCATTGAGTGGTGGGGCTATGGGTCCTCCACCACCACCAAATAGAGGGGATAGGAGGGATGATCCTAGGGCAAGTCCTTCAAGGGCTCAGATTCCATCGAGGCCAGGCGGCTCTGAGGGAGGGAGTTCATCATAGTCGTAGAGGGCTCCCTATGTATCAGTATTGTACCATTTTTGTATGATGATGTAGACACCAACGAGTGCTTTGTAGCCATATGATTTTGACATCATTGTATCATGACACTTTATGATTATATATGAGGTGATTCATCTTTGTGGCAGCTATATGCATGTGTACCTATATGATAAGATGTTCTTATGTGATGTTTGTTTTATGTTTATGGATGCAATTATGTATATGATATAATGCAATATATTTTTGTTCTTTTATGTTTTATATGTGTATGAATGATTCAAATGTGAATGTATGTAATGCAGATGAATATGATAATGCAAATGTAAATTGTGCTAATAGGTGTTGTGTACAGGATGTGATGCAGTTGTGATATCTATATGTATGTATGAAATGCTTATATGTGGTAATGCAGGTGCAACTACATGAAATGCAAATGTTTTTGGTGTGTCATTATACTCAGTCATGCGATAGTAGGCTACGCGGACTTGAGAAGGACGATGGAAGTCAATCAAGAAAGGGGGATGAAAGATAGAAGATATGAAAGTGAAAGAGCTTCTTGTGCGTTATCATCATTGAGCTTTATTATGGCAAGTAGGTTATGACAATCGAGGCATATGTTCGACCCAGAAAGTCAATGTACCTATTTGCATGGAGATAAGACAGTCACAAACAAGGAATGCCCTAGTTCATACTAGACTCACAGTGTCCTCATATCCTTGGACAAGTCATAGCATTACTAAAAGACAATCCATAGATAGCAAATACAAATAGGTGATGATACCCCATCCTCGACTTTCTAGTTAAAGACATCCTGAAGATCGAATCTCTAGTCAGAGACATCCCGAAAAAGCTAAAAGACATGTTACCAAAAGATAAAATCAAAAGAAAACCAAGACTCGACACCAACATCCACTGTAGTCCTCAAGCTTAGTGTCTCTTGTCACTTGTATAAGTCTTATTTGATTGTGGTCACAATGTTTACTTTCTCAGAAAGGATAGATAGCACTGAACCATATGTTGTCTGAGTCTGTTGAAAGATTTGATTTGTTGAAGCCCATTGTTGTTGCTATGTCTCATCTGAAACTAACTGAATCCATGAAACTGATACTTTATTGTAGAGAAGATGAAACTTTATTGTGGATCTATGATGCAAATGTTGCTTTATTGCGGATTGTGTGCGGATAGACTGAAGGAAGCTGGAAGAAACTATACTCCTCGAAACATGTGATGTTCTTAGTTCCACACCCATCACTAGACGTAAGATTTGCCTTAGCCATAGATAGGAGCTAGTTTATTATGGATGGAAAGGGAGGTGAAAAGGGAGATTTACTATGAATGGCAAACCAATCTTAGGTAGATCAATAACAAGCCATGATGGGAATGTGTAAGTTTATTATGGATGAATTGGTTGTGAGTGTTTGCAAAGTGAAGTGATGAAAGAGAATCCTGAAGGAGGGAGGAGAAATGTCTCTACACATGGTGCTGGTGACCCAGTTTTCACATGGTACTTGCCTAGGGTGCCACTGAAGTGGTTTTCACCATTGGATGAAATTATTTCTCTTTACTTTTTTCAATTTTTCAATGTTTTTTTTGTGTCACAAGGCGCCTGTTTGCCAGGTTTTCACCAAGTAACGATTTTTTTTTGTTTTATAATTTTTTTGTATTTTTGAATTAGGATATTCCAAAGAGCTATGTGTAGAACCTATGAAGGTGCATGCTATTGATAGGATCCTCCAGAGGTTCACCTTCTGTAGTGGAGAGCTGATATGCACCTGATCCATATGTTGTTGTAATGATGTAAGGACCAAGCCAATTTGCTTCGAACTTACCCTTCTCTCTGTCTTGCTGATTTTTAGGGTTTTCTTTGAGAACCAAATCACCTACCTCAAATGTGCAAGGCTTGACCTTGTGATTGTAGCTGTGACTCATTCATTGTTGGTAAGCCTTGAGATGATTAAAAGTAGTTTGTCTTCGTTCATCTAGTAGTTCTAGCTCTTGTAAGCGAGAGACCCTATAGTATTCATCACTAATGATGTTTTGCAAAGAGACTCGTAAAGAGGGTAGCTCGACCTCAATAGGCAAGATAGCTTCAGTGCCATAGACAAGTGAATAGGGTGTAGCTCCTGTAGGTGTGTGGACACTTGTGCAGTAGGCCCAAAGTGCAGGATTAAGTTGGATATGCCAATTACGGCCAGCATCGTCGACTGTCTTCTTTAGGATTTTAAGGATTATTTTATTAGACGTCTCAGCTTGGCCATTACCTTGGGGGTAATATGGTGTGGAGAAATGATGGGAAATACAGAAGCAGTCACAGAGGTCATAAACATCCTGATTTTTGAAGGGACGCCCGTTATCAGTGATAATGGAAACAGGAATATCATATCGACAAATGATATAGTTGAGGATGAATGTAGCAATTTGTTTTCCTGTGACTTGTGTGAGAGGCACGGCTTCAATCCATTTTGTAAAATACTCTGTGGTAGTGATAATGAATTTATGACCATTGGAAGGAGGGTAAATCTTGCCTATGAGATCGAGCCTCCACTGACAAAAGGGCCAAGGAGATGCAATTGGTTGAAGTTCTTATGCTGGTGCATGTATGAGATCTCCATGAATTTGACATTGCTTACATTTCTTGACAAACTAATATGAGTCTTTTTCCATATTGGGCTAATAATATCTAGTCCTGATGAGTTTCTTAGCCAAGGTAGGACCACTAGCATGTGGACCACATATCCCTTCATGCACTTCACGTAACGCAATCTGAGCTTCATCACTTTCTAAACATCTAAGAAGAGTGCCATCTAGACCTCGCTGGTATAGGATATCAGCTAAAATGACATATCAAGAGGATTGGCAAATAAAAGTGCGACGTTGGTTATTTGATAGATCAGGAGGTAGAGTATTGTCACGAAGGTATGTGAAAATGGAACCATATAACTAGGACTTGGGACCAACGACACATATCGTCTCAGTAGGCATGATCTCATATGAAGGAACCAAAAGGTTATCCACCAAGAACTCATAGTGGGTTTCATTTGGAGGTAGATCAATCAGTGAAGCAATTGTAGCCATGGCGTCTGTGGCGCGATTCTGCTCTCTTGGTATCTGCTCAAAGTCTATCTTGGTGAAGTGATTTTTCAGGTCATCCACCATTTGTTTATAAGGCATTAGTTTTTCATCTTTTGTTTGGTAATCATCAGTTGCTTGATGGATGACAAGTTGAGAGTCCCCAAAAATGCGAAGTTCCTGGATCTTCCACTGAACTGCAATTCATAATCCTGTTGTTAATGCCTCATATTTCACTATATTATTATTACAAGGAAATGATAAGCGGTATGATTTTGGTATAGAATCCCCTTGAGGAGTTATAAAGAGGATGCCAACTCCTACCCCGTGCTATGTGTATGAGCCATCGAAGTATAGTTGCCATGGCTTTGCATGTGACATTGTCAAAATAAATTCATCTGAAAATTCTGAACTTAGAGGAACATCATCTATCATGGGAGTATCTGCTAATTCATCTGTGATGGCTTGTCCTTTTATTGCTTTTCTATCCACATACTCGATGTTGAATTCACTCAGGATCATTACCCATTTGGCTAGTCGCCCAGTAAGTGTTGCTTTATTGAGAAGGTATTTCAATGGGTCTATCCTTGCAACCAACTTGGTCTTATGAGTGAGCATGTAATGTCATAATTTCTGCGAAGCAAAGACCACGGCGAGACATGCATGCTCAATTGGTGTGTAGTTTAGCTCATATCCTACTAATGTGCGACTGATATAGTATACTACTTTTTCTTTTCCCTTAGCCAGTTGTTGTGCTAAGAGTGCCCCCAGTGCTATTGGAGTAGCTGATATGTATAGTAACAGTGGTTGATCTGGAACTGGTGGCATCAGAACTAGCAGATTTAGAAGATAATCTTTGAGCATCTGGAAAGCCTGTTGATAGTTATCATCCCATTTGAATTTGATGTTTTTATGTAGCAGGTGTTGAAAAGGATTACACTTATTTGCAAGTTGTGCTATGAATCTTCGTATGGACTGGAGTCTACCTTGTAAGGAGCGAAGTTGACTGATATTTCTTGGTGGTTGCATCTCCAAGATGGCGTTGAATTTTGCTGGATCAGCTTCGATTCCTCTTTTGGATACAATGAATCCTAGGAGCTTCCTGGAGGTTACTCCAAAGACACATTTCTTGGGGTTTAATCTTACTTTGTATTTTTCCAACCGATCAAAGACGACTGAAAGTATGTCCAAATTTGTATTTCTATCTATTTAATTTCCCAAGAGGTCATCGACATAATCTTCCACGGTTACGTGCATGAGATCATGAAAGATAGTAGTCATGGCTCTTTGATATGTAGCACCTGCATTCTTTAGCCTGAAAGGCATGACGTTCCAGCAGAAAGTTCCCCAAGGACAAGCAAATGATGTTTTGTGTTGGTCCTCGGGCGCGATCCTTATTTGATTATAACCAGAGAATCCATCCATCAATGATAACATTTCATGACCTGCTGTGAGATCAACAATCAAGTCAATATTTGGTAATGGGAAGTCATCCTTTGGACAAGCTTTGTTGATGTCTCTGAAATCTGTACATATTCTGATGCTACGATCTAGTTTACTGATAGGCACTAAGTTGGAGATCCATTCAGGGTAATCAATTGGGCATATGAATCCAACATCAAATAATTTCTCAAGTTCTGCTTTGACTAGTAATGCCACTTGTGGATGCATCTTTCTTAATTTCTGTTTCACTGGCTTTGCCCCCGGTTTGACTGTCAAATGATGCATTACCAAATCCGAATCCAATCCAGGCATATCAGCGCATGACTAGGCAACGTTGATTTGTCGTTCTTTGAAGAAACTTATGAATTTTGACCTTTCTGACTCTGTCAACGATTGAGCTAGGAATATGTTGTGTGGAACCTCTTCTGTACCAATGTTTGTTTTGATAGTCTCCTCTACCAACATGGATGAATTTTCCTCATATGATGCTGGGAGAATGTCAATCCTTCCATCTTCGGGTGCCTTAGAGAGGTTTTTGCCCTCAGATACATCCTTTCTTTTTAGTTTTTTGGGGTCAGATAGCGCCACAGTGTGGTTTTTGCCATAAGACCCTTGATTTGTTCTTATTTTCAAATTATTGTGACTGGAAGGTTCGACACCCTCACCAAAATATGCCACGCTATTGAGTTCTATAGTGTATCCCGCTTTATGGTCCCCAGGAGGAAGATCATCTTGTATGCCCAGATAGTCAATAAAAGCTTCATCATTTTGGAATGTGTCAAACTGTGCAAGTCCTTCATGATCCCAGTCAATGAGTTGGTGGTGAACAAGGGAAAGGCTGTTAATGTCTTCAAAGTTAGCAGGGCTAAGAGTGAAGATGCAGTTATATTCAGGTATGTCAAGGTAATTATCGAGGTCATCGATGGCACTCTCCTCATCAGTCTCGATCATGAATGAATCCAAATTATCATCACTAGTAGCACATTCTGGGATAGGTGTTCTCATCCTATGTGATTTCAACCTAGAACCTTGAGACAAGGACTGCATGGAATCCTCATGGGTTGTTTCTTGACCAACTCTGAACTTGTTATAGAATTCCTCTTCTTCTGTGGGTTCATCTGGCTCTCTGAATGTCTCAGTGAGCGTGTAGTCACTAGAGGACTTGTCTGAACCCCATTCTGATTCGTTGGAATCTGTGGAATAGTAATCCTTTTGTTGAATTCTGGCAGCTTTGATTTGCAAGGCTTCTTCTTTCCTTTTGGTGTGGACCTTGGAAGTTAAGAAACCAAGTCCTTTTGAGCGTTCCTTTTTGAAAATCAATTCAGGTTGTAAAGGTTCAATGATGCCTTCCTTTCGTAACCCAAGAGGGCTTTTTCCATCATACCTGAATTTTTGTAGAATTTTGAAGCCTTTGCCATATTTCTCACATGGTAGACTAATGTGGTCTTGTGTGTCATCTTCAATGTCTTTGTAAAGCATTTTGTATAAATCTTCCTCTTCTAGTTCACCCCATCTCTGAAAGGTAGTAGGGTCCCATTGGAGTATCATGATGGATACTTGCTTGTTAGGATGTGGTCTTCCATATTCTTTTGGGGAACTCATGACTTGTCGTAAGTACATGGTCTGATTTAAGGTGTATTCCCCCATGCCCTTGTCCTAAAACTTGCCTTTAAGCTCACCTTGTTTTGATGTCAAATGTTTTAATGACTCAGGATCAATGTATGCCGACGAAGGAACAACCTCACAATTACTGGGAATGATGGTCTTAGTTTTTGATTTTAGGTTATTGTAGTATATGAATGGATTAGGATCGACATTAACTGTTACTTCCACTCCGTTATGAGGAAACTTAATGCATTGGTGATATGTAGATGGGACTGCCCTCATTTCATGAATCCAAGGATGTCCTAGTAATATGTTATAAGTGAGATCTAAATCCAGGACTTGACAAACCACATCCTTTGTAATTGGCCCAACTCTAAGAGGTAAGGTGACTGTGCCCTTGGATGAACGCTCTTCATCATCATATGCCTTAATGGTGATTTGATTTGTAGAATTCATAGCTTTATTAGAATATCCCAATTGTATAATAGTGCTTAATGTGCAAATGTTTAGACCTGCTCGTCCATCTATCAGGACTCTTTTTATTCGATGTTTGTGTATGAAGGCTTCAACATGTAGTGGTGCATTATGTGGCTAACTTACAGAGGCGTCATCAGCTTCTATGAATGTAAGGGAGTCTGGAATGGAAAGGTATCCCACCATGGCTTGAAACTGGTCCACGTTCAGATCAGTAGGAATGGCAGTATCTCTCAAGATTTTGTCAAGAATAGCTTTATGAGCAGGGGATATGCATAATAGCTCAAGGATGGAGATGAGCGCGGGTGTCTTCCCTAACTGTTCTACAAGGTCATACTCAGGTTTGGTTGATGAGGAAGCGGTGTTCTTAGTTGGAGCACCTTGCAAAGTGATTTTACCTTGGCGGGTTGTAACATGACATTCAGAGGTAGGTTTGGAAGAAGATCCAACACCTTTTAGGATAATCTTGGGTCTCTGGGTAGAATTCTCAGACGTTTTGTCCTTGATGATAATGGTAGAGACATAATTGTCCATCGAGATGTGATTGATGGTTGAATCATAGTTGTAGGATGCTCTGGTATAGGTGGTTTGATCATCTGTGGCTTTAGCTTTTCCTTTGTCATGCTTTGGGAATGGTTCCTTAAACATCTCATGTTCTTGATTAGATGAGTGTCCTTCAATTTCAATGTCACCTCTATCAATGAGATCTTGTATGATGTTCTTCAGTTGATGGCAATTTCCTATCTTATGACCTTTTCTCTTATGAAATTCACAATATTCATCATCATTCCACCAATTTGGTTTAACCTTTGGTTCATATGGAGGAAAATCTGGAACTGTGATTACCTTGTTTGCCACTAGCTTCTTGAAGACTGACTCAAGTGGTTCTCCCAATGGAGTGTACTTCCTTCGTGATCTGGAAGTTGTTTGAGTATTCACTTGATTGTTTGTAGAACTTGATCTCGAAAAGATGAATTTGGGTCGCACTGTGTTGGCATCAACAACACCATCATTGACTGTGTTCTTGTTTTTATTCCAAAATCTTGGCTTATCTTTTCCTTTAAAGTCATCTTTGTTTTCCTTGAATATCTTAATGACTCCTTGTTCAATTAGGACCTTTTCTGTTGCTAAACCTTTTTCAATGACGTCCTTGAAGGTGGACAAACAAGCTTTCCTTAAGTCATAGCCAATGTCTTTGTTGACATTTTGTGTGAACATCTCTACCATTTGTTTTTGTGGAATTTCACAAGAGCATCTGCTAGCTAGATTCCTCCATCTTTGTAAAAATGATGAAAAAGACTCTCCATCTTTTTGCTTGGTGTTGCACAAAGTAGTGATTGATATGTCTGTCTCTATGTTGTAGGAGAAATGTTGAATAAATGCCTCTGCTAGATCACCCCATGACTTAATACCAAGTGGGAGTTGGGAGAACCATTCCATAGCTTGATCACCTAAGCTTTGTGGGAATAATCTCATCAAATATGTCTCTTCTGCTGCTACCTCAATGCAAGCTGTGAAAAACTATCTTGTGTGTGCCTTAGGATCCCCTTTTCCTCTATACTTATCAAATTTAGGTGTCAAAAAGTGTGTAGGAAATGGAGGCATTGGAATGCTCTTGTCAAATGGATAAGGACATATGTCTCTCATTGTGTATGTTGGCTTCGGTGTATTTATGTCCTCCATTTTCTTTTGTAAGTCCCTGATTTGTTGTTCCAAATTCCTCTTAGGTGGAGATCAACTTCTTGGGCCATACCCCATCCTTGAGGCACCAATTGGAGGAGGAGCATGTTGCATATATGGATGATATTGATCATACACATGTTCATATGGAGGAGGTCTATAGTGATGTTGCGTATGTGGACCACTTGGTATAGATTCATGTTGAGGAACACCATATCTATTTTGTGCATGTATACCATATTCTACAGGCATGTCATGTTCTAATGTGTTGCCCCCAAATTTGACATGGGGTTTCCTTGTGTCCAAATTTTGAGCATTCCTTTGAATATCCAATTGCTTTGGTGGTTGATCCTTAGCATTGATATGTGATTGAGCATATTTCTCTCCATAAGACTTCCATAATGGTTTGCGAAGGTGAGTATCATATGCTTGACCATGTGTGTATGGGACCTCTAGTTTTTGAAACAAAGATGATGGTGATTCAGGTACCCATATGTGGTCCTCTATTGCCTCCACTATTAGGTCTCCTTTGATCCATGTTGGAGTGAGGTTGTTGGAATGGTCTATGTTCCATTATTTGAGACATGTCAAAATCATGAGATATCTTGGCTCCACTTTGTCCCATCATTTGTAAGAAGTATTGTCTATCCCTCCTCAAAATTTCTTCAACCAATCGATTGAAATGGGGATTCATAATGGATTCTTCCACATCTGCTGAATGTATGGAAAAGTTGTCCATATTGTCATTATGTGTAGCATTGTTGTTTGTAGTGTCCATGTTCTCAACATTTGGAATGTTTCTATAGGCATCCATGTCAGGTAATGTAGTATGATCAGATTTGAAAAAGATATCATTGTCATACTCATAAGAACTCATGTTTGCGGACTCTTGAGCCTCTTTAGTTTCTCTCCTAGATTTTTGGAGATGAGTTTCAACCATGAACTAGGTATTGACCGAGATGTGTGAGACTAGATGAAAATGGAAAAAGTATGGAAGACCAAGAGTTGGATGGAATGTAAATGAATTTGAGGTGTACTTGCAATGTCCAAAGTGTAAGACCAAGTATGTATGTAGTAGAGTAGGTGTGACTTCCAAAGAGAGGATAGTTTCCCTTGATGAGGTAAGTTGACCTTGACTCTAAGTAAGACCAAATGAGACCCAAAGGTAAGAAACCTTGATGAGGGACCACTTAGCAAAGTGTTGTTGTATGTAGTATGTTGACAAAGTATGATGAGGACAAGCAAGTGACCTTTTGATTCAAGTTTAGACAATTGTGAATGTAATGTGAGGTGTAAAGCAATGATGGACTTTGTGAGACCCAAAGATAGGTTGAATGCTAAATGAAACCCTGGAGAAATGACCTAGGAAGCTCAAGAATTTTGAAACTAACTGTGTTTGTTTGTTGGACTGTAACAGTTTTTCAATTTTGAACACAGACGTGCCTGTATACTTCATAGACGCGGTTTCCTGACACAGATGTGGCTATGTTCAACGTAGACGCATTTCAGAGATTTTATGCAAATTGCAATGTTTATTCTGGGAACATAGACGCGTTTCTACCCTTCACAGATGCAGTTATACAACACAGACGCATTTCTACAAAATTTGTGCAATTTCTTTTTTAGTCTGTGAAGTTGTTTTATTGTGACCAAATCTGACTATTTGACTATTTTTTGTGACAAGAGGACACAGTGTTGATGAGGACTCAATGTTTGCAAGTGTCTAGACTCAAAAATGACTCCAATAAAAGTGTGTTGTTTGATGTAAAAATGTTTTGCATACACTTGAAGACACAAAAGACACAATGTTTTTCTATTTGGTCTTGAATGTTTTGAACGTTTAAAATAAGTCAGCACAATTCTTATGGTTGGCCAAGACAATAGTTTTTGATCCCACATGGGGTTTTACCCCCGAGGCTATGCTATTCAGAGCGGATACTTAGATGCTTGACCTCACTGGCTCCACCCTCGGCACTCACTTCTCGGGTCAGCCAAGCATCAGTCCCCACAAAAACTCCCCGTGGTGAACTTTGTATCTCTACTAAGAACCGTATGTGTGTGGGCCGCTACCAGAGGTCCGACCTCCTACCTCAACAACTAGAAGGATTTTTGCTTCTAAAACAAAAGGT
This sequence comes from Cryptomeria japonica, assembly GCF_030272615.1. Classification (NCBI taxonomy): domain Eukaryota; kingdom Viridiplantae; phylum Streptophyta; class Pinopsida; order Cupressales; family Cupressaceae; genus Cryptomeria; species Cryptomeria japonica. Next base: position 486,597,417 of record NC_081409.1, read on the forward strand.
GCTAGTAAGGGCATCTTCTCGTGTGGCCATACATGCAGCACTTTCAGCTCTGTAAATACAGAAGGCTCCCAACCAGTAAGGGTTACGCCCTACAACTGATCAAATAAATTTGATCAAACAGGTTTATGGGGAGACATAGTGTCGGTATGAACTAATCAACACATGTTATCCATAGTTTTCACCATGAATACATTTTTTTATAGTGGTTTGGAAGAGGTGGGTTTTCCTCGCTACCACTTGGGTCATTCTCTTCTCACTAGTAGTCCTAATGACCACACGAGAAGACAGGCCCTCTAAAGATTAAACAAAAAGAGCCTATTGCTCAAGACACAAAAGACAATGATTCAATTTTAGTGCACCAATTGAAGTGTTTGCTAGTCTATGAAAACAAGGCACACAATAAAATCCAAAAACCCTTGCCAAGGACCTACAACAAAGAGTTGTTAGTAGTTTGGATTGTTTCAAATAATCACCCCTTCCTAAAAGCACACAAGTTAGGTAAATTTTAAATCCAAAAGACTTTGTGAAAATAGGGGCCTTCAATCAAACGATTTAGCTTTCAAGACAAGTTGCACCAATTTCATTAGCTAGATATGAAAATGTTAGCTCAAAATAAACCAGATCTGAAACCCTAAATGCAAAATCCAAAAATTGAATCAATAAAAACCCAAAATTTGAAACTGGTGAACACAGATGCGATTACCCTCAACACAGACACGACTTCATGACACAGATGTGGTTCTATGAGACACAAACATGGTTCTGTGAGACACAGACACGGCTACAGAACGTAGACGTGACTTCTGGACACAGACACGGCTAAAAACACCGCAGACGTGACTTAATAACACAAACACACTTTCCCAGAACTTGCAAAATAAAATACTGCCAGTAACATAGACGCGATTCCAGAAGTCGCAGACGCGCCAGAAAAACAAAAACATGATCCGAAAGTGCGCAGACGCGGGAATATCAAAATGCTACCGAAAATGTTAGATCTGCAACTTCAAAACACAAAATCTGCAACAAGGATGTTAAATTCAAAAGGGACAAGAGTCCCACCGGGCATGCCAAAATGTATATGGTGAAAATGGATAACAATAATAACGATATTGAAAGGCTAAATGAATTCAACCACAAAACCCTAGCCTAACAACAACAAAGATCCACCATAACATATGAAGATTACCTAAGACAATGCAAATCAAACAAAATCACAAAGATTATACCATCACATGTCCAATAGGGTTTGAATCTCCATTCTTCCTATCTCCATTGATCTTGCTTGATATATTTGCTCTCAGATTTTATGTGCACAAGAGCTCAACAAAGAACGGAATGTGGTTGTAAGTAGGATCGTAGTGTAGTCAATTGCATAAAAGATGATTAGAATGATTGATTATATTTGATAATGAAGGAAGCATCTCCTTATATAGAAGACACTATATGAAATGGAGGGATAAGATTGAGAGGTGTAAAAGGAGGTCGGCTATGATTAGAGGGTAGGTAAAAGAAATAATAAAATAATGAAAGGGGTAGGTAGTGTATGAATTAAGAGATGAATGACATGTGTCATGGGTAGAAAAGGTTAATGAATTAATTAAATAAATAAAGATTTATTTAATTAATAGAAGAGGTGGGATCAATTAAATAAATAAGATATTTATTTAATTTAGAAAAAGGATAATTTAAATAAATAAATGTATTTATTTAAATGAGAAATAAGGCTAGAAGAGGATAAATGAATTAATTAAATAAATAAAGATTTATTTAATTAATAGAAGAATTAGGCTTAAATAATTAAATAAATAAAATATTTATTTAATTAGATTGGACAATTTTGGGTGTCTACAGAAACAATTTATTTTTCCTTTTCCTTTAAACTTTCTATATTTCTCTTGTTTTTCTTTGTTATCTTCATTAGGATCAACAATATGTCCTATCCGGTTACATACAAAACATTTGAGTGGTAGTTTACCTCTATACTTATCGGTACCTCTGGGTAACCACTTTGCCAACAATGCTTCAAGTTCCATCAAGCTATCATCATCATCTACCTCTCTGGTGGATCTAGATTAATGACTATAACTTACTTCTTTGCTTTTACTTACTGGCGGGATTGATACTGAGGCTTTAAATGCAGATTCCAAGCTCTGCAAACTTCCATCAAAACCATTTAATTTGAATGTAGTCAATTTACCAATGATAGAGTCAATAGTTACATTTGTCTTGTCAATAGATTTAAGCTCTTGAATGGCTGCAACTCTAGTAGCATAGACCGGTAGAAGGGTTCACAATACTTTGCTAACCACAGTTGCATCCTTCACTGTACTTCTAGTACTTTTGATTTCTCTAATTATCTCCTTGATTCTCTGACCATACTATTGAATGTTTTCACCTTCAGCCATTCTCATATCACCAAATTTTCCTCTAAGACTCTCTTCCTTGGCTATCTTTACATGCTCATCACCGCCAAATATTTCTTCCAGTTTCTTCCAAACTTCATGTGCAATCTACAATCCATGAACATCTACATATTTTGAATCTGATAGGGTACTGATGATGATTTCCAATGCTTGGTTGTTCTCCTGTTGCTCCTCCTTCTAATCATCTGTCAGAATTCTACTAGGCAAGTTATACTTGTATACACCTAAAAATGGTCTGAAGATAATTAATTAAATAAGCAATTATTTAATTAATCCCCCTTTCTAATTTAATTAAATTCATTAGTCAATTTGATTAAATTCTCCCTTTCATCTACTTATTAATAAATCTAAGGATTTATTCATTAAGTCCATTCCATGGTCTCCTTTGATTAATTAATTCAAATTAATTAATCTTCCACCCCCCCCATTTTAATCAATTCTTTTAATCCCCTAATTAATTAAAACAAATCAATTTATGAGTTGTTGAAAATTAATTAGTATTCTCCTATTATTTGAATTTTTAAATTCAAATTACCCACATGCCTCCTAACTTCTAACCACCTAACCTAACCATCCCTCTAACCTAACCCATTCCACCTAACCTTGGGTTTAACCAACCCTATCCTATCTTGTACATCCTAACCTCCTATGGTGTGGATATTTTCTTCTTGAGACACATGGCACTTTTGCCATATGTCTCCTCTCTTGGACACTTGCCCTTTTATGAGCAAAGCTCCTTAACACTTGTCACCACATAGATGACAAGTGTCCCTCCTTCCAACATCTTCTCCAACCTCCTCCAATTTCACACTTGATATCTTCAGACTTAATCTTGATCATTGATTCCTGTCACCTCACCCCTGGCCTTGGAAATCCTATAAATATCCCCCATTTTGGAGCACAAAGGATCCCATCTCATTATCAATTTAGAAATTATTACTATAGGCATAACATTTGAGCATTATTTCTATAGGAAATTGCATTAGCTTAATTTGATTATTTTCTAGCATAATTGTTAAATCATGTAGCTTAATCAATCTCTTTTCTAGCTTAATTGCATCATCATCATAGCTTAATCATATATATCATTAGTTTAATTAGTCTCTTGGGTGAATCTAGCTTAATCAATCTCATCTTTGTATATCATTATCATTTCAAATCCTCCATCTAGGTATAGTCAAGTCAATGGGATTGCTTATCTAGATCTGAGAGAAAATCCATACTCACATCTCTTTGGAGGTGATAGGTCACTTTGTTATGGTTCATCTTTATTTTCTTATCATTTGTTAACCATGCTCGTAATGATCTATTGAGTGTTTCTGTTGCAGCTGCAGGTATCACACTTCATAGGTATGACATTTTGGCGCCCACCGTGGGGCCAGAAATCTCATTTTTGGCCTCTTAGCATCATCAAATTTTTAATTCAGTAGGTTTTTGGCCAGGTTTGATTCAGAATTTCGTAATGATAAACTTGAAAAGCACTTAGAGGGGGGTGAATCAGTGAGACCAAATAAAACACTACTTCAAACACTAATCGGTAGATGAACTTAACCAAGCATTTAAACAAAATACATGCTATCCAAAATGATATAACAATATCCAAAAAAAGTAAAGCATCCACCATAACACAAGTGTTTATACATGGAAAACCCAAATAGGTAAAACCCACGGTGAGATGGAACTCACAAGTTAACTATCTGCAGTAATAGATAACTGGTCGGTTAAGGCCTACAAAGTGCTATGCTAGGAGCGAATCTTGTTAGAGATCCAAAAGCTTGATTAGAAGCTTATACCCTGTTAAGAGTACTACCCTATTAGGAGTAACCTCGTTGGAGGATTTGAGAATCCAAACTAATGGATCACCTCATTAGAGGATTTGCACAATGAAGCTTGTTAGAGCTTACTCGATTAGGGGATTTGATTTTGTTGTAATGATTAGAAAACAAAAAGAATGGTGTGATTTGTTCTAAGGAGCACAATACTTGCTTGATCAGATCCTTCTAAGTACATTCAACACTGCTCTTCATCTTCACACTTATCTCTCTTTAACAAAATCTTTCACTCTTGATGCATATCAGTATTCACATAACATCATAACCATACTCATTCTCTATATATCTCAAATGATTCACTAAGATGTCTTAAAATAGACATTCAAATCTTATGTCGGCCTAAGGAAATCAAAACACAATTTCCTAGGTGCAGTGTATCTAGACAAGTGATCAAAACTCATCACAAAAATGATTGCCAAGAAGTTAGTGCTGGTAACTCATCACAAAATCAAATACCGGTTAGAACAATGAATACCGGTTGGAACAAAACATGTGAACCCTTGTCCTGGAATCTTTCACTTGATCTCCATCTTCATCTTCATCTTCATTTTGATGCCGACTTAGTGTAGCCACAGGTTGTCTCTTATGCACATACTGATTGACATGAAGTACTGATTAGAGATAAACCTTAAACATACCGGTTGACAGTGTAAACCACTTGAAGTTACACTGGTATTCAATGTAATCATATGTGTGTGTGAGAGTGTTTCATCAATGACAACAAGTGATGAATACATTACAATCATCATCAAGCCAACAATCTCCCCCTTTGGCATTGATGGCAACACTTATAAAATTTTAGAGTAATACAATACCGCTAAGTGTGCATACACAACAAATTTACACATATACTCATACTCCCCCTTAATGCATGCATAAATATAATATTTTCAAAAACACACATACATATTTCTACTCCCCCTTTGACAACAATGCCAAAATGAAAAAGTAAAATATATACAGATAAATAGAAAATTTGTATCAAAGTGTTTAGCATATCTTAACAACTTAAAAAAGTTCATGAATTGGCTAATCTCATAAAAATATCATTGAAGTTCTGCTTCATCTATGATAAAACATTTTCCCATGATTCCAGTATGTTAGTAGTATACTCAAATGTAGACATCAGCAAGGAATGGAATTCTTCCATTGAGTCTAGTGTGCAAGTTTCAGGAGTAGCAAGAATAGCTTCTACATTGGAGTAGGCTCTTTGAAGAATTTCGACCTCTAATGTGAGAAGACTCTTGAGCTCTTTTAGAGATCGGAGTCTCTTAGCCTTCTCATTATCATTCCTATCCAATATGTCATGCAAATCATCTACAGACTGATTAAAGGCATGAACGGAGTCCTGGAGTGGGACATATGCCTTGCATATCCTTTCCATTTCTTTTTTAGTTTCAACTTGACTCTTAGAAATGTCAAAATAAAAGAAATAAATATTGGAGGTAAAGGCAAGATACTTTCCTCCAGATTCAACAACTTTTCTCAACAGACTTCCATTATGAGATAGAGCCATTTTTCCACTTTCAATGTTCTTTGCCAGTTTATCTCCGTATTTATTCTTGTGGCTCTTCTCAGTAGACAATTGAGAAGCATCTTCAAGTGACTTGATTTGATTAGATGCATCTGCAACTAGCTGACTAAGTTTGCTAATAGGTGTAGGAAGATGTACAACAGTTGTTTCCGGTAGTAAACCAGACAAAATTTCTACTGCATTCTGGATTGTCTCTGCTTCAATCCTTTTCTCTTTCAGTCTCTTCTTATGCACTCTAGATTGCATAATATTAGCAATCTTCAACATTTCTGACGCGCTCAAAGTGTTCATATCAATGGGTCTTGAAATACTTAAAAAATCATTATCATCATCTTCAAGTAGTTTCTGATTTGCCAGTTTAGAAGGTACACTCTTAATGATAGCTCTCTCTGTATTTTGCTCTTTTGTCTTTTTAGGTAACTAAGTGATAACTTTCTCAGTAGACTCCTTTTGAGTATTTTCAATGGCCAATGGAGATTGGGGTTTCTCCAGTCATTCTATTGTTGGTTCATTGTCCACTTTTAGTTGAATAGCTGGTTGATCAATCAATGTAACCTATACTTCAGTAATTGTAGGAGGCTCCATATCTAGAGTAGTGTTGTCTTCAGATAGGTCCACTGTGTTTTGAATATCTTCATCAACAAGAATAATGGAATCATCCTTCTTCTTGATTGGATAGACTATGTCAGGTTGAACAATCTCCTCTTCATCCATTTCTAATAGAGATACATCATCTATAGTATTATCCTTATTTCTAGAGTGGATGAATTCTTCCCTCTGTTTGATTACATAGGCTATCTGATGTGTCTCAAACTCAATAGCTACCCTTTTTGCATTAATAAGCTTCAATCTTCTCATTTTAAAATCAAAATGTACTTTGTATTGCTCAACTAAAGTACTAATTCCATCTGAGGATAAATTGGGAAAATATTGTATAAATATTTCATCAATAATTTTCTTTTCCAATTGAATAGCTTCCTCCCATTTATCTAAAAGACTATTATACAAAGAGATTGAAATATTCTTTTCCAAGTCATGCGGAAATATATTGTAATAACCCAAATAAGTGATTACCAGTTGAATGACTTGCTTCTCCTCATCTTCAGTGAAAGAATCAAAATATTCTTTGACATTGTCAAACATATTCCTTCCTAGTGTCTTCATTGTTCTCTCAAAAATTGTGTCAGGTTTGCAGGTAGCTATATCAATAGGTGTAGTTTCCTTTGGAACTACCTTTATCTTGTATGTTTTGCCGGTTGTTTTTTCCTTCTTTGGTTCTTCTTCAAAATCTGTTCCCTTAGACTTTGTTTGCAAAATCAATTTTTGATTTCTCTTCTTTGGTGCACTCTCCTTCTTTACATATACTTTAGGTTCCGGTTCCTTTTTGGGTAGGACACTTTGAGTCATCCTTGCAGTTTTTATCATAGGAGACGTTTCATCAGACTTCTTTTTCTTTCCTTTCACATTAGCTATAGGTACAGTACCCATTTTTGTTGGTACAACTTGGACTGCCACAATGTCCAATTTCACCTGTTGTTTATCTTTAGGTGATGCTAATAGGGTATTAGCATAGCCAACCAATAAATCATGATTAACCTCATAGCTCATATCTTCCATCTCTTCCTCTCTGGGCTCAATTGCTTGCATCAAGCAAAATTTAGTGGTAACAGTGAAGACGATGTCTTTTGCAAAGTGTTTTACCACATCTTCAAGTAATCTCATTCTCATGCTCATCTTTTTTTGAAATTTATTAAAATACTTATTCAAGGTAGCTGGAAAGGTATTCTTTAGAGCCTTAATGATGTTCTTGATCTATGCATTGACTGGTAGGTCTTTTGACCATTTAATGTCTCCAATTCCTGGTAGGAAGTTCTGGAAATAGAAAAATAACCCAACTAATAGATAACCATATTTGAACTTTTGAGTGTTGTCCTTCTTAATAGATTTCAAATTTTGAAATAACTGCCCTTTGATGGCTTCACAAAGATCATAATATGCATTATCAAAAATCATTCTATGTGTTGTATGAATTGTTGTAGATGGAACACTATTAAGTCTACTGGAGTAAAATACCTGGTATCCTATCACCATTGCTACTAGTTTCACTATAGGGTCTTTAATATTGTTGATAGAAAAAGAACACCCATTAGATGTAGAACCGGTTAATTTGAAGACACTAATTTCATAGGTTGAGAAATAACCAGTTACAACCTGAATAACTTCCTTGGTTATTGTGTGAGTCCTTTCTAAATACATGTTCTCTCCATGAACTTGACTCAAAATGATTCTAATGTGTTCCTCCTCAAAATCTTCAAGAAAGTAGGTGGCATTATGAAAACCTTTTTCAAAAACCCTAACATATTTTGTTTCAATCTTTATGTTCTTATCATAGAGTGATTTCAACTATGTATAAATGTGTAGAGTTCCTAAATCTTCTATCTTGCAGTCTATATAACTGGACAAGTCACCTTTGACCACAACTCTACTCGGGACTTGTGACAATGCATTATAAGACATAATTTGGTCTGCCTTTAGAGCTTCCTCAAGCTCAGCAATGATCATCAGCTTCTCTCCAAACTTAGAAGTAGATGTCATTCTAGATAAGCAAGTTTTGAAGTGGTATACTCAAAGAAATACCTTGTTTCTTGCATGTTGCTCCATTTCCCAGTTGAAATGCCCAAATGCAAATCAGTTCGCCTCTCTACAACTTTCAATTCAACTTAATTTCTCTAATCATGAAACAATTCACCAATTGACAACAAGACAATCTTATTCGACTCTGCAACTACTTCAAATTTCTTTCTCGAAAGAGAGGGTAAAAATGACAAAGTAAAATTTTCTTTTATCCTTTTTACCAATTGCAATAAATGCTCGCACTTTAGGGTTACAAACCCTAATTTCATCACTCAAGTGAAAAACCAGTTGATAACTTGTCAACAAAAAGTCACCAAAATTCATGATTCAAAATTTTTTTCCCGCTCATTTTACAAGGGGTCCAGAGATGTTTTACCGTTAAGCTCCCCTTAGCAATGTTAAAATAGGCTTAAGTCATCGGTGTTGGGTTCTCTTCACTAGGTGAAGGAACAATTTCTTCTCTAGGTGAGTCATCACTTTTCGTCTTCCAAATCCGATTCATATCCTCTTTGGTTTCCTCACCATCAACTTTCTACTTTCCTTTCTAATCCCTGAAAGTGTTGATCGGTTTGCTATTTATTGATCTATAAAATTTTGTTAAGTGCCCTGGTTTGTTGCAGTGGTAACAGACCATACCAGATGATCTCCAAGGTCTTGCATTTCCTCTTCCCGTTCTTCTTTTGCAGTTCATAGCCACATGACCAAAGTTATTACAGAAGGTGAAAATAACATTTGTTACCTTTTCCATCTCAAATGGACTAAACCGGTTGTTGTAGGATCTTTGCCAGTTCAGGTTTACCCAGTTATCAAAGTTCCTTATCCGATCACCATTTGGTCTTGGATGCATGTGTGGTACATGATTGTTTTCTCCATATCTACACTCAACATGTCTATGCCCATACATTCTACATGTGAAGCAATAACCTTCAAACTTTCTTGACACATACCTAGCATTAGTATTATAATTTGCATTTCTATTAGGTTTGTCTCTACTATGACCAATCTTATGGAAAACAAAGTAGAAATTTTTAAAAACCTTCTTACTGGTAGTCTTATTGACTTTAGGAGTAGTTTTGTTCTTTGGATAGTTGCTCTTTGTATTGGAGGATTCATCTTTTTCAGTTGTATGAAAACCAAGTCCAGAGATATCACCCTTCATTCTTTGTGATTGAATTTGTTCTTCCAGCATGGTAGAACTTTTGACAAACTTCTCCAATTTCTCATTGGCTTCAGTAAGATTTTTGACGAGATCTTCATTATGCTTAGACAGCTTCTCTTTCAGAGATGATGCGAGCTCAAGATCTAGCTTTAGGTTCTCCTTTTCTTCTATTTCAGAAATCAAGTTTTCATGCATAGTCTCTTTTTTCCATTTGATCTTTATAATCTCTTGATCTCTTTCCTTGATAAGATCTTCAGTAGCTCTTCTGGCTTCCAGTTTCTGACTCATGCGGATAGTGAGACCTTCTAGCTCTCTCAAATTTAGTTTCTCACCATTCACCTTTTCAACTTCTCTGCTAAAGCTTCAATATTGGCTTCATCTGAATATTTATTATCAGATATTTCTAATAGTTTTTCAGATAGCTCTCTCCTTTTGACTTGAGAAGCTTTCACTTTGCCCCTAAGGGATTCAAATTTATTTCAGCTAGCTTCTAGCTCTCTAGCCATCTTGAAGTAGTTCCTATCCCCCATGGTAGTTTCAAGACTCCCTTCTAAGTGGTTAGGCTTCAAAGAAGTTAGATTCTGATACCAATTGATGAACTTGAAAAGCACTGAGAGGGGGGGTGAATCAATGACACCAAATAAAACACTACTTCAAACACTAACTAGTAGATGAACTTAACCAAGCATTTAAACAAAATACATGCTATTCAAAATGATACAACAACATCCACAAAATGTAAAGCATCCACCATAACACAAGTGTTTATATGTGGAAAACCCAAATAGGTAAAAACCATAGTGAGATGAAACTCACAAGTTAACTATCTGCAGTAATAGATAATTGACCGGTTAAGGTCTACAAAGTGCTCTGCTAGGAGCTAATCTTGTTAGAGATCCCAAAGATTGATTAGAAGCTTATACCATGTTAAAAGTACTACCCTTTTAGGAGTAACCTTTTTGGAGGATTTGAGAATCCAAACTAATGGATCGCCTTGTTAGAGGATTTGTACAATGAAGCTTGTTAGAGCTTACCCAATTAAGGGATTTGATTATGTTGTAATGATTAGAAAACAACAAGAATGGTCTGATATGTTTTGAGTAGCATAATACATGCTTGATCAGATCATTCTAAGTACATTCAATACTGCTCTTCATCTTCACACTTATTGCTCTTCAACAAAAGATTTCACTCTTGATGCATATCAGCATTTGCATAACATCATAACCATACTCATTCTCTATATATCTTAAATGATTCACTAAGATGTCTTAAAATAGACATTAAAATCTTATGTCAGCCTAAGGAAATCAAAACACAATTTCCTAGGTACAATGTATCTAGACAAGTGATCAAAACTCATCACAAAAATAACCACCAAGAAGTTGGTGCTCGTAACTCGTCACAAAATCAGATATCAGTTAGAACAGTCAATACCAATTGAAACAAAACATGTGAACCCTTGTCCTGAAATCTTCCACTTGATCTCCATCTTCATCTTCATCTTCATTTTGATGCTGACTTAGTGTAGCCACAAGTTATCTCTTATGCACATACTAGTTGACATGAAGTACTGGCTAGAGATAAACCTTAAACATACCAGTTGATAGTGTAAACCAATTGAAGTTACACTGGTAGTCAATTTAATCATATGTGTGTGTGAGAGTGTTTCATCAATGACAACAAGTGATGAATACATTACAATAATCATCAAGCCAACATGTATGAGTTCCCTTTTTGCCTCGTACAAGTTCCTTTGTGTCCTCATACAAGTCGGAAAAATTATCGTATGATCAGGTGAGAATTGTCGTACGAAAATTTATTTTTGTGTTTTTAAAACAGATTACATTTTAGGGTTTTCATGATTCAATTTGATTATTACTAATGCTAACCCTAGTTTGTTTATGAATTTTTTGGTAGCCTAACTAGTTTTTGTAGGAAGATTGTCGAAGATTATGGTTGTCAAAGCTTCATTTCATCCAAACATCATGACTACTAATGTATCTATTTTGCAGGTTGCATAGGTAGACTCAATCAAACTTTATGTCTTCTTTAAATTTTCTAGGCACACTTATTTTTTCTAAAGGAAATGAACAAAAATGTATTATGTGTTTTGATGATAGGCGAGTATGCTCTCACCTTTCTTAGGTGATCAGAAAGCCAGACTCGTCCTTTTCTTTCAATAGTCCATATCTTTAGCTGACCTTCCCTCTTGAGGAGCCTATAAGGCCAGAGCTATTAAGGTCGGTGAGAGGGGAACGACCCAAGTGGGAATGGCTAATGCCAAGTAGTCCAACCCACTATAAAATAAATGTGATTTGATGAAAATCAAGTCAACGATAGTGTTCGGAAATAGCTCTCCTCTGTACCTTCAGGTATATCAAACCTTGGTTTTCAAGGCTGGGAGACCTCTTAATTGAGTTTATACCCCGATGTGCCGAACGGATCCCTTACTAGTTCCAATTAAATTAGAAGCTACCTGATTCACCTCCAAAAGGGGGATAATCTTTGTGCAAGGGAGATAGTAACTCTCCCAAGAAACTTTCCATATCGTGTTCCCATTAGCCTTTGGAGTCAAATAATACGACATTGAGAATCCATTGCATGAGACTCAACAGTCGTATTCTGATTAGCTATTGGGTGTGTACCTAAGTTTTTAAGAAAAGGTTTTCTCTCTCAGCCAACTTCCTTAGGTAGTTTACTATGCTTGAGGTCATTTATCATATCGCGTGTTTGTTGTGTCTTCATCCCTAAAATAGAAAATTAGACATCTAAAAAACTGGAAAACAGAAGCAAAACATTTAAATTCATTGATAAAAAATCTATCCAAACAAATTTTTTGTCTCTATTTTGTCCTCTGTTGTACGAGTTTATTATTTTTTCATACGAGGCATCTAGTTTATTGTCTGGTCTAGTGAGAATTGTCGTACGAGCTAGTTTAGCAAAAAAAATTATGTCATCTTTCATCATCTGGCCCAGTGAGAATTGTCGTACGAGTCATCTTAGCAGAGAATTTTGTGTCATCATTTGTCATCTAGTTCTATGAGAAAGCTTGTATGAGTTTATGCCTTTTGTTGTGCGAAATTTCTGGTTTGTCATATGAGCCTATCTAAATTGTCGTTCGGGGCTGTATAATCTGTTGAACGAATTTATGTCTCTGTCTATTCAGAACTGTCTTCTTGCATGTCTTTTTCAGATTTGTCATATTTTCTTGGTCAGTTTACCATCAACATAAACACCTATTATATGTCATTCTATGCTTAGATTGTCTCCTTGGTTCGCTTGATCAAGTTATCATCTATCAAATCGGACTCTAGAAATAGACACCTCAAGATTTTCAAGTATTCACCTTCAACAAGTTCAAGATCTAACATCTCAAAGTACATCATCACCCTCTTTGATAAACTGATCACTCAAAAACATAGTTTCTCATCAGGATCTATCATCCTCTATCACGAAACTACGTTTGTTCATGATAACCTTGTCCCACATCGTAGGATATATCATTCCTATTGGACTTGGTTTTTATCAAAATCATCATCATTGCACTCCAAAACCGAAGATCAAAAAACTTGCGAACTTTTAAATACTTGAATCATCTTTTCGTGTCATATCACTCTATCACATTTACATTGATAGTTGATCACTTATCAAAACAACTTTTGGACAGTTGAATCCTAGCACAATATCTAACACACGTGTATGCCCATTTTAACCAGAGCTTGGAGATGAAAGATTGCAGAAACATAAATCAAAACATTAGAAATAATTGAAGATCATAGAACCATGGAACACGAAGATGAAATACAAGTTGAAGAGGAAATAATAGAACAACATGTCAAAGACATCCAAAAAGATCCTCAATTCGATAAATTTATGCATAAAATATTGGAGGGAGAAAAAGAAAAATATTTTGTAATGTTAGCAAAATCTGGTGCTACACTCCCCCAAGATTTTGATGTGAACAAGTTGACACAAAAGAGAAGTGACCCCCCCTAATAAAAAACAATATGAGGATATTTTTGGTCTCAAAATTAATGACACGTCAATTCCTAGTAACACCAAAACCAATGAGGAAACTTACATTCCCAAAAGGGATGACATAGAAATTCTAAATAGCTTTCAATCCAATGAGGATACAAGAAGAGATCAATATCCTCCTAGAGTACAAAATCATGGTTATACAAGAACAAATCATGTTGATAATCCTATCACAACTCTCACAAAACAAATACAAACACTGCAAATGCAAATTCAAGATATGTAGAGAGGAAATGTTAGAAGATACTCACTTCAAGAAATTTGTCCTTATCCATTCAACAAAAATTTAAACATGATACCATTTCCTATAGGTTGCGAAACCCCTAGATACAAAAAATATGATGGAAGCACTGATCCTCAAGATCATATATGAGAATTTTGCACAATGAGCATGGAGTTCGCACATGAGGATACCTACTTGATGAGATTATTTCTAAAAAGCTTAACTAGACTAGCTATGGAATGGTTCTCCAAACTTCCACTTGCAATCAGATAATTCTCAGAATTGGTGGATAAGTTTGTTTCATGATACTCTTACAACATACAACATGAAGTAACAATTCTAGACCTATGTAATGCCAAACAAAAGAGTGGAGAACATTTCATGACATTTTTATAGAGATGGAGATAGTTAGCTTCATGATATCCTTGTACAGTGCCAGAGTATGAAAAAATGGATATATTCATTGACAACCTAAATGATCAAATGAGTTATCATCTAAATATGCAAGGACATCAAATTTTTGGAAACATGATTGATAATGGAATTAGAATGGAGGAAGCCATGATAAAGAAGGTTGATTTGAAAATATACAAAGAAGGAGTTCACCCTCCTAACAACACTCACAACAACAACAATGATAAGCCAAAGTTTTGGAATATAAATTGTAATGTCATCAATGATGGAATAGTCTATAACAACAATGTGAAACCAAAGCAACCGGTTTTTTATTTATCCAGTCACTAAGCAGCGGCTCAGAAAAACAACTATCACCAAAAAGAAACTATCAAAAATTTCTTTCGAAGGAAATTTACAAACATTGGTGAACCCCTTGGGTCAGATTAAAAACACTTCTCGCAAACAAATTGATTACTTTTCTAGAAGAAAGGAACTACGAACCTCAAGTAAAACCCCCTTGGTGGAATGATAACCATTATTAAGATTTCCATCGAAACAAGGGACATCACACAGATAATTGTCAATGGTTGAAACATGTCATCCAAGATTTGATTGATAATGGAGTAATAACTATGGATGGACATACAACAAATGAATCTCATCCAGGGGTTGAGCTTAGTTGGTTAAAGCATTGAGTTCTCAATGTGGAGACCCAAGTTCAACTCCCATGAGGGACACCTTTGTGGAATTCTAAATTGTGACTCTTGGTCTTCCATTGGTTGTATTTGTCACATTGTTTAAAGTGGATTTCTAAGTTGTGACCCTTGGTCTTCCAATTGTTGTTTCTAGTTTGGTGCTCGAAAGGAGCTACTATTTGTAATAAGTTTGCTTGAAAGGAGCTGGTATTTGTAATAAGTTTGTAATAGTGGATGCTTGAATGAGCAAAAAATGAGCTTTATTGTAATGTTTTTCTATGTTACTTAATATAAAAATAAACAAATTTCATATAGCTTTTAAAACTTTACTTTGAAACTATGAGAAGGGTGAATCATCAACAACAAATAATGGTAAGGGTAAAGTGATGGTAAACTACTCTCATACGTATGATAATGTGGTAAATATGATTGTAGTTAAAGAAAAGAAAAATAAAGAGCCTGCTCATGCTATCATAAGAAGCAAAGCTAAATTTGTTTTGCCAGGTCCTACAGCAAACACGTCATCCACTACAAAACAATATAATCTAGTGGAGCAATTGCAGAAAATGCCCACACAAATATCCATCTTAGAACTTTTAAAACTTTCACCTGCACACAAAGAAATTCTTGAAAGAGCATTAGTAGATACAACAATGTCTAAAGATCTAGATATAGATCAATTCCAAACCATGGTGGGACACCTCACAACCCCTCACTTCTTATCATTCACCAAAGAAGATGACATGTCCTTGCAACATCCCCATAATGCTCCCTTGCATATTGAAGTCATCATTCATAAGACATGTCCTAATAGATGGAGGAGTTGCCTTAAACATTTGTTCTTTGAGTCTAGTCTATTCTCTAGGTTATTCAGAAGATGTAGTTGATCCCCAGAAAATGATCACCATTAAAGCATATGATGAAGAAGCGTGTTCCTCTAAAGGAATTGTGATGTTACCCATAAGAGTGGGACCTTTACAGAAAGACACAACATGCCAAGTTCTAGACTTGGACTTATCATACAACATACTCTTGGGAAGACCCTGGATACATGACATACAAGTTGTTCTATCCACATATCATCAGTGCCTAAAGTTTCCATACAATAGGTAGGAAACCATGATCTCAACAGATTCAAATCCATTTTAGTATTGTAGTAATTTCAAAATAGCTCAAGAAGTCATTGTTTCTCATAATAGGAAGGAATCATCTTTGAATAGACAATCCAAAGAAGAAAAATAATTTGCCTTAATTTTGTCAAGTATGGAAAAATAAATGCAGCTAAGAGATCAAGGGAATGGAGAATATGCAATATCACAATTACCACTTTCTCCTAAATTCTTTGGAAAACCATCAAACACTAAAAAACAACCAATTGTCAAACATCTTCCGATATTTGATGGAGCATTTGTTAGTGTTGGGACCTTATCAGAGGAAAAAAAAGAGAAAGATGTACTATAGTGGCTATACAAGGATGAAGAAGTTCAACAAAAGATCAACAATGTCTGCATACTTACAGAAAATTATGGAAAAGGATTTAACATTCTCAAAAAAATGGGATACACTAGAATAGGTCCTATAGGGAAAAGAAAAGAAGGTATATCAGAACCTATCCAACCTCATACTCAAAAGGCTATAGACAAAACAAGCTTATAGTATGGACAAGTTACTCTACCAGAAGACACATCTTTTAGCCAACAACAAGAAGAATATGAAAATAGACAAGAACAACTAGAAATTGAAAGAGAAGAAACATCAGCTAAGAAACAAGAACAAACAAACATGAAATGGGAAAAGAAGCAAGCTTCAAATAAACAAGAAAAACAAACTAAAAGTACCTCCCAAGAAGCCTTAAATCTCAATCAAAACAAGCATGAACTTGGTACTAATCAAGGAGAGCTCATAATAAGGTTGACATAACTCAATCTCAGTCCGAAAGAGGTTGAATATGAAAGAAGAAAAGATATAGCAAGAAAAGATGAAGAAACAAATCAAATACTATATGAACAAATCTGTATATTGCAAGCTACAAGTGATACAGATTCTAATGAATAGGAATGGGATTCCTATCACTTTGAAGAATCAGCTGAAGAAAATTGCTTTGAATAAGACATAGGAGTCAATGTAGTTCACACGTATGTAGGGCACGTTAGGAACTAGTTCACTTGAATTGGAATCACATTCGGCTAACTTGGACTTAATCAAGGATGAGTGCAAGGTCATTCTGATGAGAGTATCATTCTAGACATTGACATACATATTGAAAACTTTGATACATCTCTCATTATGCTTGATACTCTCAAAATCTCAAGCTAATGACCCCTTACCTCTAATCCACCCCGAACTTATTGATTTGGAAAATGGACATACTGCCATTGATACCTTTCCGAATGACCATGCCATATCCATATATCTTAATGCAATTGAACCTGCAACAACTCTCACTAGGAATTTCAGCAATGCATCTTCCAGTCAAGTGGGTGCCAAATCTCCCAGTCGCAAAAAGGAAAATAAAGAAAACAATATCAGGTCTAATGCTGAAAACCATTTCTTGGCAACATTAGATCAGGAAAAAGTAAAAAGAAAGGATGCATCTAACGGTGAAAACCTCCTTGAGGTGTTGGAAGATGGGAGATTTGACACTTTACCTATACACTATCAACAAAGGTCATCCATTTTGATAGAACCAACAACGGCAGTTAACATTGGAACAACAGAGCAACCAAAGATCCTACATCCAGCAACTTTTTTATTAGAAGAAGAAATGCAACAATATATGGAATTCTTCAAATGATGGTAAATCAATTTCGCCTGGTCATATGCAAACATGCCAAGGTTGGATCTAGACCTTATTATGCATCACTTAAATATCAATACAGGAGGCAAACTAGTTAAACAAAAATTAAAGAAAATGCATTTGCATATTGCTCTTCTAGTCAAAGCAGAATTAAGAAAATTATTGGATGTTGGATTCATCAGACTTGTAGCTTATCCTCAATGGGTATCCAACATTGTTCCTATTTCCAAACCAAATAAAAGTATCAGAATATGCACAGACTTCAAAGATCTTAATAATGCATGTCCAAAGGATTACTTTCCTTTGCCTAACATTGACATCATTGTAGATTTAACTGTTGGACACTCCATGTTTTCTCTAATGGATGGTTTCTTCATATATAATCAGATTAAAATAGCACCTAAAGATCAAGAAAAGACAGCTTTCATATGCCTATGGGGTACTTTCTGCTGGAACGTCATGCCTTTTGGACTAAAGAACATAGGTGCTACATATCAGAGAGCTATGACAACGATATTCCATGACATGATGCATACATTCATGGAAGATTATGTGGATGACATCTTGGCAAAATCATATAATAGAGAAGATCATATAGGAATACTCAAAAATATCTTTGACAGGTTAGAACAGTATAAGCTAAGGCTAAATCCTAATAAATGTGCCTTTGGTGTCACTTCAGGCAAGCTATTGGGATACATTATTTTAGCTAGAGGTATTGAAGTAGATCCAGCTAAAGGTCAAAGCAATCATGGAAATGGCATCTCCCAGGAATACTAGTCAACTCAGACCACTTCAAGGCAGAATCTGGTCAATTAGAAGATTTCTTGCTCAACTGGAAGATAAATGTCAACCATTTACTCATCTGTTACATAAAAATCTTCATTTCAAGTGGGATCATCAATGTGAGGATGCATTCAACAAGATCAAGGCATATCTCATGCAACCACTTGTCCTAATGTCACCAATTCTAGGAAAGCCATTGTTACTCTATGTATCAACCACCGAAGTATCATTAGGAGTTTTACTTACTTAACAGGATAATGAAGAAAAGAACGAGCCATCTACTACATTAGTAGAACACTAGTGGGATATGAGATCAGCTATTCACCAACAGAAAAAGTATGCTTAGCGGTAGTTTTTGCTTCTCAAAAATTAAGACACTATCTACTATCTCACTCTATCAAGTTGATAGCTAAAATTTATCCGTTGAAGTATTTACTCAACAAGGCAACATTAATAGGATGACTAGAAAAATGGATCATGACCCTGAGTGAGTTTGATATTGAGTATGTTGACAAAAAGATATAAAGAGACAAGTCATTGCAGACCAACTATCCAAGGCACCACTTCAAGATGATCGTCCTTTACAAATTGAGTTTCCCGATGTTGATATCCTAACAATCACAACAAAAACATGGTAGTTATACTTTGACGGTTCATATACACAACATGGATCAGGAGCAGGTATTCTATTCATCACACCACAAGGTAATACAATTCCAAAAACATACAAATTAAGCTTTCCATGCACCAACAATACAGCAAAATATGAAGCTTTGGTTACAGGTATCAAAATGGCTATAGAATGGAACATTACACAACTTTATGTCTTTGGAGACTCTCATCTCATCATTCATCAAATCATTAACTATTATCAAATAAAGGATGAAAAGTTAATGCCTTATAAAAGGATGGTTGATGATATCAAGAAATACTTTGTGGAAATAACTTTTTAGCAGATTCCAAGGAATGACAACAAAGTAGCAGATGCCATGGCTACACTTGCATATCTACTTCAAACACAAGAAAATCAACAATGTTATGAATTCCTAGAGGAAGAGTTGTTTTACCCGCTCATAATTGTCCCGATTCCCAAACTATCTATCACCTTGTTGGGCATGATTCCTTCTGTTATGGCCAAACTTACACATACATGAAAGATAACACCCTACCTCCTGACTTATCAAAAAATCAAAAAAGAAACTTTATTCACAAATCCTCCCATTATACTCTTGTCATGAATACCTTGTTTAAATGAGGTCTAGACGGTACTCTTTTAAGATGTCTCAAACAAGATGAATCTGAGAAGGCCTTAAATGAAGTCCATAACAACATTTGTGGCACTCATTCAAGTGATCTTACCCTTTCAAAAAAACTCATACGGTTTGGCTATTACTGACCAACTATGGAACGAGATTCTTTTTAGATAGCTATAACATGCAAACAATGTCAGATCCATGGGAATTTGATTCATGCACCAGGACAAGAACTTCATGCTTTGGCAACATCTTGGCCTTTCTACCAATGGGGTCTTGATCTAGTAAGAAAGATAAATCCTTCTTCATCTAATGGTCACAAATTCATCCTTGTAGCTACAGAATATTTCACAAAATGGATTGCGGCAGTACCTCTCATCAATATCATAGGAAAACAAATTATTGCATTTATCTTGAATTACATCATCTGTCGCTATGGAATACCCATGACCATTATCACTGATAATGGGTGACCATTCAAGAATCAGGATGTACAAGAATTATGTGAGAAATTAAAGATCAAACATAGATTTCCCACACCCTACTATCCACAAGGGAATGGGCAAGCAGAAACATCAAACAAAACTATTCTGAAAATCCTCAAAAAGATAGTGAATGATGCTAGTAGAGATTGGCATATTCAATTGAACCCTGCTCTATGGGCCTACCGTACTAGTATGTGCACACCAATAGGTGCCACACCTTTCTCTCTTGTTTATGGATTAGAAGCAATACTACCAATAGAAGTAGAGATACCTTCTCTATGAGTATCATTAAAAGGTATTATCCGAGATGAAGAACAATGAGTGTCCCAATTACAGGAGTTAGAATTAATCCATGAATGACGACAAAATTCCTTTGATCATTTAAAGGTATATCAACAAAGTATGTGTCACAATTATAATCATAAGGTCAAACCAAGAACATTTCAAGTTGGGAACTGGTACTCAAAGAAAATCCATGCAACCAAGAAGATCGAGAAAAGAAAGGAAAGTTTGAACCAAACTGGTTAGGTCCCTTTGTAGTCACAACAGTATTTGGGTTAGGAGCATATCAGCTATCAACACAGGATGGGGATCAGCTTGAGGAACCCATCAATAGAATGCATCTAAAGAAGTTTTATGTCTGAAAAAACAAAAAATCCAAAAATAGTGAAAACGCAAAAAATCCAAAAATAGTGAAAAAGCGAAAAATTCAAAAACAGCGAAAAAATAGAAAATCAAAAAAATCAAAATGAGAAAAAGTGCAATAAAAATAGATGGTGAAAACTTGGCAAATAGGTACTATCTGTCTGCTAGCTCTTCCATCTATTGGTTCATGCATCCTTCCACTTGCATTCTCTTCCATTAGCATTGTTCATATCCATAATAAATCCTTTGTACATATGCGGGCATCCTAGGTGGCTTCTCACCATGGTTTGGATCATTGGGTATATCATAATGAATTTGTTTCTAGGCTTGGGACAAAATCCTGTACCTAGCTGGGGGGAAAAAATTTAATCATTTTGAGCTTAATCAAAAAGGTAGAACAATAGTCGGGCAAATCTTATCAAGCAAAAATTGAGACACATCCAACATCGAACATGAGATCAAATTGTCAACCATCAAACTATCAACAAGTCAGTCTAAGCATATCACACACTTTTCAATAGATAATGATTTTAACATGATTGTTCAACTTTTCTATCTTGATTTTCACTGTCATGATTTGTGAGTGACTCCAGGATGTCTTTGACTAGAGGAACAAGGAAGGAACATGATATTTTTCTTGTCTATTGTCTGTAAATTAATCATTAATATATGCAAATTTGTCTTCGGACATGAAGTATCATCGAAGATATTTCTAATTTGTGTATTGAAATGATTAATACTGCCTATTTTATGCAAGCAACACTCAGGCCATCTTGCTTCGATTATACCTCGATGCTTGTGCTAACTTGCAATATCAAAATCTAGGAAAGTCCTACTCAAGTCATCATGGTTTAATTATACCATTGATGTTTGCACTCACTTCCCACATTTAAAAAAAAGGCTCAATGATGACAAAATGCAATAACCCAATGACTGGTCCGGTCGTATCTTTGCATTCCATTTGCATTTAGCTTGCATTTGATTCTTGCATAGGATCCCACATGCTCATTTTATCCAAGGTTAAATCTATCACAGGAATCATCAAGGTATCATCATGAGTGTATACGCAATCAGACTGATAACTCATCTCTCTCCAGATATTATCAACCTAGTGAAAATCTTATATTCCCCTCTCAAGTGAACCAACATCAGCATAGCTAAATATTCCTGCAACTTGATATCAACAAATTGTCAGTTCTTTATCCAATAAACCTTATCAATTCTATCAATCAATCACATCTAATCTATCCTAATATGTCTTATACAAGACGTATCTTTCCTAGAACTAGACGTTCTGATCAAGTCTTATACAGGATATATCATTCCTGAAACCAGATGCTTTGATCATCTTTGTCTTATACAGGAGCTGTTATTCCTGAAACCAGATCGAATCTTGATCTTATCAATCTAATCAATCAAGCTTTATCAATAATCAAGAACCACATCACCGTGATCATAGAACTCGCATTTTCATCAACCACAGTTGTATAAATCAAATCATTTCTAATCGAGATGCCAATTTTGCAAAGATCCAAAAACTCCAAAGGTCAATTATCTCAATTGAACTCCCGAGGGGGCCTCATCGTATCATAATTTATCAATCAATAGCTGGGGCATCCTATCGAACAAATATCATCATCAAAATGAGATTATTCTTTGAATCAACGCATCGTCACACCTCACTTCAAAGAGGGGCAAAATGTATACACCTAAAAATGGTTTGAAGATAATTAATTAAACAAGCAATTATTTAATTAATCCCCCTTCCTAATTTAATTAAATTCATTAGGCAATTTGAATAAATTCTCCCTTTCATCTACTTATTAATAAATCTAAGGATTTATTCATTAAGTTCATTCCATGGTCTCCTTTGATTAAATAATTCAAATTAATTAATCTCCCCCACATTTTAATCAATTCTTCTAATCCCCTAATTAATTAAAACAAATCAATTTATGAGTTGTTGAAAATTAATTAGTATTCTCCTATTATTTGATTTTTTAAATTCAAATTACCCACATGCTTCCTAACTTCTAACCACCTAACCTAACCATCTCTCTAACCTAACTCATTCCACCTAACCTTGGGTTTAACCAACCCTATCCTATCTTGCACATCCTAACCTCCTATGGTGTGGATATTTTCTTCTTGAGACACGTGGCACTTTGGCCACATGTCTCCTCTCTTGGACAATTGTCCTTTTATGAGCAAAGCTTCTTAACACTTGTCACCATAGAGATGACAAGCGTCCCTCCCTCCAACCTCTTCTCCAACCTCCTCCAATTTCATGCTTAATATCTTTAGACTCAATCTTGATCATTGATTCCTACCACCTCACCCCTGGCCTTGGAAATCCTATAAATATCCCCCATTTTGGAGCAGAAAGGAGCCCATCTCATTATCAATTTAGGAATTGTTACTATAGGCATATCATTTGAGCATTATTGTTATAGGAAATTGCATTAGCTTAATTTGATCATTTTCTAGCATAATTGTTGAATCATGTAGCTTAATCAATCTCTTTTCTAGCTTAATTGTACCATCATCATAGCTTAATAATGCATATCATTAGCTTAATTAGTCTCTTGGTTCAATGTATCTTAATCAATCTCATCTTTGCATATCATTATCATTTCAAATCATCCATCTAGGTTTAGTCAATTCACTGGGATTGCTTATCCAAATCTGAGAGAAAATCCATACTCGCATCTCTTAGGAGGTGATAGGTCACTTTGTCATGGTTCATCTTTATTTGCTTATCATTTGCTAAACATGTTTGTAATGATCTATTGAGTGTTTGTGTTGCATCTGCAGGTATCACATTTATAGGCACGACAATACTTAGTAACAACATGATCCTAATACTAACTTCCTAAGATCTTGATGTAAATCTTCATCCTATCACTCTAGATTCTATAGTTATCTCTATTGAACTTTGGACCTTCTCTCTTTATCATTTTCTCCTAGATCTTTTTCTCAAGCTATTAGGCCTATACTCAAGAGGACCTAGAATTCTCTGATACCAATTGATAATATGATGAAATTATAAAGATCCGGTCAAATACTAAGAGGGGGGGGGAATCAGTAGTTGGAAAATAAACTAAATTTTCACCAAACTAATTTTCAACTTAGAATCAACTCATAAAGTTTACCAGTTTAGTCACTTTAATAAATTTGTAGCTACACTGTTAAACCTTACCGATTGACCTAATACTTCAGTGATATAATACAACAGATCTGAAACTTAAGTATCCTTTGACAAAAACCTTAAACTACTTCACTAATACCAATAATAACACATTTCAGATTATTTCCAATTATTTAGATATATCTATGCAGATTTACCAATCATTCATATCAACCATACCAAAAACATATCCACAAAATCATTCACCACTTGACACAATGATTTTTCACATGGAAACCCAAATGGGAAAAAGCACAGTGGGGATGAATACCCACAAGTATTTTTGAACTCTTCTAAAGTTCACCCTGTTAGGAGCCAAGCTTGGTTAGAAGCTTATGCAAGAATGTTCTGTTAGGAATAGATCTGGTTAAGGACCACTCAGTTAAGGGATTGACTACAAATACCCTATTAAAGGTAAATACCCTGTTAAAGTTAACCTCAATGGAGGATTTAAAATCCAAGCTAATGGATCACCTAGTTAGAGGATTTTAACAACAAATTTGTTAGAGCTTACCCTGTGAGGGGATTTTAAACTATTGTAATGGTTAGAGAGCTACAGACTCTTTGACTGATCTAGAAATAGCACTTCCTTGCTGAATTAGATCCTTTACCGCTCCTATCTGCCTTCACATCATTCTGTAGACACACCTCCTGGTTAGGCAATAATCATTTTCACACTTAATCAAATTTTCCAACCACTCAATCAATCAATTCATCGACCTTATAAAGAAATACATTAGGTCGATAACACAACACAAACCCTAGAATTCTCATAAAGATTACAAACACATCGGTTCAATCTTGATCATTAGATTACATGCAATCAACTTTACATTCTTCTAGGCATCTACAACTGCTCCTGGAACATCACATTTTGAATTTGTAACACATCACATGTTTGTCATTTCATACTATGCATTTGATCATTCCCAAGATAAATGGTTATCTTTATGCACCAAAACCTTTTCAAAACTCATCACATGCAACATGCTTACATGGCATCTTCATCACTGATCATCATTCGGTCATAAATCATCACAACCAATCTCCAAGCTTCATCAGTTAGGGTTCTGCTTCTCAACTGGATAGGGTTATCGGTTGAACTTCACTGCTTCATTACCATTTGGTTTACTGCTTCATTACCAGTTTCTATTGACATCAATGACAACACTTTCTAATATTCATCTTCAATGCAATCTTCATGCAATGCCAACATCTTGTTGAGTTAAAACTAAACCTACTAATTTTTTTGTGCCTTGATATATTTTTGGTTTCAAGCTATCTATCAAGGTATCCAATTTGTTAGAAATATAAGATGTCGGTCTTGTGATAAGTTTGATACTAGGGTGTTGAGTATTAGACTTATGAAAAGTCTAATATTAGTTTTTCACATATTGAACTTATGTCAATTTGCAATCATTATGTCATATATCGAACTTATTGAAAGTCTGGTACTAATTATTAAGCTTATGAGAATTGTGGCACTAGTGTATTAAGTATTACACTTATGAGAAGTTTGAAATAGTGTCAAACTTATGAAAGTTTGATACCTTATCAAGGGTTTGAAAGAAAAAATAATGATCTCTAATTAATGATAGTTGGTTTTCTTGCTTGTCATGACCCAATGAGAGTTTGAGGGTAGTTTAATAGATCTTAAGAGGGTGTTCTAGTGGCTATGGAAATACTCTCTCTCTCTCTCTCTCTCTCTCTCTCTCTCTCTCTCTCTCTCTCTCTCTCTCTCTCTCTCTCTCTCTCTCTCTCTCTCTCTCTCTCTCTCTTTGTCTCATTTTCCATACCAAACATGGTATTTTTATTTAAGTCTTTTGCTTGTGTCATTACACATTGTGCACTAGTGTGTGTGTGTGTTAAGTCATTATATGTTGTAATGACACCTTGAGAATGTAGCAATTTTGTGTGGCTTTCTTAATGCTAATTTTATACCACAAAACCTTATTTGGTCATATTCATTCCATTAATGTCATAGTGTAAAATTTGGGGCATTACATTTAGTATAAGAGTCTAGGTTATAATATTGGGACCTATGGATGCATGTTCTTCTCTCTTTTTTTAAGCATTTGAGGGGTCCTTGTGTGGTGGCATGTTGTGAATAGCATGTGTTTCTCCTAATATATTTTACTTGCACATGTCCAATTGAGGAATACATTATTGTGGGATTAGTTAGACTCCTATGACTACTAAGAAGTTACTTTTGTGTGACTTTCCTTCTTAATATTTATAATGACTAGCAATAATCTCTACTGTATTTAATTGAGTTACTTTGTGGGTCATATTATTCTTATTGTAATGACTTTTGATTGTGGAAATGTGTAAATTTTTGTATGATGAAGGAATTTCCATGTTCTTGGATTTTTATTTAACATTATGTACCCTCTAGTGAGTTATACATTTGGTTGTGAAAGAGATGATGTTTTCTTATATGTCTAATGTTTGGTAAAATGGGTGTGTTAGTGCTTGTTTAAAGGAACCTTGTGTGTGTAACCTTGTTTTGTGTATATCATGTTCCAAGAGTAGCATACCTTCTTACCATTTTGTCATAGTTGAAATTATTATTTTCCTCTTTTGTATGGTGAGTATAAATGTTTGCATGAAGTGCATCTTGAATTTTCCTCCATGAGTGTATGTATTGCTGTGTAAACTAATTGTATAGTTACATGAAAGAAATGTTGAATTGTTAAAATAAATAATATGGGTCAGGAAATATGTCACCAAATTGCATTCTTCCCTAGGATTTGTGATAAAAATAACATGTGATCATTACACTTTATTGATTAGAAAGTAAAGAAAATATTTGTAAGTGGGTCATATGCATGGACATTGTGATGAATATTGTGTAAAGATAATAAATGCATTAGTAAATCCTACACCTTGATAGTCTAAGTTGTTTTTCCTTGTTGCTTAGTATGCAATATTGGCCTGCTAAATGGGTTGTGCACTGAATTATTTGTGTAACTGTTGTGGACTAGAGCCCTTAACTATTTTTCATTCTTTATGAGTCAGTTTTATTTTATTACATAGCATACATGATTGGGGTCATTGTATTTTGTAAATGTTCCCATTGGGTGAAGTTGAACTTTTCACACTTGTTACATGTGCATTTCATTACAATTTTTTTATCATCATTTGGTAGACAGAAGTGTAGCATTATAAGGATATAATATTGGGTCAAGGGCTTGAGTCTCAACTAAATTGTTTCTCTTTTTACATGTTATTATGTATTATGAACTAAATACTGGTTATTGGACAATTATATCATATGCTCTGATATGATTACATTCTTAGAAGAATTATTTGCTTCTTGTTTCTTGAGCATGCTCTCTAACTCACTATAGTTTTGAAAATCCAATTCTAGTGTAGCATTTTACTCCCTTCCTTATAACTATACTATCACATAGTGCATGTTAAATATACCTTCTAGATCGGATAATTTCTTGTGTTATTAATAAATTCTTTAAATATTTGCAAGAATTGGCATGATTTATTATTTACATAGAATTTATGAGTAGTGTAGTCACCAAATTTAGATCTATATTTATTTGGTGGCTTTTATGGTCATTAATGTATTGTTGAAATTGAACTCATTTATATACCTTATTGTTGGAATTGATATTTTTATTGTTGATTATTATATAATATTTTTATTGTTGATCATGCTTCATATAATGTTCTTATGTATCATGTATATGTAGGACCTATGATGAATTGTTTAAAGGGGTAGATTGTCAATATCATGTTAGTTTTTGGTATTTGGGTGTTAGAGATATGGTAGTTTGAATTCCTCATTCTTTGCTTGTATATGAGTAAATTTTGTGTGAATTATTTAATAAAGTTATGAAATGTGTTTGTTATTGTATTAACTACTTTTTGTGGCAATATTTCTAGTTGGTGTACATGTCATGCATAGACATTAGTGATTGATGTATGAGTTGAAATGTTATTCTTTTCTTGTTTGACTATGAGGATGAGATATGTTGAATGTTTTTGTGGTGTTATCTTTCTTTTAGTGTCTTGTATGTTGTTGGTCTTGACTTAGTCCACCAATATGATTGTTTATGTTTGTCTTATTCTTGTTGTATTGTCTTGTTTCTATGCCTCCTAATGGTATGACATTAGTGGAATGTATGAAGTTGTGGGTATAACGCAAACCCCACATTATTAAGTAATATAAGGGCACAAATATTATTATTTGGATATGAATTACATGGCTATACTAATTGTTGAGAAAACTAGAATACTATGAGGGGGGTGAATCAATATTCCCTTTTACAAATTAAAACTAAACTTCTAAAACTTAACTTCTTATCAATTAACCTCAGCTTTAAAAAAATGCATGTAACATAATTGAAATGTAAGAGGTACACAACCATAATAGAGAGACATCAGATTTTTATATGTGGAAAAACCAAAAGGGAAAAACCATGGAGAGGGTTAACTCTCAATATAATATAACTAGTTATATGAGATTACAAGACTCGCTGTCAAAGGGGTCACTTCTTGGATTACAACAACTTACTGCTAGAAGGCTCACTGCCAAGAGATATAGCCAAAAATGAACTATGAAAATTGCATCTACATATACATAGGTTCAGTTCCTAATAATCTCAGATATCTAAACAACTACTTGCAGCATATCCGGTCAAGAATCTCTACAACTAAAACAAATCTTCCCACTCCAATCCACTGTTGCACCAATTATGTCTTTCTCCTTCAACATAGATGAATACACTCAACAACCACAAAATGTGAACACTCTCTCACTCATTCAATTGCACACATATGTCATATAGAAAGAAAACCATAACATATATCGGTAGGTAGATACATCAAGTTGTCTTCAAGAAAACTTTCCCTAAGAATACTTCTCCATCAGACTTCTACATTATTTCTTTCAAGAATCTTCCAACAGTTAGATCACACATTACATTCACCAGAGCAAAAACAAAAAAATAAAAATAAAAAAAATATTCAAGGTTGGCTTGACCCAGAATGATTATGTCCTCGAACTTCCGCAAGCACATTTCCAAAGCACAAAAACATGATCCATCTTGAAATAAAGAAATTAAGGTCATGAACAACGTATTGGAAAAAGATCATCATCACAAACCAAAATGTGGGGGAATGTGGAGCACTACAAACATTGTCGAATATCATCAACATTGAATACACTTTCGGAGCACAACTTCTAGAGCACAACTTCCAGAGCACCAAAAATATTTGCCACAACCGGATCCAAAACCTAGTCAACATGAAAACATATCCACATGTTGTCAACATACATTTTTGGAGCAACATCCTTCCAAAGAAACACATTTGAAACAACTATAACACAATCTTCCTAACATAACAACAAGGTTCTTCATCTTCATACGTACATACCTATCTTCCACTATTCTGCAATACCATCATACATACATACATACCACTACTCTGCAACACCTGTACATTGACTTACTATATCAAGACCAATCTAGATCATTAGGTTTGATATCAATGACAACCAAACCTATATTTCTAACAATATCCCCCTTTTTCATTGATGGAAAAACATATATAACTAGTTTTCTCCCCCTTAGAAACATATTCTCTATTCTCTCTAGTTTTCTCCCCCTTAGATACATATATTTGTTCCATATCTCTCCCCCTTAGAAAATTTCTATATTTCTCCCCCTTTGACATCAAGGACAAAGGGTAAAAACAACAAAAGTTTACCACAAAACTATATTTCTCCAAAAAGAAAATGTTTTAATTGTGCTTCACATGAAAAATTCTCTTATGCCTCTCTTTAAGTTTCGAAAGAAAGGTCTTCTAGGAATTCACAGTGATTCTGAGGTTTACACACAAAATCTTGTTCTCCACCAGCAAGTTGATAGCATCAAATAAGGAATCAAGTACGGAAGGATTCTACACACACTTCTCGACTTCAACCAGGAGACCGGAGAAATATCCTAATTTATCTTCAACTTTCTCATTTACTTTCTAGAAAGTATTCACTACATCTTCTCTCTACCCTTGAATAAATATAAGCTCAAACTACAAATAATTTATCCTTTTTCTCTTTGCACCATCTTTATCATTGAAAATATCAAAAAATTTACCAAGAGAGTTCAACTCGAAATCAATGGAATCAATTTTAGCTCTGAAATTTTCAATAGCAACAAGCCAATGAAGATAGTACTTATACACTATGGCCACATCTTCAACACATTCTCTTATTTTCTTTATTCTTTATGATAATCTTTTCTAAGCACTAGTACACCTTTTCTCCATAGCTTCTTATACTTCATCTTTTTCAACAATTTCTTCATGTGACTTCTTCAAATAATCTTCAAGCTGCTCAAACAAGTTATCCAATAAAATATCTACCAAATTATTCAAATCAATGTTATTCTGGAGAAGATGATTAACTAAGATTTATTCAATTTTATCATGATCATAGGATGGACATGAAAGCCACATATCACCAATTTTCTTCATACCTTCTTCTTCTTCAAGCACACTTAAAATGTTCATTGTCCTACAAGGGTCATCTTCATCCATACCATCTTCTTATTTTTTAATTTTAGTCATCTTCTCTTTAGCTTCTCAAGGAGGTTCCAAATCATCAAGGTTAATAATATCTTTCTTCTCTTCATCTTCTTCGGTTTTGGAGAGGAAAATAAAACTAATCTCCTCAATAAACACGAGGAATGAGACCAAAACACCACATCTTCTAAAGATTTATGAAATTAGCTTTACATGCCTTTTCTTTGTCTACTAGAAAACTCAGATACCTATAAATCTTCTTTCCAATAGGAACATTTGACTTCCATACAACTTTCTCCTTCAAAGGTAAAGATCTCAAGAAATAAACCATCAAGCACATGATTAAGGAACCAAAATAGAAAGGACATCCATCATCTTTTGTCATGGTGATATTCTTTGTTAATTGTATCAATAATAATTCACACAAATTAAAATCCTTGCCTTCTTTTACCATTTGATGTGCAACATACATAGCTATAGAAAAATAGATCCTTCTCTATTTTAAAAATAAATCTTGTAAGAAACACCACAAGCAACGTACCTCACCATCGGGTTAATGATTGTACCAATTAGCAATGCAGTTTGATCTCATGTAGAATTTTAATGATTTCTTTTTTTGGAATAGTTCCAACACCACAAAGACGATAAATCATTGATATAACTTCCTTTGTAATCTGATAGGGTTTGTCCAACATGATGCAACCATCCTGAACATGACTCAAAATGAATTTGATTGAATCCTCATCGGTGAACCATGGAAACTCACCCCAAATATCCAAACCTGTATGCCCTAATTCTCTAATTCTCTGAGATTCTTCATTTGTGAAATAACTTTCAAGATTCCTGATTTTCTTATGGTTGAATTCATCTAATTGTACCTTTACCAACTTCTGAATATCTCCACAGCTAGATTCTCTCATTACTATCATCTTGGATTCCATAAGAAATGATGAAATAAATACCTCTTTTGTGATTGTTGTGTTAGGCCCAATATGGAAAGATGATGTACTGAGAGGGGAGGGGTGAATCAGTACTCCAAAACTTTTCTTCGATAATAACCTTACTGTTATGCATAAACAAAATAGTGTAGTAACATAAAATAAAACTAAAATCAACAGATAACAATCATACATGATTCACTCCATAGCACATATATTTTGGTCATGCAGAAACTCTTGGTTAGAGAGAAAAATTGCGGTGGGGATGGTACCCACAACTTCACTACTGCAATAATAAATATTGCTCAGTTAGAGCTACATTTAGCTATTTCTGATAGCTTATCCTGTTAGGAGTATCAAGATCAGTTAGATCTACCTTACTAAAGGATTTTACAACACTATATAAGTGTAGCACCTGGTCAAAGGATTTACAATTTATAGACTTGGTTAGAGTCTTTTACCTTGTTAAAGGTTTCTCTTACAACTTCAAAATATTACAATAAAATCATTACAAATATCTGCAACTTTACATCTGAAATGCTAAAGCAGATTCTATGTGCTCTGAATAAGATTACCTAGCTTGTACCATACCTTGGTAAACCCTTTTGTTTACTCTGTTCTTTGACTGTTCACTAATAACCTTCTTGGTGACCTCTCTGTGTCTCTATAACAGTCTTCCTTCATGCATACACACACACACATTCCCCCTTTCTAACCCTAGAATCATGTTGTATAAATAGATCTCTTACAATGGTGATTTAATTCATTGCTTCGATCTTATAAAAAGATTCTTCGAATGAATAACTAAACAAAATATCTCATTGGTTAGATTGACCTTGTAATCATACACAATCTCCTAATGCAATTTCCAATGCAAAAATGGTTAGATGTGCCTCAATCTTGTAACACGTTTTCATGTGCATGTCCAGGTTCAATGTATCTGGTAAAATGTTTCACTCACTGAATATCGACTTGGTGAGTTAACTTTACCACTTGGTAGCCATGAAACTTTACTCAGTAAATAGCTTGGTGAATATTGCATTTTGTGACTGCTTTCTTCTGTAACCAACTAGATTGTTCATACTGACTTCTCTGTGTGTACCGACTGCATGATTCAGTAATACTAACCGACTAGAATATATAGTATGACTTTGGATATGAAACTAATGGCAATTTGATAAGTAGTAACAATCTCCCCTTTTGACATTAGTTGAGATGTTTGACAAAAACTACTTACAAAGTCATAACTCAAAAACTATATACTTGCAAAATGACTATACTTGACAATATATACAATAGTCAAAAAAATATTATATGCAGATATACTCCCCTTATCATTATTCTGTATATAACTCTGAATTTTGCATGTTCAGTTCTGTTATGTACTTGTATGCTCTGAATGCTCTGTATATTCTGCTCGGTATACTCTCCTTGTATACAATACTCAAAATTGTGTTAACAAAACTGTATTACTCTCCAAGTGTAGAATCACTCCCCCTTTGCTGGGCTTTCCTCTTTGTAGTATCATAATATTACTCCCCCTTTTTGACAAACATTAAAAACTTAATTTCCATCTGGAGGCGGTAACTGATCAAAAATAGTCTTATACTTGGTCCGGGCATTGGTGAGGGCGACTAAGAGTGAGTCCTTGACACTTTCCATTAATGAGTTTTGTGCTTGAATATCAGATAATAGTGATATCAAGCCATCAAGAGTACTTCCCTCTTGTGTAGTTGATAAGCGTGTAGCTCAGTTGATCTGTTCCTATACTGATGAGAGATGAGGAAGGAATAATGTTTGAATGGTCATTATATCCATCCTAATTTTATGCTCTTCATTCCTCAGTTCTAACTGTTGAGCCATGAGCTGTTGTAGCTTTTTGTATAAATTTTGAACTGAATTAGGCTCAGTGGTCAACTTAGATGAGGGATCGGTGATCTCTTTCTCAATTGCATCAGTTTTAATTTTGATATCTTTAATAAATAAAGAAAATGTACACAATTTCTGGAATAAATAAAGAATGTGCTTGAGTTGAGGGGACAACTCAGCAATGAATTTGACAAGTTTTACCTTGCCAACAGCAATTGATTTTTATACTTCCTCTATCATTTTTGCTGTAAGCTCTTTATCCTTGAGCTTGCTTAAGTACTCAGATGCATCAACTCTAGATGTTTCAATCTGATTGAGGAGTTCATCCAATTGAATATGGATGGCTGCATCGGTTGACACTATTGTTGATGGTAGCATTTCTGTTAGTAGTGTCCTAACCTTCTGAAGTACTTTATTCTTTTTCTGTATGGCCAGTTGCTTCTCCTATTTGGCCTTTGCTTTGCATAGTTCACCGAATTCAGTGAGTGCTTACCCTTTGAGTTTGGAAATGTCTACATTGGGCAACATGTTCAATTTAGATAAGTCAAATTTAAAACCATGCTTTCTCACCTTCTTTTCTTTTCCTTTGGTCAGTGGCACTAAGACAAGTGCTTGTGAGGCTTGCTGACCCTCGGTAGGTTGCTCGGTAGATGCAACACTTTGGTTTGTTCCTATGGCCATTGCAGTGTCTTTGGGTGGCTCGGTGCTAGGTGTCTCGGTTGTAATAGTTGCAGTGCTTGTATGTGCTTGAGACTTCTGATCTTTAGTTGTATCACCTGCAGCTTCAGATTTGTTACTTTTGGTAGCTTTCTCGGTGTCCTTGGGAGCTTTGGTTGAGACTAGTGGCTTCATCGGTGGATAAGGCTGAACTTGTTCTAAGACAGATTCACTAGAGACAAGTTTTGCATAAGTGGTGCCTTCAATCATTTCCTGCTCCGGTGCTGCTTCATCCATTACATCTTCATCTATTTGTATAGTGTCAACTAGGTCTGGACCTTGCTCGATGACATCTGGATCTTGCTCGGTGATATCAACAATTTCAATTTGAGATTGTTCACCTACATCCTTTTGTTTGAAGATCTCCTGCCACTTGGCTTTAGTATCATTCTCCACATCAATATATAGCCCATTCATCAATTTTAAGGCTCCCTGTTTCACAAGAAATTTAGAATTGTATGTGGTCAGATGCTCCTTGATTTCAGCTACGGACATGCCAGGAAATAGATGGATTAGACTTCTTTCTCTTATTTGTCTCTCTGAAACCATTTCTTATTTCCATCTGTTATCAATGTGTGAGTAGAGTTCACTCGAAAGTGACTTTGCTAGTTCTAATGGTGCTAACCGAAACTTTAGAAGTGGACAGATGATAGCTTCTTCAATCTATTATTTCTCATCATTATTCCTAG
Source organism: Cryptomeria japonica (assembly GCF_030272615.1). Classification (NCBI taxonomy): domain Eukaryota; kingdom Viridiplantae; phylum Streptophyta; class Pinopsida; order Cupressales; family Cupressaceae; genus Cryptomeria; species Cryptomeria japonica. The sequence continues at coordinate 486,632,263 of NC_081409.1, forward strand.
TCTCATACTTAACATATCTGATTCCTACAAATCCACCATATTCTTTAAGATTGGCACAAAAAATTTCAACACTGTGAATGTTTACCTTTTTGCTTTTCACAATCTGGAATTTGTTTGCATCATCAGACTTTGTATCACTCGACTCTTTTGCCAAAATGAGTCTCTGAGTAGATTTCTTATAAGTTTTGGTTACCTTAGGAGAAACAACAGTCTTTTGTTTCTTACTCGGTGATGCAGCTGATGCTCTAGTGTTGGGTCTCTTTGTTGGTGGAGTCGGTAAGGCCTTTGTGATGTCCTGTTTCTTTCTTTTCAAAACTTTACCCTTTGGCAACTCTATGCTCAATGTTATTGCAGCCTCCTATGCTTCTGATTCCTCTTCAGTAATGGCAAGATTGCCTTTGACTAGTGTAGAGGAGGATTCTTCTCCAAATTTCTCAGATAAAGCCTTTATCATCTTTGTAGCTTTTCTTGTAGCCTTAGGAACTACAATGCTCATTTTTACTTTCTCCTTAACCTCTTCATAGGTTCCATACCTTAGTTTAGTTGCATGCCTTGGCAATGATAGATAGGCATCAATTTGTTGTTGTGTAATATCATAATCAATCTCATAACCCATTGGTTGCAACAATTGAGTCCTTGGTTCGATAGCATTTACATAGAAATAATCAGTGTCGACTTCAAAACATATATTGTCCTTGTATTTTTCAACTAGCTATGGTGGGATCCTGTACCTGTTGTGCATTTTCTCTTGGAATTTGCTGAAGTAATCATCCATGATATCATTAAAGTTATCTCCTAACTTCTTGATATAGTCATTGATCTGATGGGTGATAAGTCGGTGTAGCTCCCATACTACTTTACTGACTGAGGGAAAGAACTTCTCAAAATAGAAAAACATACATACAAGTAGTGAACCGAACTTTAGTGTGTTTTCCGAGTTGTTCTTCTTTGGCTTCCTTATTGTGTTTAGGTTCTCAAACAAGTTCTTTAGTAGCACTTCACATAAGTCTACTTTCATTCCCTTCTTCACTATTTTGTAGGCCAGGTCCACTGCAGCACATGGTACACTATTTTCCCTTGCAGATTGGAAGAAACAGTAACCAATAACTCTGATTGCAAATTTTAGTTCAGCATCAATGACATTATTCAATTTCAGTCCTTGGTAATCAAATTCTACTTTAGTTAGACTGATTAGCTCCTTTTGTGATATCATTTTCTGTGCACGAGCATGATCGTAGATGGGATATCCAGTGATCAAGTGAATGAATTCCTTCATAATCTTGAATGGTTGCTCTTGTAGCCACATGAAATCATCATGTACTCTACTCAATACAAACTTAACCCACTGGGGTTTGAACACACGGGGATAGACTAGGGCTTCAGTTAATCCCTTTATTTTGATATGCTCAAATTTGCTATCCAGTTTGCCATCAGTACATAGTTCATCATATGTGTCACTAATCTCTACATGACCGAGTTCCTCAACATGACATTTGGTAAAGAATCTGACATCTTCCACTAACAAGACTCGATCTAGGATGAGTGAAAATGCAGTTTTATCATCCGGTTCTAAGGCAACTTTAGGAGTTAGAGAATATTTCAGTGAGGGCTTCTCCACATTTTGGACAACTACAGGGTCTTGGATCTTAGGCGCCATGGTAGATTTCGGGTAATATTCAACAAGTTATCCTTAGGGTTTACAAATGACTGATGCTTCACACTTGGTAGACAATAGCAATTTGACTAGATTGGAAACTAGCTTAACAATGTGAATAGATTGATGTAAATACCTTGAAATTCACTCTGAATGAAGTTTGATCGCTTTGATTTTCTTTGCTCTACATCTCGAAAACTTGGGTGAATGAAAATGACTGCAAAAAACACTTTTAAGTACTCAAAAATACCTCATCGAGCTTCGTGCAAGATAGGTCAAGATATTAAATGCACTCGGTTCACCTTTTACCAATTTACTCTTTTTTTTGTTTTCACTGAGTACCCAACTTTGCTTTATTAACTGACTTGATAGGTTTCCTATATACACCGACTTGACAAGTTTCCTGTATAGTATATAAACTAACTAATTGCATCTTAACTATGCAGATTTTGAATTCTATACATAATAGAATAGGAACTGTTATGATTTAACTTTTTAAAGAATGCAGTCCCTTCATACCTTTCCTTGACTAATTTGAAATAGGTGCACCTAACTTTTTAGGTAAGGTGCTTTCTTCATCAAACATAATTTCTTTCTTTTTCCAAATCATCTTGAATTTTTCTTTTATCTCTTTAGTGTCTCTTCTCAGTTGATCTCTACAATCTCTAGCTAAATGTCCAGCTTTGTGACAATGAAAACATGCCATACCAGGATTTCTCCATGATCTCCGATTGTTCATTCCAAACCTTATAAAATAGTTGCCACTTATATGTCCATATCTTCCACAAGATTCGCATCATATCCTTGTATTATAATCCCATGGTACTGCTGCATATTGTCGATAAGGATCTGTGTGAGTTCAGTAACCTCCAGTGTTTGCTCGGTGTGGATACTTCATGTAGTTCTTTTGCTTAAACTAGCACTTCTTGGTACTATGTCCATATCTATTGTAGTTTTTACAAAACCCTTTGACTTTTGCCTTCTGATAGTTGTTAACAGACTTTGTCCTACATTGATTAGGTGTGTGACAATATTTGTTGCATTTGTAACAATATCCATTAGACTTAGAGATATTCGATTGCTTACCTTTTCTGATCTAGCATATGTTGGTAGTATGACCTTGATTTCCACAGTAGTAGCAAATAGGCTTCTTCCTTTTGATGTTATTCCTTTTTTGAGCTTGTTTTGATAATTCTCCTCTCTCGGTAGTATGAATTCCTTTCTCGGTTGATTCTTTTCCTTTGTAACTGAGTCATCCATCTTTGTAGAGTCTTCTTGTATTCAGTTGCTCATCCAACATCTTTGATGCTTCATAACTTTTCTCCAATGATTCTTTGGATTTCTTCTCAGTTTCAAGTTCACCAATCAACCTTGATACTTCAAGTTTCAATGATTGACTTTAATCATTCTTCAGAATTGCTTCATGATGTGCATAACTTAGTTGATCTGTCATATTTTGTTGAATACTAGTTAACCTTATGATTTCATCATCCTTATCAGATACTAGAGCTTCAAGTTGTTGTTTCTCTCTTTGTAGATCTCTTGCTTTAACCTAAACTATCCTTAATGCATCTAGACTTTCAGTCATTTGTGTACTGAAATGTTCATGTTCTCTTTTCATTTCTTTTAGTTGATCAGCTAATGCTTTGTTCTTTTCTTTCAACATTCCAATCATTTCTTCAGTCTCTTCAGATATAGTGTTCTCAGATGATGTCTTGATTTGTTCCACTAGCTCTTGAGAATCCTACAAGTCATCAGATAATCTTCTCCTTACTTTCATAGATTTTTGCATTTGCCTCTGCATGTCTACAATCACTTGATTTGCATTATCCAGCTCTTCTTGAAGATGCACAATCCTCTGAGATTGTTTGTAGCCTTCCATTGCTAAGATCTTTCTCTTTAGGTAGTTAAACCCTTTTCCAAGATTCAAGCTCTGATACCAATTGTTAGGCCTAATATGGAAAGCTGATGTACTGAGAGGGGAGGGGTGAATCAGTACTCCAAACCTTTTCTTTGATAATAACCTTACTATTATGCATAAACAGAATAGTGTAGTAACATAAAATAAAACTAAAATCAACAGATAACAATCATACATGATTCACTCCATAACACATATATTTTGGTCACACAAAAACTCTTGGTTAGAGAGAAAAACTGCGGTGGGGATGGCACCCACAACTTCACTACTGCAATAATAAAGATTGCTCGGCTAGAGCTACATTTAGCTATTTATGATAGCTTACCCTGTTAGGAGTATCAAGATCAGTTAGATCTACCTTACTAAAGGATTTTACAACACTATATAAGTGTAGCACCTGGTTAAAGGATTTACAATTTATAGACTTGGTTAGAGTCTTTTACCCTATTAAAGGTTTCTCTCACAACTTCAAAATATTACAATAAAATCATTACAAATATCTGCAACTTTACATTTGAAATGCTAAAGCAGATTCTATGTGCTCTGAATAAGATTACCTAGCTTGTACCATACCTCGGTAACCCATAATGAAACTCGGTAAACCCTTCTGTTTAATCTGTTCTTTGACTATTCACTAATAACCTTCTTGGTGACCTCTCTATGTCTCTATAACAGTCTTCCTTCATGCATACACACACACATTCCCCCTTTCTAACCCTAGAATCATGCTGTATAAATAGATCTCTTACAACAATGATTTAATTCATTTCTTCGATCTTATAAAAAGATTCTTTGAATGAATAACTAAACAAAATATCTCATTGGTTAGATTTACCTTGTAATCATACACAATCTCCTAATGCAATTTCCAATGCAAAAACGGTTAGATGTGCCTTGATCTTGTAACACATTTTCATGTGCATGTCTAGGTTCAATGTATCTGGTAAAATGTTTCACTCGGTGAATATCAACTCGGTGAGTTAACTTTACCACTCGGTGGCCATGAAACTTTACTTGGTAAACAGCTCGGTGAATACTACGTTCTGTGACTGCTTTCTTCTGTAACTGACTAGACTGTTCATACTGACTTCTCTGTGTGTACCGACTACATGATTCAGTAATACTAACCGACTAGAATATATAGTATGACTTTGGATATGAAACTAATGGCAATTTGATAAGTAGTAACATGTTGTCACTAAGGATTGCACCCATGATGCTAAGTTCAAAAACAAGCAATCATGTGAAACATGGAAACACCTTTGAGCCTGTGGATTGCTCAAAGTGAAGGTGAATCTCTGGAGATCAGGCCAGCTTCCTGTTTGGTGAATCTCTTATAAATACCATTGATAAAAAAAGGGATAGAAAGCTTGTATGTAATGAAAATATATTCTAATGAAGGTGATGCACCAAATATCTTATCTGAGATATGCAACTTGCTTAACTCACAAAACCTTCAACAAATAACCCTAATTGCTTCACAACTCAACTAAACATGTAGGTACATAAACATTTCCTAGAAAGGGATGAATTTAATGCATGCATGAAGGAAAACAACAAGTTTTAACAACTTCAAGAAATTAAAATCAACTAACACAAACTAGAACCTGCAACTAATACGTATCTCCTTGCACCACAAATTGACTGAATGAGATAAATTAGAGGACAAAAATGACAAGAAATCATAAAATCATTCATTCACTAGATAATATGAGAAGTAACAAGAAAGAAAGTTGTTCTTATATTACTAAAAATAAAGGAGTGCTGTTGTTACAAAAAATCAAATACTGTTGAGCTACAATGCCTTTTTGCAAAAATGTATATGCAAAAAAGAAAGAACTAGAGGGAAAAAAGGAGAGAAGGAATATATAGAAATTATGATGAATCCCCTTCAAAACCCTAAAAAGACTACATGAGAAAAGCCTTGGGCGAATCTGCCCCAAAAATGGCATAAAAACTCATCCATAATACTGTAAAATAATCATCTTTACTGCTCAAAAGGACTGCCACTAGTCCTGTGTGAAGAGAAAATCTACATGTCTAAATGCAAAAAATAGCTATCTCCGTGTGAAAGTTGCATGATGAACTAAACTGTGACTATATTAAAAAGAAATCCCACCGAGAAAATCTTATGCATTCCTTGGAAACTGCTCTCTGTGTTGAAACTTCTATAAAAAATGGTTGAAAAAATGCATCTCTCTATTTGACAAGCTTTCCAACAATATGAAACACTTGCATGTTCAGACAATCAATAATTTGCATTAATCTTTCATGCAGAAATTCATCTCCTTGCTTGGCAAGCTTTTCACCATTCAAACAACCAGTTCTGAGTCCACCATGTAATTTTTTTGCCAGCCACTGGATCGCCTGCATGAACCATGGCTACTTGCCTTAAATTTTTGTTTACTTCCTAGCAGGCCCCACCATTTGCTTTTATATCTGCTTGTTTACTTTCTTCTTCCTGGGCCCACGAGAATGAGCGATGATAATGAAATTTCAACCATTGAACAACTTTGAAGCATTGAACCACTTTGAACTAGTTCAAAGTTCAAGTTCAAAGTTGACTTTAAAAAAAAGGACATCTGCTCATTTGTAGACTTTGCCACATGTCAACCTCTGATTTACTCGCGGGTCCACTTTGTCTGCCATCTAGACCTAGACCCAACTTGTCGCCAAGTTGGGACGATAACCTGGTGTGCAACTTTCCATTGCGCCTTAGTGACCACCGTCGGATCCTTCAGACTTGCACAATCTCTAGCCTCTCTGAGCACTTCTCTTATGCCATGGTGTCACCATGTGTCACCGCTTTTGGATCCAACTAGGTGCCACCTTAACCACCACATCATCAGTCGCTGTGTCACAAGGCATAATCATCGAGCATCTCCATCGCACAGTATAGCAATGCCATCGATCTATCCTTAAACTGCTTTGATCTTTAGCAGCTTAGCCGCTCACCTTTTCTGCATGTGCTTTGTTGCCAAGTCCCAAAGGTAACTGGTGAGCTTATTTCTATAGCAGTATAGCGATAGCCCTTACATCTTTCGGACTACTATTTATCTTTCCTCAACTTGCTCGACCTTTAACCTCAACTGATTTTCTCTCTTGTATCGCGTGTCAAGATGTGTCACCCTCTGATTGGCTCATGATATCTGCCTGAGCACCACCTATCTATTGGGCCTACCACGCGTCTTTCTCTATCAAATATCCTTCTTTTGGATAAAGTAATCCCTCAACGAGCCATTTACCAGTCTCATCAAACTTGCAGTTTCATCGATATTGTTATGTCGATCAAACTGAGACTTCAGTGAAACCTTTTCGGGACTCATCACGGCCAAGGTCTGCTCGATGTCGATGGAACTGAGCTTTTGATGAAACCTTTTTGAGACTCATTGCGGCCAAGTTCTACTTGATAAATCACCCATCTATGCCATGTCACCAGCCACTAGACTGCCACCTATCTTGCCGCATGTCACTTTGTGATTTTCTCAGAGTCCACCTCGACACCACCTGCCTGTCACCTATCGCAAGGGTATTCATTCCAGGCACTTCACAACCACAGTATAATGATAGTAATGGATAGCCCTAGAATTTCACTCCACCGTCTAATCTCTCTTGATCTGGTGGTCAATCTTTAACTTGCCCCTCGCTTGAGTCAACTATTTGATAGGTTCCATCGAACTTGCATCGGGCCTTTGGGATAACATCAAATCTGCTACTCCGATGTCCAATAGCTTCCTCCATTGTTGTGCACTTTCTCCTACACTTTCTATTGGGCCTTCGGGGCAACATGGAACTTGCTATTCCGATGTCTGATGGACCTGGGCTCACCTTGTCACTAAGTCACGATGATAACTAGGCTTTCATCTTTCCATTGCGCCTTAGCGACAACCATCAGATCTTTTGCCTAGCCATCAGATGTGATCAATCTGCTCGATCTTTACTCTTGGTCTTTTTGGTCTAATGCAAAATTTGGGTCGCCTTGAGATGTGCATGCGTGTGGGGTCCACTAGGCGATGAGCCTCTTCTTGCCAAAAGCCCATAAGCTTTGACACTATACTTACATGTGATCTTAGTTTTAAATACAAAAAAGCTCTTCCCCATGACCAATGTGAGATAAATGTTCTTCATTCTTGGTGATGGAAAATGCTTGGAAGTTCTCTGGCCTTTTAAAAAACCTCTTTGGCACCCAAGTAAAAAACTTTACACAGGCTGATTGCATTTTCTCTGAGTTTCTTTTACCCTTACATCAGCCACACCATTTCATCTGCAATAGAGCATAGATGTCTTTGTGATCTACAACATGATAAGCTCAACCCTCGTGGGAGCCACATTTTAACCCACATGTTGTCTTACTTTCTTGTATCTACACATGAAGCAAACAAGTTAGAGAAAAAAGGTGTATTTCTGATTTCTTGCTCATGATTTGGACCTTTTCAAAATGAATGCAAGGCTTCATTAGGGCACCAAATTTGGCATGTGCAAAATTTTGGTAACATTTTTTACGACCTCCTAGGGGTGTTTGCCTGCTAAATAGTAGAATCTAGTAGCCTGGCATATCCATTGGGTATTGAGTCAATTTTTCTTTTCCTCAAAATCTGGAACTGCATCTCAGCATTCTTAACAAAACTGAAAAGGAAGCTATAGAGGCTTTGCATATAGCTAAGCTTGCACACTATGCAATCTGCACTTAAGGAAAATAGAAACAAAAATGGACTAAAAAAATCAACTGCGATGTGTTTGAAAGAACTTATTCAATTTAAACTACTATAGCTCTACTTATAGATGAGCTTGACAAACTGTTCAAAAGAAAGAAATGCAACTATTCTACTATGTATATATGCAAACTGTTAGTACTCAATAGCATAGTTTGAGGTGAATCCCATTGACAGGGATTGGCAACACCTCTCCATCCAATTTAGTAAGCTGGAAAGCATTATTCTATTTGCATTCTATGATTACATATGGGCCATCCCACATGGCATCAAACTTGGTATGTCTACTAGGTCTGTTCTTTAATTCATCCCATTTGAAAACAAGATCACCTTGATTAAATATGCATGGTATATCTTTTCTATCAAAGGTTCTCTTCATCTGAGCATGGTGAATTTCTAATTTTTTGTATGCTTCCCTACGAGTTTCTTCTAACTCCATAAGCTGAGCAAGCCTAATCTGCATTGGCTGCTCTTCAAGTAACTCAAACTCTTTAAATAATTTAAAGTTGGCAATTTAACTAAAATAGGTAACCTGGTTTCTTTGCCCTAATTAAAACATAAGGAGAGTTACCTTTTGATCTCTTTGGTGTAATTCTATCAGCCCAAAGGGCTAGCTTGAGCTTTTCATGCCAAGTTCTTTGACTCTCAACAATGGTCTTCTTAATGATGTTGATCAAGTTCTTGTTAGTTGATTCAGCTTGTCCATTACCCTGAGGGTAATAATTTGATGAAGTACTCAAATATATATTATGATTAACTGACCAATCTAAAACTCTAAGACCAATGAAAGATAAAGCATCATTAGAAATGATTGATTCTGGGGTACCAAACTTGGACACTAAGTCTTGATACAAATTTAGAACATAAGTAACATTAGCTTCTTTCAATGGAATTGCTTATATCCACTTTGAAAAATAATCAGTTGTTGTAAGAATCCATTTGTGACCTGCACTTGAAGGTGGATTAATAGGTCGTATAAAGTCAAGCCCCCACTTTGCAAAGGGTTGTTCTACTTCAATTGGTTGCAAAGGCAAGGTTGTCAGCCTTTGTTTGCCTGCAAACAATGAGCAGTTTTCAAATTTATTCACCCATGAGTGAGCATCTTAAAACATTTTAGGCCAATAATAACCAGCTCTAATAGTTTTTCAGAGTTGTTGTTCTTGCTACAAAGTGACCTCCTGCAGGTCCTTCATGAAATTCTTTTAGAACTTTTTCAATCTGGTTTGGCTCAATGCATCTTAATAGAACATCATTATAATCTTTATTGAACAAAATACCATCTATTAAAGCATAAGGAATGGTTTGTAACCTGAAATACCTTAATTTTGATCTATCTGAGCCTTCCAGATAGTCACCAGTTTGTAAATAATGGGAAATCTATTGATTCCAAGTGACTGGCAAAGCTGGGGCAGTAAGTTGTTCTTCATTATTAAGCATGGTTTCAACTTGTTGCTCCACTTCTTTACTATTTTCTGTGCTAGCAAGATGCTCACATAAACCCTTGCCTCTAACTAGCTTGGCTACCTTGATAGAGATTTCATATTCCATTGCCTTAGTAATCCAACCTGCCCTTTTATCATTTATGTCTTTGCTAAGCAAAAACTCTTCCACTGTATGATGAGCAACCATAAGCTGAATCTTATTGTTATAGAGCATGTGCCTAGATTTCTTAAGGCTTCTTATTACTGGTAACACATGCTTTTCTACAAATGAGTATCTAGTCTCATAATCATGCAAAATCTAGCTAAAGAAAGCAACTAGTTGTTCTAAGCCTTCATGGTGTAGGAGCACCCTTATAAGGTCTTCCTCCATTTGATTTTTTTGGGATTTTGCTTCTTTAAGAAGCCATGTAAATGTAATAAGAGCCAAGAGCTCATTGGTCTTGTTTAGGTCCTAGGTTCACAAGTCTAGGTTAAATTTTCCTTTGGAGTAGAGGGTATGTGTGCCCATTGATGAGTTTGGGGTCCTTTTAGCATGGTTGTGTCCATAGGATAGCCCAATGTAGGCCTAAAAGTCAAGAAAAGCAACATTGCAAAAGTTGCTCAAAAGTTGCAAAAAGTTGCATGACAACTTTTGAAAGTTGTCATGCAACTTTTCCACCTAATAGGTCATAACCTTAGCTTGGCATGGAGAACCCTAACCTTGGCAAAAAAACTGAGGAAAAGACATTATATATTGTTGCAAACCCTAAATTGAGGGGTTGGATGTTAGATTGTACAGCCAAAGGAAAAAGACCTTGACTGTGACTATGTTTTGGTTGCTAGTTGGCACAAATGGAGCAATGAAGGATTGTTAATGTTTTGTTCTGGAACTTAAATTCTATTGGGAGTCTTGTTTAGTGTTGACATATTCATTTTGAGCACTTAGATTAAGTTTTTTTTTCCAAGTTTTGGTGTGTTTGTAAATACTTTGCAAATTTCTTCTTTACTATCCAGTTTTGGAATGTTTTGTGTAAATGGGTTGACAACTCCTATCCCCATTGTGGAAACACCATGAAACCATGGGGAATAGGAGTGAAAAACTTGTACAGTATCTCAAAGGAAGCAAGGCCCTTGGAGTTGTAGGAAATCCTTTCAAAGACCCACTCCTAGGTGAGACTAGACTGTGCCTGGCTAGGAAGGGTTAAGGTTACAGAGGTCCATGAGAGCAAGGAAGGAAAAGGAAGGAGGCACCCTTTGGAGGAGTTGTAGAGGGTCATGTGGAGCACCATTGGTGAGAAGGAGGAGCCTCCACCAATCCAGACAAGGTGGTGAAGACAGAAAACCATCACTATGACCCTAGCAAGCCTAAAAACCCTCATAAAAATCCTCAAAAACCCCTAAATTCACCTAGGGAAGTGTACAAACACTTGGAGGCCCAAAACTAGGAAAATATTTGAGCCTTTTCCAAATTAATGGTAGTCCTTTTGGGAAGTTTCACATGTTTGGGCATCATTTGCAAGAGAGAGCCCTAAAAGTCCAGAATGGAGGCCTAATTGGGCACATTCCTTGTAGCCCTATTTTGTAGGAAAGTAGCAATTTAGTGAGATCGGTAACAAATAGGAAGGTCATAACCTCTTGGGGGCACGTGAATGGATGGAGAACTATGTCAAAGACCTATCCTATCCTTGCTAGAACTTGAGAAGGTGTAGGAAGAGTTAAACTCTTATTAGCCTATGTGAGGGTTTTGAAGCTTGTGAGTAGGTGAGACCTTAGGAGAAGCATCACATGTTGTTGGTGGGTGGATTGGGAAAGGTAAGGGGATTCCACAAGCAAGGGAAGTCCTAGAGACCCTAGGGTGTGGTTGGAGCACTTGGTGATCCAAGGAGAGGATCAAAGAGCATAGACTAGGCTAGTCTATCCCATACCCTTTCCCATCAGATTGGTATTAGAGCAAAGTTAAAGATTTGGTGGACCGTGCATGTCTCTATATTCTGGTGAATCAATAGGGGAGAACATAATGGTCACTAATGTAGAGCTCGCTAGGGAGGTAGAAGAACAAAAGGAGAAAAATAGACTCCTTGAAGATGCTATGAGTGAGATAAGGAACAAGCTGCAAGAAGTGGTTGATCAGAGAGCACAAGAACTCTAGGGTGCAGACACTAGTGATAGAGGCAAGAAAGCTATTGATCTAGATGACATCATACTTGAACTAGACCCCTTAATCAATGAAGAACCTTTTGTAAAGGCCATCAAGGCTTTGAATACAAAAGCTTTTGAAGGATTGCCACATTTTAGTGGAAGGATGGATATTGACACCGTCATGGAATGGATTGAGGGTATGGAGAACCACTTTGAGTGTGAAGGTGTGACAGAAGCTCAAAAGGTTAAGGTTGCCAAATCAAGACTAAGGGGGGCAGCCTTGACATGGTGGAAGTACTTGCAAGAGGAGAGAATTAGCATGGGAAAGCTACCTATTGCAAACTGGAAGGCCATGGTGAGTAAGATCAAGGAGAACTACTTACAGAGGATTATGAAGTCCAACTTCATAAGAAGAGATAGGGATTGAAGCAAAAGGACCTTGATGTGGCATCCTACATAGAGGAGTTTCAAAAGCTTTATGTTAGATCTAAAGTCCAAGAAGAGGAAACTATCAAGGTGGCTAGGTATCTAAGTGGCCTAAAGTGGAACATCCAAGAGGAGATAAGCCTATGGACTTCTACCACTATCCAAAAGTGTCATCAGCTTGCTACTAAGGTGGAAGAGAGGAACAAAAGGAAGGGAGACTCCAACAACAGGGGTAGAGGCAGAGGTAGAGATCAAATGAATCATCGAGGTGGTTACCAAAGCAAGGAAAGTGAGCAAAGGAATCAAGGAGAGTCCAAGTTGACTGAGCATAATAGTGAAACCACTCTTAGAGGAGGCCATTCTCAAGGAAGAGGTGCACAAGGGGGCCCAAATAGGAGCAGAGGTACTGGCAGGGGTAATTCCTACTTTGCAACCATGAAATGCTACAATTGTGGTCAGTTGGGACACCTGGCCTATATATGCCCTGACAAGCCTACCTCATCAAATAGTGGAAAGAGGGTTGCTTATGCCCATGAAGACACATCAAGCAGAAAAACACCTGAGGTGGACCATATTGAATTAGAGATTGGAGAAAATCAGATGTTCAATAGAGTCTTGATAAGGCAGCCGGTTAAGGATGAACCTAAGCATAGGAGAGCATTGTTTAGGGTGAGATGCAAAATCCTTGGTAAGGTTTGCAAGGTGATAGTTGATTCAGGGTCAACTAATAACATCATATTAGATGAGGCAGCCAAGAAGTTGAAACTCACAAAGATACCCCACACCAACCCTTACAGGTGACATGGTTGAATCAAGGACAGAGTGTGCTTGTCAATGAATAGACTTGGGCAGAGTTTTCTATTGGAGGATACAAGGATAAGATCCTTTGTGATGTGTTACCTATGGATGCTTGTCATCTGCTACTAGGCAAACCCTAGCAATTTGATAGGAAGGTGATCTATGATGGAGAGGAGAACTCCATTTCCTTCAAGAAGGACAATAGAACCTATAAGATTCAGTCTCTGACAGAGAATGATGAGGGAACCTCAAGAACACCTAGTGTCTTACTTAATACTGGTAAAGAGTTCTTACACCTGCTACATGAAGAGGAGATAGTGGGATGTGCCATCTTTATGAAGCCAAAGGAGGAGGAAGATAAGTTGCAGACAGAGGTACCTAAGGAGGTAAAACAAATGTTGCAAGAGTATAAAGACATAGTGAGTGATGGAACACCTGCAACACTTCCACCAAGAAGGTCTATAAGCCATCAAATAGACTTTGTCCCTGGTGCATCCCTGCCTAATAAAGTAGCATATAAGCTCACACCTGATCAAAACAAGGAGGTGGCAAGGCAAGTGCAGGAGTTGTTAGATTAAGGACTAATCAAGAAGAGCATCAACCCATGTGCAGTCCTGGTAGTACTAGAAACAAAGAAGGGAGGCAAGTGGAGACTTTGCACTAATTCAAGGGAAATCAATAGGATCACCATAAGGTATAGATTTCCTATTCCTAAAATAGAGGATTTGATGGACTATTTAGGAGGTGCCATGTATTTTACTAAGTTGGACCTTAAAAGTGGTTATCATCAGATTAGGAATAAGGAGGGTGATGAGTGGAAGACCGCTTTTAAGACCATAGAAGGGTTGTATGAATGGCTTGCGATGCCATTTGGACTTCCCAATGCCCCAAGAACCTTCATTAGGTTGATGAATGAGGTGTTGAAGGATTTCATAGGGAGATTTGTGGTGGTGTACTTAGATGACATACTCATCTATATCAGAACCAAAGAGGAGCACCTAGAACATTTGAGGTTAGTCCTAGAGAGGTTGCATGAAGAGAAGTTGGGAATCAACTTAGAGAAGTGTGACTTTCTGAAGAAAGAGTTAGTCTACTTGGGGTTTGTGGTGTCTAAGGGAACCTTGAAGATGGATCCAAGCAAAGTGGAGGCAATCTTGAATTGGCCTGCCACTAAAACAGGGACTAAAGTTAGGAGTTTCCATGGTTTAGCCCAATTCTATAGAAAGTTTGTGAGGAACTTCAGTGGCATATGTGCACTAGTACTTGACACCATAAAAGGAGGCCTTAAAACTAAGTTCAAATAGATTGAACAAGCTGATGAAGCATTCCAATTATTGAAGCAAGAAGTAGCCACAAAACCCATCCTACTTTTACCTACTTTTGACAAGCTATTCACATTGGAATGTGATGCAAGTGGAATTGTAGTAGGGGGTGTATTCAGTCAAGAGGGAAGGCCTGTGGCATTTTTCAGTGAGAAGCTTAATGAGGAAAAGAAGAGGTATTTAGCATATGATCTAGAGTTGTATGCACTAGTTCAGTCTCTCAAGAAGTGGAGGCATTACCTACTCCCAAAAGAATTTGTGGTGTTCATAGATAACCAGGCTTTGAGTTACATTAAAACTCAAGAGAAGCTTAGAAATAGACATTTGAAGTGGATGGAGTACCTCCAATCCTTTACCTTTACCATCAAGCATGAAAAGGAGTAGCTCAACAAGGTGGCAAATGCTTTAAGCTAGAAGTTATTAACTATCCAAGAATTACAATTGCAGAGCATAGGGATAGAAGGTTTCAAGGATCTCTATGAAGAAGATGAGGACTTCTCATCAGCCTACAAGGTCTACAAGGAGTTTGAGAATCATTTTCATGGTGAGTGTGTAGATTACACTCTTCAAAATGGTCTCTTGTTCAAAGGCAATCAGTTATGTGTGCCTAGAGGATCCATGAGAGAAAATCTCATACAAGAGAAACACAATGGAAGTCTAAGTGGACACTTTGGAATCAATAAAACTTTGGATCTAGTACAGAGGTACTACTATTGGCCTAGGTTGCCAAGGGATGTGAGAAGGTATGTGGAAAAATGTGGTGTGTGTCAAAGGGCAAAAGGAGGATCAAGCAATGCAAGCCTCTATCAGCCATTACCGGTCCCAAATAGGCCTTGGGAGTGTGTGAGGATGGACTTTGTGGTAGGACTCCCCAAGACAAAGACAGGTATGGATAGCATCTATGTGGTGGTAGACAGATTTTCTAAGATGAGCCATTTTATTCCATGTAGAACTACTCATGATGCTAGTTATATTTCACATCTCTTCTTTAAGGAGATTGTAAGGATTCATGGACTCCCATTAAGTATTGTTTCAGATAGGGATAGCAAGTTCATGGGCCATTTTTGGCAAACCTTATGGAGAAGACTAGGGACTAATTTATCATTCATCTCAACTTACCATCCACAAACTGATGGTCAAACTGAAGTCATTAATAGGGTGTTAGGCAACTTGTTGAGGTGTCTAACCAAGGAGTATGGGTAGACTTGGGATCTAGTTATTCCACAAGCTGAGTATGCCTACAATGACAGTGTAAATAGGACCACTGGAAGGAGTCCTTTTGAGGTTGTCTATGGAAGACATCCAAGAGGGGTGTGTGAACTAAGAGAACTTGGTTCCATGGAGATGAAGAGTGGGAAAGTAGAGGACTTCACTAAAACCATCAAGGAAGTTCAAGAATAGATCAAGAGAGTCATCCTAGAGTCTACTCGAAAACTGAAAGCTAAAGTGGATGAAAAAAGGAGAGAGGTTTAGTTCAAAGTGGGTGACTATGTGATGGTCCATCTAAGTAAAGCTAGAATGCAAAGTGGCAAGCCTACTAAGCTACAAATGAAGAGGATAGGACCTTGTAGAATTCTGTCTAAATATGGTGAGAATGCCTACAAGGTGGATCTTCCTTCATATTTGGCTATATCACCAGTCTTTAATGTTGTTGATCTGATATTATATAAAGGTGAAATAGCAGGGCAAACTGAGAATCAAACCAAGGTGCTGTAGGACTTGGATGTGAATGCCTTACCTCAAGTGAAGCAGCCCATAGTAGAGGAGATCTTGGACTCAAGGGTGAAGAAGTCTACTAGACACTAGGTCTACATGGAACACTTGGTGAAGTGGGCAGGTCAACCTGAGTCTGAAGCCACTTGGGTTGAAGAGGGAAGGTTCAAGAAACTTGGTATTGACCCAGCTCTCATCTCTCGCGTAGTTCCTTAATTTTGTGTAGAGGGGGAGTATGGTGTAGGAGCACCCTTATAAGGTCTTCCTCCATTTGATTTTGTTGGGATTTTGCTTCTTTAAGAAGCCATGTAAATGTAATAAGAGCCAAGAGCTCATTGGGCTTGTTTAGGTCCTAGGTTCACAAGTCTAGGTTGAGTTTTCTTTTGGAGTAGAGGGTATGTGTGCCCATTGATGATTTTGGGGTCATTTTAGCATGTTTGTGTACATAGGATATCCCAATGTAGGCCTAAAAGTCAAGAAAAGCAACATTGCAAAAGTTGCTCAAAAGTTGCAAAAAGTTGCATGACAACTTTTCAAAGTTGTCATGCAACTTTTCCACCTAATAGGTCAAAACCTTAGCTTGGCATGGAGAACCCTAACCTTCTCACACAAACTAAGGCAAAGACATTATATATTGTTTCAAACCTTAAAATGAGGGGTTGGATGTCAAATTGTCCGGCCAAAGGAAAAAGACCTTGACTGTGACTTTGTTTTGGTTGCCAGTCGAAACAAATGGAGCAATGAAGGGTTGTTAATGAATTGTTATAGAACTTAAATTGTATTGGGAGTCTTGTTTAGTGTTGACACATTCATTTTGAGAACTTAGATTAAGTTTTTTTTCCAATTTTTGGTGTGTTTGTAAATACTTTGCAAATTTCTTCTTTACTGTCTAGTTTTGGACTATTTTGTGTAAATGGGTTGACAACTCCTATCCCCATTGTGGAAACACCATGAAACCATGTGGAATAGGAGTGAAAACCCTATACAGTATCTCAAAGGAAGAAGGGCCCTTGGAGTTGTAGGAAATCCTTTCAAAGACCCACTCCTAGGTGAGACTAGACTGTACTCGGTTAGCAAGGGTTAAGGTTGTAGAGGTCTGTGAGAACAAGTAAGGACAAGGAAGGAGGAACCCTTTGGAGGAGTTGTAGAGGGCTATGTGGAGCACCATTGGTGAGAAGGAGGATCTTCCACCAATCTAGACAAGGTGGTGAAGACATCAAACCATCACTATGACCCTGTCAGGCCTAAAAACCCTCAAAAACCCCTAAATTCACCTAAGGCAGTGTGATAAGTCAGTGTATTGACATGTTTTTTATCAGGAGACTTAGGTTTTTGGTATCTTTTGGGTTGCATTGTGATAGTAAAATATTGTGAATTGACTATATGTAATCCATGTTTTAAAACTAAACTTAAGAAATCATGTTTGAACCTTGTCTGTTAATTCCTACAGCCATGCCAGTCTATTCCTGTAGCCAAATGGTTTGTCCCTGTGATATGCAGATTATTTAGGATGATTTCATATATGAGTTAATGAATGTATTAGTTAAGTAAGATACATATGCATGTCTTTGTATATTGTTTCTTTTTTAGTGCAGATAATAATTGATGCTGCAGTGGAGAATTTTCTTTCACGCCTAAGGACTGGAGAATCACGTTCAGATAGCTGGAGGTCAAATTGAAGGAGATTCAAGTGAGAGCAATCTATGGTATAATCAGAGTAGTTGTACTTCACCATGGGAGTTTAACTCTGGTGCATGTTTAATTTGCAAAATATCTCTTTGGTGTGCAAAGACTGTGGTTCGGTTTCAGATCCACAGTTCCTGCAGCCAAGCTCTCTATTATTCCCTTCATCTGATAGCTATCTGCCTCTTCTTCTGGGCATAACTAGAGTTGTCCATTGTATTTTATCTTTTCTTTATAATAAGCTCTTCCTTCTTTTCTAAGAGTTAGATAGAATGGAAAGGGATTGAGCAGAGTTTTTGTCATGCATTCTGGATTATTTGTTTTTTAGAATATGTAATCATCTTTCAGGAAAAATGAATAAAAATATGTTATTCTGATCTACTAATAGTTCTTTGCTGAGAGTTTGATATCACTCATCCAAGGGGGCCCACTTGGTGAGTGATCCTATGTTTATGATTATTGAAGTTATTTTTTACTTAGTTGCAGTAGAAGTTCATGACTGGACTGTTCCTACTGCCACTGGAAATAGATCCTTTGACTGTTCCTGCAGCCAAAGCAGAACGATGTGATTCCTGTTATTCTTATTACATCTTTTCAGCAGAGTTTTGTAAATCTTTCATTTAGCCTTTTATGATTTCCATTCCTACCTTTCCTGTAGTAGTTAAGAATAATCATTTAAGGAGCTTAGTGCATATATATTGCAGACCCATTTCAAGTTTTATGTTCCTGGATTGACAACTAAATGAACACCATCCATGAGAATAGTAAACTCTAACATATGAATGTCCAAACTTCGGATTGAGATTTCAATTAGAGGTATTATTATTGTCATTATAGTTGGGGTGGACATTTTTGGCACTGCTACCGGGGATGGTGTTAAGCTAAGAGCCTTTTATGATAATTTTAGTTTCTAGTTAATTGTTTGAATTTCATGAATCTACATGCATAATAGAAGAAGAGATGCCAGAGGTAGATTTTTGCCCACTCATACTACTCATGCAGAAGATAGTTTTCTAGATATAACCCCTTTTTCAGAGCAGTATCAAGTCCCACAAAATTTGAATCACCCTGACTCTAAATTTCCAGAAGGTAGTCTTCAGTTCCTTTTTGGTCCACAAGAAGAAGAATTACCTATTGTAATAACCCCCACAAGTCCAATGCAAGGGAACCCATCTCCTATTGGAAATAATCCACCACCACCACCTGGTCCAACATTTGAGTTTCCCATCTCTGACCAGCATGATAATGCTAACCTCAAGAACATTCCAGCATCTTCACTTCCTAAATTCTATGGGTTAGTCACAGAGGATCCGGATACATTTATGTTTGAGTTTGATGTTCTCTATAGGAGTTTTGACTATACTACAGATGCCCATAGACTCAAAATTTTTCCAGCCACTTTGAAGGAGTCATCCTTGAGATGGTTTATGAGCTTGGGTAGTAGCAAAATCAATACATGGGATGAGATGAAATGATTGTTTCTTGCAAAATACAAAGATTATTGTAGAGGCACTGATCGTCATGGGGATGATATCTTTAGAATGACACAAACTGAAGATGAGAGCCTTGAGGATTATCTGGAAAAGTTTTTGTTTAGTGTCATTTAGTGTCAAGAAGTCCAAGCATAGTACTCTGAATGAAGATTCCCTCAAATTGATATTCTTGAGGGGTATCAGTGATGAATGCACCAATTCCTTAGATCTAATGGGGGGAGGTGACATTACATAGTCTACTTGGGCTGAAATAGGACAAATTTGCAAGAAGTATTCCAGATCTACTTCTAAGAAGAATAGGAGATTTAAGCCAGGAGCACTATCATCATCATCTGGAAATGGAGTTTCTAGGTTGGAACTTAGCCATTTGTTAAAAGATTTCAAGGAGGATATTATAAACAATATGGCTACTTAGTTGGATACATTGGTAGCTAAGAAGAAGCATGAGGAAGCTGATGCATTTCTTGCAGAATTATGTCCTCATTGTAAGTAGTGGAAGAAAGATTGCAGATGTAAGACCAAATTTTCAGAGACAAGGTATGCCACCTGATCCACTTTCCTTTTCTAGTTATAGTGGTAATTCTTATACACCAAATAACCAATGGCAACCACAGTATTCTCAAAATTTTGGTAATTATCCACATTGGTATGGATCACGAGGCCAAGGACAACAATTTGCTAATCAAATCCCCCAGTGGCAGCAGGCACAAGGAAACTGGTATCCACCTCAGGGTTCAGGGAACCAGTTTCAAGAGAATTGGCAACCTACCTCTCAATGGAGGGGAAACCCATCATGGTCATCCCAATCTTCTGGATATCAGCCCCCTGCTCAGTAGCCACAACCTCCTACTTTAATGCCACCTCCTATAGCCATAGCACCACCTCCCAAGCCAACACAGCTACCTACTCAACTGTTGCCTAATCCAAATATAAAATCTCAGCAACAACAACAAGCTTATTCAACTGATGCTAACCAATACCCAGCCTATTCTTTATCATTAGATGATATTCACCTCCAATCTGGAACAACACTACCTAATCCCTCTCAGCCAGTTATTACTGAGGTACAAGAAGAGTAGCCAATCTCTGATCCTAAAGATGTAATACCTCAGAATCAAATATTACCACCATTTCCCTAAAGATTGAAAGACAAAGAAGTTTCAACTGACCAACAACAAAGCTTTGTTATTCTTGATCAATTGAAGCACATTTGTGTTAAAATTCCATTGCTCCAAGAAATAAAGGATGTCCCAATATATGGTAAAGCATTGAGATAGGCATGCCTAAAGAAACTTGGCAGAAAGAAAAATGATCCACAAACAGTTCATGTTATGGGTTAATTGGCTAATATTATGTTAGGAAAAATTGCTATTCCAAAGTATTCTAATCCAGGCAGTCCTGTTGTGAGTATAGTCATCAATGGCAGTCAAATAAAAAATGTTTTAGTTGATCTAGGGGCAGCCATTAATGTAATGACAAGGGAAGTAATGAAACATCTAGAGATAGATAGTTTAAGGGCTACACCCACAGTTCTTCAACTTACTAATGGCTCTGCAATAAGACCTGATGGTATGATAGAAGATATAGTGGTCATTCTAGATTCCTGGGAATATCCTATAGACTTTATGATTTTATCCCCAAAAGCAACATTGGGGGGATATCCAATCATTTTGGGAAGACCATGGCTTGCCACAGCTGATGCATATATTGGGTGTAGATCAGGAGACATGACTATTTCAAATGGCAATTCCATAGAAACATTAACCTTGTATTCCCCTGCACAACCTCAGCTTGAGCAGCAGCAGGCTGTTTGGCCTATTTTGGGAGAGGAATCTGAAGAAATTGACTCTATTAATCACCTTATGATGATTAATCAAGTGCCACTCATGCAGTTATATGATGAAGAATCAATCCTTTATAAGGTCTTCATAAATGAATTAATAGAAGACCAAGAATTATAGGAATTGGTTCCAAATATTGTAGGGTTGGACTTTCCTGCAGCCACTGATATCTTGCATACCTTGTTGCTACAAGAATTGTCATATTATCAAGTTTCTGATATAAATCAGATTGATCTTACTATCAAGATAGAGGTTGAATTGAATAAATATTTGAACATCAACAAGAATATAGTAGATACTCAGAAGGATATCCTGGTGGACTTGCTAAAACTCCATAGAAATGCCTTTGCATGGGATTACAAGGATATGAATGGAATTGATCCAGTGGTTTTTACTCATCGCATTTACATAAAGGGTGAGTGTTGCCCTCTTAGACAACCTCAAAGAAGAGTCAATCCTGCCCTGAAGGAGATAGTTAAGGAAGAATTGCAAAAATTGTTGAAAGCTGGGTTTATCTATCCTATCTCTGACAATCAATGGGTATCACCTTTGGTGATAGTTCCTAAAAAGGGAGGCAAATGGAGAGTATGTGTTGATTATAGAGCTTTGAAATTAGCCACGAGGAAAGATCATTTTCCACTGCCATTTGTGGATCAGGTATTGGATTCTCTTGCTAGTAAGAGATATTTTTCATTTCTGGATGGATTTAGTGGCTATAATCAGATACAAATAGCTCCTGAGGATTAGGAGAAAACAACATTTACTTGTCCATGGGGCACTTATGCGTATTTTGTTCTTCCTTTTGGGTTGTGTAATGCTCTAGCCACTTTTCAAAGGGCAGTCATCAGTATTTTTTCTAATATTTCTCAAGACATAATGAAAATTTACATGGATGACTTTACAACCTATGGTTCTGAATTTGATCAAGCATTGAGTAATTTGAAGAAAGTTTTGCAGCGGTGTGAAGACTACAACTTGTCTATAAATAGTGAAAAGTATTTCATTATGATGGAAGAAGGAATAGTTCTTGGTCATGCTGGATACTATAGAAGGTTCATCAAATATTTTAACAAAATTGCAAGTCCCTTATATACACTGCTTACTAAAGATGCAAAATTTAAATGGACCTCAGCATGTAATGAAGCTTTTTTAAAGCTTAAGCATGCTTTGACTCAAGAACTAGTTTTAAAAGGACCTAATTGGTCTCTACCATTCCAAATCCATACTGATGCATCTGATTATGCTATAGGAGTAGTGCTAGGACAAAAAGTTGATAAGTTGGAAAATGCAATATATTATATCAGCAAGAATTTGCAGGGACCTGAATTGAATTATACAGTTACTGAAAAGGAAATGCTAGCTGTCATATATGCCCTTAACAAGTTTAGACACTATATTATAGGGTATCCAATATTTGTGCATACAGATCATATGATAATTAAATATCTTATGAATAAGCCATCCATCACTAGTAGACTGGCTCGCTGGTTATTGTTGATGCAGGAATTTGATATCACAGTTGTTGATAAGCCAGGGAAGTCTATGTTGTTGCAGATTATCTTTCACGTCTTCAATTGCAGGAAGACTCTACAATGATAGATGACACTTTTCCAGATGAGCATTTGTTTCTCATACAGGCTCATACTCCTTGGTATGCTGATATTGCCAACTATTTAGCTGTAGCTAAGATGCCAATTTCTTTTTCTCCTAAGGAAAGAAGGTTGCTAGTTGAAAAATTTTTTAACTTTTCATGGATTGTTGATTGTCTATTTTATATTGGACTCGATCAAGTCATGTGAAGATGTGTCAGAGAAGATGAAACATATGACATCCTGCATGCATGTCATGATGAGCCATGTGGAGGTCATTTTGTTGCCAAAATGACAGCACTGAAAATACTCAATAATGGTTATTACTGGCCTACACTACACAAGGATGCAACTTAGTACAGAAGGAAATGTGACAGATGTCAGTGAATGGGCAAAACTACAAAATCTGATGAGATGCCACTATACCCTCAAATATCTGTTACACCATTTGACAAATGGGGATTAGATTTTGTTGGCCCCATTGATCCACCTTCTAATGGCAAATCTTATATCTTGGTATGTACAGACTATGTGACAAAATGGGTAGAAGCTAGAGCTATGCAACATGCAAGAGACAATAAGGTAGCTGAATTTCTCTATGAAGAAATATTTACAAGGTATGGAGTACCCAGGGAAATTGTCTTAGATCAGGGACCTCAATTTACATCAACATTGATAAAAGCTTTGGTCAATGAATACAATATAAGACACAGGAAATCTACTCCATATCATCCACAGTCTAATGGCCAAGTAGAAGTTACCAACAGAGAGCTTGAGGCTATTCTTACAAAAATAGTGTCTATCCACAAGAAAGATTGGTCTAATCGGCTTTCAGAGGCAATTTGGACATATAGAACAACATGGAAAACACCAATTGGATTCACACTTTTTGAGATGGTTTGTGGCAAAACAACAATAATGCCTATTGAATTTGAGCATAAAACCTTGATAACAGCTCTACAACTGAATATGACATTGTCTGAAGCACAGAAGGAATGCATTCAGCAGTTAAATGCTCTTGATGAATGGAGAAAGATAGTTGTTCAACAGATAGAGTTGATTCAAAACCAAAGAGCCAGATGGCATGATAAATATATTAGAGAAAAGAAATTCAAAGTTGGTGATTGGGCACTCTTGTATGATTCCAGATATAAGGATGCTATGGGAAAACTCCAAACAAGGTGGTTGGGTCCTTATGAGGTAGAAGAAGTTTTTCACAATGGAGCAGTTCGGTTGTCCACAATAGATCTTGTTTGATTTAAACTCTTAGTGAATGGACACCGACTACAACTTTATCACAAGCCAACTACTAGAGAAGAGTTCATGCAGCAGTTTGCTCCTCAAAATGAAATATAAGTTCCTGCAGCAACTGCCAATGATTCATTAACAATTCATAAGCTTCCTGTTGCATTTGACCCTGTTGATAAAGGTGATGTTCCTGCAGCCTCTATAGTGAACTTATTTACCATATCATAATAAATAATTTCCATGAGAAATATTGTTTTCTGTACATAAAGTTCCATCCACTACATTCCATCCCACTTTCTTACCTGTCACTTCATTTCCTTTCACTATCATTTTCGCCCAAATTGCAAGTACGTGTATATTGTACTTTATTTTAATTATGCATTTATTAGGTCATTATGATTTTAATTTTGTTTTAATCCACTCCAAACTCAAAATCTCGTCAGCCTGTGTGGACACGTGCTAGGTTAAGTTGGGGGGGGTACTTTATGGTCCTTTTCCCCAGTAAGATTTATTATCCGAAACTGATTTCCTAACTGACATTATTTATGATGATTATTATTTCACATGAGTGAATAATAAGTTTTGCCGCCAAATTTAAGGTATGTAGATTTTATCTTTTTTGAATCTATCAAACATTTTGGTGAAGCTACGGAATTATCATAGTAAAAGATGGGTGGTGATCTGATTCACCATGAACCAACTATCCATGAAGGGTTGCTGCAAGATGTTGTCTGTGTGCATTATTTTCAAAACCATGGCTAGCTGGATTATTTCTTAAGAATCAAGGATTTGAATGATGAAATAGCTGTGGAATTTATGCATTCTTTTGATGAAGGAGAAGCTATAGTTAAGGGGTTGAGGGTAATTGCTATAGAGCAGCGAATTGTAGATGTCACAAGGTTGCTGCAGGAAGGATAACTCTTTCTAGAATTGAAGGATGCAAGGAGTGCTAGGGTAGAGTTCACAGTTCCTACTGATAGACCCTTAATGGTGGATAGGCAAGGGACTAGAAGGGTTTCTTTGCCAGCACATTGGCCTCAGGTAGCTCTGTATATTATGAAATATATTACCTATGAAGGATGGTATTCAAATATCCATTTGCCTCACTTCAAGTTACTTAGTCATCTGTGTCATGACCAGCGAGTTAATGTCCCAAATTTCTTGTATCATCTCATTTCTATAAGTACTAAGGAGACTAAAAAATATGGAAATCGCTCTATTAGCCATCATGGACTGGTGAAGTTGTTAGTACAATGGTCCCTGAGAGATGTTTCATAGATGGAATGGGGTGTGTTTGAAGATATTTTGCAATTTAGGGTAGATGAAGCCCCTATTGAAAATAATCCGCCAGTTCAAGAAGAGATAGTTCCAGAAGGTCTTTCTGGTGAAGATGAGGGTTTGCTGGTTGCTAAAGGAGCTACAATTATTTTAGAAGAAAATATTGAAGCAGGGTCAATCAAAGGACAACCCTCTACCTCTCTTCAAGGAGGTTCACCTATTTTGTAGAGGGAAGGAAAAGAATTTGAAAAGGAGGAGTTAGAAGAAGAATTTGTTATCTGGCCGCAGGAAGTGCATATCCCTCTTGCAACCAAGAGGCATCGATCAAAAACAAAAACACCTATGTCTGTTTCAAAAGTGTATGTGAGGAGAACAAGAAGGATGACACAGAAGACTCAACTAGTGAGTAATCCAGCAGAGGTGATTGCAGTAGAAACTTCAGAAGAAGAAGATCCTACAGAAGAGGAAATTCAAGAAAACCTTGTAGAAGAGGACATTCAAGAAAATCCTGCAGGAAAATAAATCCAAGAAGAAATTCAGGAAGAAATTGTAATGGATAAGCTTGAAAATCTAGCTTCAGTGGCATTGCAATGTGAGGAGTTTATTGAGGATGTTCCATAGCAACCTAAAGAAAATGTGGGAGATATGCCAATCTAGAATGAGGAAGTTATTGAAGAAATCCCATGGTCTAAGGTAGGACCCATAAGAACTCCTTCATCCCTAACTAGTTTATTAATTGCTTTAACATTCTTTAGGCAATGGGAAATAGAGAAGGATAGGTTGCAAGGGATAGTTAATAAGTAGAAAAAAGAGATTGAGAAAAAAAATAATAGAATTAAAGAATTGGAGACTAAGGTAGAAGAGATTTATGGTATGATTCCTGAGATAATGCAGTGTAGGGCTCCCCCAAGAATTTATGCAATGCACTTGAAAGAATGGTATCTGAATTTTAGATTAAACTACATAGTAAGGGATCTTAATCCATCCTTGGAAACACCTGCAGAATTCTATCATGCTTATCAAACCTCCCCACATTCTGTATGGAATCTGTTATGTGAATTATATCTACATAATTATGTTGTACCCCAGGACAGAGAATGGAATCCTTTGTTGTACATTGGGGATATCCATCTCAGAGCTCTAATGTCTTGGATACAAAATGAAATGATTATAGGACCACAAGCTAGGGAGTTTGAAAAGTTGGAACTTGACTATCCATTGCCATTGAGGAGGGAATCAAAAGCACCCAGGGTTCTGTATTATGATTGGCAAAAGTTGCTAATAAGAGATGATGTTAGTAAGATAGTACTTCCAATGAGAGAGGAAGTCTATCAAGCGTATGAGAAATTGGTTCATACCCATAGGACAACAGCACTAGAAGGACTAACTTAACACTAGAATCATCTACCGGATCATTTAAAACTAGGAGAACCCTACTCATTACAGAATTTTCATGCAGCTATATAGAGAGCCTCCAAGTACATACAGCTAGGCAGGGAGAAATCCAATAATTGGTTGCCATTAATCTTTCAGCCTCCTATCCTTATGTGGCCACTTTTGGCATGTCAACCAACAGACCAGAATTATGATGTAGATGTGGAAGAAATAGCTAGATGGTCCAGGTTGGAGAAGATGAAGGGATTTTATTGGAATTTGCCTTCCAAGGGAACCAGATAGGACACTATTGGTAATTTCAAAGTTTTGGCAAAAATCAAAAATTTTCCTTTTGCTGCAGGAGCAACAAACCCTTAAAGTTGGGGGGCATGATAAGTTGGTGTATTGACATGTCTTTTATTAGGACTCTTAGGTTTTTGGTAACTTTTGGGTTGCATTGTGATAGTAAAATATTGTAAATTGACTATATGTAATCCATGTTTTAAAACTAAACTTAAGAAATCATGTTTGAACCTTGTCTATTAATTCCTACAGCCATGCCAGTTTATTCCTGCAGCCAAATGGTTTGTCCCTGTGATATGCGGATTATTTAGGATGATTTCATATATGAGTTAATGAATGTATTAGTTAAGTAAGATACATATGCATGTCTTTGTATATTGTTTATGTTTTAGTGTAGATAATAATTGATGTTGTAGTGGAGAATTTTCTTTCACACCTACGGATTGGAGAATCATGTTCAGATAGCTGGAGGTCAAATTTAAGGAGATTCAAGTGAGCGCAATCTATGGTATAATCAGAGCAGTTGTACTTCACCTGAGAGTTTAACTCCGGTGCATGTTTAATTTGCAAAATATCTCTTTAGCATGCAAAGACTGTGGTTTGGTTTCAGATCCACAGTTCTTGTAGCCAAGCTCTCTGTTATTCCCTTCATCTGATAGCTATCTGCCTCTTCTTCTGGGTGTAACTGGAGTTGTCTATTGTAGTTTATCTTTTCTTTATAATAAGCTCTTCCTTCTTTTCTGAGAGTTAGACAGAATGGAAAGGGATTGAGCAGAGTTTTTGACACGCATTCTAGATTATTTGTTTTTTAGAATATGTAATCATCTTTCAGGAAAAATGAATAAAAAAATGTTATTCTGATCTACTAATAGTTCTTTGCTGAGAGTTTGATATCACTCATCCAAGGGGGCCCACTTGGTGAGTGATCCTGTGTTTATGATTATT
Organism: Cryptomeria japonica; assembly: GCF_030272615.1. NCBI lineage: Eukaryota > Viridiplantae > Streptophyta > Pinopsida > Cupressales > Cupressaceae > Cryptomeria > Cryptomeria japonica. The sequence continues at coordinate 486,660,123 of NC_081409.1, forward strand.
GAAGTTAGTTTTTACTTAGTTGTAGTAGAAGTTCATGACTGGACTATTCCTGCAGCCACTGGAAATAAATCCTTTCATTGTTCCTGTAGCCAAGGCAGAATGGTGTGATTCTTGTTATTCTTATTAGATCTTTTCAGTAGAGTTTTGTAAAGTTTCATTTAGCCTTTTATGATTTCCATTCCTACCTTTCCTACAGTAATTAAGAATAATCATTTAAGGAGCTTAGTGCATATATATTGCAAACCCATTTCAAGTTTTACGTTCCTGGATTGAGAACTAAATGAACACTAGCCATGAGAATAGTAAACTCTACCATATGAATGTCCAAACTTCGGATTGAGATTTTAATTAGAGTTATTATTATTGTCATTATAGTTGGGGTGGACATAGTGTACGGACACTTGGAGGCCCAAAACCAATAAAATCTTTGAGCCTTTGCCAAATGAATGGTAGTTCCTTTGGGAGGTTTCACAAGTTTGGGCATCATTTGCAAGAGGGAGCCCTAAAAGTCTAGAATGGAGGCCTAATTAGGCACATTCCTTGTAGCCCTATTTTGTAGGAAAGAAGCAAAATAGTGAGATCGGTAACAAATAGGAAGGTCAAAACCTCTTGGGGGCACATGAATGGATGGAGAACTATGTCAAAGACCTATCCTATCCTTGCTAGGACCTAAGAAGGTGTAGGAAGAGTTAAACCCTTATTAGCCCATGTGAGGGTTTTGAAGCTTGTGAGTAGGTGAGACCTTAGGAGAAGCATCACATGTTGTTGGTGGGTGGATTGGGCAAGGTCAGGGGATTCCACAAGCAAGGAAAGTCCTAGAGACCCTAGGGTGTGGTTGGAACACCTGGTGATCCAAGGAGAGGATCAAAGAGCATAGACTAGGCTAGTCTATCCCATACCCATTCCCATCACTTCATCATTTTGCTGACATAACATTGCATAAATAGTGTCCTCACTCCCAAAGGCATATAGAATAAAATCTTTCTTAAAATTAGGATTAATGAGAGTAGGGGCTGCTGCAATTGCTTCTTTAATCTCTTCGAAATTGTTCTTACCTTCCTTAGTCCACTGAAAATGAATGTTTTTCTCAAGCATGCCTGTAAGTGGTTGCATCAATGCTGCAATATTATGAATAAACCTTTTGGTAAATTTAATCCTACCTATGAAACTCTGGATTCCCTTCTTATGTGTTGGTAATGGTAATGCAAGTATGGTTGTGATCCTCTCAGGATCTATTGAAATCCCATGCTTTGAAACAATATATCCCAACAACTTGCCTTCATGAACAACAAATATGCTTTTCTTGGGATTTAATGAAACTCCATATTCCCTGCATCTCTTAAATACCTATCTAAGATGTTCAAGATGTTCATTAGCCTTTTTAGAAAAAATAGTTACATCATCTAGGTAAACCAAAACAAACTTGTTAATCAGGCCTTGGAATGCCATATCCATTGCATGCTAAAATGTTGCCTCTACATTGGTTAGTCCAAATGGAATTTTCTTATAAGCCATTGCACCCCACTTGGTGGTAAATATTGTTTTGTACTGGTCTTCTTCTTTGACCAGAATCTGGTTATATCCTGAATAACCATCAAGTAATGAGAATCTCTCTAAACCTGATATAACCTGCAAAATTTGCTCCATTGAGGGCAGCAGGTAATGGTCTTTCAGGTATGCTCTATTTAGGTTTATAAAATCAACACATAATCTCAGTTCACCATTATTCTTCCTAACAGGAACTAGATTAGACACCCAGGATGTGTGCTTGATTGGAAATATGATGTTTCCTTCAATCAACTTATTTAACTCACTTTTCATAAGTTGTTCTAATTTTGGATTAAGAGGCCTTTGTTTCTGCCTTACTGGTTTTGCATTATCTACCAACTCTATGTTATGCTAAGCTAAATGAGGATCAAATCCTTTCAAATCTTCATACCTCCATGCAAACATGTCATTGAATTCTTGACAAAGTTTTACAAAAGCATGTTTTTTTCAAGGGTACATACCTTGCCAGTTTTCAGTAGCTTATCCTTGAATACTTCAACAAGTTCATAATATTCATCCTTCAAAAACATACTGCCTTTATCCTTCTTGAATTGATCATCTATATTAAAATAGATTCAAGGGTTACCAGACCCTTAGGCAACTTGTTAGTTTTCAATTGGAGAAATTGGTTTTCATATTGATAATTGAACTTATGCTGATTTCAAGTAAAAAACTCAGCTTCTTCAATTAGGAAATTAGTAATCTACTCATTTGAGTCAAAAACTTGCCAATTAACAGTGTTATCTAGAACTGAGGGCCTTACTGCAACCTTAACATACTATTGTCTATCATTATTTTCTAGTTCTATTGGAATATTGAACTGAGCTCCTAAAGCAGCAAGCCTATCTGCTTCTTTATTTTGACTTCTAGGTATGGACAACAGATTAAATGCATCAAAATCTTCAATTAAATCTTAAATTCTATGCTTGTACATCTTCAAAACATCATTTTTGGTGACATGGATATTCCTTACTTGGTTCACAACTAGTTCACTATCACCAAAAACTTGTAAACATTTAACTTTTTTCTGCCTAGCCCATTCTAAGCCATGTGCTAATGATTCATACTCAGTTGTATTGTTTGTACAATTAAAAGAAAATCTTAAAGTAGTGTAGTATCTCACCACCTCTGGAACCATTTTTACCTCTTGAACAATCAAAATAGAGCTGCCAAACCTATTTTTTTTGCTGCTCTGACTGTTGGTCAAGCGAAATATCCTCTTTTTCAAGTTGAGGAATAACATAATTCTCCTCATGAATCATATAAACACCGAGACCTATTTAATCCATGCTGATGAAAGGATCTTTGGCAGTATTCTGGGCTACCCACTCATCCAAATTCACATCAGGTATGCCTTGAATAGGTGTATCTAGATCCTGGATAGGTGGTAACTCCTCGTGGTCTCTGATGGAAAGATCTACATTTATAGGACTTGGGGTATATGGTTCTAAGTGACAAGTGGCTTGGGGTTCTAACTTAATGGTAACCTTAGTACCATACCGGGTTCTAAAAAATAAGTGTGACCAATCAACAGAAAGGTATCCTCTTAATTTTGTTGTGAAATCTCTAGATAGGAAAATAGAAAAATATAGAGGTAAGTCAGCTATGTACATGTCCTAAGGTATTACAAAATTAGGACAAGCATGCAAGGTCAAGCAAAGATCTTTGACCAATCCAACTGACTTAACTGTTGTTCCATCTAACTGTACAACTCTAGAAATAGGCTCATAAATTAGACCAAGTTTATCTGCAAGGTCTTTGGGCATAATTGAACTACTGGCTCCTAAGTCTATCAAGCAATTGTGGACTAGATGGTTTCCAATTATCAATGTTATGAAAAAATGGAGGAGGCTTTGGTGTTTGGACTGGCTGATTATTCTAAACTGGGATATCATTAGCTACTGCAACTCTGGGCTGATCTTTCTAAGGCTCATTAGTCAAGGAAAGATTATCCAATTTATCTCTTAGCAATTCCTTTTGTCCAAGAATTTAAAATGCATCTAGCATTGTCGTGTAAATAGTGTTTTTTGCCATAGATTTAACAATATTAAATGGAACACCACTAACCTTGTGTTGTACTTTTGGAACAGCAAGCTCTTGATGAGCTAGTTTTAACTGAGATTGAACCTTCTGCTACTCTTTAGGTGTTGCAGGATGTCCTCTTGGTAAAATATGCACATTCTGGATAGGTGGAGGTGTCCTAATAGCTTGCTGACTTGTAGAAGCTTGTTGTTTACCTTTATCTAGCTATTGTCTAGGTTTATTTTGTTGTTGTCCATTATTTACAACTTGTTGTTGATTATTTGCAGCTTGTTGTCCAATATCAATAGCATGTTTCTTTGACCTTGTATTTTCTGCAATAGGTGAAAAAGGTCTATTTTGTGCTTGTGGATGATTAACTCCACAAAATTCCTCACCTTGCCAATTCATCATAGCCACCTCAGGACCTTCTGGTTCCTCATTTATACCAGCATCCTGATAAGATATGTTATTCTAAACCATCAAAGCTTGTGATTGAGCATTCATTGAATTTTGGTATGATGCTTGATTATGAGGTTGTTGGCAAGGAAAACACCACTCTTGTGCCATATTATTCTGAGCAGGAACAATTTCTTTAGAATTGCTACTAGTATTCTAATTATACTGTTGGTTTTGTCTATTGTTGTAGTTCCTCCTTTGATTCTGAGCATCAACTTGGTAGTTAGGCCCATTGGGTTGATAAGGAGATTGATATGGGGCTTGATATCTTTGATTTTGGTTTTGATTTTTCTTGAGGTTCACCAATTTATTACCAAAATTTTGCATAGTCTGCTAGATTAGTTGAGTTGCTTCAACATTATTTATAAATATCTCTTGTAACATTTGTAGTTTCTTTGACGAGTCTACTACAACACTATTTTGAACATAATTTAGAAAACCTAGTGCTGGAACATCAGGTATTGCAGCTATAGGGAGTACTTGTAAAGGCATCAATGGTTGTATTAGGAAAAATAGGCATAGGAGGCCTAGGGGTAATTTTACTAGCTTTTATACGACTATTTTCTACTCTAATAGATATGTCATCAGCTGCTGGTAATGTAACCCTACCCATAGATTGAATCATAATAGCAATATCGCTATTTAAAGCTCTCAAATAATATAAAAATGCATGTTCAGGAGAGGGTTTTACCATTGTAGGAATTCTATTCCAGGTTCGCTCAAAATGGTAATTGAAATCAGTCATCTGCTCTTGTGGTGCCCTCTTGATAGTGGTCATCTGCTCAACCAATGATAGGTGATCCAATTTATCTACAAACTGCTTTGTTAGCTTATCACCCAAATCATCCCAATCAGTAACTGAATTAATTTGCAAACCTCTAAACCATTGTTGTTCTTTACTTTTGAATGATGTTTCCAGTAGCCTGAGTGCTACATTCTCTTAGGTTATATGGTGAACTACACATAGAGATGCTACATCTCTTATGTGCTCAATGGTTGTAACGTGGTCTTCACCACTGAAACTAGGAAGACTTTTTAGAGCTGCTCCTAGTATAGGATCATGTTGGGTCAAATTCAAAGGGTTGCCTCCATTGAAGGGTAAAAAAGCATGTGCTCTTGGTACAACCATTGTAAATACTAGAGGATTTACTGGTGGATTCTGGGTAATAGATGGTTGAATTGGAGTAGCTGCAAAAACAAGATTTACATGGGTGGCAAAATTGGGCTAAGAATTATTAGGTAGAGGAGAAGAATTAGATAGAAGATTAGGATCTGGAGTTTCAAGAAAAACTTCAACTAACAAAATTTTTGGAAACTTAACTGATGAATTTGTTGTTTTCTCTATCTTTTTCATTGTCCTTGACCTTCTCTGTGATGGTGGTAGCTCAATATGCTCAACCGGATCCTCGCTCTGTCTGGTTTGATACTTGTTCATATGCTGTTAAGACCTGTTCTACACATAAAACTAGAAAATAGAGTCGCCAGGTACTTAGAAAAAATAACCTCAATAGGCTGAAATGCTGCTGTCAATACCAAAACAATAGCAAAAATGGATTTTCTTTGAGCTATGATAGCTCAAATGTGTCCCACCGAGTGTGCCAAAAATTATTGTCACTGAGGATTGCACATGTGATGCTAAGTTCAAAAACAAGCAATCTTGTGAAAGATGGAAACACCTTCGAGCCTGTGGGTTGCTCAAAGTGAAGGTGAATCTCCGGAGATCATGTCAGCTTCCTATTTGGTGAATCTCTTGTAATTACCATTGATAAGAAAAGGGATAGAAAGGGATAGAAATCTTGTATGTAATGAAAATCTATTCTAATGAAGGTGATGCACCAAATATCTTATCTAAGATCTGCAACTTTCTTTACTCAAAAAACCTTCAACAAATAACCATGATTGCTTCACAACTCAATTGAACATGTAGGTGCATAAACATTTCCTAGAAAGGGATGAATTTAATGCATGCACGAAGGAAAACAACAAGTTTTCACAACTTCAAGAAATTAAAATCAACTAACACAAACTAGAACCTGCAACTAATATGTATCTCCTTGCACCACAAATTGACTGGATGAGATAAATTAGAGGATAAAAATCACAGGCAATCATCAAATCATTCATTCACTAGATACTACAAGAAGTACCAAAAAGGCAAGTTGTTATATTACTGAAAATAAAGAAGTGTTGTTGTTACAAAAACTCAAATACTATTGAGCTGAAATGCTTTTCTGCAAAAATGTGTATGCAAAAAAGAAAGAACTAGAGGGAAAAAAGGAGAGAAGAAATATATAAAAATCATGATGAATCCCCTTCAAAACCCTAAAAAGATTGCATGAGAAAAGCCTTGGGTGAATCCACCCCAAAAATGGCATAAAAACTCATGCATAATACCATAAAATAATAATCTTTGCTGCTCAAAAGGACTACCACTGGTCCTACGTGAGGAGAAAATCTGCATGTCTAAACGCAAAAAATAGCTATCTCCATGTGAAAGTTGCATGATGAACTGAACTGTGACTATATTAAAAAGAAATCCCACTGAGAAAATCTTATGCATTCCCTGGCAACTGTTCTTCGTGTTGAAACTTCTATAAAAAATTGTTGAAAAATTGCTTCTCTTTGTTTCGTGAACTTTCCAACAGTATGTAACACTTGCATGTTCGGACAATCAATAAGCATCTGTATGAATCTTTCATGCAGAAATTCATCTCCATGCTTGGTGGGATTTTCACCATTCAAACAACCAATTCTGAGTTCACCGTGCAATTTTTTTGTGAGCCACTGGATCGCCTACATGAACCATGGCTGCTTCCATTAACTTTTTGTTTACTTCCTAGTGGGCCCCACCATTTTCTTTTATCTCCACTTGTTTTCTTTCTTCATCCTGGGCCCATGAGAATGAGTGATGATAATGAACTTTGAAGCATTGAACCACTTTGAAGCGGTTCAAAGTTTAAGTTCAAAGTTGACCTAAAAAAAAAAAGACATTCGCTCATCTGTAGACTTTTTCCACGTGTCAGCCTCTGATTTGCTCGCGGATCCACTTTGTCTGCCATCTGGACCTAGACCCACCTTGTCGCCAAGTTACGATGATAACCTAGTGTGTAGCTTTCCATTGCACCTTAGCAACCACCATCGGATCCTTTGGACTTCCATGATCTCTAGCCTCTCTGAGCACTTTCTCTTATGCCATGGTGTCACCACTTTTGGATCCAACTGGGTGCCACCTTAACAACCACGTCATCAATTTCTATGTCACAGGGGATAATCATTGAGCATCTTCATCATGTGGTATAATGATGGTTGTTAATTTGTCCTCAAACTACTCTATCTTCAGCACCTTAGCCGCTCACTTTTTCCACACGTGCTTTGTCGCCAAGTCATGGAGGTAACTGGCGAGCTCCTTTCTATAGCGGTATAGCGATAGCCCTTAGATATTTCAGACTACTATTGATCTTTCCTCAACTTGCTTGACCTTTAACCTCAACTGATTTTCTCTCTTGTGTTGCGTGTCAAGATGTGTCACCCTCTGATTGGCTCATGAGATCCACCTGGGCACCACCTATCTGTCGAGCCTGGCACACATCTTGCTATGTTGGATATCCTTCTTTCAGCCAGAGTAATCCCTTAGTGAGTCATTTACTAGTCTCATCAAACTTGTAGATTCATTGATATTGTTATCTCGATGAAACTAAGCCTTCGGTGAAACCTTTTCAAGACTCATCGCGGCCAAGGTCTTCTTGATATCGATGGAACTGAGCTTTCGATGAAACCTTTTTAGGACTCATCACGACTGAGGTCTGCTTGATAAATTACCCATCTATGCCATGTCACCAGCCACTAGACTGCCACTTGTCTTGCCACATGTCACTTTGTAATTTTCTCAAAGTCCACCTCGGCACCACCTGACTTTCCACCTATCGTGTGGGTATTCGTTCTAGGCACTTAACAACCATGGTACAGTGACAGTCATGGATAGCCCTAGAATGTCACTTCGTCATCTGATCTCTCTTGATCTGGTGGTCAATCTTTAACTTGCCCCTCACTTGAGTCAACTATTTGATAGGTTCCATCGGACTTCCATAAGGCCTTCGAGATAACATCAAATCTACTACTCCGATGTCTGATGGCTTCCCACATTGTTGTACACTTTCTCCTGCACTTTTCATCGAGCCTTCAGGGTTACATGGAGCCTATTATTCCAATGTCCAATGGACTTGGGCTCACCTTGTTGCCAAGTCACGGTGATAACTGGGCTTTCATCTTTCCATTGCGCCTTAGTGACAGTCATCAGATCTTTTGCCTGACTGTCGGATGTGATCAATCTTCTCGATCTTTAATCTTGGTCTTTTCAGTCTAATGTAAAATTTGGGTTGCCTTGAGATGTGCATGCACACGGGGTCCACTGGGCGACGAGCCTCTTCTTGCCAAAAGCTCATAAGCTTTGACACTATAGTTACATGTGATCTTAGTTTTAAATACAAAAAATCTCTTCCCCACGACCAATGTGAGATAAATATTCTTCATGCCTAGTGACTGAAAACACTTGGAATTTCTTTGGCCTTTTAAAAAACCTCTTTGGCGCCCAAGTAAAACTTTAAACAGGTTGATTATATTTGCTCTGAGTTTCTTTTGGCCTTACATTAGCCATGCTATTTCATCTACAATAGAGCATAGATGTCTCTATGATCTATAGCATGCTGAGCTCAACCCTCATGGGAGCCACATTTTAACCCACATGTTGTCTTACTCTCTTGTATCTGCACATGAAGCAAACAAGTTAGAGAAAAAAGGTGTATTTCTGATTTCTTGGTCATGATTTGGACCTTTTCAAAATGAGTGCAAGGCTTCATTAGGGCACCAAATTTGGCATGTGCAAAATTTTGGTAACAGTGATAACCCTACTTTGATTCTTCTTTTGCGCTTCAAATATTCTTCATTGTCAGACTCTTCAACACACTTTCTCAAAGGGGGATGACCCTTTGGTGAAATAGTGGGGCTTCTTGCCTGTAGTGCGTACAACCTAGGTTCAAACCCCGCGGGTTCATCTCTACCATGTTGACAATGAAGCATGTTTGTCCATGGAGAGAACCTTGGAGAAATGGTGGGGCTTCTTGCCTGCAGAGCCTACATCCTTGGTTCAAACCATACAATTTTATCCCTCCTGTCTTCTTCTCTCTCTTCTTTTCTTAATTCATATTTCAGCATAAATGGATCCCACATTTGGAACCATGTTTCTAAATGTAAAGATGTGATTGCTAAAGGAGTGATATGGAAACTTGGAAATGGCAGAAAAGTTAGATTCTGGGAGGATCCCTGGCTTTTTGATAAACCCCTAATGGATTCCCATGAATGGGCCTCCCTTGCCCCTTCCTATATTAGCTCTTTTGGCTCCTTAGTGGCAGATTACTGGGATGGGAACAATTGGCAGAACATTGATAGTATCCACCCTAGTCTTTCTAAGCTCAAGACCCATCTATCTACAATTTGGCTGAATAATGAAGAGGATTCCCTGATTTGGAAGCATGATCCCAAAGGTATTTTAACTGTGTCTTCGATGTATTGTGTCATATCCCCCCCCCCTCCAATAAATCCTTTCTGGTTTAAAGCTTGGATAAAAGGTCTCACTCCCAAAATCAATTTTTTCTTCTAGACTATCCTCCAAAATAAGATCCTTACTGTTGACAACCTAAAAGGCAGAGGTTTTGCCCTTTCAAACAGGTGTGTGTTGTGCTTTCAAGAGGAAGAGTCTGTGGACCACCTTGCCCTCCCCTATTCCTTCTCAGCCTTTGTTTGGGAAAGTTTCCTCAAGAGCTTTAGTTTATCCTGGGTGTTTCCTAGTAACATCAGAGATTTGTTCTCCTCCTAGCAAATTCAATGGACTAACTCTTTTCTGAGATGTATGTGGCAGCTCTCTCTTCCTCACATTCTGTGGGGTCTTTGGAAAGAAAGAAACAATTGAATCTTCAAGGATGTTTCCCTAAATCATGATATTGTTTTCTAGAAAATTCAAAGGGCTATCCAGGAAAATATGGGAATTATGGAGGGGTCGTGTTACTCAAACAACTCCCTGGAGTCAAACATCTTAAGGGCTTGGAATATGAAGATCACTGATGGTCCTAATCTCAGCTATAATAAAAGGCTTGAAGCTAAATGGCAAACCCCTCCCCAAGGCTGGCTCAAAATCAATTTTGATGGTGCAGCCAAAGGAAACCCAGGTCCTTCAGGCTGTGGAGCTATTCTTAGAGATCATAGAGGCATTTGTAAAGAGATGATTGTTGTCCCTATTGGTACACAAACCAATCATAAAGCGGAAGCTATGGCAGCTCTTCAAGGCATTATCCTAGCCAAAAAATGGAATTGCCCCTATCTTTGGATAGAGGGGGACTCAAATAATATAATAAAGTGCCTCAATGGGACTTCAAAACCCTCATGGTCGATTCACAACATAATAATTTCTGCTATTGACATCATTAGAACCTTTAAAAAATGTCATATATCCCATATCTATCGGGAGGCCAACTATTCTGCTGATTGGGCTGCAAATGTGGTGGTTAAGAATGAGACAATTACCATGTGGATGGGTGAGAGTGGAATCCCCAAAGATGTCAGACAAATTATAAGTGATGAACGATATCGAAGTACCCCAAAGACTCTTGATTGACAGGGTAATTATGAAAAGCACTGATGTAAGCACTTTGAGTTATTTCTATAATGAGAAAATCACTCATTATAACATCAATGCCATCAAAACTTGTTTTATAATCAATCAGATCATTAAGGCCAACAACTCACATGCTTTCTGGGTATTTGTTTTAGCTCCAAAAAGCTCTTTGTTTTACTAGCTCTGCAATCCTCAAAATTTGACTGTGAGAAGCGACACCATGGGTGGAAATAGGAGATGATATAAGCCAAGTAGTTGCAAGGAGTAGAGACAGAAGGAAGAGGTGTGGGGTATTTTGCAAAAGGGTGGTCTGTCGAACTTCATAGAGAGACTACACAGCCATGATGGAATGGTAACTAGCCTCTTCTACAAAAATTGGAAGAAGGGCATGCTAAAAATGGGTGATCAAATGGTGGAAATTGATGAAGATTTAATTCCTAAAGCTACGGGTCTCAACAAGGAAGGCGGCAACTTCTACAGAGATAGGAAGGTCAGCAAGGAAGCCATTGAAAGGTACCTGGTTACTAAGAAAGAGAAAAAAAGACTGGTAAAGTTGAACAAAACCTATTACCCACCTAGGGCTTTTGCCAAACCCTGGCGGGAAATTCTCTTTGTTTTAATGCGGTATATAACTCTAGATGGTAGGTTTATGAAAGTCTATGGGTATCATTTTGTTTTGTTAAACCATTTTAGGCATAATGATAAGGTGAATTTTCCTTATTTCTTTCTTTTCTCAATGAATGCCTCCCTAAAAGCCTACAAAGAGAATCCTCTGGGCGATACCGCAATGCACCAAGGTCTTATGGTCCTCATTTATGACCATTTAAAGGCCAATCAAATTAACTAGATGCAGCTCTCTATGGACTCTAAGGAAGATATGTCTGATTCTGCTTTTTCTAAGGAGGAGGAATCTGACAATGACTCCTCATCTGATAATGAGGATAGCTCTGATGACTCAGAGTATGAGAGTAGTAAGAAGAGGAAATCAAGACCCTCATCTTCTAAGGGCAAAAAACTTCAAAGCAAACCCTTGATCAGCATCTCTTCAGAAGAAGAGGATTTAGATTATTCTAAGGAGAAGAAGAACCCTAAGGGGTTGCTGAAGAAGAAAATTAAAAACCAAGCCCAAACCCGGAAGAAGCATAAGAAAAAAGAGGAGACTGGCAAGGAACCGGAAGCTGACAAGCAAGCTAGGACCTTGGAAGCCGAGCACAACCTGGATAAGGAGACAATGGAAGAGACTCTCAGGGCTGCCAACACTATCTCTGCCCTCCATATCCCTAAATATGAACAGGTAACCCCTAGAAAAGTGACTCTCTCTTCTGGCCCTCCTCCCGAGGCCTTGAATGGGTTTATGAAAATGATTGAATGGCTCATTGATGGTTCCAAGAAAGTTGTGGATGAGTATAAAAAACTATGCAACAGAGTCCTGATTCTGGAGACCATTAATATTGGAGAGGGGAATACAATCGCTGACTATATTGAGGACCTGAAAAACACTATTGCTAAAGAAAAAGACACCAGAGATGCTTTTAACCCCAGGTTTGAGAAGATTAAAAAGGAGATGCAAAAAGCCTTGCGGAAACTAGTGAAAAAACACTCTCGGATACAGTCACCAAAGTGGAAAAAATTGAGGAGTGCCTTAAGAATATTGTGGAGCAGAGCCTTAGTATTCTGAAAATCTTGACCAATAATACTCATACCCTCATCAGTAAGCTTGATGACGACAAGGAAATCTAGGAAATTGATCTGGATGCTAAAGGAACAGGGGAAGCTCAAGGCCCCAGAACCCGCACTAGAGGCAAGAGGAAGGAAAAGAAAGTGAATAAGGATCTAGAAGAGCTGAAAGCTGTTGGGGTGACCTATGATGAGCTAGTGATAAAGGCAGAGGATCTGCTAAAGAAAATTTCTATGTAGTGTCTCCTTGGTTTCTTTGCTGTGTTTTGTTGTTTTGTTGTTCTTTCTGTTCGCCGGTCTTTTGGCCAGTTGCTATGTATGCGAACTTTAATTCATTTTGCTGCTCTTTTTCTATCTATGTTGTAATGATTTTGGGTCCTTAAAACCTATTTTTTAATCAATCATAACACACTTTCTCAAAATGATCACAAAATTTAATATTTAACTTGTTTGATGCACCTAGGGTTCTCTTCCTAAAAACTATCTTGTCACAATGACACCATCACCTGGAGTCTGCATAGGTAATCTACCGGAGTATACTAAACACAATATCAACACCAACATCAATTCCAACATCAACACTAACATGCCAACGCCCCAGCATGTAAGTCATCATGAAGGGGGACAAATAGATTTTATTTAAGGCTCCCCCCTATGGCAAAGCTTCTAGATCAATTTATGGAGGATGAAGCATATGTACCAAACTCAGGTACAGAAGAAACATTCTCTTCCTTCTTTCTCCATACCATAACATTCTTCTTCTTAGATTCATTTGATTGTACCAGAGCAATCACATTCCTACATCTATGAGCAAAATGTCCATAATTGTTTCAATTTTAACACTTGATATTCCTCTGTCCTGAATTCATTGAAGTTGTTCTTGTAGATGGAGGAAATGTGCTATCAAAATCTAAGATTATAGAGCATTCCAACATCTCACAATGAAGATTTGATCCTTACACACACATGCAAACATTCAAACAACTAATCATACACATGCATGCAAACCAACTTAACTCCATTGTTGTCCTATTCTTCAAGGTCTTGTATTTGCAAGATGGGCGCTCTCATAAACACTTACATAAGATACTATGAAGAAATGGACTATGAGAGATATCTAAATGTAAATCAAATTGAGATATGAAAACTAATCAAACAAGATGAAAACATTCACTAAACTAGAATGAAGATTGATAACACTAGATCGAAATGCAATAGCTTAGGAATGCTAGATTGCGGATTTTCAATGCCAAGTCGTGGATCCCAAAATGGGAGAGGGGCTTTTTTTTTCTAAGTATTCTTCGAGTGAATCCAGATTATGGGATGAATGTGGGATAAATAATAGGACTTGATATTTTGATCCCACATGTGTGAGGTGGATGCAAATGGGTAGAGGAGAAAGCATAAATGAATAATGTAAATGCTTATACATGTATTTGTGAAAATAGATAAATGATATTTTTATTAAATATATAGGTGATAGAATAATAGTACTATTAAATGATAAATGGAATATGAGATAAAAATAATAATAATATTATTAATAATGGGAAAATGATAATATAGATGTTATTGATGATATATAATAATATTAATGAATTAATAATGGATAAATGATAAATAATAATATTAATGATAATATTAATAATAGATAATATTGATTATAATGATAATATATGGAATAATGCATGAAAAATGAAGTGGCTCCACCCGAGCTTAGGATGACAAATTTTATGTGTCTACATTTTGCCCCTCTTTGAGACAATGCAGATTGTCATGTTGTTTCAAAGAAAGATTGATCAATTGATAAATATGCCCCAAAGATATCCTAGTAAGGATGAGGAACATTATATCCTAGTTAGGATGAAGAATATGATATGCCCCTCGAGAGATTGATAGAACATATTGATGGAGATTGATCTATCGATAGATTATAGGAGAGAAGATTGGATAATTGATATTGTGCAAGTGATTAAGTTGAGATATACATTTAATGGAAATGCACAGTTGATAAGACATAACTAAACAATTGATGGAAATGATCAGTATAGCTAGTTGATAAGTTGATTAAGTTGATTAAGCTAATTGATTTGATTAAGCTCATAGGGATTGATGATAGCACAAGATAAGGTAATCAAATGATTGATTGATTGATTGATCCAAGGGTGTTGAGATTTTAAGAAGCCATTTGACTGATTGATAAATATTAGGAGACGTGTATTAGTTGGATAAAGCAGTTGATTGATTGATCTTGCTGCAAAGAAAAGAATGAAGAAGATGATAAAAGAAAGGATGAAAAAGAGATGAAAGGGGGGATGAAAAGAGAAAAGTGATGAGAAAGAAGAAAGAGTGATGAGAAAGAGTATACGAAGGTGATGAGAATTCTTGTTCTTTTTATGTGATAAAGTCATCATCGAGCTTATTATGGCAAATGGAAAAACTCATCTGGATGTAGATTAGACCCAAATGATTCAATACCATGTGTGTGAAAGAAAACACAACAGACAGGAAAGGATTGCCTCATTTTGCATCAGACGATTATGTCCTCGATGATCTTAGATGATCATGTCCTCAAACCAGTCATCATATTACCAAGGAACAATCCACAAGCAACAAACAGGTGAAGATGCCCAATCCTCACCTTTCTAGTCAAAGATATCCTGGAGATAAAATCTCTAGTCAGAGACATCTCGGAAAAGATAAAAGACATATTACCAAAGATAAAATAAAAAACAATCAAAAGAAATAATCAAACAAATAGACATTATGTTTTATGCCAAAGTGATTTTCATTCACAGTTAATGTGTTTGGTTTTGATAAGTTGATAAGGTGTTGTTATGTCTTCTCAATCGAACTCTTGTCATGTCACAATATTGTTGAAGCTCCAAAGTTGCATGCTTATCAGAAGTGTTTGTGTCTTCACAACATTTATTAAATTGTTTTAGATTTTGATGAAAAGTTTTACGATTTTTAGGATTCTTTCAGGACTTTTCTGATTTTTAGGATTTTTTTAGAACTTTTAATGATTTTTGGAATTTTTTAGGACTTCTTATGATTTTTAGGATTTTTTCATAACATTTTAGGATTTTTAGGATTTTTTAAGGACTTTTTAGGATTTTTAGGGTTTTTTTAGGACTTTTTACCATTTTTTATGATTTTTTCAAGACATTTTACGATTTTTATGATTTTTTCAGGACTTTTTATTATTTTAAAGATTTTTTCAGGATGTTTTATGATTTTTATGGTTTTTTCAAGATATTTTATGATTTTTAAGATTTTCAAGACATTTTATGATTTTTCAAGGCATTTTATGATTTTTATGATTTTTTCAGGACATTTAAGAAGATAGTTCCTCCGACCGTCAGATGCCAACTTTCCCAACCTACCACTAAGGTTGAGGAGATGCCCCAGTGAGGGATAAGACTAGATTATTATGTAGGAGAAACATGGGCATGGGTTATGCAAAATAATCCACAAGCTATGATGGGGGTGGGAAGGCTATTATGGAATGGGAGGGTAGATACAGATAATGCATGATCCAGTAGAGTATTGAAGGAAAGAGGAGCCAAATCTCTACGCATGGTGGCAGTTGCTTGATTTTCACCATGGTACTCACCCAAGGTACCTATTTGCCAGGTTTTCACCAATGGATGGATTTATTTTTCTTTACTTTTTTTTTTTGTGTCACAAGACACCTGTTTGCAAGGTTTTCACCAAAGTGACAATTTTTTTCAGGTCTTTTTCTCATTTTTTGTATTTTTTTAGGATCTTTTTCTCATCTTTTGTATTTTTCAGGATCTTTTTCTCTCTTTTTTTTGTATTTTTCCAGGATCTTTTTTCATTTTTTTTGTATTTTTCAAAATATTTTAAAGAAATTATTTGAAATACTCAAGCATAGAACCTGTGAAGGTGAATGCTATTGATTGGATCTTCGAGCGGTTCACCCTCAAGAGTAGCTAGTTGATATGCTCCTAATCCACATGCAATAATGATAATATATGGACCAAGCCAATTAGGTTCAAACTTTCCTTTTTGCTTTTCTTGATCTTGCTAAGAAACATGATATTTAATTGGATGATGAATGTCTTTTGCCTTCCATGCTAAAGAAACTAGGGTAGAATTAATAATGTGTTCCCCACATAGGCCCATATGCGTATCAACTAACGAGGTTTGGGTAACTCTAATAGCAAAGCCCTTTGAAGAAGTTCTGCCAAAGGTCCACTAAGGTGATGTATCGCCAAGAGAGGATGGATGTATGAAATAAATGAATGTGGGATGAAGGCTTATGAGTTCAATAAGAAGTGAAAGAAGCATAGCATGATGGAGACTTAGGATCAACAAGTATTCTTTTTTACTTGAAATTTTAGAACTTTTGCCCCCAATTATTTTAGCATTAGGGGAGATCAATTCATGTTATTCTTTTTTCATAGGATTTTTATCCTTGACTTTTCTTTTTGCAAAGTCCAATAGCTTAGATTTTGATTTGGACTAGAGAACTTTTTCTTATTGTTGACTTTTGAATTTTCTTTTCCACAACTCAATTTTTTATCTCTAATGAGTAGGGGCCTTTGTACTTCTTGTTGATCCAAGTCTAGGAGACAAGCGGAAATGGAAGGAGTGGATGAGATGGTAAGGTTGTATGAGTTCTCAAAGGGGTTAGTGATATATTCAATGGATTCTTTGTTGGAACCGCTATTAGGACTATTGATATCAAGAGCCACTTGCACCTCTAGAGGAGATTTTCATTTAGGATTAGTAGCCACAACATCAAGTGATTTGTACCCAATTCCTTGATAATCTGGATTATCTTGTTTTTCCATTTCAATCTAAATTATCTTGCTCTACCATTTCACCTTTTTTTTCCATAAGTTTGAGGATATTCTGGTGACTTTTCAATGAAAAGAGTACAACTCACATAATACTATCCCACTCTATGTTCTTTCACTTGTACTTTGATCTCAACTTCATTAGACTTAGAGGTGGATGCTTTTAAGATTTAAGCATTATTGTATGCTTGAGAAGAAGGTGATTTGGGATTGCTATGAATGATGTATTATGTATTGTAATACATAAAAGGATTTGGATCTACTGGTATAATTTCTTCGACACCATTATGTGGATATTTGATACATTGATGGTAGGTAGAAGGTACAACTTGCATTGCATGGATCCATGGCCTTCCAAGGAGAATGTTATAAGTGAAAGGTAGATCAAGAACTTGGAAAAGCACATCTTTCACCACAATTCCCACATTGATAGGCAATGTAATTAATCTCTTACATGAGTTTTCCTCTTCATCATATGCCTTTATTGTAATCTTTTTCTTTGGATCAACTGCACTTTTAGTGAACTCAAGATCTCTAGTTAATTTTAGAGTACAAATATTTAGACCTGCTCCTCTGTCTATCAAAACTCCCTTGATCTTGACTCTATGGACAAGGACTTCAATATGTAAGGGTGCATTATGTGGTTGTTCAATGGATGAATCACCTCTTTTGGTGAAAGTGAGGGTATGAGGGGAGGTGATATGTCCCACCATAGCTTGAAATTGATCTACATATAGGTTTTTAGGCACTGTAGCAGTAACAAGCACTTTATCAAGGACAATTTTATGTTCAGGGGATAGTCATAGCAGCTCAAGTATAGAAATTTGTGTGGGTATCGTCCCTAAATTCTTTATAAGGTTGTATTGTGAAGGTGGCATATCATGTTTGGAATTAGGACCCCTAAGGACAAGTGGGCCTCTATGGGTGGTGATGTTGCAATTAGGTTCTTTTCCCTTTATAATAAAAGCATTTACATGATTATTGGTCTCATTGATGTTATTTACGGTACACCATCACTAGAATTAGGGGACTTTTCTTTATCCTTATCATGCTTAGGAAAGGGATTCTTGAATATCTCATGATCAAAGTTACTAGAAGGAGTATGTCCATCAACAAAAATCTTTCTCTTGTTAATAAGGTCCTATATCACATATCGGAGTTTATGGAAATTGTTAGTCTTGTGAGCCTTGTGTCTATGATAATTGCAAAAGTGAGTGTCATTCCACCATGGGGGTTTGACTTGTGGATTATATTCTCTCATTTCAAGCAATGTTATAATATTTTTCTCAAAGAGTTCTTTCAATGCCAACTCGAGTGGTTGTCCCAATAGCATAAAATTTCATTTGGGGAAGCTTCTTTTTTTTCTTTTCCTTTGTATGAGGATGAACTCTTAAGGTTGTAAATAGATGGTGATGTTCTAGCATTTTTTGCATTAACGACTGTCATTAACCACATTCTTGTTCTTAGCCCAAAAGGGTGTTTTGTGGTTTCAACTCAATTCTTTGTGATCTTTATCATCGTTTATCTTTATAGTGCCATCACCAATAAGGGTTTGTTTAATATGGAATCCCATGTCAATGACCTCATCAAAGGTGTCCAAACACTTTAGGAGAAGTTCTCTTCCAATTTCCTTGTTTAAATTGTAACCAAATAGGTTGAAATGTCATAAGGTGCTCTTTTTGTCAAATATCTCCATCTTTGCAAAAATGATACAATGGATTCCCCTTGTTTTTTTTTTGTGTTGAAGAGCTCCATCATAGTCACCTCATGTTTATAGTTATAAGTATAGTGTGAGACAAACTTATCATCCAATTCTTTGAAATATTTGATAGTTGGAGGTAATTGGGAGAACCATTCCGTAGTGCTTCCTCCAAGACTACGAGAAAATAGTCTCATTAGGTAATGTTCCATCTACTACAAATTCTAAGGTAGCAGCACAAAATTCTCTTAAGTGATCTTTAGGATCCCCTTTTCCTCTATACTTATCCAATTTTAGTAACTCTCAATGACTAGGAAAATGTGACATCAGAATACTAGGATCAAAAGGATAGGGACATATGTCCTCAATGGAAAACTTGTATGATGATGATTTCTTATTCTTGAGAGTGTCTAATTCTTGTCTCAATATTCTCAATTCATTCAAAAAAGGATCATTGGTAAGTGTCATGTTTGTGAAGTGTGTACCTATTATACTTGTAGCTACAACACAAAAAACTCAATAAATCATTACAAGCAATGGTTAGAAAATTAATCAATGAAAGATAAAACCATAGCTAATCGATCTATTGCCTCCTAGTAAATGCGAGTATGAATTTTGCTCTCAGATCTGGTTATGCAAATTCTAGTGACTTGACTACACTTAAATGGAGGATTTAAATGGTGAAGATGCATGATCTAGTGATGATAGCATGATTAAGCTAAATGATTTCATTATTATTCTAGGAAATAAGCTAGAAATTGAACATGTTAACAATGCTAAGATGATAAACTAAAAACTATATGACTATAGTAACAATGCTTGAATGCAAATGAGATGGGATGATTATTGCTCCAAAAATGGGGTCTATTTAGAAGATTTCCAAGGCCAGGGATGAGGTGGTAGGAATCAATGGTCAAGATTAAGTTTGAAGATATCAATGGTTAAATTGGAGGAGGTTGGAGAAGATGTTGAATTAAAGAGAACATTTGTCATCTCTATGGTGACAAGTGTCAAGAGGCTTCTAGAAGGTTGGATGAAAGGGAACACTTAGTGACAAGTGTCACAAAGCTTGGCTCATGAGAGGGTAAAGTGTTCAAGGAAAGGGGACATGGTGGTTAGGATGTGCAAGCTAGGATGGGGTTAGGCAAACCCGGGGTTAGATGGAATGGGTTAGGTTAGGTGGTTAGAAGTTAGGAGAATTTGAATTTAAAAATTCAAATAATAGGAAAAGGCTAATTAATTTCAACAACTCATGAATTTGATTTGCTTTAATTAATTAAATGACTTCAGAAGTTGAATTTGATTATGAATTTGATGAGGGGAATTAATTAATTAAAGGGGATTATTGAAATGAACCTATTAAATAAATCCTTAGATTTATTAATAGGTATATGAATGGGAGAATTTAATTAAATTGCTTAGTGAATTCAATTAAATTGGGAAGGAGGATTAATTAAATAATTGCTTATTCAATTAATTATCTTTAGACCATTTTTAGGTGTTTATATTTTGCCCCTCTTTGAAGAGAGGTGTGATGATGCATTGATTCAAAGAATGATTTATTTTGATGGTGATATTGGTTCGATAGGATGCCCCAACTCTTGATTGATAGATTATGGTATGATGATGCCCCCTCGGGAGATGAATTGAGATTTGCAAGATTTATGTCCTAATTAGAATTGATTTGATTTCTGCAATGTTGATTGATCAAAATGTGAGTTCTTTGATCTTGATGATACAATTCTGATTGATTGATAAAGCTTGATTTGATATGATAAGATTGATTGAGATTTAGTCTGGTTTCAGGAAGGATACATCCTATATAAGACTAGATCCGAATGTCTAGTTTCAGGAAGGATACATCCTGCATATGACATAATCAAATAGATCAGATGTAATTGATTGATGAAATTGACAAGATTGATTAGATAAAAAAACTGACAGTTTATTGATATCAGGTGCAGGATGATTTAGATTTTCTGATGTTGATGGTAGTTTTGTTGAGGGGATAACATAAGATTTGGGCTGGGTCGATAATATCTGAAGAGATATGAGTCATCATTCTGATTGTGTATACACTTGTGATGATGCTTCGCTGATTCCTATAATATATTTAACCTTGGATAAGATGAGTTTGTAGGATCCGCTACAAGAATGAAATGCAAGCTAAATGCAAATGCAAATGCAAACTATGATCAAACCAATCACTGGATTATTACTTTTTGTCATCATTGAGATTTTTGAAATGTGGGAAGTGAGTGCAAACATTGATGGTATAATTAAACCATGATGACCTGAGCATTACTTTCCTAGATTTTGATATAGAAAGTTTTGATTAAGTAAAAGAAGGTATTTGAAAGGTACCTAAACCTTGTACAATCTAGGAGAACAAAACCGCGAGAAAGAAAAGTGCCTGATTACTTCAAAAAGACAAAAAGATCCCACAGAAAGGGATCATCTTACATAACATAACATAAAAATAACCCAAAACAGACAGCAAAAGGAAAGCACAATGACAACAACAAGATAGAAACAAGGACCCCTGTAGAAATAGAGACAGAGACCTAAATACTTTTCGTGATTTCCTCAGCATGAACAACCAGTTGTTTCATGTTATTCACCAAGGTCTTTAATTCCTCTAGCTCACGATCTTTGATGTCACCCTTGATCTTTGTGTTAGCTCTGGTCCTCTTTTCATGACCCTTCTTGTCCAGTTGCTCTTTATCACCATCATTCTCAGCATTGTTCTCAAACCGGTTGATTAGGATGTTCATGTTATCCACCGAAGCTTTGAGGATATGGAAATTTTGGTCTACAGTCTTCTTAACATTGAGCTCTAGCCTGTCGATTTTCCTGCCCGAGTTGTTCATTTTATTTTCCATTTCCTTGCTATCTCCCATCTCATTGACATTTTTTTCCGTTGCTATGATTTTACCCACCATACATTCAATAGCTTTCGCATTGTGTAGAACAGCAACCAGTTCTTTAACATGTTCTACCAGGGGATTATCACCAACCGTAACTCTTGTGATAGCCTTCATATTTGTCTTCAAACTATTGATATCCTTCACCATGGTAGCGATGGTCTCATAGAAAACTTTTATAGTATCATTATAGCCATTACCACTTTTATCCCCTTTATCTTTCTTCTGTAGATTTGTGGTATTCAAGACCTCAATGTTGTCCATCACTGGGTTAACCTCTGCTTCTTTATCCTAACCTTCATTCTTCTTGTTCTCTTCAGCATCCTCCTCAGAATCAACCAGAATATGGCTAATGTCTTTGTTGTTACCCTTTTTAGTGTTCTTCTAAACCTGCTTTCCAGTTACTTTCCCTTTCTTTTTTTTAACAATTTTTTTCTCAAAGGATTCAATTTCAAACTCCGACATGTTTGAATCCACCACAATCCTTTTCCTCTTAGCCTTATTCCTCCCTTTTTTGCTAGTCTCTTCTGATTCTCCCTCAGTCTCCGATTCAAAGTTGAATCCACTAGCTTCACTCTCTATAGTCTCATCTCTTGCATTTTTGCCTTTAATAGGCTTTTCAATGCACTTCCCCTTAAGCATTTTGTAAACTAGGACCATAAGCCCCTAGTGGAGGGCATGGTCTCCTTTAGGATCCTCTTGAACCTCCTTAATAGTGTGGTCTATAGAGCATGCAAGGTAATAAGGCAAGCTCACCTTTTCCCCATGGCTGAAATGGTTGAGCAAAACAAAGTGATGACTGTAGGCTAATGTAAGCAATAGAGTCAAATAAAACAAACCTCCATGGCCTACAAATCCTCTTTGGAGCATGGTAGGAGTTGTCGATTTTAATCATCTTTCTCCTCTCTTCATCTGTGACTAGAAACTTATCCGCTGCTTTATCTGATATGCTACGATCCCTATAAATTTTCATTCCCTCAGTAGTCATCCCTATGGCCTCAGCAATGACCTCCTCATCAACATTCATCATCTGGGACCTGACTAGGATTTTGCCATTTTTCCAGTTCTTGATGAAATAGCTGGTAATAGTGGGATCTTTCCCATTTAACCACTCCATGAAAACATTCAAACCCCCTACTGAAGGATATCCCAGACTTCATTGTTCTTTCTCCAGTCAGAGCAAGAGGTGGGTTCGAATCTTTTCTTGTTACCTCCCATTTTTTCAGCACTTTCCTTGAAATTCCTTCTCTCGGCTTGATAATCTCTCCTCTGGTTTCTATGGATTCCTTGTAAGAGCACCCAGAATCCATGCCAGATAATTATGATAAGACACCTATATAAATGCTCATTATCTTCAAAATAACCCTGCATCGAAAAAGGCAGAAGAGGCATTAGAAATAATGATTAAAAGAACCACATTGCCTATTCTGGCTTCGGTCCAGGTTAAGTAGGGATTTCCTTTTACTTGCAATCTCACTTTCCCCATGACTAGTAATGATGTCTTCCGATTGGCAAGCCAGGTTGGTAGCTCAATCAGCATAGGAATTGGCCTCCCTATACACATGTGAAAACACACATTTCAAATTCTTCACTGATTTTCCTAGTTGCTTTAATAGCATTATTAATTGACCAAGAAGGCAAGAATTTCATATTTAAACAGTTGATTATGTTCAATGAGTCTCCTTCACACCAAAATTTGGTATATTTAGCTTCCTTATCAAGGATCATCCCATGGTAAGCCGCCATGGCTTCGGTAACATGATTTGTCTGATTTCTTATGGGAATACTTTTTATGATTTTGCAAATTCTCCATTAGTCCCTAATGACCACTCCACATCCTGCAACACCCGGATTACCCTTAGAGGCCCCACCAAAATTAATTTTCATCCATCCTTTGGGTAGACTGATCCATATCACACCCTCTCTAGGGCTGATCTGAAAGTGCTCTCGACCCTTTAATATCCACTTTTGGTAGATAAATTGATCATCCTTATCTTGAGGGTTATCAATTCCTCTTATGATATTCATATTTTCCACTACATTTCTTTTTATTTTCTCAAACACAATTTTGGCCTTAGAAACCTTTTCTCTGAAAACTCTGTCATTTCTCTCTTTCCATATACCCCAACACATATGAGGTAAGGAAATTTTCCATAATAAAGTTGTGGATTTATTCCTTGAAGGATGATGCTAAGAGTTGAAGACCTCCTAAATCGACTCATGGAAACCCCAACTGATCTTGAAGTGGTCCAGATAACTTCCCCGAACATCAGCAGAGAAAGGGAAATGAAAGAGCATATGATTAATGGTCTCCTCATTCTACTTACATAGAATACAAACACTAGGCAAACTAATACCTCTTTTTCTGATATTCTCAGTTGTTAGAATTTTATCTTGAAGGGCTGTCCAAAAGAAAATGTTGATCTTAGGGGTGAGGCCTTTCAACCATGCCTTAGCCCAGCATGGGCTTTCCATGTTGGAGAACTGTTGATGATACAGAGAGGCCACCGTGAAAGTACCACTAGCTATGAGTTTCCAAATTAATTGGTCTTCCTCTTCAACCCTTACCATAGAGTTCATAACTTTGTTCAAACTCCCCAAGGATTGATCCACCTGAGATAAATCCTTCCACTATCCATCTTCCCAGTAATCATCCACCTTAGATCCAAATCTTTCCTTGAATTGGTTCTGAAATCTACTCCACTCAGGGTTTTCATTCAAAAGGATCTCCAGTAGCCAAGAATCTTCCTAGAATTGGATAACATTCCCTTTCCCCATTTTTCATTTTGATATAGAAAGTTAACACAAGCATCAAGGTATAATTAAACCAAGATGACCTAAGTGTTGTTTGTGTAAAACAAGCAGTATTAATCATTTGAATATGCAAATCAGAAATGTCTTCGATGATACTCCATTGATCATGTCTTGAGACAAATTTGCACATATTAATGATTAATTTTCAGACAGCAGACAAGAAAAATATCATGTTCCTTCCTTGTTCCTCTAGTCAAAGACATCCTGGAGTCACTTAGAAATCATGATAGCGAAAAGCAATATAGAAAAGTTGAACAATCATGTTACAATCATTATCCAAAAAGATATTATCCACTGAAAAGTGTGTGATGTGCTTAGATTGACTTCATGATAGCTTGATAATTGATAGTTTGATCTTGTGTTCAATGTTGGATGTGTCTCACTTTTCGCTTGATAAGAGTTGTCTAACTGTTGTTCTACTTATTTGATTTAGCTCAAAATGATCGAGAGTTTGCCTCCAGCTAGGTGTAGGATTTTTCCCCAAGCCTAGAAACAAAATTGTTATGAATTATCCAATGATCCAAACCATGGTGAGAGAGCAGTTGTGATGCCTGCATATGTACAAAGCTTATGATGGATATGAATAGTGCTGATGGAAAATGAATGAATGCAAGTAGAAAGATGCATGAACTAATAGATGGAAGAGCTAGCCGATAGATAGCACCTGTTTGCTAGGTTTTCACCATCTATTTTTATTGCACTTTTTCTCATATTTGATTTTTTTTGGATTTTCTTCTTTTTCACTTTTTTTTTGTTTTTTTTTTGCTGATTTTTCACTATTTTTGTTTTTCTTTCTACTTTTTCACTTTTTTTGGATTTTTTCTGCTTTTTCACCCATTTTTTGGATTTTTTTTTGCTTTTTTCAGACATAGAACTTCTTCAGATGCATGCTATTGATGGGTTCCTCAAGATGATCTTTGTCTTGTGTTGATAGCTAATATTCTCTTGATCCAAATACTGTTGTGATCACAAATGGACCTAACCAGTTTGGTTCAAACTTTACTTTATTTTGTCGATCTGCCTAGTTGCATAGATTTTCCTTTAGTATTAGTTCTCCAACTTGAAAATTTATGGTTTGACCCTGTGATTATAACTTTGGCACATTCTTTTTTGATATACCTTTAGATGATCAAGGGCATTTTGTCTTCATTCATGGATCAGTTCTAACTCTTGTAATCTAGATACTCTTTGTTCTTCATCTAGGATGAGACCTTTTAATGATACACATAGAGAGGGTATCTCTTCTTCAATTGGTAATATGGCTTCGGATGCATAGACAAGGGAGAAAGGTGTGGCACCTATTGGTGTGCGGATACTGGTACGGTAAGCCCATAGAGCAGGGTTCAATTGGATATGTCAATCTTTGCTAGCATCATTCATTATCTTTTTGAGGATTTTCAGAATAGCTTTGTTAGATTCTTATGCCTACCCATTTCCCTGTGGATAATAGGGTGTGGAGAATCTATGCTAGATTTTGAATTTATCACATAGCTCTTGTACATCTTGATTCTTGAATGGTCACCCATTATTAGTGATAATGGTCATGGGTATTCCATAGCGATAGATGATATAATTCAAGATAAATGCATCAATTTATTTTCCTGTGATATTTATGAGAGGTACTGCCTCAATCCATTTTGTGAAATATTTTTTTAGCTACAAGGATGAATTTGTGACCATTAGATGAAGAAGGATTTATTTTTCCTACTAGATCAAGACCCCATTGATAGAAAGGCCAAGATGTTGCCAAAGCATGAAGTTCTTGTGTTGGTGCATGAATCAAATTCCCATGGATCTGACATTGTTTGCATGTTCTAGCTATCTGAAAAGAATCTCATTCCATGGTCAGCCAATAATAGCCCAAGCGTATGAGTTTTTTCTAAAGGGTAAGACCACTTGAATGAGTGCCACAAATGTCATTATGGACTTCATGTAAGGCCTTCTCAGATTCTTCTTGTTTGAGACATCTTAAGAGAGTACCATCTAGACCTCGTTTAAACAGGGTATCCGCAACAAGAGTAAAATGGGAGGATTGGCAAATAAAGTTTCTCTTTTGGTTCTTCGATAAGTTGGGAGGTAAGGTGTTATCTTTTAGGTATGTGTAAGTTTGGCCATAGTGGGAGGAACCATGTCCAATAAGTTGACAAATGGTTTGGGAATTAGGATAATTATGAGCAGGGTAAAACAACTCTTCCACTAGGAATTCATAATGTTGTTGATTTTCCTATGTCTGAAGGAGAGAAGCAAGTGTAGCCATGGCATCTACTGCTTTGTTGTCCTTTCATGGAAGTTGTTAGAAAGTTATTTCTAAGAAGTATTTCTTGATATCATCAACCATCTTCTTATAAGGCATTATCTTTTCATCCTTTTGATAGTCATCATTGATTTGATTAATGACAAGAAGAGAGTCTCCAAAGACTTGAAGTTGTGTTATGTTCCATTCTATAGCCATTTTGATACCTATAACCAAAGCTTCATACTCTACAGTGTTGTTGGTCCATGCAAAGCTTAATTTGTATGCTTTTGGTATTGTATAACCTTGTGGTGTGATGAATAGAATACCTGCTCCTGATCTATGTTGTGTATATGAACCATCAAAGTATAATTGTCATGTTTTTGTTGTGATTGTTAGGATACCAGCATCAAGAAAATCAATCTATAGAGGATGATCATCTTGAAGTGGTGCCTCTGCTAGTTGGTCAGCAATAACTTGTCCTTTGATAGATTTTCTATCAACATACTCAATATCAATCTCACTTAGAATCATGATCTATTTTGCTAGTCGTCTTGTTAATGTTGCTTTGCTAAGTAAATATTTTAGAGGATCAATTTTAGCTATTAACTTGGTGGAGTGAGATAGTAGATAGTGTTGTAATTTTTGAGAAGCAAAAACTACTGCCAAGCATGCTTTTTTTATTGGTGAATAGTTGATCTCGTATCCTACTAGTGTTCTGCTGATGTAGCTGTATATGGTGAAAATGGATAACAACAATGTTGAAAGACTAAATGAATTCAACCACAAAACCCTAGCCTAACAACAACAAAGATCCACCATAACATATGACAATTACCTATGACAATGAAAATCAAATGAAATCACAAATATTATACCATCACATGTCCAATAGGGTTTGGATCTCCATTCTTTCTATCTCCATTGATCTTGCTTGATATATTTGCTCTTAGATTTTATGTGCACAAGAGCTCAACAAAGAACGGAAATGTGGTTGCAAGTAGGATCGCATGTAAAAGTGCAAAGGTGTAGTGTAGTCAAGTAATCAAGTAGTTAGAATGCATAGTGAGGGTTTGATAATGAAGGAAGTATCTCCTTATATAGAAGACACTATAAGAAATGGAGGGATAAGATTGAGAGGTGTAAAAGATAAATGGTTGACTATGATTAGAGGGTAGGTAGAGAAAATAAGAAAATAATGAAAGGGTAGGTGGTGTAGGAATTAAGAGATGAATGACATGTGTCATGGGTAGAAAAGGTTAATGAATTAATTAAATAAATAAAGATTTATTTAATTAATAGAGGAAGTGGGATCAATTAAATAAATAAAATATTTATTTAATTTAGGAAAAAGGATAATTTAAATAAATAAGTGTATTTATTTAAATGAGAAATAAGGCTAGAAGAGGATAAATGAATTAATTAAATAAATAAAGATTTATTTAATTAATAGAGGAATTAGGCTAAAATAATTAAATAAATAAAGATATTTATTTAATTAGATAGGACAATTTTAGGTGTCTACATTTTGCCCCTCTTTGAGACAATGTAGCTTGTCGTGTTGTTTCAAAGAAGATAAGATAAACTGATACAAAGTTACCTCAAGATGGGAATGAGATGCCCCCTCGAGAGATTGGATGAAAATGTCTGAAAAGATCATAGACAATCTCTCAATAAGAAATAAAGGGTAGAATGGACTGACCGGATAGGATAGAGTGACAGAGTCACAAGATAAAGAAAACTGACTCGGGAAACGAGAGCTAGGGCTAGGGCTATGGCAGTCTATAAAATAGACCACGAGGGGAATACATCCTCATTGTCATCCACACATCTAAGAGATCAGAGTGCAAAGAGAGAATAGAGCAGCAGCAGTCAACAGCAATGGCATTGGTTCACAGATAAGATCGCGTTCGTCGATTTCAAAGCCCAGTAGAGGCAGGAGAGCTGGTAAGTACCACAAAACCTCCTTGTACTTTGTCACATTAATTGTTGTCATAAATGCATGCTAGGTAGGCCAATGAATGTGTGTTTAGGTAATGTCAAAAACACTTAGGCACATCTACATTGGTGCCAGGCGCATCTAGGTTGGCTAGGCGCGTCTATGCTAGGAAAAGCGTCTGTGCTAGATGTGAGTGCGTTTACATTGTGCAGGCGCGTTTGTGAAATGTGTGGGCACGTCTATGTAGGATAGGTGCATCTGTGCAGAGAATAGGCACATCTGTGTATTTTAGGTGCATCTGTGCAAAGCAGGCACGTTTGTGCAGTCTGTAAGCGCGTTTATGTCATTAAGGCACATTTATGTCTTCAAGGTCAAATCGGTAGTTATGTGATGAACATACACTGTCGATTAGATAAGCTGCTGATAGGATACACTCAAGCAGGTCCTCTAGGGAAGACGAGGATAGATCGAGGCACTTTGTGATGAACAGTGAGTACCAAGACATAGTACTTTGTGATGAACAGGGAGTACCAATATGAGCAACACTTTGTGATGAACAGTGAGTGTCAATATGAGCAGCACTTTGTGATGAACAATGAGTGCAAATATGAGTAGCACTTTGTGATGAACAGTGAGTGCAAAACACGTAGTACTTTGTGATGAACAAGGAGTACCACTAGGATAGAAGCAACACTTTGTGATGAATAGTGAGTGTCACTAGGATAGATAGCAACACTTTGTGATGAACAATGAGTGTCACTAGGATAGATAGCAACACTTTTTGATGAACAGTGAGTGTCACTAGGATAGATAGCAACACTTTGTGATGAACAGTGAGTGTCACTTTGGCTGACATGATTGCTTTGCTTGACTGCAGGAGTACTTGCCTATGCTGGAGTCATGGGAGAGATTACCATCAACTCAGAGGTTACGACCAGAGCTGACATTTGAGGATAGGGCTGCCATTTAGGTTATGGGTCTAAGATACATTCTGTATGTGCCTGAGTTCTGGGTTAACATGGGTTTGCTGACTGTGCTTGCTGAGAGGTGGCACTCTGAGACATGCACATTTCATTTCCCAATGGGTGAGATGACAGTCACCTTAGAGGATATGTATAGGATACTATGGATACCGATCGATGGGGAGCTAATACCCTACGATCGAGATGGAGACAGGGAGGCCCTGAGATGAGTGTTCCAGGATCTGGCACTGGAGATGAGGGCTAGACACGTGGCATGGGACATGATGACAGTGACAGGACTGACACTACTAGCAGTGCTAGGAGGAGTGATTAGTGGGTTCCTGTGTCCAGATAGGGTGACACGAGGGTTGGTTGTGGGCTGGGGGAGTACCTTGGAGACACTGGTTACACAGCATACTAGATATGCCTAGGGACGTGCGTGCTAGCACACATATACTATGAGCTTCATCAATTTGTTTATCATGGATCCATAGGATTAGGCTACGAAGCATTTGCCAGTCACATGGCTGATACATTTTAGAGGTCGGGGTCATGGACGTAGTTTTTTTCATTTATATGATATGATTACCTCATAGCCACAGATTGGCAGGTTGGAGCACTAGTGTCAAGTGATTGATGAGATTGACACTATGATATGGAGGCCATACTACGAGTGCGAGTAGTGGGAGGATGATGCAGTGGATCTACCCTATACCTTCAAGAGTAGATATTTGATTGGGCAGATGCCCTATGTACTAGAGAGGTAGTTAGTGGGTAGGGTATGCAAGCAGTTTGGTAGGATCCAGTAGATGCCATGGGGTTCTGGTATGTATGTGCGGATAGTGCGAGACCAGGCACACTTTGGGCCACTATTATCATATGATCAGACTGTGATGCAGCTGGTAGAGATGGTGTCCATGCCATGGGATATGTGGCCTGAGATTGGGGATGCAAGGATGGATGCAGAGTATACTGCATATTGGGCTAAGCATCCATTTCCACGCCTGACAGATCCAGGTGAGCAGATAGATGGAAATGGTGGGGGGGATGAGGATGATGATGGAGATGGTGGGGGGAGAGGCCGATGGAGGAGGCGGGGTGTAGATGGAGAGAGGAGGGTGGCTCCATGGAGAGAGGGTGGGGAGGAGAGGAAAGCTTGGGTGGTGAGGGGTCGCGGTGGGTTGCCACTATAGGTGCCAGTAGCACAAGGTCCTAGATAGGTGTAGGGACAGGGACAAAGGTAGGTATAGGTATAGGTAGAGGCATAGGCACAACCACAGCCACCAGTATAGGGGGAGCCATAGGCACAAGGGGCCAAGGAGCAGGAGGATGAGCTATTTGAGCTAAGGGAGATCTGCTAGGGATAGGCAGATGAGATCCAGGATCTGGAGAGGGAGATAGCTAGGCTCAGGAGATAGCTGAGGGATACTGAGTGGGAGTGGGATCAGGCTATCTAGTGCTATAGTGAGGTTGAGACAGCACTAAGGGCTGGGAGGCAGGTGACAGAGGACACAGGGGTTGGATATGCCTATGTTCTATGGGTAGGGGAGGAGATAGGTTATTGGTGAGACCTATACTACAGGGCAGTGCCACCAGAGCAGCGAGCTAGGAGCTTCCACAGACCATCGTGGACAGCGACGGCTACTAGAGGGAATCAGAGGAGATAGGCATCCAGCGGTGGGGTTATGGGTCCACCACCACCACCAGATAGAGGGGGCAGGAGAGATGATCCTAGGATGGGTCCTTCTAGGGCTCAGACTCTGTCGAGGCCAAGTGGCTCTGAGGGAGGGAGTTCATCATAGTCATAGAGGGCTCCCTATGTATCAGTTTTGTACCATTTTGTATGATGATGTAGACACCTTCAGGTGATTGTAGCCATATGATTTTGACATCATTATATCATGACACTTATGATTATATATATATGAGATTCATCCTTGCAGCAGCTATATGCATGTGTACCTATGTGATGAGATGTTTCATGATGCTTATGATATGGATGCAAATATGTACATGATGAAATGCAATATTTTTGTTCTTTTATGTTTTTAATATGTTATGCATGATGCCAATGTGAATGTATTAAATGCCAATGAATATGATAATGCAAATGACTATTTACATTATAAAAATGTAAGATGTGCTAACATGTGTTGTGTGCAGAATGCGATGCAATTATGATATCTATATGTATGTATGAAATGCTTAATATGTGGTAATGCAAGTGCAGACTATATGAAATGCAAATATTTTTGGCATGTCATTATACTCAGTCGTGTGATAGCAGGCTATATGGACTCAAGAAGAATGATGGAGGTCAATCAAGAAAGGAGGATGGAAGATAGAAGATATGAAAGTGAAAGAGCTTCTTGTGCATTATCATCATTGAGCTTTATTATGGTAAGTAGGTTATGAAAATCGAGGCATATGTTCGACCCAAAAAGTCATTGTACCTATTTGCATGGAGATAAGACAGTCGCAAACAAGGAATGCACTAGTTCATAATAGACCCATAGTGTCCTCATATCCTTGGACAAGTCATAGCATTACTAAGAGACAATCCACAGACAGCAAAAAATAGGTGACAATACCCCATCCTTGCCTTTCTAGTCAAAGACATCTTGGAGATAGAATCTCTAGTCAAAGACATCCCAGAAAAGCTAAAAGACATGTCACCAAAAGATAAAAATCAAAAGAAAACCAAGACTCGACACCAACATTCACTGTAGTCTTCAAGTTTAGTGTCTCTTGTCACTTGTATAAGTCTTATTTGATTGTGGTCACAATGTTTACTTTCACAAAAAGGATAGATAGCACTGAACCATAATGTTGTCTGAGTCTATTGAAAGATTTGATTTGTTGAAGCCCATTGTTGCTATTGTGCCTCATCTGGAACTGACTGAATCCATGCAACTGATACTTTATTGCAAAGAAGGTGGAACTTTATTACAGATTGGTGATGCAAATGTTTCTTTATTATGGATTGTGCGTGGATAGACTAAAGAAAAATGGATGAAACTATACTCTGGGAATGTGTGATGCTCTTAGTTCCACACCCATCACTAGATGTAGGATTTTCCTTAGCCACAGATAGGAGCTGATTTATTATGAATGGAAAAGGGTGAAAAGGAAGGTTTTATTATGAATGGCTAACCAATCTTGGGTAGATCAATAACAAGCCATGATGGGAATGGGTAAGTTTATTATGAATGAATAGGTTGTGAGTGTGTGCAAGGTGAAAGATGAAATGGAGTCCTAAAGGAGGGAGGAGCAATATCTCTACGCATTGCGCCGGTGACCCAGTTTTCACCATGGTACTTGCCCAGGGCACCACCAAAGTGGTTTTCACCATTGGACAAAATGTTTTTTCTATTTTTTTTCAAATTTTTTTTGTGTTACAAGGTGCCTGTTAGCCAGGTTTTCACCAAGTAACGATTTTTTATTTTTATGATTTTTTTGTCTTTTTTGATATATTTTGATTTTTTTGTATTTTTGAATTAGGATACTCTAAAGATCTATGTGTAAAGCCTGCAAAGGTGCATGGTGTTGATAGGATCCTCCAAAGGTTCACCCTCTGTGGTTGAGAGCTGATATGCTTCGGATCCATATGCTGCTGTGATGATGTAAGGACCAAGCTAGTTTGGTCCGAACTTGCCCTACTCTCTGTCTTACTAATTTTTAGGATTTTCTCTGAGAACCAAGTCACCTACCTCAAATGTGCTAGGCTTGACCTTATGATTTTAGTTGTATCATTCCTTGAGTAAATGAAATATAGCTTGAGTGACTATCTTCCTTGATGAAGGAACTGAGATAGAATTACTAGTGTGTGGACTACACAGGCCCGTATGCATGTCACCTGAAGAAGTTTGGGTATCCCTGATAACAAAGTCCTTCAAGGAAGCTCCATTAAAGGTCCATGATGTATCGCCAAAAGGGGATGGATGTGGAACAAGTGGGTGAGTTATGAAGGCTTATGACCGTGAAAAGAAGTGAAAGTGGGATAGCATGATGGAGACTTAGGATCAACAAGTGTTCTTTTTTACTTGAAATTGTAGAACTTTTGCCATTATTTTGATATCAGGGGAGATCATCTCTTTCTCTTTTTCTTTCATAGAATTTTTATCCTTGAGCTTGATTTTTTCAGAGTCCAATAGCTTTAGATTTTGATTTGGACTAAAGGGCTTTTCTTTATTTTTGACTTTTAGATTTTTCTTTTCAAAGCTTGATTCTTGATCCCCAATGAGTAAGGGTTTTTGTAATTCTTGTTGATCCAAGTCTGGAAGTGGAGTGGAAATGGAATGAGCGGATGAAATGGTAAGGCTATGTGAGCTCTCAAGAGGGTTGGTGATACACTCAATAGATTCTTCACTGGAACCACTCTTAGGACTATTGATCTTAAGAGATGCTTGCACCACTAGAGGAGATTTGCATTGAGACTTAGTAGCCACAACACTAGGCGGTTCACACCCAATTCCTTGGCATTGCAAATTGTTTGTAGATTTTTCTTGTCGACTCAATGTGTTAGGAGATAGTGGGAGTTGATCAACATGAAAGATATACTCACCACATCCCAAGTCTTTAAACTTGAACTTTTCTTTGATCTCTGCTTGTTTTGATGTAGAAGCTTTCAAGGAATCTGGATCCCCATATGTTGAAGATGGAATAGCCTCTCAATTGACTGGGATTGTTATTTCTGATCTAGGTCATAGATTGCTACAATATATGAATGGATTTGGGTTAGCTTTGATAGTCACTTCAACTCCATTGTGTGGAAAATTGATACATCGATGATATGTAGATGGTACTGTGCTCATCTCATGAATCCAAGGATGTCCTAGTAATATATTGTATGTGAGATCTAGGTCTAGGACTTGACAAACCATATCCTTTGTAACTAGCCCAACTCTAAGAGGTAAGGTGACTATGCCTTTGGATGAATTATCTTCGTCATCATATGCCTTGATGGTAATTTTGTTTGTAGAATTCACAACTTTATCAGAATATCCCAATTGTTTAATAGTGCTCAATGTACAAATGTTCAACCCTACTCCTCCATCTATCAGGACTCATTTTATTTGATGTTTGTGTATGAAGGCTTCAATCTGTAATAGTGCATTATGTGGCTGACTTACGGAGGCATCGTCACCTTATGTGAATGTAAGGGAGTGTGGAATGGAAAGGTATCCCACCATGGCTTAAAACTAGTCCACGTTCAAATCAATAGGAATAGCAGTGTCTCTCAAGATTTTATCAAGAATGGCTTTATGTGTGGGGGATATGCGTAAGAGCTCAAGGATGGAGATGAGCTTGGGTGTCGTCCCTAATTGTTCTACAAGGTCATACTCAGGCTTGGTTGATGAGGAAGCTGTGTTTTTGGTTGGATCACCTTGCAAAGTGAATTTACCTCGATGAGTTGTAACATTACATTCAGAGGTAGGTTCGGAAGAAAATCCAATGCCTTTTAGGACAATCTTGGGTCTTTGGGTAGAAATCTCAGGCGTTTTGTCCTTGATGATAATGGTAGAGACATAATTGTCCATCGAGATGTGATTGATAGTTGAATCATAGTTATAAGATGCTCTGGTATAGTTGGTTTGGTCATCTATGGCTTTAGACTTTCCCTTGTCATGTTTTGGGAATGGTTCCTTAAACATCTCATGTTCTTGGCTGGATGAGTGTCCTTCCATCTCAATGTCACCTCTATCAATGAGATCTTGTATGATGTTCTTCAATCGATGGCAATTTCCTATCTTGTGGCCCTTGCTCTTATGAAATTCACAATATTCATCATCATTCCACCAATTTGGTTTAACCTTTGGCTCATATGGAGGAAAATTTGGAATTGTGATTATCTTGTTTGCCACTACCTTTGTGAAAACAGACTCAAGTGGATCTCCCAATGGGGTGTACTTCCTTCATGATTTAGAAGTTGTTTGAGTATTCACTTGATTGTTTGTAGAACTTGATCCAGAAAAAAATGATTTTGGGTCGCACTGTATTGGTATCAACAACACCATCATTGATTGTGTTCTTGTTTTTATTCCAAAATATTGGCTTGTCTTTTCCTTTAAAGTTATCTTTGTTTTCCTTGAATATCTTAATGACTCCTTGTTCAATTAGGACTTTCTCTATTGCTAAGCCTTTTTCAATGACATCCTTGAAGGTGGACAAGCAAGCTTTTCTTAGGTCATAATGAATGTCTTTGTTCACATTCTGGGTGAACATCTCTACCATTTGTTTTTGTGGAATTTCACAAGAGAATCTGCTGGCTAGATTTCTCCATCTTTGTAAAAATGATGAAAAAGATTCTCCATCCTTTTTCTTGGTGTTGCACAAAGTAGTGACTGATATGTCTATCTTTATGTTGTAGGAGAAATGTTGGATAAATGCCTCTACTAAGTCACCCCATGACTTAATTCTAGGTGGAAGTTGGGAGAACCATTGCATAGCTTGATCACCTAAGCTTTGTGGGAATAATCTCATCAAATATGTCTCTTCTGCTGCCACTTCAATGCAAGTTGTGAAAAACTGTCTTATATGTGCCTTAGGATCCCCTTTGCCTCTATACTTATCAGATTTAGGCATCACAAAATGTGTAGAAAATGGAGGCATTGGAATGCTCTTGTCAAATGGATAGGGACATGTGTCTCTCATTGTGTAAGTTGGCTTCGGTGTATTTATGTCCTCCATTTTCTTTTGTAAGTCCTTGATTTGCTGTTCCAAATTGTTCTTAGGTGGAGATTGACTTCTTGGACCATACCCCATGCTTGAGGAACCAATTGGAGGAGGAGCATGTTGCATATATGGATGATATTGATCATACACATGTTCATATGGAGGAGGTCTATAATGATGTTGTGAATATGAACCACTTGGTATAGAGTCATGTTGAGGAATGGAATATCTGCTTTGTCCATGTATACCATACTCTATAGGAATGTCATGAGTTTGTTCTAGTGTGTTTCTCCCAAATTTGATGCGGGGTTTCCTTGGGTCCAAATTTTGAGCATGCCTTTGAATATCCAATTGCTTAGGTGGTTGATCCTTAGAATTGGCATCTGATTGAGTGTATTTTTCTGCATAAGACCTCCATAATGGTCTGTGAAGGTGAGCTTCATATGCTTGACCATGTGTGTATGGGACCTTTGGTTTTTGAAACAAAGATGATGGTGATTCAGGAACAAGATGTGGTCCTCTATTGCCTCCACTATTAGGCCTCCTTTCATCCATGTTGAGGTGAGGTTGTTGTAAAGGTCGATTTTCCATTATTTGAGAAATGTCAAAATCATGAGGGATCTTGGCTCCACTTTGTGGCATCACTTGTAAGATGTATTGTCTATCTCTCCTCATTATTTCCTCAACCAATCAATTAAAATGGGGATCCATAATGGATTCTTCCACTTCTGCTAAATGTACTAAAATGTTGTCCATATTGTCATTATGTGTGTCATTGTTGTTTGTGTTGTCCATGTTCTCAACATTTGGAATGTTTCTATAAGCATCCATGTTAGGTAATGTACTATGATCAAAATTGAAAAAGATATCATTGTCATATTCATAGGAACTCATGTTTGCGAACTCTTGAGCCTCTTTAGCTTCTCTCTTAGATTTTTGGGAACGGGTTTCAACCATGAACTAGGTATTGACCAAGATGTGTGAGGCTAGATGAAAATGAAAAGAGTATGGAAGACCAAGAGTTTGGATGGAATGTAAATGAATCTGAGGTTTACTTTCAATGTCCAAAGTGTAAGACCAAGTATGTATGTAGTAGAGTATGTGTGGCTTCCAAAGAGATGATAGTTTCTTTTGATGAGGTAAGTTGACCTTGACTATAAGTAAGACCAAATGAGACCCAAAGGTGATAGACCTTGATGAGGGACCACTTAGAAAAATGTTGTTGTATGTAGTGTGTTGACAAAGTATGATGAGGACAAGCAAGTGACCTTTTGACTCAAGTTTAGACAAATGTGAATGTAATGTAAGGTGTAAAGCAATGATGGACTTTGTGAGACCCAAAGGTAGGTTGAATGCTAGATGAAAACCTGGAGAGATAACCTAGGAAGCTCAATAAGTCTAAAACTGACTATTCTTGTTTGTTGGACTATAAATTTTTCCAATTTGTGAAGTTGTTTTGTTGTGACCCAATCTGAAATTTTGACTGTATTTCTGTGACAATAGGACACAATGATGATGAAGACTCAATGATTGCAAGTGTTTAGACTCAAAAATGACTCAAAGAAAAGTGTGTTGTTTGTTGTAAAATTTGTTTTACATACACTTGAAGACACAAAAGACACAATGTTTTAATGTTTAATAGTTCAAAATAAGACAAGCACAATTCTTATGGTTGGCCAGGAAAATAGTTGTTGATCCCACATGGAGTTTCCCCTGAGGCTACGCTATTCAGAGTGGATACTTAGATGCTTGACCCCACTAGCTCCACCCTCAGCACTCACTTCTTGGGGCAGCCAAGCATCAATCCCCATGAAAACTCCTCATGGTGAACTTTGTATCTCTACTAAGAACCGTATGTGTGTGGGCCGCTACCAGAGGTCTGACCTCCTACCCCAACAACTAGAAGGATTTTGGCTTCTAAAACAAAAAGGTGCTAGTAAGGGCATCCACTTGTGTGGCCATACATGCGGCACTTTCAGCTCTGTAAATACAAAAGGCTCCTAGTCGGTAGGGGTTACGCCCTACAAATGATCAAATAAATTTGATCAAACAGGTTTATGGGGAGACATAGTGTCGGTATGAACTAATCAGCACACGTTATCCATATTTTTCACCATGAATACAGTTGTTTATAGTGGTTCGGAAGAGGTGGGTTTTCCTCGCTACCACTTGGGTCATTCTCTCCTCACTAGTAGTCCTAATGACCACATGGGGAGATAGGCCCTCTAAAGATTAAACAAAAAGAGCCTATTGCTCAAGACACAAAAGACAATGGTTCAATTTTAGTGCACCAATTGAAGTGTTTACTAGTCTATGAAAACAAGGCATACAATAAAGATCAAAAACCCTTGCCAAGGTTACAACAAAGATCTATTAGTAGTTTGAATTGTTTCAAATAATCACCCCTTCCTACAAGCACACAAGTTAGGTAAATTTTAGATCCAAAAGACTTTGTGAAAATAGGGGCCTTCAACAAAATGATTTTGCTTTCAAGACAACCTGCACCAATTTCATTAACTAGATCTAAAAATGTTAGCTCAAAATAAACTAGATCTGAAACTTAAACGACCAAAACTGAATCAAAGAAACCAAAAATGTAACAACCAAACACAAATGCAGTTGTCACAGACATAGACGCTGCAAGAACACATAGACGCACCTAGATCTGACATAAACGCAGCTCCCTAACACAGACACACCTGAAGACTTCACAGACACGACTACAGAACACAGACATGTTTCCCAAAATCTACAAAAAAATAAAATATAGTTGAAGATGCAGACGCAGTTTCAGATGTCACAGACGTGGCAGAAAATAAAAAATGCAATCCGAAAGTGCGCAGACGCAAAAACATCAAAATGTTGTCGAAAATGTCAGATTTGCAACTTCAAAACACAAAATTTGTAACAAAAGATGTTAAATGTAAAAAGGGACAAGCGTCCCACTAGGCATGCCAAAATGTATACGGTGAAAATGGATAACAACAATGTTAAAAGACTAAATGAATTCAACCACAAAACCCTAGCCTAACAACAACAAAGATCCACCATAACATATGAAGATTACCTAAGACAATGCAAATCAAATGAAATCACAAAGATTATACCATCACATGTCCAATAGGGTTTGGATCTCCATTCTTCCTATCTCCATTGATCTTACTTGATATATTTTCTCTCAGATTTTATGTGCACAAGAGCTCAACAAAGAACGGAAATGTGGTTGCAAGTAGGATCGCATGTAAAAGTGCAAAGGCGTAGTGTAGTAGAGTAATCAAGTAGTTAGAATGCATAGTGAGGTTTTGATAATAAAGGAAGTATCTCCTTATATAGAAGACACTATAAGAAATGGAGGGATAAGATTGAGAGGTGTAAAAGATAAATGGTCGGCTATGATTAGAGGGTAGGTAGAGAAAATAAGAAAATAATGAAAGGGTAGGTAGTGTAGGAATTAAGAGATGAATGACATGTGTCATGGGTAGAAAAGGTTAATGAATTAATTAAATAAATAAAGATTTATTTAATTAATAGAGGAAGTGGGATCAATTAAATAAATAAAATATTTATTTAATTTAGGAAAAAGGATAATTTAAATAAATAAATGTAATTATTTAAATGAGAAATAAGGCTAGAAGAGGATAAATGAATTAATTAAATAAATAAAGATTTATTTAATTAATAGAGGAATTAGGCTAAAATAATTAAATAAATAAAGATATTTATTTAATTAGATAGGACAATTTTAGGTGTCTACAGTAGTAAATAGCTCATTCTTTTCCTTCATTATCCTGTTATGCTAGCAAAATTCCTAATGATGCTTCAGTAGTTGATACATAGAGTAACAATGGCTTTCTTGGAATTGGTGGCATTAGTACAGGTGGTTGTATGAGATAATCATTGATCTTGTTGAATGCATCTTCACATTGATGGTCCCACTTGAAATGAACATTTTTGTGTAATAGATGAGTAAATGGTTGACATTTATCTGCTAGTTGAGCAACAAATCTATTGATTGACTGGAGTCTTCCTTGGAGTGATCTTAGTTGACTGATATTCTTGGGAGATGCCATTTCCATAATTGCTTTAACCTTAGCTGGATCCACTTTGATACCTCTAGTTGAAACAATGTATCCCAATAGATTTCCTAAAGTAACAGTAAAGGCACATTTCTTAGGGTTTAGCCGTAGCTTGTATGGTTCTAACATGTCAAAGATCTTTTCTAGTATCTCTATATGTTCTTCTTTGTTGTATGACTTAGCCAAGATGTCATCCACATAGTCTTCCATGAATGTATGCATCATGTCATGAAATATAGTTGTCATAGCTCTTTGATATGTAGCACCAATGTTCTTTAATCCAAAAGGCATGACGTTCCAGCAGAAAGTACCCCATGGACATGTGAAAGCTATCTTTTCTTGATCTTTAGGTGCTATTTTGATCTAATAGTATCTGGAGAAACCATCCATTAGAGAAAACATGGAGTGTCCAGCGGTTAGATCTACAATGATGTTAATGTTAGGCAAAGGAAAGTCATCATTTGGACATGCCTTATTAAGATCTTTGAAGTATGTGCATATTCTGATGCTTTTATAATAGGAATGATGTTGGATACCCATTGAGGATATGCTATAGGTCTAATGAATCCTACATCCAATAATTTCTTTAGTTCTTCTTTGACTAGGAGAGCGATATGCAGATGCATTTTTCTTAACTTCTGTTTGACTAGTTTAGCTCCCGGACTAACATTCAAGTGATGCATAATAAGCTCTGGATCTAATCCTAGAATGTTTGCATATGACCAAGAAAAATTGATTTGTCATCATTTGAAGAACTCTATATATTGTTGCATTTCTTCTTCTGATAGAGAAGTCGTTGGATGAAGAATCTTTGGTTGCTCCATTGTGCCAATCTTAACTACCTCTATTGGTTCGATCAAAATGGATGACCTTTCTTGATAGTGCTTAGGTAAAGTGTTAAATCTCCCATCTTCTGGTGCCTCAAGGAGGTTTTCCCCATTAGATGCATCCTTTCTTTTTACTTTTTCCTGATCTAATGTTGGGAATAAATGGTTTTCAGCATTAGACATGATATTGTTTTCTTTATTTTCACTTTTGTGACTAGGAGATTTGGCACCCACTTGATTGGAAGATGCATTGCTGAAATTCCTGGTGAGAGTTGTTATAGGTTCAATTGCGTTAAGATATACAGATATGGCATGGTCATTTGGAAAGGTATCAATGGCAGTATGTCCTTTATTTTTTTAATCAATAAGCTCAGGGTGGATTAGAGGTAGGGAATCTTCAAGTTGGGATGTTTCAAGGGTTTCAAGGGTCATGATGGATGTATCAAATTTTCCAATATGTATGTTGATGTCTAGAATGATACTCTCATCAAAATGACCTCGCATTAGAAATTCTTGATCATCTTCGGTTAAGTCCAAGTTAGCCAAATGTGATTTTGATTCAAGTGAACTAGTTCCTGACATTTGTCGAGCATACGTGTGAACTATATCAACTTCTATATCTCCTTCAAAGCAATTTTCTTCAGCTAATTCTTCAGAGTGATAGGAATCCCATTCCCATTAATTAGAATCTATATCACTTGCAGCTCGCAATCTATAGATTTGGTCATATAACATTTCTCCGCTTTTCTGGCTATACTTTTCCTTCTTTCATATTCAACCTCTTCAGAACTGAGATTGAATTTTGTCAACTTTTCTATGAGTTCTCTTGGACTTATATTAGCTTCTTTCTTGTTTTGATTAAGATTTAATGCTGCTTGAGAGTTTCTTTTAGTTTGTTTCTCTTGTTGATTGGAAGCTTGTTTCTTTTCCCATTTCATGCTTGCTTGTGTCTATTGCTTAGCTGATGTTTCTTCTCTTTCAATTGCCAATTGTTCTTGTATGTTTTCATATTCTTCTTTTTGTTGACTAAAAGATGTGCCTTCCAGTAGAGTGACTTATCCATACCCTAAGCCTATTTTGTCTGTAGTTTGTTGAGTATGAGGTTGAATAGGTTCTGAGATGCCTTCTTTTCTTTTTCCTATAGGACCTGTTCCGGTATATCCCATTTTTTTGAGAATGTTAAATCCTTTTTCATACTTTTATGTAGGTATGCAGACATTGTTGATCTTTTATTGAAATTCTTCATCCTTGTATAGCCATTGTAGCACATCTTTGTCTTCTATTTTTGTAGAGCCCCTCCCCGATCAAGCTCTGGTTAACTCAGTTGACCATGGTTGACCTTACTAATAAATGCTATAATTCAATAGGATGGGCTATGTTAGACGGATAGATTGGTGAGAAAAGTAATAGAACCAAGTTACGGGATCATTTCACCTTGCATTGTACTTTTTGATGTGTTATGGACATGTAACTTTATATGATTCTAGAATAGGATAACTTTAAGATGATGTATGTCATTATTGAATTTCCAGGACTTTACTATGATGATAGAAATAGGATGCATGTTTTATATATAGATCAGAATTATGTGGATTATGATAATTGCTTATGTGGATTTATTTGGATA
This sequence comes from Cryptomeria japonica, assembly GCF_030272615.1. Taxonomy (NCBI): domain Eukaryota; kingdom Viridiplantae; phylum Streptophyta; class Pinopsida; order Cupressales; family Cupressaceae; genus Cryptomeria; species Cryptomeria japonica. Next base: position 486,703,095 of record NC_081409.1, read on the forward strand.
TAAGATATATCGATTTGTTTAAATGTAAATTGTATGCAGAGTGTTTGATGTGAATTCTTATTCATGTGTTTAATATTATATGAGGTTATTGTAATTAGTAATGTGTTATTGAGATACGCAGGACAATTATCCATATGACCATGGAAATATTATGGAGAACCAAACGTAGACCTATGTACGTTCGTAAAGCCAAGGGTTGTCTATTTGGAGCTACAACACCCCGTATGTATCGTATTTTATTTGTAGTAGTAAATGATGAATGTGTGTTAAATTTTATTTATTGATTTATTTAAATCCAACAAGAGACAATTTCCATGTAAAATTTCATAATGTATTTTATTGTGTCATTTGACACGTGTTGATTTATGTCTTGATTTTTGACTTGTCTCTTGGAGGGAGTTGTTTCAACCATAGCTTTTTCAAACATTTGAATGTATTTCTAAATTTTCTTTGGGTAGAGAATATTTGGAGTGGTCAACTCAAGTTTGACTTGAAAATAAACTTCAAATAGGTTTATAAGGGGTCAAATGAACTCCTAGGGGCTAAAGCCCATAAGGTATACCTATGAGTTAGGAGTGTTTTTAGGCATGTGTCTACTCCCATGTGACTGTTTAATCATCCCAAAAAGTGCATTTTCTAAGATGTGTGAAAATTCAAAATTGGAAGGTGCCATTTAGGTTAGATAACCTTCCCTTTTGATGATAGATCCTTTTTGATCTTTTTCTTACTTTTTCCTTTTTCAATTTTAGAAACTTGTGAGAACTCTCACCGAGGTCTTCTTAGGTAAGAATGAGAGATTTTGTGGGTAATCACCCACTCTCCATTTTTGGAGACAATGCAATTTTAAAAAGAAAAAGATTTGGTATAGGAATTTGGCTAAGTGTAGAGAAACAAGGATTGTGGAATTGGGCTACTCATCCTCGACTAGATCTAGCATACCTTTGGGTAGTTGAAGGTTGGTTTAACTTCTCTTTGTATTGTTTTCATGTTGCATGTTATGTTGAAAAGATTTGCTTGTATGAAAAGGCTAGTTTCTTGTATTTTTCCCTTGTGAAAATTATTTTGTGTCCTATATTGTACTTCTTATATGCATTTTTCTGTGCTTTGGGAGTAACCAAGGCATCCTACTCTTGGGAGAGAGGATGGTCTTATGGGTGGTAGAATTTTGACATCCCTTGAGTGATCTCAAGGGATATATTTGTGACCCTTGTTGCATGGCCTGTTTATGCATTTGGGGGTCATAAGGAGGGAAATATGGTAGGAATGCCTTAGGGGGGCATAAGGATGTGGGGTTATTATACTTATGATATATCTTTGGCTTCCATGAGGTGGCTTTGTGTTCTACCAGTCTTGCAGTCTCCTTAGGGTATTTGGTCCACTACCACCCTCGAATAGACATCACATTTTGTGGTGCAGTGTAGCCTTGGTTGGGAATATTTTGTTGTGATTATTTTCCCCTACTTGTTGTGTTTGCATGTGTGTAACCTGTCTAGGGCTTGGTTCTCCAAGCTCAGGGGTGGCTTCTAGTAAGCCTAGGCTGGGAGATGAGCACTCCATAGTCAAAGTCTTTTGATTTATTTGCAGGTTGTGGAAAGAAAAGAAAAAGACAAGTAGAAGTTGCTGGACTTATTTGTTTACAGAAAAAGATTTGGGAATGGAATATTTATGTTTTCAAGTTGCAGCAATGTAAAGGGAAACTTTGTTGTATCTATTTTTGAAAGGAAATGTATCTATTATTTTTAAGGTCCTCATTTAATAGAAATGAGAGATCCATTTGTAAGGTTGACTATAATGTATTTTAAATATACTTTAAAGAAAGACATTGTTTTTATTAAGTATTATTTGGTTGCAAAATGAATTATTTATGTGGAGTTTATGTTTTATATTGTTCTTGAAATTTTAATGATTGCATGCTTGTTACTTTGAAAACAAATGTTCAAGTTTATTTCTTTATGCATATCTCTAAGTTTAATTAAAATAAATCTATATTTATGTAGTTGTTGAATATATGTTAATAAATTCTGTCATTTTTCCCTTCAATTTATTCATAGAAAACAAATCAAAAAAATTAATATGACTATCTCTGAGTTTTATTTCACTGCTTTCTAGTCTAAAAATAAAGTTGTTGTTTAGATTTATTTAATTCTATCGTTTACTTATTTGCAGAAATTAAAATTTAGAATTAAATGGTCTATTTAATTTAAATAATAACATATCTATATAGTTGTTGTTCATATTTATTTAACTCTATTATTTATTTATTGCAAAAATTAAATCTACAGTTAAATAGGCTATCTCAGTTTTGTGGTATTTAATGTAAAAAAAAATATACACAGATTTAAATCAGAATACTTTAATCAATCTGTTTAAAAAGTTTCAAAAAAAAATAAGACCTTGATTTAAATCTGAGGATTATTAATAATCTATTCTATGTTTTTTTGAAAAGAAAAGAAAAAAATAATATAAATTTGCTTAAAAGAAAATTTAGCCCTAAATCTTATGAGTATCCAAAATATATATATATATATATATAAATACATATATATTTATTTATATTTATATTTAATATATATATATATTTATATTTAATATATATATATATATATATATTTATATTTATATTAAAATATATCTCTATATATAATCTAATTATATATATATATAATTATATTTTTTTATATTAAAAAAAATAATAAACAAAAATAAAATAGAGGAAAGCATTTTTTTTAACCTAGGGTTTCAGGGAAAAAAAAAAGGGCCGAACCCATAGTGTGTTAGCACAGTGGGCCGGCGGCAGCTCGGGCTGCCATGTGGCTCCACACAGTAGATGGCACGGAGGTCGCCACTGTGGAAAACCACAGTGGAGGTCGGGGCCTCCCACTGCAGGTAACCGCAGTGGAAGGGCGCAGCCGCCACTGTGTATTCCCACAGTGGGCGACACCCGACCACCACTGTGGGGATACCCAGTGGTGCTCGGGAAGGCCCCCGCTCGATGCCCTTCTAAACCACCTCCTCTCCTCCACTCCTCCATCGTATCCGCCATGGCCGCCACCTCTTGAACCTGCACAATCACACACACACACACACTTAAAAAATAAATAAAAGGATAAAATCATGGTTAAGCCCTAACCCGAAAATAGGGTTAGGGCAAGATAATATTTGGAGGAGAAATAGAGTTTGAGAGGGATCTTCTTTATAACATTTTAGTTAGGTTAAATGGGTATTTGTTAATAATGTGTATATATATATATATATGATTAACTCCAATATAATTTAAAATTTAAGACTTCATATTTAATTGTTTATTTAACATATATAAATTATGAATGTTAAATAAACCAATTAAATTAAAGTCAAAGTTATACAACCATCGAAAACTAAGAGAATACCATCCATCAAGGTATATTCTTGACTTGGCAAGTCAAGCGAGCTAGTTAGACATAAGATGAAGGCGCAATAATCAAGATAATTGAGATAGCGACAACTCAAGTTAATTTTTTTAAGCTATGCGAAAATTTTGGTGGTTCGAGGACCACGACCGCCATTTGAGACAACATTGAAGAAGAGTTAAGAGGTAATCTTGTGAATATAGAAAGAAGCATTAACCTATCCTAATGAATATGTGCCTTAAGCGTGTGGTCAGGCTAGGTTGCTTATTAAGAGCATTCGTTAGACAATCCTTGTAGCAACGCAGAGAAGCTAGAGTTGTATAACCCTGAAGATAAGGACTAAAATGATGAATGACAATCTCCTTGATAAGTGGACCCTAGCATTATTATAGACAAATTAACTAAGGAGAAAGGATACATGAACTTCTTGGGTTAAAGCTTGTAATTGCAATAAACCCTAATTCCATCCGTAGTTATATAATTGGGGAAACAAGCAAAGTAAAGCCACAACTAGTTCCCTTATGGGAAGACAATCTTGGAGAAATTAATGGCAAGGAGAGTAGGGACGATTTGGTAATAATACAAAAAAAAATCCCTATTGAAGTGCAAGGAGTGTAAAAGTATTAGGATCTTATACTCTAGGAATGAGTAACTAATATTCATTCGGAACCTAAGGAGAAAAGTGCAACCCAATCATGACTAGTCGCTAGTTGCAAGATGGTATGTAACACAATTTAAACTTCTTGACACAACCGAAGTAGGTTTGTAAATTTATGGCACTCAAGTGTGAAGGTATGCAAAAACATTAAGTATGGATGAAACAACATGTTGATGGAAATGGCTTATGGAACGATAGTATAGCAGTATTATAATACAAAGGTTTTAATGACGATTAGTTGTCAGTATAAGATATTTTATGAGAACATGGATAAGGAGCCGAATTATGTGGTTAGCCAAGGGAGAACTTGGAAATTATGGGAGTCTTAAGACATTGGTAATTATTGGACACCCTTATGTTATACTGTACTTTGGGTAACAGGATGTTATAATGATAAGGTGGTGTACGTGGTTTGAAGGAAATTGTAAGTTGTGATATGCCAAAAATGGGGTAGTAAGTAAATATAAATAAGTAATATGGAAAAAGATAACTTCTTTTTACCAAATTTTAATTAATAGGGTGAGTGATGGTCACTTCTTGAGTGCACACCCCCTTGATATCATAAGTTGCATAAGGGAAGTAGGAGGGAATAAGTCAACTCTCTGCATTGTTTGAAATATGTCATGAAATGTGTGGTAAGGAATTAGTTGTCAAGCGTTATTGATTTTACTTGACAATTAGTCCACCCCAAATGGTCCTTAACCATAAGTGTTAGTAATTTGGTAACATGCTCCTTATTGACGAGAATGAAAGGATGATTAGAGGTGAAAATTCAGGGAGCTAGCAAAGGTGCTAAGAAAACAAATGATGTCCCTAGTAGAATTATATGATGACATTTCTTTTTCAAATCCTAAGTGTTTCTAAGTACACAAGTGACGATTTTGTGTTGAACTATCCACCGCATGTGAGTAAGACATGAAAGTGTCGATGCATGAGTTACCACATAATATTGAACCAAGGTTTAGAATATCAAGAAAATTAGTGAAAATCCTAGAAGAATGGACGGGGGATGGTAGAGTTAGTGCAACCACATGTTAGATATAATTATGGATGTTAATAACCCTAAATAGATAACGGAGTATGTCAGAAAGTGTGGCTTGTGCTAGCAATCACGTGAAGGTTAAAATGGAACATGATATATAAAACGATTGTAATCTCATGTGTATAAGATATTTCATAAATAATAAAGGAATATAGGTAATCTATAAATCTCAAGAGTCTAATAATCACTTCCTAACACACTCAGGATGTGTGATCTTGGGTGATGTGTTACGATTACTCCCTATAGCATGGCTAGTATGGTCATCTTGTTTTGAGTTTTGATTCGACAGTATTTTTGACTTTCTTTGAATAGTATTTTGCGATCTAGGGGCTAGTACTTTTTTTTTTTTTTAATGATGAAAGGACCACTAAATTTATGTTTCTTTTTATTGGAGCTATGGCACTTGCCATGTTGCTAATTTTAATATCTTTCAATTGCTGGCACTTTTCTTCTTGATTGGACTTGGTGAAAGTAACTTTTATTTTGATCTTTTAAAGTGTCAAGTGGTCATTTTGATGTTATTATAGCTAGCCCTAGTGATGTGATTTGTGTAATGTCTATCATGTTCATTGAACCACTGATAGTGTGTCAACTGCAAGGAGTGAAATTAGGCACATAGAATAAACAAAGAATGTTATTTCAAAATAAGGTAAAGAAAGGAATATTCTCCTAAATGAATTATTTGTGAGTAATATAAGAGAGGAAAATTATAACAAAAAATATATATATATAAAATAAAAATATATGTGTGTGTGTGTGTGTGTGTGCGTGTGATCTAGGCCTAATGAATTGCGAAAGTAATGATAATTGCAGACTGGTAAATTTGGCATGTGTATGGAGATGATTGTGTGGATGAGACCAAAAAGAAATAAAAATTATTAATTTTCATCACTCCCTTAGAATGGGATGGTTATGTACATTAATGTTTGGGTTCTGCAAATAATGTACCTATGAAACTAAAACCTTGGTGCCTAGAAATACTAAGCATTGTGGGCCCTAGAAGTAGAAAATTTCCCTACTTATGGGTAGATTCAAAGAACTTAAACTTGATTATTCCTTGTTGCCGAAGGATGTTGGAAGAAATCATGCACCTAGGGTGGTTTACCAAATAATATGTGATTAACCCCCTTATGAGGCACCTTGATGTAAAATAAGTAGATTCATTATGAATAAACTGTGATGTCAATTCTCTTTAGTGGCGAGCATGGATGACAATTGCAGTGGGATAAACATGTTTTATATGAACCCTTATAAGTGTGACTTCTACAAATTAATAAGTAAACTATCATATGTAACCTTGATTATGGGAGTCGATGTGTGTTATTGATATAATTTAGATGGTGCATTAACGTAAGTTGTTGAAAGATAGAATTTTGTAAACACCTACCTGAGATAAAAGGGAAATGTAAAAAAATTTAACCTTATGAAGATAGTAAGCTAATTACAATAATAAATAGGTTTTGGTAATGCATCTTTCTAGTAGGCAAGTTAAGATTTAAGAGTATCCTACTGGAAGTTGTGGGAAATGTTATGTCCCTACTTCGTATTCTGTTCATGCGACTTCCAGGATTAAGTCGATCTCTAGGGGAGGAGGATGTAGAGCCCCTCCCTGATCAAGCTCTGGTTAACTCAGTTGACCATGGTTGACCTTACTAATAAATGCTATAATTCAATAGGATGGGCTATGTTAGACGGATAGATTGGTGAGAAAAGTAATTGAACCAGGTTACGGGTTCATTTCACCTTGCAGTGTACTTTTTGATGTGTTATGGACACGTAACTTTATATGATTCTAGAATAGGATAACTTTAAGATGACATATTTCATTATTGGATTTGTAGGATTTTACTATGATGATAGAAATAGGATGCATGTTTTATGTATGGATCAGAATTATGTGAATTATGATAATTGCTTATGTGTATTTGGATATAAGATATATCGATTTGTTTAAATGTAAATTGTATGCAGAGTGTTTGATGTGTGTTCTTATTCATGTGTTTAATATTATATGAGGTTATTGTAATTACTAATGTGTAATTGAGATGCGCAGGAAAATTATCCATATGACCATGGAAATTTTATGGAGAACCAGACCTAGACCTATGTACATTCGTAAAGCCAGGGGTTGTATATTTGGAGAGACAACACTCCGTATGTATCATATTTTATTTGTAATAGTAAATGATGCATGTGTGTTAAATTTTATTTATTGATTTATTTAAATCCAACAAGAGACAATTTCCATGTGAAATTTTGTAATGTATTTTATTGTGTCATTTGACACGTGTTGATTTATGTCTTGATTTTTTACTTGTCTCTTAGAGGGAGTTGTTTCAACCATAGCTTTTTCAAACATTTGAATGTATTTCTAAATTTTCCTTGGGTAGAGAATCTTTGGAGTGGTCAACTTAAGTTTGACCCGAAAATAAACTTCAGATGGGTTTATAAGGGGTCAAATGAACTCCTATGTGTAGTTTAAAGGTGTTTCCTAAAGCCCATAAGGTATACTTATGAGTTAGGAGTGTTTTTAGGCATGTGTCTACTCCCATGTGACTGTTTAATCATCCCAAAAAGTGGATTTTCTAAGATGTACGAAAATTCAAAATTAGAAGGTGCCTTCTAGGTTAGATAACCTTCCCTTTTGATGAGAGATCCTTTTTGATCTTTTTCTTACTTTTCCTTTTTCAATTTTAGAAACCTATGAGAACTCTCATTGAGGTCTTCTTAGGCAAGAATGAGAGATTTTGTGGGTAATCACCCACTCTCCTTTTTTGGAGACAATGCAATTTTGAAAAGAAAAAGATTTGGTATAGGAATTTGGCTAAGTGTAGAGAAACAAGGATTGTGGAATTAGGCTGCTCATCCTCAACTAGATCTAGCATAACTTTGGGTAGTTGAAGGTTGGTTTAACTTCTCTTTGTATTGTTTTCATGTTGCATGTTATGTTGAAAAGATTTGCTTGTATGAAAAGGCTAGTTTCTTGTATTTTTCCCTTATGAAAATTATTTTATGTCCTATATTGTACTTCTTATATGCATTTTTATGTGCTTTCGGAGTAACCAAGGCCTCCTACTCTTGGGAGAGAGGATGGTCTTGTTGGTGGTAGAAGTTTGACATCCCTTGAGTGAGAGGCTCTCGTTCTGAGAGTGATCTCAAGGGATATATTTGTGACCCTTGCTGCATGGCAAATATGGCAGGAATGCCTTGTGGGGGCATAAAGATCTAGGGTTATTATACTTATGATATATCTTTGGTTGCTATGAGGTGGCTTTGTATTCTACCAGTCTTGCAGTCTCCTCAAGGTATTTGGTCCACTACCACCCTCGAATAGACATCACATTTTATGGTGCAGTGTAGCCTTGATTGGGCATATGTTGTTGTGATTGTTTTCCCCTACTTGTTGTGTTTGCATGTGTGTAACCTATCTAGGGCTTGGTTCTCCAAGCTCGGGGGTGGCTTCTAGTAAGCCTAGGCGAGGAGCTGAGCACTCCATGGTTAAAGCCTTTTGATTTATTTGCAGGTTGTTGAAAGAAAGGAAAAAGACAAGTAGAAGTTGCTGGACTTATTTGTTTACAAAAAAAGATTTGGGAATGGAATATTTATGTTTTTAAGTTGCAGCAATGTAAAGGGAAACTTTGTTGTATCTATTTTCGAAAGTAAATGTATCTATTATTTTTAAGGTCCTCATTTAATAGAAATGAGAGATCCATTTGTAAGGTTGACTATAATGTATTTTAAATATACTTTAAGGAAAGACATTATTTTTATTAAGTATTATTTGGTTGCAAAATGAATTATTTATGTGGAGTTTACGTTTTGTATTGTTCTTGAAATTTTAATGATTGTATGCATGTTACTTTAAAAACAAATGTTCAAGTTTATTTCTTTATGCATATCTCTAAGTTTAATTAAAATAAATCTAGATTTATGTAGTTGCTAAATATATGTTAATAAATTCTGTCATTTTTCCCTTTAATTTATTCGCAGAAAACAAATCAAAAAAATTAATATGACTATCTCTGAGTTTTATTTCAATGCTTTCTAGTCTAAAAATAAAGTTGTTGTTTAGATTTATTTAATTCTATCGTCTACTTATTTACAAAAATTAAAATCTAGAATTAAATGGTCTATTTAATTTAAATAATAACATATCTATATAGTTGTTGTTCATATTTATTTAACTCTATTATTTATTTATTGCAAAAATTAAATCTACAGTTAAATAGGTTATCTCTGTTTTGTGGTATTTAATGTAAAAAAAAATATATACGGATTTAAATCAGAATACTTTAATCAATCTGTTTAAAAAGTTTCAAAAAAAAAATAAGACCTTGATTTAAATTTGAGGATTATTAATAATCTGTTCTATGTTTTTTTGAAAAGAAAAAAAAATAATATAAATTTGCTTAAAAGAAAATTTAGCCCTAAATCTTATGAGTAACCAAAATATATGTATATAAATAAATAAATATATATATATATATTTATATTAAAATATATCTCTATATATAATATATATATATAATTATATTTTTTATATAAAAAACAATAAACAAAAAAAAGTAAAGGAAAGCATTTTTTTTAACCTAGGGTTTCGGGGAAAAAAAAAGGTCCTAACCCACAGTGTGTTAGCACAGTGGACCGGTGGCGGCTCGGGCCGCCACTGTGGCTCCACACAGTGGATGGCACGGAGGCCGTAACTATGGGAAACCACAGTGGAGGTCAGGGCCTCGCAGTGTGGGTAACCTCAGTGGAAGGGCTCGACCGCCACTATGTATTCCCACAGTGGGCGGTGCCCAGCCACCACTGTGGGGATACCCAATGGTGCTCGGGGAGGCCCCCGCCCGACACCCTTCTAAACTGCCTCCACGCCTCTTGAACCTGCACAATCACACACACACTCACACACTTCAAAAAAAAATAAAAGGATAAAATCATAGTTATGCCCTAACCCGAAAAATAGGGTTAGGGCAAGCTAATATTTGGATAAATTTGACTTTAATTTAATTGTTTTATTTAACATTCATAATTTATATATGTGAAATAAATAATTAAATATGAAGTCTTAAATTTTAAATTATATTGGAGTTAATCATTTAGGAAATTTATTCTGTTGGTAGTTATTTGACTAAAGGGAACATTTTTCTTTGTCCACCTAAACATAGCATTTTATTGAGATTAAAATTTATAGGACAAAATTCATTATGAATTTAATTGACCCTTTAGTCGATTTAGTTTAAACACATTTTCATTATTGGTAAAATAAAATATAGACATTATGAACTAAGTGCTAGGACTAATTTAATTAGTTCCTAAAGACAATTAATAGTTATTGGAGATGAATTTTATCTACGTCAATTAATTGGCTAAATTAATTTATTGATTAAAATCGATGAGATAATAAATAATTCTTTTAATGTTCCGCATTTGATTTAAACTATTATCACTTACTTGAGTTAGTGGTTAGAGTTAACTCACACATAGTTAAGACAAACATGCTAGTGCATTTCATTTTAGCAAATTTAATGTTATTAAGTTGTGATTTTAAAAAAAAATTATCTCGTTTGTGCCCAAAAGTTTGGGCTTGACAGTTTCCTCTGATAAGGTTCCAACACTAACAAATGCTCCATCAAATATCGGAAGATGTTGCACAATTGGTTGTTGTTTAGATTTTGATGGTTTTCCAAAGGATTTAGGTGAAAGTGGTAATTGTGATATTGAATATTCTTTGTTCCCTCTATCTCTTAGCTGCATTTTATTTTCCATACTTGATAGAATTGATGCAAATGACTTTTATTTGGATTGTGTGCTCGAAGATGATGCCTCCTTGTTATGTGGAACAATGACTTCTTGGGTCATTTTTAGATTGCTGCAGTATTGAAATGGATTCGAATCTATAGATATTGTGATTGCTTGCCCATTGTAGGGAAATATTACACACTGGTTGTATGTTGATGGGACAAATTTCAAGTTATGTATCCAAGATCTTCCCAAGAGTACATTATATGATAAGTCCAAGTCAAGAACTTGGCATGTTGTGTCCTTCTGCAAAGGTCCCACTCTGATGGGTAGTATCACAATTCCCTTGGAGGAACGTTCTTCTTCATCATAGGCTTTTATGGTGATCTTTTTTTGGACATCAACTGCATCTTCTAAATATCCTAAGGCATGAATAAGACTCAATGAACAAATATTTAGGCCAGCTCCATCGTCTATTAGAATATGTTTAATGCGTGTTTTGTGAATGAGGACTTCAATATGCAAAGGAGTATTGTGGGGATGTTGTAAGGACATGTCATCTTCTTTAGTGAATGATAAGCAGTGAGGGGTTGTGAGGTGTCCCACCATGGTTTGGAATTGATCAATATCAAGATATTTGGAAACTGTTGTATCGATTAATGCTTTTTCTAGAATTTCTTTGTGTGTAGGTGAAAGCTTTAATAGTTCTAATATGGATATTTGTGTGGGTGTTTTCTACAATTGATCCACTAGACTGTATTGTTTGATAGTGGATGATGTGTTTGTTGTAGCACCCGGCAAAACAACTTTGGCTTTGCTTCTTGTGATAGCATGAGCATGCTCTTGATTTTTTTTCTTTAACTACAATCACATTCACCACATTGTCATATGTATGAGCATAGTTTGCCTTCGCTTTACCCTTGCCATTATTTGTTGTTGATGATTCACTTTCTCATAGTTTGGAAGTGGAGTTTTAAAAGTTGTATGAGATTTATTTGTTGTATGTCCATCGACGGTTATTAATCCATTATCAATCATATCTTGTATGATATGTTTCAACTTCTAACAATTATCTGTGTGATGTCCCTTGTTTTGATGGAAATCGCAATACTGATTATCATTCCACCAAGGTGGTTTTATTTGAGGTTCGTAGTTCCTTACTTCTGGTAAAGTGATCAATTTATTTGTGAGAGGTGTATTTAGTTCTGATCCAAGGGGTTCACCAATGTTTTTGTAAATTGTCTTCGAAAGAAAGTTTTGATAGTTTCTTTTTGGTGATGGTTGTTTTGTTGAGCCGTTGCTGAGTGAGTGGATAAATTAAAAACCGGTTGTTTTGGATTCACATTGTTGTTATCCACTATTCCATCATTGACGATATTTCGATTTCTATTCCAAAACTTTAGTTTATCATTGTGGTTGTTGTTATTGGTGTTGTTTTTATTGGTGTTGTTGTTATTAGGAGGATGGACTCCTTTGTATATTTTCAAATCACCTTTCTTTATCATGGCTTCCTCCATTCTGATTCCATTATTGACCATATTTTTGAAACTTTGATTTTCTTGCATTTTTAAGTAATAACGCATTTGATCATTTAAGTTATCGATGAATATGTCCATTTTTTTGTATTTTGGCACTATACAAGGATACCACGAAGCTAACCGTCTCCATCATTGTAAAAATATCATGAAAGGTTCTCCACTCTTTTGTTTGGCATTACATAGGTCTAGCATTATTACTTCATGTTGTATGTTATAAGAATATTGTGAAACAAACTTATCCACCAATTCTGAAAATGATCTGATTCCAGGTGGAAGTTTGGAGAACCATTCCATAGCTAGTCCAATTAAGCTTTTAAAAAATAATATCATTAAGTAGGTATCCTCATGTGCAAACTCCATACTCATTGTGCAAAATTCCCGTATATGATCTTGAGGGTCCGTGCTTCCATCATATTTTTCATATCTAGGAGTTTCAAAACCTATAGGAAATGGTATCATGGTTAGGTTTCTATCGAAGGGATAAGGACAGATTGCTTGAAGTGGGTATCTTCTAACATTTCCTCTTTGCATATCTTGAATTTGGGTTTGCATTGTTTTTAGTTGTTATGTGAGAGTTGTGATAGGATTATCAACATGATTTGTTCTCACATAACCTTGATTTTGTATTCTACGAGGATCTGGATCTCTTCTTGTTTCATCTCTACCCCTTGTATCCTCATTAGATTGAATGTTATTCATAATTTCTACTTCATCTCTTTTGGGTATGTAAGTTTCTTCATTGGTTCTGGTTTTATTAGGGATTGACATGTCATTTATTTTGAGACCAAAGATATCCTCATATTGTTCATTATTAGGAGGAGGATCACTTTTCTTTTGTGTCAATTTGTTTACATCAAAATCTTGGGGAAGTGTAGCACCAGATTTGGCTAACATTAGGAAATATTTTTCTTTTTATTCCTCCAAAAAATTCTACATAAATTTGTCGAATTGAGGTTTCTTTTTGATGTCTCTAATATTTTGTTCTATTATTTCTCCTTCAACTTGTATCTCATCTTCATGTTCCATGATTATAGTTGTTTCCAATGTTTTGATTTCAGTCTCTGTAATTCTTCGTTTCTGAGCTCTAGTTAGAATGGGCATACACGTGTGTTAGATATTGTGCTAGAGTTTTTTTTGGGTAAGTGATCAATTGTCAAGGTAGATACGCTAGAATGATATGACATGAAAAGATGATTCAAGTGTTTAAAAGTTTGCAAGTTTTTTGATCTTTGGTTTAGGAGTGCAATGATGGTGATTTGATAAAAACCAAGTCCAGTAGGAACGATATATCCTACGATGTGGGACAAGATTGTCCTGACCAAATGTTTCAGTTTCATGATAAAGGATGATTGATCCTGATGAGAAACTATGTTTGAGTGATCAGTTTACCAAAGAGGGTGATAATGCACTTTGAGATGTTTTAGATCTTGAACTTGTTGAGGGTGAGCACTTGAAAATCTTGAAGTGTTTATGTTCTAGAGTCTAATTTTGACGGATGATAACTTGACCAAGCAAACCAAGGAGACAATTTAAGCACAAAGCGACAGATAACAGATGTTTATGAATACTACAAACTGATTAAGCAGAATGATAGACCTGAAAAAGTCATGCAAAGAAGAAGTTCTAGATTGGTAAACACAGAGTTTTGTATGACATATTATGCATCTTAGAATGACAAGAGATATGATCTCATACGACAAAGCACAATTTTTCATGTAAAAAGCAGAGACTCGTACGAAAATATTTTCTAAACCATACGATAAAATAGATATTTCGTATGACACATTTTGCTGGGCCATACGATAGAGAACCTGACTCGTACGATAGATAATAGAGCAGAGATAAAAATGTTTGTTTGTTCAAATTTTGATCTTTGAAGTCTGACGTTTTTCTTTTGTTTTCCAATTTTAACTGTCTGATTTTTCAATTTAGGGATGAATACACAGCAAACACATGATGCGATAAGTGACTCCAAGCATGCTAAACCCTACGAAAGTTGGCTGAGAATGAAAAAATTTGCTTGCTGACTTAGGTACACACCCACTAGCTAATCAGAATACGGCCACTGAGTCTCACGCAATGGATTCTCAACACTATATTATCCAACTCCAAACACTAATGGGGGCATGATATGGCGAGTGTCTTGGGAGAGTTACTATCTCTCTTGCACAAAGATTATCACCCTTTTGGAGGTGAATCGGGTAGCTTCTATTTTAACCGGAACTAGTAAGGGATCCGTTCGGCACGTCGGGGTATAAACTCAATTAAGAGGTCTCCCAGCCTTGAAAACCAAGGTTTTATATACTCGAAGGTATGGAGGAGAGCTATTACCGAACACTTCCATTAACTTGATTTTCATCAAATCACCTTTATTTTATAGTGGGTTGGATTACTTGGCGTTAGCCTTTCCACCTTAGGTTGTTCCCCTCACACCGGTCGTAATGTCTTTAAGAGTTTTTAAGCTCCTCGGGAGGGTAGGCCTACTAAAGATATGCACTAATAAAAGTAGAAGATGGGTTTAGCTTTCTAATCACCTAAGAAAAGTGAGAGCATACTCGCCTATCATCAAAATCACATAAGACATGATAGTTCATTTCCTTTAGCAAAATTGAAGTGTGCCTAGAAAACTTAAATGAATACACAAAGTTTAGTTGAATTTTCTTAGGCAACCTCCAAAATAGATCCATTAGTAGTCATTGATTTTTTTTGAATTTAGTCTTTGACAAGCATATCTTTGACAACATCCTGCAAAACTTGTTAGGCTGCCAAAAATCTCATAAACAGGTCAGGATTAGCATTAATAAAACTTGGATTAAAACCTGAAACCCTCAAAATCCATTTTGTTAAAAGTCACAGATACAGAGACTCATACGACATGATTTAACCTTTGAAACAAGGAAGATTTATATTTCAGACTGAAGCCAAAATAGACTCGTACGATATAGAATTTACTAGCCAGAAACTTGTATGATATGAATTTCGATCTAGTATGACAAGGTAAATGAGCTTGTACGACACAGGATTAAGCTAATACAAGTTAGGCATTTACCAACCAAAAATTCGTATGACATGACTTTATCTCTTGTACGACAAGGCAAATGAGCTCGTACGACATAGGATTAGGTTTCATCCCTGCCTAAAAGGAAGTTTGTATGAGACAGATAATGAACTCATACGACACTCTGAATCAGACCCAGTAGAGATGAAGTCTTGTTGAAGCTTGAGAGGCCAAAAATGATGATTTGAGCCCCATGGTGGGTGCCAAAATGTCATGTATGTGAAGTGTGTACCTGTTATACCTGCAACTGCAACATAAAACACTCAATAAATCATTACAAGCAATGATTAGAAAATTAATCAATGAAAGATAAAACCATAGCTAATCGATCTATTGCCTCCTAGTAAATGCAAGTATGAATTTTGCTCTCAGATCTGGTTATACAAATTCCAGTGACTTGACTACACTTAAATGGAGGATTTAAATGGTGAAGATGCATGATCTAGCGATGATAGCATGATTAAGCTACATGATTTCATGATTATTATAGGAAATAAGCTAGAATGAAGATGCAAATAAGCTATAAATTGAACATGATAACAATGCTAAGATGATAAATTAAAAGCTATATGACTATAGTAACAATGCTTGAATGCAAATGAGATGGGATGATTATTGCTCCAAAATGGGATCTATTTATAGGATTTCCAAGGTCAAGAGTGAGGTGGCAGGAATCAACAGTCAAGATTAAGTCTGAAGATATCAATGGTTAAATTGGAGGAGGTTGGAGAAGACGTTGAATTAAAGGGAACATCTTTCATCTCTATGGTGACAACTGTCAAGAGGCTTCTAGAAGGTTGGATGAAAGGGAACACTTAGTAACAAGTGTCACAAAGTTTGGCTAATGAGAGGGTAAAGTGTTCAAGGAAAGGGGACATGGTGGTTAGGATGTGCAAGCTAGGATGGGGTTAGGAAACCCTGGGGTTAGATGGAATGGGTTAGGTTAGGTGGTTAGAAGTTAGGAGAATTTGAATTTAAAAATTCAAATAATAGGAAAAGGCTAATTTATTTCAACAACTCATGAATTTGATTTGTTTTAATTAATTAAATAATTTTAGAAGAAATGAATTTGATTATGAATTTGATGAGGGGAATTAATTAATTAAAGGGGATTATTCAAATGAACCTATTAAATAAATCCTTAGATTTATTAATAAGTAGATGAATGGGAGAATTTAATTAAATTGCTTAGTGAATTCAATTAAATTGGGAGGGAGGATTAATTAAATAATTGCTTATTCAATTAATTGTCTTCAGACCATTTTTAGGTGTATACAGTAAGTATATGTTTTGACATTTTCACAGATCTGTTGTATCTTGGTTGCAAGTAAAAAGGTCTATGATCTTTTATCCTCTCCTCATTGTTTTTCCTCATAGGTTTAGATTCACTAGCTCTATGTTTGTCCTTAACTTTGAGAAATGATATGTCAAAATCAAGTAAAAATTTAATCCCCTCATCAGCAAGGGCTTTAAAGTATACTTGTCAATCAAGTTTAACCACCTCCTTTAAATTTTTTTGTAAATCTATGATCATGAAACACTTCGGCAATGGTAGATTGAGTTATTTCTCCATCGCTCGTTTCACTAGTTACAACACTAATGTGTTCTTCTTTGTCAAAATTAATAAGGTTGTCTCCATCTTGAAATAGATGGTTTCAAAATATTTTGATTCTTGAGTTAGGAGACATAAGTGATTGTTTTGATCTTTGACCTAAGGTTTATTGATATAAGATGAATGAGACTCAAAGTATGATGCAAACCCTAAAAGTTAAAAGGGGGGACTATATGATATGAGTGAGATTAGGATGTAACTAAGGATCAATGAAAAGACTAAGGTGCAAACTATGTGATAGGAAGGTGAGATTGGGATATGATAAGGATCAATGCAAAAATGCAATGTATGTGATATGATTGAGATGGGAATGTACTAAAAGATTGATGAAAAATGTGATCTATATGATAGGAAAGTGATGTGTAGCTAGACCCTAAATGGGATATGATCATGAATGATTTATGATAAAATGACTAAGGATACTCTAGGTTTGAGAATATTTGCAATGTGAGGTTTGACTTGTGATATGATGGATAGACACAAGGATAAGTGATCAAAAAGAGGGCATGCTATGATAGGAGATGATGAACTCCAAGCACAATACCAACTCAAAGGCATTGATAGGCTCCCTAACTCAAGGAAGATGCACCTCAAGTGATAAGGGTGATTGATGATCTAAAGTTGATGTTAGACCTAAGACAAGAAATCCTAAGTGCAAGCAATGTTTTTGGATTTTTTGGATTTTTGTTTTTTTTGGTATGCAAGTACTAAGGATGTGAATAAATGAAATGCCTAGACCAATGATGAAATGACTTAAGGAACTTATGCAAGGTTTAAGGTTATGTTATAAAGGAATGATGGAAGTATGAAAGAGGTGGGGTTATGTCCTAAAGGGAGATGGGGATGTGTAATAATTTAGGTATGACCTAATGATGGTGTGTAAGGATCAAGGGTGTAACCTAAGAAAATTACGTAAGGATATGCAAAGATTATGGGTATGATCCAAGGGAATGATGCAAGGGGATGTGATGCAAGGACTGAATGTATGATTGAATGGGATGATCTAAATATGTAAGGACTAGGTATGATTAAATGAGATATGCAAGGATGAAAGGTGCGACTAGGTGAAGACTATGAAAGGACCTATAGCAAGCTAGAATGATGTGACTATGAAAAGACCTAAACATATCAAAACTTACAAGATGATTCTCCAATGATATATAGTCTCAAGTGGGAGCGCTAAGATTATATTGGATATGTAAGTTGGGGTCATTTCTCAAAGGGCCGTCATAATAATCTCTCAATAATATTTCTCATTTGTGATAGTTCCTCAAGATGTATTTTCTAATGGACCTCGAACTATGATGTCTATGTTTGAAAAATCAAAATGTGAGTCTTCACCTAGGTACTTTAGTCTTGCAAGGAATCATGTAGTTGTTTGCACCATTTGATTGTTGGACAAAATTTGAGGTTTGCAAAGTGTAGTTTCAATGCTACTAGTTTAAGGTGTGTTGTTGATTTTTTTATGTGTTCTAGTTTGTTTTATTTTGAAATAAAAACACATTCAAGCACAATCCTAAGGATGGCCAAGACAATATTTGTTGAATCGCCTTGCAATAAAATACCACATTTAGTTGGATAGATAGAAGCTTGATAGCATTGGCTCCCCCTTACACAACACTCACTTCTCGGGCATACCAAGCTTTGAATTTCTAAAGAATCAAGATCTCAAGAAACTTTCTATCTCAAGTTGAAGGGCACATGAGGGGTTTCTTTGGCATGAGTGTATCACAAAGCTTGAGTCAACAAGTAGAAGGTTTTTGGTTGCTAAAACATTGAGTTTATAGTAAGGGCATCCATTCAAGTGGCCATACATGTGGCTTTTTGCTCAAATTAATGAGGCCTCCCAACCCTTGTGAGTTTTTACACATTACATGAATGTTAAGGGAGACATACATTGGTATGACACATTGGCACTTGTTGCCTGCGAGTTTCCTCACAGACATATTTATTTATAGTGGCTTGGATGGGCTTGGCCTTAGCCTCGTTACCACTTGGGTTGTTCCCTCTCATCGAGCCTTAAGGGAATCTCGAGAGGAAGACCCTCTAAAAGGTAAAACAAAAAGAGCCTATTGATCAAGACACAAAAGACACTGGTTACTTTTTAAAGCACCAATTGAAGTGTTCACTATACTAAAAAGACAATCAATTTCAAAATCAAGTCTCCATCAAGCATCTTGCACCAAATGTCATTAGTAGTTTCAAGAGATTATCTTTGACACATGAGATTAGATGCCCTGTATAAGACAAAGTTCAAAAGATCAGTCCCTGAGATAAAGTTCAAATCTAATTTAAAAACAAGACTAATTTTAATCTAATTTAAAAACTAAATAACAAAACAAATTTTTAATCTAATATTAAAACTAAACTAACTAAAACAAAATTTAATCTAATTCTAAAATAAAAATTAATCTAATTTAAAAAAACTAAACTAACAAAAACAAAATTCAATCTAATATTAAAACTAAATTAACTAAAACAAAATTTAATCTAATATTAAAACTAAACTAACTAAAACAAAATTTAATCTAATATTAAATAAATAAATAAATCTAAACTAAACTAAAAATTAATTTAAAAACAAGAACTAACTAACAATTAAGAAAACTAAAACTAAAATTAAAAATACTATTTTAAAACTAAACTACAAAAAATAAAAAATAAAACTAAAGTAAGACTAAACTTTAGGGAAAAAAAAAAGATGTTACGTAAAAACTAAAACCTAAGTTTAATACATGAATCAAAACAAAAGAAACCCCGCATTTTCAAAACAACTCAAGCCAAAACCAAAAAAAAAATGTATTTGATGAACCTGCAAATGCCTGCCAAGTAATTATAAATTTTTTGGAATATTTTTTTTTTTTGTGCCTGGAACAAACAGGTACTTTTTTTAATAAGATCTGCAATATATTTGTTAATCTCAGTTTGTCAAAGACATATTTCATAAACCAAATCTACCAAAAATATGCGTAGATTATTAACCAGACCTGCAATGTTTTAAATCAGACTGCAACATATTTATTTGACTTTCAAGTAATGTTTGAAATGCATGCAGAACATGGAGACAAGGAATATGAACTATATTGCTTGGGCAAAGTATGTGGCTGAAGATGACTTAAAAAAATTTCAAGAAAATCCACTTCCTAGTGATCAAGGCGTTAGAATTTGTTTGGTAAAATGTTTAACGTGACAATTTGAACAAGTTTTATTTGATTGTTTTATGAAACATGAGAGGATCATAAATGAGGCATATAAAATTTGTAGGCACATTAAGTGTTATAAACAGGTTGCGTGGAGGAAGAGAGGGGTGTGAGAGAGGTGTGAGGTGCGTGGAGGTAAAGAAGAGTGGAAGGAGGCACGGGTAAGGATGGAAGATTTAATGGAAAAAATAAATGACAATGTCTCTGTGTTGTATGGTCACAGGCTGGAAGTTAGCTGTACGAAGGTATCAAGAAGCATTAAAGGTGGTGTTGTCTATTGTAGAGTGGTGTGTTACAGCATGTTAAAGAGGTCTGTTGCAATGTAGAGATGCCGGCTCATAAACAAACAAGGCCCATCAAAGAATAATGAAAATAGGAAAACCCTGCAAACAACCTAGAAACAAAAATATCAAAACCTCCAGCAAACCTTCAACAAAATGTTAAAAATGCCTACAACAAACAAATTAGAGACTTAAACCTCTATTAAGCGAAAGAAAAATAATGTAAGAACAAATACATGTCCCACTAGGTGTGCCAATTGTAGATGGAGGAAATGTGTTATCAGAATCTCATATTCTAGAGAATTCCAACATCTCACAATGAAGATTTGGTCCTTATACACACGTCCAAATATTCAAACAACTAATCTAAATGGAACTCATACACATGCATGCAAACCAAGTTAATTCCATTGTTGTCCTATTCTTCAAGGTCTTGTATTTGCAAGATGGGTGCTCTCGAAAACACTTACACAAGATAAGACTATGAGAGATATCTGAATGTAAATCAAAATGAGAGATGAAAACTCATAAAACAAGATGCAAACATTCACTAAACTAGAATGAAGATTGATAACACTAGATCGAGATGCAATAGCTTAGGAATTTTAACTTATGGATTTTCAATGCCAAGTCGTGAATCCCAAAATAGGAGAGGGGCTCTTCTTTTATAAGCATTCTCCGGGCGAATCCAGATTATGGGATGAATGTGGGATACATAATAGGACTTGAGAATTTGATCTCATATGTGAGGTGGACGCAAATGGGTAGAGGAGAAAGCATAAATGAATAATGTAAATGCTTATACATGTATTTGTGAAAATAGATAAATGATATTATTATTAAATATATAGGTGATAAAATAATACTATTATTAAATGATAAATGGAATATGAGATAATAATAATATAAATAATGGGCAAATGATAATATAAATGTTATTGATTATATATAATAATATTAATGAATTAATGATGGATAAATGATAAATAATAATAATATTAAGGATAATATCAATAATGGATAATATTGATGATAAATTATAATAGATGGAATAATGCATGAAAAATACAGTGGATCCACCCGAGCTTAGGATGACAAATTTTATGTGTCTACAGTTCTAGATCTGTATTGATTAGCTTTATGACTAAAACTATAACATATGTGACAATAACCATGAAATGACTTGTTCATCATTCTCATAAGCAATCCATTCACTCCATTTACAAACGGTCTATAACTCCTATTCATAACTTGATTTTTGCAATTAGTAGCAGTGTGTCCAAAACTCTTAGAATTAAAGCATTGAGTATTTTGATTTATTTTGTGCCTTCACTCTATAGCCTTATGTTCAAAACTTTTGCAATGAAAACAATAACCATTGAATGATGGGTACCTTTGAGTATTTGGTTGACGGACTAGAGGTCTACTTGTAGTAGGTACTTAATTCTTGTTTGTACCTTCAAGATTCTTTTTGGCTTCCACCTTCATTTCTTTGCCATGCCTTTGTCATTCTGATTTGAACATTCACTGGATTGAAAATATCCTTCTTTGTCTTTATGATATTTTTGTATGGTCAATAGTTTATCTAATAATGCTCTACTTTCAATAATTTTTGCCTATTCAGCTTCATATTTTATTGTTTCACCTTCCCATATTCTTCTATCTTTTGATTGAATCCTTTAGACTTTCTTCCACTTTCTTGCTTTATTCAATTTGTAGTTGCAAACAATAGTCTCATTTTCTTATTTCAACTCTTTGTTAACTTCTCATTGACTTGCTTTGAACTTCCAGATTTTATCTCTCAGTTTGTTGACACATTCATTTGCTTCCTTGATATTCTCTTTCAATTCTTCATTCTTAGATTCTACACTCTTCAAATCTTCAAGGGCTATCCTAAACTCTTCATCTAAATAGTATTCTCATGCCATATCCATAGGTTTCATCTGTTCAAATAACCAAGATCTCCCTTAAGCAATTAAGCTAGCAACAAGCGACCAAGCTCTGATACCAATTGTTAAACACACCATAATACTGAGAGGGGGAGTGAATCAGTATTCCCTTTTAGAGATTATAACTAAACTTCTAAAACTTAACTTATTATTAATTAATCTTAGCATAAAAGAAATGCATGTAACATAATTGAAATACAAGAGATACACAACCATAAGAGAGACACCAATTTTTTTATACATGGAAAACCCAAATGGGAAAAACCACGAAGAGGGTTAACTCTCAAGATAATATAACTAGTTATATGAGATACAAGGGTGACTATTAGAGGAATTACTATGTGAAGGGCTCATTGCATGGAATACAATAGCTTACGACCGAAAGGCTCATTATCAAGAGATAGAGACAAAAATGAACTGTGAAAATTGCATCTACATATACATAGGTTCGGTTCTTGATAAGCTCAGATATCTAAACTGATAGACTTACAAAGCACTAAGAGGGGGGAGAATCAGTGATAGCAAAAACAATACCACTTCAAACACAGATCGGTAAAAGTAATTAACCAGATTACTTAAAACTATGCATGCAATCCAAAATTATATTAAAGCATCCACAACAAGTAAAACATCCACTATAACACAAGTGTTTATACATGGAAAACCCAATTAGGAAAAACCACGGTGAGATGGGACTCACAAGTTAACTATCTGTAGTAATAGGTAACTGGCCAATTAAGATCTACAAAGTGCTTTGCTAGGAGTGAATCCTGTTAAAGATCCCAAAGCTTTGTTAGGAGCTATAACCTATTAAAGGTAGTACCCTATTAGGAGTAACCTCGATAGAGGATTTCAAACCCAAACTAATGGATCACCTAGTTAGAGGATTTGTACAATGAAGCTTGTTAGAACTTATACAGTTAGGGGATTTAACTATCGTAGTGATTAGAAAATAACAGGTGGTGTCATCTAGAAATAGCACATCTTGCTTGTATAGATCCTCTTCTGCTCACTCAATACTGCAACACCGACATACTCTGCAACTCCTTTAGTAAATCGCATCAACTTATCACTTGTATCTCGCATCATAAAAATAGTTCATCACAATGTCATTATACAGACATTAGATTTTATATTGGCTCAGAAACCTAATCACAATTTCCTAGGTACAGTGTATCTAGACAATATTTCATAACACATCATAGATTACCATCAAATCTATCGAATAGGGATAACTCATCATGATCAGTGATAACTCATCACACAATCAATGAAACTGGTTGGAACACCGATACCAGTTAAGAGTTAACCTCTTCCAACTCATAGACCGATTGTCCTCCATTTGCCTCTTTGATGATCTCCGCAATATCTCCAAGTTGGTGTCATGTCATTCCTGCATATACCGGTTGTCTACATGTACCAGTTAGACACCTTCAAAACCGATTGGCCTTCTCTATACAAATGATACTGGTTTGCAATACAAAGACTTAGGAGTAGTACAGGTTTATCTTAACTAAGATGAATATGATAATGTGAACATATGTGTGTATAAATGTGCCATCAATGAAAACACATAAAGTCATCCATTACAAAAATCATCATCAATATTGTTGGTGCCCAAAACCACATATTGGAAAACCAAAGACTTGCCTAATCCTTAGTTGATCCAATCAGCCTTGGCCAATGAACGGGGATGGTCAAAGACCAAATCCCTCTGCACTTTAGGCTCCACTAAACCCAGGTGGGTGTACCTTATACTCTCAAGCACAAAAGAGGTTTTTTTTAAGTGAATTCAAACTATGGGAATTAGCAATTGCAAGGATGGTAAAAGGTTTTCCAACAACTATGCTAACATAAGTGGTTTTTATTGAATACCTTTAAAACTGATAAAATAAGTGTGAGTATAGTTGTATTATGCAAAATATTACTGTTAGGACTTTAAGCAATTATGAAAAGGAGAAGTACTTATAGAAATTAGAAGATTTGTTTCTTTGATAAGGACCTAATGCATACAAACTTATTCAGCAAAGATTAATAACTGACTAGTGCCATTATCTGACAGTTAATGAATAACTTTGTGGACAAGAATCACTATTAACTCAAGAGACAGTTATGAGACCATCACTATGAAGGTTTCATTATGTGTTGCAAGAACAATAAAAACCCAATTTTACATTTGATACAACATCATGTGATGGCACATCACAACAAACCCAAAATATTTATCAAGAGGACACATGATTTCATCAAACACAAAATTACACACAACGATCTAAAGATAAAAACATGAAATCTTGTATATTAACTTCTAGAATAAGAATGTACACAAAAACTGCACTTACAAGTACTTCAATAAATTCAGTTTGCATAGAATAAACTTCTTATTCCTACTAGACCTTTCGAAAACATAACACTTGCAGCCTGGCTAGCGGCAAAATTATATATTGCCACCTCATGATACAAAAATGACTCACTACATATATGTGAGCCAAAATATTTAAATGAAAGGACACACCCTTTCATCTTGCTAAACTAAACTTAACTAAAACCTAACACCTAATAGCTTAACTGCTAGACACAAAATATAATAAAAAATCAATTCTGGTCATAAAATATTGTGTCACACTTTTGTATGTGCTCCAAATACTTGTTGTCCTTGTGAGTGCTTGTGTTGAACACAGTATCTCTGACAGTGACCTCCGTGGTAACCAATCTATCCATCTACTCACTTGTACCCTTCATATCCAAAACATCTACCTGGGCAACATCAACGGATGTGTTAAATACATTCTGGCATTCTGCAATCAAAATCCCTTTGTCCTTTAACTGTTCTGCATTATCCACAATATCTAGTAAACCATACCTAACAATTTCTTTGCAATCTGTACATTCCTATTTAATGTCCACACCAAACTCTTTATGTTTATTC
Organism: Cryptomeria japonica; assembly: GCF_030272615.1. Taxonomy (NCBI): domain Eukaryota; kingdom Viridiplantae; phylum Streptophyta; class Pinopsida; order Cupressales; family Cupressaceae; genus Cryptomeria; species Cryptomeria japonica. The sequence goes on from NC_081409.1 coordinate 486,728,493, forward strand.
AACCTTCTATGGATCTTCTCAACCACTTTCTCATTGGCACTCTTATCTTTCAACAATGCCTTTAGCCTGTTCAAAGTTCTTTTATGAGAAGCCATTTTGTCTAGAATTCTCTAAGAACTTCCAATAAATGTTCAAACCTATTTGTTAACAAAACACAAGCAGCATCTACCCTGGCAATCCTGATTTGCCTCTTTAACTTAGTGTTTTCTTTCATCTGGTCTTCATATTTCTTCTTCCATTAAACACTAGTATCAGCTATCTGTAGAACTTCATGACCACAACTTCTCAACAAGTCTTCATATAAACTCTTATATTTTCTACCTTCTTTTACCACCCACTGCATTTGGGCCTTATTCAATTTTGTAATGTCAATCCCCAAATCTATTGTGACAATTGGATTAACCTCTCCCACTTTCAGCTTCACAATGTGTCCAAATGCCTTATCTACAGCTATGATCTTGGGTCTCTTATTTAGAGGGTATAGGGCCCAAAGAAATATTTCCTCTTCATCTGGATCATACCTTGATCCAATAAATATATCATCAACACCCTATATGTCCAATTTTGCATCCTTTCTATTAGAATGCAACAAGCTGTCAAAAATAAAAGAAGCACTTAAGTCCCATCTTGGGAACAAAATGATGCCTGCCTCATTGCAAAGTTGTCTCCCTCTCTGTGGTGTCATTGTGGACACTTCTGCATCAATATCTTCTTTTAATTTTTTAAGCACCTTTGGTTCATTTTCTAGAGTAACATTTGGATGTTCTCCCTCAACTTTTTCCCTTTATAATGGTACAAAAATGACTTGAACTCCTTTGACTGTACAAAAACCTCATCTGCAACAAAAGTTGCATGTTCTTCAAGTCATACATCTACATTGGCATTTATCCTCACCATGATTTTCTCCTGGCTCTCTGCTACTTCTAATTCAGGTACACGGAGGGTTGATACAACTACATTCTCATCAAACCCACTCTTAGAATCTCCTTGTTCTCTTAATTCCTGAAGTCTCTTCTTCCGCTCTTCTAATTTTTGGTTTAATTCTTCTAAAAGTGCAACAGCCTCATCTCGTTCCCTATTTCTAAATAAATCTTTAGCCTCCATGGGTATATGCAGATACTCTCCTAGATTCGAGCTCTTCTTGTAGTGGTGGATATACCCCTCTGGATCATAATTTTTCCAATCCTGGTGTCTAAACAAATTCTACTCTACTAGCTTCTTTTCTATCATCTCATAAGCCTTGGTAGATACAATGATGAAGTCTCCAAAATGCAAAGTGCTAGGCATAAATGTCTTCTTGTGTGCACCACCCAAATGCTTTGCATTTGACATACTAAGTTTCCTAACAATCTCTAAATAGGAAATACTGTCAGGAACTAATATAGGCAACATATACGGAACACCCTCAAAACCATAAACCCTAAAAAAGTTGAAATTCTGACATACAAACCAGTCACCCCAATTGTGGCTAACCTTGGTATCTCCAAAAGCATGGGGTCTCAAGAATCTCTTAATCTCAGGTGATATAGACCCATCACATTCCACTTCAAACAATTTGTATAAAGGCTTAACAAAATACTCTTCAAACAACACATAATGTGATTTGACAAACCTCGAGTCCCACAAGGATACCCATAATTGAACTAGTTGGTCATGTCCATCTTTGTTCCTAGGAGTCACCCTTAATTCCTCTGGCCACAAACCCTTTATCTACCCATGAAACAAAACCATATGCATTAGCAATGAGTAAAATTTAAAAGTAGGGTTAGGTTCCATCTGCAAACTCAAGAACCCTTCATGCAGCTTCTCTGCCAAGTAAGTTACATAATCAAACGAACGTGGTTCATGCATTTGAATATTTGTAGCCAACACCAATGGGCCTATCCTTGTAACATCAAGCACTTCTTCCTCGTAGACTTGGCCGCATGCCCAGTACGTGTATTGCAAGTATTGTCTGAATAGAGTAATTTTGAAAGGAGGACCATCCTACTCTATGAGTCATCCTTTCTCCTTCTTATGAATCGCTAACCTCCACACTGTGTGAGTGGTGTCCATTTGGGTATACTCTTCTTCCAAGTCTATAAAATAGAGGGGCATGTAAGGCTCATAAGACATACCAAAAATCTTCTAAATAGTCCTGACAGATATCCAGATGAACGGATCCCCATTGGGCAATTAAATGTACCTTTTTTCTTTGTTGTACTTTTTGGTAAGAAATTCCAATAATTAGAGATTCGAAAAAACATTTGGGACCACCAGTCTGCCCAAATTTATCATCCAAGGGTTCGACATTGGCATCTCCTTGTTCTGCCCTAGGTAATAATATAGAAACAATTTGTGGCCTCTTATGGTTGTCTAGATATCTCCAACCTCTTTATACTTGTCTTCTAGTTGATCCTTTAGTGGTAAATAGGCTTTAGACCTCCTTGACTTAGCACCAGATGACTCCATTTGGTCAATCATGTCCTGGTTTAGTTTTCGCTTTTGCACACCCTCTAGAGACTTCATCTTTTTTGATTTAGTAGACTGTGTGTCTGAAATCTCTATGACCTTTCTTTCCCTTTTGAGCCATAAGCCTCCATGAATTAATGCTTGAACTTTCAAATTACCCGCGCTTCTTGCCTACAACTTCAATGCTGATGGCTGAAAACACCGTGAATAATCCTGGCATGAAAACCCTCTCTTTATGTTGGATATGCCATGGCTAGAGTCTATAACAATCATAAACTCATTAGATTTGCTTCATGTGGATCCAATATTCTCAGTCATGAGCATTAAATAATGGTTGTCACATTAGATATTCCAACAGCTAATTGGTGTAACCCTACCCAATAATTCAATTAGTTGGCGCCACCCGCATTTTGCATTCCTTCAATTATCTTTTTGTCTTTCTGATCAGCATAGGTCACTCTGACCAGTCCATCGGATCTTGCCCCTAGCCATTTCCCTTTCTTCCTCAAGGATTGGTTTATCCTGATGGATCCTTCTTTCCTTTCTATTAGTCAGTTTTGGTTTATGTTAAACCAAGGTATGTCTCTCTGATGAAACCTTGTTCTGTTTATCCCTCCAATCGCTCCATCGGGCTTCAGAATAAATAACTTAATACCTCATTTGATGGTCTCATGACATCTAACTTTCTTTCTGATCGGCGTAACCTTCCCCAATTGCTTCATCAGGCATTGGCGTAGCATATTTTCCTTGCTTCTGATGGTTATAGCTTCCCCGATGGATCTTCCTTCTGTCCCTCTGTGGCATTCTTCCCATTGGGCATCAGCACAACTCTGAAAATATTTCTCTGATAATGTAAGTTACCCCAATGAGTCTTTTATTTCAATCTGCACCTTACTCTCCTTATCGGGTTGCTTCGTTCTATCGGCGTAGGTTTTCTCGATGTAACCTCTTCATTTGTGATGATCTCATCTCCCTCATCGAGTATCAAAACACAACTTCTCAATAATGTATGTTATCTTGATGGGATAGCTCCCCTTTTTGCTTGGTACCGCTTGATCGGAGAAAGTCTCTCCAATAGTGTCGCCTTCTCCACTTAGTCTATTGGGTATCAGGGTAACATAAATTAGGACCTCTTGATGACCCGATGACATTGCTATGAATACATCGCTCCATCTATTTTCAGCAAGAGTTCCATCGATAACCCCATCAAGTATTGAGATAACATTTTTCCTCGTTCCCGATAGTGTATGTTACTCCGATGACTCTGACTTCTTATCATATTATCATTGTAACTCTCCCCGATGGATTACCACTCAGTCGCACTTCTTCCTATCGCTCACACTTTTAGGAAACACCATTGGCATGAGTTACTATGATCAACACACTCCATCCTCCTTGGGCGATCTCATCAGGGTGACTTATGTTGATAAGCAAAATTTTGCATTTTGTACAAAAGAAGCCTTTCTCCATGGATGCAACTTTTAATAGACTTACTAAAAGGTTTCTCCCACACCATTGACATCTCTAAACATGTTCACAACCCTGGTCTATGTTGATCTTCCAAAAGTTCTCTTGCAATGAAAATAATTGTTAAGATGAGGATTACCAGAATGCCATCACACTCAACATTTCCCTTGAATATGCCCAAGTGATGCCTTTTCATGAAGACATTGCAACATATCACTTGCACATACAATCCAGCAGTAAATGCTCTTATATGCAAAAGGCATCCATATATAGCACAGAAATATTTTTTTTAAATATGTGCTAATAGTGGCTCTTTCTAGGGATGTATGTTCTTTTTAAGGACATAGCAAGATCTCAACTATCTCTGGAAAGCAGACCAAAATAGAAAATTGAAAACACATAACAGAAAACAAAAAAAAACTATATTATTATGATACAAAAAATACTCCCTGGTTATCAAGAGAAAAAATGCTTGAGGTATTGAGCATGGACTAGAAATTCCAGCACTCCACCATTAGTATCCTGCAAGTAATATGAGTTTTCTCCACTTTTTTCCAAGATGATATAGGTTCCTATCCAAAGTGCATCAAATTTTCCATGTTTTCCTTGTCTTGGTCCCTGACATTCCATTTAAGTACCCATTCTCCTTCTTCAAATGTTTTGTCACAAGCCTTTTTATCATGTAAAGTGTTAACCATATGTTGCCTCTGAATGTTTCTTTCCTAAGCCTCTCCTATACTCATCCAACTCAACCAACTGCATCAACCTGTTCCCCATGAATTCTACTTCCTTTGAACACTCCTCTGTAACAAACTTATAAACTAGAAGAAAATTATTCAAGGGTAATCTTGCTTCTTTGCCATATACAAGCTCATATGGAGCAAATCCTATGGACTTCTTGACTGTTACTCTGTCAGCCCATACTACTAGGTTCAGTTTTGAATCCCAAGCTCTTTTATTATCACCCAACATCCTTTTAATAATATTCAACAACTTCTTATTGCTTGATTTTGTTTGTCCATTTTGTTGGGGATTGTAGGGTGATGAATAGGAAAAAGTGATGCCATAATTTTCATAGAAATCAAAGAACTCCTTGGATCCAAAACACATCCCATTGTCCACCACAATCTTTTGAGGTACTCCAAATTTGGTCAGAATGTTTTCCAAGAGAAACTTTGTCACAACTTTGCTTGTAGCCTGTCTTGTGGGAATGGCTTCAACCCACTTAGTGAAATAATCAGTAGCCACCAAAATCCATTTATGCCCACCACTAGATTTGTTTTCTATTTCCCCTATGAAGTCAATACCCCACATTTGGAATGGTTCCTCTTTATGCATGGGTCTGAGGAGAATAGCTCCATTCTACTTAAGCTTCCTTGAAATTTTTTGACATGCTTCACATTTTCTGATATAAGCATGACAATCCTTGAAAACTTGGGGCCAATAATAACCAGCATTAGGAATTTTATGAGCAGTGGTTTTGGCTAAGAAATGGCCTCCACATACACCTTCATGTAAGTCTTTTAAAATAGTAGATGCTTGATACTCATATAGACACAATAAAAGAATACCATCTCTATTTTTCCAGTATAAATCTCCTTTAAGTAATACATACCTAGATGTTTGAATCTTTAAAGTTCTTTTCTGACTATCATTTAGACTATCGGGACACTTCATATATTTCAAGTAATAAACAATATTTGTATAGCAAGGACACCTTTCAATGCTTATTTGTGCATCTTCCAACTCTATTTGATTTACCTATGCTGCTTCAAGATTGGATTATGCCATCAATTTTGCTAAACCTTGACCTCTCACGAACTTTGTGATCTGTATATCAATATTGAATTCTTGGATATAGTTTATCCATCTGCATCTCCTTCCAGTAGTCTCTGATTGTCTAAAGATGTCTTTAACAGCAGCATTTGGATATATGTAATGACAGTGGCACCAACTAGATAGGGTCTGAAAGATTTAATAGCTTTCACAAGAGCATAAGCCTATTTTCATTTAAATCATAGTTCAACTCAAATGCTTGCAACATTTTGCTAAAGAATGTCACTAGTTGTTCATGGCCCTCATCATTCTTTTGTAACATGACAACAACAATAGTATGGAATGAAGCAAATGAAAACACTTGGAAAGGCTTAGAGAAATCAAGGGACTTTAATACAGGGGCTTCCTTGATGGCTCTTTTGATATTTATAAAAGCTTCAAGAGCTTCATTAGTCCACTTTATTTCAGCACCCCTTTTCAACATTTTAGCAATAGGTTTTACAATTTCAAAAAAGTTTGAAACAAATCTTCTTATTGATTTGACTGTGTAGACACCTAAAATTGTCATGTCTAATTAAATAAATATCTTTATTTATTTAATTACTTTAGCCTAATTCTTCTATTAATTAAATAAATCTTTATTTATTTAATTAATTCATTTATCCTCTTCTAGCCTTATTTCTTATTTAAATAAATACATTTATTTATTTAAATTATCATTTTCCTAAATTAAATAAATGTCTTATTTATTTAATTAATCTCACTCCTTCTATTAATTAAATAAATCTTTATTTATTTAATTAATTCATTAACCTTTTCTACCCATGACACATGTCATTCATCTCTTAATTCATACACTACCTACCCCTTTCATTTTTTTATTATTTCTTTTACCTACCCTCTAATCATAGCCGACCTCCTTTTACACCTCTCAATCTTATCCCTCCATTTCATATAGTGTCTTCTATATAAGAAGATACTTCCTTCATTATCAAACCCTAATAAATTTTATGCACTTGACTACACTACGATCCTACTTGCAACCACATTCCGTTCTTTGTTGAGCTCTTGTGCACATAAAATCTGAGAGCAAATATATCAAACAAGATCAATGGAGATAGGAAGAATCGAGATCCAAACCCTATTGGACATGTGATGGTATAATCTTTGTGATTTCATTTGATTTGCATTGTCTTAGATAATCTTCATATGTTATGGTGGATCTTTGTTGTTGTTAGGCTAGGGTTTTGTGGTTGAATTCATTTAGCCTTTCAATATCATTATTATTGTTATCCATTTTCACCATATACATTTTGGCACGCCTGGTGGGACTCTTGTCCCTTTTTGCATTTAACATCCTTGTTGCAGATTTTGTATTTTGAAGTTGCAGATCTGACGTTTTCGACAGCATTTTGATATTCTTGCGTCTGCGTACTTTCGGATCGCATTTTTGATTTTCTGGCACGTCTGTGACATCTAGAATCGCGTCTGTGTTATTGGCAGTATTTTATTTTTTGCAGGTTCAAGAAATTGTGTTTGCATTCGTCAGTCACGTTTGCAATGTTTTTAGCCGTGTCTGTGTCCGGAGGTCGCGTCTGAGTTCAAAAGCCACGTCTGTGTCTCACAGAACCACGTCTACATCACGAAGTCGCATCTCTGTCGAGGGTAATCACGTCTATGTGCACCGATTTCAAATTTTGAGTTATTGATTTAGTCTTGGGTTTTTGCATTTAGGGTTTCAGATCTGGTTTATTTTGAGCTAACGTTTTCAGATCTAGCTAACGAAATTGGTGCAGCTTGTCTTGGAAGCAAAATCATTTAGTTGAAGGCCCCTATTTTCACAAAGACTTTTGGATCTAAAATTTACCTAACTTGTGTGCTTGCAAGAAGGGGTGATTTTTTCAAACAATCCAAACTACTAACAACTCTTTGTTGCAGGTCCTTGGCAAGGGTTTTTGGATTTTTATTGTGTGCCTTGTTTTCATTGACTAGCAAACACTTCAATTGGTGCACTAAAATTGAATCATTGTCTTTTGTGTCTTGAGAAATAGGCTCTTTTTGTTTAATCTTTAGAGGGCCTATCTTCCCATGTGGTCATTAGGACTACTAGTGAGAAGAGAACGACCCAAGTGGTAGCAAGGAAAACCCACCTCTTCCGAACCACTATAAACAACTGTATTCATGGTGAAAACTATGGATAACATGTGTTGATTAGTTCATACCGACACTATGTCTCCCCATAAACCCATTTGATCAAATTTATTTGATCATTTGTAGGGCGTAACCCCTACCGGCTGGGAGCCTTCTGTATTTACAGAGCTGAAAGTGCCGCATGTATGGCCACACAAGCGGCTGCCCTTACTAGCACCTTTTTGTTTTAGAGGCCCAAATCCTTCTAGTTGTTGGGGCAGGAGGTCGGACCTCTAGTAGCAGCCCACACACATATGGTTCTTAGTAGAGATACAAAGTTTGCCACAGGGAGTTTTCGTGGGGACTGATGCTTGGCTGACCCAAGAAGTGAGTGCCGAGGGTGGAGCCAGTGAGGTCAAGCATCTAAGTATCCGCTCTGAATAGCGTAGCCTCAGGGGTAAAACCCCATGTGGGATCAACAACTATTGTCTTGGCCAGCCATAAGACTTGTGCTTGACTTATTTTAAACATTCAAACATTCAAGACCAAACAACAAAACATTGTGTCTTTTGTGTCTTCAAGTGTATGCAAAACAATTTTACATCAAACAACACACTTTTCTTGGAGTCATTTTGAGTCTAGACACTTGCAAACATTGGGTCTTCATCAACACTGTGTCCTCTTGTCACGAAAAATAGTCAAACAGTCAGATTTGGTCACAACAAAACAACTTCACAGATTGGAAAAAATTGCACAAATTTTGCAGAAACACATCTGTGTCTGACATAATAGTGTCTATGTTGTATAACCGTGTCTGTGAAGGGTAGAAACGCATCTGTGTTTCCAAGAATCAAGAGTGTATTTTACAAAAATATCAGAAGTGTGTCTATGTTAAATAGAACCATGTCTGTGTCAGGAAATCACGTCTGTGAAGTATACAGGCGCGTCTGTGTTCAGAATTGAAAAACTTTTATAGTCTAGCAAACAAACACAGTTAGTTTCAGAATTCTTGAACTTCCTAGGTCATTTCTCCAGGGTTCATCTAGCATTCAACCTATCTTTGGGTCTCACATAGTCCATCATTGCTTCACACCTCACATTACATTCACATTTGTCTAAACTTGAGTCAAAAGGTCACTTGCTTGTCCTCATCATACTTTGTCAGCACACTACATACAACAACATTTTGCTAAGTGGTCCCTCATCAAGGTCTATCACCTTTGGGTCTCATTTGGTCTTACTTAGAGTCAAGGTCAACTTACCTCATCAAGAGAAACTATCCTCTCTTTGGAAGTCACACCTACTCTACTACATACATACTTGGTCTTACACTTTGGACATTGCAAGTACACTTCAGATTCATTTACATTCCATCCAACTCTTGGTCTTTCATATCTTTCCATTTTCATCTAGTCTCACACATCTTGGTAAATACCTAGTTCATGGTTGAAACCCATCTTGAAAAATCTAGGAGAGATACTAAAGAGGCTCAAGAGTCCACAAACATGAGTTCTTATGAGTATGACAATGATATCTTTTTCAATTCTGATCATACTACATTACCTGACATGGATGCCTATAGAAACATTCCAAATGTTGTGAACATTGACACCACAAACAACAATGCTACACATAATGACAATATGGACAACTTTTCTATACATTCAGCAGATGTGGAAGAATCCATTATGAATCCCCATTTCAATCGACTGGTTGAGGAAATAATGAGGAGGGATAGACAATACTTCTTACAAATGATGGCACAAAGTGGAGACAAGATACCTCATGATTTTGACATGTCTCAAATAATGGAACATAGGCCCTTTCAACAACCTCACTCTAAAATGGACCAAAGGAGCCCTAATAGTGGAGGAAATAGAGGACCACATATGGTACCTGAATCACCATCATCTTTGTTTCAAAAACCAGAGGTCCCACATACACATGGTCAAGCATATGATACTCACCTTCGCAGACCATTATGGAAGTCTTATACAGAAAGATATGCTCAATCACATACCAATGCTAAGGATCAACCACCAAAGCAATTGGATATTCAAAGGCCTGCTCAAAATTTGGACACAAGGAAACCCCGTGTCAAATTTGGGGGCAACACATTAGAACATGACATGCCTGTGGAGTATGGTATACATGGACAAAATAGATATGGTGTTCCTCAACATGAATCTATACCAAGTGGTCCTTATATGAAGCATCATTATAGACCTCCTCCATATGAACATGTGTATGATCAATATCATCCATATATGCAACATGCTCCTCCTCCATTGGTGCCTCAAGCATGGGGTATGGTCCAAGAAGTCGATCTCCACCTAAGAGCAATTTGGAGCAACAAATTAGGGATTTACAAAAGAAAATGGAGGACATAAATACACCGAAGCCAACATAGACAATGAGAGACATATGTCCTTATCCATTTGACAAGAGCATTCCAATGCCTCCTTTTCCTACACACTTTGTGATGCCTAAATTTGATAAGTATAGAGGAAAAAGGGATCCTAAGGCACACATCAGACAGTTTTTCACAGCTTGCATTGAGGTAGCAGCAGAAGAGACATATTTGATGAGATTATTCCCACAAAGCTTAGATGATCAAGCTATGGAATGGTTCTCCCAACTCCCACCTAGTATTAGGTCATGGGGTGATCTAGCAGAGGCATTTATTCAACATTTCTCCTACAACATAGAGATAGACATATCAGTCACTACTTTGTGCAACACTAAGCAAAGGGATGGAGAATCTTTTGCATCATTTTTACAAGATGGAGAAATCTAGCTAGTAGATGCTCTTGTGAAATTCCACAAAAACAAATGGTAGAGATGTTCACCCAGAATGTTAACAAAGACATTGTCTATGATCTAAGGAAAGCTTGTTTGTCCACCTTCAAGGATGTTATTGAAAAAGGCTTAGCAATAGAGAAGGTCCTAATTGAACAAGGAGTCATTAAGATATTTAAGGAAAACAAAGATGACTTTAAGGGAAAAGACAAGCCGAGATTTTGGAATAGAAACAAGAACACAGTCAATGATGGTGTTGTTGATGCCAACACAGTGCGACCCAAATTCATTTTTTCTGGATCAAGTTCTACAAACAATCAAGTGAATACTCAAACAACTTCTAGATCACAAAGGAAGTACACTCCATTGGGAGAACCACTTGAGTTAGTTTTCAAAAAGCTAGTGGCAAACAAGGTAATCACAGTTACAGATTTTCCTCCATATCAACTGAAGGTTAAACCAAATTGGTGGAATGATGATGAATATTGTGAATTTCATAAGAGCAAGGGACATAAAATAGGAAATTGTCATTGACTGAAGAACATCATACAAGATCTCATTGATAGAGGTGACATTGAGATTGAGGGACACTCATCCAATCAAGAACATAAGATGTTTAAGGAACCATTCCCAAAACATGACAAGAGAAAAGCTAAAGCCAGAGATGACCAAACCAACTATACTAGAGCAACCTATAACTATGATTCAACCATCAATCACATCTCGATGGACAATTATGTCTCTACCATTATCATCAAGGACAAAAACCCTGAGAATTCTACCCGGAGACCCAAGATTGTCCTAAAAGGTGTCGGATCTTCTTTGGAACCTACCTCTGAATGTCATGTTACAACTCGTCGAGGTAAATTCACTTTGCAAGGTGCTCCAACCAAAAACACCACTTCCTCATCAACCAAACCTAGGTATGACCTTGTAGAACAGTTAGGGAAGACACCCGCACTCATCTCCATCCTTGAACTTTTGCGCATATCCCCCGCACATAAAGCTATTCTTGACAAAACCTTGAGAGACACTGCCATTCCTACTGATTTGAACGTGGACCAGTTTCAAGCCATGGTGGGATACTTTTCCATTCCACACTCCCTTACATTCATAGAAGCTGATGATGCCTCCGTAAGTCAGCCACATAATGCACCATTACACATTGAGGCCTTCATACACAAACGTCAAATAAAATGAGTCCTGATAGATGGAGGAGTAGGTCTAAACATTTGTACATTGAGCACAATTAAACAATTGGGATATTCTGACAAAACTGTGAATTCTACAAATCAAATCACCATCAAGGCATATGCTGATGAAGAGCGTTCATCCAAGGGCACAATCACCTTACCTCTCAGAGTTGGGCCAGTTACGAAGGATGTGGTTTGTCAAGTTTTGGATCTAGATCTCACTTATAACATATTGCTAGGACGTCCTTGGATTCATGAAATGAGGGCAGTCCCATCCACATATCACCAATGCATTAAGTTTCCTCACAATGGAGTGGAAGTAATAGTTAACGGTGATCCTAATCCATTCATATACTGCAATAATCTTAGATCAAAAACTGAGACCATCATTCCTAGTAATCGTGAAGTTGTTCCTTCTTCAGCATACATTGATCCTAAGTCATTAAAACCTTCAACATCAAAACAAGGTGAGCTTAAAGGCAAGTTTCAGCACAAGGGCATGGGGGAATACACTTTAAATCAGACCATGTACTTACGACAAGTCATGAGTTCCCCAAAAGAATATGGAAGACCACATCCTAACAAGCAAGTATCCATCATGGTACTCAAATGGAACCCTACTACCTTTCAAAGATGGGGTGAACTGGAAGAGGAAGACTTATACAAAATGCTTTACAAAGACATTGAAAATGACACACAAGATCACATTAGTCTACCATGTGAGAAATATGGCAAAGGCTTCAAGATTCTAAAAAAATTCGGGTATGATGGAAAAAGCCCTCTGGGGTTATGAAAGGAAGGCATCATTGACCCTTTACAACCTGAATTGACTTTCAAAAAGGAACGCTCGAAGGGACATGGTTTCTTGACTTCCAAGGTCCACACTCAAAGGATAGAAGAAGCCTTACAAATCAAAGCTGCCAAAATTCAACAAGAGGATCGCTATTCCACAAACTCCAACGAATGGGAATGGGGTTCAGACAAGTCTTCTAGTGACTACGAGCTCATCGAGATATTCAGAGAACCAGATGAACCCACAGAAGAAGAGGAATTTTATAAAAGATTCAAAGTTGGTCAAGAAACAACCCATGAGGATTCCACACAGTCCTTGTCTCAAGGTCCTAGGTTGAAATCACATAGGATGAGAACACCTGTCCCAGAATGCGCTACTAGTGATGATAATTTGGATTCGTTCACAATCGAGACTGATGAGGAGAGTACCATCGATGACCTCGATAATTACCTTGACATACTCGAATATAACTGCATCTTCACTCTTAGCCCCGCTAACCTCGAAGACATTAACGACCTTCCCCTTGTTCACCACCAACTCATTGACTGGGATCATAAAGGACCTGCATAGTTTGACACATTCCAAAATGATGAAGCTTTTATTGACTATCTTGGCATATGAGATGATCTTACCCCTGGGGACCATAAAGTGGGATACACTATAGAACTCAATAGCGTGGCATATTTTGGTGAGGATGTCGGACCTTCCAATCACAAAAATGTGAAAATAAGAACAAACCAAGGGTCTTATGGCGAAAACCACACTGTGGCGCTGTCTGACCCCAAAAAAGTAAAAAGAAAGGACGTATCTAAGGGCAAAAACCTCTCTGAGGCACCCAAAGATGGAAGGCTCGACATTCTCCTAGCATCGTATGAGGAAAAGTTGGCCATGTTGGTAGAGGACTCTATCAGAACAAACATTGGTACAAAAGAGGTTCCACACAACATATTCCTGACTCAATCATTGACAGAGTCAGAAAGGTCAAAATTCATAAGTTTCTTCAAAGAATGACAAATCAACTTTGCATGGTCATACACTGATATGCCTGGATTAGATCTAGATTTGGTAATGCATCATTTGACAGTTAAACCAGGGGCAAAACTAGTGAAACAGAAATTAAGAAAGATGCATCCACAAGTCGCATTACTAGTCAAAGTAGAACTTGAGAAATTATTGGATGTTGGATTCATACGCTCAATTGATTATCTTGAATGGATCTCCAACTTAGTGCCTGTCAGTAAACCATATCGCAGCATCAGAATTTGTACAGATTTCAGAGACATCAACAAAGCTTGTCCAGAGGATGACTTCCCATTACCAAATATTGACTTGATTGTTGATCTCACAACAAGTCATGAAATGTTATCATTGATGGATGGATTCTCTAGCTATAATCAAATAAAGATCGTACCTGAGGATCAACACCAAACATCAGTCACTTGTCCTTGGGGAACTTTCTGCTGGAATGTCATGCCCTTCGAGCTAAAGAATGCAGGTACTACATATCAAAGAGCCATGACTACTATCTTTCATGATCTCATGCACGTAACCATGGAAGATTATGTCGATAACCTCTTGGGCAAATCAGTAGACAGAAATACACATTTGGACATACTTTCAGTAGTCTTTGATCGGTTGGAAAAATACAAAGTAAGATTAAACCCCAAGAAATTTGTCTTTGGAGTAACCTCCAGGAAGCTCCTAGGATTCATTGTATCCAAAAGGGGAATCAAAGCTGATCCAGCAAAAGTCAAAGCCATCTTGGAGATGCAACCACCAAGAAATATCAGTCAACTTTGATCTTTACAAGGCAGACTCCAGTCCATATGAAGATTCATAGCACAACTTGTAGATCAATGTAATCCTTTTCAGCACTTGCTACATAAAAACATCAAATTCAAATGGGATGATAATTGTCAATAGGCTTTCCAAACACTCAAAGATTATCTTCTGAATCCACCAGTTCTGATGCCACCAGTTCTAGATCAGCCTCTATTACTATACATATCAGCTACTCCAACAGCACTGGGGGCACTCTTAGCACAACAAATTGCTGAGGGCAAAGAAAAAGAAGTATACTATATCAGTCGCACATTGGTGGGATATGAGCTAAACTACACACCAATTGAGCGTGCATGTCTCGTCGTGGTCTTTGCTTCATAGAAATTATGATATTACATGCTCACTCATAAGACTAAGTTGGTTGCAAGGATAGATCTGTTGAAATACCTTCTCAATAAAGCAACACTTACTGGGCGACTAGCCAAATGGGTAATGATCCTGAGTGAATTTGACATTGAGTATGTGGACAGAAAAGCAATAAAAGGACAAGCCATCGCATATCAATTAGCAGATGCTCCCATGATAGATGATATTCCTCTAAGTTCAGAATTTCTAGATGAATCCATTTTAACAATGTCACATGCAAAGCCATGGCAACTATACTTGGACGGCTCATACACACAGCATGGGGCAGGAGCCGACATCCTCTTTATAACTCCTCAAGGGGATTCTATACCAAAATCATACCGCTTATCATTTCCTTGCACTAACAATATAGCGGAATATGAGGCATTAACAACTGGATTACGGATTGCAGTTCAATGGAAGATCCAGGAACTTTGTGTTTTTGGGGACTCTCAACTTGTAATCCATCAAGCAACTGATGATTACCAAACAAAAGACGAAAAATTAATGCCTTACAAACAAATGGTGGATGACTTGAAACAACACTTCACCAAGATAGATTTTGAGCAGATACCAAGAGAGCAGAATCGTGCCGCAGATGCCATGGCTACAATTGCTTCACTGATCAATCTACCTCCAAATGAGACCCGTTATGAGTTCTTGGTGAATATCCTTTTGGTTCCTTCATATGAAATCATTCCTACTGAGATGATATGTGTTGTCAGTCCTGAGTCCCAGTTATATGGTTCCATCTTCACATACCTTCGTGACAATACCCTACCTCCTAATCTATCAAATAACCAACGTCGCACTTTCATTCACCAATCCTCTCGATATGTCATTTTAGCTGATATCCTATACCGGTGAAGTCTAGATGGCACTCTTCTTAGATGTTTAGAAAGTGACGAAGCTCAGATTGTGTTATGTGAAGTGCATGAAGGGATATGTGGTCCACATGCTAGTGGTCCTACCTTGGCCAAGAAACTAATCAGGACTGGATATTACTAGCCCAATATGGAAAAAGACTCATATCAATTTGTCAAGAAATGTAAGCAATGTCAAATTCATGGAGACCTCATACATGCACCAGCACAAGAACTTCAACCAATTGCGTCTCCTTGGCCCTTTTGTCACTGGGGACTCAATCTCATAGGCAAGATTCACCCTCCTTCTTCCAATGGTCATAAATTCATTATCACTGCCACAGAGTATTTCACAAAATGGATTGAAGTCGTGCCTCTCACACAAGTCACTGGAAAACAGATTGCTATGTTCATCCTCAACTATATCATTTGCCGATACGGTATTCCTATTTCCATTATTACTGATAACGGACACCCCTTCAAAAATCAGGATGTTCATGAACTCTGTGACCGCTTCCATATTTCCCATCGTTTTTCCATGCCATATTACCCCCAAGGTAATGGTCAAGCTGAGGCATCTAATAAGACAATCCTTAAAATCCTAAAAAAGACAGTCGATGACGCTGGTCGTAATTGGCATATCCAACTTAATCCTACACTTTGGGCATATCACACAAGTGTCCGCACACCTACAGGAGCTACACCTTATTCACTTATCTATGGTGCTGAAGCCATCTTTCCTATTGAGGTCGAGATACCCTCTTTACGAGTCTCTTTGCAAAACATTATCAGTGATGAAGACTATAGGGTCTCTCGCTTACAAGAATTGGAACTACTGGATGAATGAAGACAAACGGCTTTTAATCATCTCAAGGCTTACCAACAACAAATGAGTCGCAGCTACAATCACAAGGTCAAGCCTCGCACATTTGAGGTAGGTGATTTGGTTCTTAGAGAAAACCCCAAAAATCAGCAAGACAGAGAGAAGAAGGGCAAGTTTGAACCAAATTGGCTTGGTCCTTACATCATTACAGCAACATATGGATCTGGTGCATATCAGCTCTCAACTACAAAAGGTGAACCTTTGGAGGATCCTATCAATAGCATGCACCTTTGTAGGTTCTACACATATCTCTTTGGAATATCCTAATTTCAAAAATACAAAAAAAAAAATCAAAAATTTCAAAAATACAAAAAAAGTTATAAAAAAAAAAAAATCGTTACTTGGTGAAAACCTGGCAAACAGGTGCCTTGTGACACAAAAAAATTGAAAAACAGAAAAATAATTTCGTCCAACGGTGAAAACCACTTCGGTGGCGCCCTGGGCAAGTACCATGGTGAAAACTGGATCACCAGCGCCATGCGTAGAGACATTGCTCCTCCCTCCTTTAGGATTCACTTTCATCCTTTCACTTTGCACACACTCACAACCTATTCATTCATAATAAACATACCCATTCCCATCATGGCTTGTTATTGATCTACCCAAGATTGGTTAGCCATTCATAATAAACCTCCCTTTTCACCCCCCTTTCCATCCATAATAAATCAGATCCTATCTGTGGCTAAGGCAAATCCTACGTCTAGTGATGGATGTGGAACTGAGAACATCACATGTTTCGAGGAGTACAGTTTCTTCCAGCTTCCTTCAGTCTATCCGCGCACAATCCGCAATAAAGCAACATCTGCATCGTTGGTCCACAATAAAGTTTCGTCTTCTTCACAATAAAGTATCAATTTCATGGATTCAGTCAATTTCAGATGAGACACGATAGCAACAATGGGCTTCAACAAATCAAATCTTTCAACAGACTCAGACAACATATGGTTCAGTGCTATCTATCCTTTCTGTGAAAGTAAACATTGTGACTACAATCAAATAAGACTTATACAAGTGACAAGAGACACTAAATTTGAGGACTATAGTGGATGTTGGTGTCGAGTCTTGGTTTTCTTTTGATTTTATCTTTTGGTGACATATCTTTTAGCTTTTTCGGGATGTCTCTAACTAGAGATTCTATCTCCAGGATGTCTTTGACTAGAAAGGCAAGGATGGGGTATTGTCACCTATTTTTATTTGCTATCTATGGATTGTCTTTTAGTAATGCTATGAATTGTCCAAGGATATGAGGACACTGTGAGTCTAGTATGAACTAGGGCATTCCTTGTTTGTGACTGTCTTATCTCCATGCAAATAGGTACAATAACTTTTTGGGTCGAACATATGCCTCGATTGTCATAACCTATTTTGCCATAATAAAGCTCAATGATGATAACACACAAGAAGCTCTTTCACTTTCATATCTTCTGTCTTCCATCCCCTTTCTTGATTGACTTCCATCGTCCTTCTCGAGTCCGCGTAGCCTGCTATCACATGACTGAGTATAATGACACACCAAAAACATTTGCATTTCATGTAGTTGCACCTGCATTACCACATATAAGCATTTCATACATACATATAGATATCACAATTGCATCCTGCATGCAACACATGTTAGCAAGCTTACATTTTTTGCATTATCATATTCATCTGCATTTCATACTTTCACATTTACATTTGCATACACATGTAAAACATAAAAGAACAAAAATATATTGCATTGCATCATATACATATTTGCATCCATATCATAAGCATCACATAGAAACATACATCATGAAACATCTCATCACATAGGTACACATGCATATAGCTGCCGCAAAGATGAATCATCTCATATATATATATAAAGTGTCATGATGCAATGATGTCAAAATCATATGGCTACAATCACCCGAAGGTGTCTACATCATCACAACAAAATGATACAATACTGATACATAGGGAGCCCTCTACGGCTATGATGAACTCCCTCCCTCGGAGCCACCTAGCCTCGACGAAGTCTAAGCCCTAGAAGGACCCGCCCCAAGATCATCCCTCATGTCCCCTCTATCTGGTGGTGGTGGAGGACCCATAACCCCACCACTAGATGCCTGTCTCCTCCGGCTCCCTCCCATAGCTATCGCTATCCGCGATGGTCTATGGAATCTCCTTGCCTGCTAATCAGTTGGCACCGCACCATAATAGAGATCCCACCAGTAACCGATCTCCTCCCTTGCCCGCAAGATGTAGGCATATCTAGCCCCTATATCCTCTACCGCCTGCCTCCCAGCCCTCAGTGTTGTCTCAGCCTCTATGTAGCGCTAAATGGCCTGATCCCACTCCCGCTCAGTATCTCTGAGCCACCTCCTGAGCCTATCCCTCTCTCTCTCCAACTCCTGGATCTCATCTGCCTGTCCCTGGCAGATCTCCCTCAGCTCCGTCAGCTCATCCTCCTCTGCCTTAGCCCCCTGTGGCTCCCCCTGTATGGATGCCTGCCCCTATGCCTGTGCCTATACTGGTGCCTGTACTGGTACCTGTCCCTATATCTATCCCTATATCTATCCCTGTACCTACACCTATCTGGGACCCTATGCTACTAGCACCTATAGCGGTAATCCACCGTGACCTCTCAACACCTGAGCCTGCCTGTCCTCTCCACCCTCCCTCCGCGGTGCCACCCTCCTCTCTCCAACTTCCCCCCTCCTCCTTTGTCGGCCTTTGCCCCCATCATCTCCATCATCATCCCCATCCCCACCACCATCTCCATCTAGTAGCTCCCCTAGATCCGTCAGGCATGGGAATGGATGCTCGACCCAGTATGCTGTGTACTCGGCATCCATGCCGGCATCCTCAATCTCTGGCCACATGTCCCAAGGTAGGGGCATCATTTCTGCTAACTGTGTAATAGCCTGATCATATGATAATAGGGGCCCAAACTATGCCTGATCCCTAACGGTTCATGCATACATGCCTAAACCCCGTGGCATCCGCTGAATCTTGCCGAACTGCTTGCCCACCCTATCCACTAGCTGCCTCTCCAGCACATAGGGCATCCGCCCAATTAGGTACCTACTTCGGAAGGTGTAGGGAAGCTCGACAGCATCATCCTCCCACTGCTCACATCCTAGGGATGGCCTCCATATGACCATGTCAATATCATCAATCACCTGTCGACGGTGCTCTAGCCTGCCAATCCGTGGCTGCGAAGTGATCATGTCATACAAGTGTACAAAACTATGCCTGTGACCTCTGCCTCTGAAATAAATCAATCTCGTCACTGGTAGATGCTCATAGGCCCACACCTGTAACAATGTGACCCCGCAACCCAATCCCACTGACCCATGGTACACGAACTGATGCAACTCATAATATAGGTGTTCTAGCACACACGGTCCCCAAGCATATCTGGTGTGCTACGTCACCAGTGTCTCTAGTGCACCTCCCCAGCCCACAGCCAACCCTCGTGTCGCTCTATCAGGACACAAGAACCCACTAATCACTCCTCCTATCACTGCTAGCAGCACTAATCCTGTAGCAGTCATGGTGTCCCAAGCCGCATGTCCAGCCCTCATCTCCAGTCCTAGGTCCTAGAACACTCGTCTTAGGGCCTCCCTGTCTCCATCTCAATCATACGAAATCAGCTCCCCGTCGATCGGTATCCTCAAGATCCTGTATACATCCTCAAGGGTGACTGTCATCTCCCCCATCGGCAAATGAAATGTACAAGTCTCGGAGTGCCATCTCTCCACTAGTGCAGTCAGCAGTCCCATGTTCGCCCGAAACTCAGGCACATACAGAATATGTCTCAATCCCATAGCCTCAATCGTAGCTTGATCCTCGGTTGTCAACTCAGGTCACAACCTCTGAGTCGACGGGAATCTCTCTGGTGACTCCAACATAGGCAAATACTCCTACAGTCAAGCAAATCAATCATGTCAGTCATCATGGCATTCACTGTTCATCACAAAATGCTACTTTTTATCTAAATGCATATGGCATTCTATCCTAGTGACACTCACTGTTCATCACAAAGTGTTGCTATTTATCCTAGTAGTACTCCCTGTTCATCACAAAGTACTACGTGTGTGGCACTCCCTGTTCATCACAAAGTGTTGCTCACATTTGCACTCCCTGTTCATCACAAAGTGCTGCTCACATTTGTAGTCCCTATTCATCACAAAGTGTTGCTCATATTTTAGTACTCCCTGTTCATCACAAAGTACTCTATCTTGGTACTCACTATTCATCACAAAGTGCCTTGATCTATCTTGGTCTTCCCTAGAGGACCTGCTTGAGTGTATCCTCTCAGCAGCTTATCCAATCGACAGCGTATGTTCATCATAGAACTGCCGATTTGACCTAGAAGACACAAATTCACATTTTTGGACACAATCGCGCTTACCTGATATAAACGCGCTTGAAGACTACATAGACGCGCCTGTTTTACACAGATGTGCTTGAAAGACACAGACGTGCCTATGCTCTACACAGATGCGCCTGGGTGACACAGACGTCCCTTCTTGGCATAAACACACCCACACATCACAGACGCGGCCGCATTTGGCACAGACGCATTTTCCAACATAGACGCACTGGCACAAACATAGACGTGCCTCGTGAGCATAAATGCGCTTGGCACCAACGCAAACGTGCCTGGGCATTTTTGACATTTTTTTTGGACCCTATTCTAAGTGCATTTATTGCCCTATCTACCATGCATTAATGATAACAATAAATGCATCAAAGTACAAGGAGGTTTTGCGGTACTTACCGGCTCTCCTGCCTCTGCTGGCCTCTGAAATCGGCGAACGCGGTTGAATCTGTGAACAAAGGCCATCGCTGCTTACTACTACTGCTCTATTTTTGCTCTGCACTCTACTCTCGTGGATGTGTAGATGACAATGAGGATGTATTTCCCTCGTGGTCTATCTTATAGACTACCCTAGCCCTAGCCCTAGCCCTCGTTTCCCAAGTCAGTCTTCATTATCCCGTGACTCTGTCACTTTGTTCGGTCAGTCCATTCTAGCCTTTCTTTCTTATCGAGAGATTGTCTGCGATCTTTGCAAATATTTTCATCCAATCTCTCAAGGGGGCATATCATTTCCATCTTGGGGCAACTCTGTATCAATTCATAATATCATTCCCATCTTGGGGCAACTCTGTATCAGTTCATATTATCTTCTTTGAAACAACGTGACAAGCCGCATTGTCTCAAAGAGGGGCAAAATGTAGACACCTAAAATTGTCATGTCTAATTAAATAAATATCTTTATTTATTTAATTACTTTAGCCTAATTCTTCTATTAATTAAATAAATCTTTATTTATTTAATTAATTCATTTGTCCTCTTCTAGCCTTATTTCTCATTTAAATAAATACATTTATTTATTTAAATTATCCTTTTCCTAAATTAAATAAATATCTTATTTATTTAATTAATCTCACTCCTTCTATTAATTAAATAAATCTTTATTTATTTAATTAATTCATTAACCTTTTCTACCCATGACACATGTCATTCATCTCTTAATTCATACACTACCTACCCCTTTCATTAATTTATTATTTCTTTTACCTACCCTCTAATCATAGCCAACCTCCTTTTACACCTCTCAATCTTATCCCTCCATTTCATATAGTGTCTTCTATATAAGGAGATACTTCCTTCATTATCAAACCCTAATAAATTTTATGCACTTGACTACACTACGATCCTACTTGCAACCACATTTCGTTCTTTGTTGAGCTCTTGTGCACATAAAATCTAAGAGCAAATATATCAAACAAGATCAATGGAGATAGAAAGAATGGAGATCCAAACCCTATTGGACATGTGATGGTATAATCTTTGTGATTTCATTTGATTTGAATTGTCTTAGGTAATTTTCATATGTTATGGTGGATCTTTGTTGTTGTTAGGCTAGGGTTTTGTGGTTGAATTCATTTAGCCTTTCAATATTGTTATTATTGTTATCCATTTTCACCATATACAGACTGAAAAAAGATTGAATTGCCTTAACTGTTTTAGGGATTTGAATCTTAACAATAGCAACAATCCTTTCTAGATCGATTCTCACACCATCTTTTGAAACAATATGACCTAACAATTTCCCTTCAGTAACTCCAAAATAACACTTTTTGGGATATAAAGATATGCCATATTCTAATGTTCTAATAAAGATTTTTTTTAGGTCATTATAGTGATCTTCTGCTTTTTGAGAATAAGAAATCATATCATCTTGGTAAACTGCTAAGATATAATCAATCATCCCCTCAAAGGCTACATCCATAGCCCTCTGGAATGTAGCTCCTGCATTTGTCAGTCCAAAAGGCATCCTAGCATAGACATAGGTGCCCCAAGGTGTGGTGAAAGCAGTTTTGAACTTTTCTGCTTCCTTAACTTTGACTTGATTATATCCTGAGAAGCCATCCATCATAGATAACAATTCATTTCCTGTGACTTTCTGCAAAAGAGCCTCCATGTTAGGTAAAGCATAATTATCTTTTAAAGATGAAACATTTAAATTCCTAAAATCCACACATAGTCTGATATCACCATTCTTTTTTCTGACTGGGACCAAATTGGACACCCATGTTGAGTGCCTTATGGGCTCAATAATACCAACATTCCTCATTTTCATCAACTCTTCCTTCATCTTCGGAGCTAAAGTAGGGTTTATTGGCCTTGTCTTCTATTTGAAAGGCTTTTCATTAGGCTTCAATGGTATCTCACGCTAGAACAAGTCTTCCCTATATGCTTTAAGGTCATCATATGACCAAGGGAAGACATGTTTGTACTTCCTTAACAGATTAATCAATACTGTTCTGATTTTCAGTGTGAGCTTTTTTCCAATATATACTTCTCTTGGATTGCTTTCACTTTCCAAGTTTATTTTTTCAACATCCTCACATCCTCCTGAATTAGGTCTGAAACTTGCCATATCTTTATCATCAAACATTCTTTCAAGCTCTACCAATCCCTTTGGGATTTTATTTGTTTTCAATTGCAACACCTCTTGCCCAAGTACAGTCTCCTTTCCATCCTTATCCTCCACAATTCCATTCCAATCAATCTGCTAGTGCTCATACTGATTCTCACAAAATAAAAACTTTAGCAAATCCATGTCATCATCAAATACTTGCCAACTCTTTACATTGTCAGGGACTAATGGCCTGGTCTTGATTTCTACTTGGGTAATATCATCAAAAGGGATATCATTATGTTTGATCTCCAAGTTAGCCATGAAGTTTTCCAAAATATTATTCGACCTTTTAGTCCAATTGATGGAGAAAGTATCAAATATTTCAATGTAATCCCAAACCTCATTCATGTAGCTTCTTAATTTTTTTATTTTTTGTAGCAAATTTGCCTCTATTTTGTGAAAGAGCTAATTCTGAATCACCATAAACTGTTAGTAACTTAATGCCATGTTTATTTGCTATTTTAAGTCCTAATAAGAGGGCCTCATATTCAACAATATTATTAGTACACTGAAAAGCTAACAAGAAAGAGTATTTAAAAGATTTTCCATTAGGTGAAATAAGGACAAATCCTGCTCCATTTCCATCCTTACTACAGGAACCATCAAAATACAATTTCCAAATTTAATTTTCATTTTGTTTAACCGTTTTTGTAATTTTATCAACTTTTAAAGGTTTAGAAATACTTACCTGAAAGTTGTCCATATGAGAGTGCTAAAAGCAAGTCACCTTATCAAAATCAACTTCTTCTATGAGGTAGGGAGATCTTGGCTCTCTTTTTATCCTCACCTCTGTCCCTTTCACCGGAATAGTGGCATATGACAAGTCAAGCTGGACATGTCCACCCACCAAGTTAGACCATTGTTTGGACAGCAACATCCCATAGTTTCCAGGCACCGTACAACTATGATATATGTCTTGTATGTAGTGTCTGGGTAGGCTAGGAATCTAAAATCAACATCCTTCATGATTCCTACTATAGGAACTGACCTATTGTACATGGCATAGCACTTACTGTATGGTGTATCTAAATGCATTCCCAATTCTTTCATGATGTCCTCTGGCATGATATTTACTATTGCTCCTGAATCTATCATGCATTTTTTTAGCATTTTTTTGTTTATCAACAATGTTAGATAGAAAGGATCTACCTGTGTGAGATTTTTGGTGATAGATGTGCCAGGATACACCACAGGAGAATCTTCTTTTGATTTAGGATCTTCCCTACTTCTCCAACATTAGATATAATTTTAAACATCTCATTTTTGTAGTTTGGAAATTTTATTACCTCTAGTAGAGGCATAGATATCTTTACCTGAGACAATGCCTAGGACATGAATGCATTATTGTTTGAAATGGGCTTACTTACTTGCTTCTTCTCCATAGGCTTAATTAGTTTTGGCATTTCTTCTTTCTTGGTCTATCTTGGTACTGCTTCCTTTCCCTTTTTGGCATTTGCATCTTTTCTTTTGAAAGTGTTGTCTTTGTTTCCATCTAGTTTTTTAACTTTGGAAAACACACTTGCTGGCTTGCCCTACTCATCATTTCTATTTCTCAGCTAATAATTTCTCTTTACTTGTTCTACTATTGCAATAGTGAAGTCTTTATTTTCTTCCTCAGTTAAATTCCTTAACAAAGGCACTGTATCATTATGAAACAATCTTTTCAAAGTTGGAATGTCTTCATCATCATCATCTGAAAAGACCTAATGTATACTGTAATGTTGATTTTCTCTCCTTTGTTGCACATCAGAAAATTGCTCCCCCTCAGATGAGTCTTCATCCCTTCCCCAATATGGATCAGATGAAAGAACATTTATAGTAGGCTCACAATCTTGATTATGATTTTCCTCCTCTATGAAACCTTAGGCAATCATGCATTGTTCTACAACATGAGGTAGATTACAAACATCACGCCATGGATATTCATCCACAAAATTTGTGGCCTTCTTCAGTGGATCAGGAGTTTCTTTGCTTACATTAGGCTTCACTGGCTTCCCATCCTTCCATTTTGTGTTATATGACATATCATGTAGCCTTGGCCTATTGTAATTAATTTTTATTTTTTTTTATATGGTGGTTTTTCATTAGGATTTTGCTTACCCTTTAGGTCCTTAAGCATGTCCATGATCTAAGTAAGTTCATCTTTCTTGGGAACCCTGGAATTGTACAACTTTGGATCATCTCTCTTGGAAACCTTCCCAACAACTTTCCTGTTATTCTTAATGGTAGCAACTATCTTGAATGCTTATTGTAGAGTATCAGGTCTATGAGACAAAATTTCATAATGGGTTTTGCTGTCAAAAGCACTCAAATAAAAGTTGATCAGAAATGAATCAATGGGTTTGACATCTATGGGTATTCTATTTAGTACTTTGTTAAATCTTTTATTAAACTCAGCAACTGATTCATTTTTATTATTCTTTATACTTGTTAATTCATGGTATGCAAATGAAGGATCATTGTGATCTCCAAATTCTTCCAAGAACAATGTTACAAATTCTTTCCAGCTGCCAATACATCCATCAGGAAGGCTTCTATACCATTCTCTTGCATCTTCTGTCAAAGATTGAACAAACAATTTCATGAATACATCTTCATGAGGAACCTCAAATTCTTCAATGGTATTTTTTACATTAACTACATGTTGTTCTGCTGAATCAATTCTATTTCATGAGAATTTAGGGATGGCTAATCTTAAATCATTAGTGATTTGATTTGGATAATCAACAATGCCAATGAAATCCAATTGTCTATATCTTTCAATGGTCATAGGTCATATGCCAACCTAATTGTTGTTTTGATTGTTCATATTTCCTCTGTTGAATCCACCATTGCTTCCATCCCCATTATTTCCATTGTTCCCATTGTCTCTACCACTGCTATTATTGCCATTATTTCCATTATTACCTCCATTTCTATTATTGTTGTCTCTATTTCCACCATTACCATTTCCATGTTTGCCATTGTTACCTCTATTATTTCCATTATTTGGGTTGTTGCCATACCCCTTATCTCCTCTATGATTATTTATATTGTTACCCCTATTGTTGTTATTCCAGTTTCCATCATTTCCCCCATTGCCATTCCTTCCTCCATTATTCTATCTATTTCTTTGCCTTTCTTCACTTTGATCCCCATGCACATCCCTCCATCTTCAACTTCCATTTAATAATGGGTTATCAAAAGTTACAAAAGGCTACTCTATTTTTCTCATGTGAGGGGGACTATATTTAGGAGTTGTTGGCCTACTTCCCTCACCTTTACTTTCATCTTCTATCCCTTCTAACCTAGGGCTTTGAATTGTATCTCTTTTTAATCCCAACTTTTGCAATACCCAATCTGGTTGTCTCCTAAGAGCCTTTTCCATTTTGGGTTCATCTCCATTTAAGTCAGCCATTTTAAGTATGAATTCATCACATTACCTCTCCTCATGTTCCTCAGCAATCAGGATTTCATCATGGCTGCCATTATTATCTTTTGCATTTAAGGTATAGAAACGATTTTCCTCCATATTTTAAAATTTATCACCAGGTGAAGAGCCATCCTCTCTACTAGGAAACTTCTTATAACCCCCAAATGCCATACTTGGTGTTGATTTCTTTTCTTTGTATCTTTTTGTTGGACTCAACTGAACAAGATTATCTTGTCCCTTGTGCAAAGACCTTCTCCCTTGCATTAATCGTATTGATAAATTCCTAGGGGTTTCTCTTACTTTCTCAAAATACCAACTATTATTCATGTATTAGATTTAGAGTCACCACCTCTTAAGATGAACAATATTTTTTACTAATCTTCTAGGCTCCTTCCTCTAGTAGAGTCTGAAATGAACCACCAAACACTTTGCATGCTTCCTATGACAACTCCCCAGTAGAGTCGCCAATCTGTTCGTGCCCAAAACCACAAATTGGAAAACCAAAGACTTGCCTAATCCTCAGTTGATCCAATCAGCCTTGTCCAACGAACAGGGATGGTCAAAGACCAAATCCCTCTGCACTTTAGGCTCCACTAAACCTAGGTGGGTGTACCTTACACTCTCAAGCACAAAAGAGGTTTGTTTTGAGTGAATTTAAACTATGGGAATTAGAAATTGTAGGGATGCCAAAAGGTTTTACTGCAACTATGCTAATAGAAGTGCTTTTTATTCAATGCCTTTAAAACTGATAAAATAAGAGTGAGTATAGTTGTATTATGGAAAAGATTACTATTAGGACTTTAAGCAATTATGAATAAGAGCAGTACTTATAGAAATGAGAAGATTTGTTTCTTTGATAAAGACATAATGCATACAAACTTATTCAACAAAGATTAATAACAAACCAGTGCCTTTATCTGACAGTTAATGAATAACTTTGTGGACAAGAATCACTATCAACTCAAGAGACAATTATAAGACCATCACTATGAAGGTTTCATTATGTGTTGCATGAACAATAAAAACCCAATTTTACAATCAATACAACATCATGTGATGGCACATCACAACAAACCCAAAATATTTATCAAGAGGACACATGATTTCATCAAACACAAAATTACACACAACGATCTGAAGATAAAAACATGAAACCTTGTATATTAACTTCTGGAATAAGAATGTACACAAAAACTGCACTTACAAGTACTTCAATAAATTCAGTTTGCACAGAATAAACTTCTTATTCCTACTAGACCTTTCTAAAACATAACACTTGTAGCCCAGGCAGTGGTAGAATTATATATTGCCACCTCATGATACAAAAATGACTCACTACATATATGTGAGCCAAAATATTTGAATGAAAGGACACACCCTTTCATCTTACTAAACTAAACTTAACTAAAACCTAACACATAACTGCTTAACTGTTAGACACAAAATATAATAAAAAAATCAGTTTTGGTCATCAAATATTGTGTCACACTTTTGTATGTGCTCCAAATACTTGTTGTCCTTGTGAGTGTTGGTGTTGAACATAGTATCTCTGATAGTTATCTCCATGGTAACCAATCTCTCCATCTGCTCACGTATATCCTTCATATCCATAACATCTGCCTGGGCAACATCAAGGGATGTGATAAGTACATTCTGGCATTCTGCAATCCAAATCCCTTTGTCCTTTAACTATTCTGCATTATCCACAATATCTGGTAAATCATACCTAACAATATCTTTGCAATCTATACATTCCTATTTAATGTCCACACCAAACTCTTTATGTTTATTCAACCTTCTTTGGATCTTCTCAACCACTTTCTCATCAGCACTCTTATCTTTCAACAATGCCTTCAGCATGTTCAAAGTTCTTTTATGAGAAGCCATATTATTCAGGTTCTTCTAACAGTTTGTCCAGAATTCTCTAAGAACTTCCAATAAATGTTCAAACCTATTTGTTAACAAAACATAAGCAGCATCTACCCTGGCAGTCCTAATTTGCCTCTTTAACTTAATATTTTCTTTCATCTGGTCTTCATATTTCTTCTTCCATTGAACACCAGTATCATCTATCTATGGTACTTCATGACCATGACTTCTCAACAAGTCTTCATATAAATTCTTATATTTTTTACCCTCTTTTAACACCCACTGCATTTGGGCCTTATTCAATTTTGCAATGTCAATCCCCACATCTGCTATGACAATTGGATTAACCTCTCACACTTTTAGCTTCATCATGTGCCCAAATGCCTTATCTACATCTATGATCTTGGGTCTCTTATTTGGAGGGTATAGGGACCAAAGAAACATCTCTTCTTCATCTAGATCATACCTTGATCCAATAAAGATATTATCAACACCCTGTATGTCCAATTTTACATCCTTTCTGTCAGAATGCAACAAGCTGTCAAAAATAAAAGAAGCACTTAAGTCCCATCCTGGGGACAAAATGATACCTGCCTCACTGAGAAGTTGTCTCCCTCTCTCTGGTGTCATTGTGGCCACTTATGCATCAATATCTTCTTTTAATTTTTTAAGCATCTCTGCTTCATTTTCTGGAGTAACATTTGGATGTTCTCCCTCAACTTTTTCCCTTTATAATGGTACAAAAATGACTTGAACTCCTTTGAATATACAAAAACCTCATCTGCAAAAAAATTTGCATGCTCTTCAAGTCTTACATCTGCATTGATTGGTATTGATCCTCACCATAATTTTCTCCCGGCTCTTTGCTACTTCTCCTAATTCAGGTACACAGAGGGTTGATATAGCTACATTCTCATCAGACCCACTCTCAAAATCTCCTTCTTCTCTTAGTTCCTGAAGCCTCTACTTCCACTCTTCTAATTTTTTGTTTAATTCTTCTAAAAGTACAACAGCCTCATCTCATTCCCTATTTCTAAATAAATCTTCAGCATCCATGGGTATATGCTGATACTCTCCTAGATTCTGTCTCTTCTTGCAGTGGTGGATATACCCCTCTAGATCATAATTTTTCTGATCCTAGTGTCCAAACAAATTGCACTCCTCTACAAGCTTTTTTTCTATCATCTCATAAGCCTTGGTAGATACAATGGTGAAGTCTCCAAAATGCAAAGTGCCAGGCATAAATATATACTTGTGTGCACTACCCAAATGCTTTGCATTTGACATACTAAGTTGCTAACAATCTCTAAATAAGCAATCCTATCATGAACTAATATAGGCAACATATATGGAACACCCTCAAAACCATAAACCCCACAAAAGGTAAAATTTTGACATACAAACCAGTCACCCCTGTAATGCCCACCAAAATACCCTAAAGAAACTAAACAATAATATACAAATGGTGATAATTTTTTTCTTAATTAACATCTAATAACAACTAATACAACATATAACATATCCATATATCTACATACCTTAACCAAATTAACCAATATGAACATACATCATTGCTCATATCATCAAATAACGCAAGCAGAAATAACACAACATCAATAATCTTTCTCTAGGTTACTCTAACATCATTACTTAATTCATTTCCACAATGGCATACTACACACACGATGGGTATATTTCACCTTCATTAATGCATCATATTCTAATTCTTTAAACATGAGACATCCAACCTACAACATTACTTATTCCTCATTATATGCATATCTTCCTTTCTACCAATGCATCTATGTGAATCATTCCTATTTACTAGATCCAAATAACATCTTCTAACATATTCACTTATTAATCTATGAATATTCCTCTTCCAAGATTATTTAACATCCTAACTAGCCTCTAAACATTTCGTGAAATAATACAACTAATCCATAATGCAATTCCATTCTATTCCAACTATAATCCACTTATTTCCATGATTCATAAGATCACATCTCTACAATAGTACAAATAAAATAGGCCTAAATTCCAATTTCCAACTACAATTCATCTTACAATTATAAGTGCATTAAATACATCATGAGCATAGCTCTTTCTACTACAAGAATCCATCTACTATATACAATAATGTTACATTAAATGCATTCTATCTTATCCATTACATAAATCTGCTAAAAGGTACATCCATAGTACATCGTGAACAAGAATCCACATCCACTCGAGAAGAATCCAAGAAAGCATCCCAAGGGCTAAAAAGCACCAACCTCCTGACCATATGGTTACCAAAGGAACCAATCCCCATGCTAGGAGATGACCTAAGGTCCCAATGCATACTCTAAACCTAAGTTGGCACCTATAAGCAAGGAGACTAACCACACAAGGACTCTCAAGCAAGAACTCACACATACAACAAGAATGAACTCCCAGAGGCGTAAAAATCATCAAGACATAGTTGCATCCAATAAGCATAATCATAAATCATAAAGGGAAACACGTGTAGGAGTGGAGTGTCATCACATGCCATCCTCATAACATAATAACATAAGGCGCGAGGCACTAGCCTGATGGACATGTGGAGCCATCTCAACCTATGAGAGACTAAGGGAGATTAGCTTACCGCATTCATGGTCTTCTCATGCTTATCCTAAAACATCCTCCCTAGGACTAAATCATGAGGCACAGCTAATTTATCATCTTATTAATTAATCTAACTATGCAACCCATCAATTATTAGGTTATCACTTATTTACAAATCATGAAAAACTCCAATGTGCCCTGGTGGTCTAGACTTCATGCATCCTTACAAGGAACCTCATGCAAGCCTATCTCTCATGACCCCGGACATTACAAGGAAGCCCACTCCTCCTAACATGGCCCAACAATAAATCACAAGAGGCTCTACCAACATAATTACATGAAAAATAATACTCAATGCAGCCAACAACTTCCACACATACTCTTACAACATAAGCAAGGCTACAACAACATCAATATAGCAAAATGAACCTCTTAGCTAGCAATAAACAAAGGACATACCGAGCCATCAAATGTTGCCATCAAATAAAAGATAATATCATAGCGAGGCCTACTCACTTGCTAGTCCAAAACATCATAGTAATCATCTCAATCATCCATGGCCTATCCACATGGAAGAGAGTCTAAAGTATTCACCATGTATAGAAAAACAAATATACTCAAAACCATCAAAATACAACAAAACTGATCAAACCCAAAACTGGGAACCATTAACAGACCTCAAATAAAGCCTCTAGTACAAAAATAAATTTGGAAAAATACCTCAAAATTGACCAAAACTGAGAAAATACAAAACACAGACAGGTTAGCGCTTTTGCCCCATAGGACTACGCTTCTGCCAAAAAGGACAATGCTTTAGTCAAGAAGGACAATGCCTATGTTTCCAGAATCACGCATATGTATCCTAAGACAACGCTTATGCTACATATAGAAGTGCAAATGCAACATAGAATATCGCTTTTGCACATTAAGACAACACTTTTGCACAAGACTTACAAAAAAATTAGAAAACTTTCGGTTAAATAATAAAATCCAGACTTTACAAAAGGGCTCGAAAAACATATGAAAAGAGACACCCAGAAACAAGGAATACATAGGTATAAACACACCAAAATATCTCAGACTATAAACCAAGATTTAATCAAATATCTTCATGGCATTAAAAAAAAAGAACCACTGCAAAACTCATAGAGAATCCAATGAAGACAATCCCAAACAATCGCAATTGAAGGACTCACAAAGGGGAAAACCAAACTATTCTCATACAAACAAGGATAAATCAATCAAAGATCTTCCAAACAATTTTCATAGAGCTAAGAAATATTATACATAGGAAAACCAAATATATATATCTCCCAGCAACTATATAAAAACTCTCATAACATAAAGTTTCCCTCCCAAATATTAACCTTCAGCAATAATAAAACTATAGAGTAAAGTAATATTTCAACCCAGACCCAAAACAATGCAGACACACAGAGAAGCTATTGAAAACAAAATGCAAAGTGAAGAACTCCAACTTACAACTTGAAGTAATGGATTGAAGTTGAAGAAGAGCTCCCACAAGCCAAACCAAATCCAATCCAAGCTCCAGCCAAAACCAAGAGAGAAGAAAACTAGAACCAAGGAAGCAAGCTTGCTGGAAAAATTTCCAGAGAATAGGCAACCAACCCAAAAAACCTCACAGGAATGAAAATAAAAAGCAACAATAATCCAAAACCCTAGCCTCAATCTTGGCCAATCAAAATATTCTATTTTGGAGTATATTTTACCAACCCACCATATAATATAATTTATTCACCCATTTTGAATTTAACCAATGAGAGTGAAGAGTAGGTAAAGTAAATAAAATATACTTATCCAGCTAAGTGGGATTGTTTTATTTCTTTATTTAATTTAATGTGTTCATACACCCCACTTAGGAATAAAAGTCAAACTATTAAATAAGTATAAGCTGTAAATAAATAATCCAAATGGGGATTAAAATCAAATAACCCAAAAGCTAATAAAATAAATTAAAGAACCAAAAAAATATAAGATGTCAAATAAATATCAAACCATAGAAGGTCAAATAAATAATTAAATAATCAAATACCATTAAAGCTTGAATCACAAATATTAAATAAATATTAAATAGCAATAAGGCTTATCAAATATTAAATAATCATAAAATTAGTAAACATTAATTATCAAATAAATATAAATACCAAATAATTAAACATTCAAAACTTATAAATTAAATTCTTTAAAATAAACATTACCAAATATAAAATTACACATCAAGAGCCACATAATTACTCTAACATAATCAAGTAAATCAACCAGTATAAACTGAACTCACAATACCAAAAGACCAAGCTTACTAACTGACATGGGGAATTATGCCAATATGCCAACCACTCATGGTGAACAACTTAGACCTAGAGTATGTGAGGGGAACTCATGCCATCTCTGAACCACATAAGCCATTGGAACTAAAGACACGCTTAGACCTGTGAAGCCAGGTGGAGTCGATGTCTGGTACCTGCAAAATCCTGCAACCACAAAATGACAATACCACATATGCATATACATATATAGACAAGCAAGTGATAGAGAATCGTAACGACACATCCTACTCACAATGAGTGATGTGGAATCGTCTCTATCACGAAGACAATCAAACAATAGTCAAACACATCTCATAAGCATCTCATCATATGTAATCATAAAGTAGGATTTGCGTAATCATAATCATCATCGAAACCATGATAAATCTAATCTATCAATAATCCATCACATAGTGAGCATATAAAATCCATCAAGTACATATATCCTCAAATCACATGATCAATCATGATAGTACCAAAAACCATATAGATAATCAAAATAGCATATGTCCAATAGTGTATAACATCAATCATAAGTCACTGAAGCACATGAGTAATCATCATCCAAATCATCAAAATATAGTCAAGATAAGTCTATCAAGCACACTATAAAAGTCAACTCTAGTCAAAATAAGTCCAATCAAGGGTGGACACTACATCCTCCCCCTTTGCCTAGGCTTCCTCATGGAAGCTTGAGAACAAATAGGGATATAGCTCTCTCATATGCACTGCATCCTCCCATGAAGCTGAAGAATCATCAATCGGATCCCACTGGACCCTTACCTACTCTACGCTCTGACCTCTGAGGGACATTTCTCTATGCTGAAGAATGCACATGGGCTCCATAGAAAGTTTCCCATCCTCGACCTATAAAGCATTCCAATCCAACACATGCGAAATATCAGGATGATATAACCTCAAAACTGAAACATGAAGACATCATGGATGCAGGACAAGCTATGTGACAAGGCAAGGCGATGAGCCATAGGACCAATCCACTCCAAAATCTTGAAAGGTCCAATAAATCAAGGTGCCAACTTAGAGCCTTTTTCGTAACGGATCAGACTCTTTCACAAGTGAACTCTCATAAATACCCTGTCACCAACAAAAAACTGTCTGTCCACTTGATGAGCATCCACATATTTCTTCAGTCTATCCCGAGCGGCCAATAAATGCTCTCTAATGTGAGCCACCTGCTCCTCCATATCCTGCAACATCTATGATCCAATACACACTCTATCCTCTAAACGGTCCCAACTCAAGGGCATGTGACATAGTCTACCATATAATGCCTGATAGGGAGAAATACCAATAGAGATATGATAACCATTATTGTATGCAAACTAGACCAAATAGAGGTAATCCTCCCAACAAGACTGTTGATCCATCATGTACATCCTCAATATATCCTCTAAAACCTGATTCACCCTCTCTATATGTCCATCTATTTCGGGGTGATAAGCTGAACTAAAGTTCAACTGTGTACCCAAATCATGTTGAAGAGTTGTCCAAAATGATGATGTGAACACTGGATCATGATCTGATATGATCCACCGAGGAATACCATGCAACCTCACAACTCCTTCCAAGAAAACCCTAGCTACTGTTGTTGTTGTATACGAAGACCTGATCAGAGAAAAGTACGCTACTTTTATCAATCTGTCTATAATGACCATAATAGCATCATGACTATGTGAAGACATGGGTAATTTAGCTATAAAATCCATAGATATAATATCCCATTTCCATCCTGGAACCAAATGTGACTGTAATAATCCTGCGAGATGCTGATGCTCTGCCTTCACTCGTTGACACTCTAGGAAAAATGCCATAAAATCTGCAATATCTCTCCTCACACCAGACCAATGATATATTTGTCTCAAATCTATATTAATCTTCTTGGCGCCTGGATGTGCCGAGTAAGGTGCACGATGTGCCTCCGACATGATCAAATCTCAAAGATCGTCTGATGGCGGAATATAAATGCATCCCAAATGCCTAAGAAGTCCATCTGATTCCACTGAGTAACCTGCATATCTTCCCTCAAGAGCTCTACCTATGGCATCCTCTACAATAATCTCTTGATACCATACATTTGAAGGAAGGGCACTAAGAATACATCTCCTCAAATCCACACTAAGAGACATTTCTGCAATCGCATGCCTCCTACGACTCGATGCATCTGTTACCACATTCTCCTTACCCTAATTATATCTCACCTCAAAGTCGTACTCACATAAGAACTCCATCCAATGCCTCTACCTAGCATTCAAATTCGGCTGCATGAAGATACACTGCAAACTACGATGATCACTATGCAACTCAAATCTATGTCCAAGAAGGAAGTGCCTCCATCTAACCAAAGCATGAATTGTTGCTGCTAACTCAAGATCATGAGTGGGATATCTGCTCATGATTCTTAATTTTACGTGACTCATATGCAATCACATGACCATTTTGCTTCAACACTTCTCCTAGACCCTCCAAAGAAGCATTTGTGCACACCATAAAATTCCCCAAAGGATCTAGCACTGCTAAAATATGTGCACTAGTCAAACGCTCTTTAAGGATCTGAAATGCTATCTCACACTGCTCTGTCCAAACAAACTTCTTTCCTTTTCTCTAAATAGAAGTGATAGGATGAGCTATCCTGGAGAAATCCTAAACATATCTATGATAATATCCTACTAAACCCATGAAACTACGCACCTCTCCCACATTAGTGGGTGGTGGCCATTCGACAATTGCCTGAATCTTTGAGGGATCAACTACGGTACCCTCTCCAGAAATCACATGACCAAGATATCTCACCTCTGTCTTGAAGAACTCACACTTCGCCAAATTGGCATATAGATGATTCTCCCTAAGACACTACAAAAATTGCCTCACATGATCCTCATGCTCCTCAACCGATCTCAAATAAATCAAAATATCATCAAAAAATATTAATATAAATCTGTCCAAATACAACCTGAATACACCATTCATCAAGCTCATGAAAACTAAAGGTGCATTCATGAGACCAAAAGGTACCACTGTAAACTCATAATGACCATATCTAGTGCAAAAATTTATGTGATGAATGTTTGCCTCCTGAATCTTCAACTGGTGATACCCAGACTTAAGGTCAATCTTAGAGAAGATTTTGGTATCCTTAATCTGATCAAATAAATCATCTATCTAAGGCAAGGGATATCGGTTCTTCACCATCACCTTATTAAGCTGCCTATAATCATTGCATAATCGAAGAGATCCATCCTTCTTCTTCACAAATAACACTGGTGTACCCCAAGGGGACACACTAGGATGAATAAACCCCTTCACCAACAACCCCTCTAACTGAACCCTCAACTCATTCAACTCCTATGTGGTCATCTGATAGGGAGCTTTAGAAATAGGCTCAACACCTGGCACCAAATCAATCCCAAAATCTATATCTCACCGAGGGGGCATACCTGGAATCTCACTAGGAAAACATCTGCAAACTCCTGAAGAATGGGATGTTTCTACAATAAATCCTCTAAACTAACTCCCTCATCCACATCCTTCACTCTAACAGAAAACAACTAGAAACCCTTATGTGCACACCTCTTCATCTGCATAGTAGAGATCATGTGAAGAGAGATAGGTCTCTGAATACCTACAATCTCCACACTCTTCCCAATATCATCCTTCCACTGCACTCACTTACCTCTACAATCTATTTGTGCTTGGTGAGATCCAAACCAATTCATACCAAGAACCACATCATAATATCCCAAAGACATAACACGAAGATCCACAAAAGTATGGCAAT
This sequence comes from Cryptomeria japonica, assembly GCF_030272615.1. NCBI lineage: Eukaryota > Viridiplantae > Streptophyta > Pinopsida > Cupressales > Cupressaceae > Cryptomeria > Cryptomeria japonica. The sequence continues at coordinate 486,765,993 of NC_081409.1, forward strand.
CTCCTAAAACTAAAGGACAATTGAGCACAAGGGAATCCACTACCACTTTGGACCTCGTAGCTAACTCTACCTGCCACCTATTGTCTTGCTTTGTCATAGCAAACCCGCATTTCTCTACTAGAAAAGGAGAAATAAAAGAGTCTAACACTCCAGAATCAAATAACATTGAACAAGAGATACCACCTATCACACCTGATGTCTCTACAATGGTGGCTTGATGCTTAGCCTAACGGTTATCAACCGCTGCAAAAACGTAATGAGACCTGCCTGCATCTCCAACTGTAGGCTTAAAAGTAGCTGGCTTCTACAACCCTGACATCTGAGAAGTATGCTAAGGACAATGAATGGAAATGTGACCTAGCTATCCACATGCAAAGCAATCTCTCCTGACAAACACTCTGCTACTTGGTGTTGTACTCGAATGTTGAACACTGCCTCTACTAGAAGCTGGTTGTGAACTCTATGCTAGCTAAGAAGGAGTAGGTCTCTTGCCACATTGATGATTGTGACTCCTATCAACCTAAAATCTGGCACCTCAAGCAAATCTTTTCCCTTGAGAAAACCTCTTCTTAAACCGTTGACCACTATGGAAAGAAGAAGGATGACTCCTAACATATCCTAAAGACTGTTGTTTTGGTCCTCTCACCATAGATCCTATAACAGGTGCACTAACTGTCTATCCTCTAGTTGCTCCTCCTGATACTAATGAAAGATTCTCCTCTGCTAGTCTTGCCTTCTCCACAGTTGCCTCTATGGTCTTAGGTTCGTGCATCCGAACCTCTCCACCAATATGATCATTGAGACCTCTAAAAAACTATTGAATCAATATCGGCTCATCATCTGCATATCCAACATACTATCTAAGCTCAAAGAATCTATGCTCATACTACTCCATAGTCATCCTTTGTTGTCTCAAATCATGGAACTCATCAGCCTTCCTTTGCCTCCAATGATCTGAAAGAAATCTAGCATGAAATTGCTCCAAGAATAACTCCCAAGATATCATCGCTATGTCCAAACACAACTTTTGTTCCTCCATGTGCCACCATGTCTTCACAAAATCATGAAGATGCAAAATCACACATCTCACCTTGGTGTTACTGCTACACTAATGCATAGCAAAACACCTACCTAAGTCCAATAACCATGTCTCTACCTCCATGCCACTTCCTAAGCCATCAAAGGTAGGAGGATGAGTCATATTCAAAACTCTAATGTGACTAGCTGCAAGCGCTTCCTGATCCACCTCAATTCTTCTCCTAGGAGAATGCAAATACTCTCTCTCCCCATGCTCTAAATGATGAGATCCCTCATGTTGCTTCTCCTCCTATCTCGGTCCTAGGCAACCAAGAAGCTCCTAAAGTACGTTCACCAACTATGGAATTGGATCATCTCTAGGCTACTCCTGCTCCTATTCCTCATGGTGTGACTCTTCAGAAACCTTGTGGTGAGGGTTCCTACAAGTACACATATGACTAGCACGACGATGATCTCTACCCCTAACAGTCATCTTATCTAAGCAATGCAAAGGAAACTATAAGCTAAACTTCTAACGGAACTATAACAAGGGAAAAAAAATAGTAGGGATAAAATCGCTGGGCTACCCCATGCCAAATGCTAAAATGCACAATGGGCTCAATCAAAAATAGAGTACTCAGTGTTCAACATGGGCTCTGATACCAAGTTGTAATGCCCACCAAAATACCATAAAGAAACTAAATAATAATATACAAATGGAGATAATTTTTTCTTAATTAACATCTAATAACAACTAATACAACATATAACATCTCCATATATTTACATACATTAACTAATTAACCAATATGAACATACATCATTGCTCATATCATCAAATAACACAGGTGGAAATAACACAACATCAATAATCTTTCTCTAGGGTACTTTAACATTGTTACTTAATTCATTTCCAGAATGACATACTACACACATGATAGGTATATTTCATCTTCATTAATACATCATATTCTAATTCTTTAACCATGAGATATCCAGCCTACAACATTAATTATTCCTCATGATATGCATAATTTCCTTTCTACCAATGCATCTATGTGAATAATTCCTATTTACTAGATCCAAATAGCATCTTCTAACATATTCACTTATTAATCTACAAATATTCCTCTTCCAATATTATTTAACATTGTAACTAGCCTCTAAACATTCCGTGAAATAATACAACTAATCCATAATGCAATTCCATTCTATTCCAACTATAATCCACTTATTTCCATGATTCATAAGATCACATCTTTACAATAGTACAAATACAATATGCCTAAATTCCAATTTCCAACTACAATTCATCTTACAAATATAAGTGCATTAAATACATCATGAGCATAGCTCTTTCTACTACAAGAGTCCATCTACTATATACAAGAATGTTACATTACATGCATTCTGTCTTATCCATTACATATATCTGCTACAAGGTACATCCATAGTAAATCATGAAGAAGAATCCAAGAGAGCATCCCAATGGCTAAAAATAACCAACCTCCCGACCATGTCGAACCAAAGGAACCACCCCTGTGCTAGGAGATGACACAAGGTCCCAACACATCCTCTAAACCTAAGTTGGCACCTATAACCAAGGAGACTAACCACACAAGGACTCTCAAGGAAGAACTCACACATACAACAAGAATGAACTCCCAAAGGCGTAAAACTCATTAAGACATATTTGCATCCAATAAGCATAATCATAAATCATAAAGGGAAACACTTGTAGGAGTGGAGTGTCATCACATGTCATCCTCGTAACATAATAACATAAGGCACAGGGCACTAGCCTGATGGACATGTGGAGCCATCTCAACCTATGAGAGACTAAGGAAGATTAGCTTAAAGTCTTCATAGTCTTCTCGTGCTTATCCAAAAATATCCTTCCTAGGACTAAGTCATGAGGCACAACCAATTTATCATCTTATTAATTAATCTAACTACCCAACCCATCAATTATTAGGTTATCACTTATTTATAAATTACGGAAAACTCTAATGTGCCCTGGTGGTCTAGACTCCATGCATCCTTACAAGGAACCTCATGCAAGCCTATCTCTCATGACCCCAGTCATCACAAGGAAGCCCACTCCTCCTAACATGGCCCAACAGTAAATCACAAGAGGCTCTACCAACATAATTACATGAAAAATAATACTCAATGCAGCCAACAACTTCCACACATACTCTTACAACATAAGCAAGGCTACAACAACATCAATATAGAAAAATGAGCCTCTTAGCTAGCAATAAACAAAGGGCATATCGAGCCATCAAAAAAAAGATAATATCACAAAAAGGCCTACTCACTTGCTGGTCGAAAACATCATAGTATTCATCTCAATCATCCATGGCTTATCCACATGGAAGAGAGTCTAAAGTATTCACTATGCATAGAGAAACAAATATACTCAAAACCATCAAAATGCATCAAAACTGATCAAACCCAAAACTGGGACCCATTAATAGACCTCAAATAAATCCTCTAGTACAAAAATCAATTCGGAAAAATACCTCAAAAATGACCAAAACTGAGAAAATACGAAACACAGACAGGTTAGTGCTTTTGCCCCGTAGGACAGCGCTTCTACCAAAATGGACAATGCTTCTATCAAGAAGGACAACACTTATGTTTCTAAAATCACGCATATGTATCCTAAGACAGCACTTATGTTGCGCAGAGAAGCAAATGCAACACAGAACAATGCTTTTGCACATTAAGACAATGCTTTTGCACAAGACTTACGGAAAAATTAGAAAACTATTGGGTAAAATAATTAAATCCAGACTTTACAAAAGGGCTCAAAAAACATATGAAAAGAGATGCCCAAAAACAAGGAATACATAGGTATAAACACACCAAAATATCTTAGACTACAAACCAAGATTTAATCAAATATCTTCATGGCATAAAATAAACATAACCACTGCAAAACTCATAGAAAATCCAATGAAGACAATCCCAAACAATCACAACTGAAGGAATCACAAAGGGGAGAACCAGACTATTCTCATACAAACAAGGATAAATCAATCAAAGATCTTCCAAACAATTTTCATAGAGCCAAGAAATGCCATACAGGGGAAAACCAAATATATATATCTCCTAGCAACTATATTAAAATTCTCATAACATAAAGTTTCCCTCCCAAATATTAACCTTTAGCAATAATAAAACTATAGAGTAAAGTAATATTTCAACCCAGACCCAAAATAACTCAGACACACAGAGAAGCAATTGAAAACAAAATGCAAAGCGAAGATCTCCAACCTGCAACTTGAAGTAATGGATTGAAGCTGAAGAAGGGCTCCCACAAGCCAAACCAAATCCAATCCAAGCTCCAGCCAAAACCAAGAGAGAAGAAAACAAGAACCAAGGAAGAAAGCTTGCTCAAAACATTTCCAGAGAAGAGCCAACCAACCCAAAAAACCTCACAGGAATGAAAATAAAAAGCAAAAATAATCCAAAACCCTAGCCTCAATCTCAGCCAATCAAAATATTCTATTTTGGGGTATATTTTACCAACCCACCATATAATATAATTTATTCACCCATTTTGAATTTAACCAATGAAAGTGAAAGGTAGGTAAAGTAAATAAAATATACTTATTCAACTAAGTGGGATTGTATTATTTTTTTATTTAATTTAATGTGTTCATACACCCTATGTGTGTGAAAAATTGAAATTAGTTTGATAGATGCAAGAACAACACTTCAATTAAGTCATTACATGTATGGTTAGTAAATCAATAATCAATAAATAATAAACCATAACAAATCAACTAATTGCCTTCTGAAAGATGCGAGTATAAGATTGCTCTCAGATTTTTATAAGCAATACCAATGACTAGACTACACCAAGATGAAGGATTTAATCTATATGAGTATGATATTAAGCTAAATGGATGCAAGATGGATGAATAATTCAAGCAATACGAATTCAAGCAATATGGATTCAAGCAATAATGAATAAACTAAATATGGAAAAGGCTAAACTAAGATGTAATAATCTCAAAAAAAGAAAGCACAATATCTTCAATGACTCTAGAGCAAAATCAGCATAATAATAATCTCCAAGGTGTTTCTCAAGTATCTCTGGGGTGATTTGAATGAGAGTTGAAGGCTAAATTTATAGAAATTCACAAGAGAGATCAAGAAAAAACACAATTTAGAATTAATTGAAATAATTGAGAAATTAGGTTCAATTAACCTTGAGATAGATTCCAATTATAGTTTAATTGAAATGCATTCAGATAAGAAGTTCAAGTTGCATTGGAAATAAGAATTAATTAATTCTATGCACTTGTGATAAAAATAGGTAATTCTTTGATTTATTCAAGAAAAGAGTCTTTTCAATGCAACTAAACTTCTTTTTCTCAAAAGCTTTAAGTTCTAGTTTAAGAGAATGATTAATACTTCCTTTTAATTGCTTTTTTGATTTCAAGTACTCAATTTAGAAGAAGAAATAATATCTCAAGTTTGATTTCTCTCTCAATTCAATTCTTTTATTCTATTTTCAATTCAACTCTTGCTTTGTGATTAATTCCTCTTTTGTAATAAATTAATTCCTTTTTTTGCATGATTAAATGGCATATTTATTAATTAATTAAATATGCTAGGATATTTAATAAATTAAATAGGATAATTGATCAAAATGATATTCTTGGAATGATTCAATTAATTAAATAAATATTTAAATAATATTGAGTAATTCACTTGCCATGTGACATTTGATGATTGAAGAATTAATTAATGTGCTCAAGCTTGATTTAATTGTCTTTGGTTAGGACCTTGGTGATCTTGTTGAGATTAAGGGCCCATGGTTTAGATGACCAATTTTAGGGTATTACATTTGCCCCTGTTTGAATTAATGTGCAAGTAGCGCATTGGTTCAAATAATAGTTGATATCTAGGAGATGTCAGTTCTGAACTTGATTTATCACAAACCAAACAAAGAGCAAGGTGTTTAGCTTGATTTGAAGCAATGAAGTTGAAAAAGTTTATTAAAGTGATACCGACCCCGAACTTGATTGAACTAGGAAAGATAGAGAGCAAAGATACCGAACTTGAACTTGATTGATCAAGAAGCGGATCTTATTGATATAGAACTTGATTGAACTAGACATAGCGAGTGAAGATAAAATTGATCTTGAACTTGATGGATCAAGATACGATTAGCAAAGATAAACTATCCAGCTTGATTTGATGCAATGAAACTAAACACCTACTTAGATTGAGTGTGTAATCAAAGATACTCTTTAAACCCTTGATTGAGTTTAAATGAATAATCAGCTTGATGAAAAGCGATGAAACTGATTAACGTTAAGAGATTGATTTAGATGAAGAAAATATCAGCTTGAATTGAAGCGATGAAACTGATATGCCCCTAGCAATTGATTCGATTCAGATGATCGAGAGATCTCAACTTGATGTGAAGTGATGAAGCGGAGATGCTCCTTAGCAATAAGAATTTTATTTTCTTTAGTTGAAAAGATTTTTTTGCTCAACTTTTGATGAATATTTGAAAATTTTCTTGACTTTAAAGATGTGAGGTCATAAGGTCATGAGTATGCCCCCTCAAGAGCAAAATAGAAAGATAGAGAGGGTACATGATGATTAGGCAATTGCTTAGCGATGATAATTATTTTAGCACAAATTTTTTCAGAGGAATTTTTTAAAATTCGGCATTGATTGATGAGAAATTGAGCGCAAATTTGATATGTAGAATTGAATTGAGATTCAGCGTTGATTGATGAGCACAAATTGAAGTGAGAATGAGCATCTTATGAAAAAGCGCTAAGTGGTCCAAATAGTGAAATTGACAAGGAAAATGACTTCATGTTTCGATTTTGATCCTGAAAATGGAATCAGAACAGGCAAATTAGCTAAGGGTACAATTTTCATGTCTTTCAGAATAAGTTGAAAAAATTAGGGTTTTGACTATATAAGGAGTAAAAGTGTCATTTTCAAATCATTTTAACCCTCCCAAGTTTGAAAATTCAAAAAGCATTCTACAAAGAAAATGGTGGTTCCCATCCAGGAGCATTGATTTGAGCACCAGAGACGACATAATTGACCTCAAAACTATGAGCCAGTGGTAAGTGATCGATCTTAAGCCTATTAATCATTTTAGTTTTGATTTTTTTATTGAATTTTTAATTTTTGGCATGTTGAAGTTGGACTTTTTTGTTTTGTCATGCGAGACAGGATCCTGTCTCGTATGACAAACTGCTTAAGTTTGTTTTATCGTTTGTTCACTAGTTTTTTTCTACTATGCCTACCCTTATGTCGTATGATAACCTTCAAAATAGCCCATTTTGACGTCCTAGAGCTAATCTTGTGTCATATCAGAGTCTTTTGTCGTATTAAGCCTATTCCTAACTCGTACGAGTTTTTGCTTACTCTGTGTTATGTCGTTTGAAAAACAGTGAGCATTTTTAAAGGTGTAAACTTGAAATTTTGATTTTGCAGTTGATGTAGTTGGATTTACGTGATGTTTTGCTTCTCTTATAGGCTAATTTGAAATGTTTCTCGATGGTCTGTTGTTTGAATTTTTTGTAGGTTTGATTGCCCCATGTGTTATTTTGATGTGTATATCCATCGACCATGATATTAGTTCATGATTTATCTGATATAGACAAGGCACATATTGATTTGTGTGGATTGACTCACCTTTTATAGTTTCTTGATATCCATGTGAATCACGGTATGCTCACGGAATTAGTTGAGAGGTTTCATTCATAGCATAACACATTCCATTTGCTAGTTGGGTAGATGACGATCACTCCCAAGGATGTATACAAGATTCTCCATATCCCTTTTGTTGGAGGTAAGGCTGATTATGATGTAGCGCATCTTCCTGGGTTACTAGTTGTTAGACAAGTTTGTAGGGATCCTGATATTCTGACATGTTCTATTAGTTGGGACATGATGATGACTAGGTACAATGAGGACTTTCCACTGGCTTGCATCTTGGCAAGTTTTATTGACTGTTGTCTAATGTCAAACAGGGGACATGAGGGGTTTTTGTGTGGATGGGGTAGGATGTTGGATAGACTTATTGTGCACCCCCATATCTTAGGATGAGGTTCGTGTATTCTGGCACACATGTATCACGAGATGCATGAGATCGTCTCTTGGGAGGGGAAGAGTATGGCTATAGAAGTTTTGATTTTATAGGTATGGGCTTGGGAGCATCTCCCAGTTTGCAGGCCAATTGTTGATGAGGGCAGGGATCCACAGCAACCCATTATTTATAGATATTTAGGTTATGTTACTCAGCCCCATTTGGGCAAGACAGACTATTGGAGATGGTAGTTGGACGACTTGATAGCCATGATATGGAGAATGTATAGGGGTCTGGAGCCTTGGGATGATTGGAGAGTTGTACGCAGAGACCTCTTCATTACATGACCTCTCAAAGGCAGATCGCAGATAGTTGACGAGCGGTTTGTTGTTACTCCAGTGATGAGGCAATATGGTAGACCTCAAGGGATCTTGTAGGAGTTTACTGCATATGCATGTTATGTAGATGAGGAGAGGCTGGGATGGGGGCCTAGGCTATCATACACATTAAGCATGCAAGAGTTGACTGGGTTACAGTGACTCAGATGGGACAATATGGATGATGTTGCAGATGCGGGGGTATTGCCCCAGTACAGGGATTGGTTTCAGCAGCATCCATTCCCAAGATTTACATATTCAGCGGAGTAGGCACCTCGCATAGAGGAGGTTGAGGATGATGCCCCCATGTAGGGACAAGGACAAGGATAGAGACAAGGATAGAGAGCTTTGGCTCCGAGGTGGGCAGGTGTCGATCTTGGTGCTAGTGGCAGTAGTGAGGAGAGGGTGGATCCCTAGGGGCTATTGGCATTAGACTGAGTGGAGCTAGGGTACCTAAGGGTGAAGCTAAGGAGGAGCGAGTAGCTCTAAGATAGGTCAGGAAGACACAAGAGGAGTAGGGTGGAGCTAGAGGTGGAGATGGAGGCGGAAAGCCTATGAGAGATGAGGGGGCCGACACAGCATGGTCGATGAGAGCACGCCTAGTGAGTTTATAGTCACAGCTGACAGTGGTATAGACACAGCTAGCGGAACGAGACCAATATCTAGCAGAGCTTAGAGCAGAGAGAGATCATCAGGTCGTAGAGATGAGAGTAGAGAGGAGGGCAGAAATAGATGCTTTGCAGTGGGAGGTACTTCATTAGATGAATCGGGTAGCCTATTATGTTGCGGCTTACAGCATAGTAGTTCCAGTAGCACAGCAGGTTGTACCTTATTCTCAGTATATGGCTTGATCTAAGGGAGCTCAGGCACCTCATCAGGATCCAGGCCAGTAGGCTCCACCTCCTCCACTAGGTGATGAGGGAGAGGTCGAGAGCTAGATATTCCTTTTTGTAGCTCTAAGATTTTTTGTAGACACACCCATTTTTTGTAGCCCATACGATTCTTGCTCCGATGGGAGTTTGCACATGTCAGTTGACATTATTTGTACCTTGAGACATTTATGATTATATATATACGAGATCTGATTGGACTTCATAGTACTTGTGTCGATCGATTATGAGATGTCTTCTATATGCTTTATTCTATATGTATGCATTTTTTTTTTCAATATGGATGTATGTAAATGCAAATGAATATGAATGTTTGTTTTTGTTTCTTTTCATATGCAAATAAATGATGAAAATGAGTAATGAGTAATGCAAATTTTTATATTTTCTTTTTTTCTATGCAATAAGATGAATGTGAATGAGTGATAATGAATTGTATGAATCTATATAAGATACTTATGTATGCAGCTAACAGCTCAATACACAAGTACTCAATCAGAGAAATCATGAAAAAGAGATCGCTTAGATAAGAAATGATGATGAATCCAACTCTCATTCAGAAGATAAAGAGACTATTACCATACCAAAATCACTCTAAATTCACAAAATACAGAATGAAATGCAAAATGAGATGCAACCTAAACCTAGTCACTGGATTTAAAATGCTTAAGTTTCATCACTGAGTGTTAACAAACATAGCAAGTAGATTAGAGTTCCTTTCTTTTCATATGCAATATTTAATTATCTTGTCCACAATAACCCTTTTTTCGTTCATATCCTTGGACAGATTATGCAGGGACCCAGATTGCATGATAAAGAAATTCCCTCAAAACAAACAAAGAAATGATGGGAACCTCCCTGTAGCATACAAATAAGCAGAGTCGAGGTATGTGTGGTGATTTCACCTTGATGTGAAGGCTCTTATCACAGACACCCAACTTATTAGATGTTTCCAGATCATCGGAATCATTCCTACAAGCAGAAAACAAAGAAAATATTATGCCCCCAATCCTTTCTTCTCTTAGTCAAGATAGACTTCCTCGAGTTACTCAGAGGAATAATAATCGAAAACCAATATAAAAGACAGCATACAAAGAAAAATTTTCATGCATAGCTCAAACTGTTTAGTGATTGTTTTCCATTATGTTGTTTTTCTTGTCTACTCAATGATAAAACTCTTTGGTAGTTAGAAGATAGGTGACTGACTCGAAGTGGACAACCAGGTTTCACTGACAAAAAGATGAATTGGTTGATATTGCTTAGGACATGTAAATTTCTCAGTCGATTACCCTAAGAATAGGACATTAATTAGTTTCAAGCCATGGGGGTTCTAACGAACCAGAATGTCACAAAAGTGACTGAAATATATGTACAAGCAATACTAAGGATGCATGAAAGTGGGAAATGCCAATGTTGCATTGATAGATGGAGCATTGAGTAAAAGAGGTGTGTGTTTGCCAGGTTTTCACCTACTTGGAAGAGATTCATTTTTTTTTTACCAAGGTGCCTATTTACCAGGTTTTCACCAAGGCATTTTTTTATTTATTTTTTTTTCCTCTTTTTTTTTTAGGACTTTTTATGATTTTTATGATTTTTTTTTTAGGACATTTTTTAGTTGTACAAGTTGTTGTAGGAGAGAATTCTAAGTGAGTAATTTCTTCAAATGGATGGTGTTAATTGGTTCATAGAGTTTTTCTCCTTCCGATGTTGAAAGTTGATAGGCACTAGAGCCAAAGACTGTAGTAACGATGTAGGGACCTAGCTAGTTGGGTTCAAACTTCCCTTTGTTGTCTCGAAACTATTGATTTTTAGGATTTTCTCTCAAAACTAGGTCACCAACCTGAAATTCTCATTGTTGAACCTTCTTGTTATATCCTCTAAATATTCTCTTTTGATACACTCTAAGATGATCAAACGCCACTTGTCGACGTTCATCCAGCAATTCAAGTTCTTGCAATCTAGATATCCTATAGTCTTCATCAGTAACAAGACCTTGCAAAAAAATTATTAGAGATAGTATTTCTACTTCAATAGGTAATGCTTCTTCAGACCCATACACCAAAGAGAAAGGTGTAGCCCCAATAGGTGTTCTGATAATTGTTCTGTAAGCCCATAATGCAGGATTGAGCTGTAGATGCCAATCCTTCCCAAATTTGTTTACTGTTCTATGTAAGATAGTCAACAGGTTTTCGTTAGATGCCCTAGTTTGTCCATTACCTTGAGGGTAATATACAAATGACCAGTGTTGTTTAATTTTGAATTTCTAACAGAGCTCATCCAGATCTTTATTCTTGAATTGTCCTCCATTGTCAGTCACGATGGACGAAGGTATCCCATACCTGCAAATGATATGGTTTAGAATGAACAGAGCTACTTGTTTACCAGTTGCTTTGATGAACGGAACCACTTCTACCCACTTAGTGAAGTACTCAGTGGTAGTTATGATAAACTTGTGTCTGTTGGATGATGTGGGATAGATCTGGCCAATGAGATCAAAGGCCCATTGCTGAAAAGGCCAATGTGTGATGAAGGGTATGAGATCCTTTATTGGAGCATGTATGAGATTTCCATGTAGCTAACACTTCTCACAAGTTTTACAAAACTTTATAGTGTCCTTCTCCATGTCTGGATAGTAGTAGCCAGCCCTTAGTAGTTTTTGAGCTAAAGTAAGACCATTCGAATGAGATCCGCAAATACCTTCATGGACTTCTGATAATGCATGTTTAGACTCTTCAGTTTCTAGACACCTAAGCAATGTACCATCCAAACCTCGCCTAAACAAATCGCTAGCAATAATGACATACCGTGAAGTGTTTCAGCTTAGGTTTCTTTTCTCATTACGGGTAAGATTTTTTGGGATAATTTGGTCACACAGATAAGAGTAAATGTGGTTATATCGAGATGAGTCATGTCCAATAATAGAACAGACTATCAAGGACTCAAGAGAATCATAGGTGGGGTAATGTAACTCTTCCACCAAGAATTCAAAGCAAAAATTATATTCTTGTAACTCTGGTATAGATGCCAAGGTGGCCATAGCATCTTCTCCTCTGCTTGTTGATCTGGGAATCTACGGGAATGAAACAAAAGTAAAATACTTCTTGAGATCATCAACCATTCTTTTATAAGGCAACAATTTCTCATCTCAAGTCTGATATGTATCATTGATTTGATTGATAATTAGTTGAGAATCTCCATAGATATGTAACTCTAGGACCTTCCATTCAATAGCTATCTTTATCCTATTTACCAAATCTTCATACTCTGCAATATTGTTTGTACAAGGGAAAAGAATCTTGTAAGCCTTTGGGATTGAATATTTCTAAGTAATAAATAGTATTCCACCACCAGAACCATTTTGGGTGAAAGATTCATCAAAGAAAATCTTCCATGATTGTTGAGTAAGGTGCATTATTGATTCATCTAAAAATTCTATATGCAGCAGTTGAGTGTCTTCAACTGGAGCTTCAACGAATTGATCTACAATTACCTATCCTTTGATGGCTTTGTGTTCCACATATTCAATATCAAACTCTGTAAGTACCATGACCCATTTTGCCAATCTTCTGGTGAGTGTTGCTTTGTTGAGAAGATACTTGAGTGGATCAATCTTAGCTACTAGCTTGATGGAATGTGCCAACATGTAGTGTCTCAATTTTTGTGATGCAAAGACTAATGCCAAGAATGCTTTTTCTATTATAGTGAAGTTCATTTCATAAGACACCAATGTTCTGCTGATGTAATATATAGGTCTCTCTTTTTTATTTTCATCTTGTTGTGCTAGAAGTGCCCCCAATGATAAATCAGTGGCTGATATGTATAAGATTAATGGTTTTCCCTAAATTGGTGGCATTAGTATTGGTGGATTGGATGGGTACTCTTTGATCTATAGAAGGTGTTATTCACATTCTCAAACCCATTTGTATATTACTCCTTTCCTTAATACTTTTGTGAAAGGTTGAGCTTTGTCTACCGGCTGAGAAATGAAGCATCTGATTGATTGGAGACATCCCTGTAAACTTCTCATTTGTCTGATGTTCTTTGGAGGCGGCATTTCCATTATAGTGTGGACCTTCTTAGGATCAACCTTGATTCCCCTCTTTGAAATGATGTAGCCAAGTATTTTACTAGATGTCACTCTGAATGCACACTTTTTTGGATTTAGCCAGAGTTTGAATTTTTCCATTCTATCTAGTATAGGGCCTAGCTCTTGAATATGCGTGAATCTCTTCATAGTCTTTACTAAAGTGTCATCAATATAGTCTTCCATATTCTTATGCATTATGTCATGAAAGATAGTAGTTACCGCTCTTTGGTAAGTTGCTCCTGCATTCTTTAGCTTGAATGGCATGACATTCCAGCAAAAGGTTCCCCATGCACAGGTGAAAGTTGTCTTTTCTTGATCTCTAGGAGCTATTTTGATTTGATTATAACTGGAGAATCCATGGATTAGTGAGTACATCTCATACCCAGCAGTCATATTGACTATCATATCAATGTTTGGCAATGGAAAGTCATCCTTCAGATAAGATTTGTTGAGATCTTTGAAGTCTGTGCAAACCCTAATAGATTTGTCTGCCTTTGACATAGGTACTATGTTTGAAATCCATTCTGCATAGTCTATAGCTCTGATAAATCCAGCTTTTAGCAGTTTTTCTAGCTCAACTTTGACTAGTAATGCCACGTGAGGGTGCATCTTAAGGATTTTTTGCTTGACTGGTTTAACTCCTGGTGTGATAGAAAGATGCATGATAAGATCATGATCTAGGCCTAGCATATCAGAGTATGTCCATGTAATATTGATCTTCTTTTCTAAAAAGAGATGAGTGAAATCTTTCAATTATTTTGATAATAATGATTGAGCTACATGAATGATGTGTGGTGTCTCTTGACTCCCAATGTTCACTAGTTGAGTTGGCTCAATCAATATAGAAGATCTCTCCTAGAACTGACTTGGCAGTATATCAAGTATCTCACCTTCAGGCACCTTAGAGAGGTTTTCACCCTTAGGTACGTCCTTTATTTTCTCTTTTTTAGATTCTGACATCAACACAATGTGGTTTTTGCCATTACATCTTTTATTTTTATTTTTCTGATTTTTGCAACTAAGATACTTGATATATGTTTCAGTCATGTTTTCACTTTGTTCACTGGTGGAAGAGTACATGGGTTCAACTGCGTTTATGTAATAGGCTAGTGTGTAGTCATTGGAAAAAGTAGGTACATTCATGGGTTGGTCTTGTAGACTACAGTCAATTAATTTAGGATGTACTAAGGATAGAGTGTGGATAGGTTCGAAGGAGTTCACGGTATTGTCATCACAACTGCGGATCGAAATGTCAAGTTCCAGAAGGATACCTTGTGTAAATGTCTCGAGACCAGGAAAAGTTAGATCATGATTATTAAAGTTCACGTTAATATTTAGTTGACCTAATCTAATAGACCTACTTATAGCATTGTTCTCTATGCCAGGATGGACTTCATATCAAGGTTTGACAATAACAAGATCAGTAGATAGATTCTCGCCATTTATATTAGAGGATTCAGAGTTTGATGTTGAGTAGATATTGTCATAAACAAGACTATTATCAGAGTCCTCAAAGTCATTGGGTGAAGTTTTTGAGTCTTCTTCAAGTGGTTGAGTGAATGTATGTATGGTATCAACACCAACATCTTTAATGTTGCAAGTTCCTTCAAGATTTGGCTCATTTAGCACTTGTATCTGACACACTTGTTGACATGATCTTGATGGTTCTATGACTCCCTGTCGTCTACTCCATTCAACTTCCTCTGGACTGATGACCAATTCTACTTCTATAGCTTCCAATTCTTCTTGTGTAATCCCATACCTGAGGGGTATATAATAGATGAAAAACTTTCTAGTACTCTTCCTTCCTCCAGCCCTTTTTCACAATCGGCTTATCTTTTTAGTCAGATTTCCTGTATCTCCTTTTCTAGCTTTAAGCGCATCAGCTCTTGAGTATCATCTATGATACCACTAGACTCTTTTGGAGTTTCTATATTGGATGTATCTGAGAGGTGGTTTGGACCCCATTCATACTCGTTTGAGTTAGTCTCTTAATCATCTACTTGTTGTCTACCAGTGTATGTAATTGGAACTTTTAGTGGTGCAAACAATTCTCTAATTCTTTCTACTTCGTCTCTTATATCCTCTTCTCTCTTGATTTCTAGTTTTTCTTTTTCTTTTACACACTCTACTTGAGTTTGTTGAGTGTTTGTTTTCTGTAATGTTGAAGGCAATATTTGTTTCTACCACTTAGACTTAGAAGCATATTTTTGGTTTGATATCTTTTTTGGATTGTACCCTAGTCCAGCCTTATCATTTGTTGATTTTGTTTACAGCTAAATCAATTCAATAATAACCTCTTGATGTTTGCCTAGGGGACCAATACCTAAATATTCCATGTGTTGAATCATTTTGTAGCTTGGACCATATTGTGTTGAGGAAATCTCATAATGTCGTACTTCTTTGTTTTCACTATCTTCCTTAAAAAGCCATTTTAGAACAACATCCTCTTCTATTTCATCTGCCAGGGAAGTAGAAGATTGTACAAAAAGACCATCATATATGATATTCAGAGTTGAAGTCTATGTTTTCATAGCCTCTGATGGTTTGCCCAACTATTTTAGTGATGGAGGAAGAGAGACTAATGAAAGTATTGGTTCTATCTTGTATCCATCCATGCTAGTATTGGTAATTTTCAAAAAAAAATCCAAGTCTTTCATCAAGGCTTATGAACTTTTATTTGCAGAGGTTGCTCTATTATGAGGCACAAAGGTATCAGCACCTTTTGTCAATGCATTATAGGGGACATTTGTATCAACAGGAATACTAACCTCAAGTCCGTTATAAGGAAATTTTAAGCATTGATGGTATGTAGATGGAACTGCCTTCATTTCATCAATCCATGGTCTTCCCAGTAAGATATTGTATGATAGAGGAAGATCAAGTACCTGGAAAATGACATCTCTTTCTATAAGTCCCACCCTGATTGGTAATGATACCAGACCTTTAGAGGTCCTTTCCTCTTCATCATAGGCTTTAATTGTTATTTTCTTGACTGGATCAATGACATTTTCATAAAATCCTAGTTGTGTAAGCATATTGTAAGTACAGATATTCAACCTCGCACCTCCATCTATCAAAACATGTTTAACTCTGTGTTTATGGATCATGGCTTCAATATGCAATGGTTGGTTATGTGGATGATTTAGCAAGTTTTCATCTTCTTTAGAGAAGGTCAGATAGTGAGGTGAAGTCAGATGACCCACCATAGATTGAAACCGATCGATATCTAAATCTTTTAGAACATTAGTGGTGAGCAAGGCATTGTCCAAGATTTCTTTATGAGTAGAAGAGATTTTTAGTAATTCAAAGATGGAAATTTGAGCGTTTGTCTTTTTCAACTGTTCAACAACGCTATATCCAGAGGATGATGATGAAGTTAGCCTTTTAAATTTATCATGTTTATTCTTTTTGTTTATTTGACGAGGCTGGTAGGTTTGACGTTGTTTGAGCAAAAGTTGAAGAACTAGCTCCTTGGAGAGTTACTTTCTTTTGAGAATGGGTCATAGCCTTTGCATATCATGATTCATTTTGTTTATCTTGGATTATAATCATATTACAATATTCAGATTGGGAAGGCTCAATCATGTTGATGACATTCTCATTGTTGGTATAAGTATAATTTACTTTGGCACCTCCTTTGGTCTTTGAGGAATCACCTTGTTTGTAAACAGGTAAGGGGTCTTTAAAAGATTTATGATCAGCATTTGTCGGGTGATTTCTGACAACAATTTTACCAACATCTATGAGATCTTGAATCTCATGCTTGAGCTTCATGCGGTTGTTTGTGTTATGACCTTTATTTTGATGGTAGAAGCAATATTCATTTTTTGTCCACCTTTTTGGTTTGACTTCTGGATCATATGGCCTAGAACTATCTGGTAATGTTATCAAGTTGTTTGTCAATAGATTTTTGAAAGCGGATTCATATGATTCTTCCAGGGGAGTGAATTCGCATCTAGGTTTTGAAAGCCAAGGTTTCTCTTGGAACCACTCTTTTTCTTTCTTCAGAGGATTTTCTGCTACGGTTTTAGCTGCTTTGAGTGCTTGTGTGTCACTAGCCAAGTTGAATATCATGGGCTTTGAGTTGGTTTTAACAGTGTCTACTACTCTGTCATTAACAAAGTTCTTATTGTTGTCTTTGCCATACTTCCAATACTTGTTCTTTTGTTTAGAGCTAGATCCTAGTTGTGTTTCTTTCCAAGGTGAGATATCTACTTTCTTTATAAGAACGTCCTCCATTCGGATAGCATTATCTACCATTTTGTTAAATGATGGTTGCACTTGCATTTGGATACTATATTTCAATTCAGAGATCAGATTGTTGACGAATATATCCATTTTCTCATAATCTGGGATAGGCCATTAATACCTAGAGAACATCTTTCTCCAATGTTGGAGGAAAGTGAGAAAAGGCTCCCCTATTTTCTGTTTGGTTTTGCAAAGTTCGATCATAGTAACAGGATGTTGAATGTTGTAGGAGTATTGTTGTAAAAATAGTTGGATTAGTTCTTCAAAAAAATTTATCCCCTTAGGTAGACTTGAGAACCATTCCATAGCTTGTCCTCCCAAACTCCTCGAAAAAAGGCGCATGAGATACATTTGATCGTGCATGAACTCCATGCAGGCAGCACAAAATTCTCTGATATGATCTTGAGGATCTGAGGTACCATCATATTTGTCAAATTTTGGAATCTGAACTCATGAAGGGAATGGAGGCATGTACAGGTTTTTGTCAAATGGAAATCGGCATATTGTCTCCAAAGAATATTGTTTTGGGGATTTATCCTTGTTTTTCAGTTCTGTGATCTCAGTCTGTAAAGCTTGTAATTATTTATGGACTATTATTATAGGTGATTCTTCCTTTTTAGTGATGATAATCTAAACGTCATATCCAGTAGGAAGTTTGGCACCTTGTTTTGCTAGTTCTAGAAGATAGTCCAATTTTGGACTCAGTTTTAATCTCAGATGCTTTTCCTTATTCACTATTCTCTCCTTTTCTCTTTCTAATTTAAGTAACTCTTCCTCAAAATTTGTTATCCTTTGCTCCAAAACTGATAATGTATCAGGTGAGTTAACAAAATTATCAGCAAGTTTATTGATTTCATCATGTACCTTGCTTATTTTTTTATCTATGTCTATAGTCAAAAAGTTTGTCTTATAGGTGTCTTTGTACTGAGTTTTGTACTCTTTCAATAAGTTACACAGTTCCGGTAGAAGTGTGTCAAAATCCCTATTACACTTCTTTATTTGATCTTCAAAGAATTTTTGCTTTTCAATTTCTACTTTGTCCTTCAATGTCTCTTTATTTTATCAATGTTCTCTGTGATATATTTACACAAAGCATCAATTTGTCCTAAAGAATCTTTATTGTCTATATTATAGTTAGGAGCAATTACCTTCAAAATTGGGATTGTGTCATCTATAGCTTTGTAAGCCTGTGAACTACAATTTGTTATCCTTTTGATTGAATCCAAAAGTACTTTAGTTACATTTGTTGGTTTGTGGCCTACTAAGAAAGAACCAACATTTTGAATTCCACCGGTGGAAGAAGTAACCAAGCATGTTGTGACCTCTGGTAGGTCTGTTTGTGTTTTCATTTCTTTAAGCAATGGTTTGTGTACTTCTCCAGTTGCTAGTGGCACTGTTTCCTCATGAACCTGTTCCTGTTTCTGTTGCTTTTCTTGTTGCACTGTCTCAGTCTGAGCTTTTGCCTGTTGTTCTTTGTCATCTATCAGTTTCTCCTATGTTTTAATAGTTTGCTCAGCTAGCAGTGGCTCACTAGCCATTTCAGTCTTACCAATTGTATCTTTGTCTACCACAATGTTGATCTTATGTGTATCAACATCTACTGTGTATAAGACTTCAGGATTAGGATTGACATCCTCTTCATCCATACTTTCAACTGTCGATAATGAAGTAATTTCCAACTTCTCATCTCTAACTAAGAGAATAATAGTGCATGTGTCATTAGACCACCAAACCCTCAAGGAAACTTTCTTCAATTTGATGAAGAACTTCCTACCGGTGGAGCATCACTCTGTCCTGCCGGTGAAGCATTGACTGGTTCTACCAGTGGAGGAGTATTACCAATATTTAGATCAGCTTTTCTAATCCATTGTTTTGAGAATTCTTGCTTAACCTCTTCAACTTTTTCTTTCCCTTTCAAGCTAGAACTTTTGTTGTCTATCGGTGATCCTTTACTTCTACACAATTTTGCAATATGCCCAATCTTGTTACATGCATAACAAGTCACATTATTTTTCTGAATAGATTTCCCATAACCTATGTTGGTTTGTGTTCTGCATTGATCAGATAAATATCCAAATCTTCCACAAACATAACATCTTACATTCATTCTATAATTTTCAGAATTGTGACCAACTTTGTTGCATTTTGAACATTGACCGGTGGGTGTGTTGATGTTCTGATAATTTCTAGACCTACATTGATTTTCTCTATGTCCATACTTATTACGGTTAAAGCATTTTCCATTGAATTTATAAGTATAAGGTTGTCTTACCAGTTTGCTGTGATCCTGAGTGTTTGTAGTACCAGAGCTTTCACCAACTTCAAAGCCAATTCCAAAAGTGTCACCTTTAGGTTTTTGATTCTTCAGTAAGTTACCAAGTTCCTCTGAGATTTTCTTGAATTTTTCTTTATGTTGATTTGCAATTTCTAGTTCTCTTTCTAAGACTTCTTTTTGTCTCATCAATTCATTGGAGTCATTCTAAGTGTGCATCAGATCTATGTTTAATAGATCATTTTCATAGCTAAGTCTTGTGTTCTCATTTGTTGCATCACTTAGTCTTCTAGTCAATTCTTCTTCATTCTTCTTCCTATCTTAAATCTCTTTACCAAATCTCATAGTCATATCCTACATCTCATTCTTTGTAGTTATGTTCTCCAGTTTTAGCTTACTTAACATATCATTAAGTGATTCCTTTTCATCATTCTCATTTTGCATCTTTTCACAAAGTTCTCTTCTCTTATTTCTTGCAATAGTAAGATTCTCTTGAAGTGCCTGAATGATATCCTGAGCTGCTTTTAGATCATCTTCTAGTTTGATATTTTTTAATTTTTCTATATCATAGTCTGAGAGAGCTTATTCAAGTTGCTTCATTAGATTTTCCATCTTTACCTATGTCAAGATCTTCCTCAAGTTGTTAGGCTTCTGAAAATAGAGGACCAGGCTCTGATACCAATTGTTAGGAAAAGTTACTTAAATTAGAAAGAGAAAAGGAGAGAATAGTGAATAAGGCAAAGCATCTGAGATTAAAACTGAGTCCAAGATTGGACTATCTAGCATCATTGTAGAAGGAAATATCTAAGGCACTGATACAAGGACATAAAACATCAGAAGAGCATTTGCAGCACCTCACTAGTATAGTTAAAGAACAGAGACAACAATAAGAGACAGTAAAAAGTTTATGGAGAGTATAAACTTGATTTTGGCGGATCTATTTCAAATTGTAAATACCCAGTTACAAGGTTGAAACTACAAACTCTACTGACATCTTGACAACCTTTGTCATTGATGCCAAAGGGGGAGTAGTGGTATGAGAAAATTCAATATCACAGGAATCATATGCTCAGGGGGAGCACACATTTTTGGTAACATTTTTGGACTTCACATTTTTGGATACACTTTTGAAATTTCTCATGAGTGTTGCCACCAATGCCAAAGGCAGAAATTGTTGGCATATGCACACTCCAATGAGACATTGTATGTGATTAAAGGTTTTTTTATTGATGGCAACCTTACAATCCTATGGCACCGGCAAGGCATTACACTAACAAGGCATTACACCGGCATCAACAGATCACACTCTACACCAGCACAGAGAAAGGAAGCATACCGACATAGAGGCCGACAGGATTTTTGTTATATTACATTTTGTTTATTATTGTAAAAACCTTGTAAGCTGACTTGGCAAGTTGTAAAATGACTCTTATATATAAAAGAGATCATTGTAGACATTTTGTAAGTAAGGGATGTAAGCGAAAAAGGAAGATATTAGGTAGACCTACTATGCGAAATATAGGTTAAAGGGTATATGTAAAGAATAGAGTAGAGACTGATACTAAATCTGGCATTGAAGATGCTATTGTAAAGCAGTACAAGACATTGGATTTGCATAATCCACATTGTAAGTCAGTGAGACTTCCCATTGAGCAGTGAGCTCTAGGCAGTTGGCCTTCCTGCATGTGTAGGCCCCCTTTTGTAAGTAATATTCTCTTATTGGCCAGTAAGTGGATATTGTGGGTCACAAATCCCACTGAGGTTTTTCCCACACCGGGTTTCCTCGTTAAATCCTTTTGTTATGGTGTGCTTTTCATGTGGATGTTTTTAATTCTGTTTATTTTATTATTTCTTGCATACCGGTACACTATTATAATATGTTCTGCATGTTTTAAGTTAAGAAATTCTAACTACCAGTTAGATACTGATTCACCCCCCCTCTCAGTATCTGTGATTTTCCTAACAATATCCAGTAGGAAGTTTGGCACCTTGTTTTGCTAGTTCTAGAAAATAATCTTCTTTTTCTCTAGCCATGATAGCCTTCATCATTTTTCAGAAATCGTTATCCTTTTGACATTTATGAATATCTTTTTTTGGAGGTTCAGAATCTTAAGCTTCACTTGATGAGGAATCATTATCAGTTTCATGAATACTGAGGTTGTCTTCATCATTTTGTTTTGTTCTAGGTATAGTGGGAGATAAAGGTTCATCATAAACTGGTATCTCTGATGATGAAGGTTTATCAGTCAAGGGATCCTCTTCGTAAAAAGGATTATCTTTATATGAAAAGGGTTGCCCTTTTCCTTTGGCATCTTTCTTATGAGAATTACTGGTTTGAATAGGAATTTTTATTGATTGGTGTGACCTAAAGTTGTTTGTGATGTAGAAGTCAAGATCAAATTCAGAGCTATTTGTTCGGTTAACGTATTGTTTGAGAGGAGCAACTACGATTTAGTCTGGTTTCATGAATGATCTATCTTGTATAAGATGTTTATCTAAGTTGATCTAAGAGAAGTGACTAAGACTCAGCCTAGTTTAAGGAGAGATCTATCCTATAGAAGATGTTCTCTAAGTGACTTAGGTTTGATAAGTAGTTGATTGAACTAGCTGAAAGATGATTGACAAAATCGTGCAACACAAATGGTAGAGGTGCACTGTTTTGATATGTTTATGCTCAAGATGATGATAACTAGTTTCATGCTCACTGTACACATTTTTAGGCAAGTTTGACTATTCTCGACTGACAAAATCAGAGATTCGTATGACAGGTTTTGTAGGATCAGATGACAATTCAATAGTTTCAGGACAACAACAACAGTGTTTCGTACGAGTTGCTGCCTAGTACTGTATGGTAGATGGATATGTCTAGAATGATGGACTATTCAATGTAATGTTTTATCATATGACACAAGAGTAAAGCTCAGATGACAATTCTCAAAAGTGGATGACGGAGAATCAAGATTCGTATGACATGGGATTGAAGATGAAACGACAGACTGTTAGGACTGGTAGAAAATTGTACGACACGGAATATGAACTAGGATGATAAATAAGAAGACGCGTACGAATGTTTAATGGACAGAGGAAAAATTCTAAGTTTTCAATGACTGAGTATGACCAGATTTGAGATGGACTGAATTTTGATCGATGACTGACAATGAGAAGTTTAGAGGTGGACTGAATTTTTGATAGCTAAGGTATACTAGTTTGTGACACAGACTGATTTTTTACTAGGATAGACTATTTTTGACACGGACAGAGTTTTGACTTAGGATAGACTAGTTTTGGACAGAGTTTCAACTTAGGATAGACTAGTTTTGGACAGAGTTTTGACCTAGGATAGACTATTTTTTATTGGAATAGAAAAAATACAACACCACAGGAGCCCAAATGATCTCTGCAAGCTGAAAAACATGTTACAAGGAGAAGCAAGGAAGCAAATCATAGAAGAAAGAAATACACAGAAAATATGCTCAAAAAGAGAGAGCTCAATATTCACTAAATGTATAATATAATAATCCTTCTTCTTATAATGAAAAGAATAAACTCAACCTTTAATAGGTCAAGAAACCCTAAAAAGGAAAACCTAGGTTTGCACATAATAATTAATAAAAGAATTAATTATTATGCACCTAAAGTTAGCTTAAGTGTAAAAGAGATAAAGGGAATTTAAATAATTAAACAAATATTGTTTAATGAATCAAGTAATTACTCGAATACTCTAACATCCCCCCTTAAGATAGACTTAGGGAGAAGCTAAAACCTAGAACAGCTAATGAAAGCAAGAAGGATGGGTCTCGACAACAAGGCCTGATCAGGTACCCAAATACAATGAAATCTCTATGAACTGGAGAAGTAGAGAAAACCACGTGGGAAAAAACTCTACTCCAAAAAGAGATGGAAAAGAACACCACTAAAGCATGAAGAACCTGAAAACACTATCGAAGAATAACTGCTAATTTGAAGAAGCTCCACTAAATTAGAACATGACCAGGTAGAGAAGATTGTAATTTGCATGAGTGCCCTCAAATGACACTACTCAAATCAGAAGGCAAACAAGGCAAACAACTGAAATCAAAGATACTGATGGCATGAAAACACCAAAGCCTGAAGAGTTTATCAATCAAACCACACAAGCATTAGAACCAACAGGACAAACCTCCCCATAATGCTGAAAAGGGAGAGGGACAAGTACACTGAAAAGAACGACCAACAAGAACTACATGACAAAGAACCAAGAACATCGAAGGTGTAGAGAAAAAGTACATAGCATCATGGAAGGAACGCTCACTTGACACACATCATGAGGAAAATGTCATGGAAGGAACACTCACTGGACAAAGGTAGATGGCAAACAAAAGGCAAACATCAACCCCCCCATGGCACTTTAAAAGTAGTGCATGTACAATAAGGCACAAGATGTGCAAGATCCCAAGTAAACAATACATGATGGCACTTTATCTCAGTGTGTTTGTATAAATATAATGCTACAATGATAAGAAGACTAGAAATAGAAAGGATAACCAAAATAGAGACATCATACTTAGAGAAGAGATCCCAAGACCTGAAACAACCAAGATATCCACCAGAATGCTGAAAAGCAAAAAAGTAAATAAAATATTCATGGAGCAGAATCTGGAAATAAAACTCATATGGCTGGAAATTACACAGCACATGCTTTCCAAAAATATAAACTTTTTGAAAAATGGAGTTCAAATGCTCATTCTACGGCTCCTAGAGTGCAAAAATGAGACCTCACTTTGACTGAAAAAAAACACAGTCAAACAGAAAAATTGGAAAAAAATACCAACATCACGAGGTCCGACTTGAAACTAGTTTTCTGATGCCTATTTGTTTTTTGAAAAAATGACTCCGCATGCCCAAGATATGGCCAAAAAACCAAACCCCCCTTCAAAACAAGACGAACGGGCAGTCTTGTGGATGGGCGGGCGGAGGTGCCCAGTGGGTGGCGCTCCAATGGTGGTCGAGTGGAGCTCCTGTGGCCAGGTGGTACCCCGATGGCTGGGTGGTGGGTGTTCTAGTGACCAGGCAGTGGAGCCAGAGTGGGTGGCAGGGAGAGCACCAATGACCGGGTAGAGGGTTTTCGACGGGGAGCTACAGGGGCTGGGGCCAGGGAGTTGTGCCAGTGGGAGCAAGAGCCAGCAGGGACTAGAAGGAAGAAGTTGGCGGGGGCCATAGAGAGTATGGCAGCGCAGGGCTTGAGGCTTGGTCAGATCTGCAGCAGCAGTAGGGGGCCTTTTTTAAAGATTTTTTTTCTTTTTTTTCACAAAATAAAAAATTCAGCCTACATGCTGTAAAAAGACAAAAAATTATTTTTTTGAATACTGGAGAAAAAAATACTCCCAGAGGCTCAGGAGCAAAAAATGGTCAAGTTTTATATGACTATATGGGTTTTTGGGCCTTCTGGGCATGATGGTGAGGTCCGTTTAGGCCCAAAGTGCTCAAAAAAAAAGACCTATCCCTAAGTACACAAAAAAAATCTTGAAACCCCAGATCTGCTTCCAACGCAAAAATTCTCAAAACAAGAACAGATAGCTGCAGTTCTGAAGCTCTGATACCATATTGGAGTTGAGA
The DNA here is from genome assembly GCF_030272615.1 of Cryptomeria japonica. Taxonomy (NCBI): domain Eukaryota; kingdom Viridiplantae; phylum Streptophyta; class Pinopsida; order Cupressales; family Cupressaceae; genus Cryptomeria; species Cryptomeria japonica. The sequence goes on from NC_081409.1 coordinate 486,791,557, forward strand.
AAATACAACACCATAGGAGCCCAAATGATCTCTGCAAGATGAAAAACCTATTACAAGGAGAAGCAAGGAAGCAAATCAGAGAAGAAAGAATACACAGAAAATATGCTAAAAAAGAGAGAGCTCAATATTCACCAAATGTATAATGTAATAATCCTTCTTCTTACAATGAAAAGAATGAACTCAACCTTTAATAGGTCAAGAAACACTAAAAAGGAAAACCTAGGTTTGCACATAATAATTAATAAAAGAATTAATTATTATGCACATAAAGTTAGCTTAAGTGTAAAAGAGATAAAGGGAACTTAAATAATTAAACAAATATTGTTTAATTAATCAATTAAATATCTGAATACTCTAACAGTTTTGGACAGAGTTTTTGATCACGGAGTTGTTTCTTGTTTTCTCCAGTTTTGGTATTTCAGTTTCAGTTTTAGGGATGAAAACACAAAAAACACGCAATATGAATAATAACTCTAATCACAACATGCAAACCCTATGGAAATTGGTGAGAGAAGAAAACCTTTTCTTGTAGACTCAGGTACACACCCAATAGCTAATCAGAATATGGTCGTTGAGTCTCACACAATGGATTCTCAACGCCATATTAGCAGACCCTTTCGGAGGTGAACCGGGTAGCTTCTAATTTGAATTGGAACTAGTAAGGGGTTCATTTGGCGCGTCAAGGTATAAACTCAATTAAGAGGTCTCCCAACCTTGAAAACTAAGATTTAATATACCCGAAGGTACAGAGGAGAGCTATTCCTGAGCACTGCCATTGACTTGATTTTCATCAAATCATGTTTGTTTTATAGTGGGTTGGAGTACTTGGTGTTTAGTCATTCCCACTTGGGTCATTCCCCTCTCACCGACTGTAATGGCTAAACAGTTCTTAGCTCCTCGGGAGGGCAGGCCCGCTAAAGATGTACAAATCTCAAACTTGAAGAAAATGCCTCAAGGGTCTGGATTTCTGATTGTCTATGCAAACAAGAGCATACTCTCCTACCTCTTAAAATTTACTTAAAACATGAAACATAGATTTGTTCTTTAACTAGATAGCAAGTTAGGTGCCTAAAAATGAATTTAAAGAATACATGATGTTTGGTCGATTCTTCTAAGGCAACCTGCAAGACAATGAATCAGTAGTCATATTGTCTTTGTGTGACAAGCATATTCTTTGACAAGTGTTCTGCAAAAAAAGATTAGGTTGTAAAAATTTCTTAGATAAACAGATAACCAACCAGGGTCTGCGTCAGTATAGAAAACCAGAAGAATGAAATTTGCTTTTTAACCAGGAAAATACAAAATCGTACGACAATTCTTACCAAATCGTATGACACCTGCAGTTTGTCATTCAGGCATATGGGAAATTTCATACAACAATTCACAGAAACTGTACAGACAAAAATCCAAAAACATAAAAATCCAAAAAAAATAAAAATAAACAAATAGTCTTGGAGGCCAGAAATGTGTGTGTGAAAAAGTGAAACAAGTCTGATAGTTGTAGGCACAACACTTCAATTAAGTCATTACATGTATGGTTAGTAAATCAATAATCATTAAATAATAAACCATAACAAATCGACTAATTGCCTTCTAAAAGATGCAAGTATAAGATTGCTCTCAAATTTTTATAAGCAATACCAGTGACTAGACTACACCAAGATGAAGGATTTAATCTATATGAGCATGATATTAATCTAAATGGATGCAAGATGGATGAATAATTCAAGCAATACGAATTCAAGCAATATGGATTCAAGCAATAATGAATAAACTAAATATGGAAAAGGCTAAACTAAGATGCAATAATCTCAAAAAAAGCAAGCACAATATCTTCAATGACTCCAGAGAAAAACCAGCATAATAATAATCTCCAAGGTGTTTCTCAAGTATCTCTGGGGTGATTTGAATGAGAGCTCAAGAGAGATCAAGAAAAAGAACAATTTAGAATTAATTGAAATAATTGAGAAATCAGGTTCAGTTAACCTTGAGATAGATTCCAATTATAGTTTAATTGAAATGCATTCAGATAAGAAGTTCAAGTTGCATTGGAAATAAGAATTAATTAATTCTATGTACTTGTGATAAAAATAGGTAATTCTTTGATTTATTCAAGAAAAGAGTCTTTTCAATGCAACTGAACTTTTTTTTCTCAAAAGCTTTAAGTTCTAATTTTAGAGAATGATTAATAATTCATTTTAATTGCTTTTCTGATTTCAATTTCTCAATTTAGAAGAAGAAATAATATCTCAAATTGATTTCTCTCTCAATTCAATTCTTTTATTCTATTTTCAATTTAACTCTTGCTTTGTGATTAATTCCTCTTTTGTAATAAATTAATTCCTTTTTTTTGCATGATTAAATGGCAAATTTATTAATTAATTAAATATGGTAGGATATTTAATAAATTAAATAGGATAATTGATCAAAATGATATTATTGAAATGATTCAATTAATTAAATAAATATTTAATTAATATTGAGTAATTCACTTGCCATGTGACATTTGATGATTAAAGAATTAATTAATGTGCTCAAGATTGATTTAATTGCCTTTGTTTAGGACCTTGGTGATGTTGTCAAGATTAGGAGACCATGGTTTAGATGACCAATTTTAGGGTATTACACACCCCACTTAGGAATAAAAGTCAAACTATTAAATTAATATAAGCTATAAATAAATAATCCAAATGGGGATTAAAATCAAATAACCCAAAAGCTAATAAAATAAATTAAAGAACCAAATAAATATAAGATGTCAAATAAATATCAAACCATAGAAGGTCAAATAAATAATTAAGTAATCAAATACCATTAAAGATTAAATCACAAATATTAAATAAATATTAAACAACAATAAGGCTTATCAAATATTAAATAATCATAAAATCAAGAAACGTTGATTATCAAATAAATGTAAATACCAAATAATTAAATATTCAAAACTTATAAATTAAATGCTTTAAAATAAACATTACCAGATATAAAACTACACATCAAGAGCCATATAATTACTCTAGCATAATCAAGTAAATCAACCAGTATAAACTGAACTCACAATACCAAAAGACCAAGCTTACTAACTGACATGGCGAATTATGCCAAGATGTCCACTACTCACGGTGAACAACTTAGACCTCGAGTATGTGAGGGGAACTCATGCCATCTCTGAACCACATAAACCATTGGAACTAAAGACATGCTTAGACCTGTGAAGCCAGGTGGAGTCGATGTCTGGTACTTGCAAAATCTCACAACCACAAAATGACAATACCACATATACATATACACATATAGACAAGCAAGTAATAGAGAATCGCGAGGACACATCCCACTCGCAATAAGTGATGTGGAATCATCTCTATCACAAAGATAGACAAACAATAGTCAAACACATCTCATAAATAGCTCCCCATATGTAATCATAAATTAGGATTAGCATAATCATAATCATCATCTAAACCATGATAAAACTAATCAATCACATAGTAAGCATATAAAATCCATCGAGTACATATATCATCAAATCACATGATCAACCATGATAGTACCAACATCCATATAGGTAATCAAAATAGAATATGTCCAATAGTGTCTAACATCAATCATAAGTCACTGAAGAACATGAATAATCATCATCCAAATCATCAAAATATAGTCTAGATAAGTCTATCGAGCATAATATAAAAGTCAACTCTAGTCAAAATAAGTCAAATCAAGGGTGGACACTACAACCCCAATTGTGGTTGACCCTAGTGTCTCCAAAAGCATGGGGTCTCAAGAATCTCTTAATCTCAGGTGATATAGACCCATCACATTCCACTCCGAACAATCTATACAAAGGCTTCACAAAATATTCTTAAAACAACACATAATGTGATTTGACAAACCTCAAAAATGACCAAAACTGAGAAAATACAAAACACAGACAGGTTAGCACTTTTGCCCCATAGGACAGTGCTTCTGCCAAAAAGGACAGTGCTCCTGTCAAGAAGGACAGCGCTTATGTTTACAAAATCATGCATATGTATCCTAAGACAGCGCTTATGCTGCGTAGAGAAGCGCAAATGCAACACAAAACAACGCTTTTGCACATTAAGACAGTGCTTTTGTAGAAACAACGCTTTTGCACAAGACTTACAAAAAACTTAGAAAACTTTCAAGTAAAATAATTGTTACCAAAATTTTGCACATACCAAATTTGGTGCCCTAATGAAGCCTTGCATTCATTCATTCTGAAAAGATCAAATCATGAACCAAGAAGAAATACACTATTTTTTCTAACTTGTTTGCTTCATGTGTAGATACAAGAAAGTAAGACAGCATGTGCATTAAAATGTGGCTCCCATGAGGGTTGTGCTCAGCATGTTGTAGATCACAGAGACATCTATGCTCCATTGTTGATGAAATGGCATGGCTATTAAAACCTTAAGGCCAAAAGAAACTCAGAGAAAAATGCAATCGACCTGTGTAAATTTTTTACTTGGGTGCCAAAGAGGGTTTTTAAAAGTCCTTAGAGTTTCCAAGCGGTTTCAGTCACTAGGTAGGAGGACCTTTTATCCCACATTAGCCGCGCAGAGCGAGTTTATTACATTTAAATATAAGGTCAAATATAACTATAGTGTCAAAGCTTACAAGGTTTTGGCAAGAAGAGGTAGCTCGTGGCCTGATGGACCCCATGCATGCGCATCTCAAGGAGTCCTAATTTTGTGACCGGCTAGCGGAAAGAGACTAAAGAGTGGGCAAGTTGAAGAAAGATCAATGGTGATCGCATAGATCTAACAGTTGTCACTATATCACAATGAAAATATGCACACCAGGTTATCACCATGACTTTGCGACTAATGACGTGGCAGAATAGACAGTATAAGACCAAAGTTGAAGTGGCAGTTCAGTGGCTAGTGACATGGCACGGTTGGGCAACATCAAGCAGATCTTGGCCACGATAAGTCCTGAAAAGATTTCATCGAAAGCTTAGCCCCGTCAACATCGAGCACACCTTAGCTGTGATGAGTCCCAAAAAAGTTTCACCGAACGCTCAGTTTCATCGACATAATAATATCGATGAAACCATAGGTTTGATGAGACTGGTAAACGACTCGTCGAGAGAGTAGTTTGGCTGAAAGAAGGATATCTAATAGAGCAAGATGTGTGGTAGGCCCAGCAAATAGGTGATGCCCAAGCAGATCTCATGAGTGAATTAGAGGGTGACACATGTTGACATGCGGCACAAGAGAGAAAATTAGCCAAGGTTAAAGGTCAAGCAAGTTGAAGAAAGATCAACGGTGATGCGAGGGATCTGATGGTGGTCGCTATGTCGCAATGAAAAGATGCTCGCCAATTATCATAGCGACTTGGCGACAAAGTACGTGTGGAAAAGGCAAAGGGGAGGTGAGCGGCTAAGAGGTTAAAGATCGAGCAGTTTGAGGGTAGATCAATGGTCGTCTCTATACCACAAGATAAAGATCCTCGCTAGTTATCTCATGCGACTTGGCGATTGATGATGTGGCATTTGAGGTGGTCGTCCAGGTGGGCTCAGAGCGAATGAGAATGTGCCACATGGTAGAGAGAAGATCAAGAACCAAGGAAGACCACAAGTTAAAGATCGAGTAGATTGATCACATCCAACGGTCAGGCAAAAGATCAGACGGTGGTTGCTCAACCACAAGGAAAAGTTTCTTGCCTAGTTATCGATGTGACTTGGTGACAAGGTGGGTCCAGGTCCAGATGGCAGACAAAGTGGACCCTCAAGCAAATCAGAGGCCGACACATGGCAAAAGTCTATAGACAAGTGGATGTCTGTATTTTTAAGTCAATTTTGAACTTCAACTTTGAACCAATTCAAAGTGGTTCAATGCTTCAAAGTGGTTCAATGGTTCAAAGTTCATTATCATCGCTCGTTCTCATGGGCCGATGATGAAGAAAGCAAACAAGCAGAGATAAAAGAAAATGGTGGGGCCCGCTAGAAAGTAAACAAAAAGTTAATGCAAGTGGCCATGGTTCATGCAGGTGATCCAGTAGATGGCAATAAAAAATTGCATGATGGACTCAGAACTGGTTGTTTGAATAGTGAAAAGCCAACCAAGCAAGGAGATGATTTCTACATGAAAGATTAATGCAGATGCTTATTGATTGTCTAAACATGCAAGTGTTACATAACATTGGAAAGCTCGCAAAATAGATAGATGCATTTTTTCAACCATTTTTTAACAAAAGTTTCAATATGGAGAGCAGTTGCCAGAGAATGCATAAGATTTTCTCAGTGGGATTTCTTTTTAATATAGTCAGAGTTCAACTCATCATGCAACTATCACATGGAGATAGCTATTTTTTGTATTTAGACATGCGGATTTTATCTTCATGCAGGATCAGTGGCGGTCCTTTTGAGCAGTAAAGATTATTATTTTACAATATTGTACATGAGTTTTTATGCCATTTTGGGGGCAGATTTGCCCAAGGCTTTTCTCATGTAGTGTTTTTAGGGTTTTGAAGGGGATTCATCATGATTTCTATATATTCCTTCTCTCCTTCTTTTTTCCCTCTGGTTCTTTCTTTTTTGCATACACATTTTTGCAAAAAAGCATTGTAGCTCAGCATTATTTGAGTTTTGTAACAGCAGCACTCCTTTATTTTTCAATAATATAGCAGCAGATTTCCTTCTTGCTACTTCTTGTATTATCTAGTGAATGAATGATTTGATGATTTCCTGTGATTTTTATCCATTAATTTATCTCATTCATTAAATTTGTGGTGCAAGGAGATATGTGTTAGTTGATTTTAATTGCTTGAAGTTGTGAAAACTTGTTAATTGGTAGGTTTTTGACTCAGATGAGTAGATTACCAATTTCCTAATTGAAGAAGCTGAGTTTTTTGCTAGAAATCAGCATAAGTTCAATGATCAATATGAAAATCAGTTTCTTCAATTGAAAACTAACAAGCTGCCCAAGGGTCTGGTAAGCCTTGAATCTATTTTTAATATAGATGATCAGTTCAGGAAGGATAAAGGCAGTATGTTTGTGAAGGAAGAATATTATGAACCTGTTGAAATATTCAAGGACAAGCTACTGAAAATTGGCAAGGTATGTACCCTTGAAGAAAAATATGCCTTTGTAAAACTTTGTCAAGAATTCAATGACATATTTGCATGGAGGTATGAAGATTTGAAAGGATTTGATCCTCATTTAGCTCAGCATACCATAGAGTTGGTAGATAATGCAAAACCAGTAAGGTAGAAAAAAATGCCTCTTAATCCAAAATTAGAATATCTTATGAAAACTGAGTTAAATAAGTTGATTGAAGGAAACATCATATTTCTAATCAAGCATACCTCTTGGGTGTCCAATCTAGTTCCCGTTAGGAAGAAGAATGGTGAACTAAGATTATGTGTTGATTTTAGAGATCTAAATAGAGCATCCCTAAAAGACCATTACCCACAGCCCTCAATGGAGCAAATTTTGCAGGTTGTATCAGGATCAGAGAGATTCTCATTACTTGATGGTTATTTAGGATATAACCAAATTCTGGTCAAAGAAGAAGACCAGTACAAAACAACATTTACCACCAAGTGGCGTATAATGGCTTATAATAAAATGCCATTTGGACTGACCAATGCAGGGACAATATTTCAGCATGCAATGGATATGGCATTTCAAGCCCTAATTAACAAGTTTGTTTTGGTTTACCTAGATGATGCAGGGAATATGGAGTTTCATTAAATCCCAAAAAGAGCATATTTGTTGTTCATGAAGGCAAGTTGTTGGGATATATTGTTTCAAAGCATGGGATTTCAATAGATCCTGAGAGGATCACAGCCATACTTGCATTACCATTACCAACACATAAGAAGGGACTCTAGAGTTTCATAGGTAGGATTAACTTTATCAAAAGGTTTATTCCTAATATTGCAGCATTGATGCAGCCACTTATAGCCATGCTTAAGAAAAACATTCATTTTCAGTGGACTAACGAAGGTAAGAATAGTTTTGAAGAGATTAAAGAAGCAATTGCAGTAGCCCCTACTCTCATTAATCCTAATTTTAAGAAATATTTTATTCTATATGCCTTTGGGAGTGAGGACACTATTTCTGCAATATTATGTCAGCAAAATTATGAAGGTTTAGAACAACCAGTTGCTTTCTTTAGCCATATTTTGCATGATTATGAGACTAGATACTCATTTGTAGAAAAGCATATGTTAGCAGTAATAAGAAGCCTTAAGAAATTTAGGCACATGCTCTCTAACAATAAGATTCACTTTATGGTTACTCATCATACAATGAAAGAGTTTTTGCTTAGCAAAGACATAAATGACAAAAGGGTAGGTTGGATTACTAAGGCAATGGAATATGACATCTCTATCAAGGTAACCAAGCTAGTTAGAGGCAAGGGTTTATGTGAGCAGCTTGCTAGCATAGAAAATAATAAAGAAGAGGAGCAACAAGTTGAAATAATGATTAAAAATGAAGAACAACCTACTGCCCCAGCTTTGCCAGTCACTTGGAATCAGCAGATTGCCCATTATTTACAAACTGGTGACTATCCAAAAGGCTTAAATAGATCAAAACAAAGGTATTTCAGGCTACAAGCCAGACCTTATGCTTTAATAGATGGTATTTTGTTCAAAAAAGATTATAATGATGTTTTATTAAGATGCATTGAGCCAGATCATATTGAAACTGTTCTAAAAGAATTTCATGAAGGAACTGCATGAGGTCACTTTGCAGCAAGAACAACAGCCCTGGAAATTATGAAAGTTGGTTATTATTGGCCTGAAATGTTTAAAGATGCTCACTCATGGGTGAAGAAATGTGAAAAATTTTCATTGTTTGCAGGCAAATAGAGGTTGGCAGTCTTGCCTTTGCAACCAATTGAAGTAGAGCAACCTTTTGCAAAGTGGGGGCTTGATTTTATAGGCCCTTTTAATTGACCTTAAAGTGTAGGTCACAAATGGATTCTTATAGCAATTGATTATCTCACAAAGTGGACAGAAGAAATTCCATTGAAAGAAGCTAATGAGACTTCTGTTCTAAATTTCTATCAAGACTTAGTGTCCAGGTTTGGTGCCCCAGAATCAATCATTTCTGACAATGCTTTAGCTTTCATTGGTCTTAGAGTTTTAGATTGGGCATTTAAGTATAATATATATTTGAATATTTCATCCAATTATTACTCTCAGGGTAATGGACAAGTTGAATCAAGTAATAAGAACTTGATCAACATCATGAAGAAGATCATTGTTGAGAATCAAAGAACTTGGCATGAAAAGATCAAGTTAGCCCTTTGGGTTGACAGAATTACACCAAAGAGATCAACAGGTAACTCTCCTTATGTTTTAACTTATGGCAAAGAAGCCAGGTTACCTATCTTAGTTGAATTGCCAACTTTGAATTATGTAAAAGAGTTTGAGTTACTTGAAGAGCATCCAATGCAGATTAGGCTTGCTCAGCTTATGGAGTTAGAAGAAACTCGCAAGGAAGCATACAGAAAATGAGAAATTCACCATACTCAAATGAAGAGAACCTTTGATAGAAAAGTTGTACCACGCATATTTAATCAGGGTAATCTTGTTTTCAAATGGGATGAATTAAAGAACAGACCTGGTAGACATACCAAGTTTGATGTCATGTGGGATGGTCTGTATGTTATCATAGAATGCAAACAGAGGAATTCTTTCCAGCTTGCTAAATTGGATGGAGAGGTGTTACCAATCCCTGTCAATGAGATTCACCTCAAACTATTCTATTGAGTCATAACAGTTTGCATATGTGCATAGTAGAATAGTTGCAGTTCTTTCTTTTCAGCAGTTTGCAGGCTCAGCGTTAAGCAGAGTTGTAGTAGTTTAAATTGAATAAGTGCTTTCAAGCACAGTGCAGTTGGTTTTTCATTTCATTTTTGTTTTTGTTTTCCATAAGTGCAGATTGCATAGTGTGCAAACTCAGTTGTATGCAGAGCCTTTGCAGTTTCCTTTTTAGTTTTATTTAGAATGCTAAGATGCAGTTCTAGATTTTGAGGAAAGCAAAATTGACTCAATGCCCAATGGATATGCTAGACTACTGGATTCTACTATTTAGAAGGTAGACACCCCTGAGAGGTTGCCAAAAATGTTAACAAAATTTTGCACATACCAAATTTGGTGCCCTAATGAAGCCTCGCAATCATTCATTCTGAAAAGATCAAATCATGAACCAGGAAGAAATGCATTGTTTTTTCTAACTTGTTTGCTTCATGTGTAGATAGAGGAAAGTAAGACAGCATGTGGGCTAAAATGTGGCTCCCACGAGGGTTGAGCTCAACATGTTGTAGATCATAGAGACATCCATGCTCCATTGCAGATGAAATGTCATGGCTACTAAAACCTTAAGGCCAAAAGAAACTCAGAGAAAAATGCAATCGGCCTGTGTAAAGTTTTTACTTGGGCACCAAAGAGGGTTTTTAAAAGTCCTTAGAGTTTCCAAGCGGTTTCAATTGCCAAACAAGAGGACCTTTTATCCCAAATTGGCTGCGCAGAGGGAGTTTATCACATTTAAATATAAGGTCACATATAACTATAGTGTCAAAGCTTTCTGACTTTTGGCAAGAAGAGGTAGCTCATGGCTTGATGGACCCCGTGCGTGCGCATCTCAAGGCATCCTAATTTTGTGATCGGCTAGCAAAAAGAGACTAAAGAGCGGGCAAGTTGAAGAAAGATCAATGTTGATCGTAGAGATCAACTTGGCGACTGATGACATGGCGAAATAGAGAGTATAAGACCAAAGCTGAGGTGGCGGTCCACTGGCTAGTGACATGGCATGGATGGGTGACATCGAGCAAATTTTGGCCTAGATGACTCCCAAAAAAGGTTTCATCAAAAGCTCATTTCCATCGACATCAAGCAGACCTTGGTCGCGATGAGTCCCAAAAAAGTTTCACCAAAGGCTTAGTTTCATCGACATAATAATATCGATGAAACTGTAGGTTCGATGAGACTAATAAATGGCTCGTCGAGAGAGTAGTTTGGCCAAAAGAAGGATATCCGACAAAGAAAGATGCATGGTAGGCCCGACAGATAGGTGATGCCTAGGTGAATCTCATGATCCAATCAGAGGGTGACACATGTTGACATGCAGCACAAGAGAGAAAATCAGTCGAGGTTAAAGGTTGAGCAAGTTGAAGAAAGATCAATGGTGATGTGGGAGATCTAATGGCAGTCGCTATGTCGCAATGAAAAGATGCTTGCTAATTATCACAGCGACTTAGTGACAAAGAATGTGCGGAAAAGGCAAAGGGGAGGTGAGCAGCTAAGAGGTTAAAGATCGACCAGTTTGAGGATAGATCAACGGTTGTCGCTATACCACAAGATAAAGATGCTCATTGGTTATCTCATGTGACTTGGCGATTGATGATGTGGCATTTGAGGTGGCCGTCTAGGTGGGCTTAGAGGGAATGAGAATGTACCACATGGTAGAGAGAAGGTGAAGAACCAAGGAAGACCAAGAGTTAAAGATCAAGCAGATTGATCACATCCAACGGTCAGGCAAAAGATCAAATGGTGGTCGCTAAGCCGCAAGGAAAGGTTTCTTGCCAAGTTATCGATGTGACTGGATGACAAGGTGGGTCCAGTCCAGATGGCAGACAAAGTGGACCCTTGAGAAAATTAGAGGCCGACACATGGAAAAAGTCTATAGACAAGCAGATGTCTATATTTTTAAGTCAACTTTGAACTTGAACTTTGAACTAGTTCAAAGTGGTTCAATGCTTCAAAGTGGTTCAATGGTTCAAAGTTCATTATCGTCGCTTGTTCTCGTGGCCTAGGATGAAGAAAGAAAACAAGCAGAGATAAAAGCAAACAGTGGGGCCCGCTAGAAAGTAAATGAAAAGTTAATGCAAGCGGTCATGGTTCATCTAGGCGATCCAGTGGCTGGTAATAAAAAATTGCACGATGGACTTAGAACTAGTTGTTTGAACAGTGAAAATTCTGCCAAGCAAGGAGGTGATTTCTACATGAAAGATTAATGCAAATTCTTATTGATTGTCTGAACATGCAAGTGTTACATACCATTGGAAAGCTCGCGAAACAGATAGATGCACTTTTTCAACCATTTTTTATTAGAAGTTTCAACATGGAGAGCAGTTGCTAGAGAATGCATAAGATTTTCTAAGTGGGATTTCTTTTTAATTTAGTCACAGTTCAGCTCATCATGCAACTTTCACATGGAGATAGCTATTTTTTGAATTTAGACATGCAGATTTTATCTTCATGCAGGATCAGTGGTAGTCCTTTTGAGTAGTAAAAATTATTATTTTACAGTATTGTGCATGATTTTTATGCCATTTTTGGGGTAGATTTTCCCAAGGCTTTTCTCATGCAGTGCTTTAGGGTTTTGAAGGGGATTCATCATGATTTCTATATATTCCTTCTCCTTTTTTCCCTCTGGTTCTTTCTTTTTTGCATACAAATTTTTGCAAAAAAGCATTGTAGCTTAGCAGTATTTGAGTTTTGTAACAGCAACACTCCTTATTTTTCAATAATATAGCAGCAGATTTCCTTCTTGGTACTTCTTATATTATCTAGTGAATGAATGATTTGATGATTTCCTATATTTTTATCTTCTAATTTATCTCATTCAGTTAATTTGTGGTGCAAGGAGATACATGTTAGTTGCAGGTTCTAGTTTGTGTTAGTTGATTTTAATTGCTTGAAGTTGTGAAAACTTGTTGTTGTTTTCCTTCATGCATGCATTAAATTCATCCCTTTCTAGGAAATGTTTATGCATCTACATGTTTTGCTGAGTTGTGAAGCTATCAAGGTTATTTTTTGAAGGTTTTGTGAGTTAAGCAGGTTGTAGATCTCAGATAAGATATTTGGTGCATCACCTTCATTAGAATAGATTTTAATTACATGGAAGCTTTCTATCCCTTTCTATCCCTTTTCTTATTGATATTATTTACAAGAGATTCACCAAATAGGAAGTCGGCCTGATCTCTGGAGATTCACCTTCACTTCGAGCAACCCACAGGCTCGAAGGTGTTTCCATGTTTCATAGGATTGCTAGTTTTGGACTTAGCATCATGGGTGCAATCCTCAGTGACAACAATAATAAAATCCAAACTTTACAAAAGGGCTCGAAAAACATATGAAAAGAGACACCCAAAAATAAGGAATACATAGGTATAAACACACCAAAATATCTCAGACTATAAACCAAGATTTAATCAAATATCTTCATGGCATAAAACAAATAGAACCACTGCAAAACTCACAGAGAATCCAATGAAGCCAAACTCAAACAATCACAACTAAAGGACTCACAAAGGGGAAAACCAAACTATTCTCATACAAACAAGGATAAATCAATCAAAGATCTTCCAAACCATTTTCACAAAGCCAAGAAATGCCATACACAGGAAAACCAAATATATATCTCCCAGCAACTATATAAAAACTCTCATAACATAAAGTTTCCCTCCCAAATATTAACCTTCAGCAATAATAAAACTATAGTGTAAAGTAATATTTCAACCCAGACCCAAAACAATGCAGACACACAGAGAAGCCATTGAAAACAAAATGAAAAGTGAAGAACTCCAACCTGCAACTTGAAGTAATGGATTGAAGCTGAAGAAGAGCTCCCACAAGCCAAACCAAATCCAATCCAAGCTCCAACCAAAACCAAGAGAGAAGAAAACTAGAACCAAGGAAGAAAGCTTGCTAGAAAAATTTCCAGAGAAGAGCCAACCAACCCAAAAAACCTCATGAGAATGAAAATAAAAAGCAACAATAATCCAAAACCTTAGCCTCAATCTCAGCCAATCAAAATATTTTATTTTGGAGTATATTTTACCAACCCACCATATAATATAATTTATTCACCCATTTTGAATTTAACTAATGAGAGTGAACGGTAGGTAAAATAAATAAAATATACTTATCCAGCTAAGTGGGATTGTTTTATTTTTATATCTAATTTAATGTGTTCATACACCCCACTTAGGAATAAAAGTCAAACTATTAAATAAATATAAGCTGTAAATAAATAATCCAAATGGGGATTAAAATCAAATAACCCAAAAGCTAATAAAATAAATTAAAGAACCAAATAAATATAAGATGTCAAATAAATATCAAACCATAGAAGGTCAAATAAATAATTAAATAATCAAATACCATTAAAGATTAAATCACAAATATTAAATAAATATTAAACAGCAATAATTCTTATCAAATATTAAATAATCATAAAACTAGTAAACATTAATTATCAAATAAATATAAATACCAAATAATTAAATATTCAAAACTTATAAATTAAATTCTTTAAAATAAACATTACCAAATATAAAACTACACATCAAGAGCCACATAATTACTCTAACATAATCAAGTAAATCAACCAGTATAAACTGAACTCACAATAGCAAAAGATCAAGCTTACTAACTAACATGGCAAATTATGCCAAGACACCGACTACTCACGGTGAACAACTTAGACCTAGAGCATGTGAGGGGAACTCATGCCATCTTTAAACCACATAAGCCATTGGAACTAAAGACACGCTCAGACCTGTGAAGCCAAGTGGAGTCGATGTCCGGTACCTACAAAATCCCGTAATCACAAAACAGCAATACCACATATACATATACACATATAAATAAGCAAGTATTAGAGAATCGCGATGACGCATCCCGCTCACAATGAGTGATGTGGAATCATCTCTATCACAAAGACAAACAAACAATAGTCAAACACATCTCACAAACATCTCATCATATGTAATCATAAAGTAGGATTAGCATAATCATAATCATCATCAAAACAATGATAAAACTAATCTATCAATAATCCATCACATAGTGAGCATATAAAATCCATCGAGTACATATATCATCAAATCACATGATCAATCATGATAGTACCAATATCCATATAGATAATCAAAATAGCATATGTCCAATAGTGTCTAACATCAATCATAGGTCACTGAAGCACATGAGTTATCACCATCCAAATCATCAAAATATAGTCTAGATAAGTCTATCAAGCATAATATAAAAGTCAACTCTAGTCAAAATAAGTCAAATCAAGGGTGGACACTACAACCCCAATTATGGCTGACCCAGGTGTTTCCAAAAGCATGTGGTCTCAAGAATCTTGAGTCCCATAGGAATACCCATAATTGAACTAGTTGGTCATGTCCATATTTGTTCTTGGGAGTCATCCTTAATTCCTCTAGGCACAAACCCTTTATCTTCCCATGATACAAAACCATATGCATTAGCAATGAGTAAAATTTAAAATTAGGGTTAAGTTATGTCTGCAAACTCAAGAACCCTTCATGCAGCTTCTCTGCCAAGTAAGTTGCATAATCAAATCTTGTGACATCAGGCACTTCTTCCTCGTAGACTTGGTCGCATGCCCAGTATGTTTATTCCAAGTGTTGTCTGAACAAAGTAATTTTGAAAGGAGGACCATCCTTCTTTGTGAGTCATCCTTTCTCCTTCTTATGAATCGCTAACCTCCACACTATGTGAATGGTGTCCATTTGGGTATACTCTTCTTCCAGGTCGATAAAAGATAGGGGCATGTAAGGCTCATAAGACATACCAAAAGCCTCTTGAATAGTCCCGGTAGATATCCGAATGAATGGATCCACATTGGGCAATTGAATGCACCTTTTTTCTTTGTTGTACTTTTTGGTAAGCAATTCCAATAATCTGAGATTCAAAAAAATATTTGGGACCACCAGTCTACCCAAATTTGTCGTCCAAGGGTTCGACAGTGGCATCTCCTTGTTTCACCTCAGGTAATGATATAGAAACAATTCATGGCCTCTTATGGTTGTCTAGATATCTCCAACCTATTTGTACTTTTCTTCCAGTTGATCCTTGGGCCACTAATATGCTTTAGACGTCCTCAACTTAGCACTAGATGACTCCATTTGGTCAATCATGTCCTAGTTCATTTTTCGCTTTTGCACACCCTCTACAGACTTTGTCTTTTTTTATTTAGCAGACTGTGTCTGAAATCTCTATGAATTTTATTTTCCCTTTTGAACCAAAATCCTACATGATTAAATGCTTGAACTATCAAATTACCTACTCTTCTTTTTTGCAACTTCAATGCTGATGGTTGAAAACACTGTGAATAATTCTAGTATAGAAACCCTCTCTTTATGCTGGATATGCCACGGCTAGAGTCTATAACAATCATAAACTCATCATATTTGCTTCATGTGGATCCAATCTTCCCGATCATGAGAATTAAATAATGGTTGTCACATTAGATATTCCAATGGTTAATCAGTGTAACCCTGCTCGATAATTCAATTACTTGGCACCACCCGCATTTTGCGTTCCTTCAATTACCTTTTTGTCTTTCCAATCGGCATAGGTCACTCTGACTAGTCCATCAAATCTTGCCCTAGCCATTTCCCTTTCTTTCTCAATGCTTGGCTTATCCTGATGGATCCTCCTTTCCTTTCTATTAGTTAGTTTTTCTTTATGTTAAATTGGGTTTTGTCTCTCTGATGAAACCTCCTTCTATTTATCCCTCTACTCACTCCATCAGGCTTCGAAATAAATCACTTAATACCTCATCTGATGGTCCCATGACATCTAACTTTCTTTCTGATCGGTGTAACCTTCCCCGATTGCTTCATTAGGCATTGGTGTAGCATATTTTCCTTTCTTTCGATGGTTATAGCTTCCCTGATGGATTTGCCTTTTGTCCCTCTGGGCATCGACACAACTTTGAAAATGTTTCTCTAATAATGTAAGTTACACGAATGAGTCTTTTATTTCAATCTGCACCTTACTCTCCTTATCAGGTTGCTTTGATCTATCAGCATAGGTTTTCCTGATGTAATCTCTTTGTTTGCGATGAGCTTGTCTCCCTCATCGGGTATCGGGATAACTCAAAACACATCTTCCCAATAACGTATGTTATCCAGATGGCCTAGCTCCCCTTTTTACTTGGTACCGCTTAATTGGAGAAAGTCTCTCTGATAGAGTCGCCTTCTCCACTTAGTCCATTGGGTGTCGAGATAACATAAATTAGGACCTCCCGATGACTTGATGACATCGCTATGAATACATTACTCCATCTATTGTCGGCAAGAGTTCCACCAATAATCCCATCTGGTATTGTGATAACAATTTTTCCTCATTCCCGATAGTGTATGTTACTCCGATGACTCTGACTTCTTATCATATTATTGTTGTGACTCTCCCTGATGGATTACCACTCAGTTGCACTTCTTCCTACCGCTCACACTTTTAGGAAACACCAATGGCATGAGTTACTCCAGTCAACACACTTTGTCCTCCTTGGGCGATCTCATCGGGGTGACTTATGGCAATAAGCAGAATTTTGCATTTTTTACAAAAGATGCATTTCTCCATGGATGAAACTTCTAATAACCATACTGAAAGGTTTCTCCCACACCATTGACATCTCTGAACATGTTCACAACCTTTCTCTATGCTAATCTTCCAAAAGTGCTCTTGCAATGAAACTAATTGTGAAGATGAGGATTACCAGAATGCCATCACACTCAACATTTCCCTTGAATATGCCCAAGTGATGCCTTTTCATGAAGACATTGCAACATATCACCTGCACATACAATCCAATAGTAAATGCTCTTATAATGAAACTATATGCAAAAAGAATCCATATATAGCATAGAAATATTTTGTAAAAATATGTGCTAACAAAGCCAACAATCTCCCCTTTGTCATTGATGGAAACACTTAGAAAATTTTACAACTTTACAACTAAGTGTGCTTACAAAAATATTTCTACTCCCCCTTAACAATACATATAAAATTTTCACAACACATACATATTTGTACTACCCCTTTGACAACAATGCCAAATTGAAAAGCAAAATACATATATATATATATATTATATCAAAATTTGCATCAAAAACTGCATATACAAAAATATAAGAGTTTTTCAAGAAGTGTTCACTGCAATTTTCAAGAAAATGTCATTGAAAATAATCTTCATCTAAGTAAAATCATTATCCCATGTTTCCAATAATGTTTTAGTGATCTCAATCACTAATATATTTGGCCTAAAATTCTGATGGAGAAGGTATATTGTGACCAAATTTGAATTATTTTTGAAAAAATTGCTCACATTCATCGAAATTCCGACGATAATTCAACATTTGGTTTCGACGGAGAAGGAATTGGCAATGAAATTTGTTTTTTTTAGAAAAAGTGCCCGCATTCGTCAAAATTTTGACGACCGTGGGCATTACTTAAAAAAAAAAACCAAGACATTTGATAAACATTATTCCTACCTCTTCGTCCCGTCGACCTCTGTGATCACAAAAAAAATTGGGGCAAATTGACAAAAAATAGAACTCAACCATTCTCACGTTGTCACCCCCAGCAACGTAATAATGGGTGGGTTTCATTTGGGTATCATCACTTCCGTGAATTGAGCATACATTGGGCAAAGCCAAGGAGCTAGACCAGTGAGCTCTTACGCAATCTTCAAAGGATGCTTCCCTAGTGATTGCAACGCATACGATCGATCTGGGTTGTTACCCTCTCAACTCTAGATCAGCGTGCCCGATGGATGATCAAAGGAGAGCACCCCGCCCATATAATGGGAAATAGTTCTAGATTGGGGTGCCACCAAGATCCGATTGAAGAAAAAAGGTAGGGCATAATCAACTAATAATTTGCAATGCATATTGTGTTGAAAAATATTATTTTCTGTTCAGATATCTAGATTCAAAGTTTATTATAGATTTATCAGATTAATTGCCAATAGTAGAGATGGTGAGATGTTACTGTAATATGATATGATCAATTTATAAGAATAATTTCTTACAAGACCTAAACCCTTGAACAATCCTACAATCATGTATTAATTAAATCACTACATTTTTTTCACATAGATAAGTACTAACCAAAGGGGGTTAGCTCCCTTATGATAGAAATAAACCTGACCAGACATAGGTCCATACATCCAATCCTGAGGCTATACCTATAAAAGAATCTATAGATCCTAGAGGATGATGGCCAAGTGCACTCCAATTTCCATTACTTTGCCCACAGCAGCCCCTATGAGTCAATAGACATCTATGTCCAGCAGCCTTTGGAAGGGGGAAAAATTCCTGCTGATGACTCCAATCCAGTAGACTTCCCAGGCATCTTCTATCAGGGATTTCAACCTTTCCTTCTCTTCCTTGGCATGATCTCTTTCCTCATCTTCAAGGTCCTATTCATCTTCCGAATCTAAGGAAACATAGTTATCCAAGTTGAAGTAACTACCCAGCTGGCTAACCCACCTGTCCACATCCAAATTCAAAATCTCATTAGCAATGGCCTGTCCATCCATTGCATGAATAAAACCATCTATCCTTTGGATGCATACTTCCTTTGACCCCATGATATCTATCATTGGGAAAATCACTTCCTCATAAATGAAACCATCACACCAGTGTATACCTCTGCCAAGGATGGATGCCACCAATCTCCAAACTGCATCGAGGACACTTTCATCCATGAGAAACAGCCTTCTGTACTACACTTGAAAGGATTCATCCCTACACATACAACTAAATCCAAAATGATGAACCATCTCTGCACCTCAAGACTCAAATGCTTTCTACCTTCATCATGATAACCCTTATACAATGATCAACTCATGAAGCCCTGAGTAGCGTATGAAATCGATAAGACCCATCTGCATCATCCAGTCTTCTTACTATCCTCGATATCTCTATAAAAGTAAATATGTATGAGGTTAAGGTTTAGGATAGGATTTAGGAAAGTGAAGGAGGTTAAGATAGGGGATATGAAAGGTAGATGGAAGGTAATAATGATAGGAAGTGAGGTAAAGGTTATGAGGAGTGGGTTATAAAATAGGGTGTAGGAAATGGGAGGAAGGGTCATCCATGTCATAGTGCTTCACATGAGGGACAAGAAGAGTCATATCACTTTGAGTGTTTTCACCAAGATGAGTAGCCCGAGTATGGACCTCAAATCTTACAAGCCTTATTAAATTTAGGTGTGATACAAGATTGGTTTTCACCCACAACAGAGACGCCTCATGAGGATCCACTTGTAGTAGAGGAGCATATACTTGCATCTTGGGAGCTTATTAGGAGTTCACCTTGAATTTGGTAAATACACATAGAGGAGATAGAAGATTGATCAATGCACATTACCTAGCCTCATCATGCATAAATACAAGAGGTAAGACTATAGAAAGCACATATCATGAGCCAAAGGATCATATTCAAGAATTGCTATCACAAAATCTCTTATGGAAAAGGAGGAGCATGGGAGGACACAAGAGGAATGAGAGAAGTTTGTAACCTTGATCAAGGGACTGAAGTGTCCATAGGCCTCCCCATCCTTCAAAGAATAATTTAGACTTACTATAGGATTTCAAAGAAAAACCCAATAATATCAATATTAGGGACAAAGGTCTAGAGCATAGTAGGGGCCATAGGGTAGTCACATGTGACCATCATCGACACAAGGATATTTTAGGTATGAGAGACTACAGGGCTATCAAGCTAGGCCTTCTATGACTCAACAACCTTTTAGGGGAGAATCTAGTGTTTTTAGTAGTTAGGATCTTCTAATTATGGTGGGGCCTAACCAACATAGGGTTATATGAGAGGCACATGTTATGTATATGTTAGTATCAGACAGAGAGTTCCCATAAGGTTTTAGACTAGGTGGACACCATCCTAGAATGTCAAAGTAGATAGTTGATATGTGGTTATTTACCCTCCCAACCACTAAACATATACCACCATGGGTCTTTACCCTCCCGACCACTCAAAGTTCAAAGGAAGATTCATTGCTACAACACTCACTTTTTGTGAAAGTCTCAAGCACTTAGGACAGTCACTCCTTTCATGGCCATTCTTCTTCACAACACTCACTAACATTAATTATGATGATAGTGTAAAGACCCACATATCAACTATAAAAAATGAGAGAAGAAATAATCATGTTCTTTTGGTACTTTATGATTTCTAAACCATGTTTGAATATTTCTTATCTTATGTGAAATAATATTAGCATGATTCCTTTAAGTATGCAACCTTAGCTATACAATTCAAAATTTATGGCATCATACCAATGGATAACAATTATATCTAGGAATAGTCAACCTTGAAAAAAATATGAATTTAAACAACTAAAATTTGGACCATGTCCATTATCTAGCCTAAGGATAAAATCATATATGTGATTCTTATATGATAAAAAAACTAGCACATTAATTTTTAAATCTTGCAAGATCAAATTGCAAAAGGTCAAAAGGTAGGAATCTTATGTCTAAGACTTTTGTTGTGTAAGTTAGGGTGGTTGTCACCTATGTTGCCTTTACTCAATGAAATTTGTAGCAATTTGTTGAATCTTTACACCTCAAATTAATCATTGATAGTGTTGAGTTGGTTGATGATAAGTGATGAAATGAGGGTAGAAACAAATACTAGCTCCCTCATCTTGTGTCTATGTCTATTTGGTTTGTGGTACACTAGGTTATCCTAAAGCAAGACACATGTCAAGGTTGGTATAAGAGTCTATGTGAGTGTAGTGTGTTTCCTATGTAGAATGTTTTTTTTTTTTGAAGATTGATTACCAAAATAAAATCAGAGTACAAAGTCAGGTTACAATAATAGTGACCCAGTTGATTACTCCATCAAATCCCCAACTAGGCTAAACCACCTTAAAATTTGAAGAAAAAAAAAAGAATCAGTTTATATGATTAAGAGTAACATGTAGAGCTTCGAGTCAACATCAATATTATGTCATCTATTGACAACATATTCAAAAAGATAGATTGTAATAGCTTATTAAGATTCATTATCACTATCGTTATGTGGATTCTCATCTTTCTCTTCATTCTCCCCATCTTGATTATTAGCTTCTTTGTCTTTTTCCTTTGTCATTATTCTTAGGTTCAATCCTACTAATTTGGAAAGTATCAAATTCTCTTCCAAGGGATGAAAAGATCCTCTCTCAACTAGAGCAATCAAAGTTTTGGTGAGCCATTTCTAGGTGTCTTATAGCTTCACCCCTCTTTAATTGATATTGGTGTTCTTTCTGGTATTTATTGTAAAAGTCTATATACTCTTCCTAGAATTTCTTCCCTATCTTTCTTAGATCCTAAATGTCTTCTTTATATATTGAAGAGGCAACATCCTAAATGTCTTCTTTATATATTGAAGAGGAACCTTCATCCAATATCTTCATGAATCTTCATGTTGGCATCTTCAATGTAAATGATACCTGTTCAATAATAATTAACATTGTGATTCTAAGATTACACTCAATAAGAACCCTCCCTTTACCTTGGAACAAATTCTCATTCCTTCTCTTCCAAAGAAACCAAAGAATTATAATACACAATAAAATCCAAAAATAGTTATTAGACTTTTTACTTAGATTGCAGACATACCTGACAATAATTTTAAACCATGAGAAATTATCAACAATATTCCTGCCTAAAATGTTATAATGATTGACAATCATTAATTTTGTCTTGATTAATATCTTCCATGGTTCATTCCCTACTAAAGCCTTGACAATCCATTTGATTTCTAAGGAAATACCTTGTTGCTTGAGGTATTTGATCCCCAAACCACCTAAGTCCTTACTCAAGAAGCACCATTTCCATTTAACAACATGCATCCTTTTCTTACCTCTTCCATCTAACCACAAAATTGCACCAATGATAATGTTGTGGATCTAACGGTTTGGCCATCAGTGCATGAAAGAATTGCATGAAATCTACTTTTAAAAATTACATAAAACATTTTTAATTTATTTGATTGAGTCTTATTTGAAAAAAATATTATCAATGATGTTTCCTTTCTCCAAAGTTCTTTCTCTATTTTCTCCACCAATACCATAAAATAGAGAAATAACTTTAATGCCATCAGGATAAAATGCTTTCAAGATAGATAAATGGTATGCAATTGTATTTATTTGGAATGCATTACCCAAACAGTGCAATCAATCAGTCGCACAAGAAGTTCCACGAGTGTGATCTTTTCCAAATCCTAATATAATTTCTATCTTGTCAACCTCTAGAGGAGCCACCTAACCTGGCCCCACCCAAACCAAGTTCCATTCTTCACACTTTTCAAGAATGTATTTATGTTCACTATCTTTTAGTTTCCCTTGTGAATTTTCAATTATAGTACAGATTTCTTCACGAAGGATACTACCACATCGTCTAGAGTCTATGCAATTCAATTTTTTTCTTTGATCCCATGGGGGTCAATAGTCCTTTGTCTAAGGAAGTGGTTCCTTAATAGTCATGGGGGGAGAGGTAATTCTTGAAATCACCCTTCTATTGGGAGATTGTGTATATAACCTCTTGGTCTTCTGGAAGCTAAAAAGTACTTCGAGTCCACCAACTCTGGTTCCACACACTATAGAAATTTTTGGATATTGTCTTCCACATATCCTTCAGTGAAAAAGCATCATTCTCATAATAAAATAAATGTGGCCCTTGCATGAACACATTGATTTCCTCCAAGCATGGCCCAATATGTTTCCTAGGAACTCCAAAACCAATTAGTCCCTCCGGACATAAATTAGAGTACGTCACATCACACACTCCAGACATTGTTTGTTTGTATTGCATACTCTCTATGTATTTATCACCCTTTAACACTTTCCTTTGCTTTTCTCCAATTGCTCTCTTTTGGGTAGCTGATGAGCTTGTTTCCATGTCATTCAAGATAATGCCTGCTTGCTTTCTTTTATGAAATTTACTTGCACATGACTCTTTAGCTTGTATCTTCTACTTCTGCACAGATATAAATTATAATTCAGGCTCAGATGATTAAATAAAATAAGCTTCTGTAAAGAAAAAATTTAGTCATTGGATGTTACATATTGTTTGACAGAAATATCCTAGATCCAATTCTTGGAGAAAGGAAACATCATTGATAATATTTTTTTCAAATAAGACTAAATCAAATAAATTAAAAATGTTTTATGTAATTTTTAAAAGTAGAACTCATTCAGTGCTTTCATGCACTGACGGCCAAACCATCGGACCCACAGCATCTGATGCCATCAAAATTCCAATGACAACTAAAGAAACATCCGACAAGGATGTTGTATGTCCAATTTCACTTCCTTGTTAGACAGTTGTCGATGCATTGTAGTGAGGGAGCGTCAAAATTCTGACCATAATCTGATGACATTTTTAGCCGGAAGAGCAAATATAGCAACCGTCGGAAGAGTTCATGGTGTCGTTGGAATTTTGATGTTCAATGACATCATCGGGAAGCTCAAACATGAGTTTTCAATGGCTACATTTGTCAACAATCCGATGAAAAGTAGTCAGACTTCCAATGATGGGCCATCAGAAATTATCCCCAAATGTACTAGTGAATAGTTATCATAACTTGTGCAGCGAATTCTTCCATTAAATCCATTGTGCTCATCTCTGGAGTTGCCAAAACTGCTTTTGTATCCTTATATGCCCTTTGTAAGATGTCCACGTTAGGTCTCAACTAGCTCTTTAGTTATTTCAAGGATCTGAGTCTCTTAACGTGTTCAAAATCATAAACATCTAACCGATGTTGCAAATCATCAACTGATTTGCCAAAAGCTAAGGCTGAATCCTATAAAGGTATGTAATCATTACATATGTTCTCCAATTATTTTTCTATCTCTTCTCACCTCTTCTTCAAATCAAAATAGAAAAATAAAACATTAGATGTATAGGCCAAAATCATTCCTCCATTTTCAACAACAGTTCTCAAAAGATCTTTATTTACAAATAAAACAATCTTCCCTTTATCAATATGTGTCAATAATTGCCTTCCCCTCTTCTTTCTGTAATTATTCTCAGCTAAATTCTATGCAGTTTCTTCAATGGATTTCAGTTGGTTAGTAGCATCAGCAACCAACTGTCCAAGCTTGTCGATAGGGGTTGACAAATTGCCAATGTTAGTCTCTGGTAGAGACTCGACAGAATATCAACAGCAGTTTGAATTGTTTCTGCTTCTTTTCTCTTCTCTTTTAGACTTTTATTTTGAGCCCTAGATTGCATCATTGTAGCAATCTCCATTAGTTCAGGTGCACTCATATTATCATATATAGGTCCTTTAATGCTTATTGCATCATCCTCTTCATCAATTTGTTGCTTTACCTTTTCTTTTTCCTTTTCATCTATTTGTTTCTTTGTTATCTTCTTCTCAGTTTTCTCTTTATCTTCATCCTTTTTCTTTTTCAGTTTCCTTCACTTCAACCTCTTTCTTCAGTTTCTCTTTCTCTTGTGTATCTATAGTAACCAGTGGCAGTTGATTTTCAATTTTGTGTTCTTTGTCTGGTGGTGGTTGAATATCCACACTAGATTCATTGACCGGTGCTTCAGCTACTTCTTGTGTATCAGTAATGTTCGATTGATGTAGAGGTTCCTTAACTGGTTCAATGATATTACCAATTGTGTCAATAGTGTCCTAGATTTCTTTAGTGTCATCTACAAAGTAAATAATCAGTGGAGAAGTAGTATCATCCTTATTTTTCATAGGATAGATAACATACGGTGTAATAATATCTTCTTCATCTAGCTCCGGTTGAGCTCCAGTCTCTGTTTGGTCAGGTTTATTTTGATGAGACATCAATAGCTCATGCATCCTTTGAATGTCTTTTTCTATTTGGTGAGTATCATCTTCAATAGATTTAACCTTTTCAACCAATAACTTCAATCTCCTTGACTTAGAATGAAACTGTACTTTGAAATTATCAAGCAATGCTAATAATTCATCTCTAGGTAACTCAGGAAAATATTGAATGAAAAATATGTGAATAATTTCTTGATCCTATTCTACAGCCATTTTCCATTTATTTGTAAGAATAGAATACAAAGAATCTGGATTTTCCTTTTCAATATCCTGAGGCAACCGATTGTATTGACACAAGTGGTTGATTACCTCTTGAAAAATTTGTTGTTTCTATTCTTCATCAAATAAATCAAAATATTATTTCACATTATCAAACCATTTCCTCCCTAATGTTGTTAATGTCTTCTCTAAATCAGTCATAGGCTTGTATGATCTAACATTAATAGGAGTTATTTTCTTTGAAATGTCTCTTATTGGTTTGGCTTTCTTACAAGTCAATTTCATCTTCTTGGGTTCCTCTTCAGTATCAATATTAGTATCCTCAAATTCTCCTTGAAGAATGAGTTGTCTACCTCTCTTCTTTGTTGCAGTCTACTTCTTTTCTTATACATTGGGTGTCAGTTCCTTTTTTACTTGAGTACTTGTCACTCTTGTATCGGTGGTCACTGAAGGTGCTTGCTCAACTTTCTTCTTCTCTTTGGGACTACTAGGTTGAGCGGGTGCAATCTGTTCCTAGTAAGTTCCCAGTGTTTTGTTCTTCTTATCCTTGGGAGATACCAAAATTTTGTTGGCATAACCAATTAATAAGTCATAGCTGACTTCATAACTCATTTCTTCCATCTCATCTTCCCTAGGTTCAACATCCTCCATAAGGCAAAAGTTAGTGGTGACTATGAAACAAATGTCTTTTTCAAATTGTTTCACCACATCATTAGGTAGCCTTAACCTCATGCTCATCTTCTTTTGGAACTCATTAAAATATATGTTCATGGCAACAAGAAATGTGTTTTTCACAGTTGTAATGTTGTTCTTTATTTGAGTTGTAACCGGTATGTCTTTCGACCATTGAATGTCACCAATTCCTGGTAGGAAATTCTTAAAATAGAAGAATAGACCAATCAACAGTTGACCATACTTGAAATTTTGACTATTGTCTTTCTTCATTGATTTTAGGTTTAGTGTCAATTGGCTCCTCATTGCCTCACATGAGTCATAATCTTCATTCTCTGCAATCATCCTGTAGGTTGCATGCACAACAGTAGATGGCAAATTGTTCATCCTACTAGAATGGAATATCCTATAACCAATAACCATAGTTGCAAATCTGATTGCTTGATCTGCAATGTTGTTAACCAAAAATGCATGACTATCAGTGGTGGTCTTAGTTATTGCAATCACAGTATCTTTTGAAATTGTCCTCAGCTTTAATACTTCACCGGTTTGCCAGAAACTAGTCACTGCATGAATTTCTTCCTTCGTGATTCTATGTGACCTGTCAAGATACTATTAGGATAACCAGTGAACAAGTCAAAGGGGGGGTGAATCAGTTGCTGACATATTATATCATTAAATCTACTTAATAACCTTTAACCAGATTAAGTACTGGTAAAGAAGAAACAGATATCGGTAGGCAATAAAACTTAACAATGAAATAGATAATCAACATAATACAACCATATGACATAACACCATGATTTTTATGTGGAAAACCTAGATGGAAAAATCCACAGTGGGAAGCCTACCCACAGTCAGATGATACTTCTATAGAAAGTATGTGATACAATGAGGGGCCTGCACATGCAGGAAGGCACACTGCCTAGAGCATACTACTCATTACAAAAGAGTCTCACTAACTACAGAGAGGTTATAACCACCTCAAGATAAATGCATGACCATCAGTGGTGGTCTTAGTTATTGCAATCACAGTATCTTTTGAAATTGTCCTCGGCTTTAATACTTCACCCATTTGCCAGAAACTAGTCACTGCATGAATTTCTTCCTTCATGATTCTATGTGACCTGTCAAGATATTGTTAGGATAACTAGTGAACAAATTAAAGGTGGGGTGAATCAGTTGTTGACATATTATATCATTACATCTACTTAATAACCTTTAATCAGATTAAGTACTGGTAAATAAGAAATAGATACCCGTATGCAATAAAACTTAACATTGAAATAGATAATCAACAAAATACAACCATACGACATAACACCATGATTTGTACATGGAAAACCTGGATGGAAAAAACCACAGTGGGAAACCTACCCATAGTGAGATGATACTTCTATAGAAAGTATGTGATCCAATGAGGGGCCTCCACATGCAGAAAGGAACACTGCCTAAAGTGTACTGCTCATTACAAAAGAGTCTCATTAACTATAGAGAGGTTATAACCACCTCAAGATTAATGGACAACAATCCAAAATAATGAACTGCCAGAGATAGCATCTACCATGCCTGATTACAGTCTTGATTAAGCTCAATACCGAAGGCCTTTGACCTCTTCCTTAATCCCAATTCAATCACCTATGATCAACCAAATCTCCTTTGCATATGATATTGTATTCCAAGACCATGACACCCTATTACAATGAGATCTTACATCATTTTATACCAACCCTAAGGCCTAAACCAATTAGGTCGGCCACCTAAAAGATATTACAATAAGATCATTACATAAATCCATATTACAATAATATGCCATGTCGGCTTAAGACCAAAACAACAATAACCAATCCATAGAACATCCCAAAACATCTCGGTGACGTGTAGAGAACACGTTATCATGATACCGGTCCATAACCTAGATAGGTACCACACCTATTCTAGGTCCATGATACCAAAGCAATGTCTTCAAGTAGTTGAACTATGATCAAAGAACATCTTTAGCATCTTCAAATCCATCTAGAAGCCACACCAACACCACTTGTGCATCCTGTCAAGATTCCTTAGTGAAAGCTCTATCGGTTAAACCTTAAACCAATGTTGGTAAGAGTGTATGATAGCATTTGATTACCAAGTCAATACCAACTAAACCAAAACTTGCTCAGGGAACATGTAACACATAAAATCAAACATACTTCACTAATCTAAACATGTTGGAAGTATCCAACAGATAGTCTCTTCTATCGGTAACACTATTTCTTCTACCAGTAAATAAAACTTGTTTGTTGGTAACCTACCATAATAGCTAGTGTTGACATCAATGACAAAACATCAATACAACACATAATCAATTCATCCATAATGCCAACAATCTTCCCCTTTGGCATTGATGGCAACACTAGATGTGAAAAACATCTAACTACCAAGAAAAGCCAATCAAGTCTCCCCCTTTGGAAGACAACCAACAATCTCCTGAATATCAATAATTCTTCCCCTATGAATGATATCTCTATAAGGTTCTGAATTTATTTTTCACATCACTATCTCTCCCCCTTTGACATCAATGCTAGAAATCTGACAAAAATATCGAAGAAAGAATATAAACCTCTGAATCTCAAATTTGACTACTCCCCCTGAGTAGTAGCACCACTCATCAATGTCCGAATGAATAATATCTTTGAAAATCTATGTCAGACTAATGACAACCTGCATCAATCAAGTCTCTGGCGGAGGGGCAGAAACCCCTAACTTGTCTCTCAAATACTCAAAGGATTCCTTAGACAATGGTTTAGTAAATATATCTGCAATTTGTTCTTTAGTATTCATATAAACCAGTTTGAATTCCTTTGCTTCTACCTCATCATTCAGAAAGTTATACTCTATTAATATATGCTTAGTCTTAGAGTGAAATACCATATTTTTTGACATGTGAATAGTTGCAAAGTTATCATAGTAGATAACTACCAGTTCACTACAATTTATCCTGATATCCTTCAACATTTGCTTCATCCACAAGACTTGAGTGTAATTAGTTGTTGCTGCAACATACTCGGCTTCTGCAGTAGATAAACAAATGCATGACTATTTTTTTCTGATCCATGAAACCAATTTCTTTCCAAGAAAGAAAGCTCCACCAGAAGTGCTCTTCTTGTCATCAGTATCTCCTGCACAATCTGAGTCAGTATATGCACATAAAGTGAAATCATTTTTAGGATACCATAAACCATATTATGTTGTTCCTTGCAAACACCAGAATATCCTCTTTACTGCACATTCATGATTTTCCTTAGGATTACTTTAATATCTTGAAGCAATACTTACTGCATTCATAATATCTAGTCTAGTCTAAGTTAAATATAACAGACCACCAATTATAGACTTATACCTTGTCGAATTTACCAATGTAGAAGCATCCTTGATAGATAATTTCTCACTTGTCACCATAGGAGTACTTACCAGTTTTGAATTATCCATACCAAACTTCTTCAACAATTCCCTCAGATACTTAGTTTGACAGATAAAAATGCCTTTGTCAGTTTGAGTAATCTGCAAACCTAAGAAAAATCTCATCTCACCAATCAAGGACATTTCAAATTCATTCTTCATATTGTTAACAAATTCTATACATAATTTATCTTCTCCTCCATAAATGATATCATCAACAATTACTTCAATAATAAGAATATCATCATTAGTGATCTTACAATATAAATTACTATCAGCACTACCTTTAGTAAAACCAAGCTTCAAAAGATATTTATCCAGCCTTCAATACCAAGTTCTAGGATCTTGTTTCAATCTGCAAACCATATCTTTATCATCTATCAATGAAAATTCATCAAGTTTCTCAATGTATACTTCTTCCTCAAGTTTACCATTCAAAAATGCACATTTGACATCCATTTGATAAATCTTATAGTTCTTATAAGCTGCATAGGCAAGAAATAATCTAACAGCTTCAATTCTAGCTATAGGTGCAAATGTCTCACCATAATCAATTCCTTCCATTTGAGAATATCCTTTACAAACCAATCTAGCCTTGTTTCTTACAACAACATTTATTCCTCATTCATTTTATTCCTAAAAACCCATTTAGTTCCAATAACATTCTTATTTTTAGGTCGGGGAACTAAAGTCCAAGTTTATTTTTTTTCTATCTGATCTAATTCATCTTCCATAGCCTTTAACCAATGTTTATCTTTACAAGCTTCAATAACAGATGTTGGTTCAATTTGAGAAATAAGACATGCCTCTTTATTTGCCAATCTTCTTCTTGTCATAACTCCCTTGTTTCTATCTCCAATAATTTGATTTTTAGAATGATTTAATCTTACATACCTCAGTGTCTTCTGAACTTCAGGTTCACTATTTTGATCATGAGTCAGTTGAATTTTTTGATTGTGGCAGTGTAACTATCTCAGTTTCATGTACCAGATGAGGCATTGCCTATTCAGTTATGATTATTTCTACTATTGGATCCCTATCATATGATATAGATTGATTTCTATACTGCTCATCCACTTTCACATTAGCACTCTCCATAATTTTTTGCAATCTTTTATTATAACATCTATATGATTTTTTTTTAATTGAATAACCAAGAAATATCCCTTCATCACATCTAGGATCAAAATTTCCAATTGAATTATCTCTTTTAATATAGCATTTACTTCCAAAATTTCTAAAATATTTAATAGTAGGTGTATGTCCAAACCATAATTCATAAATGGTCTTACTAGTTTCACCTTTGATGTGAACTCTGTTAAATGTGTAGATTGTTGTACTCACTGCTTCTCTCCAGTAGATGTGAGGTAATTTGGTTTCCATCATCATAGATCTAGCTGCATCCAAAATGGTTTTGTTCTTTCTTTCCACTATTCCATTTTGTTGAGGAGTCTAAGGTGCAGATAAGTGTCTCCTAATACCAATTGTCTCACAATAACTATTAAATTCATGAGAAGTGAACTCACCGCCTTGATCTGATCTTAGACATTTGATTTTCAATACAATCTCTGTTTCAACCTTTGCTTTAAAGATCTTGAATTTCTCAAAGGCTTCAGATTTCTCCTTTAGAAAAGTCACCCACATCATCCTAGAATAGTCATCAATAATCAGCATGAAATGCCTATTACCTTGAAAGCTTCTAGTCCTTGTTGGACCATATAAGTCAGTTTGAATCAAATCAAGTAAATCATTAGATTTATCATGTATGCTCTTAAAAGAAGTTCTAACTTTCTTTCCCAATTGACATTCCTTACATACTAGATTATGAGGCTTCATCATCTTAGGTATATCTCTAACTACCTTAGTTGAATTGATCTTAACAATACAATCAAAATTAACATGACACAACCTCTTATGTCATAAACAACTCTCATCAATATGAGCAATCAAACATGTGTTATTACCAGTGTTCAAGTGAAAGATATTACCTCCAGTCTGAGTACCGGTTGCAATCTTCAAGCCAGTCTTGTTAATGATTTTGCATTTTCTATCTTTAAACTAAAGTTGGAAACCCTCATCCACGAATTGACCAACACTCAAAATATTATGCTTTAAACCTTCTACATAATATAGATTATCCGTATTATGCTTACCATCCAAGGAAATAATACCTCTACCTTTGATCATACATGCTTTGTCTTCTCCAAATCTGATTTTACCTCCATTGTATTCTTGTAGGGATAGAAATTTTCTCTCATCACCAATCATATGATGTGAGCATACACTATCAATTACCCATTCATCCTTATCTTCAAATTTTCCCGCCAGAGCCTTTTCTTCATTCATGATAGCCGGTTCTGGTTCATCTTCCTTTAAAGCATAGAACACCCATTCATTTCCACTATCGGATCCACTAGAAGAGTCTTATGTCAGTTCATCTCCAGAGTCATCACTTACTCCTTCCTCATCTGCTATGTAGCATTGTTTGCTTTTCTTGAATCTATATTTGTTCTAGTTAGGCTTAAATGATTTCTTAACTCTTTCCTCAAACCTTGCATTCCTTTCAGGACATCTAGATACAAAATGACCAATCTTATTACATGCAAAACATTTAAAAGGTGTTTTTCCTTCATACTTACTTCATGTCGGTCCTTTAGGTACTCTTCTAGCAAATAAGGCTTCAACTTACTCAAATTCTTCATCTTCTTCCCTCATGTCTTCCAATTCTTTTACATATAGGACTTTCCAATCACTTTTGTCGGTGGATGATGATGATGATGATGATGATGCATGCAACGTAGGTTCAGACTTTACAGCTCCATAAGATCCAAATTCTTCAATCTCAAAAGAAAAAAAATTCCCAATCAGAATGTCTTTGTTAACTAAAGAGTTAGCCATTGTCCTCAACTCATTAATCGCAGTTTCCTTCATCTTGTAAGCCATGGAATGGCTCTCAAGACTTTGGAAACTATTTCATCTTCACTCAAAAATCCTCCACAACATTGAATTCCCATAACAATCTCATTTACTCTTTCCATAAACACAACCATTCTTTCATTATCTTCCATCTTCAAGTTTTCATATCTTACCCGGTAACCATCAAGTTTAGAAATTTTGACAGTAGGATCACCTTCATTCAGAGTTTGTAATTTATCCCACATAACCTTTGCTGATGATTTATCAGTCAATCCTATGATCTGTTGATCAATAAGTACACACAAGAGGGCTTCTCTAGCTCTGCAATCATTTTCAATATTCTTATCCAAGTCTGCAAGAGCAAGATTGCCAGATGTCAGATCATAAGGTGTGTATCCTTTCTCAATGATCTCCCATATATCCTTGCCAAGACATCTAAGATGAGTCTCCATTCAAATTTTCCATATCCCATAATTTGTTCCAACAAGCTTAGGGATTTCTCTTTAGAAAATAGTTGTTGGTGGATTTGAAGTGTTAGTTGTCATAGGATCTACCTCAAGCGGTTAAGCTTCTGCAAAAAAGGACCAAATCTCTAATACCAATTGTTAGGATAACCGGTGAACAACTAAGAGGGGGGGGTGAATCAATTGTTGATAGATTATATCATTAAATCCACTTAATAACCTTTTAACCAGATTAAGTACTGGTAAAGAAGAAACAGATATCGGTAAGCAATAAAACTTAACAATGAAATAGATAATCAACAAAATACAACCATACCACATAACACCATGATTTGTACGTGAAAAACTCGAAAAGGGAAAAACCATAGTGGGAATCCTACCCATAGTCAGATGATACTTCTGCAAAAAGTATGTGATACAATGAGGGGCCTGGACATGCATGAAGGCACACTGCCTAGAGCATACTACTCATTACAAAAGAGTCTCACTGACTACAGAGAAGTTATAACCACCTCAAGATAAATGGACAACAATCCAGAATAATGAACTGCCAGAGAGCATCTACCATGCCTGATTACAGTCTTGATTAAGCTCAATACCAGAGGCCTTTGACCTCTTCCTTAATCCCAATTCAATCACATATTATCGACCAAATCTCCTTCGCATATGATATTTCATTCCAAGACCATGACACCCTATTACAATGAGATCTTACATCATTTTATACCAACCCTAAGGCCTAAACCAATTAGCTCATCCAGCTAAAATATATTACAATAAGATCATTACATAAATCCATATTACAATGATATGCCATGTCGGCTTAAGACCAAAACAATAATAACCAATCCATAGAATATCCTGAAACATCCCAATAATGTGTAGAGAACATGTTATCATGATACTGGTCCATAACCTAGATAGGTACCAGACCTATTCTGAGTCCACCACGCCAAAGCAATGTCTTCAAGCAGTTGAAGCATGATCAAAGAACATCTTCAGTATCCTGAATTCCATCTAGAAGCCGCACCAACATGTCATGCCCAAACTTTTGGGCAAAAATGGAACAACAAATTATTTTTTAAAACAACATAAAACTACTAAATACTCTACGTTAAAGATGGGATAAATAAGTTTTGTCTTAACTAAAGGTTAACTCGGGAATAAAAGAATGGTTTCCTAAAGTTGATTTAATTAACTCAACCATTATAGCATTAATATTTAAGGTAGACTAATTATACCCCAAAAGTATCGTCACAACTTAGTTTATTAATTTAACTAATTTAATTAATTTCCCTAATTAAATTCTCCAATAATTAATCAAGAGAAATTAATTATCTCAAATAGTATTTAAATACTCTAGGACTAAATAAAATCACGTTAACACATAGAGGAATAATTAATTGAGAAAACAGGAATAACAATTTTAAATTTGACTAATAAAGTTAACTAAAACAAATATAATATTTGCCTAATAAATTCATTTCATATTAAGTCAAATTTAATCCCCCTTTAGATATTAAATATCAACTATTTAATATTCAGCCAATATTGACCTTATAGGTTAAAATATACATTTTACTTTTTAATAGATTCCAATATTAAAATTTACAAAAGAAATATAACTTAAACATTAATATATATATAAGATCATTGGCATATAAATGTATATATATACACACATAAATACATTTACCTATAATATAGGTTTCATTTTTAAAAGATTAACCCAATAACAATTGTAGAAATAATTTTCTAACAATAGCTAAAATAACAAATGGGGTTACCTATTTCAAATTTGAAAAGGTTTCCCCCCCTTTAAATATTTTATTATTATTTTCTTTTGGAACCCTAACTAGATTTGGTTTTATTTATAACTATACATTATATATTTTTATCATTTCCTAGCCCTAACCCGAAATTGGGTTAGGGCTTCTTGTTCTAAATTTTTTTTTCTTTTGTCTATTTGTGTGCAGGTGGCGGCCATGGCGACCGAGCAGAAGAAAGAAGCCAAAGATGGTGGGTTGCAAAGGATGGAATTTACTTAACCATGGGGTCGAGGTTATACTTTAGCAGAGGGAGGGCTGAGGATGGGCGGTTGTGGCACCCACCAGTGGGACACTCCACTGGGTGGGTCGCGGCCCATGTAGCTGCCTTGGCTGATGTGTGGGTTGCGGCCCACTATGGGGGTCGCGGCCCATGTAGCTACCTTGGCTGATGTGTGGGTTGTAGCCCACTATGGGGGTCGCGGTCCACTTGGTGGCCGCGGCCCACATAGTGGTGCAGCCCACTATGGGGGTCACGGACCACCCAGTGGCCACGGCCCATGGGGTTTCCAATACCCCCAATGCCACCCAAACATTTCATGTGTAATTTTTTTTTGTGTGTAATTTTTTTTTTATTTTAACTTTTATAATATAAGTATTATATATATATATATTAGTATATGATAATATATATATATATATATTTATATTTATATTATAATATATATATATTTATATTTATATTATAATATATATATATATAAATGACTACAGTATTGAACAACCTTTCTATCCACTTGAATTTCTTTCCCTTTCACTGAAGGGATGTAATAGGGTGTCCAACACTAGAGAACCCCTCAATGAAGCGTCTGTAGTACTCTGCTAGACCCATGAAACTCCTGACTTCTATCACACTAGTTGGCGCTGGCCAATCCATAATAGCTCTTACCTTCAATGGGTCAACTGAGATCCCATTACTAGATATAACATGTCCTAGATATTTGACCTCTGATCTAAAGAATGCACACTTCGACAGATTGTCATACAACTGATTGTCTCTCAAGCATTGCAATACCTGCCTCAAGTGCTCCTCGTGCTCCTTCTCATTCTGAGAATATATCAATATGTCATCGAGGAACATAATCACAAATCGGTCAAGGAAAGTGTGGAATACCCCCTTCATGAGACTCATGAATACAACTGGAGCATTTGTAAGACCAAATGGAACCACGGTGAACTCATAGTGGCCATACCTAGTACAAAAAGTGATCTTATGGATATCACTCTCTACAACCCTCAACTGATGGTACCCTAACTTCAGACCTATCTTAGAAAATACTTTGGCACCCTGAAGCTGATCAAATAATTCATTGATCCTGGGCAAGGGATATCAATTCTTGATGGTCACTTTGTTCAACTATCTATAATTCATACATAACCGAAGGGATCCGTCCTTCTTCTTCACAAAGATTACTAGTGCACCCCAAGGGGAGATGCTAGGATGAATGTGACCCTTCTCTAAGAGTTCCTCAAGCTGTATCTTGAAATCATTAAGCTCATTAGTGGTCATCCTATATGGTGCTCTCAAAAATGGCTCAGCTCCTGGTACAAGATCTATGTGAAAATCAATCTCTCTGCTAGGTGGCATATCAAGTAGCTCAGAAGGAAACACGTCTGCAAATTCCTCAAGGATAGGATGATCATCTAGGGAAGGCTCCTTCTCATTCTCTTCCTCTCTTTCATTGATGGTGATGGAAAATAACTAGCATCCCTTTTGCATGCTCCTCTTAAGTTGCATAGCAGAAATCATACGAAGTGATATGACCCTTTGAATCCTTGAAATTACTATGGAGGTACCCTGATCATCCACAAACTCGATCTTTTTTTGGTGACAATCCATCTTGGCTCTATGGGCGTATAGATAATCCATGCCAAGAATAATTCCATGAGATCCTAGAGGTGTGACTCGAAGGTCTACTAAGGTGGTTGTACTCCCAATCTGAAGCTGACAGTCCCTAACCACTGACTCAACAAACACTCTAGCCCCTGAAGCCAACTCCACTTCCCAACTAACACCTTGCCTAGTTGCCACTATCCCGTAATTCTCCACAACCAATGGAGGTATAAAAGAATCTATAGCTCCTAAATCAAACAAGATAGAAACATTGCTACCTCTAATCATACCTGCGGCCTCTATGACTTTGGCCTGATGCTTTGTTTGGAGGTTGTCAACCACTGTGAAGACTCTATGGGACTTGCTCATGTCCCCAACTATAGATCTGAACCTACCATCCATTGATTGCCTACCATCTGACCTTGTGGACACTCTCTCGCTATGTGTCCCATGGCCCCACAAGTGAAACAAGCACCACGTGTCTAAAACTGAACACCTTGTGGCCTAGAGTATCCCTGTCCTCCTATCTTGCTTGATCTACTGAAACCACCCCTAGAGGATTGTTGAGTCCATGTCGGAGGTGTGTATGGAACTTGTGATCACTGATCGAGGCCTAGGACCCAGTGAATGCCACTCCTTGGGCTTAAATCCCTTCTAACCCTATGGAGGCCTTTGCCTCTGATTCTGGTGTGGTTGTTGTGGAGGAGTGGGTTTAAAGGACCTCGATGAATTCCTGTGATTACCCTTCCAGTGGGGTTTCTAAAACCCAAAAGACTGTGGTATACGGTTTTGGTTCTAATGTTGATCCTGCGTGTCCTACGCTCTACCCTGAATCTCCTCTGATATCAAGGCCTTCTCCATGGCAACCCGAAGGCTTTCTAGAGTTATCATCCTAACTAGTCCTACTATATCGGTATTCAATCCTCTGATAAACCAGTTGATGAGTAGCTTCTCATCCTTTAGGTAGTTAACATAGGGTAAGAGCTCGAAGAACTTTCTCTCGTACTAGGACACTGAGATTCCGTATTCTTTCTTTGCAAGGTTATACTCTAATAAAAATACATGTTGTTTCATGATAAAACTTAGTCAAATAAATACATTTAATACATCATGATTCCTTTTTACAAGTAGGTAGATAACAAAATTCTAGCCTCTCATTTCTACTAAATGAGGGCATGCTAAATACATTTATTTTCTTTTGCAACTAATACAAATAAAAATAATAGGATCAAACATAGCTTCCTTTCCAATCTTTTCCCAAGCAAACCTGCAATAAAAGCTTGTAGGTTGTGACCATGGAGGCTCACCTCCCAACCTAGGCTTACAAGAATCCACCCCTGAGCTAGGAGAACCAAGGCTAAATAGGTTACACTCAAGCATAAACACATAAGAAAGAGGAAAACACAACACAAGCACTCTCAACCCAAGGATGAACAATGCCACTTAGTGACTATAACTTGAGGGGTGAAGGTGGACCAAATACGTAGAGGAGAAATCTGCAAGTAGGAGAACATAATTCCATTGCAAGGCTACCAAGTAGAATAAACACAAGTTCCAAACTTGTCCCAACAAATCCTTATGTCCCCCAAGGTATACAAGCCAACAAACTCCCCTTATGACCCCCATTGCATAAACAAAACACTATGCAGCAAGGGTCCCATAATCCCTTGTGTATCACTCTCTTCTAAAGAGATCCTCTATACTCTTAGGTTTTCAAACAACCCTTCAAACCAAGGCCACTCTACCCTCCCAAGGGTAAGTATGGCCTTTAAACACCCAAAACAATAACATAAATACATGCCATAAAAATTCAC
Source organism: Cryptomeria japonica (assembly GCF_030272615.1). NCBI lineage: Eukaryota > Viridiplantae > Streptophyta > Pinopsida > Cupressales > Cupressaceae > Cryptomeria > Cryptomeria japonica. Next base: position 486,830,354 of record NC_081409.1, read on the forward strand.
CAAGAAGAACTCAACATCCTCCTAATCTTACTAAGAAAACAACAATGGAAAACAACAAATAATCTTTTCAAATTTACAAAACAACATACATGAGGAAGTATTCAACCAACCTTAAAACTGCAAATGGGTGAATAAAATTTTGTAGGAGAGCTACCCAAATCCACTATCTTTTCCTTCACAAGGTTTAGCCAAAACTTCCAAAAAAACAATTTCTTAAGAATCTATGTCTCCAAAATGGAGAGTGGGTGATAAAACTTCTCCCTCCCAAATCATTCCCCAAGAAGACACTCCTCACTCTTTCCAATCCTCTTGGGAAGGATGAGGGATGTTCATAGGTTGGCCTTTCCAACACCTTACAAGCTCTCTAGCCAAGGAACCTCAAAAAGGTAAAAGGAATGGGAAAGAGCAATATCACTCATGAGGAAGGTTGTCTAGCCTAGGTAAGGTCCTCAAAAGTTAAAATTTGGCCATCTTGAAAAACTCAACTTTTGGGGTGACTAAATAGTCCCTAGGGAGTGGACACGTGGCTAAAATTGGCCTTCATCTATAGGTACATCATATGGCCCATTAAAAATTCCCCTAACTTGACCTTAGGAGTTAGTTTAACCTTCTAAAAACTCACCCAAAGTTTACCTACGGGTCAACCCTGAGTTGACCTTTCTAATGGCTCCATATCCAAGACTTTCTTGGGACCATACTAGGATATTTGAAAAAAATGCATTGGTAAAACAAATTCCTTCCAAGGGACATGTCACTGCCAACTCACTTTACAACACATGTGTCAAGTGACACCACAAAATTACACATCACTTAAATACACATGGCAATGTCCCTTTTTTGGAATTAATAAATTAAACAATTTTCAAATTAAACACACATCCAATCATAAACATTTACAAATTAAAACACATTTACACACGAGGTGTTGTCTCTCCAAATAGACAACCCTTGGCTTCACAAATGCATGTAGGTTTAGGGTTGATTCTCTGAATAGTTTCCATGGTCACATGGATCTGTTTTTCTGCACATCTCACTTTGCACATTAGTAATTCCAAAAATCACATATAATATCATCATATGAAAAGGATACAATTTCAATTATAATAATCAAGTTTCTAATTATCTAATAAAATCCACATGAAATAATCTACTAAATGGCATCATCATAATCAGCATGAAATTTAATCATTTATAAAGCATGCATCCATAATTTTCTAGCATCAAAATAAGGCTCTGCAAATCAAAATAAATGACATAATCATATCAATGTTATCCAATCACTAGATCATATAGAATCTATGTCCATAATTCATCAAAATATAGTATCAATAATAGGTCCAACATGAAAATAATTGAAATGCTATGATGGCTTGGGGTAGGGCCTCACACAACACAACTTATGCATCCTATCAAGATTCCTTGGTGAAATCTCTTTCGGTTAAACCTTAAACCAATGCCGATAAGAGTGTATGATAGCATATTATTACCAAGTCAATACCAACTAACCAAAACATGCTCGAAGAACATGTAACACATAAAATCAAACATACTTCACTGATCTAAACATTTCAGAAGTGTCCAACAGATAGTCTCTTCTGCCGGTAACCAAAACCTATCTGTCGGTAACCAACCATAATAGCTAGTGTTGACATCAATGACAAAACATCAATGCAATGCATAATCAATTCATCCATAATGCCAACAGATACATATTCTCTCCATGCACACAACTACGGATAATCCTAACATGCTCTTCCTCAAAATCTTCAAGAAAATATGTCGCATTATGAAAACCCTTTTCATAAACCCTTATGTACTGGGGTTTGATTTTCCCATTTTTATCACACAAATATTTAAGTTGTGAATAGATTGATAGTGATCCTAGATCCTCAATTTTATAGTCAATATAATAGGATAAATCACCTTTGATCATAACACCATCAGCAACTTGAGACAATGCATTATATCATTCTATTTTGCCTAATTCCATAGACTCCATAGCTTCAACAGTATTCATAATTCTCTCTTCTTGTGTAGACGACGATGTCATTCTCGATAATCTTGATTTGAGAGAGATTAACAAAAGAATACCTTATTCCCTTTTCATTGGTAGGGTTTTTGGTTGATCTCTCGAATGCACACCCATTTTGTCTTTTCTTATCTTCGAATCCAATTCAACTTTCAATCCGCAACACAAATTCGTTCATAATCAACTAACAATTCTCTTTTCTGCTCTGCAGGTGCTCAAAAACTCTTCTTCGAATGTAATTAGGGTAAAAATAACTTAGTAAAACTCTCTTTTATAAACTTAACCACTACATTAATTACTCAACTAATAGGGTAACAAACCCTAATATACCACTTGACAAAACTCACCTATACTAATAGGTATATAATCGGCTAGTAATCCTTTAGAAAACCGATAGACAATGATATCAAGAATTCTCATAATACAACTCAAAATGCAACTCTCTCTTACCATACACTCTTCAAGGGATCTAGAATTATATTTACCACTATGCTCCCCTTAGGCTTGTTGAAAAGCTCAGTTCACTGGTGCAGGATTATCCACACTAGGTGAAGGGATAGATTCTTTTGTTGGCTTGTCCTCACTCTTCTTCTTCTTCTAGATTTTGTTCACCTCTGCTCTAGTTTCCTCAACATCGACCTTCTTCTTACCTTTCTGATCTTCAAAGTGGCTAACTAGTTTGTTCTTCCTGGTTTTGCAAAACTTTTCCATGTGTCAAGGTTTGTGAAAATGATAGTAGGCCATCCTAGATGATCTCCAAGGTCTTGCATTACCTCTTCTGGTTCTCCTTCTATAGTTCATAGCCACATGTCCATAATTATTGCAAATGGTGCAAATCACATTTGTTAGCTTTTCTAGTTCATATGGACTAAACCGGTTTGCATAGGGTTTCTGCTAGTTCATGTTTCCCCAGTTGTCATAGGTCCTTCTTCAGTCACCCATAGGTCTTGGATTCATGTGAGGTGTCGGATTGTTTTCTCCATATCTGCATTCAACTAATCTATGTCTATACATGTTGCATGTGTAACAATGACCTCCAAATATTCTATACACATACCTAGCATTAGCATTATAGCCTTTGTTCTCATTAGGTATGCTTCTACACACATTAGCAGTATGTCCAGGTTTGTAACAAATAAAGAAACCAGGTTTAAAATATTTTTTACCGGTAGGCTTGAAAGCCTTAGGAGTAGTTTTACCTTCGTGCATGTTGCTCTTGGTACTGGAAGATTCTCCTTTCTCAGATGTATTGAAACCTAGTCCAGATGTGTTTGATGATATGATGAAAGAATAAGGGTCCAATAGAATACTGAGAGTGGGGTGAATTAGTATACTCAAAAACTGATAATAAACTCCCAATCTCTAAAAAAACTTATCAACAAATAACTTTGTCAAGATAATGTCTCAAAGATTGCAAACATCAATCAATCATCTGTTGGTATTTTGGTATGGTTTTGTCATTGATGTCAACACCTACTAAACACTTATCAACTCTGGCACTTTGGAGAATCAACAACATTCATCGGCAGGATGTAATGATCACCGACACTTGGAATGATATGGACAACACTTGGTTATGTCAAAGACATCGTGTGGACACCTTGTCTTGGAGTTTTATTTATTGGTATATTCATATTTGCATATTTGTTGTTACCAACAAATAGGTCCAGGTTACACCGGTAGGTTTAAATTTTCTAGATCAACATGGCATGCTATGAAGATGATTTATTATTGTTGTAAATACATCAAGCCGACATGTTGAATCAGTTATTGCATCAGATGTTGTTTTGTTTGTAAAATGATTTTATTGTAATATATCTTGTAGAGCTGACCTACTAAAATTGGTCCTAGGTTATGGTATAAATGTAAGATCTTATTTGTAAGATTGAATATGGAATGTGAAAAAGGATTGTGTGAAGGTATATGTGAGAATAAGAAGAGCTATACACACAGATATCATTTGAAGATTGAAGGAAGGTTTTTGTGAAGACAATCAGAACTACACCGGTACTAAATCTAGCATATGAAGATGCTATTTTGAGTTGTACATTCTTATTGGATTTAACCATCCAATTGTAGTCAGTGTGACTCCCATTTTGTGTTTGAGCAGTGAGATCTAGGCGCTTGGCCTTTCTACATGTGCAGGCCCCATTTGCATACACTTACTATCTGTAGCAGTATCATCTGATTGTGCGTAAGGTTTCCCACCATGGTTTTTCCCCTTACAGGGTTTCCACTTACAAATATTGGTGTTATGTGTTGTGGATGACTTTGTCCTTTTATTTCATGCATTAATCTTTACTGGTATTACAATTATCTAATAAAATTGTCCACCGATATAAAAGACTGTTTCACCAGTATTAAGTAGAAAGTTGATTAAGTTATTTTTGGTTTAAATTTATTAGACAACTCATTCACCCCCCACCCTTCTTAGTTGTCTTCAGGACCTAACAATTGGTATCAGAGCCTAGTCCTCTTTTGCAGAAGTTTAACAGCTTGAGGAGATCCAATGTCTACTAAATATTTCAGGAAGCACAGTCCTAAACTTGATGGAACCAACTATGGCATATGGAAGATCAAAATGGAGACACATGTAAATTGCATTGGAAAGGATATCTGGAATGTTACAAAGAATGGTTATACTGCTCCTACTCCTGGTCATCCTAATCCACCTACCTTGGGAAAAGATGAAGAAAATGATTGCAAAGCAAGAGAAGCACTTTTGAGTGCATTGTCTGATCAGCAAATCATGGGATTATCAGATAGGTCCACTGCTAAAACTATTTGGGATCATTTGGAAACACTGAATGAAGGAGATTCCATAGTCAAAATTGTAAAACTTGAAAGCTTCCAGGTCAGGTATGAACATCTAAAAATGGAAGAAGATGAAAGGATTTATGCTTTTATGGAAAGAGTAAATGAGATTGTTTTGGGTATTAAATGTTGTGGAGGAACCTTAAGTGAGGATGAAATTGTTTCAAAAGTTTTAAGAGGATTGCCACCGGCATATAAAATGAAAGTCATTGCTATAAATGAGTTAAGAACAATGCCTAATACATCAGTAACTAGGGATACATTGATTGGAAAACTTTCAGCTTTTGAAATTGAAGAATTTGGTCATGTTGCTACTATAAAGAAAGATTTAGCCTTTAAAGCATCAACATCATCTACACCTTCATTTGATAAATCAAATTGGAAAGCCTTTTATGCAAGAGAACTTGAAGAAAGCAAGCAAGAAAATGAAGAACTTGAAGAACTTGAAGCACTATTTGCAAGGAAAATGCCTAAAGGTCCAGTTGGAAGTAAATATGAAGGTAAAGCACCCTTTAAATGTTTTAACTACAATAAGATTGGTCATATGGCTTCAAGATGCCCTGATAGACATGCTAGACTAAGAGAAGAAGCTAGAAGAACATACAAACCTAACCCTGAATATCAAAGATACAGATTTAAGAAGAATAAAGACAAATCTTGTTACATTGCTGATGAAGGAGTGACTGATAATTCTGATGAGGATCCGGTAGACAACGGATGGGTTTTTGTTGCTATAACTGAAGATCAACCGGCACCTACTGCTCAACTAGTAGAATAGGCCTTGGCAGCTAAAGTTGAAGTAAAGGATGAGTGGATCATTGATTCAGGAAGCTCACATCATACGATGGGAGATAAAGGTAAATTCTTGAACTTTCAAGAATACAGTGGAGGCTCAGTAAGATTTGGAGATGATAAAGCTTGTTTGATCAAAGGTAAGGGTAGAATATCTCTTGATGGTAAGCATAATACTGACAATGTTTACTATATTGAAGGATTAAAGCATAATCTTTTGAGTGTTGGTCAATTAGTTGAGAAAGGATTTCAGTTACAATTCAAAAATGGAAAATGCAAAATCATGAATAGAACTAGTTTGGAAATTGCAACCGGTAATCAAACTAGAGGCAATATCTTTCATTTGAATAACAGTGAAAAGACATGCTTAATTGCACATATTGATGAAAGTTGGCTATGGCATAAGAGACTCTGTCATGTAAACTTTGATTGCATGGTGAAAATCAATACTACTAAGGTAGTTAGAGATTTACCTAAAATTGTCAAATCTCACAATACAGTATGTAAGGAATGTCAATTTGGAAAACAAGTTAGAGCTAGTTTCAAAAATATTCCAGAAAAATCCAATAATGCTCTTGATTTAATTCATACTAATTTATGTGGTCCAGCTAGAACTAAAAGCTTACAAGGTGATAGATATTTCATGCTAATCATTGATGACTATTCTAGAATGTGTTGGGTTACTTTTCTCAAAGAAAAATCAGATGCACTTGGAAAGTTCAAACTATTTAAAGCTATGGTAGAAAATGAAACCGGTAAGAAAATCAAATGTTTAAGATCAGATCAAGGAGGAGAATTTACATCTAAGGAATTTAATACATTCTATGAAGTAAATGGAATCAGAAGATAGCTATCAGCACCCCGGACACCACAGCAGAATGGAGTTGTTGAAAGGAAAAACATAACTATCTTGGATGCAGCAAGAAGTATTTATCAGAAGAAAATCTACCACATGTATATTGGAGAGAGGCAGTTAGTATAGCAGTCTATACATTCAACAAAGTTCACATCAAAGGTGAAATCGGTAAGACCCCTCATGAACTATGGTTTGGTATTACTCCTACTCTTAAATATTTCAGAATTTTTGGAAGTAAATGTTCTATTAGAAGAGATGAGTATATTGGCAAATTTGATCCTAGAAGTGATGAAGGAATATTTCTTGGTTATTCATCTAAGAGTAAGGCATATAGATGTTTTAACAAAAGATTGCAGAAAATTGTTGAAAGTACAAATGTAAAGATTGATGAACAATTCAGAGGAACTTCAAGGTATATAGACTCTGAACTGGCAATAGAAATTTTGACAAATGAACCTACACTGAATCCACCGATATAGAATAAAGATCCAGTTACACTGGTATCATCTAAAAATTCCACAAATCTGAAGAACAGCAGCAAACAAAGACACCTCGGTATGTAAGACTAAATCATTCCGAAGATCAGATAATTGGAAACAAGTATAAAGGAGTTATGACAAGAGGAAGATTGGAAAATGAAGAGGTATGTCTCATTTCTCAAATTGAACCAACATCAGTTAATGAGGCATGTGAAGATAAATATTGGATTAAAGCTATGGAAGAAGAATTGGAACAAATTGAGAAGAATAACACTTGGACATTAATTTCCCAGCCTAAAGATAAAAATGTAATTGGAACCAAATGGGTATTCAGAAACAAACTTAATGAAGATGGTAAGGTTATTAGAAATAAAGCAAGACTAGTATGTAAGGGATATTCTCAAAAAGAAGGAATTGATTACAATGAAACCTTTGCACCGGTAGCTAGAATTGAGGCAGTTAGATTGTTTTTGGCTTTTGCAGCACATAAGAACTACAAAGTATATCAAATGGATATTAAATATGCATTTCTGAATGGAGATCTTGAAGAGGAAGTTTACATTGAACAACCTGATGGATTTTCTTTGACAGATAACAAAGATATGGTCTGCAGGTTAAGGAAAGCTTTATATGGATTAAAGAAAGCTCCTAGAGCTTGGTATGCAAGATTGGATAAGTATCTTTTAAAGATTGGTTTTTCTAAAGGTAATGTTGATAGAAACTTATGTTATAAAGTGACAAATGATGACATCTTGGTTATAAAAGTTTTTGTTGATGATATAATCTTTAGAGGAGAAGATGGATTATGTAAAGAATTTTCTATTAAAATGCAGCAAGAACTTGAAATGTCTTTGATTGGAGAAATAAAATTCTTTTTAGGATTGTAGATTTCACAGACTGGTAAAGGTATATTCTTGAGCTAATCCAAGTACTTAAAAGAGTTACTAAAGAAATTTGGGATGGAGAACTCTAAACCGGTAAGCACACCTATGACTACAAATGACAAACTATCACTAAGGGATGAATCTACACCTGTTAATCCAACTAGATACAAATCTATGATAAGAGGTTTACTATATTTGACACAAACAAGACCTAATATTATAAATGCAGTATGTATTGTTTCAAGATTTCAGAGTAATCCTAGAGAAAATCATGAATCAGCAGTAAAAAGGATTTTCCAGTACTTACAAGGCACTATAAATCTTGGATTATGGTATCCTAGAGATGAAAACTTTGAATTATGTGCATACACAGATGCAAATTGGGCAGGAGATGTGGATGATAGAAAAAGAACCACCGGTGGAGCATTCTTTCTTGGAAACATACTAGTTTCTTGGCTGAGTAAGAAACAAAGTTGTACATCTTTATCAACAGCAGAATCAAAATATGTTGCAGCAGCAACTAACTATACACAGGTACTATGGCTTAAGAAAATGTTGAAAGACATAAAGGTAAAATGCAAGGAACCTATTACTATCTATTGTGATAACACTACAGCAATTGATATATCTAAGAATCCGGTATTACATTCTAAAACCAATCATGTTTCTATCAAACTGAATTTTCTAAGGGAAAATGTTGAAGCAAAGGAAATAAAACTGGTTTATGTGAATACTAAAGAGAAGATTGTAGATATCTTCACTAAACCTTTGCCTAAGGAGACTTTTGAATATCTCAGAGACCAGCTTGGGGTCATACCCCCACTGGTAGAGACTTAGGAAGTTGATGTTTGTCATCAACCGGTAGAATTAACAGAGAAATCTTTTACTCCGGCTTTGATGAGGAAGCTACTTCTCAGGGGGAGTAATTGGTATACTAAATTGGTTGGTATTTTGTATATGAACTTGGTTTTGTAATAACTTTGGCACTTGATATCAAAGGGGGGGAGATTGGTATGGAAAAACACAAGAAAAACACATGTTGCTCCCAGGGGGGGAGATTGTTATTTGGGAGAGATTATTACTCTCTGTATCTGTACTTTGATTTTTGGTTATGATCTCTTTTTGGGAGATTGTTGGTTTTGGGTATTTGGCATTTCTATTTTGACACTTTGATGGTTTTTCCATCTTGTGTTGCCATCAATGCGAAAGGGGGAGATTGTTGGTATTTTGGTATGTTTTTGTCATTCATGTCAACACCTACTAAACACTTATCAACTCTGGCACTTTGGAGAATCAGCAACATTCACCTGCAAGCAAGTGACTTATGCATAGTCACCGGTATCTGATACACAGGCAAGATATAATGATCACCAGCACTTGGAATGATATGGAAAACACTTGGTTATGTCGAAGACATCATGTAGACACCTTGTCTTGGAGTTTTGTTTATTGGTATATTCGTATTTGCATATTTGTTGTTACCGGCAAATAGGTCCAAGTTACACCAGCAGGTTTATCTTTTCCAAATCAGCATGCCATGCTATGAAGATGATTTATTATTATTGTAAATACATCAAGCCGACATCTTGATTCGGTTATTGCATTAGATAATGTTTTGTTTGTAAAATGATTTTATTGTAATATATCTTGTAGAGCCGACCTACTAAAATTGTTCCTAGGTTATGGTATAAATGTAAGATCTTATTTGTAAGATCGAATGTGGAATGTGAAAAAGGATTGTGTGAAGGTATATGTGAGAATAAGCAGAGCTATACATGCATACATCATTTGAAGATTGAAGGAGGGTTTTTGTGAAGACAAATAGAACTACATCGATACTGAATCCAACATATGAAGATGTTATTTTGAGCTGTACATTCTTATTGGATTTAACCATCCAATTGTAGTCAGTGTGACTCCCATTTTGTGTTTGAGCAGTGAGCTCTAGGCGCTTGGCATTTCTGCATGTGCAGACCCCATTTATATACACTTACTATCTGCAACAGTATCATCTGATTGTGGGTAAGGTTTCCCACCATGGTTTTTCCCCTTACAGGGTTTCCACATACAAATATTGGTGTTATGTGTTGTGGATGACTTTGTCCTTTTGTTTCATGCATTAATCTTTACCGGTATTGCAATTATCTGATAAAATTATCCACTGATATAAAAGACTATTTCACCGGTATTAAGCAGAAAGTTGATTAAGTTGTTTTTGGTTTAAATTTATTAGACAACTGATTCACCCCCCCCCCTCTCAGTTGTCTTCGGGACCTAACATCATCAACCAATTTGACTGTTATACCAACTTAATAGTAAACAACTTCAATCTTGTAAACATCAACAATGCTTAATCAAATATCAACATATTCATCTCTCATACTTCCAGTTATCATGCCTTATCAAAATAGTTAAGTAGTTAATCAAATCAACAAATAAGATCATAACCACAAAAGCATTCACCACTAGACACGGATATTTATACATGGAAATTCCAAATAGGTAAAAACCACAATGAGATGAGACTCACAAGGATAGCTATTTGAACTCTTCTGAAGTTCGCCCTGTTAGGTGCCAAGCGTGTTAAAGCTTTAAAATAAGTCATGTTAAGAACTAATTCTGGTAAGGAATCACCCGGTTAAGGGATTAACAAATATGCCTTGATGAAAATCACAATACCCTGTTAGGGTAACCTCGCTGGAGGATTTGAGAATCCAAACCAATGGACCACCTTGTTAGAGGATTTAATAAGTAACCAAGCTTGTTAGAGCTTACATGGTTAGAGGATTTTTATTTCTATTGTAATTGTTGGAAAACAACAAGTTTTCTTGATCTGTCTGAATAGCACTACATCTGCTTGATCAGATCCTTCTTAAGCTTCAATCTGCCTTTACACAAACTACAGATCCATCCACCGGTTTGGCAACTACACACTCAACTAATTTCTGCCAACTTTGTCAACACTTTTTATAAACAACTTCATCGACCTTAAATACAAATCAACTAGGTCAGTAACACAACAAAAACCTAATTCTCATCATCGAGATTACAAACAATTCGGTAAAATCTTGACCATTAGAAATCATAACAATCTCTTCATATTAATCAATAAAATTCCAACCACTCCATGATCACCACTTCATCGGTCTTGTAACTCAGCACGGGCTATGCATTTGATACAATCCACTTTTCTCCTTTCCAAGATAACAAACACGCCAAATCAATCTGAACTTGTCCTCATACAATGATCACATGTGTCTCCATCATTACCGCTCAACATAAACCAACAAACTTGATCAGTTAGGGTTTAACACAAAACAACTAGTAGGGTTTACCGGTTTACATAACATAGAAATATTTAACCTTATACACCAATTCAACTTAGAAACTACCATATACTGGTTTACAACATCTTCCACAAAATTTATCATACCGGTTATAAGACAAAAGAAATATTAACAGTAACATCAGCAATATTATGAATATCATTCACTAGTTTAATTAACATCAATGACAACATATCATTAATGCAATCTATATGCAAAATGCCAACAATCTCCCCCTTTGGCATTGATGGCAATACAAATATCAATGCCTCTGATTGCTATTGTGATTGGTGAATAGGAATCCCAGTTTACATTACCAAGTATTCACCATGCTTTGTCTGTCTTTAGTCTATCACTGGTTTACCAAATCAGACACATAATTCTTCTCCTCAATCACATAATTCTTCTCCCCCTTTGACAGCAATGCCAAAAAGAAAAGTAAAATATGTAATATCAAAATCTCACTGTGCATCAACATACTGCAACTTGATGCTCCCACTGTGGAATACATCCACTCCTTCATCAATCCATGTAAAATTTTGCAAGTGGTTCAAGGACTGATGCAATCAACATCATGCTCAACTGACTTCATGAAGAGGGACAACCCCCAACTAACTTCTAAGATACTCAAAAGTGGTCTTAGCCAGAGGTTTGCTAAAGATATCTGCAAGATGCTCCTAGATAGAAACATGCTCTAAGATAACATCTTTAATTTGAACTTTCTCCCTCAAAAAGTGATACTTCAATTCAATGTGCTTAGTCCTAGTGTGCAAAATAGGATTCTTAGAAATATTAATTGTACTCATATTATCACACAAAATATTGATAGGTTCTGAGATCTTCATCTTAAAACCTTCCAAAATGTGTCTCATCCAAATAGCTTGTATGAAATTCATATAAGTTGTTACATACTCAGCTTCAGCAATAGATTGTGAAGTACAACTTTGCTTTTTGCTACTCCATGAAACTAGCCTTCCTCCTAAAAAGAATGCTCCACCGATAGTACTTTTTCAGTCATCAATATTTCCTTCCCAATCAGCATCAGTGTATGCCTTCAAATCAAATTTTCCACCATATGGATACCATAACCCATAGTCAATTGTGTTGTTTAGATATCTAAAGATTCTCTTGGTTGCTATCAAATGTGCTTCCTTTGGATTTTTCTAAAATCTAGCAATAATACCAACTACATGAGCAATATCTGGTCGACTGTGAACAACATAATGTAATTTGTCAATCATTGACCTGTACTCCTTCTCATCTATAGACTTAGATTCATCTTCCTTGGATAATTTGCAACCTATAATCATTGGATTTCCAATAGGTTTATAGTCACTCATGTCAAAAATCTTCAAAACTTCTTTCAAATACTTGGATTGAGTAATAAAAATACCATTCTTCATCTATTGTATCTGCAAGCCTATGAAAAAAATTATTTCCCCTACTAATGATATCTCAAACTCATTCTTCATTTCATTTGAAAAGTTGTTGCTCATGACATAATTACCTCCAAATATAATGTCATCAACAAATACTTCACTAACTAGTATTTTATCTCCTTCAGACTTGAGATAAATGGTGTTGTCATCACTAGTTCTTGCAAAGCCTGTCTTCATCAAATTTGTATGAAGTCTTTCATACCATGCTCTGGGTGCCTACTTTAATCCATACAAATCTTTATGCAATTTGCATACCATTTCTTCTTTGTCTATCCATGCATAACCATTAGGTTGTTCTATATACCCCTCTTCTTCCAATATCCCATTCAGAAATTCAGACTTGACATCCATCTGGTATACCTTGAACTTCTTGTGAGTTGTAAATGCAAGTAATGTTCTTACTCCTTCCAATCTTTCTACTGGTTCAAAATTTTCTCCATAATCCTCTCCTTCTTCTTGCGCATAACCTTTGCATACTAATCTTTCCTTATTGTAAACTACAACACCATCTTCATTTAACTTGTTTCTGAACACCCATTTAGTACCTATGACATTCTTGTTTATTGGTCAGGGTACCAGGGTCCAAGTGTTGTTTTTCTCAATCTGGTCTGATTCCTCTTGCATTGCTTTCACCCAATGCTTATCACCAAATGCCTCCTTAGCACTTATAGGTTCAAAGGTGGAGATCATACAAGAGTTCTCTCTAACTCTTCTTCTAGTAAGTACTCCAGCATCCTTATCCCCAATAATCTGCTCAGGACTGTGATTCAGTCTCACATATCTAGGAATAACATGATCATTCTCCTCAAGTTTAGCTTCTTCATCATCTTCTTCCTCTGAAATTATCTGTTCCAGTTGAACAAGTACATCAAGATTTGCCTTATTGGTTTCGGATTTAACTATTTCAGGCTCTAAAAGAAAAATACAAGGATCTTCATCCTTTCTCTCTGAACTGGTTCCTTCTAAAACTTCAGGGCATTCATCTACATGAACATCAGCACTCTCAAAAATTCTCTAAGTCCAGTTATTGAAACATTTGTAGGCCTTACTCTTGGTGGAATAGCCAAGAAATATGCCTTCATCACTCTTAGCTTCAAACTTGCCAATGTAATCACCTCTTTTGATAAAACATTTACTAGCAAAGATCTTAAAATAACTAACATTAGGTGACCTTCCATACCAATTCTCATAAGATGTCTTGTCCTTACCTTTTTTCACCATAACCCAGTTCATTGTCTAGATTGTTGTACTTACAGCTTCTCTCTAAAAATTTTTTGCCACACCTCCTTCTATCAACATAGTTCTAGCTGCTTCAACCACTAATAGGTTGTTTCTTTCTGCTATACCATTTTGTTGTGGTGTCCTTGGTGTAGAAAGATGCCGCTTGATACCATTATCATCACAGTACTTAGTGAACTCCATAGAAGTGAATTCATTGCCTTGATCTATTCTCAAACATTTAATCTTTTTGCCACTCTCTTTCACTGCTAAGGCCCTGAATGCCTTGAATTTACCAAAATCTTCATTCTTATCTTTCAGTAATGTGACCCACATCATCCTTGAATAGTCATCAATGAAGATCATGAAATATCTATCACCTAAAATGCTTCTAGTTCTTATTGGTCCACATAGATCTGTATGAACCAAATCTAACAAGTGCACTGCTGAGAAAGACTTGCTCTTGAAGGTAGAAGAAATCAAATTCCCTAACTGACATTCTTTACAAAGAGAATTAACCAGTTTGTCTATCTGAGGTAGACCTCTTACTGTCTTAGACTTACTCACTTTAATAATATCGTCAAAATTTATGTGACAAAAACTTCTATGCTAAAGCCAGCTATCATCTATTTTTGCAATCAAACAGTTGCTAACTTTTGGATTAAGATGAAATAGATGAACTCTGGTCTATTTATTGATTGCAATCAATTGACCTTTGTTGTCAAAGGTTTTTCACATGCCATTTATAAATTCCAGTGGGTATCCTTTGTCATTCAGTTGTGCTACACTCAAAAGATTATGCTTAAGACCTTCAACCCAATAGACATCACCAGTACTGCTCTTCCCATTAAGAGAAATAACTCCCTTACCTTTAACCATACAGGGTGAGTCATAGCCAAATCTGACAACACCGCCATCAAATTCCTTCAAAGAAATAAATTTGCTACGATCACCAGTCATGTAGTGTCCACCCTTGATTTGACTTATTTTGACTAGAGTTGACTTTTATATTATGCTCGATAGACTTATCTAGACTATATTTTTATGATTTGGATGATGATACTCATGTGCTTCAGTGACTTAGGATTGATGTTAGACTCTATTGGACATATGCTATTTTGATTATCTATATGGATGTTGGTACTATCATGATTGATCATGTGATTTGATGATATATGTACTCGATGGATATTATATGCTCACTATGTGATGGATTATTGATAAATTAGATTTATCATGGTTTTGATGATGATTATGATTACGCTAACCCTACTCCATGATTACATATGATGAGATGTTTATGAGATGTGTTTGACTATTGTTTGATTGTCTTCGTGTTAGAGATGATTCCACATCACTCATTGCAAGCGGGATGTATCATCGTGATTCTCTATCACTTGCTTGTTCTATATGTGTATATGTATATGTGGTATTGTTATTTTGTGGTTGCAGGATTTTGCAGGTACCAGACATCGACTCCACATGGCTTCATAGGTCTGACTATGTCTTTAGTTCCAATGGCTTATGTGGTTTGGAGATGCAATGAGTTTCCCTCACATACTCTAGGTCTAAGTTGTTCACCTTGAGTAGTCTGCATCTTGGCATAATTCACCATGTCAGTTAATAAGCTTGGTCTTTTGGTATTGTGAGTTCAATTTATGTGGGTTGATTTACTTGTTTATGTTAGAGTAATTATGTGGCTCTTGATGTGTAGTTTTATATTTGGTAATGTTTATTTTAATGTATTTAATTTATAAGTTTTGAGTATTTAATTATTTGGTATTTATATTTATTTGATAATTAGCGTTTATTGATTTTATGATTATTTAATATTTGATAAGCCATACTGTTGTGTAATATTTATTTAATATTGATGATTTAATCTTTAATGGCATTTGTTTTTTTTAATTATTTATTTGACCTTCTATGGTTTGATATTTATTTGATATCTTATATTTATTTGGTTCTTTAATTTATTTTATTAGCTTTTGGGTTATTTGATTTTAATCCCCATTTGGATTATTTATTTACAACTTATATTTATTTAATAGTTTGACTTTTATTCCTAAGTGGGTGTATGAACACATTAAATTAAATAAAGAAATAAAACATTCCCACTTAGCTGGATAAGAATATTTTTATTTACTTTACCTACCCTTCACTCTCATTGGTTAAATTTAAAATGGGTGAATAAATTATATTATATGGTGGGTTGGTAAAATATACTCCAAATGGACTATTTTGATTGGTCGAGATTGAGGCTAGGGTTTTGGATTATTGTTATTTTTTATTTTCTTTCCCGTCAGGTTTTTGGGTTGGTTGGCTCTTCTATGGAAAAATCTCTAGCAAGTTTTCTTCTTGGTTTTGATTGGATCTTAGATTGGATTTTGTTTGGCTTGTGGGAGCTCTTCTTCAGCTTCATTCCATTACTTTAGGTTGCAGGTTGGAGTCCTCTCACTTTGCATTTTGTTTTCAATGGCTTCTTTGTGTATGCATTGTGTCTGCAATGTTTTGGGTTTGGGTTGAAGTATTATTTATTCAATAGTTTTTAATATTGTTGAAGGTTAATATTTGGGGAGGAAACTTTATATTATTTGGGTTTTATATAGTTGTTGGAAAATATGTATTTGGTATTTGTTGTGTATGTCATTCTTGGTTCTATGAAAACTCTTGTGAAGACATTTGACTTAATCTTGGTTTTTAGTCGGAGTTGATTTATTTCGATTATACCCAAGTATTCCTTGTTTCTGGGCGTCTCTTTTCATATGTTTTTCGAGCCCTTTTGTAAAGTCTGGATTTTATCATTTTACCTAAAAGTTTTCTAAGTTTTTTGTAAGTCTTGTGCAAAAGCGTTGTTTCTATAAAAGTGTTGTCTAATTGTGCATAAGCGTTGTCCTCTATTGCATTTGTGTTGCTCTGCGCAACATAAGCATTGTCACAGAGAGCATAAGCATGAATCTGGAAACATAAGCATTGTTTTAGGATGCATATGTGCGATTCTGGAATGCATAAGCGTTGTTCTTCTTGGCAGAAGCACTTTCCTATAAGGGGAAAAGTGCTAACCTGTCTGTGTTTTGTATTTTCTCAGTTTTGGTCATTTTTGAGGTATTTTTCTGAATTGATTTTTGTACCAGAGGCTTTATGTGAGGTCTGTTAATATTTTCCAGTTTTGGGTTTGATCGGTTTTGATGCATTTTGATGGTTTTGAGTATATTTGTTTTTCTATGCATTGTGGATATTTTAGACTCTCTTCAATGTGGATAGGCCATGGATGATTGAGATGATTACTATGATGTTTTGGACCAACAAGTGATTAGGCCTTGTTGTGATGTTATATTTTATTTGATGGCAGCATTTGATGGCTAGATATATCTTTGTTTATTACTATCCAAGAGGCTCATTTTCCTATATTGATGTTGTTGTAGCCTTGTTTATGTTGTTGTTACCAAATTTTGCACATGCCAAATTTAGTGCCCTAATGAAGCCTTGCATTCATTCATTTTGAAAAGATCAAATCATGAACCAGGGAAAAATGCACTATTTATGTCTAACTTGTTTGCTTCATGTGTAGATATAGGAAAGTAAGACAGCATGTGGGTTAAAATGTAGCTCCCATGAGGGTTGAGCTCAGCATGTTGTAGACCACAAAGATATTTATGCTCCATTGCAGATGAAATAGCATGGCCTATTAAAACCTTCAAGCAAATTCATGTTGGCAAGTGTATCATCGAATCCCCTACGTAGCTGATGAAAGGCCAAAAGAAGCTCAGAGAAAATGCAATCGGCCTGTGTAAAGTTTTTACTTGGGCACCAAAGAGGGTTTTAAAAGGCTAGAGAACTTCCAAGCATTTTCAGTCGCCAAGCAGGAAGAACATTTATCCCACATTGGTCATGGGGAGGAGCATTTTTGTATTTAAAGCTAAAGTCACATATAACTATAGTGTCAAAGCTTACGAGATTTTGACAAGAAGTGTCTCGTCGCCCACTAGAACCTGCATGCGCGCGCATCTCAAGGTGTCTTAATTTCATCTTATTTTTGTGACCGGCTGGTGGGAAGAGGTTAAAGGTCAAGCAAGTCAGAAAGATCAGATGCAGATCACGGAGATCTAAGAGTTGTTGCTATGTCGCAATGAAAAGATGCACACCCGATTATCGCTGTGACTTGGAGACTGATGACATGGTAGAACAAAGAGTAAAGATCAACCATCAGATCAAGAGAGATCGAATAGCAGAGTGACATTCTGGGGCTATCCATGACTGTCACTATACTGCAGTTATGAAGAGCCCAAAATGAATACCCCCGTGATAGGTGGCAGGCCAGGTGGTGCCCAGGCGGATCTCATGCGCCAATCAGAGGGTAACACACGTTGATGACGCGGCACAAGAACAAAAATTAGTCAGAGTAAAAAACGAGTAGATTTGATCACATCCAATGATGATTGCACAAATCTAATGGTGATCGCACAGATCCAATGGTGGTCGCTAAGCCACAAGGAAAATTTGCTCACCTAGCTATCTCATGTGACTTGGCGACAAGGTGGGTCCAGTCCAGATGGCAGTCCAAATGGAAGACAAAGTAGACCCGTGAGAAAATCAGGGGCTGACACGTGGCAAAATTCTACAGATGAGCGGATGTCTAAGTCAACCTTGAACTTGAACTTCAAAATGGTTCAATGGTTCAAAACGGTTTAATAGTTCAAATTTCATTAGAATCCCTCGTTCCTGTGGGCCCGGGAAAATAAAAGAAACCAAGCAGAGGTAAAAAGAAAGAAGGTTCCTGAAGATCTAGCGGTGGTTGCTATACTGCATGATGAAGATGCGTGATGTTTATTCACCATGACTTGGCGACCAAGTAGTGGGGTCCGCTAAGGAAGCAATTTGGAGGAAGAAATAAAGAATGCAAATTAAGGTTGATTAGACGGAAAAGCTTTCTTCCGGCAATGAGTCTAGGTCTTGCTAAGATGGTAGGGCAGGAGCCCTGGAACCAACCAAGATGTGACACATGGCTGATCAGATAGAAAATTGGGTGAAATGGAGTGTATCATCAACCATCAGAATAAGCATTTTAGTGCTAACCCGATGACCCGATGAAGAAAGCAATCCTAGTTATAGTCAGAAGCCAAAAGTGGTGGCAGGAAAAGTAGCATCCAGAGATCCATGCGAATTGAGAAGAAAAGCCATCAGGTAGTTTGAGGTTCGGTTACCTAGCTCAGAGACAGTCTGCATGAGTCTTTCTCATGATCTTGAGGTGATAAAGATTGATTTTGAGTGCCATATGGGTCAACTTTTAGTTGACTAAGAGTTTGAACTAAATTACATGAGTTTTTCTCACGATTTTAAGCCTTTTTGTTGGCTTTTTATTTCTATGAGAGGATCAATTTTCAAAGGAGATATTTTCAGTGGGAGTTCATCTTCAGTCATTCTCGAGTTATCTTTCCTCTACCTTTTGGAAGGCTTTTGTATAAAGTGAAAAAAAATTATCTTTCTTCACTAGTTCTTGATGATTCTCTGGCTGGTTTTACCAAACAATACATTCTTGTAGCTCATATGCAGTTTTGTGATAGAATTCTGAATAAAAGATTACGAGCTTATGCCTTATGTCCTTACAGTTCATTTTCTTATCCTTGATTGAGAGTTAGTTTATTGTGTTATTGTCTAGATAACCCTTGAATTTTCTGTCTCATTTGTAAGTCACAGGTTGTGCATTGTGATAAATTGGCTCATTTGGTTGTTTGTGAAAGGTTTTTCTTTCCTTTCAATTTCTTGAAGTTTAAATCGTTTGCATGAAATATTATTGTGTTATGAACTAGAAGTCTATTTGTGCAAATTGGTGTTTTTAGGATTGTATCTCTGTCATTTTGAGATATCTTATCGATGCTTCACCTTCGTTTAGCATTTGCAATTTCTTTCTAGTTTCTTTTTAAGTTTTCCTATCCCTTTTCTCTATAAAGATTTAGAATTATTCGCAGGGAACTAGCCCTTCCTCTGGAGGTTAATTCTCACTATAGGCAACCCATAGGCCTGAGAATTATCCCATGTGTCACCAAGTTGCTTGAGCTTTCATCTTGTGCACAACGGGTGCAATTTGAGTGACAACGATTTTTGGCACGCCCGATGGGACGCGTTTGAACTATCTCAGCTCAACAAATATTCACTCTTGCTACTTTTGGTGTGAGGAGCAGTAATTCCAGACTTCAGAGGCAACAATTTTTATACCTGGTGACTCATTTTATTGGTTTCTATGCAGATCCAGTGACATTTTGTAGCATATGAGAAAGTACCAAACTAGATAGAGCGAGGATCCGGCTGAACATATTGAGCTACCACCATCGTAGAGAAGGTCAAGGATAACAAAAAAGACAAAGAAAGCAACAAATTCAGTAGTTGAGTTTCCAAAAAGTTCTTCAGTTGAAGTTTTTCAGGAAATTCTAGATTTTGATCTCTTGTCTAATTCTTCTCCTCTACCTAATTCTTAGCCTAATTTTGACACCCGCATAAATCCTCTTTTTGCAACTACTCCAATTCAACCACCTATTACCCAGAGTCCACAAGTAAATTCACCTATTATCCCAATGGCTCTGCCAAGAGGTCAGCCTTTTGTACCTTTCAATCAAGGCAACCCTTTGAATCTTCCTCATTATGATGATATTCCTATAGCAACATTGAAAAGCCTACCTTTTTTCATAGGAGAAGATCATACCACTCCCATAGAACATATAAGGGATGTAGCTTTGTTGTGTGGTGTATATCATATCACACAAGAGAATTTTGCAATCAGACTCTTGGTTGCCTCATTTAAAGGGAAAGTGCTTCAATGGTTCAGAGGACTACCCGTAAACTCAATTGATACCTAGGATCAACTGGGTGATAAATTAAATTCATAGTTTGAGGACAAATCTGACCATTTGTCACTATTAGAACAGCTGAGTACCATAAAGAGATCCCCTCAAGAGAAAATGATCGACTTCAATTTTTATTTCCAGAAGACTTGGAGAAGAATCCCTATCATGGTAAGACCTACTCCTGCTCATGCATTTCTATCTTATCTTAGAGCCCTTAATAGTGACATTTCAGTCATGATGTAGTCTATGGGTGCAAATACTCTACCAAATGCATTTGATGTTGCTATTAGGGCAGAAAATTGCCTAATTCAGGCTGGTAAAATAGCCCCTAGGCCCCCAATGCCCATATTTCCAGAAATACAGCCTATTGTACCTCTTTTAGGACCTCCTCTAGTCATTGTCCTGCCTTTACCAGCACTGAATTATCAAGTTGCAGCTCAAGCAAATATTGTCACATTCCCGAATCAAGAGTTTCAGGAGTTTAAAAATGAAATCAAAACCATGTTCCAAGGCTTTGGTAACAAAATGACCAATATTGAGAAGCAAGTTTACCAGAACACCAAGCCTTATCAATCCCCTTATTAGAATAATCAACAGAACAGGCCTCCTTATCAAGCTGACCCTCAGGGTCAAAGGAGAAATTATAACCAAAGATCCAATATACCTTACAATCCCAACACTACCAACACATCCAAAGATATCATCCCAGCTCAAAACAACATGGCATCGGATTATGATTGGTGTTATCCTTGCAACCAAACTCATAATAAGACCACTTGTTCGAATGGTATGCTACATCAAGCACTCATGGTTCAAAATAATGTTGTTGTCTCAGAAGATAGTACTCATGGAACTCATGATCAACAAGTTTATCATTCTAAACAAGGCTCGGATGTTACCTTGGTCAATTGGAAAGGTGAAGAGTTTTGTGGAGTAAATCAGCCACAAGATCAGAATCAGTCCTACACTTCTATTGCAACCAATACACGGTCCAAAAAGAGATCCATTGATATAGGACAGCAAGCTGATAAAGGCATCAATCAAGCTTCTACAAGCCAACAAGCACCACCTGGACCTCAAACCACTCCAAATATACAAATCCTACCAAAAGGGCAACCAGTGGTCAACAAGGATCAGCCAAGAGGACAATTACCAACAGCACAAGTTCAAGAGGATGTTGTTGTTAAAAGA
This sequence comes from Cryptomeria japonica, assembly GCF_030272615.1. Classification (NCBI taxonomy): domain Eukaryota; kingdom Viridiplantae; phylum Streptophyta; class Pinopsida; order Cupressales; family Cupressaceae; genus Cryptomeria; species Cryptomeria japonica. The sequence goes on from NC_081409.1 coordinate 486,852,224, forward strand.
GGGTAGCAGACGGTTAGTACAAGCTCATTTAATATTTTGGATCAATTGAAAAAGATGCATCTTAGTGTCTCAATGTGGGATTCCTTAGCTCTACCAGGGCAAAAAGATATGCTTAAAATGCCTTGTCTAACATCTCTTTGTCACAAGAGCTTCCTAATGAGCAACCCAAAGTAGTCTTATCCAATGCCCATCAAGAAAAGAAGGGTGAACAACAAACTCAGAAGGTTAATGTAGGGTCCACCCCTGACTTGACTTGTTTGACTAGAGTTGACCTTTAATTCATGCGTGATAGACACTATTGGGCATAGGCTATTTCAGATGGTTTATAGGATGTTGATACTATCATTAATGATTGTGTGATTTATTAGACACTATATGCTTATTATGTGATTGAATATTGAAAGATTATATTGATCATGTGATTTGATGAGCATAATTGTTGATGGATTTTACATGCCTTACTATAATCGTGAATTATACTAATCATGCACTTGATGATGTTTTTATGTACTAACCATATTTAATGATTATCTATTATGAGTTGATCTTATGGTGTGTTTGATTGTTGTATGACTATCTTCGGGATAGAGACAATTTCACATCACTCATTGCGAGCGGGATGTGTCATTGCAATTCTCTAACCCTTGTCTGTTATAATATATATATGCATATGTCGTATCATTGCTTTGTGGATGTAGCATTTGCAGGTACCAGACATTGACTCCACCTGGCTACACAGGTCTAAGCGTGTCTTTAAATCCCAATGGTATGTGGTTCAGAGTTGGTACAATTTCCCCTCACATACTATAGGTCTAAGTTGTTCACTATGAGTCATCAGTGTCTCGGCGCAAGTCGTCATGATAGTTAGTTAGTAAGCTGGGTTTCTTCTGTGTTGTGAATATGTTAGTATTGGCTAATTATTCCTTTTATGTTGAGATTGACTATTTGATTATTGATGCGAGATTAAATAATTAATGATGTTTATTTTAATTATTTGGATTAATAGCGATTTGATTATTTGGTTATCTAATGTTTAATTTAATTTATTGGATTCTTGCCTTTTTGGTTATTTGATTATTTGATATTTAAAATATTTATTTATTTTAATGATGATTTAATTTTTATTGTTGAGCTTATGATGTGTTTTATATTTATTTGTGATTTGACCTTTATTGGTATTTATTTATTTATTTAATCGCCTATAGTTTAATATTTATTTGGTTTTTAATGTTTATCTAGTTCATTAATTCATTTATGAGCCTTTGGTTTATTTAATTTAATTTCTCCATTTAATTTATTTAATTGTGGCTCATGTTTTATTTATTAGTTTGACTTTTATATTAAGTGAGTTGTATAAATAATAAAATAATAAAACATTCCCACCAAATTGTAAAGCATGATTTATATTTACCTTACCTACCCTCTTCTCTTATTGGATGAATTTAAAAAGGGAAGTAAAATTATATTATATGGTGGGGTTGGTAAAATATATTATAGATTGGAATATTTTGATTGGTTGAGATTGAGGCTAGGATTTTTGGTTAATGTTTATCTTTTTATTTTCTTTCTCGTGAAGTTTTCGGGGGTTGGTTCCTCTCTGGAAAATTTTCTCCAGCAAGTTTTCTTCTTGGTTTTGGTTTTTTTTCTCTCTTGGATTTTGGTTGGAGCTTGGGTTGGATTTGGTTTGGCTAGTGGAATCTCTTCTTCAGCTTCTTCCATAACATGGGTTGCAGGTTGGAGATGTATTCTACCTTTTTATATTTTATTTTGCAGTTTTCCTGTATGCTTCGTGTCTATAGATTGAATGTGTGAGCTTGGGGAAATGAATCTAAAATTTGTATAGTGAGGAAGGAAATATATGAAGGCAAAAATTTGTTGTAAGGTTTTATTCTATAGTTTGTGGGAAATATTTGTATTTCTAGGTTTGTTGAAAGCCTTCTCTGTCTTTCTGAGTCTGTGTCGTGCATGGAGTTTTGATTTAATATTGGCCTTCAAGTGTTTATTATTTATTTAATGTTGAAGTGAATTTTATTTATTGGGTAATATTATTTTACCCATTAAGTAATTTAAAAGGGGGTAATTTATATTCTTGTATTTAAAAGTTATTTTCACCCCAGGTTAATGTTTTAATTTATTTTACCTACCCTTGGATTTGATTGGCTGGAAGTTTATGGTAGGTAGAAAATATATTTTATTTTCTTGAACTTTGGGAAGGTAGGTATGGAATATAATATTTTTAAAATATTTTGATTGGAGCATGGTTTTGCTTGGTTTTGTTTTGTTTTTTTTAATTTTTGATAAATAGGCCTTCATGTGCATTCACGGGGGTTGGCATCTTTGGTGAATGAATTTTGGAGATTAATTTGGAGATTTCTGGTGGTTGGATTTAAATTGGTTTAAAGGCTTGGACTGGTTTTTCCTATAGTTTTTCTTGTAGGTTAATTTGCTATTTGTTTGCTTGTGTGGTACTTTCCGGATTAATTTTTGTACCAGAGGCTTTATTTGAGGGCTATTATATTTTTCAGATTTGGTTTTTATCAGTTTAGATGTATTTGGATGGTCTTATGTATATTTCCTCCTCTACACCATTATAAACATTATAGACTCTCTTCCATGTGTATAGGCCATGGATAATTGAGGTGAATATATATGTTATTTTGGACCAGCAAGTGAGTAGGCCTTCTTATGATGTTATCTTCTATTTGATGGCAGCATTTGATGGCTTGATATGCTTTTGTTTATTGCTAGCCAAGAGGCTCATTTTGTTATATTGATGTTGTTGTAGCCTTGCATATGTTGTGAGAGTATGTGTGGAAGTTATTGGCTGCATTAAGTATTATTTTAATGTATTTATGTTGGTAGAGCCTCTTGTGATGTGTTGTTGGGCCATGTTAGGAGGAGTGGGCTTCCTTGTGATGACTGGGGTCACGAGAGATAGCCTTGCATGTGGTTCCTTGTAAGGATGCATGAAGTCTAGACCACCATGGCACATCAGAGTTTTCCATGATTTGTAAACAAGTGATAACATTGATAATAAATTTATTGGGATGGGAAATTATAACTCATTTAAATAAGATAATGAATAGTTTTGAGCCTCATGACTTATGTCCTAGGGAGGAAATTTTAGGATAAGCATGAGAAGGCTGTGAAGACGGTAAGCTAATCTTCCTTGGTCTCTCGTAGATTGAGATGGCTCCACATGTCCATCAGACTAGTGCCTTGTGTTATTATGTTATTATGTTATGAGGATGGCATGTGATGACACTCCACTCCTACATGTGTTCCCCCTTTATGATTTATGATTATGCTTATTGGATGCATTTATGCCCTGATGAGTTTTATGCCTCTGGGAGTTTATTCTTGTGGCTCTGTGTGAGTTCTTTCTTGAGAGTCCTTGTTGGTTAGTCTCTTTGGTTTTTAGTGTCAGCCTAGATGTAGAGTGTGTGTTGGGACCTTGTGTCATCTCCTAGCATGGGGGATGGTTCCTTTGGTTCCACATGGTCAGGTGGTTGGTGCTTTTAAGCCATTGGGATGTTCCTGTCTTTGGATTCTTCTTGTGTGGATGAGGATGCTTCTTTAGATTATTCATGGATAATAATTACAGCAAGAATGCAAATGATGATGTGACTTATGTAATGAAATTCTTATGTAATGGTTGTAAAAGAGATCATGTTTATGAGGAATAACTATGTTGTTCTAGTGATAGATTTTGATTATGGTATATGATTGTAATGATGAACCTTGATTTGTGTTGTAACACATTTATATTAAATGAAATGGATGCATGAGATGTGGATAAGTATGGTGGTTTATAATTTAATAATGCATTTTGTGTTCTTGATAAGCCATGTTAAAAGAAAATGGTGTAAATGTTATGACAATGGTATTAGATCTGAAATAATGTCTTTAACTAATGATTTAAGTAGAAGAAATGTTATGTCTTGATATGATGTATGAGTTTGAGTAATGTTGGAAGATATTTTAGGACATGTTTATGAGTTGTGATTAAATAATTTGAAATTATATTATCATACTTCGTAGACAGTGATCTAATGATTGAATCGAAAACCTATAATGCTTGGGATGTAATTGAAGGTTCCTTATGAAATATTGTATGGATGTTCTTAGTGAATGAATTACTAATCTTATTAATGGAAATTACTAGTAAGTGTATGGGAAGACGATTAAATGAGTTCTTGTCTTTTAGGAAAGGATTAGAATGTATCATTTGTTATAGTTTAAGAATTATATCTCCATTTGCTGGATGCTATTAGTGGTTATGGAATTAGGATATTGTATCATAGTTTGTGTTGAGATGAATTCGTGTAGTTACCTGATTTGTAATGAGATGATTGTTGGTTAATTGATACAGTGTAAGATATTTTATGAGTATTAAATGAGCTATGGGTCAAATGATTAAGGATACTTTGTGAGTATTGCATTATGTGCTTCTGGAATCATGATGAAGTAATAAGTATGCTAGGAGCATAGAATTATAAGTGAATATATAGGAGTTAATTGTAAATTGAAATTATGTTAATGCAATGTAAGGGTTAATCTTTATATATGGATGGTGATGTCCATAGTCGAAGGTTGGCTAAAGGTAATAGGAACATTTGGACTTGGCATATAAAATGAATCTAAGTGAAAAGGGAAATAGATGTGCATTGAAAGATAGAATCTCATGTTAAATGAAAGATTAAGTAGATTGCATATCATGAGTGTTAGGTATTGCTATGATGCACCTATGTGTGTATAATGACTAAGATTATGAGGTATTGATCTGGATGAAAGTAAATGTTTATTGCTTATGTAGGTAGATTAAGTAATGGCATTGAAATACCCTAGGGAGTTGGTAGTAATGATTTATTGTAATCCACTTGTGTAATTGTTTGAATAGCTTGAGTGAATTATTCTATGTTCATAACACTTAAATGTTGTTGTGTGCTCACTAAATTGCTTAAGTGATGTTATGTGTTGTATTGTTTTTAAAAAAAAATTTAAATTAGCATGTTTTTAGCTATATTTCTCTAGGGTATTTTGGCGGGCATTACATTTGGTATCAGAGCCCATGTTGCAACACTGAGATCTTTGGTTAAGGATATTGTTATTAGTCTTGTGAATGTGCCTTGATGTTCCTTGAATTAAGTTACTATTTGAGATTTGTGTTAGAAGAAGTGTTATTGGAATTTTTGGAATCTTAGATATCTATGCCTTGTGTTTCTCTCTAATTCCTTTTAGGAATCATAACTTTAAGTAAAGGGTGTATTTATTCCATATGCATGTCTTTAGAGTAAGAGAAGTGTCTATATGTTCTTACTTGCTCTTTAAATTTCTAGTGCTTACTGGAATGATTAGGGTTGCTTTCCTTATACATAATTAATTATGTTGCAGAATGAGAAAAGAATGTGTGTATCCTCTTAACTAATGTGATAATCATAAAATTAGTTTGTTATGTTTATCTTTCTATGAATAGAAGGATGAAGTGTTTGTATTATACATTTAGGAAGAATTTAGTATAGATCATGATGTGAAAATCGAAGGAATTTTATGTGGTTCTTAATAGAAGTAATTGGAATGTCTTTTTCCTTATTTTAATCTCTTATGTGAAATGTAAGGAAGTTAGCTGGTAATGTAATGATTACCCATAGAACTATTGGTTGCTTTGGTATATGTGTGATTTTGTATGTAATAAAATATTGTTTGAGGAAATCATAGCTATCAAAGGATTTGGGATTGCTAGTTGCACGTGTATTGGTAGGAGATTTTAAGGAATTTCAAATTGCATATCTTTAAAATTGGTAGTTGTATTTGGCATGACTAGGAAATTCAAACTAAGTTTACATAAATTTGCATGTATTGATTTGTGTGGCAATATCCCTTCCTTTCTATTCTCTCCTTGTGGTAAAAGATTCAAATACTTGGGGGTTATTGATATTAAGTAGAAGGATTGGATAATGATTTATGAATATGACTCATAAACGTTAAAAGGGAAGATTAGATGAAGTTAATTTGCATTTGAGACTGAAATTTAGGTATTGCATTCATGATCCTTGTTCTTTAAGGGAAGAACTGATTAAATATAATATTCCATCATTTAAATAGGAAATGTATCAGAAAACTAAAAGGAGATAAATATGTGTATTGAAGCAAGGATTGGTGCATTGCATATGTAGAAATCGAAATGATACCATTGTGTCTTTATTTGGTTTGGCAAGATAAAAGTTTTAGCTTTGTGTAGGAATTGTGTGGCATTGAATAAATATTTCTCTTAACTAGATTGATAAATTAAGAAAGGTTACTATATAATTGCCTTATTTAAATTTTAAGAAGTGATTCCTTAGAGAATTCTAATGAGATAAAATAATAATTAGTTATATGAAATTGTGTTGGGATTCTAAATGCCAATTTTTCTTGAAATGTTGAAACTACATAGTCTGTGAATGATAGTAATCAAGTAATGATAGGAAGTGATTTTAAATAGAATGATGGGTGTGTTCTTGTAATTTAAGTGGTATTAGATGAAAAGAAAACTAGGTTTTGGAAAGAGGACTGAGATATTCTTAACTTAGATAACTAGAAGTATGTCATAATATTATTATTGGTAAGAGTAGAACTGATATTAAACTTTGACTTTTGTAATGAGACCTGTTTTGCTTGTTTAAATATATGATTGACTAAATTGCTTAAAGGCCTTATGAAGGAATTTCTAATCTTATATAGGTTATTAGTTGTGCATTAATGGAAATAATGTGTGTTGTAGTTTACTATCAAGTAAGTAATTGAATCTCTAACCTTTGTTTCTATTATAACTTGGTGAGTATGATCATGGTAGAGATAATATATCTTGATCATTAGTCATGGTATTAGTATATTCCTTATGCATGTTTGAGTGCATAGTTTCTTTATCTCTTCCTACCTATGTCAACTTTCATAAAGGATAATTTCCTATATTTTTGAAAATTTGAATTTCTTTAAAAAAAATAATGAAAGTAATACAGACATATGGATAAAATAGAAGTCTTAAATATGGTGTGCACTCTCTAACACATTCAAGGCATTTCACCCTTGGATGTTGTGTAGCGGTTACTCCCTTTGGTGTGACTAATACTGGTCACCTCGTGATATGGGTTGGATGAATCGTTTATTTTGCCTTGAGTTAATTTATGATTTATGTGATGTGTCGTAATGATTAATGTGTTTTTTTTTTTTGAGATTTATTTACTTTTGGATGACCACTGATTTATTCTTTCTTTTACTTTTCCCTTGTGGTGGCACTTGTCACACTTCAATTTCTTGATTGATTTCACCTGCAACTTTTCTTCTCTTTTAATTTAATGAATTGATTTGAGGATATTTCCTTTGACCTCCTCTTTTGTTGTCTATGGTGGTCATTTTGAGTGTCGATGTATTGTTGGCCCATATCTTGAGCCAGTGTTGTCTATATCATGTTCATTTTGAACCTCTGATAGTGTGTGCGAGGGAGGACATCACGGAAAAGTGCACTAGACTAAGAAAACAAGTAGATAATGTTGTTATTAGCTGAGTAATTGAAAAGTGTTAATAAGTTGAAATTTATTGGTAAGTTTCTAAAAGTTTATAGTAGATAGAAGTGCCTTGGAATTGTGAAGTCTGAAATTATGGAATAGTTGAATAAAAAGCAATTGTTGAATTCTTGCCTTCAAATCTTTGTGTACACATATTGGATTAAGGATGCCCTTTGAATGATTTGATTGGATAAGGATTGCATCTAACGTTTGTATAAAGTGTAGAGCAGTGTAAGCATGGTGGAAATTAGGACATTTGAATGTCATGAAATTTGTTCTTTTAAATAAATAGGTTATTTATGCTTGGTTATTGTGTGAGATCTTGAGTACATTTAATTTGAGGAAGCTTAGTTCTAAGAAAATTTCACTCATTTAGGCTTATGACATGATTTGTTCAATAATATAAAAGGTGCATATGTGTAAGATACTATGTAAATGTATATATCTCTCTCTCTATTTGCATGCAGCTAGATGTTGAGGGAGTATTATTATGAATACTGGTGCGAAATGTAGTGATTTCTTCTTATTGATGCTTGAATTAGTGATTGAAAGTACAGTTTTGTATTGCAAGTGTGGTTAAAATGAAGTTCCCTTGTAAGTATTTTAACAATTTAGTGTACATATCATAATTAATAGTAGTTGGTGCTTCATTTACCTCTTGTGTAACATGTTTATTTTGAATAATTGGAGCATAAGGAGGAAATTTAGTTGTCAATGTCTTTCTTGGAGTTAGAAAATATTATAATATGTTTGTGTTAAAAGGAAGTTTTTGATTTATGTGTGTTAGTTTTCACCCTCACTCTGACAACTTCCAGGAGTAAGTCAAGTCTAAGGGGGGGAGGATGTAGGGTCCACACCTGACTTGACTTGTTTGACTAGAGTTGACCTTTAATTCATGCGTGATAGACACTATTGGGCACAGGCTATTTCAGATGATTTATAGGATGTTGATACTATCATTAATGATCGTGTGATTTATTAGACACTATATGCTTATTATGTGATTGACTATCAAAAGATTATATTGATCATGTGATTTGATGAGCATAATTGTTGATGGATTTTACATGCCTTACTATAATCGTGAATTATACTAATCATGCACTTGATGATGTTTTTATGTACTAACCATATTTAATGATTATCTATGATGAGTTGATCTTAAGGTGTGTTTGATTGTTGTATGACTATCTTCGGGATAGAGACAATTCCACATCACTCATTGTGAGCGGGATGTGTCGTTACAATTCTCTAATACTTGTCTGTTATAATATATATATATATATGCATATGTTGTATCGTTGCTTCGTGGATGCAGGATTTGTAGGTACCAGACATTGACTCCACCCAGCTCCACAGGTCTGAGTGTGTCTTTAAATCCCAATGGTATGTAGTTCGGAGTTGGCACAATTTCCCCTCACACACTCTAGGTCTAAGTTGTTCACTGTGAGTCGTCGGTGTCTTGGTGCAAGTCGTCATGATAGTTAGTAAGTTGGGTTTCTTCTGTGTTGTGAGTATGTTAGTATTGGCTGATTATTCCTTTTATGTTGAGATTGACTATTTGATTATTGATGCGAGATTAAATAATTAATGATGTTTATTTTAATTATTTGGATTAATAGCGATTTGATTATTTGGTTATCTAATGTTTAATTAAATTTATTGGATTCTTGCCTTTTTGGTTATTTGATTATTTGATATTTAAAATATTTATTTATTTTAATGATGATTTAATTTTTATTGTTTAGCTTATGATGTGTTTTATATTTATTTGTGATTTGACCTTTATTGGTATTTATTTATTTATTTAATCGCCTATAGTTTAATATTTATTTGGCTTTTAATGTTTATCTAGTTCATTAATTCATTTATGAGCCTTTGGTTTATTTAATTAAATTTCTCCATTTAATTTATTTAATTGTGGCTCATGTTTTAATTATTAGTTTGACTTTTATATTAAGTGTGTTGTATAAATAATAAAATGATAAAACATTCCCACCAAATTGTAAAGCATGATTTATATTTACCTTACCTACCTTCTTCTCTTATTGGTTAAATTTAAAAAGGGAGGTAAAATTATATTATATGGTGGGGTTGGTAAAATATATTATAGATTGGAATATTTTGATTGGTTGAGATTGAGGCTAGGGTTTTTGGTTAATGTTTGTCTTTTTATTTTCTTTCTCGTGAAGTTTTTGGGGGTTGGTTCCTCTCTGGAAAATTTTCTCCAGCAAGTTTTCTTCTTGGTTTTGGTTTTTTTTCTCTCTTGGATTTTGGTTGGAGCTTGGGTTGGATTTGGTTTGGCTAGTGGAATCTCTTCTTCAGCTTCTTCCATAACACGGGTTGCAGGTTGGAGATGTATTCTACCTTTTTATATTTTATTTTACAGTTATCCTATATGCTTCGTGTCTGTAGATTGAATGTGTAAGCTTGGGGAAATGAATCTAAAATTTGTATAGTGAGGAAGGAAATATATGAAGGCATAAATTTGTAGTAAGGTTTTAATCTATAGTTTGTGGGAAATATTTGTATTTCTGGGTTTGCTGAAAGCCTTCTCTGTCTTTCTGAGTCTGTGTCGTGCATGGAGTTTTGATTTAATATTGGCCTTCAAGTGTTTATTATTTATTTAATGTTGAAGTGAATTTTATTTATTGGGTAATATTATTTTACCCATTAAGTAATCTAAAAGGGCGTAATTTGTATTCTTGTATTTAAAAGTTATTTTCACCCCAGGTCAATGTTTTAATTTAGTTTACCTACCCTTGGATTTGATTGGCTGGAAGTTTATGGTAGGTAGAAAATATATTTTATTTTCTTGAACTTTGGGAAGGTAGGTATGGAATATAATATTTTGAAATATTTTGATTGGAGCATGGTTTTGCTTGGTTTTGTTTGTTTTTTTTGTTTTTTTTGATAAATAGGCCTTTCTGGGCATTCACAGGGATTGGTCTCTTTGGTGAATGAATTTTGGAGATTAATTTGGAGATTTCTGGTGGTTGGATTTAAATTGGTTTAAAACCTTGGACTGGTTTTTCTTGTAGTTTTTCCTGTAGGTTAATTTGCTATTTGTTTGCTTGTGTGGTACTTTCCAGATTAATTTTTGTACCAGAGGCTTTATTTGAGGGCTGTTATATTTTCCAAATTTGGCTTTTATCAGTTTCGATGTATTTGGATGGTCTTATGTATATTTGCTCCTCTGCACCATTGTGGATATTATAGACTCTCTTCCATGTGAATAGGCCATGGATGATTGAGGTGAATATATATGTTATTTTGGACCAGCAAGTGAGTAGGCCTTCTTGTGATGTTATCTTCTATTTGATGGCAGCATTTGATGGCTTGATATGCCTTTGTTTATTGCTAGCCAGGAGGCTCATTTTGTTATATTGATGTTGTTGTAGCCTTGCATATGTTGTGAGAGTATGTGTGGAAGTTATTGGCTGCATTGAGTATTATTTTAATGTATTTATATTGGTAGAGCCTCTTGTGATATGTTGTTGGGCCATGTTAGGAGGAGTGGGCTTCCTTGTGATGACCAGGGTCATGAGAGATAGGCTTGCATGAGGTTCCTTGTAAGGATGCATGAAGTCTAGACCACCATGGCACATCAGAGTTTTCCATGATTTGTAAACAAGTGATAACATTGATAATAAATTTATTGGGATGGGAAAATTATAACTCGTTTAAATAAGATAATGAATAGTTTTGAGCCTCATGACTTATGTCCTAGGGAGGATGTTTTAGGATAAGCATGAGAAGGTTGTGAAGACGGTAAGCTAATCTCCCTTGGTCTCTCATAGGTTGAGATGGCTCCACATGTCCATCAGGCTAGTGCCTTGTGTTATTATGTTATTATGTTATGAGGATGGCATGTGATGACACTCCACTCCTACATGTGTTCCCCCTTTATGATTTATGATTATGCTTATTGGATGCATTTATGTCCTGATGAGTTTTACGCCTCTGGGAGTTTATTCTTGTGGCTCTATGTGAGTTCTTGCTTGAGAGTCCTTGTTGGTTAGTCTCTTTGGTTTTAAGTGTCAGCCTAGATGTAGAGTGTGTGTTGGGACCTTGTGTCATCTCCTAGCACGGGGGGTGATTCCTTTGGTTCCACATGGTCAGGTGGTTGGTGCTTTTAAGCCATTGGGATGTTCTTGTCTTTGGATTCTTCTTGTGTGGATGAGGATGCTTCTTTAGATTATTCATGGATAATAATTACAGCAAGACTACAAATGATTATGTGACTTATGTAATGAAATTCTTATGTAATGGTTGTAAAAGAGACCATGTTTATGAGGAATAACTATGTTGTTCTAGTGATAGATTTTGATTATGGTATATGATTGTAATGATGAACCTTGATTTGTGTTGTAACACATTTATATTAAATGAAATGGATGCATGAGATGTGGATAAGTATGGTGGTTTAGAATTTAATGATGCATTTCGTGTTCTTGATAAGCCATGTTAAAAGAAAATGGTGTAAATGTTATGACAATGGTATTAGATCTGGAATGATGTCTTTAACTAGTGATTTAAGTAGAATAAATGTTATGTCTTGATAGGATGTATGAGTTTGAGTAATGTTGCAAGATATTTTAGGACATGTTTATGAGTTGTGATTAAATAATTTGAAATTATATTATCATAATTCGTAGACAGTGATCTAATGATTGAATCGAAAACCTATAATGCTTGGGATGTAATTGAAGGTTCCTTATGAAATATTGTATGGATTTTCTAAGTGAATGAATTACTAATCTTATTAATGGAAATTACTAGTAAGTGTATGGGAAGATGATTAAATGAGTTCTTGTCTTTTAGGAAAGGATTAGAATGTATCATGTGTTATAGTTTAAGAATTATATCTCCATTTGGTGGATGCTATTAGTGGTTATGAAATTAGGATATTGTATCATAGTTGGTGTTGAGATAAATTCATGTAGTTACCTGATTTGTAATGAGATTATTGTTGGTTAATTGATACAGTGTAAGATATTTTATGAGTATTAAATGAGCTATGGGTCAAATGATTAAGGATACTTTGTGAGTATTGCATTATGTGCTTCTGTAATCATGATGAAGTAATAAGTATCCTAGGAGGATAGAATTATAAGTGACTATGTAGGAGTTAATTGTAAATTAAGATTATGTTAATGCAATGTAAGGGTTAATCTTTATATATGGATGGTGATGTCCATAGTCAAAGGTTGGCTAAAGGTAATAGGAACATTTGGACTTGGCATATAAAATGAATCTAAGTGAAAAGGGAAATAGATGTGCATTGAAAGATAGAATCTCATGTTAAATGAAAGATTAAGTAGATTGCATATCATGAGTGTTAGGTATTTCTATGATGCACCTATATGTGTATAATGACTAACATTATTAGGTATTGATCTGGATGAAAGTAAATGTTTATTGCTTATGTAGGTAGATTAAGTAATTGCGTTGAGATACCCTAGGGAGTTGGTAGTAATGATTTATTGTATTCCACTTGTGTAATTGTTTGAATAGCTTGAGTGAATTATTCTATGTTCATAACACTTAAATGTTGTTGTTTGCTCACTGCATTGCTTAAGTGATGTTATGTGTTGTATTGTTTTAAAAAAATTAAATTAAATTAGCATGTTTTTAGCTATATTTCTCTGGGGTATTTTTCTGGGCATTACTGTTAAACCCCCTCCTTTTTATCTGACTTTAATGATAGGTCAGCTCCTAGTGTGTAATTGTATGATTGATTCAGGTGCAAGTAGTTCTGTCATGCCAAAGATGATAGTTGATAATCTAGGTTTGACGTATGAGCCTCTTTCAAAAGGGGTAGTTCAATTAGATGGGACAGTAGTAAAATAGTAGAAGTAATTAAAAATTTGGGTCTCATATTGTATGCATGCCCAAACTTCTCAATCCCACAAGATGTCTACATCATAGATCTTCCACCTTACTTTGCTTTATGCTTGTCCAGAGATTTCATAGCCAAGTTGGGTGAGTATTTGTCTTCTGATTGGTCACACATGTTTTTCAGAACAAGATATGGTAACAAAGCGACCATAAAATCAGAATTGTTAGCTACTGACCATATAGAACCATACATCCCAAGTGTTGTTAATCTAATTTTTTCTATACAAGAATCTAATGAACAACCTGATATCCTAGATCCAAACACTCCAATAGAAGGGATACCTAATGTAGTATTAGATGAATGGGCAGTAGAGAATGATGAGGAAGATCCATTCAAGCATATGGAAGAATTAGAGCTAGGTGTCTACATGATCCATGAAGAAGGTGTCGATGTCCCTAATCTTGAAAAGGATGACAATCAATTGTCCAATCAGCAGGGTGAACAACAAAACAATGAATTATGGAAACTCTATTTTGATGGCTCAAGGAATAAGGTTGGTTCTGGTGGTGGTGTTATGTTAATCTCTGCTGAAGGTAAGAAATACTTTTCAGCCTTTAGATTTTCTTTTAGCTGTACTAATAATACAGCTGAATATGAGTCACTTGCACATGGATTGGAATGGGCTAGAAAAAGAAATGTAAAGTGTTTGCAAGTATTTAGGTACAGTGAGCTAGTGGTAAATCAAATAAGAGGTGTCAATGTGACTAAAAATGATGTCCTTAAAATGTATAAGCATAGGATATGGGACTTAATTGAAGAATTTGATGATTTCAATCTATTGTTAGTGCCTAGAAATCAGAATAAGGAAGCAAATAAGTTGGCTGCCTTGGGTGCTCAATTTGACATACCAAATGAGGTAAACAATATTGAAAGACAATAATATGTCAAAGTGGTTGTTAGGCCTTCAATTCCAGATAACACTGTCAATTGGCAAGTCTTTGATTCAGATGAACAAATTATTAATTTTCTTATTGAAGAGGCTGAATTTGCAGCTGGTAATCAGCATTAGTTTGTAAAGCAATATGAAAATCAGATTCTTCAATTGAAAACTAATAAGCTTCCAAAGGGATTGGTAACCCTTGAGTCAATCTTTAATACTGATGATAAGGTTAGAAAGGAAAAGGGAAGCATGCTAGTTAAACAGGAGCACTACGAACCTATTGAAATCTTTAGAGATAAGTTATTAAAGCTTGGAAAGGTATGTATAACTGATGAGAAACAGGCATTTGTTTTGCTTTGTCAAGAGTTCAATGATGTATTTACATGATAGTATGAATATTTGAAGGGATTTAACCCCGCATTAGCCCAACACACCATAGAGTTGGAAGTTGATGCCAAGCCTGTGAGGTAAAAGTAAAGGCCCCTTAATCCAAAACTCAAGCATCGCATGAAGATATAACTAAACAAGTTGATCCAAGGTAATATCATCTTTCCTATAAATTATACATATTGGGTTTCAAATTTGGTTCCTGTAAGAAAGAAGAATGGTGAGCTTAGACTTTGTGTAGACTTTAGAGATCTTAACAAAGCTTCTCTAAAAGATCATTACCCGCTGCCCTCAATGGACAATTTCTTACAAGTAGTTTCAGATTTAGATAGATTTTCACTACTTGATAGTTATTCTGGTTATAATCAGATTCTGATAAAAGAGGATGACCAATTTAAAACTGCCTTCACTACAAAATGGGGAACAATGGCATATAGGAAAATGCCTTTTGGTTTGTCTAATGCAGGAGCAACCTTTCAGAGGGCAATGGATATGGCCTTCCAAGGTCTTATAAATAAATTTGTTTTGGTTTATCTTGATGACATAATCATTTTTTCAAAGCATGTGGAAGAGCACTTTTCTCACTTAAGGTTGATTTTGAAAGGTGTAGAGAATATGGAATATCTTTAAATCCCAAAAAGTGCATTTTTGTCATACACGACAGTAAGTTGTTGGGATATATTTCTCCAAACATGGAATAACCATAGATCCAGAGAGGGTAAGTGCTATTTTAGCTTTGCCTTTACCTGCACATAAGAAAGGCCTTCAAATCTTTATAGGCAGAATCAATTTTCTAAGGAGATTCATCCCTAATATAGCATTTCTTTTGAAGCCATTGACTAGCATGCTTAAGAAAAATGTTACTTTCATCTAGTCCAAAGAGGCTAAGAATAATTTTAAATAAATTAAGACTGCCATAGTATCAGTACCTACTTTGATTAATCCAGACTTTGCAAAGGATTTTATATTATATGCTTTTGGTACTTTTGATACTATTTCAACTATGTTGATTCAACAAAATGATGAGGGATTGGAATTGCCAATAGAATTCTTCACCCAAGGCCTAGAAGGGTACAAACAAAATTATTCTTTTGTTGAGAAACATGCATTAGCAGTCATTAGAAGTCTAAAGAAATTTAGACACATGCTTTCAAATAACAAAATTCACCTAATGGTTTCTCATCCTTGTATAAAAGAATTTTTGTTGAATAGAGATCTTCATGACAAAAGAGTTGGTTGGATCATGAAAGTGATGGAGTATGATGTCAATATAATGGTAACAAAGTTGATTGCAGGTAAGGGATTATGTGAACAGATCGCTAGTCACAATGAAAACATTGAACAAGAAAGTGAAGAAGTTGTCCTAGTTCATGAAGATAATGAGCCAATTGTTGTAGCAACACCTCCTACAAGTTGGGTGGAAGAAATGATGAATTTTCTTTAGACTGGTGAGCATCCTAAAGGCCTGAACAATGCTAAATAAAGATACTATAGACTTCAAGCTATGCCTTATATCATTTTGGATGGAATTTTATTTAGAAAATATTTTAATGGTGTATTCTTAAGATGCATAGATTCAGATCAAACTGAGAGAATATTAGAGGAATTCCATAATGGACCAGCTAGTGGTCACTTTGCACCATGAACTACAGCATTAAAGATCATGAGGGTGGGATATTTTTGGCCTGATTTGCATAAAGATGCCTATGCTTGGGTAAGGAAATGTAAGAATTATAAAATATTTGCAAGCAAACAGAAGATGGCAGCTTTACCCCTACAACCTGTTCAAATTGAACAACCATTCATGAAGTGGGATCTTGATTTTATCAGAGTCATCAATCCACCTTCAAGTTCTGGGCATAAATGGATCTTGACAGCCATTGATTACTTTACCAAGTGGACTGAAGTTGTACCCTTGAAAGAGGCAAATGAAACTGTAGTCCTAAACTTTTACAAGGACTTAGTAGCAAGGTTTGGTATCCCTGATTCTATTATTTCAGACAATGCATTAGCTTTTATAGGATTTAAGATTACTGATTGGGTTGTCCAGATCAGCATATTTTTTAGTACTTCATCCAATTATTACCCTCAGGGTAATGGACAAGTTGAATCTACTAATAAGAACTTGATTAGGATAATCAAGAGGACAATAGAGGATAATCAGAGAACTTGGCACACTCAGTTGAAACGTGCATTGTGGGCTGATAGGATCGCCCCTAAGAGAGCTACAAGTATATCTCCCTATGTCCTTTTTTATGGTAAAGAGGCAAGACTCCCAATTTCAGTTGAAATGCCTATACTAACTCTGATTAAAGAGCTATAAATTTTGCAAGAAGAACCCATGCAAGTTAGGTTGGCAGAACTAGTAGAGTTGGAGGAGGTAAAAAAGCAAGCATTGTTGACTATTGAAAATCATCAAGCTCAAATGAAGAGGACTTTCAACAGCAAGGTAGCTCTGAGAGTTTTCAATGAGGGAGATTTGGTTTTGAAATGGGATGAATTAAAGAGTAAGCCTAGAAAGCATACTAAATTTGATGCCATATGGGATGGCCCATACATCATTACTGAGAAAAAGCAACATAATCCTTTTCAGCTTTCAAAGTTGAATGGTTAGACCCTTCCAATCCCAGTTAATGGGATTCATCTCAAAGCTTGCCTTTGAGATTTCATTTAAGCTAATAAGTGTCGATACACATACTTTTTTTGTTTGTTCTATTTTTCAATAAGTGCTCATGCACAGGTTTCTGTTTTAAGCAACACCACTTGTTTTTTCCTAGTTTTCCTATTTTGTTTTGTTGTCATGCTGCGGAGCAACTAATTGTCAAGAAGTTCCATTTGGAGAGAGGGCTGAAATTACTCCATAAGCCCAATGGATAAACCATGACTAGTCTATACTGTTTAGTAGGCAAACACTCCGCAGAAGTCACCAAAAATGTTACCAAATTTTGCACACACCAAATTTAGTGCCCTAATGAAGCCTTGCATTCATTCATTTTGAAAAGATCAAATCATGAACCAGGGAGAAATGCACTATTTTTGTCTAACTTGTTTGCTTCATGTGTAGATATAGGAAAGTAAGACAGCATGAGGGTTAAAATGTGGCTCCCACGAGGGTTGAGCTCAACATATTGTAGACCAAAGAGATTTTTATGCTCCATTGCAGATGAAATAGTGTGGCCTATTAAAACCTCAAGCAAATTCATGTTGGCAAGTGTATCACCAAATCCCCTGCGTAGCTGATGAAAGGCCAAAAGAAGCTCAGAGAAAATGCAATCGGCCTGTGTAAAGTTTTTACTTGGGCACCAAAGAGGGTTTTAAAAGGCTAGAGAACTTCCAAGCATTTTCAGTTGCCTAGCAGGAAGAACATTTATCGCACATTGGTCGCGGGGAGGAGCATTTTTGTATTTAAAGCTAAAGTCACATATAACTATAGTGTCAAACCTTACGAGATTTTGATAAGAAGTGTCTCATCGTCCAGTGGACCCCGCATGCGCGCGCATCTCAACGTGTCTTAATTTTGTCTTAATTTTGTGATCAGCTGGTGGGAAGGAGTTAAAGGTCGAGCAAGTCAAAAAGATCGGACGCAGATCACAAAGATCTAATAGTTGTTGCTATGTCGCAATGAAAAGATGCACACCGGATTATCGCCATGAATTGGCGACTGATGATGTGGTAGAACAAAGAGTAAAGGATCGACCATCAGATCAAGAGAGATCAAACAATGGAGTGACATTCTAGGGCTATCCATGACTGTCACTATACCGCGGTTATGAAGAGCCCAAAATGAATACCCCCATGATAGGTGGCAGGCCAGGTGGTGCCTAGGCGGATCTCATGAGCCAATCAAAGGGTGATACATGTTGATGATGTGCCACAAGAACAAAGATCAATTGGAGTAAAGATGGAGTAGATTTGTTCACATCCTATGGTGATCGCATAGATCCGATGGTGATCACATAGATCCAACGGTGGTCACTAAGCCACAAGGAAAAGTTGCTCACCCATCTATCTCATGTGACTTGGTGAAAAGGTGGGTCCAGTCCAGATGGTGGTCCAGATGGAAGACAAAGTGGACCTGGGAGCAAATCAAATGCTGACACGTAGAAAAAGTCTATAGATGAGCGGATGTCTAAGTCAACCTTGAACTTGAACTTAAAAAAGGTTCAATGTTCAATGGTTCAATGGTTCAAAATGGTTCAATAGTTCAAAGTTCATTAGAATCACTTATTCTCATGGGCCCAAGAAAATAAAAGCAAACAAGCAGAAGTAAAAAGCAAGAAGGTTCCTTAAGATCTAGCGGTGGTCACTATAATGCATGATGAAGATGCGTGGTGTTTATTCATCGTGACTTGGCGACCAAGTAGTGGGGCTCGCTAAGGAAGCAATTTGGAGGAAGAAATAAAGAATGTTGATTCAGGTTGATCAGACGGAAGAGCTTCCTTTCGGCAGTGAGTCCAAGTCATGCTAAGATGGTAGGGCAGGAACCCCGGAACCAACCAGGATGTGACACATGGCCGACCCAATAGAAAAGAAGGTGAAATGGAGAGTATCATTAGTCATTGGAATAAGCATTTCAGTGCTAACCTAATGACTTGATGAAGAAAGCAATGCTAGTTATAGTCAGAAGCTGAAAGTGGTGGCAGGCAAAGTAGTGTCCAGGGATCCATGCAAAATGAGAAGAAAAACCATCAAGTAGTTTGAGGTTCGGTTACCCAGCTCAGAGCAAGTCTGCATGATTCTTTCTCATGATCTTGAGGTGATAAGGATTGATTTTGAGTGCCATATGGGTCAAATTTTAGTTGACTAAGAGTTTGAAATAAATTGCATGAGTTTTTCTCATGATTTTGAGCCTTTTTGTAGGCTTTTTATTTCTACGAGAGGATCAGTTTTCAAAGGAGATATTTTCAGTGGGAGTTCATCTTCATTTATTCTGGAGATATCTTTCCTCTACCTTTTGGAAGGCTTTTGTATAAAGTGAAAAAATTTAATCTTTCTTCACTAGTTCTTGATGATTCTTTGGTTGGTTTTAGCAGAGAATACATTCTTGTAGCTCATATGCAGTTTTATGATAGAATTCTGAATAAAAGATTACTAGCTTATGCCTTATGTCTTTACAGTTCACTTTTTTATCCTTGATTGAGAGTTAGTTTATTGTGTTACTGTTTAGATAACCTTTGAATTTTTTGTCTCATTTGTATGTCACAAGTTGTGCATTGTGATAAATTGGCTCATTTGGATGGTTGTGAAAGTTTTTTCTTTCCTTTCAATTACTTGAAGTTTAAATCCTTTGAATGAAATATTATTGTGTTATGAACCAGAAGC
Source organism: Cryptomeria japonica (assembly GCF_030272615.1). Taxonomy (NCBI): domain Eukaryota; kingdom Viridiplantae; phylum Streptophyta; class Pinopsida; order Cupressales; family Cupressaceae; genus Cryptomeria; species Cryptomeria japonica. Next base: position 486,872,262 of record NC_081409.1, read on the forward strand.
CTATTTGTGCAAATTGATGCTTCACCTTCGTTTAGCAATTGGAATTTCTTTCTAGTTTCTTTTTAAGTTTTCCTATCCCTTTTCTCGGTAAAGATTTAGAATTATTTGCATGGAACCAGCCCTTCATCTGGAGGTTAATTATCACTATAGGAAACCCACAGGCCTGAGAATTATCCCATGTGTCACCAAGTTGCTTAAGCTTTCAGCTTGTGCACTACGGGTGCAATTTGAGTGACAATAGCTGTAAGAGTATGTGTCGAAGTTGTTTGATGCATTGAGTATTATTTTCATGTAAATATGTTGGTAGAGCATCTTGTGTTTTATTGTTGGTCCATGTTAGGGGGAGTGGGCTTCCTTGTGATGATTGAGGTCATGAGAGATAGGCTTGCATGAGGTTCCTTGTAAGGATGCATGAAGTCTAGACCACTAGGGTACATTGGAGTTTTCCGTGATTTGTAAATAGGTGATAACCTTATAATTTATGAGTTGGTTAGTTAGATTAATTAATAAATGATAAACTAATTTGTGCCTCATGACTTAGTCTTATGGAGGATTTTTTAGGATAAGCATGAGAAGGTTGTGAAGATGGTAAGCTAGTCTCCCTTAGTCTCTCTCATAGGTTGAGATGGCTCCACATGTCCATTAGGCTAGTGCCTTGTGTTATTATGTTATTATGTTTTGAGGATGGCATGTGATGACACTCCGCTCCTACATGTGTTTCCCTTTATGATTTATGATTATGCTTATTGGATGCATTTATGTCTTGATGAGTTTTATGCCTCTAGGAGTTTATTCTCTTTTTTTTTGTCAGTTCTTGCTTGAGAGTCCTTGTGTGGTTAGTCTCTTTGGTTAGAGTGTCAGCCTAGGTTTAGAGTGTGTGTTGGGACCTTGTGTCATCTCCTAGCATGGGAAGTGGTTCATTTGGTTCCACATGGTCAAGAAGTTGGTGCTTTTAGCCATTGGGATGCTCTCTTGGATTCTTCTTGTGTGGATGTGGATTCTTCTTCATGATGTACTATGGATGTACCTTGTAGCTTATTTATGTAATGGATAAGATAGAATGCATGTAATGTAACATTCTTATATATAGTATATGGATTCTTATAGTAGAAAGAGCTATTCTCATGATGTATTTAATGTACTCGTATTTGTAAGATGAATTGTAGTCGGAAATTGGAATTTAGGCATATTGTATTTGTACTATTGTAGAGATGTGATCTTATGAATCATGGAAATAAGTGGATTATAGTTGGAATAGAATGGAATTTCATTATGGATTAGTTGGATTATTTCATGGAATGTTTAGAGGATAGTTAGAATGTTAAATAATCTTGAAACAGGAATATTGGTAGATTAATATGTGAATATGTTAGAAGATGTTAATTAGGTCTAGTAAATGAGAATTATTCACATAGATGCATTGGTAGAAAGGAAATTATGCATATCATGATGAATAAGTAATGTTATAGGTTGCATATCTCATGGTTAAAGAATTAGGATATGATGCATTAATGAAGGTGAAATATACCTATCGTGCGTGTAGTATGTTATTGTGGAAATGAATTGAGTAATGATGTTAAAGTACCCTAGAGAAAGATTACTGATGTTGTGTTATTTCTGCTTGTGTTATTTGATGAAATGAGCAATGGTCTATGTTCATATTTGTAAAATTGGTTAATGAATGTAAATACAAGGAGATGTTATATGTTGCAATAGTTGTTATTAGATGTTAATTCAGAAAAAAAATTATCTCCATTTGTATATTAATGTTTAGTTTCTTTAGGGTATTTTGGCGGGCATTACAACTTGGTATCAGAGCCCATGTTCAACATTGGGTACTCTAGTTTCGATTGAGCCCATTGTGCAATTTAGCATTTGGCATGGGGTAGCCTAGCGGTTTTATCCCTGCTATTTATTTTTCCTTGTTATAGTTCCCTTAGATGTTTACCTTATAGTTTCCTTTGCATTTTCTTAGATAAGATGCCTGTTAGGGGTAGATATCATCATCATGTTGGTCGTATGGGTACTCGTAGGAACCCTCACCCCGAGATTTCTGAAGAGTCACACCATGAGAAACAGAAGTAGGAGCAGCCTAGAGATGATCTGATTCCACAATTGGTGAACATGCTTCAAGAGCTTCTTGGTCGCCTAGGACCGAGACAAGAGAAGAACCAGCAGGAGGGATCTCATCATTCGAAGCATTGGGAGAGAGAGAGTTCATGTTCTCGTAGGAGGAGAACTAAGGTGGATCAGGAGGCCCTTGCAACTAGTCACATCTGAGATTTGAATAGGACTCATCCTCCTCCCTTTGATGGTTTAGGAAGTCACATGGAGGCAAAGACATGGTTATTGGACTTAGGTAGGTATTTTGCTATGCATCAGTGTAGCAGTAACACCAAGGCGAGATGTGCAATTTTGCATATTCGTGATTTTGCAACAACATGGTGGCACATGGAGGAACAAAAGTTGCATTTGGACATAGCGACAATATCTTGGGAATTATTCTTGGAGCGGTTTCTTGCTAGATTTCTTTCAAATCATTGGAGGTAGAGGAAGGCCTTTGAGTTCCATGATTTGAGATAGCAGAGGATGACTGTGGAGTTGTATGAGTACAGATTCTTTGAGCTTAGACAGTATGTTGGATATGTAGATGATGAGCCAATATTGATTCAGCACTTTGTTAGAGGTCTCAGTGATTGTATTGGTGGAGAGGTTTGGATGCATGGACCCAAGACCTTAGAGGCAGCTATGGAGAAGGAAAGACTAACAGAGGAGAATCTTTCATTAGCATCAAGAGGAGCGACTAGAGGATAGACAATTAGTGCACCTGTTATAGCATCTATGGTGAGAGTACCACAGCAGCAGTCTTCAGGATATGCTAGGAGCCATCCTTCTTCTTTCTATATTGGTCAGCGGTTTAAGAAGAGGTTTTCCAAAGGGTAGAGCCTTGCTCAAGGTGCCAGATTTTAGGTTGATAAGAGTCACAATCATCAATGTGATAGGAGACCTACTCCTTCTCAACCAGCACAGAGTTCATAGCCAGCTTCTAGTAGAGGCAGTGTTCAGTTGTCGAGTACAACACCAGGTAGCAAAGTGTTTGTCAGAAGAGATTACTTTGCATGTGGACAGCTAGGTCACATTGTCGTTCATTGTCCTCAGTGTACTTCTCAGATGTCAGGGCAGAAAAAGTAAGCTACTTCTGAGCCTACAGTTGAAGATGTAGGCAGGTCCCATTGCATTTTTGTGACAGTTGATAACCATTAGGCTAAGCATCAGGTCACCATTGTAGAGACATCAGGTGTGATAGGTGGTATCTCTTGTTCAATGTTATTTGATTCTAGAGCGTCAGACTCTTTTACTTCTCCTTTTCTAGTAGAATGATGTAGGATTTCTATAGAAAAGAAAGACGATAGGTGGTAGGTAGAGTTAGCTACGGGGTCCAAAGTGGTAGTGGATTCCCTTATGCTCAATTGTCCTTTAGTTTTAGGAGATTGCCATACTTTTGTGGATCTTCATGTTATGTCTTTAGGATCTTATGATGTGGTTCTTGGTATGGATTAGCTTGGATCTCACCAAGTGCATATAGATTGTAGAGGTAAGAGAGTGCAGTGGAAGGATGATAGTGGGAAGAGTGTGGAGATTGTAGGTATTCAGAGGCCTATCTCTTTTCACCTGATTTTTGCTATGCAGATGAGGAGGTGTGTGCATAAGGGTTGCTAGTTGTTTGCGGTTAGAGTGAAGGATGTGGATGAGGGAGTTAGCTCAAAGGATTTATCATAGCATCATCCCATTATTCGGGATTTTGCAGATGTTTTTCCTAGTGAGATTCTAGGTATGCCTCCTCGGTGAGATATAGATTTCAGGATTGATTTGGTGCTAGGAGTTGAGCCTATTTCTAAAGCTCCCTATCGGATGACCATGCAGGAGTTGAATGAGTTGAGGGTTCAGTTAGAGGAGATGTTGGTGAAGGGGTTCATTCATCCTAGTGTGTCCCCTTGGGGTGCACCTATGTTATTTGTGAAGAAGGATGGATCTCTTCAATTATGCATTGATTATAGACAACTTAATACGGTGACCATGAAGAACTGATATCCCTTGCCTTAGATAGATGATTTATTTAACCAAATTAAGGATGCCAAGATCTTCTCTAATATTGACCTTAAATCCAGGTATCACTAGTTGAGGATTTAGGAGGCGAATATTCATCGCACAGCTTTTTGCACTAGATATGGTCATTATGAGTTCACAGTGGTACCTTTTGGTCTCATGAATGCACCTTCGGTTTTCATGAGCTTGATGAATGGTGTATTTAGGTTGTATTTGGATAGAGTTGTATTATTATTTCTGGATGACATTTTGATTTATTCGAGATCGGTTGAGGAGCATGAGGATCATGTGAGGTAGGTTTTGCAGTATCTTATGGAGAATCAGCTATACGCCAATTTGGTGAAGTGTGAGTTCTTCCAGATAGAGGTGAGGTATCTTGGTCATGTGATTTCTATAGAGGGTACCATAGTTGATCCCTCAAAGATTCAGGCGATTGTCGATTGGCTAGCACCCATTAATGTGGGAGAGGTGCATAGTTTCATGGGTTTAGCAGGATATTATCATAGATATGTTCAGTATTTCTCTAGGATAGCTCATCCTATCACTTCTCTTCAGAGAAAAGGAAAGAAGTTTGTTTGGACAGAGCAGTGTGAGATAGCATTCCATATCCTTAAGGAGAATTTGACTAGTGCACCTATTTTAGCAGTGCCAGATCCTTTGGGGAATTTTGTGGTGTGTACGGATGCTTCTTTGGAGGGTCTAGGAGCAGTGTTGATGCAGATGGTCGTGTGATTGCATATGAGTCATGTAAACTTAAGAATCATGAACAGAATTATCCCACCCATGATTTTGAGTTAGCGGCAGTGATTCATGCTTTGGTTAGATGGAGGCACTTCCTTCTTGGACATAGATTCGAGTTGCACAGTGATCATCACAATTTGCAGTATATCTTCACGTGGCCAAATTTGAATGCTAGGCAGAGGCGTTGGATGGTTTGAGTTGCACAGTGATCATCACAATTTGCAGTATATCTTCACGTAGCCAAATTTGAATGCTAGGCAGAGGCGTTGGATGGAGTTCTTATGTGAGTACGACTTTGAGGTGAGATATATTCAGGGTAAGGAGAATGTGGTAGCAGATGCATTGAGTCGCAGGAGGTATGAGATTCTAGTAATGTCTCTTAGTGTGGATTTGGGGAGCCGTATTCTTAGTGCCCTTCCTTCAGATGTATGGTATCAGGAGATTATTGCAGAGGTTGCCATAGGTAGAGCTCTTGAGGGAAGATATGCATGGTTACTCAATGGAATCAGATGGACTTCTTAGGCATTTGGGATGTATTTATGTTCCACCATTAGGTTCTTTGAGATTTGATCGTGTCAAAGGCACATCATGCACCTTACTCGGCACATCTAGGTGTCAAGAAGATGCACGCAGATTTGAGACAGATATATCATTGGTCTGGTATGAGGAGAGATATTGCAGATTTTGTGGCATGTTGCCTAGAGTGCCAGCGAGTGAAGGCAAAGCATCAGCATCCCACAGGATTATTACAGTCACATTTGGTTCCAGGATGGAAATGGGATATTATATCTATGGATTTTATAGTTGGATTGCCCATGTCTTCACATTGTCATGATGCTATTATGGTCACTGTAGACAGATTGACCAAACTAGCACCCTTTTCTTTGATCAGGTCTTCTTATATAGCAGTAACAGTAGCTTAGGTTTTCTTGGAGGGAGTTGTGAGGTTGCATGATATTCCTTGGCAGATCATATCAGATCGTGATCCAGTGGACATCTCTTCAACATGATTTGGGTATGTAGTTCAACTTTAGTTCAACTTATTACCCCAAGATAGATGGATAGATAGAGAGGGTGAATCAGGTTTTGCAAGATATGTTGAGGATGTACATGATGGATCAATAGTCTTGTTGGAAGGATTATCTCTATCTGGTTCAGTTTGCATACAATAATGGTTATCATATCTCTATTGGTATGTCTCCTTATCAAGCATTATATGGTAAACCATTTTGCACACCCTTGAGTTGGGACCGTTTAGAGGATAGAGTGCATATTGGATCAAAGATGTTGTAGGATATGGAGGAGAAAGTGACTCACATTAGAGAGCATTTGTTGGCTGCTTAGGATAGACAGAAGAAATATGTGGATTCCCATCGACTGGACAGGCAGTTTTCTGTTGGTGACAGGGTATTTCTGAGACTTCTCCCGTGAAAGAGTCCAATCCGTTATGGAAAAGGCTCTAAGTTGGTGCCTCGATTTGTTGGACCTTTCAAGATTTTGGAGTGGATTAGTCATGTGGCTTGTCACCTTGCCTTGCTGCCTAGCTTGTCCCGCATCCATTATTTCTTTCAAGTTTCAGTTTTAAGGTTATATCATCTTGATATTTCACATGTGTTGGATTGGAATTCTTTACAGGTCGAGGATGGGAAGCTTTCTATCGAAACCATGCACATTCTTCAACATAGAAAAATTGCCCTCAGAGGTCAGAGCGTAGAGCAGATAAGGGTCCAGCGGGATCTGATTGATGATTCTTTAGCTACATGGGAGGATGCAGTGCAAATGAGAGAGTTATATCCCTATTTGTTCTCTGGCTTCCAAGAGTAAGCCTAGGTAAAGGGAGGGAGGATGTAGTGTCCACCCTTGATTTGACTTATTTTGACTAGAGTTGACTTTTATATTATGCTCGATAGACTTATCTAGACTATATTTTGATCATTTGGATGATGACTACTCATGTGCTTTAGTGACTTAGGATTGATATTAGACTCTATTGGACATGCTATTTTGATTATCTATATGGATGTTGGTACTATCATGATTGATCATGTGATTTGATGATATATGTACTCAATGGATTTTATATGCTCACTATGTGATGGATTATTGATAGATTAGATTTATCATGATTTTGATGATGATTATGATTACGCTAACCCTACTTCATGATTACATATGATGAGATGTGTTTGACTATTTTTTGACTACCTTCATGATAGAGATTATTCCACATCACTCATTGTTAGTGGGATGTGTCATCGCGATTCTCTATCACTTGCTTGTTGTATATGTGTATATGTATATGTGGTAATGTTATTTTGTGGTTGCAGGATTTTGTAGGTACCAGACATCGACTCCACCTGGCTTCATAGGTCTAAGTGTGTCTTTAGTTCCAATGGCTTATGTGGTTCGGAGATGGCATGATTTCCCCTCACATACTCTAGGTCTAAGTTGTTCACTCTGAGTAGTCAGCATCTTGGCATAATTTGCCATGTCAGTTAGTAAGCTTGCTCTTTTGGTATTGTGAGTTCATTTTATGTGGGTTGATTTACTTGTTTATGTTAGAGTAATTATGTGTCTCTTGATGTGTAGTTTTATATTTGGTAATGTTTATTTTAATGTATTTAATTTAGAAGTTTTGAGTATTGTTCTTCTTGGCAGAAGCACTGTCTTACGGGGCAAAAGCGCTAACCTGTCTGTGGTTTGTATTTTCTCAGTTTTGGTCATTTTTGAGGTATTTTTTTGAATTTATTTTTGTACCAGAGGCTTTATGTGAGGTCTATTAATATTTCCTAGTTTTGGGTTTGATTAGTTTTGATGCATTTTGATGGTTTTGAGTATATTTGTTTCTCTATGCATTGTGGATATTTTAGACTCTCTTCCATGTGGATAGGCCATGGATGATTGAGATGATTACTATGACATTTTGGACCAGCAAGTGAGTAGGCCTTATTTTGATGTTATCTTTTATTTGATGGCAACATTTAATGGCTTGATATGCCTTTGTTTATTGCTAGCCAAGAGGCTCATTTTGCTATATTGATGTTGTTGTAGCCTTGTTTATGTTGTAAGAGTATGTGTGGAAGTTGTTGGCTACATTGAGTATTATTTTCATGTAATTATGTTGGTAGAGCCTCTTGTGTTTTATTGTTGGGCCATGTTAGGAGGAGTGGGCTTCCTTGTGATGGTTGGGGTCATGAGAGATAGGCTTGCATGAGGTTCCTTGTAAGGATGCATGAAGTCTAGACCACTAGGGCACATTGGAGTTTTCCATGATTGGTAAATAAGTGATCACCTAATAATTGATGGGTTGGGTAGTTAGATTAATTAATAAGATGATAAACTGATTTGTGCCTCATGACTTAGTCCTACAGAGGATGTTTTAGGATAAGCATGAGAAGGTTGTGAAGATGGTAAGCTAATCTCCCTTAGTCTCTCTCATAGGTTGAGATGTCTCCACATGTCCATTAGTCTAGTGCCTTGTGTTATTATGTTATTATGTTATGAGGATGGCATGTGATGACACTCCGCTCCTACATGTGTTTCCCTTTATGATTTATGATTATGCTTATTGGATGCATGTATGTCTTGATGAGTTTTACGCCTCTACGAGTTCATTCTTGTTTTTTGTGTGAGTTCTTTCTTGAGAGTCCTTGTGTGGTTAGTCTCTTTGGTTAGAGTGTTAGCCTAGGTTAAGAGTGTGTTTTGGGACCTTGTGTCACCTCCTAGCACAGGGGGTAGTTCCTTTGGTTCCACATGGTTGGGAGGTTGGTGCTTTTAGCCATTGGGATGTTCTCTTGGATTCTTCTTGTGTCGATGTGGATTCTCCTTCATGATGTACTATGGATGTGCCTTGTAGAAAATTTATGTAATGGATAAGATAGAATGCATGTAATGTAACATTCTTATATATAGTATATGGATTTATGTAGTAGAAAGAGTTATTCTCATGATGTATTTAATGTACTCATATTTGTAAGATGAATTGTAATTGGAAATTGGAATTTAGGCATATTGCATTTGTACTATTGTAGAGATGTGATCTTATAAATCATGGAAATAAGTGGATTATAGTTGGAATAGAATGGAATTTCATTATGGATTAGTTGGATTATTTCATGGAATATTTAGAGGCTCGTTAGAATGTTAAATAATCTTGAAAGAGGAATATTTGTAGATTAATAAGTGAATATGTTAGAAGATGTTAATTGGGTCTAGTAAATGGGAATGATTCACATAGATGCATTTGTAGAAAGGAAATTATGCATATCATGAGGAATAAGTAATGTTATAGGTTGCATATCTCATGGTTAAAGAAATATGATATGATGCATTAATGAAGGTGAAATATACCTATCGTGTGTGTAGTATGTTATTATGGAAATGAATTAAGTAATGATGTTAAAGTACCCTAGAGAAAGATTATTGATGTTGTGTCATTTCCGCTTGCATTATTTGATGAAATTAGCAATGATGTATGTTCATATTTGTAAAATTGGTTAATGAATGTAATAGATGGAGATTTTATATGTTGCATTAGTTGTTATTAGATGTTAATTAAGAAAAAAAATATCTCCATTTGTATATTATTGTTTACTTTCTTTAGGTTATTCGGCAGGCATTACAAGTCATGTGATTTGAACAACCACTATCATGTTGGTATATGTGCAGAAATTTGATGACATGATGATATTGTATGTTGTCGTTGATGTCAATATGTTGAAGTATGAATCAGTATATTGAAGTAAGAAAACTGGCAAGAGAACCGGTATGAAGATGTGAACCAGTATATGTTAAAAGTGAAGCAGTATGGTGAAGTTTCAACCGGTTCGATGGAATGAACCGGTATATGCAGAAAGTGAATCGGTATGTGAATCAGTATATGGAAAGTTTGTATCGGGGATTCTGGTTAATGCATTACAAGTTTGTGTGACTCGATCGATGACATCCTATGATGGGTTAGCATTGAAATGGAGATCAGATCATGTTGCCACATCAGCCTTGTGCATGTGAAGGATTTCCTTAAGGATCTTGCATGAAGAAGATTGATCCTATCTACCTTGAGAATGTGCAAAGTCTCAGTAAATGGTGGAGAGGGAGTGATGGGTTATCAGCTTCCAGAAGCGGTAAAGAACAAATGATGGAGAACGGCTTTAAATTTTGGTCAAGACTGTTTTATTCAATGCAAAGTGTTTGAACGATCAAGATTGGACTGACTGTACTGATAACCTAAATGTTTAGGGTTTGGGGTTTATGCTACTGACCTATCTGTTTCCTATAAGGTTGGTGATGATTTGCATTGTGAAGTTGTTGGAAAATGTTATGTGTGTATCCAAGTGAAGAGATACTTGATTCTTGCCAGATCGGAGAAGTGTGTTGTTACTTGCAAAGTGTGATTACAGAAGTAAAGGAGCTAAAGTGGATCTGCCTTGGCATTGTGTGCTATTATCAGATCAGTGTATTACTTGTCAACTTCTAACCATTTTAGTAGTTGGAAAATCCCTTGACTGGGTAGCTTTAATAGGCTTTGTGTAAATCCTTTAACAGGGTGACTCAATTCAATGAGTTCTTCAAATCCTCTTGTGAGGTAACCTTTAACTGGGTATTTAGCCATCCCTTAACCAAGTGATCCCTAGTAGGATCGGTTCCTAGAAGAACCTATTGTAAATTACTTAACCGGATTAGGCTCCTAATAGTGTGGCCTTTAGAAGAGTTCAAAGAACAACTTGTGGATATTCATCCCCACTGTGGTTTTTCCCAGTTGGGTTTCCACGTGAAAAATCAGTGTGTCATGTGTGATGCCTTTTCATGTGATGATTAGTATTCTCTATTAAATGCATGTTGATCCAATGGTCTTTATATTTCTGATGTATTACTTGTTTATGCATATGGGTGAAGTGGAAAGGAGATATTAGGTGTGGTGAAGATCTAAGTATTATCTGTTTATGTCTTTCACAGTCATTCTGTGTTTTATCGGTAGTACTCTGATTTAGATCAGCGATACTGTTTACCGGTTAGTGCAATCTCTATTGTTTGAGTTGTTGAGAAAAGTTTTTGTCTATACTGATTCATCCCCCCCCCCCCTCTCAGTATCTGTTGAGTACTTTCTATTTATCATTATTCATCAATTGGTATCAGAGCAACCTCCAGGTCCTCTATGTTGTAATCTTAATCACTTGAGGAAAAGATCCTACTCTAATGATGAAGAGGGAAGGTCCTAAGTTTAACAGAGTTAACTTTAACATATGGAAGGATAGAATGAAGATATACATTAAAAGAATGGGTGCTCAACACTAGAGCTATGTTGAGAATACTTATGTTGTCCCTACTAGTACTCTCATCGATGATCAAAGAAGATAAATTCAAGAGAATGGACAACTCATGGAAGCTCTTATTAGCAGCCTATTTGATGTTGAGTTTATTGATGTTCAAGAAAAATACAATCCCAAAGATGTATGGGATACTCTAGAGTCTATCTATGGTGGTGATGAGCATGTGAAGTAGGCTAAGGAAGAAAGCCTTAGAGGAAATTTTGAAGACATGCGGATGGTTGAAGGAGAGACCATTCAACAATATGGGATAAGGATTAAAATTGTTGTTGGAGACATCAAGAGTGCAGGAGGCACAATGGATGATTCCACCATTATTAGCAAAGTTTTGAGAACCTTGTTACTGGTCTATGCAATAAGGGTTGCCACTATTTAGGAGTTGAGATCTATTGACAAGACAAAGGTGTCCCTTGATTCTATAATTGCTAAGTTGACCACTTATGAGCTAAACAGTTATGATGGCAGTGTTCAGAAGACTGATTCAGCCTTTAAAGAATCGGCTGCACTATCTAGAAAGGGTAAAGGAGTTAGTACCATATGTGAACCTAGACAAAGTAGAGATATGGATGATGAGGAAATCCTGATGGAATTTGAAGGTCCTCTGGCCAAGAGACCTCCTAAGGGAACTCGGTAAATATAGAGGTAAGATCCCTTTGAAATGATTTTCTTGCAATAGGATAGGACACATTGTTGTTAACTATCCTAATGGTGATAATAAGGACAAGCCGGAGAGGTTCAAAAAGTTCAAAGGAGGAAATAGGAGAAACTGTCTTGTTGTAGTTGATGAAGGTGTCACTGATGATGAATCAAAAGATGAAGAAAGTGAAGACATAGTATTTATAGCTATCAAGGAAGATGTGTCAGACAAGAAGTCTCTTGTCTCTCACTTTGATAATTCTAATGAATAGATTATTGATAGTGGCTGATCTCACCACATGACTGGTGACCGAAGAAATTTTTTGTCTCTGGAAGAGTATGATGGAGGTGTAGTCCGATTTGTAAATGATGCACCTTGTATGGTAAAAGGAAAAGGATCCATCTCTCTAAATGGAAAAAGCAGTGCTGATAATGTGTATTGGGTAGAAGGGATTAGGCATAACCTTTTGAGTGTTGCTCAGCTGAATGATAATGGACTCACTCTGGAATTCAAAGATGGAGTGTGCAAAATAAAGGGAAAGAATGGTGAACTGATGGCCACTGGTATGCAGATCAAAGGTAACCTATTTTAGCTAAATGCAAATATCAGCCAATGTCTAATGGCTAAGTATGATGATAATTGGATATGACATAGGAGACTCTACCATGTAAATTTTGATAGCATTGTGAAGGCCAGTAAGATCAAGGTAGTTAAAGGATTGCCTGTGCTAAACAAACTGTAGAATCCTTTATGTAGAGAATGTCAACTAGGGAAAATGTCTTCCTCAACCTTCAAAGGTAAATCTTTCACAGCAGGTAATTTACTTGATCTTTTGCATACTAATTTGTGTGGTCCTATGAAAACTAGGAGTGTTCAAGGAGATAGGTACTTTATGATTCTTACTAATGATTTCTCGAGAATGATGTGGGTCACATTCTTGAAAGACAAGTCTGAAGCTTTTGGAAAGTTTAAAGTCATTAGAGCACTTGTTGAAAAAGAAAGTGGTAAGAGAATCAAATGCCTTAGAACTGATCAAGGAGGTGAGTTCACCTCTGGAGAATTCAATAAATATTGTAAAGAAAATGGCATCAAGAGGCAAGTGTCTACCCCCTGGACTCCACAACAGAATGGGCTAGTAGAAAGGAACAATCGGATTGTAGTTGAAGCAGCCAGAACAATGTTGATTCAAGGAAAGGTTGCTCACACTTTTTGGAGAGAAGTGGTGAGCACTGCAGTCTACACTATGAATTGGGTACTCATCAAGAAAGGAAAGCATAAAACACCTTATGAGTACTGGACCAGTAAGACTCCTGTAGTAAGCTACTTTGGAGTGTTTGCTAGCAAGTGTTATATCAAGAGGAGTGAACACCAGAGCAAGTTTGATGTAAAATGTGATGAGGGAATATTCCTAGGATATTCCACCAAGAGAAAAGCTCTCAAGTGTTTCAACAATAGGACTCAGAGAATTGTTGAAAGTATCAATTTCAGAGTTGATGAAACCTCTGAGAATCCTAAGGAAATTGGCAGTGAGCAAGTGGTAGATGAACCGGTTGTAACCTTCTAGGAACCGGTTGCAAAATAGCCTAGTACCAGTAATTGTGCTCCTATACCGAGAGATGTTGATGCTGATGAAGATGAGAATGAAGAGGAAAAGAAAGAGGAAATAGCTAAGATCATTCCTAGGTATGTAAAGCCGAATCATGATCTGAAGAAGATCATAGGAGATAAGGATGTAGGAATTTTTACAAGAAGAAAGGTTAGAGAAAATTCTTGCATGATCTCTGAATTTAGGCCTAAAACATTTAGAGAGGCACATAAAGATGAAGACTGGATCAAGGCTATGGAAGAGGAACTTCACCAAATAGAAAAGAATGGTACATGGTCTTTGGTACCCAGACCTGAGCATAAAAATTTTATTGGCACCAAATGGGTTTTTAGAAACAAGCTGAATGAAGATGGCACAATGGTAAGAAACAAAGCTAGACTGATGTGTAATGGATATGCTCAAGAAGAAGGAGAAGACTATGGAGAAACCTTTGCTCCAGTAGCCAAATTGGAAGGAGTTCGAATGCTTCTTGCATATGTAGCCTTGCAGGGATTCAAAGTGTATCAGATGGATGTAAAATCTGCATTTCTGAATGGAATACTTGAAGAGGAAGTGTATATAGAACAACTAGATGGGTTTGCCCTATCAGAAGACAGTGATACGGTGTGTAGGCTACATAAAACCTCGTATGGATTGAAGCAGGCATCTAGAGTATAGTATGAATGCTTACACTCACATCTTGTAAAGATTGGATTTGAAAGAACAAGTGAAGATAGCAATATCTATTTGAAGTCAGAAGGAGATCAGATCCTAATCTGTGAAGTGTTTGTTGATGACAATTTTTGGTGGAGATGACAAGATGAGTCATGCATTTTCAGATGAGATGAAGGAATTTGAAATGTCACTAATCGGATAAATTAAGTTCTTCATTGGACTACAGGTTCAACAAATGAAAGATGGTATCTTTATCACTCAATCCAAGTATGTCAAAGAGGTGTTGAAGACCTTTGACATGGAAGACAGCAATCCGGTTGGTACACTGATGGTGACCGGTTGTAAATTGTCAAAAGAAGATGACTCAGCATTGGTGAATGAGAATGAATATCAATCAATGATTGGTAAGTTGCACTATGTAGTACACAATAGACCAGACATTACACATGCAGTGGGCATTACTACACATTTCAAGAAAAGTCCAAGAGAATCTCACTTGGTAGCAGTCAAGTGAATTCTTAGATATCTGAAGGGAACTATTGACTATGGATTGTGGTATCCATAAGAAATGATTTCAATCTCAAAGTGTTTACCGATGTCGATTGGGCTGGTAATGTGGACGACCGGAAAAGCACAACCAGTGGTGCATTCTTTCTCGGTGGTAGACTAGTTTCATGGATGAGTAAGAAGAAGAGTTGTATCTCTCAATCTATAGTAGAAGCAGAATATGTAGTAGCATTTATGAACTGCACTCGGACAATTTGGATGAAGCATGTATTAAGTGGTTTCAAAGTCCTTGTATCTGAACCGGTGAGTATATTTTGTGACAACACAAGTGCAATTAATATTTCCAAGAATCCGGTTCTGCATGCTAGAACTAAGCACTTCGAGCTCAAGTATCATTTCTTGAGGGAAAAGGTTCAGAACAAAAAGTTGTATTGGAACATGTTTCCAGTAAGGAGCAGTTAGTAGATATATTCACCAAGCCTCTACCAAAGGCTACATTTACCTATTTAAGAGGTGAATTAGGGGTACTTCCCCTTCAAGAGGTGAACTAAAGGTTTGTGCTCCACATCAATCAAGTATTACATTGTCAAATCTTTTCAGGATTGGTGTGTTGAAGGATGCTACTCCTCAGGGGGAGCAGCATAGTGGAACATAGCTATTTGTGCCTCCACTTTGGCATTGTTGTCAAAGGGGGAGAAGATGTGAAGCAGAGAAGATATCTGTAGTATTGGGGAGAAGATGTGAAGCAAAGAGATATCTTTGTATATTCCCATCAATGCCAAAGGGGGAGATTGTTGGCATATGTGCAGAAGTTTGATGACATGATGATATTGTATGTTGTCATTGATGTCAATATGCTGAAGTATGAACTGGTATATTGAAGTAAGAAAACTAGCAAGAGAACCGGTATGAAGATATGAACTGGTATATGTGAAAAAGTGAAGCGGTATGAAGAAGTGTGAACCAGTTTGATGGAATGAACCGGTATATGCAGAAAGTGAACCGGTATGTGAATCGCTATATGGAAAGTTTGTATCAGGGTTTCTGGTTAATGCATTCCAAGTTTGTGTGACTCGATCGACGATATCCTGTGATGGGTTAGCATTGAAATGGAGATCAGATTGTGTTTCCACGTCAGCCTTGTGCGCATGAAGGATTTCCTTAAGGATCTTGCATGAAGAAGATTGATCCTATCTACCTCAAGAATGTGCAAAGTCTCAGTAAATGGTGGAGAGCGCGTGATGGGTTATCAGCTTCCAGAAGTGACAAAGAACGAACGATGGAGAACGGCTTGAGATTTGTTCAAGACTATTTTATTCAATGCAAAGTGTGTGAATGGTCAAGATTGGACCGACTGTATTGATAACCTAAATGATTAGGTATTAGGGTTTATGCTACTGACCTATCTATTTCCTATAAGGTCGATGATGATTTGCATTGTGAAGTTGTTGGCAAATGTTATGTATGTATGCAAGTGAAGAGATACTTGATTCTTGCCAGACTGAAGAAGTGTGTTGTTACCTACAAAGTGTGATTGCAGAAGTAAAGGAGCTAAAGTGGATTTGCCTTGGCATTGTGTGTTGTTATTAGATCTATGTATTACCTGTTGACTTCTAACCATTTTAGCAGTTGGAAAATCCCTTGACCGGGTAGCTTTAATAGGCTTTGTGTAAATCCTTTAACAGGGTGACTCAATTCAATGAGTTCTTCAAATCCTCTTGCGAGGTAACCTTTAATAGGGTTCTAACCTTTAACCGGGTATTTAGCCATCCCTTAATCAGTTGATCCCTAGAAGGATCAGTTCCTAGTAGAAACTATTGTAAAGTCCTTAACCGGATTAGGCTCCTAACAGAGAAGACTTCAGAAGAGTTCAAAGAACAACTTGTGGGTATTCATCCCCACCGTGGTTTTTCCCATTTGGGTTGCCACGTGAAAAATCAGTGTGTCATGTGTGATGCCTTTTCATATGATGATTAGTATTCTCTGTTAAATGCATGTTGATCTAGTGGTCTTTATATTTTTGATGTATTACTTGTTTATGCATATGAGTGAAGTGGAAAGGAGATATTAGGTGTGGTGAAGATCTAAGTGTTACTGGTTTATGTCTTTCACACTCATTCTGTATTTTACCGGTAGTACCCTGATTTAGATCGGTGATACTGTTTATTAGCTAGTGCAGTCTCTACTGTTTGAGTTGTTGAGAAAAGTTTTTATCTATACTAATTCACCCCCCCCTCTCAATATCTATTGAGTACTTTCTATTCATCATTATTCATCATATCAATGATCCAATCATCAGAGTTATCTATCCTCAATACTAGAGCCTTTTGATTAGATGTTTCTTAATAGCCACAAACACAATATCTTCACTAGCATCATCATCAGATTCATCATTAGTAATACCAATGTCAATAGCTACAAGACAATCTCTCTTACCATTGCCCTTATATTACTTAAGTTTGTCTCTCTTGTATTCATTTTCACTATTAGGGCAATTAACTTCTATATGACCAATCTTATTGCAACTAAAACATTTCAATGGTAGCTTACCTTTGTATTTACCAATGCCTCTAGGTAGTCATTTTTTCAACAATGCTTCAAGATCCACTAAACTGTCTTCATCATCAGCATTTGTGCTAGATCTAGATTCATAGATATGGTCGGTATCTCTACTTCTTCTCACAGATGGGTTAGAGATAGAAGATCTAAATGCGGATTTTGATTTTTGTACACTACCATCATATCCATTTAGCTCAAAAGCAGTAAGTTTGCCGATAATAGAGTCAAGAGTTGCCTTAGTCTTGTTAATGGATTTTAGCTCCTAAATAGCTACAACTCAAATAGGATAGGCCGATAGCAGGGTTCTCAGTACTTTACTGACAACTGTGGCATCTTCCACTTTCCCTCCTGCACTTTTTTATTTCACCAACTATCTCTTTAATCCTTTGACCATACTGTTGGATATTTTTGCCTTCAAACATTCTCATGTCATCAAACTTTCCTCTTAAACTCTCTTCTTTAGCAATCTTTACATGTTCACCACCACTATAAATCTCTTCAAGTTTTTTCCACACTTCATATGTAGTTTCAAGACCATGAACATCTACATATTCATCATCAGACAGGGAACTGGTAATAGACTCTAATGCTCGATGATTCTCTTGTTGTTCTTTCTTCTGATCATCTGTCAGAGTACCAGTAGGTGCAACATATAGAGTTTCTACATGCTCCCAATACTGACTACCAAGACTTGTAATGTAAATCTTCATTCTATCGCTCCATATCCTATAGTTATCTTTGTTGATCTTAGGACCTTCTTTCTTCATCATGATCTAGAATATCTTTTCCTCAAGTTGTTAGGCTTGGAGATCTAAGAGTACCTAAGATGCTCTGATAACAATTGATGATATGATGAAAGAATAAGGATCCGGTAGAATATTGAGAGGGGGGTTGAATCAGTATACTCAAAAACTGATAATAAACTCCCAATCTCAAAATAAACTTATCAACAAATAAATCTATCAAGACAATGTCTCAAACATTACCAACATCAATCAATCATCAATCGGTTTGACTATTATACCAACTTAATAGTAAACTTCAATCTTGTAAACATCTACAATGCTTAATCAAATATCAACATATTCATCTCTCATACTTCAAGTTATCATGCCTTATAAGAATAGTTAAGTAGTTAATAAGATCATAACCACAAAGGCATTCACCACTAGACACAAATATTTATACGTGGAAAACCCAAATAGGTAAAAACCATGGTGAGATGAGAGTCACAAGGATAGCTATCTGAACTCTTCTGAAGTTCACCCTGTTAGGAGCAAAGCCTATTAAAGCTTTACAATAAGTCATGTTAAGAACTAATTCTGGTTAGGAATCACTCGGTTAAGGGATTTACAAATATGCCTTGATGAAAAGCACAATACCCTGTTAGGAGTAACCTCACTGGAGGATTTGAGAATCCAAACTAATGGACCACCTTTTTAGAGGATTTAATAAGTAACCAAGCTTGTTAGAGCTTACCCAGTTAGGGGATTTTGATTTATGTTGTAATTGTTAGAAAACAACAAGTTTTCTTGATCTCTTTGAATAGCACTACATTTGCTTGATCAAATCCTTCTTAAGCTTCAATCTTCCTTTACACAAACTACATATCCATCCACCGGTTTGGCAACCACACACTCAACTAATTTATGCCAACTTTGCCAACAATTTTTACAAACAACTTCATCGACCTTAAATACAAATCAACTAGGTCGGTAACAAAACAAAAAACTAATTCTGATCATCAAGATTACAAACAAGTCGGTACAATCTTTATCGTTAGAAATCATAAAAATCTCTTCACATTAATGAAGAAAATTCCAACTGCTCCATGATCACCGCTTCATCGGACTTGTAACTCATCACACGCTATGCATTTGATGCAATCCACTTTGCTCCTTTCCAAGATAACAAACACACCAAATCAATCTAAACTTATCCTCATACAATGATCACACATGTCTCCATCATTATTGCTCAACATAAACCAACAAACTTGACTGGTTAGGGTTTAACATAAAACAACTAGTAGGGTTTACCGGTTTACATAATATAGAAATGTTTAACCTTATACACTGGTTCAACTTACAAACTACCATATACTGGTTTACAACATCTTCCACAAAGTTGATCATACTAGTTACAAGACAAAAGAAATATCAACAGTAACATCAACAATATTATGAATATCATTCACTGGTTCAATTGGCATTAATGACAACATATCATTAATGCAATATATATGCAAAATGCCAACAATATAAAAATACCAATAGTGTCACCTTTCATCCTCTGAGATTGGATCTTCTCATCCAACATAGAAGATCTCTTATTGAACTTTTCAAGATTCCCATTAGCCTCAGTAAGTTCTTTGGTAAGATCTTCATTATTCTTTGTCATAGTCTCTCTTAGAGATATTGCCATTTCAAGATCTAACTACAAAGCCTCCTTCTCTTCCTTCTCCTCATGCCAATGTTCATGCAAATCTGCATGGTCCTATTTGATTTTAGAAATCTCATGATCTCTCTCTTTGATTAGGTCTTCATCTACCCTTCTTGCTTCAAGTTCTTGGCTCATGCGGATTGTTAGGGCTTCAAGTTCTCTCCTCAAATTTCTCTTTTCGCCATTCAATTTTTCTACTTCTTTAGCCAATGCATCAATGTTGGCCTCATCTAAAGAACTATTTTCAGAGATCTCCAATAGTTTCTTAGTCATCTCTCTCCTTTTAACTTGTGAAGCTTTGAATCTAACCCTCAGAGTTTCAAGTTCTTCCTTGGTTGCATTAAGCACTCTAGCCATCTCTAAATAACTCATATCCCCCATGGTGGCTTTAAGGTTTCCTTCCAAGTGATTAAGCCTTAAGGAAGTTAGGCTCTGATACCAATTGATAGACTTATAAAGCACTGAGAGGGGGGGTGAACCAGTGACAGAAAAAACAATACCACTTCAAACACAGACCGGTAAAAGCAATTGACCAGTTTACTTAAAACTATGCATGCAATCCAAAATGATATTAAAGAATCCACAACAAGTAAAACATCCACCATAACACAAGTGTTTATATGTGGAAAACCCAACTAGAAAAAACCACGATGAGATAGGACTCATAAATTAACTATCTGCAGTAATAGTTAATTGATCGGTTAAGGTCTACAAAGTGCTCTGTTATGAGCGAATCCTGTTAAAGATCTCAAAGCTCTATCTGGAGCTATACCCTATTAGGAGTAACCTTGATAGAGGTTTTCAAACCCAAACTAATGGATAACCTGGTTATAGAATTTGTACAATGAAGCTTGTTAGAGCTTACCCAATTAGGGGATTTAACTATTGTAGTGAATAGAAAACAACAGGTGGTGTGATCTAGAAATAGCACATCTTGCTTGTATAGATCCTCTTTTTCTCACTCAATACTACAACATTGACATACTCTACAACTCCTTCAGTAATTCACATTAACATATCACGTGTATCTCGCATCATAAAAATAGTTCATCACAATGTCATTATATAGACATTAGATTTTATGTTTGCTCGGGAACCTCATCACAATTTCCTAGGTGCAGTGTATTTGGACAATCTTTCATAACACATCATAGATTGCCGCCAACTCTATCGGTTAGGGATAACTCATCACAACTGGTGATAACTCATCACACAAACATTGAAACTGGTTGGAACACCGATACCAATTAAGAGTTAACCTCTTCCAACTCATAGACTGATTGTCCTCCATTTGCCTCTTTGATGATCTCCATAGTATCTCCAAGCTGGTGTCATGTCATTCCTACATATATCGGTTGTCTACATATACCAGTTAGACACCTTCAAAACCGATTGGAATTCTCTATACAAATGATACTAGTTTGCATTACAAAGACTTAGGAGTAGTGTTGGTTTGTCTTAACTAAGATGACTATGACAATGTGAAAATATGTGTGTGTATACACGTGTCATCAATGAAAACACATAAATTCATCCATTACAAAAATCATCATCAAGCCAACATAAACAACTAATTGCAAAAAATTTAATCAATAATCTTTGCAACTCTAACACAATCCGCCTGCTCCAATCCACTGTTACACCAATTTTTCCTTTCTCCTTCAACACACAAATACACTTAACAACCACAACACATGAACACTCTCTCACTCATTCATTTGTAGAAATATCTCATATATCGAGCAAACCATAAAATATATATATATATATATATATATACTGGTAAGTAGATACATCAAGTCGACTTCAAGAACACTTTCCCTAAGAATACTTCTCCATCAGACTTCTACATGATTTATTTTAAGAATCTTCCAACATTCAAATCACACATTACATTCACCGAAGAAATTTAAACAATAAGAAAAACATTCAAGGTTGGCTTGACCCAGAATGATCATGTCCTCGAACTTCCGCAAGGACATTCCCAAAGTGTACAAACATGATCCATCTTGACATAAAGAAATAAAGGTCATCAACAACATATTGCCAAAACATCATCATCAGAAACCAAAATACAGAGGAATGCAGAGCAAGCTGCAAACACAGTCGAACATCATCAATGTTGAATACACTTTTGGAGCACATTTTTTGGAGAATCATAAACAATTGCCACAACCAAATCCAAAACTTAGTCAACATGAAAACATATCCACATGCTGTCAATATACATTTCCGAAGCAACATCCTTCTAAAAAGCACATATGCAACAACTGTAACACAAGCTTCCCAACATAACAACAAGGTTCTTCATCTTCATACATGCATACCTATCTTCCATTATTCTATAATACCTTCATACATTCATACCACTGCTCTACAACACCTGTACACTGACTTACTATATCTAGACCAATTTGTATCACTGGGTTTGACATCACTGACAACCAAACTAATATTTCTAACACTAATGACTTAATATATTGTAGGTTATGTTGGTGCATAGTTATAGGGTTTTCTCATAGGTTGTTTGGTGTTTTCCTAGCATTGTATTAGAAGGAGTGTTTTATTGAGTGTATGGACCATGAGGAAGTTTCATGTCATCTTGTTGGTCATGAATTCTTGATATTGTTGCATTATTAACCTTATTGGTTTAGAATGGTTAAGAATTAAGTGATGTTGATAATAGTCTTTCTCCATTTTCAATGTTGGGTATGCTTATACTTTTGGAAAATGTTACCCAGATTCATTCCTTTAATAACTCATTACTTGTTCCTAGTTTTGTGTTGAAAAGGTAGAGTGTGTTAGTAAAATTCTCACTTTTCAGGTTGGTTCAAGTGGAAATACCCCATGGAGTACATCCATGATTATAATTGAGGTGTTCTTGTGGTGAATATGAAGGTGGGTAGTTGTTCTTATGGCCTTTAAGTGTTTTTTTCCTTGAACTTTGAGTTTTGGTGCTGTGGGTAGGATGCTCAATCTAAGAAAAGCTTGTTGAGAGTGTAACCTTGAGGAGTGTGGTGTTGGCATTATGGATGAATTGATTATGTGTTGCATTGATGTTTTTTCATTGATGTCAACACTAGTTGTTATGGTTGGTTACTGACAGACAGGTTTTGGTTACTGGTAGAAGAACTAGTGTTACCGGCAGAAGAGAGTATCTATTGGACACTTCCGACATGTTTAGATTAGTGAAGTATGTTTGATTTTATGTGTTACATGTTCCTTGAGCATTTTTGGTCAGTTGGTTAACTTGGTAATCAGATGCTATCATACACTCTTACCGACATTGGTTTAAGGTTTAACCGGTAGATCTTTCACTAAGGAATCTTGAAATGGTGCATAAGTGGTGTTGGTGCGGCTTCTAGATGGATTTTAGGATACTGAAGATGTTCTTTGATCATGCTTCAACTACTTGAAGACATTTCTTTGGCGTGGTGCACCCAAAATAGGTCTGGTACCTACCTAGGTTATGGATCGGTATCATGATAACGTGTTCTCTACATGTTATCGGGATGTTTTGGGATGTTCTATGGATTGGTTATTGTTGTTTTGGTCTTAAGCCGATATGGCATATCATTGTAATATAGATTTATGTAATGATCTTATTGTAATATCTTTTATGTGATCGACCTAATTGGTTTAGGCCTTAGGGTTGGAATAAAATGATGTAAGATCTCATTGTAATATGGTGTCATGGTATTGGAATGCAATATCATATGCAAAGGAGATTTGGTTGATCATAGGTGATCGAATTAGGATTAAGGAAGAGGTCAAAGGCCTCCGATATTGAGCTTAATCAGACTATAATCAAGCATGGTAGATGTTATCTTTGGCAGTTCATTATTCTAGATTGTTCTCCATTTATCTTGAGGTGGTTATAACCTCTTTGTAGTCAGTGAGACTCTTTTGTAATGAGTAGTACACTCTAGGCAGTGTACCTTCCTGCATGTGCAAGCCCCTCATTGTATCACATACTTTCTACAGAAGTATCATCTAACTATGGGTAGGCTTCCCACTGTGGTTTTTCCCTTTCCGGGTTTTCCACGTACAAATCATCGTGTTATGTGGTATGGTTGTATTGTGTTGATTATTTGTTTTATTGCTTACTGATATCTATTTTTGCTTTGCTAGTACTTAATCTTGTTAAAGGTTATTAAGTGGATTTAATGATATAATTTGTCAACAACTGATTCACCCCCCCCCCTCGCAGTTGTTCACCGGTTATCCTAACTTGTGGAGTGTTGCTATAGTGAAGGTGCTTCATTGGATTAGTTGAGCACTTAAGGAGGTAACCTAAAGGGTAGTAACAACATTGGTTTACGGGACTTTATGTTGTTTGTGGTCTACTGGCCCTTTCATTTGGTACTATCCTCACTTGTAGTGTGTCATATCCCCTAAAAACCTACATAATTTTCTTGCCTGAATTCCTGCCCCATGGTAATTTGGACTAGGGATGGATTTCATGATTAAACTATGTTAGGTGAACCCATGTGTGTGTGTGATACTTATGAAATTTCAATGCCATTATTAATGAATGTTATTCATATTGATTATATTTTATGACTAACCTAAGCTAATGAATTTGTGGACTTGTGCAAGATTGACAATTGGTTGCAGGTACTCAAGGTGCAAAGTGAAGTAGATTTTGTGATATGGTGATGGGAGACCAACATCTGGTAATTTCATCCTAGTGTCTAGACCTTTCTTACAAGTTTTCACTAACCTTAGGTTTTTCCAACCAATATCGAGTATGTAGAGTGTAGTTAAAGGATCCTTTACCTATAGCATAAAATGAATAAAGGGTTCCTTCCAAATCAAATTGGAGAACTTAAATTATGGATTAGGGTTAGGTTATTTTATATATATATATATATTGAAAGCTAAATGAAAATAAAACAAAATGTACATATAAAATAGAATTTAAGATAAAAACAAAATATCAATAAATTATATACTTTTTATTATTGACTTATTGATTGGGTGGGTGCTTAAAATAATAAGTGCCAAAATAAATTCTTTAGAACTAACCATAAAAAAAAACCTAACATAATATAATAGAAAAAGGGGAAATAAAATGTGACGCCTCGAGATGAAGCGATAGGAGTTGACTTTCATGGAGAGCTTCATTTAATGGTTAAAGGTCCTTTCTACAGTTGGGAGACAGCCTGCACTAAATGGTAATGGTCTCAAGCATGGTGGGAGAAATGCAACCATTCCTAGAGAGGCATGGCGATGCCAAAAAGAAGGGACATTATTGCAGGATTGACCCCAAAAAAATGATGTACTTTTATATTAGGCACCATCCTCCATAAATTTACATTGAAGGGCATAAGTCAAGAACCAAGAGAGGAAGGAGGGAAAACTAAGGCATTTGGAAGCTAGATGAGATTTTTTAGAAATATTTGAATCAAAATCTAGGGCATGAGAGTAAGAGGGGCTGTATTCTTCCTAAGGTGTAGCAATTCAAAGGGTAATTTTACACAAGGTATTCCTTGTGTTTTAGTTGCTTAAACCATGATCATTCATTCTTAATTTAGAAAACCTTAGTGACTTAGAAAATGCTCATAAGATTTGTTGCACTTTACAAGTGTTGATTGGCAAGGATGGTCATTCATTACTCAAATTAGAAAACCTTAGTGATTCAGAAAATGCTCATATTATTTGCTACACTTTGCAAGTGTTGATTAGCAAGCATGATCATTCATTGCTTCAAGTTAGAAAACCTTAGTGATTTAGAAATTCTCACACTATTGGTTTCACTTTGTAAGTATTGATTAGCTGATGTAAACATAAGGAAAAGGAAAAAAATGGAATATCTTGTGCTTTCTACCTTCTAGGTCCAAATCTACCTTCCAACTCATTTTACAAGTCAATGTCTATGTTAAAATCTATATATTGTTATTGGTTTGTTTTCTACAACACTAGATGCCTATTTTCCCAACATATTTCTTCCTTGAATGGTTTGATCTTGATACTATAACATCCTATGCAAATATGTAATGGATTTAATAGAAGTGAGTATACCAAAAGAACTCCCTCCATTAGTGCTATAAGAAGAAGGGATTAGATGAAATATTGATGCTTACATAAAATCATAGCTAAATAAATAATAAATATTTTTTACTTACTTCTGAATAGAGGAAGATTATCTAACCAATACCTTATCTTGCCTTGGAAGAGGTCTCATTATCCATGTAGAAGAGTTATCCCTACAATGTTCCTATGTGTGATGCATATAAATAACAACTTTTCAAAAAATTGTGCTAGTTATATTTTTATCTAAAAAACTACATCAAATATCCTCCACTTTTACCTTATTAGTCATTCCATCATTTTGGTAAGTTGAAGCAAACAAGAAGTTGTTTCTATCTATTAAAACTTTAACACTAGTGATGTCCCTCTATCTCATTAATTTTTAGCCACATCTAGTGTATACTTATCATCTTATCATGTGTTTTGGACTAGCAAAACATAATCTATATGTAGCTCCTTTAAACAATATCAAAATAGCTTAAACTCATCCCTTAGGTTGATAGGGGCCATAATCTAAATCATAGAAGCCCTATTTATTCATTTGAAAGTTCATTTAAGGACACAAAGAATAAACAATATAGCTTTTGCAGTGAAACCATAAACTGTAAATATTTGACTACTCGTTCTTAGGAAGGTTTAAACCATAAAAGAAATAGTTAACTTAAAAAAGGATTAAAATGGAATGGTCTCTACTAGTAAATGTAATGTGGAATTACTAAATTAAAGTGGAATGCAATAGGAGTTTACCAAAAAGAATATAATAAACTACAATTGTTTGATTTTATTTTCACTTGGTTGTCTTGAGGCTAAGACCTCTCTTCAACTCATACTTAGAATTCTAGTTGACCAACCAACATGAAATGAGGCATAAAATAGTTGCATTAATTTTAATTTAAGTGTAGGGTAGTAGAAAGCAGTCACTAGGTGTCCAACAAGTTTTAGACCTTATTGTCTTTTATTAGACAAGCTTGGAACCTACTACTACTTTGAAGCTGGTGTAACATCTTGGGTATTAACAACTCATTAAAAATTTTGTATTGTAACAACATTAGAATTGTTAACAGAGTCATAGAAGAGGTTGGTTGGGAATCTACCTACTATTTATGTCAAATTTGAATCCTATTTGTAAACTCTAATCCAACCACTAAACCCTAGATCTACAAATGCATTCAACAAAACTCAATAGAGATTTTTCAAATGGATGCAAACACATAAAATAATGAAAGTTATACCTTCACATGGAAGAGAGGTTTATCTCCATTGCTCTCCTATCCTCCATGATCTTCTATTTGATGGTGTTGGTCACAGATTTGTATGCACTTGCATAAGATCTCAAGGAAGAATGAATGTGGTTATGATGAGGTATGACTATGCTTGTGATGATGTATGTTTCATGATGATGTTGACATTATGCAAGTATGATAAGGATTGTAGATTGATTAAAATGGAAGGAAGAATCCTCTTTTATAAAAATATGAAAGAGAATTAAGGGCTTAGATAAAATATGAATGGCCAGGATCACATAGTTAGAAGAGAATAAAGAGGATTTGAGGGTAGGTAAAGATGAAGGAAGGAGATTAAGAGGTAGGTAAGGCCAAATAATCTATTAAGAGGTTAATTTTTAATTGGAGGGATATGATTGAGGAGTAGGTAATTTAAAGAGGCATGTTGTAATATGGAGAAGGATAGTGATTAAGGGACAACTAACAGTTGTCACATGCATATAAATTTAGATTATGATCCATGTGAACAAGTTGGAGGGATAGGATTAAAAGCAAAAAAGGTGAGTGAATTAATTAAATAAATAAAAGTATTTATTTAATTATTAGAGGAAAGTGGCTAAATAATTTAAATAAATAAAAATATTTATTTAATTTAGGAAGGAGGTGAGATTAAATAAATAATAAACATTTATTTAATTAGAAAGAAGAGGCTTAGTGAAAATTAAATAAATAATAAATATTTATTTGGACAATTTTAGGTGTCTACATTTTGCCCCTCTTTGAGACAATGTAGTTTAATGCATTGTTTCAAATAAGATTAAAACATAGTGGGTAGGAAGGAGATAATAAATTATGTCAAATTTGAACCCTATTTGTAAACCCTAACTAAGCCAACCACTAAACCCTAGATCTACAAATGCATTCAACGAAGTTCAACAGAGAATCTATAAATGCATGCAAACACATTAAATAACCAAAGTTATACCTTCACATGCAGGAGAACCTTATCTCCATTATTCTTCTATCCTCCATTATCTTATATTTGATGGTGTTGCTCTTAGATTTGTATGCACTTGCACAAGAGCTCAAGGAAGAATGGATGTGGTTGTGATGAAGTATGATTGTGCTTGTAATTATGTATGTTCTAGGATGATTTTGACATTATGTAAGTATGATAAAGATTGTAGATTGATCAAAATAGAAGGAATATTACTCTTTTATAGAAATATCAAAGAGAATTAAGGGCTTAGATTAAGAGGTTAAAAGATGAATGACCAGGATCACATAGAAGAGAATCAATAAGATTTTAGGGTAGGTAAAAATGAAGGGATGGGATTAAGAGGTAGGTAAGGGTGAATAAGATTAAGAGGTTGATTTTGAAATGGAGGGATATAATTGAGGAGTAAGTAATTTAGAGAGACATTTTGTCATGTGCAGAAGGAGAATGGTTAAGAGACAATTGACACTTGTCATATGCCTACGAATTTATATTATGATTCATGTGAACAAATTGGAGGGATAGGATTAAAAGAGGAAAAAGGTAAGTCAATTAATTATAAAAATAAAAGTATTTATTTAATTAATAGAGGAAAGTAGCTAGATAAATTAAATAAATAAAAATATTTATTAAATTTAGGAAGGAGGTGGGATTAAATAAACAATAAATATTTATTTAATCCAAAAGAAGAGGTTCAGTGAATTAATTAAATAAATAAAAATATTTATTCAATTAATAGTAGAATAATAGGAAAAATAATTAAATAATTAATAAATATTTATTTAATTAAGGAAGATTTTAGGTGTCTACACCTACTTCCAAATTAGGATTCTCTTTTTAGTTATAATGCTAAGCCAAGTACAAGCACTATATTTTACGACAATGAATAGAGTTAGGACCCTATGAGGGAATATCTAGAGGATTGTATTCCTCTAACACGTAGACTAGACCTCTCTATCCAAAGTGATTATGAAAGGATAAATCCTATGACCCACTAAAGATAATATTATCCGCTTCAGATCAATCATAGTCAAGGAGCATACTTGTCAGTAAATTGTTACCCATATCCCTAGTTAGTGGGAAAATACCTACCAGTTGCATGCAAGTGAGAGATACCCTATATTGATCTAGGGTAGTGGATGGATTCTACTAGGAGCATGTGGGCTTGGGGGCCACTAGCATGCCAATGATGGATGTCCTCATTGCTTAGTCATCCAATGGACTATTGTTGGTGTAATTATTTATTCTTATAGGATATAATTACACTTTACTTAAGCTAACTTAGGATAATGCATCTCATCAAAGTTTGGATACGAGACACTTAGGGAAGTGTGCACATAGGGATATAGCTTGTAGGAGAAATTCCACTTTTTGTGGTCTTATCTTGTTGTTACACTCCACATTCGGTGGGCCATCCACCTCTTGTGGAATATTATATTATTTCTTCTACCTACCCCTACATTTTCTTACCTACCCTTGTTTCTCATTGAGCCACATGTCATGATTGTGTGCTCACATATCCATTTGGCCTTGCCTATATATGCAGGCCTATATTCAGTGTATTGGTTAATCCAGTTGATCATTTGTATATTGATGAGAATATAGTTTGTTCTTGTCATACTATTATCTCTCTTTTGTGCTTTTCATTGTTCCCTTGATCTTGGCAAAATCTCACATTATATCAGAGACATTGTGGCTTCATTGATTGGTTTTGGGAGACATCTTCGAAGGCTTCTATTTTGGATCTAAGGTACTACGCATTTTGGAGGCATCCTAGAGTATTTTCGACCTCACCATTGCATCCAGGAGGTCGTTCCCATAAAAATCAAGTATAAACTCGACCTATTTTGGCGAAAGTCAAATTTTGGGTGTTGGGGGAATGTTTTACCCAATTCGGGTAGTACCGTATGGATTTTCGGAAAATATTTTTTTATTCTATGAAAAAAATTTGATTTATTAAAAAAAAAAAAATGTTTGCAAATTTAAAAAAAAAAAAAAAAAAGAAAAGAAGAAAAGAAAAAGAGTTTTTTTTGCAAGGGTTGTCGTACCCTACGTAGCACGCAAGGTCATACCACCTATAGACACCTCTTCCCGCAGATCGTACCTGCCCCAGCGGTGTCGACCTTTGGTCGCAACCAATAGCTCCAACCCCACTACGACCAGTCTATCGGCCACCACAACTCTGGCCCCGCTGCGATCAGCCCGTCGGTTCCCCGCAACCACCGTCGGTGACCATGTTGCTGCCCTCTAGCTGCTGCTCCCCACCAGCCCCCGCAACCTCCCATCGCCAACTGTGTTGCCGACCTCCGCAGCCCACCGGCCCCACAGGCGACCTCCCGCCAACCTGCCATGCACTCTCCTTCCTTCTTCGTTCCAGCGAGACCCATGTCCACCATGTGGCAGGTGGCCACAAGCCCATGGGCAAGACGCATCATCTCTCCCATACAATACGGTCATCGCCCAGTCAACCACCACATTAGCTATCTGTATAGCCAAGGAGAAGGGTGCGACGCACATTTTGACAGTCATACGGTTGTCAAATTTAACACAATGAATTGTTGATGTCAACCTACATCAACACCATTTTTGAAAATTTTAGACCCCTCTCCGTTGAGCAATTTGGTTTTTTTAGTCAACTTTGGAGGCTCATAACTTGCTCAATTTTGCTCCTTTTTTAGTGCAATTTTCTTTTATTTGGGCTAATTTTTTGAGCTCTCCATAGTAGTGTGGTTATTTTCTGATTTTCATGGATAGGTTTTTCAGAATTTTTAGATTCTCTCAGTTGTACCTATCCAATCCTCAATTTTGCAACTTCAAAGAATTCGTTTAGGTTCATACGACCTCTTTTCAGGTGCCATTTTTTTTAAAGTGCATATTTTTTTGTCTATTTTCATAATCTGTCATCAGTTTACAAAAATTTTGAGTGGATATTTTACTTTCAAATATTGGTCTTTTTTGGCCTACTTGGTACTTGTAATTTGCTTGGATATTAGTTTAGATCTCTTTCATTTTCAGTTTGAGTTTCCTTTTGCAAGTGGCCCATTATACACGCACTAAGTATAAAGTGTCAAATCATCATTTTTTTGGGGGGGGGTTCTTTGATTGAGTGAATCTGGGAGGGTGTCTTGTGTGATTGTGTCTCTCTTTCCTTGTAATCTTTCATTTTTGTTGCTATGGTCCTCATAAATTTTCACCTTTAACTCCACATAATTATGCATCTTGGAAAATTAAAGCATGGAGCAAACTAATGGAAAAAGGACTCACGCATTACATAGATGGAACAATAGCAGCACCACTAGATCCTAAGGCTGGTCCTAATGCTCAGTTAGAATGGCTCACTAAAAATTGCATGGCTCTTGGAAATTTTTGTAAGTATGTATCAGATGACCTCACTTTTCACATTGATAAGTGTTCTACAATCAAAGAGGCTTGGGATATCTTTCATAAATTATTATGGTCAAGTTGATGAAATCAAAGGCTACAAGATTGACAATGAGCTCACCAACTTGGATCCCAAGAGTTTTGATACAATCCAAGATTATGTCACCAAAGAAAATGAGCTAAGAGAAAAGCTTAAGGATTGTGGAATTGACAAAAAGGATGCTCACTTAATATTCAACTTGTTGGACAAGCTTTCACCTGAATATGCAGCATTTGTTTCTAGCTTCAAAACTCATCATTTGACAGTGGGGAGTTCCTACACTATGCCTTCATTTGATGCTTTCATAGAAATGTTGATGTTGGAACAATCTAAGTTGTTGAACATGGGGATTCTCAAGTCTTAAAATTCCAAGGCTTTGGTGACTAATCAAGGGATTCAAGGGAGTCAAGGCAAACATTCCAACAAGAAGAAGAAGCAATCTAAGTGAAAGACATAGCAGGAAAAAGGACAATCATCCTCTCCATCACAAGGCGATTGTTCATCCTCTTCCAAGAAGGGGACTCCACCTAAGAAGGATAAACCAACTTGTTCTTATTGTAAGAAGTATTGTAAGCAGTATGGTCATGATGAGAATCGATGCCACACAAAGTAAGTTGATGAGTTGACAAATCTTCTTAAGAAGAACAACATCAATTTTCCATCCGCCTACAACAAGAAGGATTCATCTCCTTCCACTTCCTCATAGTCTAAGGGAAAAGGGCAAGCATTTTTGGCTAAAACAAGTTCTTCATAGCAGTGGATACTTGACTCGAGTGCCTCTTATCACATGGGTTCTACAAAGGAGCAGTTTTCTTCATTGGAGCCATCAAAGGTACCTCACATTTACATAGGTGATGATACACAAGTTAAGGTTGAAGGGAAAGGTTTGATTGACATGGATGATGGAACATTTGAGAATGTTCTTTATGTTCCTAACTTGTCTACCAAACGTCTCTCTATCTACCAAATCACTCACTATGGGAATGGTAAAAAGGTTCAGTTTACACCTGATTCAGTTGTGGTAAAAGAACTTGATAATGATGCCTTGGTAGCAATGGGACAGGTCAATGACAACTCAAAATTTTATTCATTCTCCCACTTTGTGCCAAGTAATCCTTCTAGGGCCTTTATTACTCATTCAAGTTCAAAAAGTAAGCTATGGCATGAGCGGTTTGGTCACCTCAACTACCGCTATCTTCAACAGCTTAGCACTAAAGACATGGTCATAGGTCTACCTCAAATTAGTTTTTCAGAGGGTTCATGTTCAAGATGTTCCATGGGAAAGCATCCCGAGGAGAAGTTTGATAAGGGGAAATCTTGGAGAGCTTTGGAAGTTCTTCAACTTGTTCATAGAAATGTAGCAGATCCATTTCCATCACCTTCATTTAGTAGGGCCCGCTATGTTCTTAGCTTCATTGATGACTACTCCCGCTTCACTTGGGTCTAGTTTCATGTTCAGAAGAGTGAAGTGTTTGATAGATTTCTAGACTTAAAAACTCATATGGAGAAGCAATTAGGGAAAGTGGTCAAGATTCTTTGCACATATAATGGAAGGGAATATGTGAACAAAATAATTAAGTATTTTTGTACATTTGATGGGATTGATCTTTAGTATTTAGTTGCCTACACTCCACAATAGAATGGAGTTGTAGAGTGCAAGAATAGAACTCTCAAAGAAATGGCTAGTTGTATGATACATGCACATTCTCTTGATCCCTCTTTTTGGGCAGAGGCTATCAATTGTGCCACACACATCCAAAATTGAATTCCTCACAAACCTTTGATAGGTATTACTCCTTTTGAGGCTTGGGATGGTAGGAAACCAATTGTGAGACATTTCAAAGTCTTTGGGTGTCCAGCATGGGCTTGCATTCCTCCATAGAAACATAAGGCATTGGAACCTTAGAGTAGGCCTTGTATTTTTGTTGGATATCCCGAGGGTGTTAAGGCGTATTGATTTATGGATCCTGAGACACACGAGGTGTTTATTGAGAGGAGTTTTCACTTTGAGGAAAGCTCACCTAGCTTAGCCTCCCTTCCTCCTCTACCTTCCTCCATTGTGGATAGTGATGAAAGTGATTCAGATGGTGAGACTCCTTCAACTCTGACTCATAGGGTTACACCTCCATAAGGACCACTTGCAGTTGAGGAGCCTCATTCTCCATTTCCACCTAGACCTTGTTGGGCTCATCAGACACTTGAGTCAGTGAGTTCTCTTGTTGGAGATCCTTAAGATACACAGAGGACTCAATCATAGAATCAGGACCTTCCACATGCATACATTGCTATGGCTTTTCATCCATAGACATTTCACGAAGCATCAGGTGTTCTCGAGTGGGACCAAGCTATGGAGGAAGAGTATAGCTCCTTGATGAGGAACAACACATGGGAGTTAGTCCCTCTCCCTAAGGGGAGAAAGATGGTTCGATGTAAGTGGATCTATGAGACCAAGTTTTCCATGGATGGTAGTGTGGGTAAGTATAAGGCTCGACTTGTTGCGAAAGGTTTCTCACACGTTCCAAATGTTGACTATACTGAGACCTTTGTGCCCGTAGCCAAGATGAACTCCATTCACTTGACACTTATTATTCTTGCAACTCATGGTTGATTTGTCCATCAGATGGATGTGAAGAGTGATTTTCTTCATAAGGATCTTGATGAGGAGATATATATGGAGCAACCATAGGGTTTCATCTAGGATTCTTCATTGGTTTACAGATTGAGGAAATCTCTTTATGGCCTTAAGTAGGCCCCTAGGGCTTGGTATGCCAAGATGGATTTCTTCCTTCTCTCAGCAGGGTTCACCAGGTGTCATTCTGATCCGAATGTCTATATTTTGTGACTGGATGACTCACACTTGATACTTGTACTCCATGTTGATTAATTGATCATTACAAGGAGCACCGCATCCATCATTAGCAATGTTAAATATGCTTTGCATGATAGATTTTCTATGACTGACTTGGGTCTTTTGCACTACTTTTTTGGGATAGAGATTTCATGGTCACCTTTTAGGATTACACTACCGCAGCCCAAGTATGCTCTTGATCTACTTGCATGTTTTCATATGACTGATTGTAAGCTTGCATTGACTCCCTTTCTTTCAAGAGTCAAGCTTGAGGCTAAGTACTCTTCTCCACCAATTGATGCCATATTGTATCATCAGCTTGTGGGCAATCTCATCTACTTGACTCACACCTGCCCTAACATTTCATTTACGGTTGGCATGTTTTCCCACTTTATGCAAGAACCACATGAGCTTCATTGGAAATCCACCAAATGCATCCTACACTACATCCAGGGTACACATCATTATGGAATTCATTATGTAGCAAGCACAGGACTTCGCTTGGTTGGTTACATAGATTCTGATTGGGCTGGCAATCTTGATGATCGTAAGTCTACTTCTGGTTACAACTTCCACCTTAGTTCAGGCCCCATTTGTTGGTAGAGTAAGAATCATCATGCTATTTCTCTCTCTTCAACTGAGGTTGGGTATTGAGGGGCTATTAATGCAGTGATTGAGACTATTTGGCTTCAGCATATTCTCACAGAGTTTGGGTTCTCCACTCCACGATCAACAGTTCTACATTGTGACAATCAGAGTGCTATTGCAATCTCGAAGAACCCGGTTCAGCATCAGCGGACCAAACACAACAAGATTCATATGCACTACATTCAATAGCTGATTCAGGAGCAGGTAATTGATTTGCATTATTGTCCTACATCAAAGTAGGTTGTAGACATATTTACCAAACCCTTCACTAAGAGTAAGTTCCAGCAGTTGTGAGCTCTCTTAGGGGTGTGGGATGTTTCATTAGGGGGGATCAGTTGACTTCTCCTTCCTCTCTTATGGGGGGACTTTTTCCTCTTTGAGGTTTTGTCAATCTTATTTGAGAGTCTTTTGTAAATTTATCTCTCTTTTGGGGGGGACTTTTTTCCCACTAGATTTTCTCCCTTTCTCTGTTTGTGAGTGATTGCATTGCATAGGTTTTCTTGTATTTGCATATTATACATGGGTACCTATGATGGCCTAGTAGTCAAGACCCATCTTGCATTGTTTACTTGAGTCTTCATTCCCCTAAGTTGCACTTAAGGGGGGGTGTTGTTGTAATTATTATTCTTATAGGATATAATTACACTTTCTTTAAGTTAACTTACGATAATGCATCTCATCGTAGTTTGGATATGAGACACTTAGGGAAGTATGCACATAGAGATGTGTCTTGTAGGAGAAATTCCACCTTTTGTGGTATTATCTTGTTGTTACACTCCACATTCAATGGGTCATCCATCTCTTGTGGAATATTATATTATTTCTCCTACCTACCCCTACTTTTTCTTACCTACCCTTGTTTCTCATTGAGCCACATGTCATGATTGTGTGCTCACATATCCATTTGGCCTTGCCTATATTAGCAGGCCTTGCCTATATTAGCAGGCCTTGCCTATATTCATTGTATTGGTTAATCTAGATGATCATTTGTATATTGATAGGAATATAGTTTGTTCTTGTCATACTATTGTCTCCCTTTTGTTCTTTTTGTTGTGCCCTTGATCTTGGCAAAATCTCACAACTACAAAGAAAGGATAATTCCTAATGGAATGGGTAGATAAAAATCAAGAAACAAATCTCATAGTGTGGTGTGGTATGTTTATGTATTTGAGGTAGTCAAAACCTTAGATTTTTGGTCATTAGGAGGTAGACTAAATCAATGTCTCTCTCTCTCCCATGCCTGCATGCGATCTAGAGTGAGTTACAAGTGGGAGTCCACTATGGAGGGTTCACATTGCACCTCAAGCAATCTAGAGTGAGTCACAGATGAGAAGCCTACATGACCTTATAGAATTCATAAGGTATACTTCCATCTATTGTTAGATGTTTACCTTCATTATTATTCATGATGAAATTAAAATTATGAATTGTGAAAATCTATTTAATTGCTGCCCCAAATGTATGTTAATATTAGGATAACCGGTGGACAACTAAGAAGGGGGGTGAATCAGTTGTCAATAGATTATATTAATCAAACCACTTTAAAACCTTTAACCAAAGCATATAAACATTGAATAGCAAAATAGCAGAAATAGATACCGGTAAGCAATAAAACTTAAGAATGAAATAGAGAATTAACACAATGCAACCATACCACATAACACCATGATTTGAATGTGGAAAACTTGGTAAAGGGAAAAACCACGGTGGGAAGCCTACCCACAGTCAGATGATACTTCTGCAGAAAGTATGTGATACAATAAGGGGAATGCGAATGCAGGAAGGCACACTGCCTAGAGTTTGTTGCTCATTACAAAGGAGTCTCACTAACTACAAAGATGTTATAACACCTCAATATAATAGACAACAATCCAGAAGAATGAACTGCCAGAGATAGCATCTACCATGCCTAATTACAGTCTCGATCAAGCTCGATATTGGAGGCCTTTGACCTCCTACTTAAGCCCAATTCGATCACCTATGATCGACCAAATCTCCTTTGCATATGCTATTTCATTCCACAACCATGATCATGGCTACTAGGATCTACAATGAGATCCTAAATCAATTTATACAAACCCTAAGGCCTAAACTGATTAGGTCAACCACCTAAAAGATATTACAATAAGATCATTACATACATCCATATTACAATGATATGCCATGTCAGTTTTAGACCAAAACAACATTAACCAATCCCTAAAACATCTTGGTAATGTGTAGAGAACATGTTAACACGATACTGGTCCATAACCTAGATAGGTACCAAACCTAAATAGATTCTCCATGCCAAAGTGATGTCTCCAATCAGTCGAGCCATGAACAAGGATTACCTTATGCATCCTGAATGCCATCTAGAAGCCGCACCAACACCACTTATGCATCCTATCAAATATTCTCAATAAAAGCTCTACTGGTAAAACCTTAAACCCTTACCGGTAACACTAGTTCTTCTACCGGTAACCAAAACCTGTCTGTCAGTAACCAGTCATAACAGCTAGTGTTGACATCAATGACAAATCATCAATGCAACACATGATCAATTCTATCATATTGCCAACAATCTCCCCCTTTGGAATTGATGGCAAGACTAGATGTAAAAAAGAAAACATCTAAGTGCTAAGAAATGCCAAACATTTCTCGTAGAAGATATAACAATGAAAAGATGAAAAATCCTAGCAACTTCCCCTGAGGAGTGCAGTCCAATCTGAAACTAATCTAAATTTTTCACATATAACTCTCCCCCTTTGACATCAATGCCAAGGATATGATATAGATATCAAAATCCTATGAATCTCAAAGCTGACTACTCCCCGTGAGTAGTAGCACCACTACATCAACCCGAAGCAAAGGATAAAGTTGATTATGAATACCGGACTGATGGTCTGCTCCATCAATATATTTTTTGTCAGAGGGGTAGATACCCCTAACCTATCTCTCAAATACTCAAATGATTCCTTAGACAATGGTTTAGTGAATATATTTGCAATCTGTTCTTTAGTGTTCACATAAACCAATATGACTTCCTTTTCTTCCACCTTGTCCTTTAGAAAGTTATATTTTATTGATATGTCCTTAATCTTTCAAATACCATATTCTTAGACATGTCAATAGCTCCAGAGTTATCACAATAGATAACTACCGGTTCACTACAATTTACCTTGATATCCTTCAACATTTGCTTCATCCACAAGACTAGTGCAATTAGTTGTTGCTGCAATATATTCATCTTTTGTAGTAGATAAAGAAATGCATGATTGTTTTTTGCTGATCCATGAAACCAATTTCTTTCCAAGAAAGAAAGCTCCACCAAAAGTGCTCTTCCTATCATCAGTATCTCCTACCCAATCCGAATCTATATATGCACATAAAGTGAAGTTATCATCTCTAGAATACCATAAGTCATATCATGTTGTTCCTTGTAAATACAAGAATATCCTCTTTACTGCACATTCATGATTTTCTTTAGGTTTAATTTGATATCTTGAAACAATACTGACTGCATTCATAATATCTGGTCTAGTCTAAGTTAGATATAACAAGCCACCAACAATAGACTTATACCTTGTCAAATTTACTGGTGCAGATGTGTCTTTGATAGATAATTTCTCACTTGTCACCATAGGAGTACTTTCCAATTTGAAATTATGCATACCAAACTTCTTCAACAATTCCCTTATATACTTAGTTTGACAGATAAAAATGCCTTTGTCAGTTTGAGTAATCTGCAAACCTAATAAAAATCCCATCTCACCAATCATGGACATTTCAAATTAATTCTTCATATTATTAGAGAATTCTATGCACAATTTATCTTCACCTCCAAAAATGATATCATCAACAAATACTTCAATAATCAAAATATTATCATCAGTGATCTTGTAATATAAATTACTGTCAGCACTGCCTTTAGTAAAACCAAGCTTCAAAAGATATTTATCCAATCTTGCATACCAAGCTCTAGGAGCTTGTTTCAATCCATATAATGCTTTCCTTAACCTGCAAACCACATCTTTATCATCTGTCAGTGAAAACCCATCAAGATGATCAATGTATACCTCTTCCTCAAGTTCACCATTCAAAAATGCACGTTTAACATCCATTTGATAGACCTTATAGTTCTTATATGCTGCATAGGCAAGAAATAGTCTAACAACTTCAATTCTAGCTACAGGTGCAAATGTCTCACCATAATCAATTCCTTCCATTTGAGAATATCCTTTACAAACCAATTATCATGCCAAAACTTTTGGGCAAAAATGGAACAACAAATTATTATTTTTTGACAACATAAACTCACAAAATAATCTACATTTAAATTGAAATCAATTAAGTTTTGTCTTAACTAAGGGATAAATAGAATTGTTTACTAAAGTTGAAATAATTAACTCAATCAATATAGCGACAATAATTAGTGGTGACTAATTATTCCCTAAGAGGGTCATCTCCACATAATTAATGTTGGCATATGTGCAGAGTATGATGGCATGATGATATTGTATGTTGTCATTGATGTCAATATGCTGAAGAGTGAACTGGTATATTGAAGTAAGCAACTTGCAAGAGAACTGGTATGATATTGTGAACTAGTATATGTGAAAAAGTGAAGTGGTATGTTTGTCAAAGTGAACCGGTATGTTGGAATGTGAACCGATATATGTGAAAAAGTGAAGCTGTATGTTTCTCCAAGTGAACCGGTATATGGAATTTTTTGTATCAAGGTTTCATATGTTATGACTACTGGTTGGTAGTCTTAGCTTCATGGTTTCCGGTTGAAGTGTTCTATGCCTGTGTGATTCAACCGATGACATTGTGTGATGAGTTAGCATTGTATTGAAGAATAGATTGTGTTGCCACGTTAGCCTCATGCGCGTGAAGGATCTTGCATGAAGGAGATTGATCCTATCTACCTCGAGAATGTGTGAAGTCTCTATAAATGGTGGAGAACACGTGATGGGTTATCAGCCTCCAAGAAGCGGTGAAGAATGAACATTGGAGAACGTCTTGAGATCTGTTCAAGACTGTTGTAATCAATGCAATATGTTCAATGGTTAGGATTGAACCGACTGAATTGCTTAACCTAAATGTTTAGGGTTTATGGTTTATGCTACCAACCTATCTTTCCTATAAGGTCAATGTTGTCTTTCATGTTGAAGTTATTGGCAAATGTTGTGTGTGTATCTAAGTGCAAAGATACGTGATTCTTGGCAGACCAGATAAGAGAATAGATATCTACAAAAAGTGATTGTAGAAGGAAGGAACTAAAGAAGATCTGCATTGGCATTGAAGTGTTGTTACCAGATCATTGTAATACTTGTTGACCTATAACCACTTCAACAGTTGGAAAATCCCTTAACAGGGTAGCTTTAACCGGCTTGCTGTAAATCCTTTAACAGGGTGACTCAAAATTATTGAGCTCTTAAAATTCTCTAACAAGGTAACCTTTAACAGGGTTTAACCCTTAACTAGGTGATCCCTAGCAGGATTGGTTCCTAACAGAACCTATTGTAAAGTCTCTAACCGAACTAGGCTCCTAACAAAGCAGACTTCAAAAGGGTTCAAAGAATATCTTGTGGGTATTCATCCCCACCGTGGTTTTTCCCAGTTGGGTTTCCACATGAAAAATATGTGTTTTATGTGTGATGCTTTTCATGTGATGCTTTGTTATTCTTTGTCAAGCGGTAAAGCTTGTTGAACTAGTAAGTCTTTACTTTTATGTTGATGTGTTACTAGTGTATGCATATGGGTGAAGTGGAAATATGATGTTAGATTGTGTGGAAATCCAAGAGTTACCGGTTTATGTCTTTCACATTCTTACCGTGTTGAACCGGTAGTAATCTGGTTTAGACCAATGTTATTGCTTACCAGTCAAGTGCAGTGTTTTCAGTCAAATCGGTGCAAGGAAAAGTGTTTTTGTCTGTACATATTCACCCCCCCCCCCCTCAGTACCGGTTTGGTACTAATTGTTCATCATTGTTTCATCAATTAACTATTCTAATCAACCTAATTAATTTTCCACTTATTAAAGTCAAAAGATATATAAATATCTCGATTGCATTAAAATTATTCCAAGCTAAATAAAATAATGACAAAGTTATCTTAAATTAAAATTAATTAATTAAGCGCACGCAAATTCACTATTTAAATATATCCAATAAGGTTAACTAATTCAATAATAATAATTGTCAATTACTTATACTTTATATTAAAGTCAATTTTAAATCCCAAAACATTTAAATTTTGACTATTAAATTCTTGGCCAATATTGATCTCATAAGCTAGATTTCACATAAAACTAATTATTAGTATCCATTATTGATTTTTTCCCAAATTAGATTTAGCCTAACGTCCATATTTAATTAAAATGGAAATTAACTATATAATAACCCTAGTGAATAGAATTAAACCAATGGTGCAAAATGTATAACTATATAAAATTAATCCCCATTTTAAAATATATCTTGATAGAAGCGTATATTAAAATTAATTTTCTCCCTAGTCCAAAATTAGGAGTTTAAATTAATACCACATATAGCTAAAATTAAATGGGGGAATTTTATTTTTTTAAAATTTTAAAAAAAATGATTTCCCCCTCTACTTATTTTAATTATTATTTTAATCTCAAACCCTAATTAGGGTTGAGTTATTCCTCTTCTATATTTTATTTTATTTTAAAAACAAATCTAATAATTCTCTTTTCTTTATTTTCTAACCCTAACCTGAATATGGGCTAGGATTGCATATCTAATTTACTTTTATTATTTAAATGCTAACCCTAACCTGAAATTGGGTTAGGGTTGCATATCTTTACCAACTAAATTCTTTCCTTCTCTTCTACCTTTACCCTAACCCAAAATTGGGTTAGGGTTTATTATTATTTTTTGTGTGTGTTTTGACAGGGTCTATGGTGGCGGCCATGGCAGAGGGCAAGGCATGAGGACCAACATGGGGCGAAGGGGGCCACAGGGCACCACTGCAGATACCCACAATGGCGGCCCTATGCTGCTCACTGTGGTTATCCACAGTGGTGGCCCCGATGCCGCCCACTATGGTTACCCATAGTGGTGGCACCGACGCCACCCACTGTGGATTCCCATAGTGGCGGATGTGGCTCCGCCCACTGTGGGAGGCACCGCTGAGGACCTGCGCCGCCCGGAGGGTAAGGGTTTCGGCCGCAAGGAAAAAAAATCTCCTCTTTTTTTTTGTTAAATTTAAAATTGTGTGTGTGTGTGTGTGTGTGTGTGTGTGTGTGTGTGTGTGTGTAGATATCTGATCTATATATTTTATTTTATTTTTAAAATACAGAGTATTAATATATTTATATATATATATTAAATTACTCATTAAAAAATGCATAAATCATTGTACAAGACTGGTAAATAATAAGGAAAAACAAGAACTTAATAAAAGATATGCATCTCTTTTTTTTCTATATAGATTTATAATGTGATCCATTTAAATATGAGTATATTAGATTTTGTTTTTGTTGTATTCCCTTTTTGTTTTTATACAGCAATAAAATAAGTCAGTGGCTGACAGAAAGCAAATAGGACATAAACTCAATAGTTATCCTTTACATTCATTTCTTATCTATCTGTAGTTGGTTTTCTAAATCTGGGTATATATATATATCACATAACAATAGACTTTTTAAAACTAATAGATTTATCTAGCTGCATTTTTCTTTCATTTTAAACTGCTAATAGTTAACCATAGGAAAAGATAAATTTGTCTACCTTAACTTTCTGCATTTTATTGGAATGGATAAATGACGGAAATAATAAAATTACAGCAGCTTTAAAATAGTCTGTAATACAATTAAAAACATTATCATTTTGTACAATGCAAAAATATTATATTTCAAATGTCTACTTAACCCTATTTGCATTTGGAAAATACAAATAACCAGGACTAAATAATTATTTTTATTTTACTAACATTTATGCTTTTCTACTTCCTAATATTTTCAATATACTTTCTGCATTTTTTTTTTAAATACATGACAGAGATAGATAAATGACAGCAGCATCTTATAGACTAGAAAATACTTAGAAATATTTTTAAAAATGCAGAGCTAATTTTCCTCTCATATTTATTTAATCATTTTTTTGCAATATCAACTTAAAAGGATGCAATTCTTGTAAGAATAATCTGAATAAAATTTGTCAACTTTTACAATGGGTGAAATACCCAACTACTCTCTCATTCCTAATAAATGAGGACTTAAATGAAATAAATACATTTCTTTTTTTTTCTTTCAAACTAAATACAACATAAAGCTCCTCTCTTACATTTCTGCAACTAAAATAGAATATTTTATTTCCTATTCTTTTTTTGCAACTAAAATAGATTCAGCAAGACCATATCCAATATTTTCCTTCAATCCCTTCCCAAAGCAACTTGCAATACAAAAATCTTAAGGTTGTGACCATGGAGAGCTCACCTCCCTACCTAGGCTTACTAGAAGTCACCCCCGAGCTTGGAGAACCAAGACCTAGACGGGTTACACTCAAACAATATGAAAACAAGAAAGGAAAAGCTCACAACAAACACATTCATATCCCAAGGCTGAACTTCATCATATAATGTGATGTTT
Source organism: Cryptomeria japonica (assembly GCF_030272615.1). Taxonomy (NCBI): domain Eukaryota; kingdom Viridiplantae; phylum Streptophyta; class Pinopsida; order Cupressales; family Cupressaceae; genus Cryptomeria; species Cryptomeria japonica. The sequence continues at coordinate 486,915,607 of NC_081409.1, forward strand.
ACATGGGTGGAAGTGGACCAAGTACCTTGAGGAGAACTACAAGATAGTAGATCACAGCCAACTCATGGCAACCAAGAACATAACATAAGTCCATCTTAACACAACATCCTTATGACCCCCAAGGAATACATGCCATACTTTCTCTCCTTATGACCCCTGAATGCATAAACAAAACTATGCAGCAAGGGTCACATAAACAAACCCTTGAGATCACTCTCTTGAAGAGAGCCTCTCACTCTAAGGTTATCAAACACCTTCCACCCCTAAGACCATTCTACCCTCCCAAGGGTAAGATGGCCTTGGATACTCCCAAAACACAAGAAAATTCATAATAAAATGGAAGAAGAATCACATAATATTTTCACAAATAAAATACAAGGGGAGGAACATCCACATTCAAGCAATCTTTTACAAACAAGTTTTCAACATACAAGAAAGAAAATGAAACAACCTTGAATCTGCCACAGGTTTACTAGGGATAGCTTGGAGAAGAGCAACCCAATTCCACACTTCTTTTCTTCAACACTTAGCCAAAAATTTCATTCTAAAACTAGTTTTCAAAATTGCAAGATCTCATCTCCAAAGATGGAGAGTGGGTGATTAACTTCCTAAGTTTCAATCTCTTGCCTAAGAAGGCTTCTCTCACTCTTTCCAACCTCTTGGATAGAGTGAGAGGCTCCCATTGGTTGGTCTTCCCTAGGTCTTACACACTCCCTAACCAAGGCATCTCAAGAAGAGGAATGAAATGGGGAAGAGGAATGACACATACCAAGAAGGTTATCTAACCAAGGATGGCACTCCTAAAGATGAAATTCGGCCATCTATGAAAATCCACTTTTTTGGGAGGTTAAACTAGTCCTAGGGGGTGGACACATGGCCAAATTTGGCCTTCACCCAAAGGTACCCCATGAGGCCCAATAAAAATGCTCCAAAACTGACTCTAGGAGTTGGTTTAACCCTTTGAAAGTCCACCTAAAGTTTTACCTATAGGTCAACTCTGAGTTGACCCGTAGGTAAAATCCCACTATCCTAGATTTCTTGGAACCTTCAAGGATAATTTGGAAATATATCATTTAAACAAAAATACATCTCTCAAAAGGTGACATGACAATGCCAACACAACATACAACACATGTGTCAAGTGACACTATAAAAGAATTCCACATCACTAATACACACATGGCAATTGTCTCTTGTAGGATTTACACAAATAAATAATTACAATTTAACACACATGCAAACATTTACGTTTACGAATAAAATATGATACATACGGGGTGTTGTCTCTCCAAATAGACAACCCCTGGTTTTATGAACATATTTAGGCCTAGGATTGATTATCCATAATGTTTCCATGGTCACCTGGATAATTTTTCTGCACATCTCAATTACACATTAGTACTTCCCAATAGCCTCATATAATATTAAACACATAAATAAGAATACAAATCAATCACTCTGCATACAATTGACATCATATGAATCAATTTACCATATATCAAAGCAATTCACATAAGCAATTTACCATAATCCTCATAAATTTAATCCATTCATAAGATATGCAATCATATTTCTATCATCATAATAAAGTCCTGCAAATCAAATAAATGACATACACCATCTCAATGTTATCCTATCCTAGAATCATGTAAAATTCTATATCCATAATGCATAGAAGTGAAGCATCAATATATCAATGTTATCCCATCTTGGGATCATATAAAGTTCTATATCCATAATGCATAAAAATAAAGCATCCATAATAGTTCCAACATGAAAATCACTGAAATGCTAGGATGGGTCGGGGTAGGGCCTCACACCCTCCCCATCTAGGCATGAACTTCCTCCTGGAGTTCATCAAAAAGATGAGGGTACTGTGATCTCATACGTGTTGCATCATCCCATGAATTTGTAACCTCATCATAGCAATCCCACTGGACCCTGACCTAGTCCAGCTCTCAACCTCGAAGGGCCAACGTCTGGCGAGCCAAAATACGAATGGGCTCCAAAGCTAGTTGCTTGTCCGACTCCACCTACAAGGCATCCCAATCTAAAATATGAAACTCATCATAGATATACTTCCTCAAAACTGATACATGACACACATCGTGGATGCGTGATAGGCTAGGTGGCAAAGCTAGGTGATAAGCAACTGGTCCTATCCTCTCAAGGATCTCAAATGGTCCAACAAATTGAGGTGCGAGCTTAGAACCCTTTTCATAATAGATTGGATTCTTATACGATCGCACTCTCAGGAAAACTCTGTCCCCAACCATGAAACTTTGGTCTATCCTCTTTGCATCTGCATACTTCTTCTACCTATCCTGTGCCTCTCTAAGGCGTTGTCTAATCAAAATTACCTGCTACTCCATATCACAAACAATCTCAGGACCTATGGCCACTCTATCCACAATACAGTCTTAACTCAAAGGTGTCCTACAAGGTCTGCCATACAAAGCCTGAAATGGTGGCATCCCCAAAGAAGTGTGATGCCCATTATTATAGGCAAACTCTACTAAATGAAGGTACTCCTCCCATCTGGTCTGATGATCCATGACATACATGCGGATAAGATCCTCTAACACCTTATTTACCCTCTATGTCTAACCATCCATTTCTAGATGATAGGTTGTACTGAAGTTGAGTCTAGTACCCACGGCTGTCTGTAACGCCTTCCAAAAGGAAGAAGTAAAGAGAGAGTCCCTATCAGAGATAATCTTGTGTGGGATGCCATGAAGTCTGACAATGTCTCGCAAGAACACCTGTGCCACTGCTGGTGCTGTGAAGGTAGTCTGAACGGGGGGAGAAGTGGGCTACTTTAGTCAACTTGTCAACTATCACCAAGATGGCATCATGGTGATGAAATGACATGGGAAGACCAATGATGAAATCCATGGATATAGTATCTCACTTCCACTCTGGTATAGCATGGGATTGGAGCAACCCACCAGGATGGCGGTGCTCCGCCTTGACTCTCTGACACTCAAGCCATCGGGATACTAACTCAGCAATAAGCTACCGCATACCTGGCCAATGATATAACTGTTTCAAGTTTTCATGCATCTTCTTAACCCCAGGATGCGCTGCATAAGGAGCTCTATGAGCCTCCATGACAATGAACTCTCACAATCCCCCAGGAGAAGGTACATAGATGCACCTTCTATGGTGTAATAGTCCATTGGACTCTAAGGAATAATCAACATACTTCCCCACCAGGGTCTCCTATGATTGAATCACCTGACAGACCTTAAAATGCCATCCATCCTCTGGCAACCGCTGCAATATACGATCTCTCAAATCTATGCTCATAGATATGGAGTATACCTCATGACATCTCCTACTCAAGGCATCTACAACTATGTTCTCTTTCCCCTTGATGTAGTGGACATAAAAATCATACTCGCATAGAAACTCCATCCATCTCCTCTGATGGGCATTAAGATTAGGCTGGGTGAAGATGTACTGCAAACTTTGATGATCTAAATGAAGCTTGAAATGATGACCCAAAAGGAAGTGTCTCCACCTCACAAGTGCATGCACTACTGCGACAAGCTCAAGGTCATGCGTAGGGTAGTTAAGCTTGTGAGTCTTAAGCTTCATAGACTCATAAGCTATAACTCGACCCTCCTGCATAAGGACTGCTCCTAATCCATCCAAAGAAGCATCTTTGCATACCATGAAATTAGTCGTGGGGTCTGGCACAATAAGAATGGGTGCACTAGTGAGTGCCCTTTTCAGATCCTAAAAAGCCCTCTCACACCTTTCTGTCCACTTGAATTTCTTTCCCTTTCGCTGAAGGGATGTAATGGGGTGTGCAACTCTAGAAAATCCCTCAATGAAGTGTCTGTAGTACCCTGCTAGTCCCATGAAGCTCCTGACCTCTGCCACACTGGTTGGCACTGGCCAATCCATAATAGCTCTGATCTTTGATGGGTCAACTAAGATCCCATCAATGGATATAACATGCCCAAGGTACTTGACCTCTAATCTAAAGAAAGCACACTTTGACAAACTGTCGTATAGCTGGTTGTCCCTCAAACACTGCAAAACCTGCCTCAAATGCTTCTCATGCTCCTTCTCATTCTGAGAATATATCAATATGTCATTGAGGAACACAATCACAAACCGGTCAAGGAAGGTGCATAATACCCCATTCATGAGACTCATAAATACAGCTGGAGCATTTGTAAGACTGAATGGGACCACGAATGAACTCATAGTGGTCGTATCTAGTATGAAACATGGTCTTATGGATATCACTCTCCACTATCCTCAACTAATGGTACCTTGACATCAGATCTATTTTGGAAAACACTTTAGTACCCTTAAGTTGATCAAACAAATCATCGATCTTGGGCAAGGGATAGCAATTCTTGATGGTTACTTCGTTCATTTGCCTGTAATCCATGCATAATCAAAGGGATCCATCCTTCTTCTTCATGAAGATGACTGGTGCACCCCAAGGGGAGATGCTAGGATGAATGTGACCCTTCTCTAAGATTTCCTCAAGCTGCATCTTGAGCTCATTAAGCTCATTCGTGGTCATCCTATAAGGTGCTCTCAAAACTGGCTCGGCTCCTGGTACAAGATCTATGTGGAAGTCAATCTCTCTGCTAGGTGGCATACCCAGTAGCTCGAATGGAAACACATCTGCAAACTCCTCAAGGATGGGATGATCATCTAGGGAAGGATCCTTCTCATTTTCTTCCCCTCTATCACTAATGGTGATAGCAAACAACTGGCATCCCTTTCGTATGCTTCACTTAAGCTGCATAGCAGAAATCATACGAAGAGACACACACCTCTGAATCCTAGTGATTACGATGGGAGCACCATGATCATCCTCACACTCAATCTTTTTTAGGCGACAATCCATCTTGGCTCCATGGGCATAAAGGGAATCCATGCCAAGTACGATGCCATAAGATCCAAGTGGTGTAACTCTAAGGTCTACTAAGGTGGTGGTATTACCAATCTGGAGCTGACATCCCCTAACCTCTGAATCCACTGACACTCTAGCCCCTAAAGCTAACTCCACTTCCCAACTGACACCTTGCCTAATTGCCACTAGCCCGCAATGCTCCACAACCAATGGAGATATAAAGGAGTCAGTAGCACCTGAGTCAAACAATATAGAAATACCAATACCTCTGATAATAGTTGCAGCCTCAATAACTGTGGCCTGGTGCTCTGCCTAGCGGTTGTCAACCGTTGCGAAGACCCTATGGGACTTGCCCATATCCCCAGCCATAGGCTCTGATGCTTCCATCCTCTGACTACCTACCATCTGACCCTATGGACACTCTCTCGCCATGTGCCCTATGCCTCCACATGTGAAACAAGCACCGCATGCCTGGAACTATACACCCTGAGGCCTAGAGCAAGACTATCCACCTGTCTTGCTCAAACCACTGTACCCACCCCTAGAGGTTTGTTGAGTCCATGCCAGAGGTGTGTAAGTACCCTGTGCTCTCTGGTCGCGCCTAGGACCCTATGAATGCCACTGCTTAGGCTTAGAGCCTTCCCTGAGGGGGCGTCTGCCTCTGATTCTGCTATGACTGTTGCGAAGGAGGGGGTTTAAAGGACCTCGATGCATTTCTATGGTTGCCTTTCCAGTGGGGTTTCTTAAACCCAAAAAATTGGGGTGCGGGGTTTCGATTCTAAAACCGATCCCTCATGTCCTAAGGCCTAACCTAAATTTCCTTTGCTATCAAGGCCTTCTCCATGGTAACCCGAAGGCTTCCTGGAGTAGCCATCCTCACCGGTCCTACTATCCCGACATTCAATCCCCTGATAAAATGATTGATGAGAAGCATCTCGTCCTTCAGGTAATCCACATATGGTAGGAGCTCGATGAACTTACTCTCATACTAGGTCACTGAGAGACCCTTCTGCTGGAGGTCATGGAACTCATCTATCCTACGCTGCCTAAAGTGCTCTGACAAGTATCTATCCCTGAACCTCTCTGTAAAGATCTCCAATGTGAGGGTGTCTGCAAATAGGCCACACTTGTATTCCTCCTTTCTCCACCATGTGGAGGTCGTGCCTCTCAAAAGGTGAACTACTACTTCTGCCTTCAGATTTCTTTTGTAAGAATGCAATTCAAAGCATCGATCTAGGCTCAAAAGCCAAGCCTCAGCTTCTACCCCATCGGTAGATCCCCCAAAATATGGTGGCTAGAGGCGCAAAACCTCTCTGATCAGATCCCCTAGATCACGACCCTCTCAATATACATAGGTGATGCTATTGGAGGTGGTCCGGGTAGATGAACGAACTCAGGCTCATGCTCAGCCTAGCCCTCTAAGGGATCAGGAGGTGGACTCCTACTCCGTTCCCTAACTGTTGATCTATGGCTCCCTAAGTTCTGGTTTTCTGCATGATGGTCAACTGCTGGAAGCCTATCCTGTACTATCCCAATCAGGTTTTGAAGTGCTAATAAGATGTCTCTATTTGGGTCAGCGGGTCATTCAGGAGGAGCCTCTGGGTCCCCTTCCGGAACCAATTCCTCCCTATCAACATCTTCATGTGCCATATGTGCACGCCTAGGACCCCTTCCGCGCTTGCGAGATTGTCGGGTAGTCAAAGGCATCCTTATGAGAAAATACAACAAAACAAAATAAAATAAATAAATAATTTTGGAGAAAAAAATTAATTAATTACATAATTAAAGAGAAACGTAATGGAGAAAGGTTGCTAGTGTTGGAAACCTTGGTCTGATACCAAAATGTCGTGCCCAAACTTTGGGCAAAAACAGAACAACAAATTTTATTTTATTTTACAACATAAACTCACAAAATAATCTACATTTAAAATGAAATCAATTAAGTTTTGTCTTAACTAAGGGATAAATAGAATTGTTTACTAAAGTTGATATAATTAACTCAATCAATATAGCGACAATAATTAGTGACGACTAATTATTCCCTAAGAGGGTCATCGCCACATAATTAACTATTCTAATCAACCTAATTTATTTTCCACTTATTAAAGTTGAAAGTTATATAAATATCTCGATTGTATTAAAATTATTCCAGGCTAAATAAAATAATGATAAAGTTATCTTGAATTAAAATTAATTAATTGAGCGCACGCAAATTCACTATTTAAATATATCCAATAGGGTTAACTAATTCAATAATGATAATTGTCAATTACTTATACTATATTAAAGTCAATTTTAAATCCCCAAAACATTCAAATTTTGACTATTAAATTCTTGGCCAATATTGACCTCATAGGCTAGATTTCGCATAAAAGCAATTATTAGTATCCATTATTGATTTTTCCCCAATTTAGATTTAGCCTAGCGTCCATATTTAATTAAAATGGAAATTAACTATATAATAACCCTAGTGAATAGAATTAAACCAATGGTGTGAATTATATAACTATATAAAATTAATCCCCATTTTAAAATATACCTTGATAGAAGCCTATATTAAAATTAATTTTCTCCCTAGTCCAAAATTAGGAGTTTAAATTAATACAACATATAGCTGAAATTGAATAGGGGGGGGAATTTTTATTTTTTTTAATTTAAAAAAAATGATTTCCCCCTCTCCTTATTTTAATTATTATTTTAATCTCAAACCTTAATTAGAGTTGAGTTATTCCTCTTCTATATTTTATTTTTTTTTAAAACAAATCTAATAATTCTCTTTTCTTTATTTGCTAACCCTAACCCGAATATGGGTTAGGGTTGCATATCTAATTTACTTTTATTATTTAAATGCTAACCCTAACCCGAAATTGGGTTAGGGTTGCATATTTTTACCAACTAAATTCTTTCCTTCTCTTCTGCCTTTACCCTAACCCGAAATTGGGTTAGGGTTTATTATTTTTTTTTGTGTGTGTTTTGACAGGGTCTATGGTGGAGGGCGAGGCATGAGGACCAAGGCGGGGCGAAGGGAGCCACAGGGCACCACTGCGGATATCCATAGTGGCGGCCCGGACGCCGCCCATTGTGGTTACCCACAGCGGTGGCGTCGATGTCGCCCACTGTGGTCACCCATAGTGGTGGCACCAACGTCGCCCACTGTGGATGCCCACAGTGGCGGACGCGGCTCCGCCCACTGTGGGAGGCACTGTCGAGGACCTGCATCGCCCAGGGGGTAAGGGTTTCAACCGCAGGGAAAAAAAATCTCCTTTCTTTTTTTTTCTAATTATTTTTTTGTTATTTTTTTTGTTAAATTTAAAATAATATGTGTGTGTGTGTGTGTGTGTGTGTGTGTGTGTGTGTGTGTGTGTGTGTGTGTAGATATCTGATTTATATTTTATTTTATTTTTAAAATAGCAAAGTATTAATATATATATATATATTACTCATTAAAGAATGCATAAATCAATGTATAAGACTGGTAAATAATAAGGAAAAATAGCAACTTAATAAAAGATATGCATCTCTTTTTTTTTAATATAGATTTATAATGTGATCCATTTAAATATGAGTATATTAAATTTTGTTTTTGTTGTATTCCCTTTTTGTTTTTATACAGCAATAAAATAAGTCGATGGCTAACAGAAAGCAAATAGGACATAAACTCAATAGTTATCCTTTACTTTCATTTCTTATCTATCTGTAATTCTGGTTTTCTAAATCTGTGTGTGTGTGTGTGTGTGTCTATATATATATATATATATATATATATATATATATAACAACAGACTTTTTAAAACTAACAGATTTATCTACCTACATTTTTCTTTCATTTTAAACTGCTAATAGTTAACCATAGGAAAAGATAAATTTGTCTACCTTAACTTTCTGCATTTTATTGAAACGGATAAATGACAGAAATAATAAAATTACAACAGCCTTAAAATAGTTTGTAATACACTTAAAAACATTATCATTTTGTACAATGCAAAACTATTATACTTCAAATGTCTATCTAACCCTATTTGCATTTGGAAAATACAAATAACCAGGACTAAATAATTATTTTTATTTTACTAACATTTCTGTTTTTCTAATTCCTAATATTCCCATTATACTTTCTGCATTTTTTTTCTAAATACATGACAGAGATAGATAAATGACAGTAGCATAATATAGACTAGAAAACACTTAGAAATTTTTTTTAAAAATGCAGAACTAATTTTCCTCTAATATTTATTTAATCATTTTTTTGCAATATCAACTTAAAAGGATGCAATTCTTGTAAGAATAATCTGAATACAATTTGTCAACTTTTACAATGGGTGAAATACCCAACTAATCTCTCATTCCTAATAAATGGGGACTTAAATGAAATAAATACATTTTTTTTTCTTTCAAAATAAATACAAGATAAAGCTCATCTCTTACATTTCTACAACTAAAATATAATATTTTATTTCCTATTCTTTTTTTGCAACTAAAATAGATTCTGCAAGACCATATCCAAGCTTTTCCTTCAATCCCTTCCCAAAGCAACCTGCAATACAAAAATCTTAAGGTTGTGGCCATGGAGAGCTCACCTCCCAACCTAGGCTTACTAGAAGCCACCCCCGAGCTTGGAGAACCAAGACCCAGACGGGTTACACTCAAACAATACGAAAACAAGCAAGGAAAAGCTCACAGCAAACACATTCCCATCCCAAGGCTGAACTTCATCACATAATGTGATGTTTACATGCGTGGAAGTGGGCCAAGTACCTTGAGGAGAACTGCAAGATAGTAGATCATAGCTAACTCATGGCAACCAAGAACACAACATAAGTCCATCTTCACCCAACATCCTTATCACCCTCGAGGCATACATGCCATACTTTCTCCCCTTATGACCCCTGAATGCATAAACAAAACTATGGAGCAAGGGTCACATAAACAAACCCTTGAGATCACTCTCTTGAAGAGATCCTCTCACTCTAAGTTTTTCAAACACCTTCCACCCCCAAGACCATTCTACCCTCCCAAGGGTTAGATGGCCTTGGATACTCCCAAAACATAACAAAATGCATAACAAAATGGAAAAAGAATCACGTAATATTTTCACAAATAAAATACAAGGGGAGGAACATCCACATTCAAGCAATCTTTTACAAACAAGTTTTCAACATACAAGAAAGAAAATGAACCAATCTTGAATCTGCCAAGGGTTTACTAGGGATAGCTTGGAGAAGAGCGGCCCAATTCCACACTTCTTTTCTTCAACACTTAGCCAAAAATTCCATTCTAAAACTAGTTTTCAAAATTGCAAGATCTCATCTCCAAATATGGAGAGTGCATGTCTAACTTCCTAAGTCTCAATCTCTTGCCTAAGAAGGCTTCTCTCACTCTTTCCAACCTCTTGGATAGAGTGAGAGGCTCCCATTGGTTGGTCTTCCCTAGGTCTTACACACTCCCTAACCAAGGCACCTCAAGAAGAGGAATGAAATGGGGAAGAGGGATGACACATACCAAGAAGGTTATCTAACCAAGGATGGCACTCCTAAAGATGAAATTCAGCCATCTAGGAAAATCAACTTTTTGGGGAGGTTAAACAATTCCTAGGGGGTGGACACATGGCCAAATTTGGCCTTCACCCAAAGTTACCCCCTAAGGCCCAATAAAAATGCTCCAAAACTGACTCTAGGAGTTGGTTTAACCCTTTGAAAGTCCACCTAAAGTTTACCTACCTAATGGCCCACTATCCTAGATTTCTTGGAACCTTCAAGGATAATTTGGAAATATATCATTTAAACAAAAATACATCTCTCAAAAGGTGACATGACAATGCCAACACAACATACAACATATATGTCAAGTGACACTACAAAAGAATTCCACATCACTAATACACACATGGCAATTGTCTCTTGTAGGATTTACACAAATAAATAATTATAATTTATCACACACGCAAACATTTATGTTTATGAATAAAATACGATACATACGAGGTGTTGTCTCTCCAAATAGACAACCCCTGGTTTTACGAACGTACATAAGCCTAGGCTTGATTCTCTATAATGTTTCCATGGTTACATGGATAATGTTCCTGCGCATCTCAATTACACATTAGTACTTCACAATAGCCTCATATAATATTAAACACATAAATAAGAATACAAATCAATCACTCTGCATACAATTGACCTCATACAAATCAATTTACCATATATCAAAGCAATTCACATAAGCAATTTATCATAATCCTCATAAATTTAATCCATTCATAAGATATGCAATCATATTTCTAGCATCATAATAAAGTCCTACAAATCAAATAAATGACATACACCATCTCAATGTTATCCTATCCTAGAATCATGTAAAATTCTATATCCATAATGCATAGAAGTGAAGCATCAATGTATCAATGTTATCCCATCCTGGGATCATATAAAGTTCTATATCCATAATGCATAAAAATAAAGCATCCATAATAGTTCCAACATATAAATCACTGAAATTCTAGGATGGGTCGGGGTAGGGCCTCACACCAATCTAGCCTTGTTTCTTACAACTTGACCATCCTCATTTAGTTTATTTCTAAAAACCCATTTAGTCCCAATAACATTCTTATTTTTAGGTCGGGGAACTAAAGTCCAAGTGTTATTCTTCTCTATCTGATCTAATTCATTTTCCATAGCCTTTAGCCAGTGTTTATCGTTACAAGCTTCAATAACAGATGTCGATTCAATTTGACAAATAAGACATACCTCTTCATTTGCCAGTCTTCTTGTCATAACTCCCTTGTTCCTATCTCCAATGATTTGATCTTTAGAATGATTTAACCTTACATACCTTGGTGTCTTCTGAACTTTAGGTTCATTGTTTTGATCATCAGTCATAGTTGAATTTTCTAATTGTACTAGTGTAACTGTCTCAGTTTCTTGTACCGGTTGAGGCATTGTTGGTTCAGTTATGATCATTTCCACTACCGATTCCCTATCATATGATATATATTGATCTCCGTATTGCTCATCCACTCTCACATTTGCGCTCTCCACAATTTTCTACAATCTTTTATTATAACATCTATATGTTTTTCTCTGAATTGAATATCTAAGAAATATCCCTCAATCACATCTAGGATCAAACTTCCCAATTGAATCATCTCTTTTGATATAACATTTACTTCCAAAAATTCTGAAATATTTAACAGTAGGTGTATGTCCAAACCATAATTCATAAGGAGTGACCGGTTTCACCTTTGATATGACCTCTATTGAATGTGTAGGTTGATGTACTCACTCCTTCTCTCTTGTAGATGTGAGGCAATTCGGATTCCATCATCATGGTTCTTGCTGCATCCAAAATGGTTCTATTCTTCCTTTCCACTACTCCATTCTACTGAGGATTTTGAGGTGCTGATAATTGTCTCCTAATTACATTTATCTCACAATAACTGTTAAATCCATGAGAAGTGAACTCACCTCCTTGATCTGATCTCAGAACTTTGATTTTCAATCCAGTTTTTGTTTCCACCTTTTCTTTAAGATCTTGAATTTCTCAAAGGCTTCAGACTTCTCCTTTAGAAAAGTCACCCACATCATTCTAGAATAATCATTAATTATCAACATATGGTATCTATCACCTTGAAAGCTTCTGGTCCTTGCTAGACCACATAAGTCATTTTGAATCAAATCAAGCACATCACTAGATTTATCTTGTATGCTCATAAAAGAAGTTCTAACTTGTTTTCCCAATTGACATTCCTTACATACCGGATTATGAGGCTTTATAATCTTTGGTATATCTCTAACTGGCTTGGTTGAATTGATCTTAACAATACAATCAGAATTAACAAGACACAAACTCTTACGCCATTACCAACTCTCATCAATATGACCAATCAAACATGTCTTATTACCAGTGTTCAGGTGAAAGATATTACCTCCAATCTGAGTACCGGTTGCAATCTCCAAACTAGTTTTGTTAATGATTTTGTATTTTCTATCTTTGAACTGAAGTTGGAATCCCTTGTCCACCAATTGATTGCATTTTCTTTTATCTCCAGTCATATGATGTGAGCATCCACTATCAATTACGCATTCATCCTTGTCTTCAACTTTTGCTACCAAGGCCTTTTCTTCATTATTGATAGCCGGTTCCGGTTCATCTTCCTTTAAAGCATAGAACACATGTTCCTTTCCATTTTCGAATCCACTAGTAGAGTCTGTTGTCGGTTCATCCTCTGAATCATCACTTACTCCTTCCTCTTCCGCTATGTAGCATTGTTTGTTTTTCTTGAATCTATATATGTTCTGATTAGGCTTAAATGATTTCTTAACTCTTTCTTCAAATCTTGCATTCCTTTCAGGACATCTAGATGCAAAATGACCAACATTATTACATGCAAAACATTTAAAAGGTGCTTTTCCTTCATACTTACTTCATTTCGGTCCTTTAGGTACCCTTCTAGCAAATAAGGCTTCAAGTTGCTCAAATTCTTCATCCTCTTTCCTCATATCTTCCAATTCTTTTACATATAAGGCTTTCCATTCACTTTTGTCAGTAGATGATGATGCATGAAAAGCAGGTTCAGATTTTGCATCTTCAGAAGGTCCAAATTCTTCAAGCTCAAAAGCAGATAATTTCCCAATCAGAATGTCTTTGTTAACTGAAGTGTTTGTCATTGTTCTCAATTCATTAATTGTAGTTGCCTTCATGTTTTAAGCTGGTGGAAGGGCTCTCAAGACTTTGGAAACTATTTCATCTTCACTCAGAGATCCTCCACAACATTGAATTCCTATGACAATCTCATTTACTCTTTCCACAAATGTAGCAATTCTTTCATTATCTTCCATCTTCAAGTTCTCATATCTTACCTAGTAACCATCAAGTTTAGCAATTTTGAGAGTAGGGTCACATTCATTTAGAGTTTTCAATTTATCCCACATAATCTTTGCAGATGATTTATCAGTCAATCTCATGATTTGTTGATCAATAAATGCACACAAGAGGGCTTCTCTAGCTCTACAATCATTTTCAATATTGTTGTCCAAGTCTATGGGAGCAAGATTGCCAGATGTCGGATCATAAGGTGTATATCCTTTCTTAGTGATCTCCCAAATATCCTTTCCAAGGCATCTAAGATGAGTCTCCATTCAGATTTTCCACATCCCATAATTTGTTCCATCAAGCTTTAGGGATTTCTCTTCTGAAAATAGTTGCCGATGGATTTGAAGTATTAATTGCAATAGGATCTACCTCAAGCAGTTAAGCTTCTGCAAAAGAGGACCAAAGCTCTGATACCAATTGTTAGGATAATTGATGGATAATTAAGAGGGGGGTGGATCAGTTGTCAATAGATTGTATTAATCAAACCACTTTAAACATTTAACCGGAGCACATAAATATTGAATACCAAAATAGAAGAAATAGATATCGATAAGCAATAAAACTTAAGAATGAAATAGAGAATTAACACAATGCAACCATACCACATAACACCATGATTTGTACGTGGAAAACCTGGTAAAGGGAAAAACAACAGTGGGAATCCTACCCATAGTTAGATGAAACTTCTGCATAAAGTATGTGATATAATAAAGGGCCTACACATGCAGGAAGGCACACTTCCTAGAGCGTACTGCTCATTACAAAGGAGTCTCACTGACTACAAAGAGGTTATAACCACCTCAATATAATTGGACAACAATCCAAAAGAATGAACTACCAGAGATAGAATCTACCATGCCTGATTACAGTCTCGATTAAGCTCAATACCAAAGGCCTTTGACCTCTTACTTAAACCCAATTCGATCACCTATGATCGACCAAATCTCCTTCACATATGATATTTCATTCCACGACCACGACCATTGCCACCACGATCTACAATGAGATCCTACATCAATTTATACAAACCCTAAGGCCTAAACCGATTAGGTCAGCCACCTAAAATATATTACAATAAGATCATTACATACATCCATATTACAATGATATGCCATGTTGGCTTTAGACCAAAACAATATTAACCAATCCCTAAAACATCCCGGTAACATGTAGAGAACACGTTAACATGATACCGGTCCATAACCTAGATAGGTACCGGACCTAAATAGATTCTCCATGCCAAAGCGATGTCTCTAATCAATCGAGCCACGAACATGGATCACCTTCTGCATCCTGAATTCCATCTAGAAGCCGCACTAACACCTCTTATGCGTCATGTCAAAGATTCTCGGTAAAATCTTTGTCGGTAAAACCTTAAATGCTTACCGGTAACACTAGTTCTTCTACCGGTAACCAGTCATAACAGCTAGTGTTGACATCAATGACAAAACATCAACACATAATCAATTTTGTCATATTTCCAACGGTTGCTTGTTATCTTCATGCCATGTAATGATGGGTTTTAAAAAAGAAAAATGAAATGTGTATAATTTAAGTCCTTTATGGGTTCTCATTGCATGGTGGCTTTGGGGGGATAGAGTGTTGCAATACTAAGGTTTGGTAGGCATGTTGGTTTGCTTTACCTAGCTTGCACACCCTTGGGAGATTTGCTTTTCTTTTTTGAGATCTTGACTTGAATTATGGTCTAGAGATTACACCTTTTGAGATTTATTATGTTTTTGAAGGTTTGAGTACCATGGATACCTTGTCCATATGTTTTTTTTGGAGGATTACAAGAGTAAGGCTAATGATAGTGGGGGAGGATATAATTCTCACTCTTGTCTTTTCATTGTGTGCTTTCTGATTTCTATGATATTTATCGTATTGACTGTTTTATTAATGTATTATGGGGTCATGTGATACAATCTATTGCACCAAACTTGTGGATGAAGTTTCTTATATCATTGAGTTGTTCTAATGGTGTATTATAGATGTTTTGTGGAGATGTTTGTATAACCATCTAAGTGTTTTTCATTGAGGTTATTTATTCAAAATATATTTTTGACTATGCATTATGGGATGCATATGTAGTTCTCAAGTATGGCAGCTCATTTTAGCGTTTCAATATTAGGTGTTATTATTTATTATGCTTATTATTATTTGATCATGTTAGTCGTAGACTATTTGCAATAAATGTGACAATCTAATATCATATTATGGTTTAAAACACATCAATTTGATTATATTAATTTGGTAATTTATTATGTAGAGTAAGCATTCTTGATGTTTAACCTAAGTGTGTGAGAAATTTAGAAATATGAAAACAATGGTTGGTATGTGGAGAAGTTGACATGCATTCTATTTAACCATCTCACTCTTCTCAGCCTTTTTTAACCCTGTGTGCTTTTTGATTTGTATGATATTTGTTGTATTGAGTGTTTTATTGATGTATTATGTCATCCATGTGATACAATCTGTTGCAGCAAACTCGTTAACGAAGTTCATTATATCATCGATGTATTCTAATGACATATTATAGATTTGTGTATGGCCATCAAGGTGTTTTTTCAATGAGGTTATGTATTTGAACTATACTTTTTACTATGCATTATGGGAGGCATATGTTGTGCTTGCGTATGTTTTAACCTTCTTGTAGAAAATAGAAAATTTATATTTTAAGAATTATTTGAATGAATTATCTTGAGAAGTGAAATGACTCCTTTCATATATGTGATTATGCATCTTTTAAAGTAGTGTCATGAATTAATGTTTTGGTTTGTGTTTCATGCCCAAATTTGTAGAATTGGAATGTTAGGAATTTTAGAATAAAGGCCTAGAGTATAGGGAGTGGCTCTTGATATTGTTGGGATACAAGGTGATCCAACGATAACACAAGAAGAGAGATAGTTAATGAATTGATAACTGTATACACCTAAAAATGGTCTGAAGATAATTAATTAAATAAGAAACTATTTAATTAATCTCCCTTCCCAATTTAATTGAATTCATTAGCAATTTGATTAAATTTCTCATTCACCTACTTATTAATAAATCTAAGGATTTATTTAATAGATTCATTATTTGAATTACTTAATCCTCCCGCCCCCCATTTAATTCATTTCTTCTAATCCCCTAATTAATTAAAACAAATCAATTTATGAGTTGTTGAAAGTTAATTAGCCTTTTCATTTTATTTAAATTTTTAAATTCAAATTACCCACATGCCTCCTAACTTTTAACCACCTAACCTTACCATCCCCTAACCTAACCCATTTCATCTAATCCTAGGGTCTAGCTAACCCTATCCTCTTGCACATCCTAACCTCCTTATCCTAACCTCCTATGGGTTGGATATTCTCCCCTTGAGACACATGGCACTTATGCCATATGTCTCCTCCCTTGGACACTTGCCCTCTTATGAGCAAGGCTCCTTGACACTTGTCACCACAGAGATGACAAGTGTCCCTCCCTCCAACCTCTTCTCCAACCTCCTCCAATTTGACCCTTGATATCTTCAGACTCAATCTTGACCATTGATTCCTGCCACCTCACCACTGGCCTTGGAAATCCTAAAAATGTCCCCCATTTTGGAGCACAAAGGATCCCATCTCATATCATTTTAGGCATTGTTATTATAGGCACATCCCATCTCATTTTCATCTCAAGCATTGTTGTTATAGGCATATCATCTTAAATCCATCTTAATTTAATCACCCTCTAGCATAATTGTTGAATCAATCTAGCATAATCAATCTCATCTAACTTAATTGCATCATCATCTAACTTAATCATACACTCATCTATCTTACATATCATATCCTTTTAAATCCTTTGTCTAGGTGTAGTCAAGTCACTGGGATTGCTCATATAGATCTGAGAGCATATCCACACTCGCATCTCTTAGGAGTTGATAGGTCGCTTTGTCATGGTTTATCTTTGGTTTGATTTCAATTTTCTAGCCATGCTTGTAATGATCTATTGATTGTTTGTGTTGTAGTTGCAGGTATCCTCACCAAACAATACACCCAAAGTTGAAGTTCCCCAAGGGATATCCATAATGGCCATAAAACGTATTTCAAAGAATCATATTCAAAGCCCATCTCCTTCATATCTAAGAATTGATTCCTTGCAACATCCCCATAATGCTCCCTTGCAAATTGAAGTCCTCATTCATAGAATGCTCCTTAAACGTGTCTTAATAGATGGGGGGGTTGGCTTAAACATTTTCTCATTGATTCTTGTCTATGATCTAGGTTATTCTGAAGATGCATTTGATCCCCGAAAAAAGATCACATTCAAAGCATATGATGAAGAAGAGTGTTCCTCTAAAGGGATTGTGGTATTATCCATTAGAGTTGGACCTTTTTAGAAAGACACGGCATGCCAAGTCCTAGACTTGGATTTATCATACAACATACTCTTGGGAAAACCATGGATACATGACATACAAGCTATTCCATCAACATGTCATCAGTGCCTGAAGTTTCCATACAATGGGCAGGAAATCACAATCTTAGCATACTCAAATCCATTACAGTACTGTAGTAATATGAAACCGGCTCAAGAGGTTATTGTTCCACATAACAGAGATACATCATCTTCAAACACACAATCCAAGGAAAAATTATTTGCCTCAATTTTATCAAGAATGGAGAAACAAATGCAGCTAAGAGATCTAGGGACGAATAATATTCACTATCATAGACACCACTTTCTCCTAAGTCTTATGAAAAACCGTCAAACTCTAAACAACAACCCATTGTGAAAAATCTTATTATATTTGATGGAGCATTTATTAGTGTTGGGACATTATCAGAGGAAACAAAAGACAAAGATGTGCTACAAACAAAGAAAAGAAAAGAAGGTATCTCAGAACCTATACAACCTCATACTCAGCAAGATATAGACAAATCAATCTTAGGGTATGGACAAATTACTCTACATGAGGACACATCTTCTAAGCAACAAAAAGATGAATATGATAACAAACAAGAGCAAATTGAAATTGAAAGTGAAGAAGAAGATGTAGATGTCGATGTAGTTCATGCGTATGCAAGGCAAATGTTAGAAACTAGCCCACTTGAATCAGGATCACATTCAGTTGACTTGGATTTAATCAAGGACAATCAGGAGCTATTTGTGAGAGGTCATTCTAATGAGAGTATCGTTCCGGACATTGAAATACATATCGAAAACTTTGACATCTCTATACTGAACCCTAATATCTTTGAAACAATGCAACCTAAGGATCCTTTACCCTTAATCCATCCTAAACTTATGGACTGGGAAAATGAAAAACATCCCACCATTGATACCTTTCTTTATGACCTGGCCATATCCTTATATCTTAATGCAATTGAACCCACAACAACTTCCACCAGGGATTTCACCAGCGCATCTTCCAATCAAGTGGGTGCCAAATCTCCTAGTCGCAAAAATGAAAATAAAGAGAACAATATCAAGTCTAGTGCTGAAAACCATTTATTGGCAACACTAGACCCAGAAAAATTAAAAAGAAAGGACACATATAATAGTGAAAACCTCCTCGAGGCGCCGGAAGATGGGAAATTTTACACCTTACCTGAATACTATCAAGAGAGTTCATCTTTCCTAATAGAACCAACAAAGGCAGTTACCATTGGCACAATTGATCTACATCCAGCAACTTCTCTATCAGAGCAAGAAATGCAGCAATATATGGAATTCTTCAAATGATGGCAAATCAATTTTTCCTGGTCATATGCAGACATTCCAAGGTTAGATCCAGATCTTATAATACATCACCTGAATATCAGTCTAGGAGCAGGCATCAATAATGGAATGCAGCATGGATCAAGAGAAATCATTCTATTTTTCACACCACAAGGTCATACAATTCCAAAAGCGTACAAGTTAAGCTTTCTATGCACCAATAACATAGTCAAATATGAAGCTTTGGTCATAGGAATCAAAATGGCCATAGAATGGAACATTACACAACTACAGGTCTTTGGGGACTCTCAGCTCGTCATCAATCAAATCAATGACAATTATCAAACAAAGGATGAAAAGCTAATACCTTATAAGAAGATGGTTGATGATGTCAAGAAATACTTTGTCGAAATAACTTTTGAGAAGATTTTGAGGAATGACAAAAAAGTAGCAGATGCCATCGTAACACTTGCTTCTCTACTTTAGATACAGGAAAATCAAGAGCGTTAAAAATTCCTGGTGGAAGAGTTGTTTTACCCTGCACATAATTGTCCTGATTCCAAAACTATATGTCACCTTGTTGGGCATGATTCCTCCCGTTGTGGCCAAATTTATACATACCTGAAAGATAACACCCTCCCTCCTGAATTGTCAAAAAAACAAAAGAGAATTTCATCCGCCAATCCTCCCATTATACTCTTGTCATGGATACTCTTTTTAAACGAGGTTTGGACAATACTCTCTTATGATGTCTCAAGCAAGAAGAATCTGAGAAGGCCTTAAATGAAGTCCATAACGAAATTTGTGGCACTCATTCAAGTGGTCTTACCCTTTCAAAAAAACTCATACGTTTAATTATTGGCCAACTATGGAACGGGATTCTCTTCAAATAGCTAAAACATGCAAACAATGTCAGATCCATGAAAATTTAATTCATGCACTAGCACAAAAACTTCATGCTTTGGCAACTTCTTAGCCTTTCTTCCAATGGGATCTTGATCTAGTGGGAAAAATAAATCCTCCTTCATCCAATGGTCACAAATTCATCCATGTAGCTATAGTATATTTCACAAAATGGATTGAGGCAGTACCTCTCACAAATATTACAAGAAAACAAATTGTTGCATTTATCTTGAACTACATCATATGTCGCTGTGGCATACCCATGACCATTATCACTAATAATGGGCAACTATTCAAGAACCAAGATGTACAAGAGCTATGTGAGAAATTCAAGATCCAACATCGATTCTCCACACCCTACTATCCACAAGGGAATGGACAAGCAGAAGTATCAAACAACAACAAAAATTAAAATCCTTAAAAAGACAGTGAATGATGCTGGCAGAGATTGGCATATTCAATTGAACATTGCTCTATGGGCCTACCGTACCAGTATCCACACACAAAAAAGGGCCACACCTTTCTCTCTTGTCTATGGATCAGAAGCAATACTGCTAATAGAAGTAGAGATACCTTCTCTATAAGTGTCCTTAAAAGGGACTTATCCCAGATGAAGAGCAATGCATATCTAGACTGCAAGAGTTAAAATTGATCCATGAACGATGACAAAATGCCTTTGATCATTTAAAGGTGTATCATTTATAATCACAAGGTCAAACCAAGAGCCTTTCAAGTTGGAGAACTAGTCCTAAAGGAAAATCCACGCAATGAGGTAGATCGAGAAAAGAAAGGGAAGTTTGAACCAAACTGGTTAGGTTTGTTTGTGGTCACAACAGTATTTGGATCAGGAGCATATCAGCTATCAATACAAGACAGGGATCAGCTTAAGGAACCCATCAATAGCATGCATCTGAAGAATTTTTATATCTGAAAAAGAAGAAAAATCCAAAAACAGTGAAAAAGTAGAAAAATCCAAAAAAATTGAAAAATCAAAAAATACAAAAACAATGAAAATAGAGAAAAAAAATCAAATATGAGAAAAAGTGCAATAAAAATAGATGGTGAAAACCTGGCAACAGGCGCTATCTGTCAGCTAGCTCTTCCATCTATTAGTTCATGCATCCTTCCGCTTGTATTTCATTTTCCATCGGCGTTGTCCATATTCATAATTAAGCCTTTGTACATACGCAAGTCTCGCAGCTAGTTTCTCACCTTGGTTTGGATCATTGGATATATCATAATAAATTTGTTTCTAGGCTTGGGGCAAAATCCTGCACCTAGCTGGGGGCAAAATTTTCAATCATTTTGAGCTTAATCATACAAGTAGAACAACAGTTAGGCAACACCTATCAAGCGAAACTAAGACAATCCAATGTTGAACACAAGATCAAATTATCAACCATCAAACTATCACATGTCAGTCTAAGAACATCACACACATATAAGTAGAAGATATCTTTTGACTAATGATTTTAACACTTTGGTTCAACTTTTCTACCTTGATTTTCGCTATCAATATTTCTGAGTGACTCCAGGATTTCTCTGACTGGAGGAACAAGGAAGGAACATGATATTTTTCTTGTTTGATGTTTGTACATTAATCATTAATATGTGCAAATTTGTCTCAGGACATGATCATCAGAGTATCATCAAAGACATTTTCGATTTGCATATAGAAATGGTTAATAATGTTTGTTTTACGCAAGCAACATGTCTATTGGCCATTTGGTGGAATTGATTATGTGTTGCATTGATGTTTTGTCATTGATGCCAACACTAGCTATTTGGATGCTTTACCAGCACCCTTCTGGTCTCCGTAGGTTGAGTGGTTTTTGGTTGATTTGGATCCGGCATGATTCGGTAGGCTCTAGTATAGTTTGGTGATGAAATTGACTTGTTCATGATACTCATGCTCAATTTTGGTCAGTTGGTTTTGGTCTGGTGATCGGATGCTATCCTGCTTGCTTGGAAGCTTGGCTTCTCATTCCGGCGAGGGTTTCACCGGCAAAGCTTCTGATGAAGATCTTTGATGAATTACATAAGTGGTGTTGGTGCATCTTCTGGTGGAGTTTCAGGATGTTGTTGGTGATCATGTTCGAGACTTGGTGGATGGAGATCATTGTTATAGCATGTGGACCTATACTGGGTCCCAGTTGATCTAGATTATGGACTGGCTTTAATGAAACGTATGGATTGGACCTCTCAATGTATTTTTGGGATGTCTTATGTGTTGGATATTATTTGTTTGGTCTAAGGCCGACATGGTTTGTAATTATGTAATTGGTTTATTGTCTGGTGGCCGACCTAATTGTTCATGGTGGAGGGTTTGTATATATAAATATAAGATCTCATTGTAGATCATCATGGTTATGGTTAGAGTTCATGGTCAAAGAATGTAATGTGTGAATAATGTAATATCATTCAGCCAGAGGAGTTGGTTGATCATTGGGGATCGAATTGGTTATATGTAACGGGATTTAGTCCTCTAGTATTGAGCTTAACCGGAACTATACTCAGGCATAGGAGATGCTATCTTTTGTAGTTCAACACTTCTCTAGATTGTAGTTAGGATCTCTATGTAGTCAGTGAGGCTCCTCTTGTGATGAGTAGTGTGCTCTAGGCTATTGGCCTTCCTGCAAGTGTAGGCCCCTCAATTGTAATTGACATACTTACTGCAGAAGTATTATCTGACTATGGGTACTAGAGGCTTCCCACCGTGGTTTTTCCCTTTACCAGGTTTTCCACATACAAATCTTGGTGTCATGTGGATGGTATTTATTCTGTGATTATTGTTTATGCTTAATTGGTTTAACTGCTATTTTGGTATTAATGTTTTGGGTTTCGGTATTAAAGTTTAAATTGATAATAGTTCCGGTAATTTGTGACAACTGATTCACCCCCTCCCCCTCTCAGTTGTCTTCTGGTTATTTGAACTATCTAACAGGGTCATCTTGGTTCAATTACCTCAATGCTTGTGCTAACTTTCCATATCAAAATCCAAGAAAGTAGTGCTCAGGTCATCATGGTTCAATTATACCATCGATGTTTGCACTCACTTCCCATATTTTAAAAAGATCAATGATGACACAAAGCAATAACCTAGGGAATGGTTCAATCGCAACTTTGCATTTCATTTGCATTTAGCTTGCATTTCATTCTTGCATAGGATCACACAAGCTCATCTTATCCAAGGCCAAATCTATCGCAGGAATCATCAATGTGTCATCATAGGTGTATACACAATTAGATCGATGACTCATCTCTCTGTAGATATTGTCGACCCAAAGCAAATCTTATGTTATTCCCTCAAATGTACCAACGTCAGCATATTTGAATCTTCCTGCAACATGATATCAACAAAATGTCAGTTCTTTATCCAATCAATTTTATCAATTATATCAATCAATCTCATCTGATCCATCCCATCATGTCTTATACAGGATGATCTTTCCTGGAACCAGTCATTTTGATCAAGTCTTATACGGGATATATTGTTCCTGAAACCAGATGCTTTGATCATCTTTGTCCTATATAGGAGGTGTTATTCCTGAAACCAGACTAGATCTCGATCTCATCAATCTTATCGAATTCAATCAACCTCTATCAATCATCACATCACGAACCATATCACAGTGATCGAAGAACTCACACTTTTATCAATCAATGTTGCAGAAATCAAATTATTTCTAATCGAGAAATCAATTTCGTAAAGATTCAAACACTCCACAGGTCAATTGTCTCAATTGATCTCCTGAGGGGGCATCATTGTACTACAATTTATCAATCAATGTCTGGGGCATCCTATCGATCTAATATCACATCAACATCATCAAAATGAGATTATTCTTTGAATCAATGCATCATCACACCTCGCTTCAAAAAGGAGCAAAATGTATACACCTAAAAATGGTCTGAATATAATTAATTAAATAAGCAATTATTTAATTAATCTCCCTTCCCAATTTAATTGAATTCATTAGCAATTAGATTAAATTTCCCATTCACTTGCTTATTAATAAATCTAAGGATTTATTTAATAGGTTCATTTCAATAGTTCTCTTTGATTAATTAATCCCCCCCCCATTTAATTCATTTCTTCTAATCCCCTCATTAATTAAAACAAATCAATTTACGAGTTGTTGAAAGCTAATTATCCTTTTCCTTTTATTTGAATTTTTAAATTCAAATTACCCACATTCCTCCTAACTTTTTACCACCTAACCTAACCATCCCCTAACCTAACCCATTCCATCTAATCCTAGGATCTAAGTAACCCTATCCTCTTGCACATCCTAACCTCCTATGGGTTGGATATTCTCCCCTTGAGACACATGGCACTTATGCCACATGTCTCCTCCCTTGGACACTTGCCCTCTTACGATCAAGGCTCCTTGACACTTGTCACCATAGAGATGACAAGTGTCCCTCCCTCCAACCTCTTCTCCAACCTCCACCAATTTGACCCGATATCTTCAGACTCAATCTTGGCCGTTGTTTCCTGCCACCTCACCCTTGGCCTTGGAAGTCCTATAAATATCCCCATTTTGGAGCACAAAGGATCCCATCTCATATCATTTTAGGCATTTCTATTATAGGCACATCCCATCTCATTTTCATCTCAAGCATTGTTATTATAGGCATATCATCTTAAATATAGCTTAATTTGATCATCCTCTAGCATAATTGTTGAATCAATCTAGCATAATCAATCTCATCTAGCTTAATTGCATCATCGTCTAGCTTAATCATGCATATCATTAGCTTAATTAGCTTCTTGGATCAATCCTGTTTAATCATACACTCATCTAGCTTGTATATCATATCCTTTTAAATCCTTCATCTAGGTGTAGTCAAGTCATTGGGACTGCTCATCTAGATCTGAGAGCAAATCCACACTCGCATCTCTTAGGAGGTGATAGGTCGCTTTGTCATGGTTTATCTTTCATTTGATTTCAATTTGCTAACCATGCTTGTAATGATCTATTGAGTGTTTGTGTTGCAGCTGCAGGTATCCTACTTCACACACGCGACAATAACTAAATAAATTCATTGGATGATAAATTAAACCAAGATGTTGTTGTCATGGCACATCTTGAGTGCTTGTAAAAATTGTATGTGAGCACAAAAGACATGCCATATTCTAAGATTTTCTTTAATTTGCTAATTGGGCTATTTGTGATGGAACTTGTTGTCTTAGCTCTATCTAGGATTCTTGTCCTTCCCATTTGTCAAATTTTTTATTCAACTTGATTTGTGTTTGTTTATGTATATGCATTATTTGGCATGTGTATCGTACATTTTCTTATATGTGTTTTGTTTGGTATGGGCTACCACATGTGATTTTGTGTGTCAGATTGGCTTAAGTGTTGTCATGTGTACATTGTATGTTTGTTTAAACCTTCCCCTTGGTAGTGATCTATCTGTGATCTTGTTTATAGCTCATGGGTTGTCTATAGTGGCATAGACATATCTTGTGCTTGATGATAGTAATATGGTAGGATGGTTTGTAGCATGCCCTCATTGGTCCATTTTTTAAGATCTCTCAAAATTTTCAAGAGTTAATGGTTCACCATTTTTTCAATTCTTTGTGATTATTAGAGAACTTTGGAGGCGGCTCATTAGTGATGTAATAATATTATTGAATCATTTATGTATCTGAGTGTGTTCCATGTTTTATAATTAGCTTTTGCCCTATATTATGTTATGATCTTGTTTAATTGATTATTGTATTGTTTGTAATTTTATAGTTTTCCTATGATGTAATGAGTGATGTAAATTATGGTTCATCCATGTTTAGGTTGAAACCCTTTAAAAGAACTAACTTATTGTAATTGTTTGGTATTTTTCCAATCCTTATCTTTTGAGGTCATTGGCATGTTTGTAAATCTAAAACAATGGTAATTGTGTATGTTTAGATCTTATTATTTGTTATAATCATGTTTATGGATGCTTGTGGGCGAATCTATATTGTATTGTCATAATGGATGGTTGATCCATCATTTCTTTTGGCATGTATTATGGTGTTGAATATGCATAATGTTTTGCAACACTTTTGTCATGTTTTGATTTATAGTTCATTTCCCTTACACTAAGGAGCTAGAGTTTCTTTTTCACTTTGTTTGTTTAGAATCATGCTCTTCAAGAGTATCTCATATGGCCAAGTTGGTGCATGTAATCCCTTGAATTATTTCATAACTGCTTATAAATTGATGAAGTGCATACACCTCATTGACTAAATAAATTGAGTTTCTTGATTACATAGTGCTATGATGACACCCTGCTGAAGTTTGAGGCACTTATTGATCATGTTTCATCGTATACCCTAGTTATGGTGTTGGATGTTTTCATTGGGATTCCCTCCCTCCTGGAAATTATGGTCGTTATCTTGATTTCTCCTTATGTAGTGGTGCAGTGCCCCTCCTTGATTCATCTTCTCTTTTTGTACATCAAAGGATTATATTGATCTAGCTTAGTCTACTTTATGATGATTTGATGGTATCGTGCTATGTACAACCCTATTTCATGATTGTATTGGATATGATGATGATTTATATGTGCTCATTATTCATGATGGATCATATTTCTTAAGGGATATTGATGACATTATGATTATGCTAACCCTACTCTATGATTATGATGACTGAGTTGATGCTACAATGTTTGTGATTGTCTTCTAGTGTCTTCATGATTAGAGACGATGTCATACCACTCATTGCAAGCACAATATGACGTTGTGATTCTCTATCACTTGCCTGATCATTTACGATGTATATATGTTGTATTGTGTTTAGTGGTAGATGCAGGATTGCAAGTACTAGACATCGACTCCACCTGGTCTCACAGGTCTGAGCGTGTCTTTATCTTAATGGCAAGTTGTTGGAGGTGGAATGTGTTTCCCTCTCATAGTTCAGGATTAAGTTGATATCCTTGTCAGTTTAGTGTCATGGCTTGAGTTGTCTTGTAGTTGTCATATGGTATGTTGTTCAACCCAATGATGGGTTGCCTTTTGAAGTTGTGATTATTTATTAATTAATAATTAATTGATTCATATAGTTAATTAAATATTAAATTAGATTAATGGATGGCATTAATATTTAGATATGTTTGTGTAATTTAATTATTGCGGGTTACAATTTATTAATGTTATTTTGTGGATCATAATATTCGGCATTTATCATTATGCATGAAAGATTATTTATTTATTTATTTATATTTATTTCATGAATTTGTATTTAATTGATGATTTTATATTACTGTTATTATTATTTATAGTCTAATGTTTAATTGAATATTTATTATTTGAGCTTTTGATTTATTGGATTATTATTTATTTATTTATTGTTTAATTACTGGATGAGTATTTATGCTTGTCCGTACAATTACTTATTTATTATCCATTTTGCTTATTTGTTTATTGTTTGTTTATTTATTTATTTATCTTTATTGTTTATTTATTTATTTATTTATTTATTTATTTATTTATTTATTTATTTATTTATTTATTTATTGTTGGGTTATTTATTATTTATCTTCTTCTTTTTTTGCTCAGTAATAATCGTGATTTTATTGCTATGAAGAAAAGAGGTATAGTATTCATAAAATCAAAAAACCTCCACCCATCTCATCAAAATTTGCCTACAAGACAGACTACCCATCCACCCTAACCTCCAAAAAAGTTCATCTACAGATATAATTGTTCAACAAAAAACCTAACACAAACCTTATACATCGACATCAAAATTAGGCAGATTTTACCGCACTGATCAACAGTAACAAAGTCCAGCATCAAAATACACATGCAACATCTTGAAAAATGGGAATTCAAAAGGAAGTTGCCTACAATTTCAACCTCTGCGAGAAGATCTTGCCTTGCCACCTGTGTCGGATCCAATCTTTGCACTTCACGGACGAAGTGTACACCTTCTTGCTTCTGCCTCCTCTGCCTTCGCTTGCTCAATAATCGCCTCCAACTCCTTTATCTGGATAAGTAGCTTTTGAGCATCCCACCCTTCCTAAGCCTCCAACCTACAGTGGTACTTGCATTGTCCTAGCACCCATCTCAGAAATGATACGATGACCTTCTTTATCTCTTCTCCTTCATGGTTAACACCTTTGCCAATATCGAAGCCCACACTTGGGACTACCCATTTGAGCAGTGAATCCAATTCCCCCAAGTAGTTGATAGGAACCAGAGCCTCCATCACACTTCTCACCATTTGTGTGCCTTCACCACTCTCCAAACCCCAAGCCATCACAAGAGAATACACATCCATTCTGGTCTTATAGCGGTGTTTAATTCCTTTGAAAGCACTACCAACAATCAAAAAGATATAGGGTACCAAATACTCATCCCAGAACCTAAAGAAAATCTTCACCCTTCGAGTGTTTAACTCCCCGTGAAACGGAAACAATTGTTTTTGTGTCTTGAGAGTAAAATTCACTTCCATCTCTGCCCATGTACAGAATTTGTCACCACCACTGCTCTGCAACTTCACCTCGGTGCTTAAAAAGCACAATAAAACCCTCCACAATCAAAGCCTGCTCTGTTTTTACATTGATTAAAAATGTGGAGAATGAGAATAAATCTCACCAACAATGACTCTTGCTCTCATAATGACTCTGATCTACATTAATGCAACGCCGCCAACCTTACCACCCATCAACCTCTTTAGTGCTCATCAATTACTCGGGAGACTCCAATCTGTAATCAGTTGGTGTCACTCCCTTAACAAGAAATTATTCATCAAGACTTAAATGTCGCATGTCTTCGAATCTTATTTCTCCTATTTCATTGAAATTTAAAGTCCACTTGATAAAACATCGGCTTCCTCGTTGCCCGTCCGCTTAACATGGCTAATTTTAAAGTCATCAAATTTATTCAACTCTTCCATAATATTGAGTATTGCATTTTGTAGGTGTCATGCCTCAATCGACCCTTTCATGATTGCATGTATGATTACTAACGAATCCCCTTTTGGGTGAAGCTTACTAACCCCTGCTTGCCTACAAAAAATAACTACCATCAAAGCCGCAGATACTTCTGCAACATTATTAGTCTCTGAATCAAGTCTCTTTGCCCCCAAAAACATCACCTCCCCTTTCCAATCCCTAACAATAAATCATGCACCTGACAGTCATGGATTACCCTTTGAAGCTTCATCAAAATTTGTTTTCATCCAACCCACTAAAGGCCTTTCCCAAACTACCTCCTGTTGCATAGAGGAACTGGATTGAACCCAGCCAAGCCCATTAACGAGCTATTTATCTAATTATTTATTGCTTTGATTATTTATTTATTATTTTTCTTGTTATTTTATTTATTGGTTATGTATTTTTTATTATTTATGTACCTACCCCTTTGTTATGATTGGGCCTCTTGGGAGTTGTGATTGTGATGATATTACTATTTAATTGTTTATTGATTTTATTTGTGGTTTTATATTTAATTGGAGCATTTATTTATATTGCATTTGATTTATTTTATTGGGCTTTGATTTATTATTATTGTTATTGGTTATTATATTACTATATTCTCTTGTTACTAATTGAGTAATTAAATATTATGTTTATACCTACCCTATTATTTTATTGGTTGAGAATTGGGGGTAAGTAAATAATATTATTTTATATTCTTACCTCGATTTTTGGAAGGGGGGTTGGTATAGAATATAGTTTAATGGAATATTTTGATTGGTTGGGATTCTTCTATAGTTTTTGAATGAGATCTTATTTATTGGCTTTTTGAGCATTTGTGGGGGTGAGCTTCTGGATATCTTTCTGCAACTTTTGGATTTTCAAATTGCTTGAAGTTGGAATTGCTTGGTTGGATTGGATTTTGGAAAGCTTGTTGGTTTGGATTTTTGCTCTTCTATGATTGCATTATCATCACTCTACTTCCAGGTTGGAGATCTTTTCCATTCTTGCATTTTGATTTTCGAAAAGAGTTGTTTTCTTTGTGTCTGCTAAAAGATTGTTTGGGGAGATTTGGGAATGGATGATTATTCTATTATCAATAATTGGGAAGAATGTTCAAGGGAAAATTTTATATTTATGTTTTTATGAATCTGTATATGTGCATTGTTGAAAAGGGGCATTTGTGTTTGTTGTATTAATTTGAAGTTTCCTGTGAATTCATTGTTGTAATGAATTATTTGTTTGAGGCTTTATTTGTCATTGCATACCTTGTATTAGGACCTTCTTATTTGTCGTTTTGGTTAAGTTAAATAAAGAAGGGCTAAGTCTATGTCTAAGTTCGTGCAATGTGATGCCCTAGATTGTTATCAAATTGTTCGAGTTTGACCTTAGTAAAGATTTTTTTTGATTCTTCGGACTTTCTGGGCTGATTTTATGTCTTTGTGTAGTTGGTGTTCCAATCTGGGCAAGTTGAGTCATTTTGGGTTTCGTTTCTGAGTTTTTTGCATCCTGTTACAAAAGCACTAAAACAATGAATAAAAGTGCCATAGTATGCAACAAAAGTGTCATTGTATGAACAATAGCGCCAAACTGCTAAGCTTATGTCTTTTGGAAGTTTTCACTCTCCAAAGTTGGTTTTTCTGATATGTTTTGACTCCAGAGGCATTTTGTGATTGTCTTGAGTTTTCTCTGAGATATTTATGATTCAGTATCACTCATTTTATTGTTGATTTGTTCTCTGGTGAGATGGTTCATTCCTTGTCGTTGAGGATTATGCTTATGTGTTATATAGCTCTAGCAAGAGAAATAATGTCTTGTTGTTGAGGAATGGTTATGAGAACTCCAGTGGGATGATTATGCCTTCTTGTTGAGGATTGATATTTCTTTTGAATCACATTTGACCTCATGTATTTTTCCTTAGTTCATTGTTGTATTGTTTTGGTGAAGGCTTTTGCTTGCTTATGGGCGTATGATTCATATTCAGTTTGTTCAGTGATGTTGTGATTGTGTTTATGTCTTTGGAGAGCCTTCATGATGATGTTGTGATGTTATTTTGGTTTATGTTCACCCTAAGGTGTTGGTCCATGATTAGGGGGAGTGG
Source organism: Cryptomeria japonica (assembly GCF_030272615.1). Lineage (NCBI taxonomy): Eukaryota > Viridiplantae > Streptophyta > Pinopsida > Cupressales > Cupressaceae > Cryptomeria > Cryptomeria japonica. Next base: position 486,946,965 of record NC_081409.1, read on the forward strand.
GCTCTTGCATGTGTAGGACCAGGGTCATGAGCAATAGACCGCTAGTAGAGAGGTCTAGACCAGTTGGAAGCACATGAAGAGTTTTCTATTCTAATTTCAAGTGATAACAATAATAATAATTGAATTAATGGGTTGGGGTAAATAGGAATTCACATAATCAAGATAACGAAATCAAGGATTATGATTTTGTGCCCCCATGATTCCCAGGGAGGTGGTTTTGGGATCTAGTATTGGGAAGACTGTTGAAGCGGTATACCGTTCTCCCTTGTTTGGCTCTAAGGTTGAGGCAGATTCCACATGAGGCTAGCATGTGATGACACTCTTCCCTACATGTGTCCATTATCCTTATGCCTTGATTGTTGATTATGCCTCTAGGAGTTTATTGATTTACGATTGGCCTTGTGATGTGATTTGATTCATTGTGATGGTTGTTGTCTTTTGTGGATGTCTTTTTTAGCCCCTTGCTTGTTAGGTTTCAGCCTAGGTCTTGAGTGTGAGTTGGAACCCCGTGTCATCTCCTAGCACAAGGAGTGGACCCTTTATGGTTCCACATGGTCGGGTGGTTTGATGCCTTCTTCCATTGGGATGTTCTTGTTGGATACTCTTGTGTGTGGATGTGGATTCTTATCTTTTCAGCTTATGGATGGATATTGTAGTAGATGGATGCACATGATTTGTATAACATGTGTTGTGGATTTCATAAGTAAATTGTATATGCAGATGAGAGCTATGCCCCTATGAAATATATGTTATCATTATTTTGCTATTAGATTGGAAACATGTGTGTCTTATGAGATTGAAACGAAAAATATGCTTTAGACTTGTATGGAATCTTCCATTGTAAAAGAGAAAAGTTTACACTTTAGAATTGAAGATTGGATAAGTATGGATAACTGATGCTTAGAGATTATGTAATTAGTAATTCATGATCATACGTAATAGGACTTGTGGAAGGCTGAGATCATGATGAGTTGTAATAGTTTATGGTTGATGCAAGTGGATATTCATTATGTATGTAACTCTAGATTGGAAAAAAATTGAATGATTTAGTAATGTGATCGGATTATCTTGTGTGTGCCTATGAATAGAAGTGGAAAAGCTAAATGATTTGTGTATGTATATAAGTGAAAATTCTAATCGAAAAGATGTTATTCCTTAATGTTGGTTATCTTAGGAATATGATTATGAATGAGTAGCTTGTAGGTTGTGTGGTTACTCCTAAAGGAAATGAACTAGATTGCATTAGTTGATGTTTAGTTGGAAAAAGGTGATATTGTTATGATAGATGGTTTGCAAAAAAAGAAAATAGGAACATTTGATTTGGTATTTTAAAATGATCTTAGAAAATTTATGGGGTTATGAAGATATGTATTTAATAGCTCATAATTTTCATGATGAGAAGAAAATAATCGAGTAGATCTTAAATGAAATGGATGTTAATGGTTTCATGATATGGATGTGTTTATGCGTTGTTGTTAGTAAGAAGTGACGCTTAAGTACCCTAGGTGAAAGAGTGAATAGATATATGTATGTCTTGAGATGATCATGGTTATGATGTCAATTTCGCTTGTGTTATATGTTGTTATGGTATGGTTATGTTCCTGGCGTTCTATGCATTTATGTGAAGCTAATATATAGTTTTGAAGTACTGATAGTTACTATGTTGTAATAATTGATGTTTTTAAAATTAAAAAAAATCTCTATTTGTTAGTTACATTAGTTATTTTCTCTAGGGTATTTTGGCAAGCATTACAAGTGGAGCCTTTGTAGATGATTCCTTCGGTCTTCGATGAGGATTTTGATGATTCTGAGATTAATGATTCAGTTGTGCTTGCTCCTCCTATGGAAGGCACAAGTGATTGGTTTCTGAGGTTGTGATAATTTGCATGCTCGAGGCCATTTTGGCCTCCTTGTACATACCTCAATTTTGCTTGATTTGGGGTTTTTGTAATTTCATCTTCTATCAAGTTGTTTACAATCTAGGGGTGGTGGATTGTCTTTTGCTATCTTTGGGACTTTTCACTTTTGGTTGGGACTCTTTCTCTTCATGGCTTTTTCTCAGGAAGCATTTTGGGGTGGTCTTGCGCATTGTACTGGGTTTTATATCAATTGGTTGGGTTGTTGACAATGTGTTGTTTTGATGTAATCATGTAACTAAGCTACAACCAGAGGTTTTCTTCTTGGTTCTTTCTTGCCAATATGCTCTCTTGAACCAAGTCTCATGTAAACTTTTATTTAATTAATTAATAAAATATTCAATGGCCTAGCCACTTTTATCCCCACACAAAAAAAAAAAAGATATAAATTTCAAATATATTTTTCATTAATATCTTTCTATGATTTATGCTTTAAATATGCTTATTTGCTTGGTATATCTATAACATCTTGATTGAGATTTGTTTGATTGTTTTAACTTCTAATTATTATTTTTTTAATTATTATATTAATTTTCAAATATAAGTTTTTACCAAACATAAATATCTTTGTTATAAAAATTAAAAAATTTAAAATGTGTACACCTTTGAATGAAGATAATAAAAATTACATGTGTTTAAAGGTGATAAAGTAATCCAATATATAAATAAACAAGTTCACATTATTTCTAAACATAAAAGTATTTTTCCTTTCCTTGCACTTATTGAAAGGAAAAAAAAAAAAAATTGGAGTATTTTTCGTTGTTTTTTCAAAGGAAATTATTAGTCACATATTTCCTAATAAAGAAGAAGATAGGAAATTAAAAACTAGGCAAAATAAAATTATACATTCATACTCAATAAAAAAGATGAGCTAAATGAAAAAAAGAAAGTTAAAAAAATTGAAAAAAAAAGAATGTATATTTAAAAAAAATCACCTTTAATTTAAATATCAAAATAGATTAATTACAATAGAAATTTAAAATAGTTAATTTCATCAAAGTCCTTACATGGTTTATGCTTTGATGTAACATAAGAGTGAATAGCCCTTCAATTTCTTCAACCCATACTTCAATTTCTTTGTTCTGGATCAATTTAGCATCAAGTACACTAGCCAAAAATCACCCAACACCATATAAGTTTACCATTAGAAAAGAAAGGGTGACTTGCCATTGTAACATCCTACTACTACTTCGCAAAAAAATGGAAATGTCATCCAAAAATAAAATTAGAACTTGGCCAAATTAAAAGGAAGTTTCTTATTCACTAGAATGGAGGCTCAATTACCCCAACTTCCTTCCATGTTCACCTTCAACCTAAATTATCCTTTTCCATTTTCTCAACCTAAATACCCCTTCTTGAAGATTTTAACCTCTTTGACCTCAACATTCCAATCTATGTATGATATTAGGGTTTATAACAACCTTCCCCAAATACAATAGAATTTGATGTTGCTGATGGAAGAGTCCATTGCCCTCCCTAGTATGAGAATCAGCTCTAATATATTTAAAATACTTCATCATCTTCCCTACTAATTTAAACAAGGGAAGAGATGTCATGCCATGGTTTGTGAATCATATTTGAAACTAGGGACTTTTCTTAAAACAAAGAATACTCACAATTTCAATCTAACCCTTAAACCTCATACAAGAATTCCCAAAAACAAAAAAAATGATACCAAATTTTACACCATATAATACTTCAAGAAAAATGGCAATGCTATTACAATCTCACTTAAATTCTCCAACAATTGCTTATTTTCCCACTCAACCCGCTCTTCACTTGTAATTACTCACTCTAGACATGAGAATTATGATAACAACAATCATAAAATTGATAAGAAAGTAGGCCCTAACTAATGCCGAAGTGAGGAAGAAAAACATTTTTCTGTGTACCCCATTAAGATTTGAAACTACAAAAATTAAGACAAACCAAGTTAAAACTCTTTAATTTGGCAGTCAGTCAACTCAAAAGAACTAACTATATATACATCTGGATAATCAAATATATGGACGCACTTTTAATCTCTATATGTGTTGAAATGTCATCATCGTTATTGTGTGGCATGATCTCGTAAACTATATATAAACAATGAGAACATATACCACTAGAATCCATGAAAGAAACTTGCTAAGATCTTTGCATATTAACCACTAGGTTAGGTTCAATCTCCATGACAAAATGCAATTACAAATGCATCTGGCAACCCACATTAACTACCTTTTCTCCTCGGATATTATAAGTATTCCCAACCTTCAATCTTCTATACCATGAACATGCACTCGTAACAATATAGGTGAGTGAATACTCAAATCCAAATAAATGCACTTCTCATAAGACTGTCATATACAATTAGTAAAATAAAAAGAAACAAAAGCCAAAAGCTTCAAATAAAAGAATGATCCAAGCACTAAAGTCTCAATTCAGATTGACTGAAACTAAATATTTGATTTCACATAATGAAAAGTGATCAATCTCAGACATCGCATGTAACAAAAACCACCTCAAAATCTTACATGACTAGATTAAAAGTCACACAAATACCAATAAATATGTAGCTACCACTAATCACAAAAACATGCACTTGTAACAGTAATGGTGAGTGAATACTCAAACCCAAATAAATGCGCTTCTCAAAAGACTGCCATATACATTTAGTAAAGTAAATTAAAAACAAAAGCCTAAAGCTTCAAATAAAAGAATGAACCAAGTACTCGATTGTCGATTTGGATTGATTGTGTTATGACCTGCAAAATTTTGTATATTTCATTCAAATATTGCTTGTTTAAGAAACCCTTAACCCTAGTTGCAGTCTTATTATTTGTCAAAACCCTTCCATTATTTCATTTCTTCTCATATTTACATTCAAAAATCCCATTTGAACGTTACTTTATTACCATTCCCCACAATATCACAGGAATCATGGATCAGTTTTAAAGGTATAATGCAGGACAGCGGTGGACTAAGTTCACCATACAACCTTTACTGCAGTCCCACATAGCTCAAGCTTTAAATTGAGGAAGTCATTGTGAGATGGTGGTAAGCCCGCAAGCCTACAAGGGTGGCACAATTGCATAAAAGAAGTGTTGCAGGATTGCAGTAAGTTACCGCAACCCCGCATGGTCTCTATCCTAAGCAGTAAAAGATGTGGCGAGGAAGTGGTAAGCCTATAGACCCGAGGAGGTTACAAGACAAACTTGCGGGATGGCGGTAAGAAGATAGTGCTCGATCTAAGAAGCCTTGCAGGGCCGCAAGGAGGAAGGAGCTAGTTAGAAGGATGATTGCGGTAAGGCGGTGTATGCATTTATAGTTACTGTAGTCCCACATGGAAGAAGTTAATTAAAACAATGCTCACAGTAAAGCAGTATGAGTGTTTCCATGTACCACTGGCTCGCTAGGATTGAGGAGACAGTCTATGACTACGTTGCAAGTTAGTGGCAATTCCAAAGTGTGAGCAGGATTAGTAATTGCATGGGGATGACAATAAATTTTGACCATTCGTTATGATGAAAACCTATGGTAAAGATTTAAACTCAAGAAAGTCGACCACCTTGGCACAAGCAGATGTTAATGGTGAGGTGATGGGTTGCAGCACTGAATAAAATTTGATTTTAATTTCATTCTAATCACTCTGCACCCAACAAAAAAAAGGAAATGGAGCTCTGCGCAGTTCAAAGGAGAAGTTCAATCCCAGGCTGAGGTCTTAAAACAAGTAACTTGCCTTTGTGTATTGAAAAGATTTGTTTGCAATTGTCAAATTCAACTAGTTTGTGGACTAAAATTGAGTTGAAGCTGGTCTTGAAAACAAGGAATTTTCACAATGCCTTGCAAGACTGAATCTACGAAACAAAAGGGGGATCATCGACCCCTAAAGAGAAGAAGAGGCCTTTGCAACAATCTTTATTGGATGTTTTGTTAAGATTTTGATGATAGGACCTCAAAGAATATTTTTAGGGATGAGGCCCGAGGGTGTAGTGATACTACAATTCCCATGCGTGGTTGGGATTTTGTTTTGGTACTTTTATGACAAGAGGAATAGTAAGGTTCCTATTTCAAACCCTTGGATCTAGCTAAGTTGATAGTGCCCAATGCTTTTGTTCATGTTGAACTTATTAGGGTACCGGCACAACACTACCATCTGGTCACAAGGACAATAAGAATGCCTAGTGGGTTCCCTATGGTAGTAGTGACTAAATCTGCCATCATTGAGTGTTTCATGCTAAACAAACAAGCTCTCACTAAAATTGACCTAGAGAAGTTTGAGCAGGATTACAAAAGGTTAAGAAACACCTATCGGAGTGATGAGCTTCCAATGTATAGAAGGGGCATGAATAATAGAACAATGACGATTGTAGACAGTGAGCCGTTTGCAGTAGATGATTTCCAAGTGCTATTCAAAAGTACCTATTTTGCCATATGTAAAGTGCTTAGAGTGGATGCAACAGATAAGATGCCTATTGGCCTGACGATGATAACCGTGAGAATACAGAATTCAGAGTTGAATGTAGAATATGACTTTGCTTTAGAAATTGAGAAGAGGATACATGAACAATTGGTCAAGTTGAAGGAGGTTAAAAGTCCATTTGACTTCAAAAACTACTCCTTGTATCATTTGATTTTACATCAAAATAGAAACAAATGGAGTCAAATGTTGAATTTGGAAATGATTGATAATCAAGGAAACAGACTACCAGTTCAATGCTTCTCAATTACAATTATGGCCACCTTAAATCATATTTCACGAAGGTTACCCCAACAAATAATGGAAGTGTTGAGGCCTTTGGTCCTTAAACTAGGAGAGGGACACACACATAACTTTGGTGATTGGTTTTTCATGGCTAATTACACACTGATCAGAGTTTATGGGTGTCCCCAAGGCCCCCACCCTCTGCCTAAATTTGCCTCTGCAAGGGTAGCTTTTCTGGAATTTATGTGGCAAACGATGTGTATGGAGAATGACGTTATGGAACAGCAGAAGAATTGCACCTTTTTGCCACATGTGATTGTATGTGCAAGATTCTATATTGGCTCTGATGCTTTACAAGAACTGCAGAATTATTTATAAGGAATGTATGCTTTGAAGTTAGGAGTAAAGAGGGTCTTTGACCCTGAAGACCACATGAATTTTGTGAGACAAAAAATTCTAACTAAAGTGACAATTCCCCATGAGGTATATTATGATGAAGATGTTATAAGGAATTGTGTCACGGCACCTGAAGTGCTCCAAAGAAAGAGAAAATGGAATATTTTGATGAAACTTGAAGAGGAGAAGAAGAAGAAAGACCGGAGTTTTTTAGGGTTCTTTGTAGAAGAGAGTAATCCTCTTAAGAGGATTGATTTGATACTTGATAATTTTGAAAGATTATATGGCAAGTTAGTAGCTGAGATTGAGGGGCAACCATCTAAACCTACAAAGCTCTCAATCAAAAGACCAAAAGGAGTTGTTATTGCTGAGAACCCTCCAGATGTAGTCTCTGTCCAGCAAACCTCACCAAGCTCACCAACTAGTGTCCAAAAGACGGAAGATTGATGATCCTAATCCTCTTATGCCATATGAGATGGTTGAAGTAGGGGACACAAAAGTGGTAGCCAGTACATTGAGGCATGTTAGGGATGACATAGAAGTTAATCAACCATAAAAATCACCACCTAGGGTTGAAACCGAGGCTCATAAGCCCAAATCTAGAAGGGGTATGCAAACACAAGGAGAGCAGGAGCCACATGAAGATGAGAGGATTGCAGCTTCCTTGAGGTTTATTGAAGATAATCAATTTATAAAAACCCTGCGTTTAAGGACTTTTGGATCAAGATGAAAATGGAAGAGTTTGACAACAGAGTGCAAGTGAATAAAATGGGACCAGATGAATCCCAACATGATGAGATTGTCACTAAAAATTCCAAAGAAATCAGAATTAATGAAATTGATATAACACCAGATGAGGCCAAAAGAATGGTGTTGAAAAGTGACATGTTAATTATTCCTAGCAAAGAAGTGCAAAAAATATTTTTGCTTCACAAGTAAGAAAACAAGATGACCCTATGATGATTGCAGAATTTGATTAAAAACAGGGAATGAGTGGTACAAGATACAATCCAAAGATTGTAACTTTTGCTTGGTAGTTGAGACATAAAAATGTAGAAAAGCCAAGATTAGTGGACGTTGTTCAAGAGATCAAGGGCACAGCCATGGTCAAAACACTTAAGGATATTTTAGCATTAGAAGCAGCCACCTTGACAATGCACTCTACTATGTTCACCAAAGCTACTGTTAAGAATATGGAACTTAAATTGGTTGAGTATGAGAAGACTCAGATAGATATGAATGAAGAAATAAATAGGTTGTTTCTAGAGAATGTGAAGTTAAAACAACAACTGGAAGGAGCAACCCCATCACATGGCAAAGAAATTATTGAGTATCAATCTTCCAAGAGCAAAAGGTCTAATGTTGATGCAACATATGTGGAGCAATTTGATACATTGAAACAGAAATGGGAAAAGGAGATTAAAGAACTAAGAGGGATCAATTAAGCCACTCAGAAAGGGGTCAGGAACCAAATCTCAATCTTTCCTGTGCTTGAAAAGATCTTGACCCATGAGATTAAATTTGTTATAGATAAAACTGAAGATGTACATAAGTGTAGCACTGACTTGTTAAAAGCATTAGAGCAATTGAAGGCACATGCACCCATCTTAGACCCTTGTTCAAGAAATGGCAGTCCATTTAGCACACTTTGGTCACCTTGTGCAAGGTTTTACAGAGAAGTGATGATGCTCCAACAACCTTGAAGCCCACTGAAAAAATGGTGAAAATGGTAGTTAAGGAGAACCAGTAAATAGCTGAGGAAGAACAAAAAGTTAAGGCAAAGATTAGATCTTTCCATACATTTAAACAATGGTCCATTCCAAAAATACTTAAAGAGGATACTCAGTTCGAGGACCTGGATGAATGGAAAGAAGAATTTACTCACATAGTCCCCAATGTGATCAATCATCTGCAGAATGATTAGGAAATAGATGTTTCAAGTTTTAATGTCGCTGTGGACAGAATAATTGCATTGGACTCGAGCTATTCAAGATTTATCACAGAAGTCAGAGGAATACTAGACAAATGATGGAAAGATCATTTGGCAAATGTGCCACAGATTCAATAGTATAAATGGCCAAATGATTATATAGTGTATCAATGGGAACATTAGTATTTAACTCCCTCTAAAGATTAGTCCTGCTGCAGAACATTTGGATCTTGGTTCCTCACACTTTGCTTTCATTCTCAAGTTTATAATGTTTCAGCACAAGATTCACAGGATGGTTCACTATGAACATAGTACGGTGTACCCCACATAATGGTAGAACCTTGCCAAACACATTAGTTGCGGGTGTCTACCTCCAGAGTGAAGATAGTGGGTGTTTGTTTCTATATTCACCAATTTCTTCTTATTTCCAAACTTGTTTATTTGCTCGTTTAATGCTATCTAATGGCATTACACTATGTAACAAAGAGACTTAATAATATGTTAATTAAGTGAATAGTCATGACTACACATATTCGATGGGAATGTTTTCAAACGATTTTTTGAATTCTAACAATCTGAAGCTTGTTGCTTCGTTCATTTTCTATAAGAAGGAAACCAAGACAGAAAGAAGAAAGGAGGGAGTAGATAATTTTTGGTACAAAATATATATACATTGTAAAACCTTTTTCAAAGAGGCAATGGAAATGATGCAATAATTTGGTATCAAATCTCTGATTTCAGTTGTTTTGTTGTGATAAAAGAATAATATTATCTGGTTGTCTCTCATTTGCTTCTTTCCTGTTATATATATTAGCGTATCAAGGTATGTCTGATTTGTCGAGGCAAATTTCTATCTCTATGCAGCTTATTTAATTGGTTTCTTCAAGCAAGAATTAAATTCATTTGAATAAGATCACAATAACCTAGAGGATTCATTTTGGATTAAAAAGAACCTGATAATTGAGTTGCTTGCACGTTTATGCAAGACATAAACACTAGAGTGCCAGAATAACAACCAGTAGAGAAGATACAAATCTATATATAAGTTTGACTCCGTTGCCCTATGGAGAAGGCACCAGTCACTTTTGCTCCCAATATGAAAACATTATTTTCACATATATATATATATATATATTTCAGAATTTTATTTAGGGTTTAGTTTAGATTAGTTTTCTATTTTTCACCTTCATGCTAGTGTAAAAATAGATAATAACGGGCAATTGAATTAAAGTTGTGATTAAAGAAACTCTTCATTTGCATGAGATTTTTGTCTGCATTTTTGTCTGCATAAAGTCACTACATAATTTGGAAGGGAAGTCATTGGAAGTGAGATTGGTTTACCCACCAAGGTATTGCAGAGCCTAAAGAGCAGGGAATTAAACCATCTTGGTTAGTTTTGTTCATTGGCCAAATCTTTAGTTAAACCTGATCATAAAACTTGGCATATTTTAAGGGTTTTACAATCTGTTGATTTGGGAACCAACAGACTAAAACTAAATATTTAATTTTACATAACGAAAAGCAGTCAATGTCACAAACATCTCATACAACAAATCAAGTTTTAATAACAGTTATCGATTTGTTTTAGTAACGGTTATCACACTTTTGCAATTTGTACTGACCCATAGCCTCTAAAAGCTAGACTAAGCTCACATGACTAGATCAGAAGTCACAAATACCAAAAGATATGCAGATAACGGTAATCACAAAAACTTCACTCTATACTGTCTATTCCAAATATTTAAGAAGTATCGAGCAAGGATCTTTTACAAGGTAAATCTGGGTCTGGGTCCAATGAAAATATAAAGAAATCTTGTTACAATGCTTTCAACTTTACAATTCAAACGGGATAAAAAGTAATTCTGTTGAATATTACGGAAATAACAACGTAAAAGCTGTTTATGCATGTAGCCTACAGAGACCAGCTTCACTTGATCTATCAAACTGACTATGACGAATAGGCATCGTGATGGTAGAACATGAAATAATTTCAAACAAAAAAGATCATGAAACAAGAATTTCCCTAGTAATGCCACATCCCGAGAAATTATGCTACAAACCTACACTCTTAAAATAAATGAACAGAATAAAGTTTCTACTTCAAAACTACAGCTGCATATAAAATTGTCACGCTTATACTACAACCCAATTAGAAAAAATCCTCCCGTTGAATAGCTGAATTTTAGAAGTTCTATATTTCAGTATGATTCATGTACAGATGAATTCAAAGTTAAGAAGATTAAAATTATGTAATTTCTTGCTTTAACCAAACATAAGCAATTCAAAGTGCAAGAACCACAATTAGAACTACTAGTTCAGAATATGAACATAATGCCATAATATGGTGTAACTGATCGGGATCTAAACATATAAAATGGGCTCAAATATAAAACTTGTGCAACAGATACTTCAAAATTTCTGTTAATTGAGTTAACATCATTACAGGATCAGATAATTATAAGGAATTTCAATAGAGTTCAGAGAAAAGAAAATTAACAGATTTTGAAAAAAGTGATTCCACAGATCCTAGTCATTACCTGTCCACAGAAGTTTGAGTAGAGGGATAGAGAGGTTATAAAATTGTTTACCTTAGAAAGGGATTCAAATCCATTTGGGATAAGTTCTACTTTTATTGGATTAGTTATAAGAGAAGTGATTTATGCCCCATCATCTGATGCAGGATCCTTGCAACTCCTCAAAATTTTGTTCATGAGAAACACTATGAGAGAATTGATGTAGAAAGGGGAGAACGCAAAAGAATAAATTGGGTTTCATTATATAGCCAAAGGTGTGGTCAAACGATGAAGCAAGGCTTGTTAGTAAGAAAATTGGATTTATGTATAAAATAACAGGACTAAAACAATTTGGAAACATTTAACAGAGCAGATAAGCAAAAATACACAAAGAATAAATAAGGAATGTGAAACAAGATATTCTAGAGGGTGCTGAATGTACCAAGCCTAGAACCAAAATCTGAATAAATACGAGGAGCTGAGAAGAACTAATTATTATGAGAATAATTTGAAATTTTGAAAAAAGTGAAGTCTGCGACTCCTGGCATAACAATTGGGCTGGAAAAAAATAGGTACATAAGAAAATCAAGTCCAAACGCTTACTCATCTCTTCTGGAAAGTCTCAACCAAATACAGAATCTCTTAGTAGTCAATTTTCACGAGATCACAAAAACATTAACACTTACAGAGACAGACAATTGGAACACTTCAAGGGATCTTCTCCATAATAACGAGTCTTCATGTACAGCCAAACATATTTTAGCCTTCTCACTCTTTTTACATTCTTGATGGAGGTAGAATCCTTGAACAATGAAAGTGCTAGCTATTGAATTTCTTCTCTCTAGACTTCTCTTCCTTGGATGACTTTTTTAAGCTTTGATGGATAGAAAGAGGGTTAACAAACTCTGGCAAATAAGATTGACAGGATCAGAAAACTCCTGCAAGAACCTTTTGATGAAGAGCTACATAACAAAACTGATAATCTTGATAATCTTAGGCTTTTGGCTAAGATTACAAATGCTAGAGTGGCCAAAGGGGCACAAATCAACCTTGCACATATTGATTGAAGCTTAGTGATAGGTGATATAGATTTGATTGTCAATCCCATGGACACTGCACTAAATTGCAAAAATTTCATGTGCTATAAATGAAATGAATTGAAGCAAAGGAAAATAAGTTATAACCAAAGATTATACTGCAATGCAGAAGGAATTTTTTATTGAAAGTGAGTTATTTACAAAAAGGTGAAGCTGGAAAATAAACAAAGATGATAATGCAATGTATGGAGCGCTTCATTGAAAATGAGTTATATACATAAGGGTAGAAATCTCTGACAAGTATGAAGATAACACACACCATTTCTAAGATATTTGTGATTGAGACTGACTTGATAGTGCTGTGTTACCCTATGCCAGACATGGCATTGCTTGTACTTGGTACTGCTATTGCAAAATGGCATGTAACCATGAACTTCTCATCCATTCGATGATTTCTGCTTTCTCTTATTCTTATATGCATGAGGATGATATTTCACCAGGGTCAAGTCATAGCAAAATCAATTGTTTAGTAATTGTAACCTTAGATATACCTATATGCAATTGCCTCCAGGGCTCTGTTGTAGTTGTATTTAATGTGTGGCATGCTCTTGTCCTATATGCATGGATGTTTTAAATGGAACATCCTGAGGAGTTGAAAAATCATACAGTTGATTAAATCCATCCATTTTGATCTGCAGATGGAAGAAAGTTGAATTGGCAGGCTTGGTATCCATCATGGATCAAGGAGTGGACCAAAACATATTCAACGCCTAGGTTTGTGGTTGGTGAGTACCCTAGAGGAGCTACAGGCCAAATTCTCTTTAGCAGCTAGTTCCCTTCAGCAAGTGCGGGTCTCAGCGATTACAACTCAAATAAAATCATAGATTGCATAATGGAATCAGACAATCTGTTAGATAAATTCTCAGCTTATGAAGTGGTGGAATGAATACTAAATTTAAAATAAGAAAGATAAATGTTGATTGTCTTTCTGACTTGACTTTTCTACTTTTTAATCAATCCAAATAGGGCAGCAATTAAGTTCATCAAACTTAGTGAATTTTTCTAACTTAGCTCTCTTATTCTTTTTATGCATGAGAACGGTCCTCCACCAGGGTCTTTAAACATATGACATGCTCATGTTCTTGTCACATATGCATGGATGGTATAAAATTTTGAGGGGTTGTACAACAAAGCAGTTGACTACCTTTATCTATCCGTTTGTCTGCAGATGGAAGGTAGTAGACGTGGTAAGCTTGATATCCATCATGGATAAAAGAGTGGACCATCACCAAATGATACTCAAAAGCATGTTTTCCATGTCTAACTCAACAGTTTGTGGTCAGTAATTACTCTCAAAGGGGCACGTGCCAAATTCTGTTTAGATGGTTCCTTTCAGTGGCACAGGTCTCAGTGATTATGACAGCTCAAATGTCACTGATTGCATCACAGAATCAAAGGATCTGTTTGGTATTTGCTACATTTAAAGCGGTGGGATTAATGCTAAATTAGAAAGATAAATGTTGATTATATTCTGACTTAACTTTTCTACTTAATCCATCCAAAGAGGGCAGCAAATAAGTTCATCGACTTGGTGAAGTCTCTTTTGTCAGGATAAAATAGTTTTTCAAGAACCCTATAATAGGATATGGCATGGATATTAGTTAAAACTATACATAAAAGAATAATTTTTAGGTAAAGCCAATACTGAAAAGTTGATTTACAAATATGATATCAAAAGAAAAGAAAGATGGTTGTAGAACATGTGTCAGCAAGAGGTAATACGGCCAACTAAACTGTTACAAAGGCCAGCCTTGCTCATCAATGTTTTTGATTAAGGTAAGCAGGGATTTTGAAAGGGCCCAGACCCTTGTACAAAAGAAAAAGATAGGCTTTAAACACTACAGTACAGCAAAGAACCCAAGAGAAACAACAATGCACAATAAACCAGACACTACATATCCTTACAACCTACAAACCTAAAGTCAGGGTGGTTTGAAGCCAAATTGTTCCAACGGTTTTTGCTTAGCCCTAGTACAAGGATCCAATTGCCCTAAAGTTCTTTTTTTGGAACAAGAGAAATTCATAACACCACCGACAGAACCTTTATCCAACCCTCAAACCATTAAAGAGAAATCCATCACTATACAATCAATAGGAGCTTTTCCATATATTTATCCGTTTGCATATCCTCAAAATAAGTGATACATCCCTCAGCGGCAGCAGGCTTATGTTCCTTTTTCCTCCAAACGAAATGGTGTTTCTTGATGCTTGTGCAACTAGCATTAGCATGGCCAACTTTACAACTACACTGACAAATAACTGAAGTGCCTTTGAATTCAATCTGCTGCACTAAAACTCCAAATTTGTAAAATAAAGTAATTTGAGGTAGGGAGCACCTTGTTTTTTTTACAATCACACAAACTCTAGCAAACAATGAATGCTTATTGAATTTAGTGACCTTATCAACAGTAAAGTATTGGCAATAAGCATGAAACCTCTTCATCCCACAATTCCAACGGCAGCCATAACAATCTAACTCAAACAGGTAACTTGATGGAGTCATCACTCAAAGGGTTAATAAGCCCAAGGGACCAATTTTTAGACAAAGGCTGTTTATCCCCATAAACCAAAGACCTTCCTGAAGAGCTCTAGAGCAATCTTCAATAAAGGAAACGGAAAATAAGAACAAATTATTCAGCATAGTGACAACCACTACTTGGCCTCTTACTTTCCAAAACCCAAAGCCACCATCTTCAAACAGCATCAATGTTGGAACAATTACAGCAGAATCTCCCAACCAACGAGTTTCAAAAACTAGGCAATCGATTCATCCATAAGAGAACCAAGGAAAGAAAATATCTTCCCTTCCTTCATGGCTTGAGCAAGAGAACAGCATTAGACCCATTCCCTTGCACACTTTCCTCAGCAGTAGCCCTTGAGCATCCATCCATGCTATCAGTCAACGGTTGCAACATGTGCATGCTAGTCTGTGAGCGAGGACCGAAAACAACCTCAGAAGTGTAAAACTCTGACAAACAATAATCCTCTAGAACACTCAGAGCCCGAACAGGAGCAGCAACAAGGGACGAAGTCTCCACACCAGGCATAGTAGGAAATCAAATTTGAAAGGATACTAATAGTAGATAAATGGCTAGTTCTTTATCAAAGATTTATTTTGAAAGAGAACCACTTCTTTTAACTGATATGTATATGAATAGAAGAAAAAAGTTTATTTGACAAGTAATTGCCATTTTCTTTGTGGAAGGTGTGTTCATCCAACAACCTAAGTTCAAAAGATGACCAATTGTATGACATATCTATATATTACTTGTAAAGAAAATGATATCCCAATTGTATGACATGTCTCATTAAACATCCTGCTATGAATAGGACGAAGATGGCTGCCAAATCAACCAATGAAGGACTTGATAATTCCAATCTTCACAGCACAAAAACAAAGTAACACTCTCCTTTATCCAAAGTAACTTAGGAATGTGGGGCCACATCCATGTCATCTTTCACCATTAAGATTACATTGCAATACTAATACAAATTGAAAATTAATTTTTTCAGATTATTTTATATTAATAATTAAGATAAATAAATTTTACATCAAACTAATAATACTAAATTATATTGTACTAAATATAGAATATTAGTATAAATATAAATTATATTAAAATAAAAATTCAAAAGTCTTAATTAAAAAAATCATAATATATATATATATAATTCAATTTTGGTGAATAACAGTCCTATGGGTTTTTTGCCTTCTTCAAATCCTTCTGCTAAGGTGACCCCATTTCCCAATCCTTGTTTAAAATCATGGCTGAGGCTAAGGGTCGTTCTACCCAATGGCTTGCTCATATCAGCAATTTGTTGATGATACTCTTTTGTTTGGGATCTCAAGCAAAGATGAGACAAGAATAATGAAGAAGCTAAGGCTCTGGGTCATTCTACTCAAGTGGCTTGCTCACATCAGCAACTTGCTGATGATAAACTTTAGTTTAGGATCTCAAGCAAAGATGACGCAAGAACAATAAAGAAAATTCTAGAAGAATATGCCCAAGCTTCTAGTCAAGAGGTGAATAAAGGTAATCTGAAATGTTTTTCTTTTTCCCAAATAATCACAAGCAGTGAGCAATTGTAGATATTTTGGGCTTCAAAGCTGGAACTCTTCCCAACAGACACCTCAGGTTGCCAATGTTCAAAGGTGTGAAAATATGCACTTTGGGATCTATTGGTGGATTCTCATTTCAACAAATTAGCCTCTTGGATAGGGAGGTGATTATCCTCGGCAAGACAATTAGTTATGTGGGTTGGAAGATGCAAAACTTTATATGGTAAGGTAAATCTAAAGAGAAGAAGATCCCTCTAGTGGCTTGAGATATGATGTGTAAACCCAAAGAAGCAAGCAGGGTGAACATTAGAAACTTTGTATCCCAGAATAAGGCACTCGAGGCCAAGTTGATTTGGGGTTATGTCCTCAAGGTCCCAGTTGAAGTAGGCTCAACAAATTTTGCAAAGCGAGTACTATGGACATTATCAATCTAGTCAAAATCCTAACAATATCTAATCCTTCCAACGGGTCTAGTATTTGGAATTTCTTGCTTTAATGAGACCAAAGTTGCATGGACACAGATGCTGATATAGATATGGATATGATATCAAATATGCATACAGCCATTTTTGACGACCCCCAATATGGATACGGCTGGATATGAGATTCATAAAAAAACATACACATATATTTAACACAACTTTCTAAGTTATTAGAGGAGATTCTTGTTACTTTAAAAGCAATATAGACACAATTGCTACAAAAATATTTATAAGTTGATTTTACAATTTACAAAATGCAAAAATTAGTAGATTTGCATGGGAAGGTAACCCAAAAAAATGGGTTGCTCAAATAGAAAAACATTTCATTTCTCTTCCTCATTTGATGTATGTTTTATTTATACCAAAAAAAAAGCATGATAGAAGCATTTTTAAATTAAGCAAAGGAAGATTTATGTCAAATTTTTACAAAAAAATCAACTTGCACAATATTCGGCACAGTTGGAAAATCAAGGTTTTTTGGGCACACGTGGGTACACTATCTAACGTGTATCTGCGCCGTATCGTATCCGTATCCATATCAGATATGTGGATACGCATGCCCAAGGGGGGGCAAAGATGTATCCAACTACTCTGATTTAGAAATATCATTTCAAAAAATG
The DNA here is from genome assembly GCF_030272615.1 of Cryptomeria japonica. Classification (NCBI taxonomy): domain Eukaryota; kingdom Viridiplantae; phylum Streptophyta; class Pinopsida; order Cupressales; family Cupressaceae; genus Cryptomeria; species Cryptomeria japonica. The sequence goes on from NC_081409.1 coordinate 486,964,663, forward strand.
TTACTTGGGAAATCCCAAATGGTAAATCGACTAATTTTCATGAGGACTCATGCAATGGCCATCCATGCATGGATGCTTTTTAAGAATTGAAGGAAGTAAGAAATTTGCTCCAATTAGCTTAGTTAGGGTTCAAAGGTCATTGATTATCTTAAAATTGTTTAACAATGTTGGATCATTGAATGGAAATGGAAAGTTATGAGTTCCATAGGACTATCAAATTTGTACATAGCCTCTTTTGAGTAAAGTTTAAGTACAAAACGATTTACGATAGATTACAATGGTCCCTACAAGCATGCTTCATGTGAGAATGAGAGAGAATCTATGTATCATTTTTTTTGAGGTTGTCCTTTCTCTAGTGGATGATGGTAATGGGTGTGTTACACTTTCTTGGGTGAGTGCACTCTTAAACGATGTCTTCGATTTGTTTAATACTTGCCCCATCACTCAAATATGATCCACCTTTTATTGCATTTGGTTCATTTGTTCATCTATTGTGATTTGGGAGATTTGGAAGGAAATAAACTATAAAAAATTTCAAGGCCAAACCATGAATGAGGCCTAAAATTTTGCTCCAACTTGCTTAGGGTCCAAAGGCCATTGATTACCTTGAATTGTTTAACAATGTTGGATTCATTGAATGGAAATGGAAAGATGTGAGCTCCACAAGATTGACGAATCCGTAGGTAGCCTCTTCCAAGTTTGTTTTAGCTTCAAGGAAAGTTTAACTACAAAAAGATTTAAGATGGATTATGTGATGTCCCCTTCTAGTTGACATCTGACAGCTGAGTAGATTAGCCCATCACTGACCCTCGTAGGCTGATAAGGTTGGTTAGAGGGTCCTCCGGAATCTTCAGAGTGAGCACTCCAGGACTGGTTTTCGTTTGAGGTCTCCAGGACTCCGTTTGAGATACTTTCTATTTTTAGCAGTCCTGCTATTTATAGCCAGTGGGTTGGCCAAGGGCAGAGTATGGTTTGGCAGTCTCCAGTTCTGACGGCAGGCAATTCTGAAGGATACTTGGAGAGATATTAATATTTAATTATTTTAATTAAATGTTAAATGGTGAACTTTAATGTTTTAATGTTTTAAAAGTCACTTTAAGTTATAACTTAAGTGAGGGTCTATTTCTCATCAGATGGGGCCAATTTTTATATTAAATTGAAAGTGATTTATTTTTGATACTTCAATAGTCAAAAATAAATAATAAAAGTTAAAAACATCATTTAATGCCAAATCACACTTTTCTTGGGAATCGTGCCAAACCCTAAGAGGAGAAGATAAAAGAAGATTTTAGGTCTTCTTTTCATTATGCTAAGTTTTCATATTTTGGAATTTGAGCTCTGGGAGGAGTTTTGGCCAAGGGTTTCAGCAGAAGCTTCTTTTGCAGTGATCGGAAGTATCGGTGCATGAAAACGTGGAATTCTTGTACATCAGCATCAGAGGCTGTGAAATATAAGTTGATCTTGCTTATCCAGTTGGTTTCATTCAGAGACCAAGTTTGTGCTAATTGAATAGAGAGTCATCAGCGATCTTCATTGTTGGATTGCAGCAGTGAGAGGGAAACAAAGGCAGAATAGAAAGGGGATATTATTGGGCGCCTGTGGGAGCTGGTACGGCTGCTTGGGAGGTGCGCCAATCATCTTAAGGAGGCTGCGATCTGCATGCTGAAGGGTTGCAAATAATTATTAAAAATAGTCAAGCTGTAATAATGGACTGTGTATGGCCAGCAAGAAGGAAATAAGGGGTTTCAGTATTTCTTGGTATTTATTAGCTTCCTCTCTAGCCTAGTTTATTTATGTCTTGAGGATAAATGAATGTTGAATGAATGTAATAAGGGTTTGGTCAGTTTACTTTCGCTTTATATTTAATTTCTAGCAATTTTCCCATAGTTGCTTTGAGCGTGTAATGTCAAAACTATACTTGCTGTCCAAATTTTTGCAAAGAACAAACTTAAAACGCAACAGGTTCAACTAAACCTTAGTTGTTAGAGTTGAGGGCCTTTTGAGGTTCTTACAGATTACAATGGTCCCTTCAAGCACGCTTTATGTGAGAATGAGGAAGAATCTATGAATCATTTTTTGCTAGGTTGTCCTTTCTCTAGTAGATGTTGGCAATGGGTGTGTGTTAGACTTGCTTGGGCCAGTGCACTCCTAAACGATATTTTGGATTTATTTAATGCTTGGCCCATTATTCAAAAGAGATCCACCTTTTTATGCATATGGTTAATGTGTTGGTCTATTGTGATTTGTGAGATTTGGAAGGAAATAAACTGTAAAACATTTCAAGTCCAAGTCGTGAATGAAGCATCATTTCTTAACATGCTTGAAACGGCCATTGTGGATGTTGTGAACTCAAAGGGAGGACTTGGAAGGGGAAGATTCTATCCTCTTGGGATAATGCTCTTCTTCTTCAATGGAGGGGCCTAAAGGCACCCCCCATATGTGGGAATGGGGTTTTATCTTCTTCTCCCTCCTCATTGCCAGGTGATCCACAAGTTGGTATGGTATGGATTCTTCCACCTGTCGATTGGGTGAAACTAAACTTTGACGGAGCCGCTAGAGGTAAGCTGGGGGTTATGGGTATTGGGTGTTTGATTTGTAATTTGGATGGGAAGCTTACTGGAGCATCTTTGAAAAAGCTATTGGATAATTGGAACAATGAGACCAAAACTGTAGCAATTCTTTTGGGAATACAGATTTGTTGGGTGTTTGTGATGGATTGTGTGGAGATAGAAGGAGATTCAATGACTCTTATCAATGCTGTTCAAAGCTGAAGATCAACGAATCAGAAGGTGAATCAGAAGATCGACAATATTTTATTGCAGGTCTGGCCCTTACTAGATTCCGCCTTATTATTTTTTGATTCAACACGTCTAGAGGGATGGCAAAGGCAACACGGACTTTTTGGCAATTATGCAATCGAAATGGGGAAGAAACATTTCATAAGCAACAATCCCAAAATTTGGGTTTCATTTGAATCCTTCTTCAGAATATAACCTATAATTGCATGCTTCAATATGGCCGAAGGGATTAAGTTGCATCAAAGCTTGTTATGGCGGCATTCATACAGGGGATGGGTGGATTTTTCTACTTCCATTTTGAATTGCCTTCACATTTGTTTGTCATTCCTCTCTCTGCTTGTTGTGTCACAAATAAAAATGTGTTTCTTATCAGGAAGGATCGGCAGATGGCTTTTTTATAAATGATTTCAGAGCTTCAACTAATGAAAGTTTGCAAGTCCCATTCTGATTTTACCTTGTATGCCATCCACTGGATCCTTTAAGATGACTTTATGTTTGTTGTGCATCATTACAGAATGAACCAACATTGCATCAATGTATGTATGATCTCTATTGGACGCAGACAAAGAAAAAGTGGTGATTCAGAAAATTGATACTGCAAAAGTTAAAAAGCAACTAGGTGGTTTTCAGAATATCTTGCAAGTTGTAGAGCTCAGTGTTGGGCTTCCCCCCATAGCGATGTCTCATTGTGCAGCTTCAGCTTCATAGTGTCCCTTCTGCATTGCAGGCTATGCACTGAACGTGGCTCACAGGGAAATGAAGGTGCAGAAGGGCATCAATTTCCTTAAGCCTGTCTTGGCTATGACAGATTCTAGCAGCATCTTTCTGATAGATAAAAGTTCAGATGATAGTGAAGATTGAGGTAGCACAGAGCATTTGCTATGACAGATTCTAGCAGCATCTTTCTGATAGATAAAAGTTCAGATGATAGTGAAGATTGAGGTAGCACAGAGCATTTGCTACTGCTGTCTGTGGTTTTTTATTTTCATTTTGCTTTTCCTCATATTACAGTTTAATATTTTTGTTTTCTCTCTTTTTGGACTGGAGAGTAGAAATAATAAACGTTCTTACTGGAACACACATGAATGTAGTTTTCTTATGCCTTTAGTATAGGGGACATGATCCCCAAGATCACAGTTTATCAACAAAAAGAAGAATATTAAAATATGTAAATATAAAAATTTATATATAAATACAAATATATATAATAATTAAAACATATATATATAGTATATATCGTACAGCCATACCCAGCCATACTAAACCCAAGGGGGGGAATTTCTTGTACTCAAACCGGCAACTTAGGTCTAATATGCAAACTCTGATCAGTGAACCAGTGCAAAACAAGATAATTATTAGATAAATTGGAAAGGTGGGGTTTATTTGTTTTACGTGCATCGCTTAGTTTTTCCAAAAAAATATTGACACAGCACCCACATATTGTGAGAATTTTGCAACCAAAGAAAAGAATTTCATTCAAAATACCCCTGGAAGGCACTCAGTATTGCCAAGATACTTTTCTCTGCAATAGGCATACTTTATGACTCATATAGAACTGTGATTCAAATTCAAGCATGTTTCACGTGAAAATCAAGAAAATTTTAGCAAGCATACAATTTCAAGGACTCTGATTCTGCAGCTCAAGTCCTTGTGATCCCTCTTGCAAAATTCACATTGAAAAAGTGTTTGTTTAATCTTTACTTGTTTTCCTCAGTTAAAAGGAAAGAGTGACTAACAGATAATATAAAGAACGTTTTTTAGAATCCAGCAATCATCAATCCAGGAAATTATTACAGAAACAATTAAGCGAACTGATGAAATCAAAATTCATTCCATTAACTTAAAAGACACATCATGGTTAGACTTATCTGTGCAAGCCTGGGGAAAAGTGGTGGCTATTGTAAAACACCACCACTATCCAGCCAAATTAGAATACCAAGAAAGACATTGAAACATTTCTATTATTATCACTTACCATATTCGATATCTACTTATCATATCTATATATTCTATCAATAAATTCTTAAGGTCTACTATCATATGTAATGTCCTATGCTTCAAAAATCTTGAAAAGAAACATAGATTGATATTGAAACCTGTACAATTTGACAAATGGCCGCAGAATATTATAGCACAAAAGGAACTAATATTGTTTTTCAGCACCATATACCTTAAACGCAGTCGTCATCCTTGCGGACTATTCACAGTGAACAAAGAAATAAAATAACTAGAATAAAATTGTCCCATCCAGAAATCAGTTTATAGGTGAACAACAAAAAGTCATCCAACTGTCACTGAATCCAAATGTGCTGAGTGTTGTAAAATGGCCTGGCAGTCATACCTTCAAAAAAGTTGAGCTTATTCTTAAGACACTCTCCATCAATCTAGTGCATCTTGCCTTGCTTCAGACATCACAGTGTCCCCATCATCATCTATCCTTGTAGAACCAACATTGCTGCCCCGAACAGAATTGACATCGTTTGGCCTGCTAGAGACGGTCTCCCCACTGTTCGTTGGGCCAGAGCCCATTTCAGCCTCCGCCTGCTGTGTTGTTGAGATGAAGGCCCTGGATGGGCCAGTAGCAGAAAACTGGAACCTCCTACTTCTACTAGTGATACGAGGAAAGATTGTAGAAGACGACTCGCGTAGAATGGGGGCACTGGGAGCAGCGGCTGCAAAGCCTGTGTTCGGTTCAACAGATGCATGATTGCGATCTCTAATTGCAGCAGGAACACCTGAGAGAGAAAAGTTCGAATTTCCACCATCAGAATTTCTTGCCCAGGGAGAGGTATGTGCCCCAGACCGATTCTGATTATAGTGCGGATCATCTGTGGGCATCTCATACCGACAAACAGGACACGAATTGTGTTGTGCAAGCCAGGGGACGATGCAATCAGTGTGGTATATATGATTGCAAGGCATCTGTTTCGCCTCGGAACCCATATCAAACTCATCCTTACACACAGCACAGTGTGCAGAATCAGGAGCAAGATGGGTTTCACTAATTTTAATGGTGGGCATTGTTTCCACAGCAGTCTTGGAGGCAGGCGGAGCGCCATACCTGTTGGGATCGTGTTCTGACAGCTGCTGGATTAGGTGATCCAATCCAGGACCCACCAAGTAGTCCCCAAATCCACCTGCGATTGAGCTCGTCCCACTCCCACTCCCATTGTCTACAAATATCTCCACGTTACCACCTCCCATTCGCAACCCTACCAAATTATGGAGGTGAAGCAAAGGATTGAACCCACCCGCATCCATATCCATCCCTGCTCTGCCCCTCCTCCTCCTCCCTCTTGATGATTGACGCGGACCCTCCTCCTCCCTATCCAAGAATGCACTTGAAATTGATTCCATGATTTGGTTGATGCTGTTTCCATGATCGCCGCCTAATCTAGGCCATATTTGGTCTCGATCATCATCTGGATGTTGCTCTTCTGCTTCCTCTACAATCGCTTCTCCCGAGTCAAAAGAAAGGCGGCCCATGAAATTGGGAGTTGGGCTGAGGACTTCCTCAATGAAACCTCCATCACATTCACGGCAAAGAAGATCGGCGGTGTCATCCCTGGCTCTCACCCTACTGTCGCATTGATAACACCAGTAGTCCTGCCCCTGCCCCTGCCCCTCGCCGGACATACCTCCTGCTTCTCTACACTTCCACTTCGACCCTATCAGAATTCATTCTCTCCCAACAAATGCCCTCCCTAAGACACGTGACATTATAAACCATTAGCCAATGTTACGGGTAATTTCGGAGCCTCTACAAGTTAAAAAGATTAATTAGAAAGGAAGGAAAATCTTCTAACGTATACCAGGCTAAATATGAAAACCTATGGTACAGTCCATCAGTTTTTTTCAATTGAAGATGGTGATGAGCTCTTTCTATTTTTTAAAACAATCTTTTATTGAAAAGGTATATCAACAATCAATTATCAAGATTTTGTAGGCATCGCACTCTAAAATGAAGTGACTTTTAGATTCGAATGTCTCAAAAGTGCAAAAGAAAACACATTTTCTTTTCAAGCTTCTTTGGATCTTTTCCACAACCCTATTTGACATTGGTGTTGATGAGAGTTAGTTCTTAATTGAGTGATATGAATTTTAGCTCTCCATGGAATATGAGCCTTTATATCTTTGTTGTCTATGGGGCAAGCATTCAAGTATATATTCATTTACTCATCCATTTGTTGTTTTGTCTCATCCAAGTCTTGTTTCTTTTCCTCAAGTTGTCATTGAAAACAACCTTATGTCATATACCTGCTTCTATTTGTTCAATTTTTTTTGAATATCTTATGAGACACATCATAGCAATTGCTTCAATAGAGACTACCCCACTTCACTTAGAATAACATCATAAGAAACCATACTTTTAATTTTGAAATTGCTTGTGATCAAAGCACTTTTGAATATTCTCAATTTGTTTCCACTTTGATTTAGAAATGCTACTAGCCCACAATTCACACCCATGTAACACTACTAGGAGCATTGGAAGACCAAAAAGAACCCGAGTAGTTTTCCAATCCCAAAGTTCAATCTCTCTACATATAATTTGAAGAGCACGTAATGATTTACATCCTCCCCCCAAAGTTCTCTTCTTTTTGTAGTCCTCCCAAATTAGCTTCGTGTTGATGTCAATCCCAAGATATTGATACTTTGTAACTTCTTCAAGAATATTGTCTTCAAAGTGGAACTTATGTTGGCTTTGCTTTCTTCTGTTAGAGAAAATTGTGACTTGAGTTGTAGTGTCCATCCTTGACTTGACCTATTTTGACTAGAATTGACTTTTATTTCATACTTGATAGACTTATCTAGACTATATTTGAAGATTTGGATGATGATTACTCATGTGTTCAGTCACTTATTATGATGATTAGACATTATTGGACATATGTTATTTAGATGATTTATATGATGATGACCCTATGATTATGGATCATGTGATTCGATGGATTTTATATGCTTACTATGCGATGGATTATTGATAGATTAGATTTATCATGGTTTTGATTATGGTTACACTAACCCTATTTTGTGGTTACATATGATGAGATGTCTATGAGATGTGTTTGATACTGTATGTTTGTCTTCGTGAGAGGGACGATGTCACATCACTCATTGCAAGTGGGATGTGTCGTTGTGATTCCCTATCACTTGTCTATTGTGAGATATATGCACATGTATCGTTGTTTTATGGTTGCAGGGTTTGCAGGTACCAGACATCAACTCCACCTAGCTTCACAGGTCTAAGTGTGTCTTTAATTCCAATGGCTTATGTGGTTCGGAGATGACATGAGTTTCCTACACATACTCTAGGTCTAAGTTGTGCACCATGTGTCGTCAACATCTTGGCGTAACTCACCATGTCTTTAGTAAGTTGTGGCGTTGTGAGTATGCATGTGTTAATTGATTTATTTAATTAATTTGATGTGTGATTTTATATAGTCCTTGATTGATCTAATGCTTGATTCAATATAGTTTATTTGAGTATTTAATTATGTGTGATTTTATTTACTTATTTATTTATCGTTCATTTGGGATTTATTGTTTAATTAGTTATTTATTTAATGATTGTTTATTTTAAAATGGTTTAATATTTATTTGGTATTTATTTGGTATTTATTGTTTAATCTTTATTGTTGTTTAATATTTATTTGGCTCTTTAATTCATTTATGAGCTTTTGGTTTTAAATTTCCCATTTGATTTATTTATTTATTTATGGCTTATGTTTATTTATATAGCTTGACTTTTATTTATTAGTGGGGGTGTATAAACACATTTGAATAAAATTATAATATCTCCCACTTAGTTGTATAAACAGATTCTATGTTATTCCCACCTACCCTTCATTCTTATTGGCCGGATCTGAAAAAAGAAATATAAAAGTAACCTAACATGGGGTTGGTAGAAAATATTATATTTTGGATTATTTTGATTGGCTAGGTTTTTGGTTTCGAATTTCTTTTATTCGACAGCTTGGGCTTGTTGTCGGGTTACCATTCTTGAAGTTTTCTGCAACATTTGGATTCCGATTTTGGTTTTGGCTTTGGGTTGCTAGAGCTTGTGGCTTTGGATTTGGTTTTGGAGCTCTTAGTCAAATTTCTTCCATAACTTCTATTCCTAGGTTGGAGCTCTCTTCTTTTGTATAAATTTTATTTTTTGTGTTTGCGTTGTGTCTGCATAAAATGACTGTTGGTGGGTTTTATTTGGGGAAGGATTTATTATATAGTTTGGACTATAGTTCATAGGAAATATTTGTGTGCATAGAATATAATATATAGTTTAAACCATAGGTTGGGAAAAAATGTTTGATTTCTATTGGCTGGTTTGGTTTGTCATGAACACACGGCTCTGCATTTTTTATAATTTTTTATTATGTGAAGATTTGAATCTCTTCTTTTGTGAATGTTTTCCTTTGGGTGATTAAAGGGAGATTTGGTTTGTTGGTAGAGATTTTGGCAGAGTTTGTCTCAGATTTGGAGAGATTTGGTTGATTTTGTCGTGAGAGACTCACAAAACCTTTTCCTTTCTTCATGAATGCATTATGTGTTATTTTGTGATGTGTTGAAGGGAGTATTGAGTTTGTATGAGAGGTTACTGGCCTTTGGTGAAACTTAATGCAAGATGTCTGAACATTGATAGCCCTTTTTGAGTTTTCTAGAAGATATATTGTTCCTATGACAGTGATATGTTTTTGGCAAGATTTAAAGCCTTGATTTTTATTATTTGTATTCATTTTCATCCTCTTGAAGGTCTTTTCAGTGCACTTTTAGTGTGATTAGTTTCATCATTTTGCCCTACCTGTGTATTTTGCATTTTGGATTTTGTACTTGGCAATTTTCTGCAAATTTTGTTGTTTGTGTCAAATGTGCCACAGAATTGAGCATATGTGCCATAAGAATGATCAAATGTGCCACAAGATTGAGCATATGCACCACTTCAGGGTTCAAATGCGCCACTTCAGGGTGCAAATGCGTCATTCCACTGAACATATGCGTCATTCTGTAAAGTTTTAGGGTTTTGTCAAAATTTGCAGTCTTTTTTATAATTGCTCGGTTTGGGTCAGTACCAGAGGCATTATGAGGGCATGATTGATGTTTTCCAGATCTGGTTGACTGGTTTTGATGTCCTCTTATGGTTTTTCTTTGTGTTTTGCAATCATTTTTTGATTGTTGACTAGATAGGCTCTCTTTCATGTTTGATGCGCCATGAAAGAAGAGTGTTGGATTTGAGATTCTTGAGCCAGCAAGTGAAAGGCCTTTCTGTGATTGTATCTATTGTTAATGATAGATTTGATGGCCCTTGATGTATTTGGGTTTCCAAGAGGCTCTTTGGTTGTTCTTTTGGTTTTTATTCTCCTATAGCCATTTGCATGTCCTTGTTCATGAATGAAAGTTATTGGTTGCATATCATTGATTATGGTTTTTAGATTTGCATATGGTTTTGGAGCCTCTTGTGATTATTAATGTTTGGATCCATGATAGTGGGAGTGGGCTTCCTTGTGATGACCGGGGTCACAAGAGATAAGTTTGCATGAGGTTCCTTGTAAGGATGCATGAAGTCTAGACCGCCAGGGCACATTAGAAGTTTACCATGATTTGTGAATAAGTGATAACCTAATAATCAATGGGTTGGGTAGTTAGATTCATTAATAAAGAATAATTGATGTGAGCCTCATGACTTGATCCTAGGGAGGATGTTTTAGGGTAAGCATGAGAAGGCCATTGCAATGGCAAGTCAATCTTCCTTGATCTCTCATAGGTTGAGATGACTCCACATGTCCATCAGGCTTGTGCCTTATGTTGTTATACTTGTTATATTGAGGATGGCATGTGATGACACTATGCCCCTACATGTCTTCCCTTGATGATTTATGTTTATGCATTATTGGTTGCATTTTATATCTTGTTGAGTTGTAAGCCTCTAGGAGTTTGTTCTTGTTGTATTATGTCGTTCTTGCATGAGAGTCCTTGTGTGGTTGTCTCTTTGGTTATTAGTTCCAGCTTAGGTTTAGAGTGTGTGTTGGGACCTTGTGTCATCTCCTAGCATGGGGGGTGGTTCCTTTGGTTCCACATGGTCAGGTGGTTGGTGCTTTTTAGCCATTGCGATGTTCTCTTGGATTCTTCTTGCATAGATGTGGATTCTTCTTCATGATGGATTATGGATGTACCTTGTAGCAGATTTATGTAATGAATATGAGGGAATCATGTAATGTATTATTCTTGTATGTAATAGTTGAAACATTGTATTAGGAAGAGCTTTGCTCATGATGTATTTGATGTAATTGAGAAGGTAGTAGATGGAATTAGGCATTATGTCACGAATTGTAATGAGACTATATGATGTATCTTGATGTACCTATAGAATAAAAGGAAATGACTTTATGTACTTTGGAGTTGTAATGGATTTAAAAATGAAAAGGAATAAATTTATATTATGATTTAGATGTCTTAGTTGAAAAAGGTATTCTATGGTTGTGATTAAGGTGTAAATTAATATGTGAAGGAACCTTAATGAATGGGTTAGTATTAATAAGAATGTTAGATAATATGATTAGAATAATTATTCATGTAGGTGCATTGGTAGAAAGGAAATTATGCATTGCATGTAAGGGATTGTTAAGTAAGAATATTGCATTAAGATTCTTGCATTATGCATTGGAATTAATGATTAAGGAAATGATCATGTTAGGAAATTAGATGCATTTGAAGAATGGTTAAATGGATAAGTAAAGATGGAATTTATCTATGCATTAGGATTGCATTATCATGGAAATGAATAAGAGCATGTAGTTAGGAAAGGATAGATTAAATCACATTTGGATTTGGTGTATAAAATGAATGTAGGATAAAGGGGTTGTCTTGCATTTAAAAGGAAGAGCTTATCATGCTAGTTGAAAGATAGAATAGTATGCACTTCATATTGGATAAATAATCTAGTAGGTTACATATCTCATGGTTAGGAATTGAATAAGATGCATTACGCTTAAGTGGGATGTGATTATCACATAAGCATGATGTCATTATGGTAGCTGATTAAGTAATGATGTTGAAGTACCCTAGGGAAAGATTAATTTTGTTCATGTTTATACCGCTTGCGTAAATTAATGTGATGTGCAATGATGTATGTTCATTATGGTTAATTGGTTAAAGAATGTAATTAGATAATGGAGTTATATGTTGCATTAGTTGTTAAAAGATGTTTAAATAAAAAAAATTGTCTCCATTAATTTGTTAGTAGTTTAATTTCTCTAGGATATTTTAGCGAGAATTACATGAGTCTTGTTGATATTAACTTGCATCCCCACTACAATGCAAACATGATCAAGGGGACATAGGTGTTCTTGCAACCCCTGAGCCGAATTCACAATCAAAATAAGGTCATCAACATAGAGAAGAAGCCTTATCACAAACTCCCCCAAACAAATCCCATCTCCACCTTGTGAAATTAACCACCCCTCCTCTGCTTGACCTCAATGTCATTCCTAAAACTTTCTAAAATACCTGTCAAAGTTCTAATTTTGACTTTAACTTCTTCATAAGGCCTATGAGTAGTTGCTCTAAGATGCAAAGGAATCCCAAGTTCCTTCATTATATTCCATAGTTTATCCCTAGAGACCATGTTGAAATCCTTTTTGAAGTCAAGAAAAATAAGTCTTCTTCCCCTTTCTCCTAAATTTTTTCAATTAAGTACCTCAAAGTGATGTCATGATGAACCATAAAGTGTTCAGGTCTGAAACATGTTTTCCCTTTTGCATGCTTATCCTTTTCTTCTACCTACAAGCCAATTATATTTTCTAACATACTGCCAAATAACTTTGCAAACAATGGATTTATCATTTTGGTTCTATTGTTGGAAGGATTATTAATTTCACCACTCTTTAAAAGAGGTATAACTAGACTAGTTATCCACTCTTTAGGGAACCCTGGTTGAATGATGTTGAATATGTTTATAATCTATGGTACGAGAAATATCACCCCCCACTTTAGATACTCTACTTGAAGTTCAACCAAGTCCTTATCTTTTTCCTATCCCAACTTCTTAATACCCACCTCCACTTCTTGCATGGTGAAAAGCTTTGTTGTGGTGTTGACCAAAGGAGGAGGGACAACCTCTAATTTCTACTCATAAAGTTGTCTTGTATAATTGAACCATTGAGTAGCTACAATATTATTTTCAATTTGCTTCTTTCTAGGATGAAGTTACTTGCAAAATAACTTGGGGTTATTCTTTCCAAGGTAAATTAGTTCTTCATGTCTTATGTTCAATGAAATCAACTTTTTTCTTTCTCAAAATCTGCTTATACAACTAAATATTCTTGATTGGCTCTTTCAACATTCTCCTACCGATTTCACATTCCTCATCACACTAAGCATTAATAAAAAAATAACTTGTTACCAATTTCTTTTTTTTTTCTCTTTTTGCACTCACCAAGTACACCTTTAATTAAATTTGTTAACTAGTGACAATGAAGGTCCTGAGAAGGGGTTTTCTTCTCCTTAAATAGCCTCTCCAAAGTTTTCTTTAAGGTAATGCAATTTTCTTAAGTCAAAAGAATTCTACCTTTTGGAGATGATTGTTGGGGATAGTGGGTTTTCCTCTTATGATGTATTTTTTCTACTCAAGCAAACCTTAAGTAATCTGGTATATGATCTAATTTTAAATTAAAACTTTCTCAATCCTTTTAATCAAGCTTTGCAAACAAATTGTGTAATCAAGCACACTTACCCCATTATAGGTATTGCATGTAATCTTATTAGATTTATTCCATCTATCCAAACCATTACAAATGATTAAGTCAAATGTGCCACCTAATGTAAGCAATTCTTCCTCAAAATGGGCACTATCCTTATTGTATTCATAACATCTTAATTGTCACGACCCTTATTATTTTCATAATTATTATTATTTTTTTGGTAGTCTAGGGTATCCCTGCGACTCAGCCCAGCGACACAGGTTTCCCATTATGGGGCGAGCTGAGGCGAGACGAGACTAGTCCCTAGAGATGTACCAAGCCACCCGTAAGCCAGGTCCATCGGGTGATTCTGGGCCTCAGACTCGAACCCGAGATCAATGGGAAGCGAACCCACGATTCAAGCCAACTCTGCTACCCGTCCAAACTTTTCATAATTATTATTTAATAATTAAATTAATTGTATATTTATTTAATCATGAAATTTGATTTCTTATTACATGATTCTAATCAATATATGTAATGATTTTATCTTAATTTTTAAATCCTAAATATAAATTATATTAATAATATTATTAAAAAAAATTATTTGTAACATATTTTAAATGAAAATAATGCATTTTAATTAAAGGTCGTGACTTATTAAAAATAAAATTTCATTATTATATTTAATGTCTTTATTTCATTTATTCTTTTAAAAAGATGTTAATTTATTTATATATATCTCATCTATTTGATGCATGCAATTAATTAAAATAAATAAATTAAAACAAAAAGAATCTTTTTAGAAAAAGAGAAACTTAAAATAAAAGTTTCTAATAAAATATTATTTAGAAACTTATTAAATTCATGACTTTAATACTAATTATTAAGGAAAAAGCTAAAATTTAGAAGGGGACTTATTGCATGTGAGCCTTAAAAGGAAGGCTTATTTTAAAATTAGTAGAAAACTAAAACAAACTCCTCCTTCCACGTAAGAAAAGTTTAATAGGACACCTGACAATTTAGTTTAGCTATGAAGGAAACTTGATAATTTAAAAGCCTACCTAGTGTCGTTTTCTCTTCGAACACATGAAGGAGATGTTATGAAGGAGATAAATTGGTGACACTCCGTCCATGAACAAGAGATTTTAATCATCACAAGCAAAAGAAATATGCCTAGATTACAACACTTATTTGAACTTATCTGGTTTGGTATTCATGTGAGTGGTCATGTATGCTTGAAGAGATTTGTATGCATTAATGTTTCTCCTCCATGTTTGAGATAAATATATGTGATGTGATGAGCTTTCACAATAAATGTGATTGGGATGGAGCCATGAACATGAAATGACTTTAGATAGTTAAACAAAGGTTGTTGCTCTTATGTACATATGAATGTTTTATGCAGGTCTTGTGTACCCTAATATCATGCATTAGCATTAGATGTAAGCATGTCACACTACATAGAATTCCATTACTCTTGCCAGTATCACAATGCTAGCCTTCCTCGTGTCAGGTTGGGTATCTTTCATGTCATGAAAGATTCTGGGGAAGTGTAATTACTTCGTGGTAGGGTGGAAATGCACTCCGACAATGTTCTCACCCATGATGAGTTCGAGGGAGATAGATCTCGAGAGTTCCCATCATGGTGGTCATCACGTTTTGTTTACTATGGAATTTTTTTTCATGTATTTTATCATGTGCTCTATTTGTAAAGGTATATGTTTCCTTATGTCTATCTTGATGTCAACTTAAGTATGTAATTTGACTTTATATGAAATGCAATTTCTTGTCTCTAACCTTGTATATCCAAACACATGGCAATGATTTATTCTTGATTATGTGTGTTTTGTGAATTGTGTTATTTTGAAATTATGGTGGTCATTACATTAATAGTTGATGATTGTTTTCTTATGTAAGCCAAATAGGTTTGCAATCCTCTTTACAATAAAGAATGTTAGCTTGTTCATTACCGGTCCTAGCATTGAGGTATTTGACTAAGAGGACTTCTCCCTATTGAGAAAACTCAACAATATCTTTTTTTTAAAAGGGTCCTTTTTGTCCAACCCATTATTTTCATAGTTTTTTGAGACTTGTGGAGCAAAATAACACACTGCAATTTGAATGTTACTTTTAAATTCTAAATTTTGAACCAAACATGTTGCTTATTTGAGTATTCTCTTTCTAACTAAATGATACATTTTTTTTCTTTCACTAAGACTATTATACCACCATGCCCTTTTTCATTCCCCATTGCCTTGTTCTGAGCCACCAGCTTTATGTAATCGTGAGACAAATTATCTCTCTACCATATATAATAGGCCCTAACTCAGGTCCTTGTCTCCAAGGGTAACCTCTACATTTCCAACAAACTAAGCTTAAGAGAATCTAGGTAGCCCTTAGTTGCTAATTATTTTGGCACAAAAGACTCAAAGTTGAATCTTTAATATTTCTTAATCATAATGACCTTGTTGTTTTGCTACCTATTGTAGCGTCGTAAATTATCACTGGGCCAGTTTACACCTCATGTTTGTGCCCCTAAAGCATGTCTCCCCCTATCTAGGTCCATTCAATGCCTTAACTTTAGTTTTTATGCTTAATAAACCTACCAAGTGATTACTTGGAGAGGTGTCCTCCTCCCTTGGCCCAAAATCTGGTCCCAAATTAAGGAGGACCAGGGCGCTAGCACCCTGGTCCCCCTCTTTGGGGCCCAATTTTCAAGGAGGGGGTGAGACCTACTTCTCTGGCGGGAAAATAAATTGATGGCTCTATGTGACCATTAGAGGTCGGCCTAATCGCTAAATTGACCTAGATCCTCATATATAAAGGCATTTGATCAACCTAATTTCATCTTAAGCAATCTAAGTCTTCACATTCAAGCAATCAAGCATTCAAGTATTCATCATCAAGCATTTCTAGAGGTCTTCAAGGTTGTGTACTCTTCATTTAAACATTGTGGGGCAAATTACAACATTCATATGCAATCATGTGTGTGTGATTAGAGTTTTGTCATGTCCATGACATTTCATACAACATATGTGATTACATTCAAGAAGCAAAGCATCATTATCAATCATTGCAAATTTGAGTTATACCTTTCCATTGTTTATTTTAAGTATTTGCAACATTTCATTCAAGGTTAATTCCTAAACTAAGGTAAACCCCCTATTTTCCCTTCTTTCTGTCTGTAGGAAGTAGGTACGAAGCTGCGATTTTCAGGATAAGCTTTATTTAAAAAAACAAATCATTCCCCCATTGAAGTGCGAAAAGTGTGGAGGACCAAAGTGATCGACACATCGGTTCCGACAAATCAAGATCTCCTTCTATAAACAAGTCTGAATCCTCTTACAATCCTCAGATCTAGGTTTGTGGCTTCATCCGACAACTATAACTTACTGTTTAAGCATTTTTACATCAATTCCAACATATTTACCCTAATCTCAACATCTTCAACAAATCAATTCAACTCAAGAGAAAGAAGATGGTATATTCAACACCCCTGGAATTAGATCAGCATTTAAACCTCTTAGGTTTAGATCTATCTAATTCCTATATTTCCCCGATGTAATGGTCCCTAAGTAAAAATTAGTAGTTTTCATACATCTAATGTGGAAACCCTAAATTTTTACCATTACATTTTGGTGAACCTGACGTCTTACACCTTTAATTTTGATTTATGCTCTCAAATTTGAGTGTTTATGAAATATAGAATTCAAATTTACATTTATAAGTTTAATTTCCAATTGAATTAAAAAAATTTAGAGGTTAATTTCACAAAAACCCTAATTTTTTAAATTCTAAAATTGAGCTTGTGGGTTGTCTAATTTGGATTAATTGTTTCAAATCTGATTTAGAAACATTTCAAAATTCAAATTCAAATTCATAGATCTCACTTTAATCAAAATACATAAATTTAGAGGTTTAATTTATAAAAATCCTAATTTATTTTGGTTATTTGGATTTGTGGCTTGCATAATTCATTACTTTAATTTTCAAATCTGATTTTAAAATTTTAATAATGGCACTTAATAGATCTAATTTATTTTCTATTTCACATATGATTACTTTGCTTTTCACTTATATTTATCATAATCGTGTGTTGGATAATGGCTTCTTTCATTTCACATTGCTTCTTTTCATCCATAACACTTTGGCATATTTGTATTTTTAGAATTTCTAACTTTCTTCTTTTTAATCAATTAGATCTCAAAGATTTCATTTATAGTGCATGTTGTTTTATTGTGACATTTCTAGGGAAATGCATTGCATATGCAGATCAAATTAAATCTTTTGTAGATCCCAATCCTGGAGATGTTCATGGAAAACCTAGTACTTGCACCTCTCCTAGGGTATTTAATGTGAATGAAGAACAAACTAATACTCCTATCAATGATCTCTATAATAGAGAGAAAGCATTGAAGAGCAACATGGCACCATCTTCTCATACCCTTGTGCAAGGGGGGAAAGATCAAAATATTGGTGTTTCAATCTCTCTAGATCCTCCTTATTCTCCTAAACCCTATCTTAGTCATCAAAACATTTGTAGAGAAGATGATGTTATGCATGATAATAGAAAGGAAAATCCCCCTCCACAAGATATTCCTCCTTCATTTACTTGTCCCTTTGTTCCTTCTAAACACACATACACTACAAATTTCAAAGAAATTTATTATAATGTTCCTCCTCCTTCTCAATTAAGAGATTCTTATAAGAGTGACTTTAACATAATATCAAAATAAGGTTTTAGAGGACAAAGAATTGGAAAATTTGAAAAAGGAATTAGAGTCCCTATAAACCCTCCTACACAAGCTAGCATAGAAGGCCTAGGACATTATCATAATTCTCCTATGGATGCCCTCCTTAGGATTCAAGACTTCAAAGATCATCTTTCAAGACAAAAAACCTATCATTCAGCTAAAAGTGCTTCTTCTTCAAAAACTCCTTTATGCTCGTATCACCAAACTAATGATCACACTTCCAATGATTGTCCTGATTTTCAAAATGAAATGCAAGAACTCATTGATAGAGGCATGGTTAAAATCATATATGAAAATCCTTCTTCTTCTAACAACCCTTGTCCTATATCACAAGAGACAAGGACTAATCCTATTGATGATCTGGAAAGGTTAGCGACTAGAATATTTTGAAAATTGAAGTATGATAAGAATGTTGTTTTTCTTTTCATAAAGTTTAGCAAAAAGCATAAAGAAGGTAGTGAGCATTGTCTCTTTCATCGTAGTTATTGTCATTCTCTTGGAAAGTGTAAAGCATTTAAGGAATTTGTTCAAGAACAATTTGATAAGGCTCAAATAAATATTTCTACTAATATTGCTCTCTTTCTTGGTGAGAAAGTAGTGCCTTAGCACTCTTCTCACCCTTCATGTTTCTCCTCACCCTATGACACAAGTAGTTAACTTAATTGGGAGCTCTTTGTTATAAGAGGTGATGCTTTTTCAATATCAATCATCTTGGGGCAGCAACATGGCTCATTCTTGCCTCTATCCTTGGGGGGCAAGAGTCTTTTTATCCTCTCTTTTCTCTATCTAAAGTGTCACTATTCCCTTTAGGGGTTGCATGTTTCATGTTTTCATATCCTTTCTTGTGGTATGTCTTCTATGGTTAATCTTTCTCTTAGTGGAGTATGTGACCCTTCTTCCTTTCTCTCTCTCCTTTCTCTTTGAAGATTGCCTCTTCTTTAGAGTTGCATTTTACATATCTTAATGTCTTTTCTTACATTGAAAATTCCTTCATGTGAGTATATTGTGCATTTGTTTATGTCTAATCTCTCCTTAGAGGTTGTGTAATTCTTCTCATTGTCCTTACACTTGGGGGCAATGATTTATTTCTCTCTCATCTCTAATGATCAACTTTTCCCTTTGTTGAGTGGTGTTTGCTATAATTTTATGTCATTCCTTGTATGAAGTTGATGTTTTTTCAAGGATTCTCTCTTATGCAAGAGGCGTGTATCCTTGACTACAACCACTTTTTCACTTGGAAATGTATATCTATTAAAAATTTACCCCTCACATTGGGTCACAAGTGTGTTTTTCTTTATCAATAATCTCTTTCACCTAGCAATGGGAGGGAGGTATGCATTCTTGTTCCCCTTCCCTTCTTTTGGTAGAAGATATTTGTTCAGGAACTCCTCTGGGAGGTAGATGTATTTTTTAGCAAAGATATCTTCTCCTCCAAGGATCCCCTTTACACTTGTTGCAAGATATCTCTTTTTCAACTATCTTACCCTTGCTTGTAAGAGTATTTCCTCTTTAGCTTGGGTTTATGACATTGTTGCCTAAAGGATATCTCCTTGGTGTTATAGGTGGGTATCCTTGTTCTTAGCTTCCTTAAGACATCGACATAGGGCTATGTTGATGTTAGGAACCAGGAAGGACAACTGAGAGTGGGGGGGGGGGGGGGGGTGAATCAGTTGTCAATAAATTACAACTCAAAACCAATTAATCCAACTTGAAACTTAGTGCCAGTAAAACAAACTTAATGCCGATAAAACAAATTAACAGTTATAGTAGTATCAGTATAACTTAATGCATGAAATAGAAAGAGAAACAACATCCATAGCACATGACACAAATATTTTGACGTGGAAACCCTGTAAGGGGAAAAACCACGGTGGGAAACCTTACCCACAATCAGATGATACTACTTCAGATAGTAAGTGAATACAATAATGGGGTCTGCACATGCAGAAAGGCCAACCGCCTAGAGCTCACTGCTCAATCATAAAACATGAGTCACACTGACTACAATTGGATGGTTAAATCCAATAACAATTAACTGCTTCAATATAGCATCTGCAATGCTAGAGTAAGGACCAATTTAAGCTCTAACCATGAGTGCCAAGTATCTTCATAACCTTTCCTTCAACCTTCAGATAATATCTACGTGATTCGCACAAGGATCTACTTAATTTCGCTCTACAATGATCTTTAATATTCGCACACATTCATAATATGATCTTACAATTATTTATACAAAACCTAAGACCTTATCATGAGGTTGGCTCACTAAAGATATTACATTTAAATCAATTACAAATAAGTCTTGATGCGATACAATATGTCGGCTCAATACATTTATAAATTATCCAATCAATAAACCATTTCCAAAATGTGTCGTGCTGATCTAGAGAACGTGATATCTTGTACCGGTCCATAACCTAGACCTATCTGTTGGTAAAGGCAAATATGTGAACTCGATTAGACCAATAAGAAAAACACCAAATCCAAACATCCAATCCATGTCTTCGACATAACCAAATGATCTCTAGATGATAACAAGTCATCATCAACTTCCTGAGCTGCCAATGAAACATATATCCTGCTGGTAAAGCATATACCGGTGATTGTGCATAAGCCAATATCCATGTCGGGACCACAATGTGTTGGTTCAATAATAAACCAATATAACCAAAGTGCCAAATCAACAATGTAGACCTCTAGAAAGATAAGTGTTGACAACAATGACAAAACCAATGCAGCACATGACGAAGTCATCCATAATACCAACAATCTCCCCCTTTGGCATTGATGGTAACACTAGATGGAAAAACATATAAGTGTCATAAACAGAATGCCAAATACCAAAATCTCCCAAAATAGATCAATACAAAGTTTTGTACCAGAAATAGAAACAATACAATCAAAACCAAAAATACATCTCTCCCCAAGTACAATGTTATTCCATAGATATCTCTCCCCCTTTGACATCAAATGCCAAAGCAGTTAAGAATCAAAACATAACATACAACTAACTACTCCCCCTGAGTAGTAGCTCTCCTTCATCAAGACCGGAAAAAGATTTTTTTGTTAGTCCCTGCCGATTTGATGACAATCTGCATCATTTAAGTCTCTATCGGTGGGGAAATTACCCCAAGCTACTCTCTGAGATATTCAAATGTTTCCTTAGGCAAAGGCTTTGTAAAAATATCTGCAATTTGCTCTTTAGTGTTCACATAAACCAATCTCACTTCATTTGCTTCAACATTCTCTTTCAGAAAATTGTACTTAATAGAAACATGCTTTGTTTTAGAGTGAAATACCGGATTCTTTGATATATCAATTGCTACTGAATTATCACAATGAATAATTATCGGTTCTTTGCATTTTACCTTGATATCCTTCAACATTTGCTTGATCCATAATACTTGAGTGCAATTAGTTGCTGCTGCAACATATTCTGCTTCGGCTGTAGATAATGATGTACAAGTCTGCTTCTTGCTAATCCATGAAATTAATCTTCTGCCAAGAAAGAATGCACCACCAGTGGTACTCTTTCTGTCATCTACATCTCCTTCCTAATTTGCATATGTATATGCACATAATTCAAAATTTTCATCCTTAGGATACCGTAAACCAAGATTTGTTGTGCCTTGTAGGTACCAGAAAATCCTTTTTACTACACTTTCATGATTTTCTTTAGGATTGCTTTGAAATCTAGAAACAATACACACTGCATTCATTATATCAGGTCTAGTTTGTGTCAAATACAATAATCCTCCAATCATAGATTTGTACCTTGTCGGGTTTATAGGAGCTGAATCATCCTTTAATGTCAATTTATCTTTTGTAGTCATATGAGTGCTTACCGGTTTGGAGTTTTCCATACCAAATTTCTTCAAAAGTTCATTCAAGTATTTTGTTTGACACATGAATATACCTTTATCTGCTTGAGAAATCTGCAAACCTAGAAATTTTTTTATCTCTCCAATCATAGACATTTCAAACTCTTCCTACATCTTGTTAGCAAAGTCTTTACATAACTCTTCTTCACCTCCAAAAATGATATCATCAACAAATAATTCAATAACCAAAATGTCATCATTAGTGTTTTAGTAATACAAATTGTTGTCAGCATTACCTTTTGTGTAACCAAGCTTTAAAAGATATTTATCCAATCTAGCATACCAAGCTCTGGGAGCTTGCTTCAATCCATATAAAGCTTTCCTTAACCTGCAAACCATATCCTTATCATCTGTTAATGAAAATCCATCAGGTTTTTCAATGTAAACTTCCTCTTCAAGATCTCCATTCAAAAATGCACATTTTACATCCATCTGATAAAATTTATAGTTCTTGTGAGTTGCAAATGCAAGAAATAGTCTTACTGCTTCAATTTTGGCTACCGGTGCAAAGGTTTCATTATAATCAATTCCTTCTTTCTGTGAATAACCTTTGCAAACTAATCTTTCTTTGTTTTTGATTACTTCACCATCCTCATTAAGTTTATTTCTATATACCCATTTAATTCTAATTACATTTTTGTCTTTAGGCCGGAGAGCTAATGTCCAAGTATTATTCTTTTCAATCTGATCTAATTCTTCTTCCATTGCTTTTATCCAATGTTTATCTTCACATGCTTCAACAATTGATGTTGGTTCAACTTGAGAAATTAAACACACCTCTTCATTTGCCAATCTTCCTCTAGTCATAACACCTTGATTTTTATTTCCAAATATTTGATTTTTTGAATGATTCAATCTTACATACCTGGGTTTATTCTGATTTTCACTTACAGGTTGTTGTTCTTCAGTCACAATTGAGTTTTCTGATGATGTCGGTGTGACCGGTTCTTCATTTTGTACTGGTGCAATCTGTGTCGGTTCATTTATAATCATTTCTACCACCGTTCTACAGATCTTGAATCTCCTCGAAAATGTTCATCTATCTTCACATTAGTACTCTTAATGGTTTTCTACAATCTTTTATTATAACATCTATATGCCTTGCTTCTAGTTGAATAACCAAGAAATATTCCTTCATCACTTCTAGGATCAAATTTGCCAATAGACTCATCTCTCCTAATATAAAATTTGCTTCCAAATATTTTAAAGTATTTAAGAGGAGTATGACCGAACCATAGTTCATAAGGGGTCTTACTGGTTTCACTTTTGATGTGAACTCTGTTGAAAGTATAAACCATTGTATTCACTGCTTCTCTCCAGTACACATGAGGTAGATTTGCTTCCATCATCATGGTTCTTGCTGCATCTAGTATAGTTCTATTCTTCATTTCCACAACTCCATTTTTTTTGGGTGTCTGGGGTGTTGATAGTTGTCTTTTGATTCCATTCTCCTCACAAAATGAATTGAATTCCCTAGATGTAAATTCTCCTCCTTGATCACATCTCAAATATTTGATTTTCTTGTCGATTTCATTCTCTACCATTGCCTTGTATATCTTGAATCTTCCAAAAGCTTCTGATTTCTCCCTGAGAAAAGTAACCCAACACATTCTAAAATAATCATCAATTATTAGCATAAAGTATCTATCACCCTGAAGACTTCTTGTTCTTGTTAGACCACATAAATCAATATGAATTAAATCAAGAATATTATTGGATTTCTCATAAATGCTCTTAAATGTTGTTCTAACTTGCTTTCCCATTTGACATTCCTTACATATCGGATTATGAGGTTTCACAATCTTAGGTAAATCCCTTACTACCTTAGTTGAACTGATCTTTACAATGCAATCAAAATTCACATGACAGAGTCTTTTATGCCATAACCAACTTTCATCAATGTGTGCAATCAAACATGTCTTATCTCTAGTATCCAAGTGAAAGATATTACCTTTAGTTTTATTACTGGTTGCAATCTCCAATCCAGTTATGCTCATGATTTTGCATTTTTCATTCTTGAATTGTAATTGAAATCCCTTTTCCACTAACTGACCAACACTCAAAAGATTATGCTTTAAACCTTCAACATAATAAACATTGTCACTATTGTGCTTACCATCCAAAGATATAGTGCCTCTTCCTTTGATTAAACAAGCTTTATCATCTCCAAATCTTACTATACCTCCATGAATTTCCTATAAAGACAATAATTTGCTTATATCACCAGTCATATGATGCGAGCATCCACTATCAATGATCCATTCATCCTTTTCTTCAATTTTTGTTGCTAATGCCTACTCTACCGATTTGACAATAGGTGCTGGTGGATCTTCTTTTAATGCAACAAATGCCCATCCACTATCTGCTGGATCTTCATTAGAGTCATCTATAACACCTTCATCTGCATAATAACATGACTTATCTCTATTTTTCTTAAATCTGTATCTCTGATATTTAGGGTTAGGTTTATATGTTCTTTTTGCTTCCTCTCTTAGTCTTGCATGTCTATCAGGACACCTAGATGCCATATTACCAACTTTATTGCAATTAAAACATTTGAAAGGTTCTTTACCTTCATGCTTACTTCCTGTTGGACCTTTAGGCATATTCCTTGCGAATAGTGCTTCAAGTTCTTCATTTTCTCTCCTGATATCTTCAAGTTCTTTTGCATAAAGTGCTTTCCAATCAGATTTTTTAGATGATGATAATGATGATGATGCTTTGAAAGCTATATTAGTTTTGACTGTAGCAACAAGACCAAACTCTTCAAGCTCAAATGTTGAAAGTTTTCCAACCAAAGTATCTCTTGAAACTGATGTATTAGGCATTGTTCTCAACTCATTAATAACAGTCACTTTCATTTTGTAAGCCGGTGGCAAAGCTCTTAAAACTCTAGAAACAATTTCATCTTCACTTAAAGATCCTCCACAACATTGTATTCCTAAAACCAATTTCATTAACTCTTTCCATAAATGCAGAAATTCTTTCATCTTCTTCCATTTATAAATTTTCATACCTGACCCGGTAACATTCCAATTTTGCAATCTTGATAATGGTATCTCCTTCATTCAATGTTTCCAGTTTGTCCCAAATAGCCTTTGCAGTAGATCTGTTTGATAATCCCATGATTTGTTGATCTGATAATGCACTCAAAAGTGCTTCTCTTGCTTTGCAATCATTCTCCAAGTCTTTAGACAATATCGGTGGATGAGGGATATATGGAGTAGGACCAACATAGCCATTCTTTGTAACATCCCATATATCTCTTCCAATGCAGTTCAGATGCGTTTCCATTCTGATCTTCCATATACCATAGTTAGTTCCATCAAGTTTAGGACTGTTATTCTTGAAAATATTTGCTGCCATAGGATCTCCTCAAGCTGTTAGGCTTCTGCAAAAAGAGGACCAAGCTTTGATACCAATTGTTAGGAACCAAGATGGACAACTGAGAGGGGGGGGGGGGTTGAATCAGTTGTCAATAAATTACAACTCAAAACCAATTAATCCAACTTGAAACTTAGTGCCGGTCAAACAAACTTAATGCCAATAAAACATATTAACAGTTATAGCAGTACCGATATAACTTAATGCATGAAACAAAAAGAGGAACAACATCCACAACACATGACACATAGATTTTGACGTGGAAACCCTGTAAGAGGAAAAACCACGGTGGGAAACCTTACCCACAATCAGATGATACTACTGCAGATAGTAAGTGAATACAATAATGGGGTCTGCACATGTAGAAAGGCCAACCGCCTAGAGCTCACTACTCAATCACAAAATAGGAGTCACAATGACTACAATTGGATGGTTAAATCCAATAACAATGTACTACTTCAATATAGCATCTGCAATGCTGGATTAAGTACCGGTTTAAGCTCTGACCATGAGTGCCAAATAACTTCATAACCTTTCCTTCAACCTTCAGATAATATCTGCGTGATTCACATAAGGATCTTCTTAATTTCACTCTACAATGATCTTTAATATTCACACACACTCATAATATGATCTTCAATAAGATCTTACAATTATTTATACAAAACCTAAGACCTTATCATGAGGTCGGCTCACTAAAGATATTACATTTAAATCAATTTCAAATAAGTCTTGATGCGATACAATATGTCAGCTCAATACATTTACAAATTATCCAATCAATAAACCATTTCCAAAACGTGTCATGCTGATCTGGAACATGATATCTTGTATCGGTCCATAACCTAGACCTATATGCCAATAAAGGCAAATATGTGAACTTGATTAGAACAATAATAAAAACACCAAATCCAAACATCCAATTCATGTCTTCGACATAACCAAATGATCTCTAGATGATAACAAGTCATCATCAACTTCCCGAGCTATCGGTGAAACATATATCCTGTCGATGAAGCATATACCGATGACTGTGCATAAGCCAATATCCATGTCGGGACCACAATGTGTTAGTTCAACAATAAACCAATATAACCAGAGTGCCAAATCAATAATGTAGACCTCTAGAAAGATAAGTGTTGACATCAATGACAAAACCAAATGCAACACATGATGAAGTCATCCATATTACCAACATTTGACATCTTAAGGAGGGGGGGCACCCATATTTCTCTTCTAGTACACTATATTGTACCATATTTGTCCATATAATTTTTGCATGTCTTAAATAGGGTGTTCAGACTCAGAAACAGAGAAAACAAACTCTTATACGAGACACTTCATACCCAAAACCAAATGAAACATTTGATATATGTCATAGATGGGGTATACATCATCGAAAATAGAGAAAATAAACTCTTACACGAGATGTCCTCAAAGCCAGACATGATTTTATCTTGTACAAGGTTACACATTCTCAAAACTAGAGAAAACACACTCTTAAACAAGATGTTCCCAGAACTAGACCTGCCCCTTAACATTTGCATTTTCCTTATATGTCTTAAATAGGTTGAAGCACACTCGAAAATATAGAAAACAAACTCTTATACGATGTGCTATACACTTGAAACTAGACATCACTTGCACGCATGCACGAGGATGAGTGGAACTAGAAAAACATAGCTAGACTATTCCTACTCTCCTCCCTAACATGGATCACCTAGAAAAACACATCTAGAGTGTGTATCCATGTCCTTTCTCATCATTCTTCTCATGGATCACCTAGAAAAAAACATCTATCGTGTATCTATGTTCTCTCTTTCCTTCTTCCCATTAGCACATAACTTTGATATTGGTGATTCATGGATGATGTGTGCTTTTCTCTTTTATGTGATCACTTGTATTCTTAAGATGACATTTTTCAAGAATGATATTAGTTGTTGAGACATTTTGATATTGAGGTCTCTTCAACCAGTTGACTTGAGGTCTTGTCTTTGTTCTTTAGCTTTTAGGTTGTGTCTTTTGCTTTCTTTTGTTTTCTTTGTTGTATTTTTGCCTTTTTATCTTGTTTTATGTGCCCTTGCATGTGTTTGAGTGAGTTAAGATCATAAGATTGGGGTCTTATTCCCTCAAGATTAGTGATGTCTTATACTCCTTATGATTGTGCTTTGTTTCTCCTCATTCCTCCTTTCTTCATCTCTCTTTCAACTATTGTATCGCGAGTATTTACATAGGCTCATACTCCTATTAAAGTGGGGGTTAAATGTAGCATCATAAATTGTCACCAAGCCAATTTACACCTCATGTTTGTGCCGCTACTTTAGCGTGTCCCCCCCTCATCTCCTATATGGGTTTGTTTAGTGCCTTAACTCTGGTTTTTATGCTTAATACACTTACCAATTGATTCCCCAGAGAGGTGTCCTCCTCCCCTGGCCTAAAATCTTGTCCCAAATTAAGGAGGGCTAGGGTGCTAGTGCCCTAGTCCTGGATCAGAGTGCCCAACACCCTAGTCCCCCTCTTTGGGGCCCAATTTTCAAGGAGGGGTGAGACCTACTTCTCCGATGGGAAAATAAATTGGTGGCTCTATGTGACCATTGGAGATTGGCATAATCAATAAATTAACCTAGATCCTCATATATAAAGGAATTCGATCAACCTAATTTCATCATAAGCAATCTAATTTTTCACATTCAAGCAATCAAGCATTCAAGCATTGAAGTGTTCATCATCAAGCATTTCTAGAGGTCTTCAAGGTTGCATACTCTTCATTCAATCATTGTGGAGCAAATTACAACATTTATATGAAAGGATGTGTGTGTGATTAGGGTTTTGTCATGTCCATGCCATTTTATACAATATTTATTTCAAGTATTTGCAATATTTCATTCAAGGTTAATTCCTAAACCAGGGTTTGAATTAGGCAAACCTCTATTCCCAACTTATTTCCCCTTCTTTCTGTGTGTAGGAAGCAAGTATAAAGATGCAATCTTCAGGATAAGCTTTATTTACAGAGACAAATCATCCCCCATCGGAGTGCTAAAAGTGCAGAGGACTAGAGTGACTATCACACCGGTCCTGAGAAATCAGGAGCTCATTCAAGGTTAATTCCTAAACCAGGGTTTGAATTAGGCAAACCTCTATTCCCAACCTATTTCCCCTTCTTTCTGTGTGTAGGAAGCAAGTATAAAGCTGCAATCTTCAGGATAAGCTTTATTTATAGAGACAAATCATCCCCCATTGGAGTGTGAAAAGTACGGAGGACTAGAGTGACTATCACACCGGTCCTGACAAATCAGGAGCTCCTTTTGGGAATTTGTTTGAATCCTCTTACAATCCTCAAATCTAGGTTCGTGGCTCAATCTGATGACTGTAGCTTACTGTTTAAGCATTTTTACATTAATTCTAGCGCATTTACCCTAATTTCAACATCTTCAACAAATCAATTCAACTCAAGGGAAAGAAGAGGGCACATTCAACACCCCTGAAATTAGATTAGCATTTAGACTTCCTCAGGTTTAGATCTATCTAATTCTTTTCTTTCCCTAATGTAATGGTCCCTAAGTAAAAAATGAGCAGTTTTCATACATCTAATGGTGGAAACCCTAAATTTTTACCATTACACCTATATAAAGTTTTAATTTATCTTTATTGCTAGCTTGCTTTCCTACATTACAATGAGATCCAAAAAAAGTGACAATTGCTTTTACTTTATACAACCACGCTCTCTTTCCTTCATCCACTGGTTCTCTTCTATTTTCCACTTCTTCTCTTCTCTCTTCTCATTCCTTGATAGTTAAGTCTTTGTCTAAAAAGAAACTCGAGCCCTTCAAAAACTTTTTCTTTACTTAAAATTTATTGTTTATCAAATACACTTATCATGATGACTTTTATAGGCCTATCCCTCTCATCGCATATCTTTCCCACCCTCCATGCTTGGCACTAAAAATTGTCTTTTAAAAAGTTGCTTGCAAGATTGTGAGTGCTTTTATTTTTTTTATAATCTCTTATACCTTTGATAACATTTGCTTATCTATCTTGCCTTTCTTTGAATTTTCTTACTTGCATTCTTTCAACTTGAGTATTTGCTTCTACTTCCATGCTAGAATCTAATCCCTACTAACTTGAGCCCATGTTTTAGCTTCTTTTGTTATATTTTCTTTGCTTTTGTCTTTTACCTTCAATCCTTGAATGTTTGTTTGGTGAACAGTATGTCCTTCAATTTGAGAATTTTTAGAGTTTACCTTAACCCCATTCATCACTATGGATTCTTTCATGGTTTGGCAAGCTAGTTTCATGCTTTACCACTCAAGTTTCCCCACCAAAAGGGCTTCTTGCAACATTAGTACCATATATTCCTTTAAAACCTTGTTACCTTCCAAAACCCCCAATCTCTTCAATATTGCTGAGAAGTTTGCTGGAATGATGCGTGTGAGGTTAGCTGACATTGTTTTGGTTTGCATGTATTGTTGTAGCATGTGAGGTTATTGTTTGGTAATTTGTGTTGAGGGTTTAGCCAACCTTGAAATATAGGTTGATGTTTTATATAAATATATGTAATATTCATGTGAGAGATGTATTTGCATGTGCGAACATTGATTTGATCTTTTAGTTGCAGAGGAGAAGTGCGAAGAAGTGTGGAAGAGAAGAGTTTGAGTATATGTGCTTAACCAGAACTGTAACCAGGCATGAGAAGATGTTGTTTCATCAGTTCATGATTCTCTAGATATAATCTGAATGTTTTTGTAAGGCAGTGAGCCTTCCCTAAGGTTGTAGCCCTTATTGTTTTGTGATTTGAGCAGTGAGCTCTAGGCAGTGTGCCTGAATGCATGTGCATTTCCCATTGTAATATTTACACTTACTTCTAACAGGGTATTATCTCATTGTGGGTAGGTTCCCACCGTGGTTTTTCCCTTAACTGGGTTTTCCACATCAAAAATCTTGGTGTTATGTGTGATGTGGTGCTGATTTGTGCTCTTATAGTTTATTATCAGATTTGAATTTGTGTTTGAGTTGTGTAGAGTTTGAGAGCAAACTGATTCACCCCCCCTCTCCGTTTGCTGCATTGTTGCCAACATTAACTCCTCTTAAACATAAGGGTTTGAGGACTTGGTAAGTGGAAGTGATAGATTATTTAGTGCCTCTTTTGTCCTTGGACCTTTTACCACAACCGCCTTGTAACATAGATTGTTTGAAAGAGTTTTACACCTATGAATGAGAGTTATTTTATTCTCCCTTTCAAACTACATTATTCTTGTTTGTGCCCATTTTAACAAAAAATCCTACATTTTAGGATGCCCCAAAATTGCTTTGCATTAAGCCAAACCCACTACCTAGTTTTATTTGATGATGTGTTTTGTTTCAACAAGACCAATTTTTTTTTTTGTTTAACATACATGTTGGTCCTTTGGTTTTCAAAATGTAAAATAAAAATTTATTTAGTAGAACAACTACAAAATAAGGTTTGCATGTCTACCCATTAAAAACTGCTTAACACGTTGAAAAATCTTCCTTGATAAAATTAGATCCCACCAAAAGCTTGTGGAAAGGCCCACCAAGAAAAACCTCAATAGCCCTTTACTTTTCTTTTACAACAACCTCTGGACCCACCAAAAACCAATGTCCCCCTAAGACAAAACCCCTTCCAGGACCCATATTAATTTTCTTTATATACAGTGCTACCATGATACCCAAAACCCTATTGGTTATATAAACTAGTAAAGGAAAAATATACAATTTTCCCAAGCTAACGTTGAGTTTCATGGATGAAGATTTCTTAAAAATTTCAATGGACACTATTGAGATTTTTTAGGAATATTTTTAAGTTGGTAGTCACGTAAATTTAGTAGCATCTAGTTCAATTCATGAGTTTTAAGTCCCAAAGTTTAAGGAAGCAAGTGGAATGAACTTAGATATAGATTGAAATATGTAAATAAAAGATCATTTTTTCCTCAAATTTTTTTATGGAAATCAAAATTTTCATATGATTGGTAAATGCCAAAAAAAATCCTAAACTGGTTGGATAATTTCTAGCCCTCCCCTAATTTCACTTACTAAAATATACAACCCTAAAAAGTAAGGGCCACTATTATTTTGACAAAGATTCCAATTAGTCTTGTAGCATATTATTTTCTTCTTCATGAGTTCCTTTGATCCTTGAAAATAGTTCTTGGAGTGCCCCATAAGACTTTGACATAAATATACACTAATCAAATAAAATGCTTATTATCCATTACATATTAATTTAAATTAATAATTATAACCTCTAATTCAATATGATTTTATAAATAATATCAATTTAAGAATAAAAGAAACACATTGTGTTAGGTTCTTATCGATTTGTGCTCATTTTGGTCAATTCTCATATTGTTAGTAGAAGTAGGTTGATAAGAATTTGATATGTTTTTTTTTTTTTGTAGAAAACTCATTAGACTACATGTAAAAATACCAAAATTCTATTAGTGATAAATAAAAAGGAGCAAAGTTACTTAGTATTTGTAACATCATGTTTAAGTAATTATGTAGACAATAAGAAAATGCAACAACCACCAAAAATAAAATAAGGTATTTTGTCTATAGAAAATACAAGGTTTGTCATGTGTTAAATTCTTTTGTCAAGTTGATTTTAGTCACAAACTAGTAGCATCGCTTGTTTCTCACACCAATTGTTGCACTTGTCTATCTCTGAAAAGTTTAATTGAAAATAAAATATCCTATTAGAAACTAAATTTTCTTGGATAATATTCTAGTGATATGTTCATTCAAAAAAATACTATCAATGTTTTTTTTTGGTAGTTAAATTATTGCTAAGGGGCAACATCCATTTATTACTAGAAAAATGGATTACAATATAGTTCATTAGTTTTCTTTCCCCACAAATCTACTCCCTAACACTTGTACCCCATATCATCATATACATTTGCATGCCCATACCCACCCCTAAAATTAACCTCCATTCCACAAAATCGAAGGCATGTAACCATATATTTCTTATATCTTTTACTGTTAACATAATGGTGATACGGGCTAAGTCATATCTTTTTACAAAAAATAACTAATATTTCGTTACAAAAAATAGAGGAAGCTGCCAAAACCCATTTCCATGCAGTCTATCTAGCTAATCATCATCTTTTAGCCTTTTAATTTCTAAGGATTTGGCCACCATAGGGAATTTTGGTTTGTAAGCATCATAAGCCACAATACTCACCGATGACTATTTGTGTCTCATTTTATGCTACATTTTATGCCATTTTCATATACATTCATATCCATTTCTATATTCCATTTCCATTCTATTTTCATATACCATTTATGTTGCATATGATTAAATATTAATAAGTGATATCTAATTTAGTTTTGAGGTAAAACATGAAAATTAATTATTGATTGTTTTTGCTAATAAGCATTATTATTTTAAGCCTTGGAAAATATATTCTGCAGAATGGAGAAGAATGCAGACTTTTTACACATTTCATGTCACCTTCTTTACATGAACCTTCTTGTCGCTCATTGTTGCCCCATAGACTCTTTCTACATCAGTTTGAAGCATTATTTCTTTTGATGACATTGAATTAGGCATATTCAAGATGCATCAAATGTGATGTCATGGCTACAACATTAGCATTGGTTGATATTTTAAATAATTATTCTAATCTCAATTCGTTAAAAGAAGACACCTCTTACTCCCAACTATTTATCCCACTTTAGCATATGATATGTCCACCAATAACTACTACCATGCCAACAATATTGATATGATTAAGGAGAACCGATGGTTTATTTTCTAACTGTTTAGTGGAAACAAAAATCTACTCATGTCTTATTTTCCTCTGTTGTTACAACAAAACTGTTTTTAACTCATGGCTGATAGCAAAGGTGTTATGTGAATCATTCTATTATCTAGTTAGTTGGTTGTAAACATTCTATTTTTGTGTGCATTTGTTATATGACTGCACATATATAAGTAGCATGGTATAAGCTACAGGGGGATATAATTTCTAGTAGGAGTAGATTTCTTTATAGACTTTTGTATTGGCAATATTATTTTCTGATAAATAAAATATTTGTTGCATGATCATTCTTATGTAAAGCTTCTTGTACTCCATCATCCAACCTAAGGAGGCATGGCCCACTTCTTAGGACGTTGGTAATTTCTATAGCTTAGGCATTTGTTTATTTAAGTTTATTTTTTTTCTTGATTGAATGTTATTTTTGTGATAATTGTAAACATTGTTTATGGTTTATTTGAATTTTGTACTCAATATATTTTTTTGATGTTTTTGTTGCCAAGAAGTTACAATACCTGTCACCAGAGTTGTTTTAATTTGTTGTAGGTTTCTTTTCATAGTTGCATTCATCCCCACTCATCTCACAACTTTCACCCCTTTGTGGCATACAATCTCGACACCTTTTCCAATCTTATGATCCCCGGATTGATAGGTAGACCAAGCTAAATTTAGTGATTAATTTCTCTTATATCCTTACCTTAGTGTTGGTCTATCATTCATCATCTCCAAGAGGTTGTGCATGTCATTCTCAATCTATTTTTCTTGTATAAGCATCTTGAAGTCCAGGTTAACCTTCAACTCTACCTCATTCTCCTCTTGCGATCCCTGCATCTACATGTACTCCTTCACTTAACCTTCCTCTATGTCCATCTATATCCCAACCAACCTCTATAGGAAGACAATACTCTACCAATTTCCTCCCCATGCCCAACCAAAATGTCTAGCTCCAAGGTTCTAATAAGGGGAAATTTCTTCACCTCTCCACTCCTATCTTTTTGCATGTAGTATTTTTTTAGCATTGAAATGTGTAGGTTTCCATCCACATTGTCCAACACTACACAATATCGCCTAGGAAGGCATGCTTGAATACTTTCTAGCACAACACCTTGGCTCCATCCTTTGGCTCCCCTACCATCAACACCATGGATAGAAACATAGTAGTCACATTTGTGTTAACCCTATGATGGTGGAAGACCAAAAGGAATTCCTTCCCCAGAATGGTATTTACTACATTAATGACCAAAGGGTGGCCCATGGCGAGTATAGCCACCAGCCTTTTATTAGTCACCTCACCCAAGAAGGACATATGTTGCTTGGTTGATTCAAGCAATATTGGTGTGTCCATTTTCTCTCATTTTATCTCCCAGAGACAAAAACCTCAAGATGACACATTTGTTGCCGACTCTACCCTTTTATAATTGTTTGCCTTGTGTCAACATCATGAAGGCGCAATGCCTTTTGCATTAACAATTTTCATCGTCTAGGTGCTACTGGGATAACTCACACATTTCCTTTAGCTAATGTATTACCATACTTGGTGGCAACATAATTTGGATTTAGTTTGGATGCCACGTCTTCAATCTCACCTCCTATCATACAATCCCCTGTACTTTCCTTTAATGCTTCAATCTTGCCACCTTTTTGAGGCTCACCAAATCATAATACCCTATCTCACATCTATCAAATCACTTGCACTTCATATCATTTTTAAACTTATCTCTATCGTTGCCACCCCATGATTCTCATTTGCTACTTTCTTGCCGATTTTATCTACCATGTGTTCCATTCCCTATACACATGCATGAGCATGAAATCTAAATATTTCTCAATTAGAGTTTTACTTGGAGCCAACCATCTATTGAGTTCCCAATTTTATGTCCGATTTTAACGAATAGCATTGATGTTGTTTAGGGAGTCACCCTCCAAATACACTTTTTCCTACCTTTAATTCTAGGAACAATTCAAGTCCAAGGAAAGCTGCCTAAAACTCAACCAAATTATTAGTGGTCTCCCCTAACAATTCAAACTTCTCCCCCAATATTAAACCTTCATGATCTCTATCTATACATCCTACACCACTTGGTCTTGGATTGCCCATCGAGACACCATCAAAGTTGATTTTTATCTAACCCACCTCAGGAGCAGTCCATTGAACACCATCTCTAGGATTGATAGGAAGATCAACCTTTCTAGCCCCATTAACAGGGAAAAAAAGATTGTCAATGTTAAATCAAAACAAGTGTCACATAATGATGAATATTTGGCTTTATAGTAGTATAGTAATAAAAGTATTAATATATTTAAAATATATAATATATTATTTATTATCTTTATCTTTATCTTAAATTATATTATTTATATTGTAGACACCTGTTTTTGTCCACTTGATTAAATAAATTTTATATTTGTCTAATTATCATTCATCCAACTATTAATTACATTCACATTTAATTAATCATTTTCCCTTTTCCAACTATTAATTAAATTAATATTTAATCAATTCATCCCAACCCTTTTCTCCTATTAGTTAAATCAATTATTTGATTTATTTGATTTAATTCAATTAACCAAATTTATACCATTAATTAAATAAATAAATCATATTTGTTTAATTAAATCCTCCTTCACATTTAAATAGATTAATATTTATTTAAAATCCCCAAATCCCATCTCTCACATTTAAATAAAAATGTTTATTTAAATCCCCAAAATCCCCTTTCCCACATTTAAATAAACTAATATTTATTTAAATTCCTAAAATCCCTCCCCCACTTGCACTTTCTAGAGAATGCAAGTTGGAAGTTAACCTTCCTCCTAATCATGTCTAAGCCCCTATTATTAGCCTAATCACCCTTTAATGGTTTGCACATTCCTAAACCAAAGGTTAACCCAAAACCCATCAACTCAAACCTTTAATGGCTTTCTTTAAGCCTTTAATGGCTTTCTTCTAGAGTCTTCTTAAGTATTTAACGGTTTCCCTCAAAGTCTTCAAGCCTTTAATGGATTCCTTCTAGACTATTCTTAAGCCTTTAATGGTTTCCCTCAAAGTCTTCAAGCCTTTAATGGCTTTCTTCTAGAGTCCTCTTAAGCCTTTAATGTCTTCCTTCAAGTCTTCAATCATTTAATGCTTTATCCCCCTTCTTCTCATTTAAATAAATAAACATTTATTTAAAATCCTATTTGTCCTCACCAACTTGCATTCTCCTACAATGCCCACTTGCACACTAACCTTCCTTCTAATTTCTTCTAATCCCTTCTAAATTATCCTAATCCTCTTCTAAGTATCTGTACATTCCTAACAAGGGATTAGTGAATAGTCACTTCTCAAAAACATTTAAGGCTCTTACAAAGCCTTAAAGGCCTTCTCCCTTCAACAAGTTTACCCACATGGGTCCTTGACCAAACTAACCCCATTTGAACCTTGGTAAGAGACTTTTCCTCTAACTCAACCATCCATCTAACCCTCAAGTCTCTTCAATCATTCAATGCTTTGACCATGGTTACCCTTTTACCCTTGCACATTCATTTATCCCTTGGATAAAAGCTTTATCCACTAACCTAACCCTAACTAAACCCCCTATGGTAACATTCATGTCCTCTCAAGATTTTAATGCCTCTTCCCTCTCCTCTCAAGCCTTCTCATGATACCATTTTTCACCATTGCATTAGTGGAAGCTGCAAACATGGATTGAGGATCATGCCTCTCTCATGCAATCCTAGCCCTTGCTAAGCCAAATCGATCTTGACACTTCAATTTCCCATTTTGCCTATAAAAGGAACCCTCATCCTCAAGTAAAGGAGGAAGCATTTTTAAGCATTGTTACTATATTTGCATAGGAATTTCTACTTAGCTTTCTCATAGAAATTCTATTTTGTGCATTTTCATAGTAATAGAAGTTTATTTTCAATCACATTCAATCCTCTATTTGGCATCCATGTCTACATACTAAAACTGAGAGCTATACTCAAGTAAGCATTTGGATCTTGGAGAGGAGAAGAACATGGGAGAACCATCAAGAGAACAATGGGAGCATCTTAGGGAGTCTCTTCTCTCTTCTTTTCATTTTTTTTGCTTCCATTTGTATTCTTTTTATTGTCTTTTGATATGCATTTGAAGGTTAAAAGTTCATTTTGGTTTTGGTTAACTTATTGACATTTGAGCTTTGTTTATGTGTGTCTCCTTTCATGTGCATCATTTATATTATTTATAATATAGTATTCTAGTATCCTCAATTGTACTCCCTTACAATTTTGTCCTCATTTGGTCCCTCACCTTGGCGTTCATCCCCCAAGGTCTGATTGGAACCTTTATTTTGCTCATACCATGCACCAAACTCTATATTTTTGTCATCTACACTTTCTCCCCTAAAATCTCGAGTCCCTAATTGGCCAAGACCAAGGTGCCCATGCCCTGGTCCTCCCAATTAGGGTCCATTTTAGGGCCTCATAATGGTAACTTGAAATGGGTGGGAACCTAGATCCCATGTCGGCTCATCTCAGAAAATTAATTTGTTTTATAACCAGGAATGTATAAAAGGAGGTCTACCCCTCTCATTTTGATATACAATCAATCAATCCAACATTTGATTAATCAAGTGTTCATTTAAATTCAAGTAAGAAAGAAATAAGTCTTCTTTCAAGCATTGGAGCAAAAGTGAAGCCAAGATTCAAGCATTGTAGATGACATTCATGTTCTATGTTGTATGAAAACTACATAAAACCCTAATTCCTCATGAAGACAAACAAAAATTCATAAAAAGGTATATCATTAGTGTTTCAGACATTTTCAATATTTCCATTATAGTACTTCATTTATATTTCAATTCTATTTAATGGTTAATTCCAAAACTGGGGTTTGACCTAAGGAAAACCCTTATTCCCAACCATTTTCCCTTCTCTACTATGTGCAAGAACAAGTATAAAGCTGTAATTTTTTAGGATTAACATTATTCATAGAGATGAACAGATTCCCCTTTGGATGATGAAAAGTTCGGAGGACTAGAGCGACAAACATTCTGGTCCCAACAATTCAGGTCGATCTTCTGGGAACAGATCCAAACACTCACATATTACTCAAATCCAGGTTCATGGCTCTGTTTGAAGATTGTTATGCATAATTGCCTCAATTTCAACACATTTACCCTAATTCAATAATATTAATCAAATCAATTCAATTTAAAGGGAAAGAAGATGCACATCTCAAACCCATGGAATGTGATCAGAATCTTGGTCTTTTAGGCTTATATCTATCAAATTATGCCTTTCCCTAATGTAAAGGCCCCTAAGCAAAAAATAGTGGTTTTACTACATTGGATGATACCATAATTTTTCACCACTTTACATTTTGGTGAACTTGATATCTTGCACCTTAATTTATGATTTATATTCTCATATCTAAGTGTTTATGTATTTTTCAAATTCAAATTTACATTTAGAAGTTTAATTTTCAATTGAATTATATAAATTCAGAGGTTAAATTCATATAACCCTAGTTTTTAATTCTAAAATTGAACTTGTGGGTTGCCTTATTTTGATTAATTATTTCAGGTTTGATTATGTATGCAATTTAAAATTCAAATTTGCACTGATATATCTTATTTTTAATTGAATTACATAAAATTCACAAAAACCCTAATTAATAATTCTAAAATTTACTTGTGGGTTGCATAATTTTTCAAATTTAATTTCTAGATCTAATCTTTATGATATGCTATGATTTAGAGGCATTTATCTTTCAAATTCACAAATCAAATTGCTTAACTAATTGGTTATTCAATCACTTTTACAGAATTTTACATTGTTTAATCATAGTTTTCAATTTGAAATTCAAATTTCCCTCTTTTGTGCATGAGTTTTACTACCATTAGTCCTAGCTACAATATTCCCGTGAGAAGAAGTTGTAGAATTAAGGCTTCCCAATTTTTAATTACTAAGGATATGGAGCTTAATTTGGACAACTTATTTCATGAGAATGTTGATGAATCAATGATGAACAGTTAGTACCAAACTGGTACTGAGAGACGGGGGGGGTGGTGAATCAGTACTGAGAAAAACACTTTTCCTTTAACCGGATTGACTGAGAACACTGCACTTGATTGGCAAGCAATAGCACTGGTCTAAATCAAATTACTATCGGTTTAACACAGTAAGAATGTGAAAGACATAAACCGGTAACACTTGGCTTTCCTCACAATCTAACATCATATTTCCACTTCACTCATATGCATACACTAGTAACACATCAACAAAAATGTAAAGATTTACTGGTTCAACATGCTTTACCTCTTGACAGAGAATAACAAAGCATCACATGAAAAGCATCACACAACACACATATTTTTCACGTGGAAACCCAATTGGGAAAAACCATGGTGGGGATGAATACCCACAAGCTATTCTTTGAACCCTTTTGAAGTCCGCTCTATTAGGACCCTAGTCCAGTTAAAGACTTTACAATAGGTTCTGTTAGGAACCAATCCTGCTAGGGATCACCTGGTTAAGGGATGGCTAAAATACCCGGTTAAGGGTTAAACCCTGTTAAAGGTTACCTTGTTAGAGGATTTTAAGAACTCAATGATTTTGAGTCACCCTGTTAAAGGATTTACAACAAGCCGGTTAAAGCTACCCTATTGAGGGATTTTCCAATTGTTGAAGTGGTTAGAGGTCAATAGGTATTACAATGATTTGGTAACAACACTTCAATGCCAATGCAGATCTGCTTTAGTTCCTTCCTTCTGCAATCACACTCTGTAGGTATCTATTCTCTTATCTGGTTTGGCAAGAATCACGTATCTCTACACTTGGATACACACACAACATTTGCCAACAACCTCAATATGAAAAACAACATTGAACTTATAGGAAACAGATAGGTCGGTAGCATAAACCCTAAACCCTAAACATTTAGGTTAAACAATTCAGTCGGTTCAATCCTCACCATTGAACCTATTGCATTGATTACAACAGTTTTGAATAGATCTCAAGATGTTCTCCATCGTTCGTTCTTCATCGCTCCTTGGAGGCTGATAACCCATCACGCATCCTCCACCGTTTACAGAGACTTCGCACATTCCCGAGGTAGATAGGATCAATCTCCTTCATGCAAGATCCTTCACGCGCACAAGGCTGACGTGGCAACACAATCTGTTCTTCATTACAATGCTAACTGATCACACGATGTCATTGGTTGAATCACACAGGCATAGAACACTTCAACCAGAAACCCTGAAGCTAAGACTACCAACCGGTAGTCATACCATATGAAACCTTGATACAAAACATTCCATATACCAGTTCACATTCCAACATACCGGTTCACTTAGACAAACATATCACTTCACTTTTTCACATATATCGGTTCACATTCCAACATACCGGTTCACTAAGACAAACATACCGCTTCACTTTTTCACATATACCGGTTCACAACATCAACATATTGACATCAATGACAACATACAATATCATTATGTCATCATACTCTGCACATATGCCAACAATCTCCCTCTTTGGCATTGATGGCAATATACAAAGATATCTCTTTGCTTCACATCCTCTCCCCCAATATTGCAGATATCTTCTCCACTTCACATCTTCTCCCCCTTTGACAACAATGCCAAAGTGAAGGCATAAACATCTATGTTCTACTATGCTGCTCCCCCTAAGGAGTAGCATCCTTCAACACACCAATCCTGAAAAAGATATATCAATGTAAGTCTTGACTGATGTGGAGCACACACCTTTAGTTCACCTCTTGAAGGGGCAGCACCCCCAATTCACCTCTCAAATAGGTAAAGGTAGCCTTCGGTAGAGGCTTGGTGAATATGTCTGCTAACTGCTCTTTACTAGAAACATGTTCTAGTATAGCTTATTTGTTCTAAACCTTTTCTCTTAAGAAATGATACGTAAGCTCAAAGTGCTTGGTTCTAGAATGTAAAACCAGATTCTTGGAGATGTTAATCGCACTTGTGCTGTCACAAAATATACTTACTAGTTCTGATACAGGAACTTTGAAGCCATTTAATACATGCTTCATCTAAATTGTCTGGGTGTAGTTCATAAATGCTGCAACATACTCCACGTCTGCTGTAGACTGAGAGATACAGCTCTACTTCTTACTCATCCATGAGACTAGTCTACCACCAAGAAAGAATGCACCACCAGTTGTGCTCTTCTAGTCATCCACATTACCAGCCCAGTCAACAGCTGTAAACACTTTCAGGTTGAAATCATTACTGTATGGATACCATAATCCATAGTCAATAGTTCCCTTCATATATCTTAGAATCCGCTTGACTGCTACCAAGTGGGATTCTCTTGGGCTTTTATGGAACCATGGTAATGCCCACTGCATGTGCAATGTCCGGTTTGCTATGTACTACATAGTGCAATTTACCAATCATTGATCGGTATTCCTTCTCGTTTACCAACCCCGAGTCATCCTCTTTTGATAATTTACAACCGGTCACCATCGGTGTACCAACCAATTTGTTGTCTTCCATGCCAAAGGTCTTCAACACCTTTTTGACATATTTGGACCGAGTGATAAATATTCCATCTTTCATTTGTTGAATCTGTAGTCCAATGAAGAACTTATTCTCTCCTATAAGTGACATCTCAAACTCCTTTTTCATCTCATCTGCAAAATCATGACTCATCTTGTCATCTCCTCTAAAGATTATGTCATAAAAAAATACCTCATAGATCAGAATCTGATCTCCTTCTGACTTTAGGTAGATATTACTATCCTCACTTGTTCTCTCAAATCCAATCTTCACAAGATGGTAGTGCAAGCGTTCATACCATGCTCTAGGTGCCTGCTTTAGTCCATACAAGGCCTTATGTAGCCTACACACCATGTCACTATCTTCTGATAGGGCAAACCCATCTGGTTGCTCTATATACACCTCCTTTTCTAGTATTCCATTTAGGAATGCAGACTTTACATCCATTTAATATACTTTGAATCCCTTGAATGCTGCATATGCAATAAGCGTATGAACTCCTTCCAATCTGGCTACTGGAGCAAAGGTTTCTCTATAGTCTTGTCCTTCTTCTTGGGCATATCCTTTACACACTAATCTGGCTTTGTTTCTAACCATTGAGTCATCTTCATTTAGCTTATTTCTAAAAACCCATTTGGTGCCAATGACATTTTTATGCTCCAGTCTGGGTACCAAAGACCATGTACCATTCTTTTCTATTTGGTCAAGTTCCTCTTCCATTGCCTTGATCTAGTCTTCATCTTTATGTGCCTCTCTGAATGTTTTAGGCTCAAATTCAAAGATCATGCAAGAGTTTTCTTTCACTTTTCTTCTTGTAATAATTCCTGCATCCTTGTCTCCTATGATTTGCTTTGGATCATGACTTAGCTTTACATACCTAGGAATGATCTTGGTTGTTTCCTCTTGCTTTTCTTCTTCATCCTCATCTTCATCAGCATCAACATCTACTGGTGTAGGAGCACTGTTACTGGTGCTAGGCTGTTTTGTAATTGGTTCCCAGAAGGTTACTACCGATTCATCTCCTACTTGCTCACTGTCGGTTTCCTTAGATTTCTCAGAGGTTTCATCAACTCTAACATTGATGCTTTCAACAATTCAACAATTCTCTGAGTCCTATTGTTGAAACATTTGAGAGCTTTTCTTTTTGTGGAATACCTTATGTTCACTCCTCTTGATATAACATTTGCTACCAAACACTTTAAAGTAGCTTACCACTAGTGTCTTATCGGTCCAATACTCATAAGGTGTTTTATCCTTAGCCTTTTTGATGAGTACCTGGTTCATTGTGTAGATTGTAGTGCTCACCGCTTCTCTCCAAAAGGTGTGAGTAACCTTCCCTTGGATCAACATAGTTCTAGTTGCTTCAACCAGAGTCCGGTTGTTCCTTTCTGCTAGGCCATTCTATTGTGGAGTCTAGGGGGTAGACAGTTGCCTCTTGATGCCATTCTCTTCACAGTATTTGTTGAATTCACTGGAAATGAATTCTCCTCCTTGATCAGTTCTTAAGCACTTAATCCTCTTACCGCTTTCTCTTTCTACCAGTGCTCTGAAGGCTTTGAACTTTCCAAAGGCTTTAGACTTGTCCTTCAAGAATGTGACCCACATCATTCTTGAGCAATCATCAGTAAGAATCATAAAATACCTATCTCCCTGCACACTCCTAGTTTTCATAGGACCACACAAATCAGTATGCACAAGATCAAGTAAATTGTCTGCAGTGAAAGGTTTACCTTTGAAGGTTGAGGAAGACATTTTCCCTAGTTGACACTCTGTGCACAAAGGATTCTCCAATTTTCTTAGCACAGACAATCCTCTAACTGCCTTGATCTTACTGGCCTTCACAATATTATCAAAGATTACATGGCAGAGTCTCCTATGCCATATCCAACTATCCTCAAACTTAGCCATTAGACATGTACTAACATTAGTAGTTAGCTAAAATAGGTTACCTTTGGTCTACATACTAGTAGCCATCAGTTCACCATTCTTTCCTTTGATTTTGCACACTCCATTTTTGAATTCTAGAGTGAGTCCATTATCATTCAGTTGAGCAACACTCAAAAGGTTGTGTCTGAGACCTTCTACCCAATACACATTGTCAGCACTGCTTTTTCCATTCAGAGAGATAGACCCTCTGCCTTTTACCATACATGGTGCATCATTACCAAAATGAACCACACAACCATCATACTCTTCCAGAGATAGAAACTTACTCCGGTCACTAGTAATATGGTGAGAATAGCTATTGTGAATAATCAACTCATTGGAATTATCA
The DNA here is from genome assembly GCF_030272615.1 of Cryptomeria japonica. Taxonomy (NCBI): domain Eukaryota; kingdom Viridiplantae; phylum Streptophyta; class Pinopsida; order Cupressales; family Cupressaceae; genus Cryptomeria; species Cryptomeria japonica. The sequence continues at coordinate 487,008,719 of NC_081409.1, forward strand.
AAGCAGGAGACAAGAGCCTTCTTGTCTGACACATCTTCCTTGACTACTACAAACACAATATCTTCACTTTCTTCATCTTTTGATTCCTCATCAGTGACACCTTCATCAACTGCTACAAAATAGTTTCTCTGGTTTCCTCCTTTGAACTTCTTGAACCTCTCCAGTTTGTCCTTGTTATCACCATTAGGGCAGTTTACAACAATGTGTCCTATCCAATTACAAGAAAATCATTTCAAAGGAAGCTTACCTCTGTATTTACCGGTTCCCTTGGGAAGTCTCTTGGGAAGAAGAGCTTCAAATTCCATTAGGATCTCCTCATCATCCATTTCTCTACTTTGTCTTGGTTCACCATTGGTACTAACTTCTTTGTCTTTTTTAGATGGTGCAACAGATGCTCTAAAGGCTGATTCAGTCTTCTGAATACTGCCATCATAATTATTTAGCTCATAAGCTGTTAACTTTGCAATGATGGAGTCCAGGGATACCTTTGTCTTATCTACAGACCTCAACTCCTGAATAGCAACAGACCTCAACTCCTGAATAGCAACAACCCTTATTGCATAGACCGGTAATAAGGATCTCAAAACTTTGCTAACAATAGTGGAATCTTCCATTTTACCACCTGCACTCTTGATATCTCCAACAACAGTTTTGATTCTTATTCCATATTGTTGAATGGTCTCTCCTTCAACCATCCACATGTCTAAAAACTTTCCCCTAAGGCTTTCTTCCTTAGCTTGTTTCACATGCTCATCACCACCATAGATATTCTCAAGGGCATCCCATACTTCTTTGGGATTCTCTTTATCCCGAACATCAATAAACTCAATGTCAAATAAACTGCTGATTAGGGCTTCCATGACTTGCCCATTTTCTTGAATCTCTCTCTTTTGATCACCGGTGAGAGTACTGGTAGGGATAACATAAGTATTCTCAACATATCTCCAGTGTTGAGCACCCATGCTTCTGATGTATATCTTCATTCTGTCCTTCCATATTTTAAAGTTGTCTCTGTTGAACTTTGGACCTTCCCTCTTCATCATTAGAGTAGGATCTTTACCTCAAGCAGTTAAGCTTACAACACAAAGGACCTGGAAGATGCTCTGATACCAATTGATGAATCAATGATGAATAGTTAGTACCAAATCGGTACTAAGAAGGGGGGGGGGTGTGAATTAGTACTGAGAAAAACACTTTTCCTTTAACCAGTTTGACTAAGAACACTGCACTTGACTGACAAGCAATAGCATTGGTCTAAATCAAATTACTACCGGTTTAACATAGTAAGAATGTGAAAGACATAAACTGGTAACACTTGGCTTTCCTCACAATCTAACATCATATTTCCACTTCACCCATATGAATACACTAGTAACACATCAACAAAATGTAAGACTTACTAGTTCAACATGCTTTGCCGCTTGACAAAGAATAACAAAGCATCACATGAAAAGCATCACACATAACACACATATTTTTCATGTGGAAACCCAACTGGGAAAAACCACGGTGGGGATGAATACCCACAAGCTGTTCTTTAAACCCTTTTGAAGTTCGCTTTGTTAGGAGCCTAGTCCAATTAAAGACTTTACAATAGGTTCTGTTACAAACCGATCCTACTAGGGATCACCCGGTTAAGGGATGGCTAAAATACCCGGTTAAGGGTTAAACCCTGTTAAAGGTTACCTTGTTAGAGGATTTTAAGAACTCAATGATTTTGAGTCACCCTGTTAAAGGATTTACAACAAGTCGGTTAAAGCTACCTTGTTAAGGGATTTTCCAACTGTTGAAGTGGTTAGAGGTCAATAGGTATTACAATGATCTAGCAACAACACTTCAATGCCAATGTAGATCCACTTTAGTTCCTTCCTTCTGCAATCACACTCTGCAGGTATCTATTCTCTTATCTGGTCTGGCAAGAATCACGTATCTCTGCACTTGGATACACACACAACATTTGCCAACAACCTCAATATGAAAAACAACATTGACCTTATAGGAAATAGATAGGTCGGTAGAATAAACCCTAAACCCTAAACATTTAGGTTAAGTGATTCAGTCGATTCAATCCTAATTGTTTAACCTATTGCATTGATTACAATAGTCTTGAATAGATCTCAAGATGTTCTCCATCATTCAGTCTTCACCGCTTCTTGGAGGCTGATAACCCATCACATGTTCTCCATCATTTACAGAGACTTCACACATTCTCGAGGTAGATAGGATCAATCTCCTTCATGCAAGATTCTTCACGCGCACAAGGCTGACGTGGCAACACAATCTGTTCTTCATTACAATGATAACTCATCACACGATGTCATCAGTTGAATCACATAGGCATAGAACATTTCAATTGGAAACCCTAAAGCTAAGACTACCAACTAGTAGTCATACCATATGAAACCTTGATACAAAACATTCCTTATACTGGTTCATATTCCAACATACCGGTTCACTTGGACAAACATACCGCTTCACTTTTTCACATATACTGGTTGACAACATCAACATATTGACATCAATGACAACATACAATATCATTATGTCATCATACTCTGTACATATGCCAACAAATGTTGGTGGTTCTTCTAATCTAACAAATAATGTCATTTATCCTCATTCTTTTCATAATTCTCATGATGTGGATGAATCACTAACTAGGGTTTTCATTGACCAATTGGAGAAGATTGATAATGAATTTGAAAATATTCAACAATGGATGAGTCAACAATACTTAGAAAATGAGGCAATCCCATTGATTGAAGGATTAAAAATAATGGTTCAAAGTGATAAAATTAGTGTTGATTTGTTGTGTGGCCTTGCTCATATTGTATAACACTAATATCATGCTAATTAAAAGTTGTGTTGAATTCCTTGGTTACATTCAAGCTACTAGTCAAGTCAACCATTCTATTCCTATGCCTACATCCTTGCCTAGTGTGCCTACATTCACATCTTCTATGATGAGTACTTCCACACAAAATGTTAATCCTACATATGTCAGTCAAGGGAGCAACCTTGTTAATCAAAATGCTTTTATACCTCCTTTCATGCATCTTTCATTTGTGACCCAATAATCTCCCATACCTACATATCATAGTGTTTCACCTCCTTACTCTCAACCTCAACCTACATACAACAATGTTACTCCATCACAATCTAATATGTCCAATTTCAATCCATCCGTTGAAGCAACTAATATCAATAACCTAGCCCAAACTATTTCATCCTTAGAACAACAACTAGCTTTCATTACCCAATCCAAGTTTAATGTACCCATATTTGATGTTGTGAGCCTATTATTTGATAATATTATTCATGTTTTCCCTCCTAAACATATGGAAGTACCTAAATTGGAGCCTTACAATGGAAAAAGTGATCCCTTGACTCATGTGAAAACATTCCAAACTTTTTGTGTAGTGACTTTGCTTATGATCAAAGACATGGCTAAATTGTTTACTCTAACCTTTAGGGATAAAGCTTTGCAATGATATTTTTTTTGCCTCCTTATTCTATTACATCATTTCAACAATTAGCTAATTATTTCATTCAATAATTTCACAATAATATTGATTGTAAAATTACGTTGAATGATTTGATTCATTGTAAGCAAGGTGTTAAGGAAAAAGTGACTGATTTTATTGGTAAATATAAACATTTGTATTTTCAAATTGCTTATCCTTTTTCTGATCATCATGTTCAAAGAATTTTTATTGCTAACTTACAAAAAGATATTAGGGATAAGCTTCTCTCTCTCTCTCTTTTTTAATTCCTTTATGCAGTTGTGCGCAGTGCTTCATAATTATTAGCTTCAAGTGAGTCATTTTGAATAATCTCCTTCAATGGCTCTAGTTGATAAGAATGAGAGTGCTCAACATTATTTTGCGAAGTTTAAACCAAACAAGGGATGCATAAAGATCAATGATAACATCAGTAGTCAAGTGGTAGCCATGACATCAAGTGTGGCTCCTTTATCCAAATATTTTAGAAAAGAATTTACTCCTTTAAGTCTTTGCATAGAATAATGACACAATTAATAAATAAAAATGCATTGAAACTTCCTACCATAAATCCAATTGATGCCTCCAAATTTTTTCCACCCTATCATGATCCCAAAGCCTTTTGCCAATTTCATCGTCAACCCAATCATGATACTAAGAAGTGTTATACCTTAAGGAGTAGAATTCAAGACTTTATTGATAATAATACCATATATTGTGAATGAAAAAGGACAAAAATCCGTATCTCCTCCTAATCAAAATCTCAAAATATTTACTAATCCTTTTCCTTCCCTTTCTACTAATGTGGTTGTGTCGGAGCCTCTTGATTTTTCTCCCAATGACCTTGGTATTGAGTCTAGTAACTGTTAGGGTTTCAAGCAGATCCGAAGCAAATATGAACTAACAATTATATGCAGATTTAAATACAAAAGATAAAGGAATAAAACATGACACAGATAACACAGAGATTTAACGTGGTTCACCCAGAATGGGTTACGTCCACCATACACAGCCGTCCAATCTTTCTTATTATCCAACAAAAATAGTACATCAACCTTACAATGCCTTAAGCATCCCAACCGCTTATAACAGGCGTTTTTAGGGCAAAAACAAAGTCGGCCTTTTTAGGGTTTTATTACAATGTCGGTTTTCATCAAAAAAAAAAATACCCAGTTTTTAATTTTCTCAGGGGCTCCCACCCCCGAATCCTCGCTTTTCTTGGGGGCTACCACCCCTGAACCCCTACCCGGGGCCCGACCCAGCCCTGGACCTCGGCGAGGATACGTGCTGAGTGTACAGTACTTTGTTGATCAGTCGCCACATTTCAACAATAACATGGTGAATATTATTGACAAACCTACACCTCATAAGGACCTATGCATTACCTTTGATCCTAGTGATACTATTGATGCACATGATGGCTCACTATATATCACTGTGAAGATCAAAGACAAACTATATCACAAGGGGTGCTCATTGATCTACTGTGGATTTTGAATGTGATCACTGAAGAATAACTTTATACTTTATAATTGTATCAAGTAACATATGAAAAATCTGATGTAGTAGTCAAGGTGTAAGATAGTTTCTCTTTCCCTACTATTGGTTCAATTACTCTTTTTGTTGAGATTGGTACTAAGTTCTTAGATGTCATTTTTTCTATCATTCCTACATTGGATCAATTTTGTGTGAAGTTGGAACATCCTTGGCTCTCTTCCATGAAAGTGATCCCTTATGTTATCCAAATTTCCTCATAATGATAAAATCATAACAATAAATCATAGCATGCACCAACCCACGATGAGACGTGGAGATGTCACCCTTGATTACTTTTGGCCTAAACAATTTGAGCCTCTTAAGCCTCAAAGTGATGCTCTCTTTCAATTTTATCAGAAGTGGAAGAATGAGATGATCTTATCTTTCAGTAAGCCTAGAGATCCTAGACGTATTCGTCCTCCTCATGATAGACCCAGTCTCCTTCATACACCTTCTATTCCTCCTATATATGTTGTAGTTCCATCTCCTACATCTTACAAAGGGAAGCACTTGACATCTCCTATTTTCCAACCTAGTAGACCTTCCCCCATTCCTCCTCCTTTAAAGGAAGAGTAGAAGCCTATGCCCATTGATCCTACACCTTCACAACCCTCGGCTAAAAATAAAAGAAATTGTTGTGCGAGAGAACACCAATGGAGACATCGTGTTAAGGCTCGTGAAATTGCTTCTCAAACTATTTCCTCCCCGAAAACACCAAATGTTGACTTAGTCCCATTTGTCCAGCATTTGCTTAACTATAGGGAGGAATTTGAACCTAAATTACCAAGATTAAAAATGCTTAAGAAAGATGATGGTTTATGTTCTATTCATTTTAGAGATCCTATTTTTATTAATCTTGATGAAGAAATGGATGAAAACGATGTTCATGCTAATAATGTTAATGATAATGATTTTAATGATCTGTATGAGCTTGTTGTTGTTGACAATGATTTATCTAAATATTTTTTAAAAGCATTAACCCTAGCTCCTAGTGACAAACAAAGTGACTCATCATTAGAGAATGGTCCTTGTTTGGAACTTGTAGTAGCTCCATCTACCATGCTCAAAGTTGCTCCTCTTGCATCTTGTCCACCTTCTAGGTAAAACAATGTTCAACAAAATTGGGAGGTGTATGATTTTCTTGATTAGCTTCATTCATATGGTAGATTCTCTCTCTCCCTTTTCTTTCTTGTTTGTAATGTGTTTCCCTCATGATGTGTTTTGTTAGGTTCTATTTGGATGACCCTTGTCACTCTGTTGGTGCAAGGTAATAAAGAGGCTGAATCTATTGTGACATTCCTCTATTTGTATCTCAATTCTTCTATTTGTTGTCTCTTGTGTTTTCTACTTGGGGATGATGCAAAGTGTTGAGATCTCTTTGGGTCTCTTCCATGTTGACTCAAAAAACACATGTTCCCTTCTTCCATTGTGCTTTTAGTTCCACTTCCTTTGGGGTATGAGGTCAATTAAATATAAATATTTTCATGATATTCATTATTTATCATAAGAGCATACCAACCCCAGAGTTAGTGGATCCCTTATGTGTTCTATGTTTTGTGACTATTATCCTTTGATTTGTCCTTTCTTGGGGGCATATCATTGTGGTATTGTGTTTGTCTTTTGGATGCATGCTACCTTAAAGTAACTTCTCCCTGATAAGGAGTATGCAATCATCACTTTAACATAGGGGCATACACTCCACTCAATGTTTCACTTTGTACACACTATCACATGTTTCAATACTCAAGTTACTTTGCAAACTGAATCTTTTGCTTTGTAATTTGGTATTTTTCTTTTTTATGACTCATAGTAAGTGAACCTTACTAGGCTAGTAGTCATGATTATCTCTCTTTTCTCTCTCTTATGATGTCCATTTTATCTTAATATTGAAGTAGTCAGACCCTAAAGTCCCTTGCGGGCTTGGTGTGTCTTGTCTCTTTGATGTCTTGATGCAATATTTCAATGCATACCTTTGTACTTTATCGATATTTTGCTTAGTATCATACTTCTACTAAAGTGGGGGATAAATGTAGCATCCTAAATTGCAATGCCTTACAATTTTGTCCTCATTTGGGCCCTCACATTGGTGTTTGTCCTTTAAGGCCTGATTGGATCCTTAATTTTGCTCACACCATTCACCAAACTCAATATTTTTGTCATCTGCACTTTCTCCCCTAAAATATTGAGTCTGTAATTGGATAGGACCATGCCCTAGTCCTCAGAGACCAGAGTGCCCATTCCTTAGTCCTCCCAATTAGGGCCCATTTTGGGGCCTCATAACGATAACTTGAAATGGATGAGAACTTGGATCCTGTGTCAGCTAATGTCAAAAAATTAAATTTTTTTACCAAGCATGTATAAAAGGAGGTCTACCCCTCCCATTTTGATATGCAATCAATCAATCCAACATCCAATCAATCAACCATTTATTTAAACCCACGTGAACAATAAATCAGTCTTCTTTCAAGCATTAGAGGGAAGTAAAGTAAAGATTCAAGCATTGGAGATGACATTCATGTTCTATGTTTTATGAAGACTATGTGAAACCCTAATTCCTTGTGAAGATAGATAAAACCTCATAAAAAGGTATATCATTAGTGTTTTAGACATTTTCAACATTTCCCTTAAAAGGAAATCATTTCCATTACAATACTTCATTTATATTTCAATTTATTTCATGGTTAATTCCAAAATTAGGGTTTGACCTAAGGCAAACCCCTATTGCCAACCATTTTACTTTTCTATTGTGTGTAGGAATAGGTCCAAAGCTATAACTTTCAGGATTGACATTATTCACAAAGACGAACATATTCACCTTTGGGCTACAAAGTTTTTAGAGGACTAGGGCAACATGCATTCTAGTCTTGACAATCCAGGTTGATCTTCTGGGAATAGATCCAAACACTCACATATTGCTCAGATCTAGATTCGTGGCTTCGTTTGATGATTGTAACTCATTGTTTATGCTTAATTGTCTCAATTTTAGCACATTTACCTTAATTTCAACATTATTAATCAAAACAATTTACTTTAAAGGGAAAGAAGAGGCACATGTAAAACCCTTGGAATCTAATCAGAATCTTGGTCTTTTAGGCTTGGATCTATCAAATTCTATATTTCCCTAATGTAAAGGTGCCAAAGCAAAAAATATTGGTTTTACTACATCATTGGGTGAAACCCTAGATTTTCACCACTTTACAAGTATAATATATTGTATTATATAATGTTTGTGGATTTTTAACATATATCAAAATATTATTTTGAAAACAATATGCTTATCAAGTTCAACTTCCCAATAAAGGTTCACACTTCCCTTGTTAGGATTATTAAGCTCAACATGCATGAAATTCTTTGCTAATGTGTTTATTAATTACTATGCTTTGAAATAGTGAAGTTCAGTTGGAGTCAATTTTTGCCAAAAATGATTCCATATTCCCATTTTTACATTTACATGTTGAATAAGATGACACAATAGTTCCTGCAAGTGTGCTTACATGTAGTACCCCTTCTCGTTTGAACTTATTCGACTCATATTTTACTATTGTTTACTTTCAGTGGATACATTACCATTATGTGTTATTCAGACTTATATGACATTATTTCATGTTTTATCTAGATATGAGATGCATGATTTATTTGAAGTATTTAAGTACTGGTGATTTGTGGTATTTTATGGATTATTGCTATGTACTGACACCTTACTTTATCTATGCAATGTGTAAATATATGTTGCGTGTCTACGAGTGTACTGGATGCAAGGGGATGATTTTCCTTCACTCAATCCGGTGAGACAGGGAACGTCGCGATTCTCCTTCATAGGTGTGTGTGTGCCGTGTATTCTATATTTGTATATATGCATATGTGGTTCGATGATGCAAGTCATTGCAAGTACAAGTACCGAGTAGGTATGGGGTATTGTCTCCACCTGGCTCCACAGGTCTGAGCATGCCTTACTTGTTCGATGGGAGTGGAGGAGATAGTGGTTGACCCTAATTGTACCTTAGTTACACTCTTGTGAGTGTCATCAGTCAGTCGTCCCTTTTGGTTTTGTTCAGTCATCGAGTCGGTTTGCTTGACTTTTTCAAAATCTTTGTTTGGGTCTTCTTAGTTTGTGTGCCCTAGTAGATTGAATTAAATAATTGTGTTTATGGTGTCACTTTATAGTTAGCATATTTAATTTATGAATTATAATGCTTTAGTGATTATGAATTTAATTAATTAAGTGAAGTGATTAAATTTAGTTGCAAATTGCATATAATTTTATTTAAATTTAGTAGAAAATAAATTAGTTGCATTTATTATTCTCTAGATTTTAAAAATAAAATTTCCTTCCTTTATTAGTTTGCAAATTTCATGATTTTAGAAATATAATTTTATTTAAACCTTAGTGGGAAATAAATAAAATTAAATACATTTGATGTTCTCTAGATTTCAAAAATAAATTAGAAATAAATAAAATCAAGTAGATTTACTTTCCTTAGTTATTTTTTTTAGAAAGTTAATTAAATGGGAATGAGAAAAGAAAAAAAAGGAAAGTAATGATTTTTGGGAAATTGCATTTTCAGTAACTTTTTGTGGGAATTAGGAAATAAAATAAAATCCTTTTGAGTTTTAAAATGGAATATTATATTTGGAAAAGAAAAAAACATTTTCAACCTAGAAAGGTTTAGGTTAAAGATATTTTTCAAAGATTATTTTTGGGGGTTCACAGGAAGGAGGCAAGAATCTGTTGGAGAATTTTTTTTCAAAATCTTCTTGGATGCATGTTGGAGAAGTGGGGATTGGTGTGGATATCTGATTTCAGGAGCTCATCCTCAAGATCACTAGGAAAGCTTTCCAAAGTTGGATAGCTTCTCTCTGGATTATTTATTTTTTTATTTATTAGCTCAAGTATTTATCCTTTCTCTGTGGTTTTTTGGTGTATTGTAAAAGAAAAATATTTCTGGTTGAGTCTTGTTTTTGTTTATGTTTAAATGTTTTATTATTTCCTCTCTGTATTATTTAGTTTAATATTGTGAAATTATAGGGGGTTATGTTGTCAAAATTTTGCCAGATTTACCCTCCTTTGTTCCATATAATTTTCTCTGTGTGTTATGCGATTCCGTGTTCTTCCTGGTTGTGAAAAGAAAAAAAATAGGAGATTTAGAATTCTGGGTTAAGATTTTATTTCTCATGTTTTGTGTAAGAAGTTCTTTCCCTTCTAAAGAAATTTGGGATTTTACCAATCTTGTTTCTGTCTTAGAATTTTGAATTTTTTTGGCAAGATTTATTTGTCAGAAAATATTCATTAAGGAAGAAATTTTAGTAAAATTTATAAAAAAAATATAACTTTATTCTTGTTGTGTTTATTTATACTTTGTTGTCTCATAGTTGAGGGAGAGAGAGATTTCTTTTTAATTCTCTGTGTTTTATAAAAAAAAAAAAATTGAATTGAAAAAAAAAAGAGAAAAAAAGAAAAAATGTTGATTGGGACCTTTATAATTGCCTATCGTAATCTCATAATTCATTTTTTTAAGAATGTATATATATATATATATATATATATATATATATATATATATATATATATTCCTTGGTTTAATATGTTATTGTGGAGTATTTAAAGTTATTTTATTGGAAAAATTAAATATTCAATTTATTATATATATATATTTTAAATATGATATAATTATATGGGTTATATTTGAAGAATACATATACTCTTGTAATTATATTATAATATTAAATATATTTTTTATTTGGAATTTATTTATGTTATTGAAATCATTTAATTGGGGCTATTTGTAAATTATTCTTGAACATTTGATTAGAGAGTTAAATTTTAATGTGTTTAAATTTAGCCTTATTGGACAAATGACAAACTCTGCTATTCTTTTATCAATAAAGATGTATTTTCTATTTTTCTAAAATTTCCGTATTTGCAAGTAATTAATGCTTTTTACTGTTTTAAAAAGATTGCCTGTTATAGGATCTTTAGAATAAATGGTATTTTCCTGGTAAAAGCATATTTCATTGTAAATCTATTTTTGAGTTGTTGTCATGTCGTAAAGGTTGTTTATACCCCTTGGTCAGGTGTTGTTATGTAATCCAGTTGTTGTGAGCCATTAAGTGTTTTGTTTCAAATGATTAACCCTGGGTCATTGATTGTGTATCCTTCACCTATATATTTGTCAGGATTAGTTATGGCCATCAGTTTTGCCATAGAGTTCTCATAGAGAGACCATTCCTATTAGTGTCTTATGAGAGAGAGTGGCTTTCGAGAGGGGGCCATGCCCAGAGAGGATGGCAGGATAACCCCTCAAAAGGCAGTTAAGAAGTGATAACCTAATAATTGATTAGGGGGTGGGTAGCTAAAATATTAAATTAAGATAATGTGCATCGCACATGGTTAGGTGCTTGTATAGGCTCAAGATGTGGTGAGAAGGCCTGGAATGGAAAACCTACCACCTTGTCATCACGAAGGGATTGGTAGGGTCCACATGATGCTTAGATGGAGCTGGGGGTCCGGGAGAGGTTACCAGGATAACCCAGGATGGGGGCCGGGATACCTAGGGTAACCACCTTAAGCCATGCGATGACACTCTCTCCTTAGGGACACTAGTGTATGTGAGTTGAGTCACATGGGTTTTGCGGAGTCATGTTATACTATTGTACTTGTCTTGATTTGCTTGCTGGAGGGTCTTCTGCTATCTCCCAACATGGTGGGGTGGTTCCACTTTGGGATCACATGGCCGGGTGGCAGTGCCACTTCCCATCGAATATCTGTGTTCATACCTTCATGCAAGGATCGGCTTCGCTGGCATTTCTTGGTTCGTGACTCTTGTATGAGCTCTTGTTTGAGATTATTGTATCATTGAGACCATGTGGTCATTGTATTAGTAAACTATGTAACCTTGGCATTGTAACCTATGTACTTTATTTGTATTTTGGAAGCCATGTAATTATTAGATATTGTAATCTTAATTCATTGGAATGTATGTTATTCAGTTATCTTTCTTCTTATGTGTAAATGAATCATTGAAAATAAATGTATTGTAACACTTTACATCCATCAATATGGAATTCAATTTTATAAGAATGGTTTTATTAATTGCAATTAAATTTCCTAATTAGATGGATAATTAGATTAACCTTTTGTAGTTGTTTATTTTCGAAGTAATCTTCATTGGTAACCCTTTAGGACATCATGTGTTAGACTTCCGCTGTGTTAATAAACGTGTAATATTATACTTAATGCACTTAATCTTTAAAAAAAAAAAATTATTTCACCTTTTAGTTGCCTAGATGTGTTGTTTCCCTATAGGGTTCCTAGTGGGGCATTACATTTGGTATCAAAGCCCAAGTTTCAACACTGGGTACTCTGGGTTTGTAGTGAGCCCATTCAACTTAACCTTTTTACTTAGGTCTTAATGTTTGTGATTCCCTTGTTTTATCCTTGTCGTAGATCTGAACCGTTTTCTCTTTTGTAGTGTTAAGTCATGGCTAGGAAAGCCAGGGGAGGTGGCCGTATGGGTGGTCACAATAGAGGCAAAGGTGGAGGATGGGGCTGTGGTTCTAACCATCACAATCCTTCACCATCACCCATGCATGTGAGTGTCGAGTTGAAATAGTCTATTCATCAGGATTCACTGCATGCAGGAGAGCAGGTTCCCGAAAGGGAAGAGTTGAGATAGATGTTTCAAGAGGTTTTGGTCAGGTTGGGCCCTGGGCCTAAGGTTGATCAACCTACTCATTCTTAGATTGAGGAGTCGCATCAACAGGTTCCAGAGGAGAGAGAGAGAGAGAGAGAGAGAGAGAGAGAGAGAGAGAGAGAGAGAGAGAGAGAGAGAGAGAGAGAGAGAGAGAGAGAGAGAGAGATCACCCAGGAGGAGGGAGATCCCAGCTGACTGAGATCCAACTTCCTTAGGTCACATAAAGGACTTGATGAGGTCCAACCCTCCCTTCTTTGATGGTAAGGGTACCGGTCTTGAGGCAGAGACTTGGCTTATTAGTCTGGATCGGTGTTTCACTATGTTCCCATATAGTAGCAACACCAAGGCGAGATGTGCTATCATGCATCTCTATAGTTTTGTTTCAATTTGGTGGAGATTAGAGGAGGAGAAGATCGGTGTGTGTATTAACACCGTATCATGGGAGATATTTCTTGAGAGATCCAGGGCATGATTTCTCTCACCCCAGTGGAGGCAGACTCGGGTAGATGAGTTCTGCGCTCTACATTAGTATGGGCTATCAGTAGACCAGTTTGAGCACAGGTTCTATGAGCTTAAACAATATGCCGGGAATGGTAATGATGAGGCAATTCTTGTTCACCACTTCTTGAGGGGTCTAAATGACCGCATCAGTGGAGGAATGAGAGTGTTTGAGCCAGCTTCAGTTGAGGTAGCCATGGCAAAAGCTAGGTTGGTAGAGCAGAACCTTAGCCGTGCACATGGTGGTTAGTCAAGAGTGCAGATTGGTAGTGCACCTTTCTGTGGGCCCAGAGTTCATGGGAACCAGTCCCAGCCAGCTGCACCATTTAGAAGTCCTCAGGAACCTGCTAGGGGTGGACAACAGCAACAACATCAACCACCGAGACCGAAATAGTTCCAGGGCCAGCAAGGTGGCAATTCTTAGTATAGGAAGAACAAGAACTGGCAGAGGAGCAGATAGAGTCCTTCAGGGAAGTCCTCATAGAATCTCATGCCCCTAATAGGGGAAGCTTCCAGCAGTCCAGTGGGCCGACGGGAAGTAGAGGACCAGGTAGGGGAGCTTTCTTTTCTTGTGGGTAGTTTGGTCACATAGCCGCACAATGCCCTCAACGTTCTCACCAGACAGGTAGTCAGAGGCCAGTAGCATCAGAGCCTATAGTAGGGGATGTAGGTAGACCCCATAGAGTGTTTGCAATGGTTGATGACTGCCAAGCTGATCATCAGGGTATAGTTATTGAGACAACAGGTGTGTTGTGAGGAATTCCTATCTCTATATTCTTTGATTCTGGTGCTTCAAATTCTTTCATTTCTTCATCCATTGTGGAGCGGTATAGACTCACGTCTGCTAAGCAGGTGGATAGGTGGCAAGTATAGTTGGCTACAGGTGTGCATGTTTCTGTAGATGCCTTTATTCCTAGTTGTGAGTTGGATCTAGGAACCATAGTTACATCAATTGATCTTCGGGTCATTCCTTTGGGTTCTTATGGAGTTGTGTTGGGGATGGATTGGTTTTCATCTCACAATGCTCATGTAGACTGCCACAAGAAGACAATGGAGTGTTTAGATGACCTTGGCAGGGAAGTGGAGATTGTTGGAGTTCAGAGACCGATATCCCTAAGTATGATTTCTGCTATGCAACTTAAGCGGTGCATGTGTAGAGGGTGTCAGCTTTTTGCAGTTACTCTTGAGGATGTGGATGAAAAAGAGAGTTGAGAAATCACTCTTGATGGTCACCCTATTCTTCGAGAGTATGCTGATGTGTTTCCATTAGATATTCTTGGTATGCCTCCAAAGTGAGACATAGACTTTTGCATTGACTCGGTTCCTGGTGCAGAACCTATTTCGAGAGCTCCATATCGGATGAATACTCAGGAGTTGAGTGAGTTGAAGTTGCAGATAGAAGAATTGTTGGCCAAGGGGTTCATTCATCCTAGTGTTTCCACTTGGGGTGTGCTTGTTATCTTCGTTAAGAAGAAGGATGGTTTTCTTTGGTTATGCATTGATTACCGACAGCTGAATAAGGTAACCATGTAGAATTGATATCCTTTGCCTCGTATAGATGATCTCTTCGATCGGGTAAAGGGAGCTAAGGTGTTCTCTAAGATTGATCTGAAATCTGGGTACCATCAGTTGTGTATTTAGGATGCAGATATTCATAAGACAATGTTTCGTACTCGTTATGGACACTATGAGTTCACAGTGGTGCCATTTGGGTTGATGAACACACCTTCAGTTTTTATGAGCCTCATGAATGGGGTTTTTCACACCTACCTTGATCATTTTGTCCTTGTGTTCTTGGATGACATTATGATTTATTCTAGATCTGAGGAAGATCATGAGGGTCACTTGCTTCAAGTGTTACAGTGCTTGAGAGAAAATCAGCTTTATGCAAACTTGGCGAAGTGTGACTTCTTCCAGTCAGAGGTGAACTATCTTGGTCACGTGGTTTTGAGAGAGGGTGTATCCATGGATCCTTCAAAGATCCAAGCCATTGTTGATTGGCCAACACCAACCAATATTTTAGAAGTTCAGAGTTTTATGGGTTTGGCCAGATATTATTGTCGCTTTGTTCAGGGCTTTTCCCGGATAGGACACCCGATTACTTCTCTTCAGAGGAAAGGGAAGAAGTTTGTTTGGTCAGAGTAGTGTGAGTCAGCTTTTCATACCTTGAAGGAACTCCTTGTCAGTGCTCTGATTTTGGCAGTTCCTGATCCATCTAGAGATTTTATGGTATGCATTGATACCTCTTTAGAAGGTATGAGTGCAACACTTATACAGGATGGACGTGTGGTTGCCTGAGTCTCACAAACTCAAGAACCACGAGTTGAACTATCTAGTTCATGATTTGGAGTTGGCAGTTATAGTGCATGCTTTGGTTAGATGACAACATTTCCTGTTAGGATGTCGATTTGAGTTGCATAGTGATCACTGCAGTTTGCAATATATCTTCACGTAGCCGAACTTGAATGCCTGATAGTGGAGATAGATGGAATTCCTCTGTGAGTATGATTTTGAGGTTTGTTATATTCAGGGGAAAGAGAACATGGTGGCAGATGCTTTGAGTTGTAGGCAGCATGAAGTTTCAACATTGTCCCTTGGAGTAGACTTGAGGGGGAGGATTCTTGGAGTTCTTCCTCAGGATTCTTGGTATTAGGATGTTAGAGCCATGATAGTTCGGAAGGCCTTTAGAGGGTAGATTTTCAGGATATAACCTTGAGGCAGATGGACTTCTTTGTCACCTTGGATGGATCTATGTACCTCCTTTAGAGGGTCTTCCTATTTTGATCATGACTGAGGCCCATCGTGCACCTTATTCGGCACATCCAGGTGTTAAGAAGATGCACACAAATGTTAGACAGATTAATCATTGGGCTGGTATAAAACATGACACTGCTGATTGTGTGTCAAAGTGTTTAGAGTGTCAGTGGGTGAAGGCAGAGCATCAATAGTCGACAGGGCTTTTACAACCTAATTTGGTACCGGATTGGAAATGGGATATCATTTCCATGGATTTTATTGTTGGGTTTCTTGTCTCTTCATGTTGTCATGATGCCATCATGGTCATTATTGACAGATTGACAAAGGTTGCTCACTTTGTTCCTATTCGAGCTTCTTATACAATAACAGTGGTGGGACGAGTCTTCTTGGAAGATGTGGTGAGATTGCATGGGATTTCAAGGTGGATCATCTCTAATAGAGATCCTATCTTTACCTCAACATTGTGGACCTCGCTTCAGCGTGCTTTGGGGACTTAGTTGAACTTTAGTTCAACGCATCACCCAGAGACAGATGGTCAGACCGAGTGAGTGAATTAGGTTTTGGAGGACATGCTTCGCATGTATGTTATGGACCAACAATCACGCTGGGGAGGATTATATTTATCTAGTGGAGTTTTCTTATAACAATGGATATCACAGCTCCATTGGCATGTCCCCCTTTCAAGCATTGTATGGTTGTCCTTTCCACACTCCTTTGAGTTGGGATCGATTGCAGGATAGGGTGCATATAGGACCGGATATTCTTTGTGATATGGAGCAGTAGGTGGAGTAGATTCATGAGCATTTGGTAGCTACATAGGATAGGTAGAAGAAGTATGTAGATGTTCATAGGGTAGATCGCCAATTTTTTGTTTGCGACCGTGTGTTCTTGAGAGTGCGTCCGCTGAAGAGTCCGATCCATTATGGAAAGGGTTCTAAGTTGGCGCCTAGGTTTGTTGGCCCTTTTGAGATCTTTGAGAGGATAGGACCTGGTGCCTACTATCTTGCCTTGCCACCAAGTCAATCCCACATCCACGATGTTTTTCATGTTTCAGTTCTTCGACCTTATCACCCTGATGTGACACATGTTCTTGATTGGAACTCTTTGTAGGTCGAGGATGGACAACTTTCCATGGAGCTCGTCTGCATTCTTCAGTGTCTGGATTTGACCCTGAAGGGTCGTACCATCGACCAGGTAAGGGTCCTATGGGACCCAAATGATGAGACCTCGGCGACTTGGGAGGATGCAACAAAGATGAGAGAGATCTATTCTTATCTATTTTAGGCTTCCAGGAGTAAGCCTAGTTTTGGGGCGGAGAATGTAGTACCTCTCCTCATTTGAACTTATCAGACTCATATTTTACTATTATTTACTTTCAGTGGATACATTACCATTATGTGTTATTCAGACTTATATGACATTGTTTCATGTTTTATCTAGATATGAGATGCATGATTTATTTGCAGTATTTCAGTATTGGTGATTTGTGGTATTTTATGGATTAATGCTATGTACTGACACCTTACTTTATCTATGCAATGTGTAAATATATGTTGCATGTTTGCGAGTGTACTGGATGCAAGGGGACGATTTTCCTTCACTCACTCCAGTGAGATAGGGAATGTCGTGATTCTCCTTCATCGGTGTGTGTGCCGTGTATTCTATATTTATATATATGCATATGTGGTTCGATGATGCAGGTCATTGCAGGTACAAGTACCGGGTAGGTATGGGGCATTGTCTCCACCTAGCTCCACAAATTTGAGCGTGCCTTACTTGTCTGATGGGAGTAGAGGAGATAGTGGTTGACCATAATTGTACCTCAGTTACACTCTTGTGATTGTTGTTAGTCGGTCGTCCCTTTAGGTTTTGTTTGGCCGTCGAGTCAGTTTTCTTAACTTTTTCAAAATCTTTGTTTGGGTCTTCTCAGTTTGCGTGCCCTAGTAGATTGAATTAAATAATTGAGTTTATGGCGTCACTTTATAGTTAGCATATTTAATTTATGAATTATAATGCTTTAGTGATGATTAATTTAATTAATTAAGTGAAGTGATTAAATTTAGTTGCAAATTGCATATAATTTTATTTAAATTTAGTAGAAAATAAATTAGTTGCATTTATTATTCTCTAGATTTTAAAAATAAAATTTCCTTCCTTTATTAGTTTGCAAATTTCATGATTTTAGAAATATAATTTTATTTAAACCTTAGTGGGAAATAAATAAAATTAAATACATTTGATGTTCTCTAGATTTCAAAAATAAATTAGAAATAAATAAAATCAAGTAGATTTACTTTAGTTATTGTTTTTAGAAAGTTAATTAAATGGGAATGAGAAAAAAAAAAAGGAAAGTAATGATTTTTGGGAAATTGCATTTTTAGTTACTTTTTATGGGAATTAGGAAATAAAATAGAATCCTTTTTAGTTTTAAAACGGAATATTATATTTGGAAAAGAAAAAATATTTTCAACTTAGAAAGGTTTAGGTTAAAGATATTTTTCAAAGATTATTTTTGGGGGTTCACGGGAAGGAGGCAAGAATCTGTTGGAGAAAAAAATTTCAAAATCTTCTTGGATGCATGTTGGAGAAGTGAGGATTGGCGTGGATATCTGATTTCAGGAGCTCATCCTCAAGATCACCAGGAAAGCTTTCCAAGGTTGGATAGCTTCTGTCTGGATTATTTATTTATTAGCTCAAGTATTTCTCCTTTCTCTATGGTTTTTTGGTGTATTGTAAAAGAAAAATATTTCTGGTTGAGTCTTGTTTTTGTTTATGTTTAAATGTTTTATTATTTCCTCTTTGTATTATTTAGTTTGATATTGTGAAATTATAGGGGGTTATGCTGACAAAATTTTGCCAGATTTACCCTCCTTTGTTCCATATAATTTTCTCTGTGTGTTAAGTGATTCTATGTTCTTCCTGGTTGTGAAAAGAAAAAAAATAATGGATTTAGAATTCTGGGTTAAGATTTTATTTCTCATGTTTTGTGTAAGAAGTTCTTTCCCTTCTAAAGAAATTTGGGATTTTACCAATCTTGTTTCTGTCTTAGAATTTTGAATTTTTTTGGCAAGATTTATTTGTTAGAAAATATTAAGGAAGATATTTTAGTAAATTTTATTAAAAAAAGTATAACTTTATTCTTGTTGTGTTTATTTATACTCTGTTGTCTTAGAGTGGAGAGAGAGAGATATTTCTTTTTAATTCTCTGTGTTTTATAAAAAAAAAAAAAAAAAATTAATTGAAAAAAAAAGAGAAAAAAAATAAATATAAAAAAATGTTGATTGGGGGAGGCAGTAGCCTGCTACCCCACGTTAGCAGCTGCTACCCCAAGGTAGTGCCTGCTACCGTGAGGTAGCATTTGCTACCATATGGTAGCAGGCTACCCTGCGGTTAGCCAGGGGCCACCGTAAACTTGAAAAAAAAACTGCCTACCTTTATAATTGCCTGTCGTAATCTCATAATTCATTTTATATATATATATATATATATATATATATATATATACATACATACATGTATGTATGCATACATACATACATACATATATGTATGTATGCATACATACATACATACATATATGTATGTATGCATACATACATACATACATATATGTATGTATGTATATATATATGTATGTATACATACATACATACATACATACATAGATATATATATATATATATATATATATATATATATATATATATATATATATATGTATGTATGTATGTATGTATGTATGTATGTATACATACATACATATATGGATGTATACATATATGTATGCATATATTTATGTATGCATAGATATATGTATGTATACATATATATATATATATATATATATATATATATATATATATATATATGTATGTATGTATGTATACATACATATATATACATATATATATATATATGTGTATATATATGTATGTATGTATATATATATGTATGTATACATACATACATATGTATATATATATACATACATACATATATACATATGTATGTATACACACACACACACACACATATATATATATATATATGTATGTGTATATATATATATGTATGTGTATATACACATACATATATATATATACACATACATATATATATATATATATATATATATATATATATATATATATATATACACACACACACACATACATATATATGTATATATTTATCTTTATATATATATAGTATGTTCCTTGGTTTAATATGTTATTGTGGAGTATTTAAAGTTATTTTATTGGAAAAATTATATATTCAATTTATTATATATATATTTTAAATATGATATAATTATATGGGTTATATTTGAAGAATACATATACTCTTGCAATTATATTATAATATTAAATATATTTTTCATTTGGAATTTATTTATGTTATTGAAATCATTTAATTGAAGTCAGTAAGAAGCTAAAAGGGTTTTCCCTTTTGGGTTGGTTAACTCTACGTCTGCTCCACTGCCTTGCTTGGATCTTGACCCATCAAACTTTAAAAATCATAGTTCATCTTTTTGTCTCTTCATATTCTTCACCTTTGGGTCAATGATGAGGTTAGCAATTGGAGAGGATTGCTGCTTCTCAAGCTCAAGACCTTGTGATAATTGAGGTTGTTCAATTTCTGGTTGTATAAACACTTCAGTAATATTCAAAACAACCTGTTCTGATTGAGGTTGAAGTTTGGATTGTGTTTCTTCTTTCTTAGGCTCTAGAGGAATATCTTCCTCTTCATTTTTAACAATCTCGACCACAAGAACCTCCTGATTGTATTCTTTAGGTAAGGTAGTCTTGTCTACAAGGTCAACTGTCTGGGGCTCTAATTTTTCACAATTTAAACCTTGAACTTCCTCCATATTGGTGGTATGATCATCTTCTTCATATGGAACTAAACTCATCAACTTTGTAATCTCATTTTGACATGGGATACATGAAACTTCTGAGTGTTCCTCATGGTGTATCCGACACCACTTCGGAAGTAGCAACTCTTGTATCTTCATAGTGTTTCCCAATAAGCACATTCCTTGTTGTACTGTTGTAGCGAACTCTTTGACCCGCCTTCTATATGCGGTCTTTTCAGTTTGAAATAGTTGAAGAGGGGCTGGTATAGAGAAAATAAGAATCTCATTGACCCTGTAAACTCCTGGGCTTACTTCAGCAAAAGCTACTTTGTTGAGAGCACCATAATCTGTGACGTTAGCGTTGACTTCATTAAAGCTTGCCATCTTAACCTCATTGCCTTGAGATTCTAACATTTCCAACTTTCTAAGGAGAGCCCTCTTCTGTTCGGGGAAATATCTCAATACTTCCATTAAGGACATAGTAGTGGCAGTCCTCTCCATCTCCTTAGTAACATCGAATGACCCTTTCGGAACATAATCTTTCCCCTGAGCTTGTCTAGGGCGTGTTCCTTGGAAAGCTTGAGGAGGAAGAGGATTGTGGCTTGCATTAGCGTTTGAAGGTACAAACCTGCCCGTTGGGGGAGGTGGCTCTGTTAATGGAGCCTTGCCTTGACTCCTAAGATTGTAATTGTTCCTGGTCTGAAAGGCCTGAGCATTGTATACACATGGTTCACCGTTAGCTTCAACCTAAAATTCTTTACACAGGAAAGTATCAACCAACATGGCAGTATTAACTTTATCAGGTTCATCATTGGTACAATCTTTGGGCTAAGAGTCAGCTTGAGCAATTCTTATGATTTTCTTGAACTGAGCACATTTAACCTCAGAATGGGCAGCTGTGTCATGCAACCTACATCAATTTGTTAGCAAATTCATAGCAGCAAGGTTAACACTTTGTGTGTGGTTTGGGTTATCCTGTGCATCTGGGTGACCATGGTTCACTCCACCGTTATTCGGACCCGTATTCCACTACCTATTATAAGATTTGTTATTGTACATGGTTCTGGTTATTATAGTTTCGCTGATTATTATATGGTTGGGATTGATTATACCCTCCTGGAGGATTCATCTTTAGCTGGCTCAAGTCTGAAGTAACTTGTGAGATCATTTTCTTCAAGGCCTCTACTTCAGCGGATATATGAGATCCTTGATTCTCAGGTGCCGTAGTTGGAAGTTGGTTTGCAGAATTCATACTATCAAATTGTTGATTTCCAACTTGCGGTTGACCAATGTATTGTGTTTGAGTGGGGGTGGTATTGGTACCATTCTGCCAAGTCGACGCTTGAGCAACGAACTGTTGATTTGCCTGAGGTTAGGGTGCATAGATTGGCACATGGTTCATCGTTGGGGCACCTATAGGTAGAGACAAGGGGACACCTGGGAGTTGATTGTAATTTCCCTGACTCACCCGTATGGGTAAATTATATCCGATCCATCCCGGGGTTTGATTCAGCTCATGATTCATGCTAATTGCTAATGTGAAGACTTTTGCCAAGGTATCCCTTTGATCTCAAGGAACACTCTTTTTAATAAACGTAGTAGTCCAAGGGTCAATATCTCTTAGATATGAGTCGATGGCTACATTAGGCACTACTTGGTAAGGGGCTTGCAACCTCTTGAATGCCCTTTGGAAGCTAGTATTAAAAGTTGTTAATGGCTCATTTGGCAATTTCTTAAGAGAAGCAAACTGATGGTATAGTGTCCCGGGATCTACGTACACTCGGAATTGATCAATGAAGGCCTTCTCCAAGAGGTCCCAACTTGTGATGGAGTTTGTAGGTAAGGTTAAGTACCAATTGTATTCATTCGCCCCAAGTTAATATGGCAAGAGTCTACATACTACATCTTGGTGTTCAATATGATTACGAACAACTGCATCTTTGAATGCTTCAATATGTTAATAAGGGGTTTGACCCCCTAAATAGTAAAATTTTATGCAAAATTTGTCTGGGTTTCTAGGTAGGTCATGTATACCCCCTTGTATGGTTCCTAGTGGTGTGGTGTCTTGGTTGAAGTAGGCCATCACAGGTAGTGACGGTGGACATTGAGTCACAAAAGGTGCAGTGATAGGCTGAGGACTAGGGATTAGTTAATCTCTTGCATTGGGTATGGATGACTATACTGGTGAGGATGTTGAGGGTTGTTTATTAGCTTTGTTCTTCTTCCTCCTAGTGGCAGACCCTAATTCAACTAAGTCAGATGGTGAAGAACCACTCCTAAGGATTCAGTGGAATCTCTCGGGAGAGAAAGATGATATACGATCCAACTTAGTACCTCAATTTTCTAGTTGAGGAGGTGGTTGTAGATTTTCTCATGGGTTCACCTGAGGATTGAGTTGTCTCTATGCCTCTGCTTCTATATGTATAGCCTTTTGTCTCTCATTGTCTAAGACTTGTCATACTTGTATCCAATGGTTGTAATTTCTAGTATTGTCCCAAGCAAAGTCATATAGTTGAGTAAGAATATCGTCTTGCTCGTTGTTGAGGCTAGTTTGGGTAAAGGGCATCAATCCATCTCCTGGAAGTACCATATGTGGTTCACGTATGAGGGGATTAGTCTTGGCCCTCCTTCTAGCACCAGTTTTTGTTGACGGGTGTTTTGACACACTCACCAATAGTCAGGTAGTTTATGCAAACACTCACCACCTCTCCTAAAAAGTAACTAGTTTGAAAAACCCACTACTCCAAGGTCTCTATAGTCGGGTCTCGATGGTGATGGATAGCCCAATGGTTGACGTGGTTATACTTGTAAAAGGGCCTGCTGGTTAGAACTAAATCTCGCTGGTTATAGATAATTGCACTTCCTCTTTTTTTTGTAGTTTATGATTTAAGATTCTCTGGGGAAATAAAATGCAAAGCGTAAATGGAAACAAAAAAATAACAATGAAGATCAATATAATGGAAACTTAATGAACTACTCAATCAGTTCCCTGCAATCCAAGCAATTATCAAATATTATCCAAGTTAGCATTCAACAACGGACCTCCAGAAAACCTGCAAAACCATCAATTTCATAAATCTATGGAAATAAAATCATCAACAATATGGCCTATCATAGTAGTTCTCAAACACCACTGACGTGTGCAATATGATTCATAGAATAATAGACAAAAAGATTAAACCACGTTGCTAACTCAAAACAATAGACATTACTAGATTACACATAACAATTTGGTAGAATATAAACATAGATCAGGCAATCTACAAGCTACTTTTCATATTAATCTCCATGAATGTATAACAAATATAAATCAAACTTCTTAGCAATCTACAAATTACTCTAAAATCTCTAAGTAGGCCACAAATCATCAATTTGGGACCCTTACAAATGAATTCAACTTCTCAATTTATAGAAGTTTTCCACCCTACTATCTAGGAAATAACCCTATTCTAAATTAAGAACTGATCCTAGGAGTTGCAGTTAAGTTGCAAGTTTCTTCCTTGATACTCCACTTAACTACAAAATGGGGATTGCATGAGCAGTACGAAGACCCTGCTTGGTGAGCCATGTTTTCATAATCATGCAGAATTTCTCTCAAAATTGGAACTTGAGTAGGAGCAACAGTTTTTAAAATACAAGAAAAAGCTTTGCTATCTTTAGCAATTGTATGCTTATCTTTTTTATTTCTTGGTAAAAGCCTTATAATTTTGAATTATACATGCAACTACCTGGACTGGAGGACTAGCTACATGCTTAATTCTAAATTTATATTTCTTCAAAACCTCATCCACATGTGCTCCTTGTTCCTCTAACTCCTTCACCGTATCTGCCACCTCTTGACACTGAGTAATCAACTGTGTGTATCTATCCATAAGGGCGACATCGAACTGGGCAACAAGTCCCAGGTACTATGCCTCATATGCATCCCACTAAATCAAAGCTTGCTGTTGGTCCATTATTCCCGTATCAGCTATTCTGAGGCCAAAAGGTCCCAGTATGTTCATCATAAAATTATCATATGACAAAATTTCCCTAAGGAGAGGGTCTCGAATGTCATTCATATCCTTGATATACTGCTGATACATCTCTATCTTCAACTCCAAAATGTATACATAAGACTATAAGTTTTCATAGCTATCTCCTCCTAAGAGATCCTCTTTTACTACCACCTCTTCTCCTAACCCTAGTATCCTTTTCAAAACTCAGAGCTATTTATTAAAGGTGTTCTCCTTCAACTCCCATTATGTGGAGTAGGTTGCCAAAGCTCCATCTGCCTGTACCGTCTTATGGTATATTTCTACTGTATTCTACAAGAACAACCTAATCTTGGCTGCATTTACCCGAGTCCAAGATTTGGTGGTAGCAATCACTCGTCTCACCTCTACTAGTGCCTTTACTTCTCCCTCTAGCAATGATGAGGTTGAAGGTAGGTCATCAGATCTACAAGAGTCTAGAGGCTTACTCATTTCAATCAGGAGTTGTTTATATTGCCCAAGTTGCACCTTAAGCTCCATATTTGAGGTATGTTCTTTTTCAACATGCCCTCTGACAACACTTGTGGCTAGCTCTAATGTATCTAGCTCTCCCCTCTTGGTTTTCTTACCCAAATTTACCTAGGATATTTGATACTTGGGAGAAATCTGTCCTTCAACTTCATGTGGTACTGCCACATCTGCAATCACCTCACCGGAATTTGTTTTTGACAAATGATGGATGGTTTTCAGCTTTTTAACCTTTGGAGGTTCCTCAGTGATTACTTGTTGTAGAGTGACCTCTGGGAGTTCTTCTTTTCTCTTTTTCTTCCCAAAGGTAAACTCTAACCATTGTGGTATATCTTCATCTTTATCACCTTGATGTGATACAATATCCACGGTTATGACATGAACCTCTGCCTGCTCCTCTGCTTCATCTCTTACTTCGGCTCCCGTTTGCCCAGGATCTTGGAGTGAGGAAATCTGGCGAGCTAGGTTAGCTTGGAGAGCTTGTTGTTTATGTAATTCTCCTAGCTTGCCACTAACCTCCTCATTGAATGCCATTTCTTCATCACCTGGCTCTGTCTCTGCTTGCTCGACTGTTATATCCTTAAGAAGGTCCTCTTGATCTTGGGGAGTTAGGATCAACCTTTCATTCAATATGTCTTCTACCTCACCCCCTTCACCTTCTAGTGGATCCTCTTCTTCTTGATTAGAGTCAGACTCGACATTTCTAACTCTCACCCCTTTAGTGGTGGATGTGAAGCCTTACACTCTGGGCTGCCCTACAAATATATTGAATAATGGTGGTGTACGAGTAGTGGTGCCTGGAGCACTTGTTGTACCTATTGAAAGTGGCTAGGTGGGTATCTCCTCAATAGCTTCTACATTCTCTTCTTGTTCCTGGGTACCCTCTCCTTCTATGTGGTCTATAACCATCCTTGGTGGGAGAACTTTGGCGAGTGGCACCGCGCCCAGTCCATCGGTCACCCCTAGGTTTGCAGCCTTCTTCAATAGTTCAGACTCCCTCATCTTTTCTTGGAGTTTCTTCAACATGTCCTCAGTACTTTCTTGAGGCTTGTCTTCCTCACCTAGGTCAGTGGAGGTATTCTGCCTTGAGGCTGACCTTGTCTTTCAAGCGCACTCCTTATGGCCCCTTGACTGAGGTACCCCTGAGGTGGATTCTTTTTGTTTTATTTTTGATACATTGGGCCTTACCCTCTAGCTTAACCATTGTTTAGTCCTATTGATGACCGCTTGGGAGACCTTCTCCATATTTGTATCTTCAGCTACAAACCACTTTACTGGGGAGAGGGGCCTCTTATCTATATACCTGATTCTCTATAGACTGGATCAAGCAACTCTCTGTCATCCCTCAGGTCTTTAGGGAGGTTAGTCTCAATACCAAAATCTCTTACCTATGGGACAAATAACCTATTATAGTTCTTTTCCCTGACCTCAAAACTATCTTGTAAGTTGGCCCAAAAGTCTTTCAGGTTGGGCCTATGCCCCTCATATGCCTTACACATAGCTTGTTTGAGTTTCCCGTAGGGATCATAAAATTCCCTAGCATGATCATATTCTCTTAAGTTTAAATCTTGAAGCTCTTATTCCGCCAGTTTTGCCACTTGTATCTTGGAATAGGCAAAGTATCCAATAGACACTGAGAAATCAATTCCTGTTTTATGTTTCGATGACAATAATGACTAAAGGCCTACAAGATGCCTTACATATTCTAGCAGAATAACCCTATCATTGCAATAATGAGGCAACAACATTGGGTTCCCAGTGAATCCACTAACCCTGATGTAAGTGGAGCGTGGGTTTTAGATGAACCAACATGCCCACTCTCGGATGATAGCCATAGCCTCTGGGCTAATCCGATATCTTGCATCTCCTATCAATTTGATGATTATTGGGAAAACAAAGGCATCATTAAATCTCTTGAAATGCAACTTAGCATTGACTAGAGTGAGTTGGGAATTTTCTAGCTCTGGCAGCTACCCAAATGACATATGATGTGAAGAAGAATTTTTGTGTATGCTGCACCTCTTTCATTTGTTTATAGATATTATCAGAGAGGATCTATGGCCAATCAAAGTATTGTTTCCCTATTAAGATAGTACTCATGAACTGGAACATCTAGGGATGGAATTGCTTGTAGTCTGGCTTGCCAAAGGCCTTGGTGAGCATAATGATCAGGTCCTTTTGGGGTTCTTTGAAATCCGCCCTTAGGATCTTTGTTGCCTTAAGCCTTGTCTTTCTTTCTTCTTCTAGCCAATTGGCATTCATGTGCCTCTTATTGGCTGATATTTTGTCATTCCATGCCTTTAAGGCCTCTTCTTCAGTTAGCAGAAACACTTCTTCCCTAGTGGGGATACCAAAGATGAACCCAAGCATATCTGGGGATAAGTCTATAACTATTTTTCCCTGTGTGTCTGTGCACTTTCTAGTCTTTGGATTGAAAAATGGGGCAATGGTCATTATTAATTCTAGTGCCTGCAATGATTGTGGGAATACAATGGCCTCTACTAGGCCAGATCTCTTGATTCTTCAGTGGAGGGCCTCCAGGCTAGGTTTATTCAATTGAGTTCTGATATCTTCTATTTCAATGTGGCCGATTTCAGTGTCTGTAACCCATTTGATTTTGATCCTCAAGCTTTGAGACATGGACCTGTCCCTGGTAATGGTACTTCATGGTGCCTGAGAGTCTATCAATTTCTTTGCCTCTTTTGCTAGTAGATGAGTCCATCCAACCATTCGAACCTGCAAGCAAAAACACAAATCTTCAGTCTCCAAAATGAGGCATAAACTTTAAATTGCTTCGGAACTTCAGGGTCTTGGGTTAGGCACAAGGAGAGAAGGCTCAGAACTCTGGGGATTTGGGGTTTTGAGGTTAGGTCTACACAAAAACGTCCCAGAACTCTGGGGTTCTGGGGTTCCGGGCTCACGGAATGGGGTGATCCGGAACTTTGGGGATCCGGGGTGTGAAAATGGAAGCCGCCTGGAACTCCGGGGATCCGGGGTTCTGGGATGGTGGAAACAGAAACCACCTGGAACTCTGGAGAATTGGGGTTTCGAGGTGGTGGAAACAGAAACCACCCGGAACTCTGGGGATCCGGGGTGGTGGAAATGGAGACCACCTGGAACTCTGGGGATTCGGGGTTCCGGGCTCAAAACTAGGGCACGCAACAACAAAAAAAACAATGTGAAAAACAAGAAGAAAAGTAAACAGAAAGGAAAGGAAATCAAAACTAACTAAGAAAACACAACAAGGGTGAGAAAATTCACTAGCTTGGTGAATCGAAATGCCCGAAAATGCCAAAGGAAGCTTGGAGGTCTGGAAGTTCGCGACTTGGAGCTCGGGAGGAGGAACTGTAGATGCACAAATGAATTTTAAAAAGTCCATCATCTCTATTTATAGCTCCCCGAACCCATCCGTATGAAAGTGTTTAACACAACCCCGGGACTCTAGGGTCCCAGGCTTCCTAGCTCGACAAAAGAAAAAGAGCACCCCACCCCAGAACTTCGGGGATCTGGGGTTCTGAAGCAGGCAACGAAGATGACCTCAGGACTCTAGGACTTTGGGGTTCTGAGGTCAACAACAAAAGACCTTGGGACTTTGGGACTCTGGAGTTTTGAGGTAAAAACCAAAGGAGACCTCGGCACTCCGGGACTCCGGAGTTCTGAGGTAAAAACCAAAGAGACCTCGGGACTCTGGGACTCTGGAGTTTTGAAGTAAAAAGAAGAAAAAGGGGGCCCACATTTCAACTCAAGGAGACTAATGGGGAAATAGATATGCTAGGCATAACAATACCTTCATGCAAGGATCGGCTTCACTGGCGTTTCTTGGTTCGTGATTCTTGTATCAGCTCTTGTTTGAGATTATTGTATCATTGAGACCATGTGGTCATTGTATCAGTAAACTATGTAACCTTGGCATTGTAACTTATGTATTTTATTTGTATTTTGGAAGCCATGTAATTATTAAATATTGTAATCTTAATTCATTGGAATGTATGTTATTTCAGTTATCTTTCTTCTTATGTGTAAATGAATCATTGAAAATAAATGTATTGTAACACGTTACATCCTTCAATATGGAATTCGGTTTTATAAGAATGGTTTTATTAATTGCAATTGAATTTCCTAATTAGATGGATAATTGGATTAACCTTTTATAGTTGTTTAGTTTCGAAGTAATCTTCGTTGGTAACCCTTTAGGATAACATGTGTTAGACTTCTGCTGTGTTAATAAATGCGCAATATTATACTTAATGCACTTAATCTTTAAAAAAAAAAGAAATTATTTCACCTTTTAGTTGCCTACATGTGTTGTTTCCCTATAGGGTTCCTGGCAGGGCATTACATTACATATGCTCTTTTTCCATATGTTTGATATTAGAGTAGTCAAGTTCACATTAAGTCACTTTACTCACAAGACTTTATGTTTTCCTTTTACCCACACAATTAGCTCACTTACCCTATGTCACCATGTAGTTGTTTATGTACACCCTTTGCTTAAATTTAAGTAGCTAAAGTGTTCCCATGTAGATTTTTATTGCAAGAAAATGATAAATTGAAATATTTCCCTATTTTAGTGGAGCGACTACTAAAAAAAAAAAAAACCTATGACAAAAAGGGGGGCTGAAAATAAGCAAAGATTGCTTTTTGGTAAAAATGACACATGGCTTCACAATTTTTGTCTCCTTTTTATTTAACTCCAAATTTTATTTGCAAAATTTATTTTTAAGAATTTAATTTAAGAGAACTTCCTAAAAATAAGCAGCAAAATTTAGTATTAATGGGGCCACCAACTCCACAAATTGCTACTAAAAATGTTGAGAAGTGTCTGGTAACTAAAATAAGCTAAGAATTTGCATGGGGACCTACCCTTGGCTTCAATTTTCCCATAGGGTGGAACAATAGACCTTTGATTTGTGTAGAGTGGAAAAAGTGAAATACTACAAAGAATAATCAGTCCTTCAAGATCTTAGATTCCTTCCATGCACTCAAATAAATATAGAGGCAATTATTATCTTCAAGCTTTTCTAAGTATTAGAAAAATGTGAGTTTTTAGTATGTACAAAGTTGAGTTAAATTCTTGTGACTTTAATTATAAACAATGCAAACTATGTAAGGAATTTATGGTAGTAAAACAACTTTCTACATTAATCTTGAGAGGAGGGTAATGCAAAACTTTTATAGATATTTACAATAGTTACAAAAACATAATAGAAATAAACATAAATAACATGCATACCACAACACAATGATTTATATGGGGAAAACTCTTATGGGAGAAAAAACACACACTCTAAAATCCACCCAATATATTATTTAGAAATTAACAATAGACTATAATATACTTGCAAAGAAAGCTTCTTGTAAGAGTATCACCAATGGAGATCCAAAGGCAACTCAACAACAATTAGACTCTTAGAATACATCACAATACATAGTTGTATTATAATGCACTCATAATATAGGGTTTTCTTATAGGGAAAACAAAGCACATAAAATATTCACTGTTAGATCTATGACCTAATAATAAATGGTCAAGATTTACAATGATAAATTATACATAAAATATGGCCTTATTAGCTATCAAGGACTTTATATGCACATCTATAGCATATAGAATACACTAGTAGGAAAAATCTACTATTCCTTATCCAACACTCAAAATGAACTTTTAATTATAAGAAATATATGTGTTTATCCAACAATCTAAACACACTAATACCCTTTTACTATTGCAAGGTTGAGACACCATTTTCCTAACAAATCTCTCACTTGTCGAACACCTTGCAAGATCAACAAAAGGGGTACTAACATCATATTTTAATTGCTAGGGGCCAAGAGGCCCATAGACTCTAAACACCATCTAAACTTCTCTATTCTCACAATCTTAATGAAAGATTTTGAAACATTCATCAAATTCTCCACCTTAACCAACTCACCCTATAATCGTCAACCATATCTCTGAAAAAGTGATACTGAACATCAATGTGCTTGGTTTGGGCATTTGGTTCTTAGCTAGGCAGATTGTACTTAAACTATCATAATAAACTATCACTGCCCCTTGTTTTAATCTAATATCTAAACATAGTCTCTTAAGTCAATTGGATTCTTTATAAGAATGAGTAGCTACCATATAATTTGCTTCAATAGTGGACCAAGAAGCCATAACTTGTCACTTATTCATCCAATTAATTGCACCACCAAATAAATTCAACACATAAGCACTGGTGGATCTTTTATTGTCAACATCACCTTCCCAGTTTGAATCCACATAACCTTGTATATCAAGGGAAATATTATGTCCTATCAAATTACCATGATAACTATTTTGAGGTACCCTTAAAATATCTAAAGCCTCTTTTAATTGCATCCTAATGAACTCTATCATAATTAGACATATATCTAGAAAGAAGTCTCACTGCTTGGGCAATGTCCGGTCAGTACAAATGATAACATACATAAAAATTCCAACTGGACTCTGGTAAGGTACTCTGATTGTGTCTCCCATCTCTGATGGAGATGTAGGGAAATATAAAATAAATAACTTCATTCCAACTACAAAGGGAACACATAATGATATAGAATCTTTCATGTTAAACCTTTATAATATTTAATCCACATACTTACTATGGCCTAGCCATATCTTTCTGTTCACTCTATCTCTTCTAATTTTTACAAAAATGTGTTTAGTTGCATCAAGATCTTTCATTTCAAATTTAGCAATAAGATGAGACTTCACTTATGAAATTATACCTTTCCCTTTACCAATAAATAACATATTGCTACCCCAAAATTTGAAATTTTTTGTCTTATTTTTTGAGTCTAGGCCTTTTCCACATTATGTCCTTTGTTTGCAAAATTCTTCTCACAATTTTTGCTAAGTCTTAAGCTCAAAGTCAGCCTTTGTTAATTTTTTGGGTTCCAGAGTTCCAAAAATTTCTGATTTTCTTTTGATGTTGATGTTGGCACTTGATCTTGTTGTAGGTGTTTGATCTTTTTGAAAATGTTGCAAAGACACAGTAGCAAAGCAATGAAAAACAACTTGGCATGATCAAAGAGAGCACTGTTTAAAGGATTTTTTCAAACCCTTGTGGATGTTGAGATCTTTTTCAAAACCTCATTTGTTTTTGATAAAATTTTGGTCATTCGATAGCACATCAAGAAGAGTCTCCTATGGTTAAAAGGTCATGAATATTACCACAACCCACATCTTGATACTCCGTCATCTCAAACATCCATATCACACCCTAAGGCATGCCCATTTTTTTGCCTTTGTCCGGAAATTAAACCAAAGAGGATCGCTCCTCAATTGGCTTGTTATCCTGGGAGATATATGGTGAGTGTCTTGGGGGCGGATTCTTCCCCATCCTTGCATTGTGATAGTATAAGTGTCTGGTTATTGACTCACATTGGCTTCTAATTTCCTAAAAATATTAATCAAGTTTCTATTCGAGTGGTCATAATCAACAACATTTTCTGCTCCATCAAGGAGGTCTCCCAATATGTAGAGGTTATTCTCTATAGATTTTTTCGTACCATATAGGCACTAAGGGAGGCATGACGCTATTATGATAGCATGTAACACTCATTTTTTACAATTTTCATTGCAAACACAATTATTTATAGTGGCTTGGATTACTTGGCTTTATCCATTGCCACTTAGGTCATTCCCTCTCACTTGGCGTTATGGGCTACTCGGGAGGTAGGCCTTCTAAAGGTTTTATCCTAATACAAAATTTACAGAAAGCATGAAAAAGGTGGGTCTAGATTTTTGGTCACCCAGTTAAGGGGAGATCATATGCCTATCACCTTGAAAACATGGAAAGAAAAAGTTATTTTTAAGCCTTCATCGCAAAATTGTTTATACTACTTGGAGATGTTGCTCCAAAAAGACACGGTGTTCATTTTAACTGATATAGTAATGACTAAATTTGTGCTGTTCTTTTTAAGAGCACCAAAAGAAAGATTAGCTAAACTAAGTCCAACTATCCCTACAAGAAACCATGAGAATTATTAGCATATTGTGGGCTCACAAGCCTGATTCTGCTTCTTTAGTTACAAAATTTGCTTCACTGTCTATCAAAACAGATCATTAAAGTGCCATAATTGGAGAAAACACAAAACAAAAATCATTCAAAAGAATCCAGTGAATGTGAATCAACATCTAAATGATTGCGAATTTTGAATTTTTGTGTATGCAAATGCGAATGTCTGTCATAGTGATTGTGATGCAATATCTAAGTGAATGCGATGTAATGTCTTGTCGAATGCGAATCAATTATAAGACAAAATTTAAAATAAAGAAGAAGAATTTATGAGATAGAGGCTTGAATCATAATGATATTTCCCATGATCTCAATATTGTTATGTATGTCATACTTCTACAGACATTTGTGCACGGTGTTGTAGTATCAAGATAAAGCTATCTAATCTTCTAGGTCTTGGAGCCTTTTTTTTGCTTTGAGTATTTGTTGGCAAGCTTTTTGTTATCTCTGTCTTCTAATCTCCTTCTTGCACTTGCAATTTTGAATCTTACATTTCCTGCCATGAGATTAGATGCATTTTATGCAGAAAAATGAAAATTTCCAGAATTTAAAAAGAATGATGGGTTAGCAGTGCAAATAGATCAGGAACAAAAACGACAAGAGAAATTAAAAAAATTCAATAAGCAAAGAGAATGTGAATCATATTAGGTGAATGTGAATCAATATGTGAGCGATTGTGAATTTCTATGCACGTGAATGCCTAGTGTTAGAGAATGCACATTTTTATGAGCAAATGTGTAGCATTATGAGTGAATGCACAATGTTATGAGTGAATATGTAGCCCTTCCTGATTCTACAAATAAAAAAAAATCAAATCACAAAGTTAAATGTTGTTATTTTCATGTCGGGTTCACCATTGTTTCTTAGGGGTAAATTAGTCATAAATAACATAATCAGATATCAAAGAGCGAATCACAACTCTAATATAATTAAGATTACTCCTAAATGACAATAGAATAATGCAAAATTAATTAAATTGAATAAATAATCTAATTAAGACTCCCTCAATCGATTTTATAAGGCTTCTATTTCTCTTCTTTGAATAGTGTATGAAGGTGGCTCTCAGGTATTGCACTGGGAATCCTACATAAAGTAGACAATTGTTTTGAAGACTATGATTCTCTCATTCTAGATTAATTTGATGAAATGATCTTTGTATATATAAATTTTTAAGATAGATGGGATGAGAAAATGAACTAAAGTGTTGATTGATAGTTGAACTGATTTGATTGATCAATTAATTCATTTTGATCGATCTGTTAAGTGGATAGATTGATTGAATAGTCAACTAAATAGATTGGATAATGGACTAAATAGATTGACTGGATAGATTGAGGAGATGACTGAATTGATTGATTAGTCAGAAAAGGTAATTTGGAGTGAAAAGGGGAGATTGGAGAGTTAAGTGAGTTAACTGATTTAATCAATCAGATAGGATTTTCAACATGTGTTGTAGGAGATTGAATTGAAATTCAGTTTAATTATTATTTGGATTTCAATTTACTGAAATGAACATGAGATTAACTAAAATTTACTGAAATTCAGATTTGGTGAGATGTTAATTTGATGATTTGGAATTAATTGGAATGAGGTGAAATTCAAATTTAGGGAATTGTGAATTTGAGAGAAATGAAATTAGATGGAATTATTTGAAATTCAAATTTGGGGATTTGGAGGAATAGATTAATTAATTAAATAATTTAAATAAAATTATTTAATCATTGAAAATAAGATTAATTAAATAATAAAGATTATTTAACTAAGGAATAAATCACAATTTTTTTTATTATTAATATTTAATTAATATTTGAGATAGGGTTAACTGATTAATTAATTAAAGAATAGAAATTTGATAATTAGTAATGTTGAACGTGATGATTAAAATTAATTTAGATAAATTTAATTAAATAACTATTTAATTAATAAGACGAATAATTAGTGCATGATTGAGAAGACATTTTTAGGTGTCTACACATGCAAATGAGTGAAATCAAGAAATCATTTATTTCTCATGAAAAAGAGGTTCTACTAGAGGAACATAGTGTTATTTTTATTCCAAATTGGTGCTTGGAGGGTTCAAATGATGCCTTTTTATGTGGAATAATTGATGAATATGGTCATGCCACTAAATTCAAAATGGAAGATATAGATGAGCATAAGGAAATGAAATTAGAAGAAGAGGTTAGTCATTATTCTTCTTTCAAAAAATATTTTCCAAGAGGAGATATTACATAAGATTACATTACTTGTGGTGTTGCTTCAATGAATGGAGTGTATGCACATGAAAATGAAATCAAATTTGATAGTTCGATGATTGAGCCTAGTAAAGGTATGGATAAATTGCATTCTCAATCTATTTGTATCTTCAATAATGATTTTGTTTGTACAAAAGGAGAAGTAGTTATTTCTATCAAATTTGACCCTGTGATTATAGAATTGGAAACTTAGAAATCACAACCACTATCAACATGTCTAAATTTTGATCTAGCCTATAATATCTAGGAATAATATTTAATTTCTGACACTTTCCTTGTTGGCAACAACAATGAATGAAAACTAGGAAGGGGGGGGGGGGTGAATGAGTTTTCACCGGATCTACAAACTTAACCACAAAAATAGATTTGATAAACTGCAACAATAACAAAGATAAGCAAGTAGATACCACAACACACAACACCAAGATTTTGACGTGGAAAACCCAATTAAGGGAAAAACCACGATAGGAACCTACTCGCAGTAAGATGATACTCTCTAGTAGTATTTGAAAATATTATAATGGGGAATGCACCAGCATTTAGGCACACTGCCTAGAGCTTACATCTCAAGAAACAATAACCTAGAAGGCTACAACCCTCAAGGATGTTTCACTGACTTACAACAAGATTTGGACTACAATCCGGAAGGAATGAACTGTTAGAATATCATCTCCAAATGCTTGATCACAATTTTGGTTAAGCACATCTGTCTGCACTGCAACACCAATTTCTGCTCAATCACAATACCGAAGGATGAATCACTTGTTCGCACATACACCACTCTCTGATAATGTAGATACCACCTCTATATCTAAATTACATGACAATATCACCTATTTATACAATTCATCAACCTTGACAACAAGGTCGGCTAAACCCTCAACTCACAATTATAAAATTACATCACACGATATAAAGATTGACCACCGGACCAATGTAATGATATACATGACATAACATGGACCTAATTCAAATATCAAAATGCTCATCACCACTGGTAATCATGCCAAGATCAACTGCAACACGCTACACCACCAGAAATATCTCATAACATGAAGAACATCACCGGTTTGACAAATTCACCAAAAACTTGCACAACGATCAATTTGGATCATCAAGACAAATATGACATACTTAGGAAACACCAGCAAGAACATTAAAATCATCAATAACAACTGCACCAACACCACTTATTAAATCTTCATCGATCAACATCTGAACCTCAAGAATACTCAAACAAAAATAACTGTCATGAAGAAAGATAACTTGCAGAGCACCAAATCATGAACCATCTATAATGAAGATACACAAGACCATTCCAAATAGTCTCCCAAAGACTTAGCTCAAGATCTGATCACATCAAAATATATCGGTGGAAATACTAAACTTTGCAAAGCACTGATTAGATAAACAAACTACAAAACTGAATCATCTGATATGATCAATTAAGCTTTCCAAATCACCAAAAACAATACAAAAGAGTATAATGATACTAGGAATACTCCATACACCAAACCAAAATCTCAATAATTAATTTGCAATCACCAAAGCAAGAATATTTTGACATCAATGGCAACAACATATCCTAGCAGCAACACTGTCCAACAATCTCCCCCTTTGGCATTGATGGCAACATATGAATGTGAAAAACAATCAATGCAAATAAAGAAAATATCTCCAACATAATCCCCCTAAGATCAAGCAGATAAAATAGTTTTTCACATGCTTCTCTCCCCCTTTGACATCAATGCCAAAGATCTCAAAATAGAAAACCAAACTTTCTCTCCCATAGATAAACAAATCACGATTCTCTCACCCATAAACAGATAAACAATCCAACAGACTACTCCACCAAAGGAGCAACACCAACTCATCAATCTGAATAAATAGATAAGGCTCTAAAATCCACTGGATTGATGCAACTCAATGCATCTAGTTCTCATCAGGAGGGGTAGATACCCCTAATTTGTCTATCAAATAGACAAATGTATCTGCGGGCAAGGGCTTAGTGAAAATATGAGCAATCTATTCCTTTGTAGACACATATTCCAGCTTCACTAACTTTTTCTCTCAAGTAATGATATTTGATTGACACATGTTTAGTTTTTGAATGTTGCACTAGATTCTTTAACATATTAATACCACTACAATTATCACAATATATGACAATAGGCTCATCATAGATAACTTTCATATCCTTCAACATTTGCTTCATCCAAATTACTTGAGTGCAGTTACTAGCAGTAGTAATGTACTCAGGTTCAATAGTAGATAAGGATAATGAATCTTGTTTCTTACTAGCACATGAAACCAATTTCTTACCTAAAAATAAAGCTCCACCAGTGGTGCTTTTCTGGTCATCAACATCACCAACCCAATCAACATCAGTGTAAGCACATAACATGAAATCATCATTCTTCAGATACCACAAACCATAATTCACAGTCCCTTTCAAGTATTTGAATATTCTCTTTACAACAATGAAATGACTCTCTTTTAGATCATCTTGATATCTAGCAGCCATGCATAATATCAAGCCTAGTCTGAGTAAGATATAGTAGTCCGCTAACCATAGATCTATATAAAAAATGATTAGCTTTTGGAGATTCATCATTTTTATACAATTTGCAACTAGTCATCATAGGAGTTTCAATCGGTTTGGAGTAATCTAACCCAAACTTCTTCAATAATTCCCTCACATATTTAGTTTGAGATATTAAAAATACCTTTTCCAGTCTGTGAAATTTGCAAACCTAAGAAAAATTTCATCTCACCTATTATAGACATCTAAAATTATTTTTGCATATCACTGGCAAACTTCATACTGAAGTAGTATGAAGTTATCATCTCCTCCAAAGATAATATCATCAAAAAAGACTTAAAAAACTAAGATGTTATCATTCTCAATCTTGAAGTATAGATTACTATCAGCGACACCTTTATTAAATCCCAATTTCAGCAAGTACTTATCTAATCTAGCATACCAAGCTCTAGGGGCTTGTTTCAATCCATCAAGAGATTTCTTGAGTTTGCATACCATGCCACCATCATCTGATAATGAAAATCTACCAGGTTGCTCAATGTAGACTTCTTCGTCAAGATCACCATTCAAAAAGGCAGTTTTGACATCCATCTAATATACCTTGAAATATTTATAAGAAACATATGCAAGCAATAGTCTAACAACTTCAAGTCTAGCTACCAAAGAAAAAGTCTCATAATCAATCCCTTCTTTTTGTGAATATCCTTTGCATACCAATCTTGCTTTATTTCTGACAATTTCATCGACTTCATTCAATTTATTCTTGAATACCCATTCAGTACCAATCACATTCTTATCTTTAGGTCTAGGCACAAGCTCCCATGTGTTATTCTTTTCAACCTAATCTAATTCTTTTTCCATTGCTCTTATCCAATTTTCATCTTTGCAAGCTTCCACAACATCTTTAGGTTCAATTTTGGAAATCAAACATACCTCTTCAACAACTGGCCTTCTTCTAGTCATCACACCTTTATTTTTATAACCAATAATCTAATTTTTCAGAATGATTCAATCTTACATACCTCAGAGTCTTCTAATTGTTCTGATTTTTCAGGTTCCTGCACCTCTCCATTGGCAACAACAATATCTGGATTAACAATCTCTACCAGATCATTGTGCTTCAATTCTTCAGTCTGAATAGGCGTTATAACAACATGTTGACCATCATCATATCCACATGCTCGGATCTCTTTTCCAAGGTTCTCATCAACCTTCACATTTGCACTCTCTTCTATCTTCCTAAGTCTCTTATTGTAGCACCGGTAGGCTCTTCTCTTTGTTGAGTATCCCAATGAAATTCCTTCATCACTTCTTGTATCAAACTTACCTATATCATCATCTCTCTTGATATAACACTTGCTACCAAAAATAATGAAATATCTTACACTAGGAACATGACCAAACCATAGCTCATAAGGAGTCTTACCGGTATCACCTTTTATATGAACTCGATTGAATGTGTAAACAACAATGCTAACAAATTCTCTCCAGTAGATCCTCAGAACATTCCTTTCAATCAACATAGTCCTTGTAGCATCCAAGACAATTCTGTTCTTCCTTTCAATAACTCCATTCTATTGAGGGTTTCTAGGAGCAGATAATTGTCTTGTAATCCCATGCTTCTCACAGAATGAATCAAACTCTCTAAAAAAAAATTGTCCTCCTCTGTCAGATCTCAGACATTTCACCTTCAATCCCGACTCAGTCTCAACCTTTGCTTTGAATATCTTGAACTTTTCCAATGCTTTTGATTTCTCTTTCAAAAAGACAACCCACATCATCCTGGAATAATCATCAATTAGCAACATAAAATATCTTTCTCCCTGCACACTTCTAACATTTGTAGGTCCAAATAGGTCAGTATGCACAAGATCTAGGAGTCCATCAGATGCTTACTGTTTTCTCTTGAAAGAAATCCTTGTTTACTTACCCAATCGACATTCCTTATATATTGGATTAGTAGGCTTAACAATCTTAGCCAAATCTCTAACAACTTGAGTAGAACTGATCTTAATCATTGAATCAAAATTAACATGACACATTCTCCTATGCCACAACCAACTTTCATCAATCTAAGCAATCAAGCAAATTTTCTCACCAGCATTCAAATGAAAGATATTGCCTTCAGTCTTAGTTCTTGA
Organism: Cryptomeria japonica; assembly: GCF_030272615.1. Classification (NCBI taxonomy): domain Eukaryota; kingdom Viridiplantae; phylum Streptophyta; class Pinopsida; order Cupressales; family Cupressaceae; genus Cryptomeria; species Cryptomeria japonica. The sequence goes on from NC_081409.1 coordinate 487,049,035, forward strand.
TGCAATCTCTATACCAGAGGCATTTAGGATCTTGCATTTACCATTCTTGAATTGTAAATCATAACCTTTGTCAACCATCTATCCAACACTCAAAAGATTATGCTTCAAACCTTCACCATACATGACATCATCAGTATTATTCTTACCATCAAAGGAAATAGAACCTCTACCACAGATCACATAGGCTTTGTCATCTCCAAATCTTACTATTCCACCATCATACCTTTTCATACTCACAAATTTACTAATATCATCAGTCATATGATGTGAACAATCATTGTCAATCACCCATTCATCTTTTTATTCAACTTTAGCAACTAAAGATTTCTCCTCAATTGTACAACTTGTGGAATCAATAGGTACCAGTCCATCTTCTTTGATAGAAATAAACACAACTTTGTCTCCTTCATAACTTTCATCAACAACATAGTAGTAGCTCTTCTGATGCTTATACTTCTGGTTAGACTTGTAAGGCTTATCATACTTCTCATATCTATCATTTCTATCATTCTTATCAAATTTGTCATGCCTATCATATTTAGCCATTCTCTTTGGGCATCTAGGAGTAAAATGTCCTATTTTATTTCAAGAGAAACATTTCAGATGCAATTTTCCATCATACTTACCAGTTCCCTTAGGCAATCTCTGGGCAATCAATGCTTCAAGCTCATCCAATTCTCTTTCTTGCTCTTTCATCTCTCTTCTCTCTCTTTCATATCTGGATATTTTGCACTCTTCAGGATCATACTTCTAATTTTCAGATACAGATGCTCTAAATGTTATTTCAGAATTTTCATGTGATTCACCAAACTCGCTCAGCTCAAAAGCAACAATCTTTCCAACCAACATATCTCTTGTCATAGTAGTCACACTCTAGATTTCATCAATAGCAACTACCTTATGTTTGTAAGAAGGAGGCAAAGATCTCAGCACCTTAGCAAAAATATCATCTTATTCAAGGGTTCCATTGGCACATTTGATACCTAGGACAAGATCATTCACCTTAGCCATGAAAGTGTTTATGTTCTCATCTTCTCCCATATTCAACATCTCATATTTCCCTTTCAAACCCTACAACTTAGCAACTTTGACTTGTTTATCTCCTTCATACAAGGTTTCAAGCTTCTCCCAGATCTCATATGCGGTTTGAAGTCCCATTACATTAGTCATCTCTGAATCAGTCAGGGTGCTCAACAATTCTTCCTTCGCTCTAATGTTATTTTGAGCTTCCTTGATCTCATCAACAGTAACCAGTCCATTCTGAGGAACAAAATAGACATTCTTTGTAATTTTCCAATAATCTTCTCCAAGACACCTCAAGTGTACCTCCATCCGGTTCTTCCATATAGCATAGTTACTACCATCAAATCTTAGACTCTCCTTCTTAAAGATAACACTTCCACTTCTAGTTGTCATCCTAGATCTCCTCAAGCGGTTAAGCTTCTTCTGGAGGATCTGGCTCTAATACCAATTGTTGGAAACAACAATGAAGGAAAACTAAGAGAGGGGGGGGGGTGAATTAGTTTTCACTGGATCTACAAACTTAACCACAAAAATAGATTTGATAAACTACAACAAAAACAAAGATAAGCAAGTAGATACCACAACACACAACACCAAGATTTTGCCATGGAAAACCCGGTTAAGGGAAAAACCACGGTGGGAACCTACCCATAGTAAGATGATACTCTGTAGTAGTACGTGAAAATATTACAATGGGGAATGCACTAGCACTCATTCACACTTCCTAGAGCTTACAGCTCAAGAAACAATAACCTGAAAGATTACAACCCTTGGGAAGTATCACTGACTTACAACAAGATTCAGACTACAATCCGGAAGGAATGAGCTGAAAGAATAACATCTCCAAATGTGTGATCACAGTTTGGGTTAAGCACATCTATTTGCACTGCAACACCAATTTATGCTCAATCACAATGCCTAAGGATGAATCACTTGTTCACACATACACCACTCTCTGATAATGCAGACACCACCTCTATATCTAAATTACATGACAATATCACACTTTTATACAATTTATCAATCTTGACAACAAGGTCAGCTAAACCCTCAACTCACAATTACAAAATTACATCACACGATACAAAGATCGACCACCAGACCAATGTAATGATATACATGACATAACATGGACCTAATTCAAATATCCAAATGCTCATCACTATTGGTAATCACGCCAAGATCAACGCAACATGCTACACCACTAGAAATATTGCATAACATGAAGAACATCACCGGTTTGGCAAAATCACCAAAAAATCTCACAATGATCAATGCAAATCATCAAGATAAATAGGACATACTTAGGAAACATGAGCAAGGACATTAGAATTATCAGTAACAATTGTACCAACACCACTTATCAAATCTTCATCGATCAACATCTGAACCTCAAGAATACTCAAACAACAACAACTATCACAAAGAAAGACAACTTGCAGAGAACCAAATCACAAACCATCTGTAATGAAGATACACAAGACCATTCCAAACAGTCTCCCAAAGACTCAGCTCAAGATTTTATCACACCAGAATATACTGGAGGAAATACTGAACTTTACAAAGCATTGATCAGATAAACAAACTGAAAAACCGAATCATCTGATATGATCAATTAAGCTTTTTGGATCACCAAAACCAATACAAAGGAATATAATGATACTAGGAATACTCCATACACCAAACCAAAATCCCAATAAACCAATTTTCAATCATCGGAGCAAGAATATGTTGACATCAATGACAACAACATATCCTAGCAGCAACAATGGCCAACATTCCTTATATGTTCAAACGAAGTTATGATTAATGTCAAACCAGCAAAGAATGTTACAAAAATATTACAAATGGAGGAATGGTTGGGAAAGCCTAAGAGTAAAAATAGTTAGAGAAAATTTAATGCATTATACCTACCAAAATATTTTTATGAAGACTCAAAGGTTAGAGATAATCCTCTCTTTTTAATCTCTCATTCTTTTGAAACTAATATTGAACAAAACAAGTTCAGTTTTTGTAAGTTTGTAAGTGTGAAAATTAACAAACAAAGAAATGAGGATGAAATGGAAGATAATGGTTTTTGTAAAAAAAGGATTTTTTCTTTCAACAAAAGAAAATTTCCCAGCCAATAAAGATGTAAATGCTGATATTAAGATGGATGAGTCGATTGTTACAGATTGTCAGGTGATTGTTTTAACTGATAGTAATTTTGGATCTAGTACCGTAGATTTAACCAATGTCGAGTCAAACTTCTCTACCAATGTTACACATGAAGTCATAAATAAATAGGACTATAATTAAGAAGTTTTTAATGAAGAATGACTATTTGGGCATGAGTATATGCTTAAGAATTTTCTGTAGTCCATTAGTTGGAGGTCTGATATTGCAGGAGTCACAAGATGACAGTTGTCCTTAGCCACACCATATGGCCACAATATATTGTTCCACAAATGTATCTACTTTTCCTAGCCCATTGATGGATTCATTTTAGCAACCTTGAGCACCCTTGAGGTAGGGCCTTATGGTCATGTATATATTTAGGTGGTTTTGATGTGTGGTTAGTTTAGTTTCCTTTTTATCTTGTCTCTTTTTGGCTTGTTCATTTTTGGTTTGTGCCTAGTCTCCCCTCCACCCCTCTGCAAAGTAGCACCCTATCTTCTATGCTTTCTGACTCTATAACCCAATGGATAGGTGCTAGTATTCACATAAGATTCTAGGGTTCTCTCCTTTCTGCTAGAGAAAGCATTCCCCATTAGAGCCTGTTGTTACCCCAAAATTTAATTTTTTTTGTCTATCTTTTGAGTCTAGGCCTTTTCCACATTATGTCCTTTATTTACAAAATTATTCTCATAATTTTTGCTAAGTCTTAAGCTCAAAGTTGGCCTTTATTAAGTTTTTAGGTTCTAGAGTTCCAAATTTTTTTGATTTGCCAACTTCAAAGGTTCCAGTGTTCCAAAGTTCCAAAAATTCCCAATTTGTTGACTTCAAAGAGTTCCAAGGTTCCAGTGTTTTGAAGTTCCCCGATTTGTCGACACACAAAGGGAGCAAAAAAAAAAAAAATCTAAATTTTTGACTGCAAAAAGTCAGAAAAATTCTAGTTTTTTTAAAATTTTTTTTATAAAAGAAGGCAAGTATAGTGCTAGCATAGCAAAAAAGCTAAAAAGAAAGGAATAAAGGCTATAGAATTTGGAGGAAAATTTATTTGATTTTAAGAAAAAGACTTTTCATCTTTTTAAAGAAATAGATTGTCATTTACAAGAATCAGTTACAAAAACTAAAGGGGCAAGAGGAAAATATATAAATATGTAAAAAAATGAAGGGGAGAGGATCCAAATTTTTTGATCCCCCTTTTAATTTGATGCATGAGTGAGAATCGATCAGAAGTAATTTCTAAAAAAATTGTTGTTTAATTTCTTGTTGAAAGGGGAGATATAAGTACTTTTCTTTTGGAAGAATAATCTTTGTACAAAAGCATAGAGTCTTTGTACTCTCTTATTTTGTTTAGCAAACTAGAGGAAATTTCTGAAACTTTGTGTTCATGTATATTTCCTTTTGATTTTCATTTTCTTTGTAATTTGCAATTGTTTCTAAATATTTTATCTGTAATATTAGATTGTGGGAGTGATTATTATAAGAACTTTGAGTCTCAAATATTCATTCCATCCAAAGGGACTGTTGTTGTTTTCTTGATCTTTTTTTGGGCATTGGGTGAACAAACTTTGTGTCATTTATCTTTGTTCCATGTATTCGTTATAAATTGCATGGATGTTAGTTTTCCTTTCCTTCTTTCTGGTTAAAAGCATACCCCCAAAAAAATCAAATTAAATCATAAGAGGGAGCTATACCTCTAAAATTTAGAGGAAAATTGCTTATCCAATAAGCAATTTCTCTAGCTATTAGCTTCTTGTTTGTCTTTTATATTGGGTACATAGGAGTCATTTTAATTGTGATTTTGGGACGACAAATATGTAAACTAACACATATCATCAACATATAATTCAATACATAGGAAATTATCACTATCAGATTTATAATAAGCACAATGATATGATTTAGAATGCTCAAATCCAAAATCAGCACATATATTTCCAATTTTTGGTATCACATCTTAGGACTCTATTTGAGACCATACAAATATTTATTAATTTACAAACCAAATTGCTTTTACCTTTTATCACGTATCTCTCTAATTGTGTTATATAAATATTCTCCTCAAAATCACCATGAAGGAAAGTCATTTTCACATCCATTTTCTCAACCTCTAAATCATAAGTAGTAGGAATAGAAATAAAAAATATAAAGGATAAAAATTTTATGATAGGAGAAAATATCTAACTATGATCACCCTCAACCTGAGAGTAGCCTTTTGCAAAAAACCTTGCTTTATACTTCTCAATACCTCCATTAGAACTTATCTTTTCCTTGAACACCCATTTGAAACCAACAGGTTTTTGTCCTTTAGACAATGGTACAAGATCTCATATATCATTATTTTTCGAAGCTAGCATTTCTTCATCCATATAAACTTTTAAGGATTCTACATCATTCATACCTAATGCCTCTTCTAGAGATCTAAGCTTATCCAAATTAGCATTCAAAGAAAAAATACATCTCCAATCATCAAGTGAGTACCTTTCAAGTCATTGTTTGTGTCTTGCAGACCTTTAAACAAGCTAAGTTAGAGGTTCTTCCTCCTCTTCTAAAGATTTAGATCTAGATGAACTCTTTTCAACCTCTTGCCAATCTAGAGGTATCGATTCAACTCTTTCAGGCATAAAAGAAAATTGAATCACATCTTCCTATTTAGTCTGTTGTGATTGTATTGTAACAAAAGGAGGCTTAATTTCTCTAAAAAATAAAACTTCTACTATGTATTACTTTCTATGCAACAAAGTCTCAAGGCTTGTATCCTTTCACACCATAATTTTATCCGATGAAGATACATTTCACAACCTTGTTCTCCAAATTTGTTTGCTTCTCCTTTGGAACATGTGTATATGCCTCACAACCAAAAACTCTAGGATGTAGTCTAGACCTACTAATCAGGTAGCAAGTAGTGGCAATAGCTTCAACCCAAAACTTTTTTTCTAGACTAGCACCACTCAACATACTCCTTGCCTTCTCCATTAATGTCTTGTTAATTCTTTCTACAACTCCATTTTATTGTGGATAATATGGAGTTGTCTTAAGTGTATTAATGTCACAGTCTTTACATAATCAATCAAAATTATTAGAAAAAAATTCATCAACATTATTAGTCCTCAATTTTTTTTCTTTCTAGTTTGTAACTCAACTATTGCTTGAAATTCTTTAAATCGACTAAAAACTTCAAATTTACTTTTTAGAAAATATACCCATGTCCTTCTACTAAAAATATAAATAAATGAAACATAATATGTGGATTTTCCAATGGAAGGAATATCTATAGGACCAAACACATAAGAATAAATAAGATCCAAGACACCACAAGATTTATGATAACTTGAGTAAAATTGAATATAATTTTGTTTTTCATAAATGCGATGCTCACAAAAATCAAAATCAAGATTGCAATCATTCAAACCTTCAACAAGGTTTTTATTTTTTAAGGTCCTTAGACCCTTTTTCTCCAATGTAGTCAAGTCTCAGATGCCATAACATAGTATATTCTATAGGTAACTTTTCTTTAGAAGAAAGATAACCCTTAGGTACCCAAAATCCATGTCCATTTTTTGAAGGTGAAACCCTGACATCTTCCAATAGAGTATTGATAGATTTTCTTTTTACAAAAGTGCTATTACACTCATTAGTGTATGCTTCTAACTTATAGAATATGCCAGATTTGAGATCTCTAGCAATCATCATAGAACCTCTAATCATTTTACATCCTACATCAAAAAAGATTACTGCACACCTAAATGTATCAATTTTATCATAGATAACAAATTTTGTTCTAGTCAATGGATATTCAACACACATTAAACACCACCATTAATCATTTTTACTCTACCATGTAGAAATTTGATTCTAACTTTACCACAACCAATAATATCTAAATGAGAAGCATCACCCAAGTACAACTTACTTGCATTAAATTATTCATATTCAACAAACTAATCTCTATTGGTAGTCATATGAAAAGATGCACTTGAGTCAATTAACCATGCACCATTACCAGCATGAGTAGCCAAAGCTGAATGCATCACCATCTTCCTTCTCAGACTTAAGATCATAATCCAAATTAGTTTTCTTCTTCTTTTATCCTTTATAGTCCTTACAAAAGTGTCATGATTTACTATAATTCCAAAAAATGACTTTCAAATTTATAGGAGATTTGGATCTCCCCTTGGACTTGGATTTATCATGCAGTTCTCATTCTTTGATTTTTCCTTAGGTCTTTGACAAATAGTTAGGGCTTCCTTCAAACTAATGGATACCTTCCTCTATGTCTCATCACTAAGAAAGGCACCCACCACATCTTTAAACTTCAAAACAATAGAAGTATTGTTGATAGCCATAACAAAAGAATCTCACGAATTAGGAAAAGAACAAAGCAAGATCTAACATTTATCCTCCTCCTCCATCTTGAAACAAATTGATACCAATTGAGCCACCACCATATTGAATTCTTCTAGGCAACTTGTAATTCATCCACTCTCTTCCATTCTCAAAGAATAAAATTTCTTCCTCAAGAAAATCTTATTCACTAAAGATTTGGCTTGATACATCTCACCAAGTTTCTTTCATATCTTCTTTGTAGAAGTCCCTTCATGGACATTTATTAGAACAATCTTCCAATAATAATTTGATTAGACCCCTTTCTTTACGATCCATAAAATAATATTGAGTAGTTGTAGTAGGATTTGTAGGTTTAGAGACATTCTCACCAATAGAATCCCACAAATCCCGATCTATTAGAAGATCCCCCATCTTTAATGTTCACATCTCAAAATTATTACTAGAATTTTTTTGTACCTTGATTCTCCCTGACAAACTTACCATATGAAAATTCATGCAACAAGATGACAAATTATCTTCTACACAATCTCCCACTCAAATATGGATTAGTTTAAAAAACCCAACAACACAACAATTGAAACTGTAGACACACAAAATAACCCTTCTTCTAGTCATCGATTCTCTTCAATAATTTAATTACTTTACTAACATTTCCTCTTTCTTCTAATGTTAATTTATTATTTAATTAATTGATCATTTTCCTTTAATTAATTAATTAAATTTAGCCATATTCCTCTATCTCATTTATAATTAAATTTTTATAATTATTTAATTATCTAACTTTATTCTTCTATAGTTGAATAAAATCTTTAATTTATCCTTCTATTCCCCATTTTCCTTTTTCAATAAGGTAAATAGATAAAATGTTTATTTACTTGTACCCACTTGCTCATGAAATTAAATAATTTTATTATTTAATTCTCCCTTTTCTTCCACCTCTCCACTCTCTTACAATCTCTACTACTTGTCCTTCTTTTTTTAACCCTGCCACTTGCCTTTGGACTCCTTCCAATTATCTTCCTCTCTCCCTATCTTGGACAAAATTTCTCCTACGTGATCTCAACCGCTCATCCCTTCTGTGATGAATTCAAACTCAACCATTGATCTATCTATCTTCCAATCTATAAATTTGAATCTTTGCTTCCATTTTCTCTTTAACAACTGACTTTGAACTTTAATTTTATGTAATTGTTTTCTTGTAGATTTTTTAGGGTTCTTATTCTTATAATTTGGAAGAAGACTCATAGGATATGGAGACTTTTAAGGGAGTTATTATCTTGTTTTCATTGTTTTAATGCTGCTTCATTTGGTATTTTGAATGTTCCTATGATTGTGCATTCTCATTTCTTACATTCTTTATAAAATAGTGTGGTTTAGCATAGATTTGTGGAATAGGCAGTGTTCCATTGATAATTTATGTGCTCTAGATTTTAGGTTACATTTTTGGTGAACCCAACATGAATCTAACATTTATTGTAGTAGATATTACACATTTTCTTGCAATTTTTTTCAAACCCATGTTGTTCTTTCGTTCATAGAAAATTTTACATATAGAATTTTAAAAAATAGTTCCTTGGGTTTTTTATATCTCACTATTATCTTTTCGAATCATTTTACGGTTTGAATTTTTGTTTAGAATTGAGAAAGTTATCACTATTTTAGTATCATAGTTGTAATTGCTCCATCAAATTATAATTTTTCTTTTAAACTCTTGTTGTTATTTCATTTATAAAAAAAATCAAATTTTAAATTTTGGAAAATGGTTTCATGGGTTTTGTATCACTTTTATCTTTTCAAATTATTCTACAATTTGAAATTTCATTTAGAATTGATAAATTATTGCTATTTTACTATTGTAGTTGTAATCACTCCATCAAATTGCAATTTTTCTTTCAAAACGGTGTTGTTCTTTCATTCATAAAAAATTTACGTACAAAATTTTGAAAAAATGGTTTCATGGGCTTTTATATCCCACTCTTATCTTTTCAAATCATTTTTTATTTTAAAATTTCATTAACAATTGAGAAAGTTATCATTATTTTACTATTGTAGCTATGATTGCTCCATCAAAGGGTATGCAAGTATTTGATTTAGAGATTAATGCATTTGATCTATGTTTTTGGGCTCCTAACTAGTTGTGCAGCTTATATATAATGTTTTGAAGGTCTCTTTGTTAATTATTAATAGTTTCATTATAGAGCCAAAATGAGGAAAGAGGTGTTTCTTTTGAAACTTCTAATTTGTGGTGTTGTAGTATTTTGATTGTGCTCATTATCTTTTCTTGCTTCATAGATTATAAGACATTTCAATTTGGTGTACTAAAATAAACTTTGTCTTCTATTTCTTCCCATAGTTATGCATGTGTCCTCTCCCCTTGCCTTCACAGATCTGGGGTGCATGAGAAATGCATAACAACACCCTAATTTTCCTTTTTAGGAGTTTCATCATCCCTTGGATTGACCTCGAGTGGTATTTCATTTGGGCCGTGATATAAAAAGGGCGAGAGAAAAAGTTGTAGCCCATCTCGTGATCATATTCTGATGAGTGTCAATTGGGATGAGGACGTAAAGGCCCTACCAGATTGACATAGTGACTTAAATGTCTCAACCACCAAATGGATATGCACCAATTTCCCCAAATATTGACTAAGAACATTTGTTATTAGATGACAACCTTATGCTTGATAGTTTAGGGAGTGTGATCGTACCTCGTATATACTCTCCATATAGCTCCCATAGTAAAATAGAAATTCCTTGATTCATAAGGTCTCAAGATCTTCAGGGTAAGAGGAAAGGTGCACTAGTGTTTGTTGAGTATATGCTACGAAGCTCATGCCATCGTACCTCTATATGTATTCTATGAATAGGTATTTTATTTTAGTGGGAGCTCTATTAGGTAGTGTCATTTGTCACCTTGAATATGAAAATTGCTTTCTTATGAGTGTTAAATTAGATGTGCTATACCAATAGAGCCAGTTGAATCTATGGGCTACTTTAGGCCCCTCTTGCAAACTTTGGATCCAGGAGTTTCCTTAGTCCAAGTCAAATACCCTATCTATATTTTATGCTTGTCAACTATTTTCTTGCTTTAGAAATAACTCATTTTAGACACTTCAAGAATTTGATCACAATTGACTACAAATTCAGACTTAGTTAACACTAGTAGTATTACACCTTTCATTTACTCGTATTTGTCATGCATCTTTAGAATCAATAAAAATTCCCTTGCATCTAGAGTAGATTTCTTTATTGTCACGAAACCTCGAATCTTACTTTTCACTAATTTGGCCTTCATCTTGGGTTAGTCTAGTATATCCTCCTATCTATTGGGCTTGCACTCATTAGTCTAGTGTACATTTAACTAAGCAATAATCATCAAGATTCATTATTCAAGGTTTATAAATTCCTTTAATGATGCTACATTGCCTTTTTTTTTTGCATATTCTTAACCTCAAAAAATCCCCCCCCCAAAAAAATAAAATCATCAAATTTCTGAAATCTAAAAAACATAGTCTTTAGATTTCATATAGCTTTCATCTTATTTCTATTGTCTCAAAGTCTCTTATATTCCTCCCATCATTAGGTCTCAAAACAAGAGAAACAAAAATGGATAACAAACCCATAGTAAATTTTTTCTAGTCAAACATCATTACATAGCTTGAAAATGTCCACTATGAACCAACATGACACCAAGATACAAATTTTTTTGAATACCATAGGACCAAAGTACATAGAACTCCTGATTATACAAAATTAAAAAACCTCATTCAAGACCTTATTGATCAAGGTAGAATTTCTATTAAAGAACATATAAATAATTCACCTAATGAGAAAGATGCCATTTACAATCATGATCAAAATAAAATAGCTATGTCTAGCAATGGCTCATTCCAAAATCCCTTTCTTGATACCAATCCCATCTTTGATTCAAAAATTATAGATCTAATACCATCATACACTCCAATCAAACTCACTCTAGAAAATATTATTCAAAGTTCATTATTGTCATGCAAAAATGTTGACTTCATTTAAGAATTCTCCATACATGTCTGAAATCATAGCCAATTGCTGAAATTAGATCTAGGCCCTAGAGAAATAAGTTTTGAAATGAATCAAGGACAAGATCCCAAATTTTTCCCATTCCATCCAATTTTTGACCAAGATCTCATCTAACTGGAACCTCACGATGATCCAACCATCCATTTTCAAGACATTTAAGATGAACCCCTTCCATCTCAAGAGCTAAGTGTCCATATAAATTATATTCATAATCCACTTTGTAAGCAAGATCATGGTATACCTTCCATCCCATCTAATGATCCCATTCAAATAAAGAGAAAAGTACCCTTTTCACTCCATCCAATGATTTGCTTCAATGTCAAGGTCAAAGTATCCCTTCATCTCCATGTCATAATACTTTATATCCACCTCAAGGTCTCATCATTCCTCCTAATCCCACTCACGATCCTAATCCTCCTCAAGATCCTCTCATCTCTCATAATACCCCTCATGATCCTAATATTCCTTAAGATCCCATCACTTCTACCCAAGCTATTCATGAATGCCTTACTTATCAAATGGGTTCCTCCACTTTTATCCAATTTGGTTTCCTCAATGAGCTTATCATTCTTTCCATACCATATCCCCCTAAAAATGGACTCACATTTTGATTCAAAAAAAATAATAGTATCGCATTAGTAAAAAGATCTTTCAAAGCATGCATTATCATGGAAAAGGCCCATACACATCAACAAACAAGGTATATTAGAACCCATTCATATCAAAGCAAATCCAAATTATCCCTTTTGTTGGTGGTTCTAACTAATTTCTCCAAATAACTTCTATGAGTAGCCAATCTCAATTTTCAAGGGCTTGGATTAGAGGCCAACTAACATGATATTAACTAGGGATAAGGAACTAGCTATATCCTCTACACTTTAGGTTCTATTAAACCAAGGTGGGTAAATCTTTTAGCAATACTTTGTGATCCTAATTCTTTTCCTTAAGTACTGTAATAGATATGTTCTCAATATTTGAGATAATAAGAGAAGTATTAGAATCAAATGGATATAGATTTTATCCCTAATTAGTACACTCTAAAACACCTCGAGAACAAGAAATTCTAGTACTAAAACTTAAAAATTCAAAAATTAAAACCGAGACAAAGGATAATTTCTTTGATTTTGAAAACATGGCAAGGATAAAAATACAAAAGACTTGACTAGTACTTGTCCATTATGCTAGATGAACCATTATAATAATATAAAATATGGAAACACTGCAATATCCATAATTAGAAACATCTTCTCTTATATGATCAATACTTGATATTAATCATAACATAAAAATTAATTAACAAGTTATGCCATAACCCAATATGATCTCTACAAAACCTATGTGAATGATTTAAGCATTTTAATCCTCTACTTTAGAAGAAGCCCAAAACCATAGACACATCAACAACACAGTGCATAGGTAAAATAAAAAAGATCCTTGATCCCTGATTCAACAAGACTTTGGATCATACATAATGGAGACAACTTGAGAATCATTTAAATTGATTCTAAGATGCTTTTGAAATTGCATAGTATCTCATATGTCAATTGGAAAAACTAAAATAGGACATAAATAATGATTTAGTATTGTATTATAGACCTATGGACTTGATATGAAAGTTCACCTTGGTGAAAATGCCTTTCTAAATTTACAAGACTTGAATAACTCTAAAACATCTACCAAGAGACTCAAAATAAGGCACTGATTATCCTTTTATAGAATAATGATGCAACAAGCTTTAGGCCTTTTATAATTTTTTTAAAAGATAGTAGGTGACCGCTTGATAGGAAAAAGACAAAAAAAATATTTGGATATCCTGACAAGGACAAACATTCTCTTCCTTCTCTTCATAGGTGGTAGCTATTATAGATTATCTAGGATCCTCATTTTCTCACACAAGCTCTCTTATCAAGATAGATGATCAGATCACCCCGCAGACCTATAAATTCACCATGACAAAGAGAAATTTACTATATCTTCCAAAACATTTACATTGAATAAAGAAAACTTTAACCAAAATTCTCTTTGTAAGGCATAAATTAAATTCCTAACTAAATCAAATGCCCCTTTACATCCAAACATATTGAAGAAGCAAGAAAACGTAAAAAATTAAAAAAAGGTGAGAAACAATGACTAGTTTTTTATTCAAAAATGCAAAAGATAGAGGAGAATTATGAAACTCCTAGTCCATCTTCTTTGAGATATTGGATCTTCTTGATGTGCCTTTGATATTATTCATCATCAATTGTTGTCCTTTCTACCTCAACTCTTTTCATTCCATTGTCAAACTTTGACAATGCATCAAAATACTCCTAATGTCCTCATTGTTTGTGTCTCATCATCAAAGGTATCAACCAACATTGAATCTAGAATTGATTTGATTTCTAATTTCCACTCTGATTTTGGACTTAATACCTTCCTACCTTCTATTTCTCTTCTTTCTCTATCAAACAAAATAAGCATATGGCAAGTCACCAAGCACTGGAAACCAGATAACTCTGACTTAATTTTTTGAGTATACATCATATGAGTGATGAAGATCCACATCATCACATTTAGCTTTCACTTCAGGTCAACTACGAACTCATTTAGATAAGAAGGTAGAGGCATAACAAAGGCAACCTCTAGTATAGTAACCATCTTCTTAAAAGATGATAAAAACAAGCGAGAAACCTATGCCACTTAAGATGATCTTGATGAAACCCCTGTAGTTCTCTATGCTACTCAAGCAACATCAACATGGTCTAGTATAACATCAAATTTAGACTCTAACAAAGCCTATATTAACTCAATGAAACATTTCTTCTCCATTATTGTTGCATCAAACCTTAGTTGATCCATTTCATTTCTCATCCTAGAGATACCAATTCTAGCCTTAGCTAGATCATTCCTTAATCCCATGCCTTCCTCAAAAGGATACTCCTATAGAGCTGGAGGTTTATAAGTAGGTCTTGAGTATAACTATCCTTCAAGATATTTCACTCTATCCCTTAGGATCTTGAGTTCTTCATCTATCTTCAATGCCACCTTGTGAGCAAACTTGGCTATATTTATCAATATATCAATAGCTTTCAGAGGCAGAAGTGTCTGCCACCCTCTTGATGAGTAGACTACTATAGAGTCTTTCCATTTTTTGGGTCATTGTTGGCCTCCTTGTCACTGGATGCTAGCACCATATAGATACAGGTTGAAATGATCATCAAATTTTTTTCAAAAAACCAATTTCTATGTTTTTTCTAGATCCATATTCTCTAAATCAATATCACATCTTATCCTCAAGTTATCAAATGCACTAACAAAAGAAATATCCCATCTTTTAAAAGAAATATACCACTCTTAACCACCTGTCTTCCCATCTTAGGGGTCATGACAACCAATTGGTCCATTGCACCCTGTAAGAGTTCTTCCTTTATTCTCAACCTCTCCTCTTCTTCAAGGCAGTCAAGTTTTATCCCTTGTCTTCTTTGCATCTTGTCCACAATATTCCTAATCACAAACTGCTGGAATTTCTTTGTGTGGATTAACTTATCATCACTTATAAACTCTTCACTATCATTAAGACTTATATCATCAGTGAAATCCCCTCCCAACTTGAAAGCATTAAAAACCCACTCTTGAGAAGGATCTTCAATTCTTACACTAAGGCTAGTATCAAATCTATGTGGAGGTAGAGGTGGTTCATCTTAAAAATCAAACCCTTTATATGATTGAAAGGGTATATCCCTACTAGGAGACAAAGTATGGAGAGGTGTCATTGATCTGGGACTTTCAAGAATAAGGAGAGGTGGCCCACTTGAGGAGGATGAAGCAATCATAGGCTTATTCATAACTGATTCAACAAGTAGTCTTGGTGGTGGAAGAGGCTCTTGAGAAGGGGTTTGTGATGTCTCCATAGAGGGAGGATACAATGATGATTCCTCAAATCCAAGTGGAGGTGATGGTGGATGGGTGTGTGGTGGAGAAGCTGGTACACTGGGAGAACCAATGGACTGATGCGAGTCAGGCTCTTCTTCTTCAACTTGTGGCTCTACCACTCTAGGTATTTTATGGGGCAACGACATCTGGTCAACATCAATGTAAGCACTAAAAATTGCTTTCATCTTTACCTCAAGTATCAAAATTTGATCCCATGAAGGGGAATAAGAGTTGTTAGCTCTTCTCTTCAAGTTCTCTAAGTATTGTATCTTATACCATCTCTCATTTTTCTTCAGATTCTCATTATAATCTAAGGAATTTCTTATAAGGTCCTCCTCTTCATTCCACTCATGCTTAGGGGTCTTGGCCTTTCCTAGACTTTACACAAACCATTTTGAATCTTAAAGCATATACTTGGCTTAGGGAAGATTATACTTATTCAAACTACTATCTAGGATATCATAGGCTCTCCTATTAGTAAAATGATACATTCCTACCTTCACCTAGGAAGGAATGAGTTAACCCTTCTTGTGAACTCCCCCAATAAGGAATCTCTCTACCTTAGACAATTGATTCATAATCTCTAAGAAAGAAACCTTATTAGGCATTTTTATAGGGAGAAGCCTTGGGACCATAGGGATACCAAATATTCTAATAATAGTATGGTCCTTAAAATAGAACCATGATCCCAAATTGTGATCAATCCCCAACTTAGGTAAAAGGTCCTTAGGTCTCAAGAATTTCTTTGCCTCCTTACTCAAAACCCATGGTATCCCCTCTTGTAGAATTCTCATTAGCTTTCTGACAAAGTGATTCTCATATACAATGTAATTGGATTGCCTTGAATACATATCCCAAAGATATGCCCACTCTTGGATAGAAATAGACTAACCCTTAACAATTGGACCTACTTTCAAGTTTAGATGCCAAAATTTAAGACATTTATACAACAAATTATCCATGAGAATTGAGTAATACTTGAAACTCAAAGAAGGTCCCTCTTTTGATCACAGAGTGCCTTGCATAATCTTTTTGCCAATAATCTTGCATAATGAAAGGGACTATTAAAGTCCCTACTCTAAATTCCCATACACAAGATCAACATCCAATTAGGGATAAAGAGTTGAGCATCAACTCCACAAACCTAACACAAGGCATGATATGTGTCCTTAGAGAATCCAACAAACATGTCAATATTGTAGGGTGATTGGTCCCGTGGAGTTAGGGCCTTCTCGTCTCTTGACAAGTGTGTAGGCCTAAAGGCAAGAATTCTACTTTTGTATAGTCCTTTATTTATTTTGTACTCATTTTTTGAATTCTTCCCCATTCACAGGCGAGTCAATATTCTCATTCAACATAAAAACTTTTTCAATTACTTGTTTGGTTATGGCAACTAACCTCCCTCCATCCTTGGCTTCAATCTCCCTTACATTTTGGCCTATAATTGGGAGCAATTGTAGTGACTAAATTGACATTCACAAATATATTCAGAATTACAAATCTTCCCAGGTTTAGGCTCCAAATATTTCATATAGGAACCCACTCCTTCTTTTTGTTGTAATGCCTCCTCTAAAGATTGAAACACCAAGGCTCAATTACAGGATCCTTGCATACAATTGTGTAATAAAAAAGAAACTCATATGGTCTAGCACCAAGTTTGGTCCTCTTTTGAGTGTTAGTTGATTTTGGAAGTTATGAAATAATCTCCTTTGAAAATTTCCTCTTGTCCTAACTAGAGGATTCAACATTTCTCTGTATCTAGGGTTTAAGCAAGTAAGAACAAACAACTTCCAGTGTTTTAAATTTCTATCTTGCAAATAGTATCTACTAGAGTCCTTTACCATATACAATAGCTTAGAGAGGAGATGAAACTTAGAACAAAGCAAATAAAACATTAATTGAAAGAGGGTATAAGTATCAACTTGCAAAACCTAGGTTAAAACCCTAATGCTCAAGAAATTGAATTGCAGATAAAATATAGAGCATAAGAAAGTAACACAAGTGCATATTAGAATCAAAGTGAAGCAAATTGATTGAGATCTTGGCTTTAAATAGTGAATTAGAGTCATTTAATGTAGACACATATGTGTTAGGTTGGTTCGAAGTAAACATTATTTTTCATATTTAAACGTTACAATGATAACAATTGTTTCCCTCTTTCAGGTAGCAACGAATAAGAAAAAGACATGTCACTTGCTTTATTCCTATGTAAAATAATCACTGCGTAAAGGATTTCAAAGTTGCAGACTTAACTTCAATGAGAAACTTCAATTTGTTCCACAATTGTGCAATCAATCTCAGCTATAGCCCGATATGGACACACTTTATTATGACGACATCATGGACATGTGGGGCTGACAATTTTGTTGTGTAATGCTATGAATATGTGGTAGAAGTTCACTACTCCACATGCAATGATTCATCCTTGTGGGGACATTGTGCTACATACACGGAGCAAGGTTGTAGACTTAGCTTAAGTGTGCACCTTTATCTAATCGCACAAGTGCACGCGAATCTGGGTTATTGATCTAGGGAAACCTACATGGTCAATGCCACAAAGGTAAAGGCATAGGCGACCAAAGAGGTAACACATGGGGCCGATCAACATGACATAGTAAAGGGCTTAAGTCATAACTTAAGTGACCAAGAATCGATAATAGAAGGTCAACATAAAAAAATAACACATGTTAAATATCTAGGCAACTAAGAGGGGGGGTGAATTAGTTGAAAACAAATTTAACTTCAATACTTTCACAGATCTAGAATAACCAACAAAATTAATTAAAATAGATATAACATGAAAGCACATACACAAAACAGATCACACAATGAACACCTGATATGAAGTGGAAAACCCAAGAAGGGAAAAACCATGGAGAATATTAATTCTCAATATATAGCACCAGTTAAGGTGATTTTTATAAAGGGTGGCTCACTGCCATAATGCTCACTATAGGAGGGCTCACTACCAGAATTCTCACTGTAGGAAGGCTCACTACCCAAAAAATGGCTTACTATCGAAGGAAGAAGAAAGAAAAAGAGAATTCACCATTGTAAGACAATTTACAATACTGTAACTATTTTTAGTGTGTCAACAACAATGCACTTCATACATCATCAATTGGATATCCCTTTTCAGTCTCACACATCTTCCATGTATCATATATTTAGGTCATTCTCATATTTATACTATCCTTGGGAAACATAATCTTCTAAGTCGGCCAAGACAAAAATTTGAAATAGGTCAACACTAAACATTTCGATGGTGGGAAGGAATGAAAAAAAGACCATACCACAACACATATCATCGGTCATATCAACAGGTTACATCCATAAAAAAATTTAGACCCAAATCACGACTCACATGCTACACAAATTTCGTTACTCATCCTCAAATTCCAAACTTAATCCAAACCCAAAATAACACAACCCAACAAATCAAAAATAAGAATGGAACCAAGATACTCATGAATATAATCGATCAATACCATAATCGATAAATAGAGAAATCCGAATCACCATCAACTCAATAAATCAACACTGAATACCAACTAAAACATCTTTTGGAGCACCAAAGATTCTGGGAATGCATCTTTTGGATCACCAACACCAATACCAACATGTTGACATCAATCATAGCCATTAATGACAACCATCAACATAAAATTTGCAACTATCTCTCCCTTTGTCATTGATGGTAACATCAATCAACAAAAAACACATAAATTTCTCTGCATCATCAGATCGACATCCTTGCACAACTCTGCAAACCAATACTCAACATCTTTGCATCTCTGAGCCCCCTTTGACATTAATGTCAAAGGTGGACATAACTCCCCATATGAAACTTACTCCTACTCCCACTAAGAAGAAGCACCCAAGCATTTTTCGAGATAAGAATATGCAAATAGTTCAATGGACCAACACAACCAAATGTACATTACTTCAAATTAGGAAGGGCTAATACCCCTAACTTCTGTCAGAGATACTCAAAAGTATATTTACACAATGCCTTCATTAAGATATCTACAATCTGATCTTTTGTAGGTACATACTCAAGATTCATTATCCAACACTTTTTCCCTCAAGAAATGATACCAAATAGATATATGCACTAGTGTTATCACACATGATTGAGATGGGTTCATTGAATATTATACCAATATCCTTTAATGTCTACTTCATCGATAGTATATGTGTGCAACATGAAGATTTTACAATGTATTCTACTTTAGCTATAGATATATACACAAAATCCTTCTTCTTACTTGACCAAGCAACCAACATACTCCACCACTTATACTTTTCTTGTCATCAACACTTTCGACCCGATCTACATCTATATAAGCTGTTAGAGTAAAATCTGAATTTATGGGATACCATAAACCAGACTCTTCTATTCCTTTTAGATATCTAAAAATTCTTTTTACTGCCATAAGATGTGATTCTTTTGGTTCTTTCTGAAATCTAGCTGCTAAACAAACTGCGTACATGGTATCCACTTTGGTAGAAACCAAATATAATAGTCCTCCAATCATTGATCTATACTGACTTGCATCGGCTTTAGGAGATTTATCCTCTTTAATTAACTTTCATCTGGTGGTCATAGCGGTACATACCAGTTTGTAGTTCTCCAATCCAAACTTCTTCAATAATTCCTTAATGCATTTAGTCTGTGAAAGGAAAATTCCTTTGTCATTCTAATTTACTTGTAAACCAAGAAATGAATTTGACTCATCGATCATGGAAATCTTAAATTCCTTCTACATTTCATTAGAAAACTTCCTACACATGCCTTCATTTCCTCCAAATATTATGTCATTAACATATACTACAACAATCAAGGTTTTACCTGAGTCAGTTGTGAAATATAAATTGTTGTCAGCAAATCCCTTCTAAAAATATTGATCAATCATATACTTATCTAACCTTCCATACAAAGCTCTAGGAGCTTGCTTGAACAATCCATACAGGGCCTTCTTCAATCTACAAACAAAGTTAAGTTCATTGTTCAATTTAAATCCTACAGATTGTTTAATGTAGACTTCTTCTTTCAGTTCTCATTCAAAAATGTTGACTTCACATCCATTTGATAAACCTTGAAATCTTTAAAAGCTACAAAGGAAAAAAACATCCCGATTGCCTCCATCCGGGAAATTGGGGCATAGGTCTCCTCAAAGGCAATGCCTTCAACTTGTGTGTAACCTTTGCAAACCAAACTTACTTTATTTCTCACAAAAAGTTCATCCTCATCCAACTTGTTTCAGAATACTCATTTTGTTCCAATTACATTCTTGATTGTCGGTCTATGAGCTAATTCCCATGTCTGATTTTTCTCAATTTGGTCTAATTTTTCTCTCATTGCTTTTTTATCCAACTTTGATCATTACAAACTTCTTCTACAGATTTTGATTCAATCCCAGATAGTAAACATAACAGAACTTGTTCTTAAGCTTCTTTTCTTCTTATGATAATTCCTTTGTTTCTATCTCTAATAATTTGATCAACTGAATGATTCTTTTGTACATACCTTGGGGTTTTAGATGTAGATACTGGAACATCCAGAGTTTACTTTTCTTTCTCTTCTTCTCTACTTTCTCTTCCCTTTTTTTGTCAACCGATTCATTAGATTCATAACCTTCCACTTTGTTAGGTCTTTAGAAATGCCTTCATCAACCTTCACATTTTCACTTGCAACAATTTTGTTCAGTATTTTGTTATAACACAGGTATGCCTTACTCCTCATAGAATATCCTAGGAATATGCCTTCATCTTCTTTGCTATCAAATTTTCCAAGATTATCTTCATCTCTCTGGATATAACACTTGCTTCCAAATACCTTGAAATATTTCACTGTCAGAGTTCTATCATGCCATAGTTCATATGATGTCTTTCCATGTCTTTTACAATATAGAATTTTGTTAAGATTATAGACTGCTATGTGAATTGTTTCTCTCCAATAGACTTCTGGGATTTTTACTCCTTTGATCACTATTCTAGTTGCCTATTGTATAGTTTGATTCATCATTTCCAATACACCATTCTAATATGGTCTCCTAGGGGCAGACAATTGCCTTCTAATATCATATTTCTCACAAAAATTGTTAAACTTGTCAGAAGTAAATTCTCCTCCTCTGTGTGACCTTAAACACTTAATCTTTCTATCAACTTCATTTCAACTCTAACCTTGAATATCTTGAATTTTTTTAATGCTTCCGACTTCTCTCTCAAAAATGCAATCCATGACATTCTAGAATAATCATCTATTGACATTTGATCATTTGATCTAAACCACTAATTGTTTGTTTGGTTAATGCAACTAGTACATGTTTGTTTTGTAAAGAGATTAGAATTTTGTATGATGACTATATTGTATGTTGTTATTGATGGCAACTATGTTTCTACAGTCATGTAAGTCCTACAGGTCAACCGGTAATTAGGACTTTAACCGGTCATCTGTTGGCATTTGATCATTTGATCTAAACCACAAATTATTTTTTTGCTTGATGCAACTGGTACATGTTTATTTTGTAAAGAGATTAGAATTTTGTATGATGACTATGTTGTATGTTGTTATTGATGGCAACTATGTTTCTACAGTCATGTAAGTCCTACAGGTCAACCGATAATTAGGATTTTAACTGGTAAAAGATAGACAATATTATATTCTGACAACCGATATTGGAAATTAATGAAGAATGGGATGATGCGGTTTTACATCAGCAATGAAGATTGGTAGATGAATTTATGTTCATGATCGCATTTACAGATTTGATCGAATGAATGAGACTTGATTGATAGAGCAGGTATTCTGACTGTGACTTAATCAGTAGTGATGAAAATCACTCAGATTGATAAAACGACACATAATTGGATTTGTTATGTCAGTGGCTGACATAAATAAGGCGTGCAATGTAAGATTGTCTGGATACATTGAACCTAGGGAATTTTTTCAAATTTCTAGATGACCTAATAATGTTTTTAAAATGTGTGATGAGGTATGAAGGTATATATGAGTATAAGCTTGAATGTATGAAAGATCATTAGAAATTTTTGTATTTTTGATAGTGCGATGATCATAGGAGTTTTGAGATGAAGTATATGTGATGTTGTAATGTTCTAAAGTGGATCTTATCAGACAGTGATAGAGTTATACTAAGATCATTTGAACTTATTGTCTCCCTAATAGTTGCAATGAGAAAATCCTCTTACAAGGTCACTCCTAACAGGGTGCAGTCGGATCCTAACAGGTCTGATCATTAAATCCTCTAACTAGGTGACACATTAACTTGTGTTTGCAAATCCCAGTAACATGGGTAGATCCTTTTAGGGCTGGTCCTCACATGCCTTATTGTATAACTCTTAACCGGGCTTAGACACCACTAATAGGGTGTGCCCCTAACCGGGTGTAGTAGACCTTAACCGGTCAGATCTCTATACTGCAGATAGTGGATCTTTGTGGGTACCATTTGGGTTTTCCATTTATAACCTCTTGTATCATGTGGTTTATGCTCTATGTGGTGACTGCATACTTGGTGTTATTTCTTATATGCCTATTGAGTTTTAAGTTGGTAAAATTGATAATCATATTTGTATTATTTTTACTTGCACTGATTCACCCCTCTCTCAGTACCTTATAAGTTCATAAATTGGTATCAGAGCCAAACTTCCTTAAGGCATAACCGCTTGTAAGGGATCTCTTCTAATCTTAAGGAAAATATGGGGGAAGGAATGAGTTACTGAGAGATGGCTAAGGAACTTCCAGAAACAAAGAAAGATCTAGAAACCCTAAGAGGCAAGTATAAGACATCACTAGCTGAAATTAAGGAACTGACCGAACAATTGTTGGAGATCAATGAAAGCAGATCTTCTAATAGAGAAAACATAGATGCATTGGTTGAGGAAGTGGAGAAACTAAATGGTGAGAAAATGAACCTGAGGAGAGAGCTTGAAGCCCTTACAATCCAAATGAGTCAAGAACATGAAGCTAGGAGGGCAGCTGAAGATAAGATCAAAGAGAAAGATCATGAGATCTATAAGATAAATCAGGAAAATGGCACTCTATATGCACAATGGCTTGAGGAGAAAGAAGAATTCAAAGAAGATCTTGATATAGCAATGTCTCTTAGAGAGACTCTTATGAAGAAAAATGAAGATCTTACTAAAGAGCTTGTAAAAGCTAATGAGAAGCTTGCAAAATTCAACAAGAGTTCTACTATGCTGGATGAATAGATCCAATCTTAGAGGATGAATGGTGATACATCTAGGTTAGGATACAATACATCTGAGAAAGGAGAACCTTCAAGTACCAAGAGCAACATGAATGAAGATAAAACAACTCCTAAGGCTCAGAAACCTACGGGTAAGAAAGCTTACAAACCTATTTATTTTAATTATCATTAACCATGACATACTGATAATATTTGTAGAAGTATATCTGATGCTAATACTGGTTATAGACCTAATACTAGATATATGCCCAGAAAATTTGAAGGTTACTATTATACATGCAACATGTATGGGAATAGATCTATCAAATGTAGGTATGGAGCTAATAATCCAACACCTCATATGAATCCAAGATCTGTTGGTGATTGGCAAAGGAATTTAAATGATCGAAGAAGTAATAATTGGAAAAGATCCTATGTTAACCGGTCTAGTCCCTATGAGATGGAGAAAAGAATCAATGTGATTTGTTCAATCTGCAACAATTATGGACATCTGGCAATGAACTGTCAAAGAAGGATAGGTAGAGGCAATTCAAGACTGTGGAGAGAATCTAGAATGACATGTTATCTTTGTAAAAAACTGGGACACATTGTTAAGTTTTGCAAAACACAGAAGAACCAATTGGTGAATCAATCTACAGATGAGAAAGGAAAGCAAAAAGTTGATATTGAAGAAACTAGAGCTGAGATGAATAGAACCTAGAAGAAGAAGAGTGATGAAAAACCATCCGATGAATCAAATTCTTCACCTAGTGTGGAGAATCCATTATCGACAAACTAAGTTTCTACAACTTGGGGTGTACATATTGTCAAATTTTGAGATGAACCCCTGGATGGAGTACTGTAAGTTAAATCTACATATTCTGATGTATTTTGATGTTTATAAGTCTTTTTGAATCATAACCAGTAAATATCATTCATTTTTTGCAACCGGTAATATGCTTAAGAGTGTTTTAAGGCATTTTAGGGTTTTGTCAGTTAAAGCATTTAATTCTGTAGATAGAAAGCAATAAAAAGAATATTTTGAATTTCATTTCTTACATTGCAATCTTGAGAGAATTTGGCAAGTGAGCCGAGCAGAGAAAGTTTGTGTTTGCAACATTCAACATGTTTAGCAGAAGATCTGAGGTGATCAGAAGTGCATTGTGAGTCAGTGAATGATGTTGAAGGTTTTGGCAGTGTGAAACCCTAGTTCAGAAGAAGGAAAGTTAGTTATCAGTAAAGCTTACTCTTTGCTTCCAGATTTTGCATATTTTAGTATGGATACTCCGCATCTTGTTGATATGACCGAGAGGCCACGATCAAAGTTTGAATGACATCCTTTCAAATTAGAGGAAACAGACCCTGTCGGTGCCCTATCCAGTGTATCGTATGCAGTTTTACATGTTGAAGATGTGAGATCATTTTATCACTAGAAACTGGAGGACATGGGTGTATCAATTATTCATGATCAATATAGATCATTGTGTGATAACAAGGGCATACTAAAAGAACAATTTAAGAGTATCATCGAGAAAGGGTTCCATCATGAAATAAACTTCATTAATGATTTTGATAATGAGTTAGTTAGATTTATTTTGAGTTGGATTCATGATCAATTTATGTGGTTGGATCGACCACATAAGATAACTAAGGAAGTCATCCATGTAGTAACCAGATTTTGCTCAACCAGTGAAATACCCTTGCTAAGATTGGTACCCAAGAATGATGTTGAGAAGTTGACAAGATAAAAATGGGATGGTAGAGCAATGATAGTAAACAACATCAATGATCTAGCTGTGAAATATGCCTCTATGGTGATCAGGTATAGGATTTACTATTCAAGAAGAATGAACAACATACCAACAACAACTATTCATACTGCCTACCAGATGGTAAAAGAGAACATTGATTATGATTTGGTAGAGGCACTAAGAAGTCAAATGATGGTGAATCTAGAAGCTGTGAAGAAAGACAAGAAGTTAAGATTCAAATTTGGTCAATTGATTTTGGGATTGTTTTATATTTTCAGAACTTTTTCCCCGGTATTGGAGATGTTTAATGGATTGAAGGTGCCCTGTACTACTACAGATGAAGAACACCATTAGGATACTAAAGGACAAGTTTGATAATATTTCATGGGGTTAATTCAAGGAGTTTCAAAACAAAATGCATGCTAGAGAGCATATACCGACAAAAGTAGTCAACTGGTATGAGAAGACAATCTGTTTCATGGTGGATTCAGATACCTATATGATGGAAGAAGTTATCCCTAGAACCACATGGGTATTACCTATGGGATATGAGGTAGAAAAGGATCTACTCATTGCTTATACTAATCATCTATTAGAGCAACCAACAGATACCAATGTAGAGAGATTTGAGACATACAAAGAAAAATCACTACAAGTCCACTCTGAGCTGCAGAGACCAATGATTGCAAAGAAGATAAGGAAGGAGGTAGAAGCATTCGCTAAGCATGCATGATTTACAAAAGAACATATAGTAGCAGCTAGGGAAAAGCACACAAAAGAGCAAGGTGAAACATCTAGTGTACCTACCAGTACCCCTACCAGTACCCCTACCAGTAAGACTAGAGCTGCAAAAGCCAAAGCAACATAAAAGAAGATGGAAGAAGACAAATCGACTAAATCACAAAGAGGTAAACAATCTAAAATTCAGTTCTGGAGGAAGGAGAAAACTGTTGATCTACCTGTTGCACCAGTACAAACCAGAAACAGTAAGAAGCAACAAACCCACAAATCGGCAAATGATGAAGAGGATACTTAATTAGATTAGGATAAAAGAACACTTAGAGAAAGTGTTAAGAAGCCTAAGGCAAATGGTAAGGGAAAATCACCTAAGAAACCATTTACATTAGAAGACTCTTTCAATAGGATGGTTTAAATAATTAAGGATTATAGAATATACAAAGGTTTGAATACATTGTTTATTCATTTATATGAAAGTCAACAAAGGGAGATTGAAGATGCAGTCATATTCAGTATGAATAAATCTAGTAGAGCCTTCATTGAGCTACAAGGGCATATTCCAAATTCTTTGTATAATCTTATTGATGCAAGGTGGCAGGCTGCCATTAGCCAAGACAAAGAATTCATTGATTATATCTTTAAGCACCTGCAATTGAAAGCAAGTGAAGACGAGATTGAAGAAATAAAGGTTAATGCAAAATTATCATTTAGATCCAAGAAGAGATTAACAAGAATGTTAATAGGAGAGACTAAATTAGTCCAGAAGGAGACAGAGATGTTGATCAAGAAGGATTTAGGTCTCATCCCAGATGAAGAGGAACAATAAGTTGAGGAAGGTAGTTTTGAAAAGTTTAAGTCAGAAGAACTTCCTAAAGGTGTTAAGATCATAGATTTTGAACCAGATAACAACTACATGCAAGATGATCCTATTGATACTAAACCATTTTCATTCCTGATGATAACACCAGAGACAATGTTGATAATACTATTGGTAATATAGATGTATTTGATGTTGATGTTTAAATGTTTGAACAACATGAGCAACAAGAGGAACAAGTGGAGAAGAAAACTAAAGAAAAGAGCTCTGATGAGCCACCAGTGAACACACAACCTAATGATACTCAAACCACATCAGTTAGTGTAAATGTAGATATTGATGATAGTCAAAAGGAAAAGACTGATGAAAAGACTAGTGAGGAAGTACTAGTGAATGAACAAAATGTGGAAACTCAACCACCACCGGTCAAGGACACCACTGAGGAAGAGAAGACAAAAGAAGATAAGACTGAGAAGGAGAAAACATAGAAAGAAAAAGAAGAGAAAAAGGAGATGAAGGAGAAGAAAATAATTGATGACAATGATGATGATGACTCGGTTAGCATTAAAGGACCTATCGATATGGACAATCTGAGTTCTTCTCAATTGATGGGGATTGCAACAACAATGCAATCTAGAGCTCAAAAGAAGAGAATGAAAGAACAACAGAGAGAGATAGAGACAATCAAGACAACCATTGATATTTTGTCTAGTATCCTATTGGAGATTAATACGGAAAGTTTTGTTAGTCCCATTGACAAACTTAGACAGTTGGTTACCGATGTTGGAGATCAACTCAAGGATTTTGAAGATGCAACATACATATTAGTTGAAAAAGACTACAAGAAGAAAATGATAGAACATTTGATGTCTGAGATCAAGGTAAGGTAGCACTTATGGTTAATAAAGATTGGTCAAAGAATGCACTAGAAACCAAAGGAAATATTTTGGCTACTGTTTCAAAGTTTCCACTGTTTTGTGCTGATTTGAAGGGGAAAAGGGAAGGTGCTGAGAAAGAAATTGAAATACTGAGTGAAACATTTAGACCCCTAAAGGACTCAACTATTCATTTTGGTAGATCAGTTGTAGACTTACACCACAAACTGGAGATGTATGGACATGAGTAGGTCAAACATGTAAGATCATTGAAGGAGATCTAGACTCAATTGATTCTTGAAGTGGAAATTTTACAACAAGCATACAAGGAGTCAGAGGCTATTTTGGCACAGTTGAGATGAGCATAGTTGATGCAATGGAGGAATTAGTAGGGCAGATCAAGACACATGTTGAGATTACCGACACACTGTTAAAGACATGGGATAATGATCTAAAATAATTGAAGTTTCATTTTAGTGACACTTTTTCTAAAATTTCTTTGTAAAGAATTTATGACTCTTAATATATATATATATGATCTGATGAAAATTTTGATATACATGTATTTTACTTCTTTATTTGGCATTGTTGTCAAAGGGGGAGTAATAGTTAAGTCAGTCAAAATTTTGTATGCAATGTAAAGGGGGAGTAATAGGAGAAATTGCTTTTGTATTGCACACTTAGTTGACAAAATTTTTCCTAAGTGTTGCCATCAATGCCAAAGGGGGATATTGTTGGCATTTGATATTTGATCTAAACCAATAATTGTTTGTTTGTTTTATGCAATCGGTACATGTCTATTTTGTAAAGAGATTAGAATATTGTATGATGACTATTTTGTATGTTGTCTTTGATGGCAACATGTTTCTATAGTCATCTAAGTCCTACAGGTCAACCAGTAATTAGGACTTTAACTGGTAAATGACATACATTATTATATTCCGACAACTGGTACATGAAATTTATGAAGAATGGGATGATCGGGTTTTACATCAACAATGAAGACTGGTAGATGAAGTTATGTTCATGACCAGATGTGCAGATTAAATTGGATGAATGATATTTGATTGAAACAGAAGGTATTCTGACTGTGACTTAATCAGTAGTGATGAAAATCACTCAGAGCGGTAAAACAATACAAAATTGGATTTGTTATGTCGGTGGCCGACATAGCTAAGGTGTGCAATGTAAGATTGTCTAGATACATTAAACCTAGGGAATTGTTTCAAGGTTCTAGCTGACCTAATAATGTTTTTAAAATGTGTGATGAGATATGAAGGTATATATGAGTATGAGCTTGAATTAATGAAAGATCATTAGCAAATTTCATATTTCTAATAGTGCGATGGTCAGAGGAGTTCTGAGATGAAGTTTAAGTGATGTTGTAATGTTCTGAAGAAAATCTTATCAAACACTAATAGTGTTATACTGAGATCATTTGAACTTGTTGTCTCCCTAATAGTTGCAACAAGAAAATCCTCTTACAAGGTCACTCCTAATAGGGTGCAGTCAGATCCTAATAGGTCTGATAATTAAATCCTCTAACCAGGTGACACATTAACTTTTATTTGCAAATCCCAGTAATGTGGGTAGCTGCTAATAGGTCTGGTCCTCATAGGCCTTATTATATAGCTCTTAACGGGGCTTAGACACTCCTAACAGGGTGTGCCCCTAATCGGGTGTTCTAGACCTTAACCGATTAGATAGATAGTGGATCTTTGTGGGTACCAACTCCCATCATGGTTTTTCCCATTTGGGTTTTTCACGTATGCTTTATGTGGTGATTGCATACTTGGTGTTATTTTTTATATACCTATTGAGTTTTAAGTTGGTAAAATTGATAATCAGATTTGTATTATTTTTACTTGCACCGATTCAGGCCCCCCTCTCAGTGCCTTATAAGTTCATCATCATCAATCAACAACATGAAATAGTTCTCGCCTTGTATTATCCTTGTTCTGTTTACACCACATAAGTCTGTGTGCACTAAGTCCAACAATCTAGTGGACAACTGCTCCTTTCCTCTATATACTCCTTTTGTCTGCTTTCCAACTTGACATTCTTTGCAAATATTGTTATTTGGTTTGGTCAACCTCGACAAGTCTCCTATAACACTTTATGAACAAATATTTACCAAATTATCAAAGTTTCTATGACACATTCTGCAGTCCCAAATCCAGCTATCATTGATCTAAGATAATAAACAATGTCTTGAGCTCCTTCTAGCAAATACATGTTTCCACCAGTCCTTTTTCCCGCTATAATAACAATTCCATATACCTTCCGAATCTCACAACCATCATCCTAAAAAACAACATTGTAGCCATTTTTGCACATTTTCCCAACACTCAAGAGATTATGATGCAAACCCTTCACATAGTAAACATTATCAATATTATGTTTTCCATCAAAAGAAATAGAACTGATTCCCACAATTTGTGTTGTTTCATCATCTCCGAACTTAATAGAACCTCCATCATAATTTTTAAGTTTTACAAATTTACTTTTATCACCAGTCATATGATTTGAACATCCACTATCAATCAACCATTCATTTCTATCTCTCCTATCATGTAAGGTAGTAGCAACAATCTTAGGTACATCCTTCTCCATGAAAAAAAACAAAACAATCACCATCTTCATAGTTTGATTCATCATCTGAAATACCAACATCTTATTTAAAATAGTAGGGTTTCTTAATAAACTTCCCTTTACCTTCTCTAAATTTTTGTCTTGATCCTTTTTCTAGACATCTAGTAGCTATATGACCAATATTTCCACACTTAAAGAATTTAAGAGGTAACATACCTTTACATTTGTCATTGCTTTTCTTCAGTTTCCTTACAAAGTTTGCTTCCATCTCATCCAAGCTTTCATCTTGTAGATATTCCTTAGAGGCTTTAAAAGAAAATTCAGATTTAGCTTTGTCTTTTCAAAACTTCCTTATCTCAAATGTAGACAAGGTGCCATATAGTTGTTCCCTAGTAAGATTCTCCAGATCATAAGTTTCTTCAATAGCAGAGATCTTATCATTGTAGCTTTCTGATAGAGACATCAAAATATTCTCAATTATGTCTTCATCTATCAAGGTGCCACCAAGCTCTCTGATTTTATTTACTACACTGTAAGTCTTCTAAAAATAGCTTGTTATATCTTCTCCTTCTTCCATTTCCAAGTTCGCATATCTATTCTTAGCTGTTAGCTTCTTTGATAATTTAACTCTGTCATTTCCTTCATAGATATCTCTCAACTTTTCCCAAACCTCATAAGAAGTATTAAATAAAATAACCTTTGTCAATTTAGCCTTTGATAAAGCACTAAATATAGCATACCCTACCTTTTTATTCTCTTCATAAGCTATAATTTCATCAGGAGTGGTAAGACCATTTTCTGGTTGTACATACTTAGTTTCCACAACCTTCCAAGTGTTGTAGCCCAAGAAGATGAGGTAACCTCTCATCTTCACTTTCCAAAAGCTATAGTCAGATCCTTTAAAGATAGGAATGATTAGTATATGTGCATCGAATCAGGATTTACCTCAAGCGGTTAAGATATTCTCCAAGGAATCAAATCTCTGATACCAATTGTTAAATATCTGGGAAATTGAGGGGGGTGGCGGTGATTAGCTGACAAAAAAATTAACTAATGATATCAAATTTCCACAATCCATAGCTAAATAATCTCACTCTTACTGGATTAGACTGTGTAGCAGTTTTTTGTATCTAAAACATTTTGAATCACACTCTATGATCCAACATCAGGATACTAGAGAGGTAAGAACATGAAATGATAAGTTGCAAACCAGGCTTGAGCTAAAAAGAAGAAGAGAGGCAAGGAAAGGAGGCACGTGGTTCAAAGTGATAATAAATAAATGAGAACTAATAGAAAAAAATATGGAAAAATAAATTAGAATAATAGGATAGAAAGAATGAAAAGGATAAAAAATGATAACAAAAGAGAAAGCTGATAGGAAAAGAATGAAATGGGAATGATAAAGAAACATACAAAGAGAGATGAATAGCAATAAAAACAAGAGATAATAATATTATTATTGTGATTATAATAATAATAATAGTAATAATATTTTTTTATTAATATTAATAAAATATTATTATAATTATCTTATTATTATTATGACGATGATGATAATTATAAAATAATGAAAATAATAATATTACTATTATTATTATCATTAATAATAAAGATGATGATGAAAATAATAATAAAACAAAGAGGGGGATGACCCCGCGGTGCAATGACAATTGCAACTCCTTGTTTATATAGATGTCATGGGTTCAAGTGTTTGGACTGAATCCTTGATGAAGGTGTTTGTTGTTCCCGCAAGTTTGATTTGGCTATGATGGACCAACGTTAGGGATGTTCATATCCCATTGGTGGTAATTTGACTGTGTTGCAGGTACGATGGACACCAAAAGGCTCAAGGCATAGGTGCTGCTGCGATGGGCCCGTACATAGCGGTCGATGGTTTGATCGAGGTGAACACAGGGGGTGTTAATGTCCATTCCTACATGACCTTGCCCTACCAGTGGTGATCGTGAAGGAGGACATAAATGACAACACATGGAGTGATAAGGAGGGGAGGCATAAGGAGTGATGATGTGGAGGGATAAGGAGCAGCTCATGGAGTGATAAGGAGGGGACGCATAAGGAGCATTGATATGGAGAAATAAGGAGTGGAGATATAAGGAGTATGATTGGAGAGATAAGAAGTTTTGTGTTAAGGAGTGGAGAGATAAGGTGTTGTTGGAGTGATAAGGGGAAAATGATTTCAGAGATCACATGCAAAGGTGTTAATACCTCATTAGTCAAGACAATGTACTCAACGATGGGGTCCCCCTCTATGGCCCCACTGGTTTTTCATCATCATCTTTATTATTATTTATAATAATAATAATATATTTATATTTTTTTTGGCAAGGTGGCAATGCCACTTGATATATTTTATTATAAATAAATAATTTTTACAATATATTTAAAAACTGGTTCAAACTAAGCTCCCAGAGAAAAGAACCAGCAAGAAAAACTCTGGTCATTGCTCATCAACATGATTATAGAAGAGAAGTAGTGAACAATCCTCTAGCCAGAGCTAGTTACAAAATAGAGATCAGCAAAGGAGCATGCATGCTCATTGACACATAGGAGCATGCAAGCTCATTTGACAGAATAGGAGCATGCAAGCTTATTTACAAATAAGTTTCCGGGATATCTTGAAGGTCCCGCAACAAAGAACTCCTACAATCAAAATTGACATACCCCTGCACCAAAAAACAACTGTAACCAAAATATATATATACTACAGAACACAGAGAATTCACAAGAAACACAAGGTTCCAAAACATGACTGACACCAATGACATGAGATCTGTGGTCCGCCATTATAGACAAATGCCAAAGGAGAAGAGGTGAATGCAGAAATGCTAGAGAGAAATGAAGCCCAAAATTTTTATGCCGTAAATGAAAAGAAAGAGGAGATATATCATAAAAAACTCATAGACCAAAAGAAGCAGCATATAAAGATAATCATGAAAACAACGCTACGTCAAACTTTAAATGACATATGAAGGACAGATTCCCAATGTGAAAATAAATATCTCCAGATTTCACACCAGAAGAGAGTACCAAACACACAAACAACATCAATAACAACCAACTCATCATCAATGAATGCCAAGTGATGATCAAGTAAAGCAAAGTACCTCAAATCAAAACCGAATGAAATTATGAAAAGAAATACCTCACCAAGAGAAGAGAATATCAACTCGTATAAATGAGCAATCATATAATAAGAAAGATTATATCCTCAACTCTCTATAGGCTATAGTTAATAGGTTTGGGAAGCTCATCAAATCACCCCCCAATTGAGAGGAATCAATAACAAATTTTGTCACAACCCATATTAGCAAGGCAATCAACCAATGCATTATCTTCATGATAAACATGTGAGATACTGAGGTGCTCAAACGTATCAAGAAGAGTCCATATTTGTTCAAGAATATACTGGAAATGCCAATTATCAGCTTTTCTTGCCTTGCAAGCATTAATGACAATAGATGAATCACCTTCAACATGAAGGTATTTAAAATTCAAATCCTTCGCCATAACAAGACCTTCTAAAAGAGCACAATCCTTGGCCATATTATTTGTGCCAAGAGAAATTGGCATAGATTTTAATGCTAATAAAGAACCCAAATGATCATGAAAAACTATCCCTATTCCTGAATCACTGGGATTTCCATGGGAGGATCCATCAAAATTCAATTTACAAAAAGGGGCATTAGGAGGATGCCATTTTATGGAATTTCTGTCTATAGGTGTTTTCTGAATCCTTGGAAAGGCAGGTGATACAGTAATAATGATACTTTTCCAAGAAGAGATCATAAAATTGTCCCAAGAAGAGAACTCTGAATTCATGTTAAAATATTTCTAGACATGAGCATTAACTTTCTCAATAATACTTCTTTCCACAATCCCAAGAACAACTGATAAATCCGATGAGTCACATCTAAAAATGTGCTTGTTTCTTTCCCACCAAATGGCCCATATGACTGAAGAGGGAATTATAAACCAGAAACAAGCAAATAGAGAAGATGAATACAAAAATGGCCAAGACTGAAACATATCCCATAAAGATAAAGGTAAAGGGAATGAAATAGATAACTTTTGGAGGACAAAATGCCAAAAACTACTGACAAACTCACAATGAAGAAAAAGATGATTGACATCTTCAAGAGCTTTACCACATAAGACATAAGAAAAGGAGGCTACAATATTGAATTTGACTAAACGATCACTAGTCAAAATTCTATTTTGCAGCGCGAGCCACAAAAAAACACCAGCTTTAGGTAATACTGAATTATTCCAACAAAACAAAAAGGCACCATGAGGAGCATTTTGATTGGCCATTTGTTGAACAATAAAATATCCTTCTTTAACAAAGTAGTTTCCTGATTTAGAAGGGCAACAAATAAGTTGATCTTTGATGTTAGAAAGGAAAGCCACTCGGTCTTGCAAAACAGATTTAAAATTTTGAATTTCCTGCAAGGACAATGGTAGAGTAGAGGGATCCTTCCATGAGACCTTGTGAGAAAACAGATCAACACTATCTACATAATTAACCAATCTAACTCCCCATAATTGAGAAAGAACAACTAAAACAGAAGTAAGAGAATCATGCTGCAAAAGAGGGGGAACGCCATTCCAAGAGTCTTTCCAAAAAAGAATATCCTCCCCCGAATGGACCTGCTAGGAGAGAAAATTAGAGACCACTTCCCTACATGAGATCATAAAGTTCCAAATAGAAGACTCCTATGGAGGATTAGAAATTGTGAAGATCCTAGCAGGATTCTGGGAATCCAAATACTTAGCTTGCATAATTTGGCACCACAAAGATTGGGGCTTAGTATACATAGACCAAAATAGTTTTCCCCCAAAAGCCCTATTTCTTTTAGATAAGTCCTGAATCCCAACACCACCAACTTGCTTGGAAAGAGACATCTTGTTCAAAGAAATCAGTGGAATCTTTTTATCTTTTGTCATGTTGTTTTTCCAAAGAAAAGATCAAATAATCTTTTCAATTTGGGAGATGAATGATCCGGGAGCTTGAAGTTATGAGATATAGTAATTGGGAATGGCAGATAGGACCATTTTAATGAGAAGTATCCTACCTAAAAGAGACAACCACCTATCCTTCCAAGTAGAAATACGAGATTTAAGTCTCTCAATAACCGAATTCCAAATAGAAGACTTAGCAGATCCCATAAAGAAAGGAATCCCCAAATAGGTAGAAGGAAGAGAGTCTACTGGGAAACCTAAGATATTCACAAGTCTATCAGCCACCAATTGAGGAGTATGAAAAATGAAGATCTTGGATTTATGGGGGCTAATCTGTTGGCTAGATCCAATAGTATAAGTATCTAAAATAAATTTAATATGAGTAGCCTCTTGAATAGAAGAAGACCCAAATAAAAGTGTATCATCAGCAAAAAGGTTATGAGTGATTGACATATCAGAGTTAGGAATTAATACCCCTTGCCAAAAGCTCAGATCCCTTTGCTTAATAACCAATTGACTAAAAGCTTCTGCCATAATGATAAATAAGAAAAGAGATAAAGGATCTCCTTGTCTAACACCCTAGGTTGAAGAAAAGTATCTAGAGGGAGCTCCATTAATGATGACAAAAAATGAAGCAGTAGAAATAAAACTCTTGATCCATTTACACCAGCTTTCAGAGAAACCAAATTTTCTCAAAACTTTGAGCAAAAAAGCCCAGCAAACTTTATCATAAGCCTTCATCATATCAAGTTTGACCACAAAAGTTGGGATATTGGACGAATTTATGGAATGTAAAGTTTCATGAGCAACAATTTCTCCGTCATGAGTTTCCCGGCCCAGAACAAAACCTCCTTGTTGAGGAGAGATGATATGAGGAAGGAGAATTTTAAGTCTTAAATAAATAGCCTTGGTGAAGATTTTGTAAATAGAGTTGCACAAAGAAATGGGTCTAAATTCAACAAAAGTTTGGGGATTCTTAAATTTCAGGATAAGGGCAATATAAGTGATCTTATATACCCACCCCTCCTAGACTCTTCCAAAGCCATTAATAAGTCAAAACCAATAAAATCCCAACATTTCTGAAAGAACACGATAGTAAACCCATCAGGACCTGGAGCTTTGTCAAGGGCCATGGAAAAAACAATAGAATGAAGCTCATCTAAAGAAAAAGGCCTCATAAGAAAGTCATTATCCTCATGGGAAACAAGGTAGGGGATAGAATCTAAAAGCAAATCCACATGATGATCCATGGAGGAAGAAGAAAAAGAAGGAGATAACAATTCCTTAAAAAAAGACACCCTCTCCTCTCTAATCTGCTGATTTGAATTAAGGAAATAACCAGACTTAGAATCCTTAATACTAAAAATTGTAGAAGCAACTCTTTTAAGCTTGGCTTCATCTTGAAAGAAGGCAATATTCCTATCACCTTCTCTAAGCGAAACCTCACGAGACTTGTTGCCAATAGATTTCAACCCGGGAGCAAAGGATCTCCCACTAAGCTTGCGATTTCTTTTGAGCATCATTAGTGGAGGAATTAGTGCCATGTCTAATAATCTCCTCATTAATAACCTTAAAATCATTGGCAACTGCCTCTTTTTCATGAAAAATATTCTTAAAGACCAATTTATTCAAGCCATAATTTGAGATTTCACGAATTTCAGTTTGGAATAAAACTGGAACATCTTAGTACCTTTGCAAAATAGAGCACTTATCCACCATTGCTTTAATAAAAAAAGAAAATGAGGATGAGTGAACCACATTTTATCAAACTTAAAAGAAGATCTAGTAGAGGGAACATGATCCAATTTATCAAAATTGAGCAAAATTGGGAAATGGTCAGAATCTGAGGAGGTAAGAATCTTAGAAGAAAAGGAAAAGTTGCTCAAAAGTAGGTTTAGGGAAATAAGAAATCTGTCAAGGTGAGAGGCAATCTGGCATTTAGATCTCCTATTAGTCCAAGTGAAAGAACCATTAGAAGGGAAAATATTGAATAACACACTATTTTGTATAAAGGAAGAAAAGTCATTAATAACCTTTTGAGCTGTAGGATTACCCCCTCTTTTTTCATTTGAGGAAAGGAGAGCATTAAAGTCACCCCCAAGAACAATAAAAAAATCATCATATCATAAAAACAATTCAGATAAGGAATCCCATAAGTCAATTTTATCTGAAGGAGAAGTTGGACCATAAATATTAAACAGAACAAAAGAGACTTCAAACCAGTCAACCTTTAACAACTGCTAATGAGAAGCAAAAGATAACATCTCAACTTTGACTGATTTAGGATTTCATAAAGTTATAAGACCACCAGAAGCACCCAAAGAAGGAACATGAACAACTTTCCAAAGGTACCATTTGGAAATTATGTTATCAAAAGAATCTTGAGAAAGTTTAGACTCTTGCAATACGATGATGTCCACTTTTGAAGAATCAAGAAATTTCTTGATCCTTCCCCTTTTGTCACGAGCATTTAAGCCCTTGACATTCCAAGATAAAATCCTCATTTATCACAAGGAGAGCAACATGCCCTCCTTGTTTTGACATGGGAAGAAAATTTCTCTACAATAGTGGATTGAATACCAGCCACAATCTCCTCCTTGATTTTAGCCAATTTTTGTTTTCGACCCCTCTTCTGAGGAGTTTTAACAATAGGGGGGGAAACAGAAGGAGATTTCTCCAAGGCTAGCTTCTGAGAGAAATCAAATCCATACACATTAGAAATAGTTGAAGAAGGACTATCAATAAGATTCACATTCACACCTTCAACTGAATTTGGTTGAGAAGAGGAAACATGACAACCATCATGGATAGGCCCCGAAGAGGCAGAAGCAGAAGAAAAAGAAAATTCAGGAAATTCCTTTTTAGCAATCTCATCAAATAGATCAGAAGAAACTAAAAATAAAATATCTAAAGCAATAAGCTGAATCTTCTCTTCAGAAATGGAAAGAGAAGAAGGAGACCTTGGAATGGGCAAAAAAGAATCACTATCAAAAATCAAACTATGAACAATTTTGGTATCATCCACCAGACCCACAAAAGAAGAACGAGGAGAAGAATTAACAGAGCAATGATGTGTGCAACCATTCAAAGGTAACAACAATTTTGGAAATGGAACCGAAGGACAAGAAATTTGGAAAAAACTCGCAGAGGAGAACAGAAAAAGTTCAAAACGAAATTCAGAAGACCAATAATCCTTCAAAGGACTAGGAAGAAACTTAACAGAACAAAACCGACAGATGGAAGACAGAACAAAGAAGAACACAGCCAGAGAGTAGAGAAAAGTAAAATCCATCAGAGGCACATCACATACTGTAGATCCAAAAAAAGGAATGAGAGATGTAACAGAAAGAGGTAAAGGAACATAATCCTTAACATTATGATCCTTTAAAGATTGACGATCCTTACTTTTAAAAAGGGAACATTGGCGAAAATCAGATGAAAAATATGAACAAACTTGTAAAGGTGCATCAAAATCAACACAACATTGAGAGGTGAAATGGCCAAGTAATGGAGCACAAGAATGAATAGCAATCGAATCTTGAATCACCATAGGCTGAATCCATGCACCATATTTAGAGCAAATAGTAATCTCAGAGGGAATAGGTTTAGACAGATTTAATAACAAACAAACCCTAATCAGAAGATGAGGTCGTTCGAAAGGAACTAAATCATGCTTAATAAAAATGCCCAATTTGTTTGCCAAGATTTCAACCATATACATATCATGATACTCCAAAGGAAGACCTAGGAAAGTTACCCAGAAGGGCATAAACTGTGGCTTCGCTAATTGAATATCAAAATGAGGAGACCAAGCATAGGTAAATAATCATATCCCAAAACAAAACCACCCTTTAAATCTATGCACACAATCCCTATACTTTTCAAAATCGAAAATCACAGTGAAATATAGAGAATCTTTATCAAACATAAATAAATCCTTCATACCATCCCAATTAGACTTTGCCCATGTTAACAGTTTACCAAAAGAAACTGGAGAAAGAAGCTTACCAATGAGGGCAGTAGAACGCAATAACTTCACAGAGTCCTGAATCATTTAATTGGGAAATATAATCTTTTACTGGACAGAAGAATGCAGATTACCCCTTATTCAATTGGAAAATGCAGAGGGAGAGTTATGGGGAAGTGGATTTGGATGGAAGGGAGCTCATTTAGCAACATGAATGTCATTTGGGGAAGAAAGGAAGTGAGGGTTCGAAACCAAAGTGTTATTTGGCCAGGTGACATAAGATGGGAGGGAAAGATTACAATCTTGGGAGGGAGATCCAGAAGAAGCTAATGGGGAAAAACCATCAAGATGTGGGGAGCCATCACAGATGTCGAATGACGGTTGAGGTGAAACATATCTATGCTTCCTAGGTTTTTTAGAACCAAAAAAGGAATGAAAATGCTTAAAAGGAGTCTTTGGGTGATCAATAGGATGAGGACCCAGAATGCCCCAAAATATTAATGCCTTGGGAACAAAAAATTATAATAAGAACGCAAAGGTTTTGGAACAGAACTACCTATAAATTTGTGAAAATATGACGAAGCCAACAGGAATTTGTCATAAGCCAAGTCACGCCAGTGACCATCCTTGACAACCCATTGAGGAGAATGATCAGAAGTTTGTAATTGAGCCAAATCATGATCGTCAAATGACACATCTGCCCATCGCATCTGCCTGTTCGCCATTCCTAGGGGTTTCTTCGAATATCCCTGGATGCTATCACCATCCGCCATCCTCTATGTGTCCTTGTGATCTGTATTGGCTGCCTAGTTTCCGTTGCTTAAACAATCCATGGCCATTCTAAAGCCTTTTATTTGAGGCACCTCAACTATTGCCTAAAGGTCAAATATTGGCGAAGGAAGTTCCCAAAATCTCCAGATCTCTGTGGCTCCATTGCTACTTCCTTCCCTTTCCCTGTGTTCAACATGTGAGATGTAGAAGACATGCAACAACTGCCCAACTTCCAAACTCACGCTTCAGAGATGCCCCCGCAACCGTGCCCTAGGCTTCCCCGTAGCCGTGCCCTAGTCTTCCCTTTAGCCGCCCCTTTCGATGATTTCTTACCAGCCTTGGGCACCTCGTGTCCCTGCTGTTTGTTGCCGCCGTGGTCTTCTTCTGGGAGGTCTATGTTTGACGAGACCTGTCGCCTCCTCCATTTGTAGACTTGGGTCTTACAACCCCTTTGGATGCCACCGCTATGCTCTGCAAGCTGCCGCCTTGTTTCCTCTGGGTGCTATTGTGATGCCCTACAGAGTATGATGCAACATTTCTTCGCAGATGATTGGTCTCAAGAAAGATATGGATGAGCTCTGTGGACTTGGTCTCAAGAAAGATACGAATGCAGAAAACATAATAAAAAATTACAATAAGATTAGAATGATAATA
Organism: Cryptomeria japonica; assembly: GCF_030272615.1. Taxonomy (NCBI): domain Eukaryota; kingdom Viridiplantae; phylum Streptophyta; class Pinopsida; order Cupressales; family Cupressaceae; genus Cryptomeria; species Cryptomeria japonica. Next base: position 487,089,878 of record NC_081409.1, read on the forward strand.
ATAATAATAATTATAATAATTACAATAATTACAATAATATTATTCTCTCTTCTTTTTATCGCTATTCATCTCTCTTTGTATGTTTCATTATCATTCCATTTCATTATGTTCCTATTAGCTTTCTCTTCTGTTATCAATTTTTATCCTTTTGATTCTTTCTATCCTATTATTCTAATTTCTTAAATTTTTTTTTTTTTCTTAGTTATAATTTATTTTATTATCACTTTGAACCACGTGCCTCCTTTTCTTGCCTCTCTTCTTCTTATTATCTCAGGCTTGGTTGGTAACTTATCATTTCATGTTCTTATCTCTCTAGTATCTTGATGATGGATCACAAAGTGGGATCCGAAAAATTTTAGATATAAAAAACTGCTACACAGTCTAATCCAGAAAGAGAGAGATTGTTAAACAAATTTAACTTTAATACTTTCATAGATCCAAAATAACCAAAAAATTAATTAAAGTAGATATAACATGAAAGAACATAAAAAAAACATATCACACAATGAACACCAGATATGACGTGGAAAACCCAAGAAGGGAATAACCACAAAGAATGTTAGTTCTCAATATATAGCACTGGGTTAAGGTGTGTACAAATTTGTCAAATATACCTAAGATCTAGAACACAATGAATAGTACAAGAGAGAGACAATTATGATGACATCAACATCTCATAAGCAAAGAATATTCTCTGGCTTGGAGCAAATCCTCATAAAAAATGTTTGTTTGAATTTTTTTATAAAATACTTAAAAAAAAAAAAAAGTGGAGGGGCCCACATGGAGCCTCCTCACCCCACACTCCAATACCTATGTTGAGAGCGAATAAATTTTAGCTGATTTAAAATCAGCCAATAAAATGCCAATCAATATGAGTTAAAGCCACCAAATAATGAAGTGGCAGATAAATGAAGGATGCGAACGACAATAGACAAAAAAAGAACAGCATGCTAGAAAATGTGGATCGACGGGCTAAAAAGAAATCAAGAAGCTGCTACACATTGGTCAATGCCCATGATGAAGCAGTGGAGAGAAGACAATCCGCCCACTCAGCACCAAAGAAATGCCAATGACAATGAGCAAATCAACATAGACCAGGAGTCCGTGATTAATGCAAACCTCTAGTAGAATTCCAAATAGTTCGATCACAAATAACAGATCGCTCGTCCACCTTAATCAAGTGTTGCTACCCGTAGTGAATAAGGTCTACACATAACTTCAACCTCATCTCTCAATAGATCGATCTACTTGATAGAAAATGTGAGCTTGCAAATCAATAACCAAATGCCAACTGCTCAATAAATTGGATGAGATCTCAAATAGGATAATTTGTCCCTAGTATAGATCTACAAAATGGAAGTTTCTTTCTAACAAAATATTACACCCAAATAATAGGAAATATGTCTCAGAATATTAATATGCTTAGATCTGAGAAAATCTTTAGAAAGTAAACAACGATAAAAAAAAATTCTGCAAGCTACTGTTGGGGAGGGGGTTTAATGGCCCTTCTACTAAATTTTTTTTTGCTACAAATACAATTTTACCTGAATATAGACATATTTGTAGTCAAAATTCATGGAACCGACCTTTCGAATGCAATGATGATGTCAAAATTGACATAAGATTCTCCCAAATTGTGTTTCTCCCTAAATTTGAAAATTAATCTCTCCAAAAAGACTACTCAATGAAGCCCCAATGCCTTTGATACCATGTAAGAATTTGTCAAATATAGTCAAGATCTAGAGCACAATGAATAACACAAGAGAGAGACAATAGATTTGATAAGATTAAACTGTATTCTAATCAACATGCAAAATGAGATCAACTGGATCATTACATGCAATGTAAGATGAGCCTGCTTATAAAAGAAAGGCCATATGGATATGTGAGAATACAATCATGACATGTGGCTCAATGAGATACAAGGGTAGGTAGAAGAAATAATAAAACATTACACAAGAGGTAGATCACCTATCAAAGGTGGAATGTAACAACAAGATAAGACCACAAAAGGTGGAATTTTTCCTATATACATCACCCCTATGTGCACACTTCCCTAAGTGTCTCATATCTAAACTACTATGAAATGCATTATGCTAAGTCAACTTAAGTAAAGTGTAATTATGAGACCTAATTTACACCAACAAGGTGATTTTGACAAAGGGTGCCTCACTGCCAGAATGCTCATTGTAAGAGGGTTCACTCCCCCCAAAAAGGCTCATTGTTGAAGGTAGATGAAAGAAAAAGAGAATCCACCACTGTAACACAATTTGCAATACCAAAATTATTTCTGGTGCCTCAACAACAATAAACTTCATACATTATCTATTGGATATCCCTTTTCAGTCTTCATCCTCATATTTATATCATCTCCAGGAAACATAATCTTCAAAGTCAACCAAGACAGAAATTCAAAATAGGTCAACACTAAACGTTTTGATGGTGGGAAGGAATGAAAAGTACACATACCACAACACACATCATCAGTCAGATCAACAAGTTACATCCATCACAAATTCTAGACCCAAATCATGACTCATGCGCTACAAAAATATCGTTACTCATCCTCAAATTATGAACTTAATCCAGACCTAAAATAACACTACCCAACACATCAAAAATAAGAATGGAATGAAGGTACTCATGAATAAAATAGATCAATACCATATTTGATAAGTGAAGAAATTTGGATCACCTTCAATTCAATCAATCAACATTGAATATCAACTGAAACACATCTTCCAGAGTACCAAAGACTCTAGGAATGTATCTTATGGATCACCAACACAAATACTAACATGTTGACATCAATGATGACCATTAATGACAACCATCAACATCACATTTGTAACACAACAAAGGAAAAATTTTAAGTGCTTGCCTTGAGGTTTAGGGTTTAAGGTTTTAGGAGTAATATAATGACCTTTTAGGCCTTAAACCTAGGATACTACCTAACATTAGAGAAAAACTTTGACATCCCAACAATGGCTCTTATTGGGGACAAGCAACAAATAGGAAAATAAATCATGCACAATATATACAACACAAGGGTCCATTTGATTAACTGAAAACCTGTTTAAGAATTGCACATGCATATGAAACTCCATACTTTCTCCATTGGCATATTGCAATATGTAGGACTTTTGTCCATGATTTCCAACTATTTCATATGGTCCAAGCTAGAGTGCTTCAAACTAACCATCCTTGCCCTTCTCTCAAGCCCTTGAATTCCACGTGAGGACCATGTCACCTACCTCAAATGACCTTTGACTTGCTCTACTATCAAACAAGTATTTGGCTTGTTGTTGCACTTTCAGGTTTCTTTTGTGAGAATCTCTCCTAATCGCATCTATTTCTATATCCTCCATAAATCTTTTCTGCATGGGGTTAGATAAATCATCATCATATTCCAATATAAAATTTTAAATAGGCAACAAATTTTTCATAGGAAACCTCACATCTGTCTCATATTCTAATTCAAGCGGTGATTTTCCAATAGCTCTTTTTATAGTTACCCTATCAGCCCATAAAGCAATCTTAAGCTTCGAATCCCATGCTTTCTTGTTCTTACCCAAAACTCTCTTGGTAATCTTCATCAAGTTCTTATTACTTGACTCAACTTGTCCATTTCCTTAAGGTTGATAAGGTGTGGAATATGATATTTGTATGCCATATGAATAAAAAACTCAACACATTCCTCATATCTAAAACACATAGCATTGTCCATCACTAACTTAACTAGAAGACCAAACCTAATAGTGATGTTTTCAAGAATTTCCATGACAACCCTACTAGTTACCTTTCTTGTTGGGATTTCCTCAATCCACTTAGTAAAGTAGTATGTAGCCACTAAGATCCACTATGCCTTCCATTAAATGGTTGACTTAATTTTCCTATGAAATCAATCTCCCATTGATGAAATGGGGCCTCAGATGGAATAGGTCTTAATGGAAAGGCACCAAACAATTTCAACTTTCTTGAAAACCTTTCACATGCCTCACACTTCTCAACTAACTTATGTGTATCCACAAATAGGGTGGGCCAATAATATCTTGCTCTCAAGATCTCATGAGTTGTGGTCTTGGTAGTATAATGACCACCACATACACCCTCATGCATTTGTCTTAAGACCTTCTCAACCTGGTACTCATCTAGACAAAGTAGCAAGATACCATCTCTATTCTCCCAGTACAAGTCTCCCTAAATGAAGACATATCTTTTAGATTGTAGTTTCAAATTTCTCTTTTGATTATCACTGAGGTGATCAGGACACTTCATAGCATTCAAATAGAAGATAATATCTAAACACCAGTGAAAAGTTTCCAAACTACACACCTTATTATCCAAAATGTAGACATCATTGACTTGAGCTGCCTCCAAATTAGTCTTCGATATCAATTTTTCTATACATTGACCTCTCACAAGCTTGGTTATTTGAATATAAATATTGAACTCTTGGATTCTATTAATCCATTTGCATCTTCTTCCTGTTGCTTCCATCTAGACAAGTACATCCTTTATTGCAGCATTGGGAACATAAGGAATAACCTGAGATCCAACTAGATAAGGCTTGAAAGTCTTAATGGCTTTGACAAGTGCATAGGCTTGCTTCTCAACTTAATCATGCTCCAGTTCTACTACTTGCAAAGATTTACTAATGAATGCAATGGGTTGCTCATAACCTTGCATGTTCTTTCGAAGCAATAATGTTGCTATTGTGTGATAAGAAGAAAAAGGAAAATGGTTGAAAAGGCTTGGTGAAGTTAGGAGAAATCAAAATAGAATCTTCCTTGATAACCTTCTTGATAGCGTGGAATGCTTGGATTGCTTGGTCATCCCAAATTATGGCTGCATTTTTCTTCAGTGTTTTGGAGATAGGCTTGACTATCTCTGCAAAGTTAACGATGAATCTTCTTAAAAAAATTATCGGACCAAAAAAAGATTGTATTTTTGGGATAGGAATTATATCTATTTCTTCTATCCTTTTAGGATAAATTCTTATCCCATCCTTAGAAATAATATGCCCCAACAACTTTCCTTCCACAAATCCAAACACACATTTCTTTAGGCTCAAAGAAATAGCATATTGAGATTCTTTGTACATGAAGAGAATGATGTTATGCCTTCTTGGAATAAGAATTCAAATCATCTTGGTATACAAACATGATTGGATCAATAAGTCCTACATATTCTACATTCATGACCCTCTAAAAAGTGGCTCCTACATTTGTTAATCTAAAAGGAATTCTCACATATACATAGGTTCACCATGGAGTAGTGAATGTTGTCTTCTATTGCTTAGATTATTTGACCTTAACTTGGTTGTATCTTGAAAACCCATCCATCATAGATAACAAATCACAACCTATAACCTTTTGCAACACAACCTTCATATTAGGCAATGGGTAGTTGTCCTTCAAAGAGGAGATATTTAGATTTCTAAATGTTGACATTCTACACTCAGATGAGAATAGTTGATGTGTCATTGATAGAAACCAACTGGTAACATGGTTCATAGCTTACACCAATAACAAACATCATCTACCAACACTAACAGGCATAACTAGATTATTCTCACCGCCACCTAGTCTACACCAACAAAAGATCTTACTAGCACCCCAACCGACATGGAAATTATATTGTTTTGTATTGTAATTATATTGCATAGCCGACATGATGTATTGTAAAGACTCATATATGTATGAGATCTTATAGGTCATTTTGAAAGTGTGATAGGTATGCAAAATATGTATAGGTAATTAATGCAAGCGAAATATGAGAGCGGATATCTGTATATGCATTTTGATGTAATAATTTTGATGAGCGAATAAGAGCAGAGTAGAGCGAAGAAAGGTTTATGGTAGAGGTATTAGACAAATCTTAAACCGGTACATTAATTTGGGTTGTAAAGTTGCAAACAAGTTTAAATATTTTATTTACCGGTTAGACACCAATTCACCCCCCTCTTAGTGTCTTTGAGACTGATCAAGTATCTAACAATTGGTATCAGAGCCTAGTCCTCTATTTGCAGAAGCCTAACAGCTTGAGGAAGATTCTAAAACCAGTATCAATGGAAAGCTGGAGACAACAGTTGGAAGGAGCTCTTGAAGATTTTGATGTAGAAAAATTGAAGAATATCAAACTGGAAGATGAACTTAGAACTGCTCAGGAATTTATCAAAGCACTTCAAGATAACTTGGTTATAGTAAAGAATAAGAGAAAATAATTACATGTGCAATTGCAAAATCAAGATGATGAAGAAAAAGAATCTCTTAGAGATATTGCAGACAAATTGAGACAAGAGAATAGTAATATGAAGAATGAGATGCAAGATTTAACCATGAGACTATGCAAAGCTATTGAAGATAGAATGAGGAATGAGGAAGATTTGGCCAAAAGACTAAATGAAAGATCAGATGAACCTCAAAGGCTTAGTTATGAAAATGATATGCTCAAAACTGATTTGATTCACATGCAACATTACAAAGAGGAACTTTTGAGACAAGTTAGCACTTTGGAAAGTGAGTTGGTCACTGCAAATGAATACAAAGACAAATTCAAGAAGAGTTCAAATAATCTTGATGATATGCTAAAAAGTCAGAAGCTTGATGGAGAAACAATTGGACTTGGATTTGAACATGGAGAAAGATTAGGGACTGCAAACAATCATGATCACAACAAACTAGTAAGGCAACCTAATGCTTATAAATTTAATGGGAAATGTTTTAATTGCAACAAATTTGGTCATAGAGAAAATCAGTGCAGATTTAGGAATAATCAGAATACAAACTTACCCACCGGTCAATGTTCCAAATGCAATAAAAATGGTCATAACTTAGACAATTTCAGAATGAATGTGAAATGCTATGTTTGTGGTAGATTTGGACATTTATCTAATCAATGCAGAACTCAAACAGGTCAAGGTTATGGAAAGGATATTCAGAGAAACAATGTAACTTGTTATGCATGTAATAAGATTGGGCATATTGTAAAATTTTGTAGAAGCAAGACTATACTGACAAACAATAAAGGATCTAATAATAAAGGCAAAGAGAAGGTGACTGAAATCAAGCAAGAATTTTCAAAACAATAAATTAGGAAGAGAGATTAGAGAGGTGATGAATCTGTCTCTACACCAACAGAAAAGGGTAATCCTGCACTGACAGGAGATTCTTCATCCAACTAAGGAATAATCCTTAGGGGTAAGGCAATAAATTAAAAGCCATGCATTTACCCTCGATTGATGGTAAGAAGTTATATTTCTTCTTTACCGGCATAAATGTGGATTGTTTCACTTCACTGGTGAACATTTATTACGGTTGTAAGTCAAAATTTTGTTATAAAGACATTGTAACCTCTCATTTCAATTCACCAAGCATCCAAGCATTCAAAGAGAGAGAAATTGAGCAAAGGCATTCTAAAGTCAAAGTAGCAAAGGTCTTTTTAAGGGCATTCAAGGATTTCACAGTTAAGAGGTATTTATCTTTCGCAATGGCATCTTCATGTTCTGTTCCCAAATTCATAGCAAACCCTACCATTGTGGAAAACATTAAGCAACCTAGACCCATTTTTAAGATCATTCCCAAGATAGAAAATCATGATGATTCTATTGGTGTATTTTCCAAAATCCCGAAGGGATTTGCATTCACTGAAGACCCTAGGGCATACATACATTGCAACATAGAAAGTTTATGATCTGAAGATTTGATGAACATGTAGCTGAATGTAATTACTGACAAGGATGGGATAGTGAAACTGGAACATAGGTAGTTGAGGATTTAGGTTTCATATACATCCTCCATATGCCAAAATTCTCAAATGAAGCCATCCGCTATGTCCTTAGCAGGGTTCATAGAGAATTTATGTGGTTGGACTTGGTATTCAAGATTACCCAGGAAGCTATTAAAGCTGTTACTAGTTTACCCTCCATCGGTTCTAGACCTAACAAGAAGATGAAAATCATGAGCTTAACGAGAGCTACATATGACAACCAGTCACTTAGGGTTAATGACATAAAGAATAAAAATGTTAAATTTGCTAGCATGATAATTGGATATAAAGCTGGTCACACAAATAGGTTGAATTCTATATATATTTCATGCATTCACAGTGCACATGAGATGATTGTAAATAATGCAAAGATTGATATTTGTGAATGGTTGAAGGATGAATTGCTACAAAATTTAGATAAGATAAAAGGTGACAAGAAAGGAACATTCAAATTTGGAAATTTGTTAATATATTTAATGCTTTACTTTTCTAAGGAGATCCCAGACATAGGCCATAAGGATTTTGGCTATGATATTTCTGTTGGAAAACATATAAAGGAGGCAATCACCGGTATGGGAGCTAACATCGATGAGTTGGTTAAAGATTACTTTAAGAATTTTCAAACCAGAATGAAACAGAGAGAAAGGATTTCCCAAAGCATCATAGATAAATATGATAAACAAATATGCTTTGTAGTAAAGAGAGATGAAATCTGGATGGAAGCAGTTAGACCCAGAGCTGTATGGATTACTAAAATGGGATATGAGGTGGACTCTCACATTTTGGAATCGTATGCAAAAAAACTCCTAGATGCTCCACTAGAACCATTAGAGAAAATATTTTGTAGTGCTGAAACAATTGAAAGTGATGTAGCCATGATGAAGGAGAGAAAGAAAAGAGACAAATTCATGAAAGATGCTTCTAAAATGGTAAAAGAAGTTACAGAAGGTTTGACAAGTCTTGGCGATATTGCTGTTAGTATAAAACAAAGTCAATCAGAGCAGACACCGATAACTCATGTTTCCTTGGTTGTTACTTCTTCTGAGACAAAAAGTGATAAAGCAACTGAATTTAAAAGAGTTGAAAGGAAGAAAAGAAAACCTTCACCGACACTTGCTCCATCTCCAAAGAAGTCAAGGACACAAAGAAAGAAGCAATAGGCTGTAAGAGAGCCTAGTGGTCTGAAGAAGAAGGTAACTCCTAAGAAGAAATCAAAACCTAAGGCACTAGATACTCTTACACTAGAAGAGTTGATAAATAAAATCACACAAGAAGGTAAACCTTAGCAATGTAAATAAACTTTATCATTCTTTCAAGGATGCAGATAAAAACACTATAGAGGAAATCATTATTTTACATCTTGATATCTACAAGAAAGTTCTCATTGAGGTTGTAGATGATCTGCGTAATGATTTGTATTTGAGGTTAGAAGCTAAAAGAATGTTGGTAATGGAATTGGATAAGAAATTAAAAGTTGAAGCATTATTGGTGGTTCACCTTGTCAATTCCTGACAGGAGATTGATGAATTGATTGTAGAAGCCAATCGGTCAGTTTTTGTAAATGGTCATCGATAGGTTAGACTTATGGCAGGCCGAGTTAAGGAAATTGCAGATGAAACAATAGACAAATGGGATATATTCTTTGTGGAAAGAGAGAAGAAAGAAGAAAAGGATAAACAAAAAATGGACAAGTCTTTTGCAAAGGTATATCAGAAGGATAAAGGTAAAGGTAAAATTGGTAGTATACCTAATATAACAGTCAAGGATAAACTTCCTCCACTGGCACAGGACACCCCACCAATAATTGCAGAGGCACCGGTACATACTGATAGTCAACCGAAAGAGAAGGCAAAGGAAATAATAAGAGATGACACTAATCCAGAATCTGAAGTTTATTTTACCATGAATGTGGACACATAGGACTTCAACATTGTCATGGACAAAGAGACTATAGACGTTAAGGCAGTTGATGCTACAAATATTGAAATCTCTGAGTCACTGGTCAACACTATTGATTCTTAGAACATTGAGATACCAGTTGAAGTTGAGAAACCTGATACCATCCCAGATGCTACTCAGCCTAACATTGAGAAACCGACAGAAGCACAAGTAGAAGCAGAGGTAAAAGCACAAACTGAACCTATAAATGTTGACACTCAACAGAAGGTAGAGAAATTGATAGAGAAAGAACCTGAATAGAGTATAGCTGAACCGACAGTCACCAAGATAAAGAGTAAGGATGAAAGTAAGGTTGCAAACAAAATTGAAACAAAGAATGAGAAAAAGGAAGAAACAATGAATAAAGAAGAAGTCAATGATGGAAACAAGGAAGATGTGATTAAGGCAATTGGACAAGTATCTGAAGAAAAGAAAGTTATTGCTGAGCCTGGCACTTCCACCATGGATTATAGGCCTACAAATGTGATTGATGTACTTTTGGATTCAGTAAAGAGGATCACAGATTGCAATGCCTTAGTATTTAAGGCCATTGATGATACATTACCTATATTGAAAATGATTGCACTGACTTGTAAGATAGATCATATTGATGGATCTTTAGGTAAATTGGACACATTGTCCAAATTCATTGATTCAAATATGCTAATTTTAGATAAAATAAATGAGGAGACTCTTAAGGAAAGGGTGAACAAGGAGAAAAATGAATTCTTTAATAAAACTATCAAGTATTGTACTGAGAATATTGACTCTTTATTACCGGTACTTAATTCCACTATTTTTGAATATAAAGAATTGTATAAGGAAGCATGCAAGCCTCACAACTTGATAGAATACATTGCACAAGAGATAAAGAAAACACAAAGAGAGATTGATGATATAGCAGACAATATGATAGGTTCTTTGGAAATTACCTCAGTTTTTTATCAAGAAATGACAGTTTTTGAGGAAAAGATTGAGAAAATAGAAAAAGAAAAAGCAAGGATAAGAGTGAAGGCACGTGAGCTGAAAAAAAAAACTTGGTCCTAGATTAGACAACCTTATAACTCAGCAGATTGAGCTGTCTAAAGCAACAACTCAAGGAGAAATATCACCAAAGCAATAAATGCATTATCTGATTGGTATGATCCAGTAGACTGAAACCATTATCTCTGACAACACCAAATTCATGCAGAGTCTTAATTTGATTTTGGTGGATATCTTTCAAATTGCACATAACCGGATACATTCTATGAGGTAGAATTTTGAATTCTTTGATTCTTTTTGACATCCTTTATTATTGATGTCAAAGGGGGAGTAGTAGTATGGAGAAAAATGTATAGATGAGATCATTTGCTCAGGGGGATCACTCCTATTTTTGGATTAGTTTTAGACTTCATTTTTGGATATTAGTTTTTGGATTTTTTTCTTGAGTGTTGCCATCAATGCCAAAGGGAGAGATTGTTGGCATTCTACACTCAGATAAGAATAGTTGATGTTGTCATTGATGGCAACCAACTGGTAACATGGTTCACAACTTACACCGGCAACAAACATCATCTACCGACACCGGCAGGCACAACCAGATTATTCTCACTGGCACCCAGTCTACACCAACAAAAGATCTTACCGACACCCCAGCCGACATGGAAATTATATTATTTTGTATTGTAATTATATTGTATAGCCAACATGATGCATTGTAAAGACTCATATATGTATGAGATCTTATAGGTCATTTTGAAAGTGTGATAGGTATGCAAAATATATATAGGTAATTAATGCAAGTAGAATATGAGAGCGAATATCTGTATATGCATTTTGATGTAATAATTTTGATGAGTGAATAAGAGCAGAGCAGAGCGAAGAAATATTTATGGCAAAGGTATTTGATAAAGCTTAAACCGGTACATTAATTTGGGTTGTAAAGTTGCAAATAAGTTTAAATATTTTATTTACCGGTTAGACACTGATTCACCTCCCCTCTCAGTGTCTTTGGGACCGATCAAGTATCTAACACTAAAATCAACACATAGTCTAATATTCCCATTCTTTTTCCTAACTAGAACTAAATCGGACATCCAAGCTGAATGTCTTATAGGCTTTATGATTCCTTCATATTTGAGCTTTGTTAACTCATATTGCATTTTGGGAGCTAGATTAGGGTTTATTGGTCTTTGTTTTTGCCTATATGGTTTGGAATTTGACTTCAAAGGGATCTCATGTTGAAAGAGATCCTTCCTATAGGCTTTCAAGTTATCATACGACCAAACAAAAACATGCTTATATATTCTCACTAAGGACATGATTTTAGACCTAATGTCAAGACTTAATTTTCTCCCAATGAAGGCCCTTCTTAGGGATATATACACACCTAGATTGACTTCTTCTAAATCTTCATCTTTTGGTGGGGCATTTTTTCATAATGCTTTTGTCAGTTCTATCAAATATTCTTTCCAATGCACCTACCCCTTTAGGGATCTTATTGGTTCTCAATTGGATAACTTCATTACCAAAAATAGTCTGCTTATCATTGTCAACTTGGACCAGTGAATAAAATCAATTTTTTGTGACTCATATCCATCTATACGCTATAAAAAATTCAATAAATTAACATCATCTCGAAAAAATTACCAATTTGTCATGTTATAAGGCATTGATGCCCTAGTTTTTATTTCAACCTCTGATATACTTGAAAGTGTTATATTAGACTCTCTCAAAGCAACATTGAAAAGAAAATTTTCCATTAGTTTCTTACTTCTTTCTATCCATTCAATTGAGAATGCATAAAAAAATTCAAGGGTATCTGTAACAACATTTCTATATTGCTTTAATATCTTGTTTTTTGAGGAGTATTTTGATTTGACCTGAGATACAATGATTTATGAGTCCCTAAATGCCTTTAACAACTTTATCCCATGTTCTTTAGCAATATTAGGCCCTAAAAGAAAGGCCTTATATTTTGCAATATTATTTGTGCACTCAAAGCTTAACAAAAAGGAATACTTGAAAGTCTTACAGCTTAGAGATATGAGCAATATTCCAGCACCATCTCCCTCCCTAGAATATGCCCCATCAAAATACACACTCCAAAAATCTTGTTGGTCATTCTACAATTCAATACTAATGGCATCTATATTTTTTAATGATACTTGGGGCCAATCAACTTTGAAATTATCAATACCCACATCATAGAAACATACAAGCTCATTGGGAGGTACTCCTATAACCATTGAATACCTAGGTTCTTTGTAAATTTTGACATCCTTTCAATTCATAGGGATTGTAGCAAATGAGAAATCCAATTGCATGTGCCCACCTATAGCTGCACCTCATTGGGAGGAATGTCAGCCATAGTAACATCCATCCTATAGATTCCCTTAGGTTATGCAGCAAATCTTAATTCTAGATCTTTGATAACCCCCAAAATGGTATTGCTCTATTATCCATGGCATAGAAATTTCCATAGGAATTATCAACCCACAATCCTATTTGTTTCATTATACCCAAAGACATGATGTTGATAGCAGCTCTTGAATCCAACAAGCAATTTCTTACTAGCTTATTATTTATGACAAGCATTATGTAAAAAGGGTCTAATTAAGAAGGGGACCTATCAACTGTTGCCCCTAAGTAAACCTCAGGAGTTTTCATAATTCTATCTTTGGCTACATACATTTGACTTATCTTTTGCATAGATATGTTCCCCCCACTATATGTGTCAACCTTATTTGATGACCTCAAAGTATTAGCTATTATAGACAAGGCAACATTTATATGAACTTGTACCTTCATTAATTCAAGAAAAGACATTGAAAATTTTACTTGATTCAGTTGTTGTTCCATATAAAAAGTTAGTAGATTAGTCATATTGGAGGATGGAGAAAACTTACATACCTCTAATTTTGAAGTCTTTTCCCTTTCTTTAGAGAATAGCGGAGTTATAATGTTTGGAGCTGGATTAACTTTATGCATTTTCTCCTCCTTTTGAGAATCATTTGGGAGATTAAACAAAGCCTTCCTCTAGTTTTGGACATTCGTCCTTTTAGTAGTTTGGACCATATGCTAGGTTGATGTGTTGTCTTAACAAATAGGCTTCTTGGCTTTCCTTGGTTTGCTCCTATCATTATATTTATCAAATTATAATTACTTTTGGCTTGTTGGATTGCAACAATTGTAAGAGATCTGATCTCATCATTAGTAGGCCTTCTTATCCTCACACTTCTATCTTCATGGGGAGGAGAAATACCTTGATGACCAGTTTCTACTGAGCCTTCATCATTAGGTAAAACCTAATGGTGATAGGTATCACTCCTATACCTTTGTATATTCATATCAGCTCCATCTCCTTCTTCCTTAGAGGATGGATTACTATCTTTTCCAAAATGCATAGAGGATAGCATATTTATGTTAAATGAATCTTGAGAATTTTTATCAATTGTGTCTTCCTCCATCAAATCTAGTTCTTGCAAGGATTGGGCTATTACACATTTATTTGGAGAATGAGGTAATTGACAGGGAAGGCACCAAAGGGTATCTTCAATAAAGTGGACATTTGAATGGTTTTGCGGATCTGGAGTCAATTTATTTCTTGATTCCCTTGGACTATTAGGCAAGAGCCTACCATCCTTCCAATTGGTATTATATGACATATTATGGAAAGTTGGCCTTTCATGTTTATAATGACTAGTTCTATCTTATGTAGTCCCCTTTTTATTTTTTGTAATCTTGTAATCTATGTCCCTTAATTGCTTCATTACCCTATCAAGCCTTTCATCATCTTTTTATTGTCTGACTTGAGGATGTTTAGGATTTTGTATAATTTTAACTCCATTTCTTTTCCCAAATATACCAGAAGCCTTCCTATTGTTTTCAACGTTGAGGGAAACCTTAAAATCTTCTATCAAATTAGGAATCTTTTTGTTCCTTAACTCATATCCAGTTTTATGTTCATATTCATTTACATACAAATTTGAACCTATAGGATCAAAAGGCTTTGAATGATGTGGAATCCTATTAAATATCTTGAGGAACCTTGTATTGAAGCATGCTACTGACTCATTACTACCTTTTTGAATACTTGTGAATTGATTTAGAGAAAACTTTGGATCAAAGTGATCCCCATATTGTTCTTTAAATGTGTATTTTAACTCCCTCCACTAGTAAATGGAATAATTAGGAAAGTTTCTATACCAATCCCTAACATCATATACAAGGGATTGCATAAATACTTTCATTACAAAATCTTCATTTTCTAGCTCATAATTATCAACAAAATTTTTAAATGCTCTTAAATGATCTTCTCTTGATGGGCATTGTTTGTTGAAAACTTAGGAACTTGTAGTTTGACCTCATTACTAATATGAGTAGGGAATCCTAGAATTCCATGGATGTTCAATTGCCTATATCTATCTACTTGCATAAGAACTCTTGTAAATAGATTTATTCTTTGGTGACCATGATGAGGGCCCTAATTTTGCAAATATTACTACTGACCTTGTTTTTGAAACTGCTATCTTGCTTGAGCTTGGGGTATTTGTTGTTGCATCTGAGGCTATGAGACAAGAAATTGTAGCCAGTTTTGATTTTTTAGATTCTGTTGGCTAACAAATGGATTATAACCTACACTTCGATAACCTAAAGTAGACATGCCCATACTTTGGGATGCATGAAAAAGGCTTGAGTATGAAATGGTGCAACAACAACATTATTTTGGGTAACTCTAAAGATTTGTGTGGACATGGAGCCCTGATTTGAGTGGGTGAAATTATTGAATATTGGCCATTTTTGAGTAGTAGTTCCAGCTAGAGTGGATACAATTGATGAAGCAAAAGATGATATATTTTAAGGCCCAACTTGTGTAGTTCCTATATAGACAATTCTTTGAGCCAAAGGGCTAATTGTATTAGTAAGGGACTACATATTAACACCAAGGATCACTCCAAGATTTAAAACAATTAATTGTTGAGAGAGAGCCACCTTCTCCTTTTCCAATCTAACTCTCTCTACTTGGTCCTTTAATTCTTGAATCTACATTTTGACTTCACTATCTGTCAGCCTAGGGGCTAAAGTATAGTAAGTATTAGAGCATAAGTATGTTGTGGGATAATGGGAGAACTAGCTACAAGAATTTGATTCCCAATTATGCTTTGGACTTGAGGCAATTGTTGATTCAAAAGATTTAGATCTAATTGGGGAAAGACTAGTTGGGTGTGTTGGGAACGAAGAACACTGAGAGTGGGGGGGGGGGGTGAATCAATGTTCTACCAGAATGGAGAAATTTAACCTTATTAATACAACAACTCAGCAACCGGTAAACATAAAACAATATAACAATAAGCAACAATACAACCTCAAAGATGAACACCATAACACCATAGATTTATAAATGGAAAACCTCAAAGATGAAAAATCCCCGTGGGATTGGAGACCCACAATATCTATCCACTGATTAGATGAATAAATATTACAATAAGGAGCCTGCACATGTAGGAAGGCCAACAGCCTAGAGCACACTGCTCATCACAAAAGGAGGCTCACTGACTACATAAAACATCAGACAGCAATCTGGAATGAAGATTGAACTACAAGTATAGCATCTCCCATGCCTGAGTATAGTTCTAGTTAAGTTCAATACCAGAGGCCTTAAACCTCTTCCACAAACCCAATTCGATCACCTATGATCAACCAAAATCTCTACATATGATTACAATATTGTTTGCATATAGATAATCCCATAACCTATCCCATATATGATCTCTGTTGGCATATGGACACTCCAATGAGACATTGTGCGTGATTGAAGGTTTTGTCATTGATGACAACCTTGCAATCCTATGGCACTAGCAAGACATTCTACTGACAAAGCATTATTCAAGCAAGACAGTGCACTGACACCAGCACCGGCACAGAAGAAAAGATGTATACCGGCACAAAGGCTGACAGGATTTTTGATATGTAATATTTTGATTATTATTGCAAGCCGACTTGGCAAATTGTAAAATGACTCTTGTATATAAAGGAGATCACTATAGACATTTGTAGGGATAGGTAAGCGAGCATAAAGAAAATTATTAGACAGACCTAATGTGCAAATTATAGGTCAAGGGTATAAGTAAAGAACAGAGCAAGAACCAGTACTGAATCTGGCATTGAAGATGCTATTATAAAGCAGTACAAAATATTGGATTAGCATAATCCTCATTGTAAGTCAGTGTGACTTCTCACTGAGCAGTGTGCTCTAGGCAATTGACCTTCCTGCATGTGTAGGCCCCTATTGTAAGTAATATTCTCTTATTGGCCAGTAAGTGAATATTGTGGGTCACAAATCCCACCGAGGTTTTTCCCACACTGGGTTTCCTTGTTAAACATCTTGTGTTATGGTGTTCTTTTCATGTGGATGTTTTTGATTCTGTTTATTACATTAATTCTTGCATATCGGTACACTGTTACTTTATGTTCTGCATGTTTTGTCTTACGAAAATTTTAATACCGGTCTTATACTGATTCACCCCCCCCTCTTAGTATCTGTGGGAACCCCAACAATTGGTATTAGAGCTTGGTCCTCTATTTTCAGTAGCCTAACAACTTGAGGAAGATCTTGACACCGGTAAAAATGGAAAATCTAATGAAGCAACTTGAAGGAGCTCTTACTAACTATGATGCAGAGAAGTTGAAAAATATCAAATTAGAAGATGATTTAAAAGTAGCTCAGGATATCATTCAGGCACTTCAAGAAAATCTTACTGTTACAAGAAATAAGAGAAGAGAACTTTGTGAAAAATTGCAAAATGAGAATGATGAAAAGGAATCACTTAATGATATGATAAGCAAGTTGAAACAAGAGATCATGACAACAAAAAATGAAATGTAGGATATGACTATGAGATTTTACAAAGAGATTGAGGACAGAAAGAAGAATGAAGAAGAATTGACCAAAAGACTAAGTGATGTAGCAAATGAGAACACAAGACTTAGCTATGAAAATGACATGTTGAAGACAGATCTGATGCATACTCAGAATGACTCGAATGAACTAATGAGACAAAAAGAAATCTTGGAAAGGGAATTGGAAGCTGCAAATCAACACAAAGAAAAATTCAAGAAAAGCTTAGAAGAACTTGGTACCTTATTGAAGAATCAAAAACACAAAGGTGACACTTCTGGAATTGGATTTGAAGTTGGAGAAAGCTCCGGTACTACAAATACTCAGGATCACAGCAAACCGGTAAGACCTCCTAATACTTATAAATTCAATGGAAAATGCTTTAATTGTAATAAATATGGTCATAGGGAAAACGAATGTAGATCTAGGAATTATCAGAATATCAATCCTCCCACCGGTCAATGCTCCAAATGCAACAAATTTGGTCATAACTCTGAAAACTGCAAAATGAATGTAAAATGTTATGTTTGTGGAAGATTTGGACATTTATCAAATCAATGCAGAACACAAACCGGCATAGGTTATGGAAAAGCTATTCAAAAAAATAATGTAACTTGTTATGCATGTAACAAGATCGGTCATATTGCTAAATTTTGTAGAAGTAAAGGTACACTGGTAGACAACAAAAGTACTAGCTTGAAAGGTAAAGAAAAGGTTGAAGAGGTTAAGCAAGAATTCTCAAAGCAATGGATTAGAAAAGTTGATCTAAATATTGGGAATACTCCTCCACCGGTAGAACCAACAAATGCTCCACGGGGCAGGACAGAGTAGTGCTCCACCGATAGGAAGTTCTTCATCTAATTGAAGAAAATTATCTTGAGGGTTTGGCAATCTAATGACACATGTGCTATTATTCCCTCGGTTAGAGAAAAGAAGTTGAAAATCACTTATTACCGGCAAATAAAGTTAAGTGAATACATTACCGGCAAGCAATTAATGTGGTAGGTAGTGAAAAAGACTTTATAAAATAAGGTTTTGGCTCCATTTCATTTCACAGTGATTTCAAACTTTCAGAGAGCGCGAAGATTTCCGAGCTAAGGCATTTTGAGCAAGAAGCAAGCACACTCCAAGCAATCATTCATCCAAGATAGAAAAAGGTATTTTATCATGGCATCCACCTCTACAATTGAATACATAGCGAACCCTACTGTTGTGGAAGTAATTAAAAGACCTAGGCCCATATTTCAGTTGGTCCCCGAAATAGAAAAGAAAGATGATACCTTAGGTGCATTCTCTCAAATCCCTAAAGGTGTTGTATATGCTGAAGACCCTAGAATGTATATTCACTGTAATATTGAAGAGCTAGGAGATGAGGAAATCAAAACCATGTACAAAAATGAGATATGTGATGATACCGGCAATATCAAAGCTGAACACAAAATCATTGAAACCCTAGGATTCACAGAAATCCTTAGTATTCCTAAATTTCCTAAGGATGTGATTAGGATAGTATTAAGCAGAGTTCATGTAGAATTTTTCTGGTTAGATACAATTCATAAGATCACCAAGAAAGCGGTAAATGCTGTCACAAGGTTACCAGCCACCAATAAAAGACCAGATAAAAACAAGAAAGTTTCAAATGATTTAGTCATTGACCTAACAGGTGCAACATCTGATAAAAGATCTTTAAGGGTTAATGATGTAAAGGATACAAACATGAGATTCATAAGCATGATATTAGGTTACAAAGCCACTCATGCCAATAGACTCAACTCAGTTTCAAGTTTATGCATCAAGAGTGCTTATGACATAATAACCAACAATGCAAAAATTGACATCTGTGAATGGCTAAAGGATGAACTGATAGACAACCTTGGAAAGATAAAGAAGGATAAGAAAGGAACCTTCAGATTTGGAAATCTGTTAGTGTGTCTAATGCTTCATATAACAAAACAAGTTTTCGGTATAGGATATAAAGAATTCGGATATGACATACCGGTAGGAAAGCAACTGACAGAATTGTTCAATACCATGGGCGAGAATTAGGAAAACAACATTCATGACTTTTTCCAAGCACTAAAGACAAAAATGAAGAAAAGGACAAGGTTATCACAAAAGATTGTAGACAAATACAAAGATGATATATGCTTTGTTATAAAAAAGGATGAAATATGGATGGAAGCAGTCATCCCCAGGACAATCTGGGTAATAGAAATGGGCTATGAAACAGATGACCACATAGTTGAAACTTATGCCAAAGCACTTCTAGAAGCCCCCAATGAACCTAAAGAAGAAATATTTGGTAGTGCTGAAACCATTGAAAGCCAAATTCAATCAAAGAAAAGAGTGAAAAAGGTTGAGGCAGTTGTGAGGAAAGGATCCAGACAAGCAAAAGCCATTAATGAAGATGTATTAAAGAAAACCGGCATAACTAAAGATGAGTTGGCAGCCCCACAACCTAAAGCTCATCTATCACTGGTAGGTACTTCCTCAGAAGGAGATATGCCAACAACTTTTAAAAGAGTTGTTAGGAAAAGAGACCCCTCATCGGCAACCACTCCTTCACCTAGAAGGACAAGGCAGAAGCAACAAGCTGTGAGATCTCCGGTCAGAAAGGTCACACCTAAAAGTAAGCTGACTCCTAAGAAAAAGAAAAAGGCAAAAACTGACTTGGCACCTCTAGACATTTTGTTAAATGAGATCATAGAGGAAGGAAAACTGAAGAACATAAAGAAAATTTATGACACTCTATCGGCTGATGAGAAAGGGCAAGTTGAGGAGAGTGTAATACTACACATGGACATGTTTAAAAAGGTTTTGATGGAAGTCATAAATGAAATTGCTGATGACTTATACAAAAGACTTGAGGCCAGAAGGCAAGGAGTAATTGAACTTGACAAGAAAATAAAAGTAGAAAAACTACTTGCTGTATATCCGGTAAATTCCCCAAAAGAAATTGATGATCTGATTGCTCAGGCCAACCAGATAGTTTTTTCCACTGCACACTGACATATTTCACTAATGGTAGGTAGAGTTACAGAGGTTTTAGAGGAAACAGAAGATGGTTGGGACATATTTTTGGTTGAAAAAGAAAAACAAGAAGAATATAGGAATCCCAAGCCTATTAAGGTATATCAGAAGGATAAGAACAAAGGGAAAGGGAAAATTGGTGGACCTCCAAGCATAAATATTAAAGATAACCTACCTCCACCTATAAAAATTGCAATCCCTGAAAACCAACCGACAACTGAAAGCATGGATGCAGAGGATAGCAATACAAATCCTGGAGTCCTATTCATTGTAAATGTTGATACCCAAAAGATCAACATAGCAGTTGATAAAGACCCAAGTGAAAAATCAGATATGGCCAAAGAGCCTCCGGTAACAGGAAATACAAAGCAACCGACAGCGGATACAGGGAAAAAGATGGAATCTGAAGCACAAATAGAGAAACCGATAGAGCTAAAGGCTCTAGAATAGATGCCACCGGTAAGAAATGAACTAGGAAAACCAGTGCTAAAGGAAATGCAGACACAAAATGACCTGCCAGAGGTCAATACAAGCATGGTCACTTCCATCGGTACTCAGTTTGCTGGGTCACCATCAAGGTCAACAAATGTGACTGAGGTATTACTTGAATCCATCAAGAAAATAACTGACTATAGTTCACAAGCTTACAAAGCAATAGATGATTCAATACCAATTTTGAAAACAATAGCTCCTAATTGTAATATAGATAATAAAGATTCTTTAGGACAGTTGGATACACTATGTAAATACATTTCTAGAAATATTGAGCAAATAAAGGTAGAATCTATAAAGGACATTGTAGAAAAGGAGAAACAAAAATTCTTTGAGGAAGAAATTAAGAAGTGTAACAGAGATTTTGACACACTTCTACCGGAACTGTGTAGTTTGTTAAAAGAGTACAAAAACCTGTACAAAGACACATGCAAAACAAACTTCCTGACTATAGATATAGATAAGAAGATAAGAAAGACACAGGAAGAGATAAACAAGCTTGCAGACAGTTTTGTCAACTCATCGGATTCATTATCTGTTTTTGAAGATAAGTTAGCAAATTTTGAGACAGAATTACTTAAACAGGAGAAAGAGAAAGAGACAATAATAAATAAGGCAAAATACTTGAGATCTAAAATGAGTCCAAGATTGGATTATCTAGCATCTCTAGGGAAGGAAATCTCAGAGGCATTAACACCGGGAAGTAAAACACCGATAGAGCAATTGCAGCATCTCACCAACACTGTGAAGAGAACTGAAACAACAATAAAAGATAGCAAAAAGTTTATGGATAGTATAAACTTAATTTTGGGTGATCTTTTTCAGATAATAACTACCCAACTACAAGGTTAAGGTTATGGACCGGTATAACTACAAACTCTACTAACATCTTGACAACCTTTGTCATTGATGCCAAAGGGGGAGTAGTAGGATGAGAAAATTCAAAACACAGGGATCATATGCTCAGGGGGACTCACTCATTTTTTTGGTAAATTTTTGGTCTACACATTTTTGGACATCTTTTTGGAATTTCTCATGAGTGTTGCCATCAATGCCAAAGGGGGAGATTGTTGGCATATGGACACTCCAATGAGACATTGTGTGTGATTGAAGGTTTTGTCATTGATGGCAACCTTGCAATCCTATGGCACCGACAAGACATTCTACCGGCAAAGCATTATTCAAGCAAGACAGTGCACCGGCATCAGCAAAACCACTTTACACCAGCACCGACATCGGCACAAAAGAAAAGATGTATACCGACACAAAGGCCGACATGATTTTTGATATGTAATATTTTGATTATTATTGCAAGCCGACTTGGCAAATTGTAAAATGACTCTTGTATATAAAGGAGATCATTATAGACATTTGTAGGGATAGGTAAGCGAGCATAAAGAAAATTATTAGATAGACCTAATGTGCGAATTATAGGTCAAGGGTATATGTAAAGAACAGAGCAAGAACCAGTACTGAATCTGGCATTGAAGATGCTATTATAAATCAGTACAAAATATTGGATTAGCATAATCCTCATTGTAAGTCAGTGTGACTTCTCACTGAGCAGTGTGCTCTAGGCAATTGGCCTTCCTGCATGTGCAGGCCCCTATTGTAAGTAATATTCTCTTATTGGCCAGTAAGTGAATATTGTGGGTCACAAATCCGACCGAGGTTTTTCCCACACCAGGTTTCCTCATTAAACATCTTGTGTTATGGTGTTCTTTTCATGTGGATGTTTTTGATTCTATTTATTACATTAATTCTTGCATACCAGTACACTGTTACTTTATGTTCTGCATGTTTTGTCTTAAGAAAATTTTAATACCGGTCAGATACTAATTCACCCCCCCCTCTCAGTATCTGTGGGAACCCCAACAATGTCATCAATCTACAAAGAGATCTTACATCATATTTATATGAACCCAGGACCTAAACAATTAGGTTGGCCACCCAGACAATAAACCTATTACATAATTATAAAACATGTCGGCTTGAGGCCAAACAAATATTAGCCAACCCATAGGTCATCTCAGAAACACATTGAGAAGTTCCAACGACACGTTACATTAAGCCGATCCATAACCTATATATCACTAGACCCAATTTAGGTCCACACACGCTAAAGAAATGATCCCAATTAGTCAAGGCTTGAACACGATCACCATCAGCATCCTAAATCCCTTCTAGAAGCCACACCAACACCACTTATGCATAATATCAAAATATCTTCAACAAATATCTATTGGTGAAACCCTTACCGATAACCAAAAGGCTTACTAGAACAAGTGATAGCTTCCAGATAATCAAATCAATACCAACTAACTGAACATATATTTGAATAGCATGAATAGTAGATCTAAGCCAATTCCATAAGCCAAAGCATACCAAAGTATACCGGATCAACATGATCTTACCAACTAGAAACCAATCATCCTACCAGGACCAACTAGATACCGGTAAACAACCAAAGCAGCTAGTGTTGACATCAACATCATTGCAACACATAATCAATTCCTCCAAATTGCCAACAATCTCCCCCTTTGGCATTGATGGAAACATTAGATGTGAAAAACATCCAAGTGCCAAGAAATGCCAAACAAGTCTCCCCCAATGGAAGACAACCAACAATCTCCCACAACATGATATGACAATGAGGCTCTGAACCAACTATCTCTGTACCATTTAACCATCCATAGACCTGAACCAAAATCCCCCAATGGGATACAACCAATCTGAAATTTTGTTCCTCCTCCTTGTGCCAATAATCTTCCCCTTAGACTGATATCTTTGTTAAGCTATGTATTTCACATAAATATCTCTCCCCTTAATGTATATAACTCCTTAAGTTTTTCAGATGAATAGCTCTCCCCCTTTGACATCAATGCCACAAATCTGACATAAATATCAAAGAAAAAACATAAACCACTAAATCACAAGACTAACTACTCCCCCTTAGTAGTAGCTGTTGAGCACTATATTTGAAATAAAAAAAATCTTCCCATAGGCGTGAAAAAAACTAAAAGATCATCGGCCAAAATATCATGTCGAGCATCTCGAAAGGAGTTTCACTGAAAGAATACTTTCATCGAAATGGAACATGACATGTAAAACACTATGTAAGATGTCATCGACGGAATATCTCTTTCGATAAATAAAAGAAGCCGCTCATCGATACTCCGGTTTCATCGAAAAGTGAAAAGCAAAAAGAAAAAGGTGAAGTCAAGGAAATACAATTGCTGAAGAAACTTAAAAAACATTCATCGAAAAGCAAATCTCATCGATAACATTATATCAAACAAAAACAGAGGGGTTTTATTGATAAAAAGGACATCGAAGAAAAAGGGCTTTCAGAGGGCTTGCATAAACTTTCACTGAAGAACAGAACTCATCGAAATATGATTTCGATGAAACTCACGAATGACTCATCGAAGGAAAGTTCGTCGAAGAAAAGATGATTTCGAGGAGACTAGAAAATGGTTTTTCGATATAGGCCATTCGCCGATAAGGTGATATCGATGAAAGTGAACTTTTGATGAAAGATGAAAGTATTCAGCCAAAGACAAGGGTTTCATCGAAAACTCAATTCATGATCATTTCAGTTGAACAGTACTTCCCGCGAAGGAGTTAAAAGCCCAAGTGGAGAATGTCACATCTGCAATTAAGTTTAAACATTTGAATAGCCGTTATAAATGCAGAGTTATTAACTGTGCACAAGTTGCCCATGCAATTACAGCTGAATTGATTGAATTTTCATAAGAACCAAATTGATGCCAAGAGACGGAAAATTACAAGAAGTTTGCTGAAGTTCGTAAGCGACAATCAGAAGAGCTCGACAGTTCTCCAAGTAAGTGTGATTTCTCGTACTAATTAAATTATGGAACCTTCTTCTTCTTCTAAAAAGAGTAGGAAAGGGAAAAAATTAAACCCTGAGGAGAAGCCCAAACGACAGAAAAAGGAGGGTAGAGCTTTGACTCAAGATTTGCTAGACCAGTGCCCGACATCTAGTGTGAGGTCCAAAAAGATCAAGAGTGAAGAAGAAGGGTTGGAAGATAGATTTGAACATCTAGGAGACATATGGACTGAAATCAGAGGACATGAGTTGTTCCTATTTAGTTACAAGAGAAGGGATGCTCCTGAGCCCATAAGTAACCTGTGGAAGAAAAACTTAGGGAAATTGGTAGTCCCGAATGTATTTGTGGATGTTGAATTAATGAAAGCTCTGGTAGATTGCTATGATCCAAAAACCAAAACCATATGCGACTACCGAGGGAATCCCTTGGTGGTGATTAACAAATAGACTATTGATATGGTATTTGATCTAGACTAGGAAGTAGAAGAGAGAATTGATATACAGAAACTTTCGCGAGAATTCTTTAATTTGGAGGACATCTACAAGACATGGAGATTACCCATTCACCAGCCAAAAGTAGGAGGGTCCTTTGTTCTATTTAGTAAAAATGACAAGGTGCCATTTGATGTCAACCAATTCCATCCATATTTTAAGTATACATACTATGCTGCAGCCCAAGTATTAGGCTTAGAGGCTCATCCTCTCATGGATATTGGAGTTATGGTTCTGTGTGTTGATTTACAATCGAAAGACCCTAGGTCATTTGACTATGCCACTTATGTTGCAGAAGCCCTAAATCATGGGTTGGAAAAGTTGAAAGGAGACCTTGTAAATGTCCATTTCTCGTTGTATTCTTTATTGATGCACATCATTCTTTATTGTGGACAAGAAATCAATTTCTGGTTAGATGATTTCAGCATCAGAGCTTATGATAAGAATGGTTTGAAGAAACCAGTTCAGTTGTGGGTTTCTACATGGGATCAAAGATTCATAAACAACCAATACTAGCACTTTCAGGAATATTTTGTGAAACCTCTTAGTGCGGCCTTTGGTCAACATAGAGATTATACTCTGTTTCCTAAAATTAAGAAATTCCTCAGGCCAAAAGACTTCTCTCCAGAGTCTCAGATTGATCACAACTGGGGTGACTGGTATTGCCACCGTAATCACACAAAAATTAGGGTATTTGGGTATGAAGGAAAGCCATACATGCTTCCAATTACAGTACCAAACAAGGTGGCTAGCCTAGAGATTGTGAGACAATTATCTACTGTCAGTGCCAAACATCTTACGGATTTTGGTAAACAATCCATTGTGCCAGGGTTATTGGTGTTTTCTGATTTTATTGTTAAAAGTTCCAAAAGCTATCATTTACTTCAAAATAAATTAGATTATTATGGCATGACTCTGGGTGATCATAGAGAGAACTTTGATCCTGAGGGATATATAAGAGCTACAAGGGCGTCACAGAAACTAAAAGCCAGAATACATATGGCTAAAATGCCAGATGATTTAATCAAGAACCTTGAAAGGGAAGAGGCCAGGGTTTTGAGAGAAAGAAGCGAAATGACTTGGGAATCCTTCAAATGGAAAAGAGAAAGGGGGATGGTGGATGGAGACCTACTTGGAAACCTCCAAGATCCTTTGGAAATAGCCAAAAAACTACTTCAACATGAGGTAGAGATTATGCATAGAGTCCCCCCATAGTTCCTCCATTTTTTCAACACTGAAAAGGATAGTCAACCATTGGCTCACATGTCACCAAAATCTGCTGCTAGTAGCATCCCTGCTGACTCCCCAAGAGAAGATTATCCCCCTGGTTTTGAAGCAAAGGTAGATGTGGACACTGGTGAATTCAATATTAAAGATGTAGTTGATATAAGGATGACAGAGCATGAGGACTTTGTTGCTGATGATGGATTCGCTTCTTCAAGGGAATTCCTTTCATTCTTGTACCAGTATAAAGGGGCTCATGTGAAACGAAGTATGGCTGGGAGACTAGAAGAAGAATAGATGAAAAGGCTACAGGATGAAATCGATACCCTCATGAAAGATATGACGCCTGAGAAAGGGAGGAAAATATTAAAAGAGGCTGGTGTTATCATCTTTTCTGGTTGGGACATAAATTCAGCACTTCTATTTGATGGGTTCTTGAAGAAGCAGGACTTGAATCAACAAGTGTTGCCTCAAGAAATAGATAAATTGTTCCTAGGTTCTAGATATGATCCTGATCAAAAAGCTCTCCTACAATGGGCATTGTATCCAAAAGGAAAAAGACCAATTATTGTGGATGTTGAAGAAACCTTTGGGCACCTTATGATTCATCAGGTTGGAAAGACTGACCCTAGGGTCACTGCAAAATTGAACCTGGATGTAGCCAAATTAAATTTGGATCAGACAGAGTTTTTGATCAGGGAAAACATTACCTATAAGGGCTTATATGAAAGATCTAAAGAGGAGAATCAAAAGTTACAAACGAAGATATTACAACTTGAGACAGGAACTCCTTTAAGCGAATATACCTCATATCCCATAGGGCAGAGCTTGGATGATGTTTCTAATGTTTTGTATTGGAAGTATCAAGTAGATAAGGCTACCAAACAGGTAAATAATATCTAGCAAAAGATGGATAAATTGGTTAATGATATCATTGAAAACCGATTCAACACCATGCTTATACATGTTGAACATTATTGGAGGGTGTACACTAGAACCATTAAGGCATTAGGAGAGCATGAAAGGTTGAAAACACGATTGCATGAAGTGATAAATAGTATTGATGTGACGATGCAAGAGGAGAAAGCTGAAGGGACTTCATATATAGAAGATCATGTTAAATTCGAAGATATGCTAAAAGGAGATCTTAAAGAATTGGATGATGGGAGCCCTATTGGAATGGCCTCGATTTATAAAGAAGGAGGAGTAATGTCTATGGAAGATTTGTGGAATGAACTTATGAGCATCAAGGATCGGGCTCTATCAAGGTTGGATCGAAGCAAAGACATGGCCCCTACTGTCAACCAGATGATATTCGAATACCTTTCACAAGGAGAAGAATTGAAGAAACAGAGTATTAAGATCAAGACTTTTAAAGAGGATGATTATATTCATCACTTAGGAATTCTTAATCTCTTTTTACTTAAGTTTGTTAGGAATGTTCAAAATTAACAATTAGTGTTTCGAAAAGACATGTCTTTTCATAAATAACTTTTGCTCTCATATATATATGAGAGGTTTTTGTAATATAAAAAAGAGATATCGTTGAAACAAAACAGCAATGTATGACAGCCTGTAAGTTTTCTGTTATACAAATTTTGATGGAATACATACTATGATCAGTCATTTTTCTTTGCATATGTGTTGTGGATTATTTCATTTTGTTATTGGCAGTCGCTTGTGATATTATCTAAAGGAGATAAGGTTATTCATATTCTTTGAATGAAATTTATGTTGTATGGTATAAGGCTGAGATAAAAGTTCTGCTTGTGAATTGTAATTGTTCTTTGCATTGCTTACTTGAATGGTCCCTTAAAGGTAGGGTTAAATTCATTCAAGCAACTTATGATATAGGAATTCAATTGATCTCATAAGAAATAATAACTGACAGATCCATAAAGGGGTGGGTTTAAAAACTGTCTCACAAGTTCGCACAATAAGTCCTAAAGGAGATATAATGACTCTGTAGCCCATACAGCAAAGAAGGCACTGGCTATTTACAAATTACACTTATCACCATATTCATCATATGTTATTTCAAAGCAATAGGAGTAACTAAGTAGGAAACATAGATCGAATAGCTTCTACAACAACAATCTTGAACTCATCTGCTATATCTCCATCCTAGGAACTTATGCCATTCTGAGATAGGAGGAAACCAGATCAAGATACTTAATCTACTATAAAAAGCACTGGTCATTAAAAAACAACTGGTGAATAGGTATACCTGCCTAGGTCCTGCAGAGCCTAAAGTGAGAGAGTTAGCAACCAAATAGGTTCATTCTATAAGTTGGCCAAGTCAATTGGAGGGTTTGATCATAGGAATTGGCATTTCTTTAGAACCTATCCAATCTGTTGATTTGGGAGCCAACCGTAGCATCACCACATAAATCCAGAATGAATGATAGCTCTAATAGTGCATACTAGACTGATGCCAATCAACATCACTCAGGTCTTTATCGGAGGAGCAAAAAACCTCAACTTGTTTCTCAAATGCTCAAATGATTCCTCAAATCAATTTGACTTCATTTGCTTCCACCTACTCCAAAAAATTATACTTGATAGAAATACCAGATTCTTTGATATGTCAATAGCAGTAGAGGTATTACAATGAATAACTACCAGTACATTACAATCCTGCTTTATATCCTTCAACATATGCTTCATCCATAGAATTTATGTCCAGTTAGTAGCAACATCAACATACTCAGCTTTAGTAGTAGATAAAGAATTACATGACTGCTTCTTGCTGATCCATGAAACAAGTTTTCTTTCCAAGGAAGAAAACTTCACCAGATGAGCCTATCTGATTACCTATATCTCTAGCCCAATCCGCATTTGAACATGCTCAAAGTGTAAAGTCATCATAAAACAAAAACCATACCAGAAAATCCTTGAAAATATCTGAAAATCCTAGCTATCAAAGAAAGGTTTCAATATAATCAATTCCTTCCTTCTGAGAATATCCATTTCAAACCAATCAAGCCTAGTTCCAATAACATCCAAGTCCATGTGTTGTCCTTTTCTAACTGATCCAATTCCTCTTCCATAGCTGTCATCCAACATTCATCCTTACAAGCTTCAATAACAGATGTTGATATAATTAAAGAAATTAAGCATACCTCATTAGCAGCCAACCTTCTTCTTGTCCAATTATCTGATCTTCTGAATGATACAGCCTTACATACCTAGGATTCTTCTAACTTTATGTTCCTCTTCCCTGATCTTCAGTTAGTTGTTGAATTTTTTGATACTGCCAAAGTAACTGGTTCTACATTCTATTCAGGTAAAGGTGTTACCGGTTCAATTATGATCATTTCCACTACCGGTTTTTGCTCATAAGTTCTGATTTGACTTGTATTCTGCTCATCCACCTTGAGATTAGTTCTCTCCATAATTCTCTGCAATCTTTTGTTATAACATCTATATGCTTTTCTTTCATTAGAATAACCAAGAAATATTCCTCCATCACATCTAGGATCAAACTTGCCAATGAAATCATCTCTCTTGATATAACATTTACTACCAAAGATTCTAAAGTACTTAACTGTAGGTGTATTGCCAAACCATAACTCATAAAGTGACTTATCGGTAAACCAAACTAGATCTAAGATCAAAGATCCAAGATCCAACAAATCTTTGTTGGTTAACCTTGAAACTAACTTCCAAAGATATGAAACAGGCTTTTAGACCACTACCAAAGGCAATGCAAGATTTGTCATCAATTTACCTCCCCCTAAGGCGAATGCCTTAGTTACCGGATGAGTTTCCTGCCGATGTAGAAACATTCTGCTCTACCGGTTGAGTAATCAGGGTATATCCTTCAACCAAATGAACATCTAGGCCAATTGATTCTGTCAGTTGAGCCTCAAAATTTATAACCCACTTCTTCTCAGGCTCCTTACGAATGCCATCAACCTTCTATTTTCCCTTCTCATTAGATTTATCACTTCTTGCCGGTAGGTTCTTGCTTCTGCAAAATTTAGCAATATGTCCTACTTTGTTGCATGCATAACAAGTGACATTGTTCTTCTGAATTGCTTTACTATAACCTTGACCATTCCTTGACCTGCATTGATTAGCCATATGTCCAAACTTTCCACATGCATGACATTTCACATTCATTGTACAATCTTCTGTCCTATGACCATACTTCTTACAATTTGAACACTAACCGAGAACTGTATTATTATTTTGATTTTCTCTATTTCTACAATGTCTTGCCACAAAACCAAATTTATTGCAAATAAAGCATCTACCATTAAATTTATGTGCATTGGGTTGCCTTACCGGTGACCTCTGAATTCCAGTTGACCTTCTGACTAGATGTGTTATCCTGATTTGCAGTACCAGAGCTTTCTCCATGCTCAAATCCAATCTCTCTAGTGTCTCTAGTGTCCCTTTGATCCTTCAATAATTAATCAAGCTTAGTAGAACTAACCTTGAACTTATTTTTGTATTCATTTGCAATAGTCAAATCATCTCTTAGGATTGTTACCATTAATTCCAATTCTTTCTCATTATTATGTGATTGCATCGATTTAGTTCTCAACACATCATTTTCATGAACCAACTAGATGAAACCCTTATCGGTAACCAAAAGGCTTACTAGACCAAGTGATAGCTTCTAGATCATCAAATCAATACCAATTGAATGAACACATATCTGAATAGCATGAATAGCAGATTTAAGCCAATTCCATAAGCCAAATCATATTGGAGTATACTGGATCAACATGATCTTACCAACTAGAAACTAATCATCCTACTGGGACCAACCAGATACTAGTAAACAACCAAAGCAACTAGTGTTGACATCAATGACAAACATCATTGCAACACATAATCAATTCCTCCAAATTGACAATAGGGTGCTTCTATTCTCATGTTGTCTTTGGGTTACATAAAGAGGGTCATTAGATTGTTAAAACCATCTATTCATCTCAAAAGACTATGATTTTAGGAATCACACTATAAAAGGTCATGTAATAAACATTCATACCTTCTTATGGGCCCGATGTGACCTCAATTCCCTTTGCAATTGTTCCCATGGGAGAATTTTGTAACATCCTTTCATATATGTTAGTAGTTGGTTTCTACTCTATATTAAGGGTAGAAATTTGCTCCTGACTTGAAGGTCTTGGTGTATTTGAGGGAATAGACATATTTGGTTGCCTTGGCACCCAGGATTAATTTGGGGTTTCCTAGTTCATACTCTTTTCTGATTGTATTTAGGGTCTAGTTATTACCATTACCCGATTGGGAGAAAATAAAATGCTTAAGGATCTTGATCTGGTCGGTTAGAGATATAGTGAGTTGCCACCTTTGAGGCCAAGGATAAAGGTAAAGTAAGAATATCTTAGAGTGGTAAAGAAACTATAACCCTTGGAAATTTTATCTTAGTCCTTGTTTCTAAACTTCACGAAGGTATGTCCTTATGAAATTTTATTGAATATTAATCCAAATCAATACAAAGATTTTAATTAATTGTGTAGGTTGAGGGTGAAACATCCTTTGAATAACAAAATCAGTCTCTTGTGCCTATTGTTCTTTCTCAACTAGGACCACACAGCTCTGATATGATCCACAAAATTTCTCCTATTATCCCAAGCTGTAGTATTGAGATGAGAGATCAAATATGTGAGCTCTTTCTGCCTCTAATTAGCAGCTAATAAATGATGCATAGCTATTATATGACAATTATAAGTAGTGAACGAAGGACAAAGGTAGCAATGAGGAGCAATTTATAAAAGGAAAGTAGCGAATACATGTTCATTGATAAAAAATATATAGTGAAAGGAGGACTAAAGGCATCATGCTATGAGGTAGCTGTGGCTTTGATAGCTCACTAAGATCTATTCTAATACATTTTCATTGATAAAAAAGTGTGTCCAAATATTGGTACAAAATGAATTTTACATTAAATGTTTTAGTTGTTTATTCACCATTCTATAAGATTGTTCACTATTTGGGATATAATAGCCATTAATACATGAAGGGTTTTAGAATCAAGGAAAAGTAACATTTTATAGCACTCACCTCAAGTTCAACACTGCTACAACTATGAATATCATGCACATACTCCTTGAATTCAGCATAATCAGTGTCAACATTGTCTTGAAGTTGTGTAGCTTTGCAAAGAGCTCTATTAACATGGTCTTTTCCTTTTGATTTTTCTTTCATATAATTGCCCTACATGTGGTTTAATCATCATGAAAAGTAAATATAAGTCAAGTAAAGAATGCAAAAGCTATACATTTTTGTCCACAACAACTATTATATTACCTCAACTTCAACACAACTATGATTGTGCTGCACATTCTTGTCCACTAGTTCATCATGATCACTATCAATATCAACAACTCTATTGGCATCAAGGAATTTTTGTTTTTGTACTACTTTGATAAAATTTCTCTACATGTAGTTTAACCATCAAGCAAAAAAATATATCCAAATGAGGAGTAATTTATTTAAAAAATAGTCAACAAAGCCTTTCCAAGCATAAAAGTTCTTGAACATAGTCAACTTTGTGAAAGATAGTATAAAGAATAGCAAGAGTCAAAGATGTCTGTGTATGATCCAATGGTCATAATAGTATAAATTTTCTTTATAATAGAAAAGCCAAAGAGTTACTGTGAAGGCTTTTATAGTTATAAATCATAGGAATGCCCAAGTTGCGGAAGATTTGGATTATAGCATTGACAAAGGGCATAGAGCTTCAAAGATATTGTTGCAGACCTCTACTAATAACAAAAAAGGGATTGTCAGGGCATTTATAACCTATGAAGGTAGTGAATATATAGAAGAAATGAGCAAAATCCCTATAAAAAGTAATTAATAGTCATAAGAGAAGTGTTCTGAAGGAGTCTACAATCAAGAATATAGAATCATTTATTAAGGAGTATGAGAGTCATCAAGACAGAGACAATGGGCATGGAGTCTTCTATAATATATAGTCCATGTAAGTCATAGAGGTATAGTGAACATCTCAAGGAGTATTCCACTAAAGTGTCAAGTCACTATTAGACCTAATTCAGAGCTATGTTGAGATAAATCATAAAAAAAAATGATAAAGATCAAAGGAAACCAATGGTATACAAAGTATGACTTAAAGGACTAAAGAATAGTGAATACAATATCAAATACATAGATTATTAAAAAGAATTGTGAGGTCTCTTAAACAATCACAATACCAAAATACTGTTCAAGGTCAAGAGTTTAAAGTCTTGGGAAAATTAAAGGGCATGAGGACAAGTAAAAAATCATCACCATGAAGGAAACACAAGTATATTGTGTCACATTTTAGGCCAACTTATCAGCACAAGTGAATTTAAGTAATTTTAACTAAAAATTAATTTTAGCCAAACATATGGTCTATAGAGATGCATTATAGCTATCTTATACATGGGCCACAACTTTTCCAATTGGAATTGTCTACTAAATGTATATTATATACCACTTTGGATCTAATTGCCATTTTTTTTTTGGAAAACTCGATGTTTCAACAACTCCTACTTTTATAATTTTTTTTTTGAAATGTAAAAATACTCCTTTATAGATCTATAAGTGAATTTACCAAAATATATCTTTTAATATTTTAATTAGTTTTTTATATTTTATATTTTATTTTTATTGAAATTAGGTCATCAACACTAAAATATAAGGTTGATTATCTTGTAAACAAAAAATACTAAACTTTATTTAGAATTTTTGAAAAAAATTAATGCACTAGAGAAAAGAGTCTATGTCAAGATGATATAATTCTTTTCTAATTTGGATAAATAATTAAGAAAAAAGTGATGCCAAATGGAAAGAGTTATATTTTAGTAGACACAACTTTTCAAATTTATTGAAAAATATATATACATAAAAAATTGTTAAAAATATATTTTTGCACTAAAGTTTTCTTGTTATCAATATACACAAAATAATTAAAAAGAAAAAGGTTAAATTTACTATATAAAGTGTGATGAATCATGTAACTTCAATTTTGGTATTTTATCAACAACTAAATTATAGTGTTTACTTTATAAGAAAGTATATTCAAATAATTTTTTAATTTTGTTAAAAAATTACAAATATTAAATACACACAAAAAATACATTTTATTAGTTTACATCATTTCAAAATTCAAAACTTATATTTCACTTTTGATTGATTTAATTTAAAAAGTTGAATTAGCATTGGCCATTTCCTTTATAAATATGTGACACAACTTTGTGCTTTTACCCAATTAAAGGAAAGAATCTCAATAACCATAAGGCAACACAATCATCACAGTGCAGCCATTCATGGTCAAGCATAGATAGAAACCTTCATTTATAGCTCAATTACAACTCACAAAGATGGCAGCCCATGAAGGGTAAAGGATAGTGAGTTTGGAAGGAAACTAACAATAACAGGTTAGTGGTCATTCAAAAGGATGCATCCATAATGTTTTACATGGACAACATTCATGGAATTCAAAAAGATCATAACCCTCAATAAAAGAAATCCACAAGGACAGATTTACAATGTAGAAAAGAGTTTTAGTCACAATAGGCATTTAAAGCAGTCTGTCCTTTAACTAGTCAATGATGACCTAAGACCAAGATATTCTTGCTTGGCAACTACATGATTAAGACTCAAAATCAGTCAAAGAAGTCACAATGGTTTATGAAGACCCGGTCTGTGACAAAATCAAGAGTAGTTCTAAAAGGTTGTGTTTGGAGCAATATGAATAAAGTAGTCCACATTCAAAGTGATCAAACATAGTGCAAACACCCATGAGTAGAATTTTACTAGTGAAAAGGGCAGCTATTCCTAAGGTTCATCATCTTGCATGGTCATTGTGGTGACTTGATTCATGCCTTGTGAAGTTTTATGTTTGAGTTGTTATGCTTGATACAGTGGTGATGATGTCATTTTGTGTCATTGTACTACATTTTGATACCTAATGCATGTGAAATTAGGCAATGCAACATGTAAGTGTCACACTTACAATGCAAAAAAAAAAAATTCATCCAATTTCTCTCAATTAACTTCTTGGATGAAACCATAGGGCATTCCAAATATGTGTCCTTAGAAATTCCAAATATCAAATAATGTGGTAAAAAAAATTACACTATGTGAATCTATAAAATCATCTATGAATTAAAAAATATATCCAAACATAAAATCCAAACCTACAAATCAAAGACATCAAAAGGCATAATACTTGAAAGAAGTTATAATATCGAGTGGTTGCAGACTTAGGATATGAGCACTTATCAACACATGAAATGCTAACAAGGCCAAGAGTCATTAAAGATCAGTCCATGCAAGGATATTACACAGTGAATACCCCTAGAACAGTGAGCACAAATATAAAAAACAATGATCAAAATTATGAAGGAGAATCTAGTCTTAAAATGAAGAAAATACTAGTACTTGAACAGAGTAAAATCACATTGACGAATATAGTCAAAGTCTCCAAAGCATCTTGATATTAGTCTAAAGATCACAACACTGTCCATAGAAGGAAATCAAAATAAAATCATTATTACCTTATAAAAACATGAATGCCTCAAGGATAGTCGCCCTGAATCACAATGAACAATTACCATAGAGATATTTTTGTGAACATAATGAACAAATGCACAGTCCAATATCATGACATACCTATAGATAAGGAGGGATAAATCAAAAGGACTGCAACAAAAGTAAAGAGATCTATACCCTAGCTGTCAGCATATCTAAAGGGTAGATAGTCCTTATAGAAAAATAATCTAGAAGTCTCTTTATCACCACAAAGTTATTAGCCATAGGGATTACACCAAATCCTAACATTTTAGGAGTTAAGAAATCCTATGGACCAATAAAACTAAAAAATGTTTAGCAAAGATCATAAAGAAGAGTAACAGCTATAAAAAAATACAGACATTAGACTGTCATTTCAAGATTATTCCTTATAAGATCCTAGGATAGCTCATGAATAGATTAAGAGAAGTCTCTAGTATGAGAGACAGTCTTCCAAAGAGCCACAAAATAGTCAACAAATAGTCAATATGCAGGTTTAGAAGATAGCCAATAAAGATACAGGGTCATGAGTTGAACATTTCTCTTAGCCATTGAGAAGAGCCTTAAGGAAACCAATGGATACATATTTAGAATCTCAGAGCAACCTTTCTATTAGCCCTAAACAATCCCAAAGAGAAAAAAGGACTACAAATTATGGACCAATGAAACTAAAACATGTTGAGTGGAGATCATAAAGAAGAGTAATGAGTGTCAAAAAATATAGACATTAGACTATCATTTCCAGATTAGTCCTTATAAGATCCTAGGATAGATCACATTGTAAGGCAAACTACAACAAGAATGCAGTCATAGAGACATTATGCTAAGAGAGCAGTGATGGTGAGTAAGCCTTGATCATAGTCAGTATATATGCACAAGAAAGACAGTCTCAAACAAAAGAATCAAAAGGCTTCTAAAGAATTCAGTATCTGATATTAATGTTGATGTCATTGTCTGAGAACATGAAAGAGGTCCTAGGCTAGGGATGACATTGACAAGATAACTACAGGGTTTAAACAAGTAGATTTTGGCAAGATAAAAGCCCAAAGCCTAAAAAATTCCAACAAATTCATTGTCAAAAGAACACAAATAAAAAGGCTTGAACCTACATGCACATTTCATATCACTCGATCTAGAAGAGGAAAGACTAGAGTTAATCCAAGGTTTATGAAAAATTTCAAGTGGTATAAATAAAGAAGAGTAGGTATACATAAATAAACAGTCTGAAGCATGGGTTCATCCATAGTCCAGAACAATGTAAGAACCGATAATATAGCTATGACATCCAAACTTAGAGGTAAAAACAATCAGCCCTAGAAAGAAGCAAAGACATTAAGGGTAAAAGATATTTGCAGGGGTAATAATGTCATAAAGGCAGAAATCATAGACAAATATATTGAGTAGAAGACTTGTTGATTTTATTCTATCATGAAAGATCCCTTATCCTACACCTCATAAGGTCTAAAATTGAGACTTGAGTTCAAACACAAATCATTGAATCATGCAATCTTTCATAATTTTGAGCAATCAATCCAAATAAATTCAAAAATCATGTAGTATAGAGCATACAACTTCAAAATACAATATAAAATGATATAGTTGAGAATCAAAATATTGAGGGATAGCATCTTATCCATTATGAATCCATGGAATTATGGTCATTCCATGCAAAAACTATTGGCTTAACAGAGGCAACCAACTGCCGAACTTTCTTAGTGAGATTGTGTAAGCAACTCATTATATGTAGGTACCCTTTATTTGAGTTGACATGATTTGGAGAGGCTCTTACTTGATGTTCAACGGATGGCTATGAAATATATGTTGACAAACTAGATTTCCACTTCATACTACTCTTAGACTTAGTAGGATTTAGTGCTGCCATATAATTGATAATATCTTCTACACTTGCTTCTTTATTATTTTTTTCCACCTAAAATACAATGTCAATTTCAACATATAGATAGTTTAATAAAAAATTAAAATAAATAAAACACTCAGACTTACTCCAAATTTATCCATTTTGGCCTGCAACCCACCTTGGTCAAATGTATATTCAATCATCACATTATCTCTTTCTCTCTTGCCTCTGTTAGCCTTTATGAAATATTCTTTGGATTGGATACTTTCTTTCAATGCCTCCCACTGTTTGTGAGATAGAGTGGATTCTAACCTCTCTTTTCCCTCCATGATTTCTTTTCTCTAGTTGTATCTAAAATTGTTCATCAAAAGTCTCATCTTGTACTTGTAATATTTTGTTGAGATTTGTCCACCAATATTGTCAAAGGCATTTTCCATTTTTTGTGTAACAATTTCCACTTTTTCATGGATCTTACTCTTAAAAATTTGATTTGCAAATATCCAAATGGGCCCTATATCTTACGACTAACTCAAAAGCCCACCTTGCAACATTTTGCCCAATGGGTTCACCATCTCTTGAGACCTCAACCAAGAATGACTTCTTCCCTTCTATTTTTCTTTCTTTTGCATTCCTCTTTGTAGATCTGTATAAATCTTGACTCAATTTCTATCTTTTAACAAAAGCAGGCACATCTTCTATTAAACCATTACCAATATTTTTGGCTGATCCACTAATTCCATCAAAAGTTGTAGATGCAACAAGCACACTTTAAGGTACATCAGATGCAAGCGGACTCTCTTCATGACTTTCATTAACCAAAACTTCATCCTCCCTGGCCACATCAAGTGTGGCATGAGTAGATAGATCAATAATGATATCCACAAATTTCACTTCAAGAACATCCTTTACTCTTGAATTAATCATTTGCAAACTTAATATTCCTTTGCTCTCATGTTTTTCAATAATCTCTGTTAGACTTTGTGCTAAGAGATCACCATGTGGTATATTAGGCTGCACATCACCATGTGGTATATCAGGCTGCACATCACCATGTACTATATCAAACTGCACATCATCACAACTATTCTTTTCACCAACTACATTTGTTGAATCATAAATGTGTTGGCTTCTATGAATTGGAAGCACTATATCTTTACTTTCTTTTTGTTTTTTCTCTACACTCTTTTTCTTGCCTATAAAACAAAAAAAATATCATATCATGTTTTATATACATAAAGCTCTTGCCTATAAAATTTCATTAAATAGTATTAAGCAAATAATATACTATTTAGTGGAGTAACAACTTGCCTGTTTGTCAAACCAAGACACGATAAATATTCATTTTTTTTGGCCACACGTTCTTCACGAAAGTGCTCATAATTTGTCACTGGAATTTCAACATTATGATCACTATCATCTAATTTGTTCCTTAAATTCTTTTTCCTTATTTCCTGATGTTGAAATAAACAACAATGTATAAATTAGCAACTTGATACAAAGATAACATGGAGAATTAAGTCACATATGGATGACTATCCTAAGTTTCTAGATTATCATAGTTCTAGTAATGAATCTTGATCATGCTACAAACAGTGATATTGGAGGAGTCCTCAAGGTAGTCTAAGTGATAATAAAAGAACCACAACCCAAACATGCATAGTACTTCAAGGTCATAGGTAGCTGTCTTCCCATAATAAGACAAAGAATATAGGGAAGATAATAAACAAATGAGGGTTTTGATAGAGAATATTGGATAACACGGTATTAAGAAGCCCTTGTAAAGTCTCGAGCCTAGCATGGAAGAGAAAAGATACATCTATAGAAATAGAGAAAAGATTATTAAGTGCATCAATACAGATGTATAGACCATTGTCACAAGAAAAGAGAATTAAGAAAGCTCCAATACACCATAGAGCAGTGATCATTCATCTCTAATACAAAGACAAAAATAATATAAGCTCACACAACCATGAAAGATTTAAAGAGCACATAGAAGTTACAAAGTATTAGTCCATAGTCACAATAAATGAGTAGACCTTTAGTAAGAACAAAGAAGAGATGATTGAGACAATCTTTAGAATAATGGAGATATATGAAGACAAATCCTCGAAAGATACAAGGTCTTCTAAACTGCAACCTTGAACACAAACTAGAAACCATCCAAAGAGCTGTCAAAGAAGATATTTATATAAGAGAATAAGGAAATAGAAAAGTCTTAAAATAGTCAAAACTATATATTGAAGAACAAACAATCCATAGGACTTAGAGTAGCCAATCTATGAGGGTTAGTTCTATCATCAAGAGAGAAACACCTAATAATCATTAAGGTAGGGAAATATTAATGAAAAAGGGTGATAAGACAGTGAATCAAAAGACCACATACTTGCAGTGATTAAAAACTGGGACCATAATAGTCAAGAGCATAATGGGATAAGAATAGTCCAAATCCCAATGACAAGACAATGATTTTCAATGACATAGGACCATCAAGAAGGTCCGAGAGAGTAAAATAGCAAGCTTTCAAAAGAAAATATAGCAAGAATAATATAGTCGACTATAATAAGAGACTCATAGTGCAATCATATATGATTTAGAGAAGTCCTAAAAAAAATGCCATGATTGCAAAAGATCATCAAAGATATGATATAGAGATAAAATAACTCACTGTGCAATCACAAAGAGATCTTAGACAATGGCATCATCAACATGATTCATTAGAAAAAAGAATATGATAGCCTTAAGAACCCAAACATAAAGGTTAAGAACAATCATGCACCTTAGATACAGTGAATGCAACCTAAAAGAAGGTATTATTGTCTTTTTCATAGTGAAGATTGTAGTCACAATAGTAAATATAGTCATAGGGTCTTATGACTATCATCAAAGGATCAAGAAGACAAGAGGTCAGTCTAATGTCCTGTCAAAGACCAAGAGTCATAATGTGTAAATCCCAAGAAGTAATGATCAAAGGGATAATTCAACAGGTAATAAATAGCTACAAACACACATAAAGCATAAATAATGTAGATCAACAAATGGCCAAGGCACATGAGCAACAAGATAAAACATGAGGATATAGTAAATTTTACTAGTTCTAACAATGTTTTTGATGGTCAAGTCATAAAGAAATCCCAACAAAAACAATAAGGAAGTTCTATGATCCAAATAATGGTTTAGGAAAAGCATAGAAAGGTCTTTTCAATAACAAATATGAGAGTATTGTAAACCCTAGAGAAGATAGAAAAGAGTCTCAAACATAGTGGGCATTTTAATGCATTCCTATACTTGAACAATGAATAGAAGATAATAGTATCATGACAGTCTGTCTTCCAAAAACCAATTAAAAACAAAGAGAATATCAGAGGTACATGCCAAAGGGTCATTAAGAACATTGAAAAAGGGGTGGTGACTAATCTATTATAGTCAAGTCAACATATAGATTTACCACATCCATTCATAGACAGAGAGATATCCTCTGTTATTCAAGCAACTAGAGTAGTCCTAGAAAGACTAATAAATCATAGAGTAGAAAAGGTATCAAACAAAAATATAGTGAATCAAACCTTTGAACAAAGATCACATCAATGCAGCTACACAAAGATGTTCATAAATATCATTGAAATCATGGGCAAAACCATGAGCAATGATAGTCACTATAAAAAATCGCAGTCATATAGCATAAAGTTAAGAATGAAGATTGATTCAAAGAGAAAGCAATCAGACATTTGAATATCAGGATACCTACAAAAACATAGTCAGAAAGACTATCCAACATGAAGGACACAGTGATCTTATCATTGCCATCAACAACAAGTGGACATTCACAGTAAGAGTTACTATCAAATGTAGCCAATAGGCTGTGAATCCCTAGTCAAACAATGAAAGATACATGATATCCATAGAACAAAATACAATGCCAAGGCATTTTTTCTAAAATAAGTTTTGACAGTTTTCATAAGGCACAAATATAGTCACATAAAGATAACATATCAGTCTTAATAGTGAAAGACCAAGGAAAAGTCCTTTCTTTTCATATTCATAATGGCATAAAACCTTGAGAGCGGGATGATCATAGTCATAGTAGCCCAAGACCTCATGACAATAGTCAATATTACTCACAAACCAATGAGAATATAATGAGCAACACTTGACAACTTATTCATGAAGATCACTGCAATGAACATAGTGAGCAACACTTGTCAAAGATGCATGTCCAAGTCAAATACTAATGCCTTAGTCATAAGGTATAAGAAACACCGAATGTAAAAACAAGTATGACAATTTTTGTCACACTCAAGAAGCATTTCATGATAGAGCAGCCTCAGATGCAAATACAGCTGTAAAGGAACAGTGTATTAATGAAGACAATAATTGTTATTGAAAGACAGTCAGTGATAGTAACAAACACTCCTCAAAAACCCCTAGTGGTAGTGTTTGGCATAGGGGACAGGGCTTGTCAATAATAAAAAGACAACT
This sequence comes from Cryptomeria japonica, assembly GCF_030272615.1. NCBI lineage: Eukaryota > Viridiplantae > Streptophyta > Pinopsida > Cupressales > Cupressaceae > Cryptomeria > Cryptomeria japonica. The sequence goes on from NC_081409.1 coordinate 487,132,427, forward strand.
AAAACATCATCGTGTCTAGGGTTTTTATTGAAAATTCAAGGCAATGGTACAAAGAATATATCATAGGAAACCTAAGAACAATGAAGACATCAAGTTGCAGTAGTGAGTAAGTTTTAAGGCTAAAGAAAAGGCATGAAAATACTTCACAAAATCATTAGGTATGACCTTATATGAGGCATGAGGCTAGAGGAACAACAAAAGGCCAAATAAGGATGAAAATAAAAATAGTGGATACACAATACCCAAAAGACAGGTTGCAGCTCCATGACAAAATACTATCTTTAAAGACCCTAGATACATAGTAGCAAGCCCTAGGTTGATACAGTGAATGAATATTATTGAGGAGAGAATAATCTACTATATTCACATGACCAAAAAATAATGCTAATACAAGTCAAAAGCAGTCTAGGGCAAGACATCGACAGTGGTAACAATCCTTATACTCTATATATGATCAAGTGTATCCTATGAATACAATCAAGACTTCACAAATTCAATGTATCCTATGTATACTTATAGAGATGTATCTTAGAGAAACCATGCACTCATGCATAGATAAAACATGCGTCCTTAATAGTGTAAGAAAATACATAATGAGCAGTCCTCTACCTTAGAGGAAAATTCCATGAAATAATAGAGAAAGGAGATTATGGGCTACAACAATGAGAGCTTCAGATAAGACAAATTGACAGTGAAAGGGCTTTGATAAAATTTAGCACAGTGAAACATATTCATATTGCATCCTCGTTTATATATGAAATATTCATATTGCATACAATATTTATATATGAAAATATATTCATATTACATTCATATATGAAAACATATTCATATTGCATCCTAATTTATATTGAAAACATATTCATATAGCATTCATATAGCAACTTTTCTCAACATTAAAGTTTTGTGTAATGCCCACCAAAATACCCTAGAGAAACTAAACCTCTAACATACTAAATGGAGAATAATTTTTTTTTTTACAACTAATGCAACACATAACATTCACTACAATTACATCCATTAACATTAATCATTATGAACATGAGTTATAAAAACATTAACTAATTACGCAAGCAGAATAACATCACAATCATTACTTCTATCTCTCTAGGGTACCTTACGTCATTACTTGATGAACTATCCTAAGAAATAACATTCTACTTACTTGATTACCACACTTATCATCAATTAATCCTTAATCTTAATAAAATGCAACTTATATATTTCCTTCCATTACGATATGAAATCTACTTGATAATTTAACCATTATGAGATGCACTCTACTCTATCATCTAACTAATATGACATGCTTACTCTTTCAATGCAATACTAATCACTTTTATTAAGTTCACTTTACAAACCAAATCCAAATGTGCTTAAACCCTTAACCATTTCCTATCTACATGATCTTAATCGATCTATAATGATAATGCAATACTTAATGCATAAACATAATAATCTATGCTTGACTACTTTATCCATGCTACATATGCATCCATAATCCTAGCATGATCTTTTCCTTAACATGAATTCCAAATGCATAATGCAAGAATCTTAATGCCATCCTATATACTATGCATACTTTCTAACTTTCCAATGCAACCACATGAATGACATCATCATCTAAACATGACATTATTAGTCAACCACAATTCCTATATTATATTCATTCTTTATTTAAGGTTATTTCACATATTTATCTACATCCTAGATGGTAACCATGGAATCTAAATGGATATAAATAACCCATCACGTGAATCCATTCTATTTCGAGTATAATTTCCATTACAAACATAAAAGTACATAAAATCATTCCTTTTGATATACAAGTACATAATTATACATCTCATAGTCACATTATTCAATTCATGCCATGACCTAAGGCACCAAATACAATATAGATACAATTAAAATTATATGAATAATACATCATGAGAATGGTTATTACTAAAACATCTACATCTTTACATGATAATGCATTTCGTGAATCCAAGATATCCATTACATAAACCTGCCACAAGAACAATCCATAACTGCTACAATGATGAAGAATCAACATCCACATAGTAAGAATCCATAAGAATATCCCAATAATTAAAAAAGACCAACCACACGACCATGTGAAACCAAAGGAACCACCCCCCATGATAGGAGATGATGCAAGGTCCCAACACACACTACATCTAGGCTGACACTTAATAGCCAAAGAGAAAAAAACTTAACAAGGACTTTGAAGCATGACCCAATCATAAACAACCACAAGTAAGAAACTCTCAGAGGCCTACAAATCATCAATTGATAAATACATATCAACAAGGGTACACGTGTAGGGGTGGAGTGTCATCACATGCTATCCTCTGAAATAAAGAAACACAACCCTTCAAAGCATAATCCTGATAGACATGTGGAGCTAACTCAACCTATGAGAGAATAAAGGAGAGATTGACTTACTACCGCAGTGGCATTCCCAAGCTTATCCTAAAACATCTTCCCTAGGATCAAGTCATGGGGCTCAAATATTCATTATCTTGATTAGTGAATTATTTACCCATCCCATTAGTTTATTATTATGTTATCACTTGTTTACATCATGGTAAACTTCCATTATGCCTTGGTGGTCTAGACTTCATGCATCCTTACTAGGAACCTCATGCAAGCCTATCTCCTATGACCCTGTTCATCAAAAGGAAGCCCACTCCCCCTAACATGGACCCAACCAATAATAAACAATAAGAGGCTCTAATCCAATATGCAAATCTGAAATCTACAAGCGTCATCATGCAGCCATAACATATACATGAGCATCCAAAGACTAACTCATCAAGGAATCCAACAATGAGCCTCTTATCAAAATAATACATCAAAGGCCACTTAAGGCAATCAAATCTGCCACAAATAGGAAATGAAAGCTATAACAAGGCACATTCACTTATTGGTTCAACAACAATAGAGAAGCACTCACCATCATGGCTCATCAACATGAAAAAGCAAAACTCAAGATCCCATTGGTAAGGCACATCAACTTACCAAGGTGCAAAAACCATAGAAAAGAAACAAACTGATCAAAGCCAATACTAGAAAACATCAATGGACCTTCATAGCTGCCTCTGGTACAAAATCAAACTCAGAAATTCCAAAAAATAATAACCAAATTGGAAAAATACTTTATAAACATAGATTAGTGCCCAGACTATATACAATGATTGCAACAAACCCAAACCAGAAAGGAACCAAATACACTCTTAAAACAAATGATAAACTTACACAGTGAATGGAGAGATCCTGTGAAGTCTCTTATGACAAAGCCGGACCAAGAAACTCAGCATTCTCTCTCTTCACTTCCCATCTTCCCTAGAACAAACAACCAAATTCTCAAAGAAATCACAATCAACATCAATCATAGGTAGAAGCAGGATTCATTCCAGAAGAAAACAAAAATACAAAGATATGCATAGCCGTGTATTCACGACAAAACTCCCAACCAATAGAAAAGAATAATTTTTCCCTTTCCTAAAGTTTAACTATATAATATAAATTATGTAAGAAAACATTTCATCCCAATAGTATAATCTAACTATAGGAAATATGATTTTCCCAAAACATCCGCATACAAACAATTCTGCAGACACGACAAAAACAAAAAGGAAAAGCTAAAATACAAATGAAGAAATTCCACCGACTTGCAAATAGAAGTAATGACAATAAGAATCTGATGAAGCACCCACAAGAAATCCAACAAGCTTCTAAGAAAAATCCAAGCTCAAGCAAAAATTTGAAGAGAAAGAATCAAGAATAGTAACTCGACAACAAGCTTAGGTAACCCGATAAAAAGATAAACCAAGCCTAAACCCTATACTCAAAATTAACCAATCAAAATATTCCATTTGGGAATATATTTGACCTACCCATCGTAGATTATAATTTTATTCATTTCAAATTCAATCAATAAGGATAAATGGTAGGTGGGATTAAATATAAAACATATTTACAAATGTATAAGTGGGAAGGGTTTACTTTAGTGGCGAATATTCACCATTGGCGAATATTTCATGTCGGCGACCTAGAAAATGGTGAATATATTGTATCGACCGGGGGTGGCCATGTTGCCCAAAATTTATAAATAACCATCAAATGCATGACCCAATTGCCCATTGTTTTATGTAATTAATTGTATCTCTATCAATATTTCTCTAATAGAATCTATGTTTTCCACACGCTAAATTCAATATTTTGGCCTACACTTTCCGAGGTTGTCTTAATAGATGGCCATAATTCGCCAATAACCATATAAATATTTATTGGCTAGGAGGACCTAATTCACTTGGAATTTTGCAGAAGTGTGTCTCAATTCACCCCAATTTTTGCCAACTCTATTATTATTGCCAATTAATTGGATGACCCATAATCACCTCAAAAATTACATTAGACGTGTTATAGTTAAGTGTGATTTTCCAAATATATTTATATCATATAAAATTCCCACCGAAATCACCAAATAAGGATTGGTATAAATACAGTCAAAGATCAGATTTATCTCTACACAGTTTGGTTGGTTCTAAGGTCTTGATACAAATCACTAGCGAAGTTTTAGACTAGGAACAACCATTGTTGCTGACTGCATTGGTGACTACTAGTGACCTAAAGGTAAGTGATCATATTTTTAAAGTGTTATAATATTATTCTGAATTCATCTCTATTTGTTTGCATTGTTGACTTCATTCTGTATTTCTTTCAGGAACTTACTGAAAAATTTAAATTTGAAATGACTTTCTTGCACCCCAAATCTAGATTCATCCCTTCCAAATTGCCCATAATCAACTTCGTGATACAAATGTCAAAAATAGCAAAGGCCATAGTGGTACTAATATTCCTTATTTGATGAAATCCCATGTCCAAATCCTATGCATACTCGATCATGTTTGCTCGACTTACACCAATCCTATTCTCCAGATGATCCTCCTATTTCCACATGATATCTCGAGTTTGAACTAGAGCATATCCTCTAGGAAAAAAAACTATGGATGGTTGATGCTAACCAATCCCCTATCTTGGAAGCCGAGATGATTCTCCACCCTCCACGACACCTATCTCCCTTAATTTTAATAACTTCCTAAAAGGGAAATTGTGGTTAAAATTGGTTTCTTTTTCTTTCTTTCTTTTATTAAAAACATTCATTTATTAAAACCTTTCATTCCTGACTATGGTCACATGTGTCTCTAAGTCTATTCCGGGGATTTTTTGAAGAAACCTTTGTCCTTCACAACTTGGGCCCATTATAGTTAATTAATTATTAGACAATGCTCAGACCTCTCTCTATTTCGATGACTTTTTGAAGAAACCTTTGTCATTTAGAACTTCAGGCCGAAATTGAGCTTATGCCGTTGATCTATGATCATCCAACAGTCATTAAGTTGATTGATTAATTTACAATTTAAATCTAAGTAATGAATAAATTTATACTTTGTTTATTTTATTTTATTTGCATGTATTTTTAGTTATCTATTGCTTAATTGTTGAATTAGTTTATAGATCCAGGGTTAGTGGTTGGATCTTTAGGGTTTACAAATAGGTCAATATTTAGCATACATAGATGTATGTACCTATTATGTGATATATATATATATATATATATATATATATATATATATATACATTTTTTATACCAAGATGTTATAGACGATTATGGATGTATTTATGATGCCTATATGTAATAATTTTAATCCATATTCTTGTGAATATGATGCTATAGATTATGACCTAACCTTATGTTGAAAATGCCACAAGATTGAGAGGGGGGTGAATTAGTGTAAACTAAATCCTAAACTTCTTTAATCACAAGTACTTATCAATTATCTTTAAAAAATTAAACATCAATGCAAGATGAAACAAAAAAACACCAAACACATGAAAACCATAATTTTTACCTAGAAAACCTAGTGTGGGAAAAACCATGGTGAGAATCACACTCACAATATAATTATAATAAAAATTAAAATTAATGACTTTCATATTTGACCCCATCGTGTACTTCCTTTGATATCAATGATCTAGATCTCCGCGCGACTGCACATTTAGATCAAGATGCTCTTTTAGCTTAACTTGACAGCCCCACTGCACACATGGCACGTGGGCCCTGCTAACTTTAGGCTCTTCTTAAGTGGACCAATAAGATTATGCATGCTAAAGGTCAAAGGATATGTCAGAAAGGTTTGGCCCAATCTATCCTCCTCGTTAATTAAGTATACAATTTATAATAGTTAATTAGACAATGCTCATACCTATCTCATTCCGGGGACTTTTTGAAGAAACCTTTGTCCTTGAGAAATTTGGGCTGAAATAGAGATTATGCCACTGATCTGCGATCATCCAATGGTCATTAAGTTGATTGATTAATTAATTACAAACTTATAGTTAACTAGCACTTGCAACTCATTGTATGGATAGCCGAAAGAAAATTAAAGATAAAATTTAATGTAGTTTTAATATTAGAAGTGAATAAATTATTCTAGTATTTAAATCCAAGTAATGAATAAATTTAAAATCAAAAAGTGCCTCATTTGCACTTATAGAGTGGAATCAATGCTGAATCATGCAGACTGATTATAGAAGAAAGCTTAGACAACACATTGATGACAGAGCATGGGGATTATAATTTGAAGAGCATGCATATAAGGTGAAGAGGGCCTTGCAAACTTTAATTGCTACAAAATAACTAGTAGGGATGGATTCAATTTGGGAGTGGGTTATTCCAGGAATGGGTTTCATCATTTTTGAAGGGTTGGTGGAGCTTGCAGACCCACTACCCTTTGTTCACTAGCAAGAGGATGAGCTGAAGGCAAGATGCAAAGAGATCATAAGAAGAGGATGAGAGGGTTTGTTTCAGAGTTGGCTTCGGTGGTGGCAGGTATAGATAGATGGATTGGATGGAGGTTATTTGAGGACTCCAATCTTTTTGTAATCTATTTTGAAGCTTTAAATCAATAAAATATCATATTACCTACTGGTAGGTCTAGAATAGTGACAATATGATAAACCCTAATAGTAAATAGTTGTGCAAGGCCAACACCCATTATAATATATTTCGGTTCCCCTAAAATAATGAAAGATTCACCAAAATAAATCATTTGAACATTTTTTTTTGATAAGTGAATAGCTAGGTAGGGCCAACACCCATTATATTAAGATTTAAAAAAAAGATACAACAGTATTTGGCTTGTATCCAAAAATACATTCCCGGTAGCATTTCCAATGATCACCCATAACAACCCATAATCCACAATACAAAATTCAAGCATCAAAACATAACGAAGCATCTACACCATACTTCAGGGCTAAGAGACATTCCCAGTTTGCTTTGCCACCTCTACAGCCTCACATTCCTCCCTGACTTTCTTGGCTTGTAAGATGAGCCGATAATCCTGTCCGCAATTAGCATGAACTTTGCCTATTGCAATTTCCTCCACACCACCTCTATCATCCTCAATCCATTCCTCTCCACTCCCCAGCTCCAATGCCCCTACAATCTCAACCGCATCCTCCTCATCAGTTTCATCTTCATCTACCAAACCTTCGGTGGTTAGGTAGTCCCAATGCCAATCGTCCCCCTCGAGTTCCTTGATTTTGGTTACATACATGAGGAAAATGACATTGCATAGTATCTCAGTCCTTCATGCCTGCAACAATTGGGCATCTTGTTTTTGCACAATTGGAAATTTAAAAACCCTTCCAATGTAATATTTATGTGGGAGGGGAATGAGGAGGTTCTCATCCACATTGTAGATGTCCGTATCAATGTCGTGAAAATATGCATGCTCAAACACCATCTGGGTGAGTTTTTTTGCCCACTCCTTGGAAACCTTGACATATAACAACATGACAAGAAAAAAGGCCGGAATGTCCAAACTGACCCTATGCCCGTGATACACTATCATAAACTCCAACCCTAGCACTATCTTGATTGCATGCATTATTTACGAGTGGCCATTCACCAAGACCCCCCCTAACCATTTATCTGTGACTTCACCTACAAATGTTGTCTGTGGTTTTGTTGCCCTAAGCATAATTGACATGTCCATCACTCCCACCTTAGTGTTTCAAACTTGAACATGTAATGTGAAAATATGGTAGTACCCTAATGCCCAATTTAAAGCTATTCAATAAGATTCAACATAAATGTCTCATTAAATGCATACTTACCATAAGTTGCCTTGCACGATATATATTAATAGTATATATATCTTTTTTTTTTTCTAATTTTTGAAACAAGTACATAAACCCACAAACAAAATTTCACTTTCACAAGATATTTGCAAAGGCAAATAACAAAACCATTGATATTATTATTCATGTGAGATCAAGAAGTACATTCTATAGACTATATTTGTAGTAATTATCATGAAAGATCATAAACTAATTAATATTGTTGAAGGAGTATATACATTCTTCACTGTGGAAGACTCCACATTCTAACTTAGACACTACTATACCCTTTTCCAAAGAGACCTAGATTCCCTCTGAAAAATTCTCTTAATTATAGCCTTGGAATTCCGTTTATAAGAGTAAGGAATGCAACAACCTTTTGGGTGTATACAACTACCATGTTCTCAGTTGACATATGTTTATTTTATACGCATGGAAATGATATATTCCCAATATGAAACCTAAAATAGAAGAAGATAACTTATCAAACCATATGATTAAAACTACCATGAAACTATCATGGACCATGGTGAAGAATAAAATACTGGTGAAATTCAACTGCATGAGCCGTTCCACCATCGCATTGCTGGTAACTTTATGGATGCAAGATTCTAAATATAAAAACTAGAGTAGTAGTTTTACATATGCAAGAGTCTAACTATAAAAACTAGTGGATGAGCTCCACAAAAACTACTAGATGAATTCCAAAGATGGGTATTGTAATCAGAACAGGGGTCCGACTTTAGTTATCAATTTCAACTAAACAAGCTCTTTACTAGAGCCGACTCTTCCTTGTCCTCATTGTTCTCCTCCTCACTCCCTCTCTCTCTTAGGATTTAGGAGACGAGGGGGAAAATGTAGGCAGCTAGGGAAAGGCCATTTGTAGCTGCAAATGGCCTTTGAAAATCCCTTTAGCTACCTCCTCCGATTTGAAAGTCCCTTTAGCTATAAAGCAATTTGTTGTGCTTCTATAAACATAACTTTCCTAAAATATTCTTCACCCAGTGTCATTAAACCTATATCTTATGAACACACATGAAACATATACATGTGGGTATTCCATTTATGATACTATTCTTGAACAAGTGTATAGGGGAATATTTATAATGCTCCTTGATCAACTCAACTGCTACCAATTTATGAAAAACCTCAGAGCTCTAAATTTAGAAGTTCTAAATATTCCTTTTCACCTTTTTGCCTTTCCAAAGAATCAAAACTCTCCATGCTGGCATGCAAATTTTCATGCCACTTAATGAAAGGATCAAAACTCACCAGTCTACTATAATCATTTAACCACCAATTCAATATTTTATTCAAGAACAATCTAACATCCATACCCATGCAACTCTTCATCAAAATGGCAAGCACAAAGTCCTCTGATAGGAGTGTTTTCTATGCAAAAAGATCGCTTATAATCTGAGATGAAGATTTCATATGTGCTAAAAGTACGTTTCTAATTTCAATGGATATGCAGTACACTTTCTATATGGGTTATTTTCCAAAAATCACGCGAAAGATGCGCCTTAATTATTCTACATTTAATTGGACTTTGATTTTGATGTGAAAGATGTGTCTTAATTATTCTACATTTAGTTGGACTTTGATTGTGAAGCTTGTAGTTGCACTCGAGCCTTTTAATAACCCTATAGTTATCTTTGGCTATTTTAATAACCCTCTAGCTACAAGGTAAGTCGTTAATTTTCTTTACTTCATGGCATCTACAAACCTTCAGCCATATCTCCTTATGCCAGAATTTAGCTGCACCTTCTATGCACTTCATTTTAAAACCTCTGCAAGCAAAACAAAAACACTTCCTAAAAACTTATCTCTAGAAAATGTCTATCTTCTACATTCTAAAATGCAGCATGCGAATGATATAACTTCTATCTTCTACATTCTGAAATGTAACATGCAAATAATGACCCCATTTCTCGATTTGCGAAGTGGTGGCAGTTGATTATCAAGTCTATACTTTAGATTATTCCATATACTATATTAATCTGTGTGAGATGTACTTTTCTCCCATTCCACAAGAAAGCTTTCATTCCAATAGTCCTAACACCTGTACGTGACTCACAAACTTCAACAAAGATTAATACTAGTGGATTCTCACTGAATATTAAATATGTGCCATCTTCCGTATTTTCCTTCCTCTAACACATGCAATGTTTTGAGTTTTCTATGCAAAAGGATAGCAGAGAATCCTTGATCAAGATTTCATACGTGCCAAAAAGAAGCTTTCTAAAAGATTTCATATGGATATGCAGGACACTTACAACTAAGATGTGATGTGTTTGCTATATTATTTTTTTCTCTAATTAGTAATGGAAGATTAGCCTTAATTATTATTTTCCCCAAAAGTATTGAATGATTCGCCTTAATTTTTCCACATTTTTCATGCAATATGAACAAAATCACCAATGTAATTATTATTTTTCCCCCAAAATAATAAAATATTTGCCTTAATTTTTCAAAAAAATTCATGCAAAAGAAAATGATTCGCCAATAAAATTAATATTTTTTCCCCAAAAGAATGAAAAATTTGCCTTAATTTTCGTACAATTCTTATGCATCTGAGAAAAATTCACCAATAGAATTTAATATTTTTTCCCTATTTAAAAAAAAATTGCCAAAAAAATTAATATTTTCCCTTAAAATATTGAAAGAGTTGCCAGGATTTTACACCTTTACCTGGGGGGGGGGGTTTCTTAAAGTTATCCCTGTAAGTGTGATATGATATTATTTTAATCTAAGGTATTTATCCACCCCATACAAATAGAAAAACTATATTAATAAACCATATGCTATAAATTAAATCATCCAAATAGGGATTAATAAATAAATAATTCAAAAGCTCATAAAGTAAATAAATAACCACAACAAATATTAAACACTAAAAAAATAAATGAACTATTAACAATAAATAAATAAATAAACCACAAATATAAATTAAACAATAAATATTGAATAAATCATAAATCAACATTAAATAAATAAATATTAAATATCAAATAATTAAATACTCAAAAGACCAATAATCCAATAAATTAAATTAAACATTATCAACTATAAAATCACACATAAATATATCAAATAAATCAACAATAACTAACATACTCATAATCACCAAGAAGACCACATCTCATTGACTGATAAGGCAAATTATGCTGATATGTTAACGACTCAAAGTGAACAACTTAGACCTAGAGTATGTGAAGGGAACTTTTGTCAACTCTGAACCACATGCCATTAGGATTTAAAGACATGCTCAGACATGTGGAGCTAGGTGGAGTCAGTGTCTGGTACCTGCAAATCCTGCAACCATAAAGAAATGATACAACATATGCATATATATCATAATAGGCAAGTGATAGGGAATCACAACAGCACATCCCGCTCACAATGAGTGACGTGACAACGTCCCTCTCATGAAGACAGTCATAAAATAATAAAACACATCGCATAATCAACTCATCATATGTAATTATGAAATAGGGTTAGTGTAATCATAATAGCATCAAATCCATGATCAATATAAACTGTCAATAATCCAGCAACATAGTAATGCATATAGAATCCATCAAGAATATGTGATCCATCAAACACATATATCCATCAAATCACATGATCAATAATGTTAGCATCATCATCCATATAAATCATCAAAATAACATATGTCCAAATAATGTCTAACATCATAATGAGTAATTGAAACACATGTATAATCATAATCCAAAACATCATAAAGAGTCTAGATAAGTCTATCATGCATTAAATAAAAGTCAAGGCAAGTCAAGTCAAGGAGGGACACTACATCCTCCCCCCCTTTAGCTAGGCTTACTCCTGGAAGCTTGAGAACAAATAGGGGTAAATCTCTCTCATCCATGGTGCATCCTGCCGTGTAGCTGAAGAATTATCAATCAGACCCCACTGGACCCTTACCTTCTCTATGCTCTGACCTTTGAGGAACACCTCTTGATGTTGAAGAATGCACATAGGCTCCAAAGAAAGCTGCCCATCCTCTACCTATAATGCATTCCAATCCAAAACATGCAATACATCAGGATGATATAATCTCAAAACTGAAACATGAGCACATCATGGATGTGGGACAAGCTAGGCAGCAAGGCAAGGCGATAAGCCACATGACCAATCCTCTCCAAAATATTGAAAGGTCCAACAAAATGAGGTACCAACTTAGAGCCTTTTCCATAACGGATTGGACTCTTTCGTGGGCGAACTCTCAAAAACACTTTGTTGCCAACTAAAAACTGCCTATTCACATGGTGAGCATTTGTATATTTCTTTTGTCTATCGTTTGCCGCTACCAAATGCTCTCTGATGCGAGCTACCTGCTGCTCCATATCCTGCAACATCTCCAAACCAATACACACTATGTCCTCCAAACAGTCCCAACTCAAAGCTATATGACATAGTCTAACATACAAAGCCTAAAAAGGGGACATACCAATTGAACTGTGGTAACCATTATTGTACGCAAACTCCACTAAATAGAGGTAATCCTCCCAATGTGACTTCTGATCTATAACATACATCGTCAACATGTCCTCCAAAACCTGATTAACCCACTCTGTCTGACTATCTGTCTCGAGATGATATGCTGAACTGAAGTTCAACTGCATTCCTAAATCATGTTGAAGAGAAGTCCAAAAGGCTAATGTGAACACTGAATCACAATCTAAAATAATCCATTGAGGAATACCATGCAATCTCACTACTACCTTAATGAAAGTATGAGCTACTATCATTGCCGTGTATGATGACCTGATCAAAGAAAAGTGTGCCACCTTGGTCAACCTATCAATGGTGACCATAATAGCATCATGACGGCGAGAAGACATAAGCAATCCTACTATAAAATCCATGGATATAATATTCCATTTCCATCCTAGAACCAAGTTTGACTGCAATAATCCTGCTGGATGCTAACATTCTACCTTCACCCACCGACACTCTAAGAAACATGACACAAAATCTGTAATATCTCTCCTCATACCGGCCCAATGATATATCTATCTCAAATCTATGTGCATCTTCTCAACACCTGGATGTGTTGAGTAAGGTGCATGATGTTCCTTTGATATGATTAAATCTCAAAGACCATCTGATGGTGGAACATAAAGGCATCCCAAATGCCTAAGAAGACCATCCGAATCAACTGAATAACCTGCATATCTGCACTCAAGAGCTCTACCTGCAACAACCTCTGCAATAATCTCCTGATACCACACATATGAAGGAAGGGCACTGAGAATATGGCTCCTCAAATCCACACTAAGAGACAATACTGAAATCTCATGCCTCTTGCGGCTCAATGCATCTACTACCACATTCTCCTTACCCTAGATATATTTCACCTCAAAGTCGTACTCACATAGAAACTCCGTCCAACGCGTTTGCCTAGCATTCAAATTTGGCTGTGTGAAGAGGTACTATAAACAACGGTGATCACTTTGCGACTCAAATCTATTCCCAAGAAGAAAATACCTCCATCTAACCAAAGCATGAACCATTGTCGCTAACTCTAGATCATGGGTGGGGTAATTCTTCTCATGATATTTGAGTTTTCACAACTCATATGCAATCACATGACCATCCTGCATCAACACTGCTCCTAGACCCTCCAAAGAAGCATCTGTGTACACCATGAAATCACCTAAAGGATTTGGCAGTGCTAGAATAGGTGCACTCATCAAACGCTCCTTAAGGATATGAAACGCGGTCTCACACTGCTCTGTCCAAACAACCTTCTTTCCTTTCCTCTAAAGATAAGTGATAGGAAGGTCTATCCTGGAGAAATCTTGAACAAACTTGTGATAATATCCTGAAAGACCCATAAAGCTATGAAACTTGGCCATATTAGTGGGGGCTGGCCAATCAACAATTGCCCAGATAGGATAATTGGTGAAAAACTGAGAGTTGGGGGTGAATCATTTGTTAACAGATTATATTAATCAACCCACTTTATAACCTTTAATCAGAGCACATAAACATTGAATACTAGAATAGCAGAAATAGATACCGGTAAGCAATAAAACTTAAGAATGAAATAGAGAATTAACACAATGAACCATACCACATAACACCATGATTTGTACGTGGAAAAATTAGTAAAGGGAAAAACCATGCTGGGAAGTCTACCCATAGTCAGATGATACTTCTGCAGAAAGTATGTGATACAATAAGGGGCCTACACATACAAGAAGGCACACTGCCTAGAGTGTACTGCTCATTACAAAAGAGTCTCACTGACTACAGAGAGGTTACAACCACCTCAAGATAATTGGACAACAATCCAGAAGAATGAACTACCAGAGATAGCATCTACCATGCCTGATTACAGTCCTGATTAAGCTCAATACCAGAGGCCTTTGACCTCTTACTTAAACCCAATTCGATCACCTATGATCAACCAAATCTCCTTCACATATGATATTACATTCTACAACCATGACACATGATCTTAAATGAGATCTTACATCAATTTATACAAACCTTAAGGCCTAAACCAATTAGGCCGGCCACCTAAAAGATATTACAATAAGATCATTACATACATCCATATTACAATGATATGCCATGTCGTCTTTAGACCAAAACAATATTAACCAATCCACAAAACATCCCGATAATGTGTAGAGAACATGTTGACATGATACCGGTCCATAACCTAGATAGGTACCAAACCTAATCTGGGTCCACCATACCAAATCGATGTCTCCAATCAATTGAGGCACACTCAAGGATCACCTTCTGCATCTTGAATTCCATCTAGAAGCCGCACCAACACCACTCACACATCCTGTCAAGGTTTCTCAGTGAAAGCTCTACCAGTTAAACCTTAAACCCTTACTGGTAACACAAGATCTTCTATTGGTAAATAAAACCTACCTGCCAGTAACCAACTAAAATAGCTAGTGTTGACATCAATGAAAAATATCAATGCAACACATAATCGATTCATCCTTATTGTAAACACTTAGAGGGATCAACTATGATACCCTCTCCTGAAATCATATGACCAAGATACCTAACCTTTGACTGAAAGAATTCACACTTCGCCATATTCGCGTACAACTGATTCTCCCTAAGCTACTGCAAAACCTATCTCACATGCTCCTCATGCTCCTCAACTGATCTCGAATAAATCAAAATATCATCTAGAAATACCAATACAAATATATCCAAATAAGTCCTAAACACACCATTCATCAAGCTCATGAAAATTGATGGTGCATTCATGAGACTAAAAGGTACCACTGTAAAATCATAGTGTCCATACCTAGTAGAAAATGTTGGGAGATGAATATTTTCCTCATGGATCCTCAACTAGTGATATCTGAGCTTAAGGTCAATCTTGGAGAAACCTTCACATCCTTAATCTGATCAAATAAATCATCTATCCTCAGCAAGGGATATCGGTTCGTCACCATCACCTTATTAAGTTGTCTATAGTTGATGTACAAGCAAAGAGATCCATCCTTCTTCTTCACAAACAACACAGGTGCACCCCATGGGGAAACACTAGGATGAATAAATCCCTTAGCCAACAACTCCTCTAATTGCAACCGCAACTCACTTAACTCCTGGGTAGTCATCCGATAGGGAGCCCTAAAGATAGGCTCATCTCCATGCACCAAATCAGTTTAAAAATCTATATCTTTCTTTGGTGGCATGCACAAAATCTCACTAGGAAAAGCTTCCGCAAAGTCCTGAAGAACGGGATGACGCTAAAGAAGCTCATTTGAACTCACTCCCTCATCCATGTCATTCAACCTCACTACAAATAGCTGACAACCCTTACATAAACACCTCTTCCTCTGCATAGTGAAAATAATTTAAAGAGAAATGGGTCTCTGAATCCCCACTATCTTCACACTCTCCCTGCTATCATCCACATACTGCACTCTCTTACCCTGACAATCTATCTAAGTTCGATGAGACTCAAGCCAATCCATGCCAAGCACAATATCATAGGATCCCAAGGGTAGGACATGAAGATCCACTGTGGCATGGCAACCACCTACAACCAAGGAACAACCAAGCACAAGGGAGTCTATCACCACCTTGGACCATGTAGCTAACTCTACCTACCACCTATCATCCTACTTTGCCACAAGAAGCCCACATCGCTCTACTAGAAATGGAGTAACAAAAGAATTTGTAGCACCTGAATCAAATAACACTATGCAAGAGCTACCACCTATCATACCTATGGTCTCAACAACTGATGCCTGGTGCTCAGCCTAATGGTTATCAACCACTGAAAAAACATGATGGGATCTACCTGCATTTCCAACTGTATGCTCAGAAGTAGCTGGCCTATGCAGTCCTGACATCTGAGAAGTATGTTGAGGATAATGAATGGCAATGTGTCTTGGTTGCCCACATGAAAAGCAATCTCTCCTAACAAATCCTCTAATCACTGGAGTAGCACTCGACTACTAGACACTGCCTCTACTAGAAGCTAGCTGAGAACTCTATGCTGGCTAAGATAAAGTAGTCCTCCTATCATGCTGAAAACTATGACTCCTTCCAACTTGAAATCAAGCACCTTGGACAAATCTCTAACCCTTAGGATGCCTCTTCTTAAACCGCTGACCACTGCAGAAAGAAGAAGGATGGCCCCTAGCAATACCTAAAGTTTGTGGCTGAGAACCTCTCGCAATTGATCCTATAACTGGTGCACTAGTTGTTTGTCCACCTATCACACCTCTTGAAGATAAGGAAAGATTCTCCTCCACTATCCTCACCTTCTCCACAACTGCCTCCAAAGTATTAGGTTCATGCATCTGAACCTCACCACTAATATGATCACTAAGACCTCTCACAAAGTGCTAAATAAACATAAGCTCATCTTCAACAATCCCATCATACTGCCTAAGCTCTAAGAACATGTGCTCATACCACTCCATGGTCATCCTCTTCTGTCTCAAGTCATGGAACTCATCAGCCTTCCTCTTCCTCCAATGCTCTAAAAGAAATTAAGCATGAAACCGCTTCAATAATAACTCCCAAAATACTATCACTATGTCCAAACACAAATTCTACTCCTCTGTATGCCACCATGTCATCACAAAATCATGAAGATGCATTATCACACATCTCACCTTGCTTTTTTTGCTACATGAGTGCATAGGAAAACACCTACTCAAGTCCAATAGCCAAGTCTCCACCTCCATGCCACTACTTAAGCTGTCAAAAGTAGGAGGGCGAGTCCTCATCAGATCTCTCATATGACTAGCTGCAGGTGCCTCCTGATCCACCTCAACTCTCCTCCTAGGAGAATGTGAATGCTCTCTCTCCTGATGCTCCAAATGATGAGACTCCTCCTATTGGTTCTCCTCCTGTCTTGGTCCTAGGCAACCAAGAAGCTCCTGAAACACATTCACCAACTACAAAATCACATCATCTCTAAGCTAATCTTGCTGCTACTCCTCATGGAGTGACTCTTCAGAAACCTCAGGATGAGGATTCCTACAAGTACCCATGCGAATAGCACAATGATGATCTCTACTTCTAGAAGGAATCTTGTCTGAGCAAGATGCAAGGAAAACTATAAGCTAATAAAATAGGGAAATAAGAGCAAAAACAACAAGCATGGATAAAAACCGTTAGGCTACCTGATGCTAAATTATAACACGCACAATGGGCTCAAATGAAAATATAGTACCCAATGTATGAATAGGGTCTCTGATACCAGATGTAATGCCGGCCAAAATACCCTAGAGAAACTAAACATCTAACATACTAAATGGACTTTTTTTTACAACTAATGTAATGTATAGCATCATCTAAAATTACATCCATTAACATTAATCATTATGAAAATGAGTTATAAACACATTCACTAATTATGCAAGAGAAATAACATCACAATCATTACTTCTATCTCTCTAGGGTACCTTACGTCATTACTTGATGAACTATCCTAAGCAATAACATTCTACTCACTAGATTACCACACTTATCATTAATTAATCCTTAATCTTAATCAAATGCAACTTATATATTTCCTTCCATTACGATATGCAATCTACTTGATTATTTAACCATTATGAGATGCACTCTACTCTATCATCTAACTAATATGATATGCTTACTCTTTCAATGCAAGACTAATCCCTTTTGTTAAGTTCATTTTATAAACCAAATCCAAATGTGCTTAAACCCTTAACCATTTCCTATCTACACGATCTTAATCCATCTATAATGATAATGCATATTTAATGCAAAAACATAATCATCTTTGCTTGACAACTTTATCCATGCTACATATGCATCCATATTCCTAGCATGAACTTTTCCTTAACATGAATAACAAATGCATAATGCAAGAATCTTAATGCCATCCTATATGCTATGCATACTTTTCTAGCTTTCTAATGCAACCACATGAATGACATCATCATCTAAACATGACATTATTAGTCAACCACAATTTCTACATTATATTCATTCCATTTATTTAAGGTTCTTTCACATATTTATCTACATCCTAGATGGTAACCATGGAATCTAAATGAATACAAATAACCCATCACATGAATCCATTCTATTTCGAGTATAATTTCCATTACAAACATCTAAGTACATGAAATCATTCCTTTCAATACACAAGTACATAATTATACATCTCATAATCACGTTATTCAATTCATGCCATGACCTAAGGAACCAACTACAATTAGATATAATAATAATATGAATAATACATCATGAGGATGGTTCTTCCTAAAACATCTACATCTTTACATGATAATGCATTACATGAATCCAAGATATCCATTACATAAATCTACCACAAGAAACATCCATAACTGCTACAACGATGAAGAATCCACATCCACACAGTAAGAATCTATAAGAATATCCCAATGGTTAAAAATCACCAACCACCTAACCATGTGGAACCAAAGGAACCACCCCCCATGCTAGGAGATGACACAAGATCCCAACACACACTCTACATCTAGGCTGACACTTAATAGACATAGTGATAAAGCATAACAAGAACTCTCAAGCATGTTCCAATCATAAACAACCACAAGTAAGAAACTCTCAGAGGCCTACAAATCATCAACTCATAAATACATATCAACAAGGGGACACATGTAGGGGTGGAGTGTCATCACATGCTATCCTCTAAAATAAAGAAACACAACCCTTCAAAGCATAATCCTGATAGACATGTGGAGCTAACTCAACCTATGAGAGAATCAAGGAGAGATTGACTTATTATCGCAGTGACATTCACAAGTTTATCCTAAAACATCCTCCCTAGGATCAAGTCATGGGGCTGAACTATTCATTATCTTGATTAGTGAATTATTTACCCATCCCTTTAATTTATTATTATGTTATCACTTGTTTACATCATGGTAAACTTCCATTATGCCCTGGCGGTCTAGACTTCATGCATCCTTACTAGGAACCTCATACAAGCCTATCTCCCATGATAGCCTATCTTCTATTAGCAACAATTAAGAAGGAAGACTAAGAGGGGGGGGGAGGGGTGAATCAGTCTTCACCAGATCAGAAAAAAATTAGACTTCAAAACATAAAATGATAGACTGTAACAATACTCAATAACCAAATTAACAACACAACACACAACACCAAAATTTTTGATGTGGAAAGTCCGATTAAGGGAAAAACCATGGTGGGAACCTACCCATTGTAAGATGATACTCTGCAGTAGTTTGTGAAAATAATACAATGGGGAATGCAAATGTATTCAGGCACACTGCCTAGAGCTCACTACTCAAAAGATATATTCTCAAAAGGCTATAACCCTCAGGGAAGTCTCACTGACTTATAATATGATTCAAACTACAATCTAGAAGGAATGAACTGCAATGATAACATCTAAAAATACCCGATGACAATTTTAGTTAAGCATAATTGTTTGCTCTGCAACACCAATCTCACCTCAACACTTCATCGAATGATAAATCTCTTGTTTGCACAATCACCTCTCTCTGATAATGCAAACAAAATACCAACACCTAAATTACATAAGCATCTCACCTATATATACAAATCATCAACCTTGATAACAAGGAGGGCTAAAGGCTCAACCCTCAACTTACAATTACAAAAATTACATCACACAATCCAAAGATCGACCACCAAACCATTATTATAATTTACATTACATAGCATGTGGAAAGTCCGATTAAGGGAAAAACCATGGTGGGAACCTACCCATTGTAAGATGATACTCTGTAGTAGTATGTGAAAATATTACAATGGGGAATGCAAATGCATTCAGGCACACTACCTAGAGCTCACTACTCATAAGATATATTCCAAGAAGGCTATAACCCTCAGGGAAGTCTCACTGACTTATAATATGATTCAAACTACAATCTGGAAGGAATGAACTGCAATGATAAAGTCTAAAAATACCTGATGACAATTTTAGTTAAGCATAATTGTCTACTCTGCAACACCAATCTCACCTCAACACTTCATCGAATGATAAATCTCTTGTTCACGCAATCACCTCTCTCTGATAATGCAAACAAAATACCAACACCTAAATTACATAAGTATCTCACCTATATATACAAATCATCAACCTTGATAACAAGGAGGGCTAAAGGCTCAACCCTCAGCTTACAATTACAAAAATTACATCACACAATCCAAAGATCGACCACCAAACCAATATTATGATTTACATTACATAACATGGACATAATTCAAATTTCCAAATGATCAAATCCATCAGAAATCACATCAAGATCATCTGCAACACTACACTACCAGAGATACTACATAACACAAAAAATCATCACCGATTCATAGAAGTCACCAAAAACTCACACAACAATCAATGCAGATTGCCAAACAAATAGGATGTGAATAGGAAACACCAACAAGCATGTTAGAATAATCCAGAATAGTTGCACCAACACCTCTTTTCAAATCTTCATTGGTCAACGTCTCAAAGCTCAAGAACACAACCAATCAGCAACTATAATGAATAATGATAACTTGTGGAGTACAAAATCATGAACCATATGAAATGAAGATACACAAGATCATCCCAAAAACTAATCCAAAGTCCCAACACAAGATCTAATCACACTAGAATATGCTAGAAGAAATACTGGATTTTGGAAAATAGTGATCAACAAAACCAAACTATAAAAATCGATTAGAAACTCTTCCCAAACTCAACAGAATAAACCACATGAATATGTTGACATAAATGATAAAAACATATCCTAGAAGTAGCAATGATCAACCAAAACAAACAATCTCCCCAACAATCCAACAATCTCCCCATTTGGAATTGATGTCAACATATGAATGTGAAAAACAATCAATGCAAAGAAAGAAGATATCACCAGCAAACTCCCCCTAAGATCAAGATAGATAAAGAAGTTTTTCACATTATCTCTCTCCCGCTTTGACAAAAATGCCAAATATCTCCAAAAATAGGAAATCAAACTCTCAATACAGAATCATGAATCTCTCTCCCTGGGGTACACAACCAAATTAACAGACTACTCTAGCAAAAGGAGCAACACCAACTCATCAATCCAGATAAAATAATAAGGCTCTGAATTCGACCGAATCAATGAAACTCAATGCATCTAGTCCTCATTAGGAGGGGTGGATACCCCTAACTTGTCTCTCAAATAGACAAATGTATCTGTAGGAAAAGTCTTAGTGAGAATATCAACAATTTGTTCCTTTGTAGATACATATTCCAACTTCACCTTCCGTTCACTAACTTTCTCTCTCAAGTAATTATATTTGATTGATATATGCTTAGTATTTGAATGTTGCACCAGATTCCTATACATGTTTATAGCACTTGAATTATCACAATAAATGACAATATTCTCATAATGGATAACTCTAATATATTTCAACATTTGCTTCATCCAAACTATTTGAGTGCAAATACTAGCAACAACAATGTACTCAACTTCAGAAGTAGATAAGGATATTGAATCTTGTTTCTTGCTAGCCCATGAAACCAACTTCTTACCTAAAAATAATGCTCCATTGGTAGTACTCTTTTGGTCATCAACATCACCATCCCAATCTGCATTAGTGTAGGCACACAACATGAAATCATCATTCTTTGGATACCATAAACCATAATTCTCAATTCCCTTTATACATCTGAATATTATTTTAACAATAGTGATATGACTCTCATTTAGATCAGCTTGATATCTAGCAGACATACACACAACATGAATAATGTCAGGTCCACTCTAAGTAAGATATAGCATTCCACCAACCACATATATGTACAAACTCTGACTAGCTTTAGGAGATTCATCATTTTTAGACAATTTACAACTAGTCACAATAAGAGATCCAACCGGTTTGGAATTATCTAATCCAAACTTCTTCAACAATTCCTTCACATACTTAGTTTGAGATATAAAGATACCTTTTCCTATCTGTGCAATCTACAAACCTAAAAAAAATTTCATCTCACCAATCATAGACATCTCAAATTATTTTTGCATATCACTGTAAAACTTCATACTCATATCATCATCACCACCAAAGATAATGTCATCAACAAAGACTTTAACAATCAAAATGTTATCATTTTCAATCTTAAAGTACAAATTAGTATCAACAACACCTTTGGTAAATCCCAATTTCAACAAATATTTGTCTAATCTAGCATACCAGGATCTAGGAGCTTGTTCCAATCCATAAAGTGTTTTCTTCAACTTACATACCATGTCTCCATCATCTGACAATGAAAATCCATGAGGCTGTTCAATGTAAACTTCTTCTTCTAGATCACCATTCAAAAATGTAGATTTGACATCCATCTGATATACCTTGAAATCTTTATAAGCAACATAAGCAAGAAATAATCTAACAATTTCAATTTTGGCAACTAGAGAAAAAGTTTCTTCATAATAAATCCCTTCTTGCTATGAATATCCTTTGCTGACCAGTCTAGCTTTACTTATGACTACTTCACCGACTTCATTCAATTTGTTCCTAAAAACCCACTTAGCACCAATAACATTTTTATCCTTAGGTCTAGGCACAAGTTCCCAAGTGTTGTTCTTTTCAATCTGGTCTAACTCTTCTTCCATGGCTCTTATCCAGTTATCATGATTACAGGCTTCACCAACATCTTTAGGTTCAAATTTAGAAATCAAACATACTTCTTCTACAACTAACATTCTTCTAGTCATCACACCTTTACTCTTATCACCTATAATCTGATTCTTAGAATGATTTATTCTTACATACATTGGAGTCTTCTAAATATTCTGATCCTCAGGTTCCTACACATCACCACCACCACCAGCAACATCTAGATTAATAGTCTCTACTAGATCATTCTGCTTAGGGTCTTCATGTTGAATAGGAGCTAAAACAACATGTTGACCATCATCATATTCTCTGATCTCCTTCCCAAGGTTTTCATCCACCTTCACATTTGCATTCTCAACTATCTTTCTCACTCTCTTATTATAGTGCTGGTAGGCTTTGGTATTTGTAGAATATCCTAGAAAGATACCTTCATCACTTCTAGCATCAAACTTTCCAATATCCTCATCTCTCTTGCTATAGAATTTTCTACCAAAAACTTTAAAAAATTTCATAGTAGAAACATGACCAAACCAAAGCTCATAAGGGGTCTTATTGGTATCACCTTTGATATGAACTCTATTAAACGTATAGATTGTATTGCTAATAGCTTCTCTCTAGTAGACCTTCTGTAATACCCCTGCCCTAATCAATTTCTAATCTGGGTTTAATCTTGGTTAGTTTATCTTAATATAATGTTATAGTCAGATGTTTGAGTTAACGCATAGCTGTTGATGTGGTTTCCACACTAGTTGTATGCAAGTTGTTTAGTGTTCCTATTTCATGGTATTAATATCGGGCTAACACTTTCATGAAATTTTATATATGTATGCATGTATGACTCTTGGTTGCAGGAGATTTCAGGTACAACGCCGCATGAGTGCGAGGTTCGTCTTCACCTGGATTTGCAGGTTTGAGTGTACCTCTTTAATCCTTAGAGTTGGATTAGGTGGTCGTAAGACCCTAGTTGACCTTAGTCGTGCTCAAGTGAGCATTGTCAGTCGCCGTTGGTAATCCCTTTTGTTCGGGTTTGCGAGTCGTCTGTTTGGTTGACCTTCTCGGTTTGCGTGCTTGGTGTGTATGGTTAAATTGATTAATTAGTCCTTAGTATTTAATTTGATTAAATATGTATTTGTGCATTAAAGATTAATGGACTAAATTAATCGAGATTTCTTTATGTGAATTATCGTTGATTTGGATTGCTCATTTTAAATTGGGAGTAAGTTCAATTAAATGGTTGATTTTGAATATTAAATGCATTTTGTATATGCTGTTGAAAAAGAAAGTTCTGTATTTAATTGCAATAGAATTAATTTAATCTTTTGGCATTTTGATATAGAAAGGTTAAATTTCAGTTGAGTGAGCAAATCAATTGTGAATTGAAAACAATTTAATTTGTTGTTATAGTTAGAAAAGAATTAATTTTAAATAAAAATTTTAATTCCAAAAATGGAATTTTGGTCAACTCTTCCTTATAACATAAAATTTTTGGGAATTTTTGGGAGGATGCGTGTTTTTGGAAAAATGTTGGTTGGAAAATATTTTTGGGATGAAATTTGGGGGTTTTGGGGAGGAAGGAGTTCTGCTGGGTCTGACAGGTGGGCTCTCCTTCAGCTCTTCTAGGAATGCGTATGAAGGTAGGAATTACCTTAACTGTTCTTCCTTCTTGCCATGGAAATATATTCTATTGGTAGAAAACAAAATGCTGGTTGTTAAAGATCTAATCTGTTAAAATTGAATTTTAGTTTTAATTTTGGACTTATGGGTTTAGATCTATGCTTATTTGCTTATGATCTTCAAGAAAACAATTTGGTTGCATCATTGTGGTAAAAATAGTTCCCTTTTGGCCCATTATGAGTTTGGCTGGAAATTTTATTTGAGGTTTTGTTATCCCTCATTTCTTTGCTTGGGTGGTTTGATATCCCATTTGTGGTTGGATAGAATGAATACCATCAAAAGAAATTATGATACCCAAAGCATATTTTATTGAAACCGGATCTTATAACCGAAACTTATAAAACAAATTTTGTTTTGTTGTTTTAAAAAAAAAAATATAGATATCGAACTGTGCGAAATTTTTTTTAAAAAAAGAAGTTTTCATTGGTTGGGGTTTGGAGGGCAGGGAGCGAAGCTCCACCCGCCTCCTCCTCCCCCTTTCCCTTAGTTTCCCCGCGCTTGTGTGCTGCCCGCAGCGGTCGCAGGCGCATTGCGGTGGCCGCAGGGCGCCACGAAACCTGCACGCACCACAGTGGCGCCGCCCGCGTGGGTTTTTCCCCGGGCTGGGGTTTGGCTCGCCCAACCCCCGCATTGGGAGGTGGGCCCGGCCTTCGCCGCCCCCTATAAAAATGTTTTTTTTTAATTAGTTTTTAAAAAAAGTTTTTTTTAATGTATTTTTTTATTACTCAAAAAAAAATATATATAATATTTTAATATTATTTCATGTTAAGTTTTAATTAGATTTTTAATTATGATTAATGTGGCATAATCATAGTTAATGATAATTTGATATTAATTAATTGTATAATGGAATTTATATGTTAATTAATATTCAATTTCATTTTATGATTAGTGCACATTTCCTAATTAAATTCTAGAATTGTTAATTTCGCAATGGAATATTAATTGGTTATATTTTGGACTAATCTTGGATTAATAAATTTATATCTTACCTTCTAGCTAATTAGAGTATTTGGCTAATTGAGGAAGTATTGTTTAAAAATAAATAGAATATTATGTTAATGGAAATTGTTGATATATGATATAATTACTAATTGATGATGTTAAATATTATTTAAGAACATATCATTTGAGTAATTGAGAAGTAAGTGAAATATTTTATCGTTGGATAATTGAATTTAAATGATGTGCTTTTGGGAATTTAATTTAGTATCATTTGGGAAATTGTTTAGTTACCGATATTCTCATTTAGTAAAATGAATGGTTAATTTATATTTTTCCTTTGTTTGAGAAATAGACAATGGTACTATTGCTAATTGTGGTATTGTACTCACCTGGTAATGGTGTGTTGTCGTTTGTCCTGTTGGGAGTACCTTTGTGGGTCGTCCTTTTGTCTCTGCCCTTGTGAGTATCGGTTTCATGTTAGACCTTGGGTGGTGATGACTCAGTTTTGTGGATGCTCTCATGGACCTTTGGATTAGCTTTGATTATGTTTAGCTGGATCCTTTTCTTTTCAGGGATCGTTTATGTATTAATTGACCGATGTGGTCGTTTGTATATTGTTTATATTTCGCCTTGATGGCCAGATTGTAATGGTGTAACCTCTTGTATTATTAACTTTATTAATTATCAGAGGGGTCTTGCAGTTGAGCAGACCCGGAGATGTAGCCCCTTTAGGGGTGAACTCAGAGATCATTATGGTGTTATGTGATGTTATTCTCTTATGTTTCCCTTATTCAACTTTATCATGTATGAATAGCTTATGTTAGAATGTATAAGTGGATAAGATGGAATTAACTTTAAATGCTTATATGCAGTTCTTTCTTGAATACCTTTTTGATCGAATGCATAAGTAGTTTAGATGAGACTTATCGTAGATGCATGTATGCAATCGTCTTTTCTAATGCAATAAATTGGAATATGAAAGAATGTAACTTAGAGTGATGGAATCTATATTCAGTTGTTGTTAAGGAAATTTAGTATGCTTGAAAGACCTCATATGTTTATGATGAAATTCTAGTGTGTTAGAATATTAGATGTATGGCTTGTATTTTAATGAAAAGCTTGAATGAAGATTATGAATAGATCTTAATGGATGAATCCTTGCTTGTGATTTATATTTCCATCTTCTGAAAGAAATTATCCTAATTAAGAATTATCTCGTTATTAAGATAATCAGCTTATTGGATTAATTGTGTGAGTTAAGTGAATTGTGAAATTTAAGTAATCTCGTTGGGAAACTCTTTAGGTGTTAGTTGATGTCTTCCGCTATGTAATCTGAATATTTGATATCTTGTTGTATCTTAATGTGGTGTAACCTTAAAAAAAATAAAATTATTGCACTCTATTCTTGTGTTTTGGCTTGTCCCTTCAGGGTTTCCTGGCGGGGCATTACATTTGGTATCAGAGCCCAAGTTGCAAACACTGGGATCTCTGGTGTCGCGTGTGCCCTCTATTGGTGTGAGGTGTATTGACCTTATGTTTATGCTTGTCCTCCTTTTGCATGTGAGTGATTGAGCAGACCTTAACTTGTGTGTAACGTGTGTGTGCACACTTTGTTCTCACCTTCTTGATGTTGGTGTTTGAGTGTTTATATGTGCATTGTGTGCTTATTGATGTCTTGGTCTACGATTACTCTTATTCTGAAAGGGAGTCGTATGTACCTTCCCTTATTGAGTGTTGTACTCTTTAGACTAATCCATTTGGGTTGGTCCGTGCTTGTCTTGAATTTGAGAGTGCGAATTGTGTTTGTTTAAGATTATGATCTAGCTTAGTGTTGTCCACTTGAAGGACTAGTATGGCAATTATCGAATGCTTATTTTGTAGAAAATTAAATGATTATCACCATTCCTCTCTCTCTTTTTGGAAATTAAAATGATTAGGATATGTGTAATTATCTTTAATTCGAGTTTTCTTGTTTGCGAGAGAGAAAAGGCTGTGACTTCTTGAACCCTTGTGTGAGCCTTATGATGCTTATGTTTTTAGATTATTAAAGGGCTATGGGTTTAAAAATTTATTTTGGTTATTGGGAGAAAGTTGTATGTGTGCAATTAAAGAATTCTCCATATGTATTTTGTAGGAGTAGCATAATTAAATTCTATCTTAGTAAGGTGCATTACTATCCGAATAGTTGAATTATGTGAAACTGCTTGGTTTGTAGAAGAAGTATTAAAAGGAGCATGTTATTGTAGCTTTGAGAGAGTATTAATGTGTTCCCTAAAAGATTGTTTTATGTGTTTCATTAAACCAGTTTGATTGAAGATTTATTTTAGCAAATGCTCCATTGAAACTCGCTTTTGGGTATATGTAATTACCTTAATGTGTTTAGAATGTGCGAATGAAAAGCTTGTTTGATGTGTATGCATTAATATGTTTTATTTGGGTAATAGCTCCTCGCTTACCTTTTTATCGTAATTTGATTTTAATAATAGGTTGCAAATTATGACATGTGTCTATATTGTATTAGTATAAGAGA
This sequence comes from Cryptomeria japonica, assembly GCF_030272615.1. Taxonomy (NCBI): domain Eukaryota; kingdom Viridiplantae; phylum Streptophyta; class Pinopsida; order Cupressales; family Cupressaceae; genus Cryptomeria; species Cryptomeria japonica. The sequence continues at coordinate 487,160,892 of NC_081409.1, forward strand.
GTGTTCTCAAGAGGTCTGGTATTATCGAAAAGATTGCCTGTCTTGATCTCTGTTTTGTTTGGGAAACTAGAACCTCTTGTTGCAACCATAATTATTGGAAGTGTTTTGTTAGACTGTTTGGCATCCTTCTAAAATGATAACGAAATGAAAACCGTGCAATTAAAATGATAGGCTTATAGTGAGAAATTTGATATTATAGTGTGATCTGTTGATCTTGCGTTTTTTGTAGGAAATAGTTTGGTTATCAAACTCTCTTTCCCTTCGCTTTGCCTAATCATAAGATTTTTAGAAATGCTACGAAGAATGCATTGATTTAAATAGAATATTTATAAAAACATGTGAAATTGTACTATTGCATTTTGGCTTCATATTGAAAGATGAAAGTCCTCTTTGGAAAAGAATTTGCATAGCTAAGTAATTTAGTTACGGATGCATAGTGAAATTTGAGAAAGATAAAGGAATGATGTTATTTCCTTATGTAATTGTGAATTGTTAATAATTTCAGTACTTGTATCTAGATTAAACTTGATTCAATTATTTATATAGAAAGCATAATTAAAATCTTCCTTGTATAGATGTTAGCGTACTGAAAAGTACTCCCCGTATATGTGACTAAACCAGTACTGGTGTAATTGTGTGTATTGTAAGAAACCAGTGCTTATTATATGTACCCATGGATTGGTGAAGTAATCAACCATGGAGGATATGTTGCTTATGAGTATGGGAAACCATACTGTTTATGTGATGTTGCTTAATTGTTTCCCTACTGAGTACCAAACCTCGGGTTGTGGGTAACTCAGTATGTTAAGGGGTAGTATTCGAAGTAACCGTTCCTTGAATAGTATGGATTGGCGTACAAGTAATGTCAGCGCGAAGTGACTTTAGCTTCTCTACTTTGAGGAATGATATAGTTGTACTATTAAACTGTATCAAAGGTGTACTCAATACTTTCCCTTTTGATGAATCTATTTATAGGTTTATATGTGATAGCCTATTCCTTTCCTTTATTTGAGCATTTGGATGGTGATTCTTGTGTGTAGTGATGGTGTAATTTGGAGGATCCTTTGCCTTGTCTTCATGAAAGGTAGGTTTATTCACATGTGTTGCTAGTTAGTACGTGTTGGTGGGTATGTGGGTGGACCCTAGTCATGTATACCTTTGACTTACGGCGAGTATCCTTCTAGATACGTCGCTATACGGGATGTGACCTGCGCGTACTTTTTCTGTGAGGTACACTACCATGTGGGATACATCCATGGTGTGTTTTCTCCACTTGGGGTATTGCCATGCCACGTGACGACATGATGCGGGGTGATGTCGAGGTGCACACCGCCATGCCATGTGGGTAGTGTGACTAGGTCGCACCACATGATGAGCTACTGCAATGGCTAGTCAGTTGTTCCTTCCTTCCTCGTTGGTGGCTAGATGCTAGTCACATAGTGATGTTATGTGCAGTTGTGATATTCTTATTAATTCTTTGGGGATCAGCAATTTATTTTACTTTGATTTTGAAGGTTTAGCCATGATCTTGTGATCTTTTGCACTTTTGATTTGGTGTTGAAATTCTGGATTATTTTCTTGCCTTACTATTGGAATTGATGGTTTATTATCTTTATTCATCTGTACTTTGGTGGCTAAACTGGTTTATCCTTATTGTTTTCGGATGCTGGTCTTGTGTTGAAATGTGAAATTCCTCTCCATAGACGTATGATACGGATTTGGTAGAGTGTGTACGAGGAAGTTGATGTAGGGAACCTTGAGGATGGGGGTATGTGAGGCTGTGTTGCAGCTAGGACACACTACCTACCAATGTGTGGTGACTATCTCTTGGAGGCTAACCACCTTGCTCAACAAGGGATATTCACAAAGGTCTTGTATGGAAGGTAGCACCGCTATGGTGTACCTAGCACCATCGAGCCTTGAGTGAGATATTGGATATTTATGATCATATGGTTGTTCTGAGATCAGGCATAGAGATGCTGATCATGCATGTTATCTTTGACTGAGCATTAGACATGCTCACATGTGGCCTTTTGTGTTATGCATTCCAGTTATGTGGATGGTCATTAATTGTATCATGGAGTAAATTGTGTTAACTTGTCACTATGTTATGGGACATAGTCAATAGAAAAGTTTTTTTTTATATGCTTGGTAAGTGTAAACAATTGAGTTATTTTGTTGCTCTTATCTTTTGGAAGTTAATTTGGTTGTAGAAATTGATATTTAAGCTAGTTCTATGCGATAAAGTTTATGAAAAAGATGGATTGGTAAAGGAAATTGATCTTGATGGCATGTTTTCTTGTCATGTTTGATAGATGATTATGGTAATTGTTGTTTACCTCTTTGTAATGCTTTAATTTGGTGTAATGAAAGGGAGAAAATTCTTGTTTCTCTGCTATGATTGTGGATAATTTCTAGAATGTTATAAGAAATGTATGGATTTAGATGTATCTTGCCAATGGATAATGGTGTTTGTAAAGGATTTTGCAATAATATTTCATTTGATTATGGAAAGATTTCTATGTGCAATTTGATCTTTGTTGAATGAGTTTTAGGGCTGATGCGTACGACATGTTCTTCATCTAGCCTTACGACTTCTAGGAGTAAGTCAGAACCTAGGGGGGGAGAATGTAATACCCCTGCCCTAATCAATTTCTAATCTGGGTTTAATCTTGGTTAGTTTATCTTAATATAATGTTACAGTCAGATGTTTGAGTTAACGCATAGCTGTTGATGTGGTTTCCACACTAGTTGTATGCAAGTTGTTTAGTGTTCCTATTTCATGGTATTAATATCGGGCTAACGCTTTCATGAAATTTTATATATGTATGCATGTATGACTCTTGGTTGCAGGAGATTTCAGGTACAACGCCGCATGAGTGCGAGGTTCGTCTTCACCTAGATTTGCAGGTTTGAGTGTACCTCTTTAATCCTTAGAGTTGGATTAGGTGGTCATAGGACCCTAGTTGACCTTAGTCGTGCTCAAGTGAGCATCGTCAGTCGCCGTTGGTAATCCCTTTTGTTCGGGTTTGCGAGTCGTCTGTTTGGTTGACCTTCTCGGTTTGCATGCTTGGTGTGTATGGTTAAATTGATTAATTAGTCCTTAGTATTTAATTTGATTAAATATGTATTTGTGCATTAAAGATTAATGGACTAAATTAATCGGGATTTCTTTATGTGAATTATCATTGATTTGGATTGCTCGTTTTAAATTGGGAGTAAGTTCAATTAAATGGTTGATTTTGAATATTAAATGCATTTTGTATATGCTGTTGAAAAAGAAAGTTTTGTATTTAATTGCAATAGAATTAATTTAATCTTTTGGCATTTTGATATAGAAAGGTTAAATTTCAGTTGAGTGAGCAAATCAATTGTGAATTGAAAACAATTTAATTTGTTGTTATAGTTAGAAAAGAATTAATTTTGAGAATTAATTTTAAATAAAAATTTTAATTCCAAAAATGGAATTTTGGTCAACTCTTCCTTATAACCTAAAATTTTTGGGAATTTTTGGGAGGATGCATGTTTTTGGAAAAATGTTGGTTGGAAAATATTTTTGGGATGAAATTTGGGGGTTTTGGGGAGGAAGGAGTTCTGCTGGGTCTGACAGGTGGGCTCTCCTTCAGCTCTTCCAGGAATGCGTATGAAGGTAGGAATTACCTTAACTGTTCTTCCTTGTTGCCATGGAAATATATTCTGTTGGTAGAAAACAAAATGCTGGTTGTTAAAGATCTAAGCTATTAAAATTGAATTTTAGTTTTAATTTTGGACTTATGGGTTTAGATCTATGCTTATTTGCTTATGATCTTCAAGAAAACAATTTGGTTGCATGATTGTGGTAAAAATAGTTCCCTTTTGGCCCATTATGAGTTTGGCTGGAAATTTTATTTGAGGTTTTGTTATCCCTCATTTCTTTGCTTGGATGGTTTGATATCCCATTTGTGGTTGGATAGAATGAATACCATCAAAAGAAATTATGATACCCAAAGCATATTTTATTGAAACCGGATCTTATAACCGAAATTTATAAAACAAATTTTGTTTTGTTGTTTTAGAAAAAAAATATAGATATCGAACTGTGTGAATTTTTTTTTAAAAAAAGAAGTTTTCATTGGTTGGGGTTTGGAGGGCGGGGAGCGGAGCTCCACCCGCCTCCTCCTCCCCCTTTCCCTTAGTTTCCCCGCGCTTGTGTGCTGCCCACAGCGGTCACAGGTGCACTGCGGTGGCCGCAGGGCGTCGCAGAACTTGCGCGCACCACAGTGGCGCCGCCTGCGTGGGTTTTTCCCCGGGCTGGGGTTTGGCTCACCCAACCCCCGTGTTGGGAGGTGGGCCCGGCCTTCGCCGCCCCCTATAAAAATGTTTTTTTTTAATTAGTTTTTAAAAAAAGTTTTTTTTAATGTATTTTTTTATTACTCAAAAAAAAATATATATAATATTTTAATATTATTTCATGTTAAGTTTTAATTAGATTTTTAATTATGATTAATGTGGCATAATCATAGTCAATGATAATTTGATATTAATTAATTGTATAATGGAATTTATATGTTAATTAATATTCAATTTCATTTTATGATTAGTGCACATTTCCTAATTAAATTCTAGAATTGTTAATTTCGCAATGGAATATTAATTGGTTATATTTTGGACTAATCTTGGATTAATAAATTTATATCTTACCTTCTAGCTAATTAGAGTATTTGGCTAATTGAGGAAGTATTGTTTAAAAATAAATAGAATATTATGTTAATGGAAATTGTTGATATATGATATAATTACTAATTGATGATGTTAAATATTATTTAAGAACATATCATTTGAGTAATTGAGAAGTAAGTGAAATATTTTATCGTTGGATAATTGAATTTAAACGATGTGCTTTTGGGAATTTAATTTAGTATCATTTGGGAAATTGTTTAGTTACCGATATTCTCATTTAGTAAAATGAATGGTTAATTTATATTTTTCCTTTGTTTGAGAAATAGACAATGGTACTATTGCTAATTATGGTATTGTACTCACCTGGTAATGGTGATTTCCCGTCAATGCATTTTGAAAACTTAGATCAATCAGAGAATTGGATCAACTGTTATGCTTAAATCGATTTGAGAAAATATTGTCTTTTCAGATTATTACCTATGCGAGTTTAATTCCTGTATTCACTTTTGCTTATGTAATGGCAAGTCGTGCTTTGTTTGATAGGTCCTTGTCGTATGGATTGACTTGGGGTACCTGTATTAGTCCTCGGTTCCGAGTTGACTATTGTATTGTGGTGGTGTCATAGTTGGTCATATCCTTTGTGTAGGTGTCGAATGCTGATTCGTGCTTGACCAGATGATGGATGTTTCCTCCTTCTTGAACTCTGTTCGTCTGACCATGTGTATTCCTTGGGTTTTGAGTTCGTCTGAGTATAGTCTAGTGTCGTATGGGAAAGTGGCTTTCGGTTGGGGGCCGCACCCAAAGTGGCTACTGGGTAACCCATCGAAAGTGAGTCTAATAAGTGATAACCTATCAGTAGATTAGAATGTAATCTCTAAGTAAGATAATGTGCCTCACACATGGGATGAGTGCTAACATAGACTCGACATGCTGTGAGAAGGCCTGAAATGGCAAACCATCATCCTTGTCTTCACGAGAGGATGTGTGGGTCCACATGAGGCTTGGATGGGCCGGAGGCTCGGATTAGGTTGCCAGGGTAACCCAATGTATGGGGCCGGGACCTATGAAGACCTGCCATGGTAACCATACTAGGTTGTGTGATGACACTTGTCCCTACGTTCGCTAGTGTGTTGTCATTTGTCCTGTTGGGAGTACCTTTGTGGGTCGTCCTTTTGTCTCTGCCCTTGTGAGTATCGGTTTCATGTTAGACCTTGGGTGGTGATGACTCAGTTTTGTGGATTCTCTCATGGACCTTTGTATTAGCTTTGATTATGTTCAGCTGGATCCTTTTCTTTTTAGGGATCGTTTATGTATTAATTGACCGATGTGGTTGTTTGTATATTGTTTATATTTCACCTTGATGGCCGGATTGTAATGGTGTAACCTCTTGTATTATTAACTTTATTAATTATCAGAGGGGTCTTGCAGTTGAGCAGACCCGGAGATGTAGCCCCTTTAGGGGTGAACTCCGAGATCATTATGGTGTTATGTGATGTTATTCTCTTATGTTTCCCTTATTCAACTTTATCATGTATGAATAGCTTATGTTAGAATGTATAAGTGGATAAGATGGAATTAACTTTAAATGCTTATATGCAGTTCTTTCTTGAATACCTTTTTGATCGAATGCATAAGTAGTTTAGATGAGATTTATCGTAGATGCATGTATGTAATCATCTTTTCTAATGCAATAAATTGGAATATGAAAGAATGTAACTTAGAGTGATGGAATCTATATTCAGTTGTTGTTAAGGAAATTTAGTATGCTTGAAAGACCTCATATGTTTATGATGAAATTCTAGTGTGTTAGAATATTAGATGTATGGCTTGTATTTTAATGAAAAGCTTGAATGAAGATTATGAATAGATCTTAATGGATGAATCCTTGCTTGTGATTTATATTTCCATCTTCTGAAAGAAATTATCTTGATTAAGAATTATCTCGTTATTAAGATAATTAGCTTATTGGATTAATTGTGTGAGTTAAGTGAATTGTGAAATTTAAGTAATCTCATTGGGAAACTCTTTAGGTGTTAGTTGATGTCTTCCGCTATGTAATCTGAATCTTTGATATCTTGTTGTATCTTAATGTGGTGTAACTTTAAAAAAATAAAAATTATTGCACTCTATTCTTGTGTTTTGGCTTATCCCTTCGGGGTTTCCTGGCGGGGCATTACACCTTCATAACATTTCCTTCAATCAACATGGTTCTTTCAACATCCAAAATAGTATAGTTCTTCCTTTCAACAATCCCATTCTGTTGTGGAGTCCTAGGAGCAGATAGTTGTCTTCTAATTCCATGCATGTCATAGAAAGAATTGAATTCACTAGAACAAAATTCTCCATCTCTATTAGATCTTAGACACTTCAGCTTCAATCTAGACACAAATTCAACTTTAGCTTTGAATATCTTGAATTTCTCAAATACTTTTGATTTTTCCTTCAAAAAGATAACTCACATCATTCTGGAATAATCATCAGTTAGCAGCATAAAGTATCTATCACCCTGCACACTTCTAATATTTGTAGGTCCACACAGGTTAGTATGCACAAGATCTAATAATCCATTAGATGTATACTGCTTACTCTTGAAAGAAATCCTTGTTTGCTTACCCAACTAACATTCCTTACATACCAGATTAATAGGTTTAACAATATTAGGCAGATCTATGAGATTTTTCCAAGATCAAGAGGCAATGGAAAGCACAAATAAGAGAGACAAAATAGATGATAGGAATAAACTGTATTCTATCAAGATGAAAATATTGATCAACTGAATCATCAATCGTTACATACAATGAATATGAACCTCCTTATATAGGCAAGGCTATATGGATATGTGAGAACACAAACATGATATGTGGATCAATAAGAAACATGGGTAGGTAGGAAATAGGTGTGGGTAGGTAGGAGAAACAATATAATAGTCCACATGAGGTGGATCACCCACTGAATGTGGAGTGTAACAACAAGATCACACCATAAAAGGTGGAAATTATCCTACACACACTATCCCAATGTGGGACAAACACCCAAGTGTCTCATACCCAAACTACTATGTAATGCATTTCTTAAATAAACTTAAGTAAGGTGTAATAATATCCAAGATGAATACTTATTTACACCAACAAGATTCCCAACAAATTGTGTAGAACTGATCTTGATCAATGAATCAAATTTTACATGATACATTCTTCTATGCCACAACCAACTCTCATCTATCTTAGAAATCAAACAACTTTTCTCACCAACATTCAAATGAAAAATGTTACCTTTAGTCTTCATCCCAGATGCAATCTCTATACTAGAGGCATTCAAGATCTTGCATTTACCATCTTTGAATTGTAGATCATAACCCTTATCAACCATCTGTCCAACAATCAAAAGATTGTGCTTCAAACCTTCAACATACAAAACATCATTAGTGTTATGCTTACCATAATTTTTTTATAGAATCTCTCCCATGGATTACACAGGCTTTGTCATCTCTAAATCTAACTATTCCAGCATCATATCTTTCCATGCTTACAAATTTTCTTTTGTCACTGGTCATATGATGTGAACAACCACTGTCAATCACCCATACACCCTTCTCTTCTACCTTTGTAGCCAAATCTTTCTCCTCAACAAAACAACTAATAGAATCAATAGGTACATATCTATCCTCTTTAATGACAATAAACACAACTTCATCTCCTTTTGATTCATCATTTGTAACACCTTCATCTATAACATAATAATAGTTCTTCTGGTTCCAACTTCCTGTTAAACTTATAAGGCTTATCATAGTTTCATACTTCTCATATCTATCATTCCTATCATGCTTATGAAACTTATCATGTTTGTCATATTTAGCCATTCTCTCTAGGCATCTAGAAGCAAAATGTCCTATCTTATTACAAGAAAAATATTTCAAGGGCAACTTTCCATCATACTTACTGGAACCTTTAGGCAATCTCTTGGAAATCAATGCTTCATGCTCATCAAGTTCTGTTTCTTTCTCTACTATCTCTTTTCTTTCTCTTTCATATATAGATATCCTACACTCATTAGGATCATATTTCTACTTACCGGACACAGATGTCAATGCTTTGAATGTTGTCTCAGACTTTCCATGTGATTCTCCAAATTCCCTCAGCTCAAATGCAGCAAGTTTTCCAACCAACACATCTCTTGTCACTATATTCACACTTCGGATCTCATCAATAGAGGCAACCTTTTGTTTATAAGTAGGAGGAAAAGATCTTTGCACCTTAGCAACAATCTCATCTTCTTCAATCTTTCCACTAGTAGATCTGATACAAAGGACAAGCTCATTCACCTTATCCATGTACGAATGTATGTTCTCATCTCCCATGTTCAATGTCTCATACTTTCCTTTTAAACTCTGCAACTTAAAAACTTTCACTTGACTATGAACTTCATACAGGATCTCAAGCTTCTCCCAGATCTCATGTGTGGTTTGAAGTTCCATAACATTTGTCATTTCAGAATTAGTCAAGGCACTAAGCAATGCTTCCTTTACTGTGATGTTATATTCAACTTCCTTAACCTCATAAGGAGTGGATGGTCCATTCTAAGGAACAACATAAGCATCCTTAGTAATTTTCTAGTAATCCTTTCCAAGAAATTTCAAATGCACCTCCATCCATCTCTTCCATATAGTATAGTTTTTCCATCAAACCTCAGTCTATCCTTCTTGAAAAGAATACCTTGAGTTACCATCCCAGATATGATCAAGATATTAAGTTTCTACCAGAATATCTAGCTCTGATACCAATTGTTAGTGGCAATTGAGAAGGAAGACTGAGAGGGGGTGGGGGAGGGGGGTGAATCAGTCTTCACTGCATCACAACAAATTAAACTTAAAAACATAAACTGATAGACTACAACAATACTCGTATAACCAGATTAATAACACAACACACAACACCAAAATTTTTGACGTGGAAAACCCGATTAAGGGAAAAAACATGGTGGGAACCTACCCACAGTAAGATGATACTCTATAGTAGTATGTGAAAATATTACAATGGGGAATGTCTCACTGAATTAGAAAATGATTTAGACTACAATCCAGAAGGAATGAACTGCAATGATAGCATCTACAAATGCCTAATGATAGTTTCAGTTAAGCACAATTGTCTATTCTGCAACACCAATCTCACCTCAACACTTCATCAAATGATAACTCTCTTGTTCACACAATCACCTCTCTCTGATAATGCAAACTATTGGAGTTGAGGAAAAAATAACTCTACAGCTCCCAAAGATCAACTACATGAAAACCTATCACAAAAAGAGAGAAGCAAAAAAGCTATGGAGGATAGAATTCAGAGATCCAGAAAAGAGGAGTCATATTGATTGTGCAACAAGAATGAAATTCAATAATTACAGTTGTTAATAAAATACAAAGAGAGAATCCTTATAAAAGGATACTTGAAACCCTAAAGGAGAAAACCCTAAAGAATTATAATATTCCTAATTTTAGCTTAAGCATAGAGTATAATAGACTAATAATTAAATAAATAATTATTAGCTAATAAAAGATTACTCTAACACCCCCCCTTAAGATGAACTTAGGGAGTAGCTAAAAAACAACTAAGGACTAAAAAAACATATAAAAAATGCAGGAAAGCAACAATGGGTCCCGACAACTAGGCCTAATGAGGCACCCAAGTACAATAAAATCTCTATAAAGTGGAGAAAAAGGAGAAAACCCGTGGGAACAAAACTCCTCTCCAAGAAGATATGAAAACTCAAGTGAAGGACTAAGAAGCCTCCAAACAAGAGTGTTCCAGAAGATAGGAACAAAAAAGAAGAGAATGAAGAACACCACCGAAGCATGAAATAGTTGCAAACACTGTCGAAGAGTAACTGCTGATTTGAAGAACCTCCATTGAAATAGAACATGACCAGGTAGAGAAGACTGTAATCTGCATGAGTGCCCTCAAATGACACTACTCAAATCAGATGGCAAACAAAGGCAAACAACTAAACTCGAAGATATAGATGGCATGAAACACCAAAGCCTGAAGAGTTGATCAATCAAACCAAGGAAGCATTAGAACAACATGACAAACCTCCCCACATTACTGAAAAGAGAGAGGGATAGGTACACTAAAAATAATGGCCAACAAGAACTAGGAACATTGAAGGTGCAAAGAAAGTACATAGTGTCATGGAAGGAACACTCAATTGACACACATCATGAGGCTAATGTCATGGAAGGAACACTCACATGACAAAGGTAGATGGAAAACAAAGGCAAACATCAACCCCCCCATGGCACTTTATAAGTAGTGCATGTACAATAAGACACAAGATGTGCAAGATCCCAAGTATACAATGCATGATGGCACTTTATCACAGTGCATTTGCATAAATAAAATTCTACAATGATCAGAAGAGACAGAATACTGGAAACAAAAAAAACCAAAGACAAGACATCCTACTCAAAGAAAGAGATCCTAAGACCTGAAACATCCAAGATATTTAACAGAGTGCTGAAAAGAAAAAAACTAAATAAAATATACCTGGAGTAGAATCTAGAAAGAAAACTTATATGAGTGGAAAGAACACAGAACAATCTTTCCAATGATATAATTTTTTTGATAAATGGAGTTCGGATGCTCAAGTTATGTCTCTCGGAGTGAAAAAATGAACCTTTGACTTTGATAGCAAAAAACACCATAAAAATAGAAAAATAAAAAATTCAAACCTCCAGATTTGGATAGAGCTTGGAAAGAGGTTTTCGATAATATAAGGTTTTTGAAAAAGCACCTTCGTATGACCAAGTTACGACCAAAAGAAAAAAAACCCCTCTTGTAGGGCATAAAGAGGGTTAAAAAACCCCTGTCACCAAAAATAGGCAAATTATATATCAAAATTCATAGAATCAACCTTCTGAATCCAACTATGAGGTCCTTTTGGTAGCAAAATGTACCAAAAAATCAGCTACCCCCAGGAATGGAAAAAAACAACTGCACAAACCTCTGAATACATAGATCTAAAGAACAAGGCCCAAAAATATCATGAAGAGAACAGGGGCATGCAGACTTGGAGCTCTGATACCATATTGGAGTTGAAGAAAAAACAACTCTACAACTCCCAAATATCAACTGCATGAAAACCCCCAATACACAGATTTGAAGAACAAGGCCCAAAAACTCTCATGAAGAGAACATGGGCATGTAGATTTGGAGCTCTGATACCATATTGGAGTTGAGGAAAAATCAACTCTAGAGCTCCTAAAGATCACCTGCATGCAAACCTGTCACCTAAAGAGAGAAGCACAAATGCTGTGGAGGCTAGAATTCAGAGATCCATAAAAGAGGAGTCATATTGATTGTGCAACAAGAATGAAATTCAATAATTACAGTTGTTATAAAAATACAAAGAGAAAATCCTTATAAAAGGATACTCGAAACCCTAAAGGAGAAAACCCTAAAGAATTATAATATTCCTAATTTTAGCTTAAGCATAGAGTATAATAGACTAATAATTAAATAAATAATTATTAGCTAATAAAATATTACTCTAACACAAACATAATACTGACACCTAAATTACATAAGCATCTCACCTATATATACAAATCATCAACCTTGATAACAAGGAGGGCTAAACCCTCAACCCTTAACTTACAATTACAAAAATTACATCACACAATACAAAGATCGACCACCAGACCTATATTATGATTTACATTACATATAATAGACCTAATTCAAATTTCCAAATGATCAAATCCACCGAAAATCATGTCAAGATCAACTGCAACATGCTACACTACTAGAAATACCACATAACACGAAAAATCATCACCGGTTCATAGAAGTCACCAAAAAATCACACAATGATCATTGCAAATTCAATGCGGATCATCAAAACAAATAGGACATGACTAGGAAACACTAGCAAGCATGTTAGAGTCATCCAAAATAGTTGGACCAACACCTATTTTTCAAATCTTCATTGATCAATGTCTCAAAGCTCAAGCACACAACCAATCGGTAACTGTCATGAAGAAAGATAACTTGCGGAGCACCAAATCATGAACCATCTAAAATGAAGATACAAAATATTATCCCAAACAATATTCCAAAGTCCCAGCACAAGATCTGATCACACCAAAATATATTAGAGGAAATATCGGATTCTGCAAAATAGTGATCAACAAAATCAAACTATAAAACCTGATCAGAAACTCTTCCCAAACTCACTGAAGTAAACTATAGGAATATGTTGACATTAATGACAAAAACATATCCTAGCAGTAACAATGATCGACAAAAACCAACAATCTCCCCAACAATCCAACATCTCCCGTGACCCCGATCATCACAAGGAAGCCCACTCCCCATAACATGGACCCAAACAATAATAAACAATAAGAGGCTCTAATCCAATATGCAAATTTGAAACCACAAGCGTCATCATGCAGCCATAACACATAAATGAGCATCCAAAGACTAACTCATCAAGGATCCAACAATGAGCCTCTTATCAAAATAATACATCAAAGGCCACTTAAGGAAATCAAATCTGCCACAAATAAGAAATGAAAGCTACAACAAGGCACATTCACTTGCTGGTTCTACAATAATAGAGAAGCACTCACAATCATGGCTCATCAACATGAAGGAGGAAAATTCAAGATCCCATTGGTAAGGCACATCAACTTACCAAGAATCAGACTTAGAAATTCCAAAAATTGATAACCAAACTGGAAAAATACTCTATAAACACAGATTGGCATATCTAATCACCAAAATGACACATTTGACTGACTATGAAGCACATTTGATAAGTTCTGAAGCACATTCAATAGCTTCTAAGGTGCATTTACTCACTGTTCTAGCATATACACCTCACAAAATGGCACATATGACAATTTAAGTAGCGCATATGACTAAATAACTGGCACATATGATAAATTCATGAGCGAATTTGACCCAAAATATAAAATTGATAGAAAACGGCTAGAATAAGAATCCAAATTAAAAATTAAGGAAAAATAGTTAAGTCACGAAACCAAAATGAGAAGAGAAGCCCAAACTATATGCAATGATTGCAACAATGAAACAACAAACGATAAAGTAATGAAAGGACTTATTGTAAAAAATGTCCATCAAGGTTGCGAAACCAAAATTCTACACAAAGACTCACAAAGAGTCTAATCAAGCTAAATAACTTTCATAAATCAAACCCAGACTAGAAAGGAACCAAATACATTCTTAAAACAAATGATAAACTTACACAGTGAATGGAGAGATTCTTGTGAAGTCTCTCTTATGGCAAAGCCAAACCAAGAAACTCAGAGTTCTCTCTCTTCACTTCCCAGCTTCCCTAGAACAGACAAACAAACTCTCAAAGAAAGCACATTCAACATCAATCATGGGGAGAAGTAGGTTTCATCCTAGAAGAAAAGAAAAATACAAAGATATGTAGAGTCGTGCGTTCATGGCAAAACACCTAGCTAATAAAAAAGAATAATTTTTCTCTTGCTTAGAGTTTAACTATATGATATAAATTATGTAAGAAAATATTTCATCCCAATACTATAGTCTAACTATAGGAAATATGATTTTCCCAAAACACCTGCATACAAACAACTCTACAATCATGATGAAAACAAAAAGGAAAAGCTAAAATACAAATGAAAAAATTCCACCGACCTGCAAATAGAAGTAATGACAATAATAGTCTGATGAAGCACCCATAAGAAATCCAACAAGCTCCTAAGAAAAATCCAAGCTCAAGTAAAAATTTGCAGAGAAAGAATCAAGAATGGTAACCCAACAACAAGCTTAGGCAACTTGATAAAAAGAAAACCAAATCTAAACCCTAGCCTCAAAATCAACCAATCAAAATATTCCTTTTGGGAATATATTTTACCTACCCATCTTAGATTATAATTTTATTCCTCATTTCAAATTCAACCAATGAGGATAAATGGTAGGTGGGATTAAATACAAAACATATTTATAAATATATAAATGGGATATGATATTATTTTAATCTAAGGTATTTATCCACCCTATACAAATAGACAAACTATACTAATAAACCATAGGATATAAATTAAATAATCCAAATAGGGATTAATAAATAAATAATTCAAAATCTCATAAATTAAATAAATAAATAAACCATAAACAATAAATAAATAAATAAATAAACTATAAATATAAATTAAACAATAAATATTGAATAAATCACAAATCAACATTAAATAAATAAACATTAAATATCAAATAATTAAATACTCAAAAGGCCAATAATCCAATAAATTAAATGAAACATTATTAATTATAAAATCAAACATAAATACATCAAATAAATCAACAATAACTAGCATACTCACAATCACCAAGAAGACCACATCTCACTGACTGACAAGGCGAATTACACCAAGATGCTGACGACTCAAAGTGAACAACTTAGACCTAGAGTATGTGAAGGGAACTTGTGTCAACTCCGAACCACATGCCATTGGGATTTAAAGACACGCTCAGACTTGTGGAGCCAGGTGGAGTCGGTGTCTGGTACTTGCAAATCTTGCAACCACAAAGAAATGATACAATATATGTATATATATCATAACATACAAGTGATAAGGAATCACAATGGCTCATCCCACTTGCAATGAGTGATGTGACATCGTCTCTTTCATGGAGACAACCATACAATAATAAAACACATTGCATAATCAACTCGTCATATGTAATTGTGAAATAGGGTTACTGTAATCATAATAGCATCAAATCCATGATCAATATAAACTATCAATAATCCATCAACATAGTAATGCATATAGAATCCATCAAGCATATGTGATCCATCAAACACATATATCCATCAAATCACATGATCAATAATGTCAGTGTCATCATCTATATAAATCATCAAAATAACATATGTCCAAATAATGTCCAGCATCATAATGAGTAACTGAAACACATGTATAATCATAATCGAAAACATCATAAAGAGTCTAGATAAGTCTATCATGCATGAAATAAAAGTTAGGTCAATTCAAGTCAAGTCAAGGAGGGACACTACACTTTGAAATAGGTATTAGTTAGAATATCCATGTCCTTAAAACATAAAACAGTCATAAAACAATACAAAAGTCTTAATAAAAGCTCATAAAATGGGGCTCATCAATAATCATCTGCATTTCCATCAAGATCATAATCCTAATCACTCGTGTCTGCATCTGCTTGATTTTCTTCCTCATCCTCATTTGTGACATGCAATACATTCTCTCTCCCAATTTCTTCATTGTTAACCAAAATCTCTTCTTGAAATAGTCCCTTATTGTCTTCATCCACTTCTTTGAATATTTATTGTAAATTAACATATTTCCCATCAGGCATTACATCGATAACTTCCATGAATTTTTGTTTCGAAAGAGATTCTGTTTGAATGACATATGACCATCCTAGGCTTCTTACATCATCAATTAAAAATTATTGGTTAATTTGAAGAGGGGAAACATACGGCTCATCTGTCTCTGATAAATTTTTTTGTGTATTTTCACATACAAATCCATACTCATCAAATTGTACTACGAATGGTCGGATCCACTTACATTTTAATAATATATGACCATTTTTACCAAATCCACTTGAATAATTTCTTGGATGAATCCAACATAAAATTTATTCTCAATTTCATGAATAAATTCAACACTAACAACACAATCAAAATTTGTCTTTCCTTTGTCTTTTTCTTCCACTCTTAAATGACTACGATAGGTGGCCCACATTTCACTAAAATGCATAACCCATAAATGTGGAGATTTTGAAAGACCACTTTCCTTTTTTGTTATATATTGACCTTCTTCTTTTGCATCACTGATTGCATTAGCAATCCATTCTTCAAATTTTGGAAAAGAATCACCTCCAATCAAATCGTGACGTATGCGCTTTTGAGGGCGATGTTGCATCCAAGTTTGATTCTCTTCTTCATATTTTCTACATGGAATGATGACATACAAATAGTAATATTAATAATATAAATATGTAAATGCAATTGACTAATAAATTATTGTGTAATTTTTTTACCTACACCACTTATCGAATGAAGATGTGTTTTGAAGAATAAAGGCATGCATTGCACTTCTTTCTTGATGTGATAGCTTGAAGTGACATCCATTGCCTTCTACTACTTCACCTACAACTATCTCATCTTCAACATCATCCCATACACGTCGATTGACATTTTAAAATTCCTTCATATATTCTGTGCAAAATCCTATGGCCTCTTTTGCCTTATGTTTTTTCCCTAATACAAACAAATTTTTTCAAAACCTTCATATATCACTCTAAGGATACATCCATCTCATTCTTACTAGGCCACAATTCTCTAGTTCATATTCTAGATGTATCAAAAGATGCATAGAAATGTTAAAGATTCTTGGTGGAAATTCTCATTCCAATAGACAAAGGACTTCAACAACCTCCTTTCTCAAACTATGAAAGTTTAAAGGATCTAATACATGTAAACTCATTCTCTTTAATATTAGGCCTAACCTTATAATTGCCAATCATGGCCCCTTTTCCAAACTTGATATATTTACCACAATAGGTAAAATATTCTTGATTATGACATGAGAGTCATGGGTCTTGAGGCTTCTTAAGATATTTATGTCAGTTTGTCTTTTGATGTTGCTACTTACATATCCTGTGGGAAAGAGAGTCTGAGACATCAACTTTAAGAATTGTGCACATTGTTCCTTTGTCCAGACATAAGGAGCACTACGTTTTCTATATTTTTCAACCCAAATATTTTGTTGAATCTTTATTTCTTGAAAGTCTTAACGTAATGATATAGTATCAAAAGAACCAAAAAGAGTTTCTATAATAGCATAGGCTATATTTTTTTATGCATAATGGCTACATCCTTAAAGTATGGCAACTTATATAATATGCATAACCATTTTAGAATGCTTTCATTACATGGATCATATCTATTGCTAGCAATCCCATCATTTTAAATAAATGACTTTCCTTTTTGTCCATTCTCAATAATGTAATCACCTATTATTAGCAATTACACTTCATGATTCTCTTCTTGACCATTGAAACATGTTTTTTATCGATGATATGGATGATCCATTTTAAGATATGCACTATGTCTACAATAAATATACTTACACAAACTTATTGAGTGCCTCATGTTGGAACCCTAAAATTTGAAGATTTCAGAATTATAGATTCATGCCAAAAAGTGGATTAATCGATGCAATTGTTTGCACTACCTATGATCAGCTCCTGAAAACCTATGAACACGTTAAGAGGTCAATTTCCAGGTATGTATATGTATTCAAAAGTTGAATTTTTTAGGTACCCCCTTCTGAACCATAATTTCTTTCCATCTAAACGTTATTATGTCAAACTAATTATTCTTTTGCATTTTGTGTATACCCAAGTACATTCATTTCAAATTTCGGATTCAAATGGTGTCATTTGATATGTTTTATAAAGCTAACTCAAATGCTCTTTTCTTGAATTTAAAGTATACATTTTTAGAATTTTTATCAAAATGAGTGCATTTGGAAATTAATAATTTTCTCTTGCAAGAACATTACATTGATTGGATCATGCCTATGAATAGTCTATATCATTATATGACGACATGCAAAATCTTGAAACCTCATGATTTCATTTGATATTTTCACGAAATCCATTTTATTTACAATTTATTTTAATTTTCCTAAAAAGTATAATATTAATTTGAAGTGTTTAGCTTTGGATATTATGTTTTTGCTTCAATTAATATTATAATATTATTTATTTTATTTATGTTGCAAGGTAACAAAGGTTTATGACATTTTTAACTAACATGAATTATAGTCTTGTTACTTGCACGGAAAAGAAATGATGAGTTTATTTAAAAAAATATTAAAATTAGCTCATAAAGATTAGTTGAAGATAATAAACAACAACAAGAAAAATGCATTCACGTTTTTGCAATTCGGGCCATCTTTTGGAGTTGGATATGATTGATTAATGGTTTTGTCTTAAAATGATTTCCTTGACCATATATCTCACCTTGGAGGGCCTTTATATGAAATTTTTATTGTTTTCAAAGTGCTAGTGAGCCCATAAATAACCCAGATTTGAAAGTGACGGCCCGAACAGGTAGAAATTCCAGCAATATCCTGATGGAGGCAACAAAAAGAATGCTTCCTTGATGACATATGTTACTCCAATGACAATCCACTATGAAGGTATTGAATTTTATTTTCATTTTTGCCATTGGGGATAGGAGAAAATTATATCTATTTGGTACATATTAAGGAAGTATTATCTACCCAAAGGTTTTAAAAATAATATTTTACTTCGATCTTTTATCATTCACTAAATTACTTTGCAAAAAGTAAATTATTATATTTTCCTATTTTGGGGGCAATATTTATAAATTTTATTTATAATGTATTGTAAAAGAATTTTTTTTTTAATCAAAAGGGAAATATATTTACATAGGTTCTTCCTACCTTAAGTTTTGATGCATGGTGAAATGATGACTTAAATGAACTTTACTAAATTATGATTGTCATCTTTCATTATTTTCATATGAATAATTTTTACTCTAAATATATGAATTGAATACATATTAGGGTGAATTTTATTTATACAATATGGTTGATGTATTTTGAGTTCCCATCGGGTATCGATATAACTTAAAATGTACTTCCCCGACAATGCATAGCTACCCCGATGAGCTTGAGGTAATATTATTTTAATTTTTGCAAAAGGGGGTAAGTTAATATATTTTAATGTTTTACTTTTGAGTTAATGTTTGAGAGTTACAATTTTAATTTTTTCCAAAGAGGAGATTAATAAGGTAGTTTTATTTACTTTGGAAAGTTTTGTGACTCGAAAGTAAAAATATTCTCAAATGCTATATGCTTATGTCTTGAGATTTTTTATTATCAAAATGATTTTTTGTCACTTCTCTTGTTAAAAAGTATTTTTGTTCTAATGATAAAATGGCTATACTATTATGGATTAAAATAAATTTTAAGGGTAAAAGTATTTTTTATTTGTATAGGGATTATATTACTGAAGATTTTATTTCTCTAAAGTATCCCTAATGCAATTTTTTTGATTTATTACAAATGCCTAACTATACCATTCTTGTGCAGATAATTAAATCACATTCCCTTGTCACATATTGCGGAGGAAGTGTTTTTTACCCAAAGGCTTAATATAATATTTGGAGATATAATGATTTTTATTTTTACAAAAAATTCTTTAAATCATTGTCTCAAATATAATACTTTCTCACTCAATGTTATTTTGTAATATTATTTACTAGCGAGGAATATTTTCTCAAGGGAATTACATTTCATTTATAAAAGCCTTTTGCCATATAGTTGAAATAATGAATAACATTTGATTATCAAATGGTTGATATTTTCTTTAATCAAATATATTTACCCTAAGTAAATAAATTGAACATATGCATTAGGGTAAATCATTTATATCATATGGATAATGGTTTGATTGATTTTTTGCAAGTACATATTTCATATTTCCAAAAGAATTGAAGTTCCCCTAAAAGGTGAAAATGTATTCTTATCATGTTATTGGAATATTTGTCCACGGATATCATTTTCAAAAGGGAAGTATATTCTTTTATGAATCATATGTTATTATTTAAAAATCTATACTAGGGTAAATTAATATTTTCCAAAAGGGTTGAAATACTTTGATTACTCTAACCAAGTATTTACATGCAAGAAAAGGTTATTAATTTTTCGAAGGCAAACCCTAATCAAGGGTAGAATATGATTAATTCTTAAATCAAGGAATTTGATTGGCTTATCTTATGTGCATGAGATCTTTGGGTGATAATGAATATTTAAAGATTTGCATGATCAAGTTGAGGAACTTTATCAAGGCGGAAAATAAAAGAACATTATTAAAGCATTTATTTAGTATGTATTTTAGGGTTTTCATTTGTAATTATTTCTTAAACCAAAGGATGTTTCCTTTGGGAATGAAACTATCTCCAACTATCCCTTATGTTTATAAAAGGGAATTCACACAGAACAAAGGGGGGAATTTTTCATCTTTTAGATAATTTTGCCACTGGCTGGGATACAAGCATTATGTTTTAGAAAGGTCTAATAGGAATGAGGATTTTATTTTGTGCAAAACTGAATGTATTGGAGTATTTGTAACTACAGTTTTTATGTACATTCTTATTCCAGAAGTTAATATACAAGATTTCATGTTTTTATCTTCAGATCGTTATGTGTAATTTTGTGTTTGATGGAATTATATGTCCTCTTGATAAATCTTTTAGATTTGCTGTGATGTGCCATCACATGATGTTGTATTGAATGTAAAATTGGGTTTTTATTGTTCATGCAACACATAATGAAACCTTCATAGTGACGATCTTATAATTGTCTCTTGAGTTGATAGTGATCCTTGTCCACAAAGTTATTCATTAACTGTCAGATAAAGGCACTAGTCTGTTATTAATCTTTGCTAAATAAGTTTGTATGCATTATGTCCTTATCAAAGAAACAAATCTTCTAATTTCTAGTACTACTCTTTTTCATAATTGCTTAAAGTCCTAACAATAATCTTTTGCATAATACAACTATACTCACACTCATTTTATCAGTTTTAAAGGCATTCAATAAAAAGCACTTCTAGTTGCAGGAAAACCTTTTGCCATCCCTGCAATTGCTAATTCTCATAGTTTAAATTCACTCAAAACAAACCTCTTTTTTGCTTGAGAGCGTAAGGTACACCCACCTAGGTTTAGTGGAGCCTAAAGTGTAGAGGGATTTGGTCTTTGACCATCCTTGTTCGTTGGCCAAGGCTGATTGGATCAACTAAGGATTAGGCAAGTCTTTGGTTTTCCAATCTGTGGTTTTGGGCACCAACAAATTGGCGACTCTGCTGGGGAGTTGTCATACATAGTTTGACATTCACATAGAAGCTCTGGTGTTTTTTCACTGAAGATTTGATAAGTTTTGTTTTCCCCATCCGAGTCACTCAACAGATTGGTGACTCTACTAGGGAGTTGTTCAGAAGAAGTTTTCAGAATCTTTGGTAGTTTGTTTCAGACTCTACTGGAGGGAGGATCCCAGAAGATCAGTTAAGTTGGCAATATTTTCCTCTTAGGAGGTGGCAACTCTATATTAACAGTTTTTATTCAATTGGTGACTCTACCAAGGGAGGAAACCCAAAGGGAAATGAGAATTCTTCCCTTTGATAGTAATAGGAAATCTATTACAAAATGTCTCAAAATTGATTGAATAATCTATTATTTCCAGTAGACAATAGGCCATTGGACCTTAGAATATTTTCATGTGACATTGATGATTTATTTTTACATTTTGCGCAAGTTATACCAAAATTTTATGATGAACATAATGAATCAAAAAAGTGGCATTTAAAAATATTCTATTTGTTTAAAGAAAACCATGACATTGATGATGAAGGACAGGTAATGATGTTATTTTCTATAACATTGAAAGATAGGGCAAGAGAGGAGGATGTTTCATTACCCACACAATGCCTTTCACCATGGAGGGATTTCAAGTAATGGTTTTTTGATATGTTTCATGATGCAGGTAAGGAAGAGGATGACATTTGCTATGAGCATGACGAAAACCAGATTTACACTATGGAGGAAGAATCTTGCATTTCTCCTTTGGAGTCATTTTTTGACATAGAGAAATAGGAAGGTGAATCTTCAACACAATTATGTGTGAGGATGTTCATTATATATGCAAAAATACCTTAAAACATCAAGCCCTCATTGTCAAAAAAAATGCAGGAGTTGGGGATTTATCATGATCCTCAGGTAAGGCTTCTACTTGAAATTGTATATGAAAGCATGCTAGAGGAAGAATATAGTGATGTTTCATTTTCAAATAGTAAAGAAACTATGGATTTAAATATCGAAGAATCCATAGACGTAGAAGTAGACATAAGTAAATGCAATGGTAAAGACGAAACATTCCTTAGTACATAAGAAATTTCTAAATTATTAGACATAGAATATCAAAGATACATTCAGAAAAATGGTCCAACTTTTTTTCAGAATAAATAGGCAAAGGAATCAGTGCATATTCATGAAATGTATAGTGAAAAAGAAAATGAATATCAGAGAGAAAAAATATTGTATGATAACTATGAAAATCCCTTGTATGATGAAGCTCCAGAGAAGTATAAAGAAATGTTCTTCTGGAAAGAATCAATCTTTAATTCCGTTTGTGAAGATGATGTACATACAGTTCGTACACAAGAGGGTATTTTAATAGAAGACATTTGTGAAGACATTATTCCGGAAGATAAAGCATGTGATCAACCACAAAGGAATTTCCATGAAGGTATACCTGAAATTTTTATATTTTCAAATCCATATGTTGAAAAGGACATAAGAGAAAATATATCAAAAGGTAATATTGCAGAAATATCATATGATAAAATTATAGGGGAAAAGGAAATAATGATTTCACAAAATATTGCCGAAAAGGATACATGTCCTAAATCCTTATGTGAAAAGGGTAAAATATCTCCCAGGAATAAGGAAATAGAAAATATGTTTAGAGGTGACCTTCAAAATTTTTTAAGTTTTTATTATGATAAACATATGTGATGAAGATTCGTATGTGTGCCATAATCTACTCTTTGAGGAAAATAAAATATCTTTAAAAAATGAGGATATGATAAGAATGAACAATGTGGAATATAATTCCAAGAGGATAAATTGTTTGAATTATTGCAATAGGGGTTGTGTGGAGCCCAATCTGGATATTACGTTGGGATACACAAATATTTTTCAAAGAAATGCAAAAAATTTACCAAAGAATTTTACTCTAAATAATATTGCACAATTAGAAAATGAATTACACGGTGAAAGGGATGTTGAAAATTATGATATGGAAATTTTTTATCACACTCAGGAAAAGATTGTATATAGTAAAGGCGATTTAAACTTTTCAAATGAGAAAGCATTGTTAGGGTTTTCAAATGAGGATAAAGTACAATGGCAAGGTAATTACACGGTTGAGAATCATGGAATAAAATATGAACAAGACTATAAATCTAAGTATTTATTTTTAGACCAAATGATATCAAGGTGGTAAATTTGTGAAGATTATTATAATAAGGATGAAGCACACACTATGAATGGTAAAGAAAATGGTTATATTTTCAGAAGGTTCGTATTGCTAAATGATCAGAATCAGGTATTTGACAGAGGGAAGAAATGATGTAAATTTTTGGGGGCCTAGGGCCACCAAATTTTATTCAAATAAAAACCTACAAAAGGGAGTGCTTTTTAATGGTGTGCTCTTCCAGAGACAATTGGAATCTCGTTATGCTCTCAAGGAGCATACGTCCCCAGTAAGAACCATTGTTGGAACCCTAAAATTTGAATATTTTAGAGTTATAGATTCACGCCAAAAAGAAGATTTTTCGATACAATTGTATGCACTACCTATGATCAGCTTCTAAAAACCTATGAACACATTAAGAGGTCAATTTCCAAGTATGTACATGTATTCAAAAGTTGAATTTTTCAGGTACGCCCTTCTAAACCATAATTTCTTTCCATCTAAACATTATTATGTCAAACTAATTATTCTTTTGCATTTTGTGTATATCCAAGTACATTCATTTCAAATTTCGGATTCAAATGGTGTCATTTGATATGTTTTATAAAGCTAACTCAAATGCTCTTTTCTTGAATTTAAAGTATACATTTTTAGAATTTTTATCAAAATGAGTGCATTTGGATATTAATAATTTTCTCTTGCAAGAACATTACATTGATTGGATCATGCCTATGAATTGTCTATATCATTATATGACAACATGCAGAATCTTGAAGCCTCATGATTTCATTTGATATTTTTACGAAATCCATTTTATTTATAATTTATTTTTATTTTCCTAAAAAGTATAATATTAATTTGAAGTGTTTAGCTTTGTATATTATATTTTTGCTTCAATTAATATTAAAATGTTATTTATTTTATTTATGTTGCAAGGTAACAAAGGTTTATATGACCATGGAGGGAGGTCCTTTTTGTTAAACCATGAAGGGAGGTCCTTTTTGTTATAATGCGCTATGTTACTTTGGATGGTAGATTCACTAAAGTATACAACTACCATTTTGTTTTGCTGAATCATTTTAGGCATGATGAGAAGGTTAACATTCCATATTTTTTGTTATGTTCTATGAATGCCACCATTAAGGCCTATAAAGAGAACCCTATGGGTGACATTTCCATGCATCAAGGCTTAATGGTTCTTATTTATGACCACCTCAAGGCTAACCAAATATCCCACCCGCAACCCTCTATTTTTGAGTCTGAGGAGGATGGGTCAGACTCTGTTTTTTCTTTGGATGAGGGTTCTGATAGTGATCCAATGAGTGGGTCTGAGGAGAGTATGGATGACTCAGAATTTGAAGTAGGTAAGAAGAGTAAACATTTTAAAACCAGGCCTTCCTCCTCAAAGGGCAAGAAATCTAAAGGCAAAATTCTCCAGATATGCTCCTTCTCCTCGGAGGAGGTCTCTGAAGATTCATAGAAGGAGAAACCCCAAGGTTCTTTGAAAAAGAAAACTAAAGTCCATACTCAGACCAAAAACAAACAAAAGAGAAAGGATAAGAATGTGAAGGAGCTGGAGGAACATAAGTAGAAAAATATTTCAGAAGCTGACCAGAACTTGGAGGAGGTGACCACTGGAGAAGTTCATAGGGCTGAAGATAAAGCTACTATTGGTGACACCCCAAATAAGGAACAAGACAACTCTGGTAAGATATATCCCTCCTCAAAACCTCCTCCTGAGGGTATGGAAGGTTTTATGGACACCATGGAATGGTTAATCCCTAGTTATAAGAAAGCTGTGGATGACAACAAGAAGCTCAGCCACAGAATCTAGATTTTGGAAACTATCAACAGTGGTGAAGGGAAGACTATGGTAGATTATATGGAGGATTTGACAAATATTATTGCTAAAGCTAAAAATATAAGAGACTCCTTCAACCCCAGATTCGAGCAAATCGAGAAAGACCTGTTGGAGAGGAAAGCAAATGATAATGCTATGGATCAAACTATGTCGGGAATTGCTAGTAAAGTTAGCAAAATTGAGGATTGTCTCAAAAGTATCACAGAGAAAAGCTTAAACATCCTGAAGGTCTCTGCTGGCAATACCAAAAATCTCATCAGCAAATTGGATGAGGAGAAGGACACCCTAGAAATTGACCCTGACACTGAAGGTACAGGAGATGTTCAAGGACCCTAAACAAGAACCAGAGGTAAAAAGAAGGAGAAGAAGCCTAATAAGGACCTGGAGGAACTCAAAGCTATTGCGGTCACCTATGACTAGTTGGTGATTAAGGTGGAGGACCTCCTGAAGACTCTTTAACTGTGCAGTGTTTTCCTGGTTTCTATTGTTTTGTTGTTTCTATCTTTTGCTGTCCTTTCTGTTAACTGGCTTTATTGTTAATCATTTTGTAAGCTATTTTTAATGGTCTGGATACTCTATGATGATATTTCTTAATCTCCTATGTTAAAGGTTTCGGATCTTGAAAACTTATTTTTCTTATTAATCAGAACAAAGGTTTATATGACATTTTTAACTAACATGAATTATAGTCTTGTTACCTGCACGGGAAAGAAATAATGAGTTTATTTCAAAAAGAATTAAAATTAGCTCATAAAGATTAGTTGAAGATAATAAACAACTATAATACCCTAAAATTGGTCACCTAAACCATGGGCCCCTAATCTTGACAACATCACCAAGGTCCTAACCAAAGGCAACTAAATCAATCTTGAGCACACAATTAATTAATTATTTAATTATCAAATATTACATGACAAATCAATAAATCAATATTAATTAAATATTTATTTAATTAATTAAATCATTCCAAGAATATCGTTTTGATCAATTATCCTATTTAATTTATTAAATATCCTAGCATATTTAATTAATTAATAAATTTGCCATTTAATCATGCAAAAAAGGAATTAATTTATCACAAAAGGAATTAATCACAAAGAAAGAGTTAAATTGAAAATAAATAAAAGAATTGAATTGAGAGAAATCAAACTTGAGATATTCTTCTAAATTGAGAACTTGAAATCAAAAAAACAATTAAAGGAATTTAATCATTCTCTAAAATTAGAACTCAAAGCTTTTGAGAAAAAGTTCAGTTGCATTGAAAAGACTCTTTTCTTGAATAAATTAAAGAATTACCTATTGTTATCTCAAGTGCATGGAATTAATTGAATTATATCTCCAATACAAACTCAAACTTTTTTTTTGAATGCATTTCAATTAAACTATAATTGGAATCTATCTCAAGGTTAACTGAATCTAATTTCTCAATTATTTCATTTAATCCTAAATTGTGCTTTTTCTTGATCTCTCTTGTGATTCTCTATAAATTCAGCCTTCAGCTCTCATTCAAAACACCTTGGAGATTTATTATTATACACTTTTTGCTCTAGAGTCATTGAATATATTGTGCTTGCTTTTTGAGATTATTGCATCTTAGTTTAGCTTTTTGCATATTTAGTTTACTCCATATTGCTTGAATCCATATTGATTGAATTATTCATCCATCTTGCATCCATTTAGCTTAATATCATGCTCATATAGATTAAATCCTTCATCTTGGTGTAGTCTAGTCACTGGTATTGCTTATACAGATCTAAGAGCAATCTTATACTCGCATCTTTTAGAAGGCAATTGGTCAATTTGTTATGGTTTTATTATTCATGCTTATATCTGTCTAACCATACATGTAATGACTTAATTGAAGTGTTGTGTCTTGTAGCTTACAGATTCTTATTTCACTTTTTCACACACACAACAACAAAAAATGCATTCACATTTTTTTGCAGTTCGGGCCATCTTTTGGAGCTGGATATGAGTGATTAATGATGTTTTTAGTCTTAAAATGATTGCCCTGACCATATATCTCACCTTGGAGGGCCTTTTTATGATATTTTTATTGTTTTCAAAGTGCTGGTGAGCCCATAAATAACCTAGATTTGAAAGTGACATCTTGAACAGGTGGAAATTCCAGCAATACCCCAATGGAGGCATTTGCATTTTAGTTCTTTTTCATCACGAGATTGGTGCAACAAAAAGAATGCTTCCCCGATGACATATGTTACTCTGATGACAATCCACTATGAAGGTATTGAATTTTATTTTTATTTTTGACATTGGGGATAGGAGAAAATTATATCTATTAGGTACATATTAAGGAAGTAATTTCTACCCAATGGTTTTAAAAATAATATTTTACTTTGATCTTTTATCATTCACAAAATTACTTTACAATAAGTAAATTATTATATTTTCCTATTTTGGGGGAAATATTTATAAATTTTATTTATAATGTATTGTAAAAGTAATGTTTTTTATCAGAAAGGGAAATATATTTACATAGGTTCTTCCTACCTTAAGTTTTGACGCATGGTGAAATGATGACTTATGAACTTTACTAAATTATGATTGTCATCTTTCATTATTTTCATATGAATAATTTTTACTCTCTATATATGAATTGAACACATATTAGGGTGAATTTTATTTATACAATATGATTGATGTATTTTGAGACCAAAAGTGAGTTTCTCATTGGGTGTCGACATAACTTAAAATGGACTTCCCCGACAATGCATAGTTACCCCGATGAGCTTGAGGTAATATTGTTTTAATTTTTGCAAAAGGGGGTAAGTTAATATATTTTAATGTTTTACTTTTGAGTTAATGTTTGAGAGTTAGAATTTTAATTTTTCCAAAGAGGAGATTAATAAGGTAGTTTTATTTACTTTGGGAAGTTTTGTGACTCAAAAGTAAAAATATTCTCAAATGCTATATGCTTGATATGCTTATGTCTTGAGATTTTTTATTATCAAAATAATTTTTTTTCACTTCTCTTGGTAAAAAGTATTTTTGTTCCAATGATAAAATGGCTATACTATTATGGATTAAAATCAATTTTAAGGGCAAAAGTATTTTTTATTTGTATAGGGATTATATTACTGAAGATTTTATTTCTCTAACATATCCCTAATGCAATTTTTTTGATTTATTACAAATGTCTAACTATACCATTCTTGTGTAGATAATTAAATCATATTCCCTTGGCACATATTGCACAGGAAGTGTTTTTTACCCAAATGCTTAATATAATATTTGGAAATATAATGATTTTTAGTTTTGCAAAAAATTCTTTAAATCATTGTCTCAAATATAACATTTTCTCACTCAATGTTATTTTGTAATATTATTTACTAGTGAGGAATATTTTGTCAAGGGAATTACATTTTATTTATAAAATCCTTTTGACATATAGTGAAAATAATGAATAACATTTGATTATCAAATGGTTGATATTTTCTTTCATCAAATATATTTACCCTAAGTAAATAAATTGAACATATGCATTAGGGTAAATCATTTATATCATATGGATAATGGTTTGATTGATTTTTTGCAAGTACATATTTCATATTTCCAAAAGAATTGAAGTTCCCCTAAAAGGTGAAAATGTATTCTTATCATGTTATTGGAATATTTGTCCACGGATATCATTTTCAAAAGGGAAGTGAATTCTTTTATGAATCATATGTTATTATTTAAAAATCTATACTAGGGTAAATTAATATTTTCCAAAAGGGTTGAAATACTTTGATTACTCTAACCAAGTATTTACATGCAAGAAAAGGTTATTAATTTTTCGAAGGCAAACCCTAATCAAGGGTAGAATATGATTAATTCTTAAATCAAGGAATTTGATTGGCTTATCTTATGTGCATGAGATCTTTGGGTGATAATGAATATTTAAAGATTTGCATGATCAAGCTGAGGAACTTTATCAAGGCAAAAAATAAAAGAACATTATTAAAGCATTTATTTAGTATGTATTTTAGGGTTTTCATTTGTAATTATTTCTTAAACCAAAGGATGTTTCCTTTGGGAATGAAACTATCTCCAACTATCCCTTATGTTTATAAAAGGGAAGTCACACAGAACAAAGGGGGGAATTTTTCATCTTTTAGATAATTTTGCCACTGGCTAGGATACAAGCATTATGTTTTAGAAAGGTCTAATAGGAATGAGGAGTTTATTCTGTGCAAATTGAATGTATTGGAGTATTTGTAACTGCAGTTTTTACATACATTCTTATTCCAGAAGTTTTTGATTACAGGAAAAATAGGTTTTGAAGGGACCCCAAAACCCTTTACAAAAGAACCTTAAAAGATAAGAGCATTAAGAAACAAGACAAGACATTCTGCCAAAAAAAAAAACCCAGCAAAGTACTGGGCAAAAGCTAGCACAAAAGCCCAACAAAACCATCAACATCTAGCCAAAACAAAAAATAGACAAATTACTTAATGTTTTTAAGGGCATTAGCAAATTTTCTACAAATCCCTTGCATTTCTTTGATATTATCCCTGAGCATTGGGATTTCCTTGGAAGAGGCCATGGCAACTTTTTTCATACTCGCCCTAGTCCTTTTGGCCACACCTCCAGGAGCATTATCCATGTTCCCAGCCTCAATAGCATCATCATCAACATCAAGGTCCACAACAGGTTTGGAAGTGCTGTAGCCATCAAGGTATTTGGCAATTTCCTCCATATTCCTGGTCACATAGTTGAGGATATCCAAAATCATAATCAGGAATTTCTTCGTGTCTGTCTTTCCTTCCTCTAGCTCACTGATCTGAGCTTCCAGCTTCTCCACTTTTTCGTCCATAACCTTTTTCCACTGTTTCTGGTTACTTTCATCTTTCTTTCCCTGCTCTTCCTGCTGATTAGCTATTTTTTCCATTTTATTAATTCTTCATATACCCACCTATCAAAACCCAGATGAGCCTCAGACTGGTTCTTGAGCTTATCCAAAATAATATCATCTCTAGCTCTATCCTTTCCCCTACTCATATCCTCCTTATCCTTGTTCTTCTTAGTTTCCACTTCCCTTTCCTCTTTATTAATCTGGTTTTCCTGCTCCTCCATAGGTTGGCTGTTAAAATTACCAATACTCACGCTGTGGGTAGGGTTGTTCTTATTAGAAACATCCTTGGCTCCTCCTTCCTCTTCCCCCACTTCCTCTTAATTCGATATCTCCTCTCCATCAGACTCATCAGTTTCCATCTCACTTCCTTCTTTTCCCATATCCTCAAAATCAACCTCCATTTCCATTTGTTTATCCATGTCCTCTTGAATTTTCTCCACAGTGGCTTTTTTAACCTTTTTACTCTATTTCAACTCATCCTTACTAGGCCTAGATTCCTCAATTTTCCTCTTTCCTTTCCCTAGTGACACTGACAACCTTTTGTTTTCCTAAATGTCCAAAATCTTACAATGCTCATAAATGAGCAAAATAAGGCCATAATGTAGCACAGGAGAAGAGGGGTTCTTACTATGCTTGTTTAATGACCATGACAGAGACCTGAAAAGGTAATAGGGAAGGGAAATCCTCTTCTCGTGCCTAAAGTGATTCAGAAGCACAAAGTGATAGGTATGGACCCTAGTAAAATGACCCTCCACTGTGATATACTCCATAATGGCATTAAGCAGACAACCCCAAATTTTTTTAATATTAGATGCATCATAATACCCCCCAGATGCTTTGCCTAGTTTCTCTCTCTCCTTATCATTGCATGGAAAGAGCTTCACAACATTATTCGACACTTTCAGGTCCCTAAAGAAATTGAGACCAAAATGGGGCATACCTGTGACTGTAGAGATGAGGTCCACGTCCAGCTTGAATTTAACACCATGAATTTTGAAGGAACCATTTTTCCAGTTTTTAGTCACTCTGGTAACCGCCAGGTTAACTCTGCTTTTGTCATAATCCACCAGTTTTTCCATGAAGTGCATCATAAAAAACTTCTCCATCTTTGTCCATACCTTAGGCATCTCCTGCCATCTAGAAATATTATTAGGTTCCTCTCTTCTAAGATCACCTCCCATTTTAGAATTCGTTCTACAATTTCTTTGCTTCTGCAACTTCAGAGCTATCTTCCAAATGACACTCAACTTTTTGAAAATACACACCCACAAAGCGTGCAAAATTTTTATATTCTTATTTAGCACTCTGCCCTTTTGACGAGCTATCATTACCTTTCTAAATATTTGATGATTAATCATTAATACTACCATGATTAATGTGTGATCCTTCTTTCCCCATAATTCTATCCTTTCTAATGAGGTCTTTAATATTAAAATCGATATTATCTTCCCCATTCCATATGCTTTGATCTTTGGAAATAACACCAAGGTTAGCAAGATCATCCGCTATGACATTTTTTTCCCTGAAAGCATGCTCAATAATAATTGATTTAAAGCTAGAAATAATTTCTCTGGCTTTAAAAATAATATTTTCTATAGACCACGAAGGCTGAACTTCACCTTAAGGCATTTAATAATATTAAGAGAGTCTCCCTCCAACCATAGATTATCATGATTGATATTTTTAACTATAATCAATGTATTTAGGGTAGCCGAGACTTCAACATAATGACTAGTTTTGTTACCCAAAGGGCCAGCAATAGCCACAAGGCAACTTCCAGCAAAATTCTTGACAATGCCCCCATAACCAACATTCCCAGGATTTCCCTTAGAGGCCCCATCAAAATCGGCCTTGATCCATCCTTGGAGAGGAAAGCACCAGAAAAGACCATCTCTACCTTTATCCTTGTTGTTTCTACTATTGGAAAGGTTACATCTTTCATTAAAGTCTTCTTTAGCAGATAAACCAATATCAATTCCATATAAGCATTCATGGATCCCTCTATAGATTTTATCCACCACCACTTCAGGGTTCATACTTTTTTCCCTAAAAATCTTGTTGTTACGCTCCTTCTAGATGTTCCAGGTGATAATAGGGAGAGTAAGTTTCCAAAGCTCAACATTCTTAGAATTATAACTAGGGCAATACCATTGCTACCAGAACTCTTCCATAGAGTTTGGGAAAACCCAACTCAACTTCCACTTACTAAGAATAACATTCCAAACTTCCTAACTGAAATTGCACTGGTAGAGGATATGGCAGATAGACTCCTCCTCCTCGCAGTAAAGAGAGCACCTATTAGGAAAAAAAAAATCCATGCTTATGGAGATTATCAAGTGTTAGCACCTTATTTTGGATAAAAATCCAAAAGAAGATATTAATTTTGGGAGTCAACTTCTTTATCCACACTTTTTCCCATAAAGGGATCTCTTTCGAAACTTTGTGATGGATAGAAACCACTAAAGACACAAAGTATTTCCCTTTAGAAGTTTCCTTCCAAATCAAACAATCCTTAGAATGCTCCATAAAGATTTTGGAAGAAAGCAAGGTCTCCAAAATTTTTAATCTTGGACAAAGCTGGCTAAGCTCAATCCAATTCCCATTTCTCCAGTAGTCCCTAATAAAGTCTCCATACCTACTTTTAAACTAGTCTTTCCATTCATTAAGAATGAGGATTTCCTCCAGCGGTTTATCCATTAGCCATCTGTCCTCCCAGAATCTAATAATTCTCCCATTCCCCAGTTTCCACTTTCTTCTAGCAGCAACCCAAACTTTAGTTGTTTGAACAACGTTCCAAATTGCAGAACCTTCCACAAGAAAATATTTATCCATAAATTCTTCCCCAGACAGTTGCATGTGAAGGTATTTCTTTTTCCAAATGGAATTCCATTCCTTTTCCTCCCCTTTCATTCTCCAAATTTGTTTAGCTAACAAGGCATTATTCATAGTCATAATGTTCCTAATTCCCAGACCCCCAAAAGCCTTAGGAGTGCAAATATCATTCCAGGCAATAAGGGAGATTCTTTTTTTATCTTCCACTCCCGACCATAAGAATTTTTTTTGAATTCTTTCAATGGCCTCAACAAACTTCCTGGGGATTTTAAACAGACTAAGGGCATAGATAGGCGAATTTTGAAGGGTAGCCTTAAGCATCGTCAACTTACCTGCTTGGCTAAGGAGGGATCCTTTCCATCCAGCTAGTTTGGAATTGAATCTATCAACCAACTTCCTCCAGAAATTCTTTGAAGGATTTAAGCACAGAGGGAGACCCAAATAAGTAGAAGGGAACTCAACAATTTTACATCCAAGGATCCTTTCAATCCTTCTTTGTCTATCCATAGGGGTATTGATGAACAACAAAGAACTCTTATCCCAATTTATTTTTTGGCCAGAAGCAGCTTCATAGGAATCCATAACACTCTTCATGTTTCTCGCTTCTCTTATGGTATCTTCTCCCATGGTAATAGAATCATCAACAAACTATTCATGAGTACAAGTTAAGTTGGATGAGGAAGGCTTAAGGCCTTTGAGTTTCCCTTCTTCCACACTTCTCATAATAAATCTACCCAAACTTTCAGCCAAAATAGTAAACAAAATAGGAGAGATATGATCCCCCTATCTTAGAGCTCTAGAACTTTTGAAGAAATTGGATGGAGATCCATTAATAATAACTTTAGAAGAGGTAGTACCAGTCAACTAAGAACAAAGTTGTATCACCTTTTCCCCAAACCCAAAAGCTTTCATAATTCTGAAAAGGAATTGCACCCAAACTTTCAGCCAAAATAGTAAACAAAATAGGAGAGATATGATCCCCCTATCTTAGAACTGTAGAACTTTTGAAGAAATTGGATGGAGATCCATTAATAATAACTTTAGAAGAGGTAGTACTAGTCAACTGAGAACAAAGTTGTATCACCTTTTCCCCAAACCCAAAAGATTTCATAATTCTGAAAAGGAATTGCCAATTCACTCTTTCATAGGCCTTGGACATCTCCAACTTTAGAAAAAAGCCCTATTTTTTTGCTACAGTTAAAGAATGAATATTCTCATGCACAGAAATGATGGAATCTAGAATCTATCTACTAGGGACAAAACCATTTTGCTAAGCCGAAATAATGCGGGGGAGGATATCCAAAATTCTAGAAGTACCTGAGATATAATCTTGTAAATAGAATTACAAAGATTGATAGGTCTAAACTTATTGAGAGAATCAACTCTAGGGATCTTAGGAATAAGGACAATAAAGGTAGCATTGAGTTCTTTTAGAAGCCGCCTAGATCCAAAGAATTCTTTAACTCCATTACAAATATCAATCTCCACAATATGCCAAAATTTTTGGAAGAAGAACATAGGGAATCCATCCAGACCAGGAGACTTGTCTCCAAGAAAGGAAAACACAACCTTTTTGATCTCCTGATTCGAAGGGATTTGAGAGAGATTTTTGTTGTCATCCTCATTTAAAATGGGAGGGATAGCTTAAGATAGAAGGTCTTAATTTCTAATATCCAAAGTGTCCACACCTCCCAAAGGATTACTAAAGAAATCCACAACTTCCTTTCTTATTTCATTTTCATCCGACAAAAGCCGCATATTGCTGTATAAACTAGAAATCCGGTTGGCTGCCCTATGCTTGAGAGCAATCATGTGGAAAAACTGGGTGTTTTTATCACCTTCCTTCAAATACAATGCTCTTGATCTTTGTCTCCAAAAAGTTTCTTCATTAGAGATAATTTCATGGTATTTGGATAGCAACCCATTTTCAACATTCCTCAAATCCTCAGAAAGACCTTCCACTTGAATTTTATCTTGAACTTCTTTAATATTTGTCTTAATATGAGCTTTCATTTTAAAGATATCTCCAAAAGTCTCTTTGTTCCAGATTTTAACGTTGCCTTTGATAATATTAAGCTTTTTGGCGACTCTAAATAAGGTAGTACCCTCAACCTCCGAATTCCACCATTTAGAGACAAAGTTTTCCAATGAAGGGTGGGACAACCAAGCTTTTTCAAATCTAAAAGGAAAATTATGCTTTGAGGAAGTAGAATTGGCAGTGAAAGAGATAGGATAATGATAAGAACCAATCTTAATAATAGACGCCAAAAAACAATTATACATAGAGAGTCAATCGGGAGATATCAAGGGATCTATCCAACCTAACTTGAATGAGATCAAGGCCAGTTCTTCTATTGGTCCAAGTGTAATTAATCCCCTAGAGATCCATATCCATCAAAGCTTGATCATTAATAAATTCCATAAGATCTTGTCTTCCCTCCAAATGCAAAGGAAGGCCTCCCATATTTTCATCCTCTTTTAAAGGAGTATTGAAATCTCCCATGATCATCCAACTTTTATCAGAAAAAACTTTGTCTCTCTTAAGCCAGGCTCCTCCAAAATTTATCTCTTCCAACTTTCAAATTAGGCACATAGATACTAGTGATAACCCAGACAAAGTTATCCTTAATATGCTCAAGAAAAACTGAGGTCCTATTAACCCCTGAAGCAATTTCCTTACCTTTAATAGAATTCTAATTCCAAAAGATAGCTGTACCTCCAGAGGCACCCTCTGAACTTGTTCCAATTACCCCATTACTTTTGAAAATTCTAATTCTTTTCACTTTATCCTTACACATATTAGTTTCCTGAATAAGAACTACATCCAGTTTATGATCTCTTACAATATTACGCAACACATCCTGCTTGTGGGGGGTGTTCAACCCTCTAATATTCCATGAAATTATCTTCATACTTTAACTAGGGATAAGGCTGACTTAATGGAGCTCTGTGTTCCATCAACACGGTTCTTCCAACTTTCTTGTTCCCTCTGATTCTTTAGAGAGGGTCTCTCCTATTTTTTTCTATGACTTCCAACATCTACAACCTTCTTATTCTTTCTTCTGGTTGAAATACCTCCATTGGGTCCTCCATTATCTGACTTGCCTTCTTTAATACTGAAAATCCTAGGATTTCCCTCAAGACCCACCATCTCCATTCTTTTAGGAGGACTTTTGCATTCGGAGTTTAGGATCATATTTCTAGTCTGCTTAGGACTTCCATTGGTTAATAATAGCAATGACACCATTTCCAAAATATTACAGTCCTAGGCTTCATTAAATTCTTCCTCATTTTCTTTATTATTAGATGAAGCAATAGCATCATCATAGGAAAACTCATCAAATTTACCTTGGATGATAGGATCAGCCTTCAAATCCTCTGATTCAATTTTTTGATCCAGTTCTTTGGTCCCATTCTCTTCCTCCTTGTTACTTTCTTTTTGACTATTAGGACAGGCACAATCAAATTTTTCCTTGTTATTTTTCAAACCCTTCTTTGCCTCATTTTCCATCTCGGTCACTTCCTTCTTAGGGACAACCTCTGAAGGTGGATCATCATTCTTCCCTTTCATTTTCCATTTTTGCTTCAAGTTGCTATCAGTTTTACTATTCTTACCCTTCTTGGACAGACAAGATTTCACCCAATGACCTAACTTTTTACAATGAAAACACACAAATGGGAGAGATTCATATTCAATCACTTGGGTCTATTTCCCCAGTTTAGACAAAATCTCAATAGATTGAGGCATATCCATTATTTGATCAACATTAACACAAATACAAGCAAAAACCAACCTAGATTTGGCTGCAGTCATCAGGTCGATCGATAGAAGTTCACTGAATGATCCCGCAATCCCTTTAAAGACCTCCTCATTCCAAAAATCCAATGGAAGGACATGAAGACGCATCCACATAGGTGCTGACACAAAAAAGGAATCATCCAAAGGAAGGTTAAGAGCCCATTTCTGTAAAGCCAAAGTTGACTTGCCAAACATCCATGACCCTTCATAGAGTGCTTTATTCATATCTTCTTCATTATTAAAAGAAAAGGAGAAAAAACCCCTAGGCAAAGCCACCACATCCACTTGACCTTTGAGAACCCATTTTCTTCTTTTAAAGTTCCTTATGACATTGATGTTAGGTCTAAAACCATCAAACCATCCAACCAAGGTCATAGCTAATCCAGAAATAGTGAAATCAACTAGCTTATCCGGCACGAATATAGCAAAAACCGCTGTCGCTAGATCAAAAAGATTTTTAACTTCCGGAAGTCCAGATTGCACCAAAGGCCTGACTCCAAAAAGAGCCATCCATTTCTTTTCTTTACCTCTATCATGTGGGTCCCCAGATTTGGAATCTTTATCTTCCACCAATTTGACTATCGCCTTGTCCCCCTCAATACCCTAAGATGCCTGGGAGCTTGCATGATCTCCAGCTCCAACTGTAGAAAGACCACCATCCCCATGAATTCCTCCATCCCCATGTTTGAAATTTGAATTCTAGAAATTAATATACAAGATTTCATGTTTTTATCTTCAGATTGTTATGTGTAATTTTGTGTTTGATGGAATCATATGTCCTCTTGATAAATCTCTTAGATTTGTTGTGGTGTGCCATCACATGATGTTGTATTGAATGTAAAATTAGGTTTTTATTGTTCAAGCAACACATAATGAAACCTTCACAGTGATGGTCTTATAATCATCTCTTGAGTTGATAGTGATCCTTGTGTTGGTATTTTAGATATGTTGATATGGTTTTGTCATTGATGTCAACACTTGTCATCACTTGTCAACACTTATCAACACTTATTAGCACTTGGAGATTTTGGTTATGTTCACCGGCAAGACAAAGACTTATGCAAGTCACTGGTATTTGGTTCACCGATAGATTACATTGTTCACCAACACTTAGAAAGACTTGGAAACTACTTGATTATGTCGAAGACTTTATTTGATCACTTGGTCTTGGTGATTTGGTTAACTGCTTATTTGAGTTTGCATATTTGCTGTTACCAGAAAAATAGGTCCAGGATAAGCACTGACAAACTTATCTATTCCAGATCAGCACGACATGTCATGGAAATGATTTATTATTATTGTAAATGCATTGAGCCAACATCATGCATCGGATATTGATTTGTTTGTAATTGATTTTATTGTAATACCTTTTACTAAGCCAACCTATTCAATGGGTCTTAGGTTATGGTATATATGTAGGATCTTATTTGCAAGATTGGATAGAGAAGGGATTGTGAATGCGAAAAGGATTAAAATAGGGTAAATGCAAAAATAAGTAGAGCTATACACACAAACATCATTTGAAGGTTGAAGGAAGGTTTTGTGAAGGCAATCAGAACTTAACCGGTACTGAATCCAACATATGAAGATGCTATTTTGTGAAGTACATTATTATTGGATTTAACCATCCAATTGTAGTCAATGTGACTCTCATTTTGTGATTGAGCAGTGAGCTCTAGGCAGCTGGCCTTTCTACATGTGTAGAATCCATATTGTAAACACATACTATCTGCAGTAGTATCATTTGATTGTGGGTAAGGCTTCCCACTATGGTTTTTCCCCTTACAAGGTTTCCACATACAAACATTTATGTTATGTATTGTGGATGTTATTGTCTTTCTATTTCATACTTTAATCTTTACCGATATTGCAATTAATTGTTAAAACTATCTACCGGCATAAAGTTTGGTTTACCGATATTAAGCATTAAATTTTGGTTAAGTTAATTTTGGTTGAATTTATTGGACAAATGATTCACCCCCCCCTCTCAGTTGTCTTCGAGACCTAACAATTGGTATCAAAGCTTAGTCCTCTTTTTGTAGAAGTTTAATAGCTTGAGGAGATCCAATTTCTTCTAACTATTTTAGGAAGGACAATCCGAAACTTGATGGAACTAGCTATGGCATATGGAAGATTAGGATGGAGACACACTTGAATTGCATTGGAAAGGATATATGGGAGGTTAAAAAGAATGGCTATACTGCTCCTACTCCCAGTCAACCTAATCCACCAACCTTGGGAAAAGATGAGGAAAATGATTGCAAAGCAAGAGAAGCACTTTTGAGTGCATTGTGAGATCAACAAGTCATGGGATTGTCAGATAGATCTACCACTAAAGCTATTTGGAACAAACTAGAAACATTGAATGAAGGAGATTCCATA
This sequence comes from Cryptomeria japonica, assembly GCF_030272615.1. Lineage (NCBI taxonomy): Eukaryota > Viridiplantae > Streptophyta > Pinopsida > Cupressales > Cupressaceae > Cryptomeria > Cryptomeria japonica. The sequence continues at coordinate 487,200,382 of NC_081409.1, forward strand.
GTCAAAATTGCAAAACTTGAATGCTTCCGGGTCAGGTATGAAAGTTTAAAAATGGAAGAAGAAGAAAGAATTTATGCTTTTATCGAAAGAGTAAATGAAATTATTTTGGGTATACAATGTTGTGGAGGAACCTTAAGTGAAGATGAGATTGTTTCTAAAGTTTTAAGAGCTTTTCCATGGGCATATAAAATAAAAGTTACTGCTATAAATAAATTAAGAACAATGCTTAATGCATCAGTATCTAGAGACACTTTGGTTGGAAAACTTTCAGCTTTTGAGCTTGAGGAATTTGGTCTTGTTACTACTATCAAGACAGATCTAGCTTTCAAGGCATCATCATCAACTACAACATCATCATCATTATCTAATAAATCTGACTGGAAAGCCTTCTATGCAAGAGAAATTGAAGAAAGCAGGAGAGAAAATGAAGAACTTGAAGCACTATTTGGAAGGGAAATGCCTAAAGGTCTAATTGGAAGTAAGTATGAAGGTAAAGCACCCTTTAAATGTTTTAACTGTAATAAGATTGGTCATATGGCATCTAGATGTCTTGATAGACATGCAAGATTAAGAGAAGAAGATAAAATAACATATAAGCCTAACCCTGACTATCAGAAATACAAATTTAAGAAGAATAGAGACAAATCTTGTTATTATGCTTATGAAAGAGTTATTGATGATTCTGATGAGGATCTGACAGACAATGGATGGGATTTTGTTGCTATAACAAAAGATCAACTGACACCTACTATTCAACTGGTAAAGTAGGCCTTGGTAGCTAAAGTTGAAGATAAGGATGAATGGATCATTGAATCAGGATGTTCACATCATATGACTGGTGATAAGAGTAAATTCTTAACCTTTCAGGAATACAATGGAGGTCTAGTAAGATTTGGATATGATAAATCTTTTTTGATCAAAGGAAAAGACACTATATCTTTTGATGGTAAGAACAATATTGATAATGTTTACTATGTTGAAGGTTTGAAGCATAATATTTTGAGTGTTGGTCAATTAGTTGAGAAAGGATTTTAGTTACAATTCAAGAATGGTAAATGCAAAATATTAAATAGAACTGGTTTGGAAATTGCAATCGATAATCAGATTAGAGGTAATATCTTTCATTTGAACAACAATGAGAAAGCATGTTTGATTGCACATATTGATGAAAGTTGGCTATGGAATAAGAGACTTTGTCATGTAAATTTTGATTGCATTGTGAAAATCAGTACTACTAAGGTAGTTAGAGATCTACCTAAGATTGTTAAACTTCACAATTTGGTATGTAAGGAATGTCAATTTGGAAAGCAAGTTAGAGCATCTTTCAAGAGTGCTCTGGAGAAGTCTAACAATGTTCTTGATTTAATTCATACCAATTTATGTGGTCCAGCAAGAACTAGAAGTATACAAGGAGATAGATACTTTATGCTAATCATTGATGACTATTCTAGAATGTGTTGGGTTACTTTTCTTAGAGAAAAATCTGAAGCATTTGGGAAATTCAAACTATTCAAAGTGATGGTAGAAAATGAAAATGGCAAGAAAATAAAATGTTTGAGATCAGATTAAGGAGGTGAGTTCACATCTAAGGATTTTAATGCATTCTGTGAAGTGAATGGGATCATAAGATAGTTGTCAGCACCCCGGACACCCTAGTAGAATGGAGTTGTGGAAAGGAAAAATAGAATTGTCTTGGATGTAGCTAGAAGTATGATATCAGAAGCAAATCTACCTCATATATACTAGAGAGAAGTGGTCAATACAGTTGTTTATACATTCAACAGAGTTCACATCAGAGGAGAAACTGGTAAGACCCCACATGAACTATGGTTTGGTAATACTCCTACTCTTAAATATTTTAGAATATTTGGAAGTAAATGCTATATTAGAAGAGATGAGTATATTGGAAAATTTGATCCTAGAAGTGATGAAGGAATATTTCTTGGTTATTCATCTAAGAGAAAGGCATATAGATGTTTTAACAAGAGATGACAAAAAATTGTTGAGAGTGCAAATGTGAAGATTGATGAACATTTTAGAGGAAATTCAAGGTACACAGAATCTGAACTGGCAATAGTGATAATCACAAATGAACCTATTATGAATACATCGGTACAGAATGGTGATCCAGTTACACTGGCATCATCTGGAGATTCAACAGACATTGAAGAACAACAACAAGTAAAAACACCTCGGTATGTAAGATTGAATCATTCTGAAGATTAGATAATTGGAAACAAATTTCAAGGAGTTATGACTAGAGGAAGATTGGCAAATGAGGAGGTATGTCTTATTTCTCAAATTAAACTTACATCAATTAATGAGGCCTGTGAAGATAAATATTGGATTAAAGCAATGGAAGATGAATTGGAACAAATTGAAAGGAATAACACTTGGTCATTAGTTCCCTAGCCTAAAGACAAAAATGTAATTGGAACTAAATGGGTTTTCAGAAATAAACTTAATGAAGATGGCATGGTAATTAGAAACAAAGCAAGATTAGTGTGTAAGGGATATTCTCAGAAAGAAGGAATTGATTACAATGAAACCTTTGCACCGGTAGCTAGAATTGATGCAACCAGACTTTTATTAGCTTTTGCAGCACACAAGAAGTATAAAGTATATCAAATGGATGTTAAATGTGCATTTCTGAATGGAGATCTTGAAGAAGAAGTTTACATTGAGCAACTTGATGGATTTTCTTTGACAGATAACAAAGACATGGTTTGCAGGTTAAGGAAAGATTTATATGGATTGAAACAAGCTCCTAGAGCTTGGTATGCAAGATTGGACAAATATATTTTGAAGCTTGGTTACACAAAAAGTAATGCTGACAACAATCTATACTACAAAGTGACTAATGATGTCATCTTGGTTATTGAAGTTTTTGTTAATGATATAATCTTTGGAGGAGAATATGGTTTGTGTAAAGATTTTTCTAACAAAATGTAGCAAGAATTTGAAATGTCTATGATTGGAGAGATAAAATTCTTTTTAGGATTGCAGATTTCATAGACTGATAAAGGTGTATTCCTATGTCAATCTAAGTACTTGAAGGAATTACTAAAGAAATTTGGCATGGAAAACTGTAAACCAGTAAGCACACCTATGACTACAACTAATAAATTATTGTTGAAGGATGAATCTACACCTGTTAATCTGACTAGATACAAATCTATGATAGGAGGTTTACTGTATTTGACACAAACAAGACCTGATATTATGAATGCAGTATGTATTGTTTCAAGATTTCAGAGTAATCCTAAAGAAAATCATGAATCAATAGTGAAAAGGATTTTTTGGTACCTACAAAGCACTACAAATCTTGGTTTATGGTATCTTAGAGATGAAAATTTTGATTTATGTGCATACATAGATGCGAATTGGGCAGGAGATGTGGATGATAGAAAAAGAACCATCGGCGGAGCATTTTTTCTTGGCAGCAGACTAATTTCATGGTTGAGCAAGAAACAGAGTTATACAAGTCTATCAACAGTGGAATCAGAATATGTTGCAGCAGCAACTAACTGTACACAGGTATTATGGATCAAGCAAATGTTGAAGGACATAAAGGTAAAATGCAAGGAACCTATAACTATTTACTATGACAATACAACATCAATTGATATATCTAAGAACCTGGTATTTCACTCTAAGACTAAAGATGTTTCCATGAAATTCAATTTTCTAAAGGAGAATGTTGAAGCAAAGGAAGTGAAATTGGTTTATGTGAATACTAAAGAGAAGATTGTAGATATTTTTACAACGCCTTTTCCTAAGGAAACATTTGAGTATCTTAGAGAGCAACTTGGAGTCCTACGCCCATCGGTAGAGACTTAGATAGTTGATGTTTGTCATCAACTGATAGAATTAACAGAGAAATATTTTATTCCAGCCTTTGATGAGGAGAGCTACTTCTCAGGGGGAGTAGTTGGTATATTGAATGAGTTGGTATTTTGTAAAGTTCTTTGAACTAATTTTTTTTGGTTTTGTATTGCTTTGGCATTTGATGTCAAAGGGGGATAGATTGATATGGAAAAACACATGGCTAACACATATTATTCCTAGGAGGAGAGACTTTATCCCTTGGGGAGAGATATTATGTATTTTTTTATTTCTGGTCAAATGATCTCTTTGGGAGATTGTTGGTTTTTTGTTTTTGGCATTTCTATTTTGGCACTTTGATGGTTTTTCCATCTTGTGTTGCCATCAATGCCAAAGGGGGAGATTGTTGGTACTTTGGATATGTTGATATAGTCTTGTCATTGATGTCAACACTTGTCATCACTTGTCAACCATTGTCAACACTTATTAGCACTTGGAGATTTTGGTTATGTTCACTAGCAAGACAAAGACTTATGCAAGTCACTGGTATTTGGTTCACCGACATATTGCATTGTTCACTGACACTTAGAATGACTTGGAAACTACTGGGTTATGTCAAAAACTTTATTCGATCACTTGGTCTTGGTGATTTGGTTAATTGCTTATTTGAGTTCGCATATTTGCTGTTACTAGCAAAATAGGTCCAGGATAAGAACCGACAAACTTATCTATTCCAGATCAGCATGACATGTCATGGAAATGATTTATTATTATTGTAAATGCATTGAGCCGACATCATGAATCAGATATTGATTCGTTTGTAATTGATTTTATTGTAATATCTTTTAGTGAGCTGACCTATTCAATTGGTCTTAGGTTATGGTATATTTGCAAGATCAGATAGAGAAGGGATTGTGAATGAAAAAAGGATTACAATAAGGTATATGCGAAAATAGGTAGAGTTATACACACATACATCATTTGAAGGTTGAAGGAAGGTTTTATGAAGGCAATCAGAACTTAACCGGTACTGAATCCAGCATATGAAGATGCTATTTTGTGTAGTACATTATTATTGGATTTAACCATCCAATTGTAGTTAGTGTGACTCTCATTTTGTGATTGAGCAGTGAGCTCTAGGCAACTGGCCTTTCTGCATGTGTAGAATCCATATTGTAAACACATACTATTTGCAGTAGTATCATTTGATTGTGGGTAAGGCTTCCCACTATGGTTTTTCCCCTTACAGGGTTTCCACGTACAAAAATTTGTGTTATGTGTTGTGGATGTTATTGTCTTTCTATTTCATACATTAATCTTTACCGGTATTGCAATTAACTGTTAAAATTGTCTACCGAAATAAAGTTTGGTTTACCGGTATTGCAATTAACTGTTAAAACTGTCTACCGGAATAAAGTTTGGTTAAGTTAATTTTGGTTGAATTTATTGGACAACTGATTCACCCCCCCCTCTTAGTTATCTCCAGGACCTAACACCTTGTCCATAAAGTTATTCATTAACTATCAGATAAAGGCACTAGTCTATTGTTAATCTTTGCTGAATAAGTTTGTATGCAATGGGTCCTTATCAAAGAAACAAATCTTCTAATTTCTATAAGTACTTCTCTTTTTCATAATTTCTTAAAGTTATAATAGTAATCTTTTGCATAATACAACTATACTCACACTTATTTTATCAATTTTAAAGGCATTCAATAAAAAGCACTTCTGTTAGCATAGTTGCAGAAAAACGTTTTGCCATCCCTGTAATTGCTAATTCTCACAGTTTAAATTCACTAAAAGAAAACCTATTTTGTGCTTGAGAGCGTAAGGTATACCCACCTAGGTTTAGTGGAGCCTAAAGTGTAGAGGGATTTGGTCTTTGACCATCCCTGTTCGTTGGCCAAGGTTGATTGGATGAACTGAGGATTAGGCAAGTCTTTGGTTTTCCAATCTGTGGTTTTTGGCACCAACACCTCACAAAATCCTTAAAGTTGAAAGCATGACATCCATAGTATCCATGAATAGAGAGACCAAACAATGTACCATATGTAGGAAGATCATGAATTGTAAACAATAAGGAAGCTCTTAAAGTGAATTTGATTGAATGACCATCCCTTAAAGATCGAATTGCTTCAATTCATTTCCACAATTCCATTAGCTCATCATATAATGGCTCTAGATAAGCATCTATTATATTTGAAGTCACACTTTTCTTTCCTAGTATAATCAATGATAACATTAAGAAAAATGGTTTAGTTTCTAACCATGGAGGCAAGTTATAATTTATTAGAAACACTGGCCAAGTTGACCATTTAGTACTTTGATCTGAGAATGGGTTCACCCCATTTAGAGCCAAACCCAACCTTATATTATGAGGATCTTGAGAAAAATCAAGCCATCTACTATCAAATTCCATCCATGTCTTAGAATCAGGCACATGTCATTGTTTTCCATCAATGCTCTTATTTTGGGCATACCACTGCATAAGTTCAGTAATGTCTTTGTACCTAGGCATTCATAGTAATTATGGGATTATCAAAAAGTGGCAAAGAACCTTTCTAGGAACCACATCTAATTTCAACCCTTGTCTATACCTCTCTTCATGATATTTCAGATATTTACTTTCACTTGCAAGATTTTTGCAAAATAATACACAACCATTCACACATGTGTGGATGTTTTCATACCCCAAGCCAAGCTTACTAATTTTAATTTTACATTGACTTTGTTTTGTTGGCAATGTTGAGTCAGTAGGTAACAATGAACTTAATAATGGCAATAACTGATCTACACTCTCACTTGTCCAACTATGCACCACTTGCAAGTTAAGAATACAAAGGATTGTTTTCAAATGACTTAACTTGCAATTAGCATACACAGGCTTTAAAGTATTCTCCATTGACTTGGCCCAATCATCATGTAGACCCTCATTCAATGTTCTATCAACTTTAAACCCTTCATCAATTTTTTTGGCCTCTTCATGTATGTTTGGTGCCACTTCATCTATGTTTGTTGCCTATTCATCTCTTAGAGTCTACAATTATATCATATCTTCATAATAATTATAATCCCAAGGGCTTATAACACTATGCCCACATCTTATCATATGTCGATAAATCATATGTTTTTTTTCACCTTGCCACCAAGACAATCATTACATGGACATGGATATTTTTCCATGTCCCTCTCATCAACTAATCTCTCATCACATGCATGATATTGATCCCTAGTCAACCTTTGATACTAATACATCTGTAATATTGTGCATTCCAGTGTTAATTTAGTTTCTGATTTCAAGAAAAAAAACATAAATATGAAAACAAAGATACCACAACATTGTTGAAAGTAGTCACTTTTAGTAGAGACCATAATAGAAAGAACATGATATAATGAGTCATTATTCTAAGATCTATCTTACATTCATTTGAAGTTTACCTAATGAGAATGGAATATGCTTGTGTTTCCTATCAGCTTACTTTCGATAATGAGGGTTTCAAATTACCTCTGAATTCATTATTGAGGACCTCACTGACTTCAAATTCATTGCAACAAACTCCAAATTGATTGCCTGCCTTTTCAAAAGTCTCCAAGTCCTATCCAAACAAGCTTTATCACCCATGCAAGTGTTTCAATACCTATCCATGAGAATAACAAACATCAATAACAATCTAATTTCATTCCCTTTCTCAAGAGGAAATAAGTAATTTGATAGAGTTGAATGCTACACATGCTGCTACTATTTTTTTATGTTGATGGATCTAAATAAGGGAAACCACAAAATAATGAAGAGTTTCCAACATAGAAGAAGAAACTCCAAAGATGTTCTACAATAGTTCCAAAATAAGCAAGAGTTTATGTATGTTCTTTGGACATGAAGAAGAAGTTATGAAAACAAAGGGGCACATGGGTAGCTCCTCATAGACCCATATAAATTTCATGCAAAGGTCCATACATCAAGAAGGCAGTCTTAAGATCTTAAAACAAATTAAGCAATAAAGCAAATTAAGAAATTGGTCATTTGCCTATTTATTTAATTTGTAAGATGCAGTTGAGTCATTCCTGTATTGTTTACACATCAAAAAGAATTACAAACACTTTCATCACTGAAACTAGATAAACTAAATAAATAAATATTTGTAGATCACTTCCAATTAATGTAGCTCATCCATAAAATGATTTAATTTATATTTGTGTGACAGGGAACCTCATGTTTAATAGCAAATGACTCTCGAGTCCTAACATTTATAATGTATTGTTAAGAATTTAATACCGTTGTCTATTTCTTTTCTTCAATTGATGGTTGATTGTTTTAATTTATCAACAAATATGTTATTACGTCAGATTCTTGACAAAATTATGACAAGTAGAACATAGTGAGAATAGAGATTTTTTTTTTTTTTTCAAAAATACTTTTTAGTGATTGTTGTTGGGGATGTCTTCCTGTCCTCGTTATTTTTTTAGTCCCTAATATGGTGTTTTAGGAATGCTTTGTGGTTTTTGAATTGGTCTAGTGCATATTTCCTCACCTTCCTTGCATACCTAAAATGGTACACAAATGGATTTTCAAGAAATCCTTAGGACGTATCTTTGTGCATTTGTGTGGGATCTTCTTTTCCTATAGTAACTCATGACCAAGATGACAAATTTATTCAATTTGCAACCCTTAGTCAAGTATGTTGGCCCTTGCATCACTAAGCATGTAGTGGTAGTAAATATAGATAAATATGTTATCTTTTTTGAGTGGTCCAATTCCTCCAACCACTCAAATTTGACATGATTTTTGGGGACGCAAACTTCTATAGTACATGTATTTGTGATTGCTACTACATGTTGTCCACCCTTTTCAACTGCACAACATTGAAAGGCTCATAGTTGGATTTCATAGACTGGATAGCAATTTAACCTTTCAAATGAGGGCCTTGTAATTTTCTTTGATGACTCCTTTATTTTTGACTTGCAACAACCCTTTGACATTGAAATTCATTCTTCCCAATATGCCTGGGTATGCAAAATAAGCAAAGTCACCTAATAGCTTATCATTTATATGTCTTTCATGAGTCAAGATCATAAATAGCACCTAAGGAATTATATGCCTTGGTCCAAGCACTTGAGTGTTGATTGTTATTGTCTTATAAAATAGGAGTTCATTGTACATGGAGATCACTGATGATTTCTTTTCTTAAACTATCAATATAATATAATGGAACATCAACATTTGAAGAGGGCATCTGGCTTTCAACAATTTCATTTGGTGATCAAATATAAGAAGGGCATCACTAACAAAGTGACAAATCTTCTTAGGTGTCTTCCTTTTTGAGTACTTAGCAACTTGGATACTTGGTGCACAAGTAGTGATAATTGGAAAATAAGTAATTTCATAAATCCCCTCGCTTTTCTATTTTTTGATGCTTTGAGTTAGTCCATAGTGGTTAATTAAACACAATTCATTGAGTATAATTTGAGGGATGAGCTCTTGTTTAAGTTTTCTTAGCTTTGCATTCTATCTTTCCCTTCTTATCAAGTCTTGCCTAAGGAGGCTCACTTGTTCTCCTATTGTTGTCATTATGGTAGACAAAAGACCTTGTAGCACCTTCATCATTAGTTTTATTGGCCTCAATTCAAGTTTATTATCATAGCTATGAGTGCTCTTTTGGTTAGTTAATACTTCCAACTGGAACCTTGAATTGCATCAATTGTTACCATGAGGTTTCTGACTATGGTAATCCTTTCCATGAATTTTATTAGTGTTCTTCTCTTCTGTGCCAACATTACTATCTCTTTGGTACCTTGTGTTGGTTCCACAAGGTTTGTTGTGCGATAAGGCTATTGATGTACCACATACTGTTGACTTGTTTTTAACCATGTTTGGAGGAATTCAGGTCTTCCACTCACTATTTTTTAATTATCGAAGCTTCTTCGTTGTAAATTATACTACTCCTCTTCATGTCATTCATATATGCATGCAAGTCAAAGATTTCTAATTTTTTATTGATCCATATTTTTTTTACATTTATCATCAATATAATAAGTAGTGGGACAACCACTTGCATGTGATTCACTCATAGTTTCTATTGAGCTCTCCATATATTTATTCAACATTCTACTTTCAAATTTTGTTATTTGTGGTTCTTTATGATATTCTCATTTCTTTTATAGCTCTATATGTATCCCAACAATAAGAGAAACATGATGCTTCTTCCTCAGTACAACATTTGGTCAAGCTTCCCATCAAAATTCAAAATATTCTTCAATAGATTCAAGTGAAATTCAAGGCACTCCATGAATTTAAATCAATTACCTCATTCTTTGAAAATTTGTGACTGTGTTTGGGTTCACTTGGATAACATAGCTTTGAACAAATAACATCACAAATTGAATCTAATCAGGTATGGGCTTTACGGTATCATTCAAGTAGTTGGATTTAGTGGTTTTATTAGATCTTCCAACTTGACTTGGCATTCATATTCTTGCCATTGTGAACAAGTTTAAGTTGTATTAGCCATCTCACTTGGATGAGGAGGTTTCCATTCGAGATCTAAGATTTTCAATGGCTTGATATTGTGGACTTGCATCAATCATAGGAAGTAAACTACTTTTACTTAGTTGTCTGTAAAGGTTCTTTAGTGAAATAGGTCAAGTGGTTCTTGTAGACTACTTTTGTGGCATTTTTTTCTCTACGGTATTTGTTTGGCAAGGAGGAAATGTTGGGAATCATTGTTTTGTAAATATTTATATTTTTATAATTAGTTAATAGTTTGCATGTCCCAATCCCATGGAACCATGTTTGATTGCAAGTAATATAAATTAAAGAAAGTTCTTTTATCTTTTTATACATGCCATCACACCATCTTTGTACATCTATTCAATCTTGGTTGGTTGCAAAGGTTCTCTAGTGACACAAGTCAAGTGGTTATTGGGGGATACTTTTGTGGAAATTTTATCTCTATGGGCTTCCTTTCAACAAGGAGGAAATGATGGGAATCACTCTCTTGTAAATATTTCTATTTTTACAACTTTTCTAATCCACTGAAACCATGTTTGATTGCATGGAAGATAAACTACACTAAGTGCATTTGCCTTTTTATGTATGCCATCACATTATCATGTTTGTACATCTATACAATCTATAAAAATGAATAGTGTAAAGAATTAAGTTTTAGCAGCTTTCTCTTTTACATTTTCATGTCATTTTGCTATGTCACCCAATAACTTCTATATATCCTTATAATTATTTTAGAATATAGTAAAGTTATAGGTATTTTATTTTATAGTGTAGAAAACTTGTTCACTTATATTTCATTCTTTTATTTATTTTTTCTCTTTGATGACTAGAAGTATTCCTCACAAACCTCCTTGAAGATTTAATTATATTAAATTATAGATTAGTGTTTTCATTATTAGTAGGTGATTATTCCCTCTTTTGTCCCGAGTTTCAGAAAGAAGAAATAAATTACAAATATATTAAGGCTTGTACCCTATGTGGTATAATGTTGCCTCATTCTACATGTCTTATTTCAAAGATGTAGTGACAGTTGTATTTAAGTTCTTCATGTATGGTACTTTTAGTCCCTAATTCGGTATCTTTTGGCTTCTAAAAGTCATCTTTCATGTATATGTTTTTCCATTTTCCTTGTTTTAGTGTGGCTAACTTATCTTTTTCTTGGTAGCTTCTCTCACATACTACTACTATCCTTGAGTTTCTACTACACCAAATTGAAGGAAATGTTGAGGATAATATTCAAAGGCATGAGAAAAATTGCAAAATTTACAATGTTTTCTAAGTTGGGTGAGTTTGTTTTTTGCATTATTTTTGCATTCAATGACTTCCTCTCTTTTTAAACTAAGAAAATGATTTTTTCTTTGACCACATTGGTGGAAATAAAAAATTCCAAATGTCATCGACTGCCTCTCTATCCCTCCCATGGCATTTCATGGATTGGCAAGGTAGGGAATCAATCTTTCTCATAGGGGTGTAATTAGGTATGGCTCGATATCAAAAATTAGAAAAGGGGCTTTGATGAACTGCCTGATCAGAGGGAAATTAAATGGATACTCACCCACCACCTATTGTTTCTTTAGGGTAGTAGTCTACAACACCAATTGGATACCAAATCGGGAAGCCATTTTAAGTCTAGACACAAAGACATCTAAACTTCAAACCCTCTACCCTAGAATTCTACCAAAAACCAAATAATATATTTAATTAATATTATCAAACAAATCTAGACAAGAAGAGAACGAGATTTGAAGAGTCTTTTGTCTTAACTTGTTATTTCTCTTCTTTCATTTACAAGTGTTTTTGGGCAGCAAGGATTGAACCAGTGGGCTCTTTCTCCTCAGCAACACAATTACAAAAAATACATAGATTTGGAAAGCACATAGCTACAGTCTCTCAAAACCTATGAAATGAAAATTGAAAGAAAAGGGAATAATATTAGGGTTAAAATAAAAGTCCCAAAATCTTATGCATGTGATTGCCTCATCATACTTTTAATCTTCATTATCTCTGCCTAGAGGCAAAAAATACATAGAGACAAAAAAACTAAAACCCTAGTAGAGATTTTTTTAATATGGCACAACCATAGAAAACCAATTTCTGTACAACTCTTGCAAACTGAATGGGATGAATAATGATTAGTGAATGAACAATTAACAATGATAGTAAAAAATTAACTTCCTGTTATTTTTTCCTTTTACTGCCAATTAAAAAATGCATGTTTCTTTTGTTTAAAATAGTTTTAATTTTTAATTTAAGATAATTAAAATAATAATTTATGTTTTAAGACAAAATATTAATTTAAAAAAAAAAAACGTCTTAAAATGCTCTCCTATGTAGTAATGAAATACACATATCATTAAAATTGAATTAAAACATAAAAGCAAATAAAAATATAGAAATAAACATATTGTTAAACTTGAATTAAAACATAAAAGCAAATAAAAATATTACATATACAAACAAGATACAACATGCTAGAAGTTAAAAGATTGATTCAACATCATAATAAAAAAATGCAATCTGCATGCAATTTTGATGAACTGTAAGATGTTCATATATATATAACCAAAAATGTCAAAGTCTAAGAGTTTCCAACTCTTGTAAATACACCATGATTAAGATGTTGTCAAGAGACACTATACAAGTCATTTGATATTGTCATTGATGGCAACCCAAGTTAGATACTCCATCCATAGTGTGCATTCCATCCATAGTGTTTGATCTGATCCTACTAGAAGTCAAAATGAAGATTTGGTTAAGTTTGGTGAGTTAGAACAGAGCATCTGACAAAATGTAGTATTTTGGTCAACATTTCATTTATGTTAAATATTTTGTATTATAGAGCTAGAGGAAGATAGTTAGATATCTAGAGTACCTTATTCTAGGATCTTAGGTTCCAATGATGATTGTCGTGTGAGTTAGAAGATCTGGTGTACAGGTTTTTGGGTTGAATAGTGTGGCATGGACATCTTAGATAGTTGATCGTAGTGCAGAATTGATGGAGTAATTTTGGTGATTATTTTTGTGATTGAGGATATTTAGCTGACATTTGGGAAGTGTGTGGAAAATTCTCTTAGGTCTATATATGCATTAGAGTTTGGATTGAGATGACTATATATGCACGTTTCATTATTTGTATAGTGTTCTTGAAGCTGACATGTTGAAGACCTAATTTCATGATATGGATATATGAGACTAATGGATAGACCATTTTGGATATCAGTGAATGTGTGGAAAGTGTTTGTGATCAATTGTGTGTAGTTTCACATGTGGAAGCGAAGGATTTATGCTTTGAAATATTGCAAAACAATTGAATAGAGTAGTGTAGTAGAGGAGGGTTGTAGCCGTTCTATATTTTGAGCAGTGAGCTCTAGGAAGTGTACCTGAATGCATATGCATTCCCAATGTAATATTTTTATACTTCTATAGAGTATATTTATATTGTGGGTCTCATCCCCACCATGGTTTTTCCCTTAACTAGGTTTTCCACGTATAAAATCTTGGTGTTGTCATTGATTGCTTTGTGTTTCTATATCTTTCCTTTGTTCATTTTCATTAAGTGGTTGAAATAACAGGTTAATAAAGTTAAAAATTGCAAAACACTGTTTCACCCCCCTCTCAGTGTTCCTTGATTCCAACAATTGGTATAAGAGCCTAGTCCCTCGGAAGGAGCCTAAAAACTTGAGGAGGATTCGAGAAGGTAAATCAATGGATTCTGGTAGTCTTCAACATCAACTTATTGTGGCACTTGAGGATCTTGATAAATCCCAAGTTGAGGTCTGACAAATGAAAGCAAATCTTAAGGATGTTGAGAACTTCATCAAGTCATTGAAAGATCAATTGAACAAGTCAAGAGAAAAAATAAAGGAACTTGTTGATTAAGCTGAAGGAGAAAGAAAGCCAAAGCATAGATGATCAAGTCCTGAAGGAGAAATAAGAAGAATGTCAGAAAATTGCAAAATAAAAGGAAGCCTTGAAGCATGAGATGGAATCTATAGTGATGGGGTTGACAAAGGAGATTGAAGGTAGGAAGAAAAGTGAGGAAAACCTTTCTTAGTTATAGAAAGATAAATCTAATGAGTGTTGCAAACTTGATTGTGAGAATGACCAACTGAAGCTTGACTTACAAGAATCTAGAAAACATGAGGAAGAGCTAGGAAATCAGATCCTTCTTCTTAGATATGATCTTGAAGCTGAAAATGAGTGCAAGGAGAAGTTCAGGATCAGTTTAGCCAAACTTAATGAGATGCTTGAAAGTCAGAATAGTGAAGATGACAAGTGAGGACTTGGATTTGAGAAAGGTGAAAGCTCCGAATCTGGTGAAAGCAATCTTAAATCTCAACATCAAGAGAACAAAGCTAAAAGGTCTCTGTTAAGGCAACCTAATGGTCATAAGTTCAATAGTAACTATTTTATTTACAATAAATTTGGTCATATGGCTAGTCAATGCAGAAATATAATGAATCAGAATGGTCCATCTTTCTTCGGCCAATGTTTTAAATGCAACAAGTATGGACATAAGTAAAATGAATACAAAATTAAGATGAATAACTTTCCAAATAGAAGGAATGTCAAATGTTATGATTTTGGTAGGTTTGGACATGTTCCTAACTAGTATAGATCAAGAGGAAATCAATGGAATTTCAAGCCTAGACAAGGAAATGTGGTGTGCTACAATTGCAATAAATCTAATCACATTGCAAGATTTTGCAGAAGCAGAAATGTGAATAGAAATGGTCTGGTAGACAAGAATAAGAATGTGCAGGTAGATGAGAAAATGGAAAGTGAAAGTGGAAGAGATCAAAGATTAGATGAACAAGACATGGGTTAAGAAGAGTGATTTAGATGCAGGAAATGGGTCCGCACCTGATTCTGGTGTTGCAAATTCCTCTAGGAATTAGATTGAGGACTCTGGTCTTAGGGGAGTTTACATGCAAATCATTTTCTCCCCTACCAATAGTGATGCCAAAAGATTGGTAGATTGTCATTAGCTATATTTTGATATTGCAGATCTTTTGGAAGGAGTTCCATAAGAGTATGAGAGAATTTGAAGATTCGTAGAAGAATTCTTGAGAGACTGTCTGTGTATGTAGGGTATCTAGATGAATTAGGGAAAAGTGCATTTATTACACAAAAAAGATAGAGACTTAACTCTTTCATTTGTCACTTTCAATTCAAAGAGAAGAAGTTTGGAGTGCTCTGCAAGGAGATTGTCAAGCAAGATCAAGCGTCAAAGTGATTTTCCAAATGAAAACCTAATCTCACAGTTGAGGTATTTATCAGCAAAAATTTTCAAGTTTGAAATTTTTAAAATGGCTTCTTATGGTATGGTGACTCCACTAGTTGTAGACATTACTGAGAGAGATCAACCAAATTTCAAGAAACACCCATTTATTTCCATGGAAGATGATCTGAAGAGTGCATTTTCATTGGTTCCACATGGTGTTTTTCATATCGAGGATATTGAATCTCTACAATTGGTAGTTGATTGATGGGAATTTTAGGCTAAAACCAAAACTCAAAGTGTTGGAGGAAAAGGGTTTTGTTCGTCATATTTTCGATGTTAGATGAACAAGAGTGGGTCCGGTATGTTCTTAGCAGAATGCATGATGAGTTCATATGGATAAATAAGCCATTCAAGATTACTAAAAATGCTATGAGGGCCATAATTGGTCTGTTCTCAACCAGTGAACTACCCTCGTTGAAGTCGGTGAAGAACGAAATTGTCACAGACACAACCGATTTGAATTTCAACAAAAGAGCCATGAAAATCAATGATATTCTAGAGTATGATGTCATATTTGCTTCAATGGTGATTGGGTATAATATATACTATTCTAGCAGAGAGAATTGTGTATCCATAACAACAATATATGCAACTTATGAAATGGTCTGTGAGAACAAAAAGTATGATATATGTGATTTTCTTTGAGTTGATGAAGAACTTGGCCAAAATCAAGCAAGACAAGAAACATCCATTCATATATAGAACTTAGATCCTATGCTTGTTTTTCTACTTCATGAATGAAGTCTCGGGAGTTGATCAAGTCCAATGGGCCTATGACAGACCTATGGTAGAGCAGATCAGAGAATTTTTATACAAGGTTGGTGATGTTAAGGTTCAGAAGGCCACTCTCTGGGGTTACTTCAAAAAAATTCAGAGTGAAATTCATGAAAGGGAGAGAATCCCATGTTAGTAGTTGAGAAGTATTAGGACACCATTTTCTTCATTGCTGATATAGACCAATGTTTGATGGAGGCTATTGAACCTAGGACTATATGGATCATGCCCATGAGGTATGAGGAAGATGCTCTTGGAGCTATATGCTCAACATTTGTTAAGCAAGCTAGTGGACACCACTAAGGAGAGATTTGGAACTTATGTTGAGAAGATATTGAAACTACATAGTCAATTTAAGAAGCCTAAGATTGTGAGGAAAGTGAGAAAGGAAGTAGAAGTGTATACAAAGAGCATTGGGATCACTAAGGAGGCTTTCCAGGAAGCAATAAAGAGAAACAAGGATCTCTGCACCTTGCTCTAGTTCTGAAAAGGTAGGCAACACAGTAAAAATATCCAACCAAGCCATTCAGCAAGGGTGAGAAGAGGAAGAAGGAAAAGGGCACAAGAGTACATGTCTCTGTAAAGGATGACGAGGAGAAAAGGCACTAAAGCTTCAAAGGTTACTAAAGACAAGCCCTTTGGTGAAGGCCAAGCCAAGAAGAAGGTGAAGACAAATTCTAACAAGACTGTTGTGCCAGTCCAAGAGGTGGAAGAAGCATTAACAGTACAAGGTAATCTAAAGCCTCTTTCTGATTTTTATGACAAGATTGATGATGCTAGTAAAAGAACTCTAGATGAAGCTACAATTAAATATTTGAACATCTTCCATAGGGCACTTATAGAAATAATGTTAGAGATTCCAAAAGGTTTATATGAAATTTTGGAAAGGAGAAGACAAACTGCTAAAGCTGAAGATGAAAAGCTGAAGGAATATGTAATAGTTAGCATATGTTTGGTAACAGTAGTAGAGAAAATAAAGAGAATACTCAAGGAAGCCCATCAACATTTTAGAAGTAAAACTAGGATAAATAAGATTATGATTGGGCAAGTAGATGAAGTGATAAAGGACATTGAGGAAATCCTAAAGACAATTTTGGAAAGGAATCAATATGGTGTTGTCTCATCTGCTCTAGCATTACCAAAAGAGCAGCCCAAAGATGATCAAGCTGATGTAAGTGTTCCCTCTATTCTGGTAAAGGAAGATGTAGTTAAAGATAAGGAGGGATATGATTTAGATAAAGGTGAAAAGGAGATAGGTAATGATAATGAGGATGAGGATACATAGAATCCTCTGAATCAACCCATGGATACAACACCCTCTATTGAGACTCAAGCTCCGATTGTTGATGATGCAGGTCTTAAAGAGGTCAAGATATAAATAGATGTAGAAAATAAAAGGGTTGAAGAAAGAGACACTATAGATGATGTGAAAGGTTTTTTTGAAAAGGATAAGAAATTTTTTGATGATCCAGAATTGTCCCAAGGGCCAATTAACTTGGATTCTCTCTCTCCCATCTAGAAGCTAAAGCTAGCATCACTTGCATAGGCTAAGGCAAGAGAGAAGATCTTAAAGTCTCACATAGAGGATAGTGAGCTTGTGAGTCCTACATCTTGTATGTTGGAGAAAATAATGCCTACATTTCAAAAGGATACATCTAATTCCCCTCCAGACCAGCTAAAAAGTTTGATCAATTTTGTAAGTACTCATTTTGAGTCATTAGAGAAGTCAGCTGAGGTCAAGGTCTGCAATGAATTTAATGCTAAAAGGCTCAATAAATTGAAGAGAATGATTGTAGATGATAGAGATGTGTTAGATAGCCCTGTCAAGAGAATTCAAGATGTATTATCTGAAGGAGGTAATATTTACAAATCTCTTCTATCATTATCAAAGTTCACTGAGGATATTGAGGATCCCAAGGAGCATGAAAAACAACTAGTCAACATATCTCAGTCATTTGGTCCCTTATTAGTATCTACAGTCAGTCATGAAGATCAAGTAATATCTCTACTTGAAAAAATCAAGTATTTATGCCATGACAAGGAGAATATTATTGGCAGAGTTGGTGAACTTCGGAGTCACATCACTCCCAAGTTGGACACAATGCTTAGTGCATTGAAGGATGCTTTGGATACCGTAGCCATAGGTGACCCCTCCGATCTCAACTTGGAAGAAAAGTAGGCATACCTCTTCAGTGGACTTATATCAGTTCTTGAGTGTCTCAAGAAAGGTTGAGACAACCATTTGAGCTCTTTGAAAAACATTTTTGTAGATATTTTCAAGCTTGTATAAGTTAGTGATGTCTGTGTGTACATATGCCACCGCATATAGAATTTTGTGGAGATTTTGGTATGTAGATCCCTACCTTTGCCATTGATGTCAAAGAGGGAGTGAAGGGAAGTGAAAAATATTGTATTCATCTTAGGGGGAGTTTCAAAATTTTGGAATTTTAAGATTTTGAGTTTTGTAGTGTATATATATGTTGGTATTGATCTTAACACTTAGTCATTTTTTACTAAGTGTTGCCATCAATGCCAAAGGGGGAGATTATTGGAAAGAGACACTATACAAGTCATCTGGTATTGTCATTGATGACAATCCAAGTTAGAAATTCCATCTGTAGTGTGTGATTTGATCCTACTAGAAGTCAGAATGAAGATTTGATTAACTCTGGTGAGTTAGAATAGAGCATCTGATAGAATGTAGTATTTTGGTCAGCATTTCATTTATGTTGAATATTTTATGTTGCAGCGATAGAGGAAGATAGCTAGATGTCTAGAGTACCTTATTCTAGGCTCTTAGCTTTCGATGATAATTGTCATGTGAGTTAGAAGATCTGGTGTACAGGTTTTTGGGTTGAACAATGTGGAGTGGACGTCTTGGATAGTTGATCATTGTGTGGAATTGATGGAGTAATTTTGATGATTGTTTTTATGATCAAGGATGTTTAACTTGTTGGTATTTTGGTATGGTTTTGTTATTGATGACAACACCTATCAACACTTATCAACTCTGGCACTTTGGAGGATCAACAATATTCACCGGCAAGCAAGTGACATATGCACAGTCACCGGTATCCGGTACACTGGCAGGATATAATGTTCACCGGCACTTGGAATGATATGGAAAACACCTGGTTATGTTGAAGACATTGTTTGGACACTTTGTCTTGGATATTTGTTCATTGGCATATTCATATTTGCATATTTTCTATTACCGGCAAACAGGTCCAGGATAAGCACGGACAGGCTTATCTATTCCAGATCAGCACGACATGCTTCGGAGATGATTTTGTTGTTATTTTAAATGCATTAAGCCAACATGTTGAATCAATTATTGCATCGGTCATTGATTTACTTGTAATTGTTTTATTGTAATATCTTTTAGAGCCGACCTACTAAAATTGGTCTTAGGTTATGGTATATATGTAAGATCTTATTTGTAAGATCGATATGCGATAAGGATAAGGAATTGTAAGAAGGTATATGCAAGAATAAGCAGAGCTATACATGCAGACATCATTTGAAGGTAAAGAAAGGTTTTTGTGAAGATAATCAGAACTACACCGGTAGTGAATCTAGCATAGAAAGATGTTATTTTGAGCAGTACATTCTTATTGGATTTAACCATCCAATTGTAGTCAGTGTGACTCCTATTTGTGTTTGAGTAGTGAGCTCTAGGTGCTTGGCCTTTCTGCATGTGCAGACCCCATTTTGTATAGACATACTATCTGCAGTAGTATCATCTAATTATGGGTAAGGTTTCCCATCATGGTTTTTCCCCTTACAGGGTTTCCACGTACAAATATTGGTGTTATGTGTTGTGGATGCTATTGTCTTTCCATTTCATTAATTAATCTTTACCGGTACTATTGTAGCATAGAAATTAGGAATCATCAAAACAATAGATCAATCAAAAGAACACTCATTGAAATGAACCTAATTCCAAAGCACATTCAATAGAGGCATAAAAATAAAGCATCTAAAAGAAAATATCATGCAAACCATATAACAATTCGGATGCTTCTTCCATGCGGCTGCATTGTTGTTCTTTCCTCTTCAATGGATTTGTGGATCTCACCTACAAGTGCACATATAATTGAAAGCAAGATTGATGAAAATGCTCAAGAGTACTAGAAGCATAAGTTCATTAGTCTGATAGGAATTAAGGATTTGATTGTAGAAGATCATCCAATTTATAGAGAAATTGGAGAAAGATGAGACAAGAATTCGATGGATGAGATCAATTCAATCTGACGGTTGACATTGCATGCAAAGGGGAGTCTCTTCTGAAATTGCCATTTTGATGGCAAGTGGAAGATGAGTTAGAAGGACAATTCCATTTTCAACACTTGGTTGAAAATGGAAACTTTGCCTTTGAGAGAGGAGACAAGTGATTCACTTTTTAGAAAGTGAATCACTTAAGTGAAGACATTTGAGTGAGGTGGAAATTAATAATTATTAATTATTAATTTCACTCATAAAATCAAATTAGCCATTTAATATTAAAAAAATAAAATAAATTGTGACATGGACAAAAATATGGTGAATAAATAAATATATATTTATTTATTCAAAAAGGGACATGTTAGTAAGAAAGGGGATTAATTAATTATTTAATTAATTAACCTAGGGGAAATGATTTGAATAAATTAAGATACCAACCTTAATGATGAATTAAGTCCCAATAGTGATTATTGATTGGCTAATAATTGATGAAAATTAATGACAATTGACTGAATTTGACAACAAAATAGGACAAAGGATCGAAAAAGACCCAAAATTGATAATGATTTTGATAAGAGACTGATAAGATTGATTGATAATGACTTGATAATATTAATTGATATTGAGGTTGATAATTAATGACTGATTAATTATCAACAAAGAGGGAATTAAGTATAATTGTCAAGATGATACCAATTCGAATGATTTAAAAAAAATGCCAATTATAATGATTTAGGACCAAATGTGATTGAATGAGATTGATGAGGGTTGGATTTGAAATGAATTGAAACCAGAGGAATGACACAATGCCAACATATGATGAAAATCAAATGTGACATAGAAGACATGCTAAGAATTAGTTTAGCAATGTAAGAGTGATGACCAATTTTGAGTGACTACAACTATAATTAACTAATAAACTATCTACCGACATAAAATTTGGTTTATTGGTATTAAGCATTAAGGTTGGTTAAGTCTTTTTTGGTTTGAATTTTTTAGACAACTGATTCTCAGTTGTCTCTAGGACCTAACAATTCGTATCAGAGCCTAGTTCTCTTTTTGCAGAAGTTTAACAACTTGAGGAGATCCAATGTCTACTAACTATTTCAGGAAGGACAGTCCTAAACTTGATGGAACCAACTATGGAATATGGAAGATCAGAATGGAGACACATCTAAATTGTATTGGAAAGGACATCTGAGATTTTACAAAGAATGGCTATACAACTCCTACAACCAGTCAACCTAATCCACCAAATTTGGCTAAAGATGAGGAAAATGATTGCAAAGCAAGAGAAGCACTTTTGAGTGCATAAACATATCAGCAAATCATGGGATTATCAGATAGGTGTACTGCTAAAGCTATTTGGGATCACTTGGAAACATTGAATGAAGAAGATTCCACAATCAAAATTGCAAAGCTTGAAAGCTTCTAGGTTAGGTATGAAAATCTAAAAATGGAAGAAGATGAAAGGATTTTAGCTTTTATGGAAAGAGTAAATGAAATTGTTTTGGGTATTAAATGTTGTGGAGGAACCTTAAGTGAAGATGAAATTGTTTTAAAAGTTTTAAGAGGATTGCCACCGGCATATAAAATGAAAGTTACTTCTATAAATGAGTTGAGAACAATGCCTAATACATCAGTAACTAGGGATACATTGATTGGAAAACTTTCAGCTTTTGAAATTGAGGAATTTGGGCCTATTGCTACTATAAAGATAGATTGAGCTTTTAAGGCATCAACAACATCTACACCATCATTTGACAAGTCTGATTGGAAAACCGTCTATGCAAGAGAAATTGAAGAAAGCAGGAGAGAAAATGAAGAACTTGAAGCACTATTTGCAAGGAAAATGCCTAAAGGTCCAGTTGGAAGTATGTATGAAGGTAAAGCACCCTTTAAATGTTTTAACTATAATAAGATTGGTCATATGGCTTCTAGATTCCCTGATAGACAGGCTAGACTAAGAGAAGAAGCTAGAAGGACATACAAGCCTAACCCTGAATACCAGAGATACAGATTTAAGAAGAATAAAGATAAATCTTGTTATCTTGTTGATGAAGGAGTCACTGATGATTTTGATGAGGATACAACAAACAATGGATGGGTTTTTGTTGCTATAATAGAAGATCAACCTACACCTACTATTCAACTAGTAGAGCAGGCCCTGGTAGTTAAAGTTGAAATTAAGTATGAATGGATCATTGATTCAGGATGTTCACATCACATGACTAGTGATAAAGGTAAATTCTTGAACTTTCAGAAATATAATGGAGGCCTAGTAAGATTTGGAGATGACAAAGCTTGTTTAATCAAAGGAAAAGGTACAATATATCTTGATGGAAAGCATAACACTGACAATGTTTACTATGTAGAAGGTTTAAAGCATAATCTTTTGAGTTTTGGTCAATTAGTTGAGAAAGGATTTCAGTTACAATTCAAGAATGGTAAATGCAAAATTATGAATAGAACTGGTTTGGAAATTGCAACCAGTAATCAAACTAGAGGTAATATCTTTCATTTGAATAATAGTGAAAAGACATGCTTGATTGCACATATTGATGAAAGTTGGCTATGGCATAAGTGACTCTATCATGTAAATTTTGATTGCATGGTAAAAATTAGTACTACTAAGGTAGTTAGAGATTTACCTATGATTGTCAAACCTCACAATCCAGTATTTAAGGAATATCAATTTGGAAAACAAGTTAGAGCATCTTTTAAAAGTATTCTAGAAAAATCCAATAATGCTCTTGACTTAATTCATACTGATTTATGTGGTCCAGCTACAACTAAAAGCTTACAAGGTGATAGATATTTCATGCTAATCATTGATGACTATTTTAGAATGTGTTGGGTTACTTTTCTCAGAGAAAAATCAGAAGCACTTGGAAATTTGAAACTATTCAAAGCAATGGAAGAGAATGAAACCAGTAAGAAAATTAAATGTCTGAGATCAGATCAAGGAGGAGAATTCACATCTAAGGAATTTAATACATTCTATGAAGTAAATGGAATCAAAAGACAGTCATCAGTACCCCGAACACCACAGCAGAATGGAGTTGTAGAAAGGAAAAACAAAACTATCTTGGATGTAGCCAGAAGTATATTATCTGAAGCAAATCTACCACATGTGATGAATACTAAGAGGGGGGGGGTGAATTAGTATACCAGAAAATACTGAACTCAAACACTTTAACAGTTTAACTAACAAACCGGTTAACACAAATGCAAACCAAATAGCAAGGAAGACATTCACCCATAGAAGCACAATCATTATAACACAAGAGATTTTGACATGGAAACCCAAATGGGAAAAACCATGGTGAGATGAAACTCACAAGTAACTATCTGCAGAATAGTAACTAGACCGGTTAAGGTCATACAATGTTCTTTACCAAAACAGATCCTGTTAGGAATCTCAATCTCTATTAGGAGATAAGTTCAATTAAAGACTGCCTTGTGAGAGGATTTTAGATCCATGGATGTGAACCACCTTGTTAGAGGATTTACAAAGGCTTGTCTGGGCCTACTTGGTTAAGGGTTTCCGACTTGTCAAAGATGTGAGTAATCAACAAGTGAATGATCTAGCAAATAGCATAGTTTGCTTGGTTAAATCCATGATAGCTCATTGCTAATGCATTTTAGCATTACTTTAGTCTTCAGTAAATCCACACTTTGTTATAGCACAAAGACTTGATCTTCTCTTCTAAGATCACACATACAAAACCTCATCAACCACCAAAAACCCTAACAGCTACCACACCTAAAACCCTAGACATGATGTCCTTAAAAAAGGAATCTGATTTCATGTCGGTCCAATAGGATTACATTGCAAGTTCCCAGGTTCATTGCATCTAGACACATTTGATAACATGACACAAATCACCATCAAAGTGTCGGTGGATGGTAACTCATCACAAAAATACCGGTTGGTAACTCTCACAGAGTATTACCGGTTCATACAACTTTACCGATTACCAGTTGGTAACTCATCATAGAGTAATACCATTTTAAACATTAAACCAATTACGAGTTGTCCAAAAATGAAGACTGGGAAAATGATAACTGCTGCTTCAGTTTCTTCGCTTTGCTTGAGATCCTCGAACCACTTGAGGTCTCCATACCGCTTAAGATCAGTAAACACTTTCTGCAAAGCACTGATAGCCTATAGACTATAATGCAATTCCGGTTTGGAACAAATACTAGTTGAGCATAACTCATACATACAAAAAGTGATCTCAAAGCAAGTGTGTGTCCATCAATGGCAATCACAACATAAACATAAAAAATGCCAACAATCTCCCCCTTTGGCATTGATGGCAACACTTAAGAAAATTTTGACATCTAAGTGTTTTACAACAAAAATATGCCATAATCAAAACTACTCCTCCTAAGCATATACACTATCCCTTTTGCAAAAAATACAATGTATACCACTCCCTTACAAAGATAAACATGAAAGTATACATAGCATGCATCAAAATTTTGAATACAAAATACTACTCCCCCTTTGCCAACAATGACAAAGTGCAGCTGAATAACCCCTATGTCCATTAGCATTAAAATAATAAGAGTTTATGACAATAAAGAGGGAAACTTGTCAAAAACTGATTTAAAGTCTTGCATAAATGTCTTTATGGATACAGACCATGACTCAAGCAATGAGGTAGCAACCTCACTCTTCGTTTGCATCTGGGATACCTATTCCTCCATGGCATCCAAGGTACTCCTCTCTTGAGTAACCGTCAAGGCATCCAGATTGAGATATCATTTCTGAAGTATTTGTAGTCATGGTAGGAGAACTAGTTGTAGTTGCTACAAATCCTTGGTTTGGTTGCTGATCTCCAAATCAATTCTTGCAGCCTGAAGTTGAAACCGGTGAACGGTTTGCCCATAAGCGGTAAAGGAATCATATGGCATCTTGAAGGTGCTTATGAATGTCTGCAAATCAGTTTGCAGTTTGTCTTTTTGAGCAAGCACATCATCACAAAATAGATGGGGTTGACATATCTTTCTGAGTAGTAGATTCCCCTCATCTAGAACATCTTTAATGTTCTTCTGTGCCTTCTGCAGATCAAACTAGAGCTCATTCAACTTCTTCACCAAGGTAGTGTTCAGAGCCTTTTGATGCTTCTTTTTGGCATTAGCTTCGGCAGTATCTTCCAAGCATTGCACTTGGTCCTCTACAACTGTGCATAAGAGCTTCAATTGAGCGAAAGAGGAATCAATACTTGAGAGATTGGTACTAGGAATCAAACTGGTGAGTGTTTCCACCACAGTTTGAATCACATCTTCCTCCATTTTCCTCCTTAGTGCATCCAATCACTCTTGAGAAATCTTAATGCTTTGTAGTAGCTCTGTTTCATTTGTAGACTGGAGGTCAATGGGATTGGTGATGTCAGCCGGTTTGGCATTATCACTAGTTGCCTTTGGGCTCTCTGTATGAGCACTTTTTGCCACTTCCTCTTTTTCTTTGGCTTTCTACTTATCTTCTTCTTCCTTCTTTTTCTCTTCAACTTCTTTCTTTCTTTTCTCTTCTTCCTTCTTCCTTTCTTCTTCTTTCCGCTTCTCTTCTTCTTTCCTTTCCTCTTCCTTCTTCTCTTCTCTACTTCCTTCTTCTTCTCCGCCTCTTGTTTCTTCTCATCTTCCTTCTTCTTCTCCTCTTTCTGTTTCTGCTCTTTGTCCTTCTTCTTCTCCGCTTCCTATTTCTTCTCATCTTCCTTCTTCTTCTTCTCCTCTTCCTATTTCTTCTCTTCTTCCTTCTTCTTCTCCACTTCCTTTCTGTTCTCCTCTTCCTTTCTCTTCTCCTCTTCATGTTGCTTCTTCTCATCTTGTTTCTCCCATCTTGCCATTTTTGATGGTGTATTAGGGGTAACATCTTCACTGTTCAGGGAATCAACATCAATGGGGTCCATTTGCTCAGTGACTTATTCTCCGTCACTGTTATACACTTCATCTGGTTTCACAATTTTAAGTTCTTGTTCAACCTTCTTGTTGGCTTTGGATACTTGGTGCAATTTTAGAGCAGCTTGAGTATGAGAGTGGGTATCTTTTACCACCTCAGGGACTTTCCCTTCTAGCAACAAGAGTCTCCTTCTTCGCATAAAGAAGAGGCCTTTATATTTTTCCATAACTTCATAGAGTTCAGAATTGGACACATCAAGAAAATATTGTACAAATATTTCCTCTCTTATTTCCTGTTCTTTTTCTATGGCAATGCGTCATTTGTTGTCCAAAGAATTATATAAAGAATCTGGTGTCACAGATTTAATTTCTGATGGCGACTGGTCATTAATACATAAATATTGAATGACTGCCTATTCTACTTCCTCCTTCTCATTATCATTGAAATCATCAAAATAATCTACTAAGTCACTCAAAACTTTCCTCTTAATATTCTTAATGGTTCTTTGACAATGTGTCAAAGGTTTGTAAGAGGAGATATCAATATTTACTGATGCTGATGATGCCGGTTCACTATTGGTTGCCTTTGTCTTCTTCCTTGTTTGCCTAGTCTTCTTAGGCGGTTCTTCAGATACAACGTCTTCTAAGTCTGGTGTGTTTCTTTTTGTTTTCCTCTTTCTCTCAAAGACTTTGGTAGTAGCAACTTCCAGTTTCTTCTTTGCCAGTGACCGCTTGGTCACTTTAGGACTCACTGGAGTAACTAGTGTCAATACAGATGGTACTGCCTTCCCTTTCTTCACTGAGGGCTCCTCAACCAGTGTAATCCTCTCTAGATAGGTGTCGGTTCTCTTCTCCTTGGGATCAAGTGGTGAGGCAAGTAGGGTAGAAGCATACCTATCCAACATGTCGTACATTACCTCATAACCCATAGGCTCCACTTCTTCCTTTCTGGGCTCAACAACCTTCATTATGCACTCATCTACTCTAATGATAAAGCAGATGTCCTCTTCATACTTCTTAACAATATCACTAGATATTCTCACCCTTTGGCTCATCTTGCATCTGAACTCATCAAAGTATTTGTTCAAGACTTCAGGGTAACTAGTTCCAACTGCTTGTAGACTTTCCTTGATTTGCTTTGTAACAAGTTGGTCAGTAGACCACTGAATATCACCGACTCCTGGAAAGTAGCCTTGGAAGTAGAAGAACAATTTGAACAATAGTTGTCCAAATTTAAATCTCAAGGCATTGTCCTATTTTATTGACTTCAGGTTCACTAGGAGTTGCCTTTGCATACAGGTGCATAAATCAAATGTGGCATCTTCCATAATCATCCTGTACCCAACATTTACGGCTGCAACAAAGACAGAGTTGATCCTGCTAGCATAGAATGTCTGATAACCTATCACCATGTAGGAATACTTGACCAGATCATCCTTGATGGTATTGATGGTCATTCCCCTTTGGTCGCTCACATAACCGGTGAGCTTAGTCATTTCAGTCTTGCTGATCTTCCTTAGGGCTGCCACTTCCCCAATGCTACAAAAATTGGTGATGGCATGAATCACTTCAGCTGTGATGTCATGCATATGCTCTAAATACATTTTATCACCATGCACTTTGTTTAGAATGACGTGAATGTGATCATCTGAGAATTCTTCAAGGAAATAGACCGCATTGTGAAGCTTCTTCTTTTCCAAGATGCTGAATTCCGGTTTGATCTTGTTGTCCTTTTCGCAGAACAAACTCAACTGAGAATGGATCACTAGAGATCCCAGGTCTTCAATTTTACAGTCAATGTAATCTGAAATACCTTCCTCTACTATAACACCAATGGGAATCTGGGATAGGGCATTATATTTTGCCTTCTGTTGTATGAAATCAACTAATTCAATGAGTGTACTAGAACTAGAGAAAGATGTTGAAGCTATGATAAACAGAGAAACTCGAGAAATACATTCAAATGTCAAGATTTAGGGCTTGCAATTTCCGCTTTGACACTCACCACTTCAGTTTTTGGATTACCGCTTTGGGTTCTACACTTGACCGATTGATGATACCTTCAAATTCTTCTTCAGGGTTTTGAAATCTCTCCGAATTGCAAGACAAATCACCTTTTGTCATTCTCTGCTTAAAAACTTCTTTGCTCAAAAATTGATAAGTGAAAATGACTTGAAAATCCTTTTTAAATGAATTCTTCACCTACCATAATAAATGCTCCACTATTAGGGAATAAACCCTAATTTTTCTTGTACCATTTTTGGTCTTCTGCCAATTGACAGGTATCACATACCGGTTA
Organism: Cryptomeria japonica; assembly: GCF_030272615.1. Lineage (NCBI taxonomy): Eukaryota > Viridiplantae > Streptophyta > Pinopsida > Cupressales > Cupressaceae > Cryptomeria > Cryptomeria japonica. Next base: position 487,229,199 of record NC_081409.1, read on the forward strand.
AGGTCTTTTACTGGTGTAGATTGGGGGTTCGAAACATTTCACTGATTTGTTCCCCCTAAGATTTTCTATTGCTTAGTTTTCCAGTTCAGTGACTTCCACATTAAGTGCAGAAATCGGTTCTTCTTGAGACACTTCTTCTGGCCTCTTCTTCCAGGTTTTCTTCATATCCGCTTGAACAGTTTCAACATCAATCTTTCCTTTCGAAGTGACCAGTATATCATCCAATATATTCTTTCTCGTTCTATAGAATCTTGCTATATGACCTGGTTTGTTGCAATGATAGAAAATCATTCCAGGTGCTCTCCAAGGTCTATTATTCATGTTTCCATTCTCCCTTCTGCATGTTGTAGCTGTGTGGCCACTACCATGATAGATCAAATAGGTTGCTCTCCATCCGATTGCCACTTGATAGCCACCGCTTCCTGATTGATGATTATAGGTATTAAACTAGTTTGGACCCTAGTTCCCAGAGGGTTCAGGAAAGATTCCTTGAATACTTTGAGGATATCTTCTAGTGGCATGCATGATAGACCTGCATTCAAATGCTCTATGCCTAGACTTGTTGCATGCATAACAATTTCCATTGGATCTATTAGATCTAGGCTTATTGTTTAGAAAGTAAGGAAAGTTATTGTAAGCCTTGTTTCTACATACATTAGCAGTATGTCCTTCTTTGAGACAATTAAAGCAAATAGGTTTGAATTTTTTCTTACCTTTATCCTTTGGTGTTGGTTGCTTCTTTGATGCTACATCTTTTTCTCCAGAGGTCTCACCTTCCTCATAACCAAAAAGACCAAGTCGAGTGGTATTCTTCACCAATTTAGCTGATTCAAGCTTCTGCTCTAGCTTGACAGTGCTCTTATTGAATTTGGCAAGTATTTCCTTCGACTCAGTAAGTTCTTTGGCAATAGCAGCATTGGATTCCTTCAAGGTTGCATTCTCAAAAATAGCCATGTTTATTTCACCTTGCATTTCCTATTTTTCCACTTTGCTCTCTTGGAGATGAGCGGTAAGTGCACTGATTTCTTGCTTCAGCATGGAGATCTCATGATCTTTGTCTTTTACCAGATCTTCATCTTTTCTCCAGTTCTCAAGTTCTTGACACATCCTGATAGTCAGTCCTTCAAGTTCCCTTCTCAGGTTGGTATTAGACTCATTCAACTTTTCAACTTCTCCAACTAGGGCTTCCATGTCCGCTTTATCAGAGGAACTATTTTTAGTTAGCTCCATCAATTTCTCAGCATGCTCTCTCCTTTTTGTCAGAGAGGCCTTATACTTGACTTTGAGTTTATCATAGGCTTTCTCAGACTGAGTGAGCTAATGAGTAAGTTCCCTCACAGTGTACTCCCCTATATCTCTTTCCAAGTGGTTAAACTTATAGAAAGGTTGGCTCTAATACCAATTGATGAATACTAAGAGGAGGGCGTGAATTAATATACTAGAAAATACTAAACTCAAACACTTTAACAGTTTAGTAGTAAACCGGTATAACAGTTTAACTAACAAACCAGTTAACACAAATACAAACCAAATAGTAAGGCATTCACCCACAGAAGCACAATCACCATAACACAAGAGATTTTGACGTGGAAACCCAAATGGGAAAAACCACAGTGAGATGAAAATCACAAGTAACTATCTGCAGAATGGTAACCAGATCAGTTAAGGTCAAACCGGTTAAGGTCATACAATGTTCTTTACCAGAATAGATCCTATTAGGAATCTCAATCTCTGTTAGGAGATAAGTTTGATTAAAGACTACCTTGTGAGAGGTTTTTAGATCCACAGATGTGAACCACCTTGTTAGAGGATTTACAAAGGCTTTTCTGGGCCTACCCGATTAAGGGTTTCTGACTTGTCAAAGATGTGAGTAATCAACAAGTGAATGATCTAGAAAATAACACAGTCTGCTTGGTTAGATCCATGATAGCTAATTTCTAATGCATTTAAGCATTACTTCAGTCTTCAGTAAATCCACACTCTACTACAACACACAGACTTGATCTTCTCTTCTAAGATCACACATACAAAAACTCATCAAACACCAAAAACCCTAATAGCTACCATACCTAAAACCCTAGACATGATGTCCTTAAAAAAGGAATCTGATTTCATGCCCATCCAATAGGATTACATTGCAAGTTCCTAGGTTCATTGCATCTAAACACATTTTATAACATGACACAAATCACCGTCAAAGTGTCGGTGGATGGTAACACATCACAAAAATACTAGTTGGTAACTCTCACAGAGTATTACCGATTCATACAACTTTACCAATTACCGGTTGGTAACTCATCAAAGAGTAATACTAGTTTAAACATTAAACCGATTACTGATTGTCCAAAAATGAAGACTGGGAAAATGATAACTATAGCTTTAGTTTCTTCGCTCCGCTTGAGATCCTTGAACCTCTTGAGGTCTCCATACCACTTGAGATCAGTAAACACTTTCTGTAAAACACAGATAGCCTATAGACTATAATGCAATACCGGTTTGAAACAAATACCGGTTGAGCATAACTCATACATACAAAAAGTGATCTCAAAGAAAGTGTGTGTCCATCAATGACAATCGCAACATAAACATAAAAAATGCTACCAACATGTATATTGGAGAGAGGCAGTAAGCACAACGGTCTACACATCCAACAAAGTTCACATAAAAGGAGAAACCGGTAAGACCCCTCATGAACTATGGTTTGGTATTACTCCTACTCTTAATATTTCAGAATATTTTGAAGTAAATGCTATATTAGAAGAGATGAGTATATTGGAAAATTTGATCATAGAAGTGATTAATGAAATATTTATTGGTTATTCATCTAAGAGCAAGGCATATAGATGTTTTAACAAAAGATTGCAGAAAATTGTTGAGAGTACAAATATGAAGATTGATGAACAATTTAGAGAAACTTCAAGGTATATAGACTCTGAACCGGCAATAGAGATACTGACAAATGAACCTACAGTGAATCCATCGGTATAGAATGAAGATCCAGTTATACTGGTATCATCTGAAAATTCCACTATGATTGAGGAACAATAGTAAACAAAGACACCCTGGTATGTATGACTGAATCACTCTGAAAATTAGATAATAGGGAACAAGTATCAAGGAGTTATGACAAGAGGAAGATTGGAAAATGAAGAGGTATATCTTATTTACCAAATTGAACCATCATCAATTAATGAGGCATGTGAAGATGAACACTGGATTAAAGCTATGGAAGAGGAACTAGAAGAAATTGAGAAAAATAACACATGGACATTAGTTCCTCGGCCTAAAGACAAAAATGTGATTGGAACAAAATGGGTATTCAGAAACAAAATTAATGAAGATGGTAAGGTAATCAGAAATAAAGCAAGACTAGTGTGTAAGGGATATTCTCAGAAAGAAGGAATTGATTATAATGAAACCCTTGCACCGGTAGTAAGAATTGAGGCAGTCAGATTATTCTTAGCCTTTGTAGCACACAAGAACTACAAAGTATATCAAATGGATATTAAATGTGCATTTTTGAATGGAGATCTTGAAGAAGAAGTTTACATTGAGCAACCTGACGAATTTTTGTTGATAGATAACAAAGATATGGTTTGTAGGTTAAGAAAAGCTTTGTATGGGTTGAAGCAAGCTCCAAGAGCTTGGTATGCAAGATTGGATAAGTATCTTTTGAAGATTGGATTTTCTAAAGGTAATGCTGACAACAACTTATACTACAAAGTGACTAATGATGACATCTTGGTTATAGAAGTTTTTGTTGATGATATAATCTTTGGAGGAGAAGATGGATTATGTAAAGAGTTTTCTATTGAAATGCAACAAGAATTTGAAATGTCCATGATTGGAGAGATAAAATTCTTTTTAGGATTGTAGATTTCACAAACTGATAAAGGAATATTCTTGAGTCAATCCAAATACTTGAAAGAGTTACAAAAGAAATTTGGGATGGAGAACTCTAAATCGGTAAGAACACCTATGACTACAAATGACAAATTATCACTAAAGGATGAATCTACACCTGTTAATCCAACTAGGTACAAATCTATGATAGGAGGCCTACTGTATTTGACACAAATAAGACCTGATATTATAAATGCAGTATGTATTGTTTCAAGATTTCAGAGTAATCCTAGAGAAAATCATGAATCAATAGTAAAAAGGATTTTCTGGTACTTACAAGGTACTACAAATCTTGGCTTATGGTATCCTAGAGATAAAAACTTTGAATTATGTGCATACACAGATGCAAATTGGGTAGGAGATGTGGATGACAGAAAAAGAACCACTGACGGAGCATTTTTTCTTGGAAGCAGATTAATTTCTTGGTTGAGTAAGAAACTATTAGGTCCTAGAGACAACTGAGAGGGGGGAGGGGGTGAATCAGTTGTCAAATGAATTTAAACAAAAAAAAACTTAAACAACTTTCTGCTTAATATGGATGAAACAGTCTGTTATATCGATGAACAGTTTTATTAGATAATTGCAATACTGATAAAGATTAATGTATGAAACAAAAGGACAAAGTCATCCAAAACACATAACACCAATATTTGTATGTGGAAACCCTGTAAGTGGAAAAACCACAGTGGGAAACCTTACCCACAATCAGATGATACTACTGCAGATAGTAAGTGTATATAAATGGGGTCTGCACATGCAGAAAGGCCAAGCGCCTAGAGCTCACTGCTCAAACACAAAATGGGAGTCACACTGACTACAATTAGATGGTTAAATCCAATAAGAATGTACTAGTCAAACTAGCATCTTCATATGCTGGATTCAGTACTGGTGTAGTTCTGATTGTCTTCACAAAAAAACCTTCCTTCAATCTTCAAATGATGTTTGCATGTATAACTCTACTTATTCTTGCATATACCTTCACACAATCCCTTTTTCGCATTCCACACATGATCTTACATTTATACCATAACCCAAGACCAATTTTAGTAGGTCGGCTCTACAAGATATATTACAATAAAATCATTTTATAAATAAAACAATATCCGATGCAATAACTGATTCAATATGTCGGCTCAATGCATTTACAACAATAATAAGTCATCTCCATAGCGTGCCATGCTGATTTGGAAAAGATAAACCTGCCAGTGTAATCTAGACCTATTTGCTGGTAACAACAAATATGTAAATATGAATATGCCAATTAACAAAACTCCAAGTCAAGGTGTCCACACGATGTCTTCCACATAACCAAGTGTTTTCCATGCCATTCCAAGTGCCAGTGATTATTTTATCCTGTCGATGTACCAGATACCGGTGACTGTGCATAAGTCACTTGCTTGCCGGTGAATGTTGCTGATTCTCCAAAGTGCCAGAGTTGATAAGGTTTAGTAGGTATTGACATCAATGACAAAACCATACCAAAATACCAAAAATCTCCCCCTTTGGCATTGATGGCAACACAAGATGGAAAAACCATCAAAGTGCCAAAACAGAAATGCCAAATACCAAAAATCAACAATCTCCAAAAAAAAAAGAAAATCATAAGCAGAAATCAAAATACAGATACAGAGAGTAATAATCTCTCCCCTTGGGAGCAACATGTGTTTTCGTTGTGTTTTTCCACACCAATCTCTCCCCCTTTGACAAGAAATGCCAAAGTTATTACAAAACCAAGTTCATATACAAAATACTAACCAATTTAGTATACCAACTACTCCCCCTGAGAAGGAGCTTCCTCATCAAAGACAGAGTAAAAGATTTCTCTGTTAATTCTATCGGTTGATGACAAACATCAACTTCCTAATTCTCTACCGGTGGGGGTATGACCCCAAGCTAGTCTTAGAGATATTCAAAAGTCTCCTTAGGCAAAGGTTTAGTGAAGATATCTACAATCTACTCTTTAGTATTCACATAAACTAGTTTTATTTCCTTTGCTTCAACATTTTCCCTTAGAAAATTCAGTTTGATAGAAACATGTTTGGTTTTAGAATGTAATACCAGATTCTTAGATATATTAATTGCTGCAGTGTTATCACAATAGATAGTAATAGGTTCCTTGCATTTTACCTTTATGTCTTTCAACATTTGCTTAAGCCATAGTACCTGTGTACAGTTAGTTGTTGCTACAACACATTTCGATTCTACTGTTGATAAAGATGTACAACTTTGTTTCTTACTCAACCAAGAAGCTAGTCTATTTCCAAGAAAGAATGCTCCGTCGGTGGTGCTTTTTCTATCATCCACATCTCTTTCCCAATTTCCATCTGTGTATGCACATAATTCAAAGTTTTCATCTCTAGGATACCATAATCCAAGATTTGTAGTGCCTTGTAAGTACCGAAAAATCCTTTTTACTGCTGATTCATGATTTTCTCTAGGATTACTCTGAAATCTTGAAACAATACATACTACATTCATAATATCAGGTCTAGTTTGTGTCGAATATAGTAAACCTCCTATCATAGATTTGTATCTAGTTGGATTTATAGATGTAGATTCATCCCTTATTGATAGTTTGTCATTTGTAGTCATAGGTGTGCTTACTAATTTAGAGTTCTCTATCCCAAATTTATTTAGTAACTCCTTTAAGTATTTGGATTGACTCAAGAATATACCTTTGTCAGTGTGTGAAATCTGTAATCTTAAAAAAGAATTTTATTTCTCCAATCATAGACATTTCAAATTCTTGCTGCATTTTAATACAAAATTCTTTACATAATCCATCTTCTCCTCCAAAGATTATATCATCAACAAAAACTTCTATAACCAAGATGTCATCATTAGTCACTTTATAATATAGATTACTGTCTGCATTACCTTTAGAAAAACCAATCTTCAAAAGATACTTATCCAATCTTGCATACCAAGCTCTTGGAGCTTGCTTTAATCCATACAAAGCTTTCTTTAACCTACAAACCATATCTTTGTGATCTATCAAAGAAAATCCATTTTATTCAATGTAAACTTCCTCTTCAATATCTCCATTCAGAAATGCACATTTAATATCCATTTGATATACTTTATAGTTCTTATGTGTTGCAAAAGCCAAAAACAATCTAACTGCCTCAATTCTAGCTACCGGTGCAAAGGTTTCATTGTAATCAATTCCTTCTTTTTGAGAATATCCCTTACACACTAGTCTTGCTTTATTTTTGATAACCTTACCATCTTCATTAAGTTTGTTTTAGAATACCCATTTGGTTCCAATTACATTTTTATCTTTAGGCCAAGGAACTAATGTCCAAGTGTTATTCTTCTCAATTTGTTCCAATTCTTCTTCCATAGCTTTAATCCAATATTTATCTTCACATGCCTCATTAACAGATGATGGTTCAATTTGAGAAATAAGACATACCTCTTCATTTGCCAATCTTCCTCTTGTCATAACTCCTTTATACTTGTTTCCAATTATCTGATCTTCAGAATGATTCAGTCTTACATACCGAGGTGTCTTTGTTTGGCGTTGTTCCTCAGTTACTGCAGAATTTTCAAATGATACCGATGTAACTGGATCTTCATTCTGTACCAATGGATTCAATGTAGGTTCATTTGTCAAAAAATTTGTTGCCGGTTCAGAGTCTATATACCTTGAAGTTCCTCTGAATTGTTCATCAATCTTTACATTTGTACTTTCAACAATTTTCTACAATCTTTTGTTAAAACAGCTATATGCTTTTCTCTTAGATGAATAACCAATAAATATTCCTTCATCACTTCTAGGATCAAATTTTCCAATATACTCATCTCTTTTGATATAACATTTGCTTCCAAAAATTCTAAAATATTTAAGAGTAGGAGTAATACCAAACCATAGTTCATGAGGGGTCTTATTGGTTTCACCTTTGATGTGAACTTTGTTGAATGTATAGACTGCTATGCTGAATGCCTCTCTCCAATATACATGTGGTAGGTTTGCTTCTGATAACATACTTCTTGTTGCATCCAAGATAGTTCTGTTTTTCCTTTCAACAACTCCATTCTACTGTGGTGTCCGAGGTGCTGATAGCTGTCTTCTGATTCCATTTACTTCACAGAATGTATTAAATTCCTTAGATGTAAATTCTCCTCCTTGATCTGATCTTAGACATTTGATTTTCTTACCGGTTTCATTTTCTACCATAGCTTTGAATAGTTTGAACTTTCCAAGTGCTTCTGATTTTTCTCTGCGAAAAGTAACCCAACACATTCTAGAATAGTCATCAATGATTAGCATGAAATATCTATCACCTTATAAGCTTTTAGTTCCAGCTGGACCACATAAATTAATATAAATTAAATCAAATGAATTATTGGATTTTTCTGGAATACTTTTGAAACTAGCTCTAACTTGTTTTCCAAATTGACATTCCTTACATACTGTATTGTGAGGTTTGACAATTTTAGGTAAATCTCTAATTGCCTTAGTAGTACTGATTTTCACCATGCAATCAAAGTTTACATGACAGAGTCTCTTATGCCATAGCCAACTTTCATCAATATGTGCAATTAAGCATGTCTTTTCACTATTATTCAAATGAAAGATATTACCTCTAGTCTGATTACCGGTTGTAATTTCCAAACCAGTTCTATTCATGATTTTTCATTTTCCATTTTTGAATTGTAACTGAAATCCTTTCTCAACTAATTGACGAACACTCAAAAGATTATGCTTTAAACCTTCAACATGGTAAACATTATCAATATTATGCTTACCATCAAGAGATATTGTACCCTTACCTTTGATCAAAAAAGCTTTATCATCTCCAAATCTTACTAAGCCTCCATTGTATTCTTGAAAGTTCAAGAATTTACCTTTATCTCTTGTCATATGATGTGAGCATCTTGAATCAATGATCCACTCATCCTTTACTTCAACTTTAGCCGCCAAGGCCTATTCTACTGGTTGAGCAATAGGTGTCAGTTGATCTTCTGTTATAGCAACAAAAACCCATCCATTAACTACCAGATCCTCATCAGAATCATCAGTCACACCTTCATCAGCAATGTAACAAGATTTGTCTTTATTCTTCTTAAATCTGTATCTTTGATATTCAAGGTTAGGCTTGTATTTTCTTCTAGCTTCTTCTTTTAGTCTAGCATGTCTATCAGGGCATCTTGAAGCCATATGACCAATCTTATTGTAGTTAAAACATTTAAAGGGTGATTTACCTTCATACTTACTTCCAACTAGACCTTTAGGCATTTTCCTTGCAAATAGTGCTTCAAGTTCTTCAAGTTCTTCATTTTCTTTCCTTCTTTCTTCAATTTCTCTTGCATAAAAAACTTTCCAATCTAATTTATCAAATGATGGTGTAGATGTTGATGCTTTAAAAGCTAAATCCGTCTTTATAGTAGCAACAGGACCAAATTCCTCAATTTCAAAAGTTGAAAGTTTTCCAATCAATATATCCCTAGTTACTGATGTATTAGGCATTGTTCTTAACTCATTTATAGTAGTAACCTTCATTTTATATGCTAGTGGCAATCCTCTTAAAACTTTTAAAACAATTTCATCCTCACTTAAGGTTCCTTCACAATATTTAATACCCAAAATAATCTCATTTACTCTTTCCATAAAAGCAGAAATCCTTTCATCTTCTTCCATTTTCAGATGTTCATACCTAACCTGGAAGCTTTCAAGTTTTGCAATTTTACCTGTGGAATCTCCTTCATTCAGTGTTTCCAAATTATCCCAAATAGTTTTAGCAGTAGACCTATCTGATAATCCCATGATTTGTTGATCTGATAATGCACTCAAAAGTGCTTCTCTTGCTTTGCAATCATTTTCTTCATCCTTTCCCAAGGTAGGTGGATTAGGCTGACCAGGAGTAAGAGTAGTATAACCATTCTTTGTAACATCTCAGATGTCCTTTCCAATGCAATTTAGATATGTCTCCATTCTGATCTTCCATATGCCATAGTTGGTTCCATCAAGTTTAGGACTGTCCTTCTTGAAATAGTTAGTAGACATTAGATCTCCTCAAGTTGTTAAACTTCTACAAAAGAGGACTAGGCTCTGATACCAATTGTTAGGTCCTGGAGACAAATGAGAGGGGGGGCGGTGAATCAGTTGTCAAATGAATTTAAACCAAAAACAACTTAAACAACTTTCTGCTTAATACCGGTGAAATTATCTGTTATATCAGTGGATAGTTTTATTGGGCAATTGCAATACCAGTAAAGATTAATGTATGAAACAAAAGGAAAAAGTCATCCAAAACACATAACACCAATATTTGTATATAGAAACCCTGTAAGGGGAAAAACCACGATGGGAAACCTTACCCACAATCAGATGATACTACTACAAATAGTAAGTGTATACAAATGGGGTCTGCACATGTAGAAAGGCCAAGTGCCTAGAGCTCACTGCTCAAACACAAAATGGGAGTCACACTAACTATAATTGGATGGTTAAATCCAATAAGAATGTACTGCTCAAAATAGCATCTTCATATGCTGGATTCAATACCGGTGTAGTTCTGATTGTCTTCACAAAAAAACCTTCCTTCAATCTTCAAATGATGTCTACATGTATAACTCTACTTATTCTCACATATACCTTCACACAATCCCTTTTTCGCATTCCACACATGATCTTACATTTATACCATAACCTAGGACCAATTTTAGTAGGTCGGCTCTACAAGATATATTACAATAAAATCATTTTATAAACAAACAATATTTGATGCAATAACCAATTCAATATGTCGGCTCAATGCATTTACAACAATAATAAGTCATCTCCATAGCGTGCCATGCTAATCTGGAAAAGATAAACCTGCCGGTGTAATCAGGACCTATTTGCTGATAACAACAAATATGTAAATACAAATATGCTAATTAAAAAAACTCCAAGACAAGTTGTCCACACGATATCTTCGACATAACCAAGTGTTTTCCATGCCATTCCAAGTGTCGGTGATCATTTTATCTTGCTGGTGTACCAAATACCGGTGACTATGCATAAGTCACTTGCTTGCCAGTGAATGTTGCCTATTCTCCAAAGTGCCAGAGCTGATAAGGTTTAGTAGGTGTTGACATCAATGACAAAACCATACCAAAATAAAAATAGAAACAAATTTGTACATCTTTATCAACCACAGAATCAGAATATGTTGCAGAAGCAACTAACTGTACACAGGTATTATGGCTTAAGAAAATGTTGAAGGACATAAAGGTAAAATGCAAGGAACCTATAACTATCTATTGTGATAACACTGCAGTAATTGATATATCTAAGAATCTGGTATTACATTCTAAAACCAAACATGTTTCTATCAAACTAAATTTTATGAAAGAGAATGTTGAAGCAAAAGAAGTAAAACTAGTTTATGTGAATACTAAAGAGCAGATTGCAGATATTTTCACTAAACCTCTACCTAAAGAGACCTTTGAATATCTTAGAGACCAACTTGGGGTTATACCCCTAGCGGCAGAGACTTAGACAGTTGATGTTTGTCATCAACCGACAGAATTAACAAAGAAATCTTTCACTTCAACTTTGATGAGAAGAGCTACTTCTCAGGGGGAGTAGTTGGCATACTGAATTGGTTGGTATTTTGTATCTACATCTGGTTTTGTATTGGCTTTGGCATTTGATGTCAAAGGGGGAGAGATATCTATGGAAAACACATTATCTTTTGGGGAGAGATTATTTATTAAGGGAGAGATTGTTACTATGAGATGATTGATTAATCTCTGTATCTAAATTTTGATTTCTGGTCATGATCTCTTTTGGGAGATGTTGGTTTTTGGTATTTGGCATTTCTGTTTTGGCACTTTGATGGTTTTTCCATCTTGTGTTGCCATCAATGCTAAAGGGGGAGATTGTTGGTATTTTGGTATGGTTTTGTCATTGATGTCAACACCTATCAACACTTATCAACTCTGGCACTTTGGAGGATCAACAATGTTCACCGGCAAGCAAGTGACTTATGCATAGTCATCGGTATCTGGTACACCGGCAGGATATAATGTTCACCAACACTTGGAATGATATGGAAAACACCTGGTTATGTCAAAGACATTGTTTGGACACTTTGTCTTGGAGATTTGTTCATTGGCATATTCGTATTTGCATATTTGCTATTACCGGCAAATAGGTCCAGGATAAGCACCGACAGGCTTATCTATTCTAGATCAGCACGACATGCTTCGGAGATGATTTTGTTGTTATTTTAAATGCATTAAGCCAACATGTTGAATCAGTTATTGCATCGGTCATTGATTTACTTTTAATTGTTTTATTGTAATATCTTTTAGAGCCGACCTACTAAAATTGGTCTTAGGTTATGGTATATATGTAAGTTCTTATTTGTAAGATCGATATGTGATAAGGATAAGGAATTGTAAGAAGGTATATGCGAGAATAAGAAGAGCTATACATGCAAAAATCATTTGAAGGTAAAGAAAGGTTTTTGTGAAGACAATCAGAACTACACTGGTACCGAATCCAACATAGAAAGATTTTATTTTGAGAAGTACATTCTTATTGGATTTAACCATCCAATTGTAGTCAGTGTGACTCCTATTTGTGTTTGAGTAGTGAGCTCTAGGTGCTCGGCCTTTCTACATATGCAGAACCCATTTTGTATACACATACTATCTGCAGTAGTATCATCTAATTGTGGGTAAGGTTTCCCACTATGGTTTTTCCCCTTACATGGTTTCCACGTACAAATATTGGTGTTATGTGTTGTGGATGCTATTGTCTTTCTATTTCATCCATTAATCTTTACCGGTACTATAATTAACTGATAAACTCTCTATCGGCATAAAATTTGGTTTACCAGTATTAAGCATTAAGGTTGGTTAAGTCTTTTTTGGTTTGAATTTATTAGACAACTAATTCACCCCCCCCCCCCCTCTTAGTTGTCTCTGGGACCTAACATAACTGATATTTAAGAAGTGTGTGGACAATTATTTTAGGTCCACATATGCATTGGAGTTTGGATTGAGCCGACTATGTATGCACGTTTCATTATTTGTATAGTGTTCTTGAAGCTGACATGTAGAAGACCTAATTTCATGTTGCGGATATATGAGACCAATGGATATAATCATTTTGGACATTGATGAATGTGTGGAAATATTTTATGATAGATTATGCACAATTTAACTTGTGCAAGTGAAGGATTTATGCTCTAGAATATCGTAGAATAATTGAATAGAGAAGTGTAATAGAGCAGTGTGAGATTAAGTGTTTTGTGCTTAACTAAAACTATACTTTGACATTTGTAGATGTTGGTTTTCAGTTCAAACATTCGAATTATCTTTTATGAAAGATATTGTAAGATAGTGAGTCTTCTTAGGGTTGTAGCCCTTCTTTATTTTGAGCAGCGAGCTCTAGGTAGTGTTCCTGAATGCATGTGAATTTCCAATGTAATATTTCTATACTTATGGAGAGTATATTTATATTGTGGGTCTCATCCCCACTGTGGTTTTTCCCTTAACCAGGTTTTCCATGTATAAAATCTTGGTGTTATGGTGTTGTTGCTGATTGCTTTGTGTTTTTGTATCTTTCCTTTGTTGATTTGCATCAAGTGGTTGAAAGAACAAGTTAATAAAGTTAAAAATTGTAGAACACTGATTCATGTCCCTTCTTAGTGTTCATTGATTCCAACAAAAGATCCCTAAATGACACATTCAAACTATTGCATAAAATAGTGGGCCAAACTGTCTAACAACTAGTACATGATAAACATCAACTATGTCATTTTTTGCAAATATTTTAGTGGCTACTATGTGAAGGTTCCTTCTTTCTCTTTTAGATAGATAATTCCATATATTTTGTCTTCATAAGCAAGGGGTATGTTACTTGTGATGTTTAAGATATTTACATTTACATCTATTGTTCCTTTTAATTTTACTCCATTTACAATAGATAGTGAGTGAATCTACCCAATGCCCATAACAATACCATCAAACTGATCTAACACATAGAGCATTATTGTGATTCAGATTTCATGGTTGTTCTTAAACTAAGTGACTTTTTTAAGCTATATTTCTTTGAATGATTAGAGTCATAGTTTCAAAAGAAGATGGTAATATTGGTGAGGGGACAATCATGCCATGGAAGTGGTGTCTTAAGCCAGTAACAAAGGGGAAACCATGATAGTCTAAATCCCCTTCTTAGAGTTTATCAATACATTTCTACAAAAAAAAAAATACACATTATATTTAGATATAAAATATTTGATAACACATAAATAAACAATTGATAAATATTTATAAGAAACTAGAAAATAACGATATGAGTAATAGTCATTTATTTAGTCATTTTTTATTTTTGTGACTAATAGTATAGAGGAGAAATAGTCATTTATTTAGTCATTTTTATTTGTGTGACTAATTATTTAGTTGTGTTTTCATCTTGATGATCAAATTAGTCATTTATAGTTGTGTTGCAAAAAATTTAGTAGAATTTAGTCAGTTTTAGTTGTCATGACTAAAAGTTTTAGTCACGTAGTCATTTATTTTCCAAATTCTATTGGTGCAAGTGGTTAGTAAGGAGACCATAACTATACTATTCTTTGTTCATGACTAGCTATTATGATCTTTTCGATTGCATAGGGACTTTGTCCCTTTTTTGTTTCTCATGTTTTACCATCATAAGAGATGATGTTTAATATAAATAGACATGAAAAAATCCTCTAATTCATCCCAAAATTGAATTTCATCAATTTCCTCCTTGCCTTCCTTCCGAGCAATAGCTATCACTTCTGTATAAAATCCTTGACAAGAATCTTCAAGGAAAAAGTTGCGTATATGTGCATTGTATCAAATATTATTTCATACATGAGGCTAATCTCAAAATTTAATTTCTTATCATGCTTCATTAACTCACTTTATTGCTTAGATGTTTCCTCTAGAATTATCTTAGGTTCATTCTTTTCATTTCCTTCAATGAAGAAGGGAAATTTATTCAATATGATGCATGAATCATTTTAATTGTTTTCCTCTTATGCATGAACAACATCTTGTTGATGCAGTCTATCAATTTAATTTCCCATTTTCCAACTAAGGGATTCCTTACCTTTATAATCTTATGGAAGCTCATTATTAGCAGGATGCTCACCCTTCCCTTTTTGTTCAAATTACCAATCAATTTTCTAGATCATGGGTTCACCTTTAAAAAAAGAAATAGTATTAAGACATGAGGACTATACGAGAAATTTTTTATGCAAATAAGACAAAAAAAAATTGGCCTTCTTGAGTGGGAATGGGCTCTTGAGAAAGATTTTCACATGGCATGGTAGACATGGAACCTATAGAAATAGGGATTTTTTAATGGTATCTCCTAGGTGAAGCATGTGATTTCAAGCTTTGAGGTTTTGAATACAACTTCCTCTATTTAGATGAGTTACTTTTCTCCTTTAGTAGGATCACACATTGCTTGAAACTACTTTTGTTGCTTCCTTTGGGATTCCCATTCTTACTACTACAATTAAGCTTGAAGGAAAAGTTATTCTTGATATTCCTATTCTTTCTCAAGGGATTTCAATTGTTCATAGAAACCCTACATGATTTATTTGATGTCAACATTGTTGGTATTTGTTATTTTTGGATGTTGGATAAAGGGGTGAGCATGCTGATGAGGGGCATAATGAATCTCTTGAATTTGCAAGAAAATGAATTACTACTATCAAAAAGGTGACATGGGATTAGGTAAGGGGTAGACATTTGAGACTTGTTCAATTATTGTCACCGTCAAAAGATATAGGAAAAAAATAACATAATTAGTCATCTAATATTATGTGTAAGTTAGCAAATGGTATGGATTTTCATGGAAAGGAGAGAGAAATTACAAAGCTTGTGACCTCTTTCAACACTGAAGGATGAGTTGAGTAATTTTTTTGTAAATGATAGCTTAAACTAGGACAATGAGTTTGATAAAGATTAGGATTTTGAACACATACCTATAGAGTCAAGGGGATGTTTTAATTATTTTATAGTCACCAAGTTCTTGTAGAGGTGCCTCTTGAGTTTGAGTATGTTGAAGCTCACACCGATGAAAATCTTTGTGTTCCACTGGCTGTACTAAGAAAACTATCGACCTCCAAAGCTTTCACTTATTATGAGGGTAGTCCAAAAGTTTCATAGTTTTGGGACCTTTATGTGACCTGTGAAACAACATTTGGGATCTTAGAAGCCAATTCTTCATTATTCTGCGGGTGGAAAGGGGAAATATCCAATATTAATCTAGCTAAACTAAGGTAATGTGTTGATGCTTTTAAAACACTTCAAATCCCTTTTCATAAAAACACAAGGAAATTTTGGTTTATGAGATTGAGCACAATTCACCATAAACCCTTCATTGTTGGGAGGAGAACAAAATACTCAAAGTAGCACAGACATAGGGGTATAATAGTTAAAATCTTCTTCAAGAAGCATCTGTCAAGAATTGGTAGAAATATGTAGATCCTTTCAAATTCTCACTTTAATTAACCATTCATAGATTTTTATCACCTAAAGGATTTAACTTCTCAATATGAAAAGAATTGAAAAGTAAAAAATACCTTACATGGTTTATAATTCATAAATTATACTAGAAATTAGAAAGTTGAAACTCTTGAGCATTAGTGGTCATTGTACTCAGGTAGTAAATAAGCATAATAATTAGATATCAAAGAGCGAATCACAACTCTAATCTGATCAATATTACTCCTAAATGACAATAGAATAATGCAACATCAATTGAATTGAAAGAATGATCTATTTAAAACTCCCTCAATTGAAATAGCAAGGCTTCCATTGCTCTTCTCCATTGTTGATGATATAGGTGGCTCTCAGGTATTGCACTTGATTTCTGGCATAATATGGACAACAATTTTGAAGACTATGATTCTATAATTCTAGCTTGAATTGAGAAAATGATGTTGAATTTATAGATTTTCAACACAAGGGGGGTGAGAAATAGAACTCAAGTGTTGATTGATAGATAACTAAAATTGATTGATCAGTGAACTAGTCATGATTGATTTGTTAACTCATTTGATTGATCTGTTAACAAGATTGATTAGATAGATGATTGAATTGATTGGCTAGTAAACTTATTTGATTGATCAGTAAATTGAATAGACTATGGAGATGACTGAATTGATGGATTAGTCATAAAAAGCTGATTTTGAGTTTAAAAAGATGATTGATAAGTTAACTGAGTTAATTGATTAGAAAACTGATTTAAGCAATCAGTTCTGATTTTAGCACGTGCTGTAGGATTTTGAAATTGAATTTGATTTTCATTTTCAATTTGGATTTGAATTTGGTCATTCGAATGTTGAAATGCACATGAAATTAACTGAAATCCAGATTTGGTGAAATGTGAATTTGGAAATGTGAAATTAGATGAAATGATATGAAATTCAAATTTGGGGAAAATGAAATGAAATTAGATGGAGTTAATTGGAATTTGAATTTGGTGATTTGGAGGAATTTAATTAATTAATTTAAATAATTTAAATGAAATTATTTAAACTCTGGAGATTGAATTAATTAAATAATAAAGATTATTTAACTAATGAAAATGTCACAATTAATTAAATAATTGAGATATGGTTAATTGATCAAATGATGAAATGATAGAAATTCGATAATTAGGAGTGTTGAAGGGTGATGATTAGATGACATAGTAGTTTAATAAAATAATTAATTAAATAGATGAATAATTAGTGTAGAATTAATGAGGCATTTTTAGGTGTCTACATTTTTGCCTCTTTGACACAATGTTGGAACGACGTTGTTTCAAGGAAAATGGAAAGAAAACGAAAAGAAAACTGCCCCAGTATGCCCCAGTGACACTTAGGGTATAAATATGCCCCTTCAGAAGAAGTGGTCAGAAAATTGTAGAATGAAGACCAGTTTTTCAGAAATGTGTTGGATAGTGATAATATGAATTTTGGTATGGTCCTGATCTCGTTTTCTATGTCTACCACTATGTTGAAGTTAGGGGGGTCCACAGGCATTTTGGTGAGAAAAACCCTAATTTTTGAGCTTATAAATTGAAAATTGGTATTGATTTGAGCTCATTTGCACTATTTTGCTTTGTAAGAAGTCCTTAAAGATATTAGTGTTTTTGGCATCCTTGGAATGAGATGGCAGGTCACAAAGTGACGTTGCATTTATCTGAGCGAGTGCGGTCTTATCAGAGACCTCTCAACACTGGTGGCATGGTGAGTTGTAATGATTGTTTTGCTCGTTTGTATATGTTTTTTCCAAAATTTTAATCGTTTTATGGTATGTCATCTTTCGTGAATTTCGCAATTGACTATTGACTTTGCCACAATTGGTATTAGTATCTTGCAATTGATGTTAATGTACCATGATTGATATTTTGTTGCACTTCCTATTCTTGATTCGCATTTGCTCTGATCACTTCACAGTTGCTAATTTTGTTTCTCATTTGAAAATTTTGCTTCGCATTTGCTAATTTTGTTTTGTATTTGAAAATTTTGCTTTGCATTTGATAAAATCATTTTGCAGTCGACATAAGTATGTCACATTTGATAATTAAAGGTAATTTTTCTTATGCGTCCTAATAATTTGATGATGTAATTGATTCATTTTTATTTTTTCCAAATGCAGGTGCATTATCTAGTACTGCTTGCTAGATAGACGAGGCTAGATGGTCTTGATAAATGTCATGAGTTGGACCTAGAGGATACCACTTTGTTACGACAGGTTGGATTGTATCACATAGCACATTTGGCTGAGGTTACGACCAATGGAGCCATGATTACTATTTTGATTGAGCGGTGGCATTTAGAGACATGTTCTTTTCATCTACCAATAGGTGAGGCATCCATCACACTTGAGGATGTGTGGTGTATCTTACACATTCTGATATTTGGTACTCGAGTTACTTTTGATCGTCATTATGGTGTATCTGCTTTGTGTACATTGTTCAAGTGTGAGGAGTAGGATCTACATACTCGTGATCGTTATGAGATTCATTGGGATGATTTTGATTATGATGATCTCACCGTTGTTCTTAATTACACTATTGTTGGATTATTGATGCCTGATAGATGTACCCATGGTTCCCCTGTTGGATGGGGACAAGTCATGCATGATATGATTATTGATAGATGAGTGTTTGCTTGGGGTCCTTGTCTTCTTGCCACTTTGTATCATTAGATGCATGGGATTGTTTACTTGCAGCAGAAATCAGTTGGATGTGGCATTACTTTTCTCTAGACATGGGCTTGGGAGAACATAGCTATCTTTTGTCTTGCATTACATATTGATTTAGAGCCAGATCAGCCATATGGTTATGGGTACTCTGTTGGTGTGAGACATAGGGCATTGGGTAACATCATGTATTGGCGCCATCAGATTGATATCTTACAGTATTTCTCATAAAGACCTTATCTTACTTGCCCCAGTTGGGTTGATGATTCCCAACATATTCCTTTTTGTCGACAAAAGTGATATGTTATTGGTCGAGACATGGGTGGTCACATGGTTATTGATATGCTTCCTGGCTGTGTACTTTGACAATTCAGGGAGATACATGGTATTCCAGATGTGACAGCTTATTTTTCTTTCACTACTCGAGAGGTTGGTCATTGGGGTGCTTGCGTGCAACCTCATGTTTCTATTGCTGAGTTTGATGTTCTTGCTCCTATTCAGTGGGGATAGCGGGTTGGTGTAGTGGATCTGGGGTCCACATCATAGTATAGTGTATGTTGGATACAACATAGACCTATACCTTTGATAGATCCAACAATTTTGATTGGTACTCAGCATATTAGACATGGTAGGGGTCCTAGGGGGAGAGGGAGAGGTGGGGGGAGAGATGGAGAAGGTAGAGGTGGAGGTGGGAGATGTGGAGGTGTATAGAACTGATAGCAGCAGTTGTAGAGCAGGTAGATAGTGGAGAGGAGGGTGTGGATATTAGTGGAGAGACTGCATCTATGAGCAGTTCTAATGAGGGCAATGAAATTCTTATTATAATGCAATGGACTAAAATTATGAAGTGATGTAAATAAAAATGTAATGTGATGATGTTTATTGTTTGTTGTGTCAAAATAGGTGTTGAAAATCGTTAATTTGGATGAATTGTTAGTTGTTAGATGTAGATAGATATGAAATGATAAATCAATTGAATCAACCTTTGTTTATTCCAGAAATAGGTATGATAGAAATGATTTGATAAAATTTTGATGAGAAAGTCTTCATTGCTTTATTCATAGTGCAATACATTATCATCATTGAGCCTTATTATTTAACAATGGATCTTATTACACCAGGGTATGAGGAACCAAGATGTACAGATATCTCATTGCAAAGAAACAAACACGTAGCAGACAAGGAATGAACCCTCCATTCTGGGATTTACGCTAGGGGTCGAGGTATGTGTGGCATTCATAAGATGAATGCTTCTATCATAGACACCCACTAGAAAAATTTCCCTAGAACTTCATTGGTTCAAACCACAAATAGAAAACAAAGAAAAGGATCATGCCCATCACATCTCCTCTAGTCACTTTTTGGACATCCTTGAGTAGCTAAAAGTAATTATCTTTGCTAATTTAAGAAAAAGAGTCAACCAAAATAGACAAAACTCAGTAGTTGGAATGACTATGCCTTTGCTCTTATATGTTTGATGTGATTTTGATAATGTCTAGTTTCAAAAGTTTTGGACCCTGTTTAAGACTGAACTGTCTGGTTTCTAGTGTACCGATTCTGTTTAAGACAAGATGTTGATCATGTTGGTAGTTTGATAGTGATTCGATAGATTAAACAATTGACCATCTTGATTGCAAATATTTTGACAAGATAGTTGTATTCTTTGTTTAACTTCGTGTGAAGTGTTTGTTGGATATCTGCTAGGGTGTTGGATTCTTGTGAGACAATTTATTGCAAGTTTTTGGATTTTTAGTTTGTTTTTGAAGAGCTTTTCGATGTTTAGGTTTTTTGGGCATTTTCTCAATATTTTTGTGTTTTTGTCAGGAGCGATATCTGAATGTTTAGAATTTTTTCAGGACTTTGTTTGATTTTTAGGATTTTTTTAGGACTTTATCTTATTTTTAGGGTTTTTTTCAAGACTTAGTCTAATTTTTAGGGATTTTTTTAGTTATGCTCCCAAGTATGCAACCCTATATGATGATATGTAACATGTATGTGGAGACTATGAATTTTGACATGAGGTACTAATGTAATATGCAAGATGGAGATGTACTTCCTATTTGAACAAGGATAATTGTCTGTGTTTCTTTCATTCTGAAATGCACTAATTGGATTAAAGGTGCAAAATGTTTTAGAGATAGGAGTTCAATCCATTCTCAAAAGACTTAGACCATCCAACCTAACACACTATGTAACAGATAGTTATGAATGGAGGTGCAGAAAACTTCTCCATCAATTCTTGAAACTTTGATATTCTTTTGCCCATGTGTGTGCATTTGGATTCATTCTAACTCTTATAATCATCAATGACCCTTGGAATCCTATGTGGCTAGCCACTGAGTTATTCTAGCTTCAAAATAATCCTAGATAGAGCCTCATTGCTAGCAATATTTTAGAGCTTTGATGAAGTTATACACCATAATCTCTAAAATATTGCTCCATTGCCAACAGACATCCATAGCCCTAATGGAGTTACTTGCATGTTCCCATAGTCAATCTTTTTTTTGTCGCACTTGTATGCATGATATTTTAGTAATATATCATTTTATTTTTCTTTTATTTTTCTTTCCTTGACTTGTAAGTAATGAAACCTACTTGGGTACGACAATTACAACGATGTTGAAGAATAATATTGGATTTTT
Source organism: Cryptomeria japonica (assembly GCF_030272615.1). Taxonomy (NCBI): domain Eukaryota; kingdom Viridiplantae; phylum Streptophyta; class Pinopsida; order Cupressales; family Cupressaceae; genus Cryptomeria; species Cryptomeria japonica. Next base: position 487,250,918 of record NC_081409.1, read on the forward strand.
CACTAGCCACATGACCAACTAGGTATCTGTAACGACTTAGAGCTTTTGATTAATGTGTGAGATATATAAATTGATAGATTTTGGGTAACAAGACTTGATAGTGAAACTTCTACCCAACCAAGGATAAATCTTAATCACAATGTGACGTTGAAGATGAATGACAAAAGGCCTCCTAAAGACTGCATGAACAAGTATCTAGGAAATGAGACAACCTTTGTTCCTTTCAGTGCAAACAGGTGAATGACTTAGACAATCTCCTTGACTTATTGATGCAACTATATGAGAAAGGAATAATGATATGCAGCTACATGGTGTGCAATGGTTATATGCAATGCGACAAAGAAATATGCAAATGCAATACTGAAATTGAAATGAGCCCATCCTTAGATGTAATATCTTTGTAGGTGCATGTTGTTAATAGGATCAGGGAGTGAATCTCCATCCATTGTTTGCAAATGATAAGAACCATTTCCAATTACTTTCGTTATGACAAATGGACCTAACCAGTTAGGCTCAATTTTTCTTGGTTTTTTGCGTTCATTGAGGTTCCTTTGATTTTCTTTAAGAATGATGTCTCCTATTTCAAAGCAACGTGGGTTGACTCTTTTGTTGTAGCTTATTCTCATTCTATTTTGATATCCTTGTAAATGATTTAGAGTGCTTTGTCATTTTTTGTCTAAGAATTCTAGTTCTTGCAAATGTGCTACTCTATAGTCTTCTTTTGAGATAATATTTTTCAGAGAGACCCTTAGCGATGGTAATTCTACCTCGATAGGAAAAATAGCTTCTGAACCATAAAACAAAGAAAATGATGTGGTACCAGTTGCTATGTAGACACTAGTTTGATAAGCCCAAAGAGACAGATTTAGTTGGAGATGCCAATCTCATCCACTGTCATTGACAACTTTCTTTAAAATTTTCAAAATAGTTTTGTTTGTTGTCTCAACTTGACCATTGCTTTGGGGATAGTAGGGTGTTGCAAAATGTTGTTGGATGTTAAATTGTTCACAAAGTTCACCCACTTCTTAATTTTTGAAGGGTCATCCATTATCAGTTATAATGCACATGGGCACTCCATATATGCAAATAATATAATTCAAAACAAATTTAGCTATTTGCTTTCCTATTGTGAAAGTCATCCGGATTTCTTCAATTCATTTTGTGAAATATTTTGTAGCTGTGAGGATAAACTTATGTCCATTGGAGAAGGTAGGGTTTATTTTACCTACAAGATCTAATCCCCACTGTGAAAATGGCCATGGTGATGTTATTGGCTGAAGATCTTGAGCAGGTGCATGAATTAGGTTCCCATGTATTTGGCATTTCTTGCATCTTTGGACATACTTGTAAGCGTCCTTTTCCATTGTAGGCCAATGATAACATATTCATGTAAGTGTTTTTGATAAAGCAGGTCCACAAGAATGTGTGCCACATATGCCATCATGAACTTCTTTTAAGGTGATTTTTGCCTCCTCAACATTAAGGTATCTGAGTAAGGTGCTATCTACACTTTTTCTATACAAACTTGTAGTGCCCCTACCCTAGTCAGCTTTGTAAAACCGGTTTGACCTTGGTTGACTTTTAATGTGGCATTCTTGGATAGTTGATTTACCATTATGTAATGTTGTAGTCAGATATTATGATTATTGTGCGTACCTGTTAATGTTCTTTCACATCAATTATTATGTAAGTTTAATTGTTCTCCCGATTCTTGTTATTAATCTTGAGCTAACACCTTCATTTAATATATATAAATGTATGCTTGTGTGACTCTTGGTTGCAGGAGATTGCAGGTACAATACCACCTAGGTGCAAGGTTCATCTTCACCTAGATTTGTAGGGTTGAGTATACCTCTTTCATCCATAGAATTTGGATTAGGTGGTCGTAAAACCCTTATCTCACCCTAGTCATGCTCAAGTGAGCATCGTCTGTGGTCCATCAGTTTCCCTTTTTGTTTGGGTTTACGGGTCGCGTATTTGGTTGGCTTTTTTGGGTTGCATGCCTCACGTGTGGTAAAATTGAGTATTTCATCCTAAGTATTTAATTTGATTTAATGTGTTCATTTACGCATTAGTAATTGAGGAATTAAAATAAATAGGTTTCTTTTATGAGATTAATCATTAATTAAAAAGATTTCTCTATTTATGTTTGTAGCAAGTTTAATTTAATGGTTAATTTAAAATTGTGAATTTATTTAGTTTATGCATTTTGAAAAGGGAAGATTTAAAGTTATTCGAAATCGAAATAATTTAATCCCTTTTTACTTTTTGGAATAGAAAGGTTAATTTTAATTATTTAAGAAAATCAATTTTTATTAGAAAAGCAAGTTTAATTTATATATATTTGATATAGTGTGAAAGATTGATTATGGGAATTTAATTTAATTAAAATATTTTATCCTCATTAATATTGTGAAATATAAATGTTAGCTTTGTTAATATTGAGAAAATTAAAATTAAATGAGGAAGAGAAGCATTTTGATTTTTAATTAGAAAAACAAGTTAGATTATTTGAATAGTTGAAAAAAAAAAAAAAATTGCACTCCATTTGTGTGTTTTAGCTTTATCCCTTCGGGGTTTCCTGTCGGGGCATTACATTTGGTATCAGAGCCCATGTTGCAAACACTGGGATCTCTAGTTTCTCTTGTGCCCTTAGTTGGTGTGAGGTGTATTGACCTTATGTTGTATGCTTGTCATCCTTGTTGTGTGAGTGTGATTGAGCAGACCTTAACTTGTGTGTAACGTGTGTGTTCACACCTTGTTTTCACCTTCTTGATGTTGGTGCTTTGGAGTGATTATATGTGCTTTGTTTGCATATGGGTTTCTTGGTCTACGATTTCTCTTATTCTGAAAGAGAGTTGTATGTACCTTCCTTGTTGATTTTTGTACTTATTAGACTAATCCATTTGGGTTGGTTAGTGTTGTCTTGAATCAAAAAGTACGAAATGTGCTTGTTTATGGTTATGATCTAGCTTAGTGTTGTTCGCTTAAAGGACTAGTGTGGTAGATATTGAATTCTTATTATGTAGTAAATTGAGTGATTATGACCCTCCCTCCTCTCTCTCTCTAAAAATTTAAAATGTTTTTGATATGTGCAATTGTCTCTTATTTGAGTTTTCTGTTGCGAGAGAAGGTTGTCACTTCTTGAGCCCTTGTGTGAGCCTTATAACGCTAATGTGTTTTTAGATTACAAAAGGGCTTTGGATGAAAGTTCATATTGGTTATTGAGAAAAATTGTATGTTTACATTAAAGAATTCTCCATGGGTTTCGTAGGAGTAACATAATTAAATTCTATCTTAAGTAATGTGCATTAATATGTGAATTATTGTTATGTAAAATTACCTTGTTTGTAAAAGAAGTATCAAAAGGGAACATGTTATAGTAGCTTCGAGAGTGTATTAATGTGTTCCATGAAAGATTGTTTTATGTGCTTCTTTAAACCAGTTTGATTGAGGACCTATTTTAGCAATGCTCCATTGAACTTGCCTTTGGATATATGTAATTGCCTTATTATGTTTAGAAAGTGTGAATGATCACTTGTTTGATGTGTATGCATTAATGTGTATTATTTAGTTGATAGTTCCTCCTTTACCTTCTTATCATAGTTTTATTTTTAATGATAGGTTGCAGAGTATGATATGTTTTTGTATTGTATTAAAGTAGTGAGTGTTCTCAAAAGGTCTTGCATTATCGATAAGATTACCTATTTTGATCTCTGTTGTTTGGAAAACTAGAACATTCTGTTGCAACCATAACAATTGGAAATGTCATGTTAGGTTGTTTGGCATCCTCCTAAAATGGTAGCAAGATGAAAACCATGCAATTAAAATGATAGAGTTATAGTGAGAAATTTTAGCTTGTAGTGTGATCTTGTTGATCTTGTGTCTTTGTAGGAAATAGTTTGATTATCAAACTCTCTTTCCCTTCTCTTTGCCTAAATCATAAGATTTATAGAAATGCTACTAAGAATACATTGATTTAAAAAGAATTTTTATAACGCATATGAAATTGTATGTTTGCTTTTGGGCTTCTTATGGAAAGATGAAAGTCTTGAGCTTCATAACGAAATTTACATAGTTAGTAATGTGGTTGTGAATGCTTAACGGATTTAGAAAAGATATTGGAATGATGTTATTTCCTTATGTAATGGTGAATTGTTAAGAATTTCAGTACTTGTATCTAGAGTAAACTTTATTTAGTGATTCATGTGGAAAGAATAGGTAAAACCTTTCTTGAGTAGATGATAGCATATTGAAAAGTACTCCCTGTAAATGTGACTAAACCAGTAATGGTGCTATTCCTTATGTATTGTAAGAAACCCGTGCTTGCTATGTGTGCCCATGGGATGGTGAAGTAATCAACCATGGAGGATATGTTTGCTTATGAGTATGGGAAACCATACTGTTTATGTGATGTTGCTTATTTGTTTCCTTACTGAGTGCCAACCCACAGGTTGTTGATAAGTCAGTTTGTGAAGGGGTAGTATTAGAAGTCACCATTCCTTGAATAGTATGGAATGTCGTATGAGTAATGTCGATGCAAAGTGACTTTAGCTTCTCTGTTTTGAGGAAAAATATAGTTATATATTGAAACTATATTATAGGTGTACTCAATACTTTCCCTTTTGATGAATCGATTTATAAGGTTCATGTGTGCTAGCCTATTCCTATCCTCTATTTGAGCATATTGATGACAATTCTTGAGCATAATGATGGTTTTTATTGGAGGATCTTTTGCCTTGTCTTCATGAAAGGTATGTTATTTTTCACATGAGCTACCAATTGGCCAGCGTTGGTAGACATGCGGGTGGACCTTAGCCATGTATACCTCTAGCTTATGACGAGTATCCTGAGAGGTATGTCACTATATGAGGTGTGACCTATGTGTGCCCTTTTCTATGAGGTACACTGCCATATAGGATATGTCCATTGCGTGCCCTTTCCGCTTGGATTATTGCCATGCCGTGCTGAGACATGATGCGGGATGTAGTAGACATTGCCATGCGGCCTACTGACAGGTTTAGGGTAGAGCCATGTCGCGTGACGATGTGATGTAGGGTGATGTCGAGGTGCACACTGCCATGCCATGCGGATGTGTGACTAGGCCACACCACATGATGAGCTACTGCGATAGCTAGATGATTGTTCCTTCCTTCCTCGTTGGTGGCTAGATGCTAGTCACATAGTGATGTTATGTTCTCTTATGATATTTTTTATTTATTTCCTTGTGGGCTAGCAATTTATTTTATTTTGACCTTGAAGGTTTAGCCACAACCTTGCAATCTTTTGCTTACTTGATTGGGTGTTGCAATTCCAGAATTATTTTCTTGCCTTACTATTGGAATTGATGATTATTATCTTTATTCTTCTATACTTTGGTGGCTTCACTAGTTTATCCTTATTATTTTTGAATGCTGGTTTGGTGTTGAAATGTGAATTCCTCTCTAAGAACGTAGGAGACGGTCTTGGTTGAGAGTATACAAGGAAGAAGACATAGGGAACCTTGAGGATGGGGGTATGTGAGGCTGTGAAATAGCTAGGATCCACTACCTACCTATGTGTGGTGACTATCTCTTGGAGGCCAAACACCTTACGCAACAAGGGATGTTCACGAGGGTCTTGTATGGAAGGTAGCACCGCTATGGTGTGCCCTAGCACCATCAAGCCCTTGAGTGAGATGTGGGACATTTATGATCATGTTATTTGTTCTCAAATCAAGCATAGAGATGTTGATCATGCATGTTATCTTTGACCGAGCATTAGACGTGCTCACATGTGGCCTTTTGTGTTGTGCATTCCAGTTATGTGGATGGTTATTATGTGTAATCATGGAGTAAAATGGTGTTGTCTTGTCACTATGTTATGGGGCATAGTCATTGGAAAGGTTCTTATATGCCTGGAAAGTGTAAACAATTGAGTTATTTACGTGGCTCCTATTTATTGAAAGTTAACTTGGTTGTAGAAATTGATATTTGAAGCTAGTTCTATGCGATAAAGTTTTGTGAAAAAGATGAATTGGTAAAAGAAATTGATCATGATGGCATGTTTTCTTGTTGTGTTTGGTAGATGAGTATGGTAATTGTTATTTATCTCTTTTAATGCTTTAATTTGGTGTAATGAAAGGAAGAAAATTCTTGTTTTTCTGCTATGATTGTGGATAATTCCTAGAATATTTTAAGTAGTGTATGGTTTTAGATGTAGCTTGCCAATGGATAATGACATTCATACAGGATTTAGCAATAATGTTTCATTTATTTATGGAAAGATTCATACGTGCAAATTAATAATTGTTAAATGAGTTTTAGGGCTAATACATGTTGCATGATTTTCGTCTAGCCTTATGACTTCAGGGAGTAAGTTGGAGCCTAGGGGGGGAGGATGTAGTGCCCCTACCCTAGTTAGCTTTGTAAAATTGGTTTGACCTTGGTTGACTTTTTATGTGGCATTCTTGGATAGTTGATTTACCATTATGTAATGTTGTAGTCAGATATTATGATTATTGTACGTACCTATTAATGTGCTTTCGCATCAATTATTATGTAAGTTTAATTGTTCTCCTGATTCTTGTTATTAATCTTGAGCTAACACCTTCATTTAATATATATAAATGTATGCTTGTGTGACTCTTGGTTGCAAGAGATTGCAGGTACAATACCACCTAGGTGCGAGGATCGTCTTCACCTAGATTCGTAAGGTTGAGTATACCTCTTTCATCCTTAGAATTTGGATTAGGTGGTCGTAAAAACCTCATCTTACCCTAGTCATGCTCAAGTGAGCATCGTCTGTGGTCCGTCAGTTTCCCTTTTCATTTGGGTTTGCGGGTCGTGTATTTGTTTGGCTTAATTGGGTTGCGTGCCTTGTGTGTGGTAAAATTGAGTATTTCATCTTAAGTATTTAATTTAATTTAATGTGTTCATTTACGCATTAGTAATTGAGGAATTAAAATAAATAGGTTTCTTTTATGAGATTAATCATTATTAAAAAAGATTGCTCTATTTATGCTTGTAGCAAGTTTAATTTAATGGTTAATTTAAAATCATGAATTTATTTAGTTTATGCATTTTGAAAAGGGAAGATTTAAAGTTATTCGAAATCGAAATAATTTAATCCCTTTTTACTTTTTGGAATAGAAAGGTTAATTTTAATTATTTAAGAAAAATATTTTTTATTAGAAAAGCAAGTTTAATTTATATATATTTGATATAGTGTGAAAGATTGATTTTGGGAATTTAATTTAATTAAAATATTTTATCCTCATTAATATTTTTTTACTATTTTTTTTACTATTTTTTTACTATTTTTTTTTAGTTTTAAAAATATATATATATATATATATATATATATATATATATATTAAATTTAAAGTTTTTATATATAATTTTTAATTAGAAATTAAATATTATTAATATATATGTTATTAATGAAGATTAACATTTATATATTAATTAATATTTACTTGTGTAATATTAAATTATTATTAATATATATTTTATTAATGGAGATTAATATGTATATATATTAAATAATATTTAATTTAAAATTGTGTACTATTAAATTATTAATTTTTATATTTAATTATCGAGGGGATTTTAAATATATATAATGATCAATATTTAATTTGGGTATCAGTATTAATGAGGAAGTATCTTTTGGGGTTAGATAGAATAATATTTTTTATTGGAATTTTTTTTTGGAAATAAAATATGTTTATTATTTGGTGAATTTTAAATAATACATTATTCAGGAATATATTGTTTTTTGATTTGAATGATATAGGTCATCTGGGAACTTTAGAAATGGAATACTAAAATATATAAGTAATTGAAAAATGAAATGTTCATCATTGGATATTCTGAAAAACTTAAATGATATGCTATTAGAATTATCACAAAATTTAATAATGCATCGATTGGAAAATTAGCAAGTTAATGATATCTTCATTTAGTAAATTAAATGGTTTAGTTATATTCTTCCTTGGTATTGTGAAATAGACAAATGGTAATATTGCAAGTTTAATTTTTGTATTCGCTTTTGTTTAAGTAATGGCAAGACCTTGATACATTTGTTTGGACCCTGTCGTTTGTTTGATTTGGGATACCTATTTATGTCTTTGGTCTCTAGTTTGGTTGTTGCCTTGTGATGGTGTGATAAATGGTCTTGTCCTTTATGCGGGTGTCGAGTGTTGATTAGTGGTTGACCATAGTTGGTCAGGTCTCTAGTTAGAGTATCATCAGGCAATAGACCTTTGTATTTGCTTTTAATATGTTCAGTTGGACCCGTTTCTATGTAGGGATCATTTATGTATTTATTGATCGATGTGGTCATCTGTATATTGGCTATGTTCGCCTTGATGCCAGGATTGTAAAAGATGTGAACCTTATGTATCCTTAACTTATTTAAATGATCAGAGGGGTCTTGCGGTTGAGCAGACCCAGAGATGTAGCCCTTTAGGGCTGAACTCCAATATCAATTTGGTGTTATGTGATGCTTTTGTTCCTATGTTTCATTTTTTAGTGTTAGCATGTATTTGATAGGATATATAAGTGGATTAGATGAAATTTATCATAAATGCATGTATGCAGTCATCTCTTAAATGTAGTAAATTGGATCATGAAAGAATGAATTCTATTATCGTTAATGAGAATAAGTATGCTTGAAAGGAGCTCACTAGTTATGATAAGCTTAAAGTGTGTTTTGGAACAAGGTGCATGGCATGTGTTTAATGTAAAATTGAACGTAATGAATGGTTTAAAAGTTATTGGATGAACTTCATTTTGTTATCTACATTTTAACCTTAATAAATGAACTTCATCTTATTAGCTATATTTTAACTATAATGGATGAACTCAATTGGTTATTTACATTTTAACCTTAATAAATGAACTTCATCATATTAGCTAAAATGGATGAGCTCTTTTGGTTATTTACATTTTAACCTTAATAAATGAACTTCATCATATTAGCTATATTTTAACTATAATGGACAAACTCATTTGGTTATTTACATTTTAACCTTAATAAATGAACTTCATCATATTAGCTATTTTGTATCTAAAATGGATGGACTCATCAAGTTAACTATATTTTAACCTTAATGGATGAATTCATATGTTACCTATGTTTTAACTTCTATGGGTAAATTTCCTCATGTTAGACTCATCTTCAACCATAATGGATGAGTGTGTCCTATTATCTATTATTTTAATTCACTAAACAAATTATATCTTGGTTTAAAGTAATAACATGAAATTAAGTTAACCTGCTTAATTGGATCAAAGATCGTGAGTAGAGTTAGATGTTTAAATAAGTAATCACGTTGGGAAACCCTTTAGGTGTTAGTTATGTCTTCTGCTATGTTATCTAAACATATGATAACTCATTGTATCATCGTGTTGTGTTTAAAACTCTAAAAATAAAAAATAAAAAAAATATTTGCACTCCATTCGTGTGTTTTAGCTTTATCCTTTCAGGGTTTCTTGTTAGGGCATTACAAAACTGTCAGCAATAATTGAATGTTTTAACGATTGTTGGATGAGTGCCTTCCTTTGATTTCATGAAATATCGGGAGGTATATATTGATCATGAAGGTATGCATATATATCTTTGTGCCATGGGGAATTAGGTCCTATTATCATACATATATATTTAGTGGATGGTATTTCATAAGCTGGGACAATGAGTTGTTATACTTGAAATTCAAAGTGAGCTCCATCATTTGGCATATCCAAGAGAGATCCTACTATTGCCATTGCATCTGCTACCTTGTTTTCTTCCCTCGGTATTTGTTCAAATGTTACATTGGTGAAGTGTGCTTGTATTCTTCCACCAATTGTTTGTATGGTGTTAGCTTATCATCTTTTGTATTGTAATCATCGTTGACTTGATTAATAATAAACTGTGAGTCTCCAAAGACCTATAGGTCCTTGATCTTCCATTATAGTGCAATGTGTAGTCCTACCATTAGGGCTTCATATTTTGCAATGTTATTGGTGCAAGGGAAGCTAATCTTGAATGATTTGGGAATGGAATCTCCTTGAGGAGTTATGAATAGAATTCCTACTCCTGCTCCATGATTTATATGTGAACAATCAAAGAATAATTTCCAGCTTGTTTGTGCTGATAGTGCAAATATCGATTCATCTGGAAAATCTATCACCATTGGATGATTATCTTGTAGGGGTGCTTATGCAAGTTGATCTGATATGATTTTTCCTTTTATGGCTTTTCTATTGATATATTTAATGTCAAATTAACTAAGTATCATAACCCACTTTCCAAGTCTTCTGGTTAGTGTTGCTCTATTCATCAAGTACTTGAGTGGATGAAATTGTGCAATGAGCTGTACTTTATGACTCAACATATAATGTCTCAGTTTATGTGATGCAAAAACTACTACAAGACATGCTCTTTCTATTGGTATGTAGTTGAGTTCATACCCAATGAGTGTTCTACTGATGTAGTAGATAACTCTCTCTTTTCCTTGTTCATCATGCTATGCTAGGAGAGCACCTAAGGAGGAGTTTGTTGCAGCTATATATAGGAGTAATGGTTTCCCATGCATGGGTGGAAACAAGATTGGTGTGGAAAAAAGATATTATTTTAGTGTCTCAAATGCCTCTTGGCATTGTTGTGTCCGTTTGAATGTGATGCCTTTCTTTAAAAGATGTTGAAATGGTTGGCACTTTTCTGCCAATTGGGCAATGAAACACCTTATGGACTGTAATCTGCCTTGCACACTTCTGAGTTGCTTGAGCATATAAAGTGATTTCATGTCTAAAATAGCATTTACTTTCTATGGATCTATCTTAATGCCGTGATTGGATACAATGAAGCCCAAGAGTTTATCGGATGTTACTCCAAAGACACATTTTTTTGGATTGAGTCTTACATTGTATTGCTCAAGTCTATCAAAGATCTTAGCCAATATGTCTAGATGACTATCCCTTGTGTTGGAATTTGCTACCAGGTCATCTACATAGTCCTCCATGATTATGTGTATCATGTCATGGAATAAGGAGGTCATTTCCCTTTGATAAGTGATGTCTGCATTTTTAGGCTGAATGACATCACATTCTAGCAATATGTTCCCCATGGACAAGTGAATGTTGTTTTGGTCTTCTGGTGCAATTTTAATTTGATTATAACTAGAAAAACCATCCATGAGTGATAGCATTTCATTTCCAGTTGTCAAGTCCACTATGATGTCTATGTTAGGAAGTGGAAAGTCATCTTTTGGGCAAGCCTTGTTGAGATCTCTAAAATCAGTACAGATCCTGATACCTCTAGTATGCTTAGATACCGGGACTAGATTTGAAATCCATTCACCATTGTCTATGGGCCTAATGAAACCCAAAGCTAACAATTTTTGTATCTCATTTTTTACTAACAAGGCTATGTGAGGGTGCATCTTCCTGAGCTTCTACTTATATCATTTTATTTCTGGAAGCAATGAAAAATTATGTAAGACCAATTCTTGATCTAATACAGACATATCTTCATAACACCATGCAAAATTGATTGGTCTTTGCTTAAAGAATTTGATTTAAGGATTTTGCTAGGTGAATGTTATGAACTTTCTCAGCATCACCGATGTTGATTTCCTCAGTTTCTTCTACCAATAATGTTGACTATTCTGTATAAATAGGTAGAGCATCCATTTGTTGGAAATTGACACTCATTGGATTCATTTTTTTGTCATTGATGGCAACAAGATCTGATGGAAGTCATAAACCGACACTAAGAAGTAGATACCGACTTTGGAGCATTTAGGGCTACACCAACACCAACATCAATACTTCATTGGAGGTCGACATAAGGGAGGATTTACTTTACAAATCATTTTGTAATTATTGTCAAGGATGACATTGAATATCTTTGTAAATGTATTGTGAGCCGATATAAGGCATATCATTTGTAATAGGTATATAGGTCAGTCTGCTAGGTTATTTTTCTAATGTAGTGAGATATGAAATGTGTGGATATAGGAGAATATAGCAGAACTATATGATGTGAGATATATGTATAAAGATCACATTGTATGCAAATGTTATATCATACAATGATCTGTAGATAGCTTGGAAAGCATTCTTGGAGGAGAAGTAATACCGGTAAAGGGTTTATGAACTGGTACAAAACAGAGCCAAAACTAGAACTCTATTTAGCATAGCAGATGCATTCTTGAGTTTATTTTTAGTAATTTACTTTAGTAGAAAGCTTGTAGTCAATGAGTATATTTAGTGATGAGCAGTATGCTCTAGGTAGTGTGCCTTCCTGCATGTACATGCCCCTATTATATGTAATATCTTTTCATGTGGCCAGTGAACAGATATTGTGGGTCACAAATCCCACCTTGGTTTTAAATCATTAAGGTTTTCCATGTCTAAATTTTGTGTGTTATGGCGTTCATTTATGTGGATGGTTTATTTGCTTCTTGTTATATGTTTATTTGTTTACCGGTTTATATATGCATGGTATAAAAGGATAAAAATTGTTCATATTGGCAGAACATTGATTCACCCCCCTCTCAGTGTTCTTGGATCCCAACACCATTATATGTTCTACTTTATTATTATTGTCTTGATTAGGAGAGGATCTTGCTTCTCTAAAATATGTAGTTCTATCTAAATCTACTATAAACCCAACTTTGTGATCATTATAAGAGAGTCTGTCCCTTGCACCCAAGAATTCAGCTATGGCTTCATCATTTTGAAACCAATCTAATTGTGGCTTTCCTTTTTTTCCCCAGTCAATCAAATATGGATGTATAAGGAGTAAGGCTTTGTTCCTTGATGTCATAGAAGATCCTGATATCATGCATACTTGGTTATGACTTGATGTGTCCTCATCATAAATCGGTGGTGGGTTGTCTTCATGATCAGATGGGAATTCATAGTCATGAGAATCTGTGATACTTTCTCTGTATGTTTCACTTTCTAATTCTGTGTCACTCATCTGCTCTTGTTCTTGTAACTGATTTTGTTGTAGATCAGTGGATCTTCTTTGTATTATGGATATCCTTCTTAAACCTGGTTAGTCTTTGCAGTCTTTTTTCATCTGACTCAAATGGAGGAGCTGGAGTTGTTTCTCTTGGAAAAAGTATTGACAACAACTGAGGATTTGGCTTATCTTTTGGTGTTAATCCTATGTCTGCTACCATGTTTTCTTGTGTAGATGTTTCAGGTATTGTATTGTTAGATGAATCTGTACTAGTTTCTTGTATAAGTTGCCTCATATCTTCACCATATGATTCCATGATAGGAGATGTTCATGCTCTCTTTCTTTTTTGAGATGAAGAGGAATGCATTCTTATTGATGACTGATTCTGAGGGTAACCTAGACTTGTTCAGTATATCTAATGTACATTGCCTGGCTTCTCTTATTTGTGGCACATGTTAATATCCCAAGCCTTTATTCTTTGGGTTTTCATGTGGCAAAACAAGTTCTAATATTCCTTGCTTTTGTAGTCCCAATCATGTGGTGCCATCATACCCATGTTTTTGTAACATCTTGAAACTATTTCCATATTGATGTAAAGGTAACTTGGGTACTATCATGTCATCTTCTTCTCTGTATATCCAATGATTGAAATCTTCATTTAGATATTATTCTTGTAAGTCTCCCCATCTAATGAAAGAGAATGAATTTGAGTACTTCACTATCTCTTTTCCTTTATCTTGCTTCATTGTTGTGTTTTGAGGCTTCCCAAAAGACCTAGGAGAAAAAGATGATTGTTTGCCATATGAGGTACTTGAAATAGAATATTCTCCACAACCAACTTCCTTAATCTACAAAGAAGATGTGGTTGGTGTATTTTTCTTTGTTTATTTGATTGATAATTATTCCATTTGTAAGTGAAGTGGGGCCCCTTGATTTGTTGGTACTTGATTATCTATGCTTGCCCTTAAATAATTATAGTGTTGAAAAGGGTTCGGGTCACCATGGACAGTGATCTCTGTGCCATTGTATGGGAAATTCACACATTGGTGAAAAGTTGATGGTATTGCTTACATGGTATGTATCCATGGGCGAGCTAACAACATATTGTACCCCAATTCTCTATCTAGGACTTGAAAGGTGATGTCTGTTGTAACTGGTCCCACTTATACTTGTAAAGTCACCACACCCTTAGAGGGGCATTCCTCATCATCATAGGATTTGATATTGATTCTCTTGGTAGAATCAATATAATGTTTAAAATATCCTAAAGCTTTGATCAAATGTAGTGTGCATATATTAAGGCCAGCTCCACCATCTATAAGTACTCTTCAAAATTTCTTTCAGTGAACCAAAGCTTCTAAGTGCAAGGGATAATTATGCATGGGTTGGTGTTTAGGTACATCCTATTCAATAAATGCAACCTTTGAAGCTGCCAAGTTTCCAACCATGGATTGGAATGCGTTCTCATCAATATCTCTAGAAACAACTGAATCTTATAAGGCTTTGTCCAAGACTGCCTTATGAGCCAATGAGATGCACAATGATTCAAATAATGAAATTTAAGATGGAGTTTGCTTCAATTGATCTACCATATTGTAGTTACTAGTTATTGAAGGGGGGTTTGAAGGTACCCCTTGTAATGTGACCTTTTATCTTCTAGTGATAACATCACAATCTCTGCTTTTAGGATTCACTGTGATTGTAGTTAGCATTTCATCTCCTGCACTTAGTGTGTTTATGGCATATTCAAATGCAGCATTGGTATAATTGGCAGTATTGTTTTGTGCATTAGAACTAGAAGGCTTCCCTTTGTCATGTTTGATGAAAGGATCTTTAAAAATGATATGATCTATGTTTGGTGCCTTATTGGTATCCACAGTAATGTCACCTTGATCAATGAGACCTTGTATGAGGTTTTTCAATTTGTAGCAACTTTTTGTCTTGTGACCCTTATTGTCGTGATACTCACAGAAATCATTGTCATTCCACCAAGCAGGCTTGAATGGACCCAGTTCATATGGCCTAGCTTCTGGTAAAGTTATGGCATTGCTCTATATTAACTTTTTTAGTACTGATTCAATAGGTTCACCGAGGGGCGTAAAGTTTCTTCTGGGTTCAATTATCCTTGGTGGCCTTGGATTGTTTGACTGTAGTGCATTGGTGTTGTTTGTTTGAGACTGGTTCCTATTGGCAAAATCGTCTGGTCCTTGTAGAGATACTGCTGGTTGATCTCATTTTACAACACGTGCATCAAAAACTCCATCATTTGTGATATTTTTGTTTCTAGACCAAAATTTTGGCCTTTCATTGTTTTTATTGGTGGTTGGTCCACTATCTTTGTGGTGTTTCAGTATCCCTTGTTCTAATAGGCCTCTCTCATATTTGATACCTTTTTCTGTTATTTCTTTAAAATTGTTCAAGCATTGCATTTTTAATGGATACTTAATTGGAGGCACAAGATTTTGATTGAAAATTTCTAGTTGCTCAGCTTCAGGGATGTGACTAAGACATCTGCGTTATAGGGCTCTCCATCTTTTCAAGAATGTGGTAAAAGTTTCAGCTTGTTTTTTCTTTGTTACACATAAATCCATTAAGGTAATTGGATTATCTATGTTGAAGGCAAATTTGGATATAAATAACTCAACCAATTCTCCCCACGAAGTAATTTTGGTTGGAAGGTGTGAAAACCATTCCAATGTTGTCCCTCCAAGACTTTTGGAAAATAGCCTCATTAAGTATGTATAATTGTGAGCTACTTCAATACATGCCGTGAAGAATTCTTTGACATGATCTTAAGGATCACCTTTCCCTTTATACTTGTCAAACTTTGGAGTTTCAAAATATAGGGGAAATGGTGGCATGTATAACTTTCTGTCAAAAGGATACAAACATAGGTCCTCCATTGTGTCCTCCATTGTGTAACTCTTTTTATCATTAACTGCTTGCATACTGGTCATTTTCTTTTGAAGGTTCTCCTTTTGTTGGGTCGAGATCTCTATTTGGGTCAATGGTGTTTTGACTTGATGAGTGTTTCCCACAAAAGGGATAGTATTGGAGTACCTTTGAGCTTGTTGAAATGTAGATTGACCAAGTAACTGTGCACCATAAGTTCCACTAGGTGGTGTAAAGTATGCAAATTATGGACTGAAATTAGGCTGAGTTGAGCTAGTTGTCCCTTGATTCACATTCTGGCTACTATAGGTGGAACCAACTGAAACTGAGGGTTGAGTTATATTTGTCAAAGAAGTGTTGTGAGCCATTGGAGCTTGCATCATAATGCTGGGTGTTGTTAGAGATGTAAGATTGGTACTTGCTGAGGCAACTATTGACTATGATGAGGTTGTAACCATATGGGCACTTTGAGATATACCTTGCGTTGATGTAGCAACTGATGCTTGAGTTTGTGTTGCAATAGGAATTTGAGGTATATTTTGATTCAATGTCACACCTTGCAGCAATATCACTGAAATGTCTACCCTTGGAGGCAACTTGCCCCCATTCTAGACTAAGAGAGAGAGATATCTGTCTCTATCATTATTGATGAAAGAATTGAGAATCATAAGTGTCATGAGATCTTGTTGGGCTGCTTCCAATTATTCTTTTGTCAAATTATGTTGTATTTCATCAATGGAAGGCATCCTATTTGTGTTTGTTGATAGTGTTGCAGGTGTGCGACCCTATGTTTTGTTGTTGTGTGGATAGATCCATATTCCATGTGGGGCTAACCAAGGGGTCATTGTTAGGATCCATCTGGTGCTTTTCCTTTTGATCATGCGTTAATGGCATGAATATTGTTCCAAAGTGATATTGACTCTCGAAGGTGTATGGAAGACTTGATTACATGTAGCTAAGTATGCTTTTATGACTTCCTAAAGACTAAAGTGTAGACAATGCAATCTATGAATGATGACTTGCTATTGAGGATTCCAAAATTTGAACACAAGATTTTTAGCATATTGCCGATAAGCTTCTAATTATGCCTCTTCTTTGATTCAATTTTTGAGGTCTATGTCTATTTGTACTGATTTCCGAACTTCATCATCTATGACAACTTGGACTATGTCATATTGGTCTTGATAAACTATTAATTCCTCAGCAAGGATATTCAAACCATCAATTATTTTTAATTGAATGTTACTTGGCCCAAGATCGGGTTACTCGAATTAGAATTTATCATTTCCTTTTAGACCCATACGTTGAAGACTACTATGTAGACTATGCAGACCCTAGAAATGATTGACACTTTGCTTTTATAACAAGGTTTCAGAAATGTTGCTATGGTCTTTTCTACCAATTGTCTAATGGCTTCTTTCTGAGTTGCTCTTTGAATATTTTTCCTTAATTTCTCATCAAGACAAATAGACTTCTAGATTTCATCATCTATGACGACCTCAACCGTGTCATATTGGGCATGATTGACTCTTACTTCCCAAGTGAGGCTATCCAAACCATCTATTATTGCTAATTGGTCATTGTTTGGCCCAAGATTGGGTTGTTTGAATGGAAATTATTTGTCTCCTCTAATACCCATGGACCTAGGTATGATTCCTATACTCTAATGCAACACTAAATTTTAAGTGAATGAATGGCAACTTGATGAAATGACTTGTGCCAGGACTTTGTGTGATGATTCTAATGGTACTTTTGCATGAATTGAATTCCTAGAACCTAAGATCACTTGAAAGTAGAATGTATATCATCTTTGAATTTGTGCAAATGTTTGGATCTAATGTTGGTGTTAATGTTAACACTTAGCTTCGTTGAGGTTTTGTTTGATCTTGTTGAACACTAAAAATTTGTCAAGGTTTTTCTCGATCTTGTTGAACACTGAAGCTTAACTTTGTTGAGGTTGTGATTTATTTCCTATAATGTTTGAATTTGTTGAAGTATAGAAAAGGACACAATAGTCACATCAAAAGAATAAAACCATGAAAAAAACAATTGTTTAAGGACTTTTTTTCAAATTTCCATGAATGTTGGGATCTTTCTCAAGATCTCATTTTGTTCTTGATATATTGGGGCAATTCGATATCATATCAAACAGACTCTTCTAAGGTCAAAAGGTCACAAGTATTACCATAGCCCACATCTTAATACTTCGTCAGCTCAAACAACCTTGTCACACCCTAGGGTGCACCCAATTTTTTGCCTTTTTCCAGAAATTAGATGAAAGAAGATTGCTCCTCAATTCGTCTATTATCCTAGGAGATATATGGTGAGTGTCTTGGGGGCAGATTATTCCCCACCCTTGCACTATGATAAAATAAGTGTTTGGTTACTGACTCAGTTGGGCTTCTAATTTATATGGTGTTTAGAAAGGGTTCCATTTGAGTGGTCACAATCAGTATCATTTTACACTTCATTGAGGGAGGTCTCCCAGTCTATAGAGGTTACTCTCTATAGATTTTAACATACCATATAGGCATTGATGGAGGCATAACGTCGTTGTGAAACTATGTAACACTCTTTGCATATAATTTTTATCACATACTCATTTATTTATAGTGGCTTGGATTACTTGGCTTTAGTCATTGCCACTTAGGCCATTCCCCTCTCACCGAACTTAATGGCACCCTAAGGGCAACTCAAGAGGGCAGACCTTCTAAAGGATTTAATTGCAAAAAATAAATGAAAGCATGAAAGAAGAGAGTTTGGCTTTTTGATCACCCATTGAAGGGGAGAGCATAATACCTATCCCTTTGAAGACACAAAAAAAGAAGAGTTCTTTTTAACCTTTTATCACAATGATTCTCTAATCTATTTAGAGATGTTGCTCCAAAAAAGCATGGGGTTCAATTTTAACCTTCAACACAATTGTGAAATAAAAGATACGTTTGTTTGTGGTTTATTTTAATAGAACAAAATTGAAAATTTTCTAAGCTACCCCTACAAAAAATAATGTTTGTAAGCACATGGTGGGCTATCTAGCCTAATTTTCCAATTACAGAGCTCTGTCTTTTTACACACAGAAAGATATTCTGATAAAAACCAAAATTGAACTAGGACAACAAGAGAAAAATCTAATATAACAATTGCAACTTACCTATAGAGAAAATGCAAATTGATGTCAGATCAACTACGAATTGATATATCATCAATTGTGAATTACTATTTAAGCAATTGCAATGTGATGACTGATTAATTATGAATTGATATAAGATCAATTTCTCATGAGTTAAAAAAAAATAAAGTTTTTTTTTGTTTTTCAATTTTTAAGAAACAACAGAAAAAGACAGAAGATAGAAGGATTATTCTGCAATGATATTATCCCACACTACTCGAGCCATCACATCAATGTCATCATAAAAATTGTATTTGGCTAAGAAACGGTGGATATTTTTGTGATATTGAGCGATCTCCTATTTTTCTTCGATTTCATGGAGTTCCCTTTCTACTTTTAAGAGTCTTTGATATGTCCTTTGTTGTCTCCTATGCTTTTTTGCCTTCCTTGCACCTGAAATTCTGAAAGTCACCATTCCTGCCATTGGATCTGATACATTTTATATGCAGAAATTGCAATTTCCAGAATTTGATGAAATTTATAGGTTAGGTACGCAAGACCAAATAATGACAAAACGACATAAAACAAATTAATTTTGCAAATTCCTAAGGCAATTGTGAACTATTTTTATAATTGTGGTGTAGGGACTAATCAATTGTGGAATACTATGCTATTAATTGCGAAGTGATATTTGCAAATGTGAGTTTCTGCATAAACAATTGTGGTATCAGGATCTTCTTTTGAGTACGGACCTGCAAAATTAATTTTAATAGACAATTAAAGTTAGCATTCTTTCATGTCGGGTTCACCAAATGTACTTAGGTAGTAAATAAGCATAAATTGCATAATTAGATATCAAAGAGCTAATCACAACTCTAATCTAATCAATATTACTCCTAAATGACAATAGAATAATGCAACATTAATTGAATTGAAAGAATGATCTATTTAAAACTACCTCAATTGAAATAGAAAGGCTTCCATTTGTCTTCTCCATTGTTGATGATGTAGGTGGCTCTCAGGTATTGCACTTGATTTCCTGCATAAGATGGACAATAATTTTGAAGACTATGATTCTATGATTCTCGCTTGAATTGAGAAAATAATGTTGAATTTATAGATTTTCAACACAAAGGCATGAGAAATAGAACTCAAGTGTCGATTGATAGATAACTGAAATTGATTGATCAATGAACTAGTCATGATTGATTTGTTATCTCATTTGATTGATTTGTTAACATGATTCATTGGATAGATGACTGAATTAATTGGCTAGTAAACTAAATAGACTAGGGAGATGACAGAATTGATCGATTAGTAATAAAAAGTTGATTTTGAGTTTAAAAAATGACTGATGAGTTAACTAAATTAACTGATTAGACAATTGATTTGATCATTCAGTTCTGATTTTAGCATGTGCTATAGGATTTTGAAATTGAATTTGATTTTCATTTTCAATTTGGATTTGAATTTGGTCATTTGAATGCTGAAATGCACATGAAATTAACTGAAATCTAGATTTGGTGAGATGTGAAATTAAATGAAATGATATAAAATTCAAATTTGGGGAAAATGAAATGAAATTAGATGGAATTAATTGGAATTTGAATTTCAGGATTTGGAGGAATTTAATTAATTAATTTAAATAATTTAAATGAAATTATTTAAACTTAGGAGATTGAATTAATTAAACAATAAAGATTATTTAACTAAGGAAAATATCACAATTAATTAAATATTTGATATTTAATTAATAACTGAGATATGGTTAATTGATTAAATGATGAAATGATAGAAATTCGATAATTAGGAGTGTTGAAGGGTGATGATTAGAAGACATAGTTAGTTTAATTAAATAATTAAAGAATTACTTAATTAAATAGATGAATAATTAGTGTAGAATTAATGAGACATTTTTAGGTGTCTACAGTCATATTCATTATTAATAACATAGAGCACTACAAAATGCTCAATTAGATAAGTACACATAGAAAGGAAAACCTGACATACTCTATTATGTTCTTTCTATTGAGAATAATCATCATACAATGTTAAGTTCTGAATAAATATGAATTGTTTCTCAAGAAAAATTGTAAACTTGTGAATGCATTAATGGTTGTTTTTCTCTAAAGGAAAACTGAATAGGGTAGAACCAAAACCTCTCTCCTGAAACCAACCAGCTAAACTTTTACATTGTGTCCATAGAATTAAATTGAACTACCCCTTTTTGGTTGAAAAATATTCCTATCACTAGAAGAACTCCTACATATCAGCCATGTGTTAGTCCCATCATGGTAGTTGTTACAACTGAATTGACATGGAGAATCTTGCATAATTGTCTTTCTCATGTGTGTGTCACATGAATTCCACCCCAAGTATATTTCATTTTGTTCAACTAATTTGGAAAAACAAATTCTTGAATCATGTAGATATTTGATTGTCATTTGGATCTACACCCTTGATTTGGCTACATGGTGCATTTTCATATGTTTCTACTTATAGATGACCCATAGCATGCTCTTATCTTTTATCCACTACTTGGAATA
The DNA here is from genome assembly GCF_030272615.1 of Cryptomeria japonica. Taxonomy (NCBI): domain Eukaryota; kingdom Viridiplantae; phylum Streptophyta; class Pinopsida; order Cupressales; family Cupressaceae; genus Cryptomeria; species Cryptomeria japonica. Next base: position 487,272,401 of record NC_081409.1, read on the forward strand.
TCTAAAATATTCACCTTGGAAATAAATGACACTCTCTACATGAAATGTATGCACCTCTACCTTCCTTTTGGGAGATCTCATAGCTAAGACATGTGGCATGTTGGTAGGGGTTTTAAATAGGCTTTCCTTCATACTTCTTCTAGAGTACTGTAGAGTTGGCACATAGATTTATCCACTTGCAAGTCCTAAAATGGAGAGTCCATTCTTGAAATTACATGAGGCCACTATGTGATGCACAAGGGTGCCTTTTTAGAGATGAATACTTGCAATATGTTAGGAAATATGTGGAACTGATATGTGGCTTGTATTTATATTAAATGTTTCACTTGAAATGTATGAAGTATGTGGGTTTGTCTCAAAAAAGGGAAACCCAAGAAGGATGATGGAAATTTTGAAATGAAATTTATTCAAAGGATGAGGTTACAACATTGTTTCTATCCATTTTATAGGCATTGACTCTCAAATCTTGTAGATTTATCTACAATATAAAGGCTTCATTCTTCATAATATCATTTCCCAAGAACACTTTGTTGGAATACTAGGATCACTGAGAGCGGGGGGAGGGGGGGGGTGGTGGGGGGGTGAATTAGTGATCAATGAAATAAACAAACTTTTGACAATTAAAATTTTAACATAATGATATTGAAATTTGCAACAAATCATAGGACAATATTAACAACATTTAATAAAACAAACAACTGATTCAAAACAAGGATTTGACACAGTGAGACCAATATTTGAGTGGAAAATCCCTAAGGGTGAAAAACCACTATGAACAAGTCTTTTATTAGGCCTCTCTAGCAAATTTCAGAGCACCAACCCCTTACAAGATTTTAGGAGCACCCACTTCAAGGAACACCAATCACTTACAAAGAAATAAACTTAGAGAAATACAATTTAGAGGGTTACTCTATTTCAATACAAAACAACTTGATGATATATGGCATCAAGTCTCTGTTCTACAATTTTCCACATTAATAGACTACTCTTTAAGAAAACTCTCACAGTCACTATTCTATAATAAATCTCCTTTTATAAATACTCTACAATCAATCCAATGACATCTCGATGTTACATAAAATCTTTGACACACAGTTATTATCAAAACCATCATTATCAAACCCTTACTATATCAAACAACACAATAAAACCATCCAATCAATCCATCAAGAACATTGCAACATTTTTTTAAGAAATTAATATCTCTTCTACAAACCAGTTTGATTCAGTTTCCATGGCTTCCAACCACTGACGAAGTGTCACAGAGAATTCACAACAAACTCCCAAAGCTCTAGCTTGGACCAACCATCGACATCCAACTCAACAAATCAAAACGAGTCAGATGTGGTCCCCACATAGTTTCATGACTTATCGACAAGAGTTCCAACTTCTACAGTGTCTTAGAAATCTCTTATCGAACTACAATGTCTCTTTGACATCAACTTAATCGCCAAAACAATCCTTATGTTTTACCGATGTCTTTTGGACATAGATTATGTCTTTTGTTTTCTTCTTGGAATGTCTTATCAAACTTTTAAGTCTTATTGAACTATTAACTGGTTGCCTAGACTTAACAAAGTCTCATCAACATGGTCTTATCGATATGAGAACATAACTTTGATTACTAGCTTGAACTATCTCATCGAATAGTAAGGTTACACTGAAATTAGTTCTTGTCATTAAGACATCAGCAAAGTCTCCTCAAAGCCCTTATTGCCATGAGATGTGACTTCTTCTATGGGTTAGAAACATCTCACCGAAAGAGCATGTAACACTAAACTCCCTGACATCACCAAGACCCATCAAATGTCACATCGACATCGATAAGAGATATAACTTCTATGAACTACTTCTAGGGTCTCATTGAACCTGGATGTTATACCGAAATCCCTTTTCTCCCAAACCAAGATCTCATCGAAATAAAAATTCATCGGAGGAAGAAGTGACTATGGTTAGCTGCTTGAAGACTCTTGTCTAACCTCAAGGTCACACTAAAACAAGAAGGAAGTGACTGTGTAGTATGATAGAAGTGACTGTAGCTAGTTGTGTTGGAAGCATATTTTTCATGGCTGTGTAGTATCACTTGGTAATATCAACAACAAACCCATACATGGTCAAGCACACTTATTGAAATCAATGAAAAACATGCCAAAGCTAACAAACTCCCCCTTTGGCATTGATGTCAATATCTACAAGAAAACCAATTACTCAGCCTGTTGCTCTCAAAAACTTTCGTCAAAACCAACAAAACCATGACAACAACATCAATCAAAACCAATCAAGAAAAATACTTCAATAAACACAACTATTGTCCTTATCTCCCTCTTTGACACCAATGACAATGGGGAGCAACAAGAGGTTTTAGGAAAGAAAGAATAAACCAATAAGAACTCCCCCTGAAACCAATCCACATTTGAAAGCACTTAGTGATAGAGAGAGAAATAAGACCCCTAATTGCTATCTTAAGATTTCAAACACATCTTTGGATAGGGGTTTAATGAATATATTTGCTAGCTAACCAGTAGTTGTAACATATTTAAAAACACCATCACCATTTAATACATGCTCTCTCGAGAAATGATATCTGATATTTATATGTTTGGTTAATGAGTGCATGACTGGATTCTTGAAAATATTGATTGCACTAATATTGTCACAAAATAATAAAATTGGTTTAGACATGTTTACCTTCATATCAAACAAAGCTTGTATCATCCAAAGTAATTGTGTACAACAAGAACAAGCAACAATATATTCAGCTTCTGTTGTTGACAAGGATACCAATTCTTGTTTTTTTCTTTTCCAACATACAAGTCTACTACCCAAAAACAACGTTGCAGCTGAAGTAGTTTTCCTGTCATCAAGATAGCCTACCTAGTTAGAGTTAGTATAAGCAGTACGAGTGAAATCATTATGCCTAGGATACCATATGACATAGTCCAATGTCCCTTTGATGTACCAAATAATCCTTTTAACTGTATTAACATGAGACTCTTTAGGAGAAGTCTGATATCTTGCAACTAAACCAACATATTGCATAATGTCAAGCCTGAATGTTGCAAGGTAAAGTAGACTACCAATCATTGATATATATTTAGATCCACACTTGGTGTTTCATCAAACTTAATTAACTTGCAACCTGCCACCATTGGTGTGCCAACTAGTTTACACTCTTCCATGTGAAACTTTTTGAGCATTTATTTTGCATACTTGGTCTGAGATAAGAAAACAACTTTATCCAATCGTGAGACCTTTAATCCAAGGAAATAAGACAACTCCCCTAGCATAGACATTTCAAACTCAGATTGCATAAGTTTGGAAAACATTTTGCTCATGTCATCATTATTACAACCAAACACAATGTCATCTACATAAACTATTACCACAAGGAAATCATCACCTTTCACCTTAACATACAAATTTTTGTCAACTCCTCCTCTTGTAAATCAATTTTTCACAAGGTACTTGTCTAATCTAGAGTACGATGTTCTAGGGGCTTGTCTTAAGCCATATAGATCCTTTTTCAACCTTTAAACAAAGTTAAGATTTTATTTGCATTGGAAAACTTTAGGTTGTTCCATATATACTTCTTCATAAAAATACCCAATGAGGAATGTTGTTTTAACATCTATTTGATACATTTTAAAATTCTTATAAATTGAAAAAGATAAGAAAAACTGATTGCTTCTAGTCTAGCCACGACTGCAAAGGTTTCACTGAAATCAATACCTTCAATTTGAGAGTACCCTTTATAAACAAGCCTAGATTTATTCCTTACAATCTTTCCATTCTCATCCATCTTATTTCTAAAGACCCATTTTGCTCCTATTACATTTTTATCTTCAAGTCTAGGGACTAGTTCCCAAGCTTTATTCTTTTTAATCTATCCTAGCTCTCGTTCCATAGCTTTAATCCAAAACTCATACTTACTGGCCTCAATATAGTTTTTAGTTTCTATTTCTGATAATAAACACAATTTAGCCTGCTCACCTAATCTTGGAGCCTTTCTCCTTGTTTGTATACATGCCTCTTTGTCTCCAATACTTTGTTCTTGTGGATGATATTTTGTCAATATCTTTAATGGAGTTTTTGACCCTATCTTTTCTGCTATAGGAGCCGGCTTGTTTGTTGTCTCCAACTATTCATTATTGTTCCCTTTTCTTCTCTAAATGCTTCTATTTTAGTTTCAGATTCTGATTCAAAACCTTCCTTTTTAACTTCTGCAATATGAACTTTATCCACCTTCATTTCTTGATCAACCTGCACCTTCTCATCAACTTTAACATCAACACTTTCAATAATTCTTTTCAATCTTTTGTTAAAGCACCTATATGCCTTATTATGTGAGGAATATCCTAAAAATATGCCCTCATCATAACATGCTTCAAAACTTCCCAAGTTTTCATCATGTCTCTTAATAAAGCATTTGCTACCAAAAATTCTAAAGTGCTTAACAAATGTAGAATTACCAAACCATAAATCATATGGAGTATACTTGGTTTTGACTCTCAATTGAGATCTCTTAAATGTGTACACTATTGTATGATCAACTTCCTTCCAATACATATCAGGTAACTTGGCCTCATCCAAAATTGCCCTTGCCATCTCCTTTACTATCTTGTTCTTCCTCTCTACCACCCTATTTTGCTAAGGTGTTTTTGTAGCAATATATTGTCTCTTGATCCCATGCTATTCATAACAATTCTCAAACTCTTTTTAGGTATACTCTCCACCCTTATCTAACCTCAGACACTTTATCTTCAAGTCTGATTCTTTCTCCATAATTTTTCTAAACACCTTAAACTTGTCAAAATCTTTAGATTTATGTCTAAAAAATATTACCCAGATCATTCTGGTATAATCATCTACAAAAAGCACAAAACACTTTTCTCCATTAATTGACCTTGTTCTAGTAGGACTACATATATCAGTGTGAACAAGTTGTAAGGGTCTAGTAGATGAATGTTCTTTTGAGGAAAAACTTATCTTTGTTTGTTTTCCATGTTGACATCCCTCACAAATACTATTTGCAGGCTTATGAATGACTGGCATGCCTCTCACATTGTGATTCTTTCTTACCTTGACTAGATTTTCAAAGTTCAAGTGTCCAAGTCTCTTATGCCATAACCATCCTTCCTCTACCTATCCCATAAGAAAAATATTGTCATGATCATTAGTACTTGTGATATATTTTAAATTGTAAATATTTCCCTTGGTTCTTTTACCTGCTGCAACGACCTTTCCTGAATTTTCCTTTTATTTCACAACCTTGATCATTTAAAAATACATTGTAACCATTATCACAATTTTGCTAACACTTAGGAGGTTATTCTTTAGACCTTGAACAAAGTACACATCATGAATATACATATTTTCATTCAACAATAGTGATCCTACATCTTTAATCTGTCTAGAGGAGTCATCACCAAAACTCACAAAACCACCTTCATAATTATCCAATTTAGTAAATTTCTTCCTATCACTAGTCCTATGGTTTGAACAATCACTATCTATCACCCATAAATATCTCTTTTCTATATGAAAGGCAGTTTGAACAAATAAAGACACTAATATTTCTTATCACCTTTGGTTTACAAATCTTGTTTATCTTTATGTTTGATTTCACACCTTTTCTAGAATCAACAAAATGCTTTTTTTTCTAGCTACATGCTTGCAATGTTTCCTCACATGACCAATGTTATTACAATTGAAACATCTTAGACTGTTCATTCTATAAAATGAGTTCCTAAAGCCAATTCTTGAATACCTTCTCAAAGAAATTTTGCGTCATTCATTCTATGCCCAAATTGATTACAATAGAAGAAATAACTAATAAAATATGAGTTGATTAAATGATGAACATCTAAACATGTTCATTTGACCTCTTACATGCATATTTGGATTTGTCCTTTTGAAAGAATATTTTTTATCAGACTTCAAAGAATTTTGAGAAGTTTTGCTATCCTTTTCTTGATTGTTCAAATCTGCACCTGTATTTTTGAGGTTTGAATATGTCATGCAGTGTGTTATTATCACAAGCATTTGAAATTTTCTCAACTTCAAAACCTAGACCAATACCATCATTCAATTTTTCTATTTGCTCAGCATGTCTTCTAATCTGGTGTTGTCATATTTTTCAAGTTTCTTTCTAAGTTGTTGGTTGAAAATTTTGTAAATTAGATGAATTTACAAAATTGTTGTTTCAAACACAACACATGAGATTTAATATCTACTATTTTTATAAGGGGAGGCTCTCCCTTAACTTTCTATTCTACTCTACTAAAAAAATATACAACCTTTAATTTCTATTATAAACTTGGGTGGTGCATCATCCTATCCTCCTTTTTAAGATAGATGTTATTCTTTTCCTGTTACTTTAAAAAAAAAATTACAATATAGAGAAATAATGATTATTTACAATTTTGATGTTGCAAATTAACTCAAAATGCAAGAATGAGTAAAATATAGATAAAGAAAGAAGCAAAGTTTCTATAAAGGCCCAAAGTCCTTTGTTGCTTCTCTGGGACCAAAAAAACACTTAAGATCAAAGTCTTCAAATCATTTCCCTCCTATCAACCTTTCTTCAAATAACTTCCTCTGTAACCTAAAGTATTAATCAAGAAAACCAAAATAAAGCACAAAGTATTTATCTTGATTCCTTTATAACTCTTCATGACATTTTTCTTCAAATAATGAAAGGAGCTCAAAGTCTTCCAATCACAATTTTCCTTTTCCAAGATAACACAATAAAGCACAAAGTCTCCAAAGTGTTTCCTTAATATATCTCAACTAATTTTATCCTAAAAATATCAATACGAAACACAAAGTCTTCAAGATGATATCATGTTCACCAATTCCTAACTATATTAACAATAGCCAAAATATGACACAAAGTTCACAAATTAGCAATTGCCTCTATAACTTAACAATATTCTCTCAACATGCCTTTACTCAATCAATACAAGAAATTACAATGAAAATGACATAAGAACACTCTCAAGAAGTTTGGATGCCAAAGCTTTCTTTTTATTTCATCAAGTTTGTAAAATCACAAAAGGAACATAAAGCTTCGCTTTTTAGCTCTTCACTTCAGTAGAGTTTTGGCATATAGATTTAAGATAATAGATATGAATTACAATAAGAAACCTCATATATATAGGAGAGGTGTGGTGAGAAAATCTAGGAAAAATTATGACTAATTCAAAAAAGATTCCTAATTAACTTCAGACTCGTGCATTTCCTAAGTTCAAAAGGTAAATACAAAATGATACTTCAAGTGTCAAAGTCTTATTAAAAAATGCATCTATTATGAAAACTACTGAGTGTCATCAGACACTCCATTTAGATCTCGCTTCATGAATTCCTCAAATTTTTGCCAAACTGCTTTCATCTATTCTTGATTAGGTCCTTTAGTGTGACTTGTGATGATCTTGACCTGGGTAATAGAATCTTTGAGGCTTAAGTAGCATTTCTTATACTTCTTTAGGAGAAAGGCTAAATCATCTAGATTTACTTGGATATCGATTAACTTGTCAATTAAGGATAATAAGAAAGATTGTTTATCGACCACTTCACCGATCAGCAAACTGAATTCTTTGACAATAACATCTTCATGAAGGGGCTCTTGATTCTCATTAAGGGAAGTGCAAGGAAGAGATGAAATATTTTCGATGATGTCTTTCCCTTTGTCATTACATTCTTTTTGTGCTTTCCTCAAATATTTGATAAGCACTTCAAGAACATTCATTTGATTCTCCAATATTTCCCATTGCTCAATGTGCATCTCCTTTGAAGGGATCACTCCATTATCAACCAAAAAATCTAACTGGAAATCCTCTAACTTCAACCAAGAGTCAAAGTCTTTCTCATGTGTTTCTAATTTATTTGAAAATAGATTCAAAGTTTAATCAATTCAATTCTTACCTCATCCAAGTTGTTTACCAGAGTGACTGCTGAACATAGAAGATGAGTTACCTAGCTCAACAATATATCCATCCATTCACCCACTATTCTCCCACGAGAATTTACCTGTTCATCTTGTTTAACAACTTTCCCATCCATTAAAGAAGTAACCGACTCAATTACCTCTGATGATTTGGTAATCTTGATCAAGACTTATGTGAGCTGAACAACTTGTTTCTTCAAGTTAAATCTTTCTTCACCTTCTCTTCATTGAACATTATCACAAGATGCTGGAAAGAAGTTTGAGCATCTCCACATATTTGTTCTTTCATTTATCTACCTTCACCCTAGATAGAGTTTTATCCTTCTTCTTACCCTTGGGCTTAATAGGAACCAATTGATTAAAATCAAAATCATCTAAAGATATGGCCTATGTTTTCCTCTTAGGAGTGTTAGACACTAACCAAGGTGCCAATGATGAATCTTCATCTACTCTAGTAGTGAAGACTTATATCCCCAATTCCTAAGATTGAACACTAGTAGTAACAATTGGTGAAGTCATGGTAACAATGGTAGGTGGATTTGAAGTAGTAGAAACTTGTGGAGGAACTTGGGTTTCCAACATGAAATTTTTAAAATCTTCCAACATGGAAGAAGTAACCTCAGACAAATTAGGAAGAAAAATAGTATCAAGATTGTCATGAGGTGTATCAAGGAAAAATTCACTTGTGGAAGTAGAAGGAAAAGCATGGATTTTAGGAGCTTGAGATGAAAATGACATAATAGAATCCAAAGGAATGGCATCAATAATAGAGACTGAAGTGGTACCTATGATATTACATGATGTAGGAGGAATACTAATGCAGGAGAATCCCTGATTCATAGCAATCTTGCATCAACCAAAAAAAAATTCTTTCTATTTTTCTTTCTGTTTGCAGTTTTAGCTTTTCTTTTTGTGTGTCCCAATTTTGGCTCACCGGATCCTATGGAGTTGGATTCTACTTGAAGACTTGATCATCTTTCTTGCTTCCAGATCACATCACATTTGGATCATTTTTCCAGCAAGATATTGTTATCGGTGTCTTTGATAGTTATCTGTCACTAGTTGACAGTTCTTGTTCCGGATTGCCTAAACCTATTTTGGTGATCTACCAGAACCCCTTTTCGAATTTTGTGGAGTCTTGGGCATTGATTCTAATGTTTCTTGGCATGTGGCCGATCTTTTTTTGTGATCTACATTTCATCCTTTGGATTTTCAGGAGGAATCTCTTGGCAGAGGTTAATTATTCTTTGGGTTTTGATCCCTTTTGGGATGACTAGATCCTTCGGATCGATATATATAATTGTAATTACACATTAGAATCAATCAATCAGATAATCAAGTAGCTAGACTGTGCATAGAAGATAGATCTCATGATTCAAGGTCTTGGTTGTGACCTATGTTGTATGTCCTACTAGGTCTGTGAGACTATATGTTGTAACCCGATTATTACCGGTTGGTTGTAATCAATTTTCATGAAATAAAATAATTTGTTCTGCATTGCCTCCATCACATCTTTGTGTTTCCATTGTGTTTACTCTTGCTAACCAGTCCAGATTGATCTCTTTGAGGTCCTTCCTCACTAATGACTGCTTCAAGTGGTATCAAATTGAAGTTTCATTCTGGAGGTTGCATGTCCTAAAATTTTTTTGTAGGGTGGCGGATTGCGAATCCGACCTGCAGCTACAGAGGACTAGCGTGAACAATGGTGTGAAGAAGAGCTAGGAATTGTGGAGCACATGAGAATGTTGACCCTGTTGTGATGGAGATGTTGCAATGTATAACAACCTAGTTGGAAGTCCTGGAGACAGCCTAGAGAAGAGGCTGACATATCAAAGAAGTGAGTGAAGCGTAAGGAGAAGGAGCCCCAATAGAACAAGCAAACCCATTGGCGGTTGATCTAAATGAAAAAAGGTTTTTGAGGGTTTTGAGTAGGGTGAATAATAAACCTCATTTTACCCCACAAAAATATGATGGGAAGTTAGATTCAGATGAATTGATAGATTGGATCTCAAAGATGGAGAAGTATTTTGATTTTGAAACACTATAGAAGAGAGGAAGGTGAAATATGCCTATACCTGGTTGAAAGGTCGTGCATCTCTTTGGTGCAAGCATTTGCAAGTTGATAGATAGAGAAGAGGTAAAGAGAAGACTAAGAAATGGGATCAAATGATTGCTAAGTTGAATTTTGTTGGCATTGAGTTGTTATTGATGTTAATCGGTATTGCAGCCTACCAGAAAAGGTATGTCACCCAGTATAAACAAGAGTGAACTGGTATGGTGGAAGACAAATAAGGTATTGAAGGCTTGTCAGCTAGTATGGTGGAAGACAAGTAGTTATTAATACAATGAGTGACTTCATCGGTACAAGGTGAGATGCATTTGTGCATTAGCATGACTGAGTGATAATTGATAGAGCATAAACTAGTTTGAAGGTTAGCTTCCTATTTATGATAAAGAGGTAGAATGTTAAAAATAATAACAAACCACTGGAGGCAAAGATGTGCTACTGGTGTAGTGTGCACCACTAGTTAGCAAGAGGAGTATGTCTCACCGGTAAGGGCTTGTGTCAGTATGAATTTTTTGAATGTTCAAGTGTAAACTAACCTTGTGTTGATGAGTCGAGTGTATGACCAATGTGATGCCATGTGGACCTGAGGTGGAAAGCATGCAGAGGTCGGTGAAGTTTTCATCGACATGGTTGTTGGAAAAGATAGTTGACATTAATGAAACAACCACAAATCATGGGATGATAATAGATTTATGCGGTTCGAGGAAGAAAGAATGACAGAGAAAGATCAGGGAGTTGTTAGCACCTATATCAAAGCAAAGAAATCATACTACAAGAGGACCTCAAGAAGGAAACAACTAGGTCATAAATGAGTCGACAAATTTCAAGGCTGAAAATCATGGTTGGGATTGCTATCTTTAGAAAATATGCATTAGATAATGAAAAATTGTGTATAGATGCATTCCTCCAATGTAGGTGATTGATCCAAGGTAGATTAGATCAAATTTGATGTAGAGTTGGTCAGGTGAAGGAAACCCTAACCTCCTATAGTTTGCATTGATTCTTGGCGGGAAAGCTTAAGTTTAAATATGATGACTTGAGACTATGATTGTTGCTGCTATAGAGTGAAGGTAAGTGTGAAATCATTGTCTGAGAGCCGAAGAGATAAGCACTTGAAGTGTTTATGAGTGAAGACTAGACTGGTAAGGAGAGGTAGGACATACCGGTGTAAGGAACAAACCAGTGAAGTGAGCATAGAACACAGAGGTGATAAACCAACAAAATTTGTACTTGATAAAGAGTGATAAAGTGTGAGTTGAAGGGTGAAGACATTGTGAGAAGGGACTTAGAAAGTTATCAGCAAAGCAAACTTGTAGAGCGGGTGGAGAGAATATAGATCGGTAAGGTTGAAACCAACAGAGCAAAATATTATAAGGTTGTAAAACTTCATTTGCAATAGTGATTTCATTTGTATAACTGAGTTTTATATTGTTTTCACTAAGATGGAGCCTAGTGCAGGGGTTGTAGCTTCTTTAGTTCATAGCCTATAATTTGATCAAGGGTTGGTGCTCCTTGGGTTGGTACCCTAAAATTGTAATCAGATCTTTTACTTTGTGAGGCTGGATTGGAGAAGAAGATCTCCATTAACTTTTCTCACCAAGTTTTTTCCCACATTGGGTTTTCCTTGTATATATTTGGTTTTGTGTGATGCATTCTTGTGCATGTGTTATGTTAATGTTTTAGCAAGTCCTTTCATGCACCCTATTTGCACGGTTTGAGCTACCAGTTAGCATTCAGTTTGTTTTATATATTACTAGTATCTCCCTGTTGAAGTAAAAGTGTTTAAATCACCGATTCACCCCCCTCTCAGTGATCCATTGTGTCCAACAATTGGTATCAGAGGATAGGTACCCTATTCCATCAAAAGTATTCTCTAGATTGGGTAGATTCTGTGAAATGTTCAGAATGGCAAGAAATGAATCCGCCTCCTCGAAAGCCCCTATTTTTTAAAGTGTCAACTATGCATTTTGGAGTATAAGAATGGAAACCTATTTGTTCTCTCTAGGTTGTGATGTATGGATGTCAATTGTGAATGAGTATACAGTCCCTAATAATTCCCCTACTAATCTAGATGCTAAGAAGGAATATGAGAACAATGTTAAAGCTAAAAATGTCATTCTTAGTGGGCTATCTGATAATGAGTTTGTTAAAGTCATGCATTGCTCCTCTGGCAAAGAAAGTTGGGATAACTTGCAGAAGATATTTGAAGGTGGTGCTAAAGTCAAGGAAGCCAAGTTATAGACATTGAGAGCACAACTTGAGGGTTTGAAAATGAGAGATGAAGGAAATATTTCTGGCTATCTCCAAGGGATTGATGAAACAACAAACACCATTAGAGGGATTGGAGAAGAAATAAAAGATGAGGTGGTAGTAAAGAAAGTACTTAGATCTCTTACATCTAAGTATGATACAAAGGTATCAGCAATAGAAGAAGCAAAATATCTAAAAATATTTACAATGGATGAGTTGTATGGCTCCCTAACCACTTATGAGATGAGGACTCTCAGTATTGATGTTATGAAGAAAGAAGCTGCATTCAAAACATCAAGAAAAGGGAAAGAAGAATCTTCTCATGATGCAACCAGTGAAGACTCTGATGACATCATGGCAAACTTTGTTAGAAGACTCAAGAAGGGTTTAGGAAAATACAAAGGCAAGTTGTCTTTGAAATATTTCAACTGTGGAAAGATTGGACATTTTGCTAGTAAATATCCTTATGGTGATAAGAATGAAGATTATCAATCAAGTGGTAGCAGATCATATTGTAAGGATAGGAAGAAGAATGTCTACCAGCATGGTAGAAGAGGCTACCAGAAGCAGAACAATCTTTAAACACATGAAAATGATACCACAGACAAGGAGAGTGCCTCAGATGACTATTGCAGTAGAGATGAAGTCATAGAAAACCTTTTCATGGCTCAAGAGGTTTCAATACCTAAAGAAGGAGAAGATTAAGAGAAATAAGGAGAAGTAGATCTTGAAGTAGAGCTCATTAGTGCCTTAGATGAGATAAAGAAAATAAGGAGAGATTTGTAGAAGGTAAAAAGGGTTGCAGCTGAAGAACAAGAATTGTTGGAGCAATCTCTTGAAGAGTCCAAAAAGACTATTGCAGACCTCAAACTCCAACTAGAAGAAGCCAAAAGGATCTATGAAGCCACTAGTACCAGTCTAAGTGAAAAGGAGAAGGAGCATCATGATCTAGAAGTAGAAATAGTGAAACTCCAGAAGGAATTAGAGAAATGTTAGGAAGAAATAAAAGTGAGAAGCAAATATGAAGGCAACACTGAATCCCTGGACAAGATGCTGAGCAAACAGAAGAAATCTAAAGATATCAGTGGCTTATGCTTTCAAGAAGGTCAAATTTAAAATAGAAAAGACACATCTGATAAGGAGATACAAATCACTTATTCAAATGAAGGTGAAGAGAAGAAGACATTCACAATAAGCAAGGATATCGACAAAAAGACATATGCAGATGCTCCTAGAAACCATTACACAAACCAGTATACACAATCAATGAACTGGAGACCATACTCAATGTACTAACATGTAGATCCAAGGAGAAATGCAAGTGTTGATCATGAAGGATTCACAAGAGTTAGCAGCATGAAAGGAAGACCCCTAGTGAGGGATTCGTTGGCAGGTTCAAGACAACCTAACCAGTACGTTCCAAATTTTCATGGTTATTCTCACCGGTGTAATAAATTTGGTCATAAAATGGTAGATTGTAGGAAGATGAATTTAAACCATAGTTTTGAGAGTATAAACTCATTTTCTACATTACAAAGTTCAAATGTCACATGTTATAATTAAAATTAGTTTGGTCACAAGAGTTATGAATTTAGGAGTAATATGCAAATGTCTTACAAGAATGCTTTGAGTACATCTTATAGTGCTAATGTGAAATGTTATAAGTGTCAAAATTTTGGTCACATAGAAAGGTATTGTTAGCTAAGAACTGACAAGCAAAATAAAATTGTACGAGATGAGAAGTTAGAAACAAACGGAAACACAAAGTGATAGAAGAGGAAAATAAAACCGGTTTGGGTAGAGAAGGAGAAAAAGAAGATAGAGTCCAGCCTGATTGTGCAGACTACTATACATGATAAAAGGAGGAATTTATGGGTAGTTGATAGTGGTTTATCAAATCACATGACTGGAGATAAGAAAAATTTCATCAAGCTTGATGATTGGAATGGTGGTTCAGTCTGGTTTGGTGACAACTCCTCCATCAAGATCAAAGGTCGGGGTACAATGAATATTGATGGAAAACTCAAGGCTCATGATGTGTACTATGTGGAAGGACTAGAGCATAACCTACTGAGTATAAGCTAGATGTGTGAAAAAGGGTACAAGTTTTCATTTGACTCTACCAGTTGTCAGATAAGAAAGAAGAGTATCGGTTAGGTGGTAATAAAAGGAAAGAGAATAGAGGGTAATGTCTACAATTTGAAGGAATGTTATGAGTTCAAATGCATAATGGGACAAGTTGATGAAAGCTGGTTGTGGCACCAAAGATTACGCCATGTGAATTTTGATAATCTGGTTGAGATAAGAAAGAACTGGTATGTGAGAAACATACCTTAGATCATAAAACCTTCAAGCACATTTTGTGATGAATGTGTTAGAGGTAAGCAAGCAAAGGCCAGTTAAAAAAAAATGAATATAACACCTCAAGACCTTTAGAGTTGATACATATAGACTTATGTGGGCCAACAAGGACAAGAGAATTGGCCAGTGAAAGTTATTTCATGTTGTTTATAGATGATTACTCAAGAATGACTTGGGTAACCTTCCTGCATGATAAGTCACAAGCATTTGAGAGATTCAATATTTTCAAGAAGGTAGAAAATGAAAGTCGATACCTGGTAAGATACCTAAGATCAGACTGGGGAGGAGAATTTTCTTCCAATGAGTTTGTTGACTACTATGAGAGACATGGAATTCGAAGATAGTATTCAGCTGCAAGGACACCTCAGCAAAATGGGGTGGTAGAGAGGAAAAATAGGATAGTGAAGGAGATGGCCAGGACAATGTTGAATGAGGCCAACATACCAAATATATACTGAAAGGAAGAAGTTCATATTGTAGTCTACACATTAAACTGGGTACAGTTAAGAGTGAATAGTAGAATGACTCCTTATGAGTTATGGAATGAAAGGAAACCATCACTCAAGCACTTCAAAGTGTTTGGAAGTAAGTGTTTCATCAAGTGAGATGCTAATGGATTAGGAAGTTTTGATTCCTATAGTGATGAAGGAATCTTCTTGGGATACTCAACCAACAATAAAGCCTACAAATGCTACAATAAGAGATTGAGAGGGGTGGTTGAGAGTGTAAATGTGAGAATAGATGAACACTCACATAGAGGAAAATTTGCACCGACACCCTACATTGATGAATCATATGTTGAATATGAAGAACAATCTGACAATGGACCGGTCAAATATGCACCAAACAAGATCCCCAACTGGTATGTGCAGAAGAATCATCCAGAAGAACAGATCATAGGAGAGAGGAATGAAGGTGTGTAGACCAGAAGGAGATTAGCCAAGGAAAGTGAGCAGGTAAATTTCTACCTCATGACTGAAGTAGAGCCTAAAATTTTTGATGATGCTAGCAAAAGTGAGAAGTAGGTAGATGCCATGGATGGAGAATTGAGAAAAGTTGAGAAAAATCAGGCTTGGGAACTTGTTCCTAGACCAATAGACAAGAATATCATAGATACCAAATGGGTCTACTAGAACAAGATGAATGAAGAAGGTAAGATAGTCTGAGACAAAGCAAGGTTAGTTTGCAAAGGGTATGCTCAATTGGAAGGTATTGATTTTGAAGAAACCTTTGCACTGATTGCTAGGTTAGAGGCAATAAGAATGTTTTTAGCCTTCTAAGCCTATAAAGGATACAAAGTATATCAGATGGATGTAAAATCTACTTTTCTCAATGGTAATCTTGAAGAAGAGGTGTATATGGAACAACTAGAAGGGTACTTGTTGCATGAAGATGAGAGTTTTGTATGCCAGTTGAAGAAAGCCTTGTATGGTTTGAAGCAGGCTCCCAGAGAATGGTATTCCTGGTTAGACAAATACTTGAAGGAGCAAGGATTCTGAAAGGGAATGAAAACAACAAATTGTATGTAAACGTAAATGGAGATCACATGATTATAGTTGTTGTATCTGTGGATGATATTATCTTTGGGGGATATAAGGACATCATGTGCAAATAATTTGTAGATCAGATGAAGACAAAATTTGAGATGTCCATGTTGGGTGAGTTGTCCTATTTTCTTGGTTTACAGATCTCACAGCAGGAGAAAGGGATTTTCATCTCCCAAACCAAGTATGCTAAAGACATGCTAAAGAAATTTCAAATAGAGGACAACAAACTAGTAAGTACTCCCATGGTAACCAGTTGTAAGTTGAGAAAACTAGATGAGTCATCGAAAGTTGAGAAAACATTGTATAGGTCTATGATTGGTAGTCTGTTATATCTAATAGGATTTAGACCAGATATTGTACAAGTTGTTTTCATGGTAGCTAGATTCCAAGCTGCTCCTAAACAGTCTCACCTAAATGCAGTCAGAAGAATCTTCAGGTATCTGCAAGGAACTATCAGCTATGGCATGTGGAATCCAAAGAAAAGAGACTTCTCTTTGTAGGCTTATACTGATGTAGAATGGGCAGGAAGTTTTGACGACCAGAAAAGTACAAGTGGAGGTGCTTTCTACTTAGGAGACCGGTTAGTATCATAGCACAACAAGAAGCAAGATTTAGTGTCATTATCTACTGCAGAGGTAGAGTATATAGCAGCTACTACATGTTGTTCACAGGTTCTATGGATGAAGCAGACATTGAAGGACATACAAGTGGAGATCTTGGATCCTATTCCAATCTGGTGTGATAACTCAAGTTCAATCAACGTCTCCAAGAATCCAGTAACACACTCAAGAACAAAACACATTGCAATCAAGTATCACTTCTTGAGGGAGATGGTAGAAGACAAAGAGGTCATTGTAGAATATGTTCCAACTAGTGAGCAGATTGCTGACATATTTACCAAGCCACTTCCTTTGGGCCCATTTGAGTACTTGCGATAAAAGATGGGAGTTGTCCCACCATTTGACAACACTTTAAAACATAAGAGGATGCATGATTCAGGGGGAGTCAATCATTGTTACTATCTTATGACTCTTGAATCATGAAGCATAGACACAGGGGGAGAGTGTGTCTTAACGGGATATAGTCAAGGGAGAGATTATTGGTGTCACACTAAGGTTCCCTTTGCCATTGCTGTCAAAGGGGGAGAGAAACTAGAAAATAAAATGTTGACATCAATGCCAAAGGGGGAGATTGTTGGAATTGAGTTATCATTGACGTGAACCGGTATTGTAGGCTATTGGCAAGGTATACCACTTGGTATAAACAAGAGTGAACCGGTATGGTGGAAGACAAATAAGGTATTGAAGGCTTGTCAATCGGTATGGTGGAAGAAAAGTAGTTATTAAGACTATTAGTGGCTTCATTGGTATAAGGTGAGATGCATGTGTGTGTTAGCATGATTGGGCAATAATCGATAGAGCATAAAATAGTTTGAAGGTTAGCTGTATGTTCATGATGAAGAAGCAGAATGTTAAAAATAATCACAAACCACTACAGGTGAAGATGTGCTACCAGTGTAGTGTGCACCACCAATTAGCAGGAGGAGTAGGTCTCACTGGTAAGGGCTTGTGTTGGTATGAGTTTGCTGAATGTTCAAGTGTAAACCGACCTTGTGTCAGTGAGTGGAGTGTATGACCAATGTGATGCCATGTGGAGCTGAGGTGGCAAGCATGCAAAGGTCACATTTGTTTAAACAGATAGTCGAGATTAATTGACATGGTTGTTGGAACAAATAGTCGACATTAATTGAACAACCACAAATCATGGGATGGCAACAAATTTATGTGGCTTGAGGAAGAAAGAATGATAGAGAAAGATAAGGGAGTTGTTGGTGCTTGGATCGAAGCAAAGAAATCAGATTGCAAGAGGACATCAAGAAGGAAACTGATGAATAATGATGAACAACAAATACCCTAATTGGTCCTGAGAGGGGGGTGAATCAATACATACCAAAACTTCTCCATGACATATCATGTTAAAATAATGCTAACCGATTGTCTTCATCACTGAACTTAACCATGACAATACCGGTTAAACACAGTAAGACTTTAGATAGCTAAACCAGTAAAACTAAATACTTCAAATAACATTCAATACTTGATAACTACTTCACCAATATACTCATGCATGTGTTGTATCAATGATACCATAACCATTAGCTTTGCATGCATTTTCACCTAAACAAAGACCGCTCAATCATCACATGAAAAATGCACAACTCATGACACACAAATTTTTCACGTGGAAACCCAAATGGGAAAAACCACGGTGGGGATGAATACCCACAAGCTTGTTTTTGAAATATTTTGAAACTCCCTCTGTTAGGAGCCTAGTCTGGTTAAAGACTCTACAATAAGGTTCTGTTAGGAACCAATCCTATTTAAGATCACCCAGTTAAGGGATGGCTATATACCTTGTTAAAGGTTACCTCGCTAGAGTATTTGAAGAACTCAATGATCTTGAGTCACCTGGTTAGAGGATTTGCAATAAGCCTATTAAAGCTACTCGACAAAGGGATTTTCCTACTGTTGAAATGGTTAGAAGACAACAGGTAAAGCTCTGATATGATAACAACACTACATGCTAAGGCAAATCATTTTTAGCTCCTCTACTCTACAATCACACTTTGCAGTTTTCTACTCATTGGTCTCACAAGTATCTCATCACTCGGATACAAACACAAAATTTGCCAGCACAAACAATAACAAACATCATCGACCTTATAGACAACAATTAGGTTGGTAGCATAAACCCTAAACCCTAAACATTTTAGGTTTACATTTACAAGTGGTCCAATCTTGATTGTTCAAACACTTTTGCATAGAATAAAATAATCTCAAACATATCACAAGTCACTCTGCATCATTTATTCTTCACCGCATAAGGAAATCAGTAACTCATCATGCTCTCTTCACATACCGCTAAGAAGAATGTTCATTCCTGAGGTAGACATTTAATGCAATTGATCTTCACATGCAAGATCCTCAAGGAAATCCTTCACATGCACAAAACTGACGTGGCATCTCGATCTCATCCTTATCTCTTAGCTAACTCATCACATAATGTCACTGGTTGCATCGCACAAGCTAGATTGCCAAACCGGAAACCCTAGAGCTGAGACTACCAGCTGGTAGTCACACTTAGTGAAACTCTGACACCGGTCTACTTCATCCCTTCATACTGGTTCTCCTACTTGAACATCAATAAAAAAATATTCCAATCTTCATACCAGTTCATCTACACTTATTGATATTAATGACAACATACTTTATCACCCCTTCATCATATGCCAACAATCTCCCCCTTTGGAATTGATGGCAATACTAAGTGTATCATTGCTTAGTATCTGCACCATGCTCGATAACATATATCGGTTCAAAGATCACAACCACCACCATCTATATTGGTCAATGTGTACTCTGCCATATATCTTCATCATCAGATACTTCTCCCCCATACATCAGATATCTTCTCCCCCTTTGACAACAATGCCAAAGTAGAGGCACAAGCTTCCTTTCTTCACTATGCTGCTTCCCCTATGGAGTAGCATCCTTCAACACATCAATCCTAAAAGATTTGACACTGTAGTACCTGACTGATGTGGAGCTCAAAAATTTAGTTTACTTCATGAAGGGGTAGAACCCCTAATTCACCTCTCAAATAGGTAAATGTAGTTTTCGGTAAGGGCTTAGTGAATATGTCCACTAGCTACTCCTTACTAGAAACATGTTCTAATACAACCTCTTTGTTTTGAACCTTCTCTCTCAAGAAGTGATACTTGAGCTCAATGTGCTTAGTTCTAGCATGTAATACCAAATTCTTGGAAATATTTATTGCACTTATGTTGTCACAAAATATACTCACCAGTTCAGATATGGGTGCTTTGAAACCATCCAATACATGTTTCATCCAGATTGCTTGAGTGTAGTTCATAAATGCTGCCACATACTCCACTTAAGCTATAGACTAGGAAATACAGCTCTGCTTCTTACTCGTCCATGATACTAGTCTTCCACCAAGCAAGAATGCTCCACCGGTTGTGCTCTTCTAGTCATCCACATTACCTGCCCAATCTACATTGATAAATACTTTGAGATTAAAATCACCATTGTATGGATAGCATAATCCATAATCAACTATCCCTTTCAGGTATCTAAGAATCCTCTTGACTGTTGCCAAGTGGGATTCTCTTTGATTTTCTAAAAATGGGCCATAATGCCCACTGCTTGAGCAGTATCCGGTCTGCTATGTACCACATAGTGCAGCTTACCGATCATTCACTAGTACTCCTTCTCATTCACCAACGCTGAATCATCTTCCTTAGTCAATTTATAGCCGGTCACCATCGGTGTACTGACCGGTTTTCTCTCCTCCATGCCAAAGGTCTTCAATACCTCTTTGACATAATTGGACTGGGTAATAAAGATACCCTCTTTCATCTACTAAATCTATAAACCAATGAATAACTTTATCTCTCCAATCAGAGACATCTCAAACTCTTTCTTCATTTCATCTGCAAATGAATGGTTCATTTCATCATCTCCTCTAGATATTATGTCATCTACAAACACTTCACAAATCAAAATTTGATCACCTTCAGATTTTAGGTAGATTTTTCTATCCTCACTTGTTCTCTGAAATCCTATTTTCACAAGATGAGAGTGTAACCATTCATAACATGCCCTTGGTGCTTGTTTCAATCCATACAGGGCCTTGTGTAATCTACATACCATGTTACTATCTTCTAATAAGGAAAACCCATTTGGTTGCTCAATATACACTTCCTCTTCTAGGATTCCATTCAAGAATGTAGACTTCACATCCGTCTAGTATACCTTGAATCCCTTAAATGCTACAAATGCAAGTAGCATTCAAACACCTTCTAGTCTAGCCATAGGGGAAAAGGTTTCTCCATAGTCTTCTCCCTCTTCCTAAGCATATCCCTTGCATACAAGTCTTGCCTTGTTCCTTGCAACTGTGCCTTCTTCATTTAGCTTATTCCTAAAGACACATTTGGTACCTATGATATTCTTGTGTTCTAGTCTGGGTACCAAAAACCATGTTGCATTCTTTTCTATCTGGTCCAACTCCTCTTCCATTTCCTTAATCCAATCTTCATCTATAAGTGCCTCTTTAGTGGTCTTAGGCTCAAATTCAGAAATCATGCAAGTTTTCTTCCACCTTTCTTCTTGTGAGTATCCCTGAATCTTTATCTCCTATGATCTTCTTCGGATCATGATGTAGTTTCACATATCTAGGAATGACTCTAGCTGGTTTTGCTTTCTTTTCCTCCTCCTCCTCTTCTTCTTCTTCTCCATCTTCTTCTTCACCTATTGCAGCTTCTACTGGTATAGGAACACTGAGGTCTTGTCTTTTTCTTTCTTAACTGGTTTCTAGAAGGCTACACTCGGTTCATCTTCCACTTGCTTGTTGTAGGTTTCCTTAGGCTCCTCAGGGGATTCATCAACCCTGACATTGATGTTCTCAACAATTTTTTGAGTCCTATTGTTGTAGCACTTGAGAGTTTTGCTCTTAGTGGAATATCCTAGAAATATTCCTTCATCACATTTAGTATCAAACTTGCTCAGATGCTCACCTCTCTTGATATAACACTTACTGCCAAATACTTTAAAATAACTCATAGTGGGAGTCTTCACAGTCCAGTACTCATAAGGGGTTTTATCTTTACCTTTCTTGATGAGTACCCAGTTCATAGTATAGACTATAGTGCTCACCGCTTCTCTCCAAAAAGTGTGAGCAACCTTTCCTTGGATCAGCATTGTTCTGGCTACTTCAACTACAGTCTTGTTATTCCTTTCTGCTAGGCCATTATGTTGTGGTGTCCTTGGGGCAGACAACTACCTCTTAATACCATTCTCTTCACAGTACTTATTGAATTCATCAGAAGTGAATTTACCTCCTTGATTAGTTCTTAGGCATTTTATCCTTTGACCACTTTCCTTCTCTACCAATGCTCTAAAGGCTTTGAACTTTCCAAATGCCTCAGACTTGTTTTTCAAGAATGTGCCCCACATCATTCTTGAGTAGTCATCAGTAAGAATCATAAAATACCTATCTCCCTGATACTTCTAGTTTTCACTGGACCACATAGATCAGTGTGCACAAGATCAAGTAAGTTCTTTGCTGAAAAATACTTACCTTTGAGAGTTGAGGAAGACATCTTCCTAAGTTGGCATTCTCTGCACAAAGAATTCTCCAGTTTTTTTAGCAAAGGCAATCCTCTTACTGCCTTGATCTTACTAGCTTTTACAATATCGTCAAAGTTTATATATAAAAGTCTCCTATGCCATATCCAACTGTCATCAAACTTTGCCATCAGACACTAACTAATCTTGGCATTCGACTAAAATAAGTTACCTCTGGTCTACTTACCGGTGGTAATAAGTTCACCACTCTTTCTAATTATACTGCAGACTCCACCTTTGAACTCCAGAATGAGTCCTTTGTCATTTAGCTGAGCAACACTCAAAAGGTTATTCTTAAGACCTTCTACCTAGTAGACATCATCTATACTTCTCTTTCCATTCAGTGAGATGGATCCCTTACCTTTCACCAAGCATGGTGCTTCGTTGCCAAACTGGAAAATACCCTCATCATATTCTTCCAGAGATAGAAACTTTCTCCGGTCACTAGTCATGTGGTGAGAACACCCACTTCAATAATCCACTAGTTAGAGTTGTCAATGCGAGAGACAAGGGATTTTTTGTCAGACACTTCTTCCTTTACAACTACAAAAACTATGTCCTTATTCTTTTCATCCTCAGATTATTCACCAGTAACACCTTCATCCACTACAATAAGACAATTTCTCCTACCTCCTCCTTTATACTTTCTTAAGCTCTTCAGTTTATCCTTATTGTCATTGTTAGGATAGTTAACAACTATATATCCTATCTTATTGTAGGAAAAACATTTTAAAGGAATCTTACCTCTGTATTTTCTGGTGCCTTTTGGAAGTCTCTTGGAAAGAAGAGCTTCAAACTCCATCAGAATCTCTTCATCATCCATATCTCTGCATTTCTTGGATTCATAACTGGTACTTCTTTTCCTTTTTTGGTTGGTACAATAGATGCTCTAAAGGCTGACTCAATCTTCTAAACACTGCTATCATAGCTATTCAACTCATATGCAGTCAACTTTGCAATGATAGCATCTAAGGATACCTTGGTTTTGTCGATATACCTTAGCTCCTAAATAGCAGCAACTCTAATTGCATAGACCGATAACAATGATCTCAAAACTTTACTAACAACGGTGGCATCATCAATTGTTCTACTAGTGCTCTTGATATCTCCAATCACAGTCTTGATCCTTATGCCATATTGTTGAATGGTCTCTCCTTCAACCATCCTCATGTCTTCAAATTTTCCTCTAAGGCTCTCTTCCTTAGCTTGCTTGACATGCTCATCAGCACCATAAATGGTTTCTAGAGTGTCCCATACATCCTTAGGATTGTCCTTATCTTGTACATCAATGAACTCAATATCGGACAGGCTGCTAATAAGGGCTTCGATGACTTGCCCATTTTCTTGAATCTCTCTTTTCTGATCATCGGTTAGAGTGCCAGTGGGGATAACATAGACATTCTCAACATAGCTCTAGTATTGAGCACCCAAACTCTTGATAAAAATATTCACTCTATCCTTCCATATTTTGAAGTTATCTCTATTGAACTTAGGACCTTCCCTCTTCATCATTAAAGAAGGATCTTTTACCTCAAGTGGTCAATCTTATATCACTGAGGACCTAGAGTTGCTCTGATACCAATTGATGAATAATGATGAACAATAAATACCCTAATTGGTACTAAGAAGGGGGGCGAATCAATACATATAAAAACTTCTCCATGACATATCATGTTAAAACAATGCTAATCGGTTGTCTTCATCACTGAACTTAACCATGGCAATACCGGTTAAACACAGTAAGACTTCAGACAGCTAAACCAGTAAAACTAAATACTTCAAATAACATTCAACACTTGATAACTACTTTATCAATATACTCATGCATGTGTTGTATCAGTAATACCATAAGCATTAGCTTTGCATGCATATTCACCTAAACAAAGACTGCTCAATCATCACATAAAAAATGCACAAATCATGACACATAGATTTTTCACGTGGAAACCCAAATGGGGAAAGCCATGGTGAGGATGAATATCCACAAGCTTGTTTTTGAAATATTTTGAAGCTTTCTCTATTAAGAGCCTAGTCTGGTTAAAGATTGTACAATAAGGTTCTATTAGGAACCAATCCTTTTAAAGATCACCCGGTTAAGAGATGGCTATATACCCTGTTAAAGGTTACCTTGCTAGAGGATTTGAAGAACTCAATGATCTTGAGTCACCTGGTTAGAGGATTTGCAATAAGCCTGTTAAAGCTACCCGACAAAGGGATTTTCCTACTATTGAAATGGTTAGAAGACAACAGGTAAAGCTCTAATTTGATAACAACACTACATGCTAAGGCAAATCCTTTTCAGCTCCTTTACTTCACAATCACACTTTGTAGTTTTCTACTCACTGGTCTAGCAAGTATCTCATCACTCGGATACAAACACAACATTTTCCAACACAAACAATAACAAACATCAATGACCTTATAGACAATAATTAGGTCGGTAGCATAAACCCTAAACCCTAAACATTTTAGGTTTACAATTACAAGTGATCCAATCCTAACCGTTCAAACACTTTTGCATATAATAAAACAATCTCAAACAGATCACAAGTCATTCTACATCATCTATTCTTCACTGCATAAGGAAATTAGTAACTCATCACGCTCTCTTCACATATCGCTAAGAAGAATGTTCATTCCTGAGGTAGACATTTAATGCAATCGATCTTCACATGCAAGATCCTCAATGAAATCCTTCATGTGCACAAAACTAATGTGGCATCTTGATCTCATCCTTATCTCTTAGCTAAGTCATCATAGAATGTCACCGGTTGCAATGCACAAGCTAGATTGCCAAACTGGAAACCCTAGAGCTGAGACTACCAGCCGGTAATCACACTTAGTGAAACCCCGACACCAGTCCACTTCATTCCTTCATACTCATTCTCCTACTTGAATTGTTGTCACTAAGGATTGCACTCGTGATGCTAAGATAAAAAACAAGAAATCCTGTGAAACATGGAAACACCTTCAAGCCTGTGGGTTGCTCAAAGTGAAGGTGAATCTCCAAAGATTAGGTTGGCTTCCTATTTTTGTAAATACTTTTGATAAGAAAAGGGATAGAAAGGGATAGAAAGCTTGCATGTAATGAAAATCTATTCTAATGAAGGTGATGCACCAAATATCTTATCTAAGATCTACAACTTGCTTAACTCACAAAAACCTTCAACAAATAACCTTGATTGCTTCACAACTCAACTAAACATGTAGATGCATAAACATTTCCTAGAAAGGTATGAATTTAATGCATGCATGAAGGAAAACAACAAGTTTTCACAACTTCAAGCAATTAAAATAAACTAACACAAACTAGAACCTGCAACTAACATGTATCTCCTTGTAGCACAAATTGACTAAATGAGATAAATTAGAGGATAAAAATCACAGGAAATTATCAAACCATTCATTCACTAGATAATACAAGAAGTGCCAAGAAGGAAATCTGCTACTATATTACTGAAAAATAAAGGAGTGATGTTGTTACAAAACTCAAATACTGCTGAGTTAGAATACTTTTTTGCAAAAATGTGTATGCAAAAAAAGAAAGAACCAGGGGGAAAAAAAGGAGAGAAGGAATATATAGAAATTACAATGAATCCTCTTCAAAACCCTAAAATGACTACATGAGAAAAGCCTTAGGCGAATCTGCCCCAAAAATGGCATAAAAACTCATGCATAATACTATAAAATAATAATCTTTACTACTCAAAAGGACTACCAGGGATCCTACATGAAGAGAAAATCTTCATGTCTAAATGCAAAAAATAGCTATCTCCATGTGAAAGTTGCATGATGAACTAAACTGTGACTATATTAAAAAAAAATCCCACTGAGAAAATCTTATGCATTCTCTAGCAACTGCTCTCCGTGTTGAAACTTCTATTAAAAGTGGTTATGGAAATGATCTCCCTGTTATGCGAGCTTTCCAACGATATGTAGCACTTGCATATTTAGACAATCAATAAGCATCTGCATTAATCTTTCATGCGAAAATTCATCTCCTTGCTTGGTGGGATTTTCACTGTTCAAACAACCAGTTCTGAGTCCACCGTGCATTTTTTATTATTGCCAACCACTAGATTGCCTACATTAATCATGGCCACTTGCAATAACTCTTTCATTTACTTCCTAGTGGGCTCCATCGTTTGTCACCGAATCCCCATGATTATCCATCGAGTAGTTTTTCACTGCGGTATGGCGACCATCATTTGATCTGTCAGGAACTTGCTTTCTTTTTACCTTTTCTTGTTTGCCTTTATCTCTCCCGTTGCTCTCTTCATCCTAGGCCCATGGGAATGAGCGACGATAATGAACTTTGAACCATTGAACCACTTTGAACCGGTTTAAAGTTCAAGTTCAAAGTTGACTTAAAAAATATAGACATCCGCTCATCTGTAGACTTTTGCCACGTGTCAGCCTTTGATTTGCTCGTGGGTCCACTTTGTCTGCCATCTGGATTGCCATCTAGACTGGACCCACCTTTTCACTAAGTACTCTCTATCCCATGGCACATCCTCATTCATTCTTAGCCCACTTGGATGACCACCTCTA
Source organism: Cryptomeria japonica (assembly GCF_030272615.1). Taxonomy (NCBI): domain Eukaryota; kingdom Viridiplantae; phylum Streptophyta; class Pinopsida; order Cupressales; family Cupressaceae; genus Cryptomeria; species Cryptomeria japonica. The sequence continues at coordinate 487,299,329 of NC_081409.1, forward strand.
CTTTGACGTCATCATTCACCAAGTCACAGGGGATAATCGGTGAGTATCTTCATCATGCAGTATAGAGACAACTGTTGATCTATCGAGAACCTGCTCGATCTTTAATACCTTAGTCGGTCACCTCCCCTTTTCCTTTTCTGCATGTGCTTTATCACCATGTCACAGTGGTAACTGGTGAGCTTCTTTCTATAACGGTATAGAGATAGCCCTTAGATCTTTCGAACTATCATTGATCTTCTCTTAATTTGATCCACCTTTAACCCTGACTGATCTTCTCTCTTGTGCCGTGTGTCAGCATGTGTCACCCCCTAATTGGCTCTAGAGATTCGCCTGGGCACCACCTATTTGCTGGGCCTACCACGCATCTTTCTCTGTCAAATATCCTTCTTTTGGCTAAACTACTCCCTCGATGAGCCATTTATCAATCTCATCGAACCTACAATTTCAAATTATTTTGACGGAACTGCTTCTGATTTCTTTGATATACCCTATGTCGATGGAACTTAGCCTTCGGTGAAACTTTTTGGGACTCATCATGGCCAAGGTCTACTTGATGTCGATTGAACTGAGCTTTCGATGAAACCTTTGTAGAGCTCATCGCAGCCAAGGTCTTCTTGATGTCGATCATCCATGCCATGTCACCAGCCACTGGATCGCCACCTGTCTTTGGTCTTATACTCTCTATTCTGCCACATCATCAATTGCCAAGCTGCGATAATATCCCGATGTGCAGCTTTCCATTGCACCTTAGCGACCACCATTTGATCTTTTTGCCTGACCATTGGATTTGATCAATCTGCTCGATCTTTACTCTTGGTATTTTCAGTCTGACACAAAATTTGGGTCGTCTTAAGATGCATGCGCACACGAGGTCCACTAGTCAATGAACCTCTTCTTGCCAAAATCCCATAAGCTTTGACACTATAGTTTTATGTAACCTTATATTTAAATGTGATAAACTCCCTTTGTGTGACCAATGTGGGATAGAAGGTCTTCTTGTCTGACAACTGAAACTGCTTGGAAACTCTAAGGCCTTTTAAAACCTTCTTTGGTGCCTAAGTAAAAAACTTTACACAGGCCGATTGCATTTGCTTTGAGTTTCTTTTTTCTTTACATGTGTCTCGCCATTTCATCTGCAATGGAGCATAGATGTCTCTATGATCTACATCATGCTGAGCTCAACCCTCGTGGGAGCCACATTTTAACCCACATGTTATCTTACTTTCCTATATCTGCACATGAAGCAAACAAGTTAGAGAAAAAAGGTATATTTCTGATTTCTTGCTCATGATTTGGACCTTTTCAAAATGAATGCAATGCTTCATTAGGGCACTAAATTTGGCATGTGTAAAATTTTGGTAACATGAACATCAATAACAACTTCTTCCAATCTTCATACCAATTCACCTACACTTATTATCATCAATGACAACATACTTTGTCACCGCTTCATCATATGCCAACATAAACAAATGGGTCATAAATGAGTCGACAAATTTCAAGGCCGAAAATCATGGTTGGGATTGCTATCTTTAGCAAATATGCATTGGATAATGGAAAACGTGTACATATGCATTCCTCCAATGCAGGTGATCAATCCAATGCAGATTGGATTGGATCTGATGCAGATTTGGTCAGGTGAAGGAAACCCTAACCTCTCGTAGTTTGAATTGATTCTTGGTGGGAAAGCTCTGTTGGCATTGCACACTCCAATGAGAAATTGTAGGTGATTGAAGGTATTGTCATTGATGGCAACCTTGCAATCCTATGGCACCGGTACCGACAGACTCTACACCAGCAGATAGTTTACCAACAGTGGCAAAGATGATTACTAACACCCTAGCCGACATGATTTTGATTATTGTATTTTGTATTTAATTGTAATATCTTTTTGTAAGATGACAAGCCGTATTGTAATAAGACTCATATATAAGTATGAGATCTTATAGATCATTTAAGATGTGGACATGGTTAGATTATTGCAGAAGTAATATGTGAATATTAAGGCAGATTCTGGAGTAAGGTTTATGGTTATTGTATGAGCTTAAACTGGTACTGAACCTGGCATAGTAGATGCTGAACTAAGGTAGTACATTATATTAGATTTGTATAATCCATTTTATAAGTCAGTGAGACTTTCTTTTTGTAATTAAGCAGTGAGCTTTAGGCTGTTGGCCTTCCTGCATGTGCAGGCCCTTATTGTAAGTAATGTCCATTCATTGGCCAGTGAATGAATATTGTGGGTCACAAATCCCACCGAGGTTTTTCCCACATTGGGTTTCCTTCTTAAAACTCTTGTGTTATGGTGTGCTTTCTATGTTGTGCTTATTGTTCATATTTACTACATTAATTCTTGTTTACCGATACACTGTTTTAGAATGCAATTTGTTTAATAAGATCAAAAAATTTGTAAATCAGCTAGATACTGATTCACCCCCCCCTCTCAGTATATTTGGGAATCCTAACAATTGGTATCAAAGCCTGGTCCTCTATTTTCAAAAGCCTAATAGCTTGAGGGAGATTCTGACACCGGTACAGATGGAAAACTTGAGAAAGCAATTGGAAACATCTCTTGCAGATTATGATGCAGAAAAGTTGAAGAATATCAAATTTGAAGATGATTTGAAGGCTGCACAGGAAATCATTCAAGGAATTCAGGAGAATATAACTAATGCTAGAAACAAAAGAAGAGAACTTCATGAGAAGATACAAAATGATGATGATGAAAAGGAAACTCTCAATGATCTTGTAAGCAAGATGAAGCAAGAAAACATGACCTTGAGGAATGAGATGCAAGATATGACTATGAGATTTTGTAAAGACATTGAAGACAGAAAGAAGAATGAATATGACTTGACTAGAAGACTTAATGATGTTGAAACTGAAAATCTAAGACTCAGTCATGAAAATGATATGTTAAAGACAAATCCAATTCACTTGGAACATGATAAAACTGAACTCATGAGGCAAAAGGATTTCTTGGAAAATGAGTTGGCTACTGCAAATCAACACAAAGAGAAATTCAAGAAAAATTTAGAAGAACTTGATGACATGCTGAAAAATCAGAAACCTAATGGAGACACAAATGGTCTTGGATTTGAAATTGGTGAAAGCTTCGGTACTACAAACAATTATGATCACAATAAATCGGTAAGACAACCTAACACTTACAAATTGAATGGGAAATGCTTTAACTATAACAAGTATGGTCATAGAGAAAATCAGTGCAGATGTAGAAACTATTTGAACACTAATGCACCCACTGGTCAATGTTCAAAATGCAACAAAATTGGTCATAATTCAGAAAATTGCAGAAAGAATGTAAGATGCTATTTTGTGGAAGATTTGGACACTTATCTAATCAATGCAGAACACATACCGGCATAGGATATGGAAAAGCTATTTAGAAAAATAATGTGACTTGTTATGCTTGTAACAAGATTGAACATATTGCAAAATTTTGTAGAAGGCATCACTGACAAATAACAAAGGACCTAGTTTGAAAGGTAAAGAGAAGGTTGATGAGGTAAAGCAAGAATTTTTCAAAACAATGGATTAGAAAGAGAGATCAAAATATTGATGAGGTTATTCCTTCACTGGTAGAACAAAGTATCACTCTACTGGCAGGAGATTCTTCATCTAACTGAAAAGAAATCTTTTGGGGGTATGGCAACTAGCTGAAAATCATACTAGTTTACCCTCGGTTGATGGTAAGAAGATGAAATGCTTTTTTACCAGTAGATGAGTTAAGTTTTCACTTAACCGATAGGCATTTATTGTGGTAGTTGAAGGAAATGACATTATAAAGCAAGTTTTTTTCACTCTTTTTCACTCATTGAGCATTCAAATTTCCTAAGAGCGTGAAAAACCCAAGTGAAGGCATCCACAACGAGAAGTGAAACAAAATCTATCAAGCATTCAAACCTAAAGGTAGATTAAGGTATTTATCAAATGGCTTCCTCCTCTGCACCTAAATTCATTGCAAACCCTACTGTAATTGAAGTGGTTAAACACCCTAGGCTCGTATTTAATATCATACCTAAAATAGTGAAGCAAGATGATACCCTAGGAGCATTCTCTAAAATACCCAAAAGAGTTGCATATGCTGAAGACCCTAAGATATACATACATTGTCACATTGAGGAACTTGGTGCTGATGAGATAATGAACATGCATAGGATAGTAATTTGTGATGAGAATGGTAATGTGAAATCAGAACACAAGATAATTGAAACCCTAGGTTTTGTGGAGATACTTAGCATTCCTGATTTTCCTAAGGAAGTTGTAAGAATTGTACTTAGCAGATTTCATGGGGAATTCTTTTGGCTTGATTCCATCCATAAGATTACAAGAGAAGTAGTTAGGGCAGTGACTGTCTTACCTTCCACTGGTAATAGGCCTGACAAATCTAAGAAAGTTCCAAATAACACTGTGATGACACTAACTGGTGCAACCCATGATAGCAGATCCTTGAGAGTCAATGATGTCAAAGATATAAATGTCAGATTCATTAGCATGATACTAGGATACAAGACTACACATGCTAACATATTAAACTCTATTTCTAGTTTATGTATCAAGAGTGCTTATGACATGGTGAACAGTAACACTAAGATTGACATATATGAATGGTTAAAAGATGAACTAATTGACAACCTAAAGAAAATTAAAGGTGACAAGAAAGGTACTTTCAGATTTGGTAATTTACTTGTATGCCTAATGCTATACATTACTATTGAAGTTCCTGATATAGGTAGGAAAGAATTTGGTTTTGACATACTGGTAGGTAAACAACTTTTGGATATCTTTACCAGCATGGGAGATGACACGGAAAACAACATAATTGAATACTTCCAAGAATTTAAGGCTAGAATTAAAACAAGGGAAAGACTATCTCAGAGCATAGTTGACAAATATCAGAAAGAGATATGTTTTGTTATAAAGACAGATGAAATCTGGATGGAAGCAGTGGTTCCTAGAACTATTTGGGTGACAGAAATGGGTTATGAGGCTAATGTAAACTTAATTAAGATATATGCTAAAGCCCTACTTGAAGCCCCTAGAGAACCTGAAGAGGAAATATTTGGTAGTGCTGAAACCATTGAGAGAAAAGTGAAAACACTTAAACAAAGGAAGAAAAGAGAGAAAACTATCATAAAAGCAACAAAACAGACCAAAGAGATCAAGGAAAACATATTGAATATCACCGATATTAAGGAAAGTGACTTGGAAGAGTTACAACCGGAAGCTCACCTCTCACCAGTTGGAACTTCATCTGATAGTGAAATCTCAGCTGAGTTTAAGAGAGTAGAAAGGAAAAGAAAACCTTCACTGATACCCTCTCTTGCACCAAAGAGAACAAGAAGGAAACAACAAGCAGTAAGGCCCCCAACAAAGAAAATGACACCAAGGAAGAAGAAGGAAAAATAAGTTATTCCTCCTTTAGAAAATCTTTTGAATGAAATAATGGATGATGGAAACTTGTGTAATGCCAGTAAATTGTATGATACTTTTACTAATGAAGAAAAGGAAAGCATAGAAAATAGTGTCATTCTACACTTAGACATATATAAGAAATTTTTGATAGAAGTTTTAGATGATCTACCAAGTGACTTATATAGAAGACTAGATGCAAAGAGATTAGCCATTGTGGAACTGGACAAGAAAATAAAGATAGAAAAACTACTTGCAGTTGACCTAGTGAAATCAGCAGAAGAAATTGATGAACTGATAAGTGAGGCAAACGAGACTGTATTTTCCACTGGTCACTGACATGTAGCTTTGATGGCTAGCAGAGTGAATGAAATATCTGAAGAGACAGTGGATAAATGGGATATCTTCTTTATGGAGAAAGAAAAGCAAGAAGAACTTAAACGACACAAAGCTTTTAGAGTTTACCAAAAGGAAAAGGATAAAGGTAAAGGCAAGGTAGGTGGACCTCCAAACATAAAAGTGACAGACAACTTGCCCCCACCTCCTTCTGATACATCACTAGTTGAGATTGTTGATACACCACCAACTACTGATAATGTTGAGTTGGAATCAACACATGAGGACACCAATCCTGATTCAAAAGTTTTATATACTATGAATATTGATACACTAGAGGTAAATATTGTGGTTGACAAGGAAACCACTAGTGAAAAGAAAGATGTGGCTACTAAGCCACCGATTGACAATATTGCAGTGGAAAGACATGTAGAGCATACAATTGAAAATGTTGAAATTGGGGTTGAGACACAAACTGAACAATCAGTTGATCCCCTGGCTTCTAGAATGGTGACTGACACTACTGGTGCACACATTAAAAAACCCACTGAGTTAGAGAAACCTAATGATAACACAGAGAAACTAGTTGAGATACCGGTAGTGGACAGCTCAGAGATGCATACTGAGAAACCGACAGTGAATACTGAGACAACATCTAAGAAACCGGTAGTAGAGAGCACAAAGAAACAAACTAAGGTACACACTGAGAAACAGGAAGAGAAAAAAGTTGAGGTACAGGTTCAAACTGAGACAATACCACCGACAAAAACTAAGAAACCCAAGCCTTTGCTAGTTGAGATGCAGACACAAATTGAATTATCAGAGCACAACACAAGCAAAGAGGTTACTCACACCGATGGAATGCAGATTGTTAAGGTAGCTGGACAATCATCTGGTTCTTCCATGATAGAATCATAGATTCAATCAAGAAAATCATAGATTGCAAACACTTGCATACAAGGCTATTGATGATACGATTCCTTTATTAAAATTGATTGCACCCATGTGCAATGTGGAAAATAAAGATTCCTTAAGTCAATTAGACACATTGTCTAAATATATCATCGACAACCTATTAACAGTTGATCGGATAAATGAGGAAACATTTAGTGAGAAAATGAATAGAGAAAAAGAAAAATTATTTGATGAGACAACAAAGAAGTGCACAGAACACATTGACACCCTCCTACTGACACTAAGCAAAATAATAATGGAATTTAAGGAGTTTTAAAGAGACACATGTAAGACTAATATTTTGATAGTGGATATTGACAAGAAGATCAATATTATGCAGAAAGAAATAAATGATACAGCTGATAATCTCATCGGTTCATCAGAACCCATATCGGTTATAGAGTAGGAAATAGTAGGCTTTCAAGAGAAAATTGAAAAAATTGAAAAAGAGAAGGAAATAATAAAGTTCAAGGCAAAAGAGCTTAAATGTATACTTGGTCCTAAACTTGACAACCTCATCTCTTTGAGAAAAGAGATCTCAAAGGCACTTGTTCCAAGACTAAAGACACCAGAAGAGAAAATGCACATACTCACCGGTACAATTTAAAGGACTGAAGCAACATTGAAGGATAGTGAAAGGTTCACTCAGAGCGTAAATTTTGCATTGGCAGACATATTTCAGATTGTAACCAACTGGTTATAGGGTTCAGTTGACATTTCTGATAGCCTTTGTCATTGATATCAAAGGGGGGAGTGGTAGAGATGAGAAAAATGATGGACATAAGAGATCATCTGCTCAGGGGGAGCACACAATTTTTGGTAAGATTTTTTGACTTCAAATTTTGGATACATTTTTGAATTTTTCTCATGGGTGTTGCCATCAATGCCAAAGGGGGAGATTGTTGGCATTGCACACTCCAATGAGAAATTGTAGGTGATTGAAGGTATTGTCATTGATGGCAACCTTGCAATCCTAGATCGGTAAGGAGAAGCAGGACATATCGGTGTAAGGAACAAGCTGATGAACATACTGATTTATGAGTGAAGACTAGATCGGTAAGGAGAAGCAGGACATACAAGGAGAAGTAGGGGAGATAAACACTTGAAGTGTTTATGAGTGAAGACTAGATCGGTAAGGAGAAGCAGGACATACCGGTGTAAGGAACAAACTGATGAAGTGAGCATAGAACACAGAGGTGAAAAAAAACCAAAAGTTGACCTAATAAAGAGTGATCAAGTGTGAGTTGAAGGGTGAAGACATTGTGAGAAGGTACTTAGAAAATTTATCAACAAAGCAAAGTTGCAGAGTGGGTGGAGAGAATACAGACTAGTAAGGTTGTAAAACTTCATTTGTATAACTGATTTTTATATTGTTTTCACTAAGATGGAGCTTAGTGCAGGGGTTGTAGATCCTTTAGGTTGTAGCCTAGAAATTGATCAGGGGTTGCTTCTTCTTGGGTTGGTGCCCCAAAATTGTAATCATATCTTTTACTTTGTGAGGGTGGATTGGCGCAAAAGATCTCTGACAACTTTTCTCACCGAGGTTTTTCCCACATTGGGTTTTCCTCGTATATATCTGGTGCTATCTGATGCATTCTTGTGCATGTGTTATGTTAATGTTTTAGCAAGTCCTTTCATGCACCTTGTTTGCACTATTTGAGCTACTTGCTAGCATTCAGTTTGTTTTATATATTACCAGTATCTCCTTGTTGAAGTAAAAGTGTTTAAATCACTGATTCACCCCCCTCTCAGCGATCCATTATGTCCAACAAAGTCAAAGTTTATGCCAACTGATTATCAAGTGAATCTATTTTAGAAGTTGCAAAATTTGAGACATGAGGAATCTAGTGTGAAGGAGTACACTGAAGCATTTTACAAGTTGAATATCAGATCCAGACATGTTGATAATGAAGCTGAACAAGTTGCAAGATATTTGAATGGATTATGGATGTCTATACAAGATAAACTTAGTTTGATCAAATTGGAGTGTTGAAGAGGCTTACCAGTATGCCCTAAATTCAGAAGAGAAGTTAAACAAAAGACATGAGCAGAGGCATAGAGGCGAAGGTGGAAGGTTTATTGGAGGAATATTTCAAGGTAGAAGAGGATATACCAGAGGTAGAGGAACCTGTACAAATCAGAACAAGTACAAGGAAGTGAATAAAGAAGTTAATTCATACTAGAAGGATGATAGAAATTTCTATCGGAGGAGAGAACCAGATGGTTACCAGAATGAGAATTTTGGGAGACAAGACAAGAGAACATTTTGAGGAACTTGCTTTAAGTGTGGAGGAGAAGGACATCATGCATTCAAAAGTAAAAAGACAAAAAATATCAGAAGAGTAGAAGTGGTGGAAGAAAACCCCACCAAATCAGACAATAAACCAGAAGATGGAGAACTATTGATGATGAGGAGAGCTTTGTATCATATCAGAGGAGATGAAGAGACCTTGCAGAGGAAGAATTTGTTCAAGACCAGATGTAAGGTATTCAATAAGTGTTCTAAAGTTATTATTGATAGCAGTAGTTTAGATAACCTTGTTTTAGAAGAGATGGTGAATAAGTTGAAATTGGAGAGATTGAAACACCCTAAGCCTTACCAAAGAGCATGGATTCAGGATGAACATAAGTTGTTAGTAGGTGAGCAATGTTTAGTAAAATTGAAAATAGGAAATTATCATGATGAAGTCTTGTATGATATTATGCCTATGGATTTGTTATTTTTTGTTGGGTAGACCTTGGCAGTTTGATAGACATGCAGTACATGATGGGAGGAAGAATACATACACTATTGTGGCCAATGGGATGAAGTAAACCTTGATACCCTTGGAGGAACCTTTGAAGAATGAAGTTTGTAAAAATGTTAGAATCTGTCTAGTAGATGGAAGGAAATTCCTAGATGGACTGAGACATGAGAATGTTTGTTTTGCCTTAATTCCTAAGAAGACTGAGGATTCAGAACCAGAAGGAGAACAACTAGAAGAGATAAAAGATTTGCTGATAGAATATGAAGACATAATTTTAGGTAATGTACTTGATGGATTGCCACCTATGAGAAGTACTAGTCATTGCATGGACTTGGTTCCTAGAGCTAGTTTGACTAACAAAGATGCACACCAGTTGACACTGACAAAGAATGAAGAACTAAATATACAAGTGCATGAACTATTGAAGAAAGGTTTGATTAGGGAGAGTCTGAGCCCTTGTGCAGTACTAGCAGTATTAGAACCTAAGAATAATGGAGAGTGAAGAATGTGTACTGATTCCATAGCAATAAACAAGATCATAGTAAAATATCAGTTTCCTTTACCTAGGATGGGGGACATAATGGACTGTTTGAGTGGAGAAAAATACTTTACAAAGATAGATTTGAAGAGTGGATATCATCAGATCAGGATCAGAGAAAGTGATGAGTAGAAGAAAACATTTAAGACAAATGAAGGATTGTATGAATGGTTGGTGATGCCTTTTGGATTGACAAATGCACCGAGTATTTTCATGAGGCTGATGAATGAGGTATTGAAGAAATTCTTGGGTAGGTTTGTTATTGTGCATTTGGATAACATTCTGATTTTCAGTAAGACAAAGGAAGATCATTTGTTGCAGCTAAGACAAGTTTTGTAGAGGTTGAGGGAAAAGAAGTTGTTGATCAACATTAAGAAGTGTACCTTCATGAAGGATGAGTTAGTCTATTTGGGATTTTTGATATCTGAGGATGGTTTGAAGATGGACCCTGAGAAAGTGAAAGCAATTGTTGAATGGCCTACACCAGAAAGCATTGGAGAGGTAAGATCATTTCATTTCATAGTTTGGCTAGTTTTTACTGGAAGTTTATCATAAATTTTAGTTCAGTTTGTAACCTTATGACTGAGACCATGAGAGGAGATTAGAAAGAAATCAAGTGGACCACCGGAGAAAAAAAAAGTTTTGAACTCTTGAAGCAAAAAGTGATTGAGCATATTGTGTTGGATTTATCAGATTTCAATAAAGTATTTCAAGTGGATTGTGATGCAAGTGGAACAACAATAGAAGTAGTCTTGAGTCAGGAAGGGAGAGTAGTAGCTTATTTCAGTGAGAAATTGAATGATGCCTGGAGGAGATATTTAGTGTATGATCAGGAGTTTTATGCCATAGTTCAAGACTTGAAGAAGTGGAGACATTACTTATTGCCTAAGGAGTTTGTGTTGTAAATAGATCATGAAGCTTTTTAGTATTTGAATAGTCAGAGTAAGTTGAATCAAAGACATATGAGATGGGTAGAATTCTTGTAGAGTTACACCTTTGTGTTGAAGCATAGAAGTGGGAAATCTAACAAAGTTGCTGATGAATTGAGTAGGATAAGGAATTTTTTGACAAAGATGAGAGTGACAGTATTAGGATTTGAAGATTTGAAAACCTTGTATGATGATGACCCGGATTTTGCAGAACCTTGGAAAGCATGTAGAGAATTGGTTATGGTAGATAGAAGTAAGTGGTTGGATTACTTCATTCAAGATGAGATATTATTCAGAGGAGTTTAGTTGTGCATACCTAAGAGTTCTATGAGGGAGAATCTAATAAAGGATAAACACAGTGGAGGACTAGCTGGACAATTTGGTATTGACAAAATAGTAGCATTGGTGAGTGAGCAGTACTTTTGGCCCTAGATTCATAAGGATGTTAAGATAAAATAATAGAAAACTTGAGACCTATCTTATGAGCTCTAGATTGACACTCATAGATTGATATCATTAGATGAGCCATTTCCATAAGGATGATCATGTCTAAAGGATACATTGGGAGCATAAAAGGTTCTCCATCAAAGCATCCAATCTTGATATACCTAAATGTGGGGAATTGTAAGAAAATACAACCATATTCACTCACAACATTCCAAGATTAAGATCTTTGTCAAATAAGCACCTGTAATGAGAAAATAAGTCATCATCGACCCTCATAAAATGGTGTAAACTCCCCTTGAGATTCAACTAGGAGAAGTACTTGTAAACAAGAACCTAGATCTTGTCACCTGTGGTAGATAAGCCTGGAAAATGTCTCATTGAGGCAGCTACATAGACAAGGTAGAAATTCATATAGAACTTCAAGGTGGTGGGCACCTTGGTCAATTTCTCACATAAAGCATCTACAATTTTATTGCCCCAATAGATATTCTTCTTATTCTACCTGATAATGTGAATGTACTAATACATCCACTTGTAGTAAGTGTTAGAAGTTGGGAGGTCTTTTACTCTACTGAGAAGAGTAATAAGATCATTGACCTCCCTAATGAAATCACTACAAGGAATAGTTTCAGACCATCTTGAAATTGTAGGCCTAGGTGTTTTTAGCCAATTATCATTTATATTCCTTTCACACTTATCTAATTTTTTATCAAAATAAGCCATTGCTGACTACATGTCAATATCAACATATTAATCTATAGGTGAACACTTGAAGAATGTATCAAATAAATCCTCATCGAGCTTGATGAGTGTCTTCTTTCCATCAACATCTTTCACTGATCTAGCGGTAGGATCATACCTGTTGCCTGGGGATAACACAAATTCTAAAATTTTGTGCAGACATAGGAAAGCCCACCACCAAATTAATTTCATAGTTGATGGTGGGCTCCATTTTATAAGATACTGGTGGTTCTTTTACTCTTTTTTCTAGAATTCATTGAGATCCACATGGTCAATCTTAGTATCTCTAATATTATCAATATTAGATGATACAGATGAGGGAGGATAAACTAAATGTATCTCTTACTTCTTGAACTTCATGAATTTCTTACTCAATGAAGGTTTCGACATTTGCAATGAACGCATTGCAATATGGAAAAATCATCATTTGAGACAACTAGCCTTCATAGGAAACTTCATTTGATTGGAAAAAACCATTGATTGATTACAAATTGGTTGAAAATTGTCAATTCGCAAGTGTGTATGTTAGATGTAAATCAAACTTATAAGTTTGATCTACACTTAATAAAAGTGTAAAATCAATATCAAGTGCATATCAGATTCATGAGTTTGATTTACTCTTATCATAAGGAAAAAACCAAAATAGGTGTACATCGAGCTTAGACCCCCAAAATACACCAAGGGAATAACTCAAATAGTGGTGTAATTCAGGGATATACCTCTGATTTACACCTATTTTAATGAAAAATCTAAATATAGGTTGAGCGTATATCAAAATTATAACTCTGAAATACACTTGCAAATAGAAGACTCAAAAAAAGGTGTCAGGTGAGGTTATGTGCTTGACAACCACTTATTAAAAACAATAATCTTGAAAAGGTGTAGGTCGGGGTTATATTCTTGATCGACACATTGGAAAGGCATTAAGGTAATGATGTTAGGAAGGGTTATAACCTTGACTGACACTTTGAGAAAACACCCTATGAAGATATGATGGTGGTGTCGGGTGGGATTATATCCCTGACCAACACAACTTTGGAAGGACTTAATAAAACACATAGAAATAAATGGTGGGGAGTCAAGGTTGTAACCCTAGTCACCACCATTATGTGGTGGAGATTGGGGTTACAAACTTGGTCACCACCACCTTGGAAAGAAAGGGAAATACAAAAAGAGTGGCAGGATTGTATTCTTGCCACACACCACAGAGAAACTCTTCGGTGTATGATAGAACTACAACCACACCACACACCAAGAGATGCATCAAAACATAGGGATGAGTCAGGACTGAAACCCGACTCACCTTTGAGATAAAACAATGGTAGTTGGGTTCTCAACCTCGTCTCGCCATGAAACTAGGGATTTTAAAATCGATTTAAAAAATAGAATTAATTTTTTTTATCACTAACCATATTCGTTGAAGTCAAACATCAATGCATATGATAAGTGATAAAAATCGACAAAAACTATGCCCGAAACAAATAAGAGATAAAGGGCAAAAACAAAACATACCACGGGTTTAGTTGAATATGATTTGGAAAGAAACCAAGCACTAGAAAGATCTTCACAAAAACAATAGAGAGATTTAGGGCATAAACCAATTAATAAAAGGGTTAAAAGAAACACGATATAAATCAAACACTAAAAATAATAAATGCAAAACCATACCTCATTATGATGTAAATTAGGCCTGTAGGTCTGATTTGCACTATAATAACAAAAATAGTGTAAATTAGACTTAGAGGCTTGATTTACATCAAAGATGATCAATATGGTGTAGAGTCGGGTTTAAAACCCGACCTGACACCAAAATAGGAGACTTAACTTTAAAGTTAAAATTTTAAAATTTTAACAAATTGGAGGGAAAACCAACTTTGAATACCAAGTATTCGAATTCAAATGAGGCAACAAAAATGCCTCATTACTCAATTTAAGAGAAAAGAGGATGAATTGAAGAAAAAATCATAGGGGTTGTCTTTGTTTTCACACAAAACAAAAACAAGGACAACATAAGCTTTACAATTTCAGCCTCCAACCTTTAAAATTCTTCATCCTTAGATGTCAAATCATAGTTTGTTACTTTTGCCATTTTCTTTTTCTCTTCCAATTGTAGCTTTAAATAAAAAATCAACTATTCCATGGTTTTGGTTTTGTTGATTTAGCTTTCCTTCTCTTTCAAGTCTAGGTCTTTTTGAATGTTTGCCTCCTTTAATCTTTTAATCTCCTTGAGTGCACAAAATAATTCACCTTCAAGATTAATATCCACCATCTCTGATTCACTATCCATTCCATTTATGACATCTTTATCTACATTAGTACTTCCAATGGCCATTAAAAAAACCTCACCTTCCTCACAAGTAGAATCATCAAAATCACTGTCATAAATATCTACAAATAAACTCTTCTTTTTGAAAAAGTTATTTCTTCTATTTTTAAAGAGCTTCTTTTTACTTTATTTATCATTGGTGTCTTCATCATCATTAGTATCACCATAAGGGCATTTGGCTGCAAAGTGACCAATCCTCCCACAATTGAAGCATTTTAAAGGAAGTTTACCCTTATACTTTCCCAAGCCCTTCTTTATCTTTCTTGCAAGATGAGATTCTATGACTTCAAAATCCTCAAAATCTGAAAGTTCCTTACTCTTTTATCATCCTTGAATGATGCCTCTCTACTAGAAGATTCTTCTTTATGTCCTCATTTCATATGCTATAAGTGCTCTATGCAAATCATCCATGGAATACTTATCTATATCCCTTGCTTCTTCTATGGCTGATATTTTAGAATCAAATCTAGCTGGCAAGGATCTTAAAACCTTCTTTATTACAACCTTGTCTTCCATTTCTTCTCCAATCCCACGAATGGCATTCCTTGTTTCATCAATTCCGAGAAGATAATATGCCACTATTTCTTCTTCACTCATTTTTAATTCCTGAAACTTTCCTCTAAGAGTTTGGATCTTGGCTTTCTTTACCCTATCATTTCTATGATAAATACTATTTAGTTTGTCCCATACTTCTTTGGAGGATTTGTAATGCATAACTTCAACAAAAACATCTTTGATAGACCACCAAGTATGGCATGCTTTGTTCTTGCATCAGTTTCATAATGCCTTTTACCATCAAAATCAATAATAATAGTGTCAAAAACACTATAAACATTTACAATTGAATGCCAAACATTGACTCCTAGGGAGACCAAATAGGTTTGCATCTGTACTTTCCAAAAGGCATAATTATTGCCATCAAACAAGGGGGATTTAGCAACTAAAGACCCTTCTTGTGCCATGACTACCAGTATTCCACAATCAGGACCAACCTTGGGCTGTTAAACCTCTACAAGGAACCTACGCTCGGTATCACTAAGAGGAGGGGGGGTGAATCAGTGATCAATAAAATAAATAGACTTTTGACATTTAAAACTTTAACACAATGATATTAACCTTTGAAATAGGTCATAGGACAATGTTAACAATATTTAATAAATAAAAAAAGAGATTCAACACAATCACACCAATATTTGAGTGGAAAACCCTTGAGGATGAAAAACCACTATGAACAAGTCTTTAATTAAGCCTCACTAGAAAAATTCAGAGCACCAACCCCTTACAAGATTTTAGGATCACCCACTCCAAGGAACACCAATCCATTACAAAGAAATAAACTTAGAGAAATACAATTCAAAGGATTACTCTATTTCAATACAAAGAAAACTAATGATATACTGCATCAAGTCTCTGTTATGCAATTTTCCACATTAATAGACTTCTCTTCAAGAAAACTCTCATAGTTAATGTTCTATCATGAATTTCCTTTTATGATAACTATCAATCCAATAGCATCTGACTGTTACTAAAAATATTTGACACATAGTTATTATCAAAACCCTCATTGTCAAACCCTTACTGTATCAAACAACACAATAGAACCATCCAATCAATCCATCAACAAAATCGCAACAATTTTTTTAAGAAATTAATATCTCTCTTCTGCAAACCGGTTCAATTCAATTTCTATGGCTTCCAACCACTAAAAAAGTGTCATAGAGAATTCACATCAAACTCCCAAAGCTCTAGCTTGGACCAACCATCGACATCCAACTCAGTAGATCAAAATGAGTTAGACATGGTCCCCACATAGTCTCATGGCTTATCGACCAAAGTTACAACTTCTACAATGTCTTAGAAATATCTTATTGAGCTACAATATCTCATCAACATCAACTTTATCACCCAGACAATCCTTATGTCTTACAGATATGACTTTCCAACATAGATTCTCTTTAGTTTTCTTCTTGGAATGTCTTACTGAACATTGAAGTCTTATCAAACTCTTAACTGGTCATAGAGACTTAACAAAGTCTCATCAACACGGTCTTATTGATATGAGCACATAACTTTAATTAGTGGCTTGAACTATCTCATCGACCAATAAGGTTACATCGAAATTAGCTCTTGTCATCAAGACATTAGAAAAGTCTCCTCGAGGCCCTTATTGCCATAAGATGTGACTTCTGCTACATGTTAGAAACATCTTACTGAAAGAACATGTTACACCAAAATCCCTCCCATCGAATTTCACACCGACATTAGTAAGAGATGTAACTTCTATGAACTACTTGAATGGTCTCATCAAACCTAGATATTACACCAAAATCCTTTTTCACCTAGAGTAACCAAGATCTCACTGAAACAAAAATTCATTGGAGAAAGAAGTGACTGCGGCTAGCTGCTTGAAGAGTCTTGCCGAACCTCAAGGTCACACTGAAATAAGAAGGAAGTGATTATGTAGTATCATTGAAGTTATTGGGACTAGCTACATTGGAAGCATACTCTTCATGGTTGTATAGTATCACTTGGTAATATCAACAACAAAACCATACGCAGTCAAGAACACTTATTGATATCGATGACAAACATGCCAAAGCTAACACACTTGCAACTAATATAGTATTTGGAAATGTAGAATGTGCTCCTTATATAGTTTCCATTAAGACAAATGAGTACAAGAACAAAGTAGTGTCACACTTTTAGACAACCAAATAGTTTCTAGCAAAATAGTTTTAGTTGGAAAGGTTTTAGAAAATATGATTTTTTCCAAAACCATGTGGCACTAGAGTTTTAGGGAAATCCATTTTGATCGAAACCTTGAAATTAAAATTTTCCATTAGAAATTTTGAATCATTGTCAGATTTGCATGTGTAGCATCCTAAACTGTACTCCCTTATAATTTTGTCCTCACTTAGGCAATCACTTTGGTGTCTGTTCTCTAAGGCCTAATTGAAGCTCTGATTCTACTCACACCATGTATCAAACTTAATATCTTTACTATCTGCACTTTCTTCCCCAAGATCCTAAGACCCTAATGTCAAGGACTAGGGTACTGGGCACCATGGTCCTCAAGGACTAGGGCACCTAGCATAATGGTCCTCTCAAAGAGGGCCCATTATGGGGCCTCATAACAGTAACTCAATTTGAGCAGGAACCTAGATCCCGTGTCAGCCTGTGTCAGAAAATTAATTTGTTTTTCGAATAGCATGTATAAAGGAGGTATATCCTTGTCATTTTAATCCTAATTCAAATTCATAATCCACTCAAGAGATAAAAATTGAGATCCAGCAAATTCAAGTGAGCAAGAAATCAATCTTCTTTCAAGAATTGGGGTAGAAGTGAAGTCAAGGTTCAGGTATTGGAGATGGCATCCATGTTCTATTTTTTATGAAGACTATCTACATGAAACCCTAATCTCTTATGAAGACAAACAAAACTTCATTAAAAGGTATATCATTAGTGTTTCAGATATTTTTAGCCTTTTCCTAAAAAGGAAATCATTTCCATTAAATACTTCATTTACATTTCAATTTTATTTCATGGTTAATTCCAAAACTGAGGTTTTCCCTAAGGAAAACCCCTATTCACAACCATTTCCCCTTTCTACTGTGTACATGAACATGTATAGAGATATGTTTAAGAGGAACGAGAGGATTCACAAAGACCAACAAGTTCCCTTTTGGATGGAAAAAAGTTCAGAGGACTAGGGAAACCACCACCATGGTCTTGAAAATATAGGCTAAACTTCTGGGAATAGATCCAAACCTTCATCTACTACTTAGATCTAGGTTTGTGGCTCCATTTAATAGTTGTAGCTTACTATTTATGCATAATTGCTTAAATATCCACACATTTACCATAATTTTAGCATCTTTAATTAATTCAATTCAATTTGAAAGGAAGGAAGGTTCCATCTAGGAAACCAAGAATCATATCAAAATCTAGATCTATCAAGGCTAGATCTATCAAATTCCATCTTTCCATAGTCTTTAAGCAAAAAATTAATGGTTTTACTATATTTAATGGTGAAACCCAAAATTTTCACAATCATATTTTGGTGAACTTGGCATCTTGCACCATAATTTCTGATTTGTGATCTTATATCTAATTGTTCATGCTTTTTCAAATTCAAATTTACATTTACAAGTTCAATTTTCAATTGAATTACATAAATTTAGAGGTTAGATTCACTAAAACCCTGATTTTTAATTCTATAAATTGAACTTGTGGGCTGCTTAATTTGGATTAATTATTTTAGATCTCTTTGTTTATGCCATTTAAAATTCATATTTGCACTCATAGATCTAATGTTCAATTGAATTACACAAATTTAGAGATAAAATTTACAAAAACCACAATTTATAACTCTAAAATTTACTTGTCGGTTGCATAATTTTTTAAAATTTATTTTCAGATCTGATCTTGATGATATATTATGCTATGATTTAGAGGCATTTTTATCTCAAATTCATAAATTAAATTTCTTAATTAATTGGTTAATCAATTACTTTTACAAAATTTTACATTTTTTAATCACAATTTCAATTTGTACCTTCAAATTTCCCTCCTTTGTGCATGAATTTTGTTACCATTAGTCCTACCTGCAATATTCCCATGAGAAGAAGTTGTAGAAATAAGGCTTCCCAAAGTTTAATTACTATGGATAACTTACTTCATGAGAATGTTGGTGGTTCCTCCAACCCAACAAATGATGTCATTTATCCCCATTATTTTCATAATTTTCATGATAAGGATGAATCACTAATTATAGTTTGTATTGACCAATTGGAGAAGATTCATGATGAATTTGAAAATATTCAACAAGGGATGAGCCAACAATACCCAAAGTGAGGTAATCCCATTGATTTAAGGAATAAAAAGAATGGTGCAAAGTGATAAAATTGGTGTTGATTTGTTACATGACCTTGCTCATATTGTTGACACTAATATCATGCCTATCAAGAGTTGTGTCAAAGTCCTTGGTTACACTCAAATCACTAATCAAGTCAAAAATTCTATTCCTATGCTTACATCCTTGCCTAGTGTACCTACATTCACATATTCTATCATGACTAGATCCAAAAAAAATGTTAATCCTACCCATGTTATTCAAGGAGGCAACCTTGCTAATCAACATTTTTTATACCTCCTTTCACGAGTCTTTCATTTGTGACCCAATCATCTCCCATACCTACATATCATAGTGTTCCACCTCCTTACTCTCAACCTCCACCTAGTACATATAAAATTGTTACTCCTCCATGACAATCCAATATGTCCAAGTTCAATCCATCCATCAAAGCAACCATCAATAACTTAGCCCAAAATATTTCATCCCTACAACAATAGTTGACTTCCATTATCCAATCCAATTTTAATGTGTTGGCAATTGGAGGAATTGATTATGTGTTGCATTGATGTTTTGTCATTGATGGCAACACCGGATATTTTGGTTGTTTACCAATTTCTAGTAGGTTACGGTAGAGCGGTTGGATTATGGTATTGATCCGGTATGCTTTGGTTTGTGGAATTGGTTTGGATTTGTCATTCATTCTATTTATATGTGTATCACAATTAGTTGGTTCAGGATCGGATGACTCAAGAGCTATCATTTGTTCTAGTAAGCCTTTTGCTCACTGGTAAGGGTTTTACCGGCAGAGTTTTGTTGAAGATATTTTGATACATGTGATAAGTGGTGTTGGCACAACTTCTAGATGGCTTTCAGAATGCTATTGAATATCTTGTTCATGTTCCTATTGATCGGTGGTGTTGGATTTGGATCCGGACCTAATGCTATCTTATTTGGCTAGGTTATGGACCAACTTATGTAACGTGTTGGTGGATGATCGTGATGCGTTACCAGTTGGGTTTATTGATTGGATTATGTTGTTTCAGTCTTAGGCCAACTTGGTTAATCATTGGATTGTGGGTTTATGTTATTAATTTATTATATTATCTTTTAGGTGGCCGACTTAATTGTTTAGGTCTCGGGTTGGTATAAATATGATGTAAGATCTCTTTGTAGATCATGGGTATATTCATGGGTTTTTGGGATATAGGATTATCTGTGTGTGAATAAGGTTGTAATCATATGTAGTGGTTTTGGTTGATCATAGGTGATTGAATTGGGTTGGTGAAAGAGGTTTAAGACCTCTGGTACTGAGCTTAACTAAAACAATATTCAAGCATAGGAGATGTTATTCTTACAGTTCACTCTTCTTTTCAGATTGTAGTTTGGATTTATTTTGTAGTCAATGAGGCTCCTTTTGTGATGAGCAGTGCACTCTAAGTTATTGGCCTTTCTACATGTGCATGCCCCTCTTTATGTAATCACATACTTACTATAGAAGTAGTATCTAACTATGGGTAGGCTTCCCACCATGGTTTTTCCCTTTTCCAATTTTTCTATGTTTGGTGTTATCTTTTGTGGATGATTGGTAAATGTTCTATGGATTATATTTGTGGTTAACTATTATATTTGACTATTTTGGTATTTGGTTTATGTATTCTGGTAATAAAGTTTTAATGCTTAAAGTTCTATAATCTGTTAACAACTGATTCATCCCCCTCTTAGTTGTTCACTGGTTATCTGAGTTGTCTAACAATTGGTATCAGAGCCTGGCCTTCTTTGTAGAAGTTTAACCACTTGAGGAAGATCCTATGGCATCAAATAGTTCAAGCTCATCAAGTTCAACTGCAACTGTTTTCTAGAGAGAAATTCCTAGGCTTGATGGAACAAATTATAGAGTATTGAAGATTCAGATGGAGACTCATTCAAGATGTCTTGGTAAGGAGATTTGGGATATCACTAAGAAAGGATATATACCTCATAATTTGGCATCTAGCAATCCTCCTTCGACAGGCTTGGATAAGGACATTGAAAATGATTGTAGAGCTAGAGAAGCCCTTTTGTGTGCACTTTCTGATCAATAATTTATGGGACTAACTGACAAATCAACTGCAAAGGCTATATGGGATAAATTGGAGACTCTAAATGAAGGTGATCCTACTATTAAATTGCTAAAATTGATGGTTACCAAGTGAGATATGAGAACCTAAAGATGGAAGAAGATGAAAGGATTACTTCTTTTATGGAGAGAGTTAATGAAATTGTTTTGCAAATTGAGTGTTGTGGTGGATCTCTAAGTGAAGATGAAATAGTTTCTATAGTATTGAGAGATTTGTCACTATCTTATAAGATGAAGGATACTATAATTAATGGATTGAGAACAATGTAAAATACCTCTCTTAATAGGGATACCTTGGTTGGGAAGTTATCTACTTTTGAGCTCGAGGAATTTGGTTCTTCTAGAGTTGCAAAATCTAAACCTGCTTTTCATGCATCAACATCATCTACCAACAAGAGTGATTGGAAAGCCTTCTATGCTAAGGAACTAGAGGAAATGAAGAAAGAAGATGAAGAGTTTGAGCAACTTGAAGTCCTATTATCTAGAAGAGTACCTAAAGGTCTTATAGGAAGTAAATATGAAGGAAAATCACCTTTTAAATGTTTTGCATGTAATAATACAAGTCATTTTACATCTAGATGTCCTGAAAAGAATTCAAGATTTGAGGAAATAGATAGAAGATATTTTAGGCCTAACCATGATTATCAGAACAAGCATAAGTACAAGAGGAACAAAGACAAATCATGCTACTATGTGGATGAGGAAGGTGTGACTGATTCTGATGATGAACCGACATAAGATTTAGCTAATGGATCTGGCAATGGAAAGGAATGGGTATTCATGGCCATCAAAGAAGATGATCTGGTACCTAAAGAAAAGGCCCTTGCTGCTAAAATTGAGGACAAGGATGAATGGGTGATAGATAGTGGATGTTCATATCATATGACTAGAGATAAAAGGAAGTTTATATCTTTGTAAGAATTTGATGGCGGTCTAGTTAGATTTGGAGATGAAAAAGCATGCATGATCAAGGGAAAAGGAACTATATCATTGGATGGTAAGCATGACATTGATAATGCTTATTATGTTGAAGTTTTAACTCATAATCTTTTAAGTGTAGGACAGTTGGTGGATAAGGGATTTCATTTATAGTTCAAGGATGGAAAATGGAAGATTATCAATAGATCTGGATTGGAGATTGCAACTGGTACTCAAACTAAAGGTGTCATATTTCATTTGAACTCTAGTGAGAAGACATGTTGGATTGAAAAAATTGATGAGAGTTGGCTATGGCATAAGAGGTTGTGTCATGTGAATTTTGATTGTATTGTAAAGATCAGTTAGAGATATACCTAAGATTGTGAAGCCCTATAATCCGATATGTAAGGAATGTCAAATGGGAAAGCAAGTAATAACTTCTTTTAAGAGTATAAAAGACAAATCTAATGATGCTCTTGATCTTATTCATATTGATTTATGTGAAACCTGCTAGAATCAAAAGTTTTTCAAGGTGATAGATATTTTATTCTAATCATTTATGACTATTCTATAATTATGTAGGTTAATTTTCTAAGGTAGAAATTTGAAGCATTCAAAAAGTTTAAAATATTTAAAGCTAAATTTAAGACAGAGACATGATTGAAGATTGAATGCTTAAGGTTTGATCAGGGTGGAGAATTCACATCCGATAAATTTAACAGGTATTGTGAAAAGAATGGGACAAGGAGACAGTTATCTTCACCCCAGACACCTCACTAGAATGGAGTTATGGAAAGGAAGAACATAACTATCTTGGATGCGGCTAGAACTATGATGATGAAAGCTAATCTACCTCATATCTACTGGAGAGAAGCTGTGAGCACGACGGTATACACATTCAACAAAGTTCATATCAAAGACCGGTAAGACACCTTATGAGTTATGGTTTGGTCATACACCTACAGTTAAGTATTTCAGAATCTCATGTGCCATGAAATGTAAATTCTATATCAAAAGAGATGTTTCCATTAGAAAGTTTGATCCTAGATGTGATGGAGGGATATTTCTTGGTTATTATAATGAAAGAAAAGCATATAAATGTTATAACAAAAGATTGCAGAGAATTATGGAGAGAACTAATGTCAAGGTGGATAAGCTAAACAAAAGTCAAATCATAACTTACGAGAGAGAACCAAAAGTGGAAATGATCATAACTGAACCGGTAGCACTTGCACTAGAACATAATGTTGAACCAATTATTCCAGCAGTATCAGAAAATTCAATAGCAAATGAAGATCAGAGCAGAGGAACAAAAAATCAGAAGACTCATAAGTATCTTTGTTTAAATAATTCAGAAGATCAGATCATTGGAGACAAGAATAAAGGAGTAATGATAAGAAGAAGGTTGGTAAATGATGAGGTATGTTTAATTTCTCAAATTGAACCGACATAAGTAATTGAAGCATGTAAAGATGAATGTTGGATAAAATCTATGGAAGAGAACTTAGATCAGATAGAAAAGAATAATACATGGACTTTAGTTCTGCGTCCTAAAAATAAGAATGTTATTGGGACTAAATGGGTTTTCAGGAATAAATTGAATGAAGATGGACAAGTTGCGATGAATAAGGCTAGATTGGTTTGTAAAGGATATTATCAGAAGGAAGGAATTGATTATGATGAGACTTTTTCTCCGATAGCTAGGATTGAAGCTGTGATATTATTTCTTGCTTATGTTGCCCATAAGAACTACAAGGTTTATTAGATGGATGTGAAGTGTGCATTTCTGAATGGAGATCTTGAAGAGGAAGTTTACATTGAACACCCTAATGGATTTTCACTTTTAGATGACTGAAACAAGCCCTTAGAGCTTGGTATGCAATATTGGATAAATATCTTTTGAAGCTTGGTTTCACTAAAGATAATGCTGACAGTAATTTATATTATAAGATCACTGATGATGATATATTGATTTTTAAAGTCTTTGTTGATGATATCATTTTTGGAGGTGAGGATAAGTTTTGTATGAAATTCTTTGATAATATGAAGAATGAATTTGAGATGTCTATGATTCGAGAGATGAAATTTTTCTTAGGTTTGTAGATTACTTAGACTGATGAAGGTATTTTAATCTATCAAACTAAGTATGCTAGGGAATTGTTGAAGAAATTTGGTATGAAAAATTCTAAACCAATTGGTACTCCTATGGTTACAAGTGAGAAATTGACTAAGATAGATGCATCAACACCGATAAATCCTACAAGGTACAAGTATATGATTGGAGGTTTATTATATCTAACTTAGACTAGATAGGATATAGTAAATACAATTTGTATTGTATCAATATATCAAAGTGATCCTAGAGAGAATCATGCAAGTGCGGTGAAAAGGATTTTTTAGGTATTTGCAAGGAACAATTGAATATGGTTTGTGGTATCCTAAAAATTATGATTTTACACTATGTGCATATACAAATGAAGATTGGGTTGGAGATGTTGATGACCCAAAGAGAACATCTGGTGGAGATTTCTTTCTTGGAAAGAAACTTGTTTCATGGATCAACAAGAAGCAAACATGTACCTCTTTATCTACTGTTGAAGCTGAGTATGTTGTTTCTGCTACTAACTAGACACAAGCTCTATGGTTGAATCAACTATTGAAGAATATAAGGGTGGATTGTAATGAACCGATAGTTATCCACTGTGATAACTCTGCTACTATTGACATATCAAAGAATCTGGTATTTCATTCTAAGACAAAGCACATATTTATCAAGTTTAACTTTTTGAAGGAGAAGGTGGAAGCAAATGAAGTCAGACTAGTTTATTTGAATACTAAAGAGAAGATTGTAGATATCTTCACTAAACCTTTGTCTAAGGAATCATTTGAGTACTTCAAATATAGATTGGGGGTTTATGCATCTCTGATAGAGACCTGAGTGATGTTTATTGGCATCAGTTTGGTATGCATTTACAATGCTACTATTCATTTCAAATTGATGTGTTGGTTCTACTACTTAGGGGGAGTAGTCAACTATGTGGTTCAGTGGATTTATGATTTTTCTTTGATGTTTAAGTCAGATTTTTGGCATTGATGTCAAAGGGGGAGAGGTATATGTGAAAAATAGAGCTTAACAAAATATCAGTCAAAGTGGTATCAGAGCTTGGTCACAAGTTCAAACCTCTCACTTGTGCTAGGGGGGGGGATTGTTGTAAGGTGTGTTCCCTTGGTCTCCTTGTGTTGTGCAGTGCAATGCTCAGGTTTGTGACATGGCTTAACTACCTCCTATGGATTCTATAAGTCTATTGGTTATATCGGGCATTAATAGGTTGATCTTTTGGTGCAATGACAACCACACTTGTAACATAATGTGCCCACATTTGATGTAGCAATCCCATTATCCAATGATATTGTCCTTGTTGTCCATCCTAAACATATGGAATTTCCTCAATTGGAGCTTTACAATAGAAAAAGTGACCCTTGACTCATGTAAAAAAATTTTAAAACTTTGTGTAGTGACTTTTGTCATGACCAAAGACTTATGGTTAAATTGTTTACTCAAACCTTTAGGGATAAAGATTCAAAATGGTATTGTTCTTAGCCTCCTTATTCTATTACATCATTTCAACAATTAGCTAACACTTTCATTCAACAATTTCACAATAATATTGGTCCTAAGATTTCTTTGATTGATTTAATTCATTGTAAGCAAGGTGTTAAAGAAAAAGTGAATAATTTTATTGGTAGATATAAACATTTGTATTCTCAAATCGATTATCCTATGCCTGATCATGATGTTCAAGAATTTTTATTGCTAATTTTACAAAAAAGACACTAGGTATAAGCTTCTCTTTTTTGAATTTACCTCCTTTACATAATTGTGCATAGTGAGTGATTCATAATTGTTAGCTTCAAGTAAGTCAATTTGAACCATCTCCTTCAATGGATTTGGTTGATAAGAATGAGAATGCTCAACAATATTTTGTGAACTTTAAACCGAACAAGGGATACATCAAGATCAACGACAATATTAATACTCAAGTGGCAGCCAAAACATCAGGTGTGGCCCCTTTATCCAAATACTTTAGAAAATAATTGCCTCCTCTTTCTGAGTGTTTGCATAGCATAATGACATAATTAATAAATAAAAATGTGTTGAAGCTTCCTCCTATCAATCCAATTGATACCTCCAAACCTTTACTGCCCTATCATGATCCCAAATCCTTTGCCAATTTCATTGTCAACCTGGTCATGATACTAAGAACTCTTATACCTTAAGGAGTAGGATTTAAGACTTTATTGATAACAATACCATATCCATAGGTAGTGTAAATGGAAAAGGAAACAAATCCCTAGCTTATCCTAATCAAAACCTCCAAATATTTACTAATCCTTTGCCTTCCCATTATACTAATTTGGTTGAGTTTGAGTAGCTTGATTGTTTTCCCAATAACCTTGGGGTTGAGTCCAATAATGTTGTGAATATTGTTGACAAACCTATACCTCCTAAGGACCTATGCATTAACTTTGATCCTCGTGAGACTATTGTTGCACCTAATGGCCCACTATATATCATTGTTAAGATCAAAGACAAACTATCATGAGGGGTGCTTATTGGTCTAACATGTATGGTGAATGTGATCATTGAAGAATATCTTTATACATTACAATTACATCAAGTAATGTATGATAAACCTTATGTAGTGGTCATAGTGTATGATGGTTTCTCTTGCCCTACTATTGGTTCTATTACTCTTCCCGTTTAAGTTGGTACTAAGTGCATAGATGTCATTTTTTCTATCATTCCTACATTGGATCAATTTTATGTGAAGTTGGGAGATCCTTGGCTCTCTTCCATGAAAGCGATCCCTTCTACTATTTGTAAATGTCTAAAATAACCTCATAATTGAATTATCATAACAATTATACATAGTATGTGTGTGTGTGAAAAAGGGTCTGTAGCTGCAAGAACAACACTTCAATTAAGTCATTACATGTATGAGTAGTAAATAATAATCAATCAATAATAAACCATAACAAAGCGACTAATTCCCTTCTAAAAGATGTGAGTATAAGATTGCTCTCATATTTTTAATAAGCAATACTAGTGACTAGACTACACCAAGATGAAGGATTTAATCTATATGATATTAACTATATGGATGCAAGATGGATGAATAATTCAAGCAATAATCAATTCAAGCAATATGGATTCAAGCATAATGGATTCAAGCAATATGAATTCAAGCAATATGGGTGAGTAAAACTAAATATGGATGCAAATAATCTAAAAAAGCACAATGATCTTCAATGACTCAAGAGCAAAGTTAGCGTGATAATAATCTCCAAGCATGTTCTCAAAAATCTCCAGGGTGAATTGAAATGAGAGTTGAAGACTGAATTTATAGAGAATTAGAAGAGAAAAGCTCAATTTAGGATTAATTGAAAATAATTAAGAAATCAGGTTCAATTAACCTTGAGATAGATTCCAATTATAGTTTAATTGAAATGCATTCAAATTAGAAGTCCAAGTTGCATTGGAAATAATAATAAATTAATTCCATGCATTTGTGATAAAAATAGATAATTCTTTTATTTATTCAAGAAAAGAGTATTTTCAATGCAACTGAACTTCTTTTTCTAAAAAGCTTTTTAGTTCTAATTTTAGAGAATAATTCATAATTCAATTAATTGCTTTTCTGATTTCAAGTTCTAAATTTAGAAAAAGAAATAATATCTCAAGTTTGATTTCTCTCTCAGTTCAATTCTTTTTGTTTAATTTCAATTCAACTCTTGCTTTGTGATTAATTCTTCTTTTGTAATAAATTAATTCCTTTTGCATGATTAAATAAAATATTTATTAATTAATTAAATATGCATGGATATTTAATAAATTAAAATAGGATAATTGATCAAAATGATATTCTTGGAAATGATTCAATTAATTAAATAAATATTTAATTAATATTGAGTAATTGATTTGCCGTGTGATTTTTGATGATTAAAGAATTAACTGTGTGCTCAAGGTTGATTTAACTGCCTTTGGTTAGGACCTTGGTGATGTTGTCGAGATTAGGGGCCCATGGTTTAGATGACCATTTTTAGGGTATTACATTTGTCCCTCTTTGAATTAATGTGTGAGCAGCGCGTTGGTTCAAAGAATGTGCAATGTCTAGGAGATTCCAGTTCTGAACTTGATTGATCATGAACTAGATGAAGAGCAAGATGTTTAGCTTGATTCGAAGCGATGAAGCTGAATGAAGTCTAATTAAAGCGATACCAATCCTGAACTTGATTAAATTTACAAATGATAAAAAACAAAAGATGTCGAACTTGAACTTTATTGATCAAGAAGAGGATCTTACTGATCTAGAACTTGAACTTTATTGATCAAGAAGTGAAGATAAACTGTCCATCTTGATCCAAAGTGATGAATACTGAACACTTGCTTAGATTGAGTGTGATCAAAGATACTCTTTAAACTTTTGATTGAGTTTAAATGAATAATCAGCTTCATGTAAAGCAATAAAACTGATTAACGTTAAGAGATTGATTCAGAAAAAGACAAATATTAGCTTGATTTGAAGCGATGAAATTGATATGCGCCTAGCGATTGATTCAATTCAGATGATCGAGAGATCTCAACTTGATGTGAAGTGATGAAGCTGAGATGCCCCTTAGCAATAATGATTGATTGATTTTCTTTAGTTAAAAATATTTTTCTTGAATTTTGATAAAGATTTGTAAATTTTCTCGACATGTGAAGATGTGAGATGTGAGGTCATAAGGTCATGAGTATGCCCCCTCGAGAGCGAAATCGAAAGATAGAGAGGGACATGATTATAGGCAGTTGTGTGGCAAAAATAAGTTATTTGAGCACAAATTTATTCTGAAGAATTTTTTTTTTGAAGATTCGGCGTTGATTGATGAGATTAAGCGAAGAGTTGATCGTAAAGTTGATGTGTAGAATTGAAATTGATAATCAGCGTTGAAATTGAGTGCAATTTGAAGAAAGAATGAGCATTTGATGAAAAGAGCACTAAGTAGTCCAAATTGTGAAATTGACTAGCAAGATGATCTCGAATTTCAATTTCGATCTCAAAAATAGAATCAAAATGGTCAAATTAGCTAAGGGTACAATTTTCATGTCCATTGGAGCAAGTTGAAAAATTAGGGTTTTAGCTATATATGGACGAAAGTGTCATTTTCAATTCATTTTAACCCTCCAAGTTTGAAAATTCAAAAAGCCTTCTGCAAAGAAAATGGTGGTCCCTACTCATACGCATCAATTCAAGCACTAGAGACATCATAATCGACCCCGAAACTATGAGCCAGCGATAAGTGATCGATCTTAAGCCTCTTTATATTTTCAATTTTGAATTTTTTTGCTTATTTTTCAAGTTTTTCGCATGTTTGGGGTCAGGTTTTACATTTTATCGTGCGAGACAGGATTCTATCTCATACGAGTAATTGTTAATTTTTTTTTGTCATTCAAGGCCATTAGAATTGTTGTTCGGGCCGTACCCTTATTTCGTACGACATGTCTGTAAAAAGACCATTTTGTCATGCGGGGTCTAATAAATTGTCGTATGGGAATGTTTTATTGTACAAAAGCCATTCCTGACTTGTACGAGATGTTGCCCTTCTGTGTTTTGTCATGCAGGAAACAGTGAGCATTTTTGAAGGTCTAAATGTGAAATTTTGATTTTGCATTTGACTTAGTTGGATTGTCGTGATGTTTTACTTCTCTTGTAGGCTTATTTGGAATGTTTTCTGATGCTTCGTTGTTGTGTTTTTGTAGGTTCGATTACCTCCTGTGCTTTTCAGATGTGTTTATCCTCCTACCATGGCATTAGTTCAACATTTATCAGAGGTTGATCAGGCTCATATTGACTTGTGTGGTTTGACTCATCTTCTTAGTTTACTAGATATCCGTGTGAATCATGGTATGCTCACAGCATTGGTAGAGAGATTCCATTCAGAGCATAACATGTTTCATTTGCCAGTGGGGGAGTTGACTATCACACCCAAGGATGTATATAGGATCCTATGTATCCCTTTTGCTAGAGATAAGGTGGATTACAATTCAGGACACCTTCCAGGATTATAGGCGGTGAGGCATGTCTTTAGGGATCCTGACATTTTGACCTGTTCCATTAGTTGGGACATTATGATGAGTAGATACAGTGAGGAGTTACCTCTAACGTGTGTTCTAGCAGGATTTATCGACTATTTTCTGATGCCAGATAGAGGGCAGCAGGGTTTCCAGTGTGGTTGGGGTAGGATGCTGATGAGATTGATGGAGACCCCTCAGAGACTAGGCTGGGGTTCTTGCTTATTGGCTCACATGTATCGTGAGATGCATGAGATTGTATATAGAGATGGCAGGAGCATGGCCGTAGGTGTATTCATTTTACAGGTTTGGGCTTGGGAGTATCTTCCCGTTTGTCGGCTGATAGTAGATGATAGTAGAGAGCTTGGGTAGCTAATTATATATAGGTATGTCAGTTATGTCATGCAGCCCCATCTAAGCAAGACAAATTTTTGGCGGCGACAGTTAGACGATTTGATAGTCGTAGTGTGGAGACCGTACAGAGATTTGGAGCCATGGGATGACTGGCAGTTGGTTCATAGGGACCTTTTTGTTACGCGCCCACTTATTGGGAGATCGTAGACCATTGTTGAGTGGTTCGTCGTATCATGGGTGATGAGGCAGTATGGTAGGCATCAGGGGATCTCGCAGGAGTATACAACTTATGTGTGTTACCTAGATGAGGAGAGACAGGGATGGTCTCCATGGTTGTCCTATACCTTAGCTATGCAAGAGTTGACTGGTCTACAATGCCTCAGATGGGACTATATGGATGATGTTGCAGATGTGGGGGTATTGCCCCAGTACAAAGATTGGTTCCAACAACATCCTTTTCCTAGGTTTACAAATCTAGGTGAGCAGGCACCTTGTATAGAGTATATTGAGGATGATGCTCCCGCACCAGGATAGGGATAGAGTTAGAGGTAGGGCTAGAGACAGGGATAGGGACAAAGAGTCGAGGCTCTGAGGTGGATAGGTGGTGATCCTGGTGCTAGTAGCAGTAGGGTTGCAGCTGAGGTTGGACAATAGAGGGGTGAGGGCGGATCCCTTGGGAGAGTAGGAGTGAGATTGGGTAGAGCTGAGGAGGAGTGAGTAGCTCCGAGATAGGTCCGATAGTGGAGGGACGAGTAGGGTGGTACTAGAGGTGGAGATGGGGGTGGAGAGCCAGTGAGAGAGCAAGGGACTGACGTAGGGCGATCGATGAGAGCATGTCTTGCAGAGCTGCAATCACAGTTGATAGTGGCTCAAACTCAGCTGGTGGAGTGAGACCGATAGCTTGCAGAGGTGAGGGTTGAGTGAGATAATCATCTTATGGAGCTAAGAGCAAAGCGCGATCGTCAGGTCATGGCAATGAGAGTGGAGTGAGACACCCTCCAACAGGAGGTTTTGCATTAGAACAACAGGGCAGCCTACTATGTTGCAGCATATAGCATGGTAGTTCCAGTAGCGTAGTAGGTGATCCCCTATTCACAATATATGGCATGCTCAGAGGGAGCTCGGGCACCTCGATAGTATCCCAATCATTAGTCTCCTCCTCCTCCACCAAGCGATGAGGCAGAGGCTCAGAGCTAGATATTCTTTTTGTTGGCTCATATATTATTTTGTAGACACACCCATTTTTTTGTAGCCTATATGATTCTTGCTCTGATGGGAGTTTGTATATGTCATTCGACATCAGTTTGTACTCTTAGACTTGACATGATATATATATATGAGATCTGATTTGACTTCATCATACTTGTGTTGATTCATTTATGAGATGTCTTCTATATGCTTTATTCTATATGTATGTATTTCTTTTCAATATGAATGTATGTAATGCAAATGATTATGGATGTCTATTTTTGTTTCTTTTCATATGCAAATAGATGAGTGTGTAATGAGTAATATGAGTAATGCAATTTTTTCATTTTTTTATGCAATAAGATGAATGCAAATGAGTGGATAATGAAATTTATGAATCTATATTAAATGTTTATGTATGCAGCTAAACATCTCAAAACACAAATACTTGATCGAAGAAATGATGATAAATAGACCACTTAGCATAAGAAATGATGATTCTTTCAACTCTCATTCAGAAGATAAAGAGATTATTACCATACCGAAATCACTCTAAATTCACAAAAAATGCAAAAATGATATGCAAAATGATATGAGAAATGCAACGTAAACCTAGTCACTGGATTTAAAATGCTTAAGATTCATCACCGAGCATAAAAAACACAATAGGCAAGTTAGAGTTCCTTTCTTTTTCAATGTGCAATATTAATTATCTTGTCCGCAATGACCTTTTTTTCGTTCATATCCTTGGACAGATTTCACAGGGACCTGAATTGCATCATAAAGAAATTCCCTCAAAACAAACAAAGAAATGATGTGGACCTCCCTGTAGCATACAAATAAGTGGAGTTGAGGTATGTGAGGTGATTTCACCTTGTTGTGAAGGCTCTTATCATAGATACCCAGCTAATTTAGATGTTTTTAGATCATTGGGATCATTCCTACAAGCAGAAAATAAAGAAAATATTATGCCCCCAATCCTTGCTCCTCTTAGTCACAATAGACTTCCTCGAGTTACTCAGAGGGATAATAATTGAAAACCAATATAAAAGACATCACACAAAGAAAATTTTCATTCATAGCTCAAACTGTTTAGTGATTGTTTTCTATTATGTTATTTTTCTTGTTTACTCAGTGATAAAAACTCTTTGGTAGTTAGGAGACAAGTGACTGACTCAGAGTGGATGACCACGATTCACTGACAGAAAGATGACTTGGTTGACATTGCTTAGGATATGTAATGTGTTATATCAATTAACCTAAGACTAGGATGTTGATCAGTTTCAAGTCATGAGGGTTCCAAAAAACCAGGATGTCACAAAAGTGACTAAAAAATATGTACAAGCGAAATCAAAGATGCATGAAAGTGGGAAATGCCAACATTGCATTGATAGATGGAGCACTTGAGTACAAGAGGTGCTTGTTTGCTAGGTTTTCACCTACTTGGCAGAGATTCATTTCTTCTTTTTTTACCAAGGTTCCTATTTACCAGGTTTTCACTAGGGCATTTTCTCTCCTTATATTTTTTCTTTTTTCTTTTTTCTTTTTTTTTAATGACTTTTTTCAATTTTTAGGATTTCTTCAGGACTTTTTTTAGTTGTACAAGTTGACGGCACAGAGAATGCTAAGTGAATAAATTATTCAAGTGGATGGTATTAATCAGTTCATAGAGTTGTTCTCCTTCCGAATTTGAGAGTTGATAGGCACCAGAGCCGAATACTGCAGTAACGATGTAGGGACCCAACCAGTTGGGTTCAAACTTCCCTTTATTGTCTCGAAACTATTGATTTTTTGGATTTTCTCTCAGAACTAGGTCACCAACCTGAAATTCTCTCTGTCTAACTTTCTTGTTATATCCTCTAGACATTCTCTTTTGATATACTCTGAGATGATCAAATGCCACTTGCTGACACTCATCCAACAATCCGAGTTCTTGTAATCTAGATATTCTATGATCTTCATCAGTAACAAGACCTTGCAAAGAAACTCTTAGAGATGGTATTTCTACTTCAATATGTAATACTGCTTCGGACCCATACACCAAAGAGAAAGGTGTAACCCCAGTAGGTGTTTTGATACTTGTTCTGTAAGCCCATAGTGCAGGATTGAACTGCAGATGCCAATATTTCCCAGATTTGTTCACTGTTCTGTGCAAGATAGTCAATAGGTTTTTATTAGATGCCTCAGCTTGTCCATTACCTTGAGGGTAATATACTAATGAATAGTGTTGTTTTATTTTGAATTTCTCACAAAGCTCGTCCAAATCTTTATTCTTAAACTATCCTCCATTATCAGTCACATTGGACGAAGGTATCCCATACTTGCAACTAATATAGATTAGGATGAAGAAGGTGACTTGTTTATCGGTTGCTTTGATGAGCAGAACCGCCTCTACCCGCTTGGTGAAATACTTCGTGGCCATTATGATGAATTTATGTCCATTGGATGATGCAAGATATATCTGACCAATGAGATCAAAGGCCCATTGCTAAAAAGGCCAGTGTGTAATGAATGGTATGAGATCCCTTGCTGGAGAATGTATGGGATTTCCATGAAGCTGACATTTCTCACAGGTCTTAGCAAATTTGATGGCATCTTTTTCCATGTCTGGCAAGTAGCAGCCAACCCATAGTAGATTCCAGGCTAAAGTAAGACCATTCAAATGAGATCCACAAATACCTTCATGGACTTCCGATAATGCACATTTTTTATTCTTTAGTTTCTAGACATCTACGCAATGTACCATCCAAACCTTGTCTAAATAAATCATTAGCTATAATAACATACCATGAAGCATTCTGAGTTAGGTTTGTTTTCTCATTATGAGTAAGGTTTTCAAGGATAATTTGGTCACGTAGATAGGAGTAGATGTGGCTGTATCAGGATGAGTCATGTCCAATAATAGAACAAACTATTTGGGTCTTAGGGGAATCATAGGCCGGGTAATGTAACTCTTCCACCAGGAAATCAAAGTGAAAATTGGACTCTTGTAACTCAGGTATAGATGCCAAGGTGGCCATAGCATTGGCTGCTCTATTTGTGGATCTAAGAATCTACTGGAATGATACAAAAGTAAAGTACTTCTTGAGATCATCCACCATCCTCTTGTAAGGCATCATTTTCTCATCTCAAGTCTGATATGTATTGTTGATTTGGTTAACTACTAGCTAAGAATCTCCATAGATATACAATTCAGTAACCTTCCATTCAATGGCTAGCTTCATTCCATTTATCAAAGCTTCATATTCTGGAATGTTGTTTGTGTAGGGGAATAGAATCTTATAAGACTTTGGGATTGAATACTTCTAAGGAGATAAACAATATTCCAGCACCAGAACCATTTTGGGTAAAGAACCCATCAAAGAACATCTTCCAATGTTGTTGAGTAAGGTGCATTATTGATTCATCTAGAAAATCTATATGAAGCGATTGAGTGTCCTCAAGCAGAGCTTCAGCAAGTTGATCAGCAATTACCTATCTTTTTATGGCTTTGTGTTCCACATATTCAATGTCAAACTCTGTAAGGATCATGACCCATTTTGCCCACCTTCCTATAAGTGTTGCTTTATTGAGAAGTTACTTGAGTGGATCAATTTTGGCCACCAGCTTGACTGAATGTGCTAACATGTAGTGCCTCAGTTTTTTGATGCAAAGACTAATGCCAAGCATGCTTTTTCTATTATTGTGTAATTCATTTCATAGGACACCAATGTTCTACTGATGTAATAGATGGCTCACTCCTTTTTATTGTCATCTTGTTGTGCCAGAAGTGCCCCCAGTGATGAATCAGTTGCTGATATGTATAAGATCAATGGTTTACCTTGAATCAGTGGCATCAATATTGGTGGATTTGATAGGTACTCTTTGATTTACTGAAGATGTTGTTCACACTACTGATCCCAGTTGTATATTACTCCTTTTCTCAATACCTTTGTGAAAGGTTGAGCTTTGTCTGCTAGCTGAGAAATGAAGCGTCTGATAGATTGGAGATGTCCTTGTAGACTTCTCATTTGACTAATGTTCTTCGGAGGTGGCATTTCCATTATGGCTTGGACCTTCTCAGGATCAACCTTGATTCCCTTCTTTGAAATGATGTAGCCAAGTAGTTTACCAGATGTCACTTCGAATGTACACTTCTTTGGATTTAATCAAAGTTTGAACTTTTCCATTTTGTCTAATATAGGGCCTAACTCTTGAATATGTGTTGATCTCTTCATAGTCTTTACTAATGTGTCATCAACATAATCTTCCATATTCTTTTGCATCATATCATTAAAAATGGTAGTAACTGCTCTTTGATAGCTTGCTCCTGCGTTCTTTAGCCCAAATGACATGACGTTCTAGAAAAAGGTTCGCCATGCATAGGTGAATGTTGTCTTTTCTTGATCTCTAGGAGCTATTTTGATTTGGTTGTAGCTAGAGAATCCGTCCATTAGTGAGTACATCTCATATGTAGTAGTCATGTCAACTATCATGTCAATGTTTGGTAATGGAAAGTCATCCTTCGGACACGCTTTGTTAAGATCTCTGAAGTCTATGCAAACCCTGATAGATTTGTTTACCTTCGACATAGGTACTATGTTTGAAATCCATTTGGCATAATCTATAGCTCTATTGAATCCAACTTTGAATATTTTTTCTAGTTTAGCCTTGACTAATAGTGCTACATGCAGGTGCATCTTACAGAGTTTTTTCTTAAGTGGTTTTACTCCTGGTGTGATTGAAAGATGGTGCATGATAGGATCAGGATCCAAGCCTGGCATATCGGAGTATGCCCATGCAAAGTTTATTTTCTTTTCTGAGAATAGATGAGTCAACTCCTTCAATTCTTCTACTGATAGTGATTGAGCTTCATGAATGATGTGTGGTGTCTCTTGACTCCTAATGTTCATTGGCTGAGTTTGCTCGATCAATATGGAAGACCTCTCCTAGAAATGACTTGGTATAATATCAAGTATCTCACCTTCAGGTGCCTCAAAGAGGTTTTCACCTTTAGGTACGTCCTTTATTTTCTCTTTTTTAGATTCTGACACTGCCACAATGTGGTTTTTGCCATCAAATCTTTTATTTTTATTTTTCTTGTTTTTGCGACTAAGATACTTGATATCCGCTTTAGTCATATTTTCACTTTGTTCATTGGTGGAAGAGTCTATAGGTTCGACTGCATTGAGATAATAGGCTAATGTATAGTCATTAGCAAAAATAGGTATGTTCATGGGCTAGTTTTGTAAAGTACAGTCAATCAATTCAGGATGTACTAGGGATAAATTTTGGATAGGTTCAAGAGCGTCCACGGTATTGTTATCATAGCGGCTGATCAAAAAGTCAAGTTCTAGAAGAATACCTTGCGTAAGTGTCTCGAGACCAGGAATAGTCAGATCATGATTATTAAAGTTGACGTTAATATTTAGTTGATCTAATCTAATAGACATACTTGTAACATCATTCACTATGCCAGACTAGACGTCATATCGTGGTTGAACAATGATAAGATCAGTAGATAGATTTTCATTGTTTGTATCAAATGATTTCGAATTTGAGGCTGAGTAGATATTGTCCTGAATAAGTCTTTCATTAGAGTCATCAAAGTCATTGGATGAAGTTTCTAAGTCTTCTTCAAGTGATTTAGTAAGTGTATGTATGGTATCAACACCAACATCTTTAATACTATAAGTTCCTTCATGTTGTGGTTCATTTGTCATTTGTATCTGACACACCTGTTGACATGATCTTGATGTTTCTGTGATTTGTTGTCGTCTACTCCATTTAGCTTCTTCTGGACTGATAACTGGTTCTTGTTCTGTAGCTTCCAACTCTTCTTGTGTAGTACTATACCTTATTTGTTCTATTTTAGGATAGGGGTACATAGATGAGAAGCTTTCTAGTATTCTTCCTTCTTTAATTCCTTGTTCATAATTTGCTTGCCTCTTTTGTCTAATTTCCTGTATTTCTTTCTCGAGTTTTATGCACATCAACTCTTGAGTATCATCTATGACACCGCTATACTCTTCTGGAGTTTCTATAGTGGATATTTCTGAGAGGTGGTCAAGACCCTATTCATACTCGTTTGAGTCAGTCTTTGAATCATCTACTTGTTGCTTGCTAGTATATGTGACTAGAACTTTTAGTGGTGCAAATAGTTCTCTGATTCTTACTAATTCATCTCTTATATCTTCTGGGACCTCAACTTCTTGTATTATTGTAGCTGACATCATCGAAGCTTGAGCATTGACTATTTCTTCTTTCTTGACTGGTGATTTCTCTTTCTCTTTTCTACACTCTGCTTTTGTTTGTTGAGTGTCTACTTCCTGTAATGTTGTAGGCAATATCCTTTTCTACCACTTAGACTTAGAAACATGTTTTTGGTCTGATGTCTTTTTCAGATTGTATCCCAGTCCAGCCTTATCATTTGTGGATTTTGTTTGCAACTGAATTGGTTTAGTAATACCTTCCTTTTGTTTTCCTAGAGGACCAGTACTTGGATATCCCATGCATTGAATTATTTTGTAGCCAGGACCATATTGGTTTGAGGAAATCTCACAATGTCATACCTCCTCGTTTTGACTATCTTCCTTAAAGAGCCAGTTAAGAACAACATCCTCTTCTATTTCATCCACCGAGGAGGTAGAGGACTGTACAAAGAGACCATCATACATGGTATTCGGAGTTGAAGTTTGTGTTCTCATAGCCTTTGATGGCTTTCCCAACTGTTTTGGTGATGGAGAGAGAGAAACTAATGAAAGTATCGGTTCTATCTTGTAGCCATCCATGCCTCTATTTATAATCTTCAATCTCTTTTCTAAGTCTTTCATCAGTGTTTCTGGATTTTCATTTGTAGAGGTTGCCCTATTATGAGGCACAAAAGTATCTACACCTTTTGTCAATGCATTACAGATGACATTTGTATCAGCAGGAATATTGACTTCAGCTCCATTATAGGGGAATTTTAAGCATTGATGGTATGTTGACGGTACTACCTTCATTTCATGAATCCACAACCTACCTAGTAAGATATTGTATGACAAAGGAATATCAATTACTTGGAACAGGACATCTCTCTCTACCGGCCCCACTCTGATTGGTAATGATACCAGGCCTTTGGAGGTCCTTTCTTCTTCATCATAGGCTTTTATTGTTATTTTCTTGTCGGGATCAGTGACATTTTCAGAGAATCCTAGTTGTGTAAGCAGACTGTAAGTACAAATATTCAACCCTGCGCCTCCATCTATCAAAACATGTTTGACTCTGTGTTTATGAATCATGGCTTCAATATGCAATGGTTGGTTATGTGGATGATTTAGTGAGTTGTCATCTTCTTTAGAGAAGGTCAGATAGTGAGGTGAAGTCAAATGACCCACCATAGACTGAAACCAATCAATGTCTAAATCTTTTCGAATGCTAGTGGTGAGCAATGCTTTGTCTAGAATTTCTTTGTGAGCAGACAAGAGTTTTAGCAATTCAAAAATTGAGATTTGAGCATTTGTCCTCTTCAACTGTTCAACAACACTAAATCCAGAAGATGATGATGAAGTTAACCTTTAAATTTGTCCAAGATTGATTCTTTTTGTTTGTTTGATTGGGCTGGTGAGTTCGATGTTGCTTGAGCTGGGTTTGAAGAGCTAGCTCCTTGGAGAGTGACTTTCTTTTGAGAATGGGTTAGAGCTCTTGCATATCGTGATTCATTTGGTTTATCTTGGACTATAATCACATTGCAATTATTCCGAGTGGGAAGGCTCAATCATGTTGATAACATTGTCCTGACTGGTATAAGTATAATTTACCTTGGCACCTCCTTTGGTCTTTGAAGAATCACCTTGTTCATAAATAGGCAAAGGGTCCTTAAATGCTTTATGATCAGCATTGGTCAGGTGATTCCAAACAACAAATGTAGTACCCCTACTAGTTTGAACTCATTAGACTCATATTTTATTATTGGTTGTTTTTCAGTGGATACATTACCATGACATATTATTCAGATTTTTATGACATTATGCTTTATTTGGAGATGAGATGTATAATTTATTTGCAGTATTTCAGTACTTGTGATTTATGGCATTTTATGTATTATTGATATGTATTGACATTTTACTTTATTTATGCAATCTGGAATTATTTGTTGTGTGTTTGTGAGTGTATTGGATGCAAGGGGATGATTTTCCTTCACTCATTTTGGTGAGACAGGGAACGTCATGATTCTCCTTCATCGGTGTATATGCCATGTTTTCTATATTTTATATATATATATATATATATATATATATATATATATATATATATATATATATATATATATATATATATATATATATATATATATATATATATATATATATGCATGTGTGGTTCGGTGATGCAGGATATTGTAGGTACAAGTACTGGGTAGGTACGGGGTATCATCTCCACCTGGCTTCACAGGTCTGAGCGTGCCTTATATTTTCCAATGGAAGTGGAGGAGATAGTAGTTAACCCTATGTTACTCAGTTACACTCGTATGAGTGTCATCAGTTGGTCGTCTTGTCAGTTAGTTCGGTCTTCGTATTTTGTCATTTTATCTTTTATGGGTAATTGCTTGAGATTTGTTTAATTTGAGTGTTTTAGTGGATTTAATTAATTAATTAATTAAGTTTATGAAATTATCTCATTATTTTATCGTTTATGCATTGAGATTATAAATTTAGTTAATTAAAGAGATTATTAAATTAAGCTGCATGGTATTAGAAATATATTTTTATTTTAAAAATAAATTAGATTAATTGTATTTATTATTTTCTAAAGTTATAATTAAATAAATGAATAAAAGGATTAATTAGAATTTAAATATTGTTTTAATTCTTTATTTAGGTAAAAAGAATTAATTGGAATTAAAGTATTGTTTTAATTCTTTATTTAGAAAATTAATTAATGTTCATGAGAAAAGAAAAGAAAGAATAATGTTTTTTAATTATTGCATGTGATAAATTTAGAAAATAAAACAAAAATTACTATTATTCTAAATTTAGGTTTTTTTTGTGAAAAAGCTATTGAACCTAGAATTTTAGTTTAAATAGGGGTTAGGTCTTTATTTTAGGATAGACAAGGACACACAGGAATAGGTCAAGAATTTAGGTGAAGGAATTTATTGGAAGTTATTGAAGGGATTAGGGCTCTTCTACAGATTTCTTCCAGGAAATCTATACTAGGTTGGATGGAATCTTAGTTGTGTGTATTATTAAAAATATTTCTATTTGTCTCTTCTTCATGTGTGTGTAAAATAATTGTCAAATTCAAACCCTATTCTAGTGAATTTGAGTTTGTTTTAAAATCCATGTCTAATGGGAATTTCTAAATTATGGGAAGTATGTAATTTTGTGAAAATTAGGAAAACTTATGATAGACTTCCGCTGTGTTGTTAAACGTGCAATGATTATAGTTAGTACACTTAGTCTTTAACAAAAAAAAAAAATTATTTCACCCTTTAGTTGCCTAGTTGTGTTGTTTTCCTTTAGGGTTCCTGGAGGGGCATTACAACAAATTTACCAGCGTCTATGAGATCTTGAATCTCATGTTTTAGCTTCATGCAATTGTTTATGTTATGACCTTTATTCCAATGGAAGTCACAGTATTCATTTTCTCTCCACCATCTTGGTTTGACATCTGGATCATATGGTCTAGAGTTATCTGGTAGTGTTATCAAGTTTTTTGCCAATAGAGTTTTAAAAGCAGATTCATATGATTCTTCGAGAGGAGTAAAATCACGCTTCGGTTTGGAAAGCCAAGGCTTTTCTTTGAACCATTCCTTTGTTTTCTTTGGTGGATTTTCTGCTATAGCCTCAGCAACTTTAAGTGCTTGTGTACCACTAGCCAAGTTGAATATTGTGGGCTTTGAGTTAGTTGTAACAGTATCTACTACTCCATCATTAACAACATTCTTGTTATTGTCTTTGCCAAATTTCCAATACTTGTTCTTCTCTTTAGAGCTAGATCCTGGTTGTGTTTCTTTCCAAGGTGAGATATATCCCTTCTTTATGAGCACATCTTCCATTCGAATGGAATTATCTACCATTTTGTTAAATGATGGGTGTATTTGCATTTGTACACTATACTTCAGCTTGGGGACCAAGTTATTGACAAATATATCCATTTTCTTAGAGTCCGGGATAGGTCGAGAATACCTAGAAAACATCTTTCTCCAGCATTGGAGGAAAGTAAGAAGAGGCTCCCCTATTTTTTTTTTAGTATTGCAAAGCTCGATCATAGTCACAGGATGTCTAATTTTGTATGAGTACTGTTGTAAAAATAGTTAGATTAGTTCTTCAAACATTTTTATTCCTCTAGGTAGACTTGAGAACCATTCCATTGCTTGACCCACTAAACTCCTTGGGAAAATGCGCATGAGGTACATTTGATCATGCATGAACTCCATATAGGCAGCACAAAACTCTCTGACATGATCTTGAGGATCCGAGGTACCATCATATTTGTCAAATTTTGGGATCTCAACTCGTGAAGGAAAGAGAGGCATGTATAGATTTTTGTCAAATGGAAAGGGACATATTGTTTCCAGAGAATATTATTTTGGGGACTTATCCTTATTCTTCAATTATGTGACCTCCATCTACAAGGCTTGTAATTGTTTGTGTACCATAAGTATAGGTGATTCTTCCTTTTTAGTAATGAGTGTCTGAACATCATATCTAGTAGGAAGTTTACCGCCTTATTTTGCTAGTTCTAAGAAATAGTCTTCCTTCTCTCGGGTCAAGATAGCTTTCATCATTTTTGTAAAGTCTTTGTCCTTTTGATAGTCAAGGATATCTTTTTCTGGAGGTTCTATGTCTTCGTCAGCCTCACTTGATGAGGAATCATTGTCATTTTTGGGAATGTTATTATTGTCCTTGTTTCCATCATGGTGTTCCATCTCATACATAGTGGGAGATTTAGGCTCATCAAAAATTGGTCCGCCTAATGATGATGGTATGTGAGTGAGTGGATCCTTCATGTAGAATGGATTATCTTGATATTTGAAGGGTTGTTCTTTGCCTTTGGCTTCTTTCTTATGAGA
This sequence comes from Cryptomeria japonica, assembly GCF_030272615.1. Classification (NCBI taxonomy): domain Eukaryota; kingdom Viridiplantae; phylum Streptophyta; class Pinopsida; order Cupressales; family Cupressaceae; genus Cryptomeria; species Cryptomeria japonica. Next base: position 487,342,362 of record NC_081409.1, read on the forward strand.
ACTCCTGGTTTGTGTAGGCATTTTTATGGATTAGTGTGACCTAAAGTTATTTGTGATGCTGAGGTCAAGATCAATTTCAGAGCTAGTTGTTATGTTACAGTATTGTTTGAGAGAAACAACTGAGATTCAATCTTGATTTAGGAAAGATCTATCCTGTATAAGACGTCTATCTAAGTTGATTCTAAGAGTAGTGTAAGATTCGGTCCAGTTTCATAAATGATCTATCCTATGTAAGACGTTATCTAAGTGACTTAAATTTGATAGGTAGTTGATTGAACTAGCTGAAAGATGATCAACCAAATCGTGCAATGCAAATGGCAGAGGTACACTATCTTGATCTGTTTATGCTTAGGATGATGATAACTAGGATTATGTTCGCTATAGACTATTTTTAGGAAAGATTGATTGTTCTATTCTGACAAAACCAGAGACTCGTATGATAGGGTTTTCTAAGCCAGACGACAATTTAGCAGCTACAGGACAACAACAATTTTGTTTCATATGAGTTTCTGCCTCGTACCGTACGTTAGAGGGGTATACATAGGACAACAAAAGACTTAGGGCAATTCTGTTTCATATGACAAAGGATACAAAGCCAGATGACAGATGAAATGACTCGTACGACTCGGGATCTGGTAAAGGATGACAAATTAGAAGACTCGTACGACACATGATGTGGTGAAGGATGAAAAATCATAAGACTCGTACGACATAGGATGTGGTGAAGGAAAAAAAATTAGAAGACTCATACGACTATTCACAAGACAGAGACTAGAAATTTTGAGTTTTTTTGATTGCTAAGTATGACAACTGAGTATGACCAATTCTGAGATGGACTAATTTTTTACCAAGATATACTAGTTTTGGACAAAATTTTGACTTAGGATGGACAAGTTCTGACACAAACAGAGTTTCGACTTAGGATGGACTAGTTCTGACACAGACGGAGTTTCAACTTAGGATGGACTAGTTTCTTACATAGACATAGTTTTGACTTAGGATGGACTAGTTTCTAACACAGATAGAGTTTTGACTTAGGATGGACTAGTTCTAACATGGACAAAGTTTCAACTTAGGATGGACTAGTTTTTGACACGGACAAAGTTTTGACTTAGGATGGACTAGTTCTGACATGGATAGAGTTTTGACTTAGGATGGACTAGTTTCTAACATGGACAGACTTGCGACTTAGGATGGACTAGTTTCTGACACAGACAGAGTTTTGACTTAGGATGGACTAGTTTCTGACATGGAAAGAGTTTCAACTTAGGATGGACTAGTTCCTGACATGGACAGAGTTTCTAATCACTGAGTTGGTTTCTTATCTTCTCCAATTTTGGTATTTCAGTTTTTGTTTTAGGGATGAAAACATAGAAAAAGCGTAGTATGAATAGTAACTCCAATCACAGCATGCAAACCCTAAGGAATTTGGTGAGGAAAGAAAACCTTTTCTTGTAGACTTAGGTACACACCCAATAGCTAATTAGAATATGGCCACTAAGTCTCACGCAATGGATTCTCAACACCGTATTATCTGACTCCAAACGCTAATGGGGGCATGAAATGACAAGTATCTTGGGAGAGTTACTATCTCTCTTGCACAAAGATTATCCCCCTTTCAGAGATGAACTAGGTAGCTTTTAATTTTAATTGGAACTAGTAAGGGATCCATTCGGTGCGTCGAGGTATAAACTCAATTAAGAGGTCTCCTAGCCTTGAAAACCAAGGTTTAATATACTCGAAGGTATGGAGGAGAGCTATTCCTGAGCAATGTCATTGAGTTGATTTTCATCAAATCGCGTTGATTTTATAGTGGGTTGGAGTACTTGGTATTTAGCCGTTCCCACTTAGGTCATTCCCCTCACACCGGCCGTAATGGCTTTAAGATTTTTTCAACCCCTCGGGAGGGCAGGCCTGCTAAAGATGTACAAATCTCAAACAAAGAAAAAGCCTCAAGGGTCTAGATTTTTGATTGTCTAGAAAAAGACGAGCATACTCTCCTACCTCTCAGAATCTTCTAAAAACACAAAATATAGATTTGTTCTTTAACCATATAACAATTTAGGTTCCTCAAAATGAATTTAAAGAATACACGATATTTGGTTGATTTTTCCTTAGGCAACCTACAAAGACAACGAATCAGGAGCCATATTATCTTTGTGTGACAAGCATATTCTTCGACAAGCATTCTGCAAAAACTAATTAGGCTATGAAAAATTCTGAGATAGACAGATAAACAGTCAGGGTCAGTCGTCAGAATAATCAATAAAAATCATGAAATTTGCCTTTTTTATTTTTAATTTTTTTACCAGAAAATACAGAGTCGTACGATAGTATGAAAACTCGTACGATATAGGATTCTAGCTCATACAAGACAAGATTCTAGTTCGTACGATACCTACAGTTTATCATTTCAGCTTGTGGGAAATATCGTACGAGATGTACAGACGAAAATCCAAAAAATTTGAAATCTGGAAAATAACAAAAAACAAAGCAGTTACTCTTGGAGGCCAAAAAACGTAGTCTTCAACCCCACGACGGGCGCCAGAGATGTGTGTGTGAAAAAGGGTTTGTAGCTGCAAGCACAATACTTCAATTAAGTCACTACATGTATGGTTAGTAAATAATAATCAATCAATAATAAACCATAACAAAGCGACTAATTGCCTTCTAAAAGATGCGAGTATAAGATTGCTCTTAGATATTTTATAAGCAATACGAGTGACTAGACTACACCAAGACGAAGGATTTAATCTATATGATCTAAACTATATGGATGCACGATGGATGAATAATTCAAGCAATAATCAATTCAAGCAATATGGATTCAAGCAATATGGGTGAGTAAAACTAAATATGGATGCAAATAATCTAAAAAGCACAATGATCTTCAATGACTCCAAAGCAAAGTTAGCATGATAATAATCTCCAAGCATGTTCTCAAAAATCTCTCGGGTGAATTGAAATGAGAGTTGAAGACTGAATTTAGAGAGAATTATAAGAGAAAAGCTCAATTTAGGATTAATTGAAAATAATTGAGAAATCAGGTTCAGTTAACCTTGAGATAGATTCCAATTATAGTTTAATTGAAATGCATTCAAATTAGAAGTCCAAGTTGCATTGGAAATAATAATAAATTAATTCCATGCATTTGTGATAAAAATAGATAATTCTTTTATTTATTCAAGAAATGAGTCTTTTCAATGCAACTGAACTTCTTTTTCTGAAAAGCTTTTTAGTTCTAATTTTAGAGAATAATTCATAATTCAATTAATTGCTTTTCTAATTTCAAGTTCTAAATTTAGAAAAAGAAATAATATCTCAAGTTTGTTTTCTTTCTGAATTCAATTCTTTTTGTTTAATTTCAATTCAACTCTTGCTTTGTGATTAATTCTTCTTTTGTAAAAAATTAATTCCTTTTGCATGATTAAATGAAATATTTATTAATTATTTAAATATGCAAGGATATTTAATAAATTAAAATAGGATAATTGATCAAAATGATATTCTTGGAAATGATTCAATTAATTAAATAAATATTTAATTAATATTGAGTAATTGATTTGCCATGTGATTTTTGATGATGAAAGAATTAATTTTGTGCTCAAGGTTGATTTAACTGCCTTTGGTTAGGACCTTGGTGATGTTGTCGAGATTAGGGTCCCATGGTTTAGATGGTCATTTTTAGGGTATTACAGTATGTACCGACCCATGGTGAGGCATGAATATTTCATCCTTGATTACTTCTAGCCTAAACAATTTGAGCCTTTTAAGGCTCAAAGTGATTCTCTTTTTCATTCTTATCAAAAGTGAAAGAATGAGATGATCTTATCTTTAAGTAAGCCTAGAGATCCTAGACATATTCCTCCTCCTCACGATGGACCTAGAATTCTTCCTACTCCTTCTATTCCTCCTATATATGTTGCAATCCCACCTCCTATATCTTACAAAGGGAAGCACCCAACATCTCCTATTTTTCAACCTAGTAGATCTTCTCCCATTCCTCCTCCTTTAGAGGAAGAGAAGAGGCCAATGTCCATTGATCTTAAAACTTCACAACCCTCAGCTAAAACTAAAAGAAATTGTTGTTCAAGAGAACGTCGATGGAGACATCGTAATAAGGCTCATGAACTTGCTTCTCAACCCATTTCCTCCCCAAAGACACCAAATTTTGACTTAGTCCCATTTTTCCAATCTTCTCCTAATCCTAGAGAGGAAGCTCAACCCAAATCACCAAGATAAAAAATGCTTAAGAAATATGATGGTTCCTTTTCTATTCATATTAGAGATCCTATTTTTATTAATCTTGATGAAGAAATGGATGATGATGTTGTTCTTGATATAAATGTCAATTCTAATGATTATGATGATATGAATGAGCTTGTTGATGTTGACAATGGTTTATCTAAATAATTTTTAGATGCATTAATCCTAGCTCCTAGTGACAAACAAAGTGACTCATCATTAGACATTGTCTTTGTTTGGAACTTGCAGTAGCTCCATCTACCATGCTCAAATTTGCTCCCCTTACATCTTGTTCACCTTCCCAAAATAATGTCTAGCAAGATTGGGAGGAAAATGGTTTTCTTAATTAACGTCATTTGTATCATAGATTCTCTCTCCTCTCTTTCTTGTTTGTAATGTGTTTTCCCCGTGATGTGTTTTTTTGTTATGTTGGGTTTTCTTTGGATGACCCTTGTCACTCTATTGTTGCAAGGAAATAAAGAGACTGAATCTGTTGTGACATTCTTCTATTTGTTTCTCAATTCTTCTATTTGTTGTCCCTTGTGTTGTCTACTTGGGGACAATGCAAAGCATTGAGATCTATTTTGGTATCTTCCATGTTGACTCAAAAGGCACATGTTTCCTTCTTCCATTATGCTTATGGTTCCACTACCTTTGGGGGATGAGGTCAATTCAATGCAAATATTTATGATATACATTATTTTTCGTAAGACCATACTGACCCAAGAGTTAGTGGATCCCTTATATGTTTTCATGATTTGTAGCCTGTATCCTTTGATTTGTCCTTGCTTGGGGGCATATTATTGTGGTAACATGCTTGGTTTTGGATGCATGCTACCTTAAAGAAATCACTCCCAATAAGACATATGCAATCTCTTTAAGTTGGGGGCATACACTATGCTCAATATTTCACTTTATGCACACACTATCACATGTTTCGATACTCAAGTTACTTTGCAAACTTTTCTTTTTTCTTTGTGATTTGGTATTTTTCCTTTTCATGACTCATGGTAAGTGAACCTTATTAGGCTAACAGTCATGACTCTCTCTCTTTCCTCTTTTTATATCCCTTTTATCTTGATATTGAAGTAGTAAGATCCTAAAGAACCTTAGGTGCTTGGTCTGTCATGTCCCTTTGATGTCTTGATGAAATTCTTCCATGCAAACCTTTGTACTTTACCATGAGTATGTTCAGTCTCATACTCCCACTAAAGTGGGGGATAAATGTAGTGTCCTAAATGGTACTCCCTTGCAATTTTGTCCTCACTTAGGCCCTCACTTTGGTATTTGTCCTCTAAGGCCTAATTGAAGCTCTGATTTTGCTCACACCTATATCAAACTTAATATTTTTATTATCTACACTTTTCGCACTAAGATCATGGGACCGTGATGTCCAAGACCAGGGAATTGGGTGCCATGGTCCTCAAAAAATAGGGGGTCCAACATCATGGTCCTCTTAAACGGGCCCATTTTGGGGCCTTATAATGGTAACTCGACTTGAGTGGGAACCTAGATCTCGTGTCAGCCTGTGTTGAAAATTTAATTTTTTTTATGATTAGCATGTATAGAAGGAGGTTTATCCCTATCATTTTATTCCTAATTTGAATTCATAATCCACTTGAGAGAGAAAAATGAGATCCATGAAATTCAAGCGAGCAAAAAAATAGTTTTTTCTTCCAAGCATTGGAGCAAAAGTAAAGTCGAGATTCAATTATTGGAGATGGAATTCATATTCTATGTTTTATAAAGACTATCTACATGAAACCCTAATTGCTTATGAAGACAAAAAAAACTTCATTAAAAGGTATATTATTAGTTTTTCAGATATTTTCAGTCTTTCCGTTGAAAGGAAATCATTTCCATTAAAATACTTCATTTACATTTCAATTTTATTTTATGGTTAATTTCAAAACTTGGGTTTAACCTAAGGCAAAACCCTATTCTAAAATAAGGAGTTAAACAAAATAAGTTTTGTGACAAGGAAGAACAATTTGAGATCATCTCCAAAATCACAAGTGAAAGCTCAACAAAGGGTGAGGGTTTTAAGAAAAAACATCGGTAATCTAACCCAGTAGATAAGAAAAGGCCATTGCAAAAGTCCATACTAGATGCCTTACCTAGGTCAAAGGATACTAGAGCCAAAAATATTTTAAGGATAGGCTTGAGGGATGTAGGGATGCCTCAATTCGCATAGCGCGGGAAGAGATTTGTGCTGGTATTTTTATAAAATAAAGATGGGAAGGTCCCAGTATTGAATCTTTGGACCTTGGATGTGGAAAATTTGATTGTACCCAATATTTTTATTGAAGTTGAGTTGATTCAAGTGTTGGCATATAATTATCACCCAGTGACTTGAATTGTAAGGATGCCTAGTGGAAACCCACTATTGGTGGTCACAAAATTGGCTATTGTTGATTATTTTATGTTGAACGAAAAAGATTTGACTAGGGTTGATCTAAAACATTTTGACATAGACTATGCTAGGTTAATAAACACCTTCAGAAAATATGAGCTCCCATTTTATCAGAGGAGGGGCATAAAAAATAAGCCTATGGTGGTTACGGGCAATGAGCCTTTTCATGTGGATGGATTCCTTATTTACTTATAGAAAACATATTTTTCTTTGTGTCAAGTATTAGGTGAAGATTCTAGAGAAAACATGCCAATGCCATTAATGTATATGGCTATAAGGATACATAATTCTGAAGTAAATCTTGAATTTGACTTTTCTCTTAAACTAGAGAAGAGGATTCACACTCAGCTCATGGCATGGAAAAGGAAAAAAGGGTTGTGAATTCTACCACTACTCTTTATTGTGTTACCTGATCATGTATCAAAACAAATAATCTTTTGGCCAGAAATTGAAGTTGGGAATGGTGGACAGTGAGTGGAACAAGTTGCCAATATAGTTATGGTGCTATCTGTGGGATAAAATGTGTAGGGATTGTAGTTATAAAAATTTTCATGATTATTGTTAGAGTATATGGGTTTCCTCAAGCTCCCCATTTGTTACCCATGTTTGTACCTAACATGATTGCATTCTTAGAGTTTATGTGGTAGTTGATGTGGTTTGAAAAGGAAATTATGGAAAAAAGGAAGAAGGGGACATTTTTACCCCATGTAGCCAAATGTGCAGACTTTTATACTGGATCAAATGTTTTGGAAAGATTGCAAGGATACCTAAAAACAAATTACTCTTTGAAGTTTGGTTAGGACCTGAAAGGCCATGTTTATTCTATTATTAAAATAATCTCACATGAGGTATTGATACATGAAGATTTGATCAAAAATTGTTTAACATTTCAAGAAATTGTGCAAAGAAGAAATAAATGACATATTTTGATTAAATTGGAGGAAGAAAAGAAGAAGGATCCCAATTTCCATGGGTTCTTTGATGAAGGAACAAATGAGTTAAAGAAAACTGATTTGTATTTGGATAATTTTGAAAGAATATATGGAAAATCAACAGGCATGGGTCTCCACCATAAAAGGCCAAATTGCCACCAAAGAAACCCCAAGGGGTTATAATTAATGATGTGTCTGATGAAGAGTCAGTTCAAGAATCCTCACCTATTTCACCCCCATCTAAAAGGAAAAAGAGGGATGACCCAAAGCCCCTAAGTCCATATGAAGAATCAAAAGGAAAAGGTGACACTAATGAGGCCATCGGTGCATTAAGAGATATAAAGGGCGATGAAGGGGTAGGGCAGTCACAAAATTCTCCACTAAGTATGAGGAAGAAACACATGGCTATGAAGCTTAGATAGAAGGAGAATTAGAGCCGGAAAATGAAGTGGATGAAAGGGTGGCTATGTCATTAAGGTTCATATAAGATAATGAATTCATTAATACTCTTGAATTCAAGGAATTTTGGATGAAAATACAAATGAAGGAATTTGAGGAGAGGAAACAAATGAACTTGAAGGATGTGGATGAATCCAAGCATGATGAGGTGGTTTCCCAAAACTTTCAAAGAAATAAAATTTGAGGAAATACATATTACTCTTGGAGAAGTAAGATAAATCATTATGAAGAGTAATATATTGATTGTTCCAGGAATGACATTGAAACAAATGTTTTTGTTAGATCAGGTGAGGAAGCAAGAAGACCCCATGTTAGTGGAAAAATTTGATTCTAAAGAGGAAGTAAGTGGTACTGGGTGTTGGGACTCATTAAAATTGAGTCAAGTTTAAAGGCCCATTTCAAAATTTTGCTTTGCATTTCCAAATGAGTCAGTTTGAATGGCCTAGTTAGAGAGAGGGCAAAATGGAGCCAGGTGATTTTCAAAGGGTAATGCTTGGGAAATGTGTCCTACACCTTTCATTTGGCCTATGCAGTGATGTGCAACTTTCAAAATTTAGTTTGGATCAGTTTATCAAGTACCCATTTCAAGGGGTGAGCTAAAAGTGCATTTTAGGTGCAAATGCAGATTTTATTGAGTAGCTTAATTCGGGTGTTTATATCTTTTTCCCTGTTCATCATCATGAATATTTTCAAAGTACATTTGATTCTATGCATAAAATTGAGTTATCTTGCAAAATTTCAAGTCCTTATGAATCCATTTGCTCAGTTTTCAAAGCTCAATATGTTTGTAGTTTGTATGTTTTGGCAAGTCCCTGTTTCAGTTGCTAGTCAAAGCCCTATTTTACATAAGTGTAAAAGTTGCCTCAGGGAATGTCATGTCAGAATGTTTATTCTAGGCTGTTACTAGTCTAAATGACAAGCTACGTTTCAAGTTTCAAGCTCCTACCAATCTGTTTTATCGATTTTCAAAAGGGTTTCTTGAGCCACCTATTTCAATGATCCGTACTTTCATTGCTATATCAGTTAATGTATTTTTTTTAATGAGCGCACCATTCACACCCAGTCATAATTTTGGTCGAACTGAGAATTTTAAGTTTTGATATGTACTTCAAGGTACCTATGTCTCAGATTTGAGTGTCTACAAAGATCATTTGATATTTTTAAGAAAGGCATCATGTGTTAACTGAGCATTGACTTCATTAGGTTCGCAGTGTCGACAAAGCCAGTTGGTCATTTTTGACAATTAATATCTCTTCACTCGGGACTCGTCTAGAGAAAATGTTTGGTAGAGTTCATTCTTGTATACTAGAGTACACGTTTATTAGATAGCGAGGTCCAGAAAGATGTTTTGATTGGTTTGAAAATTACGTCTTCGCGATTAAATGCGAATATGTGGCGCAAGTGCCTGAAAGTTGCAAAACTCAGTCTGATGGTCCGAAAATGGTACCGATTGATTCAAGAGGTAATTTTATGGTTCCTGAGATATTTCAGAGGTCAGTTGCATGAAAAAGAATTTTTTTTTAGTTAGACCCACTTTGGGGCCCGACCTGGCTCATGCTCGTGCATTGATTTTATTGGCGACTTGGTTCGCTAAAGGAACATATTCAAATGTGGATTGTAATCACGAGACATGTCACAAGAGTTGAAAAGACTGTAGACTTCCAAGCAATTTCAGATTGACAATTTTAATGCCAAATCCTCCTTCAGCGATAGAGAAGAGATTTAAGAAAAATGCAAATGTATTTGCGAGATGGTGTGGAATGGAGAGAGGATTGATCATTCAGCAAATATAATTGACATGTGAAATGCCAGCTAACATCTTCCTATGCATCAATCATGGTTTTGAGAGGTTTTTATAAATTTCAAGCAATGAAATTGGTAGGCATTAAGCCAAACCCATTGGAGTGTGGCGTGATAAATGGAATGGCACATTTTATAGACTTTCAGGTAATGGAAAATTCAATGCTATTCAAACCCCCTCACGTGCTCTCCCCTCCCACGTGGTAAAAGACAATAAAATCTTAAAACCAATAGCAACTGCAACATCAAGTTTTCCTCCTCTTTGTCATGGAGTTTGGAGGACTGTTTTAAAGCCTCCAAGCCAACACCAATGCAGCCCCTGCCCTGCGTGGTAGTCTGGATGGAAAAGCATTAAAGTTTCAAATGAAAATGCTAGCAGCTAGTGCTTCCTCCCTTGTCCAATGTGGTTTTTTTTTTTTAACTTTTAGAAATGCAATTAATAGAGTTGAAGTCCCTGTGTGGATGGTGTGGAATGGAGAGGGAATCTGGAAGTCTTAGAGCCAATGCAAACAATAGTAACAGTCTGTGCGTGGTGGAAGGGTAAAGGCATAGAAACATAGTATCTTCCCTGTTGTGTGTGGCACATTAAAGATTAAATAAAGTCCAAGCAACTACAATCAGTAGGTGCAAGCCCAAATCCATTACCTTTGCCAGCATCTTTCCTTGTTGCTTGGACTGTGGAAAGGTTTTAGAATCTTTCAAGCAAATGTTGTGGTAGCGGTCCTCCTCTCTCCAGCATGGTTAATGAAATAGACAAAAATGAAACTATTAGCAGTTGCAAATGTGCAGATGTAAAGAAAGGCATCGACCTTTGTTTGCAAGTCCTCCCTCTAAGTGGAGTGGAGTTGGGAGGCAATAAATCTAAAGGAAAATTGCATGGCAGGTGTAAACCCAAGTGCCACAACCTTTGCCAGTATCTTCCCTGTGTGCTATGGTTAGGAGACATTAAAGAAATTTCAAGAAAGTTCAATTCAATAGTCTTTTTAGTCCTCCCTATAGCGTGGCATTAACAAAGCTTCAAGATGCGTTTCCAGGCATAAATGTTTTATCTCACATTGCCTGGGCAGGGACAATTTTTAGTATTTAAAATTAAAACTCCACTTATTCATAGTGTGAAAGCCTCAACGCTTTTGATGCAAGGTGCCGGTTGGGCGCCCAAGTGGACCCCACACGCATGGGCATGCTTCCTAAGGTGACCAAGGGGACCAAAAAGTGGTGACAAGTGGACCCCATGAAGGCACGGATCCTAAGGCAAGTGAATTTTGTAGAGAAGGAGCAGATTAACCAGTGAGCAAGTTGCAAGAGATCAAACGGTTGTCATGATTTCATGAAGGGGAGATGCTCGCACGTTAAGCTCTGTGAAATGGTGAAAAACTCAGGTGGATCGTGAAGAGTTAATGAGTAAGCAGGTTCAAGGTGATCCAACGGCTTGCGTGATTTCAGTTCCCAAAGGTGCATGACCATTAGCCATTGTGAAATGGCGAAAGACAGGTGGTGGGTCCAGGTGGAAAGACAGCTCGCAGGTGTCATTGAGGTGTCGATGATGTGGTGTTGATGTAGTGATGAGGTGGCATACACATGGTAGTCTAGTGGCAGTGATGAGGTAGACATGTGGCAGATCAATGAGGTATCATCCGAGGTGGCTCCTAGTGGACCCCATCAGTCAATCAGAGGCTGCCATGTGGCAAGGCATCAGGGTAAAATTAATTCGCTCAGAGGCTAATTTTTGCCCGAAATGGCAAGTATTCTATACTGTTGGAAATCCCTCAAGACGAGGAATCCAGTCATGAAGTTTGTTTCAACAGATCTCCAAAATTTTGAGAGCAGTTTCCATGGAAAGGAGAACAAAATACTTTTCAGTTAGGGAAGAAGGCATCTGGCAATTTCGGTTGCAGACCTAATCTTTTCCCTCTTCTTCATAGTCTCTATTCTTGTCATTTGGAAGGGATCACAAGAATTTTGTAAGGAAACTCTAGCAAAATATATTTAGGTTTCTTTTTCTGGTTTCATGGAGATGACTCTAGATGATGTAATATTTTTAAGAATGAATATAAATATATAAATCAAAGTTTCAGGCCTAAAATTTCTTTGTCTTTTGGTGTGCATTCTGTAGTTTGTTGGTTTCATTTGGATAATCTAGGATTGTTCGAATGAGCACGGATTGTAAGGCGATCTTATAGACATTATTTCTAGCTTTTCTCTTTAGGAGAGGGATTAAATGTGCAAGGAATATTTCTGTCAGCAAATCTATTATCTTTTGCCATGAATCTGATGAATTATTTTAGTTAAATGGGAAAGGATCTATGTATATGTTAGGCATGTATGAGGTTCATGAAAGCTAAGATGATGAGGCGTATGATAATGTTCAGTTGTTGAAAATTATTGCTTAATTTAGGTGACTCTATGGCCTAGATAAGGCACTGGTACTTGTTGTGAGATTCTTTTTAATTTTCTTGAAGATCAATACTGAAGAAGTATATAAGTTTTTATTCAAATATTTCAGTTTATGTTGAGGTGATGAAATCCACTGGTTTTTGACATTGGTTTACTGTGGATCTCATTTAAAAGTGTGAAAGTATTCACAAAAGGTATACCCGCCTAAACTTTGGATAAGTTCAAAGTGTAGAAGGTTCTCAAAACCTTGTTATATGTTACTGTAAGATTCTTTTTTCCTTGATCTCTTCATATGCAGACATAGTTATTCATTTTCTTACACGGGGATAAGAGGGAAATCAGAATTTGAGACCAACAAAAATGGCAACTCTGCTGGGGAGAATGATGTAAAAATTTTGTTAAGTGAAACTCATGAGCCTAGCCAAAATTCATTTGGGGAAGAGTCTTAGAAGTGTACAAATCTAAAAGTCATTTTCAGATTTGAAAGTGTGTCCTGGATATTTTGTTTCTTTGAAAATAAGAAAATTATTATGTGACTCTGTTGTGTGTGGTGAGACCTAGAAATCTGAAAGTGTTTCAAAGTGTAGATCAGTGGTTAAATTTTTTCCTCTTCAGGGAGGTGGCGACTCTGTAAGAATGAACCTGAGATTTGGAGGAGTTCTTCAAGTTTCTAGTTAGAAGTGAAGTGAACAATAGCATCAAATTTACTCCAGGTAATCCTCATTGTTGAGGTAGTTATTTGTTCCTTATTAGGTGAAAAAGTCACCATAAAAAGGAAAATAAATTCATGCTTCACATATTTCCTATTTTGAAAAGTTTCCGTTAAAGCATGGGTGAAGTATTTTGAATAATAGAGAAGATAAACTCCAGCTGCAAATAAAGTTTATTGGTTGAAAATAGTGAATGTATTCAGGCAAGATTGCAGCTAGTAATGGATTGTTGTAGAAATTTCTCTATTAAAGGTTATGTGCCATTTTGTTTTGATGGCATACCTGGCTACCCAAATTAGATTCCAATTGACATTAGAAAGCATTTACCATTGTTTAATGGGGACTAGTTACAATCAGCAAGAATGCATGTGCAAAAATTTGTTGATTTAATGAATGATTATGAAATATGTCATGAGGATGTTTGCATGAAGTTGTTTGTGTAGAGCTTGAAAGGGGATGCCAGGATTTGGTTCTCTTTTTTGCAAGAAGCTTCTATTCCCTCATGGGAAGAATTAGTTTCATCTTTTCTTGAGAAATTTGCTGAGAGAATAAACTTTAATGATGCACTGAGGAAATTGATGGAGATCAGAATTGAGGAAGGTGAGTTAGTGCCGACCTTCAATGTCAGATTTTCCAAAGCATTGGCAGAGATCCCACAAGGGTATAAACTAAATGATGAGGTGTCTTTAGTGATTTATTTGGATGCTTTTGGAAGTAAGATGAGTTATAGGTTAAGGGATAAAGAACCAAAGACATTACATCAGGCATTTGTGACAGCCATGGACATAGAGAAAAATTTAAAATATGGCATTCCTAAAAGACTTGTATCTACTGGTGTCTGCTGCCATAGTGTTTGTAATGTTGCAACTAAGTGTGAAGTGAGGAATAATGTTCAGATTTTTGGTGTTCATACTTGTGTTGGCAACCACGATAATTTAATTCCCTATAAAAATCAGAGTTGTTTGGTGCAAACTGTAATACCCTAAAATTGGTCATCTAAACCATGGGCCCTAATCTCGACAACATCACCAAGGTCCTAACCAAAGGCAATTAAATCAATCTTGAGCACATTATTAATTCCTTAATTATCAAAAATCACATGGCAAATCAACCACTCAATATTAATTAAATATTTATTTAATTAATTGAATTATTTCAAGAATAATCATTTTGATCAATTATCCCATTTTAATTTATTAAATATCTTTGCATATTTAATTAATTAATAAATTTGCCATTCAATCATGCGAAAGGATTAATTTATTACAAAGAGTTGAATTGAGACAAAACAAAAGACAAAACAAAAAAAAGAATTGAAGAGAGAGAGAAATCAAACTTGAGATATTATTTCTTTTTCTAAATTTAGAACTTGAAATCAGAAAAGCAATTTAATTGAATTGTTGAATTATTCTCTAAAATTGGAACTAAAGCTTTTCAGAAAAAGAAGTTCAGTTGCATTAAGAAAACTCTTTTCTTGATTAAATTGAAGAATTATCTATTTTTATCAGATGTGCATGGAATTAATTTATTATTATTTTCCAATGCAACTTGGACTTCTAATTTGAATGCATTTCAATTAAACTATAATTGGAATCTATCTCAAGGTTAACTCAACCTGATTTCTCAATTATTTTCAATTAATCCTAAATTGAGCTTTTTGGTAATTCTCTATAAATTCAGTCTTCAGCTCTCATTCCAATTCACCCCAGAGATTTTTGAGAGCATGCTTGGAAATTATTATCACGCTAATTTCGCTCTGGAGTCATTGTGCTTTTTTTAGATTACTTGCATCCATTTTACATTCATTATTGCTTGCATGCATTGTTGCTTGAATTTGCTTGAATTGCTCATCCATCTTGCATCCATATAGCTTAATATCATATAGATTAAATCCTTCGTCTTGGTGTAGTCTAGTCATTGGTATTGCTTATAAAATTCTGAGAGCAATCTTATACTCACATCTTTTAGAAGGCAATTAGTCGCTTTGCTATGGTTTATTTCTTATTGCTTATTGATTACTAACCATGGATATAATGACTTAATTGAAGTGTTGTGCTTGCAGCTACAGGTTCACTTTTTCACACACACATTTCTGGCACCCACCGTGGGGCCCGAAGACTACATTTTTTTTTTCAGCCTCCAAGATTGACTGCTTTATTTTTTTTTCTTATTTTCCAGGTTTCAGATTTTTCGGTTTTTCCTTCGTACATCTCGTACGACAAATATTACAGGTTGAAATGATGAATTCCAGGTGTCGCATGAATTACAAACATATTATCGTACGAGTAGACACTCCAGTCGTACGATCATACACGCTATCGTATGAGTAGTAATCATCTTTCGTACAATCCAACATCATCAGCAATCTGGTCTTGTACTGTACTATTTCCTCCCTCGTACGAGTCGAGACTCTATCGTACGATTCTGTATTTTCTGGTAAAAGAGGCAAAATTTCATATTTTTCATTTCTGACGACTGACCTTGACTGTTTATCTGTCTGTCTCAGATTTTTTCACAACCTAACTAGTTTTTACACAATGCTTGTCGAAGAATATTGCTTGTCGCACAAAGACAATATGACTACTGATTCATTGTCTTTGCAGGTTGCCTAAGGAGAATCAACTAAACATCATGTATTCTTTAAATTCTTTTTTTTTAGGAACCTAACTTGCTATCTAGTTAAAGAACAAATCTGTGTTTTGTGCTTTTTAGAAAATTCTGAGAGGTAGGAGATTATGCTCTTGTCTTTTTCTAGACAATCAGAAATCCAGACCCTTGAAGCTTTTTCTTTGTTTGAGATTTGTACATCTTTAGCAGGCCTGCCCTCCCGAGGGGTTGAAAAACTCTTAAAGTCATTACGGCCGGTGTGAGGGGAATGACCTAAGTGGGAACGGCTAGACACCAAGTACTCCAACCCACTATAAAATAAACATGATTTGATGAAAATCAAGTCAACGGCAGTGCTTGGGAATAGCTCTCCTCTGTACCTTCGGGTATATTAAACCTTGGTTTTCAAGGCTAGGAGACCTCTTAATTGAGTTTACACCTCGACGCACTGAACGGATCCCTGACTAAATCCAATTTAAAATTAGAAGCTACCCGGTTCATCTCCGAAAGGGGGATAATCTTTGTGCAAGAGAGATAGTAACTCTCCCAAGATACTTGTCATTTCGTGCCCCCATTAGCATTTGGAGTCAGATAATACAGCGTTGAGAATCCATTGCGTGAGACTCAGCGGCTGTATTCTGATTAGCTATTGGGTGTGTACCTGAGTCTACAAGCAAAGTGTAAAACGGAAAAATCGAACCCTAGTTGTTCTCCCCTCCCCAACTCCAAGGAGAAAGAAGGGAGAGTCACTAGGGTTGATGGTTTTTCACATAGGGGAGACTTTACATTCAAAAGAGGGGTTGAAACCCACAAGATCCAATCCCATGCAATGCAAGATTGGATTCTAAATGAGTTTCAAGGGTTGTGACATCAAGGATACCCTCTTTTGTAAAGAATGTAGATAAAAAGATTGAACTAGGAATGCATGTAGAAGCAAGAAAGATTCGCTTATAAACAGAGATAGGGATACAGGATGAAGCTGTGGACCTGGAATTAGTAGTAAAATTTCGAGACGGTGCTGTTCTGCAAATTTGAGCGAAAGTTGACAGGACGATGGCGCTCGGCGTGCACACGGTCCTCCGAAAAATCCGCGAAACGAAGGGGGATCTGTTCGTCTTTGCACAAGGATTTTAGATCCTCAATTATAGCCACGTACCTACAACCTACACATAGAAAAGAGAGGATTATTGGGGGGTTAGGGATGAGGGGTTTGCCTTTAGGTCAAACCCCAGTTTTGGAATTAACCAAGAAATGAGAATGCTGTAAATGTAAATGTTTGTAATGTAAACAAGTACTGATACCTTGTTGTAAGAATGTTTGTATTCTTACATGCAAAGGTGTAATGTATGTAGTATGTTGTATGTTGTATGTGATCTCCTCTTCAATGGTTGAATCCTTGTCTTGAATGCAACACTTAGCCTTGAATGGAGACTTAGAATGCTCAATTGTTTGAAGGAATGCTTGAATGCTTGAATGTTTGAATACCGCTTTTGCGTCTTGCTCACATATGTCCTCCTCTTTCTCTCTCTTTCTAGGAGAGGAAAAGTAGTTTATATACTTGTCAATTAGGGCTGATAGACTGATTTTCCCGACCTTAGGCTGACCAAGAAACATTATTTTCCAATTTGCAAACTTAAAAACCCGAAGCCCCATAAGAGACCGGGCCCAAAATAGGGCCAGGGACCAGGGCGCTGGGCGCCATGGTCCTGGGGGACCAGGGTGCTAGGCGCCCTAGTCCTGAAGGACCAGGGTGCTGGGCGCCATGGTCCCACCTCCAGGGACAGCGGGGTGCAAGGAGGATCAGGCCAGGGTGCTGAAAAATGCAGTTTTTGATGTCATGAACAAGTTTCGGGGTCTCCATTTAGGTTTTGTGTTGTATCACCATCGTGAAGACCCAAATGCAGTCAAAATTGCAAGTGTCACAATTTTAGGACGCTACATTTAGCCCCCACTTTAGCGGGAGTATAAGCGTACGCTCATACTTTCAGTAAAGTACAAGGAAACAACATTGAAAAACTTTCACCACGTCAAGGAGGCAAGATACACCAAGCCCCCAGTGGACGAAGGATCTTATGACTTCGATTGACAAAGTAAAAGGGAAGATCACAAGGGAGAACCATGACTGTTAGTAGTAAAGTTCCCTCACTATGAGTCATGCAAGAAAGATATAAAAAATTTTCAAGGCAAAGCTAAATTTGTCAAGAAATTTTCAAGTATCTTGAAAAGATATGAATGGGATGTATGCCCCCCTATGTTAAAGCGATCGCACACGCCTCACCAGGGGTGATTTCTTTAAGGTAGTGATACATATAAGAAAATGAGAAAGGAGGACGTTATCACAAGGATTTAGCCCCCAAGTGTGAGATAAGCCCAAGGATAATAAACACAAAACACAAAGCACAAGGTGACTTCGCTTTCCTCGGGGTCAGTATGCTGTATGATAATTCATGTATATCATATGTATGTATGCATAATTGTTCTTCATTCCCCAATCAAGGAAGGTCACCTAGAAGAAGGGAACACATGTGTCTTTTGAGTCAACATGAGAGGGACCAAAAGAGATCTCAATGTTTTGCATTGTCCTCAAGTAGACAACACTAAGGACAACAAATAGAAGAATGAGAATAACACATAGAAGAAGTAACAAAAGATCAAGAGAGGAGGAGAGAATCTGCTATGCTAATGAACTAGTCTAGCATGTCATCTACCCCCCGATCTTGCTGATCAATATTTCAGGAAGGTAGGAAACATGCAAGAGGAGGAACATCCAACACAGTAGATGGAGCTATCACAAGATCCAAACAAGGGCTATGTTCATGTTCCGAGCCACGTTGTTCTTGTCTAGGAGCTAAGATAAGTGCTTTAGAAAATGCGTTAGATAAATGGTTATCAACATCAACATATTCATATTCACTATCAAAATGAACAGGAGTAACATTTTCATCATGAATAACATTTTCATCTATATCATCATCAAGATTTATAAAAATAGGATCTTTAACTCGCACAGGATCAAGACCATCATGCATCTTATGTTTAGGAGATTTCGGCTCAATTGTCGGCTGAGGAGAAAATGGAATAATACTAGCTGAAGGTGTTTTTGGGGATTGCAAAGTTTGAGAAACAGCTGCCTGAGCTCTAAGATGATGCTTTCGTCGGCATTCACGTGCAGAACGATTTCGTCTAGTCTTAGTAGGAAGTTGAGAAGATTGAGGAGGAGGAATGTTCTCATCCTTTTCACTTGGGTGTTTAGGTTGTGGTCTCTTAGGTTGAATAATAGGAGAAGAGGAAGGTCTCTTCTCTCCATAAGAGGAAGGAGGAGGAACTGCTCCATATAAAGGAGGAAAATTTGGTTTAGGAAGGAGACCAAGTCCATCATGACGAGGAGGTATAGGTCTACTTTTAGAAAGTTTATTAGATATAGACATAGTCACATTCATAGGGATGGGTTGGGAATCTTCTTGAGGAAAGACATTAGTTTTATCTTTCAAAGGAAGAACTTCCTTCTCAAGAATGATAGGAATGTCAAGTTTGGGTGTTCTAGGTTCACTTAGAGATAGGATCATATCTTTTTTCCACTTTTGATAAGATTTAAAAAGATGATCACTTCACGGAGGAAGAGATTGGAATTGTTTAGGCCAAAAGTAATCAATAGGAACGCTAGAAGTTCTTTCAGCTGGTTTAAAGAGACTATGATTGATAGTAACAATTTCACCATTATGGGGAAATTTCAAACACTTGTGAATAGGAGAAGCAATAGCTTTCATGGAAGATAGCCAAGGATAGCCTAGCTTCACACGAAATTGTTCAAATGATGGAATAATAGCAAAACTCACATCAAGAGATTTGTTATGGACCTCAATAGGTAATGTAATAGAACCAATTGCGGGAGAAGAAAATGCATCAAATAGTTTCACAACCACATTTGTTTTGTCATAGATCACTTAATTCAATTGCAAAGTAAAAAGAAATTCTTCAGTAATGACATTAACCATACAAGAAGGATCAATAAGCACTCCACGACAAGGTGTATTCTTGACTTTTGCTACTATATATAAAGGACCATCAGGTGCCCTGATAGTTTCACTGGAATCAAATGTGATGGAAGGTTCTTTAGGGATTTTCTGCTGCTCCACAAAGTTAATCACATTCAGAGTCATAGACACGAGATCATCAGGTGAGATAGAGGAATCAGTAGTATCAATCGCATTAGAGGTATGAGAAGGCAATGGATCAGTAAAGATCTTAAGATTTTGGTTAGGAGGAGCTACAGATGTGTTGCCTTTATCATTCACACCAGAAATAGAGATAGTATTATTATCAATCAAATCTTGAATTTTACCCTTTAAAGCAAAACATTTTTCAGTATCATGCCCAGGATGACGATGAAATTGACAAAAAGATTTGTTATCAAAATAGGGTGAATTAATCTTTGCAGGATCTATTTGCCTTACAGGAGGAAGAGTAAGAACATTTTGTTCCAATAACTTATTCATAATACTATGCAATGATTCATTCAAAGGAGTAAACTTTCTTTCTTTCTTGAAAAACTTAGAAATAGGAGGCACACCTGATGCTGCATTCACATTGTTGTTAATGATGTTTTCATTGAATTTAATGGACTCTCTGTTCGGTTTAAACTTCCCAAATGGTTGTTGACTACTATCACCCTTATCACTCGGAGCCATAGGATTTGTTTGTTCCATTTGACTCACAGTCAGTTGATAATTGTGAAGAGTTGCGCACAACTGTTGGAAAGAAGTAAACTCAGAAAATAGGAGTTTTTCTCTAATATCTTTTTGTAAATTAGAAATAAAGATTCTTTGAATATCATTGTCAGGTACTGGAAAAGAAATTTGAGCATACAAATGCTTATATCTACCAATGAAATCAGTCACTTTTTCTTTAACACCTTGTTTACAATGCATTAAATCAATCAAAGTAACTTTAGGACTTATATTGTTTTGAAATTGTTGAATAAAAGCATTTGCAAGTTGTTCGAAAGAAGAAATAGAATAGTAAGGCAACGAGCAATACCATTGTAGGGCTTTATCTCTTAATGTTCTAGTAAATAGTTTTGCAAGCAACCTTTGGTCATAAGCAAAATTAGTACATATTGTTTGAAAGGTCTTAACATGTGTTAGAGGATCACCCTTACCATTATAAAGCTCCAAATGCGGAATTTCAACATGTTTAGGGGGAATAGATCGAACAATGTCAAGAGAAAGTGGGCTCGCAACATCAAATGTGGGCACACTAAACTTAGATTGGTTCATAGAGGCAATTTGTTGCTATGAAGAAGAGACACTTTGTGCAAGATTGTTAATGGTCGCTTCAGTCGAAGAGTTCATATTAGACGTGTTAGATTGTGATGGAGGTGTTATGTTATTGAAAGAAGGTAGAGAGTAAGGTGGTGGGACACTATGATAGTTAGTCATAGGAGATGATTGGAAGGGAGGAACACTACAAGGAGGAATGGAATGGTTAAATGAATTGCCCCCTTGCGTCATGTTCATTTGTGGAGATATAATAGGGACACTCATTGAAGGAATGAACGAAGAAGTCAGATTGAATGAAGGAAGAGGGTTGATTGAAGAAGAGGGATTGCCCCCATGACTGGTGATCATAGGAGGAATGTCTTGTGTTGAAGTAGTCATTATGTTTGATGTAAAAGTAGGTATACTAGCAATAGGAGTTGTCAAAGGAATAGAATGATTAACTTGAGTAGGAGGTTTTGTATAACCTAAAGTTTCGGCACAACTTTTCATCGGCATCACATTCGAATCCACAATGTGTGCAATACCATGCAAAATATCAATTCCATTCTTATCACTTTGAACCATACGTTTTAGACCCTCAATTAATGAAAGAGCTTCACTATCAGGGTATTCTTGAGACATCCATTGTCGAAAATCATCAAATTGGTTATCCAATTTTGAAAGTTGTTCTACAGAAACCTCATGGAGAGATTCTTCATCATTAAGAGGACTAGAGGAATTACCCATGTCTTCGTTAAAAAGGCCATTCAAATTAGGTTCCATCTCCTCAGTAATTACACCTTGGAAGGACTTAATTCTAAGGCTTCGTCTAACGGGAATAGTGTAAGTAGGGCTTATTGTTGTAAAACTCATGCACTAAAGAAAGAGAGAAGATTTTGAATTTTAGAGGTAGCAAATTTCAATAAAACCAGCCAATCTCCTAGATTTAAGCTGTTAAATACAATCAGGACAATCTCCCGAAATTTCGGAAAAAATGTCAGGGACCGTGGTGAATGGAGTGCACACGGTCCTCGCAACTTTTTTCGAAATTTTCAGGGATGAAAGTTATGATGATTTTAAAGCTAATCTGAAAAAATTGAGTGATTTTACGATCTGTAGATAGGCCAAATTAAAGTTGCAATCTCAAAATTGAACCCTACCAAGATTGTTGAAAAATGCAAAATTTGAATTTTGAAAAAGAGAGGGAAACTGGAATTTTGAATTTTATGATTTTAGAGGGAATACTGAAAGCAATGCAAGCTTTGAAATTTAAAAGTTGACTCAATTTCATGCAAAATTCAAGTTTGAAAGTGGAAATCAAAGTTGCTGTAATTAAACACTTAATTTCAAAAGTCACAAACTGCAAAAATTTGAATAAAACACTGAAATTTCGGATGAATGCCAACACACTGTTCAAATTTAGGATTGTAAGAAACACAATTTTGATATGAATTTCGATTTCAACAATTTTTGAATGATTAGAAGCCTCAATCCAGGCAATCGCTAGACCAACTTTGACTTTAATTTTGAAAGTGTTAGAATTGATAAGATCAGCCAAAATTCTGGATTTTAGCAGAAAAATACAGTAAAATCTAGCTCCCAAAATTTTGAAAAAAATGTCGGGGACGATGGCGCTCGGGGTGCACACGGTCCTCGCAACTTTTCTCCAAATTTTCAGGGATGAAAGATATTGTGATTTTATTGCAGAATCCAAAGTTACAGCCGATTTGGAAGTGTTTTGATCAGTGAAATTATCAGTCAAAGGTTGAATCAAGAAGGCTTTAAAAATTAGGGTTTTGACACTTAACCACTTAATTTTCAGAATTTAAGCACAAATATGAATTGGTAATTTGCAATAGAAGGGTAGATCTGAAACAAGCATTAACAATTAAACATTTCACAAGCTTAATTACTAAAAAGAAAATTTTAGGGTTTTTATGCAATTAGCCTCTAAAATTTGCAAAAGATCAAACATGGAAATGTAATTAAGGAAGCAAATTTTTCAGATCTAACCATGAATAATCAGAATTAGGATGTTCACGTCAGGTTCACCAAAATGTAAAGTAGAAAAATCAAACCCTAGTTGTTCTCCCCTCCCCAACTCCAAGGAGAGAGAAGGGAGAGTCACTAGGGTTGATGGTTTTTCACTTAGGGGAGACTTTACATTCAAAAGAGGGGTTTAAACCCACAAGATCCAATCCCACGCAATGGAAGATTGGATTCTAAATGAGTTTCAAGGGTTGTGACATCGAGGATACCCTCTTTTGTAAAGAATGTAGATAGAAAGATTGAACTAGGAATGCATGTAGAAGCAAGAAAGATTCGCTTATAAATAGAGATAGGGAAACAGGATGAAGCTGCGGACCTAGAATTAGTAGTAAAATATCGAGACAGCGCTGTTCTGCAAATTTGAGCGAAAGTTGATGGGACGATGGTGCCCGACGTGCACATGGTCCTCCAAAAAATCCGCAAAAAAAAGGGGGATCTGTTCGTCTCTGCACAAGGATTCCAGATCCTCAATTACAGCTGCGTACCTGCAACCTACACACAGAAAAGAGAGGATGATTAGGGGGTTAGGGATGAGGGGTTTGCCTTTAGGTCAAACCCCGGTTTTGGAATTAACCAAGAAATGAGAATGCTATAAATGTAAATGTTTGTAATGTAAACAAGTACTGATACCTTGTTGTAAGAATGTTTGTATTCTTACATGTGAAGGTGTAATGTATGTAGTATGTTGTATGTTGTATGTGATCTCCTCTTCAATGGTTGAATCCTTGTCTTGAATGCAACACTTAGCCTTGAATGGAGACTTAGAATGCTCAATTGTTTGAAGGAATGCTTGAATGCTTGAATGTTTGAATACCGCTTTTGCGTCTTGCTCACATATGTCCTCCTCTTTCTCTCTCTTTCTAGGAGAGGAAAAGTAGTTTATATACTTGTCAATTAGGGCTGATAGACTGATTTTCCCGACCTTAGGCCGACCAGGAAACATTATTTTCCAATTTGCAAACTTAAAGACCCGAAGCCCCATAGAGACCGGGCCCAAAATAGGGCCAGGGACCAGGGCGCTGGGCACCATGGTCTTGGGGGACTAGGGCGCTGGGTGCCCTAGTCTTGAAGGACCAGGGTGCTAGGCGCCATGGTCCCACCTCCAGGGACAGCGGGGTGCAAGGAGGATCAGGCCAGGGTGCTGAAAAATGCAGTTTTTGATGTCATGAACAAGTTTCGGGGTCTCCATTCAGGTTTCGTGTTGCATCGCCATCGTGAAGACCCAAATGCAGTCGAAATTGCAAGTGTCACAATTTTAGGATGCTACACAAAGGTTTTCTTTCCTCACCAAATTCCTTAGGGTTTGCATGCTGTGATTGGAGTCACTATAAATACTACTTGTTTTCTGTGTTTTTCATCCCTGAAACAAAAAAAAAACTAAAATACCAAAAATTAGTGAAGACCAGAAACAACTTAGTGAGTCAAAACTTTGTCCGTGTTAGAAACTACTCCATCCTGAGTCAAAACTCTGTCCGTGTCAGAAAATAGTCAATCCCAATCAAAAATCAGTCCATCTCAGAATTTTTCATACTCAGTTGGTCATGCTCAGCAGTTAGAAAACTCAGAATTTTTAGTCTCTGCCCTGTGAATAGTCATACGAGTCTGATAATTTATCGTGCTGCACCAGTCCTGTGTCATACGAATCTACTCAATTGTCATTCCATATGAGATTCCCAGTCGTACGAGTCTAAATCATTCATCATCCTACATTATATTCTGTCTCGTACGAGACAGAATTGACCTCAGTCTGTTGTCGTCCTGCACATGCCCATTAGTTGTACGGTATAAGATAGCAACTCGTATGAAACAAAAATTTTGCCATCCTATAACTGCCAAATTGTCATCCGGTTCAGAAAACCCAGTCGTACGAGTCTCTGGTTTTGTCAGACAGAACATTCAAAATTGCCAAAAACACAGTCTACAGCGAACATAATACTGGTTATCATTTTCCTGAGCATAAAATAGATCAAGATAGTGTACCTCTGTCATTTTTGTTGCACGATTTGGTTGATCACCCTTCAGCTAGTTCAATCAAAACTACCTATCAAACTCAAGTCACTTAGATAACGTCTTACATAGGATATATCGTTCCTGAATCAGATTGAATCTTAGTTACAATTTTAGAATCAACCCAGGAAAATGTCTTAGACAGGATAGATCGTTCCTGAAATCAGACAAAATCTCAGTTGTTTCTCCCAAAACAATATGCTAAATAGAACAAACTAGCTCTGAAGTTGATCTTGACCTCTGCATCACAAAACAACTCTAGGTCACATTAATCCATAAAAATGCCTATTCAAACCAGGAGTTCTCGTAAGACAAAGGCCAAAGAGCAAACCTTCACTTATCAAGATAATCCATTCTACATGAAGGATCCCCTCACTGACATACCATCGTCATCAGGCGGACCACTTTTTGATGAACTGAAATCTCCCACTATACGTGAGACGGAAAACAATGATGGAAACAAAAATGACCATAATATTCCTGAAAATCATGATGACTCCTCATCATCAAGTGAGACTGACGAAGCTACTAAATCTCCAGAAAAAGATATCCTTGACTGTCAGAAAGACAAAGACTTTAGAAAAATGATGAAATCTATCATGCTCTGAGAAAAGGAAGACTATTTCTAAGAACTAGCAAATCAAGGTGCTAAACTTCTTGTTGGATATGATGTTCAGACACTTGTTACTCAGAGGAAAGACTCACCTATACTCATGGTACAAAAATAGTTAATAGCTTTGTGAACAGAGCTCACAGACCTGAAGAATAAGGACAATTCCCCAAACCAATATTCTCTGGAAGCAATATGTCCCTTCCCATTTGACAAGAATTTACACATGCCTCCATTCCCTTCACGAGTGGAAATCCCAAAATTTGATAAATATGATAGTACCTCAGATCCTCAAGATCATGTCAAGGAATTTAGTGCTGCTTATATGGAATTCATGCACAATCAAACGTACCTTATGCGTCTCTTCCTAAGGAGTTTAGGGGGTCAAGCAATGGAATGGTTCTCAAGTCTACCCAAAGGAATAAAAACATTCGAAGAACTAATCCAACTGTTCTTACAACAATACTCATACAACATTCGACATCCTGTGACTATGATCGATCTTTGTAATACTCAATAGAAAATAGGGGAACCTCTTCTTACTTTTCTCCAACGCTGGAGAAGGATGTTCTCTAGGTACCCATGACCTATCCCGGACTCTGAGAAAATGGATATATTTGTCAATAACTTGGTCCCCGAAATGAAATATAGTGTACAAATGCAAGTACACCCATCATTTAACAAAATGGTAGATAATGCCATTCGAATGGAAGATGTGCTCATAAAAAAGGGAGATATCACACCTTGGAAAGAAACACAAATAGGATCCAGTTCTAAAGAGAAGAACAAGTATTGGAAATTTGCCAAAGACAACCACAAGAATGTTGTTAATGATGGAGTAGTAGACACTATCAAAACCAACTCAAAATCAACAATATTCAATCTAGCCAGTGCTACACAAGCGCTTAAAGCCGCTGAAATTACAGCAAAAAATTAGCCAAAGAAAACAAAGGAATGGTTCAAAGAAAAGCCTTGGCTTTCCATACCTAAGCGTGATTTTACTCCTCTTGAAGAATCATATGAGTCGGCTTTAAAAACTCTATTGGAAAACAACTTGATAACACTACCAGATAACTCCAAACCATATGATCTAGATGTCAAACCAAGATGGTGGAGAGAAAATGAATACTGTGACTTCCATCGGAATAAGGGTCATAACATAAACAATTGCATGAAGCTAAAACATGAGATTCAGGATCTCATAGATGCTGGTAAAGTTGTTGTTGGGAATCACCCAACCAGTGCTAATTATAAAGCATTTAAAGACCCTTTGCCTACTTATGAACAAGGTGATTCCTCAAAGACCAAAGGATGTGCCAAGGTAAATTATGCTTATGCCATCCAGGACAACATTATCAACATGATTGAACCTTCACACTCAAAATATTGCAATGTGATTATAGTTCAAGATAAACCAAATGAATCACAATATGCAAAAGCTCTTACCAGATCTCAAAAGAAAGTCACCCTCCAAGGAGCTAGCTCTTCCAAACCAGCTCAAGAAACATCAAATCCGACAGCTGTGCCAAATAAACAAAAGGAATCAACCTTGGACAAATTTAAAAGATTAACCTCCTCATCATCATCCTCTGGATATAGCATGGTTGAACAATTGAAAAAGACAAATGCTCAAATTTCAATTTTCGAATTGCTACAGCTCTCATCTGCTCACAAGGAAATTTTACACCAAGTATTGCTCACTACCAACATTCCAAAAGATTTAGACATTGATCGGTTTCAGTCTATGGTGGGTCATCTGACTTCACCTCACTATTTGACCTTCTCTGAGGAAGATGACAACTCATTAAATCATCCACATAACCAGCCATTGCATATTGAAGCCATGATCCACAAACATAGAGTTAAACATGTTTTGATAGATGGAGGCACGGGGTTGAATATTTGTACTTATCATCTGCTTACACAACTAGGATTCTCTGAAAATGTCATTGACCTAGGCAAGAAAATAACAATTAAAGCCTATGATGAAGAAGAGATGATTTCCAAAGGTTTGGTGTCATTACCAATCAGAGTGGAACTGGTAGAGAGAGATGTCCTTTTCCAGGTTCTCGATATTCCATTGTCATACAATATATTGTTGGGCAGGCCATGGATTCATGAAATGAAGGCAGTACCCTCAACAATCACCAATGCTTAAAGTTTCCTTATAATGGAGCTGAAGTCAATATTCCGGCTGATACAAATGTCATCTGTAGTGCATTGACAAAAGGTGCAGATATTCTTGTGCCTCATAATAGGGCAGCCTCTCTAAATGAAGATCCAGAAACATTGATCAAAGACTTAGAAAAAAGATTGAAGATTATAGATACCGGCATGGATAGCTACAAAATAGAACCAGTATTATCATTAGTTTCTCTTCCTCCATCACCAAAACAGTTAGGAAAGCCATCAGAGGCTATGAGAACCCAAACTCCAGCTCTGAATATTATATATGATGGTCTCTTTATACAGTCTTCTACCTCCTTGGCAGATGAAATAGAAGAGGATGCTGTGCTTAACTGGCTTTATAAGGAAGAAAGTCCAAATGAGGAGGTACGACATTGTGAGATTTCTTCAAACCAGTATGGTCGTGGTTACAAAATGATTCAGCGCATGGGGTACTTAGGTACTGGTCCTTTGGGCAAACAAAAAGAAGGTATTACTGAACCAATTCAACTACAAACCAAATCGACACATGATAAAGCTGGACTGGGATATAATCCTAAAAAGAGATCAGAACAAAAAGATGTTTCTAAGTCTAAAGGCTTGAAAAAGATATCACCTTTAATATTACATGAAGAAAACACTAAACAGATGAAAGAAGAGCGTAGAAAAGAGAGAGAGGAATCAACAGTCAAGAAAGAAGAAATAGTCAGTGCTCAAGCTTCAATGGTACCAGCTACAATAATACAAGAAGTTGAGGTTCCTGAAGATATAAGAGATGAATTTGTAAGAATCAAAGAATTGTTTGCACCATTAAAAATTCCAGTCACATATACTGGCAGGCAACAGGTAGATGATTCAGAGATTGATTCAAATGAGTATGAATGGGGTCCTGACTATCTTTCAGACACTTCCGCTACAGAAACTCCAGAAGAATCTAGTGGTATCATAGATGATACTCAAGAGTTGATGCACCTAAAACTAGAGAAGGAAATACAAGAAATTAGACAAAAGAGGCAAGAAAATTATGAACAAGCATTGAAAGAAGGAACAATACCAGAAAGCTTCCCATCTATGTGTCCTTATCCTGAAATAGAACAAATCAGTTATAGCACTACACAGGAAGAGTTAGAAGCTGTAGGACAAGAACCAGTTGTTAGTCCAGAAGAAGCTGAATGGAGTAGATGACAAAAAGCCGCAGAAACAATGAGATCATGTCAATAGGTGTGTCAGATACAAATGACAAATGAACTACAATATGAAGGAATTTGTAGCATTAAAGATGTTAGTATTGATACCATACATATGCTTACTAAATCACCTGAAAGAGACTTGGAAACTTCATCAGATAACTATGATGATTTTGATGACTCTAATGATAGTCCTGTTCATGATGATACCCACTCATCCTCAAATTCTAAATCATCTGATACAAACAATGAAAAATTGCCCACTAGTCTTCTTGCTATTAAATCACGACATGACGTCCAGTCCGACTTAGTCAATGATGTTATAGGTATGCCTATTGGATAAGATCGATTAAATATTAATGTGAACTTTAATAATCATGATCTGACTCTTCCTGGTCTTGAGACACTTACGCAAGGTATCATTCTGGAACTTGACTTTTCGATCCACAGCTGTGATAACAATACCGTGAACGCTCTTGAACTTATCCAAAATTTATCCCTAATACATCCCAAATTGATTGACTATACTTTACAGAATCAACCCATGGATATACCTATTTTTGCCAATGACTATACATTATCCTATTATCTCAATGCAGTCGAACCTATTAACTCTTCCACCAGTGAATGGAGTGAAAATATGACTGAAGAGGATATCAAGTATCTTAGTCACAAAAACAAGAAAGATAAAAATAAAAGATCTGATGGCGAAAACCACATTGTGGCAATGTCAGAATCTAAAAAAGAGAAAATAAAGGACGTACCCAAAGGTGAAAACCTCTCTAAGGCACCTGAAGGTGAGACACTTGGTATACTGCCCAGTCATTTTTAGGAGCGGTCTTCCATATTGATCGAGCCAACTCAGCCAGTGAATATCGGGAATCAAGACACACCACAAATTATTCACGTAGCTCAATCACTATCAGCAGAGGAATTGAAGGATTTCACTCAACTATTCCTAGAGAAGAAAATAAATTTTGCATGGACATACTCTGATATGCCAGGCTTAGATACTGATCTCTTTATGCACCATCTCTCAATCACACCAATAGTAAAACCAATTAAACAAAAACTTCGTAACATGCACCCGCATGTTGCACTATTGGTCAAAGTTGAACTAGAGAAACTACTCAAAGCTGGATTTATCAGAGCGATAGATTATGCTGAATGGATTTCCAACATAGTACCTGTATCAAAGGCAGATAAATCTATCGGAGTTTGTACAGATTTTAGAGATCTCAATAAAGCATGTCCAGATGATGACTTTCCATTGCCAAATATTGATATGATAGTCGACATGATAGCTAGGTATGAGATGTACTCACTAATGGACGGATTCTCCAGCTACAATCAGATTAAAATTGCTCTTGGAGATCAAGAAAAGACAACTTTCACCTGTGCATGGGGAACCTTTTGCTGGAACGTTATGCCATTTGGATTAAAGAACGTAGGAGTGACCTACCAAAGAGCAGTTACAACTATCTTTCATGACATGATGCATAAGAATATGGAAGATTATGTTGATGACACCTTAGTGAAGACTATGAAAAGATCAACGCATATTCAAGAGTTAGGTCCTATACTTGATAGAATGGAAAAGTTCAAGCTCTGATTAAATCCAAAGAAGTGTGCATTCAGAGTGACATCTGGTAAACTACTTGGCTACATCATTTCAAAGAAGGGCATCGAGGTTGATCTTGAGAAGGTCCAGGCTATAATGGAAATGCCGCCTCCAAAGAACATCAGTCAAATGAGAAGTCTATAGGGACGTCTCCAGTCCATTAGAAGATTTATTTCTCAACTAGCAGACAAAGCTCAACCTTTTACAAAGGTACTAAGGAAAGGCATATTATACAATTGGGATCAAGAATGTGAACAACACCTTCAACAAATCAAAGAGTATCTATCAAATCCACCGATATTGATGCCACCTATTCAAGGTAAACCATTAATCTTATACATATCAGCAATTGATTCATCATTGGGGACACTTCTGGCGCAACAGGATGACAACAAAAAGGAAAGAGCTATTTATTACATCAGCAGGACATTGGTGTCTTACGAAATGAGCTACAGTATAATAGAAAAAGCATGCTTGGCATTAGTCTTCGCATCACAGAAACTAAGGCACTATATGCTCGCACATTCAGTCAAGCTGGTGGCCAAAATTGATCCACTCAAGTATCTTCTTAATAAAGCAACACTCACCGGACGATTGGAAAAGTGGGTAATGATCCTTACAGAGTTTGACATTGAATATGTGGAACGCAAAGCCATAAAAGGATAGGTAATTGCTGATCAACTTGCTGAAGCTCCACTTGAGGATACTCAACCACTACACATTGAGTTCCCAGATGAATCAATAATGCATCTTACTTAACAACCCTGGAAGATGTTCTTTGATGGGTCATTTACTCAAAATGGTTCAGGTGCTGGCATACTATTCATTACTCCTCAGAAGTACTCAATTCCAAAATCTTATAAGATTCTATTCCCTTGCACAAACAACATTGCAGAATATGAAGCATTGGTAAATGGAATAAAACTAGCCATTGAATGGAAGGTTGTTGAATTACATATTTATGGAGATTCTCAGCTGATCATCAATCAAATCAACGATACATATCAGACTCAAGATGAGAAATTGATGCCTTAAAAGAGGATGGTAGATGATTTCAAGAAGTATTTTTCTTTTGTATCATTCCAACAAATTCCTAGATCAGCAAATAGAGCAGCCGATGCTATGGCTACCTTGGCATCTATGCCTGAGCTACAAGAGTCCAATTTTCGCTTTGATTTCCTGGTGGAAGAGTTATATTACCCTACTTATGATTCTCCTGAGACCCAAATAGTCTGTTCTATTATTGGACATGATTCATCCCGATACAGCCACATCTATTCCTATCTTTGTGACCAAATTATCCCTGAAAAACCTTACTCATAATGAGAAAAGAAACATAACTCGAAACGCTTCGTGATATGTTATCATAGCTAACGATTTATTTAGATGAGGTTTGGATGGTACTTTGCTTAGATGTCTAGAAACTGAAGAATCAAAATGTGCATTATTGGAAGTCCATGAAGGTATTTGTGGATCTCATTCGAATGGTTTTACTTTAGCTTGGAAACTATTACGGGCTAGCTACTATTGGCCAGATATGGAAAAAGATGCCATAAAATTTGCTAAGACTTGTGAGAAATGTCAGCTTCATGGAAATCTCATACATGCCCTGGCGAGGGATCTCATACCATTCATTACACATTGGCCTTTTTAGTAATGGGCCTTTGATCTCATTGGTCAGATATATCCTGCTTCATCCAATGGACATACATTCATCATAACGGCCACTAAGTATTTCACCAAGTGAGTAGAGGCAATTCTGCTCATCAAAGCAACTAGTAAACAAGTCGCCTTATTCATCCTAAACTAGATAATTTGCAGGTATGGGATACCTTCATCCATCGTGACTGATAATGGAGGACAGTTCAAGAATAAAGACCTGGATGAACTTTGTGAGAAATTCAAAATAAAGCAACATTGATCATCAATATATTACCCTCAAGGTAATGGACAAGCCGAGGTGTCTAACAAAAACTTACTGACTATCTTGCACAAAATAGTGAACAAATCTGAGAAAGATTGGCATCTACAACTCAATCCGGCACTATGGGCTTACAGAACAAGTATCAGAAAACCTACTGGGGCTACACCTTTCTCTTTGGTGTATGGGTCCGAAGCAGTATTACCTATTGAAGTAGAAATACCATCTCTAAGAGTTTCATTGCAAGGTCTTGTTACCGATGAAGATCGTAGAATATCTAGATTGCAAGAACTCGAATTGCTAGATGAGCATCGGCAAGTGGTGTTTAATCATCTCAGAGTGTATCAAAAGAGAATGTCCAGAGAGTATAACAAGAAAGTTCAACAAAGAGAATTTTAAGTTGGTGACCTAGTTCTGAGAGAAAATCCAAAAAATCAACAGTTTCGAGACAACAAAGGGAAGTTTGAACCCTATTGGCTTGGTCCCTATTTCATTACTGCAGTCTTCAGCTCTGGTGCCAATCAACTCTCAACATCGAAAGGAGAACAACTCCGAGAACCGATTAACACCATCCACCTGAAAAGATTCTTTACTTAGCATTCTCTACTCCAGTAAACTGTATAGCGGAAAATGTCTTGAAGAAATTAAAAAAAAAATCAGAAAATGTCCTGAAGAAATTAAAAAAATCAGAAAATGTCCTAAAGAAATCCTAAAAATTAGAAAAAGTCCTGAAAAAAAAAAATAAAGAAAAAAAAAGAGAAAATGCCCTAGTGAAAAACTGGTAAACAGGCACCTTGGTAAAAAAAATAAAAAATGAATCTTTGCCAAGCAGGTGAAAACCTAGTAAACAGGCACCTCTTGTACTCAAGCACTCCATCTATCAACGCAACGTTGACATTTCCCACTTTCAAGTATCTTTTGCTTTCGCTTGTACATATTTTCGATCACTTTTGTGACATCCTGGTTCGTTGGAACCCTCATGACTTGAAACAGATCAATGTCCTAGTCTTAGGTTACTCGACAGAGCACATTACATATCCTAAGCAGTGTCAACCAAGTCATTATTCCGTCAGTGAAACCTGGTCAGCCACTCCGAGTCAGTCACCTGTCTCCTAACTACTACAGAGTTTTTATCACTTAGTTCACAAGCAAAACAACATAACAAAGAACAATTACTAAACAGTTTGAGCTATGAATGGAAAATTTTCTCTGTATGCTGTCTTTTATATTGGTTTTCGATTATTATCCCCTTGAGTAACTCGAGAAAGTCTATATTGACTAAGAGGTGCAAGGATTGGGGGCATAATATTTTCTTTGTTTTTTGCTTGTAGGAATGATCCCGATGATCTAGAAACATATAAATTAGCTGGGTGTCTATGATAAGAGCCTTCACATTAAGGTGAAATCACCTCACATACCTCGACTCTGCTTAATTGTATGCTACAGGGAGGTCCATGTCATTTCTTTGTCTTGTTTGAGGGAATTTCTTTATGATGCAATTCGGGTCCCTACAAAATCTGTCCAAGGATATGAACAAAAAAAAAGGGTCATTGCGGACAAGATAATTAATATTGCAAATTGAAAAAGAAAGGAGCTCTACCTTGACTATTGTGTTCGTTATGCTCAGTGATGAATCTTAAGTATTTAAATCCAGTGACCAGGTTTAGGTTGCGTTTTGCATGCCATTTTGCATTTCATTCTACATTTTAGTGAATCTAGGGTGATTTTGGTGTGATAATAATAATCTCTTTATCTTCAGAATGTGAGCTAAAAGCATCATCATTTCTTACGCTAAGTGGTCTATTTATCATTATTTCTCTGATCGAGTCCTTATGTTTTGAGACGTTTAGCTGCATACATAACATTTCATATAGATTCATTCATTTTATTATTAATCATTTGTAATCATCTTATTACATAGAAAACAAAACAAATTTTTTTTTTTTTTTGCACTGCTCATTTTCATTCATTCATTTATTTGCATATGAAAAGAAACAAAAACATAGACATCCATTATCATTTGTAATACATACATTCATGCTGAAAAAGAAGTGCATACATATTGAATAAAGCATATAGAAACATCTCATAATCGAATTGACACAAGTACAATGAAGTCAACTCGGATCTCGTGTATATATATATATCATCTCAAGTCTAAGAGTACAAAATGATGTCTAATGACATGTACAAACTCCCATCGGAACAAGAATCATATAGGCTAAAAAAACACAAATGGGTGTGTCTACAAAAAAACAATATATATCCGAGCTACAAAAAGAATCATCTAGCTGGCACCCTCTCCCTCATTGCCTGGTGGAGGAGGAGGAGCCTGATGCCCAGGATCCTGTCGAGGTGCTCGCTCTCCCTCCGATCTGGCCATATACTGTGAGTAAGGTTGCACCTACTGTGCAACAGGAACTACAGCACTATACGCGGCTACATAATAAGATGCCCTACTGCTCTGGAGAAGGACCTCCTGTCGTAGAGACTCTATCTCTACTCTCGACTCTGCTCTCAAAGCCGTAATCTGGCGATCATGCTCAGTCCTCACCTCGGCTAGCTGTCGGTCTCACTCTGCCAGCTGAGTCTACGCCACTAACAACTGTGACTATAGCTCTACAAGATGTGCTCTCATCGACCGACCCGTGTCAGCTCCCTACTCTCTCGCAGGCCCTCCGCCACCATCTCCACCACCCTCTCCACCTATGGCTCCGCCCTGCTCCTCTCGCCACTGACGGACCTGCCTCGGAGCTGCCCGCTCCTCCTCTCCCCCACCCAACCTCACACCTACTCTCCCAAGGGATCCACCCTCACCCCTCTGTTGTCTAATGTCAGCTTGCACTCCACTGCTGCTAGCACCAAGATCACCACCAGTCTGTCGTGGAGCCTCTGGTCTCTGCCCCTGTCCCTGTCTATGACCCTGTTTCGGTGCCTGTCCCTGTGCCGGTGCAGGGGCAACATCCTCAACATCCTCGATATGAGGAGCATGCTCTCCAGGATCCATAAACCGAGGGAA
Organism: Cryptomeria japonica; assembly: GCF_030272615.1. Taxonomy (NCBI): domain Eukaryota; kingdom Viridiplantae; phylum Streptophyta; class Pinopsida; order Cupressales; family Cupressaceae; genus Cryptomeria; species Cryptomeria japonica. The sequence goes on from NC_081409.1 coordinate 487,377,760, forward strand.
TGGATGCTGCTGCAAATAATCCCTGTACTGGGGCAATACCCCCGCATCTGCTATATCCTCCAAGTAATCCCACCTCAAGCGGGGTAAACCTGTCAGCTCCTGCATAGCCAAGGCATAAGATAGCCTAGGTCCCCAATCCTGCCTCTCCTCATCCGCATACCTAGCATATGCTATAAACTCTTGTGAGATCCCTTGAGGCCCGCCATACTACCTCATTACTCATGAAATGACGAATCGCTCCACAACAGCCTGCGATCTACCAATCAGTGGGCGTGTGACAAATAGATCTTTGCGCACTGCCTGCCAGTCATCCCATGGCTCTAACCCTCTATATGGTTGCCATATGACAGCTATCAAGTCATCAAGCTGCCGTCTCCAATAGTCTGTCTGGCCCAGATGGGGCTGCGTGATATATCCAACATATCTATAAATGATCGGTAGTCCTGGCTCCCTGTTGTCTGTCACTATCGGCCGACACACGGGAAGGTGCTCCCAAGCCCACACCTGCAAAATGTACACCCCAGTAGCCATGCTTCACCCCTCTCTATAAACAATCTCATGCATCTCTCGATACATGTGGGCTAGTAAGCAAGAACCCCAGCCAAGTCTCTGAGGGGACTCTATCAATCGCTCAAGCATTCGGTCCCATCTACTCTGGAAACCCTGCTGCCCTCAGTCTGGCATCAAAAAGCACCCAATAAATCCTACTAAGACACATGTCAGCGGATACTCTTCACTATACCTGCTCATCAGTATATCCCAACTCATAGAATGAGTCAAGATATCTGGATCCCTGAATACATTCCTCAGTTCCTGCAGTCCAGGTAATAATGCGGTATCATAGTCCACCTTATCCCCAGCAAAAGGGATATGAAGAATCCTGTACATATCCTCAAGAGTGATGGTCAACTCCCCAGCCAACAAATGAAAGGTATTATGCTCTGAATGAAATCGTTCTGCTAATGCCGTGAGCATCCCGTGGTTCACACAGATATCAGGTAACCTCATCAAATGAGCCAAGCCGCATAAATCAACATGAGCCTGCTCAACCTCAGACAAATCCCGAACTAAAGGCATCGTGGACAGATATACACATCTGAAGAGCACAGGAGGTAAAGAAACCTGCAAAACCCAACAATGAACATCAAAAAACATTCCAAATTATCCTACAAGAGGAGTTAAACATCACGCAAATCCAAATAAGTTAAATACAAAGCCAAAATTTCATGTTTACACTTTCAAAAATTGTCACTATTTTTCGAATGATAAAACACAGTTAAACAGAATCTCACACGAGTCAGAAATGGCTACCGTACGAGAAAACACCCTCAAACGACAAATTTTTATACACCGCACGACAAAATGGTCTTTTAATCGGCCTATCGTATGACACAAGGGTTGCTCTCATACGACAATTCTAATGGGTTGAAACGAAAAAACACAATTTGCCAGTTTCTCGTACGAGACAGGATCCTGTCTCGCATGATAAACCGAGAAACCCGACTTCAAACCCATCAAAAACGTGAAAAATACAGCAAAAAAATTCAAATTTGGAAACATACAGAGGCTAAAGATTGATCACTTACCACTGGCTCATAGTTTCGGGGTCGATTATGTCATCTCTGGCGCTCGAATCGATGCTGATGAGTAGGGACCACCATTTTTCTTCGCAGAAGGTTTTTTTGAATTTTCAAACTTGGAGGGTTAAAATGAATTGAAAATGACACTTTTGTCCTATATATAGCCTAAAACCTAATTTTTCAACTTGCTCCGATGGACACGAAAATTGTACCCTTGGCTAATGTGCCTGCTCTGATTCCATTTTTGGGATCGAAATTGAACTTTGAGATTGTCTTGCTAGTCAATTTCACAATTTTGACCACTTAGCGCTTTTTTACATTAATGCTCATTCTTTCTTCAAATTGTGCTCAATTTCAATGCTGAATCTTGATTCATTTTCAATTCTACACATCCACATTTCAATTCTACCTATCAACTCTACGCTCAATTTCTCATCAATCATTGCCAAATCTTCAGAAAAATCCTCAAAATCAATTTGTGCTTAAATCACTTATTTTCACGAAACAATTGCCTATAATCAACTACCCTTGCTATCTTTTGATTTCTCTCCTGAGGGGGCATACTCATGACCTTATGACTTTACATCTCACAAGTTGAGAATTTTTTTTCAAATCTTCATCAAAAGTCGAGCAATATCTTTCTAATTAAAATCCTCATCACTAAGGGGCATCTCAACTTCATCGCTTCACATCAAGTTGAAATCTCTCAATCATCTGAATCAATCAATCGTTAGGGGCATATCAGTTTCATCACTTCAAATCAAGCTGATATTTGTCTTTCATCTGAATTAATCTCTTAACATTAATCAGTTTCGTCACTTTAAATCAAACTGATTATTCGTTTAAACTTAATCAAAAGTTTAAAGAGTTTCTTTGGTCATTCTAAATCTAAGCGGGTGTTCAGTATTCGTTTCTTGATCAAGCTAGATGGTTTATTCTTCGCTCATCATGTCTTGATCAATCAAGTTCAAGATCGATTTTTATCATTATTCACTATATCTAAGATCAATCAAGTTCTAGATCAGTAAGATCCGCTTCTTGATCAATCAAGTTCAAGTTCGGTATCTTTGTTTTCTATCGTTCCTCAGTTCAATCAAGTTTGGGATCGGTATCACTTTAATCAGACCTCATTTAGCTTTGTCGCTTCGAATCAAGATAACACCTCACTTTTTATCTAGTTCATGATCAATCAAGTTCAGAACTGGCATCTCCTGGACATCACACATTCTTTGAATCAAAGCGCTGCTCGCACATTAATTCAAAGAGGGGCAAATGTAATACCCTAAAATTGGTCATCTAAACCATGGGCCCCTAATCTCGACAACATCACCAAGGTCCTAACCAAAGGCAATTAAATCAATCTTGAGCACATTATTAATTCCTTAATTATCAAAAATCACATGGCAAATCAACCACTCAATATTAATTAAATATTTATTTAATTAATTGAATTATTTCAAGAATAATCATTTTGATCAATTATCCCATTTTAATTTATTAAATATCTTTGCATATTTAATTAATTAATAAATTTGCCATTCAATCATGCGAAAGGATTAATTTATTACAAAGAGTTGAATTGAAACAAAACAAAAGACAAAACAAAAAAAAGAATTGAAGAGAGAGAGAAATCAAACTTGAGATATTATTTCTTTTTCTAAATTTAGAACTTGAAATCAGAAAAGCAATTTAATTGAATTGTTGAATTATTCTCTAAAATTGGAACTCAAAGCTTTTCAGAAAAAGAAGTTCAGTTGCATTAAGAAAACTCTTTTCTTGATTAAATTGAAGAATTATCTATTTTTATCAGATGTGCATGGAATTAATTTATTATTATTTTCCAATGCAACTTGGACTTCTAATTTGAATGCATTTCAATTAAACTATAATTGGAATCTATCTCAAGGTTAACTCAACCTGATTTCTCAATTATTTTCAATTAATCCTAAATTGAGCTTTTTGGTAATTCTCTATAAATTCAGTCTTCAGCTCTCATTCCAATTCACCCCAGAGATTTTTGAGAGCACGCTTGGAAATTATTATCACGCTAATTTCGCTCTGGAGTCATTGTGCTTTTTTTAGATTACTTGCATCCATTTTACATTCATTATTGCTTGCATGCATTGTTGCTTGAATTTGTTTGAATTGCTCATCCATCTTGCATCCATATAGCTTAATATCATATAGATTAAATCCTTCGTCTTGGTGTAGTCTAGTCACTAGTATTGCTTATAAAAATCTGAGAGCAATCTTATACTCACATCTTTTAGAAGGCAATTAGTCGCTTTGCTATGGTTTATTTCTTATTGCTTATTGATTACTAACCATGCATATAATGACTTAATTGAAGTGTTGTGCTTGCAGCTACAGGTTCACTTTTTCACACACACACAAACAATGGTTGATCCTCACTTAGATATTAATAATGTCAATTGTGTTGAAGATGAAGTAAAAGTATTTTCAGGTTTCACTTCTTATAATCATGTTGATGATCTTTCTAATTTGAAAGTTATGCACAAAGTTAATTCAGAAAATCTCAATGGTACACATGATTGCAGTGAAAATATAGCACACATTGATGAACAAATTTTTAAAGAATGTCACATGGAACAACAAAGTGCAATGCAAGTCTAGAAGATTGAAGAACTTAGGAAAGCTCTTGAAGTTGTGGACAAGAAGGTTCAAATGTTGGAGAGCCTTAGAGTTATTGATAAAGACCTTCTGCAATATGGTGAAGAGGATTCTCTAGAAAAGGACTGTGAACTGAATGCTTATACATTTGATGAACAATATGTTGATCTAACATATGGTTTTATGATAGAAAATTTAAGTGAACATGCTGAAAATTCATCAGATGAAGTAAATAGCAGTGATATTCATTTTCATTCTTTGATTGATGATGAGCGTTCTATTGGTAAAAAGGATCAGTTGTGGCAAGATAAGTATGACTATTTTGATTCTCAGAATGATGGTCATAGGATGAAATTTTGTGGTAGTGAAACATGGAACATTGAGGATAGTTCTAGCCTAGTTTCAATTTCTTCTTTTTGTCTGGTGAAGATGATTATGATGATAGGGCAGATGGTATCTTTAGCAATTTTTCTAATGTTTTATTCAATGTTGATATGGATACGAACCAATTACTTCATTGTCATAATGTTCATAAGGGGATTCTTCATTTGGTTTCTAACCCTTTGTATGAAGAAATAATTGATCAGGCAGATGTTGTAAATGATGAACCAGTCTGTGATGTTGATACCATTCCATGCAGCAATGACATGTGTTAGGATGGAGATTTTTTTAATGGGTTGCTTGCTAGTGTGTTTGAACCCCATCTTGAATTTTTTCATGCGAATATGAGTGAATGTGCAAATCTTACTTCAGATTATATGCTTGAGCCATAGGTATGTTCATTTTTTCAAGAGTGGGATGTTAAAGATGCTGATTTATTTTACTTAGTAGATGATGAAAAGAATGGATACGTTTCAGTGTTTGATCATGAAAGTAAGGTTCAAAATTGTGTTCATGATGGGTATGCATATAATGCTTATTGGAAAAGCATGTAGAAAGATGTGTGTCGTAATAGAAGAATTTTCTGATGATCAGTGTTTGCTTCAGATTGTTTACATTATTAAGTGATGAGAATCAGATTTTTGATAAGGGAAAGAGTTGGTTTAGACTTTAGTGGCTGGGAGCCATTTTATAAGTATGTTTGTATATCTTGTACAGTCGCTTTGCTTTCAGTTGTGTGGTTTTCAATAAAGTGCCCTGCTGTTTGGGTAGAATAAGGAAGCCTTGTTTTTGAGAAGAGAAGAGAAATGATCCGTTTTTGGGTGGTCTGCTTAACCATAGATTCTAGATTCTTGTATTGATCTTGTAATCAACCATCCCCAGTTAGAGCCACTATTGGGACTCATTAAAATTGAGTCAAGTTTAGAGGTCCATTTCAAAATTTTGATCTGCATTTCCAAATGAGTCAGTTTGAATGGCCTAGTTAGAGAGAGGGCCAAATGGATCAAGGTGATTTTCAGAGGGTAAGGCTTGGGAAATGTGTCCTACACCTTTCATTTGGCCTATGCAGTGATGTGTAACTTTCAAAATTCAGTTTGGATCAGTTTATCAGGTACCCATTTCAAGGAGTGAGTTGAAAGTGCATTTTAGGTGCAAATGCAAATTTTATTGAGTAGCTTAATTCGGGTATTTATATCTTTTGCTCTGTTGATCGTCATGAAGAGTTTCAAATTGGATTCAATTATATGCATAAAAGTGAGTTATCTTACAAAATTTCAAGTCCTTATGAATCCATTTGCTTAGTTTTCAAACCTCAATCTGTTTGCAGTTTGTATGTTTTGGCAAGTCCCTATTTTAGTTGCTAGTCGGAGCCCTGTTTTGCATAAGTGTAAAAGTTGCCTCAGTGAATGTCATGTCAGAATGTTTGTTCTGGGCTATTACTGGTATAAATGACAAGCTATGTTTCAAGTTTCAAGCTTACCAATCCGTTTTATCAGTTTTCAGAAGGGTTTCTTGAGCCACCTATTTCAGTGTTCCGCACTTTCATTGCTATATCAGTTAATGTAGCCATTTTCATGAGCGCACCATTCACACCCAGTCAGACTTTTGGTCGAAATGAGAATTCTAAGTTTTGGTATGTACTTCAAGGTACCTATGTCTCAGATTTGAGGGTCTACGGAGATCGTTTGATATTTTTAAGAAAGGCATCATGTGTTGCCTGAGCATTGACTTCATCAGGTCTGCAGTGTTGACAAAGCCAGTTGGTCATTTTTGACAATTAATATCTCTTCACTCGGGACTCATCTGGAGAAACTGTTTGGTAGAGTTCATGCTTGTATATCAGACTACATGCCTGTCAGATGGCGAGGTCTAGAAAGATGTTTTGACTGGTTTGAAAATTACGTCTTCGCGATTAAATGCAAAAAATGTGGCGCAAGTGCCTCAAAGTTTCAAAACTCAGTCTAATGGTCCAAAAAAGGTGCTGATTGATTCCAGAGGTAATTTTAAGGTTCCTGAGGTATTTCAGAGGTCAATTGCATGAAAATGAATTTTTTTTTAGTCAAACCCACTTTGGGGCCCGACCTGGCTAATGCTCGTGCATTGATTTTATTGGCGACTTGGTTTGCTAAAGGAACATATTTAAATGTTGATTGTAATCACAAGACATGTCACAAGAGTTAAAAAGACTGTAGACCTCCAGGCAATTTCAGATTGGTGATTTTAATGCCAAATCCTCCTTTAGTGATAGAGAAGAGATTTAAAAAAAATGCAAATGTATTTGGGAGATGGTGTGGAATGGATGGAGGATTGATCATTCAGAAAATATAATTGACATGTGAAATGCCAGCTAACATCTTTTTGTGCATCAATCATGGTTTTGAGAGGTTTTTATAACTTTCAAGCAATGAATTTGGCAGGCATTAAGCCAAACCCATTGGAGTGTGGTGTGATGAATGGAATGGCACTTTTTATAGACTTTTAACTAATGGAAAATTCAATGCTATTCAAACCCCCTCACGTGCTCTCCCCTCCCATGTGGTAAAAGGCAATAAAACCTTAAAACCAATAGCAACTACAACATCAATTTTTCCCCCTCTTTGTCGTGGAGTTTGGAGGACTGTTTTGAAGCCTCCAAGCCAACACCAATGCAGCCCCTGCCCTACATGGTAGTTTGGATGGCAAAGCATTAAAGTTTCAAATGAAAATGCGAGCACCTAGTGCTTCCTCCCTTGACCAATGTGGTTATTTTTTTAAAAACTTTAAAAAATGCAATTAATAGAGTTGAAGTCCCTGTGTGGATGGTGTGGAATGGAGAGGGAATCTGGAAGTCTTGGAGCCAATGCAAACAACAGTAACAGCCTGTGCATGGTGGAAGGGTAAAGGCATTGAAACTTAGCATCTTCCTTGTTGTGCGTGGCACATTAAAGATTAAACAAAGTCCAAGCAACTGCAATCAGCAGGTGCAAGCCCAAATCCATTACCTCTGCCAGCATCTTTCCTTGCTGTTTGGACTATGGAAAGGTTTTAGAATCTTTCAAGCAAATGTTGTGGTAGCGGTCCTCCTCTCTCGAGCGTGGTTAATGAAATAGATAACAATGAAACTATTAGTAGTTGCACATGTGCAGATGTAAAGAAAGGCATCGACCTTTGTTTGTAAGTCTTCCCTCTGCGTGGAGTGGAGTTGGGAGGCATTAAATCTGAAGGAAAATTGCATGGCAGGTGTAAACCCAAGTGCCACGACCTTTGCCAGTATCTTCCCTGTGTGCTATGGTTAGGAGACATTAAAGAACTTTCAAGCAAGTTCAATTCAATAGTCTTTTCAGTCCTCCCTGTAGCATGGCATTAACAAAGCTTCAAGATGCATTTCCAAGCATAAATGTTTTATCCCACATTGCTTGGGTAGGGACAATTTTTAGTATTTAAAATTAAAACTCCACTTATTCATAGTGTGAAAGCCTCAAGGCTTTTGATGCAAGGTGTTGGTTGGGCACCCAAGTGGACCCCATGTGCGTGGGTACACTTCTTGAGGTGACCAAGGGGACCAAAAAGTGGTGACAAGTGGACCCCATGAAGGCACAAATCTCGAGGCAAGCGAATTTTGCAGAGAAGGAGCAGATTAACCAGTGAGCAAGTTATAGGAGATCCAACTGTTGTCATGATTTCGCAAAGGTGAGATGCTCGCGCGTTAAGCTCTACGAAATGGCAAAAAACTCAGGCAGATCACGAAGAGTTAACGAGTGAGCAAGTTCAAGGTGATCCAATAGCTCGCATGATTTCGGAGCCCGAAGGTGCATGACCATTAGCCATTGTGAAATGGTGGAAGATAGGTGGTGAGTCCAAGTGGAAAGACAACTCACAGGTGTTGTTGAGGTGGCGATGATGTGGCATTGATGTAGTGATGAGGTGGCATACTCGTGGCAGTCCAGTGCCAGTGACAAGGCAGACATGTGGTGAATCAATGAGGTGTCATCCAAGGTGGTGCCCAGTGGACCCCATCAGCCAATCAGAGGTTGCCACATGGTAGGGCATCAGGGCAAAATCAGGCCAAAAAGTCAAAGTTAAAATCAAATTAAATATATAGTTGAAACTATATAAAAAACTGAAAAATTTAAATTATAGAGGCACATCAGTGATTAATTTGCTCAGAGGCTAATTTTTGCCCGAAATGGCAAGTATTGTATACCATTGAAAAGCTCTCAAGATGAGGAATCTAGTCATGAAGGTTGTTTTAATAGATCTCTGACATTCTGAGAGAAGTTTCCATGGAAAGGAGAATGGAATACTTTTCAGTTAGGGAAGAAGGCATCTGGCAATTTCGGTTGAAGACCTAATCTTTTCCCTCTTCTTCTTAGTCTCTATTCTTCTCATTTGGAAGGGATCACAAGAATTTTGTAAGGAAACCTTGGCAAAATATATTTAGGTTTATTTTTCTAGTTTCATGGAGATGACTCTAGATGATGTAATATTTTCAAGAATGAATATAAATATATAAATCAAAGTTTTAGGCCTAAAATTTCTTTGTCTTCTAGTGTGCATTCTGTAGTTTGTTGGTTTCATTTGGATAATCTAGGATTGTTTGAATGAGCATGGATTGTAAGGCGATCTTATAGACATTATTTCTGGCTTTTCTCTTAAGGAGAGGGATTAAATGTGCAAGGAATATTTCTATCAGCAAATCTATTGTCTGTTGTCATGAATCTGATGAATTATTTTAGTTAAATGGGAAAGGATCTATGTAGATGTGAGGCATGTATGAGGTTTATGAAAGCTGAGATGATGAGGCGTATCATAATGTTCAGTTGTTGAAAATTATTGCTTAATTTAGGTGACTCTATGGCCTGGATAAGGCACTGGTACTTGTTGTAGGATTCTTTTTAATTTTCTTGAAGATCAATACTGAATAAGCATATAAGTTTTTATTCAAATATTTTAGTTTATGTTGAGGTGATGAAATCCACTGGTTTACTGTGGATCTCATTTAAAAGTGTGAAAGTATTCACAAAAGGTATACCCGCCTGAACTTTGGATAAGTTCAAAGTGTAGAAGGTTCTCAAAACCTTGTTATATGTTACTCTAAGGTTCTTTTTTCCTTCATCTCTTCATATGCAGATAGAGTTATTCATTTTCTTACAAGGGGATAAGAGGGAAATTGGAATTTGAGACCAACACTGGGTACAACCGAAAAATAGAAATTCTAGCTACCTGGGTGAATTTCGAAAGCACAAATAAACCAAAATTGGTGGATATGGTAAAAGAAATAAAAGGGACAACCATTTTTAAAGCCATGAAAGATACCTCCCCATTGGAGGTGGCCACATTAACTATGCACTCAAATATATTCACTAGGGATGCAATGAAGCATATGCAATAGAAAATAATTGAACTTGAAAAGGGATAGGTGGAAATGTTAGATGAGATTAACAGGTTGTATGTTGAAAAGTAAAACTAAAGAACAATTGGATAGCCAAAGCAAAGACATCATCCTACACAAACATGCTACACCTAAGCCAATAGAAAGCACTAAGGACATTAAGGGATGGTGTGAGGAAAAGTAAAAGTATGAAAAGGATATCAAACACCTAAAAAATGGCCAATGAAGAAATTTTGCAAAAGATACTACATTAGATATATAACACTTTTGAGCAGATATTGGCACACAGAGTAAAACTTGTCATTGAGAAGCTAGATGATGTTTATAAGGGCTATGAGTCTTTGTTAAGGATGACAGAGGCATTTAAAGAAAATAAACCCAAGTTAGAAACTCTGTCAAAAAGATGGCAACTAACTCATCGAACTTTGATTACCTTGTGCAAGGTTACACATAGGGACCCAACTACCCCTTAGGCAATAAAGGAAACTGAAAAAACAATAACTATAGTCATTGATGAACTTAGCTACCTTTCAACTGAAGAACAGAGGGTGAAAGCCAAAATAGACTCCTTCCATATATTCCAGCATTGGACCATACCTCACATTGTTGACAGAGATAAGCATATCAGAGATTTCAATGATTGGAGGAGCAAATTCTACCAAATGGTTCCCAAAATTATGGCACATATGGAGGAAAAGGACACAAGAATTCAATGTTTCAATTTATTCTTGGACAAGATTGTTACATGAGATGTTGGATATGTAAAATTTTTTATAGATGTGCGAGCCATGATGAACAAAAGATAGAGGGATCACCTTGCAATATACCAGTTGTCCAAAATTTCAAATGTCCGAGTGACTATGATGTCTACCAATGGGAGACTACATATTTGAAGGTCTCAGGGGAGTGATGCAACAAAAAGAACATCAGTAGATGTGGAGTGTGCCCTTACTTAAAGTAGAACCTTTCCTAGCCCACTCGCCATGGGTTGCTACTCATTATGTCATGATAAGGAGCTCACTTACATTCACTGGCTATTCTCATATTTCTAGAATTGTGTTTATTTTAATGCATGTTTCAAAAAGACTGTTCAAAAGACTTATTATGTTTTAATTAAGTTTTCTCTCTTAATTACAACTATATTTAGTTATGAATGGTTACAATGTAATAGATTGAAACTTGTTTCTTCTCCCAATTTTGATATATAAGGGAGAAACCAAGACCGGATGAAAAATAATAAGAGATAGATACAAACAATAGTGGTGATAACAAAATTGTGTACTTTCTTTACATTGGCAGAATTATAAGTTTCCTAGTCTCAGTTACTTATTGGTTGTGGATTGATAAATTTTATAAGGTTGTCTCTAGTGTATGATTTTCCCATTTATTTAATTCAGATTATCAAGGGTATTTTTTATTTATCAAATCAACTCTCTTTGCTTTGTGTAATTTGGTTTATTGGTTTCTGTAAGGTAGAATTAAAACTCTATTTAATAAAATTGCAAAAAGTTGGAGGAAAATAACTAGATTACGAAGAAGAACCTGCTAACATTACAATATTGCATGTTTATATAAAGTATAAACATAGTTGAATGTCATGTTACTTAAATTTTGATCAGGAATTAGATGTATATAAACTTTGTAGCCTAGAAGGGAGGCACTAGTCTTAAGCAGTATAAAAAGCAATTTTCATTTAAGATTAAATTTTCTTCTTTATTTTATTTTAGAAAATAAGTAGTGATGCTCTGCAAAAAGGATTAGAAAACCTGTTTGATGGCAACACACACAAGAGCACAAGAAACAAACGTTAGTGTTAGCAACAAAAGATTATCCTAAACAGGCATATCAAGAGAGATATTAAGCATGAAATAGAAAGCATATAAACATATAATAAAATAGCTAATCAAGATGCTCATAGTTGCTCCTCCCTTGTTCCTCTCCTCTCCAAGTCCTAAATGAGTGTAGCTCTCAGCTTTTAGCACTAGCCATGGATGCCATATGGAGATTCAAGATGGTTGAATATGATAAGCAAATGCTATGCAAGTGTAGATAGTGATGCTATGAAAAAGCTCTATGCTAATACCAGTATAACAACAATACTCTAATGCTTCCTCCTTTGCTTGAGGAGAAGGGTTCTATTTATAGAAGAAATGGGGAAATGAAGGGCTAATATTGAATGGTTTAATCAAGGGCCAAGTTTGAAAGTTGGGGATCCATGTGCATAATTGGCACCAATAAAATGGTGACAAGCATCAACATAGGATTGGGTTGAGAGAAGAGGTTGGAGGCATTAAAGGCCTGAGAAGACCTCATGGTTATCTAGAGGCTAAGGGTCAAGTCCAAATTAAGATTACCCACTGGATTAAGAGTTAATCCAAGGATAAACCTTTGTGCAAATGTTTAAGAGATAATCATGGTCAAAGCATTAATGGCCTGATGAGACCTTTGGGTTGGGTAGAGGTTGAGTCAAAACAAATGTTTTAACCATGTGGGAGGGTTTGAGGTAACCATTAATGGTTATTGGAGACTTTGGGGATTAAGTGGTTGAAGGTTGAAAGCCTTCAATGGTTATCAAAGACTTTGAGCCATTTAGTGGTTGAAGGTTGAAAGCCTTTAATAGTTATCAAAGACTTTGAGCCATTTAGTGGTTGAAGGTTGAAAGCCTTTAATGGTTATCAAAGACTTTGAGGGTTTGAGAAGTGACTTCCCTTTTGCTTAGGAATGTGACAAAGTTTAGAGAAGGGGTTAGGTTATTTAGAAGTGATTAGAAAATTATAGAAGGGGTTTAGGCATGCAAGTGGATTTTGTAGGAAAATGCAAGTGGGAGAAATTTTGGTATTTTCAATTAAAATAAAATCATTTATTTCAATTAAATGGTGTAATTTGCATTTGGATAAATATTCAAATAAATATTAATTTATTTAAATGAGAAAAATGAAGATAAAGCATTAAAATGCTTGAAGACTTTGAGGGAAACCATTAAAGGCTTGAAGACTTTAAGGAGAACCATTAAAGTCTTAAGAAGACTATAGAAGGAAGCCATCAAGTTTGAAAACTTTAAAGCCATCCAGTTTGAATACTTTAAGGGAAACCATTAAAGGTTTCAAGTGGGTGAGGATAAATAGGATTTTAAATAAATAATTTATTTAAAATAGTTGTGCAACTTGCTTTTGTAGGAAAATACAAGTGGGTGGAGGATAAAGGTGATTTAAATAAATTATTTATTTAAAATAATTGTGCAACTTGCTTTTGTAGGAAAATACAAGTGGGTAGAGGATAAAGGTGATTTTAAATAAATGTTAATTTATTTAAATGTGAGAGGTTGGATTTTGGGGGATTTAAATAAATATTAATTTATTTAAATGTGAGAGAAGATTTAATTAAACAAATATGATTTATTTATTTAATTAATGGTCTGAATTTGGTTAAGTGAATTAAATCAAATAAATTGAATAATTTATTTTATTAATAGGAGAAGAGGGTTAAGATGAATTAATTAAATATTAATTTAATTAATTCATTAATTGATGGTTAAATAATAAAATAAATACTAAGTATTCATTTAATTAAGTGGACAGATTTATGTGACTACAAGTAGGAATAAGAGTAATAGGGAATAATACATTCATTTCAAACACTTGTGCCACTTTGTGATAAACTAAAAGATAATATAATTAAAAAATTTATAAGAAGATATAATCTGTGTGGTCATTAAGAAGGGTACACCTGCCTTGGTATAGCAAAGCCTAAAGAGTAGAAGATGACTTCCTTTAAAATATTCTTGCTCATTGGCCCTGTTAGTTGCAAGATGCAGCTATTCTCCACATAAAATAGCACTCCGTACATGGAGTATGGGCATGGGAATACATATGTGGAGTTGTATTGGGCCTCGTGTGGAGCATTGTTGTTTCTAGAATGCGGGAAAAAAAGTACATTCAGAATGATCTTGAGCATTTCTAGGTGAATTCAAAATGATCCTGAGCACTTCCAGGTGAATTCCAGTACATTCAGAGCAAATTTTCAAAGGCTTTTCACCGGTGAAGATTCTAAGATTGTGAAGGTTGATGATTTAGTCAATGCATTTTCTAGGGTTCCCGATGACATTCTTTATGTTGAGGATGTCTAGGCATACATTCACTGCACTCTAGAGGATTTGGGCACATCAGAGATGAAAACCATGTATATGACAATATTCTTGGATAAGAATGGTGTGATCAAACTGGAATTCAGATATTTAAAGGATCAAGGGTTTACTAATATTTTAGATATGCCTGAATTTGATGATGAGATCATCCAGTATGTGTTGAGCCATGTTCATGGTGAGTTTATGTGGCTAGAACGACTTCATAATGTGTGTGTGAAAATGTGGAATAAGTCTGTAAGCTGCAAGACACAACACTTCAATTAAGTCATTACATGTATGGTTAGACAAATATAAGCATGAATAATAAAACCATAACAAATTGACCAATTGCCTTCTAAAAGATGCGAGTATAAGATTGCTCTTAGATTTGTATAAGCAATACTAGTGACTAGACTACACCAAGACAAATGATTTAATCTATATGAGCATGATAATAAGCTAAATGGATGCAAGATTATGCTAGATGGATGAATAGTAAGCTATATGAATTCAAGCAATCATGAAATTTGCAAAAATAAATTAAAATAAGTTGCAATAATCTCAAAAAGAAAGCACAATATCTTCAATGACTCTAGAGAAAAAGCTGCATAATAACAATAAATCTCCAGGGTGTTTTGAATGAGAGATGAAGGCTAAATTTATAGAGAATCATAAGAGAGATAAAAAAAAGAACAATTTAGGATAATTGAAATAATTGAGGGATCAGATTCAGTTAACCTTGAGATAGATTCCAATTATAGTTTAACTGAAATGCATTCAGGAAAGAAGATTGAGTTTGCATTAGAGATATAATTCAATTAATTCCATGCACTTGAGATGAAAATAGGTAATTCCATGCGATTTTTTGATTTATTCAAGAAAAGAGTCTTTTCAATGCAACTGAGCTTCTTTTCTCAAAAGCTTTGAGTTCCAATTTTAGAAAATGATTAAATTCCTTTTAATTGCTTTTCTGATTTCAAGTTATCTCAATTTTAGAAGAAAGAAATAATATCTCAGGTTTGATTTCTCTTTCAATTCAATTCTTTTATTTTATTTTCAATTTAACTCTTGCTTTGTGATTAATTCCTCTTTTGTGATAAATTAATTCCTTTTTTATGATTAAATGGCAAATTTATTAATTAATTAAGTATGCTAGGATATTTAATAAATTAAATAGGATAATTGATCAAAATGATTTTCTTGGAATTATTTAATTAATTAAATAAATTTTTAATTAATATAGAATAATTCACTTGCCATGTGACATTTGATGATTGAAGAATTAATTAATTGTGTGCTCAAATTTGATTTAATTGCCTTTGGTTAGGACCTTGGTGATGCTGTCAAGATTAGGGGCCCATGGTTTAGGTGACCATTTTTAGGGTATTACATTTGCCCCTCTCTGAATTAATGTGTGAGCAGTGTGTTGGTTCAAAGAATAGTTGATGTCTAGGAGATACCAGTTCTGAACTTGATTGATCATGAAACAGATGAAGAGAAAGGTGTTTAGCTTGATTTGAAGCAATGAAGCTGAACAAAGTTGATTAAAGTGATACCGATCCCGAACTTGATTGAACTAAGACTGATAGAGAGCAAAGATACCGAACTTGAACTTGATTGATCAAGAAGCAGATCTTACTGATCTAGAACATGATTGAACTAGACACAGTGAGCGAAGATAAAATCGATCTTGAACTTGATGGATCAAGATATGATGAGCAAAGACAAACTATCCAGCTTGATTTGAAGCGATGAAACTGAACACCTGCTTAGATTGAGCGTGTGATCAAAGATACTCTTTAAAATTTTGATTGAGTTTAAATGAATAATCATCTTGATGAAAAGCGATGAAATGGATTAATGTTAAGAGACTGATTCGGATGATGACAAATATCAGCTTGATTTGAAGTGATGAAATTGATATGCCCCTAGCAATTGATTTGATTTAGATGATCGAGAGATCTGAACTTGATATGAAGTGATGAAGCTGTGATGCCCCTTAGCATTAAGAATTTGTTTGATTTTCTTTAGTTGAAAAGATTTTTTCTCGACTTTTGATGAAGATATGA
Source organism: Cryptomeria japonica (assembly GCF_030272615.1). Classification (NCBI taxonomy): domain Eukaryota; kingdom Viridiplantae; phylum Streptophyta; class Pinopsida; order Cupressales; family Cupressaceae; genus Cryptomeria; species Cryptomeria japonica. The sequence goes on from NC_081409.1 coordinate 487,393,915, forward strand.
AAATTTTCTCGACTTTGAAGATGTAGGTCATGAGGTCATGAGTATGCCCCCTCAGGAGCAAAATCTAAAGATAGTGAGGGTACACGATTTTAGGCAATTGTTGGTGATGATAATGACTTGAGCACAAAAATTGAGTCAGAGGAACATTTGAATATTTAGTGTTGATTAATGAGAAATTGAGCGCAAATTGAAGAAATAATGAGCATTTGAGGAAAGTGCTAAGTGGTCATAGTTGTGCGAAATTGACTAGGAGAATGATCTCATATTTCAATTTTGATCCCGATAATGGAATCAAGATGGGCAAATTGGCTAAGGGTACAATTTTTATGTCCATTAGAGAAAGTTGAAAAATTAGGGGTTTGGCTATATAAGGGGTCAAAATGTCATTTTCAATTCATTTTAACCTCTCCAAGTTTGAAATTTGAAAAAGCCTTTTGTGAAGAAAAATGGTCATTCCGATCCAGGAGCACTGATTTGAGTGCCAGAGACATCATTATCAACCTTGGAACTACGACCCAGCGGTAAGAGTCTAATTTTTAGCCCTTTCATTTTATCAATTTTGAATATTTTTGGGGAATTTTTGCTTTTTATGGTGTTTAAAAGTTGGTCATTTGCGATTTGTCATGCGAGACGACATTATGTCTTGTACAACAAACTGTCTTTTTGTGTTTCATCATTTAAAGAATTAGTTTTATCATTCGGGACAACCCCTTGTGTCGTACAAAAGTTTGTTTGATAAACCATTTTGTCATGCAAATGCATGTTTTGTGTCGTGTTAAAGTCTTTTGTCATCCTATAGCTATTCCTGACTCGTACGAGTTTCTTCTTACTCTGTAAAATGTCATATGAAAAACAGTGAGCATTTTTAAGGGTGCAAACATGAAAATTTGATTTTGCAATTGATGTATTTAGATTTGTGTGATATTTAAGCTGTCTTATAGAGAAATTTGGATGACTCTCGGATGCTCTATTGTTTGATTCTTATAGGTTTGATTACCACATGTTCTTTTCTGATGCGTCAATCTTCCTACTATGAGGCTAGTTCATGAGTTATCCAATATAGACAGAGCACATATTGACTTGTGCAGGTTTACCCACCTTTTATAGATGCCAGATATCCAAGTGAATCACGGGATGCTCACAACACTTTTGGAGAGATTTCACTCTAAGCATAACACGTTCCATTTACTAGTTGGGGAGATGACCATCACTCCTGAGGATGTTAATAGGATTCTCAGGATTCCATTTGCTGGGGATAAGGTTGATTACGATTCTGCATAGCATCCTAGCTTACTAGCTTTGAGATAGGTATTTCATGATGAGGAAATTCTTATGTGGGCTATCAGCTGGGATGATATGATGACCAGGTATAGTGAGAAGTTTCCACTAGCTTGTGTCTTGGTAGGATTCATTGGTTGCTTCATTATGTCGGATAGGGGACAACATGGTTTCTTATGCAGTTGGGCTAGGATGTTGCAGAGGCTTGTGGATCACCCTGAGAGATTAGGATGGGGTTCATGTGTTTTAGCCCACATGTATCATGAGATACATGAGATTGTATACAAAGAGGTGAAGAGCATGGCTGCAAGGGTATTGATTTTACAAATATGGGCCTGGGAGCATATCGCAATTTGCAGACCTATAGTGGATGATGTCAGAGATCCACAATAGCCGATTGTTTATAGATATTCTAGATACGTTACTCAGCCCCATCTGGGCAAGATAGAGTAATGGAGAAGGCAACTAGATGACCTGATAGTTGCCATATGGAGACCGTATAGGGGTCTAGAGCTTTGGGACGATTGGAGAGCTATGAGGAGAGATATGTTCATGACTCATCCTCTGATTGGCAGATTTGTGATAGTTATTGAGTGATTCATTGTATATCGGGTCATGAGGCAGTATGTTAGGCCTCAGGGGATTTCATAGGAGTTTACCACCTACGCTCGTTATGCAAACAAAGAGAGACAAGGATGGACCCCTAGGGTTGTTCTACTCTTTGAGCATGTAGGCACTAACAAGGTTACAATGAATTAGGTGGGATTATTTGGAGGATATTATAGATGCGGCTGTATTGCCCCAGTACAGGGATTGGTTCCAGCAGCATCCATTCCCTAGATTTACAAATCCAGCGAAGCAGGCGCCTCTCATAGAGGAGATTGAGGATGATGCCCCTACACATGCATAGGGACAGGTATAGGGAGAGATACAAGGATAGGGATAGAGAGGAGAGGATCCTAGGTAGGTAGGTGGTGATCCTAGTGCAAGCAACAACAGGGTACCAGCTGGGGGGAGACAGTAGTAGAGAGGAGAGGGTGGATCTCTAGGAGCTATTGGTGTGAGAATGAGTGGTGTTAATACAATGGAGAGTGTAGGAGAGGAGGAGCAAGTAGCTCCTAGATAGGTACGAAAAAGGAGTGATGAGTAGGGTGGAGCTGCAAGAAGAGATGGAGGCAAGGAGCTTGTGAGGGAGCAGGGGGCAGTTGATGCAACATGATCGATGAGACTGAGATTAGCAGGTTTGTAGTCACAGTTGACAGTGGCTCAGAACCAGCTTGCAGAGCGAGATTGGTAGTTGGCAGAGCTTAGAGTAGAGAGAGATCGTCAGTTAGTTGAGGTCAGAGTTGAGCATGATTGTTAGCTGGTGGAGCTCAGAGCAGAGCGTGATCATCAGGTCACAGAGATGAGGGAAGAGTGAGACACTCTTCAGCAGGAGGTTTTGTACCAGACTAGCTGGACAACATATTATGTGGTAGCATATAGCGTAGCTATTCTTGTAGCATAGTAGGTTGTCCCCTACTCTCAGTACATGGCATGATCTGAGGGAGTTCAGGCACTAAGACAGGATGTCAGTCAGCAGGCTCCACCTCCTCCACCACGTGGCAATGAGGGAGAGGCAGAGAGCTATATTTCTTATAGCTCTTAGATTTTGTTAGATACCCCATTTTTTTGTAGTCCATATGATTCTTACTCTGATGGGAGATTGTATATGATAGTTATATCACTTGCACTCCAAGATATTGATGATTATATATATACGAGATCTTGATTTGATTTCATTGTACTTGTGTCGATTGGTTTATGAGATGCTTTCTTCTATATGCTTTGTTCTGTATGTATGCATATCTGTTCAGTATGGATGTATGTAATGCAAATGAATATGAATGTTTGTTTTTGTTTCTTTTCATATGCAAATAAATGATGAAAATGAGTAACTAGTAATGCAAATTGTATTTTTTTTTATGCAATAATATGAATGCAAATGAATGTATAAATCTATATAAGATGCGTATGTATGCAACTAACATCTCAATACACAAGTACTCAATCAGAGAAATGATGAAAAAGAGACTACTTAGCATAGAAATGATGATACTTCAAACTCTCATTCAGCAGATAAAGAGATTATTGTTATCATGCAGAAATCACTCGAAATGCACAAAATACAAAATGAATGCAAACTAAAAACTAGTCATTGGATTTGAAATACTTAATGTTCATCACTAAGCATTTACAAACATAGCAGGGAGGATAGAGTTCCTTCCTTTTCATGTGCAATATTAATTATCTTGTCCGCAATGACCCTTTTTTTGTTCATATCCTTGGACAGACTATGCATGGACCCAGATTGTACATTAAAGAAATTCCCTCAAAATAGACAAAGAAATGATGAGAACCTCCCTGTAGAATACAAATAAGTGGAGTCGAGGTATGTGTGGCGATTTCACCTTGATGTGAAGGCTCTTATCATAGACACCCAAGAATGTTGGCATTTTTTATGATTATGTTGTGATTGTCATTGATGGACTCACACTTGCATTGAGATCACTTTTATATGTATGAGTTATGCTCAACCAGCAATTGTTCCCAACTAGTATGATGCATTATAGTCCTTAGACTATTGGTGTTCTGCAGAAAATGTTTACTGATTTGAAGCGGTATGTTGACCCCAAGCAGTTCGAGGATCTCAAGCGGTATGAAGAATCAAAGTGGCAGAACACATATTTCCTAGTCTTCATTTTGTCAAACCGGCAACCGGTATTTTTCTTAAACCAGTATTTTGTATGAACTGGTAATACTTTATGATGAGTTACCAACCGGCATTTTGTGATGAGTTACCATCCACCGATTATTTGATGGTGCCGACACTTCAATGGTGCTTTTTGTGTTGTGTTATAGAATATGTCTAGATGCATTGAACCTAGGAAATTGTATTGTAATCCTATTGGACCGACATGAAATCAGATTCCTTTATAAGGACATCATGTCTAGGGTTTTAGGTTGTTGCTAGGGGTTCAAGGTGGTTGACGAGTTAGAGAGAGTGTGAATGTGTAGAAGACTAAAGTAATGCTGGAATGTATTAGGAACAAGCTATCAAGGATCTAACCAAGCAATCTAAGCTATTAGCTAGATCACTCACTTGTTGATTACTCACATCTTCGACAAGTCTAAAGCCCTTAACTGGGTAGGCCCAAAAGCCTTTTGTAAATCCTCTAACAAGGTGGTTCACATTTGTGAATCTAAAATCCTCTAGCAAGGTAGTCTTTAATCGGACTTATCTCCTAATAGAGATTGAGATTCCTACTAGGATCTGTTCTAGTAAAGAACATTGTATGACCTTAACCGCTCTGGTTCCTATTCTACAGATAGTTACTTGTGAGTTCCATCTCATTGTGGTTTTTCCCATTTGGGTTTTCATGTCAAAATCTCTTGTGTTATGGTGTTTGTTCTTCTATGGGTGAATGCATTATTTGCTATTTGGTTTGCATGTGTGCTAACCAGTTTATCTGCTAAACTGTTTTACCGGTTTACTGTTAGTCTAGCAAAGTGTTTAAGTACATTGATTTTGGGCATACTAATTCACCCCCCTCTTAGTATTCATCAATTGGTATTAGAGCCTACCTTTCTATAAGTTTAACCACTTGGAAAGAGATATGGAGGAATACACATTGAGGGAACTTACTCATTGGCTCACTCAGTCTAAACAAGCCTATGATGATCTTAAGGTCAAATTTAAGGCATCTCAAGCAAAAAGGAGAGAACATGCTGAAAAGATGATGGAGCTATCTAAAAATAGTTCTTCTGATGAAGTGGACATGGAAGACCTTATCCAAGAAGTAGAAAAGATGAATGAATCCAATTCCAACCTGAGAAAAGAATTGGAAGGACTCACTATTTGAATGTGCCAAGAGCTTGAGAACTGGAGGAAAGCTGAAGATCTGGTCAAAGACAAAGATCATGAAAACTCCAAACTAAAGCAACAGATCAGTGTCCTAACTACTCAACTCCATGCAAGCAAACTAGAAAAGGAATACATGCAAGGAGAACTGAACATTGCCATCTCTGAGAATGAAAACCTAATGGAAACAAATGTTGCTATTTCCAAAGAACTCTCTGAGTCAAAGGAAATACTTGCTAAGTTAAACAAGAGTACTATTAAGCTAGAGCAAAAGCTTGAATCTGCCAAACCTATCAAGAATACCAATGGAATTGGTTATTCCGGTCATGAGGAAGGTGAGACCTCTGGTACAAATGCTGGAGCATCGAAGAAACAACTAGCATCAAAGGATAAAGGTAAGAAAAAGTTTAAACCTGTTTGCTTTAACTATCTTAAACAAGGACATACTGCCAATGTGTGTAGGAGTAAGGTTTACAATAATTTTTCTTATTTTCTAAATGATAAGCCTAGATCCTATAGATTCAATGGTAACTATTATGCATGCAACAAGTTTGGGCATAGAGCATCTGAATGCAAGTCTGTTATGAACAATGTTGGAAGATATCCTCAGAGGACTCAAGGAGTTGGTCCGGAATCTTTTGTGAACTGGAACCACAATCGGTTTAATACCTTTAATCATTAGTTAGGAAGCGGTGGCTATCAAGCAGCAACTAGATGGAGAGAAAACTATTTGATCTGTCATGGTCATGGTCACACTGCTGCAACATGTAGAAGGAAGAATGGTAACATGAATAATGGACCTTAGAGAGCACCTAGAATGGTCTTCTATCATTGCAACAAACCTTGTCACATTGCCAGATTCTGCAGAACAAGAAAGAACATATCGGATGACATACCGATCACTCCAGAAGGAAAGATTGATATTGACACTATTCAAGTGGATATGAACAAAACTTGGAAGAAGAAACCAACAGTGTTGCAAGAAGAACTGGTTTCTGCACCAAGTGTGGAAATAACGGAACTGGAAAACTAAGCATCAGAAAAGCTTAGGGGGAGAAAACAATGAAACACTACGAACCTCTGGTTTACACCAGTAAAAGACCTTAACCGATATGTGATACCTATCATTTGGCAGAAGACCGGAAATGGTAATAGGAAAATTAGGGTTTACGCCCTAATGGTGGATCATTTATTATGGTAGCTGAGGAATATGTTTAAAAGGAATTTTCAAATCATTTCTCACTATCATTTTTTTAAGTGAAGAATTTTTTCAAGTGCAGAGCGAAGAAAAAGTAATTTGTGTTGTGATTCAAAGAAATCTCGAAACCCTGAAGAAGATTTAGAAGCAAATATCAAATGGTCAAGAGAAGAACTCAAAGCGGTGATTCAGCAACCGATGAAGTGGAAGGCGAAGTGGAATTTGCAAGCCCTAAATTCTTGGTTTCCGAAAGGTATTTCTCGAGTTTTCTGTTTTATCATGGCTTCCACATCTCATGATAGTTCTAGTGCAACTATTGACTCTATGGATTTCATACAACGAAAGTCAAAATATAATGCCTTGTCTCAAGTATCGACTGGTGTGATAGTGGAAGAAGGCATTTCTGATTATATAGACTACAAAATCGAAGACCTAGGGTCTCTTGTGATCCATTCTTAGCTAGGTCTATTCTGTGGGAAGGATAAAAAGATCAAACCAAAGTATAGCATCTTGGAGAAGAAGAAGCTTCACAATGCGGTTTACTTCCTAGAAGATTTTATAGATGACCACATTAGAATCATTCTAAGCAGAGTTCATGGTGACAAGATGTACTTAGAGTGGACGCATGATATCACACCACAAGCTATTCATGACGTCATTGATTTCTGCAATACAGGGGAAGTGCCAGCCCTAAGGAAGGTCAACAAGATAGAAATGTCCAAGCTCACCAGTTCAGTGAGTGACTCACATGGCATGACTGTCAACTCAATCAAGGATGATCTAGTCAAGTATGCTTGCATGGTGATAGGCTATCAGACGTTCTCTACTAGTAGAATTAATTTTGTCTCTGCTATAGTGGTAAATGTTGCTTAGCAGATGATCAAAGAAGATGCATCGTTTGATCTGTGCACCTGTATGCAAAGAAAACTTATGTTGAATCTTAAGTCAATCAAATAGGATAATGCACTAAGATTCAAGTTTGGACAACTACTGGTAGGGTTATTCTTCTACTTCCAAGGTTATTTCCCAAGAGTTGGATATATTTAGTGGTCTGCTGACCAACCGGTTACCAAGCAGATCAAAGAGAGCCTACAAGCAGTTGGAACCAGTTACCCTAAAGTTCAAAACAAGTACTTTGATGAGTTTAGGTGCAAGATGAGCCAAAGGATAAGGATATCTGGTGACATTGTCAAGAAATATGAAGAGGATATCTACTTTATTATCAATGTGGATGAATGCATAATGGAGGCTATTGAGCCTAGACAGAAAGAAGTAGAGCCTATGGGCTATGAGGTGATGTATGATATGCTGGATGGGTATGCTTCTACCCTAATCACCTCACCCCTTGATCCTAAGGCAAAGAGAACTGACACCTATCTGGAAAGGGTTGCACCAGTTGTAGAACCTTCTGAAAAGAAAGGAAAGGCAGTGCCTTTGGCATCAACACTGACACTAGTTACTATAGCCAGTCCCAAAGTGACCAAGCAGTCATCTGCAAAGAAGAAACTAGAAGCGGCACTTGCCAAAGTCTTCCAGAGGAAGAGGGAGACAAGGAATAATTCACTTGACTCAGAAGAAACTGTGTCTAAAGAAAAACCCAAGAAGACAAGACAAACAAAGAAAAAGACAAAGAATGAACTGGCATCATCAGCACCGGTAAATATTGACATTTCTTCCTACAAACCTTTGACACATTGTCAAAGAAATATCAAAAATATTAGGAGAAAAGTGCTGAATGATTTGATTGATTGTTTTGATGATTTCAATGATGATGAAAAGGAAGCAGTTGAACAAGAAATCATTAAGTATTTATGTGCTAATGACCGGTCGCCTTCAGAAATTAGATCTGAGACACTAGATTCTTTGTATAATTCTTTAGACAATAAATGGTGCATTGCCATAGAAAAGGAACAAGAAATGAGAAAGAAAATTTTTGCTCAACATTTTCCTGATGTATCAAATTCAGAACTTTTGAAAGTTATGAATAAATACAAAGGCCTCTTCTTCATGAGAAGAAGAAGACTCCTGTTATTAGAAGGAAAGGGTCAAGAAGTGATCAAGAATACACACACTCTTGCTCAAGAAACTCTTAAGATGCATCAAGTGGCTGAAGCCAACAGGAAGGCTGAGCAAGAACCGACAATAACAAAACCGAATGAAGTGTTTGATAATGAAGGAAACCCAATTACTAAACCTACAAACACTATTGATGTCGATGCTTTGGATGTAGAGGATGTTTCTCAGGATACACCATTAGAAGCAATAGGATAGGAGAAGCAGGCAGAATAGGTAAATAAGGAGAAGAAAGCAGAGGAGGACAAAGAAGAGGAGAAGAGAAAGGAAGTGGAGAAGAAAAAGAAGAAGGATGAAGAGGAGAAAAGAAAGAAGGAAGAGGAAAAGAAGAAGGATGAAGAGGAGAAGAGGAAAAAGGAAGAGGAGGAGAAAAAGAAGGATGAAGAGGAGAAGAGGAAAAAGGAAGAGGAGAAGAAGAAGAAGGATAAAGATGAAGAAAAGAAAAAGGAAGAGGAGAAGAAGTAGTAGGAAGAAGAGCAGAAGAAAAAGGATGAAGAAGAAGAGAAGAAGAGGAAAGAAGAGAAAAGGAAAATAGAAGAAGAGGAAAAGAAAAAGACAAAAGAGGAAAAGTTAAGAGCTATAGAGAAAGAAGAAGTAGCAAAAAGCACTTAGATGGAGACTCCTAAGGCAACCGGTAGTCAATCCAAACCGGCTAACCTCACCAGTCCTATTGACCTCCAGTCTGCAAACAAAATGGAGCTGCTACAGAGCATTAAGGTTGCTCAAGAACACCTTGAAGTGTTAAGGAGAAAGAAGGAGCAAGATGTGATCCAAGTTGTGGTGGACACTCTCACCGGTTTGTTACCTGGCACAAACTTCCCCAATACTGATTCATCATTGGCACAATTGAAGTTCCTATGCATAGTAGTGGATGATCAGGTGTAGAGCCTAGAAGAGGTAGCAGAGGAAAATGCCAAGAAAGAGCATCAAAAGGCTCTCAAGATTGCACTGGTGAAGAAGTTTAATGAGCTCTGGTTTGAACTGCAAAAGTACAAAAAGATATAAGGAATGCTCTAGATGAGGGGAATCTACTACTGAGTAAGATTTGACAACCCCATCTCTTCTTTGATGATGTTCTTGTAAAGAAGCAAAAGCTACAATCTGACTTGTAGTTATACATGAGCACCTTCAAGCCACCATATGACTCTTTTACAACCGGACTCGAGATTTGTAGGAACTCCAACTGGTTCTACTCCCACGCCTGTAGATACTTTAGAAATGTTATCTCAATATGGATGCCTTAATGGTGACTCAAGACATGAGCACAATTGACGCCATGGAAGAGCAAGTCTCCCAGATGCAGACAGAGAAAGAAGTGGCTACCTCCCTACTTCAATCCTGGTCCTTATCTATGAAACATTTTTTGCAGGACTTTAAATCAGTTTTTGATAAGTTTTATTTACTGTCATAAACACTTTATTATTTTAATGAAATAGGGGTTAGTCTGCAATATTATTTTGTTGTCATTGTTGGAAAAGGGGGAGAAGTATAAATTTTGAATGTTTTGATGTATACTTTCATGTTATTTCTATTAAGAAGTAGTATACATTGTATTTTCATTGTATTTTATGCAAAAGAGATAGTTTATATGCTTAGGGGGAGTAATTTTGATTATGGCATATTTTTGTTGTAAAACACTTAGATGTCAAAATTTCCTAAGTGTTGCCATCAATGCCAAAGGGGGAGATTGTTAGCATTTTTGATGATTATGTTGTGATTGTCATTGATGGACTCACACTTGCATTGAGATCACTTTTATATGTATGAGTTATGCTCAACCGGCAATTGTTCCCAACTGGTATGATGCATTATAGTCCTTAGACTATTGGTGTTTTGCAGAAAATGTTTACCGATCTGAAGTGGTATGTTGACCCCAAGGGGTTCAAGGATCTCAAGCGGTACAAAGGATCAAAGTGGCAGAACACATATTTCCCAATCTTCATTTCGTCAAACCGGCAACTGGTATTTTGTATGAATCGGTAAACTCTGTGATGAGTTACCAACCGACATTTTGTGATGAGTTACCATCCACCGATTGTTTGACGGTGCCGACACTTCAATGGTGATTTTTGTGTCATGTTATAGAATGTCTAGATGCATTGAACCTAGGAAATTGTATTGTAAGCCTATTGGACCGACATGAAATCAGATTCCTTTATAAGGACATCATGTCTAGGGTTTTAGGTTGTTGCTAGGGTTCAAGGTGGTTGATGAGTTAGAGAGAGTGTGAATGTGTAGAAGACTGAAGTAATGTTGGAATGCATTAGGAATGAGCTATCAAGGATCTAACCAAGCAATCTAAGCTATTAGCTAGATCACTCACTTGTTGATTACTCACATCTTCGACAAGTCTAAAGCCCTTAACTGGGTAGGCCCAAAAGCCTTTTGTAAATCCTCTAACAAGGTGGTTCACATCTGTGAATCTAAAATCCTCTAGCAAGGTAGTCTTTAATTAGACTTATCTCCTAACAGAGATTGAGATTCCTAATAGGATCTGTTCTGGTAAAGAATATTGTATGACCTTAACCGGTCTGACCTTAACCAGTCTGGTTCCTATTCTGCAGATAGTTACTTGTGAGTTCCATTTCACCGTGGTTTTTCCCATTTTGGTTTCCACGTCAAAATCTCTTGTGTGATGGTGTTTGTGCTTCTGTGGGTGAATGCATTATTTTCTATTTGGTTTGCATGTGTGCTAACCAGTTTGTTTGCTAAACTATTTTACCAGTTTACTGTTAGTCTAGCAAAGTGTTTAAGTACATTGATTTTTGGCATACTAATTCACCCCCCCCCCTCTTAGTATTCATCACGGAATCATTCCTACAAGAAGAAAATAAAGAAAATATTATGCTCCCAATATTTGCTCCTCTTAGTCAAGATAGACTTCCTTGAGTTACTCAGAGGGAATAATAATCAAAAACCAATATAAAAAGACAACAATAAAGAAAATTTCATGCATATCTCAAACTGTTTAGCAATTTTTTTCAGTAATGTTGTTTTGCTTGTTTACTCAGTGATAAAACTCTTCAGTAGTTAGGAGACATGTGACTGATTTAGATTGGATAACCAGGTATCATTGATAGAATCATGACTTGGTTGATACCGCTTAGGACATGTAAAATGCTCAGTCGATTACCCTAAGACTAGGACATTCACCAGTTTCAAGCCATGAGGATTCTAAAAGAACCAGGATGTCACAAAAGTGACTAAAATATATGTACAAGCAAAATCAAAGATGCATGAACGCAGGAAATGCCAACGTTGCGTTGATAGATGGAGTGTTTGAGTACAAGAGGTGCCTGTTTGCTAGGTTTTCACTTGCTTGGCAAAGATTCTTTTTTAATTTTTTTTTTTCTTTTTTTCTTTTTTTTTTCTTTTTTTTCAGGACTTTTTATGATTTTTATGATTTTTTTTTCAAGACATTTTATCAGTTGTACAAGTTACTGGAGCAGAGAATACTAAGTGAAGAAATTTTTCAAGTGGATGGTGTTAATTGGTTCACGAAGCTGTTCTCCTTCCGATGTTGAGAGTTGATAGGCACCAGAGCCAAAGACTACAGTGCTAATGTAGGGACCCAGCCAGTTGGGTTCAAACTTCCCTTTGTTGTCTCAAAACTATTGATTTTTAAGATTTTCTCTCAGAACAAGGTTATCAACCTAAAATTCTCGTTGTCGAACCTTCTTGTTATATCCTTTAGACATTCTCTTTTGATACACTCTCACATGATCAAATGCCACATGCCGATGTTCTTCTAGTAACTTGAGTTCTTGCAATCTAGATATTTTGTAGTCTTCATCAGTAACAACACCTTGCAAAGAAACTCTCAAAGATGGTATTTCCACTTCAATAGGTAATACTACTTCAGACCCTTACACCAAAGAAAAAGGTGTAGCCCCGGTAGGTGTTCTAATACTTGTTCTATAAGCCCACAATGTAGGATTGAGCTGTAGATGCCAATCCCTCCCAAATTTGTTCACTGTTCTATGTAAGATAGGCAACAGATTTTTGTTAGATTCTTCAGCTTGTCCATTTCCTTGAGGGTAATATATGGATGACTAGTGTTGTTTGATTTTAAATTTCTCACAAAGCTCATCTAGATCTTTATTCTTGAATTGTCCTCCATTGTCAGTCACGATGGATGAAGGTATCCCATACCTACAAATGATATAGTTAAGGATGAATAGAGCTACTTGTTTACCAGTTGCTTCGATGAGAGGAACCGCTTCTAACCACTTAGTGAAATACTCAGTGGCAGTTATGATAAACTTGTGTCTGTTGGATGATGTAGGATATATTTGACCAATGAGATCAAAGGCCCATTGCTAAAAAGGCTTATGTGTAATGAAGAGTATGAGATCCCTTGTTGGAGCATGTATGAGATTCCCATGTAGCTGACACTTCTCACAAGTTTTAGAAAAATTTATCGTGTCTTTCTCCATGTCTGGCCAGTAGTAGCTAGCCCTTAGTAGTTTCCAAGCTAAAGTAAGACCATTCGAATGAGATCCACAAATACCTTTATGGACTTCCAATAATGCACGTTGGGACTCTTCAGTTTCTAGACACCTAAGCAAAGTACTAGCCAAACCTCACCTAAATAGGTCATTAGTGATGATGACATACCATGAAGCATTTTGGATTAGGTTCCTTTTCTCATTATGGGTAAGATTTTCTAGGACAATTTGGTCTCGTAGATAAGAGTAAATATGGTTGTAGCAAGATGAGTCATTTTTAATAATAGAATAGACCATCTAGGACTCAAGAGAATCATAGGTAGGGTAATGTAACTCTTCCAATAGGAATTCAAAGTGAAAATTAGATTCTTCTAACTCTGGTGTAGATGCCAAGGTGGCCATAGCATCTGCTACTCTGTTTGCGGATCTGGGAATCTGCTGGAATGCCACAAAAGTAAAATGTTTCTTGAGATCATCCACCATTCTCTTATAAGGCATCAGTTTCTCATCTCGAGTTTGATATGTATCATTGATTTAATTGATGATTAGCTAAGAATCTCCATAGATGTGTAATTCCAAAACCTTCCATTCGATAGCTAGCTTGATCCTGTTTACCAAAGCTTCATACTATGCAATGTTTTTGGTGCAAGGGAAAAGAATCTTATAAGCCTTCGAGATTGAATACTTTTGAGGAGTAATAAAAATTATTCCAGCACCAGAACCATGTTGCATGAAAAACCCATCAAAGAACATCTTCCATGATTGTTGAGTAAGGTGCATGATTGATTCATCGGGAAATTTTATATGCAGAGGTTGAGTGTCTTCAAGTGGAGCATCAACAAGTTGATCTGTAATTACTTGTCCTTTGATGGCTTTGCATTCTACATATTCAATATCAAACTCTGTAAGAACCATGACCCATTTAGCCAATCTTCCTGTAAGTGTTGCTTTGTTGAGAAGATATTTGAGTGAATCAATCTTAGCTACTAGCTTGACTGAATGTGCTAACATGTAGTGTCTCAATTTTTGTTATGAAAAGACTAATGCCAAGCATACTTTTTCTATTATAGTACAGCTCATTTCATAAGAGACCAATGTTCTACTGATGTAATATATAGCTCTCTCTTTTTTATTTTCATCTTGTTGTGCCAGAAGTGCCCCCAATGATGAATCAGTTGCTAATATGTATAAGATCAATGATTTACCCTGAATTGGTGGCATTAGTAATGGTGGATTAGATATGTACTCTTTGATTTGTTGAAGGTGGTGTTCACATTCTTGATTGTAGTTGTATGTTACTCCTTTCGTTAATACTATTGTGAAAGGTTGAGCCTTATCTGCTAGCTGAGAAATAAAGCGTGTGATTGACTGGAGACATCCTTATAGACTTTTCATTTGACTGATATTCTTTAGAGGTGACATTTCAATTATAGCTTGGACCTTCTTAGGATCAACCTCAATTCCTTTCTTTGAAATGATATAACCTAGTAATTTACCAAATGTCACTCTGAATGCACACTTTTTAGGATTTATCCGGAGCTTGAATTTTTCCATTCTATCTAATATAAGGCCTAGCTCTTGAATATGTGTGGATCTCTTCATAGTCTTCACTAAAGTGTCATTAACATAATCTTCCATATTCTTATGCATCATATCATGAAAGATAGTATTTGCTTCTCTTTGGTAAGTTGCTCCTACATTCTTTAGCCCAGATGGCATGACATTCCAATAGAAGGTTCCCCATGCACAGGTGAAAGTTGTCTTTTATTGATCCTTAGGAGCTATTTTGATCTGGTTATAACCAGAGAATCCATCCATTAGTGAGTACATCTTATATCCAACAGTCATATCCACTATCATATCAATGTTAAGTAATGGAAAATCATCTTTTGGACATGCTTTATTGAGATCCCTGAAGTCTGTGTAAACCCTAATAGATTTGTCTACCTTTGATACATGTACTATGTTTGAAATCCACTGTGCATAGTCTATTGCTTTGATAAATACAACTTTTAGCAATTTTTCTAGTTCAACTTTGACTAACAGTACCATATGAGGGTGCATCTTGTGGAGTTTTTGCTTGACTGGTTTAACTCCTGGTGTAATAGAAATATGGTGCATGATGAGATCAAGATCTAGACCCAGCATATCAGAGTATGTCCAT
Organism: Cryptomeria japonica; assembly: GCF_030272615.1. Taxonomy (NCBI): domain Eukaryota; kingdom Viridiplantae; phylum Streptophyta; class Pinopsida; order Cupressales; family Cupressaceae; genus Cryptomeria; species Cryptomeria japonica. The sequence goes on from NC_081409.1 coordinate 487,408,977, forward strand.
GCAAAGTTGATCTTCTTTACTAGGAAGAGATTGCTGAAATCTTTTAACTCTTCTGCTGATAATGATTGAGCTAAGTGGATGATATGTGGTGTCTCTTGACTCCCAATATTTACTGGCTGAGTTGGTTCAATCAATATAGAAGACCTTTCCTAAAAATGACTTGGTAATATATCAAGTATCTCACCTTTAGGTGCCTCAGAGAGGTTTTCACCCTTAGGTACATCCTTTATTTTTTCTCTTTTTGATTCTGACACCGCTACAATGTGGTTTTCGCCATCAGATCTTTTATTTTTCTTCAAGTTTGATTTTTGCAACTAAGATACTTGATATCTATTTCAGTCATGTTCTCACTTTGTTCACTGGTGGAAGAGTCCATTGGTTCAACTGCATTGAGGTAGTAGGATAACGCATAGTCATTGGCAAAGATAGGTACATTCATAGGTTGGTTTTGGAGAGTACAGTCAATTAGTTCAGGATGTACCAAGGATAAAGTTTGGATAGGTTTGAGAGAGTTCATGGTATTATCATCATAACTCTGGACCAACAAGTCGAATTCTAGAAGACTACCTTGCGTAAATGTCTCGAGACCAGGAATAGTTACAACATGATTATTGAAGTGCACGTTAATATTTAGTTGACCAAATCTGATAGACCTACTCATAGCACCATTTTCTATGCCAAACTGGACTACATATTGTGGTTTGACAGTAACAAGATCAATAGATGAATTCTCGATATCCATGATAGAGGAGTCAGAGTTTGATGCTGAATAGGTATTGTCATCAATAGGACTATTGTAGGAGTCATCAGACTCATAAGAGGGATTTTTTGACTCTTCTTCAAGTGATTGAGTGAATTTATGTATAGTGTTAATACCTACATCTTTGATGCTGCAAGTTCCTTCATGATTGGGTTCATCTATCACTTGTATCTGACATACCTATTGACATAACCTTGATGGTTCTATGAACTTCTGTCTTCTACTCCATTTAGCTTCTTCTAGACTAATGACTGGTTCTATTTTTGTAGCTTCTAATTCTTCATGTGTAGTGGCATACCTGATTTGTTCTATCCTATTAGAATGAGACATAGGAGGTAAAGAATTTTCTTGTGTCCTTCCTTCTTTCAGCTTTCATTCATAGTCTGCCTATCTTTTTAATCTGATTTTTTCTATCTCCATTTGTAGTTTTAAGCATATCAGCTCTTGTGTTTCATCTATGATACCATTGGACTCTTCTGGAGTTTTTGTACTAGATGTATCGAAGAGATGATCTGGACCCCATTCATACTCATTTGAGTTAGTTTCTAAATCATCTCCTTGTTGTCTACCAGTGTATGTGACAAGAATTTTCAGTGGTGCAAACAATTCACTGATTATTTCTACCTGTTCTCTCATATCCTCTAGGACTTCGACTCCTTGTAATGGTGTAGCTGATACCATTGGGACTTGAGTAATAATTGTTTCCTCTCTCTTGATTGATAATTCTTTTTGTTCTTTTTCATACTCTTTTTGAGTCTGTTGAGTGTTTACTTCTTGTGATAGTGAAGGCAGTGTCTTTTTCTTTCACTTAGATTTAGAAGCATGTTTTTGGTCTGATGTCTTTCTCGAATTGTATCCTAGTCCAGCTTTGTCATTTGAAGACTTTGTTTGTAAATAAATGGGTTCAATAATACCTTATTGATTTTTTCCTAGAGGACCAGTACCTAAATATCCCATGCATTGAATCATTTTATATCCTAGACCATATTGTGTGGGGGAAATCTCACAATGTCTTACTTCTTTGTTTTCACTATCTTCTTTGAAAATCCATTTGAGAACAACATCCTCTTCTATTTCATCTGCAAGGGAAGTAGAGGATTGTACAAAGAGACCATCATATATGACATTTTGAGTGGAAGTCTGTGGTTTCATAACCTCTAATGGTTTTCCTAATTGTATGGGTGATGGAGGAAGAGAAATGAGTGAAAGTACTAGTTCTATCTTGTATCCATCCATGCCAGTATTTGTGATTTTTAATATCTTTTCTAAGTCCTTCATCAAGGTTTTTGAACTTTTAGCTATAGAAGCTGCTCTATTATGAGGCACAAAGGTATCAACACTCTTTGTCAATGCATTGCAGGGAGAGTTTGTATCAGCAGGAATATTGACTTCAACCCTATCATAAGGAAATTTTAAGCACTGATGATATGTAGATGGAACTACCTTCATTTCATTAATCCATGGCCTACCCATTAAGATGTTGTATGACAGAGGAAGATCAAGAACCTGGAAAATAACATCCATTTCTATAGGTCCTACTCTGATTGGTAATAGTACCAGACATTTAGAGGTTCTTTCTTCTTCATCATAATTGTTATTTTCTTGGCCGGATCAATGACATTTTCAGAAAAGCCCAGCTGTGTAAGCATATTATAGGTACAAATATTCAACCTAGCGCCTCCATCTATCAAAACACATTTAACTTGGTGTTTATGGATCATAGCTTCAATGTGCAATGGCTGGTTATGTGGATGATTCAACGAGTTGTCATCTTCTTCAGAGAAAGTAAGATAATGAGGCGAAGTCAGGTGACCCACCATAGATTGAAACTGATCGATATCTAAATCTTTTGGGACATTAGTTGTGAGCGATGCTTTGTCTAGGATCTATTTATGAGCAGAAGAGATTTTGAGCAATTCAAAGATGGAGATTTGAGCATTTGTTCTTTTTAGTTGTTCAACAATGCTATATCTAGAGGATGATGATGAAGTGAGTTGTTTAAATTTATCAAATGTTGTATCTTTTTGTTTGTTTGATGAGGTTGGTAGGTTTGCCATTGTTTGAGCAGGAGTTGAAGAACTAGCTCCTTAGAGGGTGACTTTCTTTTGAGTGCGAGTCACAACATTTGCATTTTTTGATTTGTTTTGTTTATCTTTGATTATAATCAAATTGCAATATTTAGGTTGGGAAGACTCAATCATGTTGATCACATTATCATTGTTGGTATAGGTGTAATTAACTTTGGCACCTCCTTTTGACTTTGAGGAATCACCTTGTTCATAAATAGGTAAGGGATCCTTGAAAGCTTTGTGATCAACATTAGTTGTGTGATTTCCAACAACAATTTTGCCAGCATCAATGAGATCTTGAATCTCATGCTTGAGCTTCATTCAATTGTTTGTGTTCTGACCTTTGTTTTGATGGTATTTGCATTATTCATTTTGTCTCCACCATTTTGGTTTAACTTCCAGATCATATGGCCTAGAATTGTATAGTAAGGTTATCAAATTGTTTGCCAATAAAGTTTTGAAAGTGGATTTGTATGATTCTTCCAAAGGAGTGAATTTGCATTTAGGTTTCAAAAGCCAAGGTTTCTCTTTAAACCACTCTTTTACTTTCTTTAGAGGATTTTCTATTGCGGTTTCAGCTTCTTTGAGTGCTTGTGTGCCACTAGCCAAGTTAAATATCATGGATTTTTCTTTTGCTTTAACAATGTCTACTACTCCAGCATTAACAACGTTTTTGTTGTTGTCTTTGCCATATTTCCAATATTTGTTCTTTTCTTTGGAACTAGATCCCAGTTGTTTTTCTTTCCATAGTGAGATATCTCCCTTCTTTATAAGCACATCTTCCATCCTGAGGGAATTATCTACCATTTTGTTGAATGAAGGATGCACTTACATTTGGATATTGTATTTCAAATTCAGGGATTAAGTTGTTGACGAAGATATCCATCTTCTCAGAATCTAGAATAGGCCATGAATATCTAGAGAACATCTTTCTCCATCGTTGGAGAACTGTTTTCTATTTGGTATTGTAAAGCTCTATCATAGCGATCGAGTGATGAATTTTATAGGATTATTGTTGTAGAAACAATTGGATTAATTCTTCAAAAGTTTTTATTCCCATTGGTAGGCTTGAGAACCATTCCATAGCTCGCCCTCCTAAACTTCTCGGGGAAAGGCACATGAGATATGTTTGGTCATGCATGAAATCCATACATAAAGCATAAAATTATCTGAAATGGTCTTGGGGATTTGAGTTACCATCATATTTGTCAAATTTTAGGATCTCCACTCATGAAGGAAATGGAGGCATGTAAATGTTTTTGTCAAATGGAAATGGGCATATTGTGTCTAGAGAATATTGTTTTGATGATTTATCCTTGTTTTTTAGTTACGTGATCTCAGTTTGTAACACTTGTAATTACTTTTTTACCATTGCTAATACTGTCTCATCCTCTTTAGTGACGAGGGTCTCAACGTCATAACTAGTAGGAAGTTAGTGCCTTGTTTTGCTAGTTTTAGAAAATAGTCTTCTTTTTCTCTAGCCATGATAACCTTCATCATTCTTCAGAAATCTTTATCCTTTTGACATTTATGAATATAAGTTTTTGGAGGTTCAGAGGCTTCAAATTCACTTGATGAGAAATCATTGTTGGTATCATGGATACTGAAATCATCATAAGTTTTGTGTTTAGCAACTCGTCTTTCTTGTTTTGTTCCAGATATGGTGGGAGACAAGGGTTGATCATAAACTGGCATATCTGATGATGAAGGTTTATTAGTGAGAGGATCCTCAATGTAAAATGGATTATCTTTATATGAAAGGATTGTCCTTTGCCTTTGGCATCTTTCTTATGAGAACTTCTAGTTTGAATAGGCATTTTCATTGACTGATGTGACCTAAAGCTGTTTGTGATGCAGAAGTCAAGATCAACTTTGGAGTTAGTTGTTCGTTTAATGTATCAATTGAGAGAAGCAACTAAGATTTAGTCTGGTTTCAGGAAAGATCTATTATGTGTAAGACGTTTATCTAAGTTACCTAGTTTAATTTAAGAGAAGTGATTAAGACTCGGTCTAGTTTCAAGAATGATCTATCTTGTGTAAGACGCTATCTAAGTAACTTAAATTTGATATATGATTGATTGAACTAGCTGAAAGATGATCGACAAAATCGTACAACACTACGACTGGAGTGCACTATTTTGATCTATTTTTGCTCAGAATGATGATAACCAATTTTATGCTCGTTGTAGACTGTTTTAGGCAAGTTTGACTGTTCTGGACTGACAAAATCAGATATTCGTACGATAGGTTTTACAGGACTAGACAACAATTTAATAGCTTCATGACAATGAAAACAATATTTCATATGAGTTGTTGCCTAGGTTTGTATGACAAATGGGTATACCTCAGATGAAAAACTAATGAATGTGATGGTTTTTCGCACAACACAGAATCAGAGACTAGACAATAATTCCCTAAGCAAGATGACATTTTATTAGGTTTCGTATGACACAGAACTGAGGCTTAGATGACAAACTATTAGACCTGATGAAATTTCGTACGACAGAAGATGTGTAGTAGGACAATAAATCAGAACACTCATATGATAATTTACTGGACAAAGACAAAATTTATGACAGACCGAGTTTTTAATGACTGACAACGATTAGTTTTGAGACAGACTAATTTTTTTTGGACAGTTGAGATAGACTAGTTTTGACATGGACGGAGTTTTGACTAGGATAGACTAGTTTTGATATGGATAGAGTTTTGACTAGGATAGACTAGTTTTGACATAGACGGAGTTTTGACTAGGATAGACTAGTTTCAGCACAGATAGAGTTTTGACTAGGATAGACTAGTCAAAGTTTTGACTAGGATAGACTAGTTTTGACATGAACAAAGTTTTGACTACTAAGTGGTTTGTTGTTTTCTCCAGTTTTGGTATTTCAATTTCAGTTTCAAGGATGAAAACACAATAAACATGCAATATGTATAATGACTCCAATCACAGCACGCTAACCCTATGGAAATTGGTGAGAGAAGAAAACCTTTGCTTGCAGACTTAGGTACACACCCAATAGATAATCAGAATATGGCCACTGAGTCTCACACAATGGATTCTCAATGCCGTATTAGCTAACTCCAAATGCTAATGGGGGCATGAAATGGCAAGTATCTTGGGAGAGTTACCATCTCTCTTGCACAAAGATTATCCCCCCTTTCGAAGGTGAACCAAATAGCTTCTAATTTTAATTGGAACTAGTAAGGGATCCGTTCAACGTGTCGGGGTATAAACTCAATTAAGAGGTCTCCTAGCCTTGAAAACCAAGGTTTAATATACCTGAAGGTACAAAGGAGAGCTATTCCTAAGCACTATTGTTGACTTGATTTTCATCAAATCATGTTTATTTTATAGTGGGTTGGAGTACTTAGCATTTAGCCATTCCCACTTGGGTCGTTCCCCTCTCACTAGCCCTAATGGCTTTGAGCTTATTAGCTCCTCAGGAGGGCAGACCCGCTAAAGATATGCAAATCTCAAACTTAGGAAAAATCTTGAAGGGTCTGGATTTCTGATTGTCTATAGCAAGTTAGGTGCCTAAAAAAAGATGAATTTAATGAATACATAATGTTTTCTCAAATCTCCTCAGGCAACCTGCAAACACAACAAATCAGCAGTCATATTGTCTTTGTTTGACAAGCATATTCTTCGACAAGCGTTCTGCAAAAACTAATTAGGTTGTGAAAATTTCTCAAATAGATGAACAACAAGCTAGGGTCAGCGTTAGTATGATAAAAATTGAATGAGAACCTGAGGAATGAAGTCTATTTTTTAACCAAAAATACAGAGTAGCGTATGACAATTCTCACCAAGTCGTATGATAATTCATAGGATATCGCACGATAATTCAAGTTTGTCATCCGACACTGTGGGAAAACTCATACAATAATTTGCAACAACTGTATGGACAAAAATCTGAAAAAATAAAAAACTGAAAAATAAGAAGAAAGTTAGTCTCCAAGGCCAAAAGATGTAGTCTTCTGCCCCACGATGGGTGCCAAAAATGTGTGTGTGAAAAAGTGGAATAATTTTGTAAGCTGCAAGACACAACACTTCAATTAAGTCATTACATGTATGGTTAGATAAATATAAGCATGAATAATAAAACCATAACAAATAGACCAATTGCCTTCTAAAAGATGCGAGTATAAGATTGCTCTTAGATTTGTATAAGCAATACTAGTGACTAGACTACACCAAGACGAAGGATTTAATCTATATGAGCATAATAATAAGCTAAATGGATGCAAGATTATTCTACATGGATGAATAGTAAACTATATGAATTCAAGCAATCATGAAATATGCAAAAAGAAATTAAACTAAGATGCAATAATCTCAAAAAGCAAGCACAATATCTTCAATGACTCTAGAGCAAAAACCGCATAATAACAATAAATCTTTAGGGTTTTTTGAATGAGATATGAAGGCTAAATTTATAGAGAATCATAAGAGAGATCAAGAAAAAGCACAATTTAGGATAATTGAAATAATTGAGGGATTAGATTCAGTTAACCTTGAGATAGATTCCAATTATAGTTTAATTGAAATTGCACTCAAAAAAGAAGTTTGAGTTTGCATTAGAGATATAATTCAATTAATTCCATGCACTTGAGATGAAAATAGGTAATTCGATGCAATTTTTTTATTTATTCAAGAAAAGAGTCTTTTCAATGCAACTGAACTTCTTTTCTCAAAAGCTTTGAGTTCCAATTTTAGAGAATGATTAAATTCCTTTTAATTGTTTTTCTGATTTCAAGTTATCTCAATTTTAGAAGAAAGAAATAATATTTCAAGTTTGATTTCTCTTTCAATTCAATTCTTTTATTTTATTTTCGATTTAACTCTTGCTTTGTGATTAATTCCTCTTTTGTGATAAATTAATTCCTTTTTTATGATTAAATGACAAATTTATTAATTAATTAAATATGCTAGGATATTTAATAAATTAAATAGGATAATTGATCAAAATTATTTTCTTGGAATGATTTAATTAATTAAATAAATATTTAATTAATATAGAATAATTCACTTGCCATGTGACATTTGATGATTGAAGAATTAATTAATTGTGTGCTCAAAGTTGATTTAATTGCCTTTGGTTAGGACCTTGGTGATGTTGTCGAGATTAGGGGCCCATGGTTTAGGTGACCATTGTTTAGGGCATTACACATAAAATCACCAAGGATTCCATTCGAGTAATTATTGGTTTACGCCAGGTTGGTCAGAGACCAGATAAGAAGAAAATCTCTAACAATGAAGTCACCAAGCTAATTGGTGCTACATTCAACAATCGGTCTATGAGGATTAGTACAATTAGAGATATGGATGTGCAATTTGCTAGCATGGTTATTGGATATAAGGTAACTCAATCTAATCGGTTGAATTTTGTTTCTCATTCTTGTATCTATTGTGCACATAAGATGATCAAGGGAAATGAAAAATATGGTCTTTGCTAGTGGATGTGTGATGAGTAAATTTTGAATCTTGGAAAAATCAAAGGTGAGAAGAAAGGTGTATTCTGGTATGGTAATCTTGTTGTTTGTCTAATGCTATTCTTTCTCAATGAGACTGTGGGATCTATTAAAAGGCAATGGGCCTTTGATATTCTGGTAGGGAAGCAAATCAAATATGCCTTAAGAAGCATATGTTAGGACAAAGACTCCACCTTATGGGGATATTTCAAGGCTTTTCAGAAGGCAATGAAACAAAGGGAAAGAGTGCCTAAGCACACTGTTGATAAATACTCTGTTGAGATTTGCTTTATAGTTAAGAAAGATGAAACTTTAATATAAGCAGTACAACCAAGAAAGGTATGGATAAATGGGATGGGTCATGAAGTTGATACAAAGATCTTGGATCTATATGCCAAGACACTTATAGATTCCCTAGTAGATGAGTCAAAGAAGACTTTTGGGATAGCTAAACAAAAGGAATTAGAGGTGCAAATAGGGTTCAATAAGAAGAAGAGGGAAGGTCAAATAAAGAAGGCAGGATAGGCTGTTGAGAAGATATCTACTAAGTTCAGGCCTCATCGGTAGTAGCAACCGGCAAAGGTGTGATGAAAAAGAAGAAACCAAAAACCTTTATTGCCCCTATTTCTTCTAGATCTAAGACTGAATATGAACCTCCTAAGATACCCAAAATTTACATGAGAATTCAGAGGAATAATCCTGAGGAAGGAAAGCAATAGAAAACCAAGTTCACCCCTCCAACAGCTCATAAGCAACCTTTGAAGGAGAGGAAGCCTACAGAGAAGAGGAAACTCATAAAAGAGACAGCTCCCGATCCTGGTAAGAAGAAGAAATTTGATTTAGATATGGCTCTTGAATCCAGTAAGAGTGTTAAAGTTATCCCTCCTTTATCTGTAGATGAATTGGTAGAACAAATTTCTGCGGATGGAATTTTGAGTAATATATATTATTACTATGAAAATATGGATGATATTGAACAAAAAGAGATTGAGGAGGTAGTTTTGTTATACTTAGATATATAAGAAGGCCTTACTTGAGATAGAACAACAAATTTTGACAGAGCTATATAACAAATTAGATGCTAGGAGATTATCAACTATTGAGGAAGCTAGGCATATAAAGATTCAAGAATTGTTGACTGTATGTAGTGCGATAATTGAAGAGGAGATGCAAAAGTGTCTTAAATTTGTAAATAAAATAATTTTCTGGAGTAAGCACATACATATCAGCTTAATGGTGGGAAGAGTAAATGAAATAGTTAGAGAGACTCATGAGACATGGGTAAAATTCTTTGTTGATAATCCAAAATTCTTTACACCACCGGAAGTTCCTCCTAAGTCTGACATTCCAAACATCCTGGTTGATGCTAGAGGGAAAGGCATATTAGGTGAAGACCCACCGCTTTTGGATAAGAAATTAATTGAGGATATAGAGAAAATTAAACCAGTAGATAATATTGTTACCAAATTTTGCACATGCCAAATTTAGTGCCCTAATGAAGCCTTTCATTCATTCACTTTGAAAAGCTCAAATCATGAACCAGGAAGAAATGCACTATTTTTGTCTAACTTGTTTCCTTCATGTGCAGATACAGGAAAGGTAAGATAGCATGTGGGTTAAAATGTGGCTCCCTCGAGGGTTGAGCTCAACATGTTATAGATCATAGAGATATTTATGCTCCATTGCAGATGAAATAGTGTGGCCTATTAAAACCTTCAAACAAATTCATTTTGGCAAGTGTATCACTAAATCCCTTGCGTAGCTGATGAAAGGCCAAAAGGAACTCAAAGAAAATGCAATCGGTTTGTGTAAAGTTTTTACTTGGGTGCCAAAGAGGGTTTTAAAAGGCCAAAGAATGTCCAAGCATTTTCAGTCGTCAGGAATGAAGAACATTTATCCCACATTGGTCGTGGGGAGGAGCATTTTTGTATTTAAAACTAAAGTCACATATAACTGTAGTGTAAAGCTTATGGGATTTTGGCAAGAAGAGGCTTGTCGCACAGTGGACCCTATATGCGTATGCATCTCAAGGCATCCTAATTTTGTGACCAATTGGTGGGAAGAGGTTAAAGGCCAAGCAAGTAAGGAAGATTGGACACAGATCGTGGTGATCCAATGACCGTTGCTATACCACATGATGAAGATGTTCGATAGTTATCCCCTGTGACTTGGCAACTGATGACATGGCGGAGTAGAGAGTATAAGACCAAGGATAGGTGGCAGATAGGTGGTGATCTAGTGGCTGGTGACATGGCACAGATAGTTGACTTATCGAACAAACCTTGGCTGCAATGAATCTCTAAAAGGTTTTGTCGAATGCTCAGTTCCATCGACATAGGGTATATTGAAGAAATCAAAAGCAGTCCTAGTGATAAAATAAAGGCACCAATGAAATTGCAGGTTCAATGAGACTTGTAAATGGCTCACCGAGGGAGTAGTTTGGCTGAAAGAATGGTACCGACAGAACCAGACACCTGGCAAGCCCAACAGACAGGTGGTGCCTAGGTAGATCTCCGGAGCCAATTAGGGGGTGACACATGTTGACACGCGGCACAAGAGAGAAAATCAGTTGGGGTTAAAGGTTGAGTAGTTGAAGAAAGATCAACGGTGATGCGAGAGATCTAACAGTGATCACTATACCACTATAGAAAGAAGCTCACCAGTTATCTCCATGACTTGGCGACAAATCACGTGCAGAAAAGGTGAGCGGCTAAGAGGTTAAAGATCGAGCAGTTTGAGGGTAGATCAATGGCCATTTCTATACCACATGATGAAGATGCTCACTGGTTATCTCATGCGACATGGTGATTGATGATGTGGTAGTTAAGATGGCTCCCAGTTGGATCCAAAGGCAAATAGAAAGTGACATGTGGTGGGCCTACCAATAGGGTGAGTGCCTAGGTGAGATAAGGATCGTGCAAGTCCAAAAGATCCAATGGCTGTCACTAAGGTGCAAGGAAAAGTTGCATGCCCTGTTATCACAATGACTTAGCGACAAGGTGGGTCCAGGTCCAGTGGTGGTTAAGATGGTAGTCCAGATGGCAGACAAGGTGGACCCATGAGCGAATCATAGGTTGACACATGGCATAGATGAAGAGAGTAACTCAGAAGAGATAAATACTGAATAGGTTCCTGAAGATCTAGCGGTGGTTGCTATACCATGATCAGAAGATGCACAGTGTTTATTCACCGTGACTAGGTGACCAAGTTGTGGGGCCCATCAAAGAAGTTGTGGAGTGATACCATTGGCTATCAGAACAACCTATTTTCCACCTACCTCGATACCCTGATGAGGTCACCAACGAATTGGAGCGAGTCAGAGTGGAGCTATCAGGTATCGGTATAACATGTTTAGGTGCCGCCCGATAATCCGATAGAACAACACTCAGTTGGGAGTGCATCATCAGCCATCGGAATAAGTGTTTCAATGCTAACTCGATACCTTGATGAAAAAAACAATGCTAGTTACAGTTAGAAGCCGAAAGTGGTGGCAGGCAAGGTAGTGTCTAGGGATCCATGCGAAATGAGAAGAGAAGTCATTAGGTAGTTTGAGGTCTGATTTGATCTTGAGAGAAAGTCTGCATGAGTCTTTCTTGTGATCTTGAGGTAATAAGGATTGATTTTGAGCACCATATGGGTCAACCTTTAGTTGAATAAGAGTTTGAACTGAATTGCATGAGTTTTTCTCATGATTTTGAGCCTTTTTGATGGTTTTTATTTCTATGAGAGGATCACTTTTCAAAAGAGATTTTTTTCATTGGGAGTTCATCTTCACTCATTCTGGAGTTATCTTTCCTCTACCTTTTGGAAGGTTTTTGTATAAAAGGAAAAAAGTTTTATCTTTCTTCTCAAGTTCTTGATGATTCTCTTCCTGGTTTTAGTAGAGGATACATTCTTGTAGCTCATATGCAGTTTTATGACAGAATTCTGAATAAAAATCATCATCTCATGCCTTATGTCTTTACAATTCATTTCCTTATTCATGATTGAGAGCTAGTTTATTGTATTATTGTTTAAACCTTTAAATTTTCTGTTTCATTTATAAGTCACAGGTTGTGCATTGTGATAAATTGGTTCATTTGGTTGATTGTGAAAGTTCTCTTTCCTTTCAATTTCTTGAAGTTTAAATTCTTTGCATGAAATATTTATGTGTTATGAACCAGAAGTCTATTTGTGCAGATTGGTGTTTTTAGGAGTGTATCTCTATCATTTTGAGATATCTTATTGATGTTTCACCTTGGTTTAGCATTTGCAAGTCATTCTATTTTCATTTTTAGTTTTCCTATCCCTTTTCTTAGTAAAGATTTAGAGTTATTCACAAGGAACCAACCCTTCATCTAGAGGTTAATTCTGACTATAGGCAACCCACAGGCCTGAGAATTATCCCATGTGTCACAAAATTTCTTGTGCTTTCAGCTTGTGCATTACGGGTACAATTTGAGTGACAACAGTTTTTGGCACACCCAATGGGACACGTTTGAGCTATCTCAGTTCAATGAATATTCACTCTTGCTACTTTTGGTGTGAGGAGCAGCAATTCCAGCCTTTAGGGACAATAATTTTCATACCCGGTGACTCATTTTCTTGGTTTCTTTGCATATTCAATGGTATATTGTAGCATATGAGAAAATATAAAACCAGATAGAGTGAGGATCCGGTTGAGCATATTGAGCTATCACCATCACAGAGAAGGTCAAGGATAATGAAAAAGACAGAGAAAGCAACAAATTCAACAGTTGAGTTTCCAGAAAGTTCATTAGTTGAATTTTTTTAGCAAACTCCAGATTCTGATCTCCTATCTAATTCTTCTCCTCTACCTAATTCTCAGCCTAATTTTGCCACCTGCATAAATCCTCTTTTTGCAACTACTCCAATTCAACCATCTATTACCCAAATAGCACAAGTAAATCCACCTGTTATCCCAATGGCTCTGCCAAGAGCTCAACCTTTTATACCTTTCAATCAAGGAAACCCTTTGAATCTTACTCATTATGATGATATTCCTATAGCGGGATTGAAAAGCCTACCTTTTTTCACCGGAGAAGACTAGACCACTCCAATCGAACATATAAGGGATGTAGCTTCGTTGTGTGGTGTACATCATATCACACAAGAGAATGTTGCAATCAGACTCTTGGCTGCATCATTTAAAGGGAAATCACTTCAATGGTTCAAAGGACTACCTGTAAACTCAATTGATACTTGGGATTAGCTAGGTGATAGATTAAATTCATAGTTTGAGGATAAATCTGACCATTTGTCACTATTAGAACAGCTGAGTACCATAAAGAGATACCCTCAAGAGCAAATGACTGACTTCAATTTTTGTTTCCAGAAGGCTTGGAGTAGAATCCCTGTCATGGTAAGGCCTACTCCTGCTCATGCATTTCTATCATATCTTAGGACCCTTAATAGTGACATTTCGGTCATGATTCAGTCTATGGGTGCAAATACTCTACCAAATGCATTTGATGTTGTTATTAGAGAAAAAAAATGCCTAATTCGCTCCTAGGCCCCCAATGCCCATATTTCTAGAAATACAACCTATTGTACCTCTTTTAGAGCCTCCTCTAGCCACTGTCCTACCTTTACCAACACTGAATTATCAAGTTGCAGCCCAAGCAAATATTGTCACACTCCCAAATCAAGAGTTTTAGGAGTTTAAAAATGAAATGAAAACCATGTTCCAAGGCTTTGGTAACAAAATGACCAATATTGAGAAGCAAGTTTATTAGAACACCAAGCCTTATCATGTCCCTTATCAAAACAACTAGCAGAATAGGTCTCCTTATCAAGCTGACCCTTAGGGTCAAAGGAGAAATTATAACCAAAGATCCAATATACCTTGCAATCCCAACACTACTAGCACATCCAGAGATATCATCCCAACTCAAAACAACATGGCATCAGATTATGAGTGGTGGTATCCTTGCAACCAACCTCATAATTAGATCACCTGTTCGAATGGTATGCTACATCAAGCACTCATGGTTCAAAATAATGGTGTTGTCTTAGAAGATAGTACTCATGGAACTCATGATCAACAAGTTTCTCATTCTAAACAAGGCCCAGATGTTACCTTGGTCAATTGGCAAGGTGAAGAATTTTGTGGAGTAAATCAACCATGAGATCAAAATCAGTCCTACACTTCTATTGCAGCCAATACACAGTCCAAAAAGAGATTCATTGATATAGGACAACAAGCTGATAAAGGCATCAATCAAGCTTCTACAAGCCAACAAGAACCACTTGGACCTCAACCCACTCCGAATATATAAATCCTACCAAAAGGGCATCCCATGGTCAACAAGGATCAACTAAGAGGTCAATTACATACATCACAAGTTCAAGAGGATGCTATTGTTAAAAGAGGGCAGAAAAAGGTTAGTACAAGTTCATTTAATATTTTGGATCAATTGAAAAAGACACATGTCAGTGTCTCAATGTAGGATTCCTTAGCTCTTCCAGGGCAAAAGGATTTGCTTAAAAATGCCTTGTCTAACATCTCTTTATCACAAGAGCTTCCTAATGAGCAACCCAAAGTAGTCTTATCCAATTCTCCTCAATAAAAGAAGGGTGAACAACAAACTTAAAAGGTTAAACCCCCTCCTTTTTATCTAACTTTAATCATAGGTCAGCACCTAGTACATAATTGTATGATTTATTCACATGCAAGTAGTTTTGTCATGCCAAAGAAGATAGTTGATAAGCTGGGTTTGACATTGTGAGGCCCTACTGTGACTCATCCTAGCATTTCAGTATTTTTCATGTTGAGACTATTATGGATGCTTTATTTTTATGCATTATGGATTTGGAACTTATATGATTTCATGATTTGGATAACATTGATATATATTGATGCTTCATTTCTATGCATTATAGATATAGAACTCTATATGATTCTAGAATAGGATTACTTTGTGATGATGTATGTCATTATTGGAATTGCACGACTTTACTATGATGATAGAAATAGGATGCATGTTTATGTATGGATTAAAATTATGAGGATTATGATAATTGCTTATGTGGATTTATTTTGATACAAGATATATTGATTTTGTTTAATATCAATTGTATGCAGAGTGTTTGACGTGCATTATTATTCATGTATTTAAATATTATATGAGGTTATTTGGAAGTACTAATATGTAATTGAGATGTGCAAGAAAATTATCCATGTGACCATGGAAATATTATGGAGAACCAAACCTAGACCTATGTACGTTCGTAAAGCCAGGGGTTGTCTATTTGGAGAGACAACACCCCGTATGTATCATATTTTATTTGTAATAGTGAATGATGCATGTGTGTTAAATTTTATTATTGATTTATTTAAATCCAACAAGAGACAATTTCCATGTGTAATTTTGTAATGTATTTTATTGTGTCACTTGACACATGTATTGATTTATGTCTTGAATTTTGACTTGTCTCTTGAAGGGATTTGTTTAACTATAGCTTTTTCAAACATTTGAATGTGGTTCTAAAATTTCCTTGGGTAGAGAGTCTTTGGAGTGGTCAACTCAAGTTTGACCCGAAAATAAACTTTAGATGGGTTTATAAGGGGTCAAATGGACTCCTAGGGGTAGTTTAAAGGTGTTTCCTAAAGCCCATAAGGTATACCTATGAGTTACGAGTGTTTTAGGCATGTGTCTACTCCCATGTGACTGTTTAGTCATCCTCAAAAGTGGATTTTCTAAGATGTGCGAAAATTTAAAATTAGAAGGTGTCATCTAGGTTAGATAACCTTCCCTTTTGATGAGAGATCCTTTTTTGATCTTTTTCTTACTTTTTCCTTTTTTCAATTTTAGAAACCTATGAGAACTCTCACTGTGGTCTTCTTAGGAAAGAATGAGAGATTTTGTGGGTAATCACCCACTCTCCATTTTTGGAGACTAGGCATTTTGAAAACTTTGGTTTTTGGATTCAAAATTCTGGCTAAGTGTGGAAGGAAGATTTGTGGATTTGAGTTGCTCATCCTCAAACTAGTTCTAGTATACCATTGGGCAGATTGAAGGTTGGTTTATCTTCTCCTTGTGTTTCTTCCATGTTGCATGTTTATGTTGGAAAGTTAGTTTGTATGTAAAAATGGTTTTCTTGTAATTTCTCTTGTGAAAATTACTTTGTGACATATCTTTTATTTTCTTGTATGCATTTCTATGTTTGGGGAGTAACCAGGGCCTTCTACTCTTGGGAGAGTAGAATGGTCTTGCGGGTGGTAGAAGTTTGATAGCCCTTAAGTGAGAGACTCTCTTTATGAGAGCAAACTCAAGGGGTGTATTTGTGACCCTTGTTGCATGGCTTGGTTTGTGCATTTGGGGGTCATAAGGGGAGAAAGTATGGCATGAATGCCTTGGGGGGGCATAAGGAATGTGGGGTTTATGATTTTATGAAGTAACTTTGTTTTCCATGAGGTGGCATTATGTTCTACCATTCTTGCAGTCTCCTCAGGGTACTTGGTCCACTACCACCCATGTAAAATCATCACTTGTTGTGATGAAGTGTAGCCTTGGTTGGGAAAGTGATTGTTATGTGATTTTTCCCTTGCTTGTTGTGTTTGCATGTCTGTAACTTGTCTAAGGCTTGGTTCTCCAAGCTCTGCGGTGGCTTCTAGTAAGCCTAGGCTAGGAGGTGAGCACTCTATGGTCATAGCCTATGATTTATTTGCAGGTTGTTTGGAAGAAAAGAAAAGGACAAGTAGGAGTTGCTAGATTTGTTTGTTTGCAGAAAAAGATTTGGAAATGGAATATTTTATATTTTAAGTTGCAATAATGTAAAGGGAAACTATATGTTGTACCTACTTCGAAAGGAAATGTATCTATTATTTTTAATGTCCCCATTTAATAGAAATGAGGAATCCATTTGTAAAGTTGACTATAGTGTCTTTTAAATATGCTTTAAAGAAATGTAATATTTTGTTACGCTATACTCCAAAAAAGAAATGAGTATTTCTGGATTTAGTTCCTATAGTTCTGAAAATAATATTTGTTGTGTATATGATATTTTGAAAAGCAAGAAATTTTATCCCTTTATGCATTTTAAAAAAAAAAATTGGAAAAGAATGAAATAGATTCCCACATATGTAGTAGGCTGGAAATAAAACATTTAGATCTATTCATGGAAGTGCAAATATAGTTTATTTAAATCTGTCATTTTATTTATTTGCAGGTTATCAATCTAAAAATCATCATGGCTATCTCTAGGATTTATTTCAATAATTTCTAGAGTTATATAGTTGCTGTTTAAACTTATTTAATTCTGTCAATTCTAATTATTTGCAGAAATTAAATCTAAAGATTAAATAAACTATCTCTGATTTTTAGTAGCAAGGCATATATATATATATATATATATATATATATATATATATATATATATATAGTTGTATTCATATTTAAAATATACTTATTTGTATATATATTTTATTATATTTTAAATAAACAAAAAAAAATATTTATTAACATAAAATAAAATTAAAAAAAAAAAAATATTAAAAAAAGGGGTTTCGGGGGGGAGCCGAACCCACACATAGTGGGCGGTGCCAAGGCCCGCCACTGTGTGGACACACAGTGGGCGGCCTGCGGACCACCATTGTGTGGGTACACAGTGGGCGGTGCTTGCGGCCTGCCACTGTGTGGAAACACAGTGGGCGGCGCCCGACACCGCCGCCGCTGTGTGTACACACGGTGGCGGCCAGGGAGAACCTGCTGCTGTCTCCTCCAAAGCCACCACTACTCCCCCATGGCCGCCACTCTTCCATGCAAGAAACCTCGGCCCTGCACAAAACAAAGAAACAAAAAAAATAAAACCCTAGCCCGGTTAGGGTTAGGGTAGTACGAAAGAATAAAGAAGAGATTAAAAAAAAATGTAGGGGCATTTTCTTATATATATATTTTAATTAGGGTTTTCATTAGAAATTTGATAATAATGTATGTTTAAAAAAAAAAGGGGAATATCCTTGCATATAATTATATAGGTGTTTAAATGATTATATATATATATAGTCATATGTATATATTTATAAATATACATATATATTTATATATAGTTTTAAATTATGGATGTATAAATTTGACTTTAATTTAATTAGTTTATTTGACATTCATATTTTATATATGTTAAATAAACATTTAAATATGAAGTATTAAATTTTAAATTTAATTGGAGTTAATCATATAGGACATTTATTCTGTTTGTAAGTTATTTGACTATAGGGTATATTTTTAGTCCACCTAGATATAGGGTTTTGAGATTGAACTTTATAGGACAAGTTTCATCATGAATTTAATTGACCCTTTAGTTGATATAGTTAATTATTGTTAAAATAAATTTTAGACATTATAAACTAAGTGCTAGGACTAGTTCATTTAGTTCCTAAAAGCAATTAATGATTACTGGAGATTAATATTATCTTCGTAAATTATTGTAGAGTTTTGATTTAATTAAGTATTGATTAAAATTGTTGAGGTAATAAAATAATTCTTTTAGTATTCTGCAATTTAATTATAAATTATTGTCACTTACTTGAGTTAGTGGTTAGAGTTAACTCACACATAGTTAAGGCAAACTTGCTAACGCATTTCACATTAGCAAATTTAATGCTATTAGGCTGTTATTTTTATAAAAAAATTATCACGTTCGTGCCTAAAAGTTTGGGCATGACAGCCATATGAGCCTCTTTAAAAAAGAGTGGTCCAACTAGATGGGACAACAGTAAACATAGTAGGTGTGATTAAAAATTTGGATCTCATATTGCATGTGTGTGTGTGAAAAGTGGACCTGTATCTGTATCTGGAATACACAACACTTCAATTAAGCCATTACATGCATGGTTAGATAGATATAATCAATGAATAATAAAACCATAACAAAGTGACCCATTGCCTTCTAGTAGATGTGAGTTTAGATTGCTCTCAGATTGCTAAGCTATCCAGTGACTAGACAACACCTAAACGAAGGATTTAATCTATATGAGCATGAATTCAATCTAGATGGATGCAAGATTAATCTAACAAGATTTAAGTAATAAATGAGATAAATGATCTAATCAATATGAAATAATTAATATGCAATAACTAATATGTGAATATCTAAATGTACAAATATTAATGAATCTAGAGCAAAAATAGCATAATAACAATGTATTCTCCAGGATTTTTTAATGAGAGATGAGAGCTTGAATTTATAGAAAATTCAGAAAGAAACCAAAGGCTAAGATCAAATGATGATGAGTGGTCAAGATTTTCCAAGAGGAAGAACAATCCAGGTGAATTGATGTAATTGGATGCTTTTCTCAGTTTTAAAGGAAATTGAACTAAAATTAAGATAAAATAAAAAAAAACTGATTTATTCTCTATTTCATTTCATTTTAATATTTAATTGTTTTAATTGCTTTCTTTGAGATTATTTATCAATTTATAATTTTTTTTTCAAGATTATCTCCAATTGATTTCTTTTCTCAATTTTTAGTTCTTTCCTAGTCAATTAATTCATTTTTTTTTATTTATTTCTTTTTTTGAAGATTTGATGGCAAATTGATTTATTTAATTAAATATGCTAGGATATTTGATAAAATAAATAAGATAATTGTTTTAAAATGATTTACTTGGAATGATCAATTAATTAAATAAATATTTAATTAATATTGAGTGATTAATTTGCCATGTGACATTTGATAATTAAAGAATTAATTGTGTGCTCAAGATTGATTTAATTGTCTTTGGTTAGGACCTTGGTGATGTTGTCGAGATTAGGGGCTCATGGTTTAGATGACTATTTTTAGGGTATTACATTTTCCCCTCTTTGAGTTAATGTGCGAGCAGCGCGTTGGTTCAAAGAAAATTTGATGTCTAGGAGATATCAGTTTTGAACTTGATTGATCATGAACTAGATGTGAGGTGTTTAGCTTGTTTCAAAGTGACAAAGCTGAATGAAGTCTGATTAAAGCGATATCATTCCCGAACCTGATTGAACTTAGGAATGATAGAAAACAAAAGATACCAAACTTGAACTTGATTGATCAAGAAGCAGATCTTACTGATCTAGAACTTGATTGAACTAGACACGATGAGTGAAGATAAAAATCGATCTTGAACTTGATTGATCAAGATACGATGAGAGAAGAATAAATTGTCTAGCTTGATCCAAAGCGATGAATACTAAACACCTGCTTAGATTGAACGTGATTAAAGAAACTCTTTAAACCCTTGATTGAGTTTAAACGAATAATTAGCTTGATGAAAATTGATGAAACTGATTAACATTAAGAGATTGATTTAGACGAAGACAAATATTAGCTTGATATGAAGTGATGAAACTGATATGCCCCTAGCGATTGATTCGATTCAGATGATTGAGAAATCTCAACTTGATATAAAGTGATGAAGTTGAGATGCCCCTGGTGATAAAAAATTGAATGATTTTCTTTAGTTGAAAAATATTTTTTGTTTGACTTTCGATGAAGGTTTGAAAATTTTCTTGACATTTGAAGATGTGAGGTCATAAGGTCACGAGTATGCCCCCTCAGGAGCGAAATCAAAAAAAAATAGCGAGGGTATATGATGATAGGCAATTTTTAGCGATGATAAGTTGTTTGACCACAAATTGATTCAGAGGAATTTTTGAAAATTTTGCATTGATTGATAAGAAATTGAGCACAAAGTTGATTTGTAGAAAGAAATTGAATTAAGATTCAACGTTGAAATTGAGTGCAATTTGAAGAAAGAATAAGCATTTGATGAAAAGGTGCTAAGTGGTCCAAACTTTGTGAAATTGTCTAGCAAGATGATCTCGAATTTCGATTTCGATCTCGAAAATGGACTCAGGATAGCTGATTTAGAAGCTCTTGATTTGATTTCATTGTACTTGTGTTGATTGATTTATGAGATGTTGTTCTATATGCTTTATTCTATATGTATGCATATTTTTTCAGTATGGATGTAATGCAGATGATCATGGATGTCTATTTTTGTTTCTTTTCACATGTAAATAAATGAACGTGAATGAGTAATGAGTAATGCAAATTTTTCATTTTTCTATGCAATAAGATGAATGCAAATGAGTGATAGTGAATTTATGAATCTATAGAAGATGCTTATGTATGGAGCTAACATCTCAAAACACAAGTACTCAATTGGAGAAATGATGAAGAGATACCACTTAGCTAAGAAATGATGAAGCTTCCAACTCTCATTCAAAAGATAAAGAGATCATTGTTACCATACCAAAATCACTCTAAATTCACAAAATGCAGGATGAAATGCAAAATGATATGCCAAATGCAACCTAAACCTAGTCACTGGATTTTGAAAAGCTTAATTTTCATCATTGAGCATTTTACAACCACAACAGGTAGATTAGAGTTCCTTGCTTTTCATGTGCAATATTAATTATCTTGTCTGCAATGACCCTTTTTTCATTCATATCCTTGGACAGATTACACATGGACCCGGATTGCACAATAAAGAAATTCCCTCAAAATTGATAAAGAAATGATGGGAACCTCCCTGTAGCATTCAAATAAGTGGAGTCGAGGTATGTGAGGCAATTTCACCTTAATGTGAAGGCTCTTATCACAGACACCCAGCTAATTTAGATGTTTCCCGATCATTGGGATCATTCCTACAAGCAGAAAACAAGAAAATATTATGCCCCCAATCCTTGCTCCTCTTAGTCACAATAGACTTCCTCGAGTTGCTCAGAGGGATAATAATTGATAACCAATATTAAAGACAACACACAAAGAAAATTTCCATGCATATCTCAAAAAATTTAGTGATTGTTTTCAGTAATGTTGTTTTGCTTGTTTACTCAATGATAAAACTCTTCAGTAGTCAGGAGACATGTGACTGACTCAGAGTGGACAACCAGGTTTCACTGACGGAAAGATGACTTGTTTGACACTACTTAGGACATGTAATGTGTTCTTGTCGATTACCTAAGACTAGGACATTGATCAGTTTCAAGCCATGAGGGTTTCAATGAACTAGGATGTCACGAAAGTGACTGAAATATGTACAAGCAAAAGCAAAAGATGCATGAAAGCGGGAATGCCAATGTTGCATTGATAGATGGAGTGCTTGAGTACAAGAGGCACGTGTTTGCCAGGTTTTCACCTGCTTGGCAGAGATTCATTTTTTTTCTTTTTTTCTTTTCTTTTCTCTCTCTCTCTCTCTCTCTCTCTCTTTTTTTTTTTTTTTCCGATTTTTAGGATTTCTTCAGGACTTTTTTTGATTTTTATGGATTTTTTTCAGGACTTTTTCTAATTTTTAGAATTTTTTTCAAGACTTTTTTGCTATATAGGCTACTGGAGCAGAGAATATTTAAGTGAAGAATTTCTTCAGATGGATGATGTTGATCTGTTCGCAGAGTTGTTCTCCTTCTGATGTTGAGAGTTGATAGGCACCAGAGCCAAAAGCTACAATAATGATATAGGGACCCAGCCAGTTGGGTTCGAACTTCCCTTTGTTGTCTCGAAACTATTGATTTTTAGGATTTTCTCTCAGATTTAGGTCACCAACCTGAAATTCTCAGTGTCGAACCTTCTTGTTATATCATCTAGACATTTGCTTTTGATACACTTTGAGATGATCAAATGCCACTTGTCGATGCTCATCCAGCAATTCAAGCTCTTGCAATCTAGATATTCTATATTCTTCATCAGTAACAAGACCTTGTAAAGAAACTCTTAGAGATGGTATTTCCACCTCAATAGGTAATACTGCTTTGGACCCATACACTAGAGAAAAAGGTGTATCCCCAATAGGTGTTCTGATACTTGTTCTATAAGCCTATAATCCAGGATTGAGCTATAGATGCTAATCCTTCCTAGATTTGTTTACTGTTCTGTGCAAGATAGTCAATAGGTTTTTGTTAGATACCTCTACTTGTCCATTACCTTGAGGGTAATATTCTCATAGAGTTCATCTAGATCTTTGTTCTTGAACTGTCCTCCATTGTCAGTTATAATGGATGAAGGTATACCATAATTGTAGATGATATAATTAAGAATAAATAGAGCTACTTGTTTGTTGATTTCCTTGATGAGCATAACTGCTTCTACCCACTTGGTGAAGTACTCTATGGCAGTGATAATAAATTTGTGTCCATTAGATGATGCAAGATATATTTGGCCAATTAGATCAAATGCCCACTGTTGGAAGGGCCAGTGTGCCACAATGGGTATGAGATCCCTTGTTGGAGCGTGTCTAAGGTGCCCATGCAGATGACACTTTTCATAGGTTTTAGCAAATTTTATAGCTTCTTTCTCCATGTCTGGCCAGTAGTAGCCATCCCTTAGTAGTTTTCGTGCTAAAGTTAGACAATTCGAATGGGATCCACAAACACCTTCATGAATCTCAGATAATGTGCATTGGGACTCCTCATTTTCTAGACATCTAAGAAAAGTATTATCTAAACCTTTCCTGAATAGGTCATTATCAATGATGACGTATCATGATGCATTTCAGATTAGGTTCCCTTTTTCATTTCGGGAAAGATTAGCAGGGACAACTTGGTCATGCGGGTAAGAGTAAATGTGGCTATAACGAGATGAGTCATGTCCAATAATAGAACAAACCATCTAGGACTTGCGGAAATCATAGGCAAGGTAATGTAACTCTTCCACCAGGAATTCAAAGTGAAAATTAGACTTCTATAGTTGTGGTATAGATGCCAAAGTGGCCATTGCATCCGCTGCTCTATTTGTTGTTCTAAGGATCTGCTGAAATGATATGAAGGCAAAGTATTTCTTGAGATCTTCCACCATTCTCTTATAAGGAATTGGTTTCTCATATCTTGTCTGATATAGATAATTGATTTGGTTGATAATGAGTTGAGAATCTCCATAGATGTGTAATTCAACTATCTTCCACTCGATGGCCAGCTTGATCCCTTTTACCAAAGCTTCATATTCTACAATGTTGTTTGTGCAAGGGAAGAGAATCTTGTAAGCTTTTAGAATTGAATATTTTTGAGGAGTATTAAAAAGTATTTCGGCACTAGAACCATGTTGAGTGAAAGACCCATCAAAGAACATCTTCCATGATTGTTCAGTAAGGTGCATGATTGATTCATCTGGGAATTCTATATGCAAAGGTTGACTATCTTCAAGTGGAGCATTAGCAAGTTGGTCTGCAATATCCTATCCTTTGATGGCTTTACGTTCCACATATTCAATATCAAATTTCATAAGAACCATGACCCATTTGGCCAGTTCCCTATAAGCATTGCTTTACTGAGAAGATATTTGAGTGGATTGATCTTAGCTACTAGCTTAATAGAGTGTGCCAACATATAGTGCCTTAATTTTTGTGATGCAAAGACCAATGCCAAGCATGCTTTCTCTATTATAGTGTAGTTCATTTCATATGACCAAAATGTTTTGTTGATGTAATAGATAGCTCATTCCTTTTTATTGTCATCCTGTTGTGCTAGAAGTTCGCCCAATGAAGTATATGTAGCTGATATGTATAGGATCAATGGCTTACCTTGAATTGGTGGCATTAATATGGGTGTTTTAGAAAGATATTCTTTGATTTGTTGTAAATGTTGTTCACAATCTTTATCCCAGTTGTATTGAACTCCTTTCCTTAATACCTTTGTGAAGGGTTGAGCTTTGTCTGCCAGCTGAGATATAAAACACCTTGTTGATTGAAGACATCCCTGTAAACTTCTCATTTGACTAATGTTCTTGGGTGGAGGCATTTCCATTATAGCTTGGACCTTTTCTGGATCAACCTTAATTCCTTTTTTTGAAATTATGCAACCAAGCAATTTTCCTGATGTTACCCCAAATGCACACTTTTTAGGATTTAACTGGAGCTTGAATATTTCCATTCTATCTAGTATGAGGCCTAGCTCTTGAATATGTGTAGATATCTTCATAGTCTTTACCAAGGTGTCATCAACATAATCTTCCATGTTTTTATCCATCATATCGTGGAAGATAGTGGTTACTGCTCTTAGGTAAGTTGCTCCTGCATTCTTTAGACCAAACAACATAACATTCCAACAAAAGGTTCCCCATGCACATGTGAAAGCTATCTTTTCTTGATCTTCAGACACTATCTTGATCTGATTGTAACCAGAGAATCCATCCATTAATGAATACATCTCATATTTGACAGTCATATCTACTATCATGTCAATGTTGGGTAATAGAAAATCGTCTTTCGAACATGCCTTATTGAGATTTCTGAAGTCTGTGCAAACTCTAATAGATTTGTCTGCCTTTGATATAGGTACTACATTTGATATCCATTCTGCATAGTCTATAGATCTGATAAATCCAGCTTTTAGCAATTTTTATAGTTCAACTTTGACTAGTAGTGCCACATGAGGATGCATCTTACGAAGTTTTTGCTTGACTGGTTCAACTCTTGGTGTAATAGAGAGATGATGCATGATGAGATCAGGATCTAGTCCTAGTATATCTGAGTATGTCCATGAAAAGTTGATCTTCTTTTCTAAAAAAAGGTTGCCGAAATCTTTTAACTCTTCTGCTGATAGTGATTGAGCTAAATGAATGATGTGTGGTGTCTCTTGACTCCCAATGTTCATTGGCTGAGTTTTCTCGATCAATATGGAAGTTCTCTCCTAGAAGTGACTTGGCAGTATAGCAAGTATCTCACCTTCAAGCACCTTAGAGAGGTTTTCACCTTTAGGTATGTCCTTTATTTTCTCTTTTTTAGATTCTGACAACACCACAATGTGGTTTTCGGCATCAGATCTTTTATTTTTATTTTTCTTATTTTTGTGACTAAGATACTTGATATCTATTTCAGTCTTGTTTTCACTCTGTTCACTGGTGGAAGAGTACATGGGTTCAATTGCATTGAGATAGTAAGCTAATGTATAGTCATTGGCAAAAGTAGGTACATTCAAGGGTTGGTTATAAAGAGTACAACCAATTAGTTTTGATGCATTAAGGATAAGGTTGGGACAAGCTCAAGGAAGTTCACAGTACTATCATCATGGCTTCGGACTAACCAGTCAAGTTTCGGAAGACTACCTTGCATATGTGTCTTGAGACCAGGAAGAGTTACAACATGATTATCAAAATTCATGTTAGTATTTATTGGACCTAACCCAACCAACCTACTTCTAGCATCATCACCTACTTCATACTGGACTACATACCATGGTGTGATAGTAATAGGGTCGATGGACAACATCTCAACATTCATGATAGAGTAGTCATAATGTGTTGTTGAATAATCATTGTTATGAATAGAGACCATGTCTGAGTTATCAAAGTCATAAGATGAAGTTTCTGACTTGTCTTCAAGTGGCTTAGTAAAAGTATATATAGTATCAACACCCACATCTTTGATGTTGCAAGTTCCTTCATGATTTGGTTCATTGATTGCTTGTATTTGACACACTTGTGGACATGACCTTAATGGTTTTGTTAATCCCTATCACCTGTTCCATTCAGCTTCCTCTGGACTAATGACTGGTTCTATTTCTGTAGCTTCTAATTCTTCTTTTGTAGTTCCATACCTAATTTGTCTTATCTCATTAGAAGGAGAGTTAGTGGGTGAAGAAATTGCTTGTATCCTTTCTTCCTCCATCTGTCGTTCATAGTCTTCTTGTCTTTTTAGTCTGATTTCTTCCATTTCCTTTTGCATTTTTAGGCATATCAGCTCTTGTGCATCATCTGTGATATCACTGGATTATTTAGGGGTTTTTGTAGTAGATGTATCTGAGAGATGGTCAGGACCCTATTCATACTCATTTGAATCAGTTTCTGAATCATCTACTTGTTGTCTGCCAGTATATGTTACCGAAATGTTCAGCGGTGCAAACAATTCTTTGATTCTGTATACTTCGTCTCTCATATCCTCTGGGACTTCTACTTTTTGTGGTATTATAGCTAATATAACTGGAACTTGATTGCCATCTATTTCCTCTCTCTAGGTGGGCAATTATTTTTGTTCACCATCACACTCTTCTTGAGTTTGTTGAGTATTAATTTCTTGTGTTGTTAAAGGTAGTACCTTTTTCTTCCACTTACGTTGATGGTGGGGCCTATGCTTCTGATCTAATGAATTTCTTAGATCATATCCTAGTCCAACTTTATCATTGGAAAACTTAGTTTGTAACTGAATAGGTTCATCAATACCTTTTTGACGTTTGTCTAGGGGACCAGTACCTGAATATCCCATGCGTTGAAGCATCTTATAGCCTAGACCATATTGTGTCGAAGAAATCTCACAATGTTGTATTTCTTTGTTTGCACTGTCTTCTTTGAAAAGTGACTTGAGAACATCATCCTCTTCTATTTCACTTGCAAGAGAAGTAGAGGACTATATAAAGACACCATCGTAAATGACATTTGGAGTTAAAGTTTGTGGCTTCATAGCCTTTGATGGTTTTCTCGACTGTCTTAGTGATGGAGGAAGAGACATCAGTGAGAGTATAGGCTCTATTTTGTAGCTATCTAAGCCAATGTTTGTGATTTTGAATTTCTTTTGTAAATCTTTCAGCAAAGATTCTAAACTTTCAGCTATGGAGGCCTCTCTATTATGAGGAACAAAAACATCAGCACTATGCATTGATGCATTGTAGGTATAACTTGTATTGGCAGGAATACTGACTTCAACTCCATTATAAGGAAACTTCAGACATTGATGATATGTAGATGGTACTGCTTTCATTTCATGAATCCATGGCCTACCTAGTAAGGTGTTGTATGAAAGATGAAGATCCAGGACTTGAAAAATGACATCTCTTTCTACAGGTCCTACCCTGATCGGTAATCGTACCAGACCCTTAGAGGTTCTTTCTTCTTCATCATAAGCCTTGATTGTTATTTTCTTTGTTGGATCAATAACATTTGCAGAAAATCCCAACTGTGTCACTAGATTGTATATACAGATATTCAACCTAGCGCCTCCATCTATCAAAACATGTTTAACTTGGTGTTTATGGATCATGGCTTTAATGTGTAATGGTTGGTTATGTGGGTGACTCAGTGAGTTATCATCTTCTTCAAGGAAAGTGAGATAATGAGGTGAGGTTAGGTGACCCACCATAGATTGAAACTGATCTACATCTAAATCTTTAGGGACACTGGTGGTAAGTAAAGCCTTGTCTAGGACCTCTCTATGAGTAAAAGAGATCTTAAGCAGTTCCAAAATGGAGATTTGAGCATTGGTTCTCTTCAATTGTTTGACAATACTATAACTAGGAGAAGATGATGAAGCTAGTTGTTTTGATTTGGCCATGATTATGTCTGTTTGTCTATTTGGTAGATTTGATGTTGTTTGATCAAAAGTTGAGGAACTAGGTCCTGGGAGAGTAATCTTCCTTTGAGTGCAAGTCATGGCATTGGCAGCTTGTGCTTGACTTTGGTGATCCTAGACTATGATCACATTGCAATATTCAGGTTGAGCATATTCAATCATGTTGATCATATTATCATTATTAGTGTAGGTATAATTGACTCTAGCTCCTCCCTTGGATTTTGAGGAATCTCCTTGTTCATAAGGCAGTAAGGGGTCCTTAAAGGCCTTATGATCAGCATTAGTCACATGATTTCCAACAAAGATCTTGCCCACGTCAATGAGATCTTGGATTTCATGTCAGAGTTTCATATAGTTGTTTATGTTATGTCCCTTGTTCCGATGGTAGTCATAGTATTCATTTTCTCTCCACCATTTGGGTCTAATTTATGGGTCATATGGTCTAGAATTGTCTAGCAATGTTATCAGATTATTTTCCAATAAGGTTTTAAAAGCGGACTCATATGATTCATCTAGAGGAGTAAAATCATGCTTAGGTTTTGAGAGCCAAGGCTTTTCTTTAAACCATTCTCTTGTTTTCTTTGGAGGATTTTCTGCCGCAGTTTCAGCTGCCTTGAGTGCTTTCCTGCCACTAGCCAAGTTAAATATTGTGGATTTTGCTTTTGCTTGGACAATATCCACCACTTCATCACTAACAACATTTCTATTGTTATCTTTGTCGTATTTCCAATACTTGCTCTTTTCTTTAGAGCTAGAACCCTGCGATGTTTCTTTCCAAAGTGATATATCTCCCTTTTTTATAAGCACATCCTCCATTCTAAGGGCGTTATCCACCATTTTGTTGAATGGGCTGTACTTGCATCTAGACACTGTACTTTAATTTAGGGATTAAGTTGTTGACAAAGATATCCATTTTCTCAAGATCTGGGATAGTCCATGAATATCTAAAGAACATCTTTCTCCATCATTGGAGAAAAGTGAGAAAGGGTTCTCCTATCTTTTGTCTAGTATTGCAAAGTTCTATCATGGTGACTGGGTGACAAATTTTGTATGAGTATTGTTGTAAAAATAGTTGGATTAGTTCTTCAAATGTTTTTATTCCTTTGGGTAGATTTGAGAGCCATTCCATTGCTTGACCCCCTAAACTTCTTGGGAAAAGGTGCATGAGGTACATTTGATTATGCATGAACTCCATAAAGGCGGCACAAAACTCTCTGACATGATCTTGAGAATCTGAGGTACCATCATATTTGTCAAGTTTTGGGATCTCAACTCATGAAGGAAATGGAGGCATGTAAAGGTTTTTGTCAAATGGGAATGGGCATATTGTGTCCGGAGAATATTATTTTGGTGTTTTATCTTTGTTTTGTAGTTTTGTGACCGCAGTTTGTAATGTTTGCATTTGTTTGCTTATTTTTCCCCATGGTGTCTCTTCCTCTTTAGCGACAAGGGCCTCCACATTATAACCAGTAGGGAGTTTGGCACCTTGCTTTGCTAATTATAGGAAATAGTCTTCTTTTTCCCTAGCCATGATGACCTTCATCATTTTTCAGAACTCTTTATCATTCTAACATCTATGTACTTTGGCTTTGGGAGGTTCAGGAAGCTCAGATTCAATCGATGAGGAATCACTATAAGTGGCATGATTGCTAAAGTCATTGTGAGTGTCTCATTTACTAGCTTCTCTTTCTTGTCTTTCCCCAGACATGGTGGGAGATAAGGGCTTACCAAAGATTGGCAGTATCTATGACGAGGACGGGTTATTATAAAAAGGGTTTTCCACAAAGAATGGATTGTCTTTTGACAAAAAGGGTGTTTCTTTTTCTTTGTCTCTTTTGCTGCGAGAATTTCTGGTTTGAACATGCATTTTGTAACCGACAGGACCGAGAGCCAAATGTTTTGTAGAAGTCAAGATCAAAGTGTAGCTAGTAGTTCATTTAATATAGTGATTGAGAGAAGTAACTAAGATCTGGTCTGGTTTTAGGAATTATCTATCCTGTGTAAGATGTTATCTAAGTTGACTTAGGTTTGATAAGATATTTGTTTGAACTAGCTTAAAGATGATCAACAAAATTGTGCAACGCAATGGCAGAGGTACACTATCAAGGTTGTTTATGCTTCAAAGGATGATAACCAGTTTTAGGCTTGTTGTAAACTGTTTTAGACAGGTTTGACTATTCTGGACTGGCAAAATCAAAGACTTGTACGACAAAATTTTTGAGACTGTATGATAGTATAATAGCTTAAGGACGACAACAGTTCTGTTTCATACAAGTTGCTGCCTAGTACCATACGACAAATGGGTAGGTCCCAAATGACAAAAGATTCAATGCAGTTTTGTTTCATATGACACAAGATTTAGCTTAAATGATAGACTACTGGGTCTCATATGATAGAGGATTTATCTCGAACGACAATTTAGAATACTTGTACGACACATGATATGGTGAAGGATGCCAAATGATCAGGCTCGTATGACTATTAACAGGACAAAGATAAGAATTATAAGTTTTTCAATTGCTGAGTATGACAATTGAGTATGACCAATTCTGAGGTGGATTGATTTCTGACCAGGATAGACTAGCTTCGACACGGATAGAGTTTATCACTGAGTTGTTGATTTGTTTGATTTGTTTTCTCCAGTTTTAGTATTCCAGTTTTAGTTTCAAGGATGAAAACACCAAAAATACGTAGTATGAATAGTAACTCCAATCACAACATGCAAACCCTATGGAAGTTGGCTTAGAGAAGAAAACCTTTGCTTGCTGACTTAGGTACACACCCAATAGCTAATTAGAATATGGTCGCTGAGTCTCATGCAATGGATTCTCAACGCCGTATTAGCTGACTCCAAATGCTAATGGGAGCACAATATGGCAAGTGTCTTGGGAGAGTTACTATCTCTCTTGCACAAAGATTATCAACCTTTCGGAGGTGAGTCAGGTAGCTTCTACTTTTAATTGGGTCTAGTAAGGGTTCTGTTCAGCGCGTCAAGGTATAAACTCAATTAAGAGGTCTCCCAGCCTTGAAAACCAAGGTTCAATATACCTGAAGGTACTGAGGAGAGATATTCCCGAGCACTGTCGTTGACTTGATTTTCATCAAATCACGTTTATTTTATAGTGGGTTGGAGTACTTGGCATTTAGTTGTTCCCACTTAGGTTGTTCCCCTCACACTGGTCGTAATGGCTTTAAGAGTTTTTCAACCCCTCAGGAGGGCAGGCCTGCTAAAGATGTACAAATCTCAAACAAAGAAAAAGCCTCAAGGGTCTATATTTTTTATTGTCTTAAAAAGACGAGCATACTCTCCTACCTCTCAGAATTTTCTAAAAAACACAAGACAAATTTGTTCATTAACCAGATAACAAGTTAGGTGCCTAAAAAAATTAAAGAATACAGGATGTTTAATTGATTTCTCTTTAGGCAACTTGAAAAAAAAATGTATCAGTAGTCATGTTTATATTCTTTGACAAGCGTATGTTTGATTGATAAATTCTTTGACAAGCATCCTGCAAGAAAATGGTTAGGCTGTGAAAATACCAAGTAGACAAAAGACAATTCAGGGTCAATGTTAGCGTAATCAAAGTTTAATTCATGAAAAACCCCAAAAAGTGAAACTTTCTTTTAATCCAATAGAAAACAGAATCGTACGACAATTCTCATAAAATGGAATGACAAAAAACTTTTATTGTACGAATCAAAAATTAGCACAGGACGATAGAGGATAAAATCGCATAACCAGAAACAGTATGTTGTATGAGTCCATATTCTAATTCATACGACAAATTATAGGATATAATACTACGTTGTACGATACACTACAAGTTTCAATATAATGTCGCACGATGTAGTGAAACTACTCGTACGATATTTCACAGAGATTGTATGGATGAAACCTGCAGGATAAAAAGAATGATTTTGAGGTTAAAAAAGTAGTTTTCTGCCCCATGGTGGGCACCAAAAATGTGTGTGTGAAAAGTGGACCTGTATCATTATCTGGAATACACAACACTTTAATTAAGTCATTACATGCATGGTTAGAGAGATATAATCAATGAATAATAAAACCATAACAAAGCAACCCATTGCCTTCTAGTAGATGTGAGTTTAGATTGCTCTGAGATTGCTAAGTTATCCAGTGACTAGACAATACCTAAATGAAGGATTTAATCTATATGAGCATGAATTCAAGCTAGATGGATGCAAGACTAATCTAACAAGATTTAAGCAATAACTGAGATAAATCATCTAATCAATATGAAATAATTAATATGCAATAACTAATATGTGAATATCTAAATGCACAAATATTAATGAACCTAGAGCAAAAACAACATAATAACAATGTATTCTCCAAGATTTTTTAATGAGAGATGAGAGCCTGAATTTATAGAAAATTCAGAAAGAAACCAAAGGCTGAGATCAAATGATGATGAGCAGTCAAGATTTTCCAAGAGGAAGCACAATCTAGGTGAATTGATGTGATTGGATGCTTTTCTCAGTTTTAAAGGAAATTGAACTAAAATTAAGATAAAATCAGAAAAAACTGATTTATTCTCTATTTCATTCCATTTTAATATTTAATTGTTGTAATTGCTTTCTTTAAGATTATTTATCAATTTATAATTTGTTTTTCAAGATTATCTCCAATTGATTTCTTTTCTCAATTTTTAATTCTTTCTTGGTCAATTAATTCCTTTTTTTTATTTATTTCCTTTTTGGAAGATTTGATGGCAAATTGATTTATTTAATTAAATATGCTAGGATATTTAATAAAATAAATAAGATAATTGTTTTAAAATGATTTTCTTGGAATGATCAATTAATTAAATAAATACTTAATTAATATTGAGTGATTAATTTGCCATGTGACATTTGATAATTAAAGAATTAATTATGTGCTCAAGATTGATTTAATTGCCTTTGGTTAGGACCTTGGTGATGTTGTCAAGATTAGGGGCTCATGGTTTAGATGACCATTTTTAGGGTATTACAGCATGCATGCCCAAACGTCTCAATCCCACAAGATGTCTACATCATAGATCTTCCACCTTACTTTGCTTTATGCTTGTCCAGAGATTTCACAGCCAAGTTGGGTGGGTATTTGTCTTTTGATTGGTCACACATGTTTTTCAGAATAAGATATGGTACCAAATTGACCATAAAATCAGAATTGTTAGCTAATGATCATATAGAACCATACATCCCAAGTGTTGTTAATGCAAATTTGTCTATACAAGAACCTAATGAACAACCTGATATCCCAGATCCAAACACCCCAATAGAAGGGATACCTGATGTAGTATTAGATGAATGGGTAGTAGAGAATGATGAGGAAGATCCATTCAAGCATATGGAAGAATTAGAGCTAGGTTTCTACATGATCCATGAAGAAGGTGTCGTTGTCCCTAATCTTGAAAAGGATGAGAATCAATTATCCAATCAATAGGGTGATCAACAAAACAATGAATTGTGACAACTCTATTTTGATGGCTCGAGGAGCAAGTTTGGTTCCAGAGGTGGTGTTATGTTAATCTCTCCTAAAGTTAAGGAACACTTTTCAACCTTTAGATTTTCTTTTAGCTGTACTAATAATACAACTGAATATGAGTCACTTGCACATGGATTGGAATGGGCTAGAAAAAGAAATGTAAAGTGTTTGCAAGTATTTGGGGATATTGAGCTAGTAGTAAATCAAGTAAGAGGTGTCAATATGACTAAAAATGATGTCCTTAAAATGTATAAGCATAGAATATGGGACTTAATTGAAGAATTTGATGCTTTCAATTTATTGTCCATGCCTAGAAATCAGAATAAGGAAGTAGATAAGTTGGTTGCCTTGGGTGCTCAATTTGACATACCAGATGAGGTAAGCAATATTGAAAAACAATAATATGTCAAAGTGGTTGTTAGGCCTTCAATTCCAGATAATAGAGTCAATTGGCAAGTCTTTGATTCAGATGAACAAATTATTAATTTTCTTATTGAAGAGGCTGAATTTGCAGCCGGTAATTAGTATAAATTTGTAAAGCAATATGAAAATTAGATCCTTCAATTGAAAAGTAATAAGCTACCAAAGGGATTGGTAACCCTTGAGTCAATATGTAATTTTGATGATTAGGTTAGAAAGGAAAAGGGCAGTGTGCTAGTTAAAGAGGAGCATTACAAACCTATTGAGATCTTCAAAGATAAGTTATTAAAGCTTGGAAAGGTATGTACACTTGAAGAGAAACATGCATTTGTTTTTCTTTGTCAAGAGTTCAATGATGTGTTTGCATGGCAGTATGAATATTTGAAGGGATTTAATCCCGCATTAGCCCAACACACCATAGAGTTGGAATTTGATGCCAAGCATGTGAGACAAAAGCAAAGGCCCCTTAATCCAAAACTCAAGCATCTCATGAAGATAGAACTAAACAAGCTGATCCAAGGTAATATCATCTTTCCTATAAAGCATACATCTCAGGTTTCAAATTCGGTTCTCGTAAGAAAGAAGAATGGTTAGTTTAGACTTTGTGTAGACTTTAGAGATCTTAATAGAGCTTCTCTAAAAGATCATTACCCGCTGCCCTCAATTGAGCAGATCTTACAAGTAGTTTCAGGTTCAGATAGATTTTCACTACTTGATGGTTATTCTGGTTATAATCAGATTCTGGTAAAAGATGATGACCAATTTAAAACTGCCTTTACTATAAAATGGGGAACAATGGTATATAGGAAAATTCCTTTTGGTTTGTCTAATGCAGGAGAAACCTTTTAGAGGGAAATGGATATGGCCTTCCAAGGGTCTTATAAATAAATTTGTTTTGGTTTATCTTGATGACGTAACCATTTTTTCAAAGCATGTGGAAGAGCACTTTTCTCACTTAAGGCAGATTTTTGAAAGGTGTAGAGAATGTGGAGTATCTTTGAGTCCCAAAAAGTGCATTTTTGTTGTACACGAGGGTAAGTTGTTGGCCCATATTCTCTCCAAACATGGAATAACCATAGATCTAAAGAGGCTAAGTGCTATTTTAGCTTTGCCTTTACCTGCACATAAAAAAAGGCCTACAAAGCTTTATAGGCAGAATCAATTTTGTAAGGAGATTCATCCCTAATATAGCATTTCTTTTGAAGCCATTGACTAGCATGCTTAAGAAAAATGTTACTTTCAGCTGGTCTAAAGAGACTAAAAATAATTTTGAAGAAATTAAGACTGTCATAGCATCAACGCCTACTTTGATTAATCCATACTTTACAAAGAATTTTATATTATATTCTTTTGGTACTTTTGATACTATTTCAGCTATGATGATTCAACAGAATGATGAGGGATTGGAGCAGCCAATAGCATTCTTCAGCCAAGGCCTAGAAGGGTATGAACAAAATTATTCTTTTGTTAAGAAACATGCATTAGTAGACATTAGAAGTCTAAGGAAATTTAGACACATGCTTTCAAATAACAAAATTCATCAATGGTTGCTCATCCTACTATAAAAGAATTTTTAT
Organism: Cryptomeria japonica; assembly: GCF_030272615.1. NCBI lineage: Eukaryota > Viridiplantae > Streptophyta > Pinopsida > Cupressales > Cupressaceae > Cryptomeria > Cryptomeria japonica. Next base: position 487,445,018 of record NC_081409.1, read on the forward strand.
TAAATAGAGATCTTAATGACAAAAGAGTTGGTTGGATCATGAAAGTGATGGAGTATGATGTCAATATAAAGGTAACAAATCTGATTAGAGGTAAGGGATTATGCAAAAAACTCACTGGTCACAATGAAAACACCGAACAAGAGAATGAAGAAGCTATCCTAACTCATGAAGATAATGAACCAATTGTTGTAGCAACACCTCCTATAAGTTGGGTGCAAGAAATGATGAATTTTATTCAGACTGGTGAGTGTCCTAAAGGCTTGAACAATGCTAAACAAAGATACTATAGACTTCAAGCTATTCCTTATATCATTTTGGATGGAATTTTGTTTAAAAATGATTTTAATGGTGTATTCTTAAGATGCATAGATTCAGATCAAACTGAGAGAATATTAGAGGAATTCCATAATGGACCAGTTGGTGGTCACTTTACACCACAAACTACAACATTAAAGATCATGAGGGCAGGATATTTTTGGCCTGATTTGCATAAAGATGCATATGCTTGGGTAAGAAAATGTAAGAATTGTGCACTATTTGCAGGCAAATAGAAGATGGTAGCTTTACCCTTGCAACCTGTTCAAGTTGAACAACCATTCATGAAGTGGGGTCTTGATTTTATCAAATTCATCAATCCACCTTCAAGTTTTGGGCATAAATGGATCTTGACAACCATTGATTACTTTACCAAGTGGACTAAAGTTGTACCCTTGAAGGAGGCAAATGAAAGTGCAATCCTAAACTTTTATCAAGACTTAGTAGCAAGGTTTGGTATCCCTAATTCTATTATTTTAGACAATGCATTAGCTTTTGTAGGATTTAAGATTACTGATTGGGTTTTCCAGAACAACATATTTTTGAGTACTTCATCCAATTATTAACCTTAGGGTAATGGACAAGCTGAGTCTACTAATAAGAACTTGATTAGGATAATCAAGAGGACAATAGAGGATAATTAGAGAACTTGGCACACTCAGTTGAAACATGCATTGTGGGCTGATAGAATCACCCCTAAGAGAGATACAAGTATATCTCCCTATGTCCTCATTTATGGTAAAGAGACAAGACTCTCAATTTTAGTTGAAATGCCTACACTAACTCTTATTAGAGAGCTAGAAATGTTTCAAGAAGAACCCATGCAGGTTAGGTTGGTGGAACTAATGGAATTGGAGGAGGTGAGAAAGCAAACGTTGTTGACTATTGAAAATCATCAAGCTCAGATGAAGAGGACTTTCGATAGGAAGGCAACTCTGAGAGTTTTCAATGAGGGAGATTTGGTTTTGAAGTGGGATGAATTCAAGAGTAAGCTTGGAAAGCATACCAATTTTGATGTCATATGGGATGGCCCATACATCATTACTAAGAAAAAACAACATAATGCTTTTCAACTTTAAAAATTGAATGGTGAAACCCTTCCAATCCCAGTTAATGGGATTCATCTCAAAGCTTGCCTTTGAGATTTCTTTTTAGTTAATAAGTGCCTATGCACTTTTTGTTTTCTATTTTGTTTTTCTATTTTTCAATAAGTGCTTATGCACAGTTTTGTGGTTCCTATTTTAGATAGCACTACTTTCTTTTTCCTATTTTTCCTATTTTGTTTTGCTGTCATGTTGTGGAGTAGCTGAATTTCAAGAAGTTCCATTTGGAGAGAGGGCTGAGATGACTATATAAGCCCAATGGATAAGCCATGACTATTCTATAGTGTTTAGTAGACAAACACCCCTGAGAGCTTGCCAAAAATTTTACCAAATTCTACACATGACAAATTTAGTGCCCTAATGAAGTCTTTCATTCATTCGCTTTGAAAAGGTCAGATCATGAACTAGGAAGAAATGCACTGTTTTTGTCTAACTTGTCTGCTTCATGTGCAGATGCAAGAAAGGTAAGACAACATGTGGGTTAAAATGTGGCTCCCATGAGGGTTGAGCTCAGCATGTTGTAGATCATAGAGATATTTATGCTCCATTGCAAATGAAATAGCATGTCCTATTAAAACCTTCAAGAAAATTCATGTTCGCAAGTGTATCACCAAATCCCCTGCATAGCTGATGAAAGGCCAAAAGGAACTCAGAGAAAATGCAATTGGCCTATGTAAAGTTTTTACTTGGGCACCAAAGAGGGTTTTAAAAGGCTAGAGAACTTCCAAGAATTTTCAGTCGCCAAGCATGAAGAAAATTTATCCCACATTGGTCGTGGGGAGGAGCATTTTTGTATTTAAAACTAAAGTCACATATAACTATAGTGTCAAAGCTTATGGGATTTTGGCAAGAAGAGGTTCATCGCCTAGTGGACCCCACATGTGTGCGAATCTCAAGGTATCCTAATTTTGTGACCGGCTGGCGGGAAGAGGTTAAAGGTCAAGAAAGTAAGGAAGATCGGACGCAGATCGCAGTGATCCAATGGTCGTTGCTATACTACATGATGAAGATGCTTGATAGTTATCCCCTGCGACTTGGTGACTAATGATGTGGTGGAGCAGAGAGTATAAGACCAAGGACAAGTGGCAGTCTAGTGGCTAGTGACATGGCATGGATGGGTGACTTATCAAATAGACCTTGGCCATGATGAATCTCTAAAAGGTTTCGCCGAAGGCTCAGTTCCATTGACATAGGGTATATTGAAGAAATCTAAAGTAGTCTCGTCGATAAAATAAAGGCATCGATGAAACTATAGGTTCGATGAGACTTGTAAATGGCTCGCCGAGGGAGTAGTTTGGCTAAAAGAATGATAACTGATAGAAAAAGATGCATGGCATGCCTGACAAATAGGTGGTGCCCATGCAGATCTCTGGAGCCAATCAGGGGGTGACACATGTTGACACACGACACAAGAGAGAAAATCAACCGGGGTTAAAGGTCAAGCAGTTGAAGAACAATCAATGGTGATGCGAGAGATTTGATAGCGGTCGCTATACCACTATAGAAAGAAGCTCGTCGGTTATCTCTATGACTTAGTGATAAAACATGTGCAGAAAAGGTGAGCGGCTAAGAGGTTAAAGATTGAGTAGTTTGAGGGTAGATCAATGGTCATCACTATATTGTATGATAAAGATGTTGGCTGGTTATCTCTGGTGACATGGCAACTGATGATGTGGCAATTAAGGTGGCACCCAGTTGGATCCAAAGGCAAATAGAAAGTGACACATGGTGGGCCTACCAGTAGGGTGAGTGCCTAGGTGAGATAAGGATCATGCAAGTCTGAAAGATCCGACGGCTATCGCTAAGGCACAAGAAAAAGTTGCATGCCTAGTTATCACTGCGACTTAGCAACAAGGTGGGTCCAAGTCTAGTGGTGGTTAAGATGGCAGTCCAGATGGTAGACAAGGTGGACCTACAAGCAAACCAAAGGTTGACACATGGCACAGACAAAGAGAGAAACTCAGAAGAGATAAATATCGAATAGGTTCCTGAAGATCTAGTGGTGGTCACTATACCTTGATCAGAAGATGCACGGTGTTTGTTTGCCATGACTTGGCGACCAAGTGGTGGGACCCATCAAAGAAGTTGTGGAGTGCTACCACAACCGGTTTTCCACCTACCCCGATATCCTGATGAGGTCGCCAGCAGATTGGAGTGAGTTAGAGTGGATCTATTGGGTATCGGTATAACATGTTTAGGTGCTGCTTGATAATTCAATAGAACAAAATTCAATTGTGAGTGCATCATCAGCCATCGAAATAAGTGTTTTAATTCTAACCTGATAATCCGATGAAGAAAGCAATGCTAGTTATAGTCAGAAGCTGAAAGTGGTGGCAGGCAAGGTAGCATCCAGGGATCCATGTGAAATGAGAAGAGAAGTCATCAGGTAGTTTGAGGTCTGATTTGAGCTTGAGAGTAAGTCTGCATGAGTCTTTCTCATTATCTTGAGGTAATAAGGCCATATGTGTCAACCTTTAGTTGACTAAGAGTTTGAACTGAATTGCAAGAGTTTTTCTCATGATTTTGAGCCTTTTTGGTGGTTTCTATTTCTACGAGAGGATCGGCTTTCAAAAGAGATTTTTTTCAGTGGGAGTTCATCTTCACTCATTCTGTAGTTATCTTTCCTCTACCTTTTTGAAGGTTTTTGTATAAAAGAAAAAAAATTTATCTTTCTTCTTGAGTTCTTGATGATTCTCTTGTTGGTTTTAGTAGAGGATACATTCTTGGAGCTCATATGCAGTTTTATGATAGAATTTTGAATAAAAATCACTAGCTTATGCCTTACATCTTTACAGTTCATTTTCTTATTCATGATTGAGAGCTAGTTTATTGTGTTATTGTTTAAATAAACTTTAAATTTTTTGTCTCATTTATAAGTCACAGGTTGTGCATTGTGATAAATTGGTTCATTTGGTTGATTGTGAAAGTTCTCTTTCCTTTCAATTTCTTGAAGTTTAAATCCTTTGCATGAAATATTTATGTGTTATGAACTAGAAGTCTATTTGTGTAGATTGGTATTTTTAGGAGTGTATATCTGACATTTTGAGATATCTTATTGATGTTTCACCTTGGTTTAGCATTTACAAGTCATTCTATTTTCATTTTTAGTTTTCCTATCCCTTTTCTCAGTAAAGATTTAGAGTTATTCACAAGGAACGAGCCCTTCATCTAGAGGTTAATTATCACTATAGGCAACCCACAGGCCTGAGAATTATCCCATGTGTCACCAATTGCTTGAGCTTTCAGCTTTTACATTATGGGTGCAATTTGAGTGACAACAAATATTCAGGATAATTGACCTCCGATAATTGATGTAGATATAGTTGAGATTCATAATGTAGTGGTTGAAGAAATAAGCTATAGGAAGATAAAGGGTAGAAGGTAGAGGAGAAAGAACATGAACAGATTGAAGTTAGGGTACCAACACCATCACTGGTTGTTAGTTCCTCATTGTTGGCACTTGACTCATCTAGTCAAGTAGATTTTAGTCATTTTGAGAAGTAAAATATTGAGCAGTGGAGCAATTTTGATTTAATGTTTGTTGTAGCTCTAAAGCTTATATAGGAAGGATCAGAGGAAAAGCATGTTATTGAGAAATCCTTTCCTATCCTATAATAACTTTCCCCAGAATATAAGATCAATTAGGTAGCTAGCCCTTCTGGAAAGTTTAAGGGTGTGACTGAACACATTGCCAAGGAGTTTCAAACTCTACAACAAGTGTCAAATCAATAGTTGGTAGAGAGGTACAATGAAGCTAGGAAGGTCACTTGTGACAACATGATCACATCAGACAAGGCAAAGTTGATAGAAAAATTGACAAGGATTGATGAATCTCTTCATCAATGTAGCATTATATATCGGTCTTGCACTAACATGACCAAATTAATAGCAAACTTGGAAGTTAAAATAAAGGCCGCTAAGGTCTAGTTGGAGCATCTTGCAAATAATTTTGATGGTACTCAGTCATTGACCAGCTCTGTTGATGGTCAAATTTTTCTTTTTGAATCAAAGATTTCTGCTTTAGAGAAGGATATTGATAGGTTAATCCGACGGGCCAGAGAATTGATAGGTTTGGTCAGTTCCCGACTAAACACCTTATTGCTTCATAAAAGGGAATGTATAGAGAAGATGAGTAAGCCCACACCGGCAACATTAATAAAAGAAGAATTACATGCATACATTCTTAATGGGTTTGTATCAATTTTGAGAACATTCAAATCTATCTGGAATACTTACTTGGGATTTTTGAAGAGTGCTTACCCTGATATATTCAAGTACATCTAGATTCGATAAACATGTTTTTTATTTCATTCTTTCATTTATTTGCCCTAACTTTGGCATTGTTGTCAAAAGGGGAGAGGTTGGATGTGAAAAATGTTAAGGGACATAAGAAGTAATGTATAGCTCAGGGAGAGCAGCTTTCTAAGATCAGTTTTTGGGAAGTTTTGGGACATGAACTAGAACAAAACTTTAATGAGCCATTTTTCACATGAGTGTTGCCACCAATGCCAAAGAGGGAGATTGTTGGCAATTAACACTCATCTGGGATCATGGTGTTGTCATTGATGGAAACACACATCATTTTGGGTTAGGTACTTATTCGGTGTCCTCCAGTATTCTAAGTTTAATATTCGACATTCAAGGAAACTGAAAAGCAAGGGAAACTGGTAAACTAGGAACCGGTATTTGGAGGCCGACATAGGAGATTGATCCGACAAAGGTTTTAGCGGCAATGGTCATAAATATAAATGTTTATATTTTTGTCTAGGCTAACATGTATTTGTCTTTTGTAATATGATTGTAAACCAACATAAGGCATTCATGTTTATGTATGTAAAGGGTATATAAGTCAGTCTGGCTAGGTCATTTTTGGAATATAGATGGGATAGGTTATGTGATATTATGTGAGCGAGATATTGATGGACAAAATGTGAATGTAATAATCTATAATCGGTCTTGGTTATTTGTCAAGGAGATTGGAAAGCGAATCAGGTTACCATCAAGGAAGCAAATAATGATAACTAGTATAGTCAGTGCTTAAACCAGAATTCATTCAGCATATCAGATGCACACTCAAAGTTCAAAATTTTGTTTGTAATTCAATATTTTATCTGTAGTCAGCGAGGCTCATTTGTAATGAGTAGTGCACTCTAGGCAGTGTGCCTTCCTGCATGTGTAGGCCCCCTTTTTATGTAATATTTATTCAGCTAGCCAGTGGATATATATTGTGGGTCACAAATCCCACTATGGTTTTTCCTCTTTGAGGTTTTCCACATATAAATTTATGGTGTTATGGTGTTGATCTTTGTGGTTTCTTTGTTCTTTATTATATCTTGTGTATATGCTTATCGGTTGTTAATTGGAAAATTATCTAGAGGAATTAAATTGTTAATCACTGGTAGAATACTTATTCACCCCCCCTCCCCCTCTCAGTGTTCTTGGAATCCAACACAATTTAAAAGATATGTGAGTTTAGTGCAACGTTCAAAGGAATTACACATAGTCATTAAGTAGATACATTATCAATGAAAATGTACTAATAGTTAAGTAGAGGCTTTACCAACTTGTACATCTTTAGTTAATAGTCATTCCCTTGGGGGTTGTAAAATAAATCTTCGTAAGAAATTCATACACTAGACAATAATAAGAATGAGTTTAAGTATGAGTTACAGAGAAAGTACAAGGTAATAAGAGTTCAACATAAGTTTTTATAGACATTGTCAATGCAAGTGCTCATCTTTCTAGCTTCAAAACAAAAATTGCTTAGTACAAATCTAGTTGTACACTTTTTAAATAATACCATTGTTGTAATATAGCTACACAACACTACATTGAAATGATAGATCTTACACCAAAGAAAGTTCTAAAACATAAATTCTAAGAAAACAATGCACCCCAAAACTAGTTCTATGAACCAACATTAAATGCAATCATATAAACATTGTTCACTATTTTCTTACCATCGTAAGAAACATTGACTGAGTAAAACAATTAGTCTCATATTTGTTAAAACCAACACATGATATTAATAATTAAAGAGTTCCAAGGTAGCTAGTCCTTATTTTTTTCATGATTTCATTAGGGAGGCTAAATATTTTGGACTTTATTGAAATTAGCCTCTTCTATAAAAGTTGCTATAGACTCCATGAAAAAATCTCTCTATCTAAAATAGAATGCAAGCCTAGTGTTCTTTTCAACAAACAAGATTGACTTATAATGATGATCCTTATAAAAGAAATGACTAGAGGAAAAGAGGGAACCAAGGAACTAGATAATATGAAGTGTGCAGAGTAGGACTACCACCTATATACTTGCCCACTGTCATTACAATCAATGCATATTGCATTGAGTTTACCTGTACTTCAATAATAGTCTATAGAACCTAACCAAATTATAGAATTTGAAAAAACGTTTGTGTCATTCACCATGTGTTGTTTGGACGAGTGTTGACATGGTGTTATTTCCAAACAAATGCAAAAAAATTGAAAGCTAATGCAAAGGAGAGATAGAGAGTGGGCAGATTTCTAAATTTCCAAAAAAATTTCCACTCTTTTGTAAGCCCCAGCCATCTCCCCAAGTTTATTAGAAACTTAACATTATAGATTCTAAAAGTGTTAAAAACCCTCATATTCTTGAAATGATTACTGTAAGTGTGAAAAACCATAGTTTTATTGTTGTGTTTTGAATTTAGCTTATGTATCTTGGCTCTTATAATAGTTTAATTTAGATTAATTGTCTTTATTTTTAAATTGTGTAGTGATTTGATTTAGTCAATATCAATATGGTAAATTGATTTAATTTTAGTGTGGACCCTTTGTGTTTTTGAAAAGAAATGCAATGAAATTTTAAATGAAAGACAAAGCAAACATACAGATTGGGCAGATTTCAAAAGTACCAATTTTTTTTCACTTGTTTGAAAACTCAAATCCACTCTGTTGGTAATTGACACTCATCCGGAGGCTTCTAATGCTTGATTATCAGTTTAGGGTTGTCATTGATGATAAAAATTAATGATATTCCCATCTGGTAATCAAAGATCTTGATATCCAGAAGTGGACGTCAACCGATAGCCATTTAACCAGTATTTCAAGTTGAACAGAGCAGTTTAGTCTGAAAGATTTTCGGTGATTGCGGTGTCATGAATCATGTATAGGATGATTGGACTGACATAGAGACAACATTTTTTTCATCAATTTGGTGATCTTCATTTATCATGGTGATTTGGTCAAGATGATATAAGACTACACGTTACATTAGTAGGCCAACCTTGTGAATGATCTATTTTGTGATTGCAGATATATAAGACCGACGTAGATGATCTTTTTAGAGTATGGTATGATTGTATGTGAGTGAGTGGTGATAATGAAACTCTATAGCGTAGTTTCACATGCACATTCTTGATCTAGTAGATGATTGAGTTAGAGAACAAGGAAGAACAAAGCAGAACAATAAAAGTGATACAATCAGTTTATTTGGCACTTAACCAAAACTCCTCTAGGCATTGTGTTGGCAATTGACACTCTATTGGTTAGGTTTCATTATGTTGTCATTGATGGCAACATGATTTTGGGTTTCAGCTTCATATGGTGTACTGACAGGCACTTCACAGACTCTACACCGACACCAACACCAACACCAGAAAATAAGAAGATTTCTTTAGTCACCGACAATGCAGGCCGACATGGTATAGAAAAGGTCATCGGTGTTGGAGGCCAACACATATTGGATTCAACACTAACAACTTGTTTTAATGCTTATTCATTTATATGGCTGACATGTAATATGATATTATAAGCTGACATAAGGCATGTAAATTTGTATAGGGTATATAGGGGAGATTGATTAGATCATTTTGGGACAAGGATAAGAATGATAGGATAAATATATGGATGTGATGTAATGCAAAATATATCAAAGAGACTATGTATGTGAGGAATTCATTGTAAGGGTTATTTTGGTATCGAGGTTTAGGGTTTTAACCAAAACAGATAGAGCTCAAATCGAAACTATATTCTGGCATAGGAGATTCTATATTAAGAAGTTCATACTTCTCTGGATTGTTGTCTGGATTGTTATGTAGTCAGTGAGGCTCCTATTGTGATGAGTAGTGTGCTCTAGGTTATAATCCTTCATGCAAGTGCAACCCATCATATATTGTAATATCTCTTCATAGGGCCAATGAATTGCAATTATGGATCACAAATCCCACAGTGATTTATCCTCTTTGAGGTTTTCCACATATAAATCTATGTGTTATGTTCCTCATTTATGTGTTTGGCTTATTGGTTGCATTACTTCTTTCAATTCTGTTTATACTAGTATACCGGTTGGTGTATGAATGTTTTGTTAAGGCTAAAATCTACTATTTTGGTATAAAACTGATTCACCCCCCCTCTCAGTGTTATTCATTTCCAATAATTGGTATCAAATCCTTCTGCCTCAGAGGAAGTTTAACAACTTGAGGAAGATCTTGAAACCAGAATCATTAGATATGGCTTTGGAGAAGTAGCTTGAGATGACACTTGAAGATTATGATGTTGAAAGATTGAAGAACTTAAAGCTACAATATGAGTTGAATTTTGCTAAAGAATTTATTCTTGCCCTCCAAGAGAGACTATCATTTGTTCAAGCTAGGAGAAAGGAACTTTTGCAAAATCAGGATGATGAAGAGAAAAATGCACTTAAGGAACAATGTCAGAAATTGAGTTAGGAGAATATGGTTATGAAGAATGAAATGTAAGTTATGACTATGAGGATGTCTAAGGAGATTGAGGACAAAAAGAAAAAGGAAGAAAATCTTGTTGTATCCCTAAAGAACAAATTTGAAGAATGTGGTAGGTTGACTCATCAAAATGAGATATTAAGGACTCATTTGGTACAATACCAAAGAAATGAGCAAGAGCTTGAGAGAAAAATGTCAATACTAAGAGATTATTTAACTGCTGCAAGTGAGTACAAAGAAAAATTCAAGATTAGCTCAACACAACTTGATGAGTTACTGAAGAGACAAAGGCAGATTGGAGACTCCAGTGGACTTGGATTTGAGCAAGGACAAAGTTTTGGTACTGCTAATGATGATCAAAACCATAAGGCAAGGCAATTCAATTCTTATAAATTCAATTATAGATATTTTGTTTGCAATAGATTTGGTCACATGGCTAGGCAATGTAGAAACAGAGATAATCAAAACCCTGTTTCTGCTCTCGATAAATGTTCTAAAAGCAATAAAATTGGTCATAAGACAAAAGGCTACAGAATGAATGTAAAATGCTATGCTTGTGGAAAATTTGGACATATGGCTAATCAGTGCAGGTCAAGCAATTTCATCGGTTTTAGTAAGGCAATTCAAAAGAACAATGTTACATGTTATGCATCTAATGAAGTTGAACATATTGCTAAGTTTTGTAGAAGAAGAAATCCACCAGTTGGCAATGGAGGATCAAATGATAAAGGAAAAGGGAAGGTTAATGAAATCTGAGATGGGTTAGAAAGACTGAAGAGAAATCATCAGATGGGAATGTCCCAGTTACTTATTATCCGGTATTGATATGTTGAGAATGAGATCTGGTATCTTTCATCGGTAGTCATTTATGTCAATGGAAGATTAGGGTTTTCTCAATGGATAAAAGGTTGATTACACTTCATTGTTAATCACCCAACATTCAAAGTGATTTCAGAGCGATTTAGAGCAACTTAGTGCAATCAGAAGCTATTCAAAGGCGATTAGATTTCTTCTTGAGAGATCACCGACATCTAGAAGGATTTGTTGGAGGTTTTCACCAGAAGCATTCTAAAGGTATTTTTCTTGAATCATGGAATCAGGATCATCTTCTTCTCCTATTTTCATTGCAAATCCAACTATAGTAAAAGTTAAGGACCGCCCCAAGCCAATTTTCAAATGGTATCCACATGTGGCTACCAAGGAAGATTCAGTTGGAGCATTTTTTCGCGTTCCAGAGGGAGTGGTATATGTGGAAGATGTTAGGGCCTATATTCATTGTCATATAGAGGACTTAGGCACTTCAGAGATCGAAGAGATGTATATGAATGAACTCATGGAAGAATCTAGTAAAATCGAATAGGCATATCAACACATCGAAGATATAGGGTTCACTGATATTCTAGATATTCCAGAGTTTGAGGATGAGATGGAAAAGACAATTGAGGCTACAGATGGGAAGGTTTTCAATAGAAAACATAGAATAACTAGCCTAATGTTAGGAAGGATGAATGAGATAATAAAGGAAACATAGATGCTTGGATAATTTTTTTGGGAGAGCATAGAGTATTCTTCACTTCACTGGAGACAAAGACTGATACTATAGATACACCGATTGAAGGGAAAGGTAAAGAGATTATGGGTGCTCCACCCTCAATTTTGAAGAATATCAAGATAGTGGAAATTGAGCCACTGGTTAACACAAATGTATAGAAAAATATTGAAACACCAGTTAATGTTGAGAACATTTTACAGGATACTAACATTGAGGACACTTTTCCTCTAGATACTAATGTACAGGTTGAGGATATTGTTCCTAGAGAGGAACCGATAGTTGCATAGACTACACCAATTGGCGAAGCCACTAGTGTAAGTGAGGAGGCAATAAAAGTTAAATCACTAGAGAAAACAGGGGAATCCAGTAGGGAACTTGTTGTTGGCACATCATTATTGAAAATTAACACTTCTCTAGTGAAAAAGAAAAACATCATAGAGATGAGTCACACAAAACTAATGATGATGGTTGCTCAGAAACTGATGAAGGAAAAAACCACATACAAAGGGATTATAGATCAATCCATAATTGTTTTGCATAGATTGGTCCCAAAATGTAAGATTGAGAATGAAGCGATCCCCTCTGACAAGCTTAAGATAATAAAAGAGCACATCACTAAATATTTTTAATCATTACAATAGATCTCTAACCGACAAGCACTTGAAAAATTTACTTTGGCTAAGAGAGCCACTTTTGATTAGATCATTGAGAGAGAGAAGAAAAAGATTAAGGAGAAACTAATTTTGATAGAAAATTATTTGAAACAAGGTACTAACATATACAGGGTATGTTGCAATACTAAGATTCTTATAGAAAAAGTAGATGAAAAGATAAAAGAGATGTAGGAAAAAATTGCTAGTATTGCTAACTCTTTTGATGGACTAATTTCACTGACAACATCTATTGATGGAAAAATTTTGACTTTGGAGAACCAAATTTCAGCTCTTGAAAAGGAAAGAGATAAGATCATTTGGAGATCTAGAAGTCTTAGAGGTTTGGTGAGTCCAAGATTGGATTCACTTGGCGTACATAAGAAGGAATGTATGGACATGCTTGGTAAGCCCACGCCAACAAAAGTCACTGAGAAGGAATCATTTGCATATTTATTGAGTGGCTTGTATCTATCTTTGGCACACTCAAAACTGACTAGGATACTTATATGGAGTTATTAGAGAAAGCTTATCGAGAAATCTTGAAACTGGTCAAGCTCCGATAAGACATTTTTTTTGGAGGTATTTAGTGTACAATACTTATTCTTTGACATTTTTTTTATTATTTTTGGGCATTGATGTCAAAGGGGGAGTAGTATAGATGTGAAAAAGAATGAAGGGTTGCATACATGAGGGGGAGTTACAAATTTTTTGGAATTTTGGAGTATTTTGCATATTCAACTTAGGGGGAGCAGGGCAGGATGAAACCGACAGTTGAAACCATGACCATTTTTCACATGAGTGTTTCCATCAATGCCAAAGGGGGAGATTGTTGGAAATTGACACTCTATTGGTTAGGTTTCATTATGTTTTCATTTATGGAAACATGATTTTGGGTTCTGGCTTCATATGGTGTACCGACAGGCACTTCATAGACTCTACACTGGCACCGGCATCGAAAGGATAGAAGATTTCTTTGGTCACCGACAATGCAGGATGACATGGTATAGCAAAGGTTATCGGTGTTGGAAGCTGACACATCTTGGATCTGGCATCGACAACTTGTTTTAATGCTTATTCATTTATATGGATGACATGTAATATGATATTGTAAGATGGCATAAGGCATGTAAATTTATATAGGGTATATAGGGGAGATTGATTAGATCATTTTGGGACAAGGATAAGAATGATAGGATGAATATATGGATGTGATGTAATGTGAAATATATCAGAGAGACTATGTATGTGAGGAATTCATTGTAAGGGTTATTCTAGTACAGAGGTTTAGGGTTTTAACTGGAATAAATAGAGTTTAAACCAGAACTGTATTCTGGCATAGGAGATGCTATATTAAGCAGTTCATACTTCTCTAGATTATTGTCTGGATTGTTATGTAGTCAGTGAGGCTCCTATTGTGATGAGCAGTGTGTGCTAGGTTGTAAGCCTTCCTGCAAGTGCAGGCCCATCATATATTGTAATATCTCTTCATATGGCTTGTGAATTGATATTGCGGGTCACAAATCCCACCATGGTTTTTCCTCCTTGAGGTTTTCCATGTATAAATTTGTGTGCTATGTTTCTCATTTATGTGTTTGGCTTATTGGTTGCATTACTTCTTTCAATTTTGTTTATACTGGTTGGTGTATGAATGTTTTGTTAAGGCTAAAATCTACTATTTTGGTATAAAACTGATTCACCCCCCCTCTCAGTGTTATTCATTTCCAATAATTGGTATCAAATCCTTCTGCCTCAGAGGAAGTTTAACAACTTGAGGAAGATCGTGAAACCGGAATCATTAGATATGGCTTTGGAGAAGTAGCTTGAGATGACACTTGAAGATTATGATGTTGAAAGATTGAAGAACTTAAAGCTACAATATGAGTTGAATTCTGCTAAAGAATTTATTCTTGCCCTCCAAGAGAGACTATCATTTGTTCAAGCTAGGAGAAAGGAACTTTTGCAAAATCAGGATGATGAAGAGAAAAATGCACTTAAGGAACAATGTCAGAAATTGAGTTAGGAGAATATGGTTATGAAGAATGAAATGTAAGTTATGACTATGAGGATGTCTAAGGAGATTGAGGACAAAAAGAAAAAGGAAGAAAATCTTGTTATATCCCTAAAGAACAAATTTTATGTAATTCATCATTGTAATCAGTCAGTAAGGTAGTGAGCCTTCAGGGTTTGTAGCCCCTTTTGTAAATGAGTTGTAAGCTCTAGGTAGTGTTCCTGAATGCAAGTGTATTCCCTATTTTATAATATTGTTTTTCTATTGTTCATAGTGGAATAATATTGTGGGTTCAAATCCAAACATTCCACTTAAAAATCTTGGTGTTATAATTTTATGGTTGGTCATTTTGTGTTTCTATATTTCAGTTTCATGTTTATGATTTTAGTGGTTTAAAGATAAGTTAGAAAACTCATTAACTGGTAGATCACTGATTCACCCCCTTCTTAGTGATCCCTGATTTCAACAATTGGTATCAAAACCTAGTTCCTCTAAGGAAGTCTAACCGCTTGAGGAAGGTTAGGGAGATTGAATCAATGGATTCTGATTTTTAGAGACAGCTCAGTGTGCCACTTGAGGATCTTGATGCAATAAGAAATGAGATCAATTTCTTGAAGAGAAACTTGAATGCAACTGATGACTTCATTAATGGCTTGAAGGAACACATGAATGCTTCAAGAGACAAGAGGAAGGAATTGATGGACAAGTTGAAGGAGAAAGAAGATCAAATCATGGAAAATCAGGGTAAAGCTAATGAAGTTGACAAGCTTGATAGAGACAATGCAGCATTGAAGAATGAGATACAATCCATTGTGATGTGGTTGACTAAGGAGATTGAGGACTGGAAGAATAATGAAGAGAGTTAGACTCAATCATTAAGGAAAGAGTAGATGAATGCTTTAGGATTACCTATGAAAATGATGAGTTGATGTTGGAGTTGACACAATCAAGGAATAATGGTCAAGAAATTGAAAGATAGATTGTTGCCCTGAGAGATGAACTTGCTATCACAAATAAATACAAAAACAAATTCAATGCCAGCTCAACAAGGCTTGATGAGATGTTGGAAACTCAGAGACATGGAAAGGACATGTGAGGACTTGGATTTGAGAAAGCAGAATCCTCTGGATCTAGACAAAGCAATGCAAAACCTGATCAGAAGAAGAGAAAGAATCCTCTAGTAAGACAACCTAATGCTCATAAATTCAATGGTAGATGCTTTACTTGCAATAAATTTGGTCATATGGTTAATCAATGCAGAAGTAGGATAAATAATGGAATGAATAATGTGAACAATGGTCCTACCTTTACTAGTCAGTGTTTCATATGCAAAAATTTTGGTCACAAGTTAAATATGTGCAGAGCAATAATGAATAACTTTCAAAACAAGATATGCTATTCTTGTGGGATGTTTGGACATATTTCTAACTAGTGAAAGATGAGACCAAATCAAATGAACTTCAGACTGATGCAGAATGTTGTTTGTTGTGCATGCAATAAAACTAGTCACATTGCAAAATATTGCAGAAACAAAAAGAGTGCTCCAGTATATAAGAACAAATCATATGAGAAGGGAAAGGAAAAGGTAGAAGAGATCGGAGACAAGAATGAGAATATGTCGGTACAAATTGATGAATCTAAAGCAGACAATGGATCCACACCTGAATCTAGTGCAGGATCTTCATCCAATAACTAGGGCTTTTTTCCTTAGGGGGAACTTTTCATGCTGATTCTAAGAACCCCCTCTTCGGTGATTTGAAATCGATTGTGGAAGGTTGTACAAGGCTTAAATCATATATGAAGATGTTATCCAGAAGATATAGTGAAGATTTGATGCTTCAGTAAGAGACTCCATGAAAATCAAGGTAACTGGTTGTAGCATTTATTACAATGGAAAATTAGGTTTTCGAAGGATAAAAAGACATTTGAAAGCTTTATTTTTCATACTGTGATCAATAGATAAGTACAAAGAAGAAGAGAGAAATAATTTGGCAATCTAGACAGTGATTCCAGTGATCCTAAAGTGAATATTTATTCTTGGTTGTGAATTGAGGTATTTATCTGTTTCAAGCTATCAGTTTTTGAAGGCTAGAGAGAAACAGGTGATGAGGTAGTGGTATTTATGTTGTCATTGATGTCAACCGATATGGAATGGAAACTGGTGATTAGGTATTGGTGACTGGTATGGGTGAAGTAAGTAATGATGTCAACCAGTATGAAGGATGGAGTGTGTAGGTAGATAGTAAAGGTATGTTATCGGTACACATGAAGTGAAGCATCTACCGATAAAGAAAGACCACCAATAAGAAAGCATAGAAGCAAAGAAGAACAAATGAATGTGACCATCCAAATACAAAGAGAAGAATAATGATATTAGTAAAAGGAATTAGTGGATGGACCAGCATGTTTTATGGAAGGCCAAGTTGATCCACCGGCAAAGAAGAGATCAGCTGGTGTGAAGATCCACCAGTGAGGATAGGTTATATCGGTAAGGTGAAGTTGAACCGGTAGTGTGTCTTCGTCGGTAAATGATGCCAAACTAACATAACAGTCTGAAGATGATGCCAAATAGAAATAGTAGACCGAGCATAGGTGGATGTCAACAAAGATGATAGGTGGAAATCAAGTGGCAAGCACACAGAGGTCGGTAAAGTGCTCATTGATGTAAAAGTTAACAAGAAGGTCGACATTAATGAAGAACCTGCAAAACCTGGGACGATGGTAGAATGTTGCAGCTCGAGGGAGACAAGGTGGCAAGGTGATTGAACTGACCTTGCAGGATGATCTATTTCTTGTACTCATTGGTTGAAGGAAACAACTGAGCCATTAAAGGCGATTGATAGAGCAACACCAAAAAGCATGTTGCAGACATCCAAAAATAAAAAAATGCACATTGAAAGGAGAAGAGATGGTGGTGTTGTTTGATGTGATGTAGATCACCATTCTAGAAAAGTAGATTAGATTAGATCTGATACAAATTGAGTTGGTGAAGGAAAACCCTAACACACCACCATTTGATTTTTGCCTTTGGCGGGAGCCCTCACACTTAAATATGTGAACTTGAGACTAAGATAGATTGATACTGGATGTGATTTGTGACAGAAAAGAGAGCCTAAGAAAGAAGAGAGACTATTTGTCTAAGAGATCTTTCATAGAGAGTTAGTGTGTATTACCAGGCTGAACTGGTGAGAGGTTCTAACCGGTAGAGACAGAGTAACTGGTGAACTTTTATAGTCTTAATAGTCAAGCTTACCAATAGGTATTGAAAGTTTTGGAAGGAATTCAAGTGAAATACTATGTAGGGTGAGGTTCTAGGAAAGAGAAGAGAGTCAAAGAGAAATTGGTAAAGGATCAGAGAGAGCAATCTGATAATTGGCAGAAGAAGGACTAGTGAAACAAAGGAAATTGATAACCGAAAGACATCCATTGATTAGGTATTGTAGAGCTCATTTGCAACTAGGTGCTATCATTGCATTAAAATTGTATTACATTATATTACACCAAGTTGATTCTTGGTGTAGGGGTTGGTGCTCTTTTGGTTGGTGCTCCTTGGGTTGGTGCCCTAAATCATTGTAATCTGTTGTTTCATTGTGAGGCTGGATTGGAGCAGTAGTCTCCAACAACATTTCTCACCAAGGTTTTTCCCATATTGGGTTTTCCTCTTACATCTTGTGTTGTGGGTTATGCATTTGTGTGTTTGGATCTTTTAATATCCTCTTATATCTTATATGTTTGATTGCTTAGTATTTAGGTTGTTAACTAGTACTCAAAGCTTGGATTAAAGAGAAAATATTTTTAGGAACCACTGATTCACCACCCTCTTAGTGGTACATTGTGTTCAACAATTGGTATCAGAGAAAGGTTTTGTTATAATAACCAATGAAAAACTGAGAGGGGGGGTGAATCAGCTGCCAACAGATTATATTAATCAAACCACTTTATAACCTTTAACTGGAGCACATAAACACTGAATACCAAAATAGCAAAAATAGATATCGATAAGCAATAAAACTTAAGAATGAAACAAAGAATTAACACAATGCAACCATACCACATAACACCATGATTTGTATGTGGAAAACCCAGTAAAGGGAAAAACCATGGTGGGAAGCCTACCCATAGTTGGATAATACTTCTATAGAAAGTTTGTGATACAATAAGGGGCCTACACATGCAAGAAGGCACACTTCCTTGAGCGTACTACTCATTACAAAGGAGTCTCACTGACTACAAAAGGTTATAACCACCTCAATATAATTGGACAACAATCTAGAAGAATTAACTGCCAGTGATAGAATCTACCATGCCTGATTACAGTTCCAATTAATCTCAATACCAGAGGCCTTTGACCTCTTACATAAACCCAATTCGATCACCTATGATCAACCAAATCTCCTTTGCATATGATTTTTCATTCCATGACTATGACCATGATCTACAATGAGATCTTACATCAATTTATACAAACCCTATGGCCTAAACCAATTAGGTCGGCCACCTAAAAGATATTATAATAAGATAATTACATACATTCATACTACAATGATATGCCATGTCGGCTTTAGACCAAAACAACATTAACCAATCCATAAATCATCCTAGTAACGTGTAGAGAACACGTTACATGATACCAGTCCATAACCTAGATAGGTACCAGACCTAATTTGGGTCCACCATGCCAAAGCAATGTCTCCAATCAGTCAAGGCACAAACAAATATCACCTTCTACATCTTGAATTCCATCTAGAAGCCGCACCAACACCACTTATGCATCTTGTCAAAGATTCTCAGTAAAAGCTCTGCTGGTAAAACCTTATACCCTTATTGGTATAGGCTTACTAGAGTGTATGATAGCATCTGATCATCAAGTCAATACTAACTAACCAAAACATACTCCAGAAACATCAAACCAAACATATTCCATTGATCCAAAACATGTTGATAGTATCCAACTGATAGTCCCTTGTGCCAGTAATAGTAGTTCTTCTACCAGTAACCAAAATCTGTCTATCGGTAACCAATCATAATAGCTAGTGTTGACATCAATGACAAAACATCAATGCAATAGATAATCAATTCCTTCACATTGCCACAAATCCCCCCCTTTGGCATTGATGGTAACTCTAGATGTTAAAAAGAAAACATCTAAGTGACAAGAATTGCCAAACATTTCTCATAGAAGATATAACAATGAAAAACTGAAAAAAATCCTAGCAACTTCCCCTGAGGAGTGCAGTCCAATCTGAAATTGATCTGATTCTCTCTCCCATATGACATATTATGACATTATTTTTCACATATAACTCTCCCCCTTTTACATCAATGCCAAAGATATGACATAGATATCAAAATCCTATGAATCTCAAAGTTGACTACTCCCCCTGAGTAGTAGCACCACTATATCAATTTAGAGCAAAGGATAAGGTTGATGATGCATACTGGATTGATGCTTCTCCATTAGTTAAGTTTCTACCAAAGGGTTAGATACCCCTAACCCATCTCTCAAATATTCAAATGATTCCTTAGACAACGGTTTAGTGAATATATCTACAATCTGCTCTTTAGTGTTCACATAAACTAGTTTGACTTCCTTTTCTTCCACCTTTTCCTTAAGAAAGTTATATTTTATTGAAATGTGCTTAGTCTTAGAGTGAAATACCAAATTATTAGATATGTCAATAGCTGTAGAGTTATTGCAATAGATAACTACTAGTTCATTGCAATTTGACTTGATATCCTTCAACATTTGCTTCATCCACAAGACTTAAGTGCAATTAGTTGTTGTTGCAACATATTCAACTCCTGCAGTAGATAAATAAATGCATGACTATTTTTTTCTGATCCATGAAACCAATTTATTTCCAAGAAAGAAATCTCCACCAAAATTTCTCTTCCTGTCATCAATATCTCATTCCCAATCTGAATATGTATATGTACATAAAGTGAAGTTATCATCTCTAGAATACCATAAGCCATATTCTATTGTTCCTTGCAAATACTGGAATATCCTCTTTACTGCACATTCATGATTTTCTTTAGGATTAATTTGATATCTTGAAATAATACTTACTACATTCATAATATCTGGTCTAGTCTGAGTTAGATATAACAAGACACCAATCATAGACTTATACCTTGTTGAGTTTACTGGTATAGATGTGTCTTTGATAGATAATTTCTCACTTGTCACCATAGGAGTACTTACTAGTTTGGCATTATCCATACCAAACTTCTTCAACAATTCCCTTAGATACTTAGTTTGATAGATAAAAATGCCTTTGTCAGTTTGAGTAATCTGCAAACCTAAGAAAAATCTCATCTCACCAATCATAGATATTTCAAATTCATTCTTCATATTATTAGAAAATTCCATGCACAATTTATCTTCACCTCCAAAAATGATATCATCAAGAAATACTTCAATAATCAGAATATCATCATTAGTGATCTTGTAATATAAATTAATTTCGTCATTGCCTTTAGTAAAACCAAGCTTCAAAAGATATTTATCCAACCTTGCATACCAAGCTCTAGGAGCTTGTTTCAATCCATATAATGCTTTCCTTAACCTGCAAACCATATATTTTTCATCTGTCAGTGAAAATCTATTAGAATATTCAATGTATACTTCTTCCTCAAGTTTGCCATTTGATAGACCTTGTAGTTCTTGTATGCTACATAGGCAAGAAATAATCTAACAGCTTCAATTCTAGCTACAGGTGCAAATGTCTTGCCATAATAAATTCCTTCCATTTGAGAATATCCTTTACAAACCAGTATAGCCTTGTTTCTTACAAATTAACCATCCTCATTTAGTTTATTTCTGAAAACCCATTTAGTTCCAATAACATTCTTATTTTTAGGCCAGGGAACTAAAGTCCAAGTCTTATTCTTCTCTATCTGATCTAATTAATCTTCCATAGCCTTTAACCAATGTTTATCTTTACAAGCTTCAATAACAGATGCCGGTTCAATTTGAGAAATAGGACATACCTCTTCATTTTCTAGTCTTCTTCTTTTCATAACTCCCTTGTTCTTATCTCCAATGATTTGATCTTTAGAATGATTTAACCTTACATACCTTGGTGTCTTCTAAACTCCAGGTTCACTGTTCCGATCATCAATCACAATTGAATTCTCTAATTGTACTAGTGTAATTGTCTCAGTGTCTTGTACCGGTTGAGGCATTGCTGGTTCAATTATAATCATTTCCATTGCATGTTCTCTATCATATGATATAGATTGATCTTTGTATTGCTAATCCAGTTTCACATTTGCGCTCTCCGCAATTTTTTGCAATCTTTTGTTATAACATCTATATGCCTTGCTCTGAATTGAATATCCAAGAAATACCCCTTCATCACATCTAGGATCAAACTTCCCAATTGAATCATCCCTTTTGATATAACATTTACTTCAAAAAGTTCTAAAATATTTTATAGTAGGTGTATATCCAAACCATAGTTTATAAGGATTCTTACCGGTTTCACCTTTGATATGAACCCTATTGAATGTGTAGACTACTTTATTCACTACTTCTCTCCAGTAGATGTGAGGTAATTTGGCTTCCATAATCATGGTTCTTGCTGCATCCAAAATGGTTCTATTCTTCCTTTCCACTACTCCATTCTGGTGAGGAGTCTGAGGTATAGATAATTGTCTCCTAATTCCATTTGTCTCACAATAACTGTTAAATTCATGAGAAGTGAACTCACTACCTTGATCTGATCTCAGACATTTGATTTTCAATCCAGTTTATGTTTCCACCTTTGCTTTGAAGATCTTGAATTTCTCAAAAGCTTCAGACTTCCCCCTTAGAAAAGTCACTCACATCATTCTAGAATAATCATCAATTATTAGCATGAAGTACCTATCACCTTGAAAGCTTCTGGTCCTTGTTGGACCACATAAGTCAGAATGAATCAAATCCTTACATATTGGATTATGAGGCTTTATAATCTTAGGTATATCTCTAACTACCTTTATTGAACTGATCTTAACAATACAATCAAAATTAACATGACATGACCTCTTATGCCATTACCAACTCTCATCAAAATGAGAAATCAAACATGTCTTATTACCAGTGTTCAAGTGAAAGATATTACCTCCAGTTTGAGTACCAGTTGCAATCTCCAAACTAGTTTTGTTAATGGTTTTGCATTTTCTATCTTTGAACTGAAGTTGGAATCCCTTATCCACCAATTGACCAACACTTAAAAGAATATGCTTTAAACCTTCTACATAATAGACATTATCAGTATTATGCTTTCCATCCACTATCAACTACCCATTCATCCTTGTCTTCAACTTTTGCTGCCAGGGCCTTTTCTTCATTCTTGATAGCCGGTTCCAATTCATCTTCCTTTAAAGCATAGAACACCCATTCCTTTCCATTGCCAAATCCACTAGCAGAGTCTCCTGCCGATTCATCCTCTGAGTCATCACTTACTCCTTCCTCATCCACTATGTAGTATAGGTTGTTTTTCTTGAATCTATATTTGTTCTGATTAGGCTTAAATGATTTCTTAACTCTTTCTTCAAATCTTGCATTCCTTTTAGGAAATCGAGATGCAAAATGACCAATCTTATTACATGCAAAACATTTAAAAGGTTCTTTTCCTTCATACTTACTTCCTGTCGGTCCTTTAGGTACTCTTCTAGCAAATAAGGCTTCAAGTTGCTTAGGTTCCTCATCCTCTTTCCTCATATCTTCCAAATCTTTTGCATATAGGGCTTTTTAATCACTTTTTCTAGTAGATGATAATGCATGAAAAGTAGGTTCGGATTTTGCAGTTCTAGAGGGTCCAAATTCTTCAAGCTCAAAAGTAGATAATTTCTCAATTAGAATGTCCCTGTTAATTGAAGTGTTTGGCATTGTTCTTAATTCATTAATTGTAGTAGCCTTCATCTTGTAAGTTGGTGGTAGGGCTCACAAAACTTTAGAAACTATTTCATCTTCACTCAAAGATCCTCCACAACATTGAATTCCCACGACAATCTCATTTACTCTTTCTATAAATGTAGCAATTCTTTCATTATCTTCCATCTTCAAGTTATCATATCTTACTCGATAACCATCAAGTTTAGCAATTTTGATAGTAGGGTCACCTTCATTCAGAGTTTGCAATTTATCCCACATAACCTTTGTAGATAATTTATCAGTCAATCCCATGATTTGTTGATTAGTGAGTGCACACAGGAGGGTTTCTCTAGCTCTACAATCATTTTCAATATTTTTGTCCAAGTCTGCAGGAGTAGGATTGCCAGATGCCAGATCATAAGGTGTATATCCTTTCTCAATGATCTCCCAAATATCCTTTCCAAGACATCTAAGATGAGACTCCATTTGGATTTTACTATATACGATAGTTTGTTCCATCAAGCTTCGGGATTTCTCTTCTGAAAATAGTTGCCAGTGGATTTGAAGTATTAGTTGCCATAGGGTCTACCTCAAGTAGTTAAGCTTTTCCAAAAGAGGACCAAAGCTCTGATACCGATTGTTAGAATAGCCAGTGGACAATTGAGAGGGGGGGTGAATCAATTGTCAATAGATTATATTAATCAAATCACTTTATAACCTTTAACTGGAGCACATAAACATTGAATATAGGAATAGGAGAAACAGATACCGGTAAGCAATAAAACTTAAGAATGAAACAGAGAATTAACACAATGCAACCATACCACATAACACCTTGATTTGCACATGGAAAACCCGGTAAAGGGAAAAACCATGGTGGGAAGCCTACCCACAGTTAGATAATACTTCTACAAAAAGTATGTGATACAATAAGGGGCCTCACTGACTACAGAGAGGTTATAACCACCTCAATATAATTGGACAACAATCCAGAAGAATGAACTATGAGTGATAGCATATACCATGTCTGATTATAGTCCCATTTAAGCTCACTATCGAAGCCTTTGACCTCTTACATAAACCCAATTCGATCACCTATGATCGACCAAATCTCCTTTACATATGATTTTTCATTCCATGACCATGAGCATGATCTACAATGAGATCTTACATCAATTTATACAAACCCTAAGGCCTAAACCAATTAGGTCAGCCACCTAAAAGATATTATAATAAGATCATTACATACATCTATATTACAATGATATGCCATGTCGGCTCTAGACCAAAACAATATTAACCAATCCATAAATCATCCTGGTAACGTGTAGAGAACACATTACATAATACCGGTCCATAACCTAGATAGGTACTAGACCTAATTTGGGTCTATCATGCCAAAAAAATGTCTCCAATCAGTCAAGGCATGAACAAAGATCACCTTTTGCATCCTAAATTCCATCTAGAAGCTGCACCAACACCACTTATGCATCCTGTCAAAGATTTTTAGTAAAAGCTCTATCAGTAAAACCTTAAACCCTTACCGATATAGGCTTACTAGAGTGTATGATAGCATTCGATCATCAAGTCAATATCAACTAACCAAAACATACTCTAGAAACATCAAACCAAACATATTCCATTGATCCAAAACATGTCGATAGTATCCAACTAATAGTCCCTTCTATAGGTAACACTAGTTCTACTACCGGTAACCAAATTTTGTCTGTTGGTAACCAATCATAACAGCTAGTGTTGACATCAATGACAAAACATCAATGCAACACATAATCAATTCCTTCATATTGCCAACAAGTTCCTAGTTTATTAAACATTTCTCTAGCTTGGGTAGATTTTGGTCAAAGAACACAATGGAAAGAAATGAGTCTGCCTCCTCAAAAGCCCCCATATTTGATGGATCTAACTATGCCTTCTGGAGTAGAAGAATGGATCCCTATATTTCCTCCCTTGGTTTTGATGTGTGGATGTCTGTCAAGAATGGATATATTGTCCCTAGTGTTCCTCCCACTGATCCAGATGCTAAGAAGGAGAATGAGAATAATACAAAGGCTAAACATGCTATTCTAAGTGGGCTGTTAGATAATGAGTTTGTCAAGGTCATGCACTGTGCATCTACCAAGGAGACTTGGGATAAATTGCAGGGATTATTTGAAGGAGATGTCAAAGTCAAAGAGCCCAAGTTGCAATCACAGAGTAGATGAAAGTGTGAACACCATCAGAGGACTTGGAGAGGAAATTGCTAATGAGATTATTGTCAAAAAGGTACTTAGATCTCTCACATCTAAGTATGATACTAAGGTTTGTGCCATTGAAGAAGCCAAGGATTTGAAAACCTTCACAATGGATGAGCTATTTGGCTCTCTAACTATCTATGAAATGAGGACAAATCCATCAAAAAGGGCAAGGAAGAGGTTGCTCACAAAGGGTCCAGTGAAGACTCAAATGCAGAGGTAGCAAACTTTGTCAGCAAGCTCAAGAGAGGATCCGATGAGTATAAAGGAAAATTACCGCTCAAATATTTCAACTATGGTAAAGTTGGACACTTTGCTGCAAAATGTCCCTATATTGAAACTGGTGGAGATGAGCAAAGAAATTTTGGCAGATCTCTTGATAAAAAAAAAGAAAAGAAAGTTTACCGACAAGAAAGAAGAAATTATCAGAAGCATAATAACCTATATTGTTGTCCATGTGGTGGAGTTGATTATGTTGCATTGATGTTTTGTCATTGATGCCAACACTAGCTGTTTGGATGCTTTACCGACACCCTTATGGTCCCAGTAGGTTGAGTGGTTTCTGGTTGGATCTGACATGATCCGGTAGGCTCTGATATAGTTTGGTGATGGAATTGGCTTATTCATGATACTCATGCTCATATTTAGATAGTTGATTTTTGTCTAGTGATCGGATGCCATCCTGCTTGCTGAGAAGCTTGGTTTTTGGTTCCAACGAGGGTTTCACTAGCAGAGCTTTTGGTGGAGATATTTGATGAATTGCATAAGTGGTGTTGGTGCAACTTCTGGTAGAGTTTTTGGATGTTGTTGGTAATCATGTTCGATACTTGGTAGATAAAGATCATTGCTGTAATGTGTGGCCCTATACTAGGTCCCCATTGATCTAGGTTATGGACCGAATTTAATGTAATATGTGGATTGGACCTCTTGATGTATTTTCAGGATGTCTTATGTGTTGGATATTATTTGTTTGGTCTAAGGCCGACATGGTTTGTAATTATGTAATTGGTTTATTGTCTGGTGGTCGACCTGATTGTTTATGGTTGAGGGTTTGTATATATAGATGTAAGATCTCATTGTAGATCATCATGGTTATATGTTAGAGGTTATGGTCAAGGAATATAATATGTGAATAATGGAATATTGTTTAGGAAGAGGAGTTGGTTGATCATTGGAGATCAAATTGGGTTTATGTAAGAGATTTAGTCCTCTGGTATTGAGCTTAACCAGAACTATACTCAAGCATAGGAGATGTTATCTTTTGTAGTTCAACACTTCTCTGGATTGTAGTATGGATTTCTAGTAGTCAATGAGGCTCCTTTTGTGACGAGTAGTGCGCTCTAGGTTGTCAGCCTTCCTGTAAGTGCAGACTCCTCAATTGTAATTCACATACTTACTGCAGAAGTATTATCTGATTGTGGGTAGGCTTTCCACCGTGGTTTTTCCCTTTACCAGGTTTTCCATGTACAAATCTTGGTGTTATGTGGATGGATTTTATTTTGTGATTGTTGTTTATACTTAATTGGTTTAACTGCTATTCCGGTATTAATGTTTTAGGTTCTGGTATTAAAGTTTAAATTGCTAATGGTTTTGGTAATCTGAGACAACTGATTTACCCCCCTCTCAGTTGTCTTCTGTTTATTTGAACTATCTAACAATTGGTATCAAAGCTTTGGTCCCCTTTGCAGAAATCTTAACCACTTGAGGAAGATCCTTTAGCAACTAATAGTTCAATTTCATCCAATTCTTTTGGAGCTATCTTTCGAAGGGATATTCCGAGGCTTCATGGAACAAATTACACAGTATGGAAGATTCAGATTGAGACTCATATGAGATGTCTTGGCAAGGAGATTTGGAAGATCACACAGAATAGTGTCACACCCTATAATCTGAGATCTAGAAATCCTCCTCTGGCAAACTTGGACAAGGAGCTTGAGAATGATTATAGAGAAAGAGAATCCCTCTTGTGTGCACTTTCTGATCAACAAATAATGGGATTAACTGACAAATCATCTGGAAAGGCTATATGGGATAAGTTGGGGACTCTTAATGAAGGTGACCCTATAGTGAAGATTGCTAAACTTGATGGTTACTGGGTGAGATATGAAAATCTCAAGATGGAAGAAGATGAAAGGATTACTGCATTGATGGAAAGGGTAAATGAGATTGTTATGGGAATTCAATATTGTGGTGGAACTCCGAACGAAGATGAAATTATTTCTAAAGTCCTAAGAGCCCTACCACTGGCTTACAAAATGAAGGCTACTGCTATTAATGAGTTGAGAACAATGGCTAATACATCTATCAATGAAGATACTCTGGTTGACAAACAATCTGCTTTTGAGCTTGAAGAATTTGGACCTTCTGGAGCTGTGAAGTCTTAACCTTCTTTTCATGCATCTACATTTGCAACTAGTAAGAAAGACTCAAAAGGTTTGTATGCAAAGGAATTAGAAGATATAAAGAGAGAAGATGATGAGTTTGAGAAACTTGAAGCTCTATTTGCTAGAAGAGTACCTAAGGGACCATTAGGAAGTACGTATGAAGGAAAAGCACCTTTTAAATGTTTTGCATGTAATAAGATTGGTCATTTTACATCTAGATGTCTTGAAAGAAATTCAAGATTTGAAGAAAGAGTTAGAAGATCATTTAAACCTAACCCTAGATATTAGAACAAGTATACATACAAGAAAAAAAGAGACAAATCATGATATGTAGTGGATGAGGAAGGCATTATTGATTCTGATGATGAACCGACAATGGGAAGGAATGGGTGTTCTTGTCTATCAAAGAAGATGATCTCGCACTAAAAGAGAATGTACCTTAAGAGAAAGCACTTGATGCTAAAATTGAAGGCAAGGATGAATGGGTAATTGATAGTGGTTGTTCACATCATATGACTGGAGATAAAAGGAAGTTTCTATCTTTGCAAGAATTTGATGGTGGTCTAGTTAGATTTGGAGATGACAAAGCATGTATGATCAAAGGAAAATGAACTATATCATTGGATGGTAAGAACAATAATAAAAAATGTTTATTATGTTGAAGGTTAGTGGCATAATCTTTTGAGTGTATGACAATTGGTAGATAAGGGATTTCAATTACAGTTCAAGGATGGAAAATGCAAAATCATTAACAGATCAGGTTTGGAGATTGCAACCAGTACACAGACAAAAGGTAATATATGTCATTTGAACTCTGGTGAGAAGACATGTTTGATTACACAAATTGATGAGAGTTGGCTATGGCATAATAGGTTGTGTCATGTATATTTTGATTGCATTATGAAGATCAGCTCAACTAAGGAAGTTAGGGATATACCTAAGATTATGAAGCCCTATAATCTAGTATGTAAAGAATGTCAAATGGGTAAATAGGTAAGAACATCTTTTAGGAGTATACAAGATAAATCAAATGATGTTCTTGATCTTATTCATACTTATTTGTGTGGCCTTGGTAGAGTTAAAAGTTTTCAAGGTGATATATATTTCATGCTAATCATTGATGATTATTCTAGAATGATGTGGGTTACTTTTCCTAAGGAAAAATTTGAAGCATTTGAAAAGTTTAAAATCTTTAAAGCTAAAGTGGAAATTGAGACAAGATTGAACATTAAATGTTTGAGATCATATCAAGGTGGAGAATTCACATTCGGTGAGTTTAACAAATTTTGTAACAAGCATGGTATAAGAAGACAATTTTCTGCTCCCTAGACACTTTAGCAGAATGGAGTTGTAGAAAGAAAGAACATAACTATCTTGGATGCTGCTAGAACAATGATGATGGAAGCCAGTCTACCTCATATCTACTAGAGAGAAGCATTGAGTACAATGGTTTATACATTCAATAGAGTACATATAAAAAGAGAAACTGATAAGACACCTTATGAATTATAGTTTGGCAATACACCTATAGTTAAGTATTTCAAAAAATTTGGTAGTAAATGTTATATCAGGAGAGATTATATCATTGGGAAATTTGATCCTAGATATGATGAAAGCATATTTATTGGTTATTCTAATGAAAGCAAAGCATATAGATGTTATAACAAGAGATTGCAGAGAATTGTGGAGAGTGCTAATGTCAAAGTAGATGAGCTAAACATAAGTCAAATCAGAGTTTATGAAAAAGACCAACAGTGGAAGTAATTATATCTGAACCGGTAGCACCTTTACCAGAATAGAGAGTTGAACCAGTTACTCTGGCAGTATCAGAGAATTCTATAGTAACTAAAGAACAGAGAAGAGGAACAGAAAGTTAGAAGACTTATAGGTATGTGAGATTGAATCATTCAGAAGATCAGGTCATTGGGGATAAGAGCAATGGAATGATGAAAAGAAGAAGACTGGCAACTAATGAGGTATGTTTAATTTCACAAGTTGAACCGATATCAATAATTGAGGCATGTAAAGATGAATATTGGTTGAAATCTATGGAAGAAGAATTACATAAGATTGAGAAAAATAGCACATGGACCTTGGTTCCCCGACCTAAAAATAAAAATGTTATTGGAACCAAATGGGTTTTTAGGAATAAATTGAATGAGGATGGTCAAGTTATAAGGAGTAAGGATAGATTGGTTTGTAAAGGATATTCTCAAAAGGAAGGAATTGATTATAGAGAGACTTTTGCACCTATAGCTAGGATTGAAGCTGCAAGATTATTTCTTGCCTATGCTGCTTATAAAAACTACAAGGTTTATCAGATTGATGTTAAATGTGCATTTTTGAATGGGGATCTTGATGAGGAAGTTTATTTTGAGAAACGTGATGGTTTTTTACTATTAGATCACACATATATGGTTTGCAGGTTAAGGAAAGCTTTATATGGATTGAAACAAGCACCTAGAGCTTGGTATGCAAGGTTGGATAAATATCTTTTGAATCTTGGTTTTACTAAGGGCAGTGCTGACAGTAATTTATATTATAAGATCATTGATGATGATATACTGATTATTGAAGTATTTTTTGAGGATATTATTTTTGGAGGTGAAGATAAGTTATGCATAGAATTTTCTAAGAATATGAAGAAAGAATTTGAGATGTCTATGATTGGTGAGATGAATTTTTTCTTAGGTTTGCAGATTACTTAGGCTAACAAAGGTATTTTCATCTGTCAAGCTAAATATGCTAAGGAATTTTTGAAGAAATTTGGTATGGGAGATTCTAAACCGATAAGTACTCCTATGGTTACATGTGAGAAATTGACAAGAAAAGATGTTTCTGTACCAGTAAATCCTACAAGATACAAATCTATGGTTGGAGGTCTATTTTATTTGACTTAGACTAGGCCTGACATTATGAATGTTGTTTGTATTGTTTCAAGATTTCAGAGTGATCCTAGAGAAAATCATGAGATGGAGGTGAAAAGGATTTTTATATACTTGTAAGGTACATTAGAAGATGGCTTGTGGTACCCTAAGATGATAACTTTACTTTTGTAGGATTTTGCCAAGATCAAGGGCACAATGAAAAGCATAAAAAGAGAGACAATAGAATGATAAGAACAAACTGTATTCTCATCAATATGCAAATGATCAGCTGGATTAACCAATACAATGAATATAGGCTTGCTTATATAGGAAAGGCCATATGGATGTACGAGCACACAATTATGACATGTGGCTCAATGAGAAACAAGGGTAGGTAAGAAATACTAGGGTAGGTAGGAGAAATAATATAATATTCCACAAGAGGTGGATGACCCACCGGATGTGGAGTGTAACAGCAAAATAAGACCACAAAAGGTGGAATTTCTCCTACAAGCTCTATCCCTATGTGCACACTTCCCTAAGTGTCTCAGATCCAAACTACGAAGAGATGCATTATCCTAAGTTAACTTAAGTAAAGTGTAAAAATATCCAAAATGAATATTTATTTACGCCAACACCCCCCCTTAAGTGCAACTTAGGGGAATGAAGACTCAAGTCAACAATGCAAGATGGGTCTCAGCTACTAGGCCATGATAGGTACCCATGTACAATATGCAAATGCAAGCAAAACCATGCAATGCAATCTCTCACAAACGGAGAAAAGGAGAAAAACCAGTGGGAAAAAAATCCCCCCCAAAAGAGAGATGAAAGTACAAAAGACTCTCAATGAAGAAGGACAAAACCTCAAAGAGGAAAAAGTCCCCCCCGTAAGAGAGGAAGGAAAAGTTAGTAGACCCCCCCTAATGACACATCCTGCACCCCCAAGAGAGCTCGCAACTACTGGAACTTGCTCTCGGTGATAGGTTTGGTGAATATGTCAGCAATCTACTCCGCTGTAGGACAATACTGCAAATCAATGACCTGCTCCTGAATGAGCTCTCGGATATAGTGCATATGAATCTCGATGTGTTTGGTCCACTGGTGCTGGACCAGGTTCTTCGAGATTGCAATAGCACTCTGATTGTCCCAATGTAGAATGGCTGTGGAGTGGTGAAACCAAACTCTGTGAGAATCTATTGGAGCCAAATGGTCTTAGTGACTACGTTAACAGCGCCTCGATACTTAGCCTTAGTCGAAGAGAGAGAAATAGCATGTTGCTTCTTGCTCTGCCAACAAATGGGGCCCGAACCAAGGTGAAAACTATAACTGGAAGTAGACTTATGATCATCAAGATCACCAGCCCAATCAGAGTCTATGTAACCAACCAAGTGAAGTCCTGTGTCTACTGCATAGTGAATCCCATAGTGATGTGTACCCTAGATGTAATGAAGGATGCGTTTGGTAGCTTTCCAATGAAGCTCATGTGGTTCCTGCATGAAGCGGGAAACCATGCCAACTGCAAATGAAATATCAAGGCATGTATGGGTCAAGTAGATGAGACTACCCACGAGCTGATGATACAAAGTGGCATCAACTGGTGGAGAAGAACACTGAGCCTCAAGCTTGACTCCTGAAAAAAAGGGAGTCGGGGCAGGCTTACAATCAACCATATGAAAGCATGCAAGTAGATCAAGAGCATACTTGGGCTGCGATAGTGTAATCCCGGAAGGTGACTATGAAATCTCTATCCTGAGAAAGTAGTGCAAAAGACCCAAGTCAGTCATAGCAAATCTATCATGCAAAGCAAATTTGACCCTGCTAATGATGGATGAAGTACTCCCTGTAATGATCAAGTCATCAACATAGAGCACAAGTATCAAGTGAGAGTCATCCTGTCGCAAAATGTAGACATTCGGATCAGAATGACACCTAGTGAACCTTGCGGAGAGAAGAAAGGAATCCATCTTGGTGTACCAAGCCCTGGGGGCCTGCTTAAGGCCATAGAGAGATTTCCTTAGTCTGCAAACCAAGGAAGTATCCTGGATGAAACCCTATGGCTGCTCCATATAAATCTCCTCATCAAGATCACCATGAAGAAAAGCACTCTTCACATCCATCTGATGTACAACCCAACCATGAGCTGCAACAATAGCAAGTGTCAAACGAATGGAGTTCATCTTGGCTACGAGTGCAAAGGTCTCAGTATAGTCAACACCTACAACCTGAGAGAAACCTTTCACAACAAGCCGAGCCTTATACTTATCCACACTACCATCCGCTGCAAACTTGGTCCGATAGATCCACTTACATCGAACCATCTTTCTCCCCTTAGGGAGATGGACTAAATCCCATGTGTTGTTCCTCATCAAGGAACTATACTCTTCCTCCATAGCTTGGTCCCACTCAGGAACCCCTGATGCTTCCCTAAATGTCTATGGATCGGAAGTGGTAGCAATGATCCTGATGCTATGATCGAGTTCTCCGTGTATCTGAAGGATCCCCAACAAGAGAACCCGCAAACTCAAGTGTCTGTCGAGCCCAACGAGGTCTAGGTGGAGCTGGAAAATGAGGCTCCTCAACTGCAAGTGGACCCTACGAAGGTGTAACCCTGTGAGTCAGAGTTGAAGGAGTCTCATCATCTGAATCACTAACATCACTATCCACAATGGAGGAAGGTGGAGGAGGTAGAGAGGCTAAGCTAGGAGAGCTTTCCTCAAAGTGAACACTCCTCTCAATGAACACCTCATGTGTCTCAGGATCCATCAATCTATATGCCTTAACACCCTCAGGATATCCAACAAATATGCAAGGCTGAATCTAAGATTCCAATGCCTTACGTTTCTGTGGAGGTATACGAGCCCATGCTAGACACCCAAAGACTCTGAAATGTCTCACAATCAGTTTCCTACCAGCCCAAGCCTCAAAAGGAGTAATACCTTGCAAAGCTTTGTGAGGAACCCAATTCTAGATGTGTGTGGCACAATTGATAGCCTCTGCCCAAAAGGCGAGATCAAGAGAACGTGCATGAATCATACAACTAGCCATTTCTTTGAGAGTTCTATTCTTGCATTCTGCAACTCCGTTCTACTGTGGAGTGTATGCAACAGAATGCTGAAGATAAATTCCCTCAAATGTACAAAAATCCTCAAGTCTTTTGTTCACATATTCCCTTCCATTATCTGTACGAAGAAACTTGACCACTTTCCCAGATTGCTTCTCCACACGAGTCTTGAAGTCCTGAAATCTATCAAATACTTCACTCTTATGAATGAGAAAGTAGACCCAAGTGAAGCGGGAGTAGTCATCAATGAAGGTGAGGACATAGCGGGCCTTGCTAAATGAAGGTGCTAGAAATGGACCTGCTACATTGTTGTGAACAAGTTGAAGAACTTCCAAAGCTCTCCAAGCTTTCCCCTTATCAAACTTCTCCTCGGGACGCTTGCCCATGGAACAACCTAAACATACACCCTCTGAAAAACTGATTTGAGGTAGACCTATGACCATGTCTTTAGTGCTGAGCTGCTAAAGATAGCGGTAGTTGAGGTGACCAAACCGCTCATGCCATAGCTTACTTTCTGAATTTGAATGAGTAAGCAAGGCCCTAGAAGGTGAACTTGCAACAAAGTGGGAGAATGAATAAATCCTTGACTTGTCATTGACTTATCCCACTACTACCAAGGCATCATCATCAAGTTCCTTTACCACAACTGAATTTGGTGTAAACTCAATCTTTTTCCCATTCCCAAAGTGAGTGATTTGGTAGATAGAGAGAAGGTTGGTAGACAAGTTAGGAACATAGAGAACATTCTCAAATGTTCCATCATCCATGTCAACTGAACCTTTCCCTTCAACCTCTACTTGTGTATCATCACCTATGTAAATGTGAGGTACTTTAGATGGCTCCAATGAAGAAAACTGCTCCTTTGTAGAACCCATGTGATATGAAGCACCCAAGTCAAGTATCCATTGCTGTGAAGAACCTGTTTTAGCCACAAATGCTTGCCCTTTTCTCTTAGACTGTGAGGAAGATGAAGAAGATGAATCCTTCTTTGTGTAGGCGGATGGCAAGTTGATATTGTTTTTCTTAAGAAGATTAGTTAACTCATCAGCTTGCTTTGCGTGGCATCGATGCTCATCATGACCATACTTCTTGCAATATGCACAAGTTGGTTTATCCTTCTTAGGTGGTGTCCCCTTCTTGGAAGAGGATGAAAAATAGCCTTGTGATGGAGAGGATGATTGTCCTCTTTCTTGGTGTGGCTTAGACTTGGATTGCTTCTTCTTCTTGTTGGAATCTTTGCCTTGACTTCCTTGATTCCCTTGATTAGCCACCAAAGCCTTGGACTTTGAAGACTTGAGAAGCCCCATGTTCAACAACTTAGATTGTTCCAATATCAACATTTCTATGAAAGCATCAAATGAAGGCATAACATAGGAACTCCCCACTGTCAAACGATGAGTTTGGAAGCTAGACACAAATGCTGCATATTCTGGCGCAAGCTTGTCCAACAAGTTGAATATCAACTGAGCATCCTTTTTGTTAATTCCAAAATCCTTAAGCTTTGCTCTTAGCTCATTTGCTTTGGTGACATAATCTTGGATTGTATCAAAACTCTTGGGATCCAAGTTGGTGAGCTCATTGTCAATCTTATAACCTCTGATTTCATCAACTTGACCATACAATTTCTGAAACATATCCCAAGCATCTTTGATTGTAGTACACTTTTCAATATGAAAGATGAGGTCATCTGATACATACTTGCGCAAAGTTCCAAGAGCCATGCAATTATTAGTGAGCCATTCTAATTGAGCATTAGGATCAGCCTTAGGATCAAGTGGTGCTGCTATTGTTCCATCTATGTAATGCGTGAGACCCTTTTCCATTAATTTACTCCATACTTTTATTTTCCATGATGCATAATTATGTGGAGTTAAAGGTGGAAATTTATGAGGACTCATTGCAACAAAAATGAAAGAGCACAAAGAGAGGCACAATCACACAAGACACCCCCCCAAAATTTACTCAATCAAAGAACCCCCCCAAAAGTGATGATTTGGCACTTTATAATTAGTGCGTATACAATGGGCCACTTGCAAAAAATGGAAAAGTGGGCTTCTGATTTCAATTTTACAACTACCTCAATAAGGCCAAAAGAGACTCAAACTAATAATGCAAGAGATCTAAACTAAGATCCAAACACTTTACAAGTACCTAATAGGCCAAATAAGACCAATATCTGAAAGTACAACTTCCACTCAAAATATTTGAAATATGATCATATATTATGAAAGTAGATGAAAAAACATGCACTTTCAAAAAAAACGGCACTTGAAAAGGAGGTCGTATGAGCTCAAACGAGGCCTTTGAAGTTGCTGAATTGAGGATTGGACAGGTACAGCTGAGAGAATCCAAAAATTC
This sequence comes from Cryptomeria japonica, assembly GCF_030272615.1. Lineage (NCBI taxonomy): Eukaryota > Viridiplantae > Streptophyta > Pinopsida > Cupressales > Cupressaceae > Cryptomeria > Cryptomeria japonica. Next base: position 487,481,156 of record NC_081409.1, read on the forward strand.
CAAAAAACCTATGCACCAAAATCAGAAAATAACCACACCACTACAAAGATCACAAAATTTTAGCCTATTTCAAAAAAATTGCACCAAAAAAGGAGCAAAAATGAGCAAGATATGGCCTTTCAAAGTTGAACTGCAAAACTGAAAAGCTCAATGAAGAGGGGGTCAAAAAATTTCAAAAGTCTACTGATGTGGCGCTGATGTCAACAAATGACGGGCTTAAATTTGATGCCCATCTGGCCATCACAAAAAATTCACCCCTTGCGTGGCATCCGTACTGTACGGACAGGCTGATGTGGTAGTCTGCGTCAGCTCTGCGTGGCGAGTGACGTGGCTATGTCTCATGTGTCCATGGGCCAGTGGCCTCCTACCATGTGGCAGATGTGGGTCGTTGGTTTAAAAGACTGCCGATGGGAGGGAAGCGTCGCCAGGAGGAGAAGGGCGGTGGGAATCTACAGGTCGCCGGAGGTGCACGGGTCGAGGCTGGACCAGCAGACAGTGGAGAGACAGTCACACGGATCGGCGGCAGTACAGCACGGGTCAGCGACGGTGGCAGTCGGCTACGTGGTATGGCAGCGACGGTCCAACCTGCAACAACACAGGGTACGGATAGCATGAGGGAGGTCTGCGGACCCCCCAAAAACAATTTTTTTTTTTCGGAATTTTTGTTTCTCAAAATTTTTTTTTTTTTCGAAAAAAAAATTTTACAAATTTTTTTTCGAAATCCGTACAATAGTAGCCAAAATGGGCAAAACAAATTTTCTCACCAAAATAGGTCGACTTTATAGTCGAAATTCATGGAAACAGCCTCCCGGATTCAATCGTGATGTCCAAATCGCTGTATGACGCCCCCAAAAATGAAGATCCCCAAATCCAAAAATTGAAGCCTCCAAAATGTCTCCAAAGGACTAATCAATGAAGCCCCAATGGATCTGATACCATGTAGGATTTTGCCAAGATCAAGGGCACAATGAAAAGCATAAAAAGAGAGACAATAGAATGATAAGAACAAACTGTATTCTCATCAATATGCAAATGATCAACTGGATTAACCAATACAATGAATATAGGCTTGCTTATATAGGAAAGGCCATATGGATGTACAAGCACACAATTATGACATGTGGCTCAATGAGAAACAAGGGTAGGTAAGAAATACTAGGGGTAGGTAGGAGAAATAATATAATATTCCACAAGAGGTGGATGACCCACCGAATGTGGAGTGTAACAGCAAAATAAGACCACAAAAGGTGGAATTTCTCCTACAAGCTCTATCCCTATGTGCACACTTCCCTAAGTGTCTCAAATCCAAACTAAGAAGAGATTCATTATCCTAAGTTAACTTAAGTAAAGTGTAATAATATCCAAAATGAATATTTATTTACACCAACAACTTTTTGTGCATATACAAATGTTGATTGGGCTAGAGATGTTGATGATCGAAAAAGTACTTCCGGTGGAGCTTTCTTTCTTGGAAAGAAGTTGGTTTCATGGATCAGCAAGAAGTGGTCATGTACTTCTTTATCTACTGTTAAAGTTGAGTATGTTGTTGTTGCTACTAAGTGTACACAAGTTTTATGGATGAAGCAAATGCTGAAGGATATAAAGGTGGATTATGACGCACCAGTAGTTATTCATTGTGATAACTCTGCTGCTAATTATATATCAAAGAATCCAATATTTCATTCTAAAACAAAGAACATATCTATCAAATATAAATTTTTGAGGGAGAAGGTGGAAGCAAATGAAGTTAGACTGGTTTATGTGAACACTAACGAACAAATTGCAAATATTTTCACTAAACCTTTGCCCAAGGAATCATTTGAGTACCTCAGAGACAAATTGGGAGTTTCTTCCCCTCCCATAGAGACTTTATTGATGTGGTTTGACATCAGACCGACATGCATTATTAGAGATACTATTCATTCTGGCACTGATGTGGGATGCTACTACTCAGGAGGAGTAGTCAACTTTGTGATTCAATGGTTTATGTTTTTTCTTTGATATTTTTGTTAGATTTTTGGCATTGATGTCAAAGGGGGAGTGATATTGATGTGAAAAAGAAAAGAAAAGGGAGAAATTTAGAGCTTTACAGAGATATTATTCAGAGGGGGAGATATTGATATTTAGAGCTATATGTGGGAGATTGTTGGCTATCTTCCATTGGGGGAGACTTGTTTGGCATTTCTTGGTACTTAGATGTTTTTCACATCTAGTGTTTCCATCAATTCCAAAGGGGGAGATTGATGGCCATTTGGTGGAATTGATTATGTGTTGCATTGATGTTTTGTCATTGATGCTAACACTAGCTATTTGGATGCTTTACCGACACCCTTCTGGTCCTAGTAGGTTGTGTGGTTTCTAGTTAACTTGGATCCAGTATGATCCGATAGGCTCTGGTACAGTTTTGTGATGGAATTAGCATGTTCATGATACTCATTCTCATATTTGAATAGTTGGTTTTGGTCTAGTGATCAAATGCTATCCTTCTTGCTGAGAAGCTTGGTTTCACGTTTCGATGAGGGTTTCACCAGCAGAGCTTTTGGTGGAGATCTTTGATGAATTGCATAAGTGGTATTGGTGTAGCTTCTGGTGGAGTTTTTGGATGTTGTTGGTGATCATGTTCGAGACTTGGTGGATTGATATCATTGCTATAATGTGTGGATTTATACTAGGTCCCGGGTTGATCTAGGTTATAGACCAACTTTAATGTAACATGTGGAGTGGACCACTCAAAGTATTTCCAAGATGTCTTATGTGTTGGTATTATTTGTTTGATCTAAGTCCAACATGGTTTGTAATTATGTAATTGGTTTATTATCTGGTGGCCGACCTGATTGTTTATGGTCGAGGGTTTGTAGATATATGTGTAAGATTTCATTGTAGATCATCATGGTTATATGTTAGAGGTCATGGTCAAGGAATGTAATATATGAATAATGTAGTATCATTTAGGCAGAGGAGTTGGTCGATCATTGGATATCGAATTAGGTTTATCTAAGAGGATTTAGTCCTTCGATATTGAGCTTAGCCGAAATTATACTCAGGCATAGGAGATGCTAAATTTTGCAGTTTAACACTTCTCTGGATTGTAGTCTAGATTTCTATCTAGTCAGTGAGGCTCCTTTTGTGATGAGCAGTGCGCTCTAGGTTGTTGGCCTTCCTACAAGTGCAGGCCCCTTAATTGTAATTCACATACTTACTTTTGAAGTATTTTCTGACTGTGGGTAGGCTTCCCACCATGGTTTTTCCCTTTACCGGGTTTTCCACTTACAAATCTTGGTATTATGTGGATGACTTTTATTTAGTAATTGTTGTTTATGCTTAATTGGTTTAACTGTTATTCCGGTATTAATGTTTTGGGTTCTGATATTAAAGTTTAAATTGCTAATGGTTCTGGTAATCTAAGACAACTGATTCACCCCCCACTCTCTCAGTTGTCTTCCAGTTATTTGAACTGTCTAACATATATACCATTGAGGATGATGCCACAGATGAAGAGAGTGTATCAGAAGATGAGTGCCATGAGAATGAAAGAGAAGTTAATCCCGGGTTGATCTAGGTTATAGACCAACTTTAATGTAACGTGTGGAGTGGACCACTCAAAGTATTTCCAAGATGTCTTATGTGTTGGATATTATTTGTTTGGTCTAAGTCCAACATGGTTTGTAATTATGTAATTGGTTTATTATCTGGTGGCCGACCTGATTGTTTATGGTTGAGGGTTTGTAGATATATGTGTAAGATTTCATTGTAGATCATCATGGTTATATGTTAGAGGTCATGGTCAAGGAATGTAATATACGAATAATGTAGTATCATTTAGGCAGAGGAGTTGGTCGATCATTGGATATTGAATTAGGTTTATGTAAGAGGATTTAGTCCTCCGATATGGAGCTTAGCCGAAATTATACTCAGGCATAGGAGATGCTAAATTTTGTAGTTTAACACTTCTCTGGATTGTAGTCTAGATTTCTATCTAGTCAGTGAGGCTCCTTTTGTGATGAGCAATGTGCTCTAGGTTGTGGGCCTTCCTACAAGTGCAGGCCCCTTAATTGTAATTCACATACTTACTTTTGAAGTATTATTTGACTGTGGGTAGGCTTCCCACCATGGTTTTTCCCTTTACCGGGTTTTCCACTTACAAATCTTGGTATTATGTGGATGACTTTTATTTAGTGATTGTTGTTTATGCTTAATTGGTTTAACTGTTATTCTGGTATTAATGTTTTGGGTTCTGATATTAAAGTTTAAATTGCTAATGGTTCTGGTAATCTAAGACAACTGATTCACTCCCCACTCTCTCAGTTGTCTTCTGGTTATTTGAACTGTCTAACATATATACCATTGAGGATGATGCCACAGATGAAGAGAGTGTATCAGAAGATGAGTGCCATGAGAATGAAAGAGAAGTTAATCCCGGGTTGATCTAGGTTATAGACCAACTTTAATGTAATGTGTGGAGTGGACCACTCAAAGTATTTCCAAGATGTCTTATGTGTTGGATATTATTTGTTTGATCTAAGTCCAACATGGTTTGTAATTATGTAATTGGTTTATTATCTGGTGGCCGACCTGATTGTTTATGGTCGAGGGTTTGTTGATATATGTGTAAGATTTCATTGTAGATCATCATGGTTATATGTTAGAGGTCATGGTCAAGGAATGCAATATACGAATAATGTAGTATCATTTAGGCAGAGGAGTTGGTCGATCATTGGATATCGAATTAGGTTTATGTAAGAGGATTTAATCCTTCGATATGGAGCTTAGCCGAAATTATACTCAGGCATAAGAGATGCTAAATTTTGCAGTTTAACACTTCTCTGGATTGTAGTCTGGATTTCTATCTAGTCAGTGAGGCTCCTTTTGTGATGAGCAGTGCGCTCTAGGTTGTTGGCCTTCCTACAAGTGCAGGCCCCTTAATTGTAATTCACATACTTACTTTTGAAGTATTATCTGACTGTGGGTAGGCTTCCCACCATGGTTTTTCCCTTTACCGGGTTTTCCACTTACAAATCTTGGTATTATGTGGATGACTTTTATTTAGTGATTGTTGTTTATGCTTAATTGGTTTAACTGTTATTCCGGTATTAATGTTTTGGGTTCTGATATTAAAGTTTAAATTGCTAATGGTTCTGGTAATCTAAGACAACTAATTCACTCCCCACTCTCTCAGTTGTCTTCCGGTTATTTGAACTGTCTAACATATATACCATTGAGGATGATGCCACAGATGAAGAGAGTGTATCAGAAGATGAGTGCCATGAGAATGAAAGAGAAGTTAATCCTGGGTTGATCTAGGTTATAGACCAACTTTAATGTAACGTGTGGAGTGGACCACTCAAAGTATTTCCAAGATGTCTTATGTGTTGGATATTATTTGTTTGGTCTAAGTCCAACATGGTTTGTAATTATGTAATTGGTTTATTATCTGGTGGCCAACCTAATTGTTTATGGTCGAGGGTTTGTAGATATATGCGTAAGATTTCATTGTAGATCATCATGGTTATATGTTAGAGGTCATGGTCAAGGAATGTAATATACAAATAATGTAGTATCATTTAGGCAGAGGAGTTGGTCAATCATTGGATATCAAATTAGGTTTATGTAAGAGGATTTAGTCCTCCGATATTGAGCTTAGCCGAAATTATACTCAGGCATAGGAGATGCTAAATCTTGTAGTTTAACACTTCTCTGGGTTGTAGTTTGGATTTCTATCTAGTCAGTGAGGCTCCTTTTGTGATGAGCAGTGCGCTCTAGGTTGTTGGCCTTCCTACAAGTGCAGGCCCCTTAATTTTAATTCACATACTTACTTTTGAAGTATTATTTGACTGTGGGTAGGCTTCCCACCATGGTTTTTCCCTTTACCAGGTTTTCCACTTACAAATCTTGGTATTATGTGGATGACTTTTATTTAGTGATTGTTGTTTATGCTTAATTGGTTTAACTGTTATTTCGGTATTAATGTTTTGGGTTCTGATATTAAAGTTTAAATTGCTAATGGTTCTGGTAATCTAAGACAACTGATTCACCCCCCACTCTCTCAGTTGTCTTTTGGTTATTTGAACTGTCTAACATATATACCATTGAGGATGATGCCACAGATGAAGAGAGTGTATCAGAAGATGAGTGCCATGAGAATGAAAGAGAAGTTAATCGCTTTATGGCACTAGATGAACTGGTTGGTGAAGATGAGGAAGAAGAATACATTGAAGCTGAAGTGGATCTAGAAGGTGAGCTTATAAGTGCTCTTGAGGAGTTAAGTAAGACAAAATGAGATCTCAAGAAGGTAAAGCTTGCTGTAGTAGAAGAACAAGGTCTTTTGAAGCAATCCTTGGATGAGTTCAATCAAGTTATCTCTGACTTGAAACTCTAGTTGGAAGAAGTCAAGAGGATATGTGAAGTTACATCCTTTGTTCTACTAAAGAAGGAAAAGGAGCATCAAGATCTGGAAGCAAAAATATATAAGCTTAGAAAGGAGCTTGAGAAGAGTAAGGATGAACTAAAAATGAGGAGAAAATATGAAGGTAGCACACAAGCCTTGGAGAAGATGTTGAGCAAACAAAAGCAATCTAAAGATATCGGTGGCTTAGGATTTGATGAAGGACTAAGTTCAAACAACAAAGATATATTCAGTAAGGAGATACAATTCACTTCTTCAAGTGAAGGTGAAGAGAAGAAAACATTCACAGTAAGCAAGGATACCGGTAAAAAGACTTATGCAGAAGTTGTTAGGAGCCGTCACACAAACCGGTATACACAATCATTGAACCGGAGGCCACACTCAATCTACCAAAATGCAAATCTTGGGAGAAATGCAAGGGATGATCATGAAGGATTCACTAGAGTTAGAAGCATTCAAGGAAGACCCTCAGTGAGACAAACGTTTGCCAGACCAAGGCAACCTAACCGGTATGTTCCAAACTTTCATGGTTATCGTTACTGGTGTAACAAATTTGGACATAGGTTATCTGACCGTAGAGTAACAAATAAGCCCACTGTGAGTTATAAAAGGAGAAATCCATTTAATACACTCTGGGAGATGAATGTTGCTTTTTATCAGTGCAATGCATTTGGTCATAGGAGTTTTGAATGTAGGAAGAGTAAACCGGTGTCCTACAAAAGCTTTAAAGATTCATCTTTCAATGTAAATGTGAAATGCTATAACTGTCAAGAGTTTAGACATATTGCAAAGCTTTATAAGAATAGGAAAATCAAGCAGAAGAGGACAACTCCTGATCAGGAATTGGTAGCCAAATTGGAGCAGAAAATTATAGTTGACAAGAAGAAGGAAACACAACCAGTTTGGGTTGAGAAAGGAAAGGACAAAACATAATCAAGTCTGATAGTGCAGACTACCCTACATGTAGAACAAAGAAACTTGTGGGTTGTAGATAGTGGTTGTTCCAACCACATGACCGGTGACAAAAAGAAATTTATCAAACTTGAAGGTTGGAATGGTGGCTCAGTAAGGGTTGGAGACAACTCATTTATCAAGATAAAGGGAAAAGGTACTCTAAATATTGATGGCAAACTGAAAGCACATGATGTATATTATGTGGAAGGCCTGAAACACAATTATCTAAGTGTGAGTTAGATGTGTGACAAAGGTTATAAATTCATATTTGATTCTACCAGTTTCCAAATAAAGAAGGATAGTATTGGTCAGGTTGTAGTAGAAGGCAAGAGGACAAACGAAAATGTATACAATCTGAAAGAATGTTTTGAATCCCAATGCATGTTGGGACAAGTGGATGAAAGCTGGTTGTGTCACAAAAGATTAGGCAACCTAAATTTTGATAATCTAGTTGTAGTAAGCAAAAAAGGGCTATATTTGAAATATACCACCTATCATCAAACCAGTAAGCATTTTTTGTGAATGTGTGAAAGGAAAGTAGAATAATTTGAGCTTCAAGACAAAAGAACACAACACCTCAAGACCACTTGAACTTGTAAATATAGATCTATGTGGTCCAACTAGGATAAGAGCTCTTTCTAGTGAAAGATATTTTATGATCTTCATTGATGACTATTCAAGAATGACATGGGTCACTTTCCTACAAGATAAATCACAAGCATTTGACAAATTCAAGATCTTCTGGAAGATGGTGGAAAAGGAAAGTGGATGCAAGCTGAAATGCCTAAGATTTGATTAGGGTGGAAAGTTCACATCAAGTGAGTTTGAAGATTACTATGAGAGGCATGGAATCAGAAGGCAATACTCAACCCCAAGGACACCACAACAAAATAGTGTGGTAGAAAGGAAGAACATGACAGTCAAGGAGATGGCCAGAACCATGTTAAATGAGGCAAGTTTGTCGGACATGTATTGGAAGGAAGCAGTTCATATTTTTGCATATACCTTGAAATGGGTTCAACTAAAAAAAACAACAGAGTGACACCTTATGAGTTGTGGTATGACTGAAAAACACCAGTCAAGTACTTCAAGGTATTTGGAAGAAAATGTTTTATCAAGAGAGATATGGATGGTTTATGTAGTTTTGATTCTAGAAGTGATGAAGGGATATTCCTTGGTTACTCAACTAATAGTAAGGCCTACAAATGATATAATAAAAGAATTAGAAGAGTCATTGAAAGTGTGCATGTAAGAGTTGATGAGGACATGCATAAAGGAAGACAAGCACAAATGAACTGGTATGATGATTTCAGTGATGAAGGTGAAGAAGTTTAGTCAGACAATGAACTGGAAGAAGCATCCAATAAGGTCCCTAACTGGTATGTGTAGAAAAACCACTCAAAAGAGTAGATTTTAGGTAACAAGAGTGATGGGGTGCAAACTAAAAGAAAACTTGCCCAAAATAATGAACAAGTCAATTTCTGCCTCATGACTAAATTGAAACCTAGGACATTCAATGAGGCTAAAAAGAGTCAGAAATGGATGGATACAATAGAAGAAGAATTGCAATAGATTGAGAAGAACAAGACTTGGGAATTAGTCCCTAGACCGACAGACAAGAACATCATTGGCACCAAATGGGTCTACCGAAATAAGATGAATGAAGAAGGTAAAATTATTAGGCATAAAACTAGACTTGTGTGCAAGGGTTACTCTCAAGTAGAGGGCATTGATTTTGAAGAAACATTTGCACTGGTAGCTAGATTAGAAGCAATTAGAATGTTTCTATCTTTTTCTATGTACAATGGTTATAAGGTATATCAAATGGATGTAAAATCTGCCTTCCTTAATGGAAATTTGGAAGAAGAAGTGTACATGACCAATCAGAAGGGTTTCTGTTACATGATGATGAAACCTTTGTGTGTCAGTTGAAGAAAGCCCTGTGTGGTTTAAAGAAGGCTCCTAGAGCATGGTATTCAAGGCTAGATAAGTACCTAAAGGAGAAAGGATTCAAAAAGGGGAGTGCTGACAACAATCTATACATCAAGGTAGATAGAAACCACATGATCATTGTGGTTATGTATGTAGATGACATCATTTTTGGAGGCAACAAGAATACTCTTTGCAAAGATTTTGCTGATCAGATGCAATTAGAGTTTGAGATGTCAATTCTTGGAGAATTGACATACTTTCTTGGTTTGTAGATATCATAGCTAGATAAGGGAATCTTCATCTCATAAACCAAGTATGCAAAGGACATGCTAAAGAAGTTTCAAATGGAGGACTGCAAACCGGTGAGTACCCCCATGGTGACTGGAAGAAAACTGAGTAAGAATGATGAGTCACTAGTAGTGGATTAGACATGTATAGATCCATGATAGGTAGTTTATTGTATCTTATTACTTCTAGAATAGATATAGTGCAGGCAATGTGTCTGGTGTCTAGATTTTAAGAAGCACCTAAGAAGTCACATATGAATGCAGTCAACAGAATTTTTAGGTACCTGCAAGGGACACTCAATTATGGATTATTGTACCCTAAACAAGGGGAATTCATCTTAGAAGCATATACTGATGCTGATTGGGAAGGTTGCATGGATGAACAGAAGAGAACAAGTGGCGGTGCATTCTTCCTAGGTGATCGGTTGGTCTCATGGCATAGCAAGAAGAAGGATTCAATCTCCCTATCCACTACTGAAGAAAAATACATTGTTTTTGCCACATATTTCTCTCAAGTGCTTTGGATGAAGCAGACCCTCAAAGACATACAAGTGGATATCTCTGATCCTATTCCCATCCGCTGTGACAATTCAAGTACCATCAACATATCACAGAACCCAATGATGCATTCAAGGACAAAGCATATAGCCATCAAGTATAATTTTCTCAAAGAGAAGGTTGAAGGACAAGAAGTCATAATGGAATATGTTCCTATAGGAGATCAAGTGGTAGGGATCTTCACCAAACCATTACCGGTAAGCATTTTTAAGTACCTAAGTCACAAGTTGGGAGTTGTATCATCTGCCTCATGCACTTAAGTTTGGAAGGAGATCTATGGTTCAAGGGGAGTTCATTGTAAGATCCCCTATCTCTTGGACCATATGTTGGACATAGGGGGAGATCAAGTGCTTATGATGTAGTATCGACATGCTTGAACTTTTGGGTGTAATGGAAGCTCAAACTACAAAAGAAGGGAATTATTGTAGGAATACCCAAGATAATTTCATGATTACAGGTATCTATTTTCTCACTTAGTAGCACTCATAGTAAAATCACATTTGATTCTTATATGTTGTTGGTTGAGAGGATTGTGGTCAAAAGGGGAGAATACAATGTATAACTAGTGGAGAGTGAATTTGATAGAAGGATGCCTTGACCCTTTGTCATTGTTGTCAAAGGGGGAGAATGGTCAAATGGGTCGGATGAAGGAACAAAGTATGTTGTCATTAATGCCAAAGGGGGAGATTGTTGGCATTGATGTCAACCAGTATGGAATGGTAACCGGTGATTAGGTAGTGGTGACCAATATGGCTGAAGTAAGTAATGATGTCAACTGGTATGAAGGATAGAGTGTGTAGGTAAATAGTAAAGGTATGTTACTGGTACACATAAAGTGAAGCATCTACTAGTAAAGCAAGACCACCGACAAGCAATCATAGAAGAAAAGAAGAACAAAGGGATGTGACCACTGACAAATAAAGAGAAGAATAATACAATTGGTAAAAGGTCTTAATGGATGGACCATCATGTTTGATGGAAGGCCAAGTTGATCCACTGACAAAGAAGATATCAGCTGGTGTGAAGGTCTATTGGTGAGGATAGGCTATACCGGTAAGATGAAGTTGAACCGGTAGTGTGTCTTAGTCGGTAAATGATGCCAAACTTACATAGCATTCTGAAGCTGATGCCAAACCAACATAGAAGACTGAGCTTAGGTGGATGTCGACAAGGATGATAGGTAGAAACCAAGTGGAAAGAATGCAAAGGTCGATGAAGTGCTCATCAATGTAAAAGTTACCAAGAAGGTCAACATTAATGAAGAACCCACAAGTCATGGGATGATGGAAAAATCTTGCATCTCGAGGGAGACAAGGTGAGAAGGTGATTGAACTGAACTTGCGGGATGATTTGATCCTTGTACTCGTTGGCTGAAGGAAACAGTCAAGCCATTAAAGATGATTAATAGAGAAATGCCGAAAAACATGTTGCTGACATCCAAAAATATAAAATGCACATTAAAAGGAGAAGAGATGGTAGTGTTGTTTGATGTGATGTAGATCACCATTCCAGAAAAGTAGATTAGATAATATCTGATATGGATTGATTTGGTGAAGGAAAACCCTAACATGCCACCATTTGAATGTTTCTTTTGGTGGGAACCCTCACACTTAAATATGTGAACTCAAGACTGAGATTGATTGATACCAGTTGTGAGTTGTGAGAGAAAAGAGAGCCTGAGCAAGAAGAGAGACTATTTGCCTAAGAGTTCTTTCATAGAGAGTTAGAGTGTGTGTTAGCAGGCTGAACCAGTGAGAGGTTCTAACTGGTAGAGATAGAGTAACCGATGAACTGTTATAGTCTTAACAATCAATCATACCGGTAGGTATTGAAAGGTTTGGAAGGTATTCAAGTGCGATACTATGTAGGGTGAGGTTCTGAGAAAGAGAAGAGAGATGGGGAGAAACCGGTAAGAGATCAAAGAGAGCAATTTAATAATCGAAAGAATAAGGATTGGTGAAACAAAGGAAATTGATAACTGATAAACATCCATTGATTAAGGTGTTGAAGAGCTCATTTGCAACTAGGTGCTATAAGTGCATTAAAGTTGTATTTTATTATATTACACCAAGTTGATGCTTGGTGCAGGGGTTGGTTCTCCTTGGGTTGGTGCTCCTTGGGTTGGTGCTCTAAATAATTGTAATATGTTGTTTCATTGTGAGGTTGGATTGGAGTAATAGTCTCCAGCAACATTTCTCACCAAGGTTTTTCCCATATTGGGTTTCCCTCGTACATCTGGTGTTGAAGGTTATGCATTTGTGTATTTGGCTCTTTTAATATCCTCTCATATCTTACCAATTTGTTTTCTTAGTGTTTAGGTTGTTAACTAGTACTCAAAAATTGGTTTAAAGAGAAAAGATTTTTTGGAGCCACTGATTCACCCCCCTCTTAGTGGTACATTGTGTTCAACAACATTAGCAAGCCAACCTGGTGAATGATATATTTTGTGATTGCAGATATATAAGACCAGTGTAGATGATCTTTTTGGAGTATGGTATGATTGTATGCAAGTGAGTGGTGATTGAGAATCCTTTGTAGCATAGTTTCATGTGCACATTCTTGATCCAGTAGTTGACTGAGGTAGAGAACATAGCAGAATATAGCAGAACAATAGAGGTGATATAGTTAGTGTATTTGGCACTTAACTGGAACTCATCTAGGCATTGTAGATGCTATTTTAGAGTTCATTTGTTGTAATTCATCATTGTAATTAATCAATAAGGTAGTGAGCTTTTCGAGATTATAGCCCCTTTTGTAAATGAGTTGTAAGCTCTAGGCACTGTGCCTAAATGCAAGTGCATTCCCCATTTTGTAATATTGTTTTTCTACTAGCCATAGTGGAATAATATTGTGGGTTTAAATCCTACTATGGTTTTTCCCATTTGGGTTTCCATATAAAAACCCTAGTGTTATGATTTTTTGGTTGGTTATTTTGTGTTTCTGCATTTCAGTTTCATGTTCATGCTTCAGGTGGTTTAAAGATAAGTTAGAAAACTCATTAACCGATAGATCACTAATTCACCCCCCTCCCCCTCTTAGTGATCCTTGATTTCAACACACTCCCCATACAACATGGGCATTTCTTTTCAACAATCAGGTTCCTTTTTAAGTTGAATATGAATAGAATATTGTAGGTAGGATAACCAACCATGTTTTCCAACCCCAAAAATGAAGTTTTTAGTTAGTATGATATGCAAGCACAATTTCAGTTGCCAGTAGGAGAGATGGGTTGAAGCTATTCTTGATAAAAGTTAGGTCAAACACACAAATAAGTTTTGGTAGTTAATTAAAATGCATTTTCTACGGTTTCATTTCTTGAGAGGTTGTGAATTCTAATTTATAGCTCTCCTATCTAAACTACCATATGTTTCTACTGGTATTGGAATATTTAGCTATGTAATGTGATATTGCATCATTGTTTTGAAAATGATTCTTATATTCTTTGTATATCATCATTACCTCTTTCTTCTCACTATACAAAATAAAATACATAACCAATGAGAGATATGACGACTGATCATTTAATGCTCTTCACTACATGCACAACTTCTAGTCACCCTTCGTAGGATGCATCAAATTTTTAATCTTTCCCGACTTTTTTCTATTATTGATTATGCTTTATCTCTATGAATGTAAAATGAGTTGTATGTTTGAGGTTGGTGGAAGTAATGGACATATCTGGGTTTTGAAGGTTACCACATTGGTTTTGGTGTACATACCTTTTATCCTTTCCATGTAATATTTTAAATACAAAACATAATGACATTCTCTTGCTATATGTTCTTCTATTTTGTTAGTCATCTACATGGTATGTCGATTCATATTGGGGGTTCTTAAACTAATTCACGATAAAGGCTTGCAAGTTGTATATTACGTTGCTTTTTAAAATATGAATAAGTTAAGTTCATGAATGATATGAGGTGAAATTGATGGCCTTTGATGCACATTTATTGAAACCATTCAAATGATTTGAGAAAATTTATCCTCACGTAAATGAGGTTTGTACACCCCTGGAAAAAAATGTTGGATTCATGGAATGTGTAAACCTGAAGTTAGTAGTTGTTGGGAAACAAATATTTGGCAGCCTCATTAGGAGAATGTATCATTTATTTTATGTTGCTGGCCACAAAATACCCACAGTTTGTAGGATATCAATCATTTGTATGCTTTGATTATTTCTATGAATTGTTAATTCAATTTTTTTTGAAGAGATGTCAATGATTTCTTTCATATTTGAGGTTGCTTGCAGTAATGGTACTCATTTCACATTACTGGAAAGAATTCACACGTATTCCCAACATATTTCATGTGGGGAAATTGGTCATAGAGCTAGGATGTTGTGCTTATTGTATATGTATATTTAAGGTTTTTATTCCTTTCCAAATTCAAGGTCGTCAACCCCAAGAAATAATGTATTCTTCAAAATATGTTGATATGGGGTGGCCAATATCTCCAGACTGTAAATGTCATTATGCACTATGTAGAATAGTAAATGCTCTTCAACCTACACACCTTCCACCCATAATTGGTAGGGCGTTGTTCATTTCCATGCTTCCTTTATTTCTCTTGAACACTGATTCAACATTTTTTGTACAGATGGCAACAATTTCTCTCTTATCTGATGTTATTTTTACTGAAACCAATGGAATGACATACTTATGCAACATCTTCATAACACATCTAAACATTGATATTGTTATGTAAGGTTAACTACATGAGTGAAATACTTCAGTGATGGAGGATATGAGTACATTTATGGTCAAAATAATACATTCTTGAAATACCTCTGAACAACTATTTCAATATGTTAATGAATTGTTATAGTCAGTCAATCAACTTACTTTTTAAATAATTTGTTTTTGTTAAATTTTTTCCCCTATGAGAAGCAATAACGTCTAGAATTCATGAGAAGATTGTCCCATGCCATATGTTATTAGGATGGTGAGACAATGCAAATGGCATATATTAATGGACTTACAAGTTCAAGATGTTGGCAATGGAGTCGGTCATTTCTCAGTCAAAAATCTCCATTGGAGTCCAATTGTTGTTAAAGTTGATGGTAAAACTAACATTGTGCAACAATTCCTCTTCATAGATTGGATGATTTTCTTACAAGGAAAGCCTTCATTGAAAGTGTGGAAGCCACATTTATCTACATACATCATAAAGAGAAGCATGAAGCATGGTTAAAAGAGCACACGACGATGATGTCTCCCTGGTCAATACATTGCATCATTCATCCAATATGTATGCAATATTTTCTTTGCTTTGAAATTGGTACTTGACAACATGATAATATGCACTTTAGTTATTGGTGTGCAATTGGTCTAGATGACCATAGGAATGATCCTCCCACAAAGGAGCATGCAAGGAACTTTAGAAAGAAATGAGGCTATCAATGCCACATTATTGTTAAGGTGATGAAAGGTAGACCAAATGTAGATATACTGATATTCAATCAAAGGCTTCAAGTGGATGCAAATGGATATTTTTTTCATGGTGTTGATGATATAATGAACAAGCCACATTTCTGATTTTCTCCAAACCTTTCAACTGAATGCAAAAGTTACATTGAGAGCTTGTTGCTAATGGATGTTAGTGTTGATGTTATCATGGATAGACACCTATTTGATCATCATTTTTGTAGCTTGTTGAGGAGGCGAGATGAGTTCCTAAAACATAAGGATGTCTTGAATGCATGGAGAAGGGTGAAGTCCAACCACTCACAAAAACATTCCAGCAATGCCAATAGTATAATGATTTGGAAATTAGAGGATTTGGCTAATTTTTTTTATTTCCAACCATCTCAAGGTGCCAACTAGCCTTTCATTATGGGGATCCAAACTCCATGGATGTTGAATATGATGCTTTAACACTCTCATGATTCAATCATTTCCATGGATTCCACCTTTGCAACCAATAAATATGGGGTTAGATCCTCTTAATCCTTTCTATGCATTCTTATTTATGTTTTTGAAAACACGAATGCCTTGATGCCAATCGGTAATCTCCACACAAAATAGCATGAGAAAAAAAAAACTCCCAGATTTGCAAAACACAACATTTTTCATGTCATTTTTGTGGTTTTAGAGTGATAGGGATGTAAATCATGAAGATTTAGCTACTAAAACTATTGCAAAAATCTTTTGTGGTTCGAGGATTTTTTAGAAATTATATAGAGTGTTATTTTGTGTGGAGATTAGCTACACATTGCCCTTATTTGTGCTAATGATTATGGTTGGTAGATTGCCAGATAATACTAATTGTATTCCCTACTAGTTTGGGGTTCCTATTGCATGGGTAGTGTGATCATGAAACAAGAACGAGGACATTTAGGTTTGGTTAGTGGAGTTGCTACGACAAGGAATGCAAGCCAAGTTTGATTGGAGGATCAATGCCTTTTTGACCAACGATGCCGCTGCAGAGATACAAGCCATAGAGTATGTCATGTTTTATTATTTGCATTTTTCATCTTAATTCATATGACATGTCTCATTGTGCTTGGATGTCTTGGTTATGTCCTTTTTTTGTCTTTTTACAAGGTTGTATTTAGGTGTTGTGTTTTTCTTTGTATTTGGCATGTGCATTGTGCGTGGTTGAAGAACGTGTATAGGTATGCTTCGAAGGATAGGGAGATTGACATATTTCAACACCTAGGGATGATCATGATGACAATGGATGATAGTGAAGAGAGCATTATCCACCTTTTGGATTATTTCTTTAATGAGTTTACTAAGAAACCCCATTTTCTTGACTACTTCGATATAACTTGGTGCCAAGGAAATGGGCATATAGGTGAGCCATAGCTTTGTTTTGTATTATTCTAGACCATATAATGGTGCATGAAATATATTTGGATTCATAGTTGATATTTTTATGATTTGTAGTGATGTGGGCAAAAAACTTTAGGCATTTCCCACATGCCAACCAGGACACAAATGCCAAAATCGAATCTTATCATTGTAAACTGAAGACGTGGTACATGTGTGATCATTAAAGCAACTGCATGAAGTGAGTATATCACCTGTATTATAGCCTTGCCCATAAAATGGAGCTATAGACATAAGAAAAGTTTGCAGAAAAATGGCTTTATTAGCAACTATAAGGTGCACCATTTGCAGAGTAGTATTGAGAGGGAAAGGGAACTCCCCGATGCTAATGTCGTTGTTGATGATAGTAAACTTGGATGGTTTTGGATGAAAAGTCAGTATTCATGTAATTGGTATGTCGTAAGAATTTTTGGTCATGACCTATACATTTGTGACTGTCCTTGGAGTTTGCAAGGAAACACTTGCAAGCACGTATTGAAGGTTGTTGCCATGCAAAAGAATGTATGTGATGGTGGTGAAGTTGGCTTTTATATGTGTATATTGTTGGACTACTTATTTAGGATTACTCAATTTTAATATTCTTTTTTCCTTTTTTTTGGAAATCTATTAACTAAGCGTCTCAAATTATTAATCAAGGTGATGGTGTTCCATGGGCTATTGAATCTGTGGAAAATCTAGTACAGACTATCACTCCTGATGTGATCGATGACAATACATGTAATGTTGTTACTCCTCAACAGTCTCCTCCATCTCTCACTGATGGTGTTTCACCTATGCATACAATGATATTCTAGAGTGAATCAATTGATTTCTTGAAGAAGTTGTCACAAACAAGGCCACAATCAACAACACAAATGCAAACCTTCTATTCTTGTATCCAGAAGTTAAAGATGGATCTGCAACAATTGAATGCATTACCTTTTAATTTTAGTCCTAATTTGGATCCAGCTGCAACGAGCACTTTTTGCATGTGTCCATGGTTTAGTGCAACCAGGGATCATGTTTGGCTTTGTAGGCATCATAGGCATGGTGGCATGAAACACATATTGGCTCCTAAAGTTATTTAGTCAAAGTTTTTCACTTTCCATTACAATGGTAAAAGAGGGAGGAATGGCAACAACCAATCTCAGCAAATAGGCGAAGCACATGTCGTAGGTATTGCCTCTTTTCTATGGAACACAGGTTTGTTAGGGACTCCCATTTTTAGAAATTTATGTGCATGTTTTTAATATAACTTACACTTGCTCAATGCATTGTCAGTTGTTTCCAATGTTTCCAAAGCATTATCAACTTCTAGCCCAAGAAGTCCTCATCGACATCTATCTTTTGATAGCAATACGAGTTCACAACGCATGGATTATGGAGAATAGTGACTAGTATGTATAATTATTTATTTGCCATATTTCTTTAGATTTACTTTTCAATTAGTCATTACAATAATACATGTGTGCAGGGATTTGCAACCATTTATGCATGTATTATTTATTACATATCCAAATCTATAAATGTGCAATTATCATGTAATTTAGATCACAAGGTGTTTTGCAATTCTGTGTTTGAAATTACTACATGGTTTGTTTTTCACCTTTGTCATGCATTTTATAACAATATGTTTGTTGCCATGTAGGTGGATGAGGCACATTTTACTTTTTTCAGAATGAGCAGAGACATGGATTTCACTGCTTTTGTGCATAGATTCAAGTTTTTAGATATATATTGCCCTGTTTTGAAATTAATTTTTTGTTGACCTTTGACTAAACTGTTATGCTTTTTTTATTACAACAACATAGTTAATTCACACCGCTAATGTCTTCTTGTGCAAGTTGATGACCCTTTTGGCCAATGAATTCCCTGCATTGCAGGTGACCATGCACAATGAAGGCACGTGCCACCCACTTTTTTAATTTAATATCGTTGCTTGCTAATGGTATGAAACAACGAGGGATATATGGTTTTATAACACAAGGATTGAATACTATATTTTATATTGGCAAGGACCCATGAGGGTTGTTTTTTCCTACATGATGACATACACAAACACAATAGGACAGGTGATAGAGTTACTATTGAATGAGTGGATAGACAATGTCTATTATGAATGTCCAAGATGGGTCTCAATCTTCGACTACACCGACTTGTTTCGTATGGGTCTCGACCTTTGACTACACTGACTTGTTTCATATGGGTTGCAGATTTGGAACTCGTAATAGATTTTCGAGGATCCAAGTTCGATTTTCTTGAATCTGATTCTTATGTAACATTTTTTTGGTTCCTACTATTTTGTAAGACTTTGTTACGAAAGAAACACAATTTGGTGACTTGTTTGACCTTTTTTAATGTTATTTGTTTGTGTGACAAAACAATGATTGAACAAATGTTTCTTAAGAATGATTTATCAAATTAAATATTAAATTTGAAATAATATATTTCATGATTAAATATATATATGTTATTTAATCAAATCATCAAGAAAAAGATTATTTTTTGATCTATCCATACATCTTGAATTACTATTTTTAAAGAATCAGAATTACTAATAATAGTAAGTAACATTTTTTGAAATGAGACAAAATATGTCCTCCCTTATTAAAATTTTCTTGTCCTCAACCAATTGCAAATAAGTGGCCCAAATATCCTAATACCAATATGATGTGTCACAAGAAACTACATACTCAACTTTGAGTTTACATTTGTGAAACAATGCATCTTCTTACAAAGCATCCTGCTTTTTTTTTAGAGGTGTACTTGTCCCAAGTTTCTTTGTTATGACTATATTCAATGCAAAAAAAAAGGATTATCCGCTATTAATTTTTGGTTTCCTAACTTATCTTTTCTAGCTTGATTTCCAAACACCATAGTTGAACAAACAATTAGTAACTTGTAAGAAAAATCCCTATTGCCTCTCATGATGTTGTGGATTTGATTTTTGACATTATTAAGATTGTTATAACAAAATAAGCTTCCTCCAAAATAACAAATAAACAACTTAGGAAATGATTACCCTTTTTATCTTGAAGCTGTTGGGGTACTACCTAGAAAAAACAACATAGTTTAATCGATTTCTACATCAAATTGGAGGATGTTGACTACAAATTCAAAATCCAACATATAAAAGAAATAGTACAACTTAAAAATGGATATTAACATCAAACAATAGTAACATATACCCCTCGTAAATCTAAATTTTAACTCTATATATTATTTTGGGTCTCTAGTTGGTGATGCACTATCATTAGGAAGCTTGGACCTACCACTTGTAAAATAAATGATGATGATATGAAGCTAATTTGTATGGCATAAAGATTTATTATAGTAATAAAAAATTCTTATAACAACTACACATTATGAAATCAATGACTACCTTAAGCCTTAATATACTAAAAGAAACAAAGTTGAAAAGCACAGTAGTAAGCTCATACTTTACCCCAATCTATGAGAGACCATTTCCAAATTTATGGTGTGACATGTAACAACCAACCAACAATGGAGTATTAAATAGTAACATATAATATAAACATTCAAGGCACAAGACTTTGGGTAACCAAACTATACATAATAACTTACTGTAATAGAAACTGAAGTACTCATTGAATTCATCAATTGCCACATACTTGACAATACATTAGTAATGAAAAAAATTTATAAATGACCTACCTAAGTAGAAAAACTTGATCTATCCCTTTTATGATTCACATGCTAAACCATGTAAGGGCTGAAATATGTCCATAAATAGTGACATTAAATGAATATCATTACTTCACAAGCCTGAAATATTAATGAGAATTTGAGCTTCACCATTCGTGCAGGTGTTCATGTCACCCTCTATACAAGTGTGCAAGATTCTAGTCAGCTATACAAGGTTGAAAAATATTATGATCAACAATATAATTAGAAAACACCAGAAAAGCATTAGCAACATAGGCCATAGGAAAGATTGTATTAACCATACAATGATTGATATTCTTTGGACAAGCATGGGACAAGCACTTGTATACTATCATAAACATTCAAAATCAGATACCCTCTAAGAATTATTGCACAATAATTATGTAGTGTCATCATGACATATTCAACATCTCAATGGAGTTTCCCCATGTTACCAATTACCTTCTCATTAGACAAAGAAATTCTATCATAGGTCCTTCTTAAGAGAACACATTTGTACTATCATAAATTGTAACCCCTTTACAACTTCACACTCCCTTTTGGGCCATTACTTTAGAGCTCTCTCTCATACCTAATTTTAACCCTATTTCTACCAAGTTGAGACAAGACGTACAAAAATTTTGCAAGTTCAAATAAAAGTTACAAAGATATCTTTTTGTTCACTTCTCTTGTTGATCTTATGTTCACATCAAAGTTGGTGATGACTCCAAGGAAACATGAGTCGATTTCACACTAATGTTGCTATGCTTCTCCTAGACATCAAGATAGATTGTGATAGGGTTGAGTTGTCATTCTTTCTAATGGCTCTTCAATTTTTTGGCTTTCATAATAGATTTTGTAATATGATTGAAACTCTCACCCTATTGCTTCTATTGCTCTATTTGTTCTATGAGGATCCTAACTTGACAAATGGAAGAAATTGTTTTTATCTCTAGCTTGGAGGATGGTCTAGGAGCACACTAGGAGCCTATGTATGGTAAACATGGTCAAATTTGGGCCAACTTCTATAAATTTGGGGTCCATTGATTGAAAATATAAAAATTGTCAGAAATTGTCATTGTTGTCATGACAATTTTTTTTTGTCAACTAGCAACTTTTTAAAAGTTTGTTAAAAACTGATAGATAGTGGTTTGGGCTAGTTGAGGAGGCATAAAATGAATGTGTGGGCATAACTAGGCCTCCATTGTATGATACAAAGGGTTGATGCTTTTGGTTTTCAAGTTGAAGCAATAAAATTGAATCTATTTCTGTACTTTCTCAATGCTTTATGTTTGTGAATTGGCTTTGTATGGTTCTTACTTCTTGAATGGATACTTGAGACCAGTTGGGAATAAAAAGGGACTGAATCTACTTTCCATAGATTTTAATTTTATCAATTTTAATTTAGTAATAGAAAGATAGCTTTTTCTTTCCAAACTGGACCAAACCCTTGGCTGGGTAACCAGTGAACTAAAACAAATGCATAATTGTTCAGTCCTTCAATAGAAAATCCCCAAAACTGGTGGAATGAATTATTTCCATTTGTTTTTCATATTCTTGACTTGTAGGGATAGATGGAAGAGTTTGTATGTGGTATGACTAATTGATCGGTCTGATATCCTCATCTATCATACCATAGAAACAACAAGATAGAAAAGACACTATACAAAGTAAAGCAGAAGTGATCCACCCTATATTTGCCATCAGAATGGTGTGGGTGAACCTTAAGATTAAACCTTATGTGATTTGAGGATATTTTACCAAGTGAAGACAAATATATGTCTAACTGTCCTAAGGATATTGACGGTGACAGTCATAAATTAATCAGTGCTAGTGTTCTCCAAATGAAGTTTTGATTGTAAACCTAAGTGAGTAATGTTTTGGTTTACCAATAAATTTTATGTGGCAAATAGAGATATAGAGGTACACTTTCGTTGTTTCAAGATGCAAACAATGTATGTAAACCTTGTGTAGGGTCCTGCTAACTAAGCCTACAAGAGTTTAGGACTTACATACATGTAGTTTTCGTGCAGGAGACCCCACGGTATGTCCAATATGTGGAAATTGGAATAAGGTCTTTTGTGACCATTATGGATCAATTGGAGTCATTTTATGGGGTCCTACATGTTAAGGGGTGCAACATTATAAAACTTGTCAAAGTTGCACATTGTTGTCAAGCAACTTTTTGACATCATTTTGGCATAAAGTGTCTTAATGTGGTCCTAATTTGAAAAGTGGTTGATGACCATTGGAAAATAATTGGAAAACCTTTGTAATGCCCTCTCACATCAACCCAAGGGGTTCTATGGACATTTTGGAAGTTGAACATTCAATACAACTCATTGTTTTCTGCATTTTGGACGTATTTTTGCTACTCTATTGCTTCACACCTGCTTTTATAAATTCATGAAGCCCTGAAACTATTTAGGAATGATTCTAGTTTGAGTTAGCTTTCATTTCTACCTAGTGGCATTCAATTTCATCAATATTTGAATAACATACAAGAAATTATTTCTTGTCGGGTTAAAACCCTACCTAGGTTAACCAAAGATAGGAAAAATGCACAAAACACCATTCCACCGATGAAATCTTCTGAAACTTGGTGGAATGGTTAGTAAATACATGTTTTTCATTATGCCAAAGTTGCAGGGATATGGAATGGTGTAGTGTGGTGACCCAAGTGCCCTCCTAAGTTGTTGATTGAAACTTTGACATCATTCCTACCCCTTCTTTGCATCAAGTTTGGTTCTTTTTGTCCACCAATAAGGTATTCCTAATTGCAAAGGAGTGAGTTGTGTTAAAGGAAGTGAGAGTCAAAATATTGGAGACCACAAAGTTGTTTTTTTTATAATGTCACAATCCTCCAAATAGTATGACCACACTATCCAAACTTGATATTTAAGCCCTATGAAAGTCCAACTCTTTGTGTAAAGGCTCAAGTCTTGTAGGGGCCCATGGTGGATTCTAGGTGGTATGATCAAAGGAGACATCTTAAAGATGAGTTGTAGGAGTCTTGCAATTGAATTTATCATCTTTTTTTATCCCCTACCTCTACATCAGAGGATCCAAGTGTGTGAGGAGATCGTATCCCCCTTTAATTTATACTATTCATATGTTTGGCTATTGAACAGCTACTAAGCTAATTAAATTCAAAATAGGATTAAAAAATTTATGTAGTCAGATGGGAAAAAAAAGACTAAAGAGGATTTAGTTAAATGGGAATGGTGTTGTTTACATGGTCTTTATGGTGGTTTAGGGATAAAGGACCTAAAGCCACTCATGGAAGGCACTCCCATTCATGACTTTCTTATAGGCAAATTCCTAGTTACTCTTGCAGGATCTACTATATTTAGAAGTATTTGGAGCAAAATGATCTGCAGACAAAACAAAGATAACACAAAGAATTTGTACCAAATTTATTCAAAACATTCATTTAATTCAACAACATATGTATAATACTACTAAAATCACTTTCACATTTTAAAACAATCTTTACCCTATTTGGCTAAATGAAGGATTTGTAAATTTTAATTTAACATGTCTTCCAATTCACATGTGATCTGAAATATGTTATGTAATCTAAAACATGTTATAATTGTTTCGAAAACATATGTTTAATGAGATCAATGACAAACTGTATTTAAAAAAATGGTATTTATACTGTCTTTACTCATTATTTGCATCCTTATTCATCTTCCCTTTCCCATCTATCACCTTAACATTGGGTGGCACAATAAACTTTCTCTCTACAATGTCCATGCAACCAGAGGACTCTCCATACAGCAAGCAAAGTGCCCTTTTTACTTTAGTTGAATGTGGCATAGGTGATTCCACCACTGTAGCCACCTATAATTTGTTACATGGCCCCTCATGTTGAGCTTGTCCTAATGCTCTGTGCTTCCCAAGACATGATATAAGCTTTAATGTCATTCATTCCAATCTTGATTGTGGCCATACAAACCACCTTGTCATAATTGGCACTCCAAATTAGAAAAGGCCTCAGGGATGGAGGGAACTCACTAACGTGAATCCAGTCAACACCAAAGAAAATAAACCCCACACCATCTATTTCCATTATGAGAATCCTATCTAGTCCACCATGCCATTTTGGTCTTACACACTTGTTTATAATCCAATTTACAGTGTCCCTTGACTCCAAGACAAGGCACCAAGCTAAAAAAGAGACACTATGTCCACATTTGTATGGTAGCAAAATTATGCATTAAGGTACTTTTCTCCTAGGAAAATCTTGATTTGGGTGAGGAATTGGTTGTCCTCATATACAAAGACATGAAAAAATATGTAATCAATGATGCATCCCCTAGAATGCCATCATCTATTTTAAGGCTTGGAGAGAAGTTGGCTTCCATAATGCAGACTCTATGGAAAATATACTATGTTTTCCAAAGTTTAGCAAGACACTATCAAAACCCACCTGGCCCAAACCCAACCTCAACTTGAAATGCCCCTCTGCAAGATGATCTACCATAAATAAATGCAAACAAATACCATCTATCTTAAATCTATCATCTCCTTCTGAATGGAAATTTCACCTCCTTCTTGATAAAGAATAATGATTTCTGACTTATGTAGTGCCATTTAACCTACAGTGTTTGCACATAATTTCCTTCCTTGCCCTTAAAGATGTTTTGTTTGAATTTCCTTCCTCACCCTTGACGATGATATCTCAAACCCACCAAACCTAGTTTGACAATGAGCAAGTGAAGGCAAATATGTATCGATGTAACACTAGGAAAGTCCATGTTTGAAATTTGAGTAGTTTATTTCCCCATGTTTTACACAAGAAACATGATGCATATCTTAGTGGAAACAATGCATAGTGTGTTTCTCACACGTCTCACCAATTATCGCTATTTGGGAATTCTCACCTTTCAAGAAACCGTATAATTTTTTCCATGTTCTGTTTGAATTTCCTTCCTCACCCTTGAAGATGATGTCTCAAACCCACCAACCCCCCAGTTTGACAGTGCACAAGTTAAGACAAATATGTATTGATGCAATACCAGGAAAGTCCATGTTTCAAATTTGAGTGGTTTATCTCCATGTGTTTCACACAAGAAACACAATGTATATCTCAATGCCAATAATACATGGTGTGTTTCTCATGTCTCTCCAATTATTTCAATTTTGGGAAACCCTTCCCTCATCACATTAGGTGGTCTGCGATATAGCAACAAGTTTAAATACTTTTTACCAAAGCACGGAATGCTAGTGGTTATGAAATGGTCCTATTATGACATGGCAATAAAGGTAAACTCATGTGTCATTGTAACGCAAACTAAAAAAAATTAACAAATAAATTTTGTGATAATACGATGACCATTATCGCATCCTCATAGTGGTGAGACTACTAATGATGACTTTGTAATATGACGATAATGAGCTATGATAGCATGCACATGTGGTAACTCCATTAATTGAAGAAGGTGGTGGAAGTTCTATGCCTAGCATGAATGAATTGAATGTGATAAATGACCTATCATAGGTTAGTTGGCTAGGTTTTATTCTTCTATTATAGCTCACAAAAATCATTCCAAATATAGACATTACAGAGCGCTAGCTCCACAATGCAGGGAAAAGGCTTACAATCACTTTCAAATCAACAAGTACCGCATTTCCTCAAGTGTAATGTCCCCTACTAGGTTTAGGCCTATTTTAACCATAATTAACCTATTTCAATGTACTTATGACTTAAACTAAATCGATTAGGAGACAATTATATCTTAACATGAATCAAATCAATGATATTCCATAGTTCAATCAATTAATTTATTAATAAGTAAATTTCTCATCTATCATAAATCCATAATTTTTAATGCAAGTGTCAAACTTTATTACTACTTCAGTTTTAATGAAGAAGAGGATGTGAATGTTACCAAAGTGCTTGGATACCAAATACAATAGGTTCCCCCAAAGTTTATAGATCCAAGCCCTTGCCCTATCTTGGAACCTTGTCCCTCAAGGTTCTGGGGATGCTAATCCCCACCCTCTCTTGGGAATCACCCCATTGTCTAAATTTAGATTGCCCCTCTTTGGAAATGTCTCAATTCCCAACCTCTTAAATATTGATAGTAGTAACAATAATTATATATAAACGAATTCTTCTTACTATTTATAAGCTCTTTTTGGTTTACAATCTAGTATTGTTATTTATCTGATTAAGACATTATAAATATATATTATATATTTTTATTTATTTTTAGGTGTTATTATAATATATTGCTGCAGAGTAATTTCCATAAAAACATTACAATAATTATAATATTTATATATATCATCAATATTTATAATACTATTAAATCCTCTATAACAACATCAAAGGCTTCATATATTAAGCATACATATTAAGTGCATACCATGCATACTACCCAAAACAAGAATGTTACTGCTTGTAACTTAATATTAGTTTTGATCTAATATTATTGGTATTATTTATTTTATGCATTTCTATATCCCTCCATATTTCCTATCCAAAATGATTGGGAGCCTTCTTATACTATTATTTTCAAAAGATGTGTCCTTTCCTATCCAACCAATGTCTCATATTATTGGTACATTGCATGACTTAAATAGATTTGTTTTTGAATAAGGAAAAATAGGTTTTGATGGGCCCTTGAAACCCATTACAACCAAAAGATCAAAAGATATAGATTAAAGCACAACAATGCACAAAAGACAACACTTAAGAAAAGGACAGTTGATGAGAAAAATCCCAGCAAACTAGAGACAAATAACAAGAAAAAAAAGGATCGACAGAGAGAGCCCAAATTTAGGTTAAGTTTTGAAGCATCTCAGCTACTTCCAGCTCTAGTTGTTCCATATTATCAACTGCTTGCTTGGTTTCCTCAATTTCCTCGCTTTGGCTTTGCATCTTTCTGGTGATTGCATGCATTCTTGTTCCAAGCCCAATCTCCTTATCCTCTGGGGTATCTTCCTTCAATTCAATGATGCCCGTCAAAGCAATATCCCCATGGTCATTCTCAAGCTTATTGATAAGAGCCTTCATACTAGCTGAGGTGGCCTTAAGTCTTATGACTTTGCTCACCAATCTTTTTGAGCATGTTCTCAACTCCTTCAAGTATTTTTTTAGTGGCCCCTGCTCTGTTCTCCAAGATAATAAAGCTATTTTGATTAGCATTGATGATATCTTATGCATTACTAATAGCTTTGGTGAGCTCACTGAGACAATCTGGGAGGG
The DNA here is from genome assembly GCF_030272615.1 of Cryptomeria japonica. Lineage (NCBI taxonomy): Eukaryota > Viridiplantae > Streptophyta > Pinopsida > Cupressales > Cupressaceae > Cryptomeria > Cryptomeria japonica. The sequence goes on from NC_081409.1 coordinate 487,508,984, forward strand.
AGTTGAATTTACCTGAGCCTAATGCTTCTAAAGTCTCAATTTTTCCTGCTTCCTAGGCTTGCTTGGTTTTATTGCCAATAATTTCCTTTTGCATCTAGAGGAGCACCTTTTTGAAGCTATTTGTGTCATTATTGATGCAAAGGTCAATATCCAAGTGATGATCTTCCTGGGTCTTGTCACCAGTAGGCTCAAGATTCACCTCAAGTCCCACCTCCCTGATATCATAGCTCTAAGATTCATTCATGGCCGTGTCCTCCCCCATCAGGCCCTTATCCTTAGAGTCAATCATGAGAGGTAACCGATTCTTGGTTCCCACATCCTTAATTTTAGGAATCTTAATTTTTTGCTTCTGGCTCGAGAGGATTTGGACCTCCTCACTTTTAGTATCCATGTCATTATCAGTCTCATTATCCTCATCATACCAACTATCCTCATCCTCCCCTCTCTGCTTCCTTTTGGCCAACCCTTTAATCTGTTGCCCATGCTCTATTTTTCTTTTTTTCCTACTTGACCCAACAATTTGGGGGTCATCCTCTACCTCAGCTTCCATGTCATAGCCTTCACCTTCCTCATCATCAGAGTCATCGAGATCCTCTTCTGACTCAGAAACCTCAACTATATTTAGATGGACAGTAGTGTTCTTGATGTTATTATACATAATCACCATCAAACCTTCATGCATTGTTGGGTTGGTATTGGGGTTGGATATTGCATCCTTGATCCCAACATTTAAGATGTAGAAAAGATAGTATGGAATGAAAATTTTATCTTTATACCGAAAGTGGTTTAGAATGACAAAATGGTAGCTGTAAACCCTAGTATATCTACCATTAAGAATGATAAATTTCATAATATCAAGCAAAACCTTTCACCAAATTAGCTTAATTACCTTTGGTGAGTAGTAGGTATAGCTGTCCTTTACCAATGTAGCTTTCTCCTCCTCATCCTTTGGAAATTTCTTCATGACAACGTCTGACATCTTCCCGTCCCTATAGAACTTGATGTCATCCATCGAAAGACCCATTGCCTTAGTGATCATAGTTTCAGTCACCTTGACCTTCCTATTTCCTATGGTTAATGTGTCTTTATTCCAACCCTTCTTGAAAATTCTCATAATTTTGGGTCATTTCTCCTCGATTCACTCCATGAAATCAATCATCTTGGCAGCTTGAAGTACTACCCAAACCTGTAGATAGTTCCTCCATTTATCAATAGTGGTAGCCTCCGTTCTCTTCCAATAAAAACCTATAGTTCCAATCTACCAGTTGTGGTTCGGTGAGTAAGTTCATCTCCGATTCTAGGAAGCATGCATGCATGGGCGTAACTATGAGAACAGACTATGGGTGAACCATGCGGTATATCTTGAAGGGAATATGTGATGAAGGCCCAGTTTAACTAAGGAAAATTCACCATGGGTGGGTGGGAGGAGGAGGTTATTCTAGCAGGTTAATTAATTGACTGGGGTAGATTAATGCACTTGCTAGAATAATAAATCAAGCCCTACAATTTTATGGTACTAATTAATTAGAGGGTCTTGATATATCTGCGATGGGGTGGGGGGAATTATATGGTTCTCGGGGATGACATAATGGATGGGTTAATCATAAATTACAACATTGGAGTAACAGGCCCTTTCCTATTATTGGGGTGGCTAGCTTTTGGATGTATGGTTCTAGTGGTGACGAGGGTAGGCCATCGAGTATATGATCTAATGGATTGGTGATATGAGTTAGATGGCATGAATCAATGGCATGAATTGAAAGCTCCTATTTGTGGCATATATGAGGTGCAGTAGGTAGGCATTATGAGGTGGCTAGCGTACACATGGACCTTGATGACCTAGAAGCAATAGTTGACTCAGTTGAAGCAATAAAAGAGTTTGCATCCAAACCAACAACATCTATTCCATTATAGTACTTAGTATCCAATTCATTTACCCCCATAATGTTATTGATATCTATCGACTATAAATTCTCGCAAATACCTTTCTTTGCAATAAACTTACTATGAGAAACCACAAGAATTCTATGGGAATTTCTAATACTTATGTTCGATAGGGAAAAAAACACCCATAAAGCATGTGAAGTGATCCTGTAATAATTACTATACCTCCTTCTACTGCATACAAAACCAACTCCTACCACAACCACCCCTAACACCTCGGGAAATGATTTCAAATCTAGCCTTTCTTACCATGCAATCTTTGATAAGTTAAGATATCACATGTCGGACAAGGGAGCTCCCCCTCAAAATTACAGGTCATAATTTGCTTGCTCCATACTACCTCATTGGCAGCCCAGTCAACACACATGTTGGCCTCTCTGTAAACATGAGAAATGTAGTATTTTTTAAACCCTTGAAGCAACTCTCTGGTAGAATTAATGATATTTTTAATCATCCACAAGGGTTGGTGTTTACCGAGGAGGCAATTAATAATGGTTTTAGAGTCACCTTCCAACCATAACATGTTGACACCCAAATTATAGGCTAATTTAATGGTTTGGAGGGCTCCCATAGCTTCTGCCAGATGATTAGTCTGAATCCCCAAGGGATAGGCAACCACCCAAGTACAAAATCCAACACCATTCTGGATAACTCCACCACAACCAACAGGTCCAGGGTTCCCTTTCACAACACCATCAAAGTTGGCATTAAACCAATCATTAGGGGGAAAAGACTAGCTACACATACTTCTTTTGATTTGATTGATGTTGGTGCCCATATAGACTGGGATATTCGAGCACTTGAGAACATCAAATTACTCCTTATTATTACTACAATACACACCTCTAGCCATCACATTCTCTACACAATTATTTTTTATCTTGGCCCACACCACTTCAGAGGTATTAATATCATTCCTGAATATTCTATTATTCCTCTCTTTCCATGTACCCCAAAGGATATGCGCAAAAGAAAACTTCCACAAATTTTTTATGGTGAGGTTATTGGTAGAATAGTGCCAGCTTCTGAAAAAGTCTTGAATCTCCTCTGGGAAGACCCAATTCAACCCCCAAATTTGAAAAAACATCACCCAGATAGGAAGAACAAAAGGACAATGTATACAAATATGGTTCATAGATTCCTAATTATTAAGATAAAGATAGCTTGTGTTAGGGATACAAAAGCCCCTCTTTCTCAAATTATTAGTAGTTAGAATCTTATTTTGCAAAAGGATCCACAAAATGATATTGATTTTAGGAATCAAACCTGGATACCAAGCCTTAAACCCAACAAGGAGAAGGGTCTTAGGATTGAGGCAGCAAAAGGACAGTAGAAGAGACTGAATAAGTCCCTGAAGAGGTCCCTCTCCACACCATGTGGTCTTCTCTTCTGGTATTTAAGATATCATAGTTGATAATTAATTTTACCTGCTTTAGTTTGGGATCAATTGAGCTGAGGTCCACCCACTTTTGATCTTTCTAGTAATCAACCACTTTAGCACCGAGCTTCTCCTTTAAACAGATTTGTTAATTCTAATAGGATCATTGGGTTACTACAGATCATCTTTTTCTAAGATCAAATTATTATCTTGTAACTGATATTAGTTTCTAATCATATAATAATATTGTTGAATTAATATTACAATTAAATAATCATAATTGGTAAATAGTCATAACCATAATAATCATAATTATAATGGTAATGAGTGATTATAATCATAAGTAATAAATAATATTTCTTAATACAAATATGTATACTATAATACAAAGATTGTGTTACATCAACAAGACATATGGATAGTATCATATGGATATAATTAATAACAAGAATATTACTAAAGAATATTAATAAACATGGATATTAATAATAATAAAAAATGGATAATCTTATTAATTGTAAGTAATATTTAGATAATTATAAATTGTGGATTCTTTTAGTTGTGGATAGCCTTGTAAAATAATATATATTTAGTTAATAATAAATTGTGGATAATTCTTTAATAGTAATTTGGAAATAATAATAATCCTTTTAATCATTCCTAGATTATAGGACCATGATTCTTCTACACTCCTACAACTTCAATGGGGTTTTTTCATGATTCCCAAATTCTCTCTACTCTTTTCACTATTTACTTAGTCCTTTCAAGACTATCTTCCCATAAGGGAACTAGTTGTGGCTTTACTTTGCTTGTTTTCCCCAATTATATATCCACAAAAAAACTTTAGGGTTTATTGCAATTACGTGTTTTAACCCAAGAAGTTCATGTCTCCTTTCTTCTTACTTAATTCCTCTATAGTTTCACTAGGGTTCACTTGTCAAGGAGATATCCCTTCATCATTTTAGTCCTTACCTTCAGGGTTATATGTACTAGCTTGTTGCATTGATATGAGAATTCTCTAACATACATTTTTAATAAACCACCTAGCATGTCCACACCCTTAATGTACCTATTCATTAGGATAGGTTAATGCTTCTTTCTGATATTCGCAAGAGTACCTCTTAACTCTTCTTTATTGATGTCTCAAATGGCAGTCCTGATTCTCGAACCACCATAATTTTGCAAAGCTTAAAAAGTTAACTTGAACTATCTCTATCTTAATTATCTTGTTTATTGTTCCTTCATCTCATGTCTAACTCTCTTGCTTGACTTGCCCTGTCAAGAACATACCTTGATGGATGGTATTCTCTTAGTTACCATCAAAGGTATTTTATTGAAGAATTAACTCCTCATACTTGATTTGATTAGTGCAATTATTGTGTTTAGGTTCCAATTGAATGGTAACCTCATAAGTACTAATGATCTAAATTCCATTATAAAACACCAAAAATATTTATAATTTAAAAATGTTTGTAGCCCTTGGGGTCTTATTATGCCATGATCATTATGACTAATAAGTTTCAAATTTTAGGGCTTTTAGTGACCCTTGGAACCCCTTGAATTGATATATGTTGATCTATTGATTTAAAAGAATTTTCACTTATGCTTCACTTTGTTATTTCACAAGTTTTCCACCTAGGTGTTATACTTCGAAGCCATAGTTTGGTTCAACTAAGTTATGAATGTAGCACATGTTCACTAGTGTATGAACCTAGGGCTCTGATACCAAAATGTCATGCCCAAACTTTTGGGCAAAAACACAAACAAGCATGGAAAACTTACAACAAACACATTCCCATCCCAAGGCTAAACATCATCACCAAATGTGATTTTTACATGGGTGGAAGTGGACTAAGTACCTTGAGGAGAACACAACTACATATATATCTTCACACTAAAAACAAGTGAAAGATCACATATATATCTTCACAAATAAAACACAAGGGAAGAACACAACTACATTCAAGCAATCTTTCAAAACAAAGTTTTAACATACAAAGTAAGAGACTGAACCAACCTTGAATCTACCAAGGGTTTACAAGGGATAGTTTGGAGAAGAGCAGCCCAAATCCACACTTCTTTTCTTCAACACTTAGCCAAAAAAAACTTCTATCCTAGACTTGTTTCAAAACTGCAAGATCTAGTCTCCAAAGACGGAGAGTGGGTGATTGACTTCCTAAGTCTCAATCCCTTGCCTAAGAAAGCTTCTCTCACTCTTTCCTGCCCTTGGATAGAGTGAGAGCTCTCATTGGTTGGTCTTCCCAAAGCCTTACACACTCCCTAACCAAGGCACCTCACAAAGGGAAATGGAATAGGGAAAAGGAATGACACATACCAAGAAGGTTATCTAACCAAGGAAGAATCTTCCAAGTTGGAATTTCGCTCATCTTGGGAAAACCAATTTTTGAAGGGTCAAATCAGTCACATGGGAGTGGTTACGTGCTTAAAAATACCCCTAGCCCATAGGTATACCCTATGGACCTTTGGAAAAGCCCCTAAACTAACCTTAGGAGTCCATTTGACCCCTTAGAAACCCAACTGAAGTTAACCTACGGGTCAAACCTGAGTTGACCACCCCAAAGACTCTTTACCCAAGGCAAATTGGGACCACACTCAAATATTTGAAAAAGGATTTGGTTGAAACAATTTCCCTCCAAGAGACATGTCAAATCAAAACAATATTCAGCACGTGTCAGGTGACACAATAAAATACATTACTTAATTTACACATGGAAATTGTCTCTTGTTGGTTTTAAACAATTTAATAAATACAATTTAACACACATGCAAACATTTACATTTACAAATAAAATACGATACATATGGGGTGTTGTCTCTCCAAATAGACAACCCTTGGTTTTACAAAAGTACAAAAGTCTAGGCTTGGTTCTCCATAATGTTTCCATGGTCACATGGATAATTTTCCTGCGCATCTCAATTACACATTAGTAATTCCCAAATAGCCTCATATAAATTTAACATATAAAAAGGAATACAAATCAATCACTCTTCATACAATTTCCATCATACAAATCAATTTACCATATATCCAATGCAATCCTCATAAAGCAATTCACTGAACGACATTATCATAATCCTCATAAATTTCAACCATTCATAAGACATGCATCATATTTCTAACATCATAATAATGTCATCATATTTCTAACATCATAATAATTTCTACAAATCCTGATATAGTTGACATATGTCAGATCAAGATTATCCAATCAGTGTATCATATAGGACTTCAAATCCATAACACATCAAAATGTACACCGCAAGGTGAAATGATTCCGTAACCTTGTTCAATTACTCTTTCCCACTAATCTATCCGTCTAACATAGCCCATCCTATTGAATTATAGAATTAATTAATAGGGCCAACCATGGTCAACTAAGTTAATTAGAGCTTGATCGGGGAGGGGCTCTACGACAATCCCCCAATCCCAACCCCTTTTCCTCTCTTTATTGTGTGTAGGTTCCAGGTGCATAGCTTTATTTATATATTTGGAATCCATTCATAGAGGGAGAAAAACCTTTTCATTTCATGGATTTTTTGGAGATCCATGGGCACTTTTAGCATGGTGCTAACAACTTTTCCTCAAACTCGCAGGGCAGCTTCGTCTCAACATATTATAGCCAGATCCAAGTGCACAGATTCATCTCATGCTTATATTTCAAGTTATAATCAGTTCTTTGCTACTTTTACACTTAGTCTCACAACACATAATTTAACCATTACTCATTCTAAAAGAGGGGTTAGCTTGTCATCTTCACACCACTATCAATTCATTTATTATTCAATCTCTTTCCTAAGAGGTTGGATCTAGTGAATTTCACCGCCCCCTCCCAACCTCTTTTAAATGTAATGTGGATAAGGTATTTGAAGGGAAATCCATAGTGAAACTTTCATCTCTCCCCAGAGGGAAGAAAAAATTTCCTCTCGATCTCTCCATCATTCACTTTTCACCCAATTCTATTTTGGTGAACCTGACGTCTTACATGCTTGACATTTCAAATCATTGCATATTTTTCATTTACAAGTTAAATTTTTTTGCAAAATTACTGGTTAATTCATTCAAAACCCTAGTTTTTAAAATTGAAATTGAACCTGTGCTTTGTAAAAATTGGTTGCTATTGTCTTAGATCTGAAAAATTGCTTTGTTGGTCAAATTTAATTTCTTCATTGTCTTGTTCAATTTGCAAATCAAATTCACAAAATTAAGAGGTTAATTGTCAAAACCCTAATTTTCAAAAATCATCTTGAAATTGTGCAAAAATTGAATCTCCATTTAATTTTCAGATTTGTGATTATTTTTAGAATTATCCTCTTTCTTAAAATTCAAAATTTCAATTTCCCTCCCTTTTCAAAATTTAAAATTTCAAAAATTAAGTGGTTAGGTCCTAAAACCCTAATTTTCAAATTTAATTAGATTTTGTACAAATTTCAATCAATTTTAATCAATCTCAGTTTTCTAAGCATTTTTCAAGGTGTCCCTATCCATTAGGTTTGACCCTTTTCAAATTTATAATTCAATTCCTCATTTTTTCAAAGCCCTAATAAGGTCCTATTTTCACATTTCAACCTTATTCTCACCTACCTAGAGATCGTAAAATCTAGCAAAATTTGGGGGTAAGCTTTAAAATCATCGTAACTTTCATCCCTGAAAATTTCACAAAAAGTTGGTTGAACCATGTGCACTTTCAACACAACCCTCGACTTTTTTCCCGAAAATTTGGGAGATTGTTATGACTATATATAATAGCTTAAATCCAGAAGAATGGCTAATTTTGTTGATTTTTTATTCCTCTATAAACAAAAATACCTTCAAAATTCAATATCTCAAATTTCAAGAAATTTTTTAAAATTAAGGGGTTGATTATAATCTGCCTTGATTTTAAAAATTTTGATTTTATCAATTTTAAAATTAAGTGGTATCCCATTGGCGCTAATTTTAAATTCCAATTTCCTTTCATTTATCATAAAATTATTGTTGGAAATTGTGTCATTTTCTTCTTCAACAAAGTTCAAATTGTTTAATCATTAATTTCTCAAATTTTGCATTATTCAATTTGTGTGCAATTGGTTCCTATAATTCAAAATTCAAATCCCAAATTTCAAAATTTCCCTCTAGTGCATGAGTTTTACCACTATTAGTCCTACCTATACTATCCCCGTAAGATGAAGTATTAGAAATAAGGCTTCCCAAGGTTTAATTACTGAGGAGATGGAGCATAATTTGGGTGACTTCTTTAATGAGGATAATGGTAATTCTTCCCATCCTAATCATGTCCCTATCTATCCAATTGATGAATCCCATGATGAATCCCATGATGAACAAGAATAAGCTTTGACTAGAGTTTCCATAGATCAACTTTCAAAATTGGACAATCAATTTGATAACTTTCAACAATGGATGTCCCAAGAGTACCCTAATAGTGAAGCTCTTCCATTAATTGAAGGCCTTAAACACATGATTCAAAGTGATAAGAATGGAATTGATATATTGCATGGCATTTCTCATAAATTTAATTCCAATTTTATGCCTATAAAGAGTTGTGCCGAAACCCTAGGTTATTCACAACCTTCAACACAATTCAATCCTTATATTCCTTTGACTAATCCTATGACTAGTGTTCCTACTTTTACCTCAAACATCATGGCTACTTCAACTCAAAATGTCATTCCTACAACCATTAGTCATGGGGGAAATCCCTCTTCCTCATTTAATCCTCCATATTTACCTATGTCTTCAATAAGAATTCCTATTATCTCTCAACCAATCAATGTGCCACAAGGGGGCAATTCATTCAACAATTTTATTCCTCCTTTTAGTGTCCAATATCCTACTCAATCATCTCCTATGCTTACTTACCATAGTGTTCCTCCACCTTATTCTCAATCAATGTCTTCCTTACATAGAATCACACCACCTTCTCAATCAACCATGTATAACATCAATTATTCTACCGAAGTGACCATTAACAATCTTGTTCAAACCATACCATCATTACAACAACAAATTGCTTCTATGAGTCAATCCAAGTTCGATGTTGCGAGCCCACTTTCTCTTGATATTGTTAGAGTCATCTCTCCTAAAAATGTTGAAGTCCCTCAGTTGGAACTCTATAATGGAAAAGGTGATCCTTTAACACATGTCAAGACATTCCAAACTTTGTGTACTTACTTTGCTTATGATCAAAGATTGCTTGCAAAATTATTTACTAGAACATTGAGAGATAAAACTTTACAATGGTATTTCTCTTTACCTTCCTATTCTACTACTTCTTTTTAGTAATTAGAAAATGCTTTTATTAAACAATTTCAAAACAACTTAGGTCCTAAGATCACTTTGACTGATTTAATATATTGTAAAAAAGGTGTTAAAGAAAAACTGACTGATTTCATTGGTAGATATAAGCATTTGTGTTCTCAAATTTCTTTTCAAGTGCCTGATAATGATATTCAAAGAATTTTCATTTCTAATTTGCAAAAAGATATTAGAGACAAACTTCTCCTTTTTGAGTTTACTTCCTTTCCACAGTTGTGTGCAACACTTCATAATTATCAGCTGACTATGAGTCAACTAGAGCAATCTGTTGACATTGTGTTGTCATTGATGTCAACCGGTATAGGATGGCAACTGGTATGGGAGATTGATGAGTAGTGTTTTCATTAATACATACTGAAAATGGATCCATTGATGTCAACTAGCATAGAAGGTCACCAGTAAGGAAGAGAAGGCCATCTAATATAATGGCCATTGGAGTCACCGGTACACAAGTTAGTGTTCAATTTTTTTGAAGACATAAGGACTATAGACTAGTAAGTGATATGTTGGCAGTGCATAGTTTCCAACCAACAAGAGAGAAAGATGTTGGGCTACTGATTGTAATGAAGAGGGGGAATGTTACAAAAATCACATCAACATTGGAAGTGAAGTATATGTAGGCCACCGATATGTTGTGTGGATGTGAAATAGAAAGACTCCCATTAGATAAAGATGCAAACACCATATGAAGAGATGACTGACAGTGAATGTGCCCAACCAGATCACATGTGCCTATTTGAAGATATGCATGCTCAAACAGGGAAGCCACATTAGTGCAATTTAGGATGCATCAAGGATCCACTCCCACTGTTAAGTGGAGATTATCTCCTATTATGCATGGAATGCATCATAGTCCTCTGAGAAAAGACAAAAGGTTAAAGGCAGGTGATTGAAGGCACACCGAATGAACTGGTGAAACACTAAGTTGCCTTAGGTGCATGAGATCAGGTATATGCAACAGATCAACTGTGTAGACATGTTGAGTTGCCAGTATAGAGATTGAAGGATATGGTTGTCACTTTGACAAATATGTAAATAGAAGAACTGGTCCAGTGGTGAAGAAAGGTGTTACCACAGATGCAGACAAATGGATGTAGTTGAAGGTTGATGACATGGTGTCATCAAGGTGTTTACTGGTAAGTATGTCCACCAGTAATATTGATAGTGCAGATACAGAAGGCTCCCATCTGATGAAGGTCATCATGAGGTAGGTTGGCATATGTGCTAACTAGTTTTGGTGCTCCATTGGAAGAGAAGTAGAGTGCAATTATGAAGGAAGACCAGCTAGGGTATAACCTGCAAGGTTTGTGAACTGAAAGATGAACCCAGTTGTGTGGTTGGTTTGTGATCTTGTCTAAACTGACATAGAAGACTTAGCAAAGGTGGATGTTGATAAAGGGGCCACATGGAGGTGAAGTGGCATGTATGCACAGGTCGGTTTGATGTGTCAGTGAGGTCATCGACGACTGCTCCAACATTTCTGATGACTACAAAGCTCAAGGAAGAAAAGAAATGGATTATGGCTTGAGATAAAAGAAACAACAAAGATCTAGAAAAGATTGATCTTGTAGATCAAAGAGGATGAAGGAAACCACATCACTCATGTGATTGATCAAACAAAAGGCTGAAAATTATACTAAAAATGACAAAAGAGAGAAGATGTGGTTCGCAAGGTAAACATATGGGCAATACTCATTGATTGAGTGTTAAAAATTGATCAAGGACATGATATCAGATTGGATATGATATGTCATGATGATCAGAGATCAAATTGTATGCAGATTGAGTGCATGGAAAAAACCCTAGCATGCAAATATTTACACTCATGTTTAGGCAAGAAAATATAGCTATAAGAGTGCGAGCCAAAGATGTTGTTGGTGCTGCTATAGGAGAGTGGAAATTAGTCAAGTTCTCAACAAGAATCAGGTTGAAGGGTTGAAGGGTTCAATCGGCATCAGTAAGGCAACTAGCAGTCAGCCATTGAGTCTGACAAAAGAGTGAACTGACAGAGACCAAACTGGCAAAGAAGAGTTGTAGAAGATTGAAAAGAAGGCAGGTATAGAACCGGTAGAGAGTAGTGTTGGTGGAGAGAAGCAAAGTAGTTGAGAGAAGAGAGAACCAATAGAGAGCATAACCGACAGAGTGCAGAACCAGCAGAGAGTAGAACCGGTAGAGAGAAAACTAGAAAAGAAGAAGAAGAGACTGAACAAGTGTAGGTGCAATGGAGAGTAAGGTTGTAGAAGTGAGAGGGTGAGAGAGAGAACCAACAGTGAAATGGATAGAAGATCTAGTAGAGAGATTTGCAGAAGAGTTACAAAATCCATTTGTAACAAGAAGATAACTTTGGTGTAAAACATGTTTTGTAATCACTGAGTTCGAGCTCGGTGTAGGGGTTGTAGCTCCTTGGGTCGATGCCCTAATTTAGGGGTTGGTTCTTCTTGGGTTGATGCCCTAAATCAAGGGTTGGTGCCCTAAATCAGGGGTTGGTTCTCCTTGGGTTGGTTCCCTAAACATTGTAATCAGAGTTTCATTGTGAAGATGGATTGGAGCAGTAGTCTCCAACAACATTTCTCACTAAGGTTTTTCCCATCTTGGGTTTTCCTCATATATGTTGGTGTTATGTGATGTCCCTTTTATGTGTGAGTTCATTTGTGTTAGTACCCCATATAATCGGTAGGTCTCCTTTTAGTTAGATTTGTTAACTAGTACACACACATAGGATAGTTAAAGAGATAAGTTTGCAAACCACCAATTCACCCCCCTCTCAGTGGTACATTGTTTCTAACAATTAGTATAAGAACATGGGTTCCCGATTGATAATATTTCTCGCTTGGGTAGATTCTGGTATATGAACACAATGGTTTATTTTGTGTCAATCCCTACTCCTATATTTCATGGTTTAAATTTTCCTGTTTAGAGTTGCAGGATGGAAGTCTACCTATCCTCTTTAGGGTTTGATGTGTGGATGTCTGTTGTTAATGGATGCCCTAGTAAAGTCAGTTCTCCCACTGATTCATATGCAGAAAGAAGATACCAGTTAATGATGTAGCAATGAAGGATATACTCTGTGGGTTATCAGATGATGTTTCCTCATAGGTGGACAAATGTAGATCGACAAAAAGATTATGGGACAGATTGCAGAATCTCTATGGAAATGAGCCTACCTCTGCAAAACTGGTTGGTGAATAAAAGATGAGAAATGTAACTCATGCATCTGCAGATGATGAAGGAAGATCTATTAGCAGCCGTAGAAATGATGAAGAAGGAACCCGACTCTTCATAGCTCAAGAATCATAAGATGAGAGAGACACATCTAAGAATGATCATGCTAATCATTCCTACTGCCAAGATGTGTTTGCCAATGATAGTGAAGGTGAAGAAGAATATTAATTAGAAGTTGATCTTGAAGGAGAACTTGTAAGTGCACTTGAAGAACTTACTAGAGTGAGGAATGAATACAAGTTATTCAAGAATGTTGTTTTTGTGGAATGGAACTGATTGATCAGATGCCTTGAAGAATATGAGAAATGTATCTTAGAGTTAAAGACTAAACAAGAAGACACCGAGGAATTCAGGTGTAAAGATCTAGCATTTGAGCTAGGGGTAAAAGATAAAGAATATTAGCAGCTAGTAAGAGAAATGGAGATACTCCAAAATGACCTTGAGAAATGTCAGGATGAGCTCAAGGTAAGAATCTGGTTTGATAGTAGTAGTGATGCCTTGGACAAAATGTTGAGGAAGAAAAAGCACTCCAAGGAGATCGGAGGATTAGGAAGTGGTGTCAGTGAATGTTCCACCAGCAAGAATGTCCCCCACAATGACATTTTGTTTGTCTCCTCAAATGGAGATAGCAAGGGATAGACCTTCACTATTCAAAATACTCCCTGGAAGAAGGTTGATCTAACCAATATTGGTGTTGCAAGAAGGAGCAAAAATGCAGATCCCAAAGGAAAAGGGAATATGGGAGAAGGTAGCTTCACTGGAAGCAAGAACATGAGAAGACAACAAAGAAGACCTTCTACTAGTAGAAGACAAGGAAATGCTACCACCCACAAGAAAAAGAATGTGTGGGAAAAGAAGGGATCAAAAGGAAGAACTACAAAAATTGGACAACCTAGGATCCACTCCTAGAGAAGTAGAAATGGAGATGCCAAACTGGTAAGATCACCTCATATTTGGCAAAACAAATTTGTAAGTAATATGTCCTCCTTCTCCGGTTACTACTTTGCATGTAATGGATATGTCCATAGAGGAGAATAATGTAGAAAGGGATCTAGGAGAAACAATCTAGGATCTCATAGATATCATGCATATGAGAAAAATGTATCAAGGAATAGGAACATGCATATTTCCTCTCTTGGTTATGCAAATAGTGTTTTCTATAACTGCAATAGATTTGGCCATAGAGAGTTTGAATACAAGAACAAGGACTTGCAATTATATGGAAACTAGTATAGCAACTATGCTCAACATGGAAATGAATATAGAACATATGAAAGTTAGAGACCTGCATGGAACCAAAGGAGAAATGTCCCTTCAAGATCAAGAGGTCCACCAGTTCTGGTAGCAGGTTACAATGGCATGACCAAAAGAAGATGGTCTAATCAATTTGACACAAGGTCCTCCAATCATACATTTGGCATGAATGTTGTTTGCTTCAGCAGTAATGTCTCTGGTCATGATGTTGAATCTGGTACAGTAAGGATAGATTAGGGGAAGAAAGTAAGACCTGCTCCCAAGTCTAAAAATGGGAAGAAAAGTGAAGTCCAGTAGGTAGGATTAAGAAGCAAGAAGATGCAACCATGGACCGACACTGTGCATTCAATACACATGTGATATCTCTTAAGGCTTAAGGAGATGGAGGACCTTAGGGGGAGTAACATATTGATCAGATCATTCACCCCCTTAGTAGAAGATGACACATGGAAGAACATATTGTTGCCTGTATGAAGGAAGGAAATAAGATGGTAAGTGTGTGTAGTGGTTGCCTTGGCTACAAACCTACAATTCAGAGGCATATGTCAATGGATGGAAAATTTTCAATTGGGATCAGATGCAAATTGACACAAAAAGACATGAGTTAGAGAAAGATTCTCTAGTAGAAATGATGGAGCGATGTAGGTTACCGGTATGTATACTAACTGATATTGCAGGTTATGTAAGATAATGAGGTCCAAGATTATTGCATTAACTTCGATAGCATGGATTGAGGTGCTTATGTTTTAGGTGGTACTAGAAATATCCTGAATGACATATGTTGGCCCAATAGTTGATCTTGTATGCATGAATCTTTTTGGGCTAACCAGTTTGATAGATGGCATGATATTGATATTGTATGGAATTGTGTATATCTAGGATCATGTCATAAGTTGTGATGAATATAATGGAGCTAAAAGATCATCAATTTATCACACATGCACAACTCAATCGATATAAGGTGGAAATTGGAGGTCCAGTTTTGAACCTAATAGATAAATGAAGACCTGAGAAATATGATTCAGGGGGAGTTCACAACCATGTTTTCTAATTTGTGTCAGACTTGCTAGACACAAGGGGAGTAAAAATGTCTATGGGTGTATTGGTATGTCTATATCTTTGGAGGTATCTAGATTGTGAGATATTTCAATGTCTATCCAATTGAAATCATAACTGGACCACCAGGAGTGTTACCTCCAAAGAAGAAAAGTTACCTGCACAAGAGAACATGCATTTGGTATCGGAGGAGATACAATTGGTATCAGTGTTAGCTTCAACACTTGGTATCAGTATTTTGGGGTCAGAATAACTTCTGCATATCAAAGGGAAGATGATGTAGTCTGATCGGTAGGTATGTTATATTTACTGACACATGTGCCTTCAATTGGGTTCAGACTTGTATATGCATGTGTTTCTGGTTTGCATATACACTTGGTTACTGAGAAATTGGTGTCAGTTGGTGGTTGAGCCCTCCATCTCAAATGTTGTGAGATTGAGAGAATGCAAGGTATGATGATCAAATGAGGAAAGCATCTGGTAGAGAAAAAGGAGAGAGAAAACTCTGTTAGTGCTAGGTAGACACAAGGAGGAGAGAAACCCTGATAGTGCCCTTTGCCATTATTGTCAAAGGGGGAGACATATTATGTAGTATGTCGGATACTACATGTGTTGACATTAATGCCAAAGGGGAGATTCTTGGCATTGTGTTTTCATTGATGTCAACTAGTATAGGATGACAACCGATATGGGAGATTGATGAGAAGTGTTGTCATTGATGCATACTAGAAATGGTTCCATTGATGTCAAATATCATACCAGGTCATCGGTAAGGAAGAGAAGGTCATCTAGCATAATGGCCATTGGAGTCACTAGTACACAAGTTACTGTTGACTTATGTTGAAGTCATAAGGACTACAAATCGGTAAGTGACATGTTGGCAGTGCATAGTTGCCAACCAACAAGAGAGAAAGATGTTGGGTTGTTGATTGTGATGAAGAGGGGCAATGTTACAAAAATCACATCAACACCAAAAGTGAAGTATATGTAGGCCACCGGTATGTTGTGTAGATGTGAAATAGCAAGACTCCCATCAGATAAAGATGCACTCACCATATGAAGAGATGACTAATAGTGAATGTGCCCAATTGGATAACATGTTCTTGTTTAAAGATATGGATTCTCAAATAGGGAAGCCACATTGGTGCAGTGCAAGATGCAGATGACAAGGATCCACTCCCATTGTTAAGTGGAGATTATCTCCTATTATGCATGGAATGCATCATATTCCTCTGAGATAAGACAAAAGGTTAAAGGCAGGTGATTGAAGGCTCACACTGAATGAACTGGTGAAACACTAATCTGCCTTAGGTGCATGAGATCAGGGATATGCACTGGATCAGCTGGGTAGACATGTTGAGTTGCCGGTATAGAGATTGAAGGATATGGTTGTCACTTTGACAAACATGTTAATAGCAGAACTGGTCTAGTGTTGAAGAAAGGTGTTACCATAGATGCAGACAAATGGAGGTAGTTGAAGGTTGATGACATGGTGTCATCAAGGTGTTTACCGATAAGTATGTCCACTGGTAATGATGAGAAAGTGCATATACAAAAGGCTCCCATCTGATGAAGGTGATCATGAGGTAAGTTGGCATATGTGCTAACAGGTTTTGGTGCTCCACTGGAAGAGAAGCAGAGTGCAAGGTTGAAGACAAACTGATTAGGGTATAACCGACAGGGTTTATGAACTAGTAGATGAACTTGGTTGTGTGGTTGGTCGGTGATCTTGTCTGGACCAACATAGAAGACTTAGCAAAGGTGGATTCTGACAAAGGGGCCACATGGAGGTGAAGTGGTATGCATGCACATGTCAATGTGATGTGTTGGTGAGGTCATTGGCGGTTGGTCCAACATTTTTTATGATTGCAAAGATCAAGGAAGAAAATAAGAGGATTGTGGCTTGAGATAAAGGAAATAATAGAGATCCAAAAAAGAGTGATCTTTCTAATTAAAGAGGATGAAGGAAAACACATCACTCACGTGTTTGATTAGACAAAAGGCTGAAAATCATGCTACATACGACAAAAGAGAGAAGACATGGTTCATAAGGTAAATAGATTAGTGATGATCATTGATTGAGTGATGAACATTGATCAAGGACATGATATCAAATTGGATATGATATGTCATGATGATCAGATATCAGATCAGATGTAGATTCAGTGCATGGCAAAAACCCTAGTGTGCAAATGTTAAAACTCATGTTTAGATGGGAAAATCTAGCTATAAGAGTGCGAGCCAAAGATGTTGTTGGTGTTGTTGTAGGAGAGAGGAAATCAGTCAAGTGCTCAACAAGAATTAGAGGAGAGACTGAGTGTGAGGGACAATCAGGTTGAAGGGATCAACTAGCAAAAGTAAGGTGACCTATAGTTAGGCATTGAGTCTGATAGAGGAGTGAATTGATAGAGACCAAATCAATAAAGAAGAGTTGCATAAGATTCAAAAGAAGGCAGATATAGAACTAGTAGAGAGTAGTACCATTGGAGAGTAGCAAAGTAGCTGAGAGAAAAGAGAACCAATAGAGAGAGAGAACCGACAAAGAAGAAGAAGAGACTGAATCGGTGTAGGTGCAATGGAGAGTAAGGTTGCAGTAGCAAGAGAGTGAGAGAAAGAACCGATTGTGAATTGGATAGAAGATCCAGTAGAGAGATTTGTAGAAGAGTTACAAAATCCATTTGCAACAAAAAGATAACTTTAGTATAAAACATGTTTTTGTAATCATTGAGGTGGAGCTCGGTGCAGGGGTTAAAGCTCCTTGGGTTGGTGCCCTGAATCAAGGGTCGGTGCTCCTTGGGTTGGTGCCCAAAATCAGGGGTTGGTTCTCCTTGGGTTTGTACCCTAAACATTGTAATCAAAGTTTCATTGTGAGGCTGGATTGGAGCAGTAGTCTCCAGTAGCATTTCTCACTGAGGTTCTTACCATCTTGGGTTTTCCTCATATATGTTGGTTCTATGTGATGTCCCTTTTATCTATGAGTGCATTTGTGTTAGTCCCTCATCCAACCAGTAGGTCTGCTTTCAGTTAGATCCATTAACTGGTATACACACATATGATAGTTAAAGAGAAAAGTTTGGAAACCACTGATTCACTCCCATGTCAGTGGTACATTGTGTCTAACACAATGCACTCCTATGGCTCTGAGTGATAAGGGTGATAGTTCTCAACAACCGTTTGTGAATTTCAAACCAAGCAAAGGATTCATCAAATTCAATGACAACATCAACAATAACAATGTGAATGCTACAACAGGTGTGCCTCCTATTTTTAAATTTATTTAAAAGAGAAAGAAAATTTATTCCTTTGAATGAATCTTTACATAGATTTATATCTCAGTTGTTACAAAGAAATGTTATTAAACTTCCTCCCATAAAACTAGTTGACCCTTCTACGGCAGCCTCACCCTACTTTGATAATAATTATTTTTGTCAAATTCATTGTCAACTAGGTCATGACACTGAAAAAATGTTTTGCATTGAAAAGTAAGATTCAAGATTTGATTGATAATACTACTATATCTATGGCAGGTGTGCATGATAAAGGTAACAAATTAGTAGCTCGTCCTAATCAAAATCTTAAGATTTTTACTGAGCCTTTACCTTCTCATACCTCTAACATGATTGAGTTTGAACATACCTCTTTCTCTCCTTCTAATATGACTAATACAGTTCATAATTTGGTGAATATGGTAGAGAAACAAAGGAAAGCTAAGGACTTATGTATCACATTTGACCCTAGTGAGACTATTAGAGCACTTGATGGGCCTTTATACATAGTTGCGAAGGTTAAGGACATACCTTGTCATGGTGCTCTTGTTGATCCATCATGCATGGTTAATGTTGGCATTATGGATGAATTGATTATGTGTTACATTGATGTTTTGTCATTGATGTCAACACTAGCTATTATGGTTGGTTACCGACAGACAGGTTTTGGTTACTAGTAGAAGATCTAGTGTTACCAGCAGAAGAGACTATATCTTGGATACTTTCAACATGTTTGGATCAATGGAGTATGTTTGATTTCATGTGTTACATGTTCCTTGAGCATGTTTTGGTCAGTTGGTATTGACCTGGTAATTGAATTCTATCATACACTCTTGTGAACCCTTACCAGAATTGGTTTAAGGTTTAACTGGTAGAGCTTTCATTGAAAAATCTTGACAGGATGCATAAGTGGTGTTGGTGCAGCTTGCAGATGGATTTTAGGATGCTGAAGATGTTCTTTGATCGTGCTTCAACTGCTTGAAGACATTGCCTTGGCATGGTGGACCCAGGATAGGTCTGGTGCCTATCTAGGTCATGGATTGGTATCATGTTAATGTGTACTCTACATGTTACCAGGATGTTTCAGATGTTCTATGGATTGGTTTTATTGTTGTTTTAGTCTTAAGTTGACATGGCATATCATTATAATATAGATTTATGTAATGATCTTATTGTAATATCTTTTAGGTGGCTGACCTAATTGGTTTAGGCCTTAGGGTTGGTATAAAATGATGTAAGATCTCATTGTAGATTATAGGATGGGAATTAAAAGATGTTCATGGTCTTGAAATGCAATATCATATGTGAAGGAGATTTGGTTGGTCTTGAAATGCAATATCATATGTGAAGGAGATTTGGTTGATCATAGGTCATCGATTTTGGATTAAGGAAGAGGTCAAAGGCCTTCGATATTGAGCTTAACCGGGACTATAATCAGGCATGGTCGATGATATATTTGACAGTTCAATATTTTGGATTGTTGTCCATTTATTTTGAGGTGGTTATAACACCTCTGTAGTTAGTGAGACTCTTTTGTAATGAGCAGTACGCTCTAGGCAGTGTGCCTTCCTGCATGTGCAGGCCCCTCATTGTATCACATACTTTCTACAAAAGTATCATCTAACTGTGGGTAGGCTTTCCACTGTGGTTTTTCCCTTTCTAGGTTTTCCACATACAAATCATGGTGTTATGTGCTATGGTTCCTTTGCATTGATTATCTATTTAATTGTCAAGTTGTATTGTTTACTGGTATCTATTTCTGCTTTACCGGTACTTAATCTGGTTAAAGGTTATTAAGTGGATTAAATGCTATAATATATTAACAACTGATTCACCCCCCCTCCTAGTTGTTCACCAATTATCCTAACAATTGGTATCAGATCTTTGGTCCTCTCTTGCAGAAGCTTAACCACTTGAGGTAGATCCTATGGCAGCTAACACTTCAAATTCACGGGAAACTATTTTCAGAAGAGAAATCCCTAAGCTTGATGAAACAAATTATGGGATATGAAAAATTTGAATGGAAACTCATCTTAGATCTCTTGGCAAGGATATTTGGGAGATCACTGAGAAATGATACACACCTTATGATCCAACATCTGGCAATCCTGCTCCTGTAGACTTGGACAAGAATATTGAAAATGATTGCAGAGCTAGAGAATCCCTCTTGTGTGCACTTACTGATCAACAGATCATGGGATTGACTGATAAATCATCAACTAAGGTTATGTGGGATAAATTGAAAAATCTGAGTGAAGGTGATCCTACTGTCAAAATTTCTAAAACTTGATGGTTATCGGGTAAGATATGAAAACTTAAAGATGAAATATAATGAAATAATTGTTGTGTTTATGGAAAGAGTAAATGAGATTGTTATGGGAATTCAATGTTGTGGAGCATTTCTAAGTGTAGATGAAATAGTTTCCAAATCCTTGAGATTCCTTCCACCAACTTACAAGATGAAGGCAACTAAAATTAATGAGTTGAGGACAATGGATAACCCTTCAGTTAACAAAGACATTGTGATTGGGAAATTATCTACTTTTGAGCTTGAAGAATTTGGATCTTCTAGAGCTGTAAAGTCTAAACCTGCTTTTCATGCATCATCATCATTATCCACCAACAAAAGTGATTGGAAAGTACTATATGCAAAAGAATTGGAAGACATGAGGAAAGAAGACGAATAATTTGAGCAACTTGAAGCCTTATTTATTAGAAGAGTACCCAAAGGACCAACAAGAAGTAAGTATGAAGGAAAATCACCTTTTAAATGTTTTGTATGTAATAAGATTGGTCATTTTGCATCTAGATGTCTTGAAAGGAATGCAAGATTTGAGGAAAGAGTTAAGATATCATTTAAGCCTAACCAAAACAGATATAGATTCAAGAAAAGAAAACAATGCTACATAGTAGATGAGGAAGGAGTAAGTGATGACTCTACTAGTGGATCCGACAATGGAAAGGAATGGGTATTTTATGCTTTAAAGGAAGATGAACCGGAACTGGCTATCATGAATGAAGAAAAGGACTTGGTAGAAAAAGTTGAAGATAAGGATAAATGGGTAATTCATAGTGGATGCTCACATCATATGACTGGTGATAAGAGAAAATTTATGTCCCGGCAAGAATACAATGTCAGTCAAGTCAGATTTGGAGATCACAAATCATGTATGATCAAAGGTAGAGGTACTATTTCTATGGATGGTAAGCATAATATTGATAAATTCTATTATGTAGAAGGTTTAAAGCATAATCTTTTGAGTGTTGGTCAATTGGTGGATAAGGGTTTCCAACTTCAGTTTAAAGATAGAAAATAGAAAATCATTAACAAGACTGGTTTGAAGATTGCAAATGATACTCAAACTGGAGGTAATATCTTTCACTTGAATATTGGTAATAAGACATGTTTGATTGCTCATATTGATGAGAGTTGGTTATGGCATAAGAGGTTGTGTCATATTAATTTTGATTGTATTGTTAAGATCAGTTCAACTAAGGCAGTTAGAGATATACCTAAGATTATGAAGCCTCATAATCTGGTATGTAAGGAATGTCAAATGGGAAAGCAAGTTAGAACTTCTTTTAAGAGCATACATGAAAAATCTAACAATCTACTTGATTTGATTCACACTGACTTATGTGGTCTAGCAAGGACTAGAAGATTTCAAGGTGATAGGTATTTCATGTTGATTATTGATGACTATTCTAGAATGATGTGGGTGACCTTTCTAAGGGAGAAGTTTGAAGCCTTTGAGAAATTCAAGATCTTTAAAGAAAAGGTTGAAACAGAAACTGGATTGAAAATCAAATGTCTAAGATCAGATCAAGGTAGTGAGTTTACTTCTCATGAATTTAACAGTTACTATGAGACAAATGGAATTAGGAGACAGTTATCTGCACCTCTGACTCCTCAGCAGAATGGAGTAGTGGAAAGAAAGAACATAACCATTTTGGATGCAGCAAGATCTATGATGATGAAAGCCAAATTTCCTCACATCTACTGCAGAGAAGCAATGAGTATAGAAGTCTACACATTCAACAGAGTTCACATCAAAGGTGAAACCGGTAAGACCTCTTATGAATTATGGTTTGGACATACACCTATTGTTAAATATTTCAAATTTTTTGGAAGTAAATGCTATATCAAAAGAGATGATTCATTGGAAAGTTTGATCCTAGATGTGATGAAGGGATATTTCTTGGTTATTCAATTCAAAGAAAAGCATATAGATGTTATAACAAAAGATTGCAAAACATTGTGGAGAGTGATAATGTGAAAGTGGATGAGCAATACAAAAATCAATCTATATCAAATGATAGGGAACCGACAGTGGAAATGATCATAAGTGAATTGGAAATGCCTCAACTAATATAGGAAATTAAGACTGTTACACTGACACAATTAGAAAATTGAACTATGACTGATGATCAGAGAAGTGAACTTGAAGTTCAGAAGACACCAAGGTGTGTAAGATTAAATCATTTTGAAGATCAAATCATTGGAGATAGGAACAAGGGAGTTATGTCAAGAAGAAGATTGGAAAATTAAGATGCATGTCTTATTTCTCAAATGGAACAGGCATATTTTATTGAAGATTGTAAAGATAAACATTGGTTAAAAAAGGCCATGGAAGATGAATTACATCAGATAGAGAAAAATGAGACTTGGTCTTTAGTTCCCCAGCCTAAAAATAAGAATGTTATTGGAACTAAATGGGTTTTTAGGAATAAACTGAATGAGGATGGTCAAGTTGTAAGAAACAAAGCTAGATTGGTTTGTAAAGGATATTCTCAAATGGAAGGAATTAATTATAGTGAGACATTTGCACCTGTAGCTAGAATTGAAGTTGTTAGACTATTTCTTGTCTATGTAGTGTATAAGAACTATAAGGTTTATCAAGTGGATGTTAAATGTGAATTTTTGAATGGTGAACTTGAGGAAGAAGTATACATTGAGCAACTTGATGGATTTTCACTGACAGATGATAAAGATATGGTTTGGAGATTGAAGAAAGCTTTATATGGATTGAAACAAGCTCCTAGAGCTTAGCATGCAAGGTTGGATAAATATCTTTTGAAGCTTGGTTTTACTAAAGGCAGTGCTGATAGTAGTTTATATTATAAGATCATTGATGATGATATTCTGATTATTGAAGTATTTGTTAATGAAATCATTTTTGGAGGAGAAGATAAATTGTGCATGGAATTTGCTAACAATATGAAGAATGAATTTGAAATGTCCATGATTGGTGAGATGAAATTTGTCTTAGGTTTGAAGATTACTCAAACTAACAAAGGAATTTTTATTTGTCAAACTAAGTATCTGAGGGAATTGTTGAAAAAGTTTGGTATGGATAATTTCAAATCGATAAGTACTCCTATGGTGACAAGTGAGAAATTATCTATCAGGGATACTTCTACACTGGTAAATCTAATAAGGTATGTCTATGATTGGTCGTCTGTTATATCTAACTCAGACTAGACTAGATATTATGAATGTAATAAGTATTGTTTCAAGATATCAAATTAATCCTGAAGAAAATCATGAATGTACAGTAAAAAGGATATTCTTGTATTTTCAAGGAACAATAGAATATAGCTTATGGTATTCTAAAAATGATGATTTCACTTTATGTGCATATACCATATACTGACTCAGATTGGGTGGGAGATACTAATGACAGGAAGAGCACATTTGTTGGAGCTTTCTTTCTTGGAAAGAAACTGGTTTCATGAATAAAAAAAAATAGTCATGCATTTCTTTATCTACTGCAAAGCTGAGTATGTTGCAACAACAACTAATTGCACTCAAGTCTTGTGGATGAAGAAAATGTTGAAGGATATCAGGGTAAATTGTAGTGAACCGGTAGTTATCTACTATGATAACTCTGCAGCTATTGACATGTCTAAAATCTGATATTTCACTCTAAGACTAAGCATATATTATTGGTATTATGGATATGTTGCATTGGTTTTATCATTGATGTCAACACTTATCAACACTTATCCTTCTGGAGATCTTTGGTTATGTTCACCGACAAGTTTAGTGACTTATGCATAGTCACTGGTATCTGGTTCACCAGCAAGTTATATTGTTCATTGGCACTGAGGATAACTTGTTATCATCTGGAGATCACTTGGTTATGTCGAAGACATGGTTTGGACATTTGATTTTGGAGATTTGGGTATTGGTCTAATCGGGTTGACATATTTGTTGTTACTGACAAATTGGTCTAGGTTATGGACCGACAAGCGTTATCTATTCTAGATTAGCACGACACATTATGGAGATGGTTCAATCAATTAATATTTTTTTTGAGCCGACATGATGCATCACATCTTGACTTACTTGTAATAGATTTTATTATATTATTCTTAGTAAGCCGACCTACACATTTGGTCTTAGGTTTTGGTATATATGTAAGATCTCAATTGTGATATTGATATAGGAGATGAGATAAGGTATTATAAGGTTGTGATATTCAGTATATATGAATATAAGCAAAGCTACTCACACAGACATCATTTGAAGATTCAAGGAAGGTTTGAAGGAAACAATTAGAGCTTAATTGGTACTGAATCTAACATTGGAGATGCTGCTTTGAGCAATACATTATCATTGGATTTAATCATCCAATTGTAGTAAGTGTGACTCTCATTTTGTGATTGAGTAGTGAGCTCTAGGCAATTGGCCTATCTGCATGTGTAGACTCCATTTGTATACACATACTATCTATAGTAGTATCATTTGATTGTGGGTAAGGTATCCCACCGTGGTTTTTCCCCTTACATGTTTTCCATGTACAAATCTTTGTGTTATATGTTGTGGATATTGATTCTCTTTCTGTTTCATGCATTAAGTTTCATCGGTACTATTATTAACTGTTAATCTGTTTACCGACATTAAGTTTTGTTTACTGGTATTAAGTATTGAGTTTGGTTAAAGTATATTTGTGTTGAAATTAATAGACAAATGATTCACCCCCCCCCCCCCCTCTTAGTTGCCTTAGGGTCCTAACAATTGGTATTGGAGCCTAGTCCTCTTTTTGCAAAAGTTTAACAACTTGAGGAGATTCTATGGCAACTAACTATTTCAGGAAGGACAGTCTAAAACTTGATGGAACTAACTATGGTATATGGAAGATAAGATTGGAGACTCATCTGAATTGCATTGGAAGAGACATATGAGATGTTACATAGAATGGTTATGTTGGTCCTACACTGAATCAACCTAATCCACCTACATTGTGTAAGGATCAAGAGAATTATTGCAAAGCAAGAGAAGCACTTTTGAGCACCTTATCAGATCAACAAATCTGGAATTATCAGACTGATCTACTACTAAAGCTATTTGGGACAAATTGGAAACATTGAATGAAGGAGATACCACTGTCAAAATTGCAAAACTGGAATGCTTCCAAGTCAGGTATGAAAATTTGAAATTGGAAGAAGATGAAACAATTTTTGCTTTTATGGAAAGAGTTAATGAAATTGTTTTGGGAATACAATGCTATGGAGGTTCCTTAAGTAGAGATGAAATTGTTTCTAAAGTTTTAAGAGCATTGCCACCGATATACAAAATGAAAGTAACTGCTATTAATGAGTTAAGAACTATGCCTAATACATCAGTGTCTAGAGATACCTTGGTTGGAAAACTTTCAGCATTTGAGCTTGAGGAATTTGGTCCTGTTGCTACAATTAAAACATATTTAGCTTTCAAAGCATCATCATCTATAGCATCTTCATCATCAGCTGATAAATCTGTTTGGAAAGCACTTTATGCAAGAGAACTTGAAGAGCTTGAAGCACTATTTGCAAGAAAAATGCCTAAAGGCCCTATTAGAAGTAAGTATGAAGGTAAAGCACCTTTTAAATGCTTTAACTATAATAAAATTGGTCATATGGCATCTAGATGTCTATATAGACATGCAAGATTAAGAGAAGAAGCTAAAAGAACATACAAGCCTAACCCTGAATATTAGAGATACAGATTCAAGAAAAATAGAGACAAATCTTGTTACTATGTTGATGAAGGAGTTACTGATTCTGATGAAGAACCGAGAGACAATGGATGGGCTTTTGTTTTAATAATAGAAGATCAATCAACACCTACTGTTCCACCAGTAGAGCAGGCCCTAGCAGCTAAAATAGAAGAAAAGGATGAATGGATTATAGATTTCGGATGTTCACATCATATGACTAGTGTTAAAAGTAAATTCTTATCTTTCCAAGAATACAATGGAGGTCTAGTAAGATTTGGAGATGACAAAGCTTGTTTGATAAGAGGAAAAGGCACTATATCTTTTGATGGTAAGCACAATACTAACAATGTTTATTATGTTGAAGGTTTGAAGCACAATATTTTGAGTGTTGGTCAATTAGTTGAAAAAGGATTTCAGTTATAATTCTAGAATGGTAAATGCAAAATCATGAATAGAACTGGTTTGGAAATTGCAACTGGTAATCAGACTAGAGGTAATATCTTTCATTCGAATAACATTGAAAAGACATGCCTAATTGCACACTTTGATGAAAGTTGGTTATGGCACAAAAGACTCTGTCATGTAAATTTTGATTGCATTGTGAAGATTAGTTCATCTAAGGCAGTAGGGGATTTACCTAAGACTATAAAACCTTATAATCTGGTATGTAAGGAATGTCAAATGTAAAAGCAAGTTAGAATAACTTTTAAGAGTATTTCTGAGAAAACCAATGATGTTCTTGATTTAATTCATACTGACTTATGTGGTCCGACAAGAACAAGAAGTCTATAGGGAGATAGATACTTTATGCTAATCATTGATGATTATTCTAGAATGTATTAGGTTACTTTTCTTAGGGAGAAATTAGAAGCTTTTGGGAGATTCAAATTATTCAAGGCACTTGTAGAGAATGAAACCGACAAGAAAATCAAATGTTTAAGATCAGATCAAGGAGGTTAATTTACATCTAAAGAGTTCAATGCATTTTGTGGAGTGAATGGAATAAGAAGACAACTATCAGCACCCTGGACACCTCAGCAAAATGGAATTCTGGAAAGGAAGAATATAACTATTCTAGATGCAGCTAGAAGCATGATATTAGAAGAAAAACTATCTCATGTGTATTGGAGAGAAGCGGTGAATACAACGGTTTACACTTTTAACAGAGTTCACATCAAAGGTGAAACCGATAAGACACCCTATGAACTATGGTTTAGTAATATTCCTACTCTTAAGTACTTTAGAATATTTGGAAGGAAATGTTACATTAGGAGTGATGAAGGAATATTTCTTGGGTATTCATCTAAAAGAAAAGCATATAGATGTTTTAATAAGATATTGCAGAAAATCATTGAGTACAAATGTGAAGATTGATGAACATTTTAGAAGAAATTCAAGGTCTATGGATTCTGAACTGGCAGTTGAGGTAATCACAAATGAACCTATACTGAGTGCACCGATACAAAATGTTGATCCATTCACACCAGCATCATCAGAGAATTCCATAGTCACTGAAGAACAATAGAAAGTGAACACAACCAGGTATGTAAGATTGAATCACTCTAAAAATCAGATAATTGGGAATAAGTATCAAAGAGTTATGACAAGAGGAAGACTAGAAAATGAAGAGGTATGTTTAATTTCTCAAATTGAACCAGCATCTATCATTGAGGCATGTGAAGATAAATATTGGATTAAGGCTATGGAAGATGAATTGGAACAAATTGAAAAGAACAATACATAGACATTGGTTCCTCGACCTAAAAATAAAAATGTAATTGGAACTAAATGGGTATTCAGAAATAAAATTAATGAAGATGGTAAGGTAATTAGAAACAAAGCAAGACTAGTGTGTAAGGGATATTCACAGAAAGAGGGAATTGATTATAATGAAACCTTTGCATCGGTAGCTAGAATTGAGGCAGTCAGAATATTTCTTGCATTTGCAGCACACAAAAACTATAAAGTATATCAAATGGATGCTAAATGTGCATTTCTAAATGTTGATATTGAAGAGGTAGTTTACATTGAACAACCTAATGGATTTTCATTAACAAAATGATAAGGATATGGTTTGTAGGCTAAGGAAAACTAATATGGATTGAAGAAAGCTCCTAGAGCTTGGTATGCTAGATTGGACAAATATCTTATGAAACTTGGTTACACTAAAGGTAATGTTGACAACAACTTATATTTCAAAGTGACTAATGAAGACAATTTGGTTATTGAAGTTTTTGTTGATGACATCATTTTTGGAGGAGAAGATGGATTGTGTAAAGACTTTTCTAACAAGATGCAGGAAGAATTTGAAATGTCTATGATTGGGCAGATACAATTCTTTTTAGGATTGCAGATTTCTCATACTGATAAAGGTATATTCTTATGTCAATCAAAATATTTGAAGGAATTATTGAAGAAATTTGGTATGGAAAACTCTAAACCGGTAAGTACTCCTATGACTACAACTGATAAATTATCATTGAAAGATGATTTAGCTCCTACTAATCCGACAAGATACAAATATATGATTGGAGGTTTACTATATTTGACACAAACAAGACCTGATATAATGAATGCAGTGTGTACTATTTCAAGATTTTAGAGTAATCCTAGAGAAAATCATGAATCAACAGTAAAAGGGATTTTCCAGTATTTGCAAGGCACAACAAATCTTGGTTTATGGTATCCTAAAGATGAAAATTTTGGTTTATGTGCATACACCAATGCTAATTAGGTAGGAGATGTAGATGATAGAAAGAGCACCACCGATGGGGAATTCTTTCATGGTACAAGATTGATTTCATGGTTGAGCAATAAACAGAGTTGTACATCATTATCAACAGCAGAATCATAACATGTTGTAGCAGCAACCAATTGTACTCAGGTATTATGGATTAAACAAATGTTGAAGAAAATAAAGGTAAAATGCAAAGAACCTATAATCATCTATTGTGATAATTCACCAGCAATTGATATATATCTAATAATCTGGTATTTCACTCTAAAACTAAACATGTTTCTATCAAATATAATTTTCTAAAAGAGAATATAGAAGCAAAAGAAGTAAGATTGGTTATGTGAATACTAAAGAGAAGATTGAATACATCTTTACTAAGCCTTTGCCCAAGGAAACTTTTGAATATCTCAGAGAATAGTTTGGGGTCATACCCTCATCGATAGAGACTTAGACAATTGATTCTTGGCATCAAACCAACAGAATTTACAGAGAAACCTTTTTCTGGCTTAGATGGAGAGCTTCTTCTCAAGGGGAGTAGTTGGTATTTGTAATTGGTTCTATGAACTAGTTGTATTTGGTATTTGTTTTTCTTTGGCATTTGATGTCAAAGGGGGAGATATATCTATGGAATAACTTTGTATTTAGGAATCATTATCCTAAGGGGAGAGATATTCTATATTTTGATTTCTGGTATTGATCTATTCTAGAGATTGTTGGTTTTTGGTTTTTGGCATTTTTGCTTTGGCACTTAGATGGTTTTTCCATAATTTTTGCTTTGGCATTGGTTTTGTCATTTATGTCAACACTTATCAACACTTATTCTTCTAGAGATTTTTGGTTATGTTCACCAACAAGTTCAGTGACTTATGCATTGTCACTGGTATCTGGTTAACTGATAGGTTATATTGTTCACCGGCACTAAGGATGACTTGTTATCATCTGGAGATCACTTGGTTATGTTGAAGACATGGTGTTGGATACTTGGTTTTGGAGATTTGGCTATTGGTCTAATCAGGTTGACATATTTGTTGTTACTAGCAAATTGGTCTAGGTTATGGACCGGCAAGCATTATCTATTCTAGATCAACACGACACATTATGGAGATGGTTTAATCAATTAATAATATTGTTGATCTGACATGATGCAACACATCTTGACTTACTTGTAATAGATTTTATTATATTATTCTTAGTAAGCTGACCTACACATTTGGTCTTTAGGTTTTGGTATATATGTAAGATCTCAATTGTGAGATTGATATAGGAGATGAGATAAGGTATTATAAGGTTGTGATATTTGGTATATATGAATATAAGAAGAGCTACTCACACATACATCATTTGAATATTTGGGGAAGGTTTGAAGGAAACAATCAGAGCTTAATCGGTATTGAATCCAGCATTGGAGATGTTGCTTTGAGCATTACATTATCATTAGATTTAATCATTCAATTGTAGTCAGTGTGACTCTCATTTTGTGATTGAGCAGTGAACTCTAGGCAGCTGGCCTATCTACATGTGCAGACCCCATTTGTAAACACATACTATTTGCAGTAGCATCATTTGATTATGGGTAAGGGTTCCCACCATGGTTTTTCTGCTTACAGGGTTGCCATGTACAAATCTATGTGTTATGTGTTGTGGATATTGATTCTCTTTTTGTTTCATGCATTAAGTTTTACTGGTAATACATTATTAAATGTTAATCTGTTTACCGACATTAAGTTTTGTTTACCGGTATTAAATATCAAGTTTGGTTAAAGTATATTTGGGTTGAAATTAATAGACAACTGATTCACCCCCCCCCCCTCTCAGTTGCCTCCGAGTCCTAACATATATCAATAAAGTATAACGTTTTGAAGGACAAGGTAGAAGGAAAGGAAGTCAAATTGGTTTATGTGAACACTAAAGAACAAATTGTAGATATATTCAGTAAACTGATGTCTAAGGAATCACTTGAGTATTTGAGAGACAGTTTAGGGGTTTCTTCCCCTCCGGTAGAGACTTGATTGATGCATTTTTTCATCAGCTCGATATGCATTATCAGAGACATTATTCATTCCGATAATGATGACTGGTGCTACTACTTAGGGGGAGTAGTCAGCTTTGAGATTCATAGGTTTACATTCTTGCTTTGATATTTTTGTTAGATTGTTGGCATTGATGTCAAAGGGGGAGAGATAGTGATGTGAAAAATAAATTCAGAACTTTACAGAGATATCATTCATAGGGGGAGAGTTACTAATATTCAGGAGATTGATGGTTGTCTTCCACAAGGGGAGACTTGCTTGGCATTTCTTGGTACTTAGATGTTTTTCACATCTAGTGCTACCATCAATGCTAAAGGGGGAGATTGTTGGCATTATGGATGAATTGATTGTGTTACATTGATGTTTTTTCATTGATGTCAACACTAGCTATTATGATTGGTTATGGGTAGATAGGTATTGGTTACCGATAGAAGATCTAGTGTTACCAGCAAAAGAGACTATCTGTTGGACACTTCCGCCATGTTTGGATCAATGGAGTATGTTTGATTTCATGTGTTACATGTTCCTTGAGCATGTTTTGGTTAGTTGGTATTGACTTGGTAATCAGATGTTATCATATACTCTTGTAAACCCTTACCGACATTGGTTTAAGGTTTAATTGATAGAGTTTTCATTGAGAAATCTTGATAGGATGCATAAGTGGTGCTGGTGCGGCTTGCAGATGGATTTCAAGATGCTGAAGATGTGCCTTGGCATGATGGACCCAAGATAGGTCTGGTGTTGCCTTGGTGTGATGGACCCAAGATAGGTCTGGTGCCTATCTAGGTTATGGATCAATATCATGTTAACGTGTACTCTACATGTTACTGGGATGTTTCAGGATGTTCTATGGATTGTTTATTGTTGTTTTGGTCTTAAGCCGACATGGCATATCAATGTAATATGGATTTATGTAATGATCTTATTGTAATATCTTTTAGGTGGCCGACCTAATTGGTTTAGGCCTTAGGGTTGGTATAAAATGATGTATGATCTCATTGTAGATTAGAGGATGGGAATTAAAAGATGTCCATGGTCTTGAAATACAATATAATATGCGAAGGAGATTCGGTCGATCATAGGTGATTGATTTGGGATTAAGGAAGAGGTCAAAGGCCTCCAGTATTGAGTTTAACCAGGACTGTAATCAGGCATGGTAGATGCTATCTTTGGCAGTTCATTATTCTGGATTGTTGTCCATTTTTCTTGAGGTGGTTATACCTCTCTGTAGTCAGTAAGACCCTTTTGTAATGAGAAGTATGCTCTAGGCAGTGTACCTTCCTGCATGTGTAGGCCCCTCATTGTATCACATACTTTATGGAGAAGCATCATCTGACTGCGGGTAGGCTTCCCACCATGGTTTTTCCCTTTCTGGGTTTTCCACATAGAAATCATGGTGTTATGTGGTATGGTTGCTTTGCATTGATTATCTTTTTAATTGTCAAGTTGTATTGTTTACCGATATCTGTTTCTGCTTTATTGGTACTTAATCTAGTTAAAGGTTATTAAGTGGATTAAATGCTATAATTTGTTAACAACTGATTCACCCCCCTCTCAGTTGTTCATCAATTATCCTAACTATTAATGTCATTACTATGGAGTATCTTTTCACTTTACATTTGTATAAACCAATTTATGATGACTCTAATGTGTTTAGGAAGTTATTTGATGGATTCTCTTGTCCTACGATTGGTTCTATCACCCTTCCTGTTGAAGTTCATACTAAATCTATGGATGTCAACCTTGTTATCATTCCTTCTTCTGAGAAATTCAATTTGAAGTTGGGCTATCCTTGGCTATCTTCTATGAAGGCTATTGCTTCTCCAATCCATAAGTGTTTGAAACTTCCCCACAATGGAGAAATCATAATTGTTAACCATAGCTTATTTCTACCAGCCGAGAGAAGCCCAGGTGTCCCTATTGATTTCTTTTTGCCTAAGTAATTTCAATCTCTTCCACAAAGGAGTGATGATCTCTTCCAATCTTGTCATAAATGAAAGAAAGATATGATCTTATCCTTAAGTCAACCTAGATCCCCAACAATTGACATTCCCATCCTTCTTGAAAATGAAATTCTTCCCCTAACTGATAGGACTAATCTTCCTCAACATATTCCTATGGATGTGACTATGCCTTCTCCTCAAAAGAACAACAATATTTCTTCTAAGGTTAGACCTATACCACCTCCCCATGATGGACCCGGTCTCCTTCCTACACCTAATATTACTCCTTTATATGGCACAGATCCACCTCCTTCCTCTTATAGATAGAAGAGGCCCACCTCTCCTCTTTTCTAACCTCAAAAAACCTCAACCTAAACCTTCAATTATCAAAGAGGCTATTCCTCCATCAATAAATGTTCTTTCTTCTTCCCAGCCTTCCGCTAAGACTCGACGAAATAGTTGTGCAAGAGACCACCAACGAAAGTTTCATTCTTGAGCTCGTGAAGTTGTTCCTCAAAGTATTTAATCTCCCAAGACTCCAACAGTTGACATGATTCCCTTTTCTCCTAAGAAAGATGTTGAACCTACATCTCCAAATCATAAGTTGCAAAAAAAATGTGATGGTTTTACTCCTATTCATGTTCGCGCTCCTCTTTCTATAAATCTTGATGAAGAAATGAGTGAAAATGTTATTCATGATGGCAATACAACTCCTAATGCTTTTGATAGTGACTATGATTATGCTGATGTGGAAAAACATTTATCAGCTGAATTTTGAAAAAGCCTAATCCTAGCTCCTAGAATCAAACAAAGTGACTTAGCATATGAGCATAGTCCTTGTTTGGATCTTGTGATAGCTCCATCTGTTGTGCTCAATCTCACTCCTCTAGCGTGTTTCTTGCCTTCCCAAAATATTGATCAGCAAGATCACGAGGTGGATGATATGCTAGATTAGCAACATTAGCACTATAGATCTTCTCCTTCTCTCCTCTCTTGCTCTTTGTAACTATTCTTCTATGTGTATCCCTATTCTTCTATTTTTCCCTTAATGGCTACTTGTGGATGATACAAAGCATTGAGATCTCTTTTGGTCTCTTTCATGTTCACTCAAAAATACATCCTCTATTCCCTTTGTTCCAAGGTAGTGTCCTTTCTTTGGGGAATGATGATTATTATATCACATACATATATGATATACATGAGTTATCATAAAACATATTGACCTCAAGGAAAGTGAAACTACCTCATGTTTTGTTTTCATTATCCTTGGGTTTATTCCTCAATTGGGGGCTAAATCCTTGCAATAATGTGCTCCCCCTCTCTCTTTTTCTCTTGGGTGTATCCTACCTTAAAGCAATTACTCCCAATAAGGCATGCACAATCGCTTTAACATGGGGGCATACACTCTGCTCATATTTTCCTTCTTGATAAATAAAGTTACTTAGTGAATTGGGATTTGCTTTGCAACATTTAGTATCCTTGCTTGTCATGACTCATAGTGAGGGGAACCTTGCTACTTGCAGTCATGGTTTTCCCTTCTCGATCTTCTCTTTTACTTTTTCAATCGATGTTGTAATATCCTAAGTCCACTGCGGGCTTGGTGTATCTTTCCTCCTTGACATGGTAGAAGTCTTTCAATCTTGTTTCCTTGTAATTTACTAATAATATTAGCATACGCTTATACTCTTGCTAAAGTGGGGGCTAAATGTAGTGTCATAAAATTGTGACCCTTGCAATTTTTGACCATATTAGGGTCTTCACAATGGTGAATCGAATTCCCAATCCTGATCAGAGACCCAAGACTTGCTCAATCCCCAGAAACTACAATTTTTCTGTCCCCCACACTACTTGAACCTACTTCCTATCTTGAGATAAGGGCTAGGATAGGGGCATGATGCCCCTGTCCATGCCCTATTTTGGGGGCCCCGTTTATCCTATCTTTGCATTGGTCTTTGCATTTTAAGCGTGAAAACTTCCCCTATGTCGGCCTATGAAAAAAACTCAGTCCAATAACCCTAATTGATGAATATATATGTTGTATTTTCCCTCCCATTTGCATAAGTGGGAATACATGAGTTCACACATTCAAGCATTGAGCATTCTCAAGTCTCCCTTCAAGGCTAGGTGTTGCGTTCAAGTCAAGGATTCAACCATTGAAGAGGATATCCCTTTCAACATTCAATTCTATCTACAACCTCCCTTGAGGTGATTTACATTTCAATCTTTTATTTACATTTACTTGCAAGTACTTTCTTTTATCATTTGGTTAATTCCAAAACTAGGGTTTGACCTGGTAGTTGTATTTGCAGAATCGAAATCTATTCACAAAGGCGAAAAAACCCTTTTCATTTCATGGATTTTTTGGAGGACCGTGTGCACTTTCAACATGGTCCTAACAGCTTTTCCTCAAATTGGTAGGGCAGCTTCATCTCGACATATTATAGCCAGATCTAGGTGCACAGTTTCATCTCATGCTTCTATTTCAAGTTATATAATTAGTTCTTTGCTACTTTTACACTTAGTCTCACAACACATAATTCAACCATTACTCATTCTAAAAGAGGGGTTAGCTTTTCATTTTCACACCATTATCAATTCATTTAGTATTCAATCTCTTTCCTAAGAGGTTGGATCTCCTTCCACCCCTCTTTTAAATGTAATATGGATGAAGTGTTTGAAGGGAAATCCACAGTGAAACTTATTGGTATTTTGGTATGATTTTGTCATTTATGTCAACACCTATAACACTTATCAACTCTGGTACTTTGGAGGATCAACAATGTTCATTGGCAAGCAAGTGACTTATGCACAATCACTGGTATCTGGTACACCGGCAGGATATATTGTTCACTGCCACTTGGAATGACATGGAACACTTGGTTATGTCGAAGACATCGTTTGGACACTTTGTCTTGGAGATTTGTTCATTTGCATATTCATATTTGTATATTTGTTGTTATCGGCAAATAGGTCCAGAATAAGCACCAGTAGGCTTATCTATTCCAAATCAGCATGACACGCTTTGGAGATGTTTTTGTTGTTATTGTAAATGCATTAAGCTGACATGTTGAATCAGATATTGCATCGGTTATTGATTTAATTGTAACTATTTTATTGTAATATCTTTTAGAGCCGACCTACTAAAATTGGTCTTAGGTTATGTTATATATGTAATATCTTATTTGTAAGATTGATATACGATTGAGATAAGGAATTGGAAGAAGGTATATGTGAGAATAAGCAGAGCTATACATGTAGACATCATTTGAAGGTGAAGCAAGGTTTTTGTAAAGGCAATCAGAACTACACTAGTACTAAATCCAGCATATGAAGATTCTATTTTGAGCAGTACATCAATATTGGATTTAACCATCCAATTGTAGTCAATGTGACTCCTATTTGTGTTTGAGCACTGAGCTCTAGGAACTTGGTCTTTTTTCATGTGCAGACCCCATTTGTATACACATACTATCTGTAGTAGTATCATCTTATTGTGGGTAAGGTTTCCCACCATGGTTTTTCCCCTTACAGGGTTTCCATGTACAAATATTGGTGTTATGTGTTGTGGATGTTATTGTCTTTCTGTTTCATGCATTAATCTTTACTGGTACTATAATTAACTGATAAACTGTCTACCGACATAAAATTTGGTTTACCGGTATTAAGCATTAAGGTTGGTTAAGTTGTTTTTGGTTTGAATTTATTTGATAATTGATTCAACCCCCCCCCCCCCGTCTTAGTTGTCTCTGGGACCTAACAATTGGTATCAGAGCCTAGTCCTCTTTTTGCAAGTTTAACAGCTTGAGGAGATCCAATGTCTACTTACTATTTCAAGAAGGACAATCCTAAACTTGATGGAACCAACTTTGGTATAT
The DNA here is from genome assembly GCF_030272615.1 of Cryptomeria japonica. Classification (NCBI taxonomy): domain Eukaryota; kingdom Viridiplantae; phylum Streptophyta; class Pinopsida; order Cupressales; family Cupressaceae; genus Cryptomeria; species Cryptomeria japonica. Next base: position 487,546,005 of record NC_081409.1, read on the forward strand.
GGAAGATCAGAATGGAGACACATCTAAATTGCATTGGAAAGGACATCTAGGATGTTACAAAGAATGGCTATATTGCTCCTACTCAAAGTCAGCCTAATCCACCTACCTTAGGAAAAGATGAAGAAAATGATTGCAAAGCAAGAGAAGCACTTTTGAGAGCATTATCAGATCAGCAAATCACTGGATTATCAGATAGGTCTACTGCTAAAGCTATTTGGGATCATTTGGAAACATTGAATGAAGGAGATTCCACAGTCAAAATTGCAAAACTTGAAAGCTTTTGGGTCAGGTATGAAAATCTGAAAATGGAAGAAGATGAAAGGATTTCTGCTTTTATGGAAAGAGTAAATGAAGTTTTTTTGGGTATTAAATGTTGTGGAGGAACCTTAAGTGAAGATGAAATTGTTTCAAAAGTTTTAAGAGGATTGCCACCGGCATATAAAATGAAAGTTGCTACTATAAATGAGTTGAGAACAATGCTTAATACATCAATAACAAGGGATACATTGATTGGAAAACTTTCAGCTTTTGAAATTGAGGAATTTGGTCCTGTTACTACTATAAAGACAGATTTAGCCTTTAAAGCATCAACATCATTTACACCATCTTTTGACAAATCTGATTGGAAAGCCTTTTATGCAAGAGAACTTGAGGAAAGCAGGAGAGAAAATGAAGATCTTGAAGAACTTGAAGCACTATTTGCAAGGAAAATGTCTAAAGGTCTAGTTGGAAGTAAGTATGAAGGTAAATCACCCTTTAAATGTTTTAACTATTATAAGATTGGTCATATGGCTTCAAGATGCCCTGATAGACATGCTAGACTAAGAGAAGAAGCTAGAAGAACATACAAGCCTATCCCTGAATATCCGAGATACAGATTTAAGAAGAATAAAGACAAATCTTGTTATCTTGCTGATGAAGGAGTCACTGATGATTCTGATGAAGATCCAATAGACAATGGATGGGTTTTTGTTGCTATAACAGAAGATCAACTGGTACCTACTGTTCAACAGGTAGAGTAGGCCCTAGCAGCTAAAGTTGAAGTTAAGGATGAATGGATCATTGATTCAAGATGCTCACAACATATGACTGGTGATAAAGGTAAATTCTTGAACTTTCAGGAATACAATGGAGGTCTGGTAAGATTTGGAGATGATAAAGTTTGTTCGATCAAAGGAAAAGGTACTATATATCTTGATGGTAGGCACAATACTGATAATGTTTACTATGTAGAAGGTTTAAAGCATAATCTTTTGAGTGTTGGTCAATTAGTTGAAAAAGGATTTCAGTTACAATTCAAGAATGGTAAATGCAAAATTATGAACAAAACTGGTTTGGAAATTGCAACTGGTAATCAAACTACAGGTAATATCTTTCATTTGAATACCAGTGAAAGGACATACTTGATTTCACACATTGATGAAAGTTGGCTATGGCATAAGAGACTTTGTCGTGTAAATTTTGATTGCATGGTAAAAATTAGTACTATTAAGGCAATTAGAGACTTACCTAAGATTGTTAAACCTCACAATCCGGTATGTAAGGAATGTCAATTTGGAAAAAAAGTTAGAGCATCTTTTAAAAGTATTCTAGAAAAATCCAATAATGCTCTTGACTTAATTCACAGTGATTTATGTGGTCCAGCTAGAACTAAAAGCTTACAAGGTGATAGATATTTTATGCTAATTATTATTGAATATTCTAGAATGTGTTGGGTTACTTTTCTCAGAGAAAAATTAGAAGCACTTGGGAAGTTCAAATTATTCAAAGCAATGGTAGAAAATGAAACCGGTAAGAAAATCAAATGTCTGAGATCAAATCAAGGAGGTGAATTCACATCTAAGGAATTTAATACATTCTGTGAAGTGAATGGAATCAGAAGACAATTATCAGCACCCCGAACACCACAACAGAATGAAGTTGTAGAAAGGAAAATCATAATTATCTTGGATGCAGCTAGAAGTATGTAATCTAAAGCAAATCTACCACATGTATATTGGAGAGAGGTAGTAAGAAAATTGATCTATACATTCAACAAAGTTCACATCAAAGGTGAAACCGGTAAGACCCCTCATGAACTATGGTTTGGTATTACTCCTACTCTTAAATATTTCAAAATATTTGGAAGTAAATGCTATATTAGAAGAGATGAGTATATTGGAAAATTTGATCCTAGAAGTCATGAAGGAATATTTCTTGGTTATTTATCTAAGAGAAAAGCATATAGATGTTTTAACAAGAGATTGTAGAAAATTGTTGAGAGTACAAATGTGAAGATTGATGAACAGTTTAGAGGAACTTCAAGGTATATAGACTCTGAACCAGCAACAGAGATACTATCAAATGAACCTACATTGAATCCATCGGTACAAAATGAAGATCCAGTATCATCTGAAAATTCCACTGTAATTGAGGAACAACAACAAACGAAGACACCCCGGTATGTAAGATTGAACCTCTCTGAAATTCAGATAATTGGGAATTGGGAACAAGTGTCAAGGAGTTATGACAAGAGGAAGATAGGCAAATGAAGAGGTATGTCTTATTTCTCAAATTGAACCATCATCAATTAATGAAGCATGTGAAGATATACACTCGATTAAAGCTATGGAAGAGGAACTAGAACAAATTGAGAAGAGTAACACATGGACATTAGTTCCCCGGCCTAAAGACAAAAATGTAATTGGAACAAAATGGGTATTTAGAAACAAACTTAACGAAGATGGGAAGGTAATCATAAATAAAGCAAGTCTAGTGTGTAAGGGATATTCTCAGAAAGAAAGAATTGATTATAATGAAACCTTTGCACCGGTAGCTAGAATTGAGGTAGTCAGATTATTCTTGGCTTTTGCAGCACACAAGAACTACAAAGTATATCAAATGGATATTAAATGTCCATTTTTTAATGGAGATATTGAAGAAGAAGTTTACATTGAACAACCTGATGGATTTTCTTTGACAAATAATAAAGATATGGTTTGCAGGTTAAGGAAAGCTTTGTATGGGTTGAAGCAAGCTCCAAGAGCTTGGTATGCTAGATTGGATAAATATCTTTTGAAGATTGGTTTTTCTAAAGGTAATGTTGACACCAACTTATACTATAAAGTGAGAAATGATGACATCTTGGTTATAAAGGTTTTTGTTGATGATATAATCTTTGGAGGAGAAGATGGATTATGTAAAGACTTTTCTATTGAAATGTAGCATGAATTTGAAATGTCTATGATTAGAGAGATAAAATTATTTTTAAGATTGCAGATCTCACAGATTGATAAAGGTATATTCTTAAGTCAATCCAAGTACTTGAAGGAGTTACTAAAGAAATTTGGGATGGAGAACTCTAAACTGGTAAGCACACCTATGACTACAAATGACAAATTATCACTAAGGGATGAATCAACACCTGTTAATCCAACTAGGTACAAATCTATGATAGGAGGCCTACTGTATTTGACACAAACAAGACCTGATATTATGAATGCAGTATTTATTGTTTCAAGATTTCAGAGTAATCCTAGAGAAAATCATGAATCAGCAATAAAAAGGATTTTTCGGTACTTACAAGGCACTACAGATCTTGGCTTATGGTATCCTAGAGATGAAAACTTTGAATTATGTGCATATAAAAATGCAAATTGGGCAGGAGATGTGGATGACAGAAAAAGAACCACTGGTGCAGCATTTTTTCTTGGAAACAAATTAATTTCTTGGTTGAGTAAGAAACAAAGTTGCACATCTTTATCAACAACAGAATCAGAATATGTTTCAGCAACAACTAACTGTACACAGGTATTATGGCTTTAGTAAATGTTGAAGGACATAAAGGTAAAATACAAGGAACCTATAACTATCTATTGTGATAACACCGCAGCAATTAAAATATCTAAGAATCCGGTACTACATTCTTAAACTAAACATGTTTCTATCAAATTGAACTTTCTGAAAGAGAATGTTGAAGCAAAAGAAGTAAAACTGGTTTATGTGAATACTAAAGAGTAGATTGTAGATATTTTCACTAAGCCTTTTCCTAAGGAAACTTTTGAATATCTCAGAGACCAGCTTGGGGTCATACCCCCACCGGTAGAGACTTAGATAGCTAATGTCTGTCATCAATCGACAGAACTAACAGAGAAATCTTTTATTCCGACTTTGATGAGGAGAGCTACTTCTCAGGGGGAGTAGTTGGCATATTGAATTGGTTGGTATTTTGTATTTGAACCTGGCTTTTGTATTGGCTTTGGCATTTGATGTCAAAGGGGGAGAGATTGATATGGAAAAACACAAGGAAAACACATGTTACTCTTACGGGGAGAGATTGATTACTTTGGGACTGAATTTTGATTTTTGGTTATGATCTCTTTTGGGAGATTATTGGTTTTTGGTTTTCAGCATTTTTGTTTTGGCACTTTGATGGTTTTTCCATCTTGTGTTTCCATCAATGCCAAAGGGGGAGATTGTTGGTATTTTGGTATGGTTTTGTCATTGATGTCAACACTTATAACACTTATCAACTCTGGCACTTTGGAGGATCAGCAATGTTCACCGGCAAGCAAGTGACTTATGCACAGTCACCGGTATCAGGTACACCGACATGATATATTATTCACTGGCACTTGGAATGACATGGAAAACACTTGGCTATGTCAAAGACATTGTTTTGACACTTTGTCTTGGAGATTTGTTCATTAGCATATTCGTATTTGCATATTTGTTGTTACTGACAAATATGTCCAGAATAAGCAGTAGCAGGCTTATCTATTCCAGATCAGCACGACATGCTTTGGAGATGTTTTTGTTATTATTGTAAATGCATTAAGCTAACATGTTGAATTGGATATTGCATTGGTTATTGATTTAATTGTAATTATTTAATTGTAATATCTTTTAGAGCCGACCTACTAAAATTGGTCTTAGCTTATGGTATATATGTAAGATCAATATGCGATTGAGATAAGGTATTGGAAGAAGGTATATGCGAGAATAAGAAGAGCTATACACACAGACATCATTTGAAGGTGAAGAAAGGTTTTTGTAAAGGCAATCAGAACTACACCGGTACTAAATCCAGCATATGAAGATGCTATTTTGAGTAGTACATCATTATTAGATTTAACCATCCAATTGTAGTCAGTGTGACTCCTATTTGTGTTTGAGCACTGAGCTCTAGGCACTTGGCCTTTCTGCATGTGCAAACCCCATTTGTATACACATACTATCTGTAGTAGTATCATCTGATTATGGGTAAGGTTTCCCACCGTGGTTTTTCCCCTTACAGGGTTTCCATGTACACATATTGGTATTATGTGTTGTGGATGTTATTTTCTTTCTGTTTCATGCATTAATCTTTACCGGTACTATAATTAACTGATAAACTATCTACTGACATAAAGTTTGGTTTACAGGTATTAAGCATTAAGGTTGGTTAAGTTTTTTTTTGTTTGAATTTATTTGACAACTGATTCACCCCTCCGCTCTCAGTTGTCTCTAGGACCTAACAAAACTTTCATCTCTCCTTGGAGGGGAGAAAATATGTCCTCTTGATCTCTCCATCATTCACTTTTCACCCCATTACCATATATATAAATAAATGAAATAATATAAGGTTCATTACACTTAGTTAAATCCTATCTCAAAATGGGGACATTACACTGAGTCTCGTAGAATAGTGAATTTCAGTATAATTCCACCTAAATTTTAAATACAAAAACAAAATGCCTAAGAACAATGAGGGATATAAAATAGCTAAAACAAGAGAAAGTTCAAAAAGGGGGAAAGGTTTCAAGAAGAAAGCTCAGTCATCTGACCCTATTGAAAAGAAAATACCACTTAAAAAATCTTTGTTATATGTATTACCAAGGTAAGAAGACACGAGGGAAAATAATATATTTAATGATAGGATGGAAGGTTTGTAGTGATGCCATGATTCCCATAGCTAGTAGGGATTTAATTTGGTATTTCTACAAAAATAGAGATGCCAAAATCCCATTGTCAAACCCTTGGACATTGGACATGGCTAAACTTATTGTGCCAAATTTATTTGTTGATGTGGAAATGATTCAATTATTAGCTGAAAACTATCATTCTATAAGTCAGGCAGTAAGAATGCCTAGTAGCAATCCATTGTTAGTGGTCACAAAGTCAACCATTATTTATTGTTTTATGTTGAACAAACAATCCCTCACTAGGGTTGATTTGGAGCAGTTTGGGATAGATTAAAGTAGGTTGCAAAAAACCTTTAGGAGAGATGATCTCTCACACTACCGAAGGAGGGGAATAAATAATCAGCCTATTGCAATTACAAATAGTGAACCTTTCCTAGTCGATGAGTTCCTTGTTTATTTCCAAAGGACATACTTTGCATTATGCCAAATACTAGGAGATGATGCCAAGACAAAAATTCCAATTTCTTTGATGTATATGGCAATAGGATTTGAAATTCTAAACTAAATCTTGTTTTTGACTTTTCCCTGGGGTTGGAGAAGAAGTTTCACACCTAACATGAATTGGAAAGAAAAGAAAGGGTATGACTTTTGATATTATTCTTTGTTATGCTATTTAATCATGTACCAAAATAGACATGCACTGGACTAAAATCTAAAGTTGGGAAGGGTAGATGATAGTGGAAACAAATTGCCCATACAATTATGGTGTTATATATGAGGCAAGAGATAGAGACAATAGCTATGAAGTTTTCCATGATGCATTTGTTTTTGTCATTTTCTACTCCCTGAATCATCAAGTTGAGAGGTTGTCATTGTAAATGAGAAAGGTAATAAGGCCATTAGCCCTAGACCTAGACAAAGGATACACACATAAATTTGTCAATTGGTTATATATGGGGGAATATACCCTTATCAGAGTATATGGTTGTCCTCAAGCTCCTCATCGACTACTTGTGTTTGTGTCGAACATAATCGAATTCTTAGAATTTATGTGGCAGATGATGTGGTTGGAGAAGGAAGTTATGGAGAAAATAAAGAAGGGGACATTCCTACCCCATGTAACCAAGTGTGCAAGATTCTCCATAGGGTCAAATGTGCTTGAAAAATTACAAGGGTACATAAAAACAAACTATTCTTTGAAACTTTATAAAGAGAGGATGTGTGACCTAGAAGGTCACATCAATAATATGGGCAAAGCTATAACTTATCAGGTGCTTGTAGTTGAGGACTTGATCAAGAATTATGTAAATATGCATGAAATTACCCAGAAAAGAAAGAAATGATATATTTTGATGAAGTTAGAGGAAGACAAAAGAAAAGAGGACCCAGATTTACATGGATTTTATGCTCAAGAAACTAATGCCTTGAAAAAAATTGATTTGTGTATAAACAATTTTGAAAAATTGTATGGAAAATTAAAAGGGAGATACTGCCATTACATCAACCCCAAGGGGTTGTAATCCATGATGTATGAGATCATGAGTTGATGCAAGAAGCCTCCCCTATCCCACCCCCATCAAAGAAACAAAAGAAGAATGATCATGAGCCCTTAGTGCCATACGAGGATACAAAGGGAAAAGGTGACACTAATGATGTCATTAGAGCATTCAGAGCTTTAAAGGATGATGAGAAAGTGGAGCAACCACAAATGTCCCTGTTGGGAGTATTTAAAATTGAGTCAAAGTTTGTAGGCCTATTTCAAAAGTTTGCTCAGTATGATAGAAAGGCACCTAAATAAGTCAGTTTGAATGGCTTAGTTTGCGAGAGGGCAGAGTACAACCGGTTGATTTTCAGAGGGTAAGGCTCGGGATTCATGCCCCACACCTTTCATTTGGCCTATTCAGTGATGTGAAACTTTTAGAATTCAATTTGGATAAGTTTATGAGGTACCCATTTTGAGGGGTGAGCTGGAAGTGCATTTTAGGCACAAATGCAGATTTTATTGAGTAGCCTACTTTGAGCGATTACATCTTTTGCCCTGTTGATCTTCATGAAGAAATTCAAAGTGAATTCAATTCTATGCATAAATGCGAGTGAGCTCACAAATTTTCAAGTCTTAACGAATCCATTTGCTCAGTTTTTGAAGCCGATTCCGTTTGCAGTTTGTGTGTTTTGGCAAGTCCCTGTTTCAACAGCTAGTCGGAGCCCTGTTTCGCATCAGTGTAAAAGTTGCCTCAGCAAGCGTCATGCAATAATGTTTGTTTCAAGCTGATGTTGGTATAAATGATGAGCTATGTTTCAAATTTCAAATCTCTACCAATCCGTTTGATCATTTTTCAAAAGAGCTCATTTTGCCATCAAATTTAGTTACCCGCACTCCAGTGTTAGATCAGTTAATGTTGCCATTTTTGTGTGCATGCCATTTGCATCCGGTCAGTCTGGTGATCGAACTGAGAATTCAAAGATTTAATATGTACTTAAAGGTACCTATGTTCCGAATTCGAGGACCCACAGAGGTCGTTTGATATTTTTGAGAAAGGCGTCATTTGTTGCCAAGACATTGACTTCATCAGGTCTGCAGTGTCGACAAAGCCAGTTGGGCATTTTCGGAAATTAATACCTCTTCGCTCGGGAACTGCCCTGAGAAAATGTTTGGTAGGAGTCATCCTTGTATATCAGAGTACACGCCTATTAGATGGCGAGCTCCAGAAAGGTGTTTTGACAGGTTTGAAAATTACGTCTTCGCGATTAAATGCGAAAATTGTAGCGTAATTGTCTGAAGGTTGTAAAATGCGGATTAATGATCCGAAAATGATGCCAATCGATTCCAGAGGTGTGTTTGAGGTCCATGAAGCTTTCCAAGGGTCAGTTGCATGAAAACAAATTTTTTTTTTAGTCGGACCCACTTTGGGGCCCGACCCGGCTCGACTGCAATTCGCCAGTTGGACAGTGAGAGAGCTGAGAAAGTTCAAAACAAAGTGCAAATTGATATGTATGTCAGGAAATGTAGTTGAGAGGATACCCTTGGGAAGTCCTTGGCTAATGATCAATGTTAATAATGACACAGACTTTCACTTCCGCAAAGCTCAATTTGATCCAGGAGATTGTCCAATTGATTGTTCAAGACCATGTGAAAGAGTTTGCCCTGCTGGTGCAAGTAAATTTGAAAGCTCAATTCATTACAATGATGTGCCTCTTAATGCTAGCTCTATTTCCAAGTTTCCAGTTTTTCCCAAGGCAAGAGTAATTAGTGAACGTTGCCATGGTTGTGGTTGTTGCTTCCCACTTTGTCCATATGGCAAAATCAGAGAAAATACATATGTTAGAACAAATGGTTTGGTTGATTGATTTCAAAGGCTGGACTGCAGCTAGTATATCTGTGAAGGTAACACATGAAACAACTAAAGTTTTACAGAATCATTATCCAGAAAGGCTAGGCGTGGCCATTCTATACAATCCACTAAAGATCTTTGAGTCATTTTGAACAATGCTAAACCCATTTTTGGAACCAAAGACATACCGGAAAGTAAAATTTGTATATTCAAAAGACTCAGAAAGTATGAAGATTATGGAAGAATTATTTGATATGGACAAAGCAGAAACTGCATTGGGTGGGAAATGCCTTGTAGAATTTAGTAAAGATGAGTATAGAAAACGCATGGGAGAAGACAATGCCAAAGACTTCTCTGCAGCGTGGCTCCTCCCTCGCATTTCCCCTCCTTCTGCGTAGTTCTCCCTTCCACATCATCCTCCCTGCACGTTGCATGGTGGAAGACTGAAGTTTTCAAAACTCAACAATGTGCTCGATGTTGAATCCCTTGCGTGGAGTATGGTGGGAGAAGACAATGCAAATCGCATCCCTGCAGCGTGGCTATGGAGTGTAGCTGAGCTTTGAGTGTTTCCCCTGCGTGGAGTTAAGTGGTGAGATACGTGGAGTCTAGGAGCACCATTTAAAAACACTAAAGCAAGAAAAAGGTATAGAGATATTGTGGGCAGTGCATATTATGTTGCCCCTGAAGTTTTACGGCGAAACTATGGGCCAGAAGCTGATGTCTGGAGTACTGGAGTTATACTTTATATTCTTTTAAGTGGTGTGCCCCCTTTTTGGGCTGAAACAGAGCGAGGCATTTTTGATGCTATCCTACAAGGACATATTGACGTTGAAACTGCACCATGGCCATCCATATCAGCTGGTGCAAAAGATGTGGTCAAGAAGATGCTGGATCAGGACATACAAGAACGTCTTACAGCTCAACAAGTTTTAAATCACCAATGGGTTAGAGAAGATGGCGAAGCACCTGATAGACCCATTGATGATGCCGTATTGACTAGGTTGAAGCAATTTAGGGCAATGAACAAGCTTAAAAGGTTGCTTTGAAGGTGATTGCAGAAAGTCTATCAGAAGAAGAAATAGTGGGTTTGAAGGAAATGTTCGGAAGTATGGATACCGATAACAGTGGCACAATAACGCTTGAAGAATTGAAGATTGGTCTTGCAAGACAAGGCTCGAGAATCTCTGACTCTGAAGTTGAACAATTGATGGAATCTGCAGATGTAGATGGGAATGGAACCATCGATTATCTTGAGTTTATCACAGCCACACTTAACATGAACAGGATTGAAAAAGAAGATCATTTGTATACAACCTTTCGGTACTTCGACAAAGACAACAGTGGGTACATTACAAGAGAAGAACTAGAGAAAGCGCTAATAAAGTATGGAATGGGTAACGAGGAGACCATAAAGGATATTATAGCTGAAGTGGACACAGACAATGATGGATGAATCAACTATGATGAATTTGCAGCAATGATGAGGAAAGGTAACCAAGAAGGTGTAGAGGCTATTGACATGGTTGAGAAGAAAGACTTTTGAATGCCAAGCAAATAAAAAAAATCACCATGAAAGCACTCAAGGAAGGCAAAAAATGAAGTCCCAGGCTTAATTGCATTATCCCACATTGGCTGTGCACTGGGAGCTTTTAGTATTTATATGCAAAAACGCATAGTAGTATAATGTCTAAGCCTTAAAGGCTTTTGACAGATGGTGCCTATGGGCGCCCAAGGTGGGGCCATATGCGAGCATGCTTCCCGAGGCGATGGAGGACCCCACGAAGGCACGCTTCCCGAAGCAAACAGGCAAAATTTTGCAGACGAAGGTCGGGTTAACGAGCGAGCAGGTTTGAGAGAGATCAATGGCTCACGCTATTTCGCGAAAGGAAGATGCACGTGAGTTAAACCAGTGAAATAGTGAAAGTGAATGAGAGTCGTCCATGTGTCGGTACAGTCAGCGGTCCAGCAGGCAGGTCTTAGTGAGGTGGCACCCAGTGGCGATGGCGTGGCATACGAGTAAGCAGCCCAGTGGCAATAACGTGGCGGCCAAGTGGCAGAAGATGAGGTGTCATCCCAGGTGGCACCCAGTAGACCCCATCAGCCAATCAGATGCCGCCACGTGGCAAGACGTCAGAGCACATTTGGAGATGAAAAATTTAAAATTAAAATTGTTTATTATATAGTTTAGACTATATTAATAAATGAAAAATTTAAATGTTTGAGCACATTGGGGAATTAATTCGCCCAGGATTCAATTTTTGGCCAAGGTATAAAGTGTTATATATTTTCGGAAAGCTCTCGGAGCGAGGAATCCGATTATGTAGTTAATTTGGACAAATGTGGGATATCTTAGAAGCAGTTTCCATGGGAACAAAATTTAGTTAGAGAGGAGAGACACTTGGCAATTTTCAGTTGTGAATTTGTTTTTCTTCCCTCCTCTTTTTATTCCCCATTCTTCTCAGTTGTAAGGGTTCCAGAATTCTATGAGGAAGTGCTCCAGTTTTCATGGCTTCCATTTTCTGAAATTCTTGACCCAAACTAGTAAAGTTATATGGATCTATTCAGGGTATAGAGGCTACATTGCAGGATGACGGATTGTTTTCTAGTTGCAGGTCTTACTTGTGTCAGGCATGAGTAAATTTCCCATGATATTGTCTCTGTGATATGTTTTTTCATTATTATGAATTCAATCCTAAAGGAGGATGAAATTTGTCATCTCAAGGAGATTGTGTGACTGTTTGTAGGTATCCTTCAAGGAAGGTTTTAAATTCTATAGTCAGTCATAAATGATGAAATGTATTTCCAGATCTGATAAATTTGTGAATGAATCAAATAATGCATTAATATCAGGTATTGGTGCATGAATATCTTGTTTAAGGAAAACAAATTTGCATCTATGATTCATATTTGTAGTTCTGTCTGTGACTCTGTTGCCCAATGAATAAGGCACTGATCTTACAAGTTTGGGGATGTCTTTCAGAAGAACATTTTAAAAGATAAATCTATTTTCCCTTCATGTTTAGGGGTGTTTGTGTTCCATTCTTTCCAAGCTCTGTTTCATCCTATTGTTTGTCTAGATCTAGCCAATCTATAATTTTTCCTAATATGTTGAGCTTGTGAAATGATCTATCTACTTAATGTTGATGCAGTTATGTGTCTGTAATTGTTGTATTTAGTGCATCAAAAGGGTGTCCCCCCCTAGGTCTAGCAGAATTTGAAGTGCAGGAGGATCATTAGGATCCTATGTTATGTTGTCCCAGCCCTGAAGTGTTTCATTGATTGAGATTGGCTACCTCATAGATAGATTTACAGGTGTCTTGGGTTATCACTTTTGGTGAACAACAAAAATGGCGACTCTGCTGGGGAGTAAATGAACTATGAAGAGCCTCTGGTTAAGAAAGATTTAATTCATATAAGGTTGAGATTATCCCATCTGAGTCACCACAACAAAAATGGTGACTCTGTTGGGGAAGCTGAATAGAAATTGCCTAATTTCATCTAGTTAGTTAGTCCATTGTGTATGCACAGAGTGTAAATTGGTTTTATGGTGAAGAAAATGCTCCTTGTTCTAGATCTGCAGAGTGATATGTGTTACATGTCATATTTTATGAAGGAGTAACAAAGAATTGAATAAGTGTTGAGTGGCGTTCTGCTGTTCAAACTATCCTCTATGCAAGAGGTGGCGACTCTGTGATAATAGACCGTGCTGAAAGTGGAAGTTAATCTCCGGATCTACAAGTTTTATACAGCTGCAAAATTTCCAGGTATTTTTAGAGGTTTCGAATGCAAAACAATTTCTTCTGAAAGTTTGAATTACTAAAATAGTTTTCCCACTCAGTGAACAGAACTAGTCTAGAGGGAAAAGGAGAATCTCAAAATCCATTTGCATATTTATTCTGCTGAAATGTCCAGAGTATATGTTCTTTAGTTGTAGTATGCAAATGTGGAAGAACGTAATGTCAAGCAGTGTTATGAATAGATCAGTATAAGGATACTTGCTTGAAGTTTTCTATCCAAGATTTTATAATCATTTGTGGAAGTAAGAAAAATGAATAGTGAAGTTTTTCAGTCTTGTGTATTTCCACATAAAGCCATGCCCAGTAAACCAGAACAACCATATAATAGGAGAAGTTTCATCATGAACCATTATGCTACTCTAAATTTCAGAGATATTCCAGGTTACCCAAATCCCATACCCACAAAAATTAGAAAGTATTTGCCAATTTTCAGTGGGAAGAAATCAGAATCAGCATGTCAACATGTTAAAAGATTTTCAGATTTGATAGGAGAGTTTGAAATTTGCCAAGAAGATGTATGCATGAAATTATTTATTCAGTCATTGAAAGAGGATGTAAGAGATTGGTTCTCTTTTTTACCAGGGAATTCTATTACCTCATGGGAAGAATTGATTTCAGATTTCATGGAGCAATTCGATGAGAAGGTGAGTGATTCCGACTCATTGAAAGAATTCACTTATATACAAATCAGGAAAGATGAATTGGTACCAACATTTAACATCAAATTTTCACAAGCATTGGCTAAAATTTCCAGAAAGTATAAGTTTGATGATAGGGTATGTCTGGATATTTATATGAGTGCTTTTGGTATGAAGATGGGTTTCCTATTGAGGAACAAAGAACCTAAGACTTTGTATGAAGGCTTTAACACAACTAGGGACATTGAAAATAATTTGAAATTCGGGATAGCCAAGAGATCTGTGTCTGCTGTAGTTTCTTATCAAAATGACTTCAATGATGAAATGCCATGTGAAGCTCAATCAATCATTCCTTGTCTAGGTACATCCAGCTCCGCAGTTCTAAATGGTCTTGTTGATGCATGTGCTTCAAATTTGAATGAGAGTCAAGATCCTCCACTATTAATGTCAGTCTCTTCTCACAGTGATGATGGAATGATTAGTGTGCAATGTTGTGATAATGCTGATGCAAAGATTGATATATACAAGGGATATGTACCATTTGATTTGTATGCCGGTTATGCTGACTATGTGACTGCAGATTATCAAGTTAATCATGCATCTCCTAAGGTTAACAATAATGAAAATTATGGTAATGATGACCATCTATCTTTAAATGTTGCTGATGTATTTGATGTTCAAACACCAAATACTGAAGGATTACCAAATGTTGTTGATTACGTAAGTGAAGTTGTGAAATATGATGAAAATCAGATTTTTGTTAAGTCTGATAAATCTGAAAATGAAATTGTGAATGATGTTGATAATGTGTTCAGTGCAAGTATACCCAGTGATGAATGTGTTTTAGAGTGGGGTGGTGTTGCTGATTATGAGGATAATGATTTTTATTCCCAGCACCTTGAAGGTATGCAAGTGAACAGTGAAGATCAATTTCAGAATGAGAACGATCTTGGCACAAGTGTTTCACTTTCTTTTGATCAACAGATGAATGCTAGTTATTCAGCTGAAAGTGGTTATAAGAATTCTTATTATTCATCTTGTGAAGATGATGTAATAGAAAACCAAATTATGTACCTTAGTTATGAATCTGAAAACGAAAGTGTTTTTGAAGATAAGAATGTATGTGACAGTGCTGGTAATGTTCTATTTTCAGATTTAAATGAACCCACACTTGAATGCTTTCAGAATTTCAAGTACCATGATGAGGATGTGAATGTTGACAAAACGCTTGAAACGGATTTGGAGTTCTTTGCTTTTGATACAAATATCCATGGTGCTGATTTCATCGATGAGAATGATGAAGTTTCCCCTTGTGCGGAACAAATTTGTAATGCCGATGTAGTTCCGAACAGCAGTAGCATGGGTTGTAAGAATTTACTTCATGATGAAGACAAGAGGCATGGGTTATGTTATAACTTTTTCAGACCACAAATGGAAGTGTTTCAGGTAGACATGAGTCTAGATGAAGAAGATTTAGCTGAGGATTTGCTTCAGCCAGAGGTATACATTCTTTTTCATGAATGGGATGTTGAGAATGTGGAGTTGTTTGATTGGATAAGAAAGGATAGTGTGAGGTGTGATCAACATAGTGGAGTATCACATCCGGATTGTAATATTCGTGTTCCTTGTTTGCATCAGTTGGTTTGTAGTATCCCTCATTCTATTGATTTAAATGATAATAAGGTATGTGCTGATGAGTTTTACAATATTGAAAATGAATGTTTTACTTTTAGAGTTCAACATGATCATGTCCTTGCAAATGGTAGAATTGATCGGGATAGTGAAGTGTATTACAGCTTGAGGGAAAATCCTTATGGTGAATTGCCTCATGGTTTTACTTGTGTTGAAGTAGTGTGTGATTACAAAGTCCGGAATCAGATAAGGGGTAAGCACACTAGCTGTTTCAGTAATGAGACAAGAGAGGTGGATTTTAAGAGTTATGCTCAGTTGTTACTGGAAGGTGCCTTTGTTTGGATCATGGTATCAAGTGATGAAAATCAGATTTTTGACAGAGGTAAATGCTAAGATTGATTGAGCAGCTTGTATTCTGTTTTAAGCATGTTTGTATCTCTTGTACAGTCGCTTTGCTTCGGTTGTGTGGTTTTCAATAAAGTGCCCTGCTATTTGGGTAGAATAAGGAAGCCCTGTTTTTTGAAATGAGAAGAGAAGAATGATCTGTTTTTGGGTGGTCTGCTTAACTAAAGATATCTGGATTCTTGTGTTGATCTCCCAATCAACCATCCCCAGTCAGAGCCATTGTTGGGAGTATTTAAAATTGAGTCAAAGTTTGTAGGCCTATTTCAAAATTTTGCTCAGTATGATAGAAAGGCACCTAAATAAGTCAGTTTGAATGGCTTAGATTGCGAGAGGGCAGAGTAGAGCCAGTTGATTTTTAGAGGGTAAGGCTCGGGATTCATGCCCCACACCTTTTATTTGGCCTATTCAGTGATGTACAACTTTCAGAATTCAATTTGGATAAGTTTATGAGGTACCCATTTTGAGGGGTGAGCTGGAAGTGCATTTTAGGCACAAATGCAGATTTTATTGAGTAGCCTACTTTAAGCGATTATATCTTTTGCCCTGTTGATCTTCATGAAGAAATTCAAAGTGAATTCAATTCTATGCATAAATGTGAGTGAGATCGCAAATTTTCAATTTTTAACGAATCCATTTGCTCAGTTTTTGAAGCCGATTCCGTTTACAGTTTGTGTGTTTTGGCAAGTCCCTATTTCGACAGCTAGTCGGAGCCCTGTTTTGCATAAGTGTAAAAGTTGCCTCAGTAAGCGTCATGCCATAATGTTTGTTCAAGGCTGATGTTGGTATAAATGATGAGCTACGTTTCAAATTTCAAAGCTCTACCAATCCGTTTGATCATTTTTCAAAAGAGCTCATTTTGCCATCAAATTCAGTTACCCGCACTCCAGTGTTAGATCAGTTAATGTTGCCATTTTTGTGTGCATGCCATTTGCATCCGGTCAGTCTGGTGATCGAACTGAGAATTCAAAGATTTAATATGTACTTAAAGGTACCTATGTTCCGAATTCAAGGACCCACGGAGGTCGTTTGATATTTTTGAGAAAGGCGTCATGTGTTGCCAAGACATTGACTTCATCAGGTCTGCAGTGTCGACAAAGCCAGTTGGGCATTTTCGGAAATTAATACCTCTTCGCTCGGGAACCGCCCTGAGAAAATGTTTGGTAGGAGTCATCCTTGTATATCAGAGTACACGCCTGTCAGATGGCGAGCTCCAGAAAGGTGTTTTGACAGGTTTGAAAATTACGTCTTCGCGATTAAATGTGAAAATTGTAGCGTAATTGTCTGAAGGTTGTAAAATGCGGATTAATGATCTAAAAATGATGCCAATTGATTCCAGAGGTGTGTTTGAGGTCTGTGAAGCTTTCCAAAAGTCAGTTGGATGAAAACGAAATTTTTTTTAGTCGGACCCACTTTGGGGCCCGACCCGGCTCGACTGCAATTCGCCAGTTGGACAGTGAGAGAGCCGAGAAAGTTCAAAACAAAGTGCAAATTGATATGTATGTCAGGAAATGTAGTTGAGAGGATACCCTTGGGAAGGCCTTGGCTAATGATCAATGTTAATAATGACACAGACTTTCACTTCCACAAAGCTCAATTTGATCCAGGAGATTGTCCAATTGATTGTTCAAGACCATGTGAAAGAGTTTGCCTTGCTGGTGCAAGTAAATTTGAAAGCTCAATTCATTACAATGATGTGCCTCTTAATGCTAGCTCTATTTCCAAGTTTCCAGTTTTTCCCAAGGCAAGAGTAATTAGTGAACGTTGCTATGGTTGTGGTCGTTGCTTCCCACTTTGTCCATATGGCAAAATCAGAGAAAATACATATGTTAGAACAAATGGTTTGGTTGATTGATTTCAAAGGTTGGACTGCAGCTAGTATATCTATGAAGGTAACACGTGAAACAACTAAAGTTTTACAGAATCATTATCCAGAAAGGCTAGGCGTGGCCATTCTATACAATCCACCAAAGATCTTCGAGTCATTTTGAACAGTGCTAAACCCATTTTTGGAATCAAAGACATACCGGAAAGTAAAATTTGTATATTCAAAAGACTCAGAAAGTATGAAGATTATGGAAGAATTATTTGATATGGACAAAGCAGAAACTGCATTGGGTGGGAAATGCCTTGTAGAATTTAGTAAAGATGAGTATAGAAAACGCATGGGAGAAGACAATGCCAAAGACTTCTCTGCAGCATGGCTCCTCCCTCGCATTTCCCCTCCTTCTGCATAGTTCTCCCTTCCACATCATCCTCCCTGCACGTTGCATGGTGGAAGACTGAAGTTTTCAAAACTCAACAATGTGCTCGATGTTGAATCCCTTGCGTGGAGTATGGTGGGAGAAGACAATGCAAACCGCATCTCTGCAGCGTGGCTATGGAGTGTAGCCGAGCTTTGAGTGTTTCCCCTGCGTGGAGTTAAGTGGTGAGCTGCGTGGAGTCTAGGAGCACCATTTAAAACCACTAAAGCAAGAAAAAGGTATAGAGATATTGTGGGTAGTGCATATTATGTTGCCCCTGAAGTTTTACGGTGAAACTATGGGCCAGAAGCTGATGTCTGGAGTGCTGGAGTTATACTTTATATTATTTTAAATGGTGTGCCCCCTTTTTGGGCTGAAACAGAGCGAGGCATTTTTGATGCTATCCTGTAAGGACATATTGACATTGAAACTGCACGATGGCCATCCATATCAGCTGGTGCAAAAGATGTGGTCAAGAAGATGCTGGATCAGGACATACAAGAACGTCTTACAGCTCAACAAGTTTTAAATCACCAATGGGTTAGAGAAGATGGCGAAGCACCTGATAGACCCATTGATGATGCCATATTGACTAGGTTGAAGCAATTTAGGGCAATGAACAAGCTTAAAAGGTTGCTTTGAAGGTGATTGCAGAAAGTTTATCAGAAGAAGAAATAGTGGGTTTGAAGGAAATGTTCGGAAGTATGGATACCGATAACAGTGGCACAATAACGCTTGAAGAATTGAAGATTGGTCTTGCAAGACAAGGCTCGAGAATCTCTGACTCTGAAGTTGAACAATTGGTGGAATCTGCAGATGTAGATGGGAATGGAACCATCGATTATCTTGAGTTTATCACAGCCACACTTAACATGAACAGGATTGAAAAAGAAGATCATTTGTATACAGCCTTTCGGTACTTCGACAAAGACAACAGTGGGTACATTACAAAAGAAGAACTAGAGCAAGCGCTAATAAAGTATGGAATGGGTAACGAGGAGACCATAAAGGATATTATAGCTGAAGTGGACATAGACAATGATGGACGAATCAACTATGATGAATTTGCAGCAATGATGAGGAAAGGTAACCAAGAAGGTGTAGAGGCTATTGACATGGTTGAGAAGAAAGACTTTTGAATGCCAAGCAAATAAAAAAAATCACCATGAAAGCACTCAGGGAAAGCAAAAAATGAAGTCCCAGGCTTAATCGCATTATCCCACATTGGCTGTGCATTGGGAGCTTTTAGTATTTATATGCAAAAACGCATAGTAGTATAATGTCTAAGCCTTAAAGGCTTTTGATAGATGGTGCCCATGGGTGCCCAAGGCGGGGCCATACGTGAGCATGCTGCCCGAGGCGATGGAGGAGTTGACTGGACCAAGACAAAGTGGACCCCACGTAGGCACGCTTCTCGAGGCAAACAGGCAAAATTTTGCAGACGAAGGCTGGGTTAACGAGCGAGTAGGTTCGAGAGAGATCAACGGCTTGCGCTATTTCGCGAAAGGAAGATGCACGTGAGTTAAACCAGCGAAATAGCGAAAGTGAACAAGAGCCGTCCATGTGTCGGTACAGTCAGCGGTCCACCAGGCAGGTCTCAGTGAGGTGGCACCCAGTGGCGATGGCGTGGCATACGAGTAAGTAGCCCAGTGGCGATAACGTGGCGGCCAAGTGGCAGAAGATGAGGTGTCATCCCAGGTGGCGCCCAGTAGATGCCATCAGCCAATCAGACGCTGCCACGTGGCAAGACGTCAGAGCACATTTGGAGATGAAAAATTTAAAATTAAAATTGTTTATTATATAGTTTAGACTATATTAATAAATGAAAAATTTAAATGTTTGAGCACATTGGGGAATTAATTCGCCCAGGATTCAATTTTTGGCCAAGGTATAAAGTGTTATATATTTTCAGAAAGCTCTCGGAGCGAGGAATCCGATTATGTAGCTAATTTGGACAAATGTGGGATATTTTAGAAGCAGTTTCCACGGGAACAAAATTCAGTTAGAGAGGAGAGACACTTGGCAATTTTCAGTTGTGAATTTGTTTTTCTTCCCTCCTCTTTTTATTCCCCATTCTTCTCAGTTGTAAGGGTTCCATAATTCTGTGAGGAAGTGCTCCAGTTTTCATGGCTTCCATTTTCTGAAATTCTTGACCCAAACTAGTAAAGTTATATGGATCTATTCAGGGTATAGAGGCTACATTGCAGGATGACGGATTGTTTTCTAGTTGCAGGTCTTACTTGTGTCAGGCATGAGTAAATTTCCCATGATATTGTCTCTGTGATATGTTTTTTCATTATTATGAATTCAATCCTAAAGGAGGATGAAATTTGTCATCTCAAGGAGATTGTGTGACTGTTTGTAGGTATCCTTCAAGGAAGGTTTTAAATTCTATAGTCAGTCATAAATGATGAAATGTATTTCCAGATCTGATAAATTTGTGAATGAATCAAATAGTGCATTAATATCAGGTATTGGTGCATGAATATCTTGTTTAAGGAAAATAAATTTGCATCTATGATTCATATTTGTAGTTCTGTTTGTGACTATGTTGCCCAATGAATAAGGCACTGATCTTACAAGTTTGGGGATGTCTTTCAGAAGAACATTTTAAAAGATAAATCTATTTTCCCTTCATGTTTAGGGGTGTTTGTGTTCCATTCTTTCCAAGCTCTGTTTCATCCTATTGTTTGTCTAGATCTAGCCAGTCTATAATTTTTTCTAATATGTTGAGCTTGTGAAATGATCTATCTGCTTAATGTTGATGCAGTTATGTGTCTGTAATTGTTGTATTTAGTGCATCAAAAGGGTGTCCCCCCCTAGGTCTAGCAAAACCTGAAGTGCAGGAGGATCATTAGGATCCTATGTTATGTTGTCCTAGCCCTGAAGTGTTTCATTGATTGAGATTGGCTACCTCATAGATAGATTTATAGGTGTCTTGGGTTATCACTTTTGGTGAACAACAATCCCCATTGAGTTATGATGAGGGAGTACATGATTATGAAGCTTAGATTGAAGAAGATACAAATGTCAGTTAACCATGTACATGAAAGAGTGGCGATGTCATAGTCATTCCTAGAAGATGATGAGTTCATCACCACTCCTGAATTTAAGGATTTTTGGATGAAGATTAAGATGAAGGAATTTGATGATAAAAAGTAGATGAATTTGATGGGTGTGGACAAATAAAAGCATGAAGAGGTGATAGCACAAACTTTCAAGGAAATCAAATTTGATGAGATAAACATTATCCTAGATGAGGCAAGAGAGATGGTGATGAAAAGTAATATGCTAATTGTTCCTAGAATAATTGTAAAGTAGATGTTTCTATTAGACCAGGTTAGGCATTAGGATGATCCAATGCTAGTGGCATAATTTGATTGTGAATAAGGGGTGAGTGGCAATGGATACAATCCCAATACAGAGATTATGGCGGCGTGGGTAAATTTAAAGACTACCAAAAAGCCCAAGTTGGTAGATATGGTCAAAGAAACTAAAGGAACAACCATCTTGAAGTCCTTGAAAGATACCTCCCCATTGGAGGTGGCCACCACGTCTATGCACTCAACAATGTTCACCTAAGATATAGTGAAACATATGAAACAATAAGTTAATTGAATTTGAGAAGGCAACAATTGAAATGAATGATAAAATAAACAGGTTATATGTTCAAAATGTGACACTAAAAGGTCACCAAAAGGAGCAATCAGCCAATCAAAATAAAGTCATTGTTCTCCATAAAAATGCTACACCACACCCAGTTGAGGGAATCCAATATAATCGGGGATGGATGGAGAGAAAATAAGTATGAAAAGGAAATCAATGATTTAAAGAAAGCCAATGAAGGACTTCTATAAGACATGCCACATCAGATACTGAGCACTTTTGAGTAGATATTGGCTCACAGGTTGAAATATCTGACTGACAAGTTGGATGATGTTTACAATAGTTATGAAATTTTGTTAAAGATGTTGGATACTTTGAAAGAAAATAAACCTGTATTAGAGGCATTGTCAAAAAGATGGCAACCAATTCATCACACTCGCATCACTCTATGTAAGGTTACATATAGGGATCCAATTGCTCACCCTTCTTTGAAAGTAACTGAGAAAATGGTGAGCATGATCATTGATGATTTGTAGTATATTGTCGGTGAGGAATCTAAGGTATAGGCCAAAGTAGACTCTTTTCACACTTTCAAGAACTGGACAATACCCTAGCTCCTTGATAAAGATAAGCATATTAAAGACTTAACTAATTGGAGGAGTGACTTCTACTAGATGGTGCCTAACATTATAGCACATATGAAGGAGGAGAGGGAAGTTAATGTTCAAAGTTTTAACTTGTTCCTAGATAGAATTGTGACATTAGATATTGGATACACCAGGTTTATCATAGAAGTGTGAGCCATGACCGACAAGAGGTGGAGAGATCACTTATGAAATGTGTCTGCTCTTCAAAAACACAAGTGGTCGACTGATTATGACATCTATTAGTGGTAGAACACATATATAAAGCCCTCAGAGGATTGATGCAGTGGAAGGGTGGACAATGGATATGAAGCATACCCTCGTTTAAAGTAGAACCTTGCTAGACCCAAGGGTCATGGATTACTACTCAGAATATGATTGTAGACACATAAATATGTCCACTTAATTAAATGAATATTTAGTATTTATCTGATTGTTTAACCATCAGCCAACCGTTAATTAAATTGATATTTAATTGATTCATCTTGAACCTCTTCTCCTATTAATTAAATAAATTATTCAATTTATTTAAATTAATTCATTAAACCATATTTCAACAATTAATTAAATGAATAAAGAATATTTGTTTAATTAACCCTTCTCCACATTGAAAATAAATAAATATTTATTTAAATCTTTAAAAAATCCCACCCCACTTGCATTCTCCTACAAATGCAAGTTGCACCAATAAATAGATTTTATTTATAAATAAAATCCTATTTTCTCTCACCCACGAAACCCACTTGCCTCCTAAACCCCTTCTAGATTCTTCTAATCCATTCCAATTTAGCCTAATTCATCTCCTAATAATTGTCACATTCCTAAGAAAAGAGAAGTCACTTCTCAAATCATCCAAAGTCTTTGAAATGCATTAAAGTCTTTTTATCCTTCAACAAGCTAACCCCCAAAGTCTTCCAAACCATTTATAGCTCTTACATAACCATTAATGGTTAACTCAAATCACCCACATGGTTAGAGGCTTTCCCTCTAACTCAACCCTCATTTAACTCATGGGTCTCTTCAAGCATTTATTGCTTTGACCATGGTTATCCCAATTAACTCTTGCACAAGAGTTTATCCATTGGATAAAGGCATTATTCATTGGATAAAATCTTTATCCTCTAACTCAAGCCTAACCAAACCCTCCTAGGATAACCTTCATGTCATTAAGAATTTAATGCTTCTTCCTTCTCCTCTGAAGCCATTTCATGTTAACACATGTCGTCATGGGATTGGGTTGAAATCCATCACATGGATTGATTAATTTTCAATCCTGGCCCTTATTAAGATTACTCAATCTTGACCATCCATTTCCCTATTTCCCCTATAAATAGATCTCTCATTCTTCATTTTTAGGATCAAAAGTCATCAAACTTATAGTTATTTTAGAGAGAATTAAGAAGCATTTGCATTGTTATTATACTAAGATTTACATAAGACTAATTAGGAGCTTTCTCATAGTAAATCATTCACACTTGCATAAGCATTTGTTTTCATTTTCACAACCATCTTTAACCTTCATAAGACATCCATGGATAGTGCTAAAAGCTAAGAGCTACACTCATGTGGGACTTGTAGAGGAGAGGAACAAGGGAGGAATATCTATGAGCATTTTGGGGAGCATCTTGGGGGGTTTTTATTCCCTTTTTCATTTATGTATGCTCTTTATTGTGTTCTTTATGTCTCTCTTGACATGCATCTTAAGGTTTTTAGGTTCATTTGTGTTTCATTTTGGTTGTAACTAATCTACTAATATGTGAGCTTGTCTTTTGTGCCTTGTGCCCCTTTTGATGTGCATCAATGATGATAAAGGGCTGACTTATATTTGCCAGCTATTCTCATAGTATGTCTTGTTTTCAATGTTTATTCCAAACATCCTTGCTCTAATCAAATTTCTTACTATTTTAAATTAACCTTTGTTTAAGTTGTGAATGGTCATGTCCTCTAGTTATGGATAGATATTTTGTAGACAGTTTGAATCTTGTAGCTTCTCCCATTTCATGTAAGGGAGAAACCAAGACCGAAAAAGATATGGATACACGCATGAAAAAGGACTTTTGTACTTTTTTCTTACAGTGATGATTATATATTACACAATTTCTATTCTTTCTCTCAATTAATTCTAGTTACTTTATTCAGTTTATTCATCTATTCACTTCAATAGTAGTAAAGGTATAAGAAGCAATTGTAAATTTGTATATTTGTATGTATGGGATAAGAAATGTAGAGATAAAAACTACAAATTTTGTCATGATGCATTGGTGATTGGTTTTCTATGTGGGTTGATGCATAGGTAGGACTTTCACAAAGACATCAACATACAATGACAATACATATTGTAATTCATCCCTTTAAGTGCTCTTAGATTTAGTCATTAGACCCCATGAGATGAACATCACTCTAGTGCTTGAACCAAAATTATTATATCATTCAAGAGAAAATTGCAATAACCCAGATAAAGTAGATTCACATTACTTTCATTTCCAATTGCTCTCAATTCATCAGGTTATAGATACCATGTTTATCGCCACAATAACATCACCATTTTTATCTCCACAGGAAGAAAAGGTGAATACACAGTATATCACCAGAGTAAAGACATAGATAAGGAAGTTATTATTGTTTCATAGGTCAGCAGACTGGGTTGACCAATGTTGTTGTGAAACAGTGACAACAAATACAGACAACACAAAGTGTGTATCACCACAGTGTAAATCGAGGAAGAGAGAGTCATCGTTGTTTCATGGGTCAACAAACCACGTTGACCAAGGTTATTGCAAACCAACGACAATAGATGTAGACAACACAAACTTCAACAATCAAAATATTATCATTAACAACCAAAATGATATCATCAACAAAGACCTCAACAATCAAAAAATTATCATTAACAACCATATAGTACAAATTACTGACAACATTACCTTTACAGAATCCCAACTTCATTAAATACCTGTCCAATCTAGCATACCAGGCTCTAGGGACTTGTTTAAGACCATGCAAAGCTTTCTTAAATCTGCAAACCATGTCTTCTTCATCTATTAATGAAAATCCATCTAGTTTCTCAATGTAAACTTCCTCTTCCAACTCACCATTCAAAAAGGTTGACTTCACATCCATCTGATATACCTTGAATTTCTTATGAGAAGCATATGCAAGAAATAGTCTAAAAACTTCAAATCTAGCTACTGGAGTAAAAGTCTCCTCAAAATCAATAACTTCCATTTGTGAATATCCCTTACATACTAGTCTTGCTTTGTTTCTAACAAATTCTCCAACTTCATTCAGCTTATTCTAGAATACCAATTTAGTACCAATTATATTCTTGTCCTTAGGTCTCAGAACAAGTTCCCAGGTTTTGTACTTCTCAATCTGATCTAGCTCTTCTTCCATAGCTTTTACCCAATTCTCATCTTTAGAAGCTTCAACAACATCTTTATGCTCAATTTTAGAAATCAAAGATGTCTCTTCAATAGAAATTCTTCTCCTAGTCATCACACCTTTACTCTTATCACCAATAATCTGATTCTTTGAATGATTTAGTCT
This sequence comes from Cryptomeria japonica, assembly GCF_030272615.1. Classification (NCBI taxonomy): domain Eukaryota; kingdom Viridiplantae; phylum Streptophyta; class Pinopsida; order Cupressales; family Cupressaceae; genus Cryptomeria; species Cryptomeria japonica. The sequence continues at coordinate 487,571,727 of NC_081409.1, forward strand.
CACACACCTTAGGGTCTTCTAATTATTCTAATTCTTGGGCTCTTGAACTTCTTCACCAACAACAACATCAACATGCACTAACTCTACCTCTATTAAATCACTCTGCTTCATGCTTTCAGCCTAGACTTGATTTGTAGTAACATCTTGATCATCAAACTCATATCCGCATGCTCTGATTTGCTTCCCATGATTCTCATCAACCTTCACATTTGCACTCTCCACTATCTTTCTCAGTCTCTTCTTGTAACACTAGTAGGATTTTCTCTTAGTAGAATATCCCAAAATATTCCTTCATCACATCTTGCATCAAATTTTCCTATTATCATCTCTTTTGATATAACATTTGCTTCCAAAGATTCTAAAATATCTAATTGTAGGAACATGACCAAACCATAGCTCATAAGGGGTCTTATCGGAATCACCTTTTATATACACCTAGTTGAATGTGTATATAATAGTGATAATAGCTTCTCTCTAGTAGATATGCAAAACATTCCTTTTAATCATCATAGTTCTAGCAGCATCCAAAACCGTTTGGTTCTTCCTTTCAAAGACTCCATTCTCTGAAGGGAATCTAGGAGCAAATAATTGTCTCTGGATTCCATGATCTTCACAAAAGGAATTAAACTCATCAAAGCTGAATTCTCTATCAATGTCAGATAGACACTTTAACTTCAATCCTATCTCTATCTCCACTCCGACTTTGAATATTTTGAACTTCTCTAGTGCTTCAAATTTCTCCCTTAGAAAAGTGACCCACATCATCCTGGAATAGTCATCAATCAACAATATAAAGTATATGTCTCCCTGTAGGCTTCTCACTCTAGATGGTCCACATAAATTAGTATGCACAAGATATAACAATCTATTATATGTATATAGTTTCCTCTTGAATAAAATTCTTGTATGCTTTCCCAATTGGCACTCTTTACATACCAGATTAGTAGGCTTCACAATCTTAGGCAAATATCGAACAACTTGAGTAGAGCTGATCTTAATCATATAGTCAAAGTTAACATGACATATTAAAATACACCACAACCAACTCTCATCAATCTAAGTAATCAAACAAATTTTCTCTTTAGCATTCAGATGAAAGATATTACCTTTAGTCTTAGTACTTGATGCAATCTCTATATTGGAGCTATTCAAGATCCTACATTTTCCATTCTTGAATTGAAAATCATATCCCTTATCAACCATCTATCCAACACTCAAAATATTATGTTTCAAACCTTCAACATACAAAACATCATTAGTATTATGCTTACCATCAAGAGAAATATAAGCTTTACCATGGATTACACAAGCTTTATTGTTTCCAAATCTCACCAAACCACCATCATACTTCTCCATATTCACAAATTTACCTTTATCTCCTATCATATGTATGATGTAAACAACCACTATCAATCACCCATTCATATTTCTCATCAATCTTAGCAACCAAAGATTTCCTTCAACAGTACAACTTGTAGAATTAGTAGACACCGGATCATCTTCCTTGATAGCAATGAACACAAATTCATCTTCAGAATTCCCTTTCTCATACTCCTCATCTGTTACACCTTCATAAGAAGCATAATAACACTTCTTCTGATATTTATACTTCTAGTTAGGCTTGTAAGGATTATCATACTTTGATACTTTTTCTTTTCTTTCAAGAAATCTGGAAGCAAAAGGACTAATTTTACTGCAATAAAAACATTTCATAGGCAACTTCCCTTCATACTTACCAACTCCCTTAGGCAATAGTCTAGCAATAAGTTCTTCAATCTCTTCTATCTCTTTCTCTTGTTCTTCCATCTCTCTCATTTCTCTTTCATATTTGGACACCTTAGTTGAACTTTCTCCCGGATCATACTTCTACTTCCCAGATATAGTAGCTTTAAATGCAATCTTAGTCTTGCCATGTGATTCACCAAGTTTGCTCAATTCAAAAGTAGCAAGCTTACCAACCAGCATATCTCTTGTCATAGTTGTTAGAGTCTGAATCTCATCAATAGCAACAACTTTATGTTTATAAGTAGGAGGCAAAGATCTCAATACCTTAGTTACAATCTCATCTTCTTCAAGGACTCCACCGACACATTTAATGTTCATCACAAGATCATTTATTTTAGCCATAAAGGATGTAATATTCTCATCTTCTCCCATTCTCAACAACTCATACTTCTCTTTCAATCTCTACAATTTAGCAACTTTCACATGTTTATCTCCTTCATACAGGGTTTCAAGCTTCTCCCAAATCTCATGTGCAGTCTACAATCCCATCACATTAGTCATCTTTGCATTAGTTAGGGCACTTAGTAATGCTTCCTTAGCTCTTATATTTGTAGACACCTAAAAAATTTATCATTAATCACACACTAATTATTCCTCCTAATTAATTAAGCAATTCTTTAATTATTTAAGATAATTATTCTTCTAAACTGACTCAATCATAACATTCAACATTTCTAATTATCAAATTTCTATTCTTTAATTAATTAATCAATTAACCCTATCTCAAATATTAATTAAATATTATATATTTAATTAATTATGATTATTTCCTTAATTAAATAATCTTTATTATTTAATTAATTCCATTTTTAATGTTTAAATAATTTCATTTGAATTATTTAATTAATTTATTTATTCCTCCAATTCCCCAAATTTGAATTTCAAATAATTCCATCTAATTTCATTTATTTCAAATTCATAATTTCCCAAATTCAAATTTCAATTAATTTCATCTAATTCCAAATCATCAAATTCACATTTCACCAAATCTAAATTTCAATAAATTTCAGTTAATTTCATGTGTATTTCAGCATTCGAAAACCCAAATTCAAATTCAAACGCAAATTGAAAATGAAAATCAAATTCAACTTCAAAATCCTACAACACATGTTGAAAATCATAACTGATTGATCAAATCAGTTAACTAATCAGTTAACTCAGTTAACTCTTCAATCACCCCTTTTTACTCTCAATCATCTTTTTTGACTGATCAATGAATCCACTTATCTCTCCAATCCATTCAATCATCTCCTCAATCTATCCAGTCAAATGGATAATCTATTCAGATCACTATCCAATCTATTTAGTTGACTACTCAATCAATCTAATTTAACAAATCAATCAACTCTATTAACTGATCAATCTAATTCAATTCACTCCCAATCAGGACTTGAGTGTGAAATCCCTCCCCATCTCTCATGAAAATCTATATAAACAAAATTAATTTCTCATTTCAAGATAGATTAAACCCTTCAAAACAATTTCCATCTAATGCAGGAAATCCCAGTGCAATACCTAAGAGCCATACATGCAATTTGGAGAAGATCAATGCAAGCAATAATTTGGAATAGTGAGTTTGAATTTGTTTAAAATCTTTCGATTCTAGCATTTATTCTATTGCCTTGTGTTTGATTTTAGCTAGATTAGTTAAGGATCTGTGATCATCCTTATTCCCTAATTAGCTTAATTTTTAATAATTTCAAGCATGAAAACAATGGTGAAACCAACGTGAAATTATAGCAACTGATTTATCTTTTCCGATTTTTTGATTTGTAGGGTCGTATAGAATAGAAAATGGAATGCACACTTGCTTTCACAAAAAATTGCAATTGCACATATTAATACGTAGTTGATATTATTTTGATTCACGTTTGCTATTATATTAATGTGCAATTTCTTTAACTAATGCACAATTGCACAGTCAACCCATAATTTCAATTTTTATTATCATTTTGGCTTTAAATGTATTTGCGAGATTAACCCATCAACCTTTTTCAATTCTAGAAAATCTATTATTTTGTACACGAAATTTCTCTAACCCCATGGCAGGAAGAGTAACCTTCAAAATTTCAGGTTCCAGAAAGAGAAAAGAACACAAGAGACAAAGAAGATCACATCAATAGTGGATAAAACTAGAAAAGAGATTTCAAGATCTTGAAGAAATAGCTGCCCTAGCCCGATATTATCACATTGTGCACAAGTACCTGGAAAGATTCAACATATTTGATGACATTGAGATCATGGAAAACCTGATAATGGATTTGGTCCATGTCAGAATTGACTGACTTCTTTCTTCTGACTTCTTCCTCTGTTTAAAATAATTTCCAAAACTGTCAAGTTTAAATAATGCGTAATTGCTCTACCAGTAATCCACAATTGCTAGGTCAGAAATTCACATTTTATTACACATTAATTCACATTTGCTAGTATATTAGTTTTGAATTTCTCAGTAGTTAATTCATATTTGCTAGGAAAGGTCAAAATATTTCTATCTTGTTTTCTTTGTGTATTCTGTTAGTAATTAGTTTTGTTTCTACAAACAGAGAGGTCAAATTTGTAACCAAAAGGAAGAATTAGGCTGGAAAGCCCACCATGTTCTAACAATATTTTGATTTTCTTGTAGAGGTATCTTAGACAATATTTCTTTTGTTGCTCTTAAAAAGAACAAACAAACAATCTTATTTTTATTTCCTCATCACTGCAATATTAGATAAAATGAACATCATGTCTTCTTGGAGCAACATCTCCATCTAGCCAAGACAATTTTGCAATGAAGGTTTAAAAATAATCCTTGTATTATGTGTTTGTGAGGTGATTGTTAGAATCAATGACAGTCCCAAAGACACTAAGAGGGGGGTGAATCAGTGTCTAACAGGTTAATAAAATATTTATACTTATTTAACTTTGCATCCCAAAAGAGTGTACCAGTAAATAAGAATTAATGCAATAATTAAGAATAACAAAGACAACATAGGGAACACACCATAACACAAGATATTTAACGAGGAAACCCAGTGTGGGAAAAACCTCGGTGGGATTTGTGACCCATAATATTTACTCACTGTCCAATGAATAAATACTACTTACAATGAGGGGCTTGCACATGCAGGGAGGCCAACAGCCTGGAGCACACTGTTCAATAAAGAGTCACACTGATTACAAAATGGATTATCAAAATCCAATACAATGTACTGCTTTGAAACAACATCTCTCATGCTAGGTTTAGTACTAGTTTAAGCTCAGTCAATAACCAAAACCTTCGCTATCAACTATATCACCTTATACATAATTGCCTTATACTTCACATCTATCTACATTCCAAAATGACCTAAAAGATTTCATACATATATGAGTCTATTACAATGTACCATGCCGGCTTTTACAAAAGATAATTACAATTCAAAATAATAAATAAAAATTTATTCCATGTTGGCCTGAGTGTCGATATGCATTATTGCCAATGCCGGTAAAGTGCCTACCGGTGTATGTAGAAGTCTACTATCAGTGCTAGTATTTGTCGGTTGGTTTCCAGATGATTGCCAGTTGGTTGCCATCAATGCCAACATCAACTATTCTCATAAGAGTGTAGAATACCAACAATGATAGCCATATACTGTCCCCTTAACTAGGTGACCAAAAAGCCAAACCCACCTCTTTCATGCTTTCAGTCAATTTCATGCAAATAGGATAAAAACTTTAGAAGTCCCTCCCTCCCGAGAAGCCCATAAGGCCGATGAGAGGGGAACAACCTAAGTGGGGAACAACTTTATAGCCAAGTTTACCAACCCACTATAATCAAATGTAGACGTTGATGAAATCTCTTCCAATGGCAATGTGCATTAATAGCTATGTGTGTAAAGTGGTAATCTGCAAGTTGTAAGGCACAAACACTTCAATAAATCACTGCATGCATGGTTAGACAAATATAATCATGAATATAAAAGCCATAACAAATCGACCTATTACCTTCTAACAGATGTGAGTATAGACTTGCTCTCAGATTTATCTAAGCAATACCAGTGACTAGAATACACCAAGATGAAGGATTTAATCTATATGATCATAAAATTGAGCTAAGTATGCAAAAAGATAAGATGCAATAATCTCAAAGCACAATATTCTCAATGAATCTAGAGAAAAAACAACATAATAACAATAAATCTCCAGGGTATCTTGAGTGAGAGATGAAAGGCTGAATTTATAGAGAATCCAAAGAGAGACCAACGGTCAAGACCAATTAATGAAGAGCGGTTGAGATTCCTCAAGAAAAAGCATAATCCAAGTGAATGGAAATAATTGGATGCTTTGATTCAGTTTAAGAGAAGATTAGATTGAGTTAATCTTGAGATAAATTCCAATTAAAGCTTGATTGAATGCATTGAGATTATAAGTCTGAGTTTGTATTGGAGATAAAATTAGTTGATTCCATGCACATGAGATAAAATTAGTTGATTTCATGCACATTCCTCTTATTTGCTCAAGATTTTTATTAGAAAAAAGTCTTTTCAATGCAACTAAACCTCTTTCCTCAAGATTTGCTTTGAGTTTTAATTTTAGAGAAAATGATTTATTCAATTTAATTGCTTTTCTTGCTTTTCTGAGATTTCTCAAGTTATCTCAATTTTAGAAAAAGAAATATCTCAAGTTGATTTCTTTTCTCAATTTAATTCCTTTTTGTAAATTAATTCCTTAATTTTGTAAATTTTCCTTTTTGATGATTTAATGGAAAATTTATTTATTAACTAAATATGCTAGGATATTTAATTAAATAAATAAGATAATTAAAATGATTTATTTGGAATGATTAATTAATTAAATAAATATTTAATTAATATAGAATGATTTATTTGCCATGTGACATTGATGATTTGAAGCGATATCGATCTTGAGCTTGATTGAACTAGGACTGATGAAGAATGAGATATCGATCTTGAACTTGATGGATCAAGAAGTGGGCACCGATCTCAAACTTGATTGAACTAGAATTGGTTGAGAAAAGAGATAAAAATGATTCTGAACTTGATTGATCAAGAACCGATTAACGAAACAGAATGTCCAGCTTGATTTGATATGATAAAACTAAACACCTTTTTGAAGTTTGAGTGTGTGATCATTGCCAAAAAGACTCTTTAACCCCTTGATTAGGTTTAAACGAATAACCATCTTGATGAGGTGTGATGAAACTAATTACCGTTAAGAGACTAATTCATATGAAGACAATATTAGCTTGATTTGGTGCGATGAAACTGATATGCCCCTAGAGATTGATTGAAGTTTGATTAAGCTTTTGATTTGAAAAGATTTTTTTCTTGGCTTTTAATGAAGATTTAAAAAATTTCACAACTTTTTGATGATGTAATGAGTATGCCCCCTTAGGAGAGAAATCGAAAGATAGCAAGATCACAATGATTTTTGGAAATTTTAATAAAATGATTTAGCAATGATAATCTGAGCATGAAGATTGATGTAAGAATTAAAATGAGATCAGAATTTATTCAAAAAATATTTGAGCACAGAATGATGTAAATATTGATGCAAAGATGAAAGTGTCAAGTGGTCAATATTGTAATTATTTGACTAGAAAACTAACTTGATTTAGATTTCGATCCTGAAATTAGCAAAGAAATGATGAGTGTTTCCATTTCAGGCTCCTATTCAAAGGATGAAGAGAATAATGTTATCATGTGAAAATCACTTGAAATGCACAAAGCTTAGTATGAATGCAACCTAAAACTTAGTTATTGGATTTGGTATACTTATTTATCATCACTAAGCATTTTACAATGTCGGAGATAGACATAAGCAGCAAGGCATGAAGAGCTAGGATGTCTTGAATGTCACATCCGTTTGATCTAGCAAGCGAACATAAGCACCAAGGCATAAAGAGCTAGGATGACCAGAATGCTACTTGCATGCAAACACACCAGAAAAAGAAGATTTCCTTCCTTTTCATATGCACTATTGATTATCTTGTCCACAATGACCCTTTTATTGTTCATATCCTAGGACACATTAAGCATGCATCCAGATTGCATAATAAAGAAATTTACTCAAAATAGACAAGGAAATGATTCCAACCTCCCTGTAGCATACAAATAAATAGAGTCGAGGTACGTGTGGAAATTTCACCTTGATGTGAAGGCACTTATCATAGACATCCAACTTATGAGATGTTTTCAGATCATTGAATTATTCCTACAAGAAGAAAACAAAGAAAAGTATTATGCCCCTAGTCCTTGCTCCTCTTAGTCAAGATAGACTTCCTTGAGTTACTCAGAGGGAATAATAAATGAAAATCAATTTAAAAGACAATGCACAAAGAAAAAAAATGTCAATCATATCTCAAACAGTAAAGCAAAGATACATGAAAGTGGGAAATAAAACAGGAAATGCCAAATTTGCGTTGATACGATTTGTAGGATTTTTTTTGTTTTTTATTTTTTTTTTAAATTCAAGACTTTTTATGATTTTTTTTTCTCAACTATGCCCCTAGTATGCAAACCTATATGATAGGATGATATGCAGAATGCATGTGGAGACAATGAATTTTTGATATGACCTATGTTAATGCAATATGCATGATGAAGATGCATTTCCTATTCGAACAAGGATGATTGTGTTTGTTTAGCACTTCGTAATACACCAATTGGATTGGAGGTACAAAACATTTCATAGATAAGAAGTCAATCGATCCTTAAGGTCCCTTGGAACATCCAAATTAACACACTTAGTGACTAGGATTTACAAATAGAGATGCGAAAAACTTCCCCATTGATTCTTGAAACTTTGATCTTCTTTTGCCCATGTGAGTGCAAATGAGTTAATTCCTGCTCTTTTGTTCACGAAAGATCCTTAGCATCCTATATGACTAAATACGTGGATTATTCTAACTTCAAAAGCATCTAGAATAGAGCCTTGCTACTAGCAAGCTTTTAGAGCTCCGACGAGGTTATAGAATGTAATTTCTCATATACTGCTCCATTGCCAGCAAACATTCATAGACTTGATGGAGATACTCACATGTTCTCATAGTCAAGCTTTTTGTCACACTTGCATGCATGATATTTCAGGTATATATCATTTCTCTTTTGCCTTGGGATGAAAATTTGGCATAACACTTTCTTTTTCTTTTTTTTTTCTTGCCTTGAGATGAATATTTGGCATAGCACTTTTTCTTTTGTTTTTTATTTTTCTTGTCTTGACTTGTAAGTAATGAAATCTACTTGGGTGTGACAATTACAACAGCGCTGAAGTAGAATTTTAGATTTTTCACTAGTCATATGATCAACTAGGTGTCTAAAGTAAATTAGAGATTTTGTTAATGTGTTTGAGATATAGCAATTGATAGATTTTGGGTTAACAAGTCTCAAATAGTGAAATCACTACCCAACCATAAGTAAAGCGTCATCATGAGTTGATGTTGAAAATGAATGACCTTAGGACCTCAAAGACTTCATGTTCAAATATCTAAGAAAGAAGATGACCCTTGTTTCTCTTGAATGCTAATAAATGATAAAATTGGATAGTTGCCTTATTTTATTAATGTTTCTATATGCAAATGCAAAAAAATTGTGAATGTGATGCATTTAAAAAAGAAACTATATGTGATGCAGTGCTTTGAATAAAATGATATGCAATGCAATTTTTATTTTTATTTTTATTCTTCTTATTTTTTTAGTTGTAAAGGTTGCTAGAGTAGAGAATGCTAAGTGTAGAATCTCTTTGTGTTGATCGGTTCACGGAGTTGTTCTTCTTTTGGTGTTGAGAGTTGATAAGCACCAGAGCCAAAGATTGCAGTAACAATGTAGGGACCCAACTAGTTGGGTTCAAACTTCCCTTTTTGTTCTCGAAACTGTTGATTTTTAGGATTCTCTCTCAAAACAAGGTTACCAACCTGAAATTCTCTTCATTGAACCTTCTTATTATAACCTCTAGACATTCTCTTTTGGTAAGCTCTGAGATGATCAAAATCCACTTGTCGACATTCATCCAGCAACTCGAGTTCTTGCAATCTAGATATTCTATGATCTTCATCAGTAATAAGACCTTGTAAAGAAACTCTCAAAGAAGGAATTTCAACCTCAATAGGCAAGACTACCTCGGCTCCATACACCAAATCAAAAGGTGTAGCCCCAGTAGGTATTTTGATACTTTTTCTATAAGCCCATAGTGTAGGATTGAACTGCAGGTGCCAATCCTTCCCAGATTTGTTGACCGTTCTGTGTAAGATAGTCAGTAGATTTTTATTAGATGCTTCAGCTTGTCCATTACCTTGAGGTTAGTATATAGAAGATCAATGTTATTTTTTTTTTAACTTGTCACAGAGTTCATCTATATCTTTGTTTTTGAACTGCCCTCCATTGTCAGTAACAATTGAAAAAGGGATTCCATACCTGCAGATGATATAGTTAAGAATTAACATAGCCACTTGTTTGCCAGTTACTTTGATTAGCGAAACCACTTCAACCAACTTACTGAAGTACTTAGTGGTAGTTATGATGAACTTGTGTCCATTAGATGATGCATGATAGATTTGGCCAACAAGGTCAAATGGCCATTGCTGAAAAGGCCAATGTGTGATAAAAGGTATTAGTTCCCTTATTGGAGAATGTATGAGATTCCCATGTAGCTGGCATTTCTCACAAGTTTTAGCAAATTTTATAGCATCTTTTTCCATATTTGGCCAGTAATAACCAGCCCTTAGTAGTTTCCAAGCTAGAGTAAGACCATTTTAGTTAGATCCACAAATACCTTCATGAACTTCAGATAACGCACATTGGGATTCTTCAAGTTCTAGACACCTAATAAAAGTGCTATCCAAACCTTGCCTATATAAATTATTAACGATGATGATATACCATGAAGCATTTTGAATCAGGCTTCTTTTCTCATTACGGGTAAGGTTATCAGGGTAATTTGGTCACGTAAGTAAGAGTAGATATGGCTATAGTGAGATGTGTCATGTCCAATGATAGAACAAACCATCTGGGACTTAGGGGAATCATAAGTAGGATAATGTAGCTCTTCCACCAAGAACTCATAGAGGAACTCGGATTCTTATTGTTGTGGTATAGATGCCAAGGTAGCCATATCATCTACTACTCTATTTGCTGATCTAGGAATATGTTGAAATGATACAAAGACAAAGTATTTATTAAGGTCATCAACCATTCTTTTATAGGGCATCATTTTTTCATCCCAAGTTTGATATAAATCATTGATCTGGTTGATTATCAGCTGGGAGTCTCCATAGATGTATAGCTCAACAACTTTCCATTCAAAAGCCAACTTGATTCCATTTACCAAGGCTTCATATTTTGCAATATTATTTGTACAAGGAAAGAGGATCTTGTATGCCTTTGGGATTGAGTATCTATGAGGAGTGATAAAAAGGATTCCACCACCAGAACCTTGTTGAGTAATAGATCCGTCAAATAAAATTTTCTAGGATCATTGAGTAAGATGCATTATAGATTCATCTAGAAATTCTATGTTTAAAGGTTGATTGTCTTCAAGCGGAGTATCAACAAGTTGATCTGCAATGACTTTCCCTTTGATAGCTTTACATTATACATACTCAATGTCAAATTCTATGAGTATCATAACCCATTTATCCAATCTTCCTATAAGTGTTGCTTTGCTTAGAAGATACTTCAGAGGATCAATCTTAGCCACCAGTTTGATACAATGTGCTAGCATGTAATGTCTTAATTTATGTGATGCAAAGACCAATGCCAAACAAGGTTTCTCAATTATAGTGTAGTTCATCTCATAGGACACCAATGTCTTGTTGATATAGTATATAGCTCTTTCCTTTTTTTTCTCATCCTTTTGAGCCAAAAGTGCCCCCAGTGATGTGTTGGTAGCTAATTTATAAAGAATCAAAGGCTTTCTTGAATTAGTGGCATCAAGATAGGTGGATTAGTAAGATACTCCTTGATCTGCTTCAAGTGTTGTTCACATTCTGCATCCTAGTTGTATGTAACTCCTTTGTGTAATGCTTTTGTGAATGGTTGCGCTTTATCTACTAGTTGAGAAATGAAGCATCTTATTGATTGGAGTCACCCTTGTAGAGTCCTCATTTAACTAACATTCTTTGGAGGTGCCATTTCCATTATAGCTTTAACTTTTTCTAGATCCACTTCAATCCCTTTTGCTGAAACAATATATCCTAGGAGTTTTCCAGATGTAACTCCAAATGCACTTTTCTTAGGATTTAGTCTGAGTTTAAATTTTTCCATCTTGTCTAAGATTGGACCTAGTTCTGAGAGATATGTTGACCTTTTCATAGCTTTGAGTAGGGTATCATCGACATAGTCCTCCATGTTTTTTGTGCATCATGTTATGAAAGATTATTGTTACAGCTCTTTGATAAGTGGCTCCTGCATTGTTTAAGCCAAAGGGCATCACATTTCAGCAAAAACTTCCCCAGGCACAGGTGAATGTTGTTTACTCTTGATCCTTAGGTGAAATTTTGATATGATTGTATCCATAAAAACCATCCATTAGAGAGTAAATTTCATATCCAATAGTCATGTCCACTATCTTGTCTATGTTAGGTAATGGAAAATCATCTTTTGGACATGCCTTGTTTAAGTCTCTGAAATCTGTGCAAACACGTATTGATTTGTTAGGTTTGGAAACATGTACAATAATTAGATATCCACTCAACATAATAAATTGCTCTGATGAAGCCTGCTTTTAGTAATTTTTCTATCTTGGCCTTAACAAGTAATGCAACATGAGGATGCATTTTTTGGAGATTTTGCTTGACATGTTTAACTCCAGGAGCAATAGAAAGATGATGCATTATGAGGTCAGGATCCAGACCCGACATATTAGTATATGTCCATGCAAAATTGATCTTTTTCTTCGTGAAGAAATTAGCAAGTTCTTTCAGTTCTTCTACTGATAAGGATTGAGCTACATGTATGATATGTTGATTTTCTTCTATTTTGATGTTCACTGCTGTGTAGGTTCAATCAACATTGATGATTGCTCTTAAAAGTGATAAGGCAAAATATCAAGTTTCTCACCTTCAAGTGCCTCGGAGACGTTTTCACCATTAGGTACATCTTTGATTTTTACTATTTTCAATTCTAACACCACCATATTGTGGTTTTTGCCATCAGAACACTTATTTTTCTTTTTTTGATTTTTGAGACTAAGATACTTGACATCTACTTCTATCATGTTCTCACTTTGTTCACTAGTGGAAGAGTTCACATGTTCAATTTCATTAAGATAGCATGCTAAGGTATAGTCATTGGCAAAAGTAGGGATATCTATGGGTTGATCTTTTAATGTATGGTCAATAAGATCAAGGTGTACCAGGGATAAAGATTCAACTAGTTCAAGGGAATTCACGGTACTATCATCACCATGTTGGACCAACAAGTTGAGTTCCAAAAGAGTACTTTGTGTAAGTGTCTCAAGACTAGGAAGAGTGATACCGTGATTATCAAATTTTACATTAGAATTTAGAGGATCTAACCCAGAAGACCTACTACTTGCACCTTCTTCTACTTTAGACTAGAATAGGTATTGTGGTTCAACAACAACAGGTTCTTCAGATAGATTTTAGACATTCATGACAAACTAGTCATAGTTTAGTGTCAAAAAGGTAATGTCATGATTAAATCTTATTTCAAAGTGATTAGAGTCATAAGATGAAGCATCTGACTCCTCTTCAAGTGGTTTAGTGAAAGCATGTATTGTATCAATATCAACATCTTTTGTGCTACAAGTTTCTTCATGTTCTAGTTCAATAATAACTTGTAGTTGACAAACCTATTGACATGGCTCTGTTAATATATGTCTTCTTTCCCATTCAACTTCCTCTAGACTGATGACCAGTCATACTTGTCTAACCTCTAGTTCTTTAGTCGTGTTCCCATATCTGATTTGTGCTCTCATTAGAGGGAGATACAATAGGTGAGGAATTTTCCTGTGCTTTTTCTTCTTTCAGCTATTGCTCATAATCTTCTTGTCTTTTTAGTATAATTTCTTCTATTTTGTGTTGCATCTTTAAGCGTATTATCTCTTGTGCTCCATCTATGATATCATTAGGTTCTTCAAGAGTTTCTTTGGTAGATGCATCTGATAGAGGCTCTGGACCCCATTCATACTCATTTGAGTTTGTTTCCAAATCTCCTTCTTGCATTCTTCCTATATATGTGATAGGAATGTTTAATGGTCCAAACATTTCTTTAATTCCTTCCACCTCTTCTCTCATGTCTTCTAGGATTTCTACTTTGTGTAGTGTTACTACTGGTACATTTGGAACTTGATTAAAAGCTGCTTCTCTCTTGATTTCTAGTTCTTCTTGTTCTTTCTCATACTCTCCCTGAGTTTGTTGAGTGTTTACTTCCTATGATGTTTGATATAGTATCTTTTTCCTCCACTTAGGTTGTTGATGAGAAGTGTGTTTTTGATTTGATGATACATCTATATTGTATCCAAGTCTAGTTTTATCATTTGTAGACTTATTTTGTAGCTTGATAGGTTGAGTGATTCCTTCTTGGCACTTTCCTAGAGGATTTGTACCTAAATATCCCATGTGTTGGATTATCTGATAGCCTTTATCATATTATTCAAGAGAAATTTCACAACGTTGCACTTCCCTATCCTCATTTTCCCCTTTGTAAAGACATTTGAGAACAACTGCCTCTTCTATTTCATTTGCAAGAGAAGTAGAGGATTGCACAAAAGTATCATCATAGATGATGTTTGTCATTGAAGTTTATGGCTTCATAGCCTCAAATAGTTTTCCAGACTATCTTGGTGATGGAGGAAGATTCATTAGTGAGAGTACAAGTTCTCTCTTGTATCCATCCATGCCAGTACTTGTGATTTTTCAGTTTCTTTTCTAAGTCTTTCATCAAGGTTTGTGAACTCTCAGTTGTAGAGGCTGCTTTGTTATGAGGAACAAGGGTATCGACATGCTATTTTAAAGCATTACAGGTGTAGCTTGTATCAGCAAGAACACTGACTTCAAATCAATTGTAGGGAAATTTCAAGCACTGATGGTATGTATATGGCACTGCTTGCATTTTATGAATCCATGGTCTACCTAGCAAGATGTTGTAGGACAAGGGAAGGTCAAGCACCTAAAAAATAACATCTCTTTCCATAGGTCCCACCCTGATTGGTAATAGTACCCGACCTTTAGAGGTTCTTTCTTCTTCATCATAAGCTTTGATTGTTATTTTCTTTGTTGGATCAATGATATTCTTAAAAAATCCCAAATGTATCAGTCAATTGTAGGTACAAATATTCAACCCAGTGCCTCTATCTATCAAAACACATTTGACTCGGTGTTTATGGATCATAGCTTCAACATGCAATGGTTGGTTATGTTGATTATTCGAGGAATTGTCATCTTCTTTAGAGAAGGACAAGTAGTGAGGTGAAGTCAAGTGACCCACCATAGATTGAAAATTACCCAAATCTAAGTCTTTAGAGATGTTCATAGTGAGAAAAGATTTATCTAGGATCTCTCTATGAGAAGAAGAGATCTTATGCAGTTCAAAAATGGAAATTTGAGCAGTAGTTCATTTTAATTGTTCAATAATGTTATAACCAGAAGAAGATGATTAAACCAGCTATTTAGATTTAGTCGTGATCATATCTAGTTGTTTGTTTGAATAATTCAGTAGGTTTGATGTTGTCAATGGATTTGATGATGTCTGATCAAGAGATGAGGAACTCACCCATTTGAGAGTAACTTTTTTCTTAGCTCGGGTCATGACATTTGTAGTTTGTAGTTTGTTTTGCTCATATTTGACTATGATCACATTGCAATATTCAGATTGGGAAGGATCAATCATGTTGATCACATTATCATTGTTGGTATAGGTGTAATTGATTTTGGCACCTCCCTTGGATTTTGAGGAATCATCCTGCTCATAAGCAGGTAAGAGATCTTTGAAAGCTTTGTGATCAACATTGTTTGCATGATTTCCAACAATAATTTTGCCAGCATTGATAAGGCCTCGAATCTCTTGTTTGAGTTTCATGCAGTTATTTGTTGTATGACCCTTGTTTCGATCATATTCATAGTTTTCATTTTCCCTCCACCATTTGGGTTTGACTTTAGGATCATATGGTTTGGAGTTGTTAGACAATGTGATCAGTTCATTTGCCAGTAGAATCTTAAGAGATGACTCATAGGATTCTCCCAGAGGAGTGAAATCGTGTTTAGGCTTTGAAAGCCAAGGCTTCTCTTTAAACCACTCTTTTGATTTCTTAGGAGGATTTTTTGCAACGCTTTTAGCTTCTTTGAGGGATTGTATACCACTAGTTAGATTGAATATTGTTGGTTTTGATTTTGGTTTAACAATATCAACCACTCCATCATTAACAATATTTATGTTGTTAAGTTTGTCATATTTCTAGTATTTGTTCTTCTCTTTGGAACTAGAGCCTTGTTCTGTTTCTTTATAAAGTGATATATCTCCTTTCCTTACAAGCACATCTTCCATTTTGAGAGCATTGTCCACCATCTTACTGAATGAAGGATATACTTGCATTTGGATATTATATTTCAACTCAAGAATTGGATTATTAACAAAGATGTTCATCTTCTCAGAATCAGGATTAGGTCAGGAATATCTTGAGAACATATTTCTCCAACATTGAAGGAAAGTGAGAAAAGGTTCTCCTATTTTTTGTTTGGTATTACAAAGCTCGATCATGGTGACTAGATGATGAATGTTATAGGAGTATTGTTGGAGAAATAATTCAACCAGCTCCATAAAATATTTAATTCCCACTGGAAAGCTTGAAAGCCACTCCATGGCTTGTCCTCCTAGACTTCTTGGAAAGAGACGCATGAGATATGTTTGTTCATGCATGATATCCATACATAAAGCATAGAATTTTTTAACATGGTCTTGAGGATCTTAGTTTCCCTAATATTTGTCAAACTTAGGAATTTCCATTCTTGAAGGAAATGGATGCATGTAAAGGTTCTTGTCAAATGAGAATGGGAAAATCATGTCCAAAGAATACTGCATAGATGATTTATCCTTGTTTTCCATTTCCTTGATTTCAGTTTGCAATGCTTGCAATTGTTTATTTACCAACACTGGTGGTGTCTCTTCTTCTTTAGTGATAAGTCTTTTAATGTTATAATCAATGGGAAGTTTAGCCCCTTGTTTTGCTAACCCTAGAAAATGCTCTTCTTTTTCTCTGGCCATGATAATTTTCACCATTTTTTGGAAATCCTTATCCTTTTCACAAATATTTATAACAACTTCTGTAGGTTCAAAAGCTTCAGACTCGCTAGATGATGAGCCATTGTTAGTAGCATGGGTGCTAACATTACCATTAGTATTGTGTTTAGCATCTTCTCTTTCTTGCCTTTCTCCAGACATGGTGGGAGATAAGGGTTGATAAAAAAATGGTACACTTGACGATAAAGGTTTGTCAGAGATGGGGTCTTCTATAAACAATGGATTAGTCTGCAATAAAAAAGGACTATCCCTTACCTTTCTTACAAGAACTTCTAGTTTGAACAGGCATTTATAATTGATGTAACCGAGAGCTAGAAGTGATACAAATGTCAAGATCAAATCGGAGCTACTTGTGCGTTTGAGGCAATGATTGAATAAAGTGATTGAGACCAAGTCTGGTTTCAGGATTGATCTATCCTATATAAGACGTGATCTAAGTAGATTAGGTTGATCAGATTGATGTAGGATTGATTGAACTAGCTAAGATATAATCAACAAAATCATGTAACACAATAACAGGGGTACACTATCAAGATTGTTTATGATCGGATTAAAAAGACCAGATATATGCTCACTATAGATTGATTAGGCAAGTATGATAGATTTGGAAAAGCACACAAAAAGATAGGCTTGTGGACTGACAAAATTAGAGGCTTGTATGACAAAATAATATGACTTAGATGACAGTTTACTGACCTCCAAACGACAAAGACATTTTCTCGTATGAGTTACTGTTTAAACTCGCATGACAGTATAGACTTTCTCAAATGACAGTGGTAGTAGTGACTCATATGATAGTTTAGACTTTCTCAGATGACAAAATGGCAATGTTGAACCTAACTAGTACAACATTATGTATATGGTAGGATGTCAATTCTCAGAGGGGTGTACGTCAAAATAGAAGACTTGTACAAAATAGGACTAGATAGGGACGGGTTTTTGATAAGGACAGAGTTTTGATCACTGATTTTTTTGATGTTTTTGATTGTTTTCTAGTTTCAAAGTTTTTGTTTTTGTTTCCAGGACAAAAACACAACAAACATAGAGGATGTAAAGTGACTTCAAGCACAACACGCTAACCCTAAGGAAGTTAGCTGAGAGAGAAAACCTTTTCTTGCAGACTCAAGTACACACCCAATAGCTAATCAAAATACAATCGTTGAATCTCACACAATGGATTCTCAACGTCGTATTAGCCAACTCCAAATGCTAATGGGGGAATGATATGGCAAGTATCTTGGGAGAGTTACTATCTCTCCTACATAAAGACTATTCCCCTTTTAGAGGTGAACTGGATAGCTTCTATCTTAGAGTTCTTAGTAAGGACTTCCATTCAAAATTACCCCTTGAAGTTGCGCAAGCACGATTGTGTTGGAAATTGACACTCATTTGATTGGTTTCATATATTGTCATTGATGGTAACATGTTCTAACTTTATTCTTTTGTTTGGTACTTCACCAGAAGACACTTCACCGATAGGCACTTCACCGATAGGCACTTCACCGGCACTGGTAGGTATCTTCACCGGTAGGAAGGATTCTATGGGTATCGATATTGAAGGCTAAAATAATTAGCAAATCAGGCAAGGATTATAACCAGGAAACATGGTACTGGTATAGGAGGCTGACATCATTGGGAGATCCAGTAAATGATAATTCATTTTGTTATTTATGTATATATGTAATGAGCCAACATGTATAATTATTTTGTATTATCTATGTAAGCCGACTTGAGTCATGAAGGAATGTAAGGGTATATAGGTCAGCTATTAGATCATTTTGATATGATGAAGTTGTGTGATTACACAAGTAATGTGAAGATCATGCATATGAAGTCATTTATGTAAGTGATCAATATTCTATAATGATCTGTAGATGATTTTGGATGCACTCACAGAGTGAAGGTTATTCTAGTAAGGGTTTAAGGTTTTAGAAGCGGAATAGTCAGAGCTTGAACCAGAACTCAATCAAGCATAGAAGATGCATTAATGAGCTCAATCTTATGTTTCATTATTCAAAGTGACTATAGTCAGTGAGACTCCTTTGTGTTGAGAAGTGTGCTCTAGGAGGTAAGCCTTCCTGCATGTGTACACCCTCATATTATGTAATATCTTTTCATATGGCTAATGGATTGATATTGTGGGTCACAAATCCCATCATGGTTTTTCCTCTTTGAGGTTTTCCACGTATAAAATCTCTTTGTTATGGTATTCATTTGTGTGATTGGTTCATTGATTTCTTTATTTATTTCAATTATATATGTATCAGTTTACTGATTGGTGAATGCATGTTATAATAAGGTTAAAATTAAACATTCCTGTAGAACACTGATTCACCCCCCTTCTCAGTGTTCTCGGATTCTAACAATTGGTATCAGAGCCTTGTGCCTCGGAGGAAGCCTAACAACTTGATAGAGATCATGAATCCGAAATCCATAGAAATGAGTATGGAGAAGCAACTTGAGGTAGCACTTGAAGATTATGATGTTGAAAGGATGAAGACCCTAAAGTTACAAGATGAATTAAATTATGCAAAGGAATTCATTCTTATCCTATAGGAGAGGCTATCATTTGTTCAAGCTAGGAGGAAGGAACTTCTGCAAAATCAAGATAATGAAGAGAGAGATGCCCTTAATGAAAATGTCAAAAGATGAGTCAAGAGAATTTTGTCATGAGGAATGAAATGCACTCCCTAACTATGAGGATGTCAAAGGAGATTGAATATCGGAAGATGAATAGAGAAAACCTAGGGAGATCTCTGAAAGACAGACCTGAAGAATGCATCTGGTTGGCTCATGAAAATTATATGTTGAGAACAAAATTAATACAATCCCAAAGAAATGAACAAGAACTTGAAAGACATGATAATCTTAAGAGATGATCTGACTATTGCAAATGGGTACAAGGACAAATTCAAGGTTAGTTAAGCACAACTTGATGAACTATTGAAAAGCCAAAGACAAAATGGACATTCTAGTGGACTTGGATTTGAACAAGATCAAAGCTCTAATACTAAAATGAAGATCAAAACAACTGGAACCAAAGGACACTGGTAAGGCAGCTCAATAATTACAAATTCAATGGTAGATTCTTTATTTGTAATAAATTTGGTCATATGGCTAGGCAATATAGAAATAGAGAAAATTAGAACTATAATTCTACTCCCGGTCAATATTCCAAATGCAATAAGTATGGTCATAAAATAAAAGATTGCAGAATGAATGTAAAAAGTCATGCATGTGGAAAATTTGGACATATGACTAATCAGTGCAGGTCAAGCAATTATTCTGGTTATAGAAAAGCAATTCAAAATAAAAATGTTACATGCTATGCATGCAACAAGATTGGACACATAGCTAAGTTTTGTAGAAACAAAAATCCACCGGTTAGCAATGATGGATAAAATGATAAAGGGAAAGAAAGGATCAATGAAATCTGGCAAGATCATACCAAGAAATAGGTTAGGAAGTCAAATGATCAATCAACAAATAGGACTTCTCTGGTTACTCAAATGATAGAGGAGATTGCTCCTACATTGACAGGAAGCTCATCCAGTAAATGAGGTAGATGCCTTATGGGTAGGCAAATTTAATGAAAATGTTGCATAAGCCCTAGGAAGGAGATCTGGAAGAAGTTCCAGACATTGGAAACGGTTTATCTGACATGGAGATTTCCAACCGAGTTCTAGTAAGTTCCATTGGAAGACATTTATATCAATGAAGAATTAGGGTTTATCGAAGGTTAAAAGGTTGAATCCACTTTATTTTTATCACCTTGCATTTAGAGCGATTAAGAGTGATATAGAGTGAGTCTAAGGCAATTCAACGTGATCTAAAATCTTCTTCAACAATTCCACTAGCACTCGAAAGAATTCTATAGGGTTATTCATTGACAACCATTTCTTAGGTATTTATTGCAATCATCTCTCATCATGGAAGCTAGATCATCCTATGCACCTACTTTCATTGCAAATCTAGCTATTATCAAGGTTAAGGATCATCCCAGGCCAATTTTTAAGCCATGCCCGCATATTGCCACCTTGGATGATTTAGTTGGTGCATTTTCCCATGTTCCGAAAGGATTTTTTTATGTTGGCATTTCATGAAGATTGCATTAAAGAAGTATAGTGTTGTCATTGATGTCAAAAGAAACTGGCAATGAAGTAGTAAAGCAACTGATAATGAAGCAGTGGAGATCAACTAGTACCCCTAACCAGTTGAGAAGCAGAATCCTAACTGATGAAGCTTGGAGATCGGTTGTGATGATTTATGACCGAATGATGATCAATGATGAAGATGCCACATAAGCATGTTGCACATGATGAATTTTTAAAAGGTTTTGGTGTTGGCATTATAGATGAATTGATTATGTGTTGCATTGATGTTTTGTTATTGATGTCAACACTAGCTATTATGGTTGGTTACCGACAGACGGGTTTTGGTTACAGGTAGAAGATCTAGTGTTACTGGCAGAAGAGACTATCTGTTGGACACTTCCAACATGTTTGGATCAATAGAGTATGTTTGGTTTTATGTATTATATGTTCCTCAAGCATGTTTTGGTTAGTTGGTATTGACTTGGTAATTGCATGTTATCATACACTCTTGTAAACCCTTACCGACATTGGTTTAAAGTTTAACCGGTAGAGCTTTCATTGAGGAATCTTGATAGGTTGCATAGTTGGTGTTGGTACAGATTCTAGATGGATTTCAGGATGCTGAACATGTTCTTTGATTGTGCTTAAAACTTCTTGAAGACATTTCTTTGTCGTAGTGGACCCAGAATAGGTCTGGTACCTATCTAGGTTATTAGTTGGTATCATGTTAATGTGTACTCTACACATTATCGAGATGTTTCGAGATGTTCTATGAATTGGTTATTATTGTTTTTGTCTTAAGCCGACATGGCATATCATTGTAATATGGATTTATGTAATGATCTTATTGTAATATCTTTTAGGTGGCCGACCTAATTGGTTTAGGCCTTAGGGTTTGTATAAATTGATGTAAGATCTCATTGTAGATCAAGGGGTATGGGAATGGAATAAGTGGTCATGGTCTTGGAATGCAATATCATATGCAAAGGAGATTTGGTTGATCATAGGTGATCGAATTGGGATTATGAAAGAGGTCAAAGGCCTCCGATATTGAGCTTAACTAGGACTGTAATCAGGCATGGTAGATGCTATCTCTGGCAGTTCATTATTTTGGATTGTTGTCCATATATCTTGAGGTAGTTTTAACCTCTATAGTCAATGAGACTCTTTTGTAATGAGTAGTACGCTCTAGGCAGTGTGCCTTCCAGCATGTGTAGGCCCCACATTGTAACACATACTTTCTGCAGAAGTATCATCTGACTGTGGGTAGGCTTCCCACCGTGGTTTTTCCCTTATCGGGTTTTCCAAGTACAAATCATGGTGTTATGTGGTATGGTTTCTTTGCATTGATTATTTATTTAATTGTTTAGTTGCATTGTTTACCGGTATCTATTTCTGCTTTATTGATACTTCATCTGGTTAAAGGTTATTAAGTGGATTAAATCTTATAATTTGTTAACAACTGATTCAATCTCCCCCTTTCAGTTGTTCACTAGTTATCCTAACAATTTGTATCAAAGCTTTGGTCCTCTTTTGTAGAAGCTTGACCGCTTGAGGTATATCCTATGGCAGCTAACACTTCTAATCCACCGACAACTATTTTCAGAAGAGAAATCCCTAACCTTGATGGAACAAATTATGGGATATGGAAAATTCGAATGGAAACTCATCTTATATGTATTAGCAAGGATATTTGGGAGATCACTGAGAAAAGATATAAACGTTATGATCCAGTGTCTGGTAATCCTACTCCTATAGACTTAGAAAAGAATATTGAAAATGATTGTATAGCTAGAGAAGCCCTCTTGTATCCACTTACTAATCAACAGATCATGGGATTGACTGATAAATCATCAAGTAAGGTTATGTGGGATAAACTCTAAACTCTGAATGAAGGTGATCCTATTGTCAAAATTGAAAAACTTGATGGTTACCGGGTAAGATATGAAAACTTGAAGATGGAAGATAATGAGAGAATTGTTGTGTTTATGGAAAGAGTAAATGAGATTGTTATGGGAATTAAATGTTGTGGAGGATTTTTGAGTGAAGATAAAATGGTTTCCAAAGTATTGAGAGCCCTTCCACCATCTTACAAGATGAAGGCAACTACAATTAATGAGTTGAGAACAATGGAAAACTCTTCAGTTAACAGAGCCATTCTGATTGGAAAATTATCTACTTTTGAGATTGAAGAATTTGGATCTTTTGGAGCTGTGAAGTCTGAACCTTCTTTTCATGTATCATCATCATCATCTACCCGCAAAAGTGATTGGAGAGTTCTATATGCAAAAGAATTGGAAGACATGAGGAAAGAAGATAAAGAACTTGAGCAACTTGAAGCCTTATTTGCTAGAAGAGTACCTAAAGGTCTGACATGAAGTAAGTATGAAGGAAAAGAACCTTTTAAATGTTTTGCATGTAATAATATTGGTCATTTTTCATCTAGATGTCTTGAAAGGAATGCAAGGTTTGAGGAAAGAGTTAAGAAATCATTTAAGCCTAACCAAAATAGATATAGATTCAAGAAGAGTAAACAATGCTACATAGAGGATGAGGAAGGAGTAACTGATGACTTTGGAGATGAATCGATAGAAGACACTACTACTAGATCTGGCAATGGAAAGGAATGGGTGTTCTATTCTTTAAAGGAAGATGAACTGGAACTGACTATCAAAAATGAAGAAAAGGTCCTAGCAGCAAAAGTTGAAGATAAGGATGAATGGGTAATTGATAGTGGATGCTCACATCACATGACTCAAGATAAAGGAAAATTTTTATCCCTGCAAGAATACATTGGCGGTCTATGTCAGATTTGGAGATGACAAAGCATGTGTGATTAGAGGTAGAGGTATCATTTCTTTGGATGGAAACAATAACATTGATAATGTCTATTATGTAGAAGGTTTAAAGCATAATCTTTTGAGTGTTGGTCAATTGGTGGACAAGGGTTTCCAACTTGAGTTTAAAGATAGAAAATGCAAAATCTTTAACAAGATAGGTTTGGAGATTGGAACCAGTATTCAGACTAGAGGTAATATCTTTCACTTGAACACTAATAATAAGACATATTTGATTGCTCATATTGATGAGATTTGGTTATGGCATAAGAGGTTGTGTCCTGCTAATTTTGATTGTATTATTAAGATTAGTTCAACTAAGGCAATTAGAGATATACCTAAGATTATGTACCCTCATAATCCGGTATGTAAGGATGTCAATTCGGAAAGAAAGTTAGGAGTTCTTTTAAGAGCATACATGATAAATCTAATTATGTACTTGATTTGATTCACACTGACTTATGTGGTCCAGTAAGGACTAGAAGCTTTCAAGGTGATAGGTATTTCATGTTGATTATTGATGACTATTCTAAAATGATGTGGGTGATTTTTCTAAGGGAGAAGTTTGAAGCCTTTGAGAAATTCGATATTTTTAAAGCAAAAGTCAAAACAAAAACTGGATTGAAAATTAAATGTCTAAGATCAGATCATGTCAGTGAGTTCACTTCTTATGAATTTAACAGTTACTGTAAGACAAATGGTATAAGGAGGTAGTTCTTTCCACCTTGGACTCCTCAGAAGAATGGAGTAGTGCAAAGAAAGAACAAAACCATTTTGGATGCAGTAAGATCTATGATGATGGAAACCAAATTGCCTCATATCTACTTGAGAGAAGCAGTCAGTACAACATTCTTCACATTCAATACAACTCACATCAAGGTGAAATCGGTAAGATGCATTATGAATCATGGTTTGGACATACACCTACTGTTAAATATTTCAGAATTTTTGGAAGTAAATGCTATATCAAAAGAGATTATTCAATTGGAAAGTTTGATCCTAGATGTGATGAAGAGATATTTCTTGGTTATTCAATTCAATTCAAAGCATATAGATGTTATAACAAAAGATTGCAAAAAATTGTGGAAAGTGCTAATGTGAAAGTGGATGAGAAGTATAGAAATCAATCTATGTCATATGACAATGAACCAACAGTGGAAATGATCATAACTAAACCGACAATGCCTCAACCAATACAAGACACTGAAACTAGGATAGTTACACTGGCACAATTAGAAAATTCAACTGTGACTGATGATTAGAGTAGTGAAGCTGAAGTTTAGAAGACACCAAGGTATGTAAGATTAAATCATTCTGAAGATCAAATTATTGGAGATAGGAACAAGGGAGTTATGACAAGAAGAAGACTAGCAAATGAAAAGGTATGTCTTATTTCTCAAGTTGAACCGACATCTGTTATTGAATCTTGTAAGGATAAACATTGGTTAAAGGCTACGGAAGATGAATTAGATCAGATAGAAAAGAATGAGACTTGGTCTTTAGTTCTCTGGCCTAAAAATAAGAATTTTATTGGAACTAAACAAGTTTTTAGGAATAAACTGAATGAGGATGATCAAGTTGTAAGAAACAAGCCTATATTGGTTTGTAAAGGATATTCTCAAGTGAAAGGAATTGATTATGGTGAGACATTTGCACCTATAGCTAGAATTTATGTTGTTAGACTATTTATTGCCTATGCAGCTTATAAGAACTATAAGGTTTATCAAATGGATGTTAAATGTGCATTTTTGAATGGTGAATTTGAGGAAGAAGTATACATTGAGCAACCTGGTGGATTTTCACTGATAGATGATAAAGATATGGTTTGTAGATTGAAGAAAGATTTATATGGATTGAAACAAGCTCCTAGAGCTTGGTATGCAAGGTTGGATAAATATCTTTTGAAGCTTGGTTTTAGTAAAGGGAGTGCTGATAGTAATTTATATTATAAGATGATAATGATATTTTGATTATTGAAGTATTTGTTGATGATACCATTTTTGGAGAAGATAAATTGTGCATGGAATTTGCTAACAATATGCAAAATGAATTTGAAATTTCCATGATTGGTGATATGATATTTTTCTTAGGTTTGTAGAGTACTCAAATTGACAAAGGCATTTTTATCTATCAAACTAAGTATTTGAGGGAATAGTTGAATAAGTTTGGTATGGATAATTCCAAACTTGTAAGTACTCCTATGGTGAAAAGTGAGAAATTATCTATCAAGGATACTTCTACACCGGTAAATCCGACAAGGTATAAGTCTATGATTGGTGGTCTATTATACTTGACTCAAACTAGACTAGATATTGTGAATGCAGTAAGTATTGTTTCTAGATATCAAAGTAATCCTAAGGAAAATCATGAATGTGCAGTAAAGAGGATATTTCGGTATTTACAAGGAACAACAGAATATGGTTTAATGTATTCTAAAAAAGATGATTTCACTTTATGTGCATATACTGACTCAGATTGGGTAGGAGATATTGATGACTAGAAGAGCACTCCTAGTGGAGCTTTCTTTCTTGGAAAGAAACTGGTTTCATGGATCAATAAAAAATAGTCATGCATTTATTTATCTACTGCAGAAGCTGAGTATGTTGCAGCACCAACTAATTGCACTCAAGTCTTGTGGATGAAGAAAATATTGAAGGATACTAGGGTAAATTGTAGTGAACTGATAGTTATCTACTGTGATAACTCTACAGCTATTGACATGTCTAAGAATCTAGTATTTCACTCTATGACTATGCATATATCAATAAAGTATAACTTTATGAAGGACAAGGTTGAAGGAAAGGAAGTCAAATTTGTTTATGTGAACACTAAAGAATAGATTGCAAATATATTCATTAAACCATTGTCTAAGGAATCATTTGAGTATTTGAGAGACAGGTTAGGGCTTTCTTCCCCTCCGGCAAAGACTTGATTGATGTAGTTTGTCATCAGTCCGACATGCATTATCAGAGATTATTGATTCTGGCACTGATGAGTGGTGCTACTACTCAGGGGGAGTAGTTAGCTTTGAGATTCAGAGGTTTACATTATTGCTTTGATATTTTTGTCAAATTTTTGGAATTGATGTGAAAGGGGGAGTGATAGTGATGTGAAAAAATAAATTTAGAACCTTACAAAGATATCATTCATAGGGGGAGAGTTAGTGATATTCAGGAGATTGTTGGTTGTCTTCCATAGGGGGAGACTTGTTTGGAATTTCTTGGTATTTAGATATTTTTCACATCTAGTGTTGCCATCAATGCCAAAGGGGGCAATTGTTGGCATTATGGATGAATTGATTATGTGTTACATTGATGTTTTGTGATTGATGTCAACACTAGCTCTTATGGTTGGTTATCAACAGATAGGTTTTGGTTACCGGTAGAAGATCTAGTGTTACCGACAGAAGAGACTATCTGTTGGATACTTTCGACATGTTTGGATCAATGGAGTATGTTTGGTTTTATGAATTATATTCTCCTTGAGAATTTTTTGGTCAGTTGGTATTGACTTGGTAATCAAATGCTATGATACACTCTTGTAAACCCTTACTCACATTGGTTTGATGTTTAACCGATAAAGCTTTCACTGAGTAATCTTGACAGGATGCATAATTGGTGTTGGTGCAACTTCTAGATGGATTTCAGGATACTGAAGATGTTCTTTGATCATGCTTCAATTTCTTGAAGACATTGCTTTGGCGTAGTGGACCTAGAATAGGTCTGGTACCTATCTAGGTTATGGATCGATATCATGTTAACGTGTACTCTACACATTAACGAGATGTTTCAAGATGTTCTATGGATTGGTTATTGTTGTTTTGGTCTTAAGCCGACATGGCATATCATTGTAATATGAATTTATGTAATGATCTTATTGTAATATCTTTTAGGTGGCTGACCTAATTGGTTTAGGCTTTAGGGTTTGTATAAATTGATGTAAGATCTCATTGTAGATCAAGGGGTATGGGAATGGAATAAGTGTTCATGGTCTTGGAATGTAATATCATATGTGAAGGAGATTTGATCGATCATAGGTGACCAAATTGGGATTATGAAAGAGGTCAAAGGCCTTCGATATTGAGCTTAACCAAGGCTATAATTAGGTATGGTATATTCTATCTCTAGAGGTTCATTATTCTAGATTGTTGTCCATATATCTTGAGGTTGTTTTAACCTCTATAGTCAATGAGACTCATTTTTAATGAGCAGTATGATCTAGGTAGTGTGCCTTCCAGCATGTGCATGCATGTGCAAGCCCCTCATTGTAACACATACTTTCTGCAAAAGTATCATCTGACTGTGGGTAGGCTTCCCACTGTGGTTTTTCCCTTTCTAGGTTTTCCACATACAAATCATGGTGTTATGTGGTATGGTTGCTTTGCTTTGATTATCTATTTAATTGTTAAGTTGCATTGTTTACTGGTATCTGTTTCTTCTTTACCAATACTTTATCTAGTTAAAGGTTATTAAGTGGATTAAATGTTATATTCTGTTAACAACTGATTCACCCCCCTCTTAGTTGTTCATTGGTTATCCTAACATTTGGTCCATAAAGATAACCATTTGTCTTGGGAATGATCAAACTCATAGTATTAAGTGAAAAAAACATGATGTGTTACAAGATTCAAAGTGCAATGATCCAAGAGCAGTTGTAGATTCCTAGAAGAATGTAAAGTCTATTTCATTTAATCTAATGGTCAAGATTGAACCGATGTGTTTGTAATCTCTATGATATTTTTAGGGTTTGTGTTGTGTTACCAACCCAATGTATTTTCTTATAAGGTCGATGATTTGATTTAATGAGTGGTTGACAAATTTGATTAAGTGTGAAAATGATTATTTTCAAACTAGGAGGTGTGTCTGAAGAATGATGTGAAGGCATATAGGAGCGATAAAGGATCTGATTCAGCAAGGAAGTGTTGTTTCCAGATCAGTCAAAGAACCCATTGTTCTCTAACCATTACAATAGTAAAATCCCTTAACCGGGTAAGCTCTAATAGGCTTGTTGAAATCCTCTAACCAGGTGATCCATTAGCTTGTATTTGAAATCCTCCATCAAGGTTACCTTTAACAGGGTATTAACTTTGATAGGGTATTTGTAGTCAATCCGTTATGCAGGTGCTTCGTAACTAGATCTGTTCCTAACAAAACATTATTGTATAAGCTTCTAACTGGGCTTGGCTCCTAACAAGGAAAACTTTAGAAGAGTTCAAAATAGTTGTGGGTATTCATCCCCACCGTGGTTTTTCCCATTTGGTTTTCCATGTGAAAAATCATTGTGTCAAGTGGTGAATGATTTTGTGGATGTGTTTTTGGTATGGTTGATATGAATGATTGGTAAATCTGCATAAATATATCTAAATGATTGGAAATGATATGAAATATGTTATTATTGGTATTAGTGGAGTGGTTTAAGGTTTTGGTCAAAGGATATTTAAGATTTAGATTGTTGGCAATTGACACTCTATTGGTTAGGTTTCACTATGTTGTCATTGGTGGCAACATGATTTTGGGTTTCGGTTTCATATGGTGTACCGATAGGCACTTCATAGACTCTACACCAGCACCGGCACTGGCACCGACACCGACAGGATAGAAGATTTCTTTGGTCATCAACAATGTAGGCCAACATGGTATAGTAAAGGTTATTGGTATTGGATGCCGATACATCTTGGATCCAGCATCGGTAACTTGTTTTAATGTTTATTCATTTATGTTAAATGGCCGACATGTAATTTGATATTGTATATATCATTGTAAGCTGACATAAGGCATAAATTTGTATAGGGTATATATGGCAGATTGATTAGAGCATTTTGACATGATGGTAGGAAGGTAAAGTAATGGACATGGAAATGTAATATGATGCAAAATCATTCAGAGAGACTATGTATGTGAGGAATTCATTGTAAGGGTTATTCCAGTACAAAGGTTTAGGGTTTTAACCGAAACAGACAGAGCTTAAACTGGAACTATATTTTGGCATAGAAGATGCTATATTAGTAGTTCGCTATTCTCTGGATTGTTGTCTAGTATGTTATGTAGTCAGTGAGGATCCTATTGTGATTGAACAGTGTGCTCTAGGCTGTAAGCCTTCCTACAAGTGTAGGCCCATCATATATTGTAATATATCTTCATATGGCTAGTGAATTGATATTGTGGGTCACAAATCCAATCATGGTTTTTCATCATTGAAGTTTTCCACGTATAAATCTATGTGTTATGGTTCTCATTTATGTGTTTGGCTTATTAGTTGCATTACTTATTTCAATTATGTTTATACTGGTATAGCGGTTGGTGTATGAATGTTTTGTTAAGGCTAAAATCTACTATTCTGGTATAACACTGATTCACCCCCCCTCTTAGTGTTATTGGTTTCCAGCAATTGGTATCAGATCCTTGTGCCTTAGAGAAATTTTAATAGCTTGAGGAAGATCCTAAAACCAAAATCATTGAATATGGCTTTGGAGAAGCATCTTGTGATGGCACTTGAAGATTATGATGTTGAAAGATTGAAGATCTTAAAGCTACAAGATGAGTTGAATTCTGCTAAGGAATTTATTCTTGTCCTATTGTTACCAAAACTTTGCACATGCCAAATTTGGTTCCCTAATGAAGCCTTGCATTTATTTTGAAAAGGTCCAAATCATGAGCGAGAAATCAGAAATACACCTTTTTTTCTCTAACTTGTTTGCTTCATGTGCAGATATAGGAGAAGCAATGTAGCATGTGGGTTAAAATGGGCTCCTGAAGAGGTTGAGCTCAGCATGTTGATTTAAGAATTCCAAATGCACTCTATCACCTGATGAAGTAGTGGCAAAGAAAGGCTCAAAGGTTTTCATTACTAATGCTCAGGTGCAGGCCACATACAACAACAAGGGCTGTGAAAAGAACTTATCCCACATTGGTAGTGGGGAGGAACTCTTAACTATTTAAATGTAAAGCCAAACACATATCAAGCATCAAAATCTTGAAAGATTTTGGCAAGAGGCAACTAGTGGCCTAGTGGACCCCGTGCGTGTGCATCTCAAGGCATCCTAATTTTGTGACCAGCTGGTGAGAAGAGACTAAAGAGTGAGAAAGTTGAAGAAAGATCAACGGTGATGCAAGTGATCCAACAGCTATCGTAATGGTTAGATGCTCGCCAGATAATCATAGCGACTTGGTGACTGATGACATGGCAGAATAGAGATTATAAGACCAAAGACAAGTGGCAGTCCAGTGGCTGGTGACATGGCACAGATGGGTGACTTATCAAGAAAATCTTGGTCGTGATGAGTCCTGAAAAGGTTTCATCAAAAGCTTAGTTCTATCAAAATCAAGCAGACCTTGGCCGCGATGAGTCCTGAAAAAGTTTCACCGAAGGCTCAGTTCCATCGACATAGGGTATTTCAAAGAAATCAAAAGCAGTTCCACCAAAAGAATAATATTGATGAAACTGCAGGTTTGATGAGACTGGTAAACGGCTCACTGAGGGAGTAATTTGGCCGAAAGAAGGATATCTGACAAAGCAAGATGCGTGGCAGGCCTGATAGATAGGTGGTGCCTAGGTGGATCTCTAGAGCCAATCAGGGGGTGACACATGTTGACACGTTGCACAAGAGAGAAGATCAGTCAAGGTTAAAGATCGAGCAGTTTGAGGACAGATCAATGGTCATCGCTATACCGCATGATGAAGATGCTTGATGATTATCCCCTACAACATAGCAACTGATGACATGGCGGTTAAGGTGGCACCCAGTTAAATCCAAAAGTGGTGACACGTGGTGACACCATGGTATAAGAGAAAGTTCTTAGAGAGGCTAAAGATCATACAAATCCGAAAGATATGACAGTTGTCGCTAAGACGCAAGGAAAAGTTGCTCACCTAGTTATCGATGCGACTTAGCAACAAGGTGGGTCTAGGTTGAGATGGCAATCAAGATGATAGGTCCAGATGGTAGACAAAGTGGACCCGCGAGAAAATCAGAGGCTGACACGTGGCAAAAGTCTATAAATGAGTGGATGTCTATATTTTTAAGTAAACTTTAAACTTGAACTTTGAACCAATTCAAAGTGGTTCAATTGTTCAAAGTTCATTATCATCGCTCATTCCCATTGGCTCAGGATGAAGAGAGAAACAAGAGTGATAAAAGCAAACAAGTAGAGGTAAAAAGCAACTAGGTTCCTAACAGATCAAACATTTGTTGTCATATCGCAGTGAAAAACTGCTTGATGGATAATCATGTGGATTTGGCAACAAACAGTGGGGCTTGCTAGGAAGTAAATGAAATAGTTAATGCAAGTGACCATGGTTAATGCAGGCAATCCAGTGGCTGACAATAATAAAAAATTGCATGGTGGACTCAGAATTAGTTGTTTGAACTATGAAAAGTTCACCAAGCAAGGAGATGAATTTTTGCATGTAAGATTAATGCAGATGCTTATTGATTGTCTGAATATGCAAATGTTACATACCATTGGAAAGATCACAAAATAGGAAGATCATTTCCACAACCATTTTTAACAGAAGTTTTCAACACAAAGAGCAATTGCTAGGGAATGCATAAGATTTTTTCAGTGAGATTTCTTTTCCATACAGTTACAGTTCAGTACATCATGCGATTTTCACATGGGGATAGCTATTTTTCGCATTTAGACATGCAGATTTTAAATAGGAGGATCAGTGGTAGTCCTTTTGAGTAGTAAAGATTATTATTTTACAGTATTATGCATGAGTTTTTATGCCATTTTTGGGGGCAGATTCACCCAAGGCTTTTCTCATGCAGTCTTTTTAGGGTTTTGAAGGGGATTCATCATGATTTCTATATATTATTTCTCTCCTTTTTTCTCTCTGGTTATTTCTTTTTTGCATACATATTTTTTGCAAAAAAGCATTGTAGCTCAACAGTTTTTGAGTTTTGTAACAACATCACTCCTTTATTTTTCAGTAATATAGTAGCAAATTTCCTTCTTGGTACTTCTTGTATTATCTAGTGAATGAATGATTTGATAATTTCTATTGATTTTTATCCTCTAGTTTATCTCATTTAGTCAATTTGTGGTGCAAGGAGATATGTGTTAGTTGCAGGTTCTAGTTTACGTTAGTTGATTTTAATTGCTTGAAGTTGTGAAAACTTGTTGTTTTCCTTCATGCATGCATTAAATTCATCCCTTTGTAGGAAATGTTTATGCATCTACATGTTCAGTTGAGTTGTGAAATAATCAAGGTTATTTGTTGATGGTTTTGTGAGTTAAGCAAGTTGCAGATCTCAGATAAGATATTTGGTGCATCACTTTTATTGGAATATATTTTCATTACATGCAAGATTTCTATCCCTTTCTATCCTTTTTCTTATCAAATTTTTTTACAAGAGATTCACCAAATAGGAAGCTGACTTGATCTTCAGAGATTCACCTTCACTTTGAGTAACCCATAGGCTTGAAGGTTCCATGTTTCATAGGATTTCTTGTTTTTGAATTTAGCATCATAGGTGCAATCCTTAGTAACAATACCTACAAGAGAGGCTATCATATGTTCAAGCTAGGAGGAAGGAACTTTTGCAAAATCAAGATGATGAAGAGAAAAATGCACTTAAGGAACAATCTCAAAAATTGAGTCAGGAGAACATGGTTATGAAGAATGAAATGCAAGATATGACTATGAGGATGTCTAAGGAGATTGAGGATAGAAAGAAAAAGGAAGAAAATCTTGTTGTATCCTCGAAGAACAAATTTGAACAATGTGGTAGGTTGGTTCATGAAAATAATATGTTGAGAAATGATTTGGTACAATCCCAGAACAATGAGCAAGAGCTTGAGAGACAAATGACATTACTAAGAGATGATTTAACTGTTTCAAGTGAGTACAAAGAAAAATTCAAGATCAACTCAGCACAACTTGATGAGTTACTGAAGAGACAGAGGCAGATTGGAGATTCCGTTGGACTTGGATTTGAGCAAGGATAGAGTTCTGGTACTGCTAATGAAGATCAAAGCCACAAGGCACCGGTAAGGCAATTCAATGCTTATATATTCAATGGTAGATGTTTTGTTTGCAATAGATTTGGACACATGTCTAGGCAATGTAGAAACAGAGAAAATCAGAACCCTGATTCTGCTCCCAGTAAATGTTCTAAATGCAATAAAATTGGTCAGAAGACAAAAGACTAAAATGAATGTAAAATGCTATGCTTGTGGAAAATTTGGACATATGGCTCATCCATGTAGGTCAAGCAATTTCACAGGTTTTAGCAAGGAAATTCAAAAGAACAATGTTACATGTTATGCATGCAATGAAATTGGACATATTGCTAAGTTCTGTAGAAGCAGAAATCCACCGATTGGCAATGGAGGATCAAATGAAAAAGGAAAAGAGAAGGTTAATGAAATCCAACAAGATCATACTCAGAGATGGGTGAGGAAGACTGAAGAGCAATCATCAGATGGGAATATCCTAGTTACCTATTTGGTAGAAGAGCTCCTGCACTAGCAGTGAGCTCATCCAGTAACTAAGGCAGATGCCTTAGGGGTAGGAATTTTTTATGGAAGACGATGCATATGCCCCTGGAGGAGATTCTGGAAGATGTTCTAGATATTGGAGTGGATTATTCAACATGGGTATGTTCAGAGTGAGATCCATTATCT
The DNA here is from genome assembly GCF_030272615.1 of Cryptomeria japonica. Lineage (NCBI taxonomy): Eukaryota > Viridiplantae > Streptophyta > Pinopsida > Cupressales > Cupressaceae > Cryptomeria > Cryptomeria japonica. The sequence goes on from NC_081409.1 coordinate 487,606,307, forward strand.
TTCATCGACAATCATTTATGTCAATGGAAGATTAGGGTTTTCTCTCGATGGATAAAAGGTCGAGTACATTTCATCGTTAATCACCCTGCATTCAAAGAGTGTTTTAGACCGATTTAGTGCAATCATAGGCTATTTAGAGGCAATCAAATTTCTTCTTGAGTGATCACACCGACATTTGGAAGAATTTGTTGGAGGTTTTTGTTGGCATTATGGATGAATTGATTATGTGCTGCATTAATGTCAACACTAGCTATTATGGTTGGTTACCGATAGATAGGTTTTGGTTATTGGTAGGAGATCTAGTGTTACCGACAGAAGATACTATCTGTTGAACACTTCTGGCATGTTTGGATCAATGGAGTATGTTTGATTTTATGTGTTACATGTTCCTTGAGCATGTTTTGGTCAGTTGGTATTGACTTGGTAATCGGACGCTATCATACACTCTTATAAAATCTTACCAGCATTGGTTTAAGGTTTAACCAGTAGAGATTTCACTAAGGAATCTTGATAGGATGCATAAGTGGTGTTGGTCCAGCTTCTAAATGGGTTTCAGGATGTGGAAGATGTTCTTTATTCATGCTTCAACTACTTGAAGACATTGCTTGGCATGGTGGACTCAGAATAGGTCTGGTACCTATCTAGTTTATGGACTGGTATCATGTTAATGTGTCCTCATAATGTTCTATGGATTAGTTATTGTTGTTTTGGTCTTAAGCTGACATGGCATATCACTATAATATGGATTTATGTAATGATCTTATTGTAATATCTTTTAGGTGGCCGACCTAATTGGTTTAGGCCTTAGGTTTGGAATAAAATGATGTAAGATCTAATTGTAATAATGTGTCATGGTCTTGGAATGCAATATCATATGTGAAGGAGATTTGGTCAATCATATCGAATTGGGATTAAGGAAGAGGTCAAAGGCCTCCGGTATTGAGCTTAACTGGGATTGTAATCAGGCATGGCAGATGCTATCTTTGTAAGTTCATTATTTTAGATTGTTTTCCATTTATCTTGAGGTGGTTATAACCTCTCTGTAGTTAGTGAAAGTCTTTTATAATGAGTAGTATGCTCTAGGCAGTGTGCCTTCCTGCATGTGTAGGCCCCTCATTGTATCACATACTTTCTGCAGAAGTATCATCTAACTGTGGGTAGGCTTCCCATAGTGGTTTTTTCCTTTTTAGGTTTTCCATGTACAAATAATGGTGTTATGTGGTATGGTTGCATTATGTTGATTATCTATTTCATTGTTAAGTTTTATTTATTACCGGTATCTATTTCTTGTTTACCAATACTTAATTTGGTTAAAGGTTATTAAGTGGATTTAATGATATAATCTGTCAAAAATTGATTCACCCCCCTCTCATTTGTTCACTGGTTATCCTAACAATTGGTAGTAGAGATCTGGTCCTCTTGTGCAGAAGCTTAACCGCTTGAGGTAGATCCTATGGCAGTTAACACTTCAAATCTATCGACAACTATTTTCAAATGAGAAATCCCTAAGCTTGATGGAACAAATTATGAGATATGGCAAATTCAAATGGAGACACATCTTAGATGTCTTGGCAAGGATATTTGGGAGATCACTAAGAAAGGATAAACACCTTATGATCTGACATCTGGCAATCCTACTCCTACAAACTTGGATAAGAATATTGAAAATGATTGGAGAGCTAGAAAAGCCCTCTTGTGTGCACTTACTGATCAGCAGATCATGGGATTGGCTGATTAATCAGAGGAAAAGGTTATGTGGGATAAATTGCAAACTCTGAATGAAGGTGATCCTACTATCAAAATTCCTAAACTTGATGGTTAGTGTGTAAGATATGAAAACTTAAAGATGGAAGATAATGAAAGAATTGTTGTGTTTATTGAAAGAGTAAATGAGCTTGTTATAGGAATTCAATGTTGTGGAGGATTTGTGAGTGAATATGAAATAGTTTCCAAAGTTTTGAAAAGCCTTCCATTGGCTTATAAGATGAAGGCAACTACAATTAATGAGTTAAGAACAATGTCTAACTCTTCAGTTAATAGAGACATTCTAATTGGGAAATTATCTGCTTTTGAGCTTGAAGAGTTTGGATCTTCTAGAACTGTAAAGTTTGAACCTGCTTGTCATGCATCATCATCATCATATACCAACAAAAGTTATTGGAAAGTCCTATATGCAAAAGAATTGGAAGACATGAGGAAAGAAGATGAATAATTTGAGCAACTTGAAGCCTTATTCGCTAGGAGAGTACCTAAAGGTCCAGCAGGAAGTAAGTATGAAGGAAAAGAACCTTTTAAATATTTTGCATGTAATAAGATTAGTCATTTTGCATCTAGATGTCTTGAAAGGAATGCAAGATTTGAGGAAAAAGTTAAGAAATCATTTAAGCCTAACCAGAATAGATATAGATTCAATAAAAGTAAACAATGCTACATAGTGGATGAGGAAGGAGTAAGTGATGACTCTAGAGATGAACTGATAGAAGACTCTGCTAGTGGATCCGACAATGGAAATGAATGGGTGTTCTATGCTTTAAAGGAAGATGAGCCAGATTCAGATATCATGAATGAAGAAAAGGCCCTGACAGCAAAAGTTGAAGATAAGGATGAATGGGTAATTGATAGTGGATGCTCACATCATATGATTGGTGATAAGAGAAAATTTATGTCCTTACAAGAATACAACGACGGTCAAGCCAGATTTGGAGATGACAAGGCATGTATGATCAAAGGTAGAGATATTATTTCTCTGGATGGTAAGCATAATACTGATAATGTCTATTATGTAGAAGATTTAAAGCATAATGTTTTGAGTGTTGGTCAATTGGTGGACAAGGGTTTCCAACTTTAGTTTAAAGATAGAAAATGCAAGATCATTAACAAGACTTGTTTGGAGATTGCAACCGGTACTCAGACTGGAGGTAATATCTTTGATTGCTTATATTGATGAGAGTTGGTTATGGTATAAGAGGTTGTGTCATGTTAATTTTGATTGTATTGTTAAGATCAGTTAAACTAAGGCAGTTAGAGATTTAGTTAAGATTATGAAGCCTCACAATCTAGTATGTAAGGAATGTCAATTGGGAAAGTAAGTTAGAACTTCTTTTAAGAGCATACATTATAAATCTAATGATGCACTTGATTTGATTCACACTAAATTATGTGGTTCAACAAGGACTAGAAGCTTTCAAGGTGATAGGTATTTCATGTTGATTATTGAGGACTATTTTAGGATGATGTGGGTGAATTTTCATAGGGAGAAGTCTGAAGCCTTTGAGAAATTCAAGATCTTTAAAGCAAAGGTTGAAACAAAAATTGGATTAAAAATCAAATGTCTAAGATCAAATCAAGGTGGTGAGTTCACTTCTCATGAATTTAACAATCACTGTGACATAAATGGAATTAGGAGACAATTATCTGTACCTCAGACTCCTCAGTAGAATGGATTAGTGGAAAGAAAGAACATAACCATTTTGGATGCAGCAAGATCTATGATGATGGAAGCCAAATTTCCTCACATCTACTAGAGAGAAGCAATGAGTACAACAGTATACACATTTAACAAAGTTCAAATCAAAGGTGAAACCAGTAAGACTCCTTATGAATTATGGTTTGGACATACACCTACTATTAAATATTTCAAAATTTTTTGAAGTAAATTCTATATCAAAAGAGATGATTCAATTGGAAATTTTGATCCTAGATGTGATGAAGGGATATTTCTTGGTTATTCAATTCAAAACAAAGCATATAGATGTTATAACAATAGATTGCAGAAAATTGTGGAGAGTGATAATGTGAAAGTAGATGAGCAATACATAAATCAATCTATATCATATGACAAGGAACCGGTAGTAGAAATAATCATAACTGAACAGACAATGCCTCAACCGGTACAGGAAACTGAGATAGTTACACCGGCACAATCAAAAAATTCAACTTTGACTGATAATCAAAGCAGTGAACCTAAAGTTCAGAAGACACCAAGGTATGTAAGATTAAATCATTCCAAAGATCAAGTTATTGGAGATAGGAACAAGGGATTTATGACAAGAAGAAGATTGGCAAATGAAGAGGTATGTCTTATTTCTCAAATTGAACCGACATCTGTTATTGAAGCTTGTAAAGATAAGCATTGGTTAAAAGATATGGAAGATGAACTAGATCATATAGAGAAGAATGAGACTTGGTCTTTAGTTCCCTGGCCTAAAAATAAGAATGTTATTGGAACTAAATGGGTTTTTAGGAATAAATTGAATGTGGATGGTCAAGTTGTAAGAAACAAAGATAGATTGGTTTGTAAAGGACATTCTCAAATGGAAGGAATTGATTATGGTGAGATATTTGCACCTGTAGCTAGAATCAAAGTTGTTAGACTATTTCTTGCCTATGCAACTTATAAGAACTACAAGGTTTATCAAATGGATGTTAAATGTGCATTTTTGAATGGTGAACATGAGGAAGAAGTATACATTGAGCAACCTGATGGATTTTCACTAACATATGATAAAGATTTGGTTTGCAGATTGAAGAAAGCTTTATATGGATTGAAATAAGCTCCTAGAGCTTGGTATGAAAGGTTGGATAAATATCTTTTGAAGCTTGGTTTTACTAAAGGAAAGGCTAATAGTAATTTATATTATAAGATCACTAATGATGATATTCTGATTATTGAAGTATTTGTTGATGATATCATTTTTGGAGGAGAAGATAAATTGTGCATGAAATTTGCTAACAATATGAAGAATGAATTTGAAATGTCCATGATTGGTGAGATGCAATTTTTCTTAGGTTTGTAGATTACTCAAGCTGACAAAGGCATTTTTATCTGTCAAACTATCTAAGGGAATTGTTGAATAAGTTTGGTATGGATAATTCCAAACTAGTAAGTACTCCTATGGTGAAAAGTGAGAAATTATCTATCAAGGATACTTCTACACCGGTAAATCCAACAAAGTATAATTCTATGATTGGTGGTCTATTATATTTGACTCAGACTAGACCATATATTATGAATGTAGTAAGTATTGTTTCTAGATATCAAAGTAATCCTAAAGGAAATCATGAATGTGCAGTAGATAGGATATTTCGATATTTGCAAGGAACAACAAAATATGGTTTATGGTATTCTAAAAATGATGATTTCACTTTATGTGCATATACTGACTCAGATTGGGCAGGAGATACTGATGACAGGAAGAGAACTTCTGGTGGAGCTTTCTTTCTTGGAAAGAAACTAGTTTCATGGATCAACAAAAAATATTCATGCATTTCTTTATCTACTGCAGAAGCTGAATATGTTGCAGCAACAACTAATTGCACTCAAGTCATGTGGATGAAGAAAATGTTCAAAGATATGAAGGTAAATTGTAGTGAACCGGAAATTATCTATTGTGATAACTCTACAGCTATTGACATGCCTAAGAATTTGGTATTTCACTCTAAGACTAACCATATATTGATAAAGTATAACTTTTTGAAGGACAAGGTAGAAGGAAAGGAAGTCAAATTCGTTTATGTGAACACTAAAGAACAAATTGCATATATATTAACTAAACTACTGGCTAAAAAATCATTTGAGTATTTGAGAGACAGGTTAGGGATTTCTCCCCCTCCAATAGAGACTTGGTTGATACATTTTTTCATCAGTCTGACATGCATTATCAGAGATATTATTCATTCTGGCACTGATGAGTGGTGCTACTACTCAGGGGGAGTAGTCAGATTTGAGATTAAAAGGTTTATATTTTTGTTTTGATATTTTTGACAGATTTTTGGCATTGATGTCAAAGGGGGAGAGATAGTGATGTGAAAAATATATTCAGAACCTTACAAAAATATCATTCACAGGGCCAAAATTATTGATATTCAAGAGATTGTTGGTTGTCTTCCACAGGGGGAGACTTGTTTGGCATTTCTTAGTACTTAGATGTTTTTTACATCTAGTGTTACCATCAATGCCAAAGGGGGAGATTGTTTGCATTATGGATTAATTGATTATGTGTTGCATTGATGTTTAGTCATTGATGTCAACACTAGTTGTTATGGTTGGTTATCGACAGACAAGTTTTGGTTATCGGTAGAAGATCTAGTGTTACCGACAGAAGAGACTATCTGTTGGACACTTCTGGCATGTTTTGATCAATGGAGTATGTTTGATTTTATGTGTTACATGTTCCTTGAGCATGTTTTGGTCAGTTGGTATTGACTTGGCAATTAGATTCTATCATACACTCTTGTAAACTCTTACCGACATTGGTTTAAGGTTTAATCGATAGAGCTTTCACTAAGGAATATTGACAGGATGCATAAGTGATGTTTGTGCGACTTCTAGATGGATTTCAGGATGCCGAAGATGTTCTTTGTTCATGCTTTAACTGCTTGAAGACATTGCTTTGGCATGGTGGACCCAGAATAGGTCCGATATCTATCTAGGTTATGGACCAGTATCATGTTAACGTGTACTCTACACATTACCAGGATGTTTCGGGATGTTCTATGGATTGGTTATTGTTGTTTTGGTACTAAGCCGACATGGCATATCACTTTAATATGGATTTATGTAATGATCTTATTGTAATATCTTTTAGGTGGCTGACCTAATTGGTTTAGGCCTTAGGGTTGGTATAAAATGATGTAAGATCTCATTGTAATAATGTGTCGTGGTCTTGGAATGCAATATCATATTAGAAGGAGATTTGGGCGATCATAGGTGATCGAATTGGGATTAAGGAAGAGGTCAAAGGCCTCTGGTATTGAGCTTAATCGGGACTGTAATCAGGCATGGTAGATGCTATTGCTGGTAGTTCATTATTCTGGATTATTGTCCATTTATCTTGATGTGGTTATAAGCTCTTTGTAGTCAGTGAGACTCTTTTGTAATGAGCAGTATGCTCTAGGCAGTGTGCCTTCCTGCATGTGTAGGCCCCTCATTGTATCACATACTTTTTGCAGGAGTATCATCTAACTGTGGGTAGGCTTCCCACCGTGGTTTTTCCCTTTCCAGATTTTCCACATACAAATCATGGTGTAATGTGGTGTGGTTGCATTGTGTTGATTATCTATTTCATTATTAAGTTTTATTGCTTACCTATATCTATTTTTGCTTTACCGATACTTAATCTAGTTAAAGATTATTAAGTAGATTTAATGATATAATCTATCAACAACTGATTCACCCCCCCTCTCAGTTGTTCACCGGTTATCCTAACAGTTTTCATCGGCAGCGATCGAAACGTATTTTTCTTGAATCATGGAAGCGAGATCATCTTTTGTTCCTATTTTCATTTCAAATGCAATAGTAGTAGAGGTTAAGGACTGCCCCAGGCCAATTTCTAAATGCTATTGACATGTGGCTATGAAGTAAGATTCGGTTGGAGTGTTTTCTTGTGTCCTGGAGGGAGTGGTATATGTAGAGGATGTTAGGTCATACATTCATTGTCATATAGAGGACTTAGGCACTTCAGAGACCAAAGGGATGTATATGAATGAACTCATGGGAGAATCTGGTAAGATCAAACCATCATATCAACACATCGAAGATCTAGGGTTCATAGATATTATGGATATTCTAGAGTTCGAGGATGAAATAGTCATATATGTACTAAGCATAGTACATGGGGAATTCATATGGTTGGACAGACCCTAATAAATTACTAAGGAAGCCATCCGGGCAATTACTAGTTTGTCATTGGTAGGGCAACATCTAGATAAGAAAGTGTCAAACGACTTTGTGAGGCAGATCACCGATGCTACATCAGACAAGATATCGATGAAGGTGAGCACTATCACTGACACCGACATCAAGTTTGGAAGCATGGTTATAGGCTACAAGGTAACTCAATCCAACCGATTGAATTTAGTTTCTAGTTCATGTATTTTGGTTGCATATAAGATGTTGAGGGATAATATCAAGTTAGATCTTTGTGGCTGGATGCTTGAAGAATTATTGATTAACTTAAAGAAAATTAAAGGTGAGAAGAAGGGAACCTTCTAGTATGGAAACCTATTAGTTTTCTTAATGCTATACCTTTTTAATAATACTCCCGATTCTAGTAGGAAGCAATGGGCTTTTGACATTTTGGTAGGAAGATAGCTAAAGCAATCAATTGCTGCATTGGGAAGTCTAAGAGATGATAAGGTATGGGGTTACTTCAAGGCTTTTAAAAAAACTATGAGGTCTAGAATAAGAACACCTCAGCATATAGTAGAGAAATACTCTACCAACATGTGCTTCATGGTTAAGAAGAATGTGACTCTCATGGAGGCAGTCAAGCCCTAGAATATTTGGATAAAGGAATTGGGATATGAGGTAGATGCACAAATTCTTGATGCCTATAAAAAATGTTAATTGATGCAGAAATTGATGAGGTAAAGAATCCCTATGGAACTTCTCAGCAGAAGACTCTTGAGGTTGAAATTGAGTTCAACCAGAAGAAAAGGGAAAAACAAGAAGGAAAGGAAAGTAGGTTTGTATAGGAGGTTTCAAAGGACATTAAGGCACTCATTGATATTGTCCCGAAGAAAGGGAGAAAGAGGAAGGATTCGGTAGTTCACATTGAACCTGTGACTGTAGATTCTGAGTCTGAAGATAACACACCATTAGCTTTCAAAAGGGTTGTGAGGAAGAAACTGGAAGAAACTAAAGTGGAAGCAAAGAAACAACTGGTTAGAAAGGTCACCATCAAGTTACTGACACAAAAGCAAGCACCCAAGGCTACATCAACAACTGCATCCGATACTGCCATAACGAGGAAGAAGAGTGACATTGATTTGGCACTAGAGACTGGTAATGTGAATATTATACTACCTATGACGTGTTGAATTGTTGATGAAATTACTAAGAATGGGATGCTGAAAAATGTTAAGTCTTATTATGATACAATAAAAGTTGACGAGCAAAGAAAAGTAGAGGAAGAAATTCTATTATATTTGGATATCTATAAGCAAGCATTAATAGAGATAGAAAATCAAATACCGACAGAGTTATATAACATGTTAGGTACTAGAAGGTTATCTGCAATGCAAGAAGATAAGCACATTAAAATGTAAGAACTTTTAGCTATCTGTATTAGCATAACTCTAGATGAGATGGAAAAGAAAATTGAGGTTGCAGACTAGAAGGTATTCAATAGAAACACATAGAATAACTAGCCTGATGTTAGGAAGGATGAATGAGGTAATAAAAGAAACTTAGAAGGCTTGGATCAAATTTTTTGGAGAACACAGAGGATTATTTACTTCACCAGAGACAAAGACAGATATTGCAGATACACCGGTTGAAGGGAAAGGTAAAGGGATCATGGATGCTCCACCCTCAGTTTTGAAGAATATCAAGATAGTGGAAATTGAGCCACCGATAAACACAAATGTACAGACAAATACAGAGACACTGGTTAATACTGAGAATATTGTACAAGATACTAACATTAAGAAAAATTGTCCTTTGGATACTAATGTATAGGTTGAGGATACTGTTCCTATATTTTAACCGGCAGTTGCATAGACTGCACCAAGTGGCGAAGCCATTGGTGAAAGTAAGGGGGTAATAAAGGATAAATCATCAGAGAAAAAAGGGGAATCCAGTAGGGAACTAGTTGCTGGAACATCATTATTGACAATTGACACTTCTCTTGTGGAAAAGAAAAATATAATAGAGATGAGCCTTACAGAACTTATTGTTCACCAAAAGTGATAACCCAAGACACCTGCAAATCTATCTATGAGATAGCCAATCTCAATCAATGAAACACCTCAGGGCTTGGACAACATAACATAGGATCCTAATGATCCTCCTGCACTTCAGGTTCTGCTAGACCTAGGGGGGGACACCCTTTTGATGCATTGAATACAACAATCACAAACATAAGACTGCATCAACAATGAGCAGACAAACCATTCCACAAGCTCAAAAAATTAGGTAACATGTACAGATGGGCTGGATCTTATACAAATAATAGGTGAAATAGAGCTTTGGAAGGATAGAACATTAACCCCTAACATAAAGGGAAATAGATTTATCTTTTAGAATGTATATCTGAGACCATTCCCAAATCTGTCAAAGACTAGTACCTTGTTCATTGGGCAGCAGAGTCACTCACAGAACTACAAATATGAATCATAGATGCAAGTTTGTTTTCCTTAAACACGATATTCATGCATCAATACCTTATATTAATGCACTATTTGATTCATTCACAAATTCATCAGATCTGGATACATATTTCATTATTTATGACTGACTATAGAATTTGAACTCTTCATTGAAGAATGCCTACAAACAATCATACAATCTCCTTGAGATGACAAATTTCATCCTCCTTGAGGATTGAATTCATAATAATGAAAAAACATATCATAGAGACAATCTTGTGGGAAATTACTCATGCCTGACACAAGCAAGACCTGCAATTAAAACCATATTTACAACAGTGCACTGCAATCTCTATACACTGAAACCAAACAGAAGCATTTACAAACTTGGGTCAAGATCTTCAGAAAATGGAAGCCATCAAATCCGGAGCACTTCCTCACAGAATTCTGGAACCCTTACAACTGAGAAGAATTCAGAATAAAAAGAGGAGGGAAGAAAATCAAATCTGCAACTGAATTGCCAAGTGTCTCCTCTCTAACTGAATTTTGTTCCCATGGAAACTGCCTCCAAAATATCTCACATTTGTCAAAATTAACCTCATAATCAGATTCCTCACTCCGAGAGCTTTTCGGCGGTATATAATACTTTATATTTTGGCCAAAATTTAGACCTTGGGCGAATTAATTCCCATTTGTGCTCAGTCATTTAAATATTTCGAATTTTAATATAGTCAGAACTATATCATTTATTCATTTTAATTTTAATTTTTTGCCTCCATTTGTGCACTGATGCCTTGCCACGTGGTGGCCTCTGATTGGTCGATGGGGTTGACTGAACACCACCTGGGATGACACCTCATCCTTTGCCACCTGCTAGCCACATCACCGCCACTAGGCTGCTTGCTGTGAGCCAACTGTGTGCCACCTCACCGGGACCTGCCTGCTGGATTGCCACCTATCACGACACGTGGATGACTCTCATTCACTTTCGCTATTTCTCGGGGTTTAAACTACGTGCATCTTCCCTTCGCGAAATAGCGTGCACCGTTGATCCATCTCGAACCTGCTCACTCGTTAATCTGACCTTCCTCTGCAAAATTTTGTCTGTCTGCCTCGAGAAGCGTGCCCACGTGGGGTCCACCTAGTCACCATCCAGTCAACTCCTCCATCACCTCGGGAAGTGTGTTCATGCATGGGCCCGCCTTGGGCGCCCATAGGCACCATCTGTCAAAAGCCTTTATGGTTTAGACATATTACTATAGTGCGTTTTTGCATATAAACATTAAAAAGAACTACTTCCCAGTGCATGTCGGATAATACATTATGCGTGGGACTGCAATTTTTAAGCTTTTGCCTGAGATTTAATGGCGATTTCCAGATTTTGCTTGGAAGTTTTGATGCCCAAACACCATTCCCACACAGGAGGCTTCTTGGCAGAGTCATGTGGGGCTGCAAATTACATTCACCATTGATTTTAAACCCTTTACCATGCCATTTATTTCCATGTAGGGAGGAGAATGCTGTTGTTTTCAATTGCATTTGCTTTAAAATATTTTATCCCCCTTTCAAAACCATGTTTCACACTGTAGCAAATAGGAAGCAGCTGGGATTTGTTTTTAATGCCCTAGAGCTTCTCATGGCCCATGCAAGGGGCTGCATTTTGCATTTGGCTCTCCCCTCTCTCCACTAGCTTCCACGCAGGGAATTAGATATGTGCATTAGTTTGGAGAGTTTTGTACCTTCCTCAAGAACCACGCTACACACCAGGGGAGCTGCCAATGGAAGATGTTGTTGCCAGCAAAAAACATGTTTAAAAGATCTTTTAAAATCTTGTCTACCACCATCCACACAAAGAACTTGGCAATTCCATTTGCCATGGAGTTTTCAATGGTCCTGCATCTTCAAGACTCCACTCCACACGAAGGGAGGATTGGCAGGGTGCTTAATTAAATCTGCTTTGGAGGTTTCCAATGCCCAGCACCCATGCAGGACATGCACTTTCTTTACTTCCAGCCATGTGAAAGAGGGAAAGATTTGGCATAGGTTGTGGAGTTTAGCTTCACACCTACCATTGCATTTTATTGGTTTTGAATGCCATTTCATTTATCTGAAACCTTCCAAAGCCTTTTGAACAACAACACATGTCATGCACTTACCAATAGCATTTGTTTGAAATGCTTTATTTCCCATAAACCACAGTATGAAGAAATAAAAAATCCCAGCATAGAAGAGGGAAGGACACATCTGCCACTTACATTTTATTGAAAGTTTCACTTGCCCTTCCTCAACACAAAGAAGATGCTTGCAAATGGAATTTGCTGAAAGTCTATAAAGAGTGTCATTCCACTCATTACGCCACACTCCAAATACATTTACGTTTTAAAATCTCTTCTTTGTCGCTGAAGGAGGATTTAACATTAAAATTGCCAATTTGAAAATTGCCTGAAGGTCTACAGTTTTTTCAAACTCCTATGACATGTCACATAATCACAATCCACACTCAAATATTCTGAAAATCCTTTATTAAACAAAGTCGCCAATAAAATCAATCCGCGGGCATGGGCCAGGTCGGGCCCCAAAGTGGGTCCAACTAAAAAAAAATTCGTTTTCACACAACTGACCTCTAAAACACCTCAGGAACCTCAAACACACCTCTGGAAACGATTGGCACCATTTTCGGATCATACACTTGCATTTTACATCCTTCAGGCAATTACGCCACAATTTTTGCATTTAATCGCAAAGACGTAATTTTCAAACCTGTCAAAACACCTTTCTGGAGCTCGCCATCTGACAGGCATGTACTTTGATATACAAGGATGACATCTACCAAACGGTTTCTCAAGATGAGTCCCGAGCAAAGAGATATTAATTTTCGAAAACGGCCAACTGGCTTTGTCGACACTGCGGACCTGATGAAGTCAATGTTCTGGCAACACATGATGCCTTTCTCAAAAATATCAAACGACCTCCGTAGGATCTCAAATTCGGAACATAGGTACCTTTAAGTACATATTAAATCTTTGAATTCTCAGTTCAATCACCCGACTGACAGGATGCAAACGGCGTGCTCACCAAAACGGCTACATTAACTGATATAACACTGGAAGTGCGGATAACTGAATTTGATGGCAAAATGAGCTCTTTTGAAAACCGATCAAACGGATTGGTAGAGCCTTAAAATTTGAAACGTATCTCACCATTTATACCAACATTAGCCCAGAACAAACATTCTGACATGACGCTCACCAGGACATTTTTACACTTGTGCAAACATCACAAACTACAAACGGATTGAGCTTTGAAAACTGAGCAAACGGATTCATAAGGACTTGAAATTTTGCATGTTGACTCAAATTTATGCATAAAATTGAATCCACTTTGAATTTTTTCATGATGATCAACAAGGAAAAAGATGTAATCGCTCAAAGTAGGCTACTCAATAAAATTTGCACTTGTGCCTAGAATGCACTTTCAGCTCACCCCTCGAAATGGGTACTTGATAAACTTCTCCAAACTGAATTTTGAAAGTTGCAACACACTAAATAGGCCAAATGAAAGGTGTGGGACATGAATCCCAAGCCTTACCCTCTGAAAATCAACCGGCTCCATTTTACCCCCTTGCTAACTAGGCCATTCAAACTGACTTATTTTAATCATTTGGAAATGTCAGGCAAATTTTTGAAATGGGGCTATAAACTTGACTTAGTTTTAATTATTCCTAACAATGGCTCTGACTGGGGATGGTTGATTGCAAGATCAACACAAGAATCCAGATATCTTTGGTTAAGCAGACCACCCGAAAACGGATCATTCTTCTCTCAATTCTTCTCTTCTCAAAATAGGGCTTCCTTATTCTACCGAAACAGCAGGGCACCTTATTGAAAACCACACTACTGAAGCAAAGCGACTGTACAAGATATACAAACATGCTAACAACTAATACAAGCTGCTCCACTTACACACATTTACCTCTATCAAAAATTTGATTCTCATCACCTGATATATTGATCGAAACAAAGGCACCTTCTAATAACAATTGAGCATGATCATTATAATCAACCTCCTTTGTCTCATTACTGAAACAGCTAGTGTGCATACCTTTGGTCTGATTTTGAATTTTGTGATCACACACTATTTCAAAACGAGTAAAATCATGAGACAAATCACCATAGAGACATTCCCACAAGCTGACATACCTTTCATTGTCCCACTCAACTCTATCATTTGCAAGGACATCATCATGTTGAACTTGAAAAATGAAACACTCATTTTCAACATTGCAGTTCCTATCAGCACATACCTTATTATCATTTAAATCAATAGAATGAGGGACACTACTAACCAACTGATGCAAACAAGGAACATGAACATTACCATCTGGATGTGATACTTCACTATGCTGATCACACCTCATACTATCCTTGCTTATCAAACTGAAAACCTCTGCATTCTCAACATCCCATTCATGGAAAAGAATGCATACCTCTGGTTGAAGCAAATCCTCAGCTAACTCTTTCTCTTCCAGGCTTACATCCACCTGAAACACTTTCATTTGTGGTTTTGAATGATCATCACATAATCCATGCCTCTTACCTTCATCATGAAATAAATTCTTACAACTCATGCTATTGTTGTTCGAAATTTCATCAGTATTATGGACTGGTTTACCATTAACAACATTTGGCTGATCAATTATCTCTTCATACAAAGGGTTAGAAACCAAATGGACAATCCCTTTATGAACATTATGACACTGAAGTGGCTGGTCCATGTCTATATCAACATTGAATAAAGCATTAGTAAAATTGCTAAAGACACCATCCATTCGATCCTCATAATCATCTTCATTAGACAAAGAAAAAAATGAAACTTGGCTAGAACAATCCTCAGTGTTCCATGTTTCACATTCATGAGATTTTATTCTATGACCATCATTCTGAAAATCAAGATAATCAAACTTATCTTGCCACAACTGATCTTCTTCACCAATTGAACACTCGTCATCAGCCAAATAATGAAAATGAACATCGCTGCAATTTACTTCATCTGATGAGTTTTCAGCATGTTCACTAAATCTTTCTGTCATAAAACCATCTCTTAGATCAGCATGTTCATCAAGTATACAAGCATTCAATTCACAGTCCTTTTCCAAAGAATTCTCTTCACTATATTGCAGAAGGTCTTTGTCAACAGCTCGAAGGCTCTCCAACATTTGAACTTTCTTATCCACAACTTCAAGAGCTTTCTTAAGTTCTGCAATCTTCTGGACTTGCATTGCACTTTGCTATTCCATGTGAGATTCTGTAAACTTTTGTCCATCCATGTGTGCTATATCTTCATCGCAATCATGTGTACCATTACAATTTTCAGAATTAACATTGTGCATATCTTTCAAAAAAGAAAGATTATCAACATGATTATAAGAAATGAAGTCTGAAGTGAAATTTGAAAAAACATTTACTTCATCCTCAACACAATTGACATCATCAATGTTTAAAAGAGGATCAACTATTGTTCGCACCAAACAATTCTGATTTTCATCATATGGCACATTTTCACTTGCACAAATAGCAACACTTAGTAATCCCTCTATATTTGGTATTTCAACATCAAATACATCAGCAACATGTAAAGATTGATGGTCATCACCATCATTATTTTCATTAATATTATCCTAAAGAGATGCATGACTCACTTGGTAGTTGGCAGCCACATAATCAACATAACCGGCATATAAATCAAATGGTACATATCCCTTGTATATATCAATCTCCATATCAGCATTATCACAACATTGCACACTAATCATTCCATCATTACTATGAGAGGCAACCGGCATTAACAACAGAGGCTCTTGACTCTCATTTAAATTTGATACACAAGCATCACCCAAACCATTCGGAACTACAAAGCTTGATGCACTTGGACACGGAATAAATTGCTGAGTCTCACATGGTATTTCACCATCAAAGGCATTTTGATAAGGAACAACAACAGACACGAATCTCTTCGAGATTCCAAACTTCAAGTTATTTTCCATATCCCTAGCTGTGTTAAAGGCTTCATACAAGGTTTTGGGTTCTTTGTTTCTCAATAGGAAACCCATCTTCTCATCAAATGCACTCATATAAACATCCAGACATACTTTATCATCAAGTTTATACTTTCTGGAAATTTTGGACAAAGCTTGTGAAAATCTGATATTAAACATTGGTACCAATTCATCTTCCCTGATTTGTATATAGGTGAATTCTTTCAGCAAGTCAGAATCACTCACCTTCTCATCGAATTGATCCATGAAATCTGAAACCAATTCTTCCCATGAGGTAATAGAATTCTCTGGCAAAAAAGAGAACCAATCTCTTGCATCTTCTTTTAATGACTGAATAAACAATTTCATGCATACATCTTCTTGACAAATTTCAAACTCTCCTATCAAATCTGAAAATCTTTTCAAATGTTGACATGCTAATTCTAATTTCTTCCCACTAAATATGGGCAAATACTTTCTGATTTCTATGGGTATGGGATTTGGGTAACCTGGAATATCTCTAAAATTTAGAGCGGCATAATGGTTCATGATGAAACTTCTCCTATTATACGGTTGTGACACTTCACCAAGCATGGCTCTATGTGGAAATACACAAGACTGAAAATCTTTACTGCTCATTTTTCCTACTCCCACAAATGATTATACAATCTGGAATAAAAAACCTCAAGCAAGTATCCTTATATTGATCTATTCATAACACTGCTTGACACAAATCTTTCCTAAATTTGCATACTACGGAAGATCACATACACTGAATATTTTAGCAACATAGATATGCAAATCAATTTTGAGACTCTCTTTTTCCCTCTAGACTAGTGTTGTTCACTAAATGGGAAAATGACATTACACATTCTAATTTTCAGAACAAACATCTTTGCATATGAAACCTCTGAAAATACCTGGAGATTTGCAGCTGTAAGACTTGTAGATCTGAAGATTTACTTCACCTTTAGCACGGTCTTTTACATCAGAGTCGCCACCTCTTGCATAGAGGATATTTTGAACAGCAGAATGCCACTCAACACTTATTCAATTCTCTATTACTCCTTTGATCTCGCTGCAATCAACACTCTTCTAGGCTTCTTAACACTGGTATGAACCATAGAGTCGCCACCCAATAAGGAATTGGGGAAAAATTTGCATACAACTGCAAGAACTTCTTACAACTCTCAACAATGCATTCGCTATTACTCCTTCATAAAATATGACATGTACCACATATCACTCTGCAGATCCAGAACAAGGAGCATTTTCTTCACCATGAAACCAATTTACAATCTATGCATACACAATGGACATACTGGTTGGATATGAAATTGATAGGACTAGGAACACATTCAACCTCTAACCATATCAATCAAGATTTATATCCATTTAATCCCCCACAGAGTCGCCATTTTTGTTGTTCACCAAAAGTGATAACCCAAGACACCAGCAAATCTATCTATGAGATAGCCATTCTCAATCAATGAAACACCTCAGGGCTTGGACAACATAACATAGGATCCTAATGATCCTCCTGCACTTCAGGTTCTGCTAGACCTAGGGGGGACACCCTTTTGATGCATTGAATACAACAATCACAAACATAAGACTACATCAACAATGAGCAGACAAACCATTCCACAAGCTCACCAAATTAGGTAACATGTACAGATGGGCTGGATCTTATACAAATAATAGGTGAAATAGAGCTTTGGAAGGATAGAACATTAACCCCTAACATAAAGGGCAATAGATTTATCTTTTAAAATGTATATCTGAGACCATTCCCAAATCTGTCAAAGACTAGTGCCTTGTTCATTGGGCAGCAGAGTCACTCACAGAACTACAAATATGAATCATAGATGCAAGTTTGTTTTCCTTAAACAAGATACTCATGCATCAATACCCTATATTAATGCACTATTTGATTCATTCACAAATTCATCAGATCTGGATACATATTTCATTATTTATGACTGACTATAGAATTTGAACTCTTCATTGAAGAATGCCTACAAACAATCATACAATCTCCTTGAGATGACAAATTTCATCCTCCTTGAGGATTGAATTCATAATAATGAAAAAACATATCACAGAGACAATCTTGTGGGAAATTACTCATGCCTGACACAATCAAGACCTGCAATTAAAACCATATTTACAACAGTGCACTGCAATCTCTATACCCTGAAACCAAACAGAAGCATTTACAAATTTGGGTCAAGATCTTTAGAAAATGGAAGCCATCAAATCTGGAGCACTTCCTCACAGAATTCTGGAACCCTTACAACTGAGAAGAATTCAGAATAAAAAGAGGAGGGAAGAAAATCAAATCTACAACTGAATTGCCAAGTGTCTCCTCTCTAACTGAATTTTGTTCCCATGGAAACTGTCTCCAAAATATCTCACATTTGTCAAAATTAACCTCATAATCAGATTCCTCACTCCGAGAGCTTTCCGGCGATATATAATAATTTATATTTTGGCCAAAATTTAGACCTTGGGCGAATTAATTCCCATTTGTGCTCAGTCATTTAAATATTTCGAATTTTAATATAGTCCGACTATATCATTTATTCATTTTAATTTTAATTTTTTGCCTCCATTTGTGCACTGACGCCTTGCCACGTGGCGGCCTCTGATTGTTCGATGGGGTTGACCGGATGCCACCTGGGACGACACCTCATCCTTTGCCACCTGTCGGCCACGTCACTGCCACTGGGTTGCTTGCTGTGCGCCAACTGTGTGCCACCTCACCGGGACCCGCCTGCTGGACTGCCACCTATCACGACACATGGATGACTCTCGTTCACTTTCGCTATTTCCCTGGGTTTAAACTACGTGCATCTTCCCTTCGCGAAATAGCGTGCACCGTTGATCCATCTCGAACCTGCTCACTCGTTAACCTGGCCTTCCTCTGCAAAATTTTGCCTGTCTGCCTCAGGAAGCGCGCCCGCATGGGGTCCACCTGGTCACCATCCAGTCAACTCCTCCATCACCTCGGGAAGCATGTTCGTGCATGGGCCTGCCTTGGGCGCCCATAGGCACCATCTGTCAAAAGCCTTTATGGCTTAGACATATTACTATAGTGCGTTTTTGCATATAAACATTAAAAAGAACTACTTCCCAGTGCATGTGGGATAATGCATTATGCCTGGGACTGCGATTTTGAAGCTTTTTCCTGAGCTTTAATGGCGATTTTCAGATTTTGCTTGGAAGCTTTGATGCCCAAACACCATTCCCACGCAGGAGGCTTCTTGACAGAGTCACGTGGGGCTGCAAATTACATTCACCATTGATTTTAAACCCTTTACCATGCCATTTATTTTCATGTAGGGAGGAGAATGTTGTTGTTTTCAATTGCATTTGCTTTAAAATATTTTATCTCCCTTTCAAAACCATGTTTCACACTGCAGCAAATAGGAAGCAGCTGGGATTTGTTTTTAATGCCCTGGAGCTTCTCATGGCCCATGCAAGGGGTTGCATTTTGCATTTGGCTCTCCCCTCTCTCCACTAGCTTCCACGCAGGGAATTAGATATGTGCATTAGTTTGGAGAGTTTTGTGCCTTCCTCAAGAACCATGCTACACACCAAGGGAGCTGCCAATGGAAGATGTTGTTGCCAGCAAAAAACATGTTTAAAAGATCTTTTAAAATCTTGTCCTCCACCATCCACACAAAGAACTTGGCAATTCCATTTGCCATGGAGTTTTCAATGGTCCTGCATCTTCAAGACTCCACTCCACACGAAGGGAGGATTGGCAGGGTGCTTAATTAAATCTGCTTTGGAGGTTTCCAATACCCAGCACCCACGCAGGACATGCACTTTCTTTACTTCCAGCCATGTGAAAGAGGGAAAGATTTGGCATAGGTTGTGGAGTTTAGCTTCACACCTACCATTGCATTTTATTGGTTTTGAATGCCATTTCATTTATCTGAAACCTTCCAAAGCCTTTTGAACAACAACACATGTCATGCACTTACCAATAGCATTTGTTTGAAATGCTTTATTTTCCAGAAACCATAGTATGAAGAAATAAAAAATCCGAGCATAGAAGAGGGAAGGACACATCTGCCACTTACATTTTATTGAAAGTTTCACTTGCCCTTCCTCAACACAAAGAAGATGTTGGCAAATGGCATTTGCTAAAAGTCTATAAAGAGTGTCATTCCACTCATTACGCCACACTCCAAATACATTTACGTTTTAAAATCTCTTCTTTGTCGTTGAAGGAGGATTTAACATTAAAATCGCCAATCTGAAAATTGCCTGAAGGTCTACAGTTTTTTCAAACTCCTATGACATGTCACATAATCACAATCCACACTCAAATATTCTGAAAATCCTTTATTAAAGAAAGTCGCCAATAAAATCAATCCGCAGGCATGAGCCAGGTCGGGCCCCAAAGTGGGTCCAACTAAAAAAAATTTCGTTTTCATGCAACTGACCTCTAAAACACCTCAGGAACCTCAAACACACCTTTGGAAATGATCAGCACCATTTTTGGATCATACAATTGCATTTTACATCCTTCAGGCAATTACTCCACAATTTTTGCATTTAATCGTGAAGACGTAATTTTCAAACCTGTCAAAACACCTTTCTGGAGCTCGCCATCTGACAGGCGTGTACTTTGATATACAAGGATGACATCTACCAAATGGTTTCTCAAGACGAGTCCTGAGTGAAGAGATATTAATTTCCAAAAACGGCCAATTGGCTTTGTCGACACTGCGGACCTGATGAAGTCAATGTTCTGGCAACACATGATGCCTTTCTCAATAATATCAAATGACCTCCATAGGCTCTCAAATTCGGAACATAGGTACCTTTAAGTACATATTAAATCTTTGAATTCTCAGTTCGATCACCCGACTGACAGGATGCAAACGGCGCGCTCACCAAAATAGCTACATTAATTGATATAACACTGGAAGTGCGGATAACTGAATTTGATGGCAAAATGAGCTCTTTTGAAAACCGATCAAACGGATTGGTAGAGCCTTAAAATTTGAAACGTATCTCACCATTTATACCAACATTAGCCCAGAACAAACATTCTGACATGACGCTCACCAGGACATTTTTACACTTGTGCAAACATCACAAACTACAAACGGATTGAGCTTTGAAAACTGAGCAAACGGATTCATAAGGACTTGAAATTTTGCATGTTGACTCAAATTTATGCATAAAATTGAATCCACTTTGAATTTTTTCATGATGATCAACAAGGAAAAAGATGTAATCGCTCAAAGTAGGCTACTCAATAAAATTTGCACTTGTGCCTAGAATGCACTTTCAGCTCACCCCTCGAAATGGGTACTTGATAAACTTCTCCAAACTGAATTCTGAAAGTTGCAACACACTAAATAGGCCAAATGAAAGGTGTGGGACATGAATCCCAAGCCTTACCCTCTGAAAATCAACCGGCTCCATATTACCCCCTTGCTAACTAGGCCATTCAAACTGACTTATTTTAAGCATTCAGAAATGTTGGGCAAATTTTTGAAATGGGGCTATAAACTTGACTCAATTTTAATTATTCCCAACATAACTAATGATGATGGCTTCTCAAAAATTGATGAAGGAGGGAACCACAGACAAAGGGATTATAGATCAATCCATAACTGTTTTGCACAGATTGGTCCCAGAGTTTAAGATAAAAAATGAAGCAAGCGCTTTCGACAAGCTTAAGGTAATAAATGAACACACATCAAAAGACTTTCAATCCTTACAACAGATCTCTAACCAACAAGCACTTGAAAAATTCACTTTAGCTAAGAGAGACAAAATTGATCAGATCATTGAGAGAGGGAAGAAAAAGATTGAGGAAAAGTTAGTTTTGATAGAAAATTCTTTGAAATAATGTACTAATAAACACAGGGTATGTTGCAATATTGAGATAACTATTTCAAATGTAGATAAAAGGATAAATGAGATACAAGAGAAAATTGCTAGTATTGCTAACTCTTTTGATGGACTAATTTCATTGACAACATCTATTGATGGACAAATTTTAACTTTGGAGAACCAAATTTTTGCTCTTGAAAAGGAAAGAGATAAGATCATTCAGAGAGCCAGATGTCTCAGAGGTTTGGTGAGTCCAAGATTGGATTCACTTTGTGTACATAAGAAGGAATGCATGGATATGTTGGGAAAGCCCTCACCGACAAAAGTTAATGAGAAAGAATCACTTGCATATTTACTGAGTGGACTTGTATCTATCTCTAGCACATTCAAAACTGGATGGGATACTTATATGGAGTTACTGGAGAAAGCTTACCCAGAAATCTTGAAACTGGTCAAGCTTCGGTAAGACATTTTTGGAGGTATTTAGTGTACAGTACTTATTCTTTGACATATTTTGTTTGGGCATTAATGTCAAAGGGGGAGTGTTAGGTCCCGGAGATAACTGAGAGGGGGGGAGGGGGTGAATCAGTTGTCCAATAAATTCAACCAAAAATAACTTAACCAAAACTTAATGCTTAATGTCGATAAACCAAACTTTATATCATTAGACAGTTTTATCAGTTAATTACAGTGCCGGTAAATGCATGAAACAAAAAGACAATAACATCCACAACACATAACACAAATATTTGTACGTGGAAACACTGTAAGGGGAAAAACCATGGTGTTAATCCTTACCCACAATCAAATGATACTACTGCAGATAGTATGTGTGTACAATATTGAGTCTACACATGTAGAAAGGCCAGCTGCCTAGATCTCACTGCTCAATCACAAAATGAAAGTCACACTGACTACAATTGGATGGTTAAATCCAATGATAATGTACTGCTTAAAATAGCATCTTCATATGCTGGATTCAGTATTGGTTTAGTTCTGATTGCCTTCACAAAAACCTTCCTTCAACCTTCAAATGATGTCTGTGTTTATAGCTCTTCTTATTTTTGCATATACCTTATTACAATCCTTTTTCCTTATCGCATTACAATCTCAAAAATGAGATCTTACATTTATACTATAACCTGACCAATTGAATAGGTCAGCTCACTAAAAGATATTACAATAAAATCAATTACAAATGAATCAATAAGCAATGAATCATGTCGGCTTAATGCATTTACAATAATAATAAATCATCTCCATAATGTGTCGTGTTGATCTGGAATAGATATGCTTGTCGGTGCATAACTTGGACCTATTTTCCAGTAACAACAAATATGCAAACCCAAATAGTCCAATAACCAAATCACCAAAACTAAGTGATCAAATAATGTCTTTGACATAACCAAGTATTCTCCAAGTCATTCCAAGTTCCAGTGAACAATATAATCTACCGGTGAACCAAATATCGGTGACTGTGCATAAGTCACTTGACTTTTCAGTGAACATAACCAAAGATCTCCAAGTGCTAATAAGGTTGACAAGTGTTGAAAAGTGTTGACATAAATGACAAAACCATATCAACATATCCAAAATACCAACAATCTCCCCCTTTGGCATTGATGGCAACACAAGATAGAAAAACCATCAAAGTGCCAAAATAGAAATACCAAAAACCAAAAACTAGCAATCTCCCAAAGAAATCATTAACCAGAAATAAAAATGCATAATTATGATTTCTCCCAAAAGATATCTCTCCCCAAAATTTTTTTCCATAATATCTCTCCCCCTTTGACATCAAATGCCAAAGCAATACAAAACCAAATACAAATTCAAAATACCAACTCATTACAATATACCAACTACTCCCCTTGAGAAGTAGCTCTCCTCATCAAAGAGCTCTCCTCATCAAAGCTAGAATAAAATATTTCCCTATTAATTCTCCTAGTTGATGACAAACATCAACTGTCTAAGTGTCTACCAGTGGGGGTAGACCTCCAAGCTTCTCTCTGAGATATTCAAAAGTCTCCTTAGGCAGAGGCTTAGTGAAAATATCTGCAATCTGCTCTTTAGTATTCACATAAACTAGTTTCACTTCTTTTGCTTCAATATTCTCTTTTAGAAAATTGAATTTGATAGAAACATGTTTAGTCTTAGAGTGAAATACCGAATTCTTAGATATATCAATTGCTGCCATATTATCACAGTAAATAGTTATAGGTTCCTTGCATTTTACCTTTATATCCTTCAAAATTTGTTTGATCCATAATACTTGTGTACAATTTGTTGTTGTTGCAACATATTCTGATTCTGTTGTTGATAGAGATGTACAGCTCTGTTTCTTGCTCAACCATGAAATTAGTCTGCTACCAAGAAAATATGCTCTACCGGTGATGCTTTTTTTGTCATCTACATCTCCTACCCAATTAGCATCTATGTATGCACATAAATCAAAATTTTCATCTCTAGGATACCATAAACCAAGATTTGTAGTGCCTTGTAGGTATCGGAAAATCCTTTTCACTGTTGATTCATGATTTTCTTTAGGATTACTCTGAAATCTTGAAACAATACATACTGCATTCATAATATCAGGTCTTGTTTGTGTCAAATACAGTAAACCTCCTATCATAGACTTGTATCTAGTCGGATTAATAGGTGTTGATTCATCCTTCAAAGATAATTTATCAGTTGTAGTCATAGGTGTGCTTACCAGTTTAGAGTTTTTCATGCCAAATTTCTTTAGTAATTCCTTCAAGTACTTAGATTGACATAGGAATATACCTTTATCAGTCTATGAAATCTGCAATCCTAAAAATAATTTTATCTCTCCAATCATAGACATTTCAAATTCTTGCTACATTTTGTTAGAAAAGTCTTTACATAATCCATCTTCTCCTCCAAAGATTATATCATCAAAAAAAAATTCAATAACCAAGATGTCATCATTAGTCACGTTTTAGTATAGATTGTTGTCAGCATTACCTTTAGTGTATCCAAGTTTCAAAAGATATTTGTCCAATCTAGCATATAAAGCTCTAGGAGCTTGTTTTAGTCCATATAAAGCTTTCCTTAACCTGCAAACCATATCTTTGTTATCTGTCAAAGAAAATCCATCAAGTTGTTCAATATAAACTTCTTCTTTAAGATCTCCATTTAGAAATGCACATTTAACAGCCATTTGATATACTTTATAGTTCTTGTGTGCTGCAAAAGCCAATAAAAGTCTGACTGCCTCAATTCTAGCTACCGGTGCAAAGGTTTCATTGTAATCAATTCCTTCTTTCTGTGAATATCCCTTACACACTAATCTTTCTTTGTTTCTGATTACCTTTCCATCTTCATTAAGTTTATTTCTGAAAACCCATTTAGTTCCAATTACATTTTTGTCTTTAGGCCGGGGAACTAATGACCAAGTGTTATTTCTTTCAATTTGTTCCAATTCATCTTCCATAGCTTTAATCCAATATTTATCTTCACATGCCTCATTAATTGATGTAGGTTCAATTTGAGAAATAAGACACACATCTTCATTTGCCAATCTTCCTCTAGTCATAACTCCTTGAAGTTTGTTTCCAATTATCTAATCTTTAGAGTGATTCAATCTTACATATCGGGGTGTTTTTACTTGTTGTTGTTCTTTAGTGACTGTTGAATCCTCAGATGATGCCGGTGTAACTGGATCACCATTCTGTACCGGTTTACTCATAGTAGGTTCATTTGTGATTATCTCTACTGTCGATTCAGAGTCCATGTACCTTGAATTTCCTCTAAACTGTTCATCAATCTTCACATTTGGACTCTCAACAATTTTCTACAATCTCTTGTTAAAACATCTATATGCCTTGCTCTTAGATGAATAACCAAGAAATATTCCTTCATCACTTCTATGATCAAATTTGCCAATATACTCATCTCTTCTGATATAGAATTTACTTCCAAATATTCTGAAATATTTAAGAGTAGGAGTATTACCAAACCATGGTTCATGAGGGGTCTTACTGGTTTCACCTTTGATGTGAACTTTGTTGAATATATAAACTATTGTATTGACCACTTCTCTCCAGTATATATTAGGTAGATTTTCTTCTGATATCATATTTCTGGTTGCATCCAAGATAGTTCTATTTTTCTTTTCAACAACTCCATTTTGCTGGGGTGTCCGGGGTGCTAATAACTATCTTTTGATTCCATTCACTTCACAGAATGTATTAAATTCCTTAGATGTAAATTCACCTCTTTGATCCGATCTCAAACATTTGATTTTTTTGTCGGTTTCATTCTCTATCATCACTTTGAATAGTTTGAATTTCCCAAATGCTTCAGATTTCTCCCTGAGAAAAGTAACCCAACACATTCTAGAATAGTCATCAATGATTAGCATAAAATACCTATCTCCTTGTATACTTCTAGTTCTTAATGGACCACATAAATTAGTATGAATTAAATCAAGAACATTGTTAGATTTCTCTAGAATACTCTTGGAAGTTATATTTCTCTAGAATACTCTTGGAAGTTTCTCTAACTTGCTTTCCAAATTAACATTCCTTACATACCGGATTGTGAGATTTAACAATCTTAGGTAAATCTCTCACTGCCTTATTTGTACTGATTTTCACAATGTAATCAAAATTTACATGACAAAGTCTCTTATGCCATAACCAAATTTCATCAATATGTGCAATCAAACATGCTTTCTCATTGTTTTTCAAATGAAAGATATTACCTCTAGTCTAATTATCGGTTGCAATTTCCAAACCAGTTCTGTTTAAGATTTTGCATTTACCATTTTTGAATTGCAACTAAAATCCTTTTTCAACTGATTGACCAACACTCAAAAGATTATGCTTCAAACCTTCTACATAGTAAACATTATCAGTATTGTGCTTACCATCAAAAGATATATTTCCTTTTCCTTTGATCATACAAGCTTTATCATCTACAAATATCACTAAACCTCCATTGTAATCCTAAAAGGTTAAGAATTTACTCTTATCACCAGTCATATGATGTGAACATCCTGAATCAATAATCCATTCATCCTTATCTTCAACTTTAGCTACCAAGGCCTGCTCTATCGGTTGAACAGTAGGTGTCGGTTGATCTTCTGTTATAGCAACAAAAGCCCATTCATTGTATGTCGGATCTTCATCAGAATCATCAGTAACTCCTTCATCAACATAATAACAAGATTTGTCTCTATTCTTCTTAAACTTATATCTCTACTAATCAGGGTTAGGCTTATATGTTCTTTTAGCTTCTTCTCTTAGTCTTGCATATCTATCAAGACATCTAGAAGCCATATAACCAATCTTATTACAGTTAAAACATTTAAAGGCTGTTTTACCTTCATACTTACTTCCAACTGGACCTTTAGGCATTTTTCTTGCAAATAGTGCTTCAAGCTCTTCCAATTCTTCATTCTCCTTCCTGATATCTTCAAGTTATCTTGCATAAAAGGCTTTCCAATCATATTTCTTAGATGATGATGATGATGCTTTGAAAGCTAGATCTGTCTTAATAGTAGCAATAGGACCAAATTCCTCAAGTTCAAAAGCTGAAAGTTTTCCAACCAAGGTGTCTATAGACACTGATGCATTAGGCATTGTTCTTAATTCATTTATTGCAGTAACTTTCATTTTATATGTCAGTGACAATGCTCTTAAAACTTTAGAAACAATCTCATCTTCACTTAAGGTTCCTCCACAATATTGTATACCCAAAACAATTTCATTTACTCTTTCCATAAAATCATAAATTCTTTCATCTTCTTCCATTTTCGGATTTTCATACCTGACCCAGAAGCATTCAAGTTTTGCAATTTTGATTGTGGAATCTCCTTCATTCAATGTTTCCAATTTGTCCCAAATAGCTTTAGCAGTAGATCTATCTGATAATCCCATGACTTGATGATCTAATAATGCACTCAAAAGTGCTTCTCTTGCCTTGCAATCATTTTCCTCATCTTTAACTAAGTTTGGTGGATTAGGTTGACCTTGAGTAAGAATAGTATAACCATTCTTTGTAACATCCCATATGTCCTTTCCAATTCAATTCAAATGTGTCTCCATCCTGATATTCCATATGCCATAGTTGCTTCCATCAAGTTTTAGACTGTCCTTCCTGAAATAGTTAGAAGACATTGGATCTCCTCAAGTTGTTAAACTTCTGCAAAAAGAGGACTAGGATCTGATACCAGTTGTTAGGTCCCGGAGACAACTGAGAGGGGGGGGGTGAATCAGTTGTCCAATAAATTCAACCAAAATTAACTTAACCAAAGCTTAATGCTTAATACCGATAAACCAAACTTTATGTCGATAGACAGTTTTACTAGTTAATTACAATACTGGTAAAGATTAATGCATGAAATAGAAAGACAATAACATCCACAACACATAACACAAATATTTGTACATGTAAACCGTGTAAGGGGAAAAACCATGGTGGGAAGCCTTACCCATAATCAAATGATACTATTGCAGATAGTATGTGTGTACAATATGGAGTCTGCACATGCAGAAAGGCCAACTGCCTAGAGCTCACTGCTCAATCACAAAATGAGAGTCACACTGACTACAATTGGATGGTTAAATGTAATGATAATGTACTACTTAAAATAGCATCTTCATATGCTAGTTTCAGTACCAGTTTAGTTTTGATTACCTTCACAAAAACCTTCCTTCAACCTTCAAATGATGTCTGCATGTATAACTCTGCTTATTTTCGCATATACCATATTACAATCCTTTTTCCTTATCGCATTACAATCTCACAAATAAGATCTTACATTTATACCATAACCTAAGACCAATTGAATAGGTCGGCTCACTAAAAGATATTACAATAAAATCAATTATAAATGAATCAATAAGCGATGCATCATGTCAGCTTAATGCATTTACAATAATAATAAATCATCTCCATAATGTGTCGTGCTGATCTGGAATAGATATGCTTGTCAGTGCATAACTTGGACCTATTTGCCGATAACAACAAATATACAAACCCGAATAGTCCAATAACCACATTGCCAAAACCAAGTGATCAAATAATGTCTTCGACATAACCAAGTAGTCTCCAAGTCATTCCAAGTGCTAGTGAACAATATAATTTGCTGGTGAACCAGATACCGGTGACTGTGCATAAGTCACTTGACTTGCCGGTGAACATAACCAAAGATCTCCAAGTGCTGATAAGGTTGACAAGTGTTGACAAGTGTTGACATCAATGACAAAACCATATCAACATATCCAAAATACCAATAGGGAGTAGTATAGATGTGAAAAAGGAAAAAGGATTGCATACATTAGGGGGAGTTATAGAGTTTTTAGAGTTATTGGAGATATGGAGCATTTTGCATATTCAGCTCAGGGGGAGCAGGGCAAGATGAAACCGACAGTTGAAACCATGACCATTTTTCACATGAGTGTTACCATCAATGCTAAAGGGGGAGATTGTTGGCAATTGAAACTCTATTGGTTAGGTTTCACTATGTTGTCATTGATGGTAACATGATTTTGGGTTCCGGTTTCATATGGTGTACTGACAAGCACTTCACAAACTCTACACCGGCACCGACAGGATAGAATATTTCTTTGGTCACCAGCAATGCAGACTGACATGGTATAGTAAAGTTTATTGGTATTGGAGGCTCACACATCTTGGATCTGGCATTGGCAACTTGTTTTAATGTTTATTCATTTATTAGCCGACATGTAATCTGATATTGTTTATATCCTTGTAAGTTGACATAAGGCATAAATTTTTATAGGGTATATAGGGTAGATTGATTAGATAATTTTGACATGATGGGAGGAAGGTAATGTAATGGACATGGAAATGTAATATGATGCAAAATCATTCAGAGAGACTATATATGTGAGGAATTTATGGTAAGGGTTATTCTGGTACAGAGGTTTAAGGTTTTAACCGGAATAGACAGAGCTTAAAATAGAATTGTATTCTGGCATAAAAGATGCTATCTTAGAAGTTCACTATTCTCTAGATTGTTGTCTAGTATGTTATGTAGTTAGTGAGGCTCTTATTGTGATTGAGCAGTGTTCTCTAGGCTGTAAGACTTCTTGCAAGTGCAGGCCCATCATATATTGTAATATATCTTCATATGGCCAGTGAATTGATATTGTGGGTAACAAATCCCACCGTGTTTTTTCCTCATTGAGGTTTTCCATGTATAAATTTGTGTGTTATGGTTCTTATTTATGTGTTTGGCTTATTGGTTGCATTACTTATTTCAATTTTGTTTATACCGATATATCAGTCGATGTATGAATGTTTTGTTAAGGCTAAAATCTACTATTCTGGTATAACACTGATTCACCCCCCCTCTCTTAGTGTTATTGTTTTCAAACACAGAGTTGTTGCATTCTATTACTGAAGTATTAGGTCAATCGGTAAGGTTTAACAATGGAGCTACATATTTGTTAAAGTGACTAAACCGGTATACTTTGTGACTTGATTTAAAGTTGGAAATAAGTTGGGTGAAATTGTAGTTAATTTTCTATCTACTGATTCACCCCCCCTCTTAGTAGTTGGCTGGATCTTTATAGTTTCATCATATTATCAATTGGTATCAGAGAATTCTATGTCCTCTTGAGTATAAGCCTAATAGCTTGAGGAAAAGATCCAGGAGAAAATGATGAAGAGAGAAGGTTTGAAGTTCAATAGAGATAACTAAAGAATCTAGAGTGATAGGATGAATATTTACATCAAGACCTTAGGAAGTCAATATTAGGATCATGTTGTTAATAAGTATAACTTGCCTAGTGGAATTCTGACAGATGATCAGAAGAAGGAGAAACAAAAGAACAACCAAGCATTGGAACCCATCATTAGTACCTTTTCTGATTCAAAATATGTTGATGTTCATGGATTGGAGACTGCATATGAAGTATGGAAGAAACTGGAAGAAATCTATGGCAGTGATGAGCATGTAAAGATAGCCAAGGAAGAGAGTCTCAGAGGAAAATTTGATGAGATGAGAATGGTTGAAGGTGAAAACATTCAATAGTATGGTCAGAGAATCAAGGAGATAGTTATAGAAATCAAAAGTGTTGGAGGTACAGTGGAGGATGCCACTATGGTTAGCAAGGTATTGAGAACCCTTCTGATGGTTTATGCTATTAGAGTTGCAGCCATTCAAGAACTCAAATCTATTGACAAGACAAAGGTAACTCTTGACTCTATCATTGGTAAATTAACTGCATTCAAATTAAATGGTTTTGATGGAAGTGTTAAGAGGTCAAAATGTGCATTTAAAGCCTCAATCTCAACCCCACTAGTAAGGAAAAGTAGAGAAGTAAGTTACAGTTATGAATCTAGATCCAACAGAGAGGTAGATGATGAAGATAGCCTGATAGAACTTGAAGAATTGTTGGCCAAGCAATTACCCAAAGGTACTGGTAAGTATAGAGGTAATTTACCATTGAAATGTTTTGCATGTAACCGATAGGACATATTTCTGCTAACTGTCCTAATGGAAATAATGAGGAAAAACAAGAGAAAAATAGGAATTTTAAAAGAAAAGGAAAAATAAATTGACTCATTGCAGTGGATGGAGGTATTATTGATGAAGAATCCAAGGAAGATACAAATGAGGACATTGTCTTTATTGTTGTCAAAGAAGAAATATAAGATCAGAAGATATTAGTTTCTCACTTGGACAATTCAAATGATTGGATTATAGATAGTGGTTGTTCACACCACATGACTAGTGATCAGAGAAAGTTTCTAACAGTGAATGAATTTGATGAAAGTGTTGTCAGATTTGGGAATAACTCACCTTGCATGGTGAAAGGCAAAGGATCCATTTCCCTAAATGGTAAGATTAGTGCAGATGATGTCTTCTTGGTTGAAGGTCTAAAACACAATATTTTGAGTATTGCTCAACTCAATGATAAAGGTTACTCGCTAGAATTCAAGAATGGAGTTTGCAAGATCTTTGGAAGAAAAGGTGAACTAATTGCAATAGGCAAACAAACCAAAGGTAATCTTTTTTACTTAAACTCTAAAATCAATAGTTGTTTGATTGCAAAAGTTGAAGATAGTTGGCTTTGGCATCAGAGGTTTTTCCATGTGAACTTTGATAACATTGTAAGAGTCAACAAGTCAAAATCAGTAAGAGGATTGCCATAGTTGGACAAACCGGTGAATGCTTTGTGCAAGGAATGTCAGTTAGGGAAAATGACATCCTCAATGTTTCAAGAGCAAATCTTTTTCAGCTAAACATTTGCTAGATTTGGTTCATACTGACCTATGTGGACCAATAAGGACTAGGAGTATTCAAGGAGATTGTCACTTCATGATATTTACCGATGACTGCTGAAGAATGATGTGGGTCACATTCTTGAAAGACAAGATATAAGCATTTAGTTAATTTAAAATATTTAGAGCCTTGGTTGTGAATGAAAGTGGAAGGAAGCTGAAATGTATAAGGATTGGTCAAGGTGGTGAATTTACTTCTGAGGAATTTACTAGATACTGTGAAAACAATGGGATCAAGAGGCAACTATCTGCACCAAGGACACCATAACATAATGGTATTGCAGAAAGGAACAACCAGTCAATGGTTAAAGGCTCTAGGACTATGTTAATTCAAGGAGTGTTGGCTTGATAATGATTGTAATGGATGACTTCATATGTCTTCATTGATGGAACATGTATACAGCCATATATTCACATTGTCATTGTAATCTTAGACAAACCAGTATTACTTCTAAAGTTACTTGTATTGCAACTGATATTGGATGTTTAGTTTATGATGGTTTAGAGAGTATCAAACCGGTATATTTAGACAACCGTTATATGCAGGAATGGCTTGACACTAGCTTGGAGATTCAACGGAGACCATCAAAGAAGCAAATGAAGGACAATCGGTTTGTATGTTGAATTTCATCAACTCTTAACTGGTATCGGTGTTCCTACTAGTATTCATTGATTGTGTGATGAGTTATCACCGGTCGTTATGAGTTACCCCTAACCAACAGATTTGGCAGCAATCTATGATGAGTTACGTTAGATTGTCTAGATACACTGCACCTAGGAAATTGTGATATGATTCCTAATCTGACATGAAATCTAATGTCTATATAATGACATTATGATGAACTATTTTGATATATGATATGATGCGAGATAGAAGTGTTAAGTTGTTGAAGGAATTGCAGAATATGTTGGTGATGCAGTTTTGAGTGAGCAGAAGAGGATCTATTCAAGCAAGTTATTCTACTTCTAGATCATACCACCTGTTGTTTTTTAATCACTACAATAATCAAATCCCCTAACTAGGTAAGCTCTAACAAACTTCATTGTATAAATCCTTTAACAAGGTGATCCATTAGTTTGGATTCTGAAATCCTCTACTAAGGTTACTCCTAATAGGGTATAGCTCCTAACAGAGCTTTGAGATCTTTAACACAATTCGCTCCTAGCAGAGCACTTTTGTAGACCTTATCAATTATCTATTACTACAGATAGTTAATTTGTAAGTCCCATCTCATCATGGTTTTTCCCATTTGGGTTTTCCACATATAAACAGTTGTGTTATGGTGGATGTTTTATTTATTGTGGATGCTTTAATATCATTTTGGATTGCATGCATAGTGTTTAGTAAACTTGATAAGTATCTCTAATGGTCAATGTTTAAAGTGGTATTATTTTTGTGGTCACTAATTCACCCACCCCCCTTGCAGTGCTTTATAAGTTTATCAATTGGTATCAAAGCCATATTTCCTTAAGGCTTAATCACTTGGAAGGAAACCCTAAAGCCACCATGGGGGATATGAGCTACTTTGAGATGGATAGAGTGCTTGAAGCTACCAAGGAAGAGTTTGAAACCCTAAGGGTCAGATTTAAAGCTTCACAAGTCAAAAGGAGAGAGCTGACTGAACAACTATTGGAAATATTTGATAATAGTTCTTCAGATGAAGCTAACATTGATGCATTGGCTAAAGAAGTTGATAAACTAAACAATGAAAATCTAAATCTGAGAAGAGAGTTAGAAGCCCTAACTATTTGCATGAGCTAGGAGCTTGAAGTAAGGAGGGCAGCTGAAGACCTAATCAAAGAAAGAGATTATGAGATTGCTAAGATCAAACTAGAGAATTAAACCTTGCATGAACATTGGCATGAAGAGAAAGAAGAAAAGGTAGCTTTGCAGCTAGATCTTGAAATGACAACATCTCTAAGAGAGACTCTAACAAAACACAATGAAAATCTTACCAGAGAACTCACTGAGGCTAATGGAAAGTTGGAAAAGTTCAATAAGAGTTCTACTATGCTGGACGAGCAGATCCAATCTCAGAGGATGAAAGGTGATACATCTAGACTAGGCTTTAATGCATCTGAGAAAGGAGAGTCTTCTAGTACAAAGAGAAACATTCACAAGGACAAAACTGCTCCTAAGGCTAACAACCCTACCGGTAAGAAAGTTTTTAAACCTATTTTCTTTGTCTGTCATAAATCTGGACATACTACAAATGTGTGTAGAAACAAACCCAATAAGAATATAGGCTATAATGGAAATGCTAGGTATGTATCTAGAAGATTTGAAGGTCATTTTTTTACATACAACATGTATGGACATAGATCAGTTGAATGTAGATATGGAGCAAATAATATAGTACCTCACATGAATCCAATACCTAATGGTAACTAAAGGAGAAACTATGACAATTGGGGTAACATGAACTGGCAGAAACTCTATGTCAACCAGTTTAGTCCATTTGAAATGGAAAAGGTAACTAATGTTATATGCACCATTTGTAATAATTATGGTCATGTGGCTATGAACTATAGAAGGAGAACTGGAAGAGGTAATGCAGGACCTTGGAGGTTATTTGGGATGGCTTGCTATCATTGTCACAAACCAGGGCGCATGGTAAATTTTTGTAGAACCAGAAAGAACAAACTGGTTAACTACTCTGAAGATCAGAAAGGTAAGTAGAAGGTAAATTTTGAGGAAACCAGAGAGAAGATGAACCGAATCTAGAAAAAGAAGAGTGAGGATAAACCTGCAGAAGAACCTAATCCTTCACCTAGTGTGGAGAATCCCACACTGGTGAAATAAGCCTTTTAACGGGGCTAAGGGGAGAATAGTGGTAAATCTAGTTCTGGACCCCTTAAAAGATGCATGTTAAGAAAGTTTGCATTTTTTAGCTATTATGTGTGAAATGTTGATATCCTCGTCTATCAGTTTTTTGAAAGACTGTCAACCAATCTCACACCTGTTAATATTGAATGTATTGTTAAGTAGTGTATTAGGGTTTGTAACCCTAGCAATCAAGCAATTAATGCAGTAGGTAAAGATGATAAAAGAAAGTTTTACTATGTTATTTTTACCCTAAATACTTTTGAAAGAAAATTCTTGAGCACTTGTAGAGCAAAAAAAGAATTTCTAGTTGGTTGTAGATGGATTTGTGTTGTGAATTGAAATATTGAAGCTGATTCAAAGATTAGTGAAGGTGGAACTGGTGTGCATTTGAGAAATCAACTAGAAACCATGTCAACATGAAAGAATTAAGGTATTCCTTTGTAAATCCCTTTCAAATTGAGTTTATCAGAATGGCATCGTCATCTAGGCAAGTAAAGAGACTTATGATCACATCTGAACCTATGGAGGTTATGGAATTTGAACAAATTGTGTCATATAATGCTTTGTCTCAAGTTTCTGATGGAGTTATCATAAAAGGTGATTTATCTAGTTACATTGATTGCAAAATCAAAGATTTAGGATCATTGTCAATTTACTCTCAACTGAAATCCCTGTGTGATGAAAGTGGCAAGATCAAACCTGAGTATATTAGGGTTTATGAAAAGGGTTTTCACAATGCATCATATTTTCTTAAAGACTTTGAAGAGGAACATGTTAGAATCATTCTTAGTTGAGTTCATGGTGAAAATATGTATCTTGAAAGGTCACATACGATCACTAAGGAAGCTATCCATGTTGTGACTATTTTTTGGTCAACCAGTTAAGTTCCCAAGTTGAGGAGAATTTCAAAAGAAACTATAATGGTATAAACTTAGACTACCTCTGATGGATGTGAATTTTTAGTTAATAACATTAAGGACCCAACGGTTAGATTGTCTACTATGGTTATTGGCTACAAGATATTTTATTCCAATAGAATGAATGGTGTGCTATCCGCAGCTGTGCATACAGCTTATAGAATGATTATTGAGGATACAAATTATGACCTATATGAGGCCATAAGGAGTCAATTGATGTTAAAACTGAAATAAAAAAAAGAAGGACAATAGTCAGAAGTTCAAATTTGGTCAGTTATTGATTGATTTATTCTTTTACTTTTAGAATTTCCTACTAGGAATTGGTGACATTCAATGGTCAAAATACCTACTGGTAACTGCTCAGATCAAGAACAACATTAAGGCTATTAAGAACACTCTCTCTGCTTCAATAAACAGGTACTTTAATGAATTCCAAAAGAAGATGAGTATGAAGGTGAGGCTACCTCAATATATGGTGAAAAACTTTGTAAAATACATCATTTTCATAGTGACCACTGATTTTTGTCTCATGGAAGCTATCGAACCCTGAGGATATGATACCTACTGAAAAGGAAAATGCAATAATCAAGCAACAAATTGATGATGAAGATGACTCATTAGGAATCAAAGGGCCTATAGATGTAGAGAATATGAGTGCATCAAAACTAATGGAGATTGCAACTATGATGCAATCTAGGGCTGAGAAGAAGAGAATAAAAGAACAGAGGAAGGAAGCAGAAACAATCCAAACTGCTATGGAAATTTTGTCTAGTCTTCTACCAGAGACTAACATTGGAAACTTGTCAACTCCTATTGGTAAGCAGCCATGGCCTGTTGGTTTCTGATGCCTCTGACCAACTAAAGTCCCTTGATGAAGCTACATAGACTTTGGCTGAGAAAAACTACAAAAAGAAAAGAGGAGAACACATCATGAAATATATTGATACATGGAAGATTGCTTTATCCGTGAATAAAGATATTTTGAGAAAATCTATTGAAACAAGAGGCAGGATACTAGCCTATACATCTAATGTTTCATTTTTCTATACTGATTTAATTAAGAGGTGAACAAAGATAGAACAGGAACTGGAAAAGATATGTATTGCCTACATACCTTTATAGGATTCAGTCTTAGCTTCTGGCAAATCATTTGATGATTTGCACAATCGACTAGAAATGTATGATTTTAAATAATCTAAGAGACTCTGATCCCTGAAGGAGCTAAATAAATTATTGAGACCTAAAGTGGATATCCTACAATGGACATACAAGGATGCTGAAGTGATTTTGGCTACTCTCGAGATGAGTACAATTGATGCAATGGAGGAATTTGCTACACAAATTATGACCACCATTGAGATCACTGAAACCTTACTGGAAAAATGGGAAAATGATTTTTCTCAAATGAAGATCATGTTTATAAATATTTTCTTGAAAATTGAAGTGAACACTCCATGATAAAGACTTTTACATTTTTGTATATGTAATTTTTTTATGCAAATTTTTCTATATGTATTTTACTTTTCAATTTGGCATTGTTGTTAAAGGGGGAGTGAAAATATGTATGTGCTGCAAAAATTCTGTATGTATTGTTAAGGGGGACTAGAAATATGGTTGTACACTTTTTGTAAACATACTTGATTGTTAAGTTGTAAAATTTTCTAAGTGTTTCCATCAATGCCAAAGGGGGAGATTGTTGGCTCGATGATGATTGTAATGGATGACTTCATGTGTTGTGATTGATGGAACATGTACACACACACATATGTTCACATTTTCATTGTAATCTTAGACAAATCGATATTGCTTCTAAAGTTACTTGTATTGCAACTAGTATTGGATATTTAGTTTATGATGGTTTAGAGTGTCAAACTGGTATATGTAGACAACCGGTATATGCAGGAATGGCTTGACACCATCTTGGAGATTCAAGGAAGACCATCAAAGAAGAAAATAAAGGACAATCAGGTTATGTGTTGAATGTGGTTAACTCTTAACCAGTATTGGTGTTCCTACCGGTATTCATTAATTGTGTGATGAGTTATCACCAGTCGTGATGACTTACCCCTAACCGATAGATTTGGTAACAATTTGTGATGAGTTATGTTAGATTGTCCAAATAAACTATACCTATAAAATTGTGATATGATTCCTAATCTGACATGAAATTTAATGTCTATAAAATGATATTATGATGAATTATTTTGATATATGATATGATGCGAGATAGAAGTGTTAAGTTGTTGAAGGCATTGCATAATATGTTGGTGATGCATTTTTGAGTGAGCAGAAGAGGATCTATTCAAGCAAGTTTTGCTACTTCTAGATCGCACCACCTATTATTTTCTAATCACTACAACAGTCAAATCCCCTAACCAGCTAAGCTCTAACAAGCTTCATTGTATAAATCCTTTAACAAGGTGATCCATTAGTTTGGATTCTGAAATCCTCTACTGAGGTTACTCCTAACAGGGTACTACATTTAATAGGGTGTAGCTCCTAATAGAGCTTTGGGATCTTTAACACAATTCACTCCTAGCAGAGCACTTTTGTAGACCTCAACCAGTCAATTATCTATTACTGCAGATAGTTAACTTGTGAGTCCCATCTCATCGTGGTTTTTCCCATTTGGGTTCTCCACATATAAACACTTATGTTATGGTGGATGTTTTACTTATTGTGGATGCTTTAATATAATTTAAGATTGCATGCATAGTGTTTAGTAAACTTGTTAAGTATCTCTACCGATCAGTGTTTAAAGTGGTATTGTTTTTGTGGTCACTGATTCAGCCCTGCCTCTCAGTGCTTTATAAGTCTATGAAGAAGGTGTAGCTAAGACATTTTGGAGAGAAGTTGTTAGCACAACTGTTTATACAATGAACTAGTAACTGGTCAAAAGAGGTAAAGAAAAAACACCCTATGAATACTAGTATGGTAGATCACTAAATGTCAGTTACTTTAAAAAAAAATTTAACAGATGTTTTATTAAAAGAAGTGATTATATTGGAAATTTTGATGCCAAAAGTGATGAAGGCATATTTACTAGTTACTCCACCAAGAGCAAAGCTTACAAGTGCTACAATAACTAGACTAAGAAGATCATTGAAAGTTTCAATGTCCGAGTAGATGAATTTCTTGGAAAATCTGAAGAAACCAACAAGAAGAAGGAAGAAGAAGAACCAAACACACTATTTTTGGAGCCAGAACTGGTAAAACCAGTAGTTGGAGAACTAAACATATAAGCCCCAATTCAACCAGAATAGAAAGGTCTAGCAGAAGATGAAGAAAGTGAAGAAGAAGAAGAACCTGAAAACCAAGATAATGTTATCACAAGGTATGTCAGACTCAATCATATCCCCGATCAGATTACTGGAGACAAGAATGCGGGTGTGTTAACTAGAAGAAGGCTAAGAGAAAAATCTTGTATGATCTCCACCATTGAGTCTAGAACAATGAAAGAAGCCTTTGCAGATGAAGACTGGGTCAAGGCAATGGAAGAAGAACTTGATCAAATAGAGAAGAATAATACATGGTCATTAGTACCCAGACTTGAAAAACACGAATGTAATAGGCACAAAGTGGGTATTTAGAAGAAAATTGAATGAAGATGGAGTAGTGGTCAAGAATAAAGCCAGACTGGTATGCAAAGGATATGCACAAGAGGAAGGTGAAGATTATGGTGAGACATTTGCACCAGTAGCAAGATTGGAAGGAGTAAGGACTCTAGTTCAATTTGCAGCATATAGAGGATTTAAGGTATATCAAATGGATGTTAAATCAACATTCGTAAATGGAATATTGGAAAAAGAAGTCTACATAGAACAACTAGATGGTTATGCATTAACTAAAGAAAAGGATACGGTGTGAAAGCTACATAAGGCACTATATGGTTTGAAATAAGCACCAAGAGTATGGTATGAAAGATTGCACTCTCACTTAGTAAAGATAGGTTTTCAAAGAACTAGTGAAGATAGTAACATATATCTCAAGACAGAAGGAGATAAAATACTGGTAAGTCAGGTATTTGTTGATGATATCATTTTTGGAGGTAATGATGATATGTGTCATGATTTTGCTAATGAAATGAAGAATGAATTTGAGATGTCACTAGTAGGAGAGATAACAAATTTCATAGGTTTGAAAATCCAACAGTTGAAGGAAGGAATCTTTATTACACAATTGAAGTATGTGAAGGAAGTATTGAAAACTTTTGGAATGGGAGATTGTAAACCAGTTGGAACACCAATGGTTATAGGCTGTAAATTGTCAAAGGAAGATGATTCTGCACCAATTGATGAAAAAGAATACCAATCCATAATATGGAAGCTACATTATGTTATCCACGATAGACTAGACATTGCTCATGCAGTACGATTGGTTGCTAGATTTCAAAAAAATCCGAAGGAGTCACACATGATTGCAATCAAAAGAATTTTCAGATACTTGAAAGACACAATAGATTATGGATTATGGTATCCATATGCAGGAGACGTTGACTTAAAAGTCTATACTGATGCAGATTGGGCAGGCAATGTTGATGACATGAAAAGTACAAGTGGAGGTGCATTTTTTCTTGGAGGCAGATTAGTGTCTTGGAGAAACAAGAAACATAGTTGTATCTCTCAATCAACAACAAAAGTTAAGTATGTTGCAGCTTACATGAATTGTACCCAATAAATTTGGATGAAACACATATTGGAAGGTTTCAAGCTGAAGATATCATAACTGATAAGAATTTTCTATGATAATACAAGTGCTATAAATATTTGTAAGAACCCAATGTTGCATGTTAGGACAAAGCATATAGAGCTGAAGTATAATTTCTTGAGAGAAAGTTCAAAGCAAAGATGTATCACTGGAGAATATTTCCACTAAAGAATAGTTAGCAGATATTTTACTAAACCTCTACCTAAGGCTACATTTGAATATCTCAGAGGTAAGTTAGGGATTGTACCCTTACATGAAGTCAATTAAGAAGATATGGAAGACATCAATCTCAGAGCCTATTGAAAATCTTGAAGAAGGATTGGTAAAGAATGGAGCTACTCCATAGGGGGAGCAACTAGTTGCATATCAGTGAAGCATGGATAAGAAACAAAATGATTTACCTTCACTTTGGCATTGTTGTCAAAGGGGGAGAAGAAAAGTATATGATTGATAGCCTTATATATTAAGGAGAGAAGACAAATTACAAACCAGTTACCACCTGAAGATATGAAGATATAGTTGAAGGATAGTATATGTTGAAAAATGTAAACCAAGATTCCTATACCTGTGTGTATGCTTTACTCTCAATCATGACAATCAATTGGTATTGATATTTGTATTACCATCAATGCCAAAGGGGGAGAATGTTGGCATTGCATGGAGATTGCATTAAAGAAGTATAGTGTTGTCATTGATGTCAAAAGCAATCAGTAATGAAGAAGTAAATCAATTGGTAATGAAGCAGTGAAGATCAATTGGTAACCCTAACTAGTTGAGAAGCAGAACCCTAACCAATGAAGCTTGGAGATCCATTGTGATGATTTATGACCAAATGATGATCGATGATGAAGATGCCATGTAAGCATGTTGCATGTGATGAGTTTTGAAAAGGTTTTGGCACGTAATGATAACCATTTATCTTGGGAATGATCAAATTCATAGTATGAAGTGACAAACGTGTGATGTGTTACAAGAATCAATTTGCGATGATCCAAGAGCAGTTGTAGATGCCTAGAAGAATGTGAAGTTGATTGCATGTAATCTAACAGTCAAGATTGAACCGATGTGTTTGTAGTCTCTATGATATTTTTAGGGTTGTGTTATGTTACCGACCTAATGTATTTTCTTATAAGATTGATGATTTGATTCAATGAGTGGTTGACAAATTTGATTAAGTGTGAAAGTGATTGTTGCCAAACCAGGAGGTGTGTCTACAAAATGATGTGAAGGCAGATAGGAGCGTTAAAGGATCTTATTCAACAAGGAAGTGTTATTTCTAGATTGGTTAAAGAACCTATTGTTCTCTACCCATTACATCAGTAAAATCCCTTAACTAGGTAAGCTCTAATAGGCTTGTTGTTGAAATCCTCTAACCAAGTGATCCATTAGCTTGGATTTGAAATCCTCCACTGAGGTTACCTTTAACATGGTATTACCTTTAACAGGGTATTTGTAGTCAATCCCTTAACTAGGTGGCCCTTAATTGGATCTATTCCTAACATAACATTACTATATAAGCTTCTAACTAGGCTTGGCTCCTAATAGGGTGAACTTCAGAAGAGGTCAAAATACTTGTGGGTATTCATCCCCACTGTGGTTTTTCTCATTTGGGTTTCCATGTGAAAAATCATTGTGTCAAGTGGTGAATGATTTTGTGGATGTGTTTATGGTATGGTTGATATGAATTCATGGTAAATCTGAATAGATATATCTAAATGACTGGAAATGATCTGAAATATGTTATTATTGGTATTGGTGAAGTGGTTTAATGTTTTGGTCAAAGTATATTTAAGTTTAAGATCTATTACATTATATCACTGTAGTATTAGGTCAAGCAATAAGGTTTAACAGTGCAGCTGCAGATTTGTTAAAGTGACTAAACCGATATACTTTGTGAGTTTATTCTAAGTTAGAAATAAGTTTGGTGAAAGTTTAGTTAATTTTCTATCTACTAATTCACCCCCCCTCTTAGTTGTTGACTGGATCTTTATAGTTTCATCATATTATCAATTGGTATTATAGCATTCCAGGTCCTTTTGAGTATAATCCTAATAGCTTGAGGAAAAGATCCAGGAGAAAATAATGAAGAAAGAAGGTCCAAAGTTCAATAGAGATTACAGAATCTAGACTGATAGGATGAAGATTTACATCAAGAGCTTAGGAAGTTAGTATTGGGATCATGTTGTTAATAAGTATAAGTTGCCTAGTGGAATTTTGACAGATGGTCATAAGAAGGAGCAACAGGAGAACAACCAAGCATTAGAAGCCATCATCAATACCTTGTCCAATTTTGAATATGTTGATGTTCATGGATTGCAGGCTGCATATGAAGTTTGGAAGAAACTGGAAGAAATATATGGTAGTGATGAGCATGTAAAGATAGCCAAGGAAGAGAGTCTTGGAGGAAAATTTGATGACATGAGAAGGGGTGAAGGTGAAAACATTCAACAGTATGGTCAGAGAATCAAGGAGATAGTTGGAGAAATCAAAAGTGCTGGAGGTATAGTGGAGGATGCCATTGTGGTTAGCAAGGTATTGGGAACCCTTCTACCAATTTACGCTATCAAAGTTACAACCATTCAAGAACTCAAATCTATTGACAAGACAAAGGTAACTCTTAACTCTATCATTGGTAAATTGACTGTATTCAAATTAAATGGTTTTGATGGAAGTGTTCAGAGGTCAAAATCTACATTTAAAGCCTCAGTCTCAACCCCACCAGTAAGGAAAAGTAGAGAAGTAAGTTACAATCATGAATCTAGATCCAACAGAGAGGTAGATGATGAAGATAGCCTGATAGAACTTGAAGCATTGTTGGCCAAGCGGTTACAAAGAGGTACCGATAAGTATAGAGGTAAATTACCATTGAAATGTTTTGCATGTAACCGGATAGGACATATTGTTGCTAACTATCCTAATGGAGATAATGAGGAAAAATGAGAGAAATATAGG
Source organism: Cryptomeria japonica (assembly GCF_030272615.1). NCBI lineage: Eukaryota > Viridiplantae > Streptophyta > Pinopsida > Cupressales > Cupressaceae > Cryptomeria > Cryptomeria japonica. Next base: position 487,649,976 of record NC_081409.1, read on the forward strand.
AAGTTTAAAGGAAAAGGAAAAATAAATTGTCTCATTGCAGTGGATGGAGGTATTACTGATGAAGAATCTGAGGAAGATACAAATGAGGACATTGTCTTTGTTGTTATCAAAGAAGACACATCAGATTAGAAGGCATTGGTTTCTTACTTGGACACTTCAGATGATTGGATCATAGATAGTGGTTGTTCACACCACATGACTGGTGACCAGAGAAAGTTTCTAACATTGAACGAATTTGATGGAGGTGTTGTCAGATTTGGGAATAATTCTCTGTACATGATGAAAAGAAAGGGATCCATTTCCTTGAATGGTAAGAGTAGTACAGATGATGTCTACTAGGTTGAAGGTCCTACATACAATATTTTGAGTGTTCCTACACTCAATGACAAAGGTTACCCACTAGAATTGAAGAATGGAGTTTGCAAGATCTTTGGAAGCAAAGGTTAACTGATTGCAATAGGCAAACAAACCAGATGTAATCTTTTTCACTTAAACTCTAAAATCAATAGTTTTTTGATTCCAAAATTAGAAGATAGTTGGCTTTGGCATCAAAGGTTTTACATCGTGAACTTTGATAACATTGTAAGAATCAGCAAGTCAAAATCAGTAAGAGGATTGCCATAGTTGGACAAACCGGTGAATTCTTTGTGCAAGGAATGTCAGTTAGGGAAAATGACATCCTCAACCTTCAAGAGAAAATCTTTTTCAGTTGAACATTTTCTAGATTTGGTTCATATTAACCTATATTGATCAATGAGGACTAGGAGTATTCAAGGAGATTGATACTTCATGATATTTACCGATGACTGCTCAAGAATGATGTGGGTCACATTCTTGAAAGACAAGACAAAATCATTTAACAAATTTAAAACATTCAGAGACCTGGTTGAGAATGAAAGTGGAAGGAAGCTAAAATGTTTAAGGACTGATCAAGGTGGTGAATTTACTTCTGTGGATTTCACTAGATACTATGAAAACAATAAGATCAAGAGGAAGCTATCTACACCAAGGACACCAAAACATAATAGTATTGAAAAAAGGAACAACTGGTTAGTGCTTGAAGGCTCTAGGAATATGTTAATTCAAGGAGGTGTAGCTAAGATATTTTGGAGAGAAGCTATCAGCACAACTTTTATACAATGAACCCAATACTAGTCAAAGAGGTAAAGTCAAAACACCCTATGAATACTGGTATGGTAGATCATTAAATGTCAGTTACTTCAAAAATTTTGGTAGTAGATATTTTATTAAAGGAAGTGATTATATTGGAAAGTTTGATTCCAAAAGTGATGAAGGCATATTTCTTGGTTACTCCACCAAGAGAAAAGCATACAAGTTCTACAACAATTAGACTAAGAAGATCATTGAAAGTGTCAATGTTCAAGTAGATAAATTTCCTGAAAAACCTAAAGAAACCAACAAGAAGAAGGAAGAAGAAGAACCAAACACACTATTTTTGGAATCGGAACCAATAAAAATAGAAGTTGGAGAATGAAACATAGAAGCCCCAGTTCAACTAGAACATGAAGGTCTAGCAGAAGATAAAGAAAGAGAAGAAGAAGAAGAACCTATAAACCAATATCATGTTATCTATCCCAAGGTATGTCAACCTCAATCACAACCGCTATCAGATTATTGGAGACAAGAATGGATGTGTGTTAACTAGAAGAAGGCTAATATAAAAATATTGTATGATTTACACCATTGAGCCTAGAACAACAAAAGAAGCCTTTGCAGATGAAGACAAGGTCAAGGCAATGGAAGAAGAACTTGATGAGAAGGAGAAGAATAATACATGGTCATTAGTACCCTAGCCTGAAAAACAAGAACATAATAGGCACAAAGTGGGTATTCAGAAACAAATTGAATGGAGATGGAGTAGTGGTCAGGAATAAAGCTAGACTGGTATGCAAAGGATATGCATAAGAGAAAGGTGAAGATTATGGTGAGACATTTACACCAATAGCAATATTGGAAGGAGTAAGGACTCTACTTGCATTTGCAGCATGCAAAGGATTTAAGGTATATAAGATGGATGTTAAATCAGCATTCTTAAATGGAATATTGGAAGAAGAAGTCTACATAGAACAACTAGATGGTTATGCATTAACTAAAGAAAATGAAATGGTGTGCAAGATACATAAGGCACTATATGGTTTGAAACAAGCACTAAGAGCATTGTATGAAAGATTGCATTCTCACTTAGTAAAGATAGGTTTCCAAAGAACTAGTGAAGATAGTAACATATATCTCAAGATAGAAGGAGATAAAATATTGGTAAGTGAGGTATTTGTTGATGATATCATTTTTGGAGGTAATGATGATATGTGTCATGATTTTGCTAACGAAATGAAGAATGAATATGAGATGTCACTGGTAGATGAGATAAAAAAAATTCATAGGTTTGCAAATCCAATAGTTGAAGGAAGGAATCTTTATTAGACAATCCAAGTATGTGAAGGAAGTGTTGAAAACTTTTGGAATGGGAGATTGTAAACCAGTTGGAACGCCAATGGTTACAGGCTGTAAATTGTCAAAGGAAGATGATTCTGTACCAGTTGATGAAAAAGAATACCGATCCATGATAGGGAAGCTACATTATGTTATCCACGATAGACTAGACATTGCTCATGCAGTAGGATTGGTAGCTAGATTTCAGAAAAATCCAAAGGAGTCACACATGATTGCAACCAAAAGAATTTTCAGATAATTGAAAGGCACAATAGATTATGGATTATGGTGTCAATATGCAGGAGACTTTGACTTAAAAGTCTATACCGATGCAGATTGGGCAGGCAATATTGATGATAGGAAAAGTACAATCGGAGGCACATTTTTTCTTGGAGGCAGATTAGTGTCTTGGAACAACAAGAAACAGAGTTGTATCTCTCAATCAATAGCAGAAGCTGAGTATGTTGCAGCTTACATGAATTGTACCAAAGAAATTTGGAGGCATATTGGAAGGTTTCAAGCTCAAGATATCAGAACGGGTAAGAATTTTCTCTAATAATACAAGTGCTATAAATATTTCTAAGAACCCGGTGTTGCATGCTAGGACAAAGCATATAGAGCTGAAGTATCATTTCTTGTGAGAGAAAGTTCAAAGCAAAGATGTATCACTGGAGCATGTTTCCACTAAAGAACACCTAGCAGATATTTTTACTAAGCCTCTACCTAAGGCTACATTTGAATATCTCAGAGGCAAGTTAGGGGTTGTACCCCTACATGAAGTCAATTAAGAAGATATGGAAGACATCAATCCCGAAGCCTATTGAAAATATTGAAGAAGGATTGGTGAAGAATAGAGCTACTCCATAGGGGGAGTAGCTAGTTGCAGATTGGTGAAGCATGGATAAGAAACATAATGATTTACCTTCACTTTGGAATTGATGTCAATGGGGGACAAGAAAAGTATATGATTGATAGCCTTATATGTTAAGCAGAGAAGCTAGATTGCAGACTAGTTACCAGCTAAAGATATGAAGTTATAGTTGAAGGATAGTATATGTTGAAAAATGTAAACTAGGATTCTTATACCTATGTTTATGCTTTACTCTCAATCAGGATAATCAATGGGTATTGATATTTATATTGCCATTAATGCCAAAGGGGGAGATAATGGCATTGCATGAAGATTGCATTAAAGAAGTATAGTGTTGTCATTGATGTTAAAAGTAACCGGTAATGAAGTAGTAAAGAAATTGGTAATGAAGTAGTAAAGATCAACTAGTAACCCTAACCAGTTGAGAAGCAGAACCCTAACCGATGAAGCTTGGAGATCGGTTGTGATGATTTATGACTGAATGATGATCGATGATGAAGATGCCACGTAAGCATGTTGCACATGATGAGTTTTGAAAAGGTTTTGGCGCGTAAAGATAACCGTTTATCTTGGGAATGATCAAATTCATAGTATGAAGTGACAAACGCATGGTGTGTTACAAGATTCAAAGTGTGATGATCCAAGAGTGGTTGTAGATGCCTAGAAGAATGCAAAATTGATTGCATGTAATCCAATGGTCAAGATTGAACTGATTTGTTTGTAATCTCTATGAGATTTTTAGGGTTTGTGTTGTGTTACTGTAGTACCCCTCCTCGATCAGCCTCTTTTTGTATATTTTGATTTACTTCAGTGAGTGTTCAGTGGAACATTATTGTATATTGATTCAGATTATATGCAATGCTCATTCATGCTGTATCTATATTTGTGGTGTATGATATTATGTAGTATCTTAGTGCTTATGGTTAATGTTATTTTATGGATCATTATCATGGACTAACACTCTTACCTTATATGTGTGATGCATTATTTATGTGTTGCATGTGTATGTGATGCGAGGAAATGATTTTCCTTCACTCACTCCGATGAGACAGGGAGCATTGTGACTCTCCTTCATTGGTGTGTGTCATGTCTGTATATATGAATATTTGTCTATATGCACATATGGATTATTTTGGTGCAGGACATTGCAGGTACAAGTACCAGGTAGGTATGGGGTATCGACTCCACCTGGTTTCACAGGTTTGAGCGTGCCTTATATATCTGATGGGAGTGGAGGAGATAGTTGTTGTACCCTCACTTGACCCACATTACACTCGTGTGAGTGTTGTCAGTCTGTTGTCTTTTGTGAGGCCCTACCCTGACTCAGTTTGACAATTTCAGTTATTTGCATATGAGACTATTATGGATGCTTTATTTTATGCTTTATGGATTTAGAACCTATATGACTTCATGATTTGGATCACATTGGCATATGTTGATGCTTTATTTTATGCATGGTGATTATGAAACTATATATGTTGCTAGAATAGAATTATTTTGAAATGGTGAATGTCATTATTGGAATTGCAGGACTTCATTTTGATGATAGAAAAAAATGATGCTTATTTTGGGAATGGTTCAATTTTGAGAATTGTGTTAATTGCTTATGAGAAATCGGATTTAATTGAATGAGATATTGAATTATTGTTGCCAATGTATGAGTGTTTGATGTGCAATGAAATCCATGTATTTAATTATGTATAATTGTGATTATTTGGAATTACTAATGTGTTAATTGAGATGCGCAGGAAAATTATCCATGTGACCATGGAATTTATATGGAGAACCAAACCTAGACCAATGTACGTTTGTTAAGCCAGGGGTTGTCTATTTGGAGAGACAACACCCCGTTTGTAATGTATTTTATTTGTGAAGTGTATGATGCTTGAGTGTTAAAATTAATTTTTATGTATATGTGTAATCCTACAAGAGACAAATTCCATGTGTGATTTTCTATATTGTATTTTATTGTGTCACTTGACACATGTGCTGATTAGTGTCACTGATTTTGACTTGTCTTTTGGAGGGAGTTTTGTTTCTACCAAATCCATTCAAAAACATGAGTGTGGTCCCAAATTTGCCTTGGGTAGGGAGTCTTGGGAGTAGTCAACTCAGGTTTGACCCGTAGGTAAACTTTAGTTGGGTTTCTAAGGGGTTAAAAGGACTCCTAGGGTCAGTTTTAGGGCTTTTCCAAAGGTCCAAAGGGTATACCTATGGGTTAGGGGTATTTTGAAGCATGTGACTACTCCCATGTGACTGTTTAGTCACCTCAAAAAGTGGTTTCTCCAAGGTGAGCGAAAATTCAACTTAGAAAGTTCCTCCTAGGATAGACAACCTTCCCTTTTGATGTCAAACTCTCTTCCCCATCTTCTCTCACCTTTTCCCTTTCTAGTTTTAGTAATGTGTAAGAGTTTGGGAAGAGCAACCAATGGGAACTCTCACCTCACCCAAGGGGTTGGGGAGTGTGTGAGAGGCCTTCTTAGGCAAGAATTAGAGACTTAGTGAGTAATCACCCACTCTCCATTGTTGGAGATTATGCACTTGTTTGAAAATTAGTTGTAGAATAGAATTTTTGGGAAGGATTGGAGAAAAGTTTGTGTGGATTTGGGCAGCTCATCCCCAACTAAATCTAGCATACCTATTGGTAGAATAAGGTTGGTTTTATTTTCTCTTATTTATGTTGTTTATGTTGTTTTGTTGAAGGAAAGAAAAGCTTGTTGAAAGAGTTGTGTTTATGTGAATTGTTGTTAAAAAAAAAAAGTAGTGTAAGCTTTCATTTCTATGTTTTTGTTTATGTGTTCTTGTTTTGGGAGTGTCCAAGGCCTCCTACTCTTGGGGAAGTAGGATGGTCTTGGGGTGGAAGGAGTATGACATCCTTGGGTGAGAGGTCTCCTTATGGAGGGTGATCTCAAGGGTGTCCTTTGTGACCCTTGCTGTATAGCCTTGTGTATGCATTTGGGGGTCATAAGGGGAGAAAATATGGCCTTGAGCCTTTTGGGGGCAAAAGGTAAGTGGATGTATCTTTGTTGTATCTTGTATTGCCATGAGGTGGCTTGAATTGTAATTTTTGGCTTGCAATCTCCCCAATGGTACTTGGTCCACTTCCACCCATGGAATGATCATCACAATGTGTGGTGAAAGTGTAGCTTGGGATGGGAAGATGTATGTTGAGTGTTTGCCCTACTTGTTGTGTTGTTTGCTTGTTTGTAACCAGTCTAGTGCTTGGTTCTCCAAGCTCGGGGGTGGCTTCTAGTAAGCCTAGGCTGGGAGGTGAGCTCTCCATGGTCAAAGTTGTATATTGTTGCAGGTTGCTTTGGATGGGAAAGGAAAGAATAAAGAAAGTTGTTGTTGTTTTATGTTGCAGAAAGGTTTAAATGACAAATGTATTTTATATTGAAGTTTGTAAAGCAAAAAAAAAGAGAGCCATTGTTGTATTTATTTTCCCAAAAGAAAAGAAATGTATTCCTATTACCATGGAAAGGAAAATGTTGTTGTTTTATTTTCAAAACCATTTGTATTCATATATACTTGTATTTACATTTGCTAAAGAAATATAAATATTTCTCCTACTTGGTTAGTTTTACAAAAGAAGAGGAAATGAACTAGTTGTATTTAAATCTTCAAAAAAAAAATGTTGTTGCATTTATGTTTATTTGGCAAATGAAAAATTTATTTCTATTCTTCATGTTCATTTAGCTATATTAATGCTGCTGCAATTAAAAGAAAACTGTCATTATTTTTCCATTTAATGCAGAAAACAAATCATAAGATAGTAGCTTATTGGGTCAAAAGGAAAGATTAGCATTTAGTTCTTAGAGTTAATTTGATTACAAGAAGAATGAATATATTTTAAGTTGCTATGCATTGTAGGTAATAGTTGCAGATTGTTAGATCTTAAACAAAAAAAACAAACTGAATATTCAACATATGTTACTTCAACCGTATTTAGAAAACAAAAAAAATATATCTTTCCTCATTATTCAATCTGCAAATAATATTAGGAAAATGTTGTATGCATTTTAAAGATACACCAAAATATTAAACTCAAATAAAAGCCTAAATGGGTCATAGATTAAAAAGGTAGCAAAAAATATATATATATATATACATTTTATTTCGTCTAATGTTATTCTGATAATCTGTTATAAAACAAATAAGAAACAGGAATGTATTTTTTTTCTAAACCTACTTACACATATATTTATATAAATATACATATATTTATATATATATAAATATATATATATTTATATATAAAAAGTTGGTTCATGCCTTATAGAAAATTATTGCATGTTAATCCTTTAAACAAAAAAAAATGGATTTATATATATATATATATATATATATATATATATATATATATATTTATGTTTGTAGGATTTATTTTACATTTTGTAAACTCCTTTTTAAAAAAATAATAATAAAAAAAAAAGAATTTTAACAACCCCAAGGGCCGAGTCCCTGTGAAAACCAGGGAAAATCACGCGGCCGTGCTCCCACTGTGGCTGCGCACAGTGGAGGGCTTGGCATCGTCATTGTGGGAAACCATAGTGAGCAGCACCGGGTCCCCCACTGTGGGCAACCATAGTGGTGGTGGCTCCCGGCCCGCCACTGTGACTACCCACAGTGGACGGCGCTCAGCCGCACTGTGGGTAAGCACAGTGGCGCCTGGGGGAAACCCCCGCCCACTGCCGCTCACTCCACACGCAGGGAAAAACCCTCCTCCGCCGCCACCATCTCCTTTGGCCACTTGGCCCTCCCTCCACCTCCTCCCTTCGGCTCTGCCATGGGCTAGATGCTCGGGCCGCCACTCCTCCACCTGCACACACACACACAATAAAATAGGCATCACTCCCACACACACAGCCAACACAAAAAAAAAAATATGTATGTTGAAACACACATGCCCTAACCCTAATTTCGGGTTAGGGCAAACATACTTGGCTTATATTTAAAAAAAAAAGAATATGTGTGGAAATGTTAAAGGGGGTTCAAAGTTAATATAAAATAAAAATTTCCCCCTTCCTCTTTAGAATATACTTATAAACATATATTTATCTTCGTAGGTAAAATATATAAAAATATATATATATGTATATATATATATGTATGTATACATATATATATATATATATATATGTATACATACATATATATATATATATATATTTATAAGCAATTTAACTTTTATAATTGTGGAAATCAAATTAGTTAGAGGTAAAAATTAATTAATGCTCTTTTAATTATTTAATGAATGTTGGAGCATTCAAAAGGAAAATTTCAAAATTCTTGGGTAGAATAGACCCTTAAAAAAAAAGAGACACGACGATATTTGTAGGGGTAAGTGGCCCATTTAAGTCTAAATTATAAAGTATTTTTAATTCATGGAGATTTTATTTAATAAGGTGGTTTAATAACTAGGACAGTTAAATTTAGATCCTAGGTAGTTAAGAACTATAAGATAAATTTTGGATCATTTAAATTTGAGATTAATCGTTAGGTTTGAGATTTTAATTATTTATTAATGGAGATTAGTGATAACCTTTTTGGGGAGATATTAGCTCGCTTATAACTTGTATTAATTATCGCTTAATTTATTTAATTGTTTGATTCACTCAAAAAAAAAAATAGTTAAGACCAACCTAAATTTGCATTATTTTAATTAAGTTGTTCTAAGTTGAGTAGTTACAACAAAAAAATTATTCCATTGTGCCCAAAGGTTTGGGCATGACATCTTTCCTGTCTGGCTGGTATGCGAGTCATAGTGCTTTTGTTTGGTCATTTGTGAGTCATCATTTGATCATCCTTTGTTTTGCATGTTTATGTTTATTTAAATGGTTGTTTAATTGAATGGATGATTCTATCTTATGTTGGCGTAATTAGTTAATTACTATGCTCTTGAGATTATTGATTTATTAATTTATGATTTGCTAGATTAAATGGTTAAATGGCTTATTTCATTGTGTAAAGTGCATTAATATATTTTGTCGAAGGAAATAAATAATTGCCTAGCCATTTAAATGATATATGCTTATGTTGAAAGAGAGTACTTTGGAAAATATAAAAATTAAATAAAAAGCTTTTCTTTTTACCTTTCCATTTAACTTTTGCATTTTATTGTTGGAAAAGAACTATTTTTTGGAAAAGAGAAAATCTGATTGTTTTTAGTTTTTAAAGATTTAAATCTGACTGGTTGGGAAAATTTTAACCTAGAAAGATTAGATTAAAAATTATTTTCCATATATGCCTGAAAATTCACGGGAAGGGGAGGCAGAACTTCTGGAGAGAAATTTGGAAAATCATTCTGGAAGGAGGAGCTGGAATTCGAATTGGTTTGCAAGGATTGGGATTCTTCCTCCATTTTGGTTCCTAGTTTGCTTCAAGGTTGGATAATGTCTTCTTGTTTTCAATTTAAATTTGAATCTTTTAGTTGCTTCCTGTGTGTTGAAAATATGCAAAATTCCTTGTGGTTTCATGAGCAATGATAGGAATGGAAGAAAGAATGCCTATCGTTGTTGGTTTTGTGAATCTCAAATCATATGTTTTCTTATAGGAAAGAAATGGTTCATTTCCCTATCTGTTGTGTGTTTTGTTCTTGAAAAGCAATTTCTTGTCTTACCTCTTCTTTTTGGAAAAAATAAATTAGTTGGGTTTGTTGTGTGCATCTTAGTATCTAAATTTCCAAGAATTGGTTAGCTATTACTTCTAGTGTGTTTATTTCACCATTTACCTTGCTAGTAAATATCCCTTTGGATTTTGGATTTGGCACTGTGTGTGTGCCCGTGAAATAACCTAGAGATGAATTGTTTCTTGTGATTAAACAATTTTGTGACTTATTGGTTTTTAAATGCTTAAGGAGTAAGAATTTTTATTAATTTTGGACTTTACCTTACCCCATGGCGGGCTAGTCCCACCACGCGGGTCGGTAGTGTGTGCTGCCCATAGGTAGCAGTGCTACTGGTCGGCAGTACTGCTATGTGGTAGTAGTACTACCGGTTGGTAAGACTATCACCATTCAATATCAGTACTACGAGTCGATAGGACTGATATCGGTTGGTAGGGGCTGCTACCAATGGTAGCAGCACTACAGGTTGGTAGCGGCTTCTACCGACAGTAGCAGCACTAGCACTCGGTAGGACTGCTACCGATTGGTAGCAGTGCTATCGGATAGTAGCATCTACTATCGGTCGGTAGCAATCCTACCAATCGGTAGGCCTACTACCAGTATGCAGTAGTACTACCGATAGGTATTGCCTGCAGCCTCGACAGCAGCACTGTTGCGGGTTGGTCTCGACCCTTGCGTAACCTTGTACCCTTACCGTTACAAACCGGTTTATGCAATGAAGTTAATTTTTATAAAATGGAATATATTTTGTGAAGTGGTCTGAGTGTTAAATAAAAATGGTGATTTTCCATGTGATTTTTATTATGTAGTTTAATAAATTTATCTATGGAAATCAAGGCATGAATTAGGGATTCAAATTGGTTAATTTGGATGTATTCTGGAAATAAATTAAATGCCTATGAGAATTCATGTTTTTATTCAGTTGAGTATTTGATGTGAATTTTATCCTTGATGGATTATTGATTTGGAAATTGAGTGGATGTGAATGGTAAAAGAGTGTTTTATTTAATTTTTAATCTATAATGTTGCAAGTTCTTATGATGCTGATTTTCTCAAGATTGTCTGAGTGTGGACATAGTGAATTAGTTGTCCTTGCAAGTGTATATTGTGTTATTTCTAGTCTGTGGTTCAGTTGTCCTGTGGTGGTATATTTGGTACCTTTGACCAAGTGATATATGTTGGCTTCGTTGTCGTAACCATGTAGTGTCTTTGCCTTATGGTTAGCCAAGAGTCAGTATGTCCTTGTTTGACCACTTGTTTCTGAAAGTGGTGTTATGGTTGTCTGCTTCGCCATAGGGTCCTCAAGGAGTGACCATGTCTATTTAGTGTCCTTCAAGAGAGTGGCTTTCGAGCAAGTGCTACACCCAGAGTGGTAGGCATTACGAAACAACGAAAGTCAGATAATAAGTGATAGTCTAATTAATTTATTAGGTGGGTAGTTCATAACATTAATAAAGATTATCTACCCTACGCATAGGTGAGTGCTTGTATTGAGACTCATAATCTAGTAAGAAGGCCTAGAATGCCAAATTGACCACCTTGTCTTCATGAAAGGCTGGTAGGATCCGCATGAGACTTAGTTGGAGCTGGAGGTTCAGGAGAGGTTACTAGGATAGAGAGCTAGGACCTATGAGGGCCTACTAAGGTAACCATCAAGCTATGTGATGACACTCTCTCATTTGGTTCACTTGTGTTTGTGATGTCGGTTCACTTGTGTATTGTGATATTGAGTCATTATGTATTTATGATGTTGAGTCACCTGGATTATTGTGGAGTCTCTTTGTGCTGTCATGGTGTCGTATTATTTTGTCGATCATGTCATGCCTTTTCTTGCTTGAGGATCCTCAACTATCTCCTAGCACGGTGGGATGATTCCATTTTGGGAATTACATGGTCGGGTTGTAGTGCCACTGCCCATCAGATGTTCTTGTTTGAATCTTCATGAGAGGATTGGTTTTGTAGGTGCTTTTGTGGTTCATCGCTCATGCATAATCTCATGTTGGAGATTATTAATCTTTGGAGACCTATGTGGTCATCGTATCATGATCTTTTGTAACCTTGTAATAGGTTAAGTTGTATCTTTATATGTATATTGAGAAGCCATGTATTGGGAGAACAATGTAATCCTAAGATTGGGATGTTATTTATCAGTTTCCTTCATGTTATGTATACATGCTTATTGAAGTGGAATTATATTATATCCTTTCAATCTTTCAATGGTGTAATCTGTTATTGCTTATGGCTTCTTGTGATCACTGAGTTATTGTTGGATTATTGGATTAACCTTAATTGTGGAATATATCTTTTGGATTTTGTTACCTTGTCATTCATCCCTCATAACAAGAGTGAGTCACCTTGCAAAAATTTTAGTTGAGTCTTTGTCTTGTTAAAAATTCGTTGATTCAATCCCTTATCCGCTTGTAAATCATTTTTTTTTAGATCCTTAACATTAAGGTTCAATGGTCTATTGAACCTCTTGAACCCCTTGAACCATCTTGAACAGAGTTCATAGTGTTCATTTAGGTATCGCAGGTTCTAAGTTGTGTCTAAGACATTTTCGGGCTAACGTTCACTTAAGTGTTGTGCAAGTGATATGTCATATACTGTTCAAACAGTTCAGTGAAGTTCAAACAGTTCATTCAGTTCAAGCTGGTTCATACAGTTCAAACAGTTCATTCAGTTCGAGCATGTTCATACAGTTCAAACAGTTTAGGGATGTTCAAACAGTTGAGGGAAGTTCAAATAGTTTAGGGAAGTTCAAATAGTTCAAGGATGCTCAAACAGTTCAGTGATGTTCAATCTGTTCGATGAAGTTCAAGGTTCAAGCTCTGCAGGTTTGATTTTATGACAGTCATATAGAGCCGCACAAAGTAGCTCATATCTTTTTACTCAGAGATTATTTCTAAAATCGCTCTAGTCAGAATGGAGGAAACTAGGTTTTGGCCAACATATCCAAAATTGAGGAAGATCCAACAATGGAAACAAAAGTTATGGCCCCCGTACCGAGACAGAATTTGACTATCACAAATATTTTCAGCCCGCCTAGCATATTGAATATTTTCATTTTGGTTTAAAATATTCACGTGCCACCTATCCAAATATTATTATAAACTTTAGAGAATTATATTTCTAATGTTTATAAGTATTTTATGTTATAAAAAAAGAGTAATGGGGAAAGTGAAAAGCGTAAGTGAAAAGGTTTTTCAAGATTCGGTTATAAAACCGAATAATGATCTCATGTAGCTATTTATGGCGAAATGATTGAAAGAGCAAGGGTTCTTCTTCTTATTCTTTTGTTCCAGTAGCTTGTGGGTGGGGGAGATTAGATTTTTATTTGTAAGGGAGGAGTTGAAGCTTTTCTAAGCAATGCCTTGTACAGAAAATATCAATCTTTGAGTTGATTTCCAGACATGAATAAAAATGCAGATGATATCTTCAATCTTTGTGTTGCTGATATTCTTCTCATGACTGTAGCTGGTCTTTGAGCCTTTGCGGTTATTTATTAATGTTTTTTCTGTTATAATCAATTATGTATGTGGATTTATTACAAGTCTATGTGCTTGAAAGTAAGCCATATTGGAGCAACGACTTTCTCTCTTGGTTTTTAGTCTAAATGCTATCCATAAGTGCAGAAAATTAAACTTTGATTTAATGGTCTTCATTTATATCTGTTTTGTAAGTCTTTGGCATTCATTTTCATGGCTATGGATGAATGTTATTTTCCTTTATTGCTTTCTGGTTAAAAGCATCTCAGCAATTTAATTCATTGTAAATCTTCTAAGAGGGAGCTGTACCTCTCAATTCAGAGGAAGATTATCACTTCAATGACAATCTATCCAACTGTTAGTACTTTTTGTCCTTCATTCTGGGCATTTTGAGTTTATTTGTATAGTTATCTTCGAAGGACAAATCTGTTCACTAATAGATTTTTGGTGACTCTGCTGGGGATTCAGAATCAAAGACTAGTGCAATTTATTTCCTCAGATTTTTAGATTTATCTTTCTGCAAGAGATTGGCAACTCTGTATATAAACATCATGCTCAAGGCAAGAGAAATGAGAAAAGGAAAAAGACCAGATCCTTCAATCTTGCAAATTGTTGCAATAGATGATAAAATATTGCATGACTTCTTGAAGCATTACAAAGAAAGTATTTCTCATACTGTTAGAAATAATATAAGTGTGGAAGATGATCATGCATCCACTCTTCTATGGAGAAGTCTTTGTGTTAGATTTCACAAGTTGAAAGAGTTGAAAGAAAAGACATGGTTGCTGCATGAATATGGAAAAAGGGTATCCCAATTGAAAGAAGAATTAAAATTTGATGATGATGAGGCTCCAGCCATATCAGTTTCATCTCACTCCTATAGTTACCTTGTCATGAATGAGCGAGAAGTTCAGCAAGAAACAGTTCAGTCTCATGAAAGTCAAAGAATGGTAAGTGAGAATAATCAAGACAACATTGGAGAACCTACGAACTTGAATGAAAAAGGTTTTTTGAGATCTTTCTCTTGCCCAGAAATAGAAACTTTCAGTTTTGATAGTATGGAAAGTTATCTTGTTCCAAAAAGTATAAAAGATGAAAATTTTCAGATTTATATGCAACCCGAGTATGAAGATTTCAAACTTATACATGAAATTGATGAAAATTATTCTTTATGTTTAAAATCTTGTGATGAGTCCTTCGTAGAATCATTTCATTTTGACAGTAAATCAATGTTATGTCTTCCTAATGAAGAGTTACAGTCCCAAGAACTATTGACCAGTTTGGATAGTACTTCTTTTTGTGAAGAAGAGATCATAGAGCAGTTTTTGTCATCCATTGAAGAAGGGGATTTCAAAGAGAAGGATTCAGGTATTAATTCATTTCATACATTAAGTTTGGATAGGGAATTTGCAGATTTAATTTCAGTAAAAGATGTTGAAGTTGTTTCAGCTAAGTTGGATCCCATGCATGATGAAGTGTTTCTCTATTATGAGATTAGTTCAAATGTTGAAAATTATTTTAAGAATGATGCTCTTAATAGTGGTGATTGTGAGAATGATGCAGCCTTTTCCCTAGGAATTTCTAAGCATTACTTTTTTCAGCAAAAAATAGAACATTATTTGAGAAGTACTGTGCAGATGTTTCTAGAAAATTCAGAAGTTCATGATGAAACATGGCTTTTTGGGCATGAATGTGTATTCACAAAATTCCTGCATATTGTTAGTTTGGTGTTCAACATTGAAGAAGTTACCAGAAGAGCATGGTTTTGGGTTGCTTCATTTGAACACAAGCCATTTTTCCGAAAAGGCTCCTTCTTCTCCCAACCAGTGGATGGTTTTGTGTAAGAAGTTCTTGGCTTCAATTCTCATGGTAGGATTTTCCTACCTGTATATTTTTGTAAATAATGTTTTTTGGTGTGATCTAGGTGTAGCTTGTCTTAATTTTCAGCCTTGGTTTAGTGTGAGTTTTGGCTTGTTAGTTTTTCCTTGTTGCCTCTGCCCATTGCAAGAAGTTTCCCTTCCACTCTTTGTGACTCTATTGCCCAATGGTGCTAGGCACTTGTCTTTTCAACTAGAGATTCAAAGTTCTTTGCATTCTTCTTTGCAAAATGCAATCCCCAGTCAAAGCCAATGTTACCTTGTCATTTGTCCCTCATAACAAGAGTGAGTCACCTTGCAAAAATTTTAGTTGAGTCTTTGCCTTGTCAAAAATTTGTTGGTTCAATCCCTAATCCTCCTGTAAATCATCTCTAAGTCCTTAGCATTACATTTCAATGGTTTGTTGAACCTCTTGAACCCCTTGAACCATCTTGAACAGAGTTCGTAGTGTTCATTTAGGTACCGCAGGTTCTAAGTTGTGTCTAAGACATTTTCGGGCTAACGTTCACTTAAGTGTTGTGCAAGTGATATGTCATATACTGTTCAAACAGTTCAGTGAAGTTCAAACAGTTCATTCAGTTCAAGCTGGTTCATACAGTTCAAACAGTTCATTCAGTTCGAGCATGTTCATACAGTTCAAACAGTTCAGGGATGTTCAAACAGTTGAGGGAAGTTCAAATAGTTTAGGGAAGTTCAAATAGTTCAAGGATGCTCAAACAGTTCAGTGATGTTCAATCTGTTCGATGAAGTTCAAGGTTCAAGCTCTGCAGGTTTGATTTTATGACAGTCATATAGAGCCGCACAAAGTAGCTCATATCTTTTTACTCAGAGATTATTTCTAAAATCGCTCTAGTCAGAATGGAGGAAACTAGGTTTTGGCCAACATATCCAAAATTGAGGAAGATCCAACAATGGAAACAAAAGTTATGGCCCCCATACCGAGACAGACTTTGACTATCACAAATATTTTCAGCCCGCCCAGCATATTGAATATTTTCATTTTGGTTTAAAATATTCAAGTGCCACCTATCCAAATATTATTATAAACTTTAGAGAATTATATTTCTAATGTTTATAAGTATTTTATGTTATAAAAAAAGAGTAATGGGGAAAGTGAAAAGTGTAAGTGAAAAGGTTTTTCAAGATTCGGTTATAAAACCGAATAATGATCTCATGTAGCTATTTATGGCGAAATGATTGAAAGAGCAAGGTTCTTCTTCTTTTTCTTTTGTTCCAGCAGCCTGTGGGTGGGGGAGATTAGGATTTTATTTGTAAGGGAGGAGTTGAAGCTTTTCTAAGCAATGCCTTGTACAGAAAATATCAATCTTTGAGTTGATTTCTAGACATGAATAAAAATGCAGATGATATCTTCAATCTTTGTGTTGATGATATTCTTCTCATGACTGTAGCTGGTCTTTGAGCCTTTGTGGTTATTTATTAATGTCTTTTATGTTATAATCAATTGTGTATGTGGATTTATTACAAGTTTGTGTGCTTGAAAGTAAGCCATATTGGAGCAACGAATTTCTCTCTTGGTTTTTAGTCTAAATGCTATCCATAAGTGCAGAAAATTAAACTTTGATTTAATGGTCTTCATTTATATCTATTTTGTAAGTCTTTGGCATTCATTTTCATGGCTATGGATGAATGTTATTTTCCTTTATTGCTTTCTGGTTAAAAGCATCTCAGCAATTTAATTCATTGTAAATCTTCTAAGAGGGAGCTGTACCTCTCAATTCAGAGGAAGATTATCACTTCAATGATAATCTATCCAACTATTAGTACTTTTTGTCCTTCATTCTGGGCATTTTGAGTTTATTTGTATAGTTATCTTCGAAGGACAAATCTGTTCACTAACAGATTTTTATTCTTCGTTTGTAGCCCTTAATGAATTCTTGTGTAATTCTTCTACTTGTGTTATCGTGCATGTTGTGTAAATGCACTTATGATGTTTATACTTAAAAAATAATAATTATTGTTTCACCCTTGTTGTGGGTTTTCCTTCGGGGTTCCTGTTGGGGCATTACATTTGGTATTAGAGCCCATGTTTCAACACTGGGTACTCTGGGTTTGTAGTGAGCCCATTCACTTTTACCTTTTGTGTAGGTCTTGTGGTGTGACTTCCTTGGTCCTTTCCTTGCCTATGATCTGAACCTTTTCTCTCCCATGTAGTGTTAGGTCATGGCTAGGAAAGCCAAGGTAGGTGGACATGTTGGTGGCCACACCAGAGGTAGAGGAAGAGGACGGGGTCGAGGTTCTTACCATCTTAGTCCTTTGCCACCACCCACTCATGTGAGAGTGGATAGAGATTAGTCAGTTCATCAGGAGGGACCACATTCAGGAGAGCAGGCTCCAGAAAGGGAAGAGTTAAGACAGATGTTTCAGGAGGTTCTAGGTAGACTAGGCCCTAGGCCCGAGGTGGATCAGCCCATCCATGGCCGAGTAGAGGAGCCACTTTAGCATGTTCTAGAGAGAGAGAGAGAGATCTCCTAGAAGGAAAGAGGTCCTAGTGGACCAGGATCCAGCTATCATGGGGCACATGAGGAACTTGATGAGGTCCAACCCTCCTTTATTTGATGGTAAAGGTACCGGTCTCGAGGCAGAGACTTGGCTTATCAGTTTAGATTAGTGTTTTGCCATGTATCCATCTGGTAGCAACACCAAGGCAAGATGCGCTATCATGCATCTCAAGAGCTTCGCATCTATCTGGTGGAGGTTAGAGGAGGAGAGGATCAGTGTGAATATTAACACTGCATCATGGGAGATCTTCTTGGAGATATTTAGGGCATGATTTCTCTCACCCTAGTGGAGGCAGTCATGAGCAGATGAGCTCTATGCTCTACGCCAATTTGGGTTGTCAGTGGACCAATTTGAGCGCAGGTTCTATGAGCTCAAATAGTATGTTGGGATTGGTAATGATGAGGCTATTCTTGTTCAACACTTCTTGAGAGGTCTTAATGACTGCATCAATGGAGGAGTGAGAGTTTTTGAGCTTGCTCAATAGAGGTAGCCATGGCAAAAGCTAGGCTGGTGGAGCAGAACATTAGCCATGCTCATGGCAGCTAGTCTGGAGTTTAGATTGGGAGTGATCCTTTCAGTGGGTCTAGAGGGAGAGGGAATAAGTCCCAGACTACTGCACCTCTTAGGGGTTCTTAGGCACCTACTAAGGGTGGTCAGGAGCAGCATCCGCTAAGACCGAAGCAGTCTTAGGGCCAGCAGGGTGGCAACTCTCAGGTTTGGAAGGGTAGGTTCTGGAAGAAGGGTAGGCAGACCTTTCTAGGGAAGTCTTCTTAGGGAGCATCTCAAGCCCCTAGTGAGGAGAGCTTTCAATAGTCTAATGGGTCGTCTGGATGTAGAGGACCTGGTAGTGGATCTTGCTTCACTTGTGGTTAGTTTGGACACAAGGTTGCTTAGTGTCCTCAGTGTCCTCATTGGATGGGTAGCTAGAGGCCAACACATCAGAGCCAATAGTGGGGGATGCAGGTAGATCCCATAGAGTATTTGTAGTGGTGGATGACTGCCAGGCTGAGCATCAGAGTACCATGATTGAGACCACAGGTGTGTTGTGTGGAATTCCTATCTCTATACTTTTTGATTCTGGTTCTTCAGATTCTTTTATTTCTTCATCCATTGTGGAGTGGTGTGGGCTCATGTCTACTAAGCAGGAGGATAGGTGGCAAGTAGAGTTGGCTACCGGTGTGTGAGTGTTTTTATAGATGCTTACGTTCCCAATTGTGAGTTGGACCTAGGACCCTTTGTCACTTCAATTGACCTTCGAGTCATTCCTTTGGGGTCCTATGGAGTTGTGTTGGGGATGGATTAGTTATCATCTCATAGCGCTTGTGCAGACTATCGTCTGAAGACAATAGAGTGTTTTGATGACCATGGCAGGAGAGTGGGGATCGTTGGAGTTTAGCGACCGGTATCCTTAAATATGATTTCCTCTATACAACTTAGGTGGTGCATGCATCAAGGGTATCAACTTTTTGCAGTTTCTCTTGAGGATGTGGATGAGGAAGAGAGTCGAGAAATCTCTCTTGATGGTCACCCTATTCTTTGAGAGTATGCTAATGTGTTTCCTTTGGATATTCCCAGTATGCCTCTAAAGCGAGATATAGACTTTCGCATTGACTTGGTTCCTAATGCAAAACCTATCTCAAGAGCACCATATCGGATGACTACTCAGGAGTTGAGTGAGTTGAAGTGCAGGTTGAGGAGTTTTTGGCCAAGGGATTCATTCATCCTAGTGTTTCTCCTTAGGGTGCATTGGTTATCTTCATTAAGAAGAAGGATGGTTCTCTTTGATTATGTATTGATTATCGATAGTTGAATAAGGTAACCATCTGAAATCGATATCCATTACCTCAGATTGACGATCTTTTTGATTAGGTAAAGGGAGCCAAGGTGTTCTCTAATATAGATCTGAAATCTGGGTATCATCATTTGTGCATTCATGATGCAGACATTCATAGGATGATGTTTCGTACTTGTTATGGTCACTATGAGTTCATAGTGGTGCCATTTGGGTTGATAAACGTGCCTTCAGTATTCATGAGTCTTATGAATGGGGGATTTTGTACCTACCTTGACCACTTTGTACTTGTGTTCTTGGATGACACTGATTTATTCTAGATCTATGGAAGAGCATGAGGGTCACTTGCATCAAGTATTGCAATGCTTGAGGGAGAATCAACTTTTCACAAATTTGGCGAAGTATAATTTCTTCAAGTCAGAGGTGGGATATCTTGGTCATATAGTTTCGAGAGAAGGTGTATCCATGGATCCTTCTAAGATCTAAGCCATTTTTTATTGGCCAGTGTCGACCAATGTTTCTGAGGTTTGAAATTTCATGGGTTTGGCCAGATATTACCGTTGCTTTGTGCAGATCTTTTCTCGGATAGGCCACCCGATTACTTCTCTTCAAAGGAAAGGGAAGAAGTTTGTTTGGTCAGAGTAGTGCAAATTAGCTTTTTGTACCTTGAAGGAACTCCTTGTCAGTGCTCCAATTTCGGCAGTTCCTGACCCATCTAGAGATTTCATGGTATGCACAGATGCCTCTTTAGAAGGTATAGGTGCAGTGCTTATGCAGGATAGACATGCGGTTGCCTATGAGTCTCACAAACTCAAGGATCACGAGTTGAACTATCCAGCTCATGACTTGGAGTTGGCTTTTGTAGTGCATGCATTGGTTAGATGGAGACATTTCCTGTTGGGGTGTCAGTTTGAGTTGCATAGTGATCACCACAGTTTGTAGTATATTTTCATGTAGCCGAACTTGAATGCTCGACAAAAAAGATGGATGGAATTCATCTAAGAGTATGATTTTGAGGTTCATTATATTCAGGGGAAAGAGAATGTAGTGGCAGATGCTTTGAGCCATAGGCAACATGAGGTTGCAGCATTGTCCCTTGGTGTGGACTTGAGTGAGAGAATTCTTGGAGTTCTTCCTCAGGACACCTGTATTAGGATGTTAAAGCCATGGAAAAGTATGGAAGACCATTGGAGGATAGATATTCTGGATATACTCTTGATTCTCGTGGTCTTCTTCAACATCATGGATGGATCTATGTACCTCCTTTGGAGGGTCTTCATATTTTGATCTTGACTGAGGCCCATCGCGCACCTTATTCAGCACATCCTAGTGTCAAGAAGGTGTACGTAGATCTTAGATAGATATATCATTGGGCTAGTATGAAATGTGACATTGCTGATTTTGTGTCCAAGTGCTTGGAATGTCAGTGAGTGAAAGTGGAGCATCAGCACCCTGCAAGGCTTTTACAACCTAATTTGATACCATATTGGAAATGGGATATCATTTCCATGGATTTCATTATGGGGTTGCCTATTTCTTTGCGTCGTCATGATGCCATCATGATCATTGTTGATAGATTGACCAAAGTTTCTCATTTTGTTCCTATTCATTCTTCTTATATAGTAGCAGTGGTGGCACAAGTCTTCTTGGAAGACATGGTGAGGTTGCATGGGATTCCAAGGTGGATCATTTTTGATAAAGACCCTATCTTTACTTCAGCCTTGTGGACCACACTTCAACATGCTTTGGGAACCCATTTGAAATTTAGTTCAACTTATCACCCAGATGATGGTCAAACTAAGCATGTGAATCAAGTTTTGGAGGACATGCTTTGTATGTATGTTATGGACCAGTAGCCACATTGGGAGGAATATCTTTGCCTTCTGGAGTTTTCTTATAACAAAGGATATCATAGCTCTATAGGCATGTCTCCCTTCCAAGCTTTGTATGGTCATCCTTGCCATACTCCTTTGAGTTGGGATCGGTTGGAGGATAGGGTGTGTTTAGGCCCGAATTTTCTTTGTGACATGATGCAGTAGGTTAAACAGATTCATGGGCATTTGGTTCTTGCTCAGGATAGTCGATCATTAGTTTTCTGTTGGTGACTGTGTTTTTTTGAGAGTACATCTACAAAGGAGTCTGATCCGTTATGGAAAGGGTTCTAATTTGGTGCCTCATTTTGTAGGCCCTTTTGAGATCCTTGAGAGGATAGGACCTATTGCCTATTATCTTACCTTGCCACTAAGTCTATCCCATATCCATGATGTCTTTCATATTTCTATTCTTCAATCTTATCATCCTGATGTGACCCATGTTCTTGATTGGAACGCTTTGTAGGTCAAGGATGGGCAACTTTCCATGGAGCTTGTGTGCATTCTTCAGTATCGGGATTTGACCCTCAGGGGTCGTACCATCGAGCAGGTAAGGGTCCTATGGGACCCAAGTGATGAGACCTCGGCGACTTGGGAAGATACAACAAAGATGAGAGAGATTTATTCTTATCTGTTTTAGGCTTGCAGGAGTAAGCCTAGGATTGAGGGGGAGGATGTAGTACCCCTCCTCAATCAGCCTCTTTTTGTATATTTTGATTTACTTCAGTGACTATTCAGTGGAACATTATTGTATATTGATTTAGATTATATGCGATGTTATTTCATGCTTTATCTGGATTTGTGGTGTATGATTTTATGTAGTATCTCAGTGCTTATGGTTAATGTTATTTTATGGATCATTATCATGGACTGACACTCTTACTTTATATGTGTGACGCGTTATTTATGTGTTGCATGTTTGCATGTGCATGGGATGCGAGGAGATGATTTTCCTTCACTCACTTTGGTGAGACAAGGAATATTGTGACTCTCCTTCATCGGTGTGCATGTCGTGTCTGTATATATGAATATTTGTCTATATGCACGTATGGATTCTTTTGGTGCAGGACATTGCAAGTACAATTATTGGGTAGGTACATGGTATCAACTCCACTTGGTTTCACAGGTCTGAGCGTGCCTTATATATCTAATGGGAGTGGAGAAGATAGTTGTTGTACCCTAACTTGACCCACAGTTACACTCGTGTGAGTTTTGTCAGTCAGTTGTCTTTCCCATCTAGTTGGTATGTGAGTAATAGTGCTTTGGTTTGGTCATTTGTGAGTTGTCATTTGATCATCCTTTGTTTTGTGTGCTTCCATTTATTTAAATGGTTGTTTAATTGAATGGATGATGCTATCTTATGTTGGCGTAATTAGTTAATTACTATGCTCTTGAGATTATTGATTTATTAATTTATGATTTGCTAGATTAAATGGTTAAATGGCTTATTTCATTATGTAAAGTGCATTAATATATTTTGTGGAAGGAAATAAATAATTGCCTAGCCATTTAAATGATATATGCTTATGTTGAAAGAGAGTACTTTGGAAAATAGAAAATAAAATAAAAAGATTTTCTTTTTACGTTTCCATTTAACTTTTGCATTTTATTGTTGGAAAAGATATGTTTTTGGAAAAGAGAAAATTTGATTGTTTTTACTTTTTAAATATTTAAATCTGATTCGTTGGGAAACTTTTAACCTAGAAAGTTTAGGTTAAAAATTATTTTCCATATATGCTTGAAAATTCACAGGAAGGGGAGACAGAATTTCTGGAGAGAAATTTGGAAAATCATTCTGGAAGGAGGAGCTGGAATTCAAATTGGTTTGCAGGGATTGGGATTCTTCCTCCATTTTGGTTTCTAGTTTGCTTCAAGGTTGGATAATCTCTTCTTGTTTTCAATTTAAATTTGAATCTTTCAATTGCTTCGTGTGTGTTGAAAATATGCAAAATTCGTTGTGGTTTCATAAGGAATGATAGGAATGGAAGAAAGAATGCTTATGGTTGTTGGTTTTGTGAATCTCAAATCATATGTTTGCTTATATTAAAGAAATGGTTCATTTCCCTATCTGTTGTGTGTTTTGTTCTTGAAAATCAATTTCTTGTCTTACCTCTTTTTTTAGAAAGACTGAATTAGTTAGGTTTGATGTGTGCATCCTAGTATCTAAATTTCCAAGAATTGGTTAGCTATTACTTCTAGTGTATTTATTTCAACATTTACCTTCCTGGTAAATATCCCTTTAGATTTTGGATTTGGCAATGTGTGTGTGTACCCATGAAATAACCTGGAGATGAATCCTTTCTCGTGATTAAATGATTTTGTGAATTATTGGTTTTTAAATTCTTAAGGAGTAAGAGTTTTTATTAATTTTTGACTTTACCTTACCTCATGGCGGGCTAGTCCCACCATGCGGGTCGGTAGTGTTTGCTACCCGTAGGTAGCAGTGCTACCGTTCGGCAGTACTGCTATGTAGTAGGAGTACTACGGGTCGGTAGGACTATTACCATTTGATAGAAGTACTACCGATCGATAGGACTATTACCGGTTCATAGTAGTGCTACCGACGGTAGCAGCACTATCAGTCGGTAGAATTGCTACCGGTTGGTAGCATTGCTACCGGTTGGTAGCAGTGCTACCAGATGGTAGCATCTTCTACTAGTCGCCAGCAGTACTACTTGTTGATAGGTCTACTACCGGTCGACAGTAGTACTACCAATAGGTAGTGCCTACGGCCTCAGCAGTGACACTACTATGGGTTGGTCTCAACCCTTGCGTAATCTTGTACCCTTACCGGTACAAACCGGTTTATGCAATGAAGTTAATTTTTATAAAATGGAATATATTTTGTGAAGTGG
Organism: Cryptomeria japonica; assembly: GCF_030272615.1. NCBI lineage: Eukaryota > Viridiplantae > Streptophyta > Pinopsida > Cupressales > Cupressaceae > Cryptomeria > Cryptomeria japonica. The sequence continues at coordinate 487,674,323 of NC_081409.1, forward strand.
TTCTAGTGTTAAATAAAAATGGTGATTTTCCATGTGATTTTTATTATGTAGTTTAATAAATTTATCTATGGAAATCAAGGCATGAATTAGGGATTCAAATTGGTTAATTTGGATGTATTCGGGAAATAAATTAAATGCCTGTGAGAATTCATGTTTTTTTTTGGTTGAGTATTTGATGTGAATTATATCCTTGATGGATTATTGATTTGGAAATTGAAAGGATGTGAATGGTAAAATAGTGTTTTATTTAATTTTTAATCTATACTGTTGCAAGTGCTTATGATGTTGATTTTCTCAAGATTGTCTAAGTGCAGACTTAGTGAATTAGTTGTCCTTGCAAGTGTATATTGTGTTATTTCTGGTCTGTGGTTCAGTCATCCTTTGGTAGCATATTTGGTACCTTTGACCAAGTGATATATGTTGGCTTCATTGTCATAACCATGTAGTGTCTTTTCCTTATGGTTAGCCAAGAGTCAGTATGTCCTTATTTGACCACTTATTTCTGAAAGTGGTGTTATGGTTGTCTACTTCACCATAGGGTCCTCGAGGAGTGACCACATCTATTTAGTGTCCTTTGAGAGAGTGGCTTTCGAGCAAGCACTAAACCCAAAGTGGTAGGCATTACAAAATAGTGAAAGCTAGATAATAAGTGATAATCTAATTAATTGATTAGGTGGGTAGTTCATAACATTAATAAAGATATTGTACCCCGTGCATAGGTGAGTGCTTGTATTGAGCCTCATAATGTAGTGAGAAGGCCTAGAATGCCAAAGAAACCACTTGATCTTCATGAAATGCTGGTAGGGTCCCCATGAGACTTAGTTGGAGCCAGAGGTTCGAGAGAGGTTACCAGGACAAAGAGTCAAGACCTACGAGGGCCTATCGAGGTAACCATCAAGCTATACGATGAAACTCTCTCATTTGGTTCACTTGTGTGTGCGATGTCAGTTCACTTGTGTTTTGTGATATTGAGTCATTGTGTATTTTTGATGTTGAGTCACCTGGATTATTGTGGAGTCTCTTTCTGCTATCATGGTGTCATATTGTTTTGTTGACCATGTCATGCCTTTTCTTGCTTGAGGTTCCTCAACTATCTCCTAGCACGGTGGGGTGATTCCATTTTGGGAATTACATGGTCGGGTTGTAGTGCCACTGCCCATCAGATGTTCTTGTTTGAATCTTCATGAGAGGATTGGTTTTGTAGGTGCTTTTGTGGTTCATCGCTCATGCATAATCTCATGTTGGAGATTATTAATCTTTGGAGACCTATGTGGTCATCGTATCATGATCTTTTATAACCTTGTAATAGGTTAAGTTGTATCTTTATATGTATATTGAGAAGCCATGTATTGGAAGAACAATGTATTCCTAAGATTGGGATGTTATTTATCAATTTCCTTCATGTTATGTGTACATGCTTATTGAAGTGGAATTATATTGTATCCTTTCAATCTTTCAATGGTGTAATCTGTTATTGCTTATGGATTCTTGTGATCACTGAGCTATTGTTTGGATTATTGGATTAACCTTAATTGTGGAATTTATCTTTTGGATTTTTATTCTTCATTGGTAACCCTTAAGGAATTCTAGTGTAAGTCTTTCACTTGTGTTATCGTGCATGTTGTGTAAATGCACTTATGATGTTTATACTTTAAAATAAAAAATTATTGCTTCACCCTTGTTGTGGGTTTTCCTTCAGGGTTCCTAGTGGGGCATTATAGTTATTGACCTATTGTATGTACTTATAAGGTCAATGAATTGATTTAATGAGTGGTTGGAAAATTTGATTAAGTGTGAAAGTGAGTGTTGCCAAACTAGGAGGTATGTCTGTAGAATGAGGTGATTAAAGGAGAGAAAAAGGGCATATTTTGGTATGGGAATCTCATTGTCTGCTTAATGCTATTTTTCCTTAATGAAACTCCCAATTTTTGAAAGAGATAGTGGTCATTTGACATCCTCGTAGGCATATAATTGAAGCAATCTATTGCTAACTTGGGTAGCCTGCGAGATGATAAGGTTTGGGGTTACTTCAAGGCATTTCAGAAAGCAATGAAATCCAGAGAGAGGGTTCCCAAACACATTGTTGACAAATACTCAATTGTGATTTGCTTTATGGTCAAAAAGGATGAAACCTTAATTGAATCAGTTAAACCCTAGAAGATATGGATAGAGGAGATGGGGTATGAGGTTGATGTCATGGTTTTGGATGCTTATACTAAAATGTTGATTGATGCTCCAATTGATGAGGCTGAAAAGTCTTTTGGTACTGCAAAGCAAAATAAACAAGAGGTTCAAACTGGATTCAATTGGAAGAAGAGGGAGGAACAACAAGGCAAGGATAGAAAATTTGTTAAAAAGGTATAGCAAGACATTAAGGCCTTAATGGAAGTTGTTCTGGTAAATGGAAAGGAGAGGAAAGAGCCTAAAATCTTCATTGAGCCTATTCCATCAGACTTTGGAACTAAAGATGACACTCCTCTTGCATTCAAGAGGGTATTAAGAAAGAAAGGTGAGGAATCTAAGGAGGAGGTAAGGAAGAAACCAGTAAGAAAGGTCTCAATCAAGGTACCGACCAATATACCTTCAAAGAAAAGAGCTCCAAAGGAAACACATCTTACACCTTGTACACCATCCGATACTGGCAAAAGAAAGAAGAATGAAGATATAGACCTTGCTATTGTAACCGGTAATGTATCTATAATCCTTCCCAAGACTTGTGCAGAACTGATAGATGAAATCACAAAGGATGGAATTTTGAAAAATATACAATACTATTATGAGAACTTAGATGATGATGAGAAGAAAGAAATTGAGGAAGTAGTCTTGTTACACCTAGATATATTTAAGAAGGCTTTGTTGGAAATTGAAACGCAAATACTGACACAATTGTATAACAATCTAGATGCTAGGAGATTATCCGCTATGGAGGAGGACAAGTGCATAAAAATTCAAGAGTTATTAACTACTTGTGGTTCAATTACTACAAATGAATTAGATATGACCCTTGAAGTTGCAGACAAAACAATTTTCCACAGCAAGCATAGGATAATTAGTCTTATGGTAGCCAGGGTTAATGAAATAATCAATGACTCACAAGGCATGGGTATAATTCATTGTTGACAACCCTGGTTTCTTCTCTTCACCAAAATCTAAGACTGACACTACTTACATCCCAGCTAAAGGGAAAGACAAAGGTGTAGTGGGTACCCCACCTACAATTTTGAAAGATACTAAGGAATTGGATGTAGAGCCCCCAACAGAATCAAATGTATAGGACAAAGAGGAGATACCGACAAAAGTAGATAGTGTACATATATCGACAAATACACAAGATGTATAGGTTGTGGATATAGTTAGTGAGGAACCGGCAATAATAGATATTGCACCACGTGGTGAAGCCACCAGTGTAGAAGAGGATGTTATTAAAGGTATTAAACCATCAGAAAAAAACTGAGAGGAATCTGACAGGGAACTGGTAGCAAGCACATCTTTGTTGTCAATTGACACCTCCCAGGTAGAGAAGAAGAGCATGACTAAGATGAGTTCTACTAAGCTCATGATGATAGTTGCTCCAAAGATGATGAAGGAAGGATCAGTGGACAAGGGAATAATTGATCAGTCAATTCCAATATTCCATAGACTTATTCCAGAGTGCCAGTTTGACAAAGGAGCAAGCCCATCAGGCAAGCTCAAAATAATTACTGAGCACATTTCTAAGGATTTTCAATCACTGCAGCAAATATCTAACCGATAGTCATTGGAAAGATTCACTCAAGCTAAGAGAGCCACTTTTGATCAATTGATTGAATCAGAAAAGAAAGAAATTACTGACAAACTAAAATTAATTGATAATTATTTAAGGGAATGTACAAAATTATATAGAGTATGTTGTAACACCGGATTACTAACTCTAGATATAAATAAAGGCATTAAAGATTCTCAGGATAAAATTGTAGGTATAGTCAAGTCTTTTGATGGTTCCAATTCTTTGACTACATCTATTGATAGGCAGATTTTTTTGTTAGAAGCTCAAATTTCAGCTCTTGAAATGGATAGAGATAAAATCATTAGGAGAGATAAAGGGCTCAGAGGATTGGTGAGTCCTTAGTTGGACTCCTTGAGTGTACATAAAAAGGAATGCATAGATATGATTGACAAGCCCACACTGATACAGATTAAGGAGAAAGAGTCCCATGCTCATATGCTTAATGGACTTATATTAGTATCCGACACATTCAAATCCAGTTGGGACACTTATCTATTGCTTTTGGAGAAAGCCTATCCAGAAATTTTCAAGTATATTCAGCTTTAGTAAGGTGTTTTAGGACACATTCTTTGTAAATAATTTCATTCTTTGTCCCGAGTTTTGGTGTTTTTTGGCATTGATGTTAGAGGGGGGTATAGGTGAAAAATAAATCCTTGAAATCAAGAGATAAGGATTATTTATATAGATCATGATTACAGATGAATATTCAACTCAGGGGGAGCAGTCTCAGGGTGAATCCGATAGATGGAAACCCTTATCATTTTTCATATGAGTGTTTCCATCAATGCTAAAGGGGGAGATTGTTGGCAATTGACACTCATTTGATTCGTTTCATATGTTGTCATTGATGGAAACATGTTATGGCTTCATTCTTTGGTTTGGTACTTCACCGACACCGATAGGTATCTTGATCGGTAGGAAGGATTCTATGGGTACCAACATTGAAGGCCGACATGATTTGAAAATTAGGCAAGGATTATAATTGGAAAACATGGTACTAGTATAGGAGGCCAAAATAATTAGGAGATCTAGCAATTGGCAATTCATTTTGTTATTTATGTATATATGTAATGAGCCGACATGTATAATCATTTTGTATTATCTATGTAAGCCAACATGAGTCATGAAGGACTAGAAGGGTATATAGGTCAATTATTAGATCATTTTGATATGATGAAGTTGTGTGACTAGATAAGTAATGCAAAGATCATGTGTATGAAATCATTTGTGTAAGCGATCAATATTCTATAATAATCTGTAGAATATTTTGGATGCGCTCACAGAGCAAAGGTTATTTCAGTAAGGGTTTAGGGTTTTAGAACTGGAACAGTTAGAGCTTGAACCAAAACTCAATCAAGCATAGAAGATGCATTAATATGTTCAGTCTTATGTTTCATTATTCAAAGTGACTATAGTTAGTGAGACTCCTTTATGTTGAGCAGTGTGCTCTAGGCGGTAAGCCTTCCTGCATGTGCAAGCCCCCATATTATGTAATATCTTTTCATATGGTCAGTGGATTGATATTGTGGGTCACAAATCCCACTATGGTTTTTCCTCTTTGAGGTTTTACTATATAATATCTCTATGTTATCATATTAATTTGTGTGATTGGTTCATTGATTACTTTACTTCTTTCAATTATATATGTACTAGTTTACTGATTGGTGAATGCATGTTATAATAAGGTTAAAATTGAACATTTCAGCAGAACACTGATTCATCCCCCCTCTCAGTGTTCTTGGATTCCAAAAGATTGAGGCCTATAGCCCGACAAGGTACTAAAACAATATGTAGTCACACAAGCATGACTAAGACCGTGAGGCCCTACAAAATCTTGATATGAGAGATCTCAAAGAGAAAACTCAAATAATCTCATCCTTTGAGACTTTAATACCGAAAGGCCTATTTATTATAGTGAGTTGGAATGCTTAGGTCTATTTGTACTCACCTGGGTCATTCTCACATGGTGTTTACTTTTTCCCACTGTGACAGGCCCGCTAAAGGAACACAAATCTTAAAACTAGAAAAGTTTCAAGGGTCTAGATTTCTGATTGTCTATATAGACAAGAGCATACTCTCCTACCTTTTAGAATTTTCTCAAACATGAAAGATAGATCTATTCATTTAACACATCATAATTTAAGTTCCTCAAAATGAATTAAAGAATACACAATGTTTACTTGAATCTCCTCAAGCAACCTGCAAAAATAATGAATCAATAGTCATATTGTTTTTGAGCAACAAGCATGTTCTTCGACAAACGTTCTGCAAAAATTGGTTAGGATGTGAAACATCTTTCGAGCAAACAAAAAAAAGATCAGTGTTAGCATTAGTATTATCAAAATTCAATGAGAAAAAACCTAAAAATCACTCTGCCTTTTAATACAAGAAACCAGAAAATTGTACGAGTATTCTCACCTACTAGTACGATAATTCTCCATAGACCATACGAGGAGCTACAAATTATCATTCTACCCCTGTAAAAACTTGTATAAGTTTTAGTAGCAATTGTACGAACAAAAATATGAAAATTAGAATGAACTGATTTGCAAGACCAAAAATTGTAGTCTTCAGCCCCATGGTGGGCACCAAAAATGTGTGTGAAAAGTGGTAATCTACAAGCTGTAAGGCACAAACACTTTAATAAATCATTGCATGCATGGTTAAATAGATATAATCATGAATATAAAAACCATAACAAATTGACCTATTTCCTTCTAAAAGATGCGAGCATGGACTTACTCTCAGATTTGTCTAAGCACTACCAGTGACTAGACTACACCAAGACAAAGGATTTAATCTACATGAGCACAAAATTGAGCTAAATGGATGCAAGACTAAGCTAGATATGATTAAACTAAATATGCAAAAAGATAAAATTCAATAATCTCAAAGCACAATATTCTCAATGACTCTAGAGTAAAAACAACATAATAACAATAAATCTCTAGGGTGCCTTGAATGAGAGATGAAATTCTGAATTTATAGAGAATCCAAAGAGAGACCAATAGTCAAGATCAATTAATGATGAGCGGTTGAGATTCCTCAAGAAAAAGCACAATCCAGGTGAATTGAAATAATTGGATGCTTTGATTCAGTTTCAGAGAAGATTAGATTGAGTTAATCTTGAGATAAATTCCAATTAAAGCTTGATTGAATACATTGAGATTATAAGTCTGAGTTTGCATTGGAGATAAAATTAGTTGATTCCATGCACATTCTTCTTATTTGCTCAAGATTTTTATTAGAAAAAGCCTTTTCAATGCAACTAAACCTCTTTCCTGAAGATTTTCTTTGAGTTTTAATTTTAGAGAAAAAGTTTTATTCAATTTAATTGATTTTCTTTCTTTTCTGAGATTTCTCAAGTTATCTCAATTTTAGGAAAAGAAATATCTCAAGTTGATTTCTTTTCTTAATTTAATTCCTTTTTGTAAATTAATTCCTTTTTTAAATTAATTTCTTTTGTAAATTAATTGTTTTTTGATGATTCAATGGAAAATTTATTTATTAATTAAATATGCTACAATATTTAATTAAATAAATAGGATAATTAAAATGATTTACTTGGAATGATTAATTAATTAAATAAACATTTAATTAATATAGAATTATTTATTTGCCATGTGACATTGATGATTGAGGAATTAATTAAGTGCTCAAGATTGATTTAGTTGCCTTTGGTTAGAACCTTGGTGATATAGTCGAGATTAGGGGCCAATGGTTTAGATGACCATTTTTAGGGTATTACAATAGCCTTCCCCTAGTATCCTTGTGATGTGAAAAGCCTTTGTTCTAAAGGTTGGGAAGTCTCCTAAGGGAGTTTATCTTTTGCCACACCAAACAAAACCTTTACTAAGAGCCTTAGAAATAGAAGCTTTCAGCTGAGTCAGTAACCAGATACTTATACTATCATAGTGCAAGGGTGGGGAAGAATTCTCCCCCAAGATACTTATCATATATCTCTTAGGATAACGAGCCAATTGAGGAGCGATCCTCTTTGGTTTAATTTCCAGACAAAGTCAAAAAAATGGGTGGACCTTAGGGTGTGATGGGGTTGTTTGAGCTGATGGAGTATCAAGATGTGGGCTATGGTAATATTAGTGACCTTTTGACCTTGGGAGATTCTTCTTCATTTGTTATGGAATGACCAAAATATTATAAAAAACAAAATGAGGTTTTGAAAAGATCTCAACATCCACAAGGGTTTGAAAAAAAATCCTTTAAATAGTACTCTTTTTTGGTTATGTCAAGTTGATTTCCATTACTTTGTTGTTGTGTCTTTGCTACATGATCAAACATTACAAAGTGGACTGTCAACCAATTTTTGTCAAAAACATCAACAAGAATCTCAAAGAAAAATTCAAGTGTCAATATCAATATCAACATCAAAATCAAACGTTGCAATATTCAAGAAATTGATAAAATTGTACTTTCAGTGATCTTAGGTCCTAGGAATTTAGTACATACATGATCTCTTTAGTGTCCTCATAAAGTCCTTGCATAAGTCCTCACTTCATGTATAAATAGCTTCAATCATTGTCAAAGATTGCATCCGTTTAATCATTGTATTAGAATCATCTAAGTTTATCTTAGGATTCACTTTGCTCTTGCATCTCACAATAAAGTACATTAGATTCCACATTTACCATATTAGTTTCAAATTCAACACTTGCATAAGTCTACATTTTGGTTCACCACTAAATAGAAGTCTTAAGAGCATATCCTTTGCATGGGTCTAAAAGGAGATAGTGAATTTCCATTCAAACAACCCAATCTTGGACTAGAAAATGATCAATTACAAATAATTGATGGTTTGGATAATCTTGGTTGGGAAGTAAGAATTTATCTTCCCAAGTATGAGGAAGTTGAAGCTATCATAGATAATGAAATCCAAAATTCTGTCCACCTTGATGCACAACTAGAAAAAGAAATCAAGGAACAAAGAGAATAAGAAGAATTTTGACAATTTATCAAAAAACTTATGGCAAATAATCCAATTCCTCATCAGTAGAGTGTCATCATTCATAGATTGCATACATACATATTCAATCAATCGCATCTTAAATCCATCTTAATCTATCATTTGCATTGTAAAAAGAGTTATACTGAGTCATAGAGAGTCAAGATCACTTTGGAAATACATTGATGCTATTAAAAAGATCACAAAAAGATAAGATGGATCCAAACAACTGTTGGCAATATGATAAAATTATTTATATGTTGTCATTGATGGCAACCCTGTGCTCTAGTTGGTTATGGTTATTTCCTAGTTGGTTACTGTTATTCCGGTTGGACTTGGTTTTTGCCTATTTTTTATCCGGTATGATTAGATCGTTGGTTTCAGTTTTGGATGGTTATTCAAGATGATTATATGGTTGTCATATTCAGTTGGTTCATGATTTTGTGCTAATTATGGTTTGTGGGTTTAGGGCTTAGCCGACCTTGTTATCAAGGTTGATGATCTATATATATAAAAGATATATTCATGTAATTTGCAGAGGATGGTATGCTATGGTAATGTCTGCATTATCAGAGAGAGGTAATTTGTAAACATAGATATATCATGCAACAAAGGGTTGTGAAGATTTTGGTATTGCAGTGCAGACATCTATGCTTAATCAGAATTGTATCAAACATTAGGATATGCTAATTCACAGTTCATTTTCTCTGGATTGTAGTATGATGTTTATGTAGGTTAGTGAGACTTCCTTTTATCATGAGCAGTGAGCTCTAGGTGGTTGGCCAGATTACAAGTCCAATCCCCATTGTAATTATTTCACATACTACTACAGAAGTATTATCTCATTGTGGGTAGGGTTTCCCACCGTGGTTTTTCCCTTTACCAGTTTTCCATGTCAAAAATATTGGTGTTGTGTGATATGTGCTTTCATGCTTTATCTTTCACTATGTTGTTTATATTGTGCTTCGGTAAATGGTTTCTAATTGGCGTTAATTGTTTAACTTGTGGAAAATAGATTCACCTACCCTCTTAGTTTTCCTTCATTATCAATGATTCTAATGATTGGTATCAGAGTGAGTTCCTCTCTTAAGAAATCTTAATTGCTTGATGAGATCCAATGGCATCAACTTCTACATTTAATCCCTATCGAAAGCAGAGTCCCATATTTGATGGCACAAATTACAAAATTTGGAAGGAGCAAATGAAAATTCATCTCAGATGTCTTGGAGCTAAAGTTTGGGAGATAACAGAGAAAGGGTATACACCTCATGATCCTAAATCTATAACTCTGGCACCTCCTGATGAGAAGAAGAGAAATGATAATGATGTAAGAGTGAAAGAAGTTTTGTTAAGTGCCCTATCAGATGAGAAGTTGTTGAATGTCATAGAGCTGGAAAATGCAAAGCAGATCTAGTTGAAGCTTGAAACTCTTTATGAAGATGACCAAGTAGTAAAGATTGCAAAACTTGAAGGTTACCAGGTGAGATATGAAACTTTGAAGATGGAATAAGATGAGAAGATAAGTTCTTTCATGGATAGAGTGAATGAGATTGTCATGAGAATCAAATATTATGGTGGAAATGTTAATGAGAATGAGGTTGTGTCAAAGATTCTGAGAGTTCTACCTCTGTCTTATAAAATGAAGGCTACTGTAATAAATGAACTCCAAACAATGTCAAATAACCCTATTATCAGAGATACATTACTTGGGAAATTGATTGCTTTTGAACTTGAAGAACTTGGAGATCAGATTGCTACTAAAACTAAGACTGCATTTAGAGCATCTACCTCTTGTAAGAAGAAGATAGACTAGAAGGAGTTATATGCTAAATTAATTGTTTAACCTATGGAAAACTAATTCAGCCCCCCCCTCTCAATTTTTCTCCGGTATCAGAGATTCTAATAATTAGTATCAGAGTGAGGTCCTCTCTCCAAAAGCTTAACCAGTTGAGGAGATCTGATGGCATCAACTTCTACATTTAATCCCTACTAGAAGAGCATCCTAGATTTGATGGTACAAATTACAAAATTTGGAAGGAGCAAATGAAAATTCATCTAAGATGTCTTGGAGATGAAGTTTGGGAGATAACAAAGAAAGGGTATACATCGCATGATCCTAATTTGAGAACTCTGACACCTCCTGATAAGCAGAAGAGAGCTGGTAATGATGTTAGAGTGAACAAAGCTTTGATAAGTGCCCTATCAGATGAGAAGTTGTTTAATGTCTTAGAGCTAGAAAATGCAAAGCAGATTTGGTTGAAGCTTGAAACTCTTTATGAAAGTGACCAAGCAGTAAAGATTGCAAAACTTGAAGGTTATCGGGTGAGATATGAAACTTTAAAGATGGAAGAAGATGAGAAGATAATTTCTTTCATAGATAGAGTGAATGAGATTCTCATTGGAATAAAATGTTGCAGTAGAAATGTTAATGCAGATGAGATTGTGTCAAAGATTCTGAGGGTTCTACCTCCATCTTATAAAATGAAGGCTATTGCAATAAATGAACCCTTGATAATGTCAAATACCCCTATTACTAAAGATATATTACTTAGGAAATTGATTGCTTTTGAACTTGAAGAACTTGGAGATTAGAGTGCTACTAAAACTGAGACTGCATTTAGAGCATCTGCTTCCAGTAAGTAGAAGATAGAGTGGAAGGAGACATATGCTAAATTAATTGTTTAACTTATTGAAAACTAATTCAGCTAGCCCTCTCAATTTTCCTCTGGTATCAAAGATTCTAACAATTGGTATCAAAGTAAGGTCCTCTCTGAAGAAGCTTAACCACTCGAGGAGATCCGATGGCATCAACTTCTACATTTAATACCTACTAGAAGGAGAGTCCTAGATTTGATGGTACAAATTATAAAATTTGGAAGGAGCGAATGAAGATTCATTTGATATGTCTTGGAGATGAAGTTTGGGAGATAATAGAGAAAGGGTATACAACTCATGATCCTAATTCAATAACTCCGACACTTCTTGATGAGTAGAAGAGAGTTGATAATGATGTTAGAGTGAAAGAAGCTTTGTTAAGTGCCCTATCAGATGAGATTTGTTGAATGTCATAGAGCTAGAAAATGCAAAGTAGGTCTAGTTGAAGCATGAAAGTCTTTATGAAGGTGACCAAGCAATAAAGATTGCAAAACTTGAAGATTACCGGGTGAGATATGAAACTTTGAAGATGGAAGAAGATGAGAAGATAAGTTCTTTCATAGATAAAGTGAATGAGATTCTCATGGGAATCAAATGTTGCAATAGAAATGTTAATGTAGATGAGGTTGTGTTAAAGATTTTGAGAGTTCTACCTCCATCTTATAAAATCAAGGAAATTTCAATAAATGAACTCCAGACAATGTCAAATATCCCTATTATGAGAGATACATTACTTGGGAAATTCACTACTTTTGAACTTAGAGATCAGAGTGCTACTAAAACTGAGACTAGATATAGAGCATCTTCTTCAAGTAAGTAGAAGATAGATTGGAAGGAGTTAAATGCTAAATTAATTGTTTAACTTGTGGAAAACAAATTCACCCACCCCTCACAATTTTCCTCCAGCATCAAAGATTCTAACAATTGGAATCAAAGTGAGGTCCTCTCTGTAGAAGCTTAACCACTTGAGGAGATCCGATGGTATCAACTTCTACATTTAATCCCTACTCAAAGGAGAGCCCTAGATTTGATGGTACAAATTAAAAAATTTGGAAGGAGTGAATGAAGATTCATCTAAGATATCTTGGAGCTGAAGTTTGGGAGATAACAGAGAAAGGGTATACACCTCATGATCCTAATTCTAAAACTTTGACACCTCCTGATGAGCAGAAGAGAGCTAATAATGATGTCAGAGTGAAAGAAGCTTTGTTAAGTGCTAAATCAGACAAGAAGTTGTTGAATATCATAGAGCTAGAAAATGCAAAGCAGATCTGGTTGAAGCTTGAAACTCTTTATGAAGGTCACCAAGTAGTAAAGATTGAAAAACTTGAAGGTACCAGGTGAGATATGAAACTTTGAAGATGAAAGAAGATGAGAAGATAAGTTCTTTCATGGATAGAGTGAATGAGTTTGTAATGGCAATCAAATGTTGCGATGGAAATGTTAATTAGGATGAGCTTGTGTCAAAGATTCTAAGAGTTCTACCTTCATCTTATGAAATGAAGGCTACTGCAATAAATGAACTCCAGACAATGTCAAATGCCCCTCTTACCAGAGATACATTACATTGGAAATTGACTACTTTTGAACTTGAAGAACTTGGAGATCAGAGTGCTACTAAAACTGAGAATGCATTTAGAGCATCTACCTCTGGTAAGAAGAAGATAGATTGGAAGGAGTTATATGCTAAATTAATTGTTTAACTTGTGGAAAAATTATTCACCCCCTCCCCCCTCTCAGTTTTCCTCCGGTATCAAAGATTCTAACAATTGGTATTAGAGTGAGGTCCTCTCTACAGAAGCTTAACTAATTGAGGAGATCTGATGGCATCAACTTATACATTTTATCCCTACCGGAAAAAGAGTCCCAGATTTGATGGTACAAATTACAAATTGTTGAAGGACCAAATGAAGATTCATCTGAGATGTCTTGGAGCTGAAGTTTGGGACATAATAGAGAAAGGATATATACCTCATGATCCTAATTATGGAACTCTAACACCTCTTGATGAGCATAAGAAAGCCGATATTGATGTCAGAGTGAAATAATCTTTGTTAAGTGCCCTATCAGATGAGAAGTTGTTGAATACCATGGAGCTAGAAAATGCAAAGAAGATTAGGTTGAAGCTTGAAACTCTTTATGAAGGTGACAATGAAGTAAATATTTCAAAACTTGAAGGTTCCCGAGTGAGATATCAAACTTTGAAGACGAAAGAAGATGAGAAGATAAGTTCTTTCATGGATAGAGTGAATAATATTATCATGGTAATCAAATGTTGCTGTGGAAATGTTAATAAGGATGAGGTTTGTGTCAAAGATTCTGAGATTTCTACCTCCGTCTTATTAAATGAAGGCTACTACAATAAATAAATTCGAGACAATGTCAAATACCCATGTTACTAGAGATACATTACTTGGGAAATTGACTGCTTTTGAACTTGAAGAACTTGGAGATCAGAATGCTACTAAAACTAATACTGCATTTAGAGCATCTGCCTCTAGTAAGAAGAAGATAGACTTGAAGGAGTTATATCCTAAATTAATTTTTTAACTTGTGGAAAACTGATTTAGCCCCCCCTTTCAGTTTTCCTTGGATATCAGAGAATTTAATAATTGTTATTAGAGTGAGGTCCTCTCTGCGGAAGCTTAACCGCTTGACAAGATCTGATGGCATCAACTTCTACATTTAATCCCTACCGAAAAGAGAGTCCCAGATTTGATGGTACAAATTGTAATACTCTTAAAATGGTCATCAAAACCATGGGCTCCTAATCTCGACAACATCACTAATGTCCTAACCAAAGGCAATTAAATCAACCTTGAGCACATTATTAATTCTTTAATCATGAAATATCACATGGCAAATCAATTACTCAATATTAATTAAATATTCATTTAATTAATTGAATCATTTCCAAGAATATCATTTTGATCAATTATCTTATTTAATTTATTAAATATCCTTGCATATTTAATTAATTAATAAATTGTCATTTAATCATGCAAAAGGAATTAATTTATTATAAAAGAGGAATTAATTACAAAGCAAGAGTTGAATTGAAATTAAACAAAAAGAATTGAATTGAGAGAGAAATCAAACTTGAGATATTATTTCTTTTTCTAAATTTAGAACTTGAAATAAGAAAAGCAATTAATTGAATTATTAAATTATTCTCTAAAATTGGAACTCAAAGCTTTTCAGAAAAAGAAGTTCAATTGCATTGAAAAGACTCTTTTCTTGAATAAATAAAAGAATTATCTATTTCTATCACAAATGCATGGAATTAATTTATTATTATTTCCAATGCAACTTGGACTTCTAATTTGAATGCATTTCAATTAAACTAAAATTGGAATCTATCTCAAGGTTAGCTGAACCTGATTTCTCAATTATTTTCAATTAATTCTAAATTGAGTTTTTCTCTTTTGTGATTCTCTATAAATTAAGTCTCCAGCTCTCATTCCAATTTACCCTAGAGATTTTTGAGAACGCGCTTGGAGATTATTATCATGCTAATTTCACTCTGGAGTCATTGAAGATCATTGTGCTTTTTAGATTATTTACATCCATCATTGCTTACATCCATTTTGCTTGAATTGATGATTTGCTTGAATTATTCATCCATCTTGAATCCATATAGTTAATATCATATAGATTAAATTCTTCATCTTGGTGTAGGCTAGTCACTAGTATTGCTTATAAAACTCTGAGAGCAATCTTATTCTCACATCTTTTAGAAGGCAATTAGTCGCTTTGTTATGGTTTATTATTGATTGATTATTATTTACTAACCATGCATATAATGACTTAATTGAAGTGTTGTGTTTGCAGCTACAGATCACTTTTTCACACACACATATCTGGCACCTACCATGGGGCAAAAGACTACATTTTTTGGCCTCTAAGACTCACTACTTTGTTTTTTGTTATTTTCCAAATTTCAGATTTTTTGATTTTTTGTGTATTCTTCTCATACGACAATTCCCACAGGTTGAAACAACAAACTACATGTGTCGTACGAATTGGAATCCTGTCTCGTATGAGTTGGGATCTTGTATCGTATGAGTTTTTATACTGTCATACGACTCTGTATTTTTTGGTAAAAAATTGAAAAAGGAGGCAAATTTTCATGATTTTGTGATTATTCTGACGACTAACCCTGACTGTTTATCTATCTATCTCAGAATATTTCATAGCCTAATCAGTTTATAGAGAACGCTTGTCAAAGAATATGCTTGTTGCACAAAAACAATATGACTACTAATTCGTTGTCTTTGCAGGTTGCTTAAGGAGAATCGACTAAACATCGTGTATTCTTTAAATTCAATTTTAGGAACCTAACTTGCTATCTGGTTAAAGAACAAGTCCATCTTTCATGTTTTTAGAAGATTCTTAGAGGTAGGAGAGTATTCTCTTGTCTTTTTATAGATAATCAAAAATCTAGACCCTGGAGGCTTTTTCTTTGTTTGAGATTTGTATATCTTTAGTAGGCCTGCCCTCCCAAGGGGTTGAAAAACTCTTAAAGCCATTATGGCCAGTGTGAGGGGAATGACCTAAGTGGGAACAACTAAACACCAAGTACTCCAACCCATTATAAAATAAACATGATTTGATGAAAATCAAGTCAACAATAGTGCTCGGGAATAGCTCTCCTCTGTACCTTCGGGTATATTAAACCTTGGTTTTCAAGGCTGGGAGACCTCTTAATTGAGTTTATACCTCAACGCGCCAAATGGATCCCTGACTAGTTCCAATTAAAAATAGAAGCTACCCAGTTCATCTCCGAAAGGGGGATAATCTTTGTGCAAGAGAGATAGTAACTCTCCCAAGATACTTGTCATTTCGTGCCCCCATTAGCGTTTGGAGTTGGATAATATGGCGTTGAGAATCCATTGTGTGAGACTCAGTGGCCGTATTTCGATTAGCTATTGGGTGTGTACCTGAGTCTACAAGCAAAGGTTTTCTTTCCTCACCAAATTCCTTAGGGTTTGCATGTTGTGATTGGAGTCAATATACATACTACTTGTTTTTTGTGTTTTCATCCCTGAAACAAAAATTGAAATACCAAAATTGGAGAAGACAAGAAACAACTCAGTGATTTGAAACTCTGTCCATGTCAGAAACTAGTCCATCTTAAGTTGAAACTCTGTTCATGTCAGAAACTAGTCCATCCTAAGTTGAAACTCTGTCTGTATCATAAACTAATCCATCTTAACTTGAAACTTTGTCTGTGTCAAAAACTAGTCCATCTTAAGTCAAAACTCTATCCATGTCAGAAACTTGTCCATCTTAAGTCGAAACTCTATCCGTGTCAAAAATTAGTCCATCCTAAGTCGAAACTTTGTCCATGTCAGAAACTTGTCCATCTTAAGTTGAAATTTTGTATCCTGGTCCAAAATCAATCCATCTCAGAATTGGTCATACTCAGTTATCATACTCAGCAATTGAAAAAACTTAGAATTTCTAGGCTCTATCTTGTGAACAGTCATATGACTCTGAATATTTATCATGCTATACCTGATCCTGTGTCATACGAGTCTTCTGATTTGTCATCCTAGACCTGATCATTTTTATCTATCATCTAGTTATGTATCTTGTGTCGTACAAAATAGAACTACTCTGAGTCTTTTGTCGTCCTACACATACTCATCTATCGTACGGTTCAAGGTAGAAACTCGTATGAAATAGAACTTTTGTCGTCCTATATCTGCTAAATTGTCATCCGGTTCAAAAAATTTTGTTGTACGAGTATCTTGTTTTGTCAGAACAGAATAGTCAAAATTTCCTAAAAATACTCTACAGTGAACATAATGCTAGTTATCAATTTTCCTGAGCATAAACAGATCAAGACAATGTACCTCTGCCATTTGTGTTGCATGATTTGGTTGATCATCTTTCAGCTAGTTCAATCAACTACCTATCAAATTTTAGTCACTTAGATAATGTCTTATACAGGATAGATCATTCCTGAAACCAGACCGAATCTTACACTACTCTTAGAATCAACTTAGATAAACATCTTATACAGGATAGATCATTCCTGAAACCAGACTGAATCTTAATTGTTTCTCCCAAACAATACATTAACCGAACAACTAGCTTTGAATTTGATCTTGACCTCTACATCACAAACAACTTTAGGTCACACTAATCCATAAAAAATGCCTACACAAACCAGTAGTTCTCATAAGAAAGAAGCCAAAGGCAAAGGAATACCCTTTTCATACACTGATAATCCATTTTATGAAAAGGATCCACTCACTGACATACCGTCGTCATTAGGTGGACCAATTTTTTATGACCCTAAATCTCCCATTATTTATGAGATAGAACACAATGATGGAAACAAGGATGATAATAATATTCCCGAAAATTATAATGATTCCTCATCATCAAGTGAGGCTAACAAAGACACTAAACCTCCAGAAAAAGAAATCCTTGACTGTCAAAAGGACAAAGACTTTAGAAAAATGATGAAAGCTATCATGACCTGAGAGAAGGAAGACTATTTCTTAGAACTAACAAAACAAGGTGCTAAACTTCCTACTGGATATGATGTTTAGACACTCATTACTAAAAAGAAAGATTCACCTATACTCATGGTACACAAACAATTACAAGCCTTACGAATGGAGGTCACAGAACTACAGAAGAAGGACAAGTCCCCAAAACAATATTCTCTGGAAATAATATGTCTCATTCCATTTGACAAGAATCTATACATGCCTCCATTTCCCTCACGAGTGGAGATCCCAAAATTTGATAAGTATCATGGTACCTTGGATCCTTAAGATCATGTTAGAGAGTTTTGTGCCACCTGTATGGAGTTTGTGCATGATCAAATGTACCTCATGTGCCTTTTCCCAAGGAGTTTAGGGGATCAAGCAATGGAATGGTTCTCAAGTCTACCCAAAGGAATAAAAACATTCGAAGAACTAATCCAACTATTTTTACAACAATACTCATACAACATTCGACATCCTGTGATTATGATCAAGCTTTGCAATACTAAACAAAAAACAAGGGAGTTTCTTCTTACTTTCCTCCAACGCTAGAGAAAGATGTTTTCTAGGTATTCTCGACCTATCCCAAACTTTGAGAAAATGGATATATTTGTCAATAACTTGGTCCTCAAATTGAAGTATAGTGTACAAATGCAAGTACACCCATCATTTAACAAAATGGTAGATAATGCCATTCAAATGGAAGATGTGCTCATAAACAAGGGGGGTATCACGCCTTTGAAAGAAACACAACTAGGATCTAGCTCTAAATAGAAGAACAAGTATTGGAAGTTTGGCAAAGACAACAACAAGAATGTTGTTAATGATGGAGTAGTAGACACTGTCAAAGCTAGCTCAAAATCCACAATATTCAACTTGGCTAGTGGTACACAAGCACTTAAAGTTGTTGAGGCTACAGCAAAAAATCCACCAAAGAAAACAAAAGCATGGTTCAAAGAAAAGCCTTGGCTTTCCAAACCTAAGCATGATTTTACTCCTCTTGAAGAATTGTATGAATCCACTTTCAAAACTCTACTGGCAAACAACTTGATAACACTACCAGATAACTCCAGACCATATGATCTAGAAGTCAAACCAAGATGGTGGAGAGAAAATGAAAACTGTGACTTCCATCGAAATAAAGGTCATAACATAAACAATTGCATGAAGCTAAAACATGAGATTCAAGTTCTCATAGATGCTGGTAAAGTTGTTGTTGGGAATCATTTGACTAATGCAGATCATAAATAATTTAAAGACCCTTTGCCTATTTAGGAACAAGGTGATTCTTCAAAGACAAAAGGAGGTGCCAAGGTAAATTATACTTATACCAGCTAGGACAATGTTATCAACATGATTTAGCCTTCCCACTCGGAATATTGCAATGTGATTATAGTCCAAGATAAACCAAGTGAATCACAATATGCAAGAGCTTTCACCCATTCTCAGAAGAAAGTCACTCTCCAAGGAGCCAGTTCTTCCGACTCAGCTCAAGCAACATCAAATCCACCAGCCTTGCCAAACAAACAAAAAGAATCAACTTAGACAAATTTAAAAGGTTAACTTCATCATCATCTTCTAGATATAGTGTTGTTGAATAGTTGAAAAGGACAAATGCTCAAATCTCAATCTTTAAATTGCTAAAACTCTCATCTGCTCACAAAGAGATCCTAGACAAAGCATTGCTCACCACTAACATTCCAAAAGATTTAGACATTGATCAGTTTTAGTCTATGATGGGTCATCTCACTTCACCTCACTATCTGACCTTCTCTGAAGAAGATGACAACTCACTAAATCATCCACATAACCAACCATTGCATATTGAAGCCATGATCCAAAAACACAGAGTCAAACATGTTTTGATAGATGGAGGCATGGATTTGAATATCTGTACTTACAGTCTGCTTACACAACTAGGATTATTTGAAAATGTCATTGATCCTAGCAAGAAAATAACAATAAAAGCCTATGATGAAGAAGAAAGGACTTCTAAAGGTCTAGTGTCATTACCTATCAGAGTGGGACCTGTAGAAAGAGGTGTCCTTTTCCAAGTACTTGATATTCCTTTGTCATACAATATATTACTGGGCAGGCCATGGATTCATGAAATGAAGGCAGTACCGTCAACATACCATCAATGCTTAAAGTTTCCTTATAATGGAGCTGAAGTTAGTATTCATGCTGATACAAATGTCATTTGTAATGCATTGACAAAAGGTGCAGATACTTTTGTGCCTCATAATAGGGCAGCCTCTCCAAATGCAAATACAGAAACACTGATGAAAGACTTAGAAAAGAGATTGAAGATTACAAATACGGGCCTGGATGGCTACAAGATAGAACTAATACTTTCATTAGTTTCTCTCCCTCCATCACCAAAATAGTTGGGCAAGCCATCAGAGGCTATGAGAACACAAAATTCAGCTCCAAATACCATATATGATGGTTTCTTTGTACAGTTTTCTACCTCCTTGGTGGATGAAATAGAAGAGGATGTTGTTCTTAACTAGCTCTTTAAGGAAGATAGTCAAAATGAGGAGGTACAACATTGTGAGATTTCCTCAAACCAATATGGTCTTGGCTACAAAATGATTCAACACATGGGGTACTCAGGTACTAGGCCTCTAGGAAAACAAAAGGAAGGTATTACTGAACCAATTCAACTGCAAACAAAATCCACAAATGATAAGGCTGGACTAGGATACAATCCGAAAAAGACATTAGACCAAAAACATGTTTCTAAGTCTAAGTGGTAGAAAAGATTATCGCTTTTAACATTATAGGAAGTAGACACTCAACAAACAAAAGCAAAGTTTAGAAAAGAGAAAGAGGAATCAATAGTTAAGAAAGAAGAAATAGTTAGTGCTCAAGCTTCGATGGTGTCAGCTACAATAATACAAGAAGTTGAGGTCCCAAAAGATATAAGAGATGAAGTAGTAAGAATCAAAGAATTGTTTGCACCACTAAAACTTCCAGTTACATTTACTTGCAGGCAACAAATAGATGATTCAGAGACTGACTCAAATGAGTATGAATGGGGTCCTAACCACCTCTCAAACACATCCACTATAGAAACTCCAGAAGAGTCTAGTGGTGTCATAGATGATACTCAAGAGCTGATGTGCATAAAACTAGAGAAAGAAATAGAGGAAATTAGACAAAAGAGACAAGCAAATTATGAACAATGATTGAAAGAAGGAAGAATACTATAAATCTTCTCATCTATATACCCCTATCCTAAAACAGAACAAATCGGGTATAGAACTACACAAGAAGAGTTGGAAGCTACAGAACAAGAACCAGTTACAGTCCAAAAGAAGCTGAATGGAGTAAACGACAACAAATCATAGAAACATCAAGATCATGTCAACAGGTGTGTCAGATACAAATGATAAATGAACCACAACATGAAGGAACTTGAAGTATTAAAGATGTTGGTGTTGATACCATATATACACTTACTAAATCACTTGAAGAAGACTCGCTAACTTCATCCGATGACTCTGATGACTCTGATGACAGTCTCATTTAGGACAATATCTACTCAACCTCAAATTCGAAATCATCTGATACAAACAATGAAAATCTGTCTACTGATCTTATCACTATTCAACCATGATATGACATCCTGTCTAGCGTAGTGAACAACATTACAAGTATGTCTATTGGATTAGATCAACTAAATATTAACTTGAACTTTAATAATCATGATCAAACTTTTCCTAGTCTCGAGACACTTATGCAAGGTATTCTTCTAGAACTTGACTTTTTGATCCGTCATTGTGATAAAAATACCATGAACACTCTTGAACCTATCCAAAATTTATCCTTATTACATCCTGAATTGATTAACTATACTTTACAAAACCAGCCCATGAACATACCTATTTTTACCAATGACTATACGTTAGCCTATTATCTCAATGCAGTCAAACCTATGGACTCTTCCACCAGTGAACAGAGCGAAAATATGATTGAAGTGGATATCAAGTATCTTAGTTGCAAAAGCAAGCAAAATAAAAATAAAAGATCTGATGGCGAAAACCACATTGTGGCAGTGTCAGAATCTAAAAAAGAGAAAATAAAGGACGTACCTAAAGGTGAAAACCTCTTTGAGGTGCTTGAAGGTGAGATACTTGATATACTGCCAAGTCATTTCTAGGAGAGGTCTTCCATATTGATCAAGCCAACTCAGTCAATGAACATTGGGAGTCAAGAGACAACACACATCATTCATGTAGCTCAATCACTATCAGCGGAAGAATTGAAGGAGTTCACTTATCTATTCTTAGAAAAGAAACTAAACTTTGCATGGACGTACTCTGATATGCCAGGCTTGGATACTGATCTCATTATGCACAATCTTTCAATTACACCAGGAGTAAAACCAGTTAAGCAAAAACTCCATAAGATGAACCCGCATGTAGCACTATTAGTCAAGGCTGAACTAGAAAAACTGCTCAAAGATGGATTCATTAGAGCTATAGATTATGCCAAATGAATTTCAAACATAGTACCTATGTTAAAGGCAGACAAGTCTATCAGAATTTGCATGGAATTTAGAGATCTTAACAAAGCATGTTTGAAGGATGACTTTCCATTACCAAATATTGATATGATAGTCGACATGACTGCCGGATATGAGATGTACTCACTAATGGATGGGTTCTCCAGATACAATCAAATCAAAATAGCTCCTGGAGATCAAGAAAAGACAACTTTCACCTGTGCATGGGGAACCTTTTGCTAGAACATCATGCCATTTGGGCTAAAGAACGCAAGAGCAACCTATCAAAGAGCAGTTACAACTATTTTTCATGACATGATGCATAAGAATATGGAAGATTGCGTTGATGACACCTTATTAAAGACTAGATCAACGCATATTCAAGAGTTAGGTCCTATACTTGACATAATGGAAAGTTCAAATTCCGGTTAAATCCAAAGGAGTGTGCATTCAGAGTGACATCTGGTAAACCACTTGGCTACATCATTTCAAAGAAGGGAATCAAGGTTGATCCTAAGAAGGTTCAAGCCATAATGGAAATGCCACCTTCAAAGAACATCAGTCAAATGAGAAGTCTACAAGGATGTCTCCAATCCATCAGATGATTCATTTCTCAGCTATCAAACAAAGCTCAACCTTTCACAAAGGTATTGAGAAAAGGAATAATATACAACTGGGATCAGCAATGTGAACAACATCTTCAGTAGATAAAAGAGTACCTGTCAAATCCACCGATATTGATGCCACCGATTCAGGGTAAACCACTAATATTATATATATCAGCAATAGATTCATCACTAGGGGCACTTCTGGCACAACAAGATGACAACAAAAAGGAACGAGCTATTTATTACATCAGTAGGAAATTGGTGTCTTATGAAATGAACTACACTATAATAGAAAAAGAATGCTTGGCATTTGTCTTTGCATCACAAAAACTGAGACACTACATGCTAGCACATTCAGTCAAGCTAGTGGCCAAAATTGATCCACTCAAATATCTTCTCAATAAAGAAACACTTACAGGAAGATTAGCGAAATGGGTCATGATCCTTACAGAGTTTAACATTGAATATGTGGAACACAAAGCCATAAAAGGACAGGTAATTTCTGATCAACTTGCTAAAGCTCCGCTTGAGGATACTCAACTGCTACACATAGAGTTTTCGGATGAATCAATAATGCACCTTACTCAACAACCTTGGAAAATGTTCTTTGATGGGTCCTTTACTCAAAATGGTTTAGGTGCTGGCATATTATTCATTACTCCTCAGAAGTATTCAATCCCAAAGTCTTATAAGATTTTATTCCCTTGCACGAACAACATTGCAGAATATGAAGCTTTGGTGAACGGGATAAAACTAGCTATTGAATGGAAGGTTGCAGAATTGTATATCTATGGAGATTCTCAGCTAGTGGTTAATCAAATCAATGATACATATTAGAATCGAGATGAGAAACCGATGCCTTACAAGAGGATGGTTGATGATCT
Source organism: Cryptomeria japonica (assembly GCF_030272615.1). Taxonomy (NCBI): domain Eukaryota; kingdom Viridiplantae; phylum Streptophyta; class Pinopsida; order Cupressales; family Cupressaceae; genus Cryptomeria; species Cryptomeria japonica. Next base: position 487,698,209 of record NC_081409.1, read on the forward strand.
TAAGAAGTATTTTTCTTTTTGTATCATTCCAATAGATTCCTAGATCCGCAAATAGAGCAGCAGATGTTATGGCTACCTTGGCATCTATACCTGAGTTACAAGAGTCCAATTTTCAATTTGATTTCCTGGTGGAAAAGTTATATTACCCCACTTATGATTCTCTTGAGACCCAAATAGTTTGTTCTATTATTAGAGATGACTCATCTCGATACATCCACATCTATTCCTATCTATGCGACCAAATTATCCCTAGAAATCTTACTCGAAATGAGAAAAGAAACCTAACTTGAAACGCTTCATGGTATGTTATCATAGCTAGCAATTTATTTAGATGAGGTTTGGATGATACATTGCCTAGATGTCTAGAAACTGAAGAATCTAAACATGCATTATCAAAATTTCATGAAGCTATTTGTGGATCTCATTCGAATGGATTTACTTTAGCTCAGAAACTACTACGAGCTGGCTACTACTGGCCAAACATGGAAAAAGACACCATCAAATTTGCTAAGACTTGTGAGAAATGTTAGCTTCATGGAAATCTCATACATGCCCCGGCAAGGGACCTCATACCATTTATTACACACTGTCCTTTTCAGCAATGGGCCTTTGATCTCATTGCTGAGATATATCCTGCTACATCTAATAGACATAAATTAATCATAACTGCCACTGAGTATTTCACCAAGTGGATAGAAGCAGTTCCGCTCATTAAAGTAACTGGTAAACAAGTCACCTTGTTCATCCTGAACTATATCATCTATAGGTATGGGATGCCTTCGTCCATCATGACTGATAATGGAGAACAATTTAAGAATAAAGATCTGGACGAGCTTTGTGAGAAATTCAAAATAATGCAACACTGGTCATCAGTATATTACCCTCAAGGTAATGGACAAGCTGAGGCGTCTAACAAAAACCTATTGACTATCTTACATGGAACAGTGAACAAGTCTAGGAAGGATTGGCATCTGCAGCTCAATCCTGCACTATGGGCTTACAGAACAAGTATCAGAACACCTATTGGGGCTACACCTTTCTCTTTGGTGTATGGGTCCAAAGCACTACTACCTATTGAAGTATAAATACTATCTCTAAGAGTTTCTTTGCAAGGTCCTGTTACTGATGAAGATCATAGAATATCTAGATTGCAAGAGCTCGAATTGTTGGATGAGCGTCGGCAAGTGGCCTTTGATCATCTTAGAGTGTATCTGAAGAGAATGTCCAGAGGATATAACAAGAAAGTTTGACAAAGATAATTTCAGGTTGGTGACCTAGTTCTGAGAGAAAATCCAAAAAATCAATAGTTTCGCAACAATAAAGGGAAGTTTGAACCCAACTGGCTAGGTCCCTACATTGTTACTGCAGTATTCGGCTCTGGTGCTTATCAACTCTCAAACTCAGAAGGAGAATAGCTCTTTGAACTGATTAACACCATCCACTTGAAGAAATTATTCACTTAGCATTCTCTATGCCACCAACCTGTACAGCTGGAAAAAGTCCTTGAAAAAAAAAAAAATCAGAAAAATCATAAAATACAAAAAACAAAAAATGAAAAAATGAAAAAATATAAAAAGAGAGAAAAATGCCCTAGTAAAAACCTGGTAAATAGGCACCTTGGTAAAAAAATAAAATTGAATCTCTGCCAAGTAGGTGAAAACCTAGCAAACAGGTACCTCTTGTACTCAAGCGCTCCATCTATCAACACAACGTTGGCAATTCCCGTTTCCATGCATCTTTGCTTTTGCTTGTACATATTTTTCAGTCACTTTCGTGACATCCTGGTTCATTGGAACCCTCATGACTTGAAACTGATCAACAACCTAGTCTTAGGTTAATTGATAGAGCACATTACATATCCTAAGTAGTACCAACCAAGTCATCTTTCCATCAGTGAATCATGGTCGTCCACTCCGAGTCAGTTACCTGTCTCCTAACTACCAAAGAGTTTTTTATCACTAAGTAAACAAGCAAAACAACATAACAAAAAACAATTACTAAACAATTTGAGCTATGAATGAAAATTTTCTTTGTGTGTTGTCTTTTATATTGGTTTTTGATTATTATTGCTTTGAGTAACTCGAGGAAGTCTATTGTGACTAAGAGGAGCAAGGATTGGGGGCATAATATTTTCTTTGTTTTTTTCTTGTAGGAATGATCCCAATGATCTGGAAACATATAAATTAGCTGGGTGTTTGTGATAAGAGCCTTCACAACAAGGTGAAATTGCCTCACATACCTCGACTCTACTTATTTGTATGCTACAGGGAGGTCCATATCATTTTTTTGTCTATTTTGAGGGAATTTCTTTATGATGCAATTCGGGTCCCTACGAAATCTGTCCAAGGATATGAACGAAAAAAGGGTCATTGCGGATAAGATAATACATATTGCACATTGAAAAAGAAAGGAACTCTAACCTGCCTGTTGTGTTCGTTATGCTCAGTGATGAATCTTAAGTATTTTAAATCCAGTGACTAGGTTTAGGTTGCATTTCGCATAGCATTTTGCATAGAATTTTGCATATCATTTTGCATATCATTCTGTATTTTTATGACTTTAGAGTGATTTTGGTATGGTAATAATCTCTTTATCTTTTGAATGAGAGCTGAAAGCATCATCATTTCTTTGATCAAGTACTTGTGTTTTTGAGATGTTAGCTGCATACATAAAATTTAATATAGCTTCATACATTTCATTATTTACTCATCTGCATTCATCTTATTTCATAGAAAAAATGAAAACATTGCATTACTCATATTACTCATTGCTCATTAATTCATTTGCATATGAAAAGAAACAAAAAGACATCCATAATCATTTGCATTACATACATTCATATGAAAAGAAATGCATACATATAGAACAAAGCATATAAAAGATATCTCATAAACGAATCAACACAAGTATGATGAAGTCAAATCGGATTTCGTATATATCATGTCAAGTATAAAGGTACAAAATGATGTCGAATGACATATAAAAACTCCCATTAGAGCAAGAATTGTATAGGCTACAAAAAATGGGTGTGTCTACAAAAAATATATCCAAGCTACAAGAAGAATATCTAGCTCTGAGCCTCTCCCTCATCGCCTAGTGGAGGAGGAGGAGCCTGATGACTGGGATCTTGTCGAGGTGCTTGAGCTCCCTTAGAACATGCCATATACTAAGAATAAGGAATCACCTGATGCGCTACAAGAACTGCCATGCTATATGCTGCGACATAGTAGGCTGCCCTGCTGTTCTGATGCAAAACCTCATGTTGGAGGGTGTCTCGCTCCGCTCTCATCATCGCAAGCTGATGATCATGCTTTGCTCTCAACTCAGCCAACTACTGATCTCTCTCAACCCTCACCTCTACAAGATGTCGGTCTCGCTCCGCTAGCTGAGTCTGAGCCACTGTCAACTATGACTACAGCTCTGCAAGATGTGCTCTCATCAACCATCTTGTGTCTTTCCCCTACTCTCTTGCTGACTCTCCACCTCCATCTCCACCTCCAGTACCACCCTGCTCCTCCCTCTACTACCGGACCTATCTCAAAGCTGCTCGCTCCTCCTCAACTCCACCCAGTCTCACTCCTACTCTCCCAAGGGATCCATCCTCACCCCTTTGTTGTCCACCCTCAACTGGAACCCTGCTGCTACTAGCACCAGGATCACCACCTATCCACATCAGAGCCTCAGCTCTCTGTCCCTGTCTATCTCTGGCCCTATCTCAGACCCTATCCCTGTACCTGTGCAGGGGAATCATCCTCAACATCCTTAATGCATGGTGCCTGCTCACCTGGATCAGTAAATATAGGAAAAGGCTGTTGTTGGAACCACTCTCTGTATTGGGGCAATACCCCCGCATCCACAATATTGTCCATATAATCCCATCTGAGGCACTGTAGACCAGTCAACTCCTACATGGCCAAGGCATAAGATAATCGAGGAGACCATCCCTGTCTCTCCTCATCCACATAATGCGTATACACTGTAAACTCTTGTGAGATCCCCTGAGGCCGGCCATACTACCTCATCACTCAAGAAATGACAAACCACTCCACAATGGTCTGTGATCTCCCAATAAGAGGACGTGCGACAAAAAGGTCCCTACGGACTAGCTACCAGTCATCCTAAGGCTCCAAATCTCTATAAGGTCTCCACACTACGACTATCAAATCATCTAACTATGGCCGCCAAAAAGCTATCTTGCCCAGATGGGGCTGCGTAATATAACTGACGTACCTATATATAATCGGCTGCTCGAGATCTGTACTATCATCTACCACTGGCCGACAAACAAGAAGATGCTCCCAAGCCCAAACCTATTATATATATAGACCTGTGGCCATGCTCCAACCATCTCTATACACGATCTCATGCATCTCACGATACATGTGAGCAAGCAAGCAAGAACCCCAGCCAAGCCTCTGAGAGGTCTCTATCAATCTCATCAACATCCTACCCCAACCACACTAGAAACCATGCTGCCCTCTATCTGGCATCAGAAAAAAACCAATGAAGCCTACTAGAATACATGCCAGAGGAAACTCCTTGCTGTATCTGCTCATCAATATGTCCCAACTAATGGAATGAGTCAAAATGTTAGGATCTCTGAAGACATGCCTCACTGCTTATAATCTTGGAAGGTGCCCTGAATCGTAATCCACCTTATCCCCAACAAAAGGGATATAGAGGATCCTATATACATCCTTGGGAGTGATATTCAACTCCCCTATTGGCAGATGAAACATGTTATGCTCTAAATGGAATCTCTCTACCAACGTTGTGAGCATTCCGTGATTCACACGGATATCTGGTAAACCAAGAAGATGAGTCAAACCACATACATCAATATGAGCCTTCTCAACCTTAGATAAATGTCAAACTAATGCCATAGTAGGAGGATAAATGCATTTAAAGAGCACAGGATGTAATCAAACTTGCAAAAACCCAACAACGAAGCATCAGAAAACATTCCAAATGAGCCTACAAGGGAAGTAAAACATCAAGCAAATCCAATTGAGTCAAATGCAAAATCAAATTTTCATGTTTAGACCTTCAAAAATTCTCATTGTCTCCCGAAAGACAAAACACAAAGGGACAGAATCTTGTACGAGTCAGGAATAGCTCTCATACGACAAAACAATCCCAAACACAAACTATTGGGTCTCACACAACAAAATGGTCTTTTAACAGACCTGTCATACGATACAAGGGTGCATCCTGAATGAAAATTCTAATGACTTCAAACAAATATAATTTACCAGTTACTCGTACGAGACAGAATCCTGTCTTGCATGATAAAATGTGAAACCCGACCCCACACATGCGAAAAACTTGAAAAATGAACAAAAAAATTCAAAATTGAAAACATAAAGAGGCTTAAGATCGATCACTTACCGCTGGCTCATAGTTTCGGGGTCAATTATGACATCTCTAGTGCTTGAATCGATGCATACAAGTAGGGACCACCATTTTCTTCACAGAAGGCTTTTTGAATTTTCAAACTTGGAGGGTTAAAATGATTTGAAAATGACACTTTTGTCCCATATATAGCCAAAAACCTAATTTTTCAACTTACTCCGATGGACATGAAAATTGTACCCTTAGCTAATTTGACCATTCTGATTCCATTTTCGGGATCAAAATCAAAATTTGAGATCATTTTTCTAGTAAATTTCACAAATTGGACCACTTAGTGCTCTTTTCATCAAATGCTCATTCTTTCTTCAAATTGCACTCAATTTCAATGCTGAATATCAATTTCAATTCTACACATCAACTTTGTGCTCAATTTCTTATCAATTAGCATCGATTCTTCAAATATTCCTCAGAATCAATTTGTGCTCAAATAAATTATTATCACCAACAATTGCCTATCAAGTACCCTCACTATCTTACAATTTCGCTCCCGACGGGGCATACTCATGACCTTATGACTTCACATTTCACAAGTCGAGAAATAAATTTTTCAAATCTTCATCAAAAGTTGAGAAAAATCTTCTAAAGAAAATCAATCAATTCTTATTTGCTAAGGGGCATCTCAGCTTCATTGCTTCACATCAAGTTGAGATCTCTCGATTATCTGAATCTAATCAATCACTAGGGGCATATCAGTTTCATTGCTTCAAATCAAACTGATATTTATCTTTCGTCTAAATCAATCTCTTAACATTAATCAGTTTCATCGCTCCAAATCAAGCTGATTATTCGTTTAAACTCAATCAAAAGTTTAAAGAGTATCTTTGATCACACTCAATCTAAGCAGGTGTTCAGTATTCATTTCTTGATCAAGCTGAACATTTTATCTTCACTCATCGTGTCTTGATCAATCAAGTTCAAGATCAATTTTTATTATCACTCACTATGTCTAGATCAATCAAGTTCTAGATCAGTAAGATCCGCTTCTTGATCAATCAAGTTCAAGTTTGGTATCTTTTGTTTTCTATCATTCCTCAGTTCAATCAAGTTTGGGAATGGTATTGCTTTAATCAGACTTCATTCAGCTTTGTCGCTTCGAATCAAGCTAAACACCTTGCTCTTCATCTAGTTCATGATCATTCAAGTTCAGAACTGGCATCTTCTAGACATCACACATTCTTTGAACCAACGCGTTGCTCGCATATTAATTCAAAGAGGGGCAAATGTAGTACCCTAAAAATGGTCATCTAAACCATGGGCCCCTAATCTCAACAACATCACCAAGGTCCTAACCAAAGGGAATTAAATCAACCTTGAGCATATTATTAATTCTTTAATCATCAAATATCACATGGCAAATCAATTACTCAATATTAATTAAATATTCATTTAATTAATTGAATCATTTCCAAGAATATGATTTTGATCAATTATCTTATTTAATTTATTAAATATCCTTGCATATTTAATTAATTAATAAAATTGCCATTTAATCATGCAAAAGGAATTAATTTATTATAAAAGAGGAATTAATTACAAGGCAAGAGTTGAATTGAAATTAAACAAAAAGAATTGAATTGAGAGAGAAATCAAACTTGAGATATTATTTTTTTTTCTAAATTTAGAACTTGAAATCAGAAAAGCAATTAATTGAATTATTGAATTATTCTCTAAAATTGGAACTCAAAGCTTTTCAGAAAAAGAAGTTCAGTCACATTGAAAAGACTCTTTCTTGAATAAATAAAAGAATTATCTATTTTTATCACAAATGCATGGAATTAATTTATTATTATTTCCAATGCAACTTGGACTTCTAATTTGAATGCATTTCACTGAACCTGATTTCTCAATTATTTTCAATTAATTCTAAATTGAGCTTTTCTCTTTTGTGATTCTCTATAAATTCAGTCTTCAAATCTCATTCCAATTTACCCCTGAGATTTTTGAGAAAACGCTTGGAGATTATTATGACGCTAATTTCGCTCTGGAGTCATTGAAGATCATTGCACTTTTTAGATTATTTACATCCATTATTGCTTACATCCATTATTGCTTTAATTGATTATTTGCTTGAATTATTCATCCATCTTTCATCCATATAGTTAATATCATATAGATCAAATCCTTCATCTTGTTGTAGTCTAGTCACTAGTATTGCTTATAAAAATCTGAGAGCAATCTTATACTTGCATCTTTTAGAAGGCAATTAGTCACTTTGTTATGGTTTATTATTGATTGATTATTATTTACTTATGTGCTTAAGGTTGATTTAATTGCCTTTGGTTAGGACCTTGGTGATGTTGTCAAGATTAGGGGCCCATGGTTTAGATGACCATTTTTAGGGTATTACATTTGCCCCTCTTTGAATTAATGTGCGAGCAACACAAAATTTGGAATGAGCGAATGAAGATTCATCTGAGATGTCTTGGAGCTAAAGTTTGGGAGATAATAGAGAAAGGGTATACACCTCATGATCCTAATTTTGGAACTCCAGCACCTCCTAATCAGTAGAACAGAGCTGATAATGATGTCAGAGTGAAAGAAGCTTTGTTAACTACCCTATCAGACAAGAAGTTGTTGAATGTCATAGAGATGGAAAATGCAAAGCAGATCTGGTTGAAGCTTGAAACTCTTTATGAAGGTCACCAAGTAGTAAAGATTGCAAAACATAAAGGTTGTTGGGTGAGATATGAAACTTTGAAGATGAAAGAAGATGAGAAGATAAGTTATTTCATGGATAGAGTGAATGATATTGTCATAGGAATCAAATATTGTGGTAGAAATGTAAATGAGGATAAGCTTATGTCAAAGATTCTAAGAGTTCTACCTCTGTCTTATAAAATGAAGGCTACTACAATATATTAACTCTAGACAATGTCAAATAACTCTGTTACCAGAGATACATTACAAGGTAAATTGACTGCTTTTGAACTTGAAGAACTTGAAGATCAGAGTGCTACTAAAACTGAGACTGCATTTAGAGAATCTACCTCTGGTAAGTAGAAGATAGACCAGAAGGAGATATATGCTAAATTAATTGTTTAACTTGTTAAAAATGGATTCACCCCCCCTCTCAGTTTTCCTCTGGTATCAGAGATTCTAACAATTGGTATCAGAGTGAGATCCTCTCTGCAGAAACTTAACCTCTTGAGGAGATCCGATGGCATCAACTTCTACATTTGATCCCTACCGGAAGGAGAGTCACAGATTTGATGGTACAAATTACAAAATTTGGAAGGAGCAAATGAAGATTCATCTGATATGTCTTGGAGGTGAAGTTTGGGAGATAATAGAGAAAGGGTATACACCGCATGATCCTAATTCTAGAACTCCGACACCTCCTGATGAGCAGAACAGAGCTAATAATGACGTCAGAGTGAAATGATCTTTGTTAAGTGCCCTATCAGATGAGAAGTTGTTGAAATTCATAGAGCTAGAAAATGAAAAGCAGATCTAGTTGAAGCTTGAAACTCTTTATGAAGGTGACTAAGCAATAAAGATTGCAAAAATTGAAGGTTACCATGTGAGATATGAAACTTTGAAGATGGAAGAAGATAATTTATTTCATGGATAGAGTGAATGAGATTGTCATGAGAATAAAATGTTGCATTGAAAAGGTTAATGAGGATGAGGTTGTGTAAAATATTCTGAGAGTTCTGCCTTTGTCTTATAAAATGAAGGCTACTGCAATAAATAAACTCCCGACAATGTCAAATACCCTTTGACCAGAGATACATTACTTGGGAAATTGACTGCTTTTAAACTTTAAGAACTTGGAGATCAAAGTGCTACTAAAAGTGAGAGTGCATTTAGAGAATCTGCCTCTAGTAAGCAGAATATAGACTGGAAGGAGTTATATGCTAAATTAATTGTTTGACTTATGGAAAATTGGTTTACCCCCCTGTCTCAGTTTTCCTCTGGTATTAGACATTCTAACAATTGGTATCAGAGTGAGGTCCTCTCTACAGAAGCTTAATTGCTTGAGGAGAACTGTTGGCATCAACTTCTACATTTAATCCCCACCAGAATGAGAGTCCCAGATTTGATGGTACAAATTACAAAATTTGGAAGGAGTGAATGAAGATTCATCTGAGATGTCTTGGAGCTAAAGTTTAGGAGATAACAAAAAAAGGGTATACACCTCATGATCCTAATTTTGGAACTTTGCCACCTCCTAATGAGCAAAAGATAGATGATAATAATGTTAGAGTGAAAGAAGCTTTGTTAAGTGCCCTATTAGTTGAGAAGTTGTTGAATGCCATAGAGCTGGAAAATGCAAAGCAGATCTAGTTGAAGCTTCAAACTCTTTATGAAGGTGACCAAGTAGTAAAGATTGCAAAACTTGAAGGTTCTTGGGTGAGATATGAAACTCTGAAGATGGAAGAAGATGAGAGGATAAGTTATTTCATAGATAGAGTGAATGAGATTTTCTTGGAAATCAAATATTGCGGTGGAAATCTTAATGAGGATGTGGTTTTGTCAAAGATTCTGAGAGTTCTACCTTCATCTTTTAAAATGAAGGCTACTACAATAAATGAACTCTAGAAAATGTCAAATACCCCTATTACCAAAGATACATTACTTAGGAAATTAATTGCTTTTGAACTTGAAGAACTTGGAGATCAGAGTGCTACTAAAACTGAGACTACAGTTAGAGCATTTTCCTCCAGTAAGCAAAAGATAGACTAGAAGGAGTTATATGCTAAATTAATTGTTTAACTTGTTAAGTTTTCCTTCGGTATTAGAGATTACATAAATTGATATCAGAGTGAGGTCCTCTCTATAGAAGCTTAACTTCTTGAGGAGATTTGATGGCATCAACTTCTATATTTAATCCCAACCGAAAGGAGAGACCTAGATTTGATGGTACAATTTACAAAATTTGGAAGGAGCGAATGAAGATTCATTTGAGATGTCTTGGAGATAAGTTTGGGATATAATAGAGAAAGGGTATACACCTCATGATCCTAATTTTGGAAATCCAGCACCTCCTAATGAGCAGAAGAGAGCTGATAATGATGTCAGAATGAAAGAAGCTTTGTTAAGTGCCCTATCAGATGAGAAGCTTTGAATGCCATAGAGCTAGAAAATGCAAATGGTTGAAGCTTGAAACTCTTTATGAAGGTGACCAAGCAGTAAATATTGCAAAACTTCAAGGTTATCGGGTGAGATATGAAACTTTGAAGATGGAAGAAGATGAGAAGATATGTTCTTTCATGGATAGAGTGAATGAGATTGTCATGGTAATCAAACGTTGCGGTGGAAATGTTAATGAGGATGAGGTTGTGTCAAAGTTTCTGAGAGTTCTACCTCCTTATAAAATGAAGGCTACTGCAATAAATGAACTCCAAAAAATGTCAAATACCCCTATTACCAAAGATACATTACTTGGGAAATTGTCTGCTTTTGAACTTGAAGAACTTGGAGATCAGAGTGCTACTAAAACTGAGAGTGCATTTCGAGCATCTTCCTCTGGTAAGAAGAAGATAGACTGGAAGGAGTTATATGCTAAATATTTGGAAGACATTAAGAGAGAAGACAAAGAACTTGAAGAGTTGAAAGCCCTAATTTCCAAAATAATCCCTAAAGGACTGGTTGGAATTAAGTATGAAGGAAAAGTTGCTTTTAATTTTTTTTCATGCAATAAGATTGATAATTTTGGTTCTAGATGTCCTGAAAGAGCTGCTAGGAATCAAAAGAGATTTATGAGGAATTATAAACCTAATCAGAAATATCAAAGCAGACCTAGATTTAGAAGGAATAAGGATAAATCATGTTACTATGTTGGTGATGATGATTTTGGTATTACTGATGATGATGATGATGATGATGATGATGATGATGATAATGATGAACCTATGAGTGGATCCAATAATGGAATTTCTAACAAATATTGGGTCTTTATTGGTATTTAGGATGATTCTCCAGAACATGTCATTGATACAAATCATACTGAGAAGAAGGCTCTAGCTGCTAAAATTGAAGAGAAGGATGAATGGGTTATAGAAAGTGGTTGCTCACATCACATGACTGGAGACAAGAGGAAATTCCTGACTATGCAAGAATTTGATGGTAGACTAGTCAGATTTGGAGACAACAAGGCATGCAGGATCAAAGGAAAAGGAATAATATCCTTGGATGGAAAGACTAACGCTGAAAATGTTTATTATGTTGAAGGTTTGAAGCATAATATTTTGAGTGTAGGTTAGATGGTGGATAAATGATTTCATTTACAATTCAAAGATGGAAAGTGCAAGATTACCAATAGATATGGTTTGGAAATTGCATTCGAAACTCAGACCAAAGGAAATATCTTTTATTTGAACTCTGATGAGAAGTCTTGTTTGATTTCTCAGATTGATGAAAGTTGGCTATGGCATAAGAGGGCGTGTCATGTAAATTTTGATTACATAGTGAAGATTAGTTCAACACAGGCTATCAGAGATTTGCCCAAGATTATCAAGCCTCATTATCTGTTATGTAGATAATGTCAAATGGGTATGAAAATTAGAACTTCTTTCAGAAGCATACATGATAGATCTAATGAAATTATTGATCTTATTCATACTGATCTATATGGACCAACAAGGACTAAGAGTTTTCAAGGTGATAAATACTTTATGTTTCTTATTGATGATTATTCTAGAATGATGTTGGTTGCATTTTTTAAAGAAAAATATGAAGCTCTTGAGAAATTCAAAATTTCAAAGCTATGGTTGAGACAAAAATGGGATTGAAGATAAAATATTTAAGATCAGATCAAGGCAGTGAGTTTACATTCGGTGAGTTCAACAACTTTTGTGAGAAGCGTGGAATCAAAAGACAATTTTCTACACCTAGAACTCCATAGAAGAATGGAATAGTGGAAAGGAAGAACAATAATATCTTAGATGTTGCAAGGTCAATGATGATGGAAGCCAAATTGCCTGATATCTATTTGAGAGAAGCTATCAATACTGCAGTATACACTTTCAATAGAGTACACATAAAAGGTGATACCGGTAAGACTCCTTATGAATTATGGTTCGGTCATACTCCTACTGTCAGGTATTTAAGAATTTTTGGAAGTAAATGCTATATTAGAAGAGATGATGCATTAGGGAAATTTGATCCTACATGTGATGAAGGAATATGTTTGGGTTATTATACTAAGAGCAAAGCATATAGATGTTATAACAAAAGATTGAATAGGATACTGGAAAGTATAAATATCAAAGTGGATGAGCAAGGTAATAATCAGATAAAATCATATGACTATGGACTGGAAGATTAGATTGTCAGATCATAAGTGGTTGTGCAAGAATTAGTTCAAAGCATTGATCTAGTTTCTCTGATAACATCAAAAAATTCCACAGTGACTGTTGATGAGCAAAAAGAGTTAGAAAGTCAAGATAATTCAAAGACTCCTAGGTATGTAAAGTTAAATCATTCTGAAGATCAGATCATTGGAGATAAGAAGAAAGGCATGATGACAAGAAGAAGGTTAGCTACAAGAGGTATGTTTAATTTCTCAAATTGAATTGAAATAATTTATTGAAGCAAGTAAAGATAAAAATTGGATAAGAGCTATGGAAGATGAATTAAATCAGATAGAAAAGAATAAAACATGGGAATTGGTTCCTAGGCCTAAAAATAAAAATGTTATTGGAACCAAATGGTTTTTTAGGAATAAATTAAATGAGGAAGGCCAGGTTGTAAGAAACAAGGCTAGATTGGTTTGCAAAGTATATTCATAAGAAGGAGTTGATTATAATGAAACTTATGCTCTGGTTGCAAGGATTGAAGCGGTAAGACTATTTCTTGCCTATGCTGCACACAAGAACTACAAGGTATATCAGATGGATGTCAAATGTGCATTTCTGAATGGAGATCTTGAAGAAGAAGTCTACATTGAGAAGCTTGATGGATTTTCATTATCAGAGGACAAGGACATGGTTTGCAGATTGAAGAAGGCTTTATATGGACTAAAACAAGCCACTAGAACATGTTATGCTAGATTAGATAAATATATTTCAAACCTCGGTTTTAGCAAAGGTAATGCTGATAGTAACTTATATTATAAAATTGAGCATGATGACATACTGATCATTGAATTCTTTGTTGATGATATCCTTTTTTAAGGGGAAGAAAGTTAATGCATGAAATTTGTTGATGACATGAAGAATGAATTTGAAATGTCTATGATTGGAGAGATGAAGTTTTTCTTAGGTTTGCAGATTACTTGGGCCGATAAAAGTATTTTCATTTGTCAAACTAAATATGTGAAAGAATTTCTTAAGAAATCTGGCCTTGAAAATAAAAAACTTGTTGGTACTCCTATGATAACCAGTTGCAAATTGTCTAAGGAAGATGAATCTCCTAGAGTGAACCCATCTAGATACAAATCAATGATTGGTGGATTATTGTACCTAACTCAGACCAGACTAGATATAATGAATAATGTCTACATTGCTTCTAGATTTTAGTTTGATCCAAGAGGAAGTCATGATATTGTTGTTAAAAAAAATTTAGATATTTGGTAGGAACAATAAATTATGGGTTATGGTATCCAAAGGATGATGATTTCAGATTATGTGCCTATACAAACTCAGATTGGGTAGGAAATGTTGATGACTAGAAGAGCACTACAAGTGGTGCATTCTTTCTTGGGAAGAAATTAGTTTCATGGCTTAACAAGAAACAATCATGCACTTCATTATCTATCGTTGAAGTTAAATATGTAGTTGCTACAGCAAATTGCACTCAGATCTTATGGATGAAGCAAATGTTGAAAGATATAAGGGTAATTTATGATGAGCCTATTTTTATTCATTGTGATAATACTACTGCTATTGATATGTCAAAGAATTCAGTATTTCATTCCAAATCAAAACACATTTCTATAAGGTATAATTTCTTAAAGGAAAAGGTGGAGGCAAAGGAAGTCAGATTGGTTTATGTGCCTACTAAGGAATAGATTGCATATATTCTAACTAAACCATTTCCTAAAGATACTTTTGAATATCTTAGAGATCACTTGGGGGTCACCACCCCTCCCATAGAGACATAGAAATGTAGGGATGCATCAATCCGGTGAGCTTATCAGAAACATCTTTTGATTCGGGTTGATGGGAGGATGATGATGCTCAAGGGGAGTAGTCAGTTGTTTGGTTTGTCATCATCCCTTTGCCATTGATGTCAAAGGGGAAGAGGTGTTCATGTGAAAAACATAAAATCTTAGGGGGAGAGATATTTTGCTATTTCTTAATTGTTTGGGGAGATTGTTGGCATTCCTTGGCACTTGGATGTTTTTCACATTCAGTGTTGTCATCAATGACAAAGGGGGCTATTGTTGGCAATATGATAAAATTGTTTACATGTCATCATTGATGTCAACACTATGCTTCAGTTGGATATGGTTCTTTCCTAGCTAGTTACTGCTATCCTGATTGGACTTGTTATGGTTGGACTTGGTTTTGGCCTGTTTTTGATCCACTATGATCAGATCATTGGTTTTGGTTTTGGATGGTTATTCAGGATGATTATATGCTTGTCATATTCAGTTGGTTCATGATTTGTTTCTCTGGAAGCTATTGCTTATGTTCTGGATTATTGGTTGATATTCCTGGTACCGGTTGGCTTTAGTGGTTGGTGATATTTGATGATTTGGTTAAGTGATTTTGTTCTGGCTTATAGAAATGGTTCCTAACATGCTAAAGGTGTTCTTGATTGTGTACTAATTGTTTGGTGGCTTTTCCTTTGCTAGCATGATTATTTGGTGATCCTATTTGGATCCGATTGGTTATTTTGTGTTATTTGCACTAAGGGTTTCTACCAGTTGGTGAAACGTGTTAATATAGGTCTTAATGAAATTTCTAACGAATATAATTGTTTGGGAATTTGAATTAGGTCCATGCTATTTAATGCAAATCATAATATTGGTCCAGTGGTATCGTGTGATGAATTTTTTGTAATTATGGTTTATGGGTTTAGGGTTTAGCTGACCTTGTTATCAAGGTTGATGATCTGTATATATAGAAGATATATTCATGTAATTTGCATAGGATGGTATGGTATGGTTATGTTTTCATTATCAAAGAGATTTAATTATGCAAACATAGATATATCATTCAACGAAGGGTTATGAAGGTTTTAGTATTGCAGGGTAGACATCTATGCTTAATCAGAACTGTATCAAGCATTAGGAGATGCTATTTTCATAGTTCATTTTCTCTGGATTATAGTCTAATGTTTATGTAAGTCAGTGAGATTGGCCTGATTGTAAGTGTAATCCCCATTATAATTATTTTGCATATTGCTGCACAAATATTATCTGACTGTGGGTAGGGTTTCCCACCATGGTTTTTACCTTTACCGAGTTTTCCATGTCAATGATATTGGTGTTGTGTGATATGTGATTTCATGCTTTATCTTTCACTATGTTGTTTATATTGTGCTCCGGTAAATGGTTTATAATCTGCGTTAATTGTTTAACTTGTGGAAAACTTATTCACCCCCCTCTTATTTTTCCTCCGGTATCAGAGATTCTAACAACAATGACCCCTTGGTCAAACCCACTTGGAAAATGGTTTATCTACAAATCAACAATCACAAGGTAAAAGACCTACAATGTTACTAACAAACAACAATATTATGCCTTCCATAGATGAAATCCAACATAATTTAACACAAGAGGAATTGGAGGCAGCCCAATAATATCTTGCACTTCTCATGGTTTTGAATGTACTCATCCTTAATTATAGAGATCAATATATCACACTTTAAGTTCAAAACAGGGCCAAGTTGCCTCTAGGTGTTGACATAGCCACAATCTTGCCACTAGGGGTAAAATTGACCCAAAATGTCACTCAAGCACCTAGTGTGACCCAAACTCAAGATACAACAACTTTAGCTCAATCAACAGTGGCTTCTTCAAGTACTAGTCTCACATCTCAAACCACGCCAAGTGTTACAATGATAAGCATGTTGAATACTTCAACCCAAGCTATAACAACCATGGCTCAAAATAGTAGCTCTGCAAGTACGTCCCAACCTACTATATTAGTTGAGATTGGATCCACATACAACAGTCAGAATGTGAACCAAGGGTCAATAGGAATGAATAGCTTAAGTCAGCCAAGTGTCAACACATAATTTGCATATTTCACACCACCTAGTGGAATCCAAGGAAATCAATTACATGGTCAGTCAATATTTCAACAAGCTCCAAGGTACTCAAACACTATCCCTTTTGTGGGAAATGCTTATAGGGTCAGCACACCCTTGACCCAAATAGAGATTTTGGCTCAACAAGTAGATAATATCCAAAAGAAAATGACCAACATGCAAACCGTTAATGACAAGAAGAGATATACTATGGAAGATCTTTGTCCTTATCCTTTTTAAAGGACTTTGTACATGCCACCTTTTCCACCACATTTTGAGACCCCAAGATTTGACAAGTATAGAGGGAAAGGTGATCCATGGGATCATGTTAGAGAATTAATAGAAGTGGCCCATAAAGACACATACTTGATGCCCCTATTTCCCAAAAGTCTTGGAGGGATCGCATTGGAATGGTTTTCACATCTACCACCTAATATTTCTTCATGGGAAGAGTTGGTTGAGCTATTCATCACAAATTTTTCATTCAACATAGATAATCTAGTTACCCTAATGGATCTATGTGCAACTAGACAAAAGGAAGTTGAAGCATTTTTTACATTCTTACAAAGATGGAGAGCTCTATACCATAGATGTCTCAGTCACATTCCCAAAGTTGAGCAAGTAGAGATTTTTACTGAAAACTTTATTCCTCAAGTCAAATATCCATTACAAATTCAATATATAAGGACTTTCAAAGGAATCACAAAAAAAGGCATAAAGTGTGAGAAGGGCTTGATAGAACAAGGAATACTAAAACAATACAAGGATAATGGGCCACCTATGAATACAAGCAATGAAAAGCCAAAGTTTTGGTCTAAGAACAAGAATATTACAAATGATGGAGTTGTGGATGCCCATGTTGTTAATAGAGCTCAACCAGTGGTATCACTTCAAGGACCAGATGATTCTTTCAATAGGAATCAAAATCAAAACAACAATACAAATGCCAATGCGGCTCAGTCAAGCAATCTAAGACCCCCAAGGATCAATGCACCAAAAATAAATTTCTCACCTTTGGGGAAACCAATTGAGTCAGCTCTCAAGAAGTTGATACAAAATTATGCCATAATTTTGCCAGAGGCTTGACCTTATGATCCTGGTCCATTCAAGTTGGCTTGGTGGAACACCAATGATTTCTATGAATACCACCATTCAAAAGGCCACAAAACACAAGTTGTTACAAGCTCAAGAACCTGATACAAGACCTTATTAATCAAGGGGATATCACAATAGATGCCAATAAAGGATCAGCTAATACAAACCACACCATATTCAAGGACCCTTTTGTTAAGCATGATAAAAGGGAAATATTCTAGTTCAAATGCACAAAATAACAATGTAAATTATACCAGTGTTGCATATGACTATGCAATCAGTGCAGGAGATGACATAGTGGCCACAATTATAGTAAATCCAGGGAGAAAAGATTTTTTTGTTATCACATGAAGATCCAAGGTCACATTGCAAGGGGTACCATCAAACCCCCCTCCACCGACAAGCAATTACAATATGGTTGATCAACTGAAAAGGACTCCAACCCAAATTTCATTGTTTGAGTTGCTTCTGTTGGTGTAATTATTTATTCTTATAGGATATAATTACACTTTATTTAAGTTAGCTTAAGATAATGCATCTCATCATAGTTTGGATATGAGACACTTAGGGAAGTGCGCACATAGGGATGATGCTTGTAGGATAAATTCCACCTTTATGGTCTTATCTTTCTGTTACATTCCACATTCGGTGAGTGATCCACCTCTTGTGGAATATTATATTATTTCTCCTACCTACCCCTACTTTTTCTTACCTACCCTTGTTTCTCATTGAGACACATGTCATGATTGTGTGCTCACATATCCATTTGGCCTTGCCTATATAAGCAGACCCATATTCATTGTATTGGTTAATCCAGTTGATCATTTATATATTGATGAGAATACAGTTTGTTCTTGTCATACTATTGTCTCTTTTATGTGTTTTCATTGTGCCCTTGATCTTGGCAAAATCTCACATGGTATCAGAGCCATTGGGGATTCATTGATTGGTTTTGGGAGACATCTTGGATGGTTTCTAATTTCGGATATGAGGTATTGCGCATTTTGGAGGCATCCTAGAGAGTTTTCGACCTCACCATTGTGCTAGGGAGGTCGTTTCCATAAAAATTGAGTATAAAGTCGACCTATTTTGGCAAAAGTCAAATTTTGGGTATTGGAGGAATTTTTTACCCAATTCGGATAGTATGGTATGGATTTTCAAAAAAAAAAAAATTATTCTGCAAAAAAAAAAATTGATTTATTTTTCAAAAAAAATATTTCGCAGATTTTTTTGAAAAGCTTGTTTTAAAAAATAAAATATATATATATATATATATATATATATATATATATATATATATATATATATATATATATATATATATATATATATATATATATATATATATATATATATATATATATATATATCAGGGGGGTACGTTGACCCCACCCCCCCATACCTACACCCTGTGTAATGTCCCACCAGGAAACCCCGAAGGGATAAAGCTAAAACACAAGAATAGAGTGCAAATATTATTTTTTTTAAAGTTAAAACAAAATAATGATACATTGAATGATCATTAAGTTCAGATTACACAATGGAAGACTTAACTAACACCTAAAGAGTTTCCCAACTTGATTACTTGATTCAACACTTAACTCAACTCATGCTAAAAAAATCCAATTAAGTTGATTAACTTAATGACATGATAATACTTAAACAAAGGATAAATTCATTCGATAGATTAAAAATATAGATGACATGATTAATTTCATCCATTACAATTTAACCATACATTACATCCAATCTTACATTCAAAACATATGTCATGCATTTGATTTCCTTACATACTTTAATTGCACAAAAAACTAATGAATACTTTCCATTATACCAACCTACATTCTTCATGATCCATATTACTGCATTTAATAAGATAACTACATGCATGCATTTAAGATTAACATCATCTAATCCACATTATACATTTTAACCATAATGTCATCCATACTATTTAAATAAAAAGGAAACAGAAGAACACAAACACCAAATTGATATCAGAGGTCAACCCTAGTGGGCTACATCTCTGGGTCTGCTCAACTGCAAGACCCCTCTGATAAATAATAGGGTGAAGAATACATAAGGTTCACATTATTTACATCCTGCCATCAAGGTGTACATAAACAAATAATACATACAACCACATTGGTCCAATAGATACATGAATGATCCTAGAAAAGGAAAAGGATCCAACTAAACATGATAAGAAGCAAATATAAAAGAACTGGAGCACCCACGAGACTAGGTCTTCACAACCCATCATAAGCAACCCATGGTCTATCATGAATATTAGGTACTCCTAAAGGCATAAACAACTAAATATGACTCCATAAAAGTGCTCCTAGCAAAGACAACACAAACTGCACACTAGTGAACATAAGAGACAAGTGTCATCACATAACTTGGTATGGTTACCCTGGCATGCCTCCATAGGTCCCGACCCCATCTACTAGGTTAACCTGGCAACCTTTCTCGAACCTTTGGCCCATCCAAGTCTCATGTGGACCCAACACATCCTTTCATGAAGACAAGGTTGTTGGTTTTCCATTTCAGGCCTGCATGTCGAGTCTGTATTAGCCCTCATCCCATGCATGAGGCATAATTATCTTACTTAGTATTTTCATTAACTAAACTCTCTAATATGCTATTAGGTTATCACTTATTTAGACACACTTTCGATGGGTTACCTTGCAACCACTTTGGGCGCGACCCCCACTCGAAAGCCACTCTCCTATATGACACAAGACCACAATCAAACAAATTCCTCAACCAAGGAATACACCAAGACAAGCATATGGAGTTCAATATGATAGGAATACCCACTTGGCCAAACAAGTCTTCATACGAGGTGCACTGACTGACTGTACTTTGACTAGAGACATGACCAACTATAGTCAACCACATAACGACACCCAACACTCGCATAAAGGACTTGACCAGATACAAACAATCACTAGAAAATAGTCCAAAACTCGAGACCAAGGACCTAAGAGGGCACCAAAATAAACATATAAAAATATCCACCAATCACAATCAAGGACTTGCCATTTCTTAATCAAATGCGAATACAAAAATATTTAAACATGCATAGACATAAATCTAAAAAATGAAAATCTTTTTCCATATTGTTTAAACATTACAATTGATCCAGTTTTATAATAGATCTAATTTGATTGTGATTTGTCTACCTTGTCTAGGTACATGTCACCCATGGTTTACTAACTCACTATAATTCATTTTGCATCATACAATAATATAAATACTTCATCATGAGTTTTCAAACCAAAATCATAATATAATTATTTTTATATGATTTACATACAAAGATAAAATTAAGTATACATTAATTAGCTAAAATTTGATATTTATTTTTCAAAATAAAACATCAGTTCCGTTCTTGCTCGAAATAGATAAACCACTCTCATCTTTTGCAAAACAAACATATACTTTCCAAAAATAGAAATATACATTTAAAAAGGAACTAAAAACAGGTAATCATTTTCCAAATAAAAAATAATAATATATCCTTGCGTATATTTAAACAAATATACAAACTAAAGATATTGATTAGTATATATATCCTTATATATATGCCCTAATTAATAAATTAATAATAGAACAACAATTAATATATATTTATTAATATACATTAATTAAAAATTTAGCAATTAATATATATTATTTAATACACATTAATTAATATATTAATTATAAAATAAAATAAAAACATTTTAAAAACAAAACTTTCTTTATTGTTTTATGCCACACGGTGGCCCCCACATTCATGGTTTCCATAGACTGTGGTCTCCACAGCCATGGAGAACCACGATCTATGGTTTCCACTATCGTGGAGTCACAGGCTGTGGTCTCCACTGTTGTGGAGCCACAGGCTGTGGTCTCCACTATTGTGGAGCCACAGGCTGTGGTTTCCACGGTGTGGAGCCATAGGCTATGGTTTCCACTGTCGTGGAGCCACAGGCTGTGGTATTCCACGATGGGTTGTGGGTAGAGCCATGGCTCCCCACGCCCACACACGTAAATCCAAATTTTTTTTTTTGCTTTATTTTAATATATATTATTCTTTTTTTTAAAACAAAAGAAAACCCCCAAATTCCTTGCACAGTCTCAAACTGAGACAAAAAAAAATAGAAATCTATTTCCAAAATACAAGGTTTTTTATATATTAAAATTTGTTGATTAACCAGTCCCACAATAGTTAAAACTGGGAAAATTTCTCCAACCAAATACCATATTTGGGCAAATGAAATAAATTTACACACATTTATCCAACCAATCCATCCAACCATGCCATACACAAACTAATTTCATAGTCTAAAACTTGAATTTGAAAGCATTCATTTGGAGTTTTAACAAAATTTCATTGTGAACATCCAACCCCAAATTTTTTTATTTTTAAATCAATTTGAGCAACCAAAATTTGATTTGGAGGTTGGGAATGAAAGCAAGGAGGGTTTAAATTTGTGATTTAACTACAACTCTTTCATATTCCACAAAATATATGAGATTTTCAACAAGCACAACTAGATTTCTTCTAAATCAAAACAATCTCTTTTAAACAAAAATCAAGGAGATAAACAAGAATCCAACCTTTATCAGCAATCCTGAGAATGAATTGATGAAGAGCCCAACTTGTAAGCTCAAGAAATTCCTTCTCCACAAATGCCTTAAAAAATTCCATTCCAAAAATAACTCTCCCAGAAATATTTTCAAAACCTAGGTTAAAAAGGAAATTGTTTGATGAAAAATCATTTTTTGGATTTAAAATAATTTCCTCCAAATAAAAATGAAAATCATTTTCCCCAAACAATTCAAATATGCAAAACTTTCTTTTCTTCTAAAATTGATTTTCTTAATTTAATTAAAACTAACATTTCTATTTCAAAATGCCAAACAGGGTAAAATATTTCTATTTTCGAATACTATTTAACCTTTCCTTTCAAAATGCATAAACTTAATTAATTCATCATTTAAAAACAACCATTTAATCGAACTTGCTACAAACATGAATTAAGCAATTCTAATTAATGATTAATCACACAAGGGGTCCTATTTAATTTAGTCCCTTAATTTACTAATGCATAAAAATGCATTCCATCTAATTAAATACTTGGGATCAAATAATCAATTTTACTACACACACAACACGCAACCCAAGAAAGCCAAACAAATACATGACCTGTAAACCCAACCAAGGGGAAAAATGACAGACAACTAACGAATCTCACTTGAGCATGACTAGGGTAGAATGAGGGTCTTACAACTACCTAATCCAATTCCTTAGAGTTGATAAGGTACACTCAAACATGCGAATCCAGGTGGAGACGAACCTTGTACCTATGCGGTACTGTACCCGCAATCTCCTGTAACCATGAACCTCACATGCATACATATATATTTAATAAAAGTGTTAGCCTAAGATTAATAACATGAATCCGAAGAACAATTAAACTTACATAAGAATCGATGCAAAAAAAACATTTACAGGTACGCACAATAATCATAATATTTGACTATAACATTGCAACATGGCAAATCAACAATCCAAGAAGGCCACTTAAAAAGTCAACCAATGTCAAACCAGTTTTAAAATCTGATTAGGGAAGGGGTACTACACCCTGCACAGTCTGCAGGTGCTGTAATGGTCCGTCTATCCGTCTGCGGCAACAACTAGCTCCTCGCCAGCCCCCACCACTGATGAGACCAACAACGACCACGCCTATCAGTCGCTCCTCCTGCCAGCCTCATCGCCGCTTTTCATAGTAGCTCCTCCTGATGGCTCAACCACTATCTGCCAACTCCGGTTGTGACCTGCCCACCGACACCGCCTCCCGTCGGCCCCAGTCCTGACATCGCCTCCCGCCAGCCAGTCACCGGGCTCCACCTTCGGCCATCAGCTAGTCATCGGCTTCGACCATCTACAGCCACCAGTGACCTCCCGTCGTGCTGCCACACCTCCCTCTGGTGAACCCATGCCCTCCACATGGGAGGAGGCCATTGACCCATGGGAAAAACATTCTGACACGTTATTGCTCAGTCAGCCGCCACGTCAGCTATCCGTACAGCCAGGGAGAAGGGTGTGACAACCATTTTTGGTGGTCATATGGTTGTCAAGTTTAACATAGTGAATTTTTTACGTCATCTTGCGTTAGCAACTTTTTAAAAAAATTTGACCCCTCTCCGTTGAGCAGTTTGGTTTTTTGGGTCAACTTTGGAGGCTCATAACTTGCTCAATTTTGCTCCTTTTTGGGTGCAATTTTTTTTATTTGGTCTAATTTTTCATGCTCTCCATAATGGTGTGATTATTTTCTGATTTTGGTGAATATGTTTTTTAGAATTTTCAGATTCTCTCAGCAATACCTATTCAATCCTCAATTTTGCAACTTCAAAGGCTTCATTTGGGCTCATACGACCTCCTTTTCAAGTGCCATTTTTTTTAAAAGTGCATATTTTTTGTCTTCTTTTATAATATATCATCAATTTGCAGATATTTTGAGTGAATATTGTACTTTCAAATATTGGTCCTTTTTGGCCTACTTGGTACTTGTAATTTGCTTGGATCTTAGTTTAGATCTCTTTCATCATCATTTTGAGTATCCTTTGGCCTCTTTGAGGTAGTTGTAAAGTTGAAATCAGAAGTCCACTTTGCCATTTTTTGCAAGTGGCCCATTGTATATGCACTAAGTATAAAGTGCCAAATCATCATTTTTTTGTGGGGGGGTTCTTTGATTGAGTGAATTTGGGGGGTATCTTGTGTGATTGTGTCTCTCTTTCTTGATCTCTTTCATTTTTGTTGCTATGAGTCCTCATAAATTTCCACCTTTAACTCCTCATAACTATGCATCTTGGAAAATTAAAGAATGGAGCAAACTAATGGAAAAAGGACTCACGCATTACATAGATGGAAAAATAGTAGCAACACCAGATCCTAAGGTTGATCTTAATGCTCAGTTAGAATGGCTCACTAAGAATTGCATGGCTCTTGGAACTTTGCGTAAGTATGTATCAAATGACCTCATTTTTCACATTGAGAAGTGTTCTACAATCAAAGAGGTTTGGGACATCTATCAGAAATTGTATGGTCAAGTTGATGAAATCAGAGGCTACAAGATTGACAATGAGCTCACTAACTAGGATCCCAAGAGTTTCTATACAATCCAAGATTATGTCACCAAAGCAAATGAGCTAAGAGAAAATCTTAAGGATTGTGGAATTGACAAAAACGATGCTCAGTTGATATTCAACTTGTTGGACAAGCTTTCACCTAAAATATGCAACATTTGTTTCTAGCTTTCAAACTCATTGTTTGACAGTGGGGAGATCCTACACTATTCCTTCATTTGATGCTTTCACATAAATGTTGATGTTGGAATAATGTAAGTTGTTGAACATGGGGATTATCAAGTCTTCAAATTCCAAGGCTTTGGTGGTTAATCAAGGGAGTCAAGGGAGTCAAGGAAAAGATTCCAAGCAGAAGAAGAAGAAATCTAAGTAAAAGCCACAATAGTAAAAAGGAAAATCATCCTCTCCATCATAAGGCGATTTTCCATCCTCTTCCAAGAAGGGGACTCCACCTAAGAAGGATAAACCAACTTGTGCTTATTGAAAGAAGTATGGTCATGATGAGCATCGATACCACACCAAGCAAGTTGATGAGTTGACAAATCTTCTTAAGAAGAACAACATCAATTTGCCATCCACCTACAACAAGAAGGATTCATCTCCTTCTACTTCCTCATAGTCTAAGGGAAAAGGGAAAGTATTTGTGTCTAAAACAGGTTCTTCACAATAGTGGATACTTGACTCGGGTGCCTCTTATCACATGGGTTATACAAAAGAGAAGTTTTCTTCATTAGAGCCATCAAAGGTACCTCACATTTACATAGGTGATGATACATAAGTTGAGGTTGAAGGGAAAGGTTCATTTGATATGGATGATGGAACAATTGAGAATGTTCTTTATGTTCCTAACTTTTCTATAAATCTTCTCTCTATCTACCAAATCACTGACTATGGGAATGGGAAAAAGGTTGAGTTTACACCTGATTCAGTTGTGGTAAAGGAACTTGATAATGTTTCCTTGGTAGCAATAGGATGAGTCAATGAGAACTCAAGACTTTATTCATTCTCCCACTTTGTGTCAAGTTCTCCTTCTAGGGCCTTTCTTACTCATTCAAATTTAGAAAGTAAGCTATGGCATGAGAAGTTTGGTCACCTCAACTACTACCATATTCAATAGCTTAGCACTAAAGACATGGTAACAAGTATACCTCTAATCAATTTTTCAGAGGGTGTATGTTTAGGATGTTCCATAGGCAAGCATCCCGAGGAGAAGTTTGATAAGGGGAAAGCTTGGAGAGCTTTGTAAGTTCTTCAACTTGTTCACAATGATGTAGTAGGTCCATTTCCATCACCTTCATTTAGTAGGGCCCACTATGTCCTCACCTTCATTGATGACTACTCTCGCTTCACTTGGGTCTATTTTCTTATTCATAAGAGTGAAGTGTTTGACAGATTTCTACAATTCAAGGCTCATGTGGAGAAGCAATTAGGGAAAGTGGTCAAGATTCTTCACACAAATAATAGAAGGGAATAAGTGAACAAAAGACTTGAGGATTTTTTTATATTTGAGGGGGTTGATCTTTAGCATTCAGTTGCCTACACTCCATAATAGAATGGTGTTGCAGAACACAAGAATAGGACTCTAAAGGAAATGGCTAGCTGTATGATACATGTACATTCTCTTGATCCCACCTTTTGGGCAGAGGCTATCAGTTGTGCCACACACATTCAAAATCGGGTTCCTCACAAAGCTTTGATAGGTATTACTCCTTTTGAGGCTTGGGCTAGTAGGAAACCGATTGTGAGACATTTTAGATTCTTTGGGTGTCCAACATGGGCTCGCATTCCTCTACTGAAAAGAAAGGCATTGGAACCTCAGAGTGGGCCTTGTATTTTTGTTGGATATCTCGAGGGTATTAAGGCATATCGGTTGATGGATCCAGAAACACATGAGGTGTTTATTGAGAGGAGTGTTTATTTTGAGGAAATTTCTCATAGCTTAGCCTCTCTTCCTCCTCTACCTTCCTTCCATTTTGGATAGTGATGAGAGTGATTTAGATGGTGAGACTCCTTCAACTCTGACTCATAGGGTTACACCTCTACAAGGTCCACTTGCAGTTGAAGATCCTCGTTCTCCACCTCCACCTAGACCTCATTGGGCTCGACAGACACTTGAGTCAATAGTTTTTCTTGTTGGGGATCCTTCAGATACATGGAGGACTCAATCATAGCATCAAGACCTTCCACATGCATACATTTCTATTGCTTCCAATCCATAGACATTTCATGAAGCATCAGGGGTTCCCAAGTGGGACCAGGCTATGGAGGAAGAGTATAGTTCCTTGATGAGGAACAACATATGGGAGTTAGTCCCTCTCCCTAAGGGGAGAAATATGGTTTGATGTAAGTGGATACATTGGACCAAATTTGTAGTGGATCGTAGTGTGGATAAGTATAAGGCTTGACTTGTTGCAAAAGGTTTCTCTCAGGTTCTAGGTGTTGACTATATTGAGTCCTTTGCGCCCATAGCCAAGATGAACTCCATTCGCTTGACACTTGCTATTGCTACAAATCATGGTTGGGTTGTCCATTAGATAGATGTGAAGAATGCTTTTCTTCATGGAGATCTTCATGATGAGATATATATGGAGTAGCCATAGGGTTTCATCTAGGATTATTTCTTGGTTTGCAGGCTGAGGAAATCTCTTTATGGCCTTAAGCAGGCCCCCAGGGCTTGGTACGCCAAGATGGATTCCTTTCTTCTCTTAGTAGGGTTCACCAGGTGTCATTCTGATCTAAATGTCTATATTTTGTGACATGATGACTCACACTTGATACTTGTGCTCTATGTTGATGATTTGATTATTATAGGGAGTACCACATCCATCATTAGCACTGTCAAATTTTCTTTGCATGACAAATTCGCTATGAATGACTTGGGTCTTTTGCACTACTTTCTCGGGATAGAGATTTCACAGTCATCTTATAGGATTACTCTATCACAGTCCAAGTATGCTCTTGATCTACTTGCACATTTTCATATGGCTGATTGTAAGCCTGCATTGACTCCCTTTCTTTCAGGAGTCAAGCTTGAGGCTAAGTTCTCTTCTCCACCAGTTGATGCCACATTGTATCGTCAACTTGTGGGTAGTCTCATCTACTTGACTCACACATGCCCTAACATTTCATTTGCAGTTGGCATGGTTTCTTTCTTCATGCAGGAACCACATGAGATTCATTGGAAAGTCACCAAACACATCCTTCACTACATCCAAGGTACACATCATTATGGGATTCACTATGTAGCAGGCACATGACTTCGCTTGGTTGGATATAGAGACTCTGATTGGGCTAGTGATCTTGATAATCGTAAGTCTACTTCTGGTTAGAACTTCCACCTTGGTTCAGGTCCCATTTGTTGGCAGAGTAAGAAGCACCATGCTATTTCTCTCTCTTTGACTGAGGCTGAGTATCGAGGGGCTGTTAACGCAATGACTAAGACTATTTGGCTTCAGCATATTCTCAAAGAGTTTGGGTTCTCCACTCCACAACCAACAGTTCTACATTGTGACAATCAAAGTGTTATTGCAATCTTGAAGAACCCGGTTCAGAATCAGCGAACCAACCACATTGAGATTCATATGCACTACATTTGAGATCTTATTCAGGAGCAGGTCATTGATTTGTAGTATTTTCCTACAGTAGAGCAGGTTGCAGACATATTGACCAAACCCTTCACTAAGAGTAAATTCTAGTAGTTATGAGCTCTCTTAGGGGTGTAGGATGTTTCATTAGGGGGGTCAACTGACTTATCCTTCCTCTCTTATAGGGAGGACTTTTTCCTCTTTAAGGTTTTGTCCTTCTTCTTTGAGAATCTTTTGTACATTTATCTCTCTTTTGGGGGGGATTTTTTTCCCATTGGGTTTTCTCCCTTTCTTCGTTTGTGAGAGATTGCATTGCATAGGTTTTCTTGCATTTGCATAGTGTACATGGATACCTTTTGTTTCCTAGTAGTCGGGACCCATCTTGCATTATTGACTTGAATCTTTATTTCCCTAAGTTGCACTTAAGGGGGGGTGTTGGTGTAATTATTTTTTCTTATAGGATATAATTACACTTTACTTAGGTTAACTTAGGATAATAGATCTCATCATAGTTTGGATATGAGACACTTAGGGAAGTGTGAACATAGGGATGATGCTTGTAGGAGAAATTCTACCTTTTGTGCTCTTATCTTGCTGTTACATTCCACATTCGGTGGGTGATCCACCTCTTGTGGAATATTATATTATTTCTCCTACCTACCCCTACTTTTTCTTACCTACCCTTGTTTCTCATTGAGCCATATGTCATGATTGTGTGCTCACACATCCATTTGGTCTTGCCTATATAAGAAGGACCATATTCATTGTATTGGTTAATCCAGTTGATCATTTGTATATTGATGAGAATACAATTTGTTCTTGTCATACTATTGTCTTTTTTATGTGCTTTTCATTGTGCCCTTTATCTTGACAAAATCTCACAGCTTCGCATTGTAATAACCTAAAATTGGTCATCTAAACCATGGACCCCTAATCTCAACAACATCACCAAGGTCCTAACCAAAGACAATTAAATTGATTTTGAGCACGCAATGTATTAATTCTTTAATCATCAAACATCACATGGAAAATCAATAACTCTATATTAATTAAATATTTATTTAATTAATTAAATCATTCCAAGAAAATCATTTTGATCAATTATCCTATTTTAATTTATTAAATATCCTATCATATTTAATTAATTAATAAATTTTCCATTTAATCATAAAAAAAGAATTAATTTATTACAAAAGAGGAATTAATTACAAAACAAGAGTTAAATTGAAAATAAAAGAAAAGAATTGAATTGAGAGAGAAATCAAGCTTGAGATATTCTTCTAAATTGAGATTAACTTGAAATCAGAAAAATAATTAAAAGGAATTTAATCATTCTCTAAAATTGGAACTCAAAGCTTTTGAGAAAAAGAAGTTCAATTGCATTGAAAAGACTCTTTTCTTGAATAAACCAAAGAATCACCTATTTTTATCATAAGTGCATGGAACTAATTAATTCTTATCTCTAATGCAAACTCGAACTTATAATCCGAATGCATTTCAATTAAACCATAATTGGAATCTATCTCAAGGTTAACTGGATCTAATTTCTCAATTATTTCAATTATCCTAAATTGTGCTTTTTCTTGATCTCTCTTGTGATTCTCTATAAATTCAGCCTTTGTCTCTCATTCAAAAAACCCTAGAGATTTATTATTATACACTTTTCACTCTAGAGTCATTGAATATATTGTGCTTTCTTTTTTAGATTATTGCATCTTAGTTTAATTTCTTTTTGCATATTTCATGATTCCTTGAATTCATATAGCTTACTATTCATCCATCTAGCATAATCTTGCATCCATTTAGCTTAATATCATGCTCATATAGATTAAATCCTTTGTCCTGGTATAGTCTAGTCACTGGTATTGCTTATACAAATCTGAGAGAAATCTTATACTCGCATCTTTTAGAAGGCAATTAGTCGATTTGTTATGGTTTTATTATTTATGTTTATATTTGTCTAACCATACATGTAATGACTTAATTGAAGTGTTGTGTCGTGTATCTTACAAATACTTATTCCACTTTTTCACACACACATGCATCTCACCAGCTCATAAGGCTATCCTAGACAAAGCATTACAAGGATATGTTGTTGCCAGAGATATAGATGAGAATATATTTCAATCCATGGTTGGAAACTTGGCAGCTTCCAAGGTAGCATTCACTAAATAGGATGTACCTATAGACAGGCCTATGCATAATGATCCCCTACACTTAGAAGCTCTTATTCACAAAAAGAAAGTTTGAAGAGTACTCATAGATGGTGGATCCAGGCTCAATATATGTACCTTGCATCTAAACAAAGCTCTAAGTTACTCCGAACATCATATTAATCCTACCAAGAGAATCAATTTCAAAGATTACAATGATGAGGAATGCCCCTCCAAGGGTGTAGTGACCTTGCAAGTGAAACTAGGACCAGTTACCACATATATAACTCTCCAAGTCTTAGACAAATAATTGGGGTAGAACATGCTACTAGGATGCCCATGGATACATGCCATGCAGGTCGTGCCATCAAATTTTCACCAATGTGTCAAGTTCCCTTACAATGGTATTTAGATCACCATACATGGTGATCCAAATGCTTTTCAGCACTGCAATTACCTAAGAGAAAGTATAGATTATCAAGTACCCATCAACTAGGCAACTTCGCTCCACATGCAAATGGAATCCCTAAAGATTGCATAAACATCAACATCATCATCCCGCACACCTACAACACCACCTCTTCAAATCAAAGATGAAGGGTGTGGAGAGTACTCATATTTTGGAACCTTGTCAGTAGGGAAACTATCTCCCAGGTCCTTTGGGAGAACATTACCAAATTGAACAAACAAATATAAAGGGAAGGAAATTGTCCAATTTTCTAATTCTTGTTCTTTTTTAGATGGGGAGAACTTAATGAAGAATCTCTAGATGAAGATGTCAATGGATGGTTGTACAAAGAAGAAAATGACACTTCAAACATCAAACTCCCCTTAGAACAATATGGTAATGATTTCAAGATGTTACAACGACATGGTTATGATGGAACCATAGGCTTGGGGGCACATGCACAAGGCATCATAGATCCCATATTACCTTCAAAAAATCCAAAGAATTGGGGATTAGGGTGCACTAGCTTGACAAGGAAAAGAAGAGCAAGTAGACCAGATACCCCAATAATAACTAATGAAGATCATGACCTTGAATCAACAAGATGAAACAATGCATTACAAATAGTCTTTCAGCCAGCATCCCATGTCAACATAGTGATGGAGACAGGAATCATACCAGCATCATATACTTCCACACCCTCATCACCAAGTTGTATATCAATAGAAACAAGAATATCACCAACAAGAGATGATAATTTAATATTACCCCTATCTCTTATTCAAGAACTCAATAATATTCTATTATAGAAGAAGAGACTACAAATTAGGATACTCTCCCATTCATCATTGACACAACTAACTATCCTCTTTCTCCAATTGAATAAATTGATGAATATGAATCAGATAGAGAAATATATATGGAGAGTATAACTGATTCACATGATTATGAGTTTATTTCTATGCATAATTGTAGCACATTTTTAGAGTTTAGAGCTTATGACAACCAACCAATTGAGGATGATGACATTGAATATAAAGACATACCAATCTTCCCACCATCAGTCAAGTATGTTTTCGACAATAGAATCCACATGATCTCAACATAATCTACTCTTGTTGAAGAAATTGATCTTTGTCTCATGTATCCTCACCTAATAGACTGGGTGCAAGAAGGACAACCACAATTAGATTGGTTTCAAAATGATGAGGCTATAGCTGAATTCTTGGGTGCAAGGGATGGACTTCCTTATGATGATCATAAAGTTGTCTTTTCCATTGATCTTGATAGAATTGCATACTTTTGAGAAGCAAGCTCTTCTTCCAATCCAGATGATGAAAATAAAGTAGAACATATGGCTCACAATAAATTGGATAACCAAGAACAGTTAGCATTACAGTACACAAGATACACCTAGCAAAATCTCTGAATCTAATGGAAAAAGAAAAAATCATTCAATTTTTCATACAAAGGCCAATCAAATTTTCATGGTATTATTTTGATATGCCAGGGTTAGACCCTGAGTTAGGCTTGCATCATCTACCATTAATTCTAGGAGTAAAACCCATACAAGCAAAAACTCGAGAAGATGCATCCTCACATAGCTCTGTTGGTCAAAATTGAATTATGGAAATTATTAGATATGGGTTTGATCACACCCATAAACTATGTAGAATGGATCTCTAATCTAGTTCTAGTAACCAAGCATACTGGAGGTATCAGAATCTACATCGACTTCAAAGATCTCAACAAGGCCTACCCAAAGGATGATTTTCCACTCCCTAACACAAACATGATAGTGGACTTGACAACTGGAAATGAAATGCTATCACTCATGGATGGTTTTTCTGGTTATAATCAAATCAAGATTGCGCCAGAAGACCAACATAAAACAACTTTCACTTGTCCATGGGGATCCTATTGTTGGAATGTGATGCCATTCAGACTTAAAAATGTTAGTGCTACTTAACAGAGGGCAATTACCACCTTATTTCATGACATGATACACAAATGCATGGAAGACAATATAGATGATTTACTAGCTAAATCCACAACAAGAGATGATCATCTAGATGTCTTAACTAAAATATTAGAGAGACTTGAGTAGTACAATGTTCGTCTCAATCCCAAAAAGTATGTGTTTGGGGTAACATCTGGTAAACTCTTGGGATTTATTGTATCAAACCGCGACATAGAAATAGATCCAAAAAAGGTCAAAGCTATACTAGACATGTCATCACCCACTACACTCAAGTATTTAAGAAGTCTACAAGGGAGACTACAATCCATAAGATGCTTCATTGCACAATTGGTAGACAAGTGCAAACCATTTCAACATCTTTTGAAGAAAGGTGTCACATGTGACAAAACAATTCCATGAAGCATTTC
Organism: Cryptomeria japonica; assembly: GCF_030272615.1. Lineage (NCBI taxonomy): Eukaryota > Viridiplantae > Streptophyta > Pinopsida > Cupressales > Cupressaceae > Cryptomeria > Cryptomeria japonica. The sequence goes on from NC_081409.1 coordinate 487,731,571, forward strand.
AAACACTAAAAGAATATCTCTTGTCCACACCAACACATGGGAAACCATTACTCTTGTACATATCAGCAAGAAATTACTCTTTAGGTGCTCTCCTAGTACAACATGATGAGCAAGAAAAAGAGAGAGCTATCTATTACATTAGTAGAAAAATCATTGGATATGAACTTAACTCTACACCAATAGAACGAGCATGTCTCGCACTGATCTTTGCATCCCAGAAGCTAAGACACTATATGTTGAGTCATACTATCCACCTCCTTGCACACTTTGGTCCACTCAAGTACTTATTGAATAGAGAAACGTTAACCAGAAGGCTTGCCAAGTGGGTCATGATACTAAGTGAATTTGACATAGAGTATATCGACATAAAGACCATCAAGGAATAGATCATAGCAGACCAACTTGCAAAGGCACCCCTACAAGACTATTATCCAATGGTGGTAGATTTTCCAAATGAATCAGTGTTCACACTTTCTGCACCTACAAATTGGAAATTTTATTTTGATGGATCCTATACAAATGATCGATCAGGAGCAAGAATTCTCTTCATAACTCCTTAAGGAGATTCCATTCCTAAATCATTCGGAATAAACTTCTCTTGTACTAATAACATATCTGAATATGAAGCCCTAGTAATAGGACTTCATACTACCATATAGTGGAAAATCATGGAGTTACAAGTCTATGGAGATTCATAGCTTATCATCAATCAAGTCAGTGATGATTACAATACAAAATATGACAAGATGACACCTTATAAACAGTTGGTGGAAGAATACAAGAATTATTTCACAAATATAATACTTGACCAAATCCCAAGAGCACAAAACAAACTAGCTGACACTATTACAATAGTAGGCTCTCTCTTAGACATGCCTAACAATGGAACTCACTTTGAGTTCATAGTAGAACAACTCATGGTACCAGCATATGAAATACCATCTGTTCAATATGTTTGCATGATAGTGGGACCTTAATCTCCATGGTACAAAGATGTATATGCATACCTTCATGATCAATATCCTCTCGATCTCTCATGCAATTTGTAGTGTCCACCCTTCATTTGACTTATTTTGACTAGAGTTGACCTTTATATTATGCTTGCTAGACTTATCTAGACTATATTTTGATGATTTGGATGATGATTACTCATGTGCTTCAGTGACTTATGATTGATGTTAGACACTATTGGATATTTTGCTATTTTGATTATCTATATGCATGTTGGTACTATCATGATTGATCATGTGATTTGATGATATATGTACTCAATGGATTTTATATGCTCACTATGTGATGGATTATTGCTAGATTAGATTTATCATGGTTTTGATGATGATTATAATTACGCTAACCCTACTTCATGATTACATATGGTGAGATGTTTAGGAGGTGTGTTTGACTATTGTTTGACTATCTTCATGATATAGATGATTCTACATCACTCATTGCGAGCAGGATGTGTCATCGTGATTCTCTATCACTTGCATGTTCTATATGTGTATATGTATATGTGGTATTGTCATTTTGTGGTTGCAAGATTTTGCAGGTACCAAACATCGACTCCACCTGGCTTCACAGGTCTGAGCGTGTCTTTAGCTCCAATGGCTTATGTGGTTCAAAGATGGCATGGGTTCCCCTCACATACTCTAGGTCTAATTTGTTCACCGTGAGTAGTCAGTGTCTTGGAATAATTCGCCATGTCTGTTAGTAAGCTTGGTCTTTTGGTATTGTGAGTTCAATTTATGTCGGTTGATTTACTTGTTTATATTAAAGTAATTATGTGGCTCTTGATGTGTAGTTTTATATTTGGTAATGTTTATTTTAATGTATTTAATTTATAAGTTTTGAGTATTTAATTATTTGGTATTTATATTTATTTGATAAATAACGTTTATTGATTTTACGATTATTTAATAATTGATGAGCCTTATTGCTGTTTAATATTTATTTAATATTCGTGATTTAATCTTTAATGGTGTTTTATTATTTAATTATTTATTTGACCTTCTATGGTTTGATATTTATTTGATATCTTATATTTATTTGGCTCTTTAATTTATTTTATTAGCTTTTGGGTTATTTGATTTTAATCCCCATTTGGATTATTTATTTACAACTTATATTTATTTAATAGTTTGACTTTTATTCCTAAGTGGGGTGTATGAACACATTAAATTAAATAAAGAAATAAAACATTCCCACTTAGTTGGATAAGTATATATTATTTACTTTGCCTACCCTTCACTCTCATTGGTTAAATTCAAAATGGGTGAATAAATTATATTGTATGGTGGGTTGGTAAAATATACTCCAAAATGAAATATTTTGATTGGCCAAGATTGAGGCTAGGGTTTTTAGATTATTGTTTCTTTTTATTTTCTTTCTCGTGAGGTTTTTCGGGTTGGTTGGCTCTTCTCTGGAAATTTTCTCTAGCAAGCTTTCTTCCTTGGTTTTGGATTTTCTTCTCTCTTGGTTTTGGCTGGAGCTTGGATTGGATTTGGTTTGGCTTGTGGGAGCTCTTCTTCAGCTTCAATCCACTACTTCAAAGTTGCAGGTTGGAGTTCTTAACTTTGCATTTTGGTTTTCAATGGCTTCTCTATGTATGCATTGTGTCTGCAATGTTTTGGGTCTAGGTTGAAATATTATTTATTCTATAGTTTTTAATATTGTTGAAAGTTAATATTTGGGGAGGAACTTTATATTATTTGGGTTTTGTATAGTTGTTGGAAAATATGTTTTTGGTTTTCTTGTGTATGGCATTTCACGGCTCTGTGAAAATGGTTGTGAAGATCCTTGGTTAATCCTTGTTTGTATGAGAGTAGATTGGTTTTCCCTTTGTGAGTCCTCAGTTATGATTGTTTGGGACTATCTTCATTTGATTTTCTATGAGTTTTGCAGAAGTTCTGTCTGTTTTATGCCATGAAGATATTTGATTAAATATTGGTCTATAGTTTGAGATATTTTGTTGTGTTTATACCTACGTATTCCTTGTTTCTAGGCATCTCTTTTCATATGTTTTTCAATCCCTTTTGATTAAGTCTGGATTTTATTATTTTACCCGAACATTTTCTATGTTTTCCGTAGGTCTTGTGCAAAAGCGTTGTTTATGCAAAAGCCATGACTTATTGTGCATAAGCATTGTTCTGTATTGGATTTGCGCTACTCTGCACAACATAAGCACTATCATAGAAAGCATAAGTGTGAATCTAGAAACATAAGCTATATTTTAGGACGCATATGCACAATTCTGGAATGCATAAGTGTTGTTCTTCTTGACAGAAGTGTTGTTCTTTTTGGCAAAAGCGCTATCCTATCTATGTTTTGTATTTTCTTAGTTTTGGTCATTTTTGAGCCATTTTTCTGAATTGATTTTTGTACCAGAGGCTTTATTTGAGGTCTATTAATATTTCTCTGTTTTGGGTTTGACCAGTTTTAATGCATTTTGATGGTTTTGAGTATATTTGTTTCTCTATGCATTGTGAATATTTTAGACTCTCTTCCATGTAGATAGGCCATAGATGATTGAGATGATTACTATGTTGTTTTGGACTAGCAAGTGAGTAGGCCTTGTTGTGATGTTATCTTTTATTTGATGGCAGCATTTGATGTCTTGATATGCCTTTGTTTATTGCTAGCCAAGAGGCTCATTTTGCTATATTGATGTTGTTGTAGCCTTGCGTATGTTGTGAGAGTATGTGTGGAAGTTTTTGGCTTCTTTGAGTATTATTTTCATGTATTTATGTGGTAGAGCCTCTTGTGATTTATTGTTGGGCCATGTTAGGAGGAGTGGGCTTCCTTGTGATGACCGGGGTCACGAGAGATAGGCTTGCATGAGGTTCCTTGTAAGGATGCATGAAGTCTAGACCACCAGGGCACATTGGAGTTTTCCATGATTTGTAAATAAGTGATAACCTAATAATTGATGGGTTGGGTAGTTAGATTAATTAATAAGATGATAAACTGATTTATGCCTCATGACTTAGTCCTAGGGAGGATGTTTTAGGATAAGCATGAGAAGGCTATGAACACGGTAAGATAATCTCCCTTAGTCTCTCATAGGTTGAGATGGCTCCACATGTCCATTAGGCTAGTGCCTTGTGTTATTATGCTATTATGTTATGAGGATGGCATGTGATGGCACTCCACTCCTACATGTGTTTCCCTTTATGATTTATGATTATTCTTATTAGATGCATTTCTGTCTTGATGAGTTTTATGGCTCTGGGAGTTCATTCTTGTTGTATGTGTGAGTTATTTCTTGAGAGTCCTAGTTTGGTTAGTCTCCTTGGTTATAGGTGCTAGCTTAGGTTTAGAGTATGTGTTGGGACCTTGTGTCATCTCCTAGCATGGGGGGTGGTTCCTTTGGTTCCACATGGTTGGGAGGTTGGTTCTTTTTAGCCATTGGGATGTTCTCTTGGATTCTTCTTGTGTGGATGTGGATTCTTCTTCATGATGTACTATAGATGTACCTTGTAGTAGATTTATGTAATGGATAAGATAGAATGTGTTAGCACATATTTTTACAAAATATTTTATGCTATATGGAGGCCTTTTTCTTTTATCATATGAGCATTTATTGCTGGTTTGTATGTGTAGGAGCTTTATCAACATAGGTAAAGGTTCTCTAAAAGCATCAACTATTTCAGGAGTATCAAGGTATCACTTGGGCACACTAAAGGCATGCACTAAGTATAGACCGCACAAGGAATCCATTATGGAAATGTTTGTTAGCATAGAAGTCATTATGATATGATCTAGAATTGCCTTCTGGTATATATCAGACCCTATGGGAAAAGTTGGGATCACCAATGTTCAAGATGGATAGCTCATTTGTGTTGGATTGCAAAATTTCAATTATCGGCATAAGTAATCCTGATGAAATAGCATTGGCAAGCAAAAGAAGGATTATCAGCATATCTTATACTGAAGAAATAGAAGGCAGATGCATTAGAGCACTCAAAAGATACTCAGCATGGTGCGTGCTTTTGAAAAGGTCATACCATCAGGATAGCTTGTTCTAATGAAGCAAAAGGTGGTGGTTTTCTATCGAAATGTATCAGCTTATTGGCAAAATGTAGAAATTGTTATACCGATAGCCTATGAAGTCATCGATGTGACTTGTGATGATAAGAAAATGCGGAACATGGACTTATAGTATCGGGAGATCAGAAGTAATGAGAAAAATTCATCTCGATACCTGATGACTAAAGGGAACTGAAAGCAGGCCCATCAGAGAAAAGACCATATCGGGATAAGGCAAAAATAGTTAGACTGACCCTTGATGACATGGAGGATTGGAAGACAGGACCATCAGCATTACCTATACCGATAAAATAGACTGGGAAGCATAAAGAATAATGGTTCATCGAAGACATATCAGAACTTCGAGAGGAATAGAAAAAGGCTATTTTGACCCTCAATGAAGATAGAAGTGCCTACAGGGATATCAATGTAAGCTATACCGATAAAGTAAGCATTAAGTAATGACTCATCGGGACATCGGAAAAAGGAATTTTATGCTATGCCGAGTCCCAATAGGATTGTTAAGGTGAATGGTGAGGTGCTAAGAGTTCTTTGGGGTAAGTTATGTCGATAGCATGGAGGACTTAGTCAGGATGCAGATTGATATATTAAGATCATCGGGGTTTCAGAGGGACATGAAATAAATTATGCCAACACCCGATAGGTTAAGTAAAAGCAAACCAAAGGTGAAGGCATTAGAGAAAGTTATGTTGATGGAGTATTAAAACAAAAGGCATAGCTGAAGCTGAAGGAGTGTTCATCAAGATAAAGTGAACCATTGGGATAGAAAGAAAACTGTTATCCCGAGACCCGATAAGTTGGTCAGGATAACTTGTGCCTATCAGAAGGTGAAAAGCGGTAAGGTCATAACAAATGGCCCAAGCAATTGAATCATCAAGAAAAGTCTCATCAATTAGCCGTTGGAGGTCTTGATGTGAAAAAATGTCATAATGGCTTCAATTAAATGCATCTATTAAGTAGATCTGTTGCCACACAAAGCAAATCCTCCAAAGATTGTGGTAATTGAGTACAAGATTGGACTTCCTGAAATATATAACCAGTGTTGCATAACAGTATTTGGCATAGAGATATTGCAAAAGATATCAGGTGTTTATTGAGAAAATATTCTAAGCTACTGAGCATAGAGTGAAGAATTTTGTAGAGATGGAAGGGTCAAGCTCAAAAGGGAAGTGAAAGGTTGTAGAAGTGTTCAGTACCACAATGAAAAAATCTAAGGGTGAAGTCAGTGAGGTTCAAAGAAAGCTAAACCAAGATATGATAGATTAGATGGGCTCTCCAGGAGCTAGGTCATGTAGAGCTAAGGTGAATGTGCCTATTTGTGAGCAGTTGGAGGACAGGTACAGACAAATTGGAGATGTACTCACAATAGTGCGAGGCATGAGCTGCTTATTTTTCATTACCTCCACAGGGATGAGCCTATGTTGATTTCAAACCCATGGAACACCAATTTAGGTAAACTTGTGGTACCTAATGTTTTTGTACATATTGAATTATTAAAACTCTTGGTGAGACACTATGATGCAAACAAGCGATGCATTTTGTTTCCCAATGGGATGGTTTTTGTTCACTTTGTGGTAGCCACAATTCAGGAATTTTTTATAGTGGATCTGGGGGCAGATGTGCCTTTGTCATTTACAGATTTAGAGGAGGAATATAGGAAAATGGATAGTACATATCAGGGTTGGAACCTTGCAATCCACAAAGCGGAAAAGGGGAGGCTAATAGAGGAAGATGGCCCTCCTTATGATATAACTATTTTCAAGAAGTATCTACAATATACATATGTGGCTTGTGGCCAGGTTGGAGGAGTTGAAGCTCCTGATGTGGTGAACATAGGACCGTTGGTTTTAGTAGTGGATATCCAGAGGCATGAGCCTAGAGCTTTTGATTTGGCTTCGTACCTGGTGGACAGACTACATCAAGGTTTCATGAACTTGAAAGATAATCTAGATAAGCATTTCAAGCATTATTCATTGTTAATGCATATTGTTTTATTCTATGGGAGATTTAGGGGATTATGGCTAGAGGGTTTGAGTCTAAATACAATAAGGAAGAATGGACAGGATCAACCGGTGCAATTGTGGGTTTCTATCTAGGATTACAAATATATGAACTCCCATTACCTCAAATTTGAGGAATTCTTTGTTAAACCAATTTTCTTGTTCTTTGGTGAGCCACTCCAAGGATCATTCTTTGAGGATTTTAAGAAGTTTCTTAGGCCTCATGAGCACAAAAATCCAAAGGTCAATCCCAATTGGGGTGATTGGTACTCATGCCAAAACTTCACTTTTGATTGATGATATGAATTTGAAGGTTATCCTTATGTGCTACCAAAACCTGCACCAGATAGGATTACTTTTTTGGAAATTGTAAGGCAATTAAGTGTTTCTAATGCCAAGCATTTTGGAGGTGCACACAAGCAAGCCTTCCTCCCTGGTACACTTCACTTCCAGGACTTTAAAATTGTATCTACCAAAGCATATGAAGCCATTGATAGGAAGTTAGTGGATGAATACAACCTGTTCCAACATGTGGTTAGGATGCATTATGATCCTAAGGGTTACATCCATGCAAGCAGGAAGAGGCAGGAGTTGGGAGACTATCTTCATCAAGAGGATGAATTTGAGGACATGTGTAGAAATAAGGAGGTGGAAGAGCTGGCGGATGTAATGGAGACCTTGGAGAAAAAACTAGAGGAGAGAAGGAAGAGATTAGAAAACATGGAGGAAGAACCAACCCAAAGTGATTCAGGGGAGAACGAAGTTGTTTTCAAGCTCCAAGAACCTGAGAAAGAAAAGGATCTAGAAGCATAGGATAGGCTCATCACTGCACTAAATGCAGAGATAGATGAAAGAATGGCATAGCATGTTTCTTTTGTGTCAGATGATTAATTTATAAAGCCTAAAGAGTTCAAACTATTCTTGTACCATTTCAAGGGTAAGAAATTAAGGGAAGCAGTGCCAAATATTACCCCTGAGAATGAGGCAGAAATGACAAAGAGGTTGAAGGAAGACATTGACATAGAAGTTGAGACTATGACCCCACAGAAGGGGAGGCAAATACTAGTAGAGGCTGGAATAATTGTGGTTCTAGGTTGGGACCTGAGTGCCTCGTTTATCTTTGATTCTTTGCTGAATTCAAACAATAAGGATATGAAATTAAATATCCAAGGAGTAAAAGACATCTTTATTGGATCAAGGTACGATCCATATGAGGAATAGATGTTGATGTGGGCTTTATGCCCTCCTAATAAAAGGCCAAAATCATAGACATGGATAAAGATTTTGGTCATATGATGACCCTAAAAGTTGGAGAGGTAGACCCTATGATCATGACCGACATAGGTATTAATATTTCAAAATTCAACAAGGCCTAGATGAAACATGAGATAGTAGAGAAGAATAAATATAAGGCCTTATATGAAGAAACCCTTAAGAGTAGTGGGCATATGATCCCTCAAATTACTGATTCAGGAGGTCAATGGAAGAAGAAATTTGAGAAATTGGCTTATGAGCATACTAAGTTGAAGAGGGAGATGAAGAGCATCAGGGTTGACACCACTTGTGTTTTATTGAATAAGAGATATGAGAATTTGGAGAAGGCATTGGAGAGTTCTAGGGTGTATATTAGAGGAACATGGACAATATGGTTTCACACACCAGAATTCGAGATAGACTCAACCTATTGTTGCAAGATGCATTGACTAAAGAAAAGGTAAAAAGGAAGGTTTAGGGTCTGCTTGTCACACATGAGGAAGCTGCGAAGGAATTAAAGTCAGAGTTTGATGAATGCCAGCAGATTGTTCAATGTGGGGTTCCCCATTTGGTAGATGATGCAGGAGTAATTAAAGAAAAGACCACATGGGTTTTTGAGTGTAAGTCTTTACTTAGTGCAGCCCAAGCCATTGCCAAAACAGATATCCTTGATATGAAAGATACTGCTGACCAGTTTGAGAACATTTACATGATCGAGAATGCAGCCAGGGATATGATCTTCAACACAACAACTTACAAAGACCCATGCTATTTACAGCACATTCAGAAGCATGGACACCAGCTGGATCGAAAGCATTAATTCATTGCTTGGTTTTGTGTTTGTAATGTAATTGATAATTTAGTTAGGTTGTTTAGTTACTGTTCAGTTAGTTGTTTAGGATAATGAAAGGGTGTGTCCTTTCATTTGTATCTCTTATCATATATATTTATAATGAGTCATTTTGTATATAAGAGGGACTTGGCATTAAGAAATATACACTGTCTGGTAGGACTGCAAGTTATATGTATTAGGGAAGCCTATAGAACAAAGAGGTGTCTTTTTATGTAAATAGACTGTAATGGAGTATTTTCAAGTGTAGCTTATGTATGCAATCATCTCTTAAGGATTAATATATGAAGTTTCATTATTTCTTTTCCTAAGTATTGTGCATACTTTTGTGTTGATGAGTTATTTTGTCCTCTTGATAAATCTGTCATACGATTTGCTATGATGTGCCATCACATGTTGTTACATTAAATATGATACTAAGTTTTCCTTGTTGTGTAACACATACTGAAACCTTCATAGTTGATGATCAATATTGTCTCAGGAGTTGATAGGATTTTATGTCCACAAAGTGTCATAAGTACCCCCTGGATAAAGGCACTAGTCTGTTATTTATTTTTTAAGGTTTTGGTTGATCATACATTCAAGGTCCTTGATAAAGAAACATTCTTCTTAAATTCTATATGAACTAATCTTTACATATTTCTTTTGAAGTCCTGAAAGCATCCTTATTTTCATTATACTATCATAAACATTTTCATTCAAAGTATTAAGTTAAAGCACATAATAAAGCATAGTTGTATAACAACAATTTGCCATTTTTGTAATTTTCTAAAAGACTTAAATCCACTTTAAATAATCTCTTTGGTGCTTGAGAGGAAAAGGTATACCCACCTAGGTTTAGTGGAGCTTGAAGTGTAGAGGGATTTGGTCTTTGACCATCCCTATTTGTTGGCCAAGGCTGATTGGATTACTTGAATATTTGGCAAGCCTTTTGGTTTTCCAATCTGTGGTTTTGGGAACCAACATAATGCATGTAATGTAACATTTTTGTATATAGTAGATGGAATATTGTAGTAGGAAGAGCTATGCTCATGATGTATTTAATGTATTTGTATTTGTAAAAATGAAGTGTAGTTGGAAATTGGAATTTATGTATATTGTATTTGTACTATTGTAGAGATGCGATCTTATGAATCATGGAAATAAGTGGATTATAGTTGGAATAGAATGGAATTTCTTTATGGATTAGTTGTATTACTTCATGGAATGTTCAGAGGCTAGTTAGAATGTTAAATAATCTTGAATGAGGAATATTTGTAGATTAGTAAGTGAATATGTTATAAGATGTTATTGGGATTTAGTATATAGGAATGATTCATATAGATGCATTGGTAGATAGGAAATTATGCATACCATGAGGAATGAGTAATGTTGTAGGTTGCATATCTCATGGTTAAAGAATTAGATTACGATGCATTAATGAAGGTGAAATATACCTATCGTGTGTGTAGTATGTTATTGTGGAAATGAATTAAATAATGATGTTAAAGTACCCTAGGGAAGATTATTGATGTTGTGTTATTTCCGCTTGCATTATTTGATGAAATGAGCAATGATGTATGTTCTAAGAGGTTAATTGGTTAATGAATGTAAATAGATGGAGATGTTATATGTTGCATTAGTTGTTATTAGATGTTAATTAAGAAAAAAATTATCTCCATTTGTATATTATTGTTTAGTTTCTTTAGGGTATTTTGGCAGGCATTACACAATCAAACAAGGACACTTATGCATCAAGTTGCAAAACACAATCATTGCTGATACTCTATACATAAAAGGTTTAGATGCTACTTTACTCTGATGTCTCAATATGGAGGAGGCACAGACTACCCTAAAAGAAGTTCATGATGGGATATGTGGAGCACACTCTTCTAGTCCAACACTAGCAAAAAAATCGCAGAGAATTGGATATTATTGGTCAACAATAGAAAAGTACACCTACCTAATCCATGCACTTTCTCTAGATCTTCAACCAATTACATCACCATGGTCATTCTCATAATGGGGATTGGATCTTGTTGGAAAGATAAACCCTACATCCTCCAATGGACACAAGTTCATACTCATAGCTACTGAGTACTTTACCAAATGAGTCAAGGAAATCCCTATGACCTACACAACTAACAAATCGATAGCTAAGTTCATCTTGAATGATATCATCTGCAAATATGGAGTCCCCATGTACATTGTTACTGATAATGGGCGACCCTTTAAAAATTAAGAAGTGAGTGAGCTTTGTGATCAATTCCACATTCAACAACATTTTGCAACTCTTTATTACCCCCAAAGCAACAGTCAAGCTGAGGCAACAAATAAAGCCATATTCAAAATTTTAAAGAAAGTTGTCAACAACACTAGATGAGACTGGCATCTTCAACTAAATCTATCTCTCTGGGCTTATCGAATTAGTGTCCACACAGCTGCTGGGGCTACACCTTATTCTTTAGTATATGGTTTAGAATTCATTTTGCCTATCGAGGTAGAACTGCCATCATTAAGAATCTCTCTGAAACATGTCATATCAGAAGAAGACTATATAGTTGCCCATTTGCAAGAACTTGAATTATTGGATGAAAAATGACAAAGTACTCTGAATTATTTTCAAGGCTATCAAAACCGAATGAGATGAAGCTATAATAAAAGAGTAAGACCACGTTGCTTCAAAGTAGGGGATATTGTCCTTAAAGAAAATCAAAGGAACCTTGCAGAACGTAAAAAACCAAAAAAGTTTGAACATAACTGGTTAGGTCCTTTTGTCATAACAAAAGTGGTTGGAAATGGTGCTTATCATCTAAAAACAATGGAGGGAGACTCACTCCCAGGTCTAATGAACAACATGTACCTTAAAAGATATTACATCTAAGGGCTAGATTAATTTAGCATTTACTTTTTGCATTTGCATATCATTTTCCTTAAACGCAATGCATTTCAATTATTTATTTTTTCCTAAATACGTCGCATTCACAATCTTCATAGAATATAATCTTTGCTTGTGCATATAGTTGCATCAATAAAACAAGGTGATTGTCTAAGTCATTCACCTGTTTACATTGGAAGGAGAGAAGGTGGCCTCATTCCCTAGATACTTGTTCATGAAGTCTTTAGGAGGTCTTTAGTCATTTATCTTCAATGTCACCTTGTGATTAAGATTTATCCATGGTTGTGTAGAGGTTTCACTATTAATTTTTGTTACCCAACATTTATCAATTGCTATATCTCACACATTAATCAATAGATCTAAGTCATTACAGATAACTAGTTGGTCATGTGGCTAGTGAAAATCCAATATTCTTCTCCAACGCTACTGTAATCTCCATACCCAAGAAGGTTTCATTACTTACAAGTCAAGGTAAGAAAATAAAATGAAAAAAGTGATATGCCAATATCCATCTCAAGGCAAAAATGAGCAAAATATATATAACTGAAACATCATGCAAAAATGTGCAATAAAAGCTTGACTAAGGGAACATGCGAATAACTCCATCAAGGCTATGGACACCTACTCGAAATAGAGAAATATTTGAGAGATTACGGTGTATAACCTCATCAGATCCCTAAAAGCTTGCTACTAGCTAGGCTCTATCCAGGTTTCTTTTTAAGTCAGAATAACTCACATAGCTAGCCACATAGGATTTGAAGGGTTTGTAATGGTTATAAGGGTGGGAATAAATTTAGGTGCACACACATGAGAAAAAGAAGAAAAAAGTTTCAAGATTTGATGGAGAATTTTTCCACACCTCCATTCATAAATCTTGGTTACATAATGTGTTAGGTTGGATGGTCTAAGGTCTTCTAAGAATGAATTGGGCTCCCATCTCTAAAACATTTTGCACCTTTAATCCAATTAGTTCATTTCAGAATGAAAGACACACATGATCATCCTTGTTCAAATAAGAACTGCATCTTCATCATGCATCTTGCATTAGCATAACTCATATCAAAAATTCATTATCTCCATATGCATCACCTAGATCATCATGTCATAATAGGTTTGCATACTGGGGGCATAATTGAAAAAATCGTAAAAATCATATAAAGTCATGAAAAAACCCTAAAAATCAGATAAGGTCCTGAAAATTTCTAAAATGCATAAAAAGCCTTGAACAAATATCAAAAACATCAAAATATCCAACAAAATAAAAAAACATTCAAATACGATCCTGAAAAAACCCTAAACATCGAAAAACTCAAAAACAAACTAAAAATAAAAAATAATAAAAAACTTGCAATAAAATGTCTTTTGAGAAACAAATACCCTAGCAAATATCTAGCAAACACTTCACGTGAAGTTAAACAAAGGATATAACTATCTTATCAAACGTCTACAACCAAATTGATCAAGTCTTATCAATCGTCAAATCCATATCAATATGAGCATCATCTTGTCTTAAACAGAAGAGGATACACTCAAAATCAGATAGACCCGTCTTAAATGAGGTCTACAACTTTCTGACACCATAAATTTTCAACCATCAAATCAAACAGATCAAAGAAAAGTCATAGTCAGTTTAGCTACTGAGTTTTGCCTAATTTGGGTTTTATCTTTTACCAATTGGCGAAGATCATGTTTCTATGCTACTCAAGGATGTCCATAAGTGACTAGACGAGCTACGATGAGCATGATCCTTTTCTTTGTTTGTTGTTTGTGGTGTGAACCAATGAAGTTCTGAGGAAATTTCTCTAGTGGATGTCTATGATAGGAGCATTCAACTTGTGAATGCCACACATACCTCAACCCCTAGATTAATTACTAGAATGGAGGGTTCATTCCTTGTCTGCTAAGTGTTTGTTTCTTGCAATGATATATCTTTACAATCTTGGTTCCTTATACCTTGATGTACACAACTTCATTATTACATAATAAGTCTCAATGATGATAATGTATTGCACTATGAATAAAGGCAAAGAATAGTACTCATCACTATTATTCCTATCATATCATATTAGATCTTGACATCAAGTTGACATAGTTGATTCTTCATTTTTAACGTATGTTTCCATCATCTTTTCCAAATCTATCTTTCTTACTAATGCTTCTTTTAATTCAAGAGGCACAATCCATAATATATTATGGCATAACAAAATAATTCATATAGGTTGCATATCATTTTAAGTACATTTGTTGTTAGTTAATTTGCATTTTCACTTAATTACGTGTTACTTAGATTCGCTTGCATTATCACCTATCTTAAATTTATCTTCACTTAGATTTCATTACATTAGATTCATTCAGATAAATATCATATCATGTAAAATTCATTTTAGTTTCATTACCATATTAATATGTTTCAAAAGCATTATTTGCACAATCATATCATCATCATCATATTATATAAAATAAAATGCATATAGAATCATAGAATACATTGCATACATAAAACATCATATAGACATGTCATATAGAATCATACATCATGGAAATAACATAAGGTATGAAAGACACCACCAAAATTCATGTCATACATATCTCAAAAAAGTGTTAGAATACATCAAATCAAGTACAACATAGAGTGTCTCAACAAGCACTACCTCTATCTCTAGGAGGATCATGCTCCAAGATGTCCCAATGATGCCCTACAAGGACCCATCATGATTCCACTACTTGTCTATTGACTCATGTCTCTACTAGATCCACTCTAAGATCTATAGGTGACCCTCAAGAATGACTATCTATAGTATATATCCTCTTGAGCAACAGTGAAAAATTTATCTGACTGCACATGTCTATGCATCAGTCCCTGGACCAAACAACTAATCATAAGCATCTATAGTCACTTGTTCCCTCTGCACCAAATCATCTCACTCTCTAGAGTTGATCTCTATCAACAATAGCCCTATCCCTCTCCCCTACAATCAGATCTCTCTCAGCAACAAGGGCACTATATGATCACTAGAAGTTCTCCCTATCATCCATCCACCGCTATCTCAAAGTGGCAACTAAATCCTTCAAACTCCTAATCTAGGCTCTCAAAACTTGCTTATCCTCACCCTCATCTCCACTTCCCTCTACGGCTGCCACACCTCCAACCTAGGGCATCTCAATGTCCTACCCACCACCATCCCCATCATTACTCCCTCCACTTCCATATGACTCCGATAGAGAATAATCGCTCTTGCTACCATCCTGACCAGAGTTGCTGATAGACTTGGTGTCTCCACCAATGTCTACATCCTCCTCACTATCCTCCTACTCTACCTCTATTGTTGTTGTTGTTGTTGTTGTTGCTGCAATCAATCCAATCTGATCTTCATCTTTTCCTCCACCATCTCTCCCTCTACTTCTCCCTCTCCCTCCCCAAGGTCTACCATGACAAATCTATTTTGCTGAAATAGCAACCATGGGATTCATCAATGGCACTGGCATGTGCTGAACCCACCAAGCATCATACTGAGGATTCAGACCTAGATCTGCAATGACAGCTTACCAACCCCACTGCAAAGGATGAAGAGAATAAAACTTAGATAGTGCAACATAAGGCTATACACAAGCACCCCAATCCCCCACCTCTCGAGTAATCTGAGAAAAGTAAGCTATCACATTTGGCATACCCTATACCTCCCCAAGAAAATGGAGTACCTATTAGATAGTTCAGATAACTAGAAGACAATTGAGAGGGGGGTGGGTGAATCAGTTGTCACAGATTAGTGGAAGCAATAGAAATTTAAAACAACAATACCAAAACCCAAAACAATAATACTGGAATAACAATTAATCCAATTAAGCATAAACAATAATCACAGAATAAAATACATCCACACAACACCAAGATTTGTACGTGGAAAACCTGGTAAATAGAAAAACCATGGTGGGAAGCCTACCCATAGTCAAATAATACTTTTGCAATAAGTATGTGAATTTACAATGAAGGGTCCTACACTTGCAGGAAGGCCAACAACCTAGAGCATACTGCTCATCACAAAAGGAGTCTGACTGACTACATACAAATCCAAACTACAATCCAAAGAAGTGTTGAATTGCAAAAGATAGCATCTCCAATGCCTAAGTATAGTTCTGGTTAAGCTCAATACCAAAGGACTAAATCCTCTTACAAACCCAATTTGATCTCCAATGATCAACCAACTCATCTGCTTGAATCATATTACATTATTCGCACATTACATTCCTTGATCATGACCTCTTACAATAACCATGATGATCTACAATGAGATCTTACACCTTATTTATACAAACCCTCAACCATAAATAATTAGGTCGGCCACCAGACAATAAACCAATTATATAATTACAAACCATGTCAGCCTTAGACCAAAACAAATAATATCCAACACATAATATATCTTGGAAATACAACAATAGGTCCTATCCACATGTTACATTAATTCTAGTCCATAACCTAGATCAACCGGGACCAAGTATAGGTCCACACGCTTTAGCAATGATCTTCAAATGCCAAGTCTTGAACATGATCACCAAAAGCATCCTGAAAATCCATCTAAACCTGCACCAACACCAATTATGCAATGCATCAAAGATCTCCACAAAAATCTCTGTCAATGAAATCCTCCCCGGAACCAGAAACCAATCTTCATAGCAAGAAGGATAGCATCCAATCACCAGACCAAAACCAACTGACCAAATATGAGTAAAAGCATTATGAACAAGTCAATTCCATCACCATATTATACTAGAGTCAATTGGATCATGTCAGATCCAGGTTAACCAAAAACCACTCAACCTACCGGGACTAGAAGGGTGTCGATAAAGCATCCAAATAGCTAGTGTTGACATCAATGACAAAACATCAATGCAACACATAATCAATTCCACCAAATGCCCAACAATCTCCCCTTTAGCATTTGTTGGTTCCCAAAACCACAGATTGGAAATCAAAAGGAACTTGCCAAATTCCTCACTGATCCAATCAATTTTGGCCAATGAATAGGAATGGTCAAAGACCAAATTCCTCTACACTTCAGGCTCCACTAGACCTAGGCGGGCATACCTTAAACTCCAAAGCACAAAGAGACTTCTTTATAGTGAATTTAAAATTAATGCATAAGCTATTTACAGGCTTGGCAAACTGACCTGCAACTTTTCTATATGGTGTTTTTGTAATTGCTTAAATATGAAAAACAAAGTGTATTTGATTATAACTGAATATTTGTAAGAGAATGTTGTTGGAACTTTAAGTAATTATGAAAGCACAATACTGATAAGAATAAGAAGTATGTTTACCTGATGAGGACCTTATGCACACCAAAATTACTCACAAATACTAACAATAGACTCATGCCTTATCTAACAATTAGTGTGTTACTTAGTGGACAAAGATTTTAATCAACTTTGGAGACATTTTGAAAAACTCACAATATGTAAGACTATCATTGCAATGGTTTCATTATGTGTTGCAAGAAAAACAAAAACAATTTTGTTTCCTATACAACAACATGTGATGGCACACTACAACAAATCTAAATTATATTTATCCAAAGGACTTGATTCATCAACACAATGTAACAAAGAATGATATGAAGATAAAACAACAGATCTTATATATTAATTTTGGAATTAAAATATGTACAAAGCTACAAACTCATAGGTACTTCATGATGTTCTTGCTTGCACAAAAAATAACTTTTCATTCCTATAGACTTGCCTTAACACAATACTAGTAGTCCCAATAGACAATGTGAAAAATCATTTTCCCTCTACATACAAAATGAATCCTTATACATATGTGAGTCAAAAGACACAAATGAAAGAACACACCCTTTCATCAGTATAAACTAAAAACTGACAAAAACCTAACTAATAACTCCCTAACTGCTATGACAACCAGAGACATTACAAAATATATTACAATGACACAAATTAACTTTTCCCATCCAGCCTCTAACCACACTTATGAATATGCCAAAGATATCCTTCATCTTTGTAGGTGCAAGCATTGAAGATGATATCTCTGACTGCCACTTCCAATGTAACAAAATTCTCTAGTTGTTCACCTGTTTCATTCATGTCCAAGGTATCATTATTGGCATATGTGCAGAACTTGATGACATGATGATATTGTATGTTGTCATTGATGTCAATACATTGAAATAAGCAAAATGGTAAGAGAACCAGGATGATATTGTGAATCGATATATGTGAGAACGGGTATGATAATGTGAACCAGGATATGTGAAAACTTGAAGTGGTATGTTCGAATGAGAACCGGTATATGGGAAGTTTTGTATCGAGGTTTAATTTGGCATGACTACCAGTAGGTAGTCTCAACTTCAAGGTTTTCGGTTGATGCATTCCAAGCCTATGTGATTCAACCAATGACATCTTGTGATGAGTTAGCATTGTAATGAATACCTAATAGTGTTTCCATGTCAGCCTTGTGCGTGTGAAGGATTTTCTTGAGGATCTTGCATGGAGATTGATCCTATCTACCTCAGGAATGTGTGAAGTCTCTATAAATGGTGGAGAGTGCGTGATGGGTTATCAACTTCCTGAAGCAGCAAAGAATGAATGTTGGAGAACGTCTTGAGATATGTTCAAGACTGTTGTATTCAATGTAGTATGATTAATAGTCAAGATTGAACCGATTGAATTGTTAAACCTAAATTTTTAGGGTTTAGGGTTTATGCTACCGACCTATCTGTTTCCTATAAGGTCGATGATGTTTTTCATTTTGAGGTTGTTTGCAAATGATATGTGTGTATCCAAGTGAAGAGATAATTGATTCTTTCCAGACCCGAGAAGTGTATTGATACCTAAAAAGTGTGATTGCAGAAGAAAAGGAGCTAAAGTGATTTTTCCTTGGCATTGAGTGTTGTTATCAGATCAGTGTATTACCTATTGACTTCTAACCATTTCAACAATTGGAAAATCCCTTAACCGGGTAATGTTAACAGGATTTTGTGTAAATCCTTTAACAAGGTGACTCAATTCAATGAGTTCTTCAAATCCTCTTGCGAGGTAACCTTTAATAGGGTTCTACCCTTTAACCGGGTATTTAGCCATTCCTTAACCGGGAGATCCCTAGCAGGATTGGTTCCTAGCAGAAGCTATTGTAAAAGTCTTTAACTGGACTAGGCTCCTAATAGAGCGGACTTCAAAAGAGTTCAAAGAACAGCTTGTGGGTATTCACCCCCACCATGGTTTTTCCCAATTGGGTTTCCACGTGATAAATCAGTGTGTCATGTGTGATGCTTTTCATGTGATGCTTTAATATTTTCTGTCAAGTGGTAAAGCATGTTGAACCGATAGTCATTATATTTCTGATGATATATTACTTGTTTATGCATACGAGTGAAGTGGAAATGAGATATTAGATTGTGTAGAGATCTAAGTGTTTACTGGTTTATGTCTTTCATACTCTCACTATGTTTTACCGATAGTGCCTGGATTTAGATCGGTGTTACTATTTACCAGTTAAGTGCAGTCTTTGCAGTCAAACTATTTCTAGGAAAGTTTTTGTCTGTACTAATTCACCCCCCCTCTCAATACAAGTTTGGTACTAACTGATTCATTATTATTCATCAATTGGTATCATAGCATCTTCCAGGTCCTCTATGTTGTAAGCTTAACTGCTTGAGGAAAAGATCCTACTCTAATGATGAAGAGGGAAGGTCCAAAGTTCAACAGAGATAACTTCAATATATGGAAGGATAGAATGAAGATCTACATTAGAAGCATGGGTGCTCAACACTGGAGCTACGTTGAGAATGCTTATGTTATTCCTACCGGTACTCTCACTGATGATCAAAAAAGAGAGATTCAGGAGAATGGGAAAGTCATGGAAGCCCTAATCAGTAGTCTATCTGACATTGAGTTTATTGATGTTTAGGATAAAGATAATCCCTAAGAAGTATGGGATGCTCTGGAGGATATCTATGATGGTGATGAGCATGTGGAACAAGCTAAGGAAGAGAGCCTTAGGGGAACGTTTGAATACATGCGGATGGTTGAAGGAGAGACCATTCAACAATATGGAATAAGAATCAAAATTGTTGTTGGAGACATCAAGAGTGTAGGTGGTAAAATAGATGATTCCACTATTGTTAGCAAAGTCTTGAGATCCTTATTATCGGTCTATGCAATAAGGGTTGTTGTTATTCAGGAGTTGAGGTCTATAGACAAGACAAAGGTATCCCTAGACTCCATCATTTCTAAGTTGATAGCTTATGAGATAAATAATTATGATGGTAGTATTTAGAAGACTAAATCAGCCTTTAGAGCATCTGCAACACCATCTAGAAAGGGTAAAGAAGCTAGTACCAGTTGTGAACCAAGACAAAGCAGAGAAATGGATTATGAGGAGACCCTGATGGAATTTGAAGCTCTTCTTTCCAAGAGACTTCCTAAGGGAACTAGTAAATATAGAGGTAAGCTCCCTTTGAAATGCTTTTCTTGCAATAGGATATGACACATTGCTGTAAACTATCTTAATGGTGATAATAAGGACAAACCGGAGAAGTTCAAGAAGTTTAAAGGAGGAAACAGGAGAAACTTTTTTGTAGCAATTGATGAAGGTGTCACTGATGAGGAATCAGAAGATGAAGAAAGTGAAGACATTGTGTTTGTAGCCATTAAGGAAGATGTGTCAGACAAGAAGGCTCTTCTCTCCCACTTTGATAATTCCAATGAGTGGATTATTGATAGTGGTTTTTCTCACCACATGACTAGTGACCAGAGTAAGTTTCTGTCTCTAGAAGAGTATGATGGTGATGTGGTTTGATTTGGTAATGATGCACCATGTATGGTAAAAGGAAGAGGGTCCATCTCTCTGAATGGAAAAAGTGGTTTTGATAATGTGTATTGGGTAGAAGGTCTCAGGCACAACCTTTTGAGTGTTGCCCAGCTGAATGACAATGGACTCACTCTGGAATTCAAAGATAGAGTGTGCAAAATAAAAGGAAAGAGTGGTAAACTGATGGCCACCGGTATGCAGACTAGAGGTAACTTATTTCAATTGAATGCAAATATCAGTACATGTCTAATGGCTAAGTTTGATGATAGCTAGATATGGCATAGGAGACTCTGCCATGTAAACTTTGATAATATTGTGAAGGCTAGTAAGATCAAGGCAATCAAAGGATTACCTATGCTGAGCAAACTAGAGATTCCTTTGTGCAGAGAGTGTCAACTGGGGAAGATGTCTTCCTCAACTTTCAAAGGAAAACCTTTCATTGTAGGCAATTTACTTGATCTTATGCATACTGATTTGTGTGGTCCTATGAAAACTAGGAGTGTGCAGGGAGATAGTTACTTTATGATTCTCACTGATGACTACTCAAGAATGATGTGGGTCACATTCTTGAAAGATAAGTCTGAAGGTTTTGGAAAATTTAAAGCTTTCAGAGCACTAGTCGAAAAGGAAAGTGGTAAGAGGATTAAGTGCCTAAGAATTGATTAAGGAAGAGAATTCACTTCTGGTGAATTCAACAAGTACTGTGAAGAGAACGACATCAAGAGGCAACATTCTTCCCCTCGGACTCCATAGTAGAATGGCCTAGCAGAGAGGAACAATTGGACTGTAGTTGAAGCAGCCAGAACAATGTTGATTCAAGGGAAGGTTGCTCACACCTTCTGGAGAGAAGCAGTGAGCACTGCAGTCTACACTATGAACTAGGTACTCATAAAGAAAGGTAAGGATAAAACACCTTATGAGTATTGGACCAGTAAGACTCCCATAGTAAGATACTTTAGAGTGTTTGGTAGAAAATGTTGTATCAAGAGGAGTGAACATAAGAGCAAGTTTGATGTAAAATGTGATGAGGAAATATTCCTAGGATATTCCACCAAAAGCAAAGCTCTCAAGTGTTTCAACAATAGGACTCAAAAAATTGTTGAAAGTATTAATGTCAGAGTTGATGAAACCTCTGAGAAACCTGAGGAAACTGTCAGTGAGCGAGTGGTAGATGAACCGGTTGTAACCTTTTGGGAACCAGTTACAAAATAGCCTAGTACCAGTAATAGTGCTCCTACACTGGTAGATGCTGATGCTAATGAAGATGAGGATGAATAAGAAAAGCAAGAGAAAACACCTAAGATCATTCCTAGGTATGTAAAGTTCAATCATGATCCAAAGCAAACCATAGGAGACAACAATGAAGACTGGATCAAGGCAATGGAAGAGGAACTTGACCAGATAGAAAATAATGGTACATGGTCTTTGGTACCCAAACCTGAGCATAAAAATGTTATTGGCACCAAATGGGTTTTCAGAAATAAGTTGAATGAAGATGGTATAGTGGTAAGAAACAAAGCTAGACTAGTGTGTAAGGGATATGCTCAAGAATAAGGAGAAGACTATGGAGAAACCTTTGCTCCAGTAGCTAGATTGGAAGGAGTTCATATTTCAAGGGATTCAAAGTATATCAAATGGATGTAAAATCTGCATTTCTAAATGGAATACTTGAAGAGGAGGTATAGAGCAACCAGATGGGTTTGCCCTATCAGAAGATAGTGACATGGTGTGCAGGCTACATAAAGCCCTGTATGGATTGAAGTAGGCACCTAGAGCATGGTATGAATGATTACACTCCCATCTTGTAAAGATTGGATTTGAAAGAACAAGTGAAGATAGCAATATCTATCTGAAGTCAGAAGGAGATTAGATTCTAATCTGTGAGGTATTTGTTGATGACATAATTTTTGGTGGAGATGAAAAGATGAGTCATGATTTTGCAGATGAGATGAAGAAGGAATTTGAGATGTCACTTATAGGGGAGATTAAGTTTTTCATTGGACTACAGATTCAACAAATGAAAGATGGTATCATTATTACTGAGTCCAAGTATGTCAAAGAGATGTTGAAGACCTTTGGCATGGAAGATAGCAAACCAGTTGGTACACCAATGGTGACCGGTTGTAAACTATCAAAAGAGGATGACTCAACGTTGGTGAATGAGAAGGAATATCTATCAATGATTGGTAAGTTGCACTATGTAGTACATAGCAGACCAGACATTGCACATGTAGTAGACATCACTGCACGGTTCCAAAAAAGTCCAAGAGAATCCCACTTGGTAGCAGTCAAGCGGATTCTTAGATATCTAAAGGGAACTAGTGACTATGGATTATGGTATCCGTACAGTAATGATTTCAACCTGAAGGTGTTTACAGATGTTGATTGGGCGGGTAATGTGGGCAACTGGAAAAGAACAACTAGTGGTGCATTTTTTCTTGGTGGTAGACTAGTTTCATGGATGATTAAGAAGTAGAGTCATATCTCTCAGTCTACAACAAAAGCAAAATATGTTGTAACATTTATGAACTGCACCCAAACAATTTGGATGAAGTATGTATTAAGTGGCTTCAAAGTTCCTATATCTGAACCAGTAAGCATATTTTGTGATAACACAAGTGCAATTAATATTTCCAAGAATCCAGTTTTACATGCTAGAACCAAGCACTTCGAGCTCAAGTATCATTTCTTGAGGGAGAAGGTTCAGAACAAAGAGGTTGTATTGGAACATGTTTCCAATAAGGAGCAGTTAGCAGACATATTCACCAAGCCTCTACTGAAGGCTATGTTTACCTATTTAAGAGGTGAATTAGGGGTGTTTCCCCTTCAAGAGATGAACTAAAGGTGTGTGCTACACATCAGTCAGGTATTGCATTGATAAATCTTTTTCAGGATTGGTGTGTTGAAGGATGCTACTCCTTAAGGGGAGAAGCATAGTGGAACATAGCTGCTTGTGCCTCCACTTTGGCATTGTTGTCAAAGGGGGAGAAGATGTGAAGCAAAGAAGATATCTACAATATTGGGGAGAAGATGTGAAGCAGAGATATATCTTTGTATATTGCCATTAATACCAAAGGGGGAGATTATTGGCATATGTGTAGAACTTGATGACATGATGATATTGTATGTTGTCATTGATGTCAATATATTGAAATAAGCAAACTGGCAAGAGAACCGATATGATATTGTGAACTAGTATGATATAGTGAACTGGTATATGTGAGAACTGGTATGATAATGTGAACTGGTATATGTGAAAAAGTGAAGCAGTATGTTGGAATGAGAACCGGTATATGGAAAGTTTTGTATCGGGGTTTCATTTGGCATGACTACCGGTTGGTAGTCTCAACTTTAGGGTTTCCAATTGATCATTCCAAGACTGTGTGATTCAACCAATGACATCTTGTGATGAGTTAGAATTGTAATGAAGACCAGACAGTGTTGCCAAATCAGTCTTGTGCGCGTGAAGGATTTCCTTGAGGATCTTGCATGGAGATTGATCCTATCTACCTCGGGAGTGTGCGAAGTCTCTATAAACAGTGGAGAGCACGTGATGGGTAATCAACTTCCTGAAGTGGAAAATAATGAATGTTGGAGAGTGTCTTGAGATATGTTCAAGACTGTTGTATTTAATGCATTATGATTAACGGTCAGGATTGAACCGATTGAATTGTTAAACCTAAATATTTAGGGTTTAGGGTTTATGCTACCGACCTATCTATTTCCTATAAGGTCGATGATGTTTTTCATTTTGAGGTTGTTGGAAAATGCTATGTGTGTATCCAAGTGAAGAGATACTTGATTCTTTCTAGACCAAAGAAGTGTATTGATACCTGTAGAGTGTGATTGCAGAAGCAAAGGAACTAAAGTGGATTTGCCTTGGTATTGAGTGCTGTTATCAGATCAGTGTATTACTTGTTGACTTCTAACCATTTTAGTAGTTGGAAAATCCCTTAACCGAGTAGCTTTAATAGGATTTTGTGTAAATCCTTTAACAGGGTGACTCAATTCAATGAGTTCTTCAAATCCTCTTGCAAGGTAACCTTTAACAGGGTTCTAACCTTTAACCGAGTGATCCCTAGCAGGATCAATTCCTAGCAGAACCCATTGTAAAGTCTTTAACTAGACTAGGCTCCTAAGAGAGTAGACCTCAAAAGAGTTCAAAGAGTAGCCTTTGGGTATTCATCCCCACCATGGTTTTTTCCAATTGGGTTTCCACATGAAAAATCAGTGTGTCATGTGTGATGCTTTAATATTTTATGTCAAGTGGTAAAGCATGTTGAATCGGTAGTCATTATATTCCTGATAATATATTACTTGTTTATGCATACGGGTGAAGTGGAAATGAGATATTAGATTGTGTAGAGATCTAAGTGTTTACCAGTTTATGTCTTTCATACTCTCACCGTGTTTTACCGGTAGTGCCTGGATTTAGATCGGTGTTACTATTTACCAATTAAGTGAAGTCTTTGCAGTCAAACTAGTTCTGGGAAATTTTTTGTCTGTATTGATTCACCCCCCCTCTTAGTATTGGTTTGGTACTAACCTTTTCATCATTAATCATTAGGTGCAAGCATTGAAGATGATATCTCTATCTGCCACTTCCAATGTAACAAAAATCTCTAGTTGTTCCCCTGTTTCAGTCATGTCCAAGGTATCCGCATGGGTGATGTTAAGGGTTGCACTGAGTAGTGATCTACAATCATAAATCCATTAGCCTTTATCCTTTATCATTCCTCTATCATCCAAAACATTTGGGAATCCATGTTGGATAATCCCCTGTCACTCCTCTTATTAAATTTATAATTCAGTTGTAAATTTCTCATGAGCATCAATCAATTTCTTGACCTTGCTGACCACTTTGTCACTCTTTGTTTTATCTTGTAGTAACACATTTAATCTATCATAAAATCTCTAGTGTGATACAGTATTATCCATATTTTTTAGATAAATAGTCCAGAATTCCTCTAATACTTTCGGCATATTCTCATATCTTTTAATGATCAACACACATGTTGTATCCACTTTGACAGTTCACACATGTTTCTTTAACTTATTGTACTCCTGTAACAATTCAGCATACCTCTTTTTCTATCTTTGAACCATCTATAATTTGTGGCACTAGATGACCACCTATCTTCAATAATTCTTCATACAAAGCTTTGTATTTTTCCTTTTCTTCTATTTCCCTCTTCATCTGAGCTTTGTTCAACTTTGAAAGATCTATCCCCATTTCTATTGTGACCATGGGATCTATTTCTCCAACTTTTAATTTCATCATATCGCCAAAGGCCTTGTCCACCCTAGAAAAAGTTTGATTCCTGTATCTACTAAAAGTTGTCTTCCCCTTTGAGGGGTCATGTTCCTTAACTCAGAATTAATCTTTGCCTTCAACTTCTTGAGCATTTCTGCCTCATTCTCTAGTGTCACATATGGCATTGCCTCTCTCAATTTCTTTCCTTTAAAATGATACAAAAAGGACTTAAACTCCTTCAACTTAAAAAATTTGCTATTCGATACAAAAAATGTATGCTCTTCTATCCTAGCATCTGAATCTACATTCAATGCTGCTACAATTTTGTCTCGAGCATATAGTTCATCTTCTTTTTCTGGTACTTGAAGCTTAGAAACTATCTTATTCTCTCCAGAATCACTTTCCACATCATGTTCTTCTTCTCTTTCCAGATCCCCAAGTCTTTGCTTCCTTTCTTCCAATCTTCTTTCCAAGTCAACAACAACATTTGCATGTTCTTCTAAATCTTTGTTCTTACATAGGTCCTCATAGTCATTATACTCATGGAGATAATCTCCCAGGTTTTTTCTTTTCCTGCTCATGTGGATGTAACCTTTTGGGCTGTAGTTCTTCCTTGGCGTGTACATATACAGATTGAATTCATCCACTAGCTTCTTATTTATGGATTCATAAGCTCTGATAGAGACTATTCTAAAATATCCAAACTAAAGAGTCCTAGGTAAGAAGGCTTTCTTGTGGGAATCCCCAAAGTGTTGTGCATTAAAGACACTCAATTGTCTCACAATCTCCAAGTAAGCAATTCGGTCTAGCACAGGCTTTGGTAGCACATATGGAGCACCTTCAAATCCAAAAACCCTAACAAATGTGAAATATCTGCAAGTATACCAATCTCCCCAATTATGGTTGACTCTGGTATCCTTGTATTCATGTGGCCTAAGAAATCTTTTAATCACTTCTGAGAATGACCCTTCACATGACACATTATAAACTCTAAATAGTGGTTTAACAAAAAAATTCCTCAAATCTCACATACTGATATTTATCATACCACAAATCCCACAGTGACACCCACAACTGTACAGGTTGATCCTGTCCATCATTTCCCTAAGGATTTACCCTTAAGCCATCTGGCCATAGTCCTTTCAATCTTCCATAGAACAACACAATATGCATCAATAGTGAATAATGTTGGAAGGACTTCTCAGGGTTATTCTTGAGATTCATAAAACCCTCATGTAGTTTGTAGACCAGATAGGTTGCATAGTCAAACTATCTTGGTTCATAGCTTTGAATGTCTACTATAAGAACTAATGGCCCTATCCATGCTACATCTAGAGCTTCCATTCCTCCTACCTATCTACAAGCCATATATGTGTATTGTAAATAGTGTCTAAAAATATTTACATCGTAGGGTGGACCATCTTCATCAGTTAGCTTCCCTTTCTCCACCCCGTGGATGGCTAAGTTCCATCCTTGATAGGTCATTTCCATGGTTCTATATTCTTCTTCCAATTCCTCAAATTATAAATGCACCTTTGCATCATAACTCAGATCAAACACTTCATAGATTATAGCCGTATTGAAGTGAATAAATGCATCGCCATTGGGAAATTGGATGCATCTCTTCGTAGCATTGTATTTCTTAACCAAGGTTTTCAACAATTCCATGTTTATGAATATATTTGGAACTATGAGCTTACCGAGACCGATAATCCATGGATTAGATATCAGCATCGGCTTCTGTCTTCATGACTAATGGTAGAGGAACAATTCATGCTCCCTAACCCTAGTCCAAAGATCACCAATTTCCTTATAATTGTCCTCTAGTTGATCACAGATAGACAAATTAAACTTAGATCTTCATGACTTGGCTCATGGTGAGTTCATCTAGTTGATTATGTCTTGATTCAACTTTCTCTTCTATGCACTTTCTCCACCTTTAGATTTCTTTGAGGCACTATAAGAAACTTGAATGACCTTCCTCTTTCCTTCAGAACTAGAACCCTCCATATTTGAATTTTTCAAGCCTTCTGAAATTCAATTCTCTATAGTTCAATTTCACTTCAATCTTTTTGTTCGCTTCAATCTATTATGCAAATTCCTTGTACAAACTCCCATATATAGATTTGATACATTAGATGCATTTAATCAATTGAAATCCTGCTATGATCTGCTTCGTGCAAACACATACCTACTCATTGTTTGCATTTAATAATGGCAATCCGACCTATTTAAAAGTAGATACAAATCCTCCCGATGATTCAATCACTTGGTGCCACCTATATGGTACATTTTTCCAATTTGTACATGCAATGATGATGCAACTTTTTGTCTTTCTGATCTATGTAGGTTTCCCCAATCAATCCATTGGGCTTCAGCATAGCCATTTTTCTTTCATTCTGCTAAACTTGATCTATCCCGATGAATCCTCCTTCTTGTTCATCATGCTGCAAAGCTTATCAAGTGTTGGGATAACCTGTCTTATGTTTCTCTAATGACCCAATGAGATCAGGCTCTAGCTTGTCTATCTTTATGTTATTCTGGTCTATTGGCCTATATTCCCCCAATGAGGTCTCCTTCTTAGCAACTACCTCAGCTTCCTCATCCGATATTATCCCGATGACTTCGCCTTATTACTTTCCTAGTCACTTCCTTTGGTGTAGGCTATCCCGATGAAACCTCATTTCCATCCGCCATGATATCCATTCTATCGGGTATTGGGGTAGCTATTTTTTACACTTTTTGATATCCCATTGACTTCAAAGTATCCACTCTGTATTCTCGTTCATCAGCGTAAGTTATACTGATAGCCTCATCGGCTATCAGCAAAACAATTTTCTCATGCCTCTGATAGTGAATGTTATGTCAATGAACCCTTCATTATGAACTTATTTTTAGTTCTCCTTCGGAGTGGTGGGTTTGGATTACGCCAATAGATCCTTCCATTGTTTTGACTAAGCAGTCTTGTCGGGGTAACTTGTGTCGATAACTCATATTTTTAAATCATGCAAATTAAGCTCCTCTTCATAAATGTTGATGCTTCCAATCTTCCATAGAGACTTCATATGTGCTAATAAAATGTCAGATTCCATCACATGGGCCCAATCAGTGTCATGTGCAAAAATTCTCTTATAAGGATCCCAATACTATCATAATGAAACCTCTTCATGTACTCCCCACTTAGTGCCAACCCTTAACATGCCCAAGTGATACTTGTTCATTTAGGAAATAGGTCACAGTTGGATTTTTCTGATGCTGCAACATAGCTTCTGCACATACGACCCAACAGTAAATGCTCTTATGATAGAAATATACATAGAATGCATCATTTAAATAGCATAAAAATATTTTACAAAAATATGTGCTAACAATGGCTCTTTCTGGGGATGTATGTTCCTTTTAGGGACATATCAAGATCTCAGCCATCTCTACAAAGCAGACCAATAAAAAAAAATGAACAAAAATATAAAATAAAGGCTACACTAATAAAGTACAAAGATACATCTTGCTCCTTAAGAGAACAAATGCTTGAGACACTGTGCATGGACTGGAAATTCCTGAATTTCACCATCAGTGTTTTGCAAAAAGTATGATTTTTCTCCTCCTTTATCCATGATGATGTATGGTCCTAGCCAGAGTGCTTCAAACTTTCCATGCTTTCCCTTGTGCTGGTCCTTTGCATTCCACTTGAGTACCCACTCTCCTTTTTTAAAAGTTTTGTCACAAGTTTTTTTATCATGCAATGCCTTTATCATTTTATGCCTCTATATATTTTGTTCCCGAGACTCTCTTCTATACTCATCCAATTCAACCAACTGGACCAGCCCATTGAAACAAATTTATACACTAGGAGCAGGTTGTTCAGAGGCAACCTTTCTTCTTTTCCATAAACAAGCTGATAAGGAGAAAACCCTATAGACTTCTTGATTGTTACCCTATCTGCCGACATTGCCAAATTCAACTTTGAGTCACATGCCCTTTTGTTGTCACCTAACATCCTTTTAATGATCTTCAATAGATTTTTGTTACTAGATTTTGCTTGTCCATTCCCTTGGGGATGATAAGGTGATGAATATGATAGAGTGATTCCATAACTTTCACAAAAGTCAAAAAATTCTTTGGATCTAAAACACATACCATTATCTACAACAATCTTGTGGGGTACCCCAAATCTTGTCAAAATATTCTCCAAAAGAAACTTTGTCACTACCTTACTTGTAGCCTGCCTTGTAGGAATTGCCTCTACCCATTTGGTAAAGTAGTCAATGGCTACCAAAATCCATTTGTACCCTCCATTGGATTTCTTTGCAATTTCACCTATGAAATCAATACCCCACATTTGAAAAGGTTTTTCAGTCTGCATGGGTCTAAGTGGAAGAGCTCCATTATATTTAAGCTTTCCTGAAATTTTTTGGCAAGCCTCACATTTTATAATATAAGTATGACAATCCTTAAAGACTTGTGGCCAATAGTAACCGGCATTAAGTATTTTATGGGCAGTAGTCTTTGCTGAAAAATGACCCCCACATATACTTTCATGCAATTCCTTTAAAACAGATTGTGCTTGATGAACATCCAAACAAAATAAAAGGATACCATACCTATTTTTCTAATATAAATCACCCTTAAGGGTATGTGCAGGATCATGGTGTGCCAAAACAGGCCCTTAAGTGACAATGAAATTTTAAAAAATCAGAGTTATGCAACTTGACATGAAACATTGAATAAGTTATGAACATTATTTTTAAAATATGTAAGAAGAGAATCTAATTTAGTTTCTAAGCTACTAGTTGTTTTTTGAAAAAAAGAAATCCTATTTGATGAAAATTTCAAATTTCAATGCAGTGGTACTAAAAGTTTAGGAAAAAGATAAGAAGTAGGTGTACGTCTAACCACCCTAATCACAAGCAAATCAAAATATTTTTTTATAAGATTTATAATATAAGTATTAGACTCATGTCACGATGTGACACATATTTTTTTATAAAGTAAATAATTATTTATGAATTTTTTACTACAACTTTTTAGAAATCTAGAAACTCCTACGTCTAACCACCTTAACTTGGTAAAAACCTTATGAAATTCAATTTTATTTTATTTTCCCTATAGTAAACAAATCATAGGATGTGACACATGTTTCGGATTCAAAAAATGTTATATGGTTTGAAAGTTATGAGTGTTTTTCAATCAGTCTATCAATCAAGACTTTTGTCAGAATTCAATTAGAAAAAATATAATAATTATTTATTAAAGTTGAAATAAGACAAGCCTTATATTGTTGGAAATCTAAAAATGTCCTTTAAAAACCCTTTCGTTTTATCAATTTTGGCTATAAAAAAAGTCATCAACCACCAGTGTAAAGTTTGGAAAATCAAGGAATATTGAAAAACAAGTTTTTTCAGTTGACTTTCCAGGCTTGTCACTTCCAAGCCAAATCCCAAAGTAAACCCAAACAAAAAGGTGGAGGGAAAAAATTATGCTTTAAAATTGGATATCCATTAAAATCGGATATCCGATCTATAGGATATCCATTTTGAAAAAATAAAAAATATATATTTTAGTAAATTGGGCATAACTTTTGCATTTTAAATCAAAATTTTGTTTTTTTATAGGCGTTGGAAAGGTAATTAAGAGCTCTATGATATGGAATAGGTACATTTTCAATTATTATTTTTTAAAAATAATTATAATTCATTTAAATTCATCCTTCATTTTTAAAACATAAAAAACTCATGACTTTTTCAAATGATTTCCCTATTGCATGAATTTTTGTACTAATCATCTCAAAATAAACTAAATAAGTAAATAATAATAGAAAATTTATGAATTTTATTGAGTTCGATAAATTTTGATAAACCATGTTATCTATGTTTGTTCCTTTCTCCACCTCTCTCTCTCCTAAACCTATCACTCCACCTGTTTGTTTCTTCCTCCTTCTCTTTTGTCCATATTTATACATCTCTCTCTAGATATATATCTCTAAGTGTCATTGATAATACCTCATTCATTCTCTCAAGCTCTACAAGGTTCTTATATTTATACCTCTTCATAATTTCCTCCTCTATGTCACTCTCTCTTCCCTAAGATCTAGACTAGTCTCTCTGCATTTCCTTCTCATCTCTAGCAACAAATTTTAGAGGGGACAAGGAGAGGAGTAGGGAAGTATCAAAAAAAGGAGAGGGGGAGAGAGGTGAGAAGGAGAGAGTAATTGGGGGAAAGATAGAGTGAGAGAGAGAGAGCTATAGGTAATTAGGTGGTAGGTGAAGAGAGAGAGGGAGGGGTGATTGGGGTGAAGAGAGAATGAGAGGGAGAGTTTGAGATTATTAGGGGGTAGGAGGAGAGGGGGAGAGGGGAAAGTGTCAACAAAAAGAGAAGAGAGATGGGGACAAAGGTGAAGAGAGACATAGAGAGTAATTAGGGGGTGGAGAGAGGGGGAGAGGGAAGTATCTATAAACCCATAGGAGGAGAGAGTGTTAGATGCAATGACAATCCCAAAGACACCAAGGGGGGGTGAATCAGTGTCTAACTAGTTAATAGAATATTTGAACTTAGTTATAACTTTGCAACCTAAATTAATGTACCGGTAAACAAGTAATAATGCATCAAGAGAAATAACAGAGACAATATAAATGCACACCATAACACAAGATATTTTGGTGAGGAAACCCGGGAAGGAAAAAACCTCGGTGGGATTTGTGACCCACAATATTTACTCATTGGCCAATATGAATAAATATTACTTACAATAAGGGCCTGCACATGCAGGAAGGCCAACAGCCTAGAGCTCACTGCTCAATCAAAGAGTCTCAATGACTAAAAAATGGATAATTAAATCCAAGACAATGTATTGCTCAAAATAGCATCTGCAATGCTTGATTTAGTACCAGTTTAAGCTCTATCAGAAACATTAACCAAAAACCTGTTGGTGAATGATATTCACTCACATAACCTATCTGCCTTATTACAAAATCTTTTCACTATCTTCTACATAATACCATATCAAAAATGACCTATAAGATCTTATACATATATGAGTCTTTACAATACATCATGTCGGATTTATAAATAATTACATTACAATACAATAAACAAAATCTATCTCATGTCAGCCCGGATGTCGGTGTGCTTCGTTGCTAGTGTAAACTAAATGTTGGTTAATGAACTTTGTTGTACCTATTGGTGCTAGTGAATGGTGTCTGCGTTGTCGGTGAACCTATAGAATCCTGTTACAGGTTGGTTGTCATCAATGATAACATCAACCATTCTCATGTGAGTGTATAATGCCAACAATCTCCCCCTTTGGCATTGATGGCAACACTCATGAGAAGAATCCAAAAAAAATAGTTGTCCAAAAATGAAGTCCAAAACTAATCCCAAAAAGAGTGTGCTCCCTCTGAGCAAGTGATTTCTTCTGTGCATTTTCTTCCATACATTTTTCTTCATACTACCCCCCCTTTGACATCAATGACAAAGGATGTCAAAAAGAATCAAATAATACAAAAATTCTACCTCATAGCCTGTAACCAGTTGTTTATAATTCGAAAGATATCTGCCAAAATTAGATTCAGGCTCTGCATGAATTTATTACTTGCATCATGTCGGTCAGATAATGCATATGTTGCTCTAGTGATCACTCTCCTTGAATTAATTCTTTAGATAGCTCAACCTGCTGAGTTATAAGACTGTCCAATTTTGGACCAAGTTTGTTT
Source organism: Cryptomeria japonica (assembly GCF_030272615.1). Classification (NCBI taxonomy): domain Eukaryota; kingdom Viridiplantae; phylum Streptophyta; class Pinopsida; order Cupressales; family Cupressaceae; genus Cryptomeria; species Cryptomeria japonica. The sequence goes on from NC_081409.1 coordinate 487,765,389, forward strand.
TTCAACCTTATCCTTGCTTTTTCCTGCTCCAATTTCTCTATCTTTTCTTCAAAAACTGAGGTAAGTTCCAAAGAACCTATCATATTATCCTCTATGTTATCTATCTCCTTTTGTGTTTCCTTAATCTTCTCATCAATGTCTTCAGTCAAGTGGTGAGGCTTGCAGGCTTCCTTATATAATTATTTGTATTCCAAAATTGTTGAATTAAGTATCAATATGCTTAGTATAGTCCTTGATAGACTTCTCAAAGAATTCACCTTTTTCTTTATTTACCTTTTCCTTAATGGTTTCTTCATTGATCTTATCTACAATTAGAACATTTGAAGCATTAAATTTGGACAATGTGTCTAATTTACCCAAAGAACCATCAATATGATCTAACTTACATGTTGGTGCAATCATTCTCAAAATAGGCAATGTATCATCAATGACCTTGTATGCTAAGGTGTTTTACTCTGTGATCCTCTTAATTGAATCCAAAAGAACATTTGTTACATTTGTAGGTCTGAAATCTGTAGTGGATGTGCTTGGTTCTACAATAACTTTCTTTTCCATAGTTACTTGACCAATTACCTTAACAATTTCTTCCTTGTTACCAACATTTATTTCCTCTTTATTTACAGTTGCTGCCAGTTTTTCACTCTGTATTATTACCTCTGCTTCTGTTGGTTTCTCAATCTATGTATGTACCTCTACATTTGTTGGTTTCTCAATGTTAGGTTTCTTAGCTTTTGTCAGTATTTCAATATTCTAAGAGACAGTAGTGTTAACTGGTGACTCAGAGCTTTCAACATTCATAGCATCGGCTATCTTTATCTCTGCAGTCTATTTATCCATAACAATATTAACATCCAGTGTATCTACATTCATAGTAAAGAGAATTTTAGAATCCAGATTAGTATCATCATGTGTTATTTCTTCAGCCTCCTTATCCAGTTGACTAACTATATGTATCAGTATCTTTGAAGTTTTGGTGGGGTGTCCTGTGCCGATGAAGAAAGGTTATCTATGACCTTTATAATAGGTACACTACCAATTTTATTTTTACCTTTGTCCTTTTGATATACCTTCGCAAAAGATTTATCCAATTTTTGTCTATCCCTTTCTTCTTTCTTTTCTTTTTCAACAAAAAATATGTCCCATTTGTCAACAGTTTCATCTTCTATCTCTTTCACTCTCCCTGCCATTAGTTTGACCTGTCGGTGACCACTCATAAAAACTGACTAGTTGGCTTCAGCAATCAGTTAATCAATCTCTTCCTTGGAATTAATAGGGTGAACAGCCAACAATGCTTCTACATTTAACTTTTGGTCCAATTCCACAACTGACATTCTTTTAGCCTCTAATCTTATGTATAAGTCATTAGGTATATCATCTAGAACCTCAATCAAAACTTTCTTATAGATGTCAAGATGCAAGATAATGCTTCCCTCTATTGTTTCCTTATCAGAATCCTTGAATGAATGATAAAGTTTATTCACATTGCAAATATTACCATCTTGAGTAATTTCATTTACCAGTTCCTCGAGTGTAGGGGTATTTGGTGCCTTAGGTTGTTTCTTCTTTGGAGTTAGCTTCTTCTTAGGCTCCCTTACAACCTGTTGCTTCTTCCTTAATGTTCTTGTCCTTTTAGGAGAAGGAGAAGGTATCAATGAGGGTTTCCTCTTCTTTCTTTCAATTCTCTTAAACTTTGCTACCTTACCATTGTCTATATCAGAAGAAGTGACCATTGGTGAAACTTGAGCTACTGGTTCTAGTCCTTCCAGTTCACTAGTAGAGATACCACTTAAGTTCATCACATTTTCCTTAAATTATTTAGCCATTTTGGATGCATCTCTAATGAATGTTTCTCTTCTTTTTCTCTGCTTCTACATCGAAACATCACTCTCAATAGTCTCAGCACTGCCAAAAATTTATTTAGAGGGTTTCCTAGGTGCATCAAGAAGTGTCTTAGCATAAGCCTCAAGAATATTCAGATCAACTTCATATCCCATCTTTGTTATCCAAATGGTTCTAAGAGTAACAACTTCCATCCATTTTTCATCTCTTTTGATTACCAAACAAATTTGCTTGTCATACTTATCCATAATACTTTGTGGTATCCTTTCTCTAGCCTTCATTTTGATTTGGAAGTTTTTGAAGTAGGCTTTTACCATGTCATCACTATTAGCACCAATGTCAGTAATAGCTTCCATGATCTATCTACCTACTAGGTTGTCATATGCAAATTCCTTGTGACCAATGTCGGGTATCTCCTTTGTGAAGTAAAGCATTAAATACACAAGTAGATTCCCAAAATGGAATATTCCCTTCTTGTCACCCTTAATCTTCTTCAAGTTGTCTAGCAGTTCATCCTTAAGCCACTCACATATATCAATTTTAGCATTTTTCTTAACCATCTCATATGCACTACAAATACACAAACTAGAAACAAATTTTAACCTATTTTCATGTGTAACTCTATATCCAAATACCATGCTCACATATTTCACATTTGCATCAGTGATATCATTAACCCTAAAAGATTTATTGTCAAATGTAGCTTTGGTTAGGTCCATAACACCCTTGTTTGGTATCTTCTTCTTTTTGTCAGGCCTAGTACTGGTTGAGGGTAAACCAGTAACTGCCTTGATTGCTTCCTTAGTAATTTTAAAAATAGAGTCTAGCCACATAAACTCCCCATGAACTTTTCTTAGTACGAGACAAACTATCTTATCTAGAAATTCAAGAATGTTCATAATTTCAACAAATCCTAAATCCTCAACAATCTTATGCTCCATCTTGACTAAACCTTCTTCATCTATTATAACATTTCTCTACATGTTCCTCAAGTCATTTGACCCTAAATTCTCTATGTTGCAGTGAATATAAATCCTCGAGTCTTCGGCAAAAGCAACTCCCTTCAGAATCTTAGAAAAGGCTCTGATGGAATCATCTTTCTTAGCAATCTCAGGAATGATTTTAAACACGAGTCTAGGGTGCTTAATGTTTTCTACAATAGTAGGGTTTGCAATAAATTCAGGTGCAGAAGACGAAGATGTCATTTTGAAAGATAAATACCTTTTAACTTGTGAAATCCTTGAACGCTTGAAAACACCTTGTTGCTTCACCTTTAGAATGTCTCTGCTCAATTCACGCTCTTCGAATGCTTGGATGCTTGGATGCTTGGTGAATTGAAATGATGGTTTTTGAGTGTTTTATAAAAAGTTGTCGGTTAAGTGAAATCTTAACATATCAACCAGTAAAGAAGAAATACAACTTCTTACCATCAACTGAGGGTAGAGTGTATGATTTTCAGTTTTCTGCCATACCCTCGAAGGATTATTCCTTAGTTAGATGAATAATCTCCTACAGGTGGAGGGTTACTCTATTCTACTAGTGCAGAGATAGATTCATCAACTCTCTGATCTCTCTTCTTAATCCATTATTTTGAAAATTCTTGCTTTATTTTGTTTACTTTTTCTTTTCCTTTCTCATTAGATCCTTTATTGTTCTCCGATATAGTCTTGCTTCTACAAAATTTTGCAATATGCCCAATCTTGTTACATGCATAACAAGTTACATTATTCCTTTGAATAGCCTTTCCATATCCTTGACTAGTTTGTGTTCTGCATTGAATAGATAAATGTCTAAATCTACCACAAACATAGCATTTCACATTCATTCTGCAATTTTCTAAGTTATGACCAACTTTATTGCATTTGGAACATTGACCAGTGGGTAAATTTGTATGTTGATTATTTCTAAATCTGCACTGATTTTCTTTATGACCAACTTTGTTGCAATTAAAACATTTCCCATTAAATTTATAAGCATTAGGTTGTCTTACCAATTTGCTGTGATCTTGATTATTTGCAGTCCAAGAAATTTATCCATGTTCAAATCCAAGTCCATTTGTATCTCCATCAGGATTTTGTCTTTTCAGCATGTCATCAAGCCTTTCTGAACTTTTCTTGAATTTGTCTTTGCGTTCATTTTTAGTGATCAAATCATTTTCCAGAATGCCAATTTGTCTCCTAAGCTCCTCTTTATCATGTTGCATGTGAATCAAATTTGTCTTTAGCATATCATTCTCATGACAAAGTCTCAGATTTTCATTTGCTCCATCATTAAGTCTCCTAGTCAAGCCTTCTTCATTCTTCTTCCTGTATTCAATATCCTTACATAGCCTCATGGTTAAATCTTGCATTTCATTTCTCATGTTAGTGTTCTCTTGCCTCAACTTCTCTACAATATCTCTAAGAGTTTCCTTTTCATCATCATGTTTCTACATTTTCTCATGAAGTTCCTTCCTCTTGTTTTTTGTTATAACCAGGTTCTCCTGAAGTCCTTTAATGAATTCTTGGGTAGTCCTCAGATCATCTTCAATTTTGATATTCTTCAATTTTTCTGTATCAAAATATTCAAGAGCTCCTTCCAACTATTTTCTCAAACTCTCCATCAGTACCGGTTTCAGAATCTTCCTCAAGCTTTTAGGATTTTGCAAATAGAGGACCGGGCTCTGATACCAATTGTTAGATGCAATGACAGTCTCAAAGACACTAAGAGGGGGGGCTGAATCAATGTCTAACCGGTTAATAGAATATATGAACTTAATTATAACTTTGCAACCCAAATTAATGTACCGGTAAACAAGTAATAATGCAGCAAAGAGAAATATTAGAGACAACATAAATGCACACCATAACACAAGATATTTTGACAAGGAAACCCGATAAGGGAAAAACCTCGGTGGGATTTGTGACCCATAATATTTACTCACTAGCTAATATGAATAAGTATTACTTACAATAGGGGCCTGCACATGCAGGAAGGCCAACAACCTAGAGCTCACTCCTCAATGAAAGAGTCTCACTGACTACAAAATGGATAATTAAATCCAAGACAATGTACTACTCAAAATAGCATCTTTAATGCTTGATTCAGTATTGGTTTAAGCTTTGTCAGAAACCTTAACCAAAAACCTACCAGTGAATGATATTCACTCACATAACCTATTTGCCTTATTATAAAATCTTTTTGCTATCTTCTACATAATACCAGATCAAAAATGACATATAAGATTTTATACATATATGAGTCTTTACAATACATCATGTCGGTTTTACAAATAATTATAATACAATACAATAAACAAAACTTGTCTCATGTCGGCCTGGATGCCAGTGTGCTTCATTGTCGGTGTAAACTAAATGTTGGTGAATGAACTTTTTTGTACCTATTGTTGTCGGTGAATGATGTCTACATTGCCAGTGAACCTGTAGAATCTGTTACTAGTTGGTTGCCATCAATGACAACATCAACCATTCTCATGTGAGTGTAGAATGCCAACAGAGAGGTGATCAAGGGTAATTGAGGGAAAGAAATAATGTGAGACAGAGTTGGGTATAATTATCGGATAAGAAGAGAGGGAGAAGATTAAGTATCAACAAAAGGAGAGAGGGAGAGATGTGGAGAGAGGTGAAGAGAGTGATAGAGAGAGGATAATTAGGGGGAGCAGAGGGGAAGAGGGAAGTATTAACAAAGAGATGGACTAGAGAGATGGTAATTAGGGGGCTCTCTCCCCATCTCTCCCCCCTCTTCCTTTGTTGATACTCCCTCCTCCTCTCTCCCCCATCCCCTTCCCCTAATTACCTTCTCTCTAGACCTCTCTCTTTGAACCTATATCCTCATCTCTCCCTCTCTCCCTTTGTTGATACTTTCCCATCCCCCCTCTCCTCCCAACCCCTAATTACCCCTAACTCTCTCTAATTCTCTCTTCCCTGAATACCATCTCTTTGTCATACCTATCCTCACCTCTAACTTTTCCATATGATCCCTTAGGTGTCGTTAGGGGTCATATTATGTCCTAATGAGTCATATGGTGTCCTATGAACCCTTAGGACACCATATGATGTCATTAGGGGTCATATGGTGTGCTAAGGGGTCATATTGTGTCTTAAAGGGTCATATAGTGTCTTATCACCTCTTAGGACACCATATGACTCCTTAAATCACTATATGGTGTCGTTATGGGTCATATCATGTCCTAAGGGGTCATATGGTATCCTATGACCCCTTAGGACACCATCTAGTTTTGTTAGGGTTTGTATGGTGTGCTAAGGGGTCATAAGATATCATATGACCACTGAGGATACCATATGACCCCTAAGGTGTCATTAGGGGTCATATTATGTCCTAAGGGGTCATATGGTGTCCTATGACCCCTTAGGATACCATATGGTGTCATCATGGATTGTATGGTGTCCTAAGTTGTCATGTAGTGTTCTATGACCCGTTAGGACACCATATGACCCCTTAGGACAACATATTATCCCTTAGGTATCGTTTGGGGTCATATTATGTCCTAACGGGTCATATGGTGTCCTATGACCCCTTAGGATACCATATGGTGTCGTTAGGGATTGTATGGTGTGCTAAGGGGTCATATTGTGTCTTAAGGGGTTGTAGGATGTCATATGACCACTTAGGACATCATATGACCCATTAGCTATCATTAGGGGTTATATTGTGTCCTAAGGGTTCATATGGTGTCCTATGACCCCTTGGGTGTTGTTAGGGGTCATATTGTGTCCTAACAGATCATATGATATCTTATAACACCTTAAGACACCATATGGCATTTTATAACCCCTTAGGATACCATATGGCATCGTTAGGAGTTATATGGTGTGCTAAGGGGTTATATTGTATCTTAAAGGGCCATAGGACATCATATGACTCATTAGGATACCATATGACCCTTTAGGTATTGTTAGGGGTCATATGGTGTCTCATGAACCTTTAGGACACCATATGGTGTTCTATGAGCCTTTAAGACATCATATGGTGTCATTAGGGGTCGTATGGTGTGCTAAGGGGTCATATGGTATCCTATGACCCCTTAGGACACCATATGACCCCTTAGGTATTGTTAGAGGTCATATTGTGTCCTAACAGGTCAAATCGTATCCTATGACCCCTTAGGACACCATATGGTGTTGTTGGGGGTTGTATGGTGTGCTAAGGGGTTATATTATTTCCTAAGGGGTCATAGGACATCGTATGACCCCTTAGACACCATATGATCCATTAGGTTTTGTTAAGGGTCATATTATGTCCTAAGAGGTCATATGGTGTCTCGTAACCCTTTAGGACACCATATAACCCCTTAGGACATCATATGGTGTCATTATGGGACTTAGGGTGTCCTAAGGGGTCATATGGTTTTCTATAACCCCTTAGGACACTATATGATGTTGTTAGGGGTCATATTGTGTCACAAGGGGTCATATGGTGTCCTATGACCCCTTAGGACACTATATGATGTCGTTAGGGGTCATATTGTGTTCTAAGGGGTCATATGCTGTCTTATGATCCCTTAGGACACCATATGGTGTCGTTATGGGTCATATGGTATCCTAAGGGGTCATATGGTGTTCTATGACCCCTTAGGACACCATATGATGTTATTATAGGTCATATGGTCTCCTAAGGGGTCATATGGTGTCTTATGACTCTTTAGGACACCATATGACTCCTTAGGACACCATTTGGTGTTTTTACATGTCATATGGTGTCCTAAGGGGTCATATGATGTCCTAAGGGGTCATATGGTGTTTTATGACCCCTTAGAACACCACATGGTGTCGTTAGGGGTTGTATGATGTGCTAAGGAGTCATATCATGTCCTATGACCCCTTAGGAAACTATATGACCCCTTAGGTGTTTTTAGGGTTTATTTTGTGTCCTAAGGGGTCCTATTGTGCCCTAAGGGATCATATGGTCTCTTATGACCCCTTAGGACACTATATAACATCATTAGGGGTCATATTATGTCTTAAGGGGTCATATTGTGTCTTATGACCCCTTAGGAGACCACATGGTGTCGTTATGGGTCCTATCATGCTCTAAGGGGTCATATGGTGTTTTACGACCCCTTAGGACACCATATTATGTTGTTATGGGTCGCATGGTCTCCTAAGGGGTCACGTGTTGTCCTATGACCCCTTAGGACACCATATGACCCTGTTGGTGTAAATAAATATTCATTTTGGATATTATTACACTTTACTTAAGTTAACTTAGGATAATGCATCTCTTCGTAGTTTGGATTTGAGACACTTAGGGAAGTGTACACATAGGGATAGAGCTTGTAGGAGAAATTCCACCTTTTGTGATCTTATTTTGCTGTTACACTCCACATTCGGTGGGTCATCCACCTCTTGTGGAATATTATATTATTTCTCCTACCTACCCCTAGTATTTCTTACCTACCCTTGTTTCTCATTGAGCCACATGTCATATTTGTGTGCTCATACATCCATATGGCCTTGCCTATATAAGCAGGCCTATATTCATTGTATTGGTTAATCCAGTTGATCATTTTGCATATTGATGAGAATACATTTTTGTTCTTGTCATTCTATTGTCTCTCTTATTTGTGCTTTCCATTGCCTCTTGATCTTGGCAAAATCCTACATGGTATCAGAGCTAGTCCATGTCTCACATGGTATCAGAGCCATTAGAGTGCCATTGGTTTGCCAATTGAGAGAATTTTGGGATTTGCATTTTGGAGCTTTCTATTGGAGGTTATTATTGGAGCTTGTTGGATCAGATCTAAGGTCATCATTGGATTGAGGAGGTTTGAGAAAGTAAGAATTGCCTTTTATTTCGTCCAAATCCGACATCCGAGGCCAAATCTAGAGCCGTTTGAAGGTGGAGGGTGGTGACTTGTCCCAACAGCGATCTGCAATTTTGGAGCATTTTTGGTCAAATCCATCATCGCCATTGCACTCAGAAGGCCCAAAAACCCCAAGATCGACTATCAATTCGTCAAAATCGGCCTCCATTACCCCGAGTTGAAAAATCCTCCCCTCCCAGCCCGCGCATACGGACTTGCAGGTATAGGTCTGAAAATATTTTTTTAATTTTTTCAGTTTTTTAATTATTTTCAAAAATTTGAAAAATAAAAAATAAAAATTAAATATTGGGGGGGGGGGGGGGGCGTTTTTTTATTTTTTTATTTTTTAAAGACATCGAAAAATTTGGGGGGGCTCTTTATTGGCCCACAGGCCACCTGTGGCTCGCAGGTGTACCTGCAGGTACCGCAGGCAACCTGCGGCCTGCAGGTGTACCTGCGGTGATTGCAGGCCACCTGCGGCCCCGCAGGCCCTGCAGTACCACAGGGTACACCTGCGGTGATTGCAGGCCACCTGCGGTGATTGCAAGCCACCTGCACCGCAGGTGTACCTACGGTGATTGCAGGCCACCTGCGGCCCCGCAGGCCCTGCAGTACCGCAGGGTACACCTGCGGTGATTGCAGGCCACCTGCGGCCTGTAGGTGTACCTGCGGTGATTGCAAGCCACCTGCGGCCCCGCAGGCCCTGCAGTACCGTAGGGTACCTGTGGCCCACAGGTAGTCCCTGCGTGTACCGCAAGGTACCTGTGGGTAGGTTTTTTTCGTTTTTTTATAATTTTTTTAAAAAATGTTTTAATAATCAAATAAAAAAAAAATTAACTTTTTTCTTTTTTTTTTTTAAATAAGTTTTTTTAATAATAATAAAAAAAATAAACTTTTTTATAAAAGTTTTTTTCATCTTTAATAAATTTTTATTAAAGTTTTTTTAATATCATTTTTTTTTTAAAAATGGCTATCGTTTTTTTCTTTATTTTTTAATAAAGTTTTTCTTGGCATGGCATAATAATTATTTTTATTTAGATTTTTAAAATCTTTTAAAAACACAAACATCATTTAATAAGTCAAATTGGGAACACTTTTTTTTTGTCACTTCACACCTGTCTTGCAGTGCTTCCAACCGGCAGTCAAGGGGGGGTTGATTTGCTCCTTTATATCTCTTAGCCACATCCCAATCGGAGGCATCTTTTTTTGCAGTATTCTACAGGGCTTCTTGGTGGCATCATCTTCATGTTTCCAGATTTGCACTATCATGTTGTATGCTCTTGCATGAGCAATGTTGTACTCGTACTATCATAAAGTGCCACACCTCTTTGTATCTTGTCATTGTTAACATATTTGATGTAATCCTCTTGTATACATAGATTAGGAATATCTTGTGAGACTTGGTGCATGGCTCCAGTTGAGACTTAGATTGTACACATTTGTGCATGGCTCCCATGAGACTTGAATTGTACTAGTATTTCTGCTATTTCTGAGTATCCAGATGATGCTCACAGCAGGTTGTCTCCATGCCTGATCTTCTTTTTGTTGCAGTGAGTGATTCATTGTCATCAACTCGGTACTTGGTTTTGTCACACTTTGACATTATTGGTGCAGCATTGGCTCTCTTTCTTCCTTATGGGGAGGTATTTTGGTCATCATCATTGGACCATCTTTGTAGGAGATTCGACATTGAGGGGGGGCTTCATGGTCTCTTCTTCTCTCTTATGGGGGGGACATAGTTTGTTCTTCTCATTCATCATTGAGAGCATTGTGTGCTATCATCATCTCTCTTTTGGGGGAGGGTTTTTTCCCATTGGGTTTTTCTCTCTTTCCCCACTTTATGGGAGATTGCATTTGCATTTGTACATGGGTACCTAACATGGCCTCGTAGCCAGGACCCATCTTGCATTGCTTAGTTGCATTGTTGACTTGAGTCTTCATTCCCCTAAGTTGCACTTAAGGGGGGGTGTTGGTGTAAATAAATATTCATTTTGGATATTATTACACTTTACTTAAGTTAACTTAGGATAATGCATCTCTTTGTAGTTTGGATTTGAGACACTTAGGGAAGTGTGCACATAGGGATAGAGCTTATAGGAGAAATTCCACTTTTTGTGGTCTTATTTTGCTGTTACACTCCACATTCGGTGGGTCATCCACCTCTTGTGGAATATTATATTATTTATCCTACCTACCCCTAGTATTTCTTACCTACCCTTGTTTCTCATTGAGCCACATGTCATATTTGTGTGCTCATACATCCATATGGCCTTGCCTATATAAGCAGGCCTATATTCATTGTATTGGTTAATCCAGTTGATCATTTTGCATATTGATGAGAATACATTTTTGTTCTTGTCATTCTATTGTCTCTCTTATTTGTGCTTTCCATTGCCTCTTGATCTTGGCAAAATCCTACAGACCCCTTAGGACACCATATGGTGTCATTATGCATCGTATGGTGTCCTAAGGGGTCATATGGTGTTCTATGACCCCTTAGGACACCATATGGTGTCATTAGGGGTTGTATGGTGTGCTAAGGGGTCATATGGTGTCCTATGACCCCTTATAACACCATATGACCCCTTAGGTATCATTAGGCATCATTTTGTGTCGTTAGGGGTCATATGGTGTCCTATATCCCCTTAGGACATAATATGACCCCTTATGACACCATACAATGTTGTTAGGGTTTATATGGTGTCCTATGACCCCTTAGGACATGATATGACCCCTTAGGTGTTGTTAGGTGTCATATTGTGTCCTAACGGGTCATATGGTGTTTTACGACCCCTTAGGACACCATATGACCTGTTTGATATCGTTATGGGTCATAATGTGTCCTAAGGGGTTATATGGTGTCTTGTCACACCATATGACCCCTTAGGACACCATATCATGTCGTTATGGGTCTTCTTGTGTTCTAAGGGGTCATATGGTGTTATATGACCCCTTAGGATACCATAAAACCCCTTAGGACACCATATGGTGTTGTAAGGGGTTTTATGGTGTCCTAATGGGTCATATGGTGTCGTATGACCCCTTAGGACACTATATGACCCCATAGGTGTCGTCGTGGGTCGCATTGTGTCCTAATGGGTCATATGGTGTCCAATGACCCCTTAGGACACCATATGACTCCTTGGGACACTATATGGTGCTCTAGGTCGTATGGTGTCCTAAGGGGTCATATGGTGTCCTATGACCCCTTAGGACACCATTTGGTGTTGTTTTGTCATATGGTGTCCTAAGTTGTCATATGGTGTTCTATGACCCCTTAGGATACCATATGACCCCTTAGGAAACCATATGGTATCATTCAGGATCGTATGGTGTGCTAAGGAGTCATATGGTGTCCTATGACCCCTTAGGAAACTATATGACCCTTAGGTGTTGTTAGGGTTTATTTTGTGTCCTAAGGGGTCGTATTGTTTGCTAAGGGGTCATATTGTGTCCTATGACCCCTTAGGACACTATATGACGTTATTAGGGGTCATATTATGTCCTAAGGGGTCATATTGTGTCTTATGACCCCTTAGGAGACCACATAGTGTTGTTATGGGTCGTATGGTGTTCTAAGGGGTCATATGGGGTTCTATGACCCTCTACAAAATAATATTATGTTGTTATGGGTTGTATGATCTCCTAAGGGGTCATATGGTGTCCTATGACCCCTTAGGACTCCATATGACCCCTTATGACACCATATGGTGTCATTATGCATCGTATGGTGTCCTAAGGGGTCCTATGGTGTGCTAAGGGGTCATATAGTGTCCTATGACCCCTTAGGTATCATTAAGAATTATTTTGTGTCATTAGGGGTCATATGGTGTCCTATGACCCCTTACGACACAATATGACCCCTTAGGTGTTGTTAGGGGTCATATTGTGTCCTAACGGGTCATATGGTGTCCTACAAACCCTTAAGATACCATGCGGTGTTGTTAGGGGTTGTATGGTGTGCTAAAGGGTCATATTGTGTCCTAAAGGTTCCTAGGACATCATATAACCCCTTAGGACACCATATGACCCCTTAGGTATCGTTAGGGGTCATATTGTGTCCTAAGGGATCATATGGTGTCTTGTGACACCATATGATGCCTTAGGACACCATATCGTGTTGTTATGGGCCTTCTTGTGTTCTAAGAGGTCATATGGTGTTATATGACCCCTTAGGATACCATATGACCCCTTAGGACACCATATGGTGTTGTAAGGGGTTGTATGGTGTCCTAAGGGCTCATATGGTGTGCTATGAACCCTTAGGACACTATATGACCCCATAGGTATCATCAAGGGTCGTATTATGTCCTAATGGGTCATATGGTTTCCTATGACCCCTTAGGACACCATATGACCCCTTGGGACACTATATGGTGCTATGGGTCGTATGGTGTCCTAAGGGGTCATATGGTGTTCTATGACTCCTTAGGACACCATTTGACCCCATAGGATAGCATATGGTGTCATTACGGGTCGTATGGTGTGCTAAGAGGTCATATGGTGTCGTATGACCCCTTAGATATTGTTAGGAATCATTTTGTGTCGTTAGGGGTCATATAGTGTCCTATGACCCCTTAGGACACAATATGATCCCTTAGAACAACATATAGTGTTGTTAGGGGTCATATGGTGTCCTATGACCCCTTAGGACACAATATGACCCCTTAGGTGTTGTTAGGGGTCATATTGTGTGATAACGAGTCATATGGTGTCCTACGAACCCTTAGGATACCATATGGTGTTGTTAGGGGTTGTATGGTGTGCTAAGGGGTCATATTGTGTCCTAAGGGTTCCTAGGACATCATATAAACCCTTGAGACACCATATGACCCCTTAGGTATTGTTAGGGGTCATATTGTGTCCTAAGGAGTCATATGGTGTCTTGTGACACCATTTGACCCTTTAGGACACCGCATCATGTCGTTATGGGTCTTCTTGTGTTCTAAGGGGTCATATGGTGTTATATGACCCCTTAAGATACAGTATGACCCCTTAGGACACCATATGGTGTCTTAAGGGGTCGTATGGTGTCCTAAGGGGTCATATGGTGTCCTATGACCCCTTAGGACACTATATGACCCCATAGGTGTCGTCAAGGGTTGTATTGTGTCCTAATGGGGCATATGGTGTCTTATGACCCATTAGGACACCTTATGACCCATTAGGACTCCTTATGTCCCCTTGGGACACTATATGGCGCTATGGGTCGTATGGTGTCCTAAGGGGTCATATGGTGTCCTATGACCCCTTAGGACACCATATGACCCTTTAGGACACCACATTGTGTCCTTAGGGGTTGTATGGTGTCCTAAGGGGTCATATGGTGTCTTTTGACCCCGTAGGACACCATATGGTGTCATTAGGGGTCTCATTGTGTCTTAAGGGGTCATATGGTGTTTTATGACCCCTTAGGACACCATATGACCCCTTAGGACACCATATGGTGTTGTTAGGGGTCATATGGTGTCCTAAGGGGTCATATGGTGTTCTATGACCCCTTAGGACACCATATAACCCCTTAGGAGACCATATGTACTAAGTTTCAAATAAGGAGAGATATAAGGGTGAAGAGAGATGAAGAGCTAAAGAGAGGGAGAAGAACTAAAGGACAAGGACATAAATAGAGATATAGATATTAAGGAGTATGAAGTGAGAGGGAGAAAAACTAAAGGACAAGGATGGATAGAAAGAGGTAGACATATCTAGATATTGAAAAGGAGAGAGGAAGATAAAGATAAAAATGAAGATAAAGGGAGAGGGGGATGAATAGATATAGAGAAAGAGAGAGGTAAAGACAAAGATAAATATATAAAGAGATGGATAAAAATGGATAGAGAGGGGTAAAGAGAGTGAGATAAAAAAAGGAAGAGATAGAGAGATATAAAGGAAGAGAAATATCAATAGATAGAGAGATATAGATAGTGCAAGAGAGTGAGAAATAGAGATAGAGATTATAGAGAGGGATATATAGAGATGGAGAGAGAGAAAGAGGGAGATATAAGAGATATATAAAGGCACTATAGGGAAGGATGTGGGGAGAGAGCCAAAGATATATAAAGAGGGAGTAAATAAAGAGATAAAGGTAGAGAAAGGGAAAAATACTTCAAGAGGGCGATAGAGGAAGAGACAAAGAAGTAGATTAAGCATGTATAGAGGAACATATATAAAGATAGAGGAACATATAGAAAGAGAGATTGATAGGGAAAGAGATGGAGATGTGAAGATGGAGATAGAGATAGATATGGATAGAAACTGATAAAGAGAGTAAGACAAATGGAGGTAGAGATGGAGTGAATAAGTGAGATTTAGAGATAATGAGATATAAATATACATGAAGATAGATCTATAGGGATATAGAGATAGAGGGAACAAGATAGGGAGAGAAAGGAGGTAATAGAGACAAGTAATATATAAGTATAGGTAGGATAAGGTAGAGGAGGGTTATGAATAGAGAAAAGAGAGATTATTAGAGAGAATCATAGAAATAAGGAGTGACAATGATGGAGTGGGAGAGGGAGAGATAGGAATAGAAAGATGGAGATATATGCAGAGATGCATGTAACTTGGGAATTTATTTATGTAGATGGGATGAGAAAAAAGGTGACATAAGTAGAGAAGAAAGAGATAGATAAAATATATTTATATAAGTATAGATAGACAAGTGATAGATAAAGGAGGTGATAGTGAAAAAATTAGACTTTGTATGCAAAATTTGTGAGTATTTAAAGTTTTAAAATTGAAATATTAAATTAAAATGATTATAATTAATTTTTGGTCTATAATATCATAAAACTACCTTATCCATTTGATAGGTCTCTGAATTACCTTTCCAATGCCTATAAAAAATCAAAATTTTGATAAGAAAACGTAAAAGTTATGCCCATTTTACTAAACTATACTTTTTATGTTGAGAAAAACGGATATCTGATTTGAAAAAGTATGACATCACAAATCGGATATCCGATATTAACGGATATCTATCCAATATTAATGGATATCCGGTTTGGTATTACCAAACCAAATTCAAATTTTGCCCGACCCAAACAAAAACTCAAAGCGGATTTTGGCATGTTTGGAAAGGTTTAAAACACATTTTTTTCTCCATTGCCACTTTTTGGCCCCCCATGATCTTGCACATACCCTTAAGCAATACATACCTAGATGCTTGAAGCTTAAGTGTTCTTTTCTAGACTATCATTTAAATCCTCTGGACACTTCATGTGTTTTAAATAATAGATAATATTCTTATACCAAGGAAACATTTCAATGCTTATTTGCACCTCCTCCAACTCTACCTGATTTATCTATGCTGCCTCCAAATTTGATTCTGCCATCAATTTAGCCAAACCTTGACCTCTTACCAATTTAGAAATTTGGATGTCAATGTTGAACTCCTGGATTTGATTGATCCATCTGCATCTTCTCCCAATAGTTTCAGTCTGGCTGGATATATCCTTGACTATTGCATTAGGAACATAGGCAATGACATTCGCTCCCACCAAATATGGTCTAAAAGATTTTACAACCTTTACTAGGGAATATGCTTTCTTCTCATTTATATCATAATTTAACTCAGAAGCTTGTAGTGTTTTGCTAAAAAAAACCATTGGTTGTTCATGACCTTCATTATTCTTTTGTAACATAATCGCAACAATAGTATGAAATGAAGCAAAAGAAAATACTTGAAAAGGTTTAGAAAAATCAAGAGATTTATGTACAAATGATTCCTCGATGGCCCTCTTAATGTTTACAAAAGCCTCAATTTCTTCATTAGTCCATTATATCTCTACGCCCCTTTTTAACATCTTTGCAATAGGTTTTACAATTTCAGAAAAAAATGACACAAACCTTCTCACAAAATTAATTTGTCCAAAGAATGACTGAATGGCTTTGACTATTTTAGGAATCTAAATTTTATCAATGGCTGCAAATCTCTTAGGGTCAATCCTTACTCCATCTTTAGATACAATATGACCCAAGAATTTACCTTCAATGACTCCAAAGTGACACTTTTTTGGATTTAGAGAAATACTATATTCTAGTGCTCTGATGAAAATCTTTTCTAGATCATTATAGTGGTCTTCTCCTTTCTTGGAGTATGTTGTCATATCATCCTGGTATATAGCTAGAATGTAATCAATGAGGCCTTCAAAGGCTACATCCATGGCCCTTTGATAAGTATCTCCAACATTGGTAAGTCCAAATGGCATCCTGGCATACACATATGTGCCCCATGGTGTAGTGAAAGTTGTTTTGTATTTTTATGATTCCTTGACCTTCACTTGATTGTAACTAGAGAACCCATCCATCATAGAGAGTATCTCATTCCCTGTTACTTTCTGCATCAAAGCTTCCATGTTAGGCATAGCATAATTATCTTTTAAAGATGATATATTTAAGTTTCTAAAGTCTACACACAATCTGATATCACCGTTCTTCTTCTTAATAGGCACCAAGCTGGATACCCATGTGGAGTGCCTTATAGGCTCTATAATCTCTACATTCCTCATCTTCATCAACTCTTCTTTCATTTTGGGAGCCAATGTGAGATTTATAGGCCTTTTCTTTTTCCTAAATGGTTTTGCATCTGGCTTTAGTGGGATTTCATGCTGGAACAAATCCTCTTTGTATGCCTTAAGGTCATCATATGACCAAACGAAAACATGTCTGTATTTTCTTAAGAGATTGATCAATGCAGTTCTGATTTTTCATGTAAGCTTCTTCCCAATGATGACCTCTCTAGGATTGTTTTCACTTCCCAAATTTATTTTCTCCACTTCTTCACAACTTCCAGTGTTGGGCTTAAAATTTTCCATATCCTTATTGTCAAACATCCTCTCTAGTTCCACCAACCCTTTTGGAATCTTATTTGTTTTAAGCTGTAGAATGTCTTTTCCAAACAAAGACTCCTTACCATTCTCCTCTTCCACATATGCATTCCAATCCACGTGTTGGACCTCATACTGATCTTCAAAAAATAAGAACTTCAGAAGATCCCTATCATCATCAAATATCTATCAGTTCTTTATGTTATATGGCGCTGCAGGTCTTGTTTTTATTTCAACTTGGATAATGTCATCAAAAGGAATATCATTATGTTTAACTACTAGGCTAGCCATAAAATTTGCTAAAATATTGTTAGATCTTTTAGTCTATGTTATAGAATATGCATCAAAAGTTCATTAGAGTCCCATACCTCATTTTTGTAACTTTGAATCCTTACATTTTTAGTAGCAAACTTTTCCCTTACTTGAGATACAACTAACTCTGAATCACCATAAACTATTAGTAGTTTGATACCATGTTTATTTTCTATTCTAAGACCTAACAAGAGTGCCTCATTTTTAACAACATTGTTTGTACATTCAAAGGCTAACAAGAAAGAATATTTGAATGATTTCCCATTAGGAGAAATAAAAACCACACCAGCTCCATTTCCTTCTTTACTGCACGTACCATCAAAGTACATTTTCCAAATTTTATCCTCATTTTCTTTAATAGTGTCTTCAAGCTTATTAGTTTTGCATCGAATGGGTTTAGAAATACTTACTTGAAAGCTATCCATATCTGTTTGGAGATAGCATGTTGTTTCATTTGGATCAACTTCTTCTATCAGGTAGGATCATCCTGGCTCTCTATCAATCTTTACATTTGTTCCTTTTATTGGGATGGTTGCATATGATAGATCTAACTAAACGTATCCCTCTACCAGATTTGACCATTTCCTTTATAGTAACATCCCATAATTTGAAGGCACTTGAACAACTATGATGTTTGTCTTATATGATGCATCAGGGCATGCTGGAAATCGAAACTCCACATCCTTCATGATTCCAACAATTGGGACTGATCTATTATCCATAGCATAACATTTCCCATAGGGAGTGTCTACATGCATCCTAGGTTCCTTCATGACATCTTCTGGCATTATATTCATGACTGCACCTAAATCTATCATATAATTCTTAACCATTTTGTTGTTAATCAACAATCAGATAAAAGGGATCAACCTGGGTAAGATTCTTGGTGATAGAAGTTCCCAAATAGACAGTAGGTGGATCTTCAGCTTTTGGCTTATGATCCTCTTTATTAACTTCACCAACGTTAGAAAAAATCTTGATTGTTTCATTTTTATAATCAGGTAATTTCATCACTTCAAGCAAGGGCAGAGATACTTTCACCTACGATAAAGCTTGAGACATAAATGATCCAAAAATTTGAAACTAGCTTACTAATATGCTTCATTTCAATTGGCTTTGTCAATTTAGGAGGTTCTATTTGTTTGACCTTTTATTTTGTACCTTCCTTTTCCTTCTTGGTGATGGTGTCTTTGTTTCCACTAGATTTAGGAACCTTTGCAAATATCCCAGATGGCTTACCTTGCTATGGGTTCATTGTTATGTTTCTTAGCTGATAATTGCTTTTTGCCTGTGCTACTGCTACAACTATATAATCTTTATTTTCTTCATCTATTAGGTTTCTAAAGGAATGCACTAGCTCTTCATCATGGAACAATCTCCTCAAGGCTGAGGTATCTTCATCATCATCATCAGTGAAAACTTGCTGCATGTTGTACTGCTGGCTCTATCTCCTCCATTGTACATCTGATGACTGCTCCTCCTTGGATGAATTCTCATCCCAAACCCAAAATGGATTTGATGAAAGTAAATTCACTATGGGTTCATACCCATCCTCATAATTCTTTTCTTCTATGAAACCTTGAGAAATCATACATTGTTCTGCAACATGGGGTAGATTGCAAACTTCACACCATGGACATTCCTCCATAAAAAAAATTTCTTTTTTCAATGGATCTGGAATTTCCTTGTTTAGATTGGACTTCACTGGCTTACCATCTCTCCAGTTTGCATTTTATGGCATGTCATGCAATCTTGGCCTATTGTAATTGGTTGGCTTGTTGCTTTTATATGGAGGTGGCTTCTCATTATGGTTTTGCTTACCCTTCATATCTTTCAGCATGTCCATGATTTGGCTAAGCTCATCCTTCTTTGTAGCTCTAGGATTATATAGTTTTGCATCATCTCTCTTGCCAATTCTCCCAATAGCTTTTCTGTTATTTTCAATGGTAGTGGTTGTCTTAAATGCTTGCTGCAAGGTGGTAGGCCTTGTTAGTGTTGGCATATGCACACTCCAATGAGACATTGTATGTGATTGAAGGTTTTTTCATTGATGGCAACCTTGCAATCCTATGGCACCGACAAGACATTATACTGACAAAGCATTACACCAGCAAGATAGTGCACCAGCATCAGCAAAACACTCTACACCGGCATCGACACAAAAGAAAGAAAGTATACCGGCACAGAGGCCGATAGGTTTTTTGTTATGTAATATTTTTGTTTATTATTGTAAGCTGACTTGGCAAATTGTAAAATGACTCTTATATATAAAGGAGATCATTGTAGATATTTGTAATAATGATGGTATAAGCATAAGGAAAATATTAGGCAGACCTAATGTGCAAAATATAGGTCAAGGGGTATATGTAAAGAATAGAGCAGGAACTGATACTGAATCCGGCATTGAAGATGCTATTGTAAAGCAATACAAGTTATTGGATTAGTATAATCCTTATTGTAAGTCAGTGTGACTTCCCATTGAGTAGTGAGCTCTAGGCAGTTGGCCTTCCTGCATGTGCAGGCCCCTATTGTAAGTAATATTCTCTTATTGGCCAGTGAGTGAATATTGTGGGTCACAAATCCCACCAAGGTTTTTCCCACACTGGGTTTCCTTGATAAACATCTTGTTTTATGGTGTAATTTTCATGTGGATATTCTTGATTCTGTTTATTGCATTATTTCTTGCATACCGGTACATTGTTATATTATGTTCTGCATGTTTTAACTTGAAAAATTATTATTACTGGTTAGATACTGATTCATTCCCCCCTCTCAGTATCTGTGGGACCCCTAACAATTGGTATCAGAGCCTGGTCCTCTATTTTCAGAAGCCTAATAGCTTGAGGAAGATCTTGACACCAATAAAGATGGAAATTCTGATGAAGCAACTTGAAGGAGCTCTTACAGACTATGATGTAGAGAAATTGACAAATATCAAATTAGAAGATGATTTAAGGGTAGCTCAGGATATCATTCAGGCACTTCAAGAAAATTTTATTGTTGCAAGAAATAAGAGAAGAGAACTTTGTAAAAAACTACAAAATGAGAATGATGAAAAGGAATCACTTAATCATATGATAAGAAAGTTGAAACAAGAGATCATGACAACAAAAAATGAAATGCAGGATATGACTATGAGATTTTGCAAAGAGATTGAGGATAGGAAGAAGAATGAAGAAGAATTGACCAAAAGACTAAGTGATGTAGCAAATGAGAACACAAGACTTAGCTATTAAAATGACATGTTGAAGACAGATCTGATGCATACTCAGAATGACTCAAATGAACTGATGAGATAAAAAGAAATCTTGGAAAGAGAACTAGAAACTGCAAATCAAAACAAAGAAAAATTCAAGAAAAGCTCAGAGGAACTTGGTACGTTGCTGAAGATTCAAAAACCTAAAGGTGACACTTCTGGATTTGGCTTTGAAGTTGGTGAAAGCTCTGGTACTGCAAATACTCAGGATCACAACAAACTGGTAAGACAACCTAATGCTTATAAATTCAATGGAAAATGCTTTAACTATAATAAGTATGGTCATAGATTAAATGAATGTAGATCTAGGAATTATCAGAATATCAACACACCCACTAGTCAATGTTCAAAATGCAACAAAGTTGGTCACAACTCTGAAAACTATAGAATGAATGTGAGATGTTATGTTTGTTGAAGGTTTGGACATTTATCAAAGCAATGCAGAACACAAACTGGCATAGGTTATGGGAAAGCTATTCAGAAGAATAATGTAGCTTGTTATGCATGTAATAAGATTGGGCATATTGCTAAATTTTGTAGAAGTAAAGGAACACCGGTAGACAACAAAAGTGCTAGCTTGAAAGGTAAAGAAAAAGTTGAAGAGGTTATGCAAGAATTCTCAAAACAATGGATTAGAAAAGCTGATCTAAATATTGGGAATACTTTTCCACTGGTAGAACCAACCAATGCTTCATCGGTAGGACAAAGTGATGCTTCACCGAAAGGACAGAGCAGTGCTCCATTGGCAGGAAGTTCTTCATCAAATTGAAGAAAATTTCCTTGAGGGTTTGGCAATCTAATGACACATATGCTAATTATTCCCTCAGTTAGAGATAAGAAGTTGAAAATTACTTATTACCGGCAGACAATGTTAAGTGAATACTTAACTGACATGCAATTAATGTGGTAGATGGCGAAAAAGACATTATAAAGTTAAGGTTTTGCCTCCATTTCATTTCACCATGATTTTAAATTTTCAGAGAGCGCGCAGATTCCAAGCTAAGGCATTTCGAGAAAGAAGCAAGCACACTCCAAGCAATCATCCATCCAAGTTAGTAAAAGGTATTTAATCATGGCATCTACCTTTGCAATTGAATACATAGCAAACCCTACTATTGTTGAGGTAATAAAAAGACCTAGGCCCATATTTCAGTTAGTTCCCGAGATAGCAAAGAAGGATGATACCTTAGGTGCATTTTCTCAAATTCCTAAGGGAGTTGTATATGCTGAAGACCCCGGAATGTACATCCACTACAACATTGAAGAGTTAGGAGACGAGGAAATCGAAACTATGTATAAAACCATAATATGTGATAACACTGGCAATGTGAAGGATGAACACAAGATTATTGAAACCCTAGGATTTATAGAAATCCTTAGCATTCCTGAATTTCCTAAGGATGTGATTAGGATAGTTTTAAGCAGAGTTCATGGAGAATTTTTCTGGTTAGATGCAATCCATAAGATCACCAAGGAAGCTGTGAAAGCTATCACAGGGTTACCGACCACTAGTAAGAGACCAGATAAAACCAAGAAGGTTCCCAATGACCTAGTTACAAAACTAACTGGTGCAACATTTGACAAGAACTCTCTAAGGGTTAATGATGTAAAAGATATCAATGTGAGATTCATCAGTATGATATTAGGTTATAAAGCCATTCATGCTAATAGACTTAATTTAGTTTCAAGTTTATGCATTAAGAGTGCTTATGATATGGTAACAGACAATGCAAAAATTGACATATGTGAATGGTTAAAGGATGAACTAATTGACAACCTTGGAAAAATCAAGAAGGAAAAGAAAGGAACTTTCAGATTTGGAAATCTATTAGTATGCCTAATGCTACACATAACAAAATAGGTTCCCGGTATAGGTTATAAAGAACTTGGATATGACATACTGGTAGGAAAGCAATTGACTGAACTGTTCAATAACATGGGTGAGAACAAGGAGAACAATATTAATGACTTCTTTCAAGCATTAAAGACCAAAATGAAGAAAAGAATAAGGTTATCTCATAAAATAGTAGACAAATACAAAGATGATATATGCTTTGTCATTAAGAAAGATGAAATCCGGATGGAAGTGGTCATCACAAGGAAAATTTGGGTAACCGAGATGGGATATGAAATAGATGACCACATAGTTGAAAAATATGCTAAAGCACTTCTGGAAGCCCCCAATGAACCTAAAGAAGAAGTATTTGGTAGTGCTAAGACTATAGAAAGCCAAATACAATCAAAGAAAAGAGTAAATAAGGTTGAGGCATTTGTAAGGAAAGGGTCCAGGCAAGCAAAAGCCATTAAGGAAGTTGTATTAAAGAAAACTGACATAACAGAGGATGAGTTGGCAGATCCACAACCTAAAACTCACCTATCACCAGTAGGTACCTCTTCGAAAGGTGACATGCCAGCAACTTTTAAAAGAGTCGTAAGAAAAAGAGATCCCTCACCGGCAACCACTCCTTCACCTAGAAGAACAAGGCAAAAGCAACAAGCTGTGAGATCACTGGTTAGAAAGGCCACACCAAAGAAGAAACTCACACCTAAGAAGAAGAAAAGGACAAATAGAGACTTGGCCCCTCTTGATGTACTGCTAAATGAAATCACAGAGGAAGGAAAACTGAAGAACATAGAGAAAATCTATGACACTCTAACTGTTGATGAGAAAGAGCAAGTTGAGAATAGTGTTATATTGCATATGGACATGTACAAGAAATTTTTGATGGAAGTAGCAAATGAAATTCCTCATGATTTATTCAAAATACTTGAGGCCAAAAGACAAGCAGTGATAGAATTAGATAAGAAAATAAAAATTGAGAAACTACTTGCTGTATATCCGGTAAACTCTCCTAAAGAAATTGATGACTTGATTGCTCAAGCAAACCAGTCAGTATTCTCTATTTCACACTGGCATATTTCACTAATGGCAGGAAGAGTCAATGAAGTGACAAAGGAAATAGAAGATGGATGGGATATACTTCTGGTTGACAAAGAAAAACAAGAAGAGTATAGGAACCCTAAACCTATAAAGGTATATCAGAAAGATAGGGACAAGGGGAAAGGCAAAGTTGGTGGATCACCAAGCATCAAAGTTAAAGACAACCTACCTCCACCGATGAAAACAACAACTACTGAAGATCAACCGGCAGTAGAAAATATGGATGTAGAGGATAGCAATCCTAATTCTGAAGTCCTATATACTGTAAATGTTGATACTCAGAAGATCAACATAATAGTGGACAAGGATTCAACTGACAAATCAGATATGGCTAATAAGCCTCCAGTAGTAGGGGAAACAAAGAAACTGGTAGAAGATACAGAGAAAAAGGTAGAGACTGAGTCACAGACAAAGTCAACACAACATACAGAGAAACCAACAGAGCTAAAGGCTCTAGAACAGGTACATAAGGAAACAGTGCCACCGGTAACTAGTAAAGTAGGAAAACCAGTGCTTAAAGAAATGTAGACACAAACTGACCTACCAGAGGTCAATACAAGCATGGTTACTACCACCGGTACTCAGATTGTTGGATCATCATCAACATTCAAGTCAACAAATGTGACTGAGGTATTACTTGACTCTATCAAGAAAATAACTGACTGTAGCTCATAGGCTTGTAAAGCAATTGATGATTCCATACCAATTTTGAAGGTAATTGCACCCAACTATAATATAGATAATAAAGATTCTTTAGGACAATTGGATACATTGTGTAAATACATTTTAGAAAATATTGAGAAAATAAAGGAAGATTCAGTGAAGGATAAGGTAGAAATTGAAAAACAGAAATTCTTTGATGAGGAAATAAAGAAGTGTAACAGAATTTTTGACACACTTCTACCGGAACTATGCAATTTGTTGAAAGAATACAAAAATCTATATAAAGATACATGTAAAACAAACTTTTTGACTTTAGATATTGACAAGAAAATAAGCAAGGCACAGAATGAGATAAATAAACTTGCAGACAACTTTGTCAACTCACCTGATTCACTATCAGTTTTTGAAGAGAAGATAGCAAATTTTGAGGAAGAACTACTCAAATTGGAAAGGGAGAAAGAAAGGACAATAAATAAGGCAAAACATTTGAGATCTAAACTAAGTCCAAGATTGGACTATTTAGCATCTCTGTGGAATGAAATTTATGAGGCACTAACACAAGGCAGCAAAACACTGACAGAGCATTTGCAGCATCTCACCGGTACAGTAAAGAGAACTGAGACAACAATAAAAGATAGTAAGAAGTTTATGGATAGTATAAACTTAATTTTGGGAGATCTTTTTCAGATAATAACTACCCAGCTACAAGGTTGAGGTTATGGATAGCTGAACCTACAAACTCTACTGACATCTTGACAACCTTTGTCATTGATGCCAAAGGGGGAGTAGTGGAATGAGAAAGTTCAAAACACAAGAATCATATGCTCAGGGGGAGTTCTCACATTTTTGGTAACATTTTTGGACTACACACTTTTGGACACTTTTTGAAATTTCTCATGAGTGTTGCCATCAATGCCAAAGGGGTAGATTGTTGGCATATGCACACTCCAATGAGACATTGTATGTGATTGAAGGTTTTGTCATTGATGGCAACCTTGCAATCCTATGGCACCAACAAGACATTATACCGGCAAAGCATTACACCGGCAAGATAGTGCACCGGCATCAATAGAACACTCTACACCGACACCGACACAGAGGAAAGAAAGTATACTAGCACAGAGGCCGACAGGTTTTTTGTTATGTAATATTTTTGTTTATTATTGTAAGCCGACTTGGCAAATTGTAAAATGACTCTTATATATAAAGGAGATCATTGTAGACATTTGTAATAATGATGGTAGAAGCATAAGGAAAATATTAGGTAGACCTAATGTGCGAAATATAGGTCAAGGGGTATATGTAAAGAACAAAGCAGGAATCAGTACTGAACCTGGCATTGAAGATGCTATTGTAAAGTAGTACAAGTTATTGGATTAGTATAATCCTTATTGTAAGTCAGTGTGACTTCCCATTGAGCAGTGAGCTCTAGGCAGTTGGCCTTTCTGCATGTGCAAGCCCCTATTGTAAGTAATATTCTCTTATTGGCCAGTGAGTGAATATTGTGGGTCACAAATCCCACCGAGGTTTTTCCCACACTGGGTTTCCTCGATAAACATCTTGTGTTATGGTGTACTTTTCATGTGGATATTCTTGATTCTATTTATTGCATTATTTCTTGAATACCGGTACACTATTATATTATGTTATGCATGTTTTAACTTGAAAAATTCTTATTACTGGTTAGATACTAATTCACCCCCCACTCTTAGTATCTGTGGGACCCCTAACAGTTAGCACATATTTTTGCAAAACATTTTGTGTTATTTATTGATGTTTTATATGTATATTTTCATCATAAGAGCATTTACTGTTGCATTGCATGTGCAGGAGATATATTGTTGTGTCAGAGAAATCCAATTGTGGCCTGAATCTGTATGAACAAGTATCACATGAGCATATTAAGGGATGGTATTAAGTATAGTGACTTTTTGATAACCTTCATCATGACGATCTTCGCATTGCAAGAGCATATTTTAGGGTTCATCATAGAAGCAGGGTCATGAGTGCATTTAGAGATGTTTTCAGTGCCTTAGAAGTCCACTAGAATGGTTGTGGAAAGTAACATTTATGAAAGAAATCCTTCTCTCCATAAAATATAAAATTATATTTATCGACGTAAGTCACCCCGATAAGATTGCCTAAGGAGAAACGGGTGCGTGTTGATCCAAAAAACTCACACCGATGAGTCTGATGGCATTTTCTCTGGGTGCGATCGACAGGAAGAAGTTTGGTGATGTCATCGGGTCATTAGAAAGTGTCATCTTACGCTATCCTAATACCCGAAGGACTAGGTGGTGAAGGTAGTGTTATCGGTCGGACCTACTCTGATGAGGCGATACCAAAAGGAGGAGAATACTAAGTCATCAAGGTAACTTAAGCCATCGGGGAGAGGTATTTCAAGTTATGCCAATACGTGATGAGGAAGACATGTTTGGCATAGAGAAGGAGACTTGATCAGGATAAGTCACACCAATCGAAGTCAAAGTCATCCGGATATCATCAGCTCATTAGGAGGAGACATTTTTGTTATACCGATAGCCGAT
This sequence comes from Cryptomeria japonica, assembly GCF_030272615.1. NCBI lineage: Eukaryota > Viridiplantae > Streptophyta > Pinopsida > Cupressales > Cupressaceae > Cryptomeria > Cryptomeria japonica. The sequence goes on from NC_081409.1 coordinate 487,792,600, forward strand.
GAGAAAGCAGTGATGGGTGCGAGTAAGAAGATCTCATCAGTGAAATGTATGCCAATAGACCAAACAAGTAAAAAGATACACAAGTATGAGGTTGATGTCATTGGGTCATCGGAGAAACATAAAATGAGTTGTTCTGATAAGGTGACCCGATGTAACAAATGAGATGTCAACTATGAAGGAGGACTCATCAGAATGACTTCTAACCATTGGAGGAACATATTTGGAGCTATGTCGATACCCGACAGGTAGAATGCCATGTAGAAATAGAAGGAGGGTACATCGGAATGGCCTAAGCTGATGTGACATAAAGGTGAAAGTAAAACCTAGCTAGAAGGCAGAGCCATCGGGGAAGCTATAACCATCAAAATGAGGGAAAATGAGCTACGTCGATGCCCAATGGAGTGATTGGGGAAAGTCATGCCGATAGGAACATAGGATGAATGTGGCAAAATAAAAAATGCTTATGGATGGTGCCAAAAGGGGAATTCACCAGGATGAGTCTTGCTGATTAGCCGTTATCAAATCAGATTTGAAATTGATCAACATGCCATTATTAAATGCAAGCAACGGATAGGTCTATTTTAAATAATAGCATGATTTCAATTAAGTAAATGCTTCTAACATATTAAATCTATATATGAGAGTTTGTATAAGGAATTTGCATAACAGATTGAAGCAAATAGAGAGATTGAAGTGAAATTAAACTATAGAAAATTGAATTTCAAAAGGCTTGAAGGATTAAAATAGGGAGGGTTCTAGTTCCAAAGGAAAGAGGAAGGTCACTAAGGTTTTTGGTAGTACCTTGAAGAAATCTAAAGGTGGAGAAAGTGTGCAGAAGCGGAAGTTAAATTAGGATATGATTGACCAGATGAGCTCACCAAGAGCCAAGTCCTGAAGGTCTAAGGTTAATATGCCTATCTGTGATCAGCTAGAGGATGATTTTAAGGAAATTGGTGATGTCTAGACTAGGATTAGGGGGCATGAATTTTTCTTCTACCACTACTCACAAAGACAGAAGCCGATGCTGATATCTAATCCATGGATTACCAGTATGGGTAATCTCATAGTTCCAAATGTATTGGTGAATATTGAATTGTTGAAAACTTTGGTTAAGAACTAAAATGATATGAAGAGATGCATCTAATTTCCCAATGGTGATGCATTTATTCGCTTCAATGCGACCACAATATATGAAGTGTTTGATCTAGGTTATGAAGCTGATGTACCTCCATCTTTTGAGGAATTGGAAGAAGAATATAGAACCATGGACACAACCTATCAAGGATGGAACTTAGCCATTGACAGGGTGGAGAAAGGGAAGCTAACTGATGAAAATGGTCCACCCTACATATTAAATATTTTCAGACAGTATTTACAATAAACATATATGGCTTGCGGACAAGTAGGAGGAGTGGAAGCTCTAGATGTATCACGAATGGGGCCATTGGTTCTTGGAGTAGACATTCAAAGGCACAAACAAACTCAATTTGATTATGCAACCTATCTGGTCGACAAACTGCATGAGGGTTTTCTAAATCTTCAAAATAACCTTGACAAGTCCTTCAAGCATTATTCACTATTGATGCATATTGTGTTGTTCTGTGGAAGATTGAAAGGATTATGGCCAGATGACTTAAGGGTAAATCCTCAGGACAAGGATGGAAAGGATCAACCTGTGCAGTTGTAGGTGTCGATGTGGGATTCAGGGTATGATAAATCTCACTATGTGAAATTTGAGGAATTTTTTGTTAAACCACTATTTAGGGTTTATAATGTGTCATGTGAAGGGTCATTCTCAAAAGTGATTAAAACATTTCTCAGGTCACATGAATACAATGATACCAAAGTCAACCATAATTGGGGAGATTGGTATACTTGCAAAGATTTCACATTTGTTAGGGTTTTTGGATTTGAAGGTGCTCCCTATGTGCTACCAAAGCTTGTGCCAGGCCGAATTGCTTACTTGGAGATTGTGAGAAAAATGAGTGTCTCTAATGCACATCACTTTGGGGTTTCCCACAAGCAAGTCTTCTTACTTAGGACTCTTCAGTTTGGAGATTTCAAAATAGTCTCTACTAGAGCTTATGAAGCCATAAATAAGAAGCTAGTGGATGAGTTCAATTTGTATATACACACACCAAGGAATAACTATGACCCAGAAGGTTACATCCACACAAGCAGAAAAAGATAAAACTTGGGAGATTATCCCCATGAGTATGATGACTATGAGGACCTATGCAAGAACAAAGAGTTAGAAGAACTTGCAAATGTTGTTGTTGACTTAGAAAAATAATTGAAATAAAGGAGGAAAAAACTCAAGGATCTGGAAAGAGAAGAAGAATAGGATGTGGAAACTGATTCTGGAGAAAATGAGATAGTTTCTAAACTTCAAGTACCAGAAAAGGAAGATGAACCAGATGCCCAAGACAGAATTGTAGTAGCATTAAGTGTAGATTTGGATGCTAGGCTAGAAGAGCATGCATCTTTTGTGTCAGATGATGAATTTATTAGGTCGAAGGAGTTTAAGTCCTTTTTGTATCATTTTAAAGGAAAAAGGTTAAGAGAAGCAATGCCATATGTGACACCAGAGAATGAGGTAGAAATGCTTAGAAAGCTGAAGGTGGAGATTAATTCAAAGTTAGAAGGCATGCCCCCTCAAAAGGGAAGGCAACTTCTTGTAGATGCAGGAATAATTCTTTTTCCAAGCTGGGACCTTAGTGCATCTTTTTTTTTGATATCTTATTGCGTTTAGATAAAAAAGATTTCAAGTTAGACATTCAGGGCATAAATGATATTTTTATTTGATCAAGATATGATCTAGATGATGAGGCTATTCTTTTGTGGGCCCTTTATCCTCCAAATAAGAGGCCAAAGATTATAGATGTGGACAAGGCCTTTGGCCATATGATGAAATTAAAGGTTGGAGAAATAGATCTCATGGTCATAGCAGAGATGGGGATAGATCTTCCAAAGTTGAATAGAGCCTAGATGAAAAAGGAAATTGTAGAAAAGGAAAAATATAAAGCTTTGTATGAAGAATTATTGAAGAGAGATGGTCATCTAGTGCCACAGATTATAGATGGTACAAAAATAAAAAAGAGGTATGATGAATTATTTTAGGAGTACAGTAATTCAAAGAAATAGGTACAAACTGTTAGAGTAGATGCAACATGTGTGCTGATCACTAAAAGATTTGAGAACCTACAGAAAGTACTCAAGGATTTTAGAACTGTTTATCAGAAAAATATGGACAATACAATATCACACCAGATAAATTTTGATAGATTAAATATGTTATTGCAAGACAAGATACACAGTGACAAAGTGGTCAACAAGGTCAAAAAATTGATTGATGCTCATGAGAAATTCACAACTGAATTGAAAATTGAATATGAGGAGTGTCAGGGGATTATCCATCGTAGATTCTTGAGTGTTGTGGATGATACAGGGATGATAAAGGATAAAGGCCAATGGATTTCTGAGTGCAAAACACTACTTAGTGCAGCCCTTAACATTTGCCATGCGGATACCTTAGACATGATTGAAACAGGGGAAAAACTTGAGAATTTTGTTACATTAGAAGTGGCAATCAAAGATATCATTTTCAACGCTTGCACCTACAAAGATGAAGGATATCTTCGACATATTCAGAATTATGGTCAGAGGCTGGATGGAAAAAGTTAATTTATGTCATTGTAATATGTTTTTGTAATGTTTCTAGTTGTCATAGTAGTTAGGGATTTATTAGTTAGGTTTTTGTCAGTGTTTAGTTTATACTGATGAAAGGGTGTGTCCATTCATTTGTGTCTTTTGAGTAACATATGTACAGGGAGTCATTTTTGTATACAAGAGAGAGTTCACAATTTACAAGCTCCTATCTTTCAGATTGTTTATTGGGACTAATAATGTTATGTTAGAGCAAGTCTATAGAAATGAAAAGTCATTTTTGTGCAAGCAAGAATATCATGAAGTACATGTGAGTCTGTAGCTTTTGTATATCTTTTTATTCCAAAATTAATATATAAGATTCGTTGTCTTTATCTTCAAATCATTTTATGTTACATGGTGTTGATGAATCAAGTTCTTTGGATAAATCTAATTAAGATTTGTTGCAGTGTGCCATCACATGTTCTTGTGTAGGAAACATAATTGTTTTTGTTATTCTTGCAACACATAATGAAACCATTGCAGTGATAGTCTTGCATATTTGTGAGTTATCCAAATGGTCTCCAAAGTTGATTACAAATATTTGTCCACTAAGTAACATATAAATTGTCAGATAAGGCACTGGTCTATTGTTAGTTTTTTGTGAGTAAATTTGGTGTGCATAAGGTCCTCATTAGGGAAACATACTTCTTATTCCTATCATAATTTTTTTTCATAATTACTTAAGGTTCCAACAAAATTCTTTTATATGCATTCATTCACTATTAATTACATTCAAGTTTTTGGATTAAAGCAAGTTGAAAGCACATAATAAAGCACAGTTGTAGGAAATATTTTGCCATTCTTGCAAATAGCTAATTTAACAGGTTTAGATTCACTATAAAGCAGTCCCTTTGTATTTTGGAGATTAAGGTATACCCGCCTAGGTCTAGTAGAGCCTAAAGTGTAGAGGAATTTGGTATTTGACCATTCCTATTTGTTGGCCAATGCTGATTGAGAAATCAGTAGGAGATTTGGCAAAGCTCTAGGATTTCCAATCTTTGGTTTTGGGAACCAACAGATTGGCGACTCTGCTAGGGAGTTGTCATACGAAGTTTTCAGAATCTTTGGTGGTTTGTTTTAGTCTCTACTGGATGAAGGAGCCCAGAAGATTAATAAAATTTATTGTTCCTCTTAGGAGGTGGCGACTCTACATCTAATACATGAATAATAGTTGGTATTTTAAGAAAGTAAGAGAAACCCCTAGGAATTTAATAATAAGATTGATGTAGGGGAGAAGGTCTCTATACAGGGGACAAGATAATATTGTTCAGTTGAGTCCAAAGAAAAGATACAAAGAAATGAAATCAACACCAAGTATGGCATTTGGGAGTAAGAAGTTTCCTAGTAGAGGGGATTGCTCTTCATCTGGTGATAAATTTGAAAATATGGAGGAAAATCATTTCTATACCTTAAATGCAAAAGATAATAATGGCGGCCATGATGAAACCCTGATTGCTAAGGAACGGGAGGAAAGGCAGTGAGATGCAATCATACTTAAAATGGCTGACTTAAATGGAGATGAATCTAAAATTACAAAGGCTCTTAAGAGACAACTAGATTGGGAATTGCAGAAACTCAAATTAGAAAGACATACCATTCAAGGCCCTAAGTCAGACAGGGTTGAAGAAGAAAAAGGAAGAGGGGAGGGAGGTAGACTAACAATCCCTAGGTATAGTCCCCCTCACAATGAGAAACATGGAACAGTCGTTTAGGATTTTTAATAATCCATTGTCTGACATTTTGGATAGTGATTATGAAAAAATAAATAAATGGAAAAATATACCTTACAATGAGAATAAAAACCAATATAATAATAGACAATGCAATAATCACAATAGTGAAGGAAGAATTAGCAGTGGGGAAATTACCGGTAACTGAAATAATAGCAATAGGACCAACAATGTAAGTAATAATAGAGGTTACAATGGTAATAATGGAAATTATGGCAACAATGGTAATGGAAATAATGAAAATGGTGGTGGAGGCAATAATGGAAACAATGGTAATAATAGAGGGAATGGAAACTAGATCAAAATAACTATGGTTGCAGACCACCTATGACCATTGAAAGGTATAAACCGTTGGATTTCAGTGGGATAGTTCGATATCCGAATCAGATTTCAAATGATTTAAGGTCAGTCATTCCTAAGTTCATAGGAAATGGAAATAATTCTACAACACAACATGTACTAAATGTAAAAAATACCATTGAAGAATTTGAAGTCCCTTATGAAGATGTTTTTATGAAACTATTTGTTCAATCTCTAATAGAGGATGCAGGAGAATGGTACAAAAATCTTCCCGACAGGTGCATTGGTAGCTGGCAGAAGTTTGTGACACAATTCTTGGGAGAGTTTGGAGACCATAATGATACTTCATTTGCATCTCATGAGTTGACAAGCATAAAGAAGAATCAAAATGAATTAGTCTCTAAATTTAATAAGAGGTTTAATAAAGTGCTTAATATAATACCAAGGGATATTAGACCTGTTGATTCATTTTTGTTTGACTTTTATTTGAGTGATTTTGACAACAAGACTCACTATGAGATTCTATCTCATAAGCCCACCACCTTGCAGCAAGCAATTAAGACAACCACTACCATTGAAAATAACAGAAAAGCTGTTGGGAGAATTGGCAAGAGAGATGATCCAAAACTATAGAAATTCCAGAGCAGCAAAAAGGGATGAGTTTAGCCAAATCATGGACATGATGAAAGTTATGAAGGGTAAGAAAAATCACAATGAGAAGTCACCCCCATATAGAATCAACAAGCCAATGAATTACAATAGGCCAAGATTGCATGACATCCCATATAACACAAACTGGAAAGATGGTAAGCCAATGAATGCCAATCTAAACAAAGAAACTCCTGATCCATTGAAAAAAGTAAACAATTTTGTGGAGGAATATCCATGGTGTGAAGTCTGCAATTTACCCCATGTTGCAGAACAATGTATGATTGCTCAAGGTTTTATAGAAGAAAAGGACCATGAGGATAAGTATGAGCCCAAAGGGAGTGTACAGTCATTAGATGTACAATGGAGGGGAGAGAGCTAGTAGTATAGCCTCTAGAAAGTTTTCACTAATGATGATGTGGACACCCCAACCTTGAGGAGATTGTTCCATGATGAAGAGCCAGTGCATTCCTTGAGAAACTTAACAGATGAAGAAAAGAAAGCTTATATTGTGGCAGCAGTAGCATTGACAAAAATAAATTTTAAGCTAAGGAACATAACAGTGAACCCAGAGCAAGGTAAGCCATCAAGGATATTTACAAAGGTTCCTAAAGCTAATGGAAACAAAGACACCATTGCCAACGAGGAAAAGGAAGGTGCAACAAAAAAATTCAGACAAATAGAACCTCCTAAATTGACAAAGCCAATTGAAAGGAAACTAATTAGTAAGCCACTTTCAAATTGTGGATTATTTATGTCTTAGGTTTTATCGCAGGTGAAAGTATCTTTTCCCTTGCTTGAAGTAATGAAATTTCCTTATTAGAAAAATGAAACAATCAAGATTTTGTCTAACATTGGTGAAGTTAATAAAGAGGATCATAGGCCAAGAGCTGAAGATCCACCTGTTGTCTATTTGGGAACTTCTATCACTAAGAATCTTACCCAGGTTGATCCTTTTTATCTGACTTTGTTGATTAACAAAAAAATGGTTAAGAATTGTATGATAGATTCAGGTGCAGCCATGAACATAATGCAAGAAGATGTCATGAAGGAACTTGGGATGCATGTAGACACTCCACTCCCTATGGAAAATGTTATGCTATGGATAATAGATCAATCCCAATTGTTGGAACTATGAAGAATGTGGAGTTTCGATTTCCAACATGCCGAGATGCGTCATATAAAATAGACATCATGGTTGTTCAAGTGCCTCCAAATTATGGGATGTTACTATCAAGGAAACGATCAAATTTGGTAGGGGATATGTTCCATTAGAGCTATCATATGCAACCATCTCGGTATAAGAGGTGAATGTAAGGATTGATAGAGAGTCGAGATCATTCTACTTGATAGAAGAAGTCGATCCAAACGAGACAACATGTTTTCTCCAATCAGATATAGATAACTTTCAGATAAGTATTTCTAAACCCATTCAATGCAAGACTAATAAGCTTGAAGATACTATTGAAGAACATAAGGATAAAGTTTGGAAAATTTACTTTGATAGTGCTTCCAGTAAAGAAGGAAATGCAGCTGGTGTGGTTTTTATTTCTCCTAATGAGAACTCATTCAAATATTATTTCTTGTTAGCCTTTTAATGTACAAACAATGTTGTTGAGTATGAAGCACTCTTGTTAGGTCTTATAATAGCAAACAAACATGGTATCAAACTACTAACACTTTATGGTGATTCGGAGTTAGTTGTATCTCAAGTAAGGGAAAAGTTTGCTACTAAAAATGTAAGGCTTCAAAATCATAGAAATGAGGTGTGGGACTCTATTAAATTTTTTGATGCATTTTCTATAACATGGATTGAAAGATCTGACAATATTTTAGCTGATTTTAAGGCTAACCTAGCAGTTAAACATAATGATATTCCTTTTGATGACATTACCCAAGTTGAAATAAAAACTAGACCTGGAGTACCAGATAACATAAAGAACTGGCAGATATTTGATGATGACATAGATCTTCTGAAGTTCTTATTTTGTGAAGATCAGTATGATGGCCAACACATGGATTGGAATGCATATGTGGAAGAGGAGAATGGTAAGGAGTCTCTATTTGGAAAGGACATTCTACAGCTTAAAACAAACAAGATTCCAAAAGGGGGTGTGGAACTAGAGAGGATGTTTGACAATAAGGATATGGAAAATTTCAAGCCCAACACTGGAAGTTGTGAAGAAGTAGAGAAGACAAACTTGGGAAGTGAAAACAATCCTAGAGAGGTTTACATTGGGAAGAAGCTTACACAAAAAATTAGAACTGCATTGGTCAATTTGTTAAGAAAATACAAACATGTTTTCACTTGGTCATATGATGACCTTAAGGCATACGGAGAGGATTTGTTCCAACATGAAATCCCACTGAAGCTAGATGCAAAAGCATTTAGGAAAAAGAAAAGGCCTATAAATCCCACATTGGCTCCCAAAATGAAGGAATAGTTGATGAAGATGAGGAATGCAGGGATTATAGATCCTATAAGGCACTCCACATGGGTGTCAAACTTGGTGCCTATTAGAAAGAAGAATGGTGATATCAGATTATGTGTAGACTTTAGAAACTTAAATATATCATCTTTAAAAGATAATTATGCTCTACCTAACATGGAAGCTTTTCTATGGAAAGTAATAGGGAATGAGCTACTTTTTATGATGGATGGGTTCTTTCATTACAACCAAGTGAAGGTCAAGGAATCAGAAAAATGCAAAACAACTTTCACTACACCATGGGGCACATATGTGAATGCCAGGATGCCATTTGGACTTACCAATGCTGGAGCTACTTTTCAAAGGGCCATGGATGTACCTTTGATGGCCTCATTTATTAAATTCTAGTTGTATACCAGGATGATTTGACAGCATACTCCAGGAAAGCAGGGAACCACTGTAATGATCTAGAAAAGTTTTTCATCAAAGCACTAGAATATGGTATTTCTCTAAATCCAAAAAAATGTCACTTTGGAGTCACTGAAGGTAAATTGCTGGGTCATATTGTATCTAAAGATGGAGTAAGGATTGACCCTGAGAGAACTGCATCCATTGATAACATTTAGATTCCTAAAACTGTCAAAGCTATTCAATCATTCTTTGGACAAATTAATTTTGTGAGAAGATTTGTGTCAATTTTTCTGAGATTGTAAAACCTATTCCAAAGATATTGAAAAAGGGTGTAGAGATAAAATGGACTAATGAAGCAATTGAGTCCTTTGTGAACATTAAAAGAGCCATCAAGGAAGCACCTATACTTAAATCTCCTGATTTCTCTAAACCTTTTCAAGTATTTTCTTTTTCTTCATTTCATACTATTGTTGCGGTTATGTTACAAAAGAATGATGAAGGTCATGAACAACCAATGGAGTTATTTAGGAAAACACTACAAGCTTTTGAGTTAAATTATGATATAAATGAGAAACAAGCATATGCCCTAGTAAAAGCTATAAAATATTTTAGACCATATTTAGTGGGAGCTAATGTCATGACTATGTTCCTAATGCAATAGTCAAGGATATTTTCAGGTAGATTGAAACTATTGGGAGAACATGTAGATGGATCAATCAATTCCAGGAGTTCAACATTGACATCCAGATTACTAAATTTGTAAGAGGTCAAGTTTTGGCTAAACTGATGACATAATCAAATTTGGAGGCAACACAGATAAATTAGGTAGAATTAGAGGCTCAAGTAAGCATTGAAATGTGTCCTTGGTACAAGAATATTGTCTATTATTTAAAACACATGAAGTGTCCAGAGGATTTAAATGAAAGTAAGAAAAGAACACTTAAGCTTCGAGCATCTAGGTATGTATTACTTAAAGGTGATTTATATTGGAAAAATGGGGATGGTATCATTTTATTTTGTTTGGATGTTTATCAAGCACAATTTGTTTTAAAGTAATTGCATGAAGGTGTATGTGGGGGACACTTTTTAGCAAAAACCACTACCCATAAAGTACTTAATCCAAGTTACTATTGGCCATAAGTCTTTAAGGATTGCCATACTTATATTAGAAAATGTGAGGCTTGCCAAAAAAATTCAGGAAAGCTTAAATATGATGGAGCTCTTCCACTTAGACCCGTGCAGACAAAAGAACCTTTTCAGATGTGGGGTATTGATTTCATAGGAGAAATTGCAAATAAATCTAGTGGAGGACACGAATGGATTTTGGTAGCTATAGATTACTTTACCAAATGGGTAGAGGCAATTCCTACAAGGCAAGGTACAAGTAAGGTAGTGACAAAGTTTCTTTTGGAGAATATTTTGACAAGATTTGGGGTACCCCATAGGATTGTTGTAGATAATGGGATGTGTTTTAAATCCAAAGAATTTGCTGACTTTTGTGAAAGTTATGGAATCACCTTGTCATATTCATCACCTTATCATCCCCAAGGGAATGGACAAGCAAAATCTAGTAACAAAAACTTGTTGAAGATCATTAAAAGGATGTTAGGTGACAACAAAAGGGCATGGGACTCAAAGTTGAATTTGGCAGTATGGGCTGATAGGGTAACAATCAACAAGTCCATAGGGTTTGCTCCTTATCAACTTGTTTATGGTAAAGAAGCAAAGTTTCCTCTGAACAACTTGCTCCCAGTGTATAAGTTTGTTTCAGAGAGATAGCTAGAAGAAGTTGATTTCATGGAAGATAGGCTGGTCCAGTTGGTTGAATTGGATGAGTACAAAAGAGAGGCTTAGGAACAAAATATACAGAGGTAGAAAATGGTAAAATAATTGCATGACAAGAAAGCCTGTGATAGAACTTTTAAAAAAGGAGAGTGGGTGTTCAAGTGGAATGCAAAAGACAAGAACAAGGGCAAGCATGGAAAGTTTGAAGCACTTTGGCTAGGATTGTACATCATCATTGATAAAGGAGGAGAAAATTTCATACTTTTTGCAAAACATTGATGGTGAAATTTAGGAGTTTCCAATCCATGCACAGTATCTCAAGCATTTCTTCTCTTAAGAAGTAGGGAGTATCTTTGCACTTTAGTAGTGTAGCATTTATTTTCCATTTTTGTTTATTTGTGTTTATGGGTTTGCTTTCTAGAGATAGCTGAGATTTTTCTATGTCCCCAAAAGGAATATGCGTCCCTAGAAAGAGCCACTATTAGCACATATTTTTGCAAAATATTTTGTGCCATTTATTGATGTTTTATATGTATATTTCCATCATAAGAGCATTTATTGCTGGATTGCATGTGTAGGAAATATATTGTTGTGTCAGAGAAATCCAATTGTAGCCTGAATCTGTATGAACAAGTATCACCTAAGCATATTAAGGGATGGCATTAAGTATGGTGACATTTTCATAACATTCATCATGACAGTCTTTGCATTGCAAGAGCACATTTTAGGGTTCATCATAGAATCAGGGTCATGAGTGCATTCAGAGATGTTTTTAGTGCCTTAGAAGTCCGTTAGCATGGTTGTGGAAAGTTACATTTGTGAAAGAAAGCCTTCTCTTCATAAAATATAAAATTATGTTTATTGGCGTAAGTCACCCCGATAAGATTGCCTAAGGAGAAAAGGGTGCTTACTAATTAGCAAAACTCACACCGATGAGTCTAATGGCATTTTCTCAAGGTGCAATCAGTAGGAAGAAGTTTGGCGATGTCATTGGGTCATCAGAAAGTGTCATCTTACGCTACCCTAATACCCGATGGGCTAGGTGGTGAAGGCAGTGTTATCGGCTGGACCTACTCTGATGAGGCAATACCAAAAGGTGGAGAATACTGAGTCATCGAGGTAACTTGAGCCATCGGGGAGAGGTGTTTTAGGTTATGTTGATACTCGATGAGGAAGACAAGTTGGGCACAAAGAAGGAGACTTGATCGGGATAAGTGACACCGATCAAAGTCGAAGTCATCGGGATATCATCAACTCATCAAGAGGAGAATTTTTTTCATTACACCAATACCCGATGAGAAAGCTGAGATGGGTGCAAGCAAGGAGATCTCATCGGTGAAACGTATGCTAATAGACTGGAGAAGTAAAAAGATACACAAGTATGAGGTCAATGTCATTGGGTCATCGAAGAAACATAAAATGAGTTGTTCCGATACCCGATAAGGTGACCTGATGTAACAAAGGAGATGCGGACTACAAAGGAGGACTAATCAAAATAAATTCTAACCATCGGAGGAACATATTTGGAGATATTCTAATACCCGATGGGAAGAATTAAATAGAGGAATAGAAGGAGGGTACATCAGAATGGCCTACGCCGATGTGACATAAAGGTGAAAGTAAAACCCATCCAGAAGGTGGAGCCATTGGGGAAGCTATAACCATTGGAATGAGGGAAAATGAGCTATGCTGATGTGCAATAGAGTGATCAAGGAAAGTAATGCCAATAGGAACAGAGGGTGAATGTGGAAAAATGAAAAACACTTAAGGATGGTGCAAAAAGGGGAATTCATTGGGAGGAGTCTTGCCGATTAGCCATTGTCAAATCAGATTTGAAATTGATCAACACGCCATTATTAAATGTAGGCAATGGATAGGTCTATGTTTGCACGAGGCAAATATTAGCATGATTTCAATTAAGTAAATGCGTCTAATGTATTAAATTTATATATGAGAGTTTGTATAAGGAATTTGCATAACAGATTGAAGCGAACAAAAAGATTGAAGTGAAATTAAACTGTAGAAAATTGAATTTCAGAAGGCTTGAAGATTCAAATATACAGGGTTCTAGTTCCAAATGAAAGAGAAAGGTTACTGAGGTTTCTAATAGTGCCTTGAAGAAATCTAAAGGTGGAAAAAGTGTGTAGAAGTAGAAGTTAAATCAGGATATGATTAACCAGATGAGCTCACCAGGAGCCAAGTCCCGAAGGTCTAAGGTTAATCTGCCTATCCGTGATCAGTTAGAGGATGATTTTAAGGAAATTGGTGATGTCTGGACTAGGGTTAGGGGGCATGAATTGTTCTTCTACCACTACTCACAAAGACAGAAGCCGATGTCGATATATAATCTATGGATTACTAGTCTGGGTAAGCTTGTAGTTCCAAATGTATTCGTGAATATTGAATAGTTGTAAACTTTGGTTAAGAACTACAATGCTACAAAGAGATGCATCCAATTTCCCAATGGTGATGCATTTATTTGCTTCAATATGGCCACAATATATAAAGTGGTTGATCTAAGTTATGAAGTCGATGTAGCTCTATCTTTTGAGGAATCGGAAGAAGAATATAAAAACCATGGACATGACCTATCAAGGATGGAACTTAGCCATCCACAAGGCGGACAAAGGGAAGCTAACTGATGAAAATGGTCCACCCTACGATGTAAATATTTTCAGACAGTACTTACAATAGACATATATGGCTTGCGGATAGGTAGGAGGAGTTGAAGCTCCAAATGTAACATGAATGGGGCCATTGGTTCTTGCAGTAGATATTCAAAGGCACAAACCAAGACAATTTGATTATGCAACCTATCTGGTCAACAAATTGCATGAGGGTTTTCTGAATCTTCAGAATAACCCTGACAAGTCCTTCAAACATTATTCACTATTGATGCATTTGTGTTGTTCTATGAAAGATTGAAAGGATTATGGCCAAATGAATTAAGGATAAAACCTTAGGGAAAGGACGGACAGTATCAGCATGTGTAGTTGTGGGTGTCGCTGTGGGATTCGAGGTATGACAAATCTCACTATGTGAGATTTGAGGAACTTTTTGTTAAACAACTGTTCAGGATTTATAATGTGCCATGTGAAGGGTCATTCTCATAAGTGATTAAAAGATAACTTAGGCCACATGAATAAAAGGATAATAGAGTCAACCATAATTGGGGAGATTGGTATACTTGTAGAGATTTAACATTTGTTAGGGTTTTTGGATTCGAAGGTGCTCCCTATGTGCTACCAAACCTTGTGCCAGACTAAATTTCTTACATGGAGATTGTGAGACAAATGAGTCTCTAATACACATTACTTTGGGGGTGCCCACAAGAAAATCTTCTTACTTGGGACTCTTCAATTTGGAGATTTTAGAATATTTTCTACCAGAGCTTATGAAGCCATAAATAAGAAGCTAGTGGATGAGTTTAATTTGTATATGCACATGCCAAGGAAGAACTATGAACCAGAAGGTTACATCCACACGAGTAGAAAAAGACAAAACTTGGGAGATTATCCCCATGAGTATGATGACTATGAGGACCTATGCAAGAATAAATGTTGTTGTTGACTTGGAAAAAAGATTGGAAGAAAGGAGGCAAAAACTTGGGGATCTAGAAAGAGAAGAAGAACAGGATGCGTTAAGTGATTTTGGAGAAAATGAGATAGTTTCTAAACTTCAAGTACCAGAAAAGGAAGATGAACCAGATGCCTAAGAAAAAATTATAGCAGCATTAAATGTAGATTTGGATGCTAGGCTAGAAAAGCATACATCTTTTGTGTCAGATGATGAATTTATTAGGTTGAAGCAGTTTAAGTCCTTTATGTATCATTTTAAAGGAAAAATATTAAGAGAAGCAATGCTGGATGTGACACTAGAGAATGAGGCAAAAATGCTCAGAAAAATGAAGGCAAAGATTAATTCGGAGTTAGAAGGCATGACCCCTGAAAAGGGAAGGCAACTTCTTCTAGAGGCAGGAATCATTCTTTTTCCACACTGGGACCTTAGTACATCTTTTATTTTTGATATCTTATTGTGTTCAGATAAGAAAGATTTCAAGTTAGACATCCAGGGCGTAAATGCTAATTTAATTGGATCAAGATATGATCCAGATGATGAGGCTATGATTTTGTGGGCCCTTTATCCTTTGAATAAGAGGCCAAAGATTATAGATGTGGACAAGGCCTTTGGCCATATGATAAAACTAAAGGTTGGAGAAATAGATCCCATGGTCACAATAGAGATGAGGATAGATCTTTCAAAGTTGAATAGAGCCTAGATGAAAAAGGAAATTGTAGAAAAGGAAAAATATAAAGCTTTGTACGAAGAATTATTGAAGAGAGGTGGTCATCCAGTGCCACTGATTACATATGCTGCAAAAATACAAAAGAGGTATGATGAATTGTTTCAGGAGTACAGTAAGTTGAAGAAAGATGTGCAAATTATCAGAGCAAATGCAGCATGTGTGCTGATCACTAAAAGATTTGAGAACCTACATAAATTACTAGAGGAATTCTAGACCATTTATCAGAAAAATATGGACAATACAATATCGCACTAGACAATTTTTGATAGATTAAATATGTTATTTCAAGACAAGACACAGAGTGACAAAGTGGTCAACAAGGTCAAAAAATTGATTGATGCTCATGAGAAATTCACAACTGAATTGAAAATTGAATATGAGGACTGTCAAGGGATTATCCATCATGGATTCCTGAGTGTTGTGGATGATAAAGGAATGATCTTCAACACTTGCACCTACAAAGATGTAGGATATCTTTGGCATATTCAAAAGTATGGTCAGAGGCTGGATGGAAAAAGTTAATTTATGTCATTGTAATATGTTTTTGTAATGTTTCTGGTTGTCATAGCAGTTAGGGATTTATTAGTTAGGTTTTTGTTAGTGTTTAGTTTATATTGATGAAAGGGTGTGTCCTTTCATTTGTGTCTTTTGAGTCGCATATGTCTAGGGAGTCATTTTTGTATACAAGATAGAGTTCACAATTTACAAGCTCCTATCTTTCAGATTGTTTGTTGGGACTAATAATGTTATGTTAAAGCAAGTCTATAGAAATGAAAAGTCATTTTTGTGCAAGCAAGAATATCATGAAGTACATGTGAGTCTGTAGCTTTTGTATATCTTTTTATTCCAAAATTAATATATAAGATTCGTTGTCTTTATCTTCAGATCATTTTATGTTACATGGTGTTGATGAATCAAGTTCTTTGGATAAATCTAACTAAGATTTGTTGTAGTGTGGCATCACATGTTGTTGTGTAGGAAACATAATTGTTTTTGTTATTCTTGCAACACATAATGAAACCATTGCAGTGATAGTCTTGCATATTTGTGAGTTTTTCAAACTATCTCCAAAGTTGATTACAAATATTCATCGACTAAGTAACATATAAATTGTCAGATAAGGCACTGGTCTATTGTTAGTGTTTTGTGAGTAAATTTGGTGTGCATAAGGTCCTCATCAGGGAAACATACTTCTTATTCCGATCAGATTTTTTTTTCATAATTACTTAAGGTTCCAACAACATTCTTTTATATGCATTCATTCACTATTAATTACATTCATGTTTTCGGATTAAAGAAAGTTGAAACCACATAATAAAGCACAGTTGTAGGAAACATTTTTCCATTCTTGCAAATAGCTAATTTGACAAGTTTAAATTCACTATAAAGCAATCCCTTTGTGCTTTGGAGATTAAGGTATACCCGCCTAGGTCTAGTGGAGCCTAAAGTGCAGAGGAATTCAGTCTTTGACCATTCCTGTTTGTTGGCCAAGGTTGATTGAGAAATCAGTAGGAGATTTGGCAAAGCTCTAGGATTTCCAATCTTTGGTTTTGGGAACCAATAGGCCTATGAGATAAAATCTCATAGTGAGTCTTGTTGACAAAAGAACTTAAATAAAAGTCAATCAAAAATGAATCAATAGGTCTAATATCCCTTGGTATTCTATTAAGCACTTTATTAAACCTTTTATTAAACTTAGAGACTGATTCATTTTGATTTTTCTTTATGCTTGTCAACTCATGAGATGCAAATGAAGTATCATTATGGTCTCCAATTTCTTCAAAGAATTGTGTCACAAACTCTTTCCAGCTACTAATGCACTTGTCAGGAAGATTTATGTACCATTCACCTGCATCCTCTGTTAGAGACTGAACAAACAATTTCATAAAAACATCTTCATAAGGGCTTTGAATTCTTGAATGGTATTTTTTACATTACATGTTGTTCTGCA
The DNA here is from genome assembly GCF_030272615.1 of Cryptomeria japonica. NCBI lineage: Eukaryota > Viridiplantae > Streptophyta > Pinopsida > Cupressales > Cupressaceae > Cryptomeria > Cryptomeria japonica. The sequence goes on from NC_081409.1 coordinate 487,809,868, forward strand.
GAATCAGTTCCATTGCCTATGAACTTAGGGATGGCTGGCCTTAAATCACTTAAAATATGATTTGAATATCCAACTATCTCATTGAAATTTAGTTGTTTATACCTTTCAATGGTCATAGGTGGTCTGCACCCATAGTTGTTATTTTGAGAGTTTCCATTTCTTCTATTGTTACTATTGTTTCCATTGCTGCCTCCACCATTTTTATTATTGTTACTTCCATTTCCATTATTTCCATTACCATTATTGCCATTATTTCTATTATTACCATTGTTACCTCTATTATTACTTACATTGTGGCTCCTAGTATTATTATTCCAGTTATCAGTATTTCCCCCACTGCTAGTTCTTCTTTCACTATTGTGATTATTGCATTGTCTATCATTATACTGGCTTGTATTCTCATTGTAGGGTATATTTTTCCATTTATCCCTTTTTTCACAATTACTATCCAAAACATCAGACAATGGATTATCAAAGATCCTAAATGATTGTTCCATGTTTCTCATGTGAGGGGGACTATACCTAGAGGTTGATGGTCTATTTCCCTCACCTCTTCCTTTCTCTTCTTCAACCTCATTTGAATTAGGGCTTTGAATGATATCTCTTTTTAATTCGAGCTTGTGCAATACCCAACCTGGTTGTCTCTTAAGATCCTTTGCCATTTTGGATTAATCTCCATTTAAGTCAGCCATTTTTAAGTATGACTGCATCCCACTCCCTTTCCTCCTATTCCTCAATAGTTGGGGTTTCATCATGGTTGTCCTTATTATCTTCTGCATTTATGGTATAGAAAGGATTTTATTTGATATTTTCTTAAAATTTATAACCACATGAAGAACAATCCTCTCTACTAGGGAACCTCTTATAAGCCCCAAACGCCATACTTGGTGTTGATTTATTTTCTTTGTATCTCTTCTTTGGACTCAACTAAACAAGATTATCTTGTCCCTTGTGTAGAGACCTTCTCCCCTGCATTAACCTTATTGATAAATTCCTAGGGGTTTCTCTTACTTTCTCAAAATACCAGTTATTATTCATGTACTAGACGTGGAGTCACCACCTCCTAAGATGAACAATTTTTTTAACTAATCTTTTGGGCTCCTTCCTCCAGTAGAGTTTGAAACAAACCACCAAAGATTCTAAACACTTCCTATGACAACTCCCTAGCAGAGTCGCCAATCTGTAGGTTCCCAAAACCATAGATTGGAAATCAAAAGGAACTTGCCAAATTCCTCACTGATCTAATCAATTCTGGCCAACAAATAGGAATGGTCAAAGAAAAAATTCCTCTGCACTTCAGGCTCCACTAGACCTAGGTGGGTATACCTTAAACTCCAAAGCACAAAGAGACTTCTTTATAGTGAATTTAAACTTAATGCATAAGCTATTTATAGGCTTGGTAAACTGACCTGCAAATTTTCTATATTGTGTTCTTTTAATTGCTTAAATATGAAAAATAGAGTGTATTTGATTATAACTGAATATTTGTAAGAGAATGTTGTCGAAACTTTAAGTAATTATGAAAAACAACACTGATAAGAATAAGAAGTATGTTTCCCTGATAAGGACTTTATGCACACCAAAACTACTCATAAATACTAACAATAGACTAGTGCCTTATCTAACAATTAATGTGCTACTTAGTGGACAAATATTTTAATCAACTTTGGAGACAATTTCAAAAACTCACAATATGTAAGACTATCAGTGCAATGGTTTCATTATGTGTTGCAAGAAAAACAAAAACAATTATGTTTCCTATACAACAACATGTGATGGAACACTATAGCAGGTCTAAATTAGATTTATCCAAAGGACTTGATTCATCAACACAATGTAACAGAGAATGATCTAAAGATAAAACATCAGATCTTATATATTAGTTTTGGAATAAAAATATGGAAAAAGTTGCAAACTCATAGGTACTTCATGATGTTCTTGCTTGCACAAATAATAACTTTTCATTCCTATAGACTTGCCTTAACATGATACTAGTAGTCCCAATAGACAATGTGAAAAATTGTCCACCCTCTACATACAAAATGACTCCTTATACATTGGTGACAAAAGACACAAATGAAAGGACACACCCTTTCATCAGTATAAACTAAAAACTAACAAAAACCTAAGTAATAACTCACGAACTACTATGACAACCAGAAACATTACAAAACATATTACAATGACACAAATTAACTTTTCCCATCCAGCCTTTGACCGTACTTCTAAATATGTCGAAGATATCTTTCATCTTTGTAGGTGCAAGCATTGAAGATGATATCTCTGACTACCACTTCCAATGTAACAAAACTCTCCAGTTTTTTCCCTGTTTCAGTCATGTCCAAGGTATCCACATGGGCGATGTTAAGGGTTGCACTGAGTAGTAGTGATCTGCAATCAGAAATCCATTGGCCTTTATCCTTTATCATCCTTGTATCATCCACAATACTTTGGAATCCATGTTGGATAATCCGCTGACACTCCTCATATTCAATTTTTAATTCAATTGTAAATTTCTCATGAGCATCAATCAATTTCTTGACCTTGTTGACCACTTTGTCACTTTGTGTTTTATCTTTCAATAACACATTTAATCTATCATAAATTCTCTGGTGTGATACAATATTATCCATATTTTTCTGATAAATAGTCCAAAATTCCTTTAATACTTTCTACAAATTCTCATATCTTTTAGTGATCAACACACATGTTGCATCCGCTCTGACAGTTTGCACCTATTTCTTTAACTTATTGTACTCCTGTAACAATTCATCATACCTCCTTTTTATCTTTGAACCATTTGTAATCTGTGGCACTGGATGACCACCTTTCTGCATACAAAGCTTTGTATTTTTCCTTTTCTGCTATTTCCCTCTTCATCTGAGCTTTGTTCAACTTTGAAAGATCTATCCCCATCTCTATTGTGACCATGGGATCTATTTCTCCAACTTTTAATTTCATCATATGGCCAAAGGCCTTGTCAAAATCTATAATCTTTGGCCTCTGATTCGGGGGATAAAGGGCTCATAAAAGAATAGCCTCATCATCTAGATCATATCTTGATCTAATAAAAATATCATTAACACCCTGAATGTTTAACTTAAAATCTTTCTTATTTGAATTCAACAAGCTATCAAAAATAAAAGATGCACTAAGGTCCCAGCCTAGAAAAATAATGATTCCTGCCTCTACAAGAAGTTGTCATCCCCTTTGAGGGGTCATGTTCTCTAACTTAGAATTAATCTCTGCCTTTAGCTTCCTAAGTATTTCTACCTCATTCTCTAGTGTCACATCTGGCATTACCTCTCTCAATTTCTTTCCTTTAAAATGATATAAAAGGACTTAAACTCCTTCGACTTAACAAATTCGTCATCTGATACAAAAGATGTATGCTCTTCTAGCCTAGCATCCGAATCTACATTCAATGCTGCTACAATTTTGTCTTAAGCATTTGGTTCATCTTCTTTTTTTGGTACTTGAAGCTTAGAAACTATTTCATTCTCTCTAGAATCACTTTCCACATCCTATTCTTCTTCACTTTCCATATCCCCAAGTCTTTGCTTCCTTTCTTCCAATCTTCTTTCCAAGTGAACAACAACATTTGCAAGTTCTTCTAACTCTTTGTTCTTGCACAGGTCCTCATAGTCATCATACTCATGGAGATAATCTCCCAGGTTTTGTCTTTTCCTGCTCATGTGGATGTAACCTTCTGGGTCATAGTTCTTCCTTGGCGTGTGCATATATAGATTGAATTCATCCACTAGTTTCTTATTTATGGCTTCATAAGCTCTGGTAGAGACTATTCTAAAATCTCCAAACTGAAGGGTCCCAGGTAAGAAGGCTTGGTTGTGGGCACCCCCAAAGAGTTATGCATTAGAGACACTCAGTTGTCTCACAATCTCCAAGTAAGCAATTTAGTCTAGCACAGGCTCTAGTAGCACATAGGGAGCACCTTCGAATCCAAAAACCCTAACAAATGTGAAATCTCTGCAAGTATACCAATCTCTTCAATTATGGTTGACTCTAGTATCCTTGTATTCATGTGGCCTAAGAAATCTTTTAATCACTTCTGAGAATGACCCTTCACATGGCACATTATAAACCCCGAACAGTGTTTTAACAAAAAAATTCCTCAAATCTCACATAGTGAGATTTATCATACCTCGAATCCCACAACATCACCCACAACTGTACAAGTTGATCATGTCCTTCCTTTCCCTAAGGATTTACCCTTAAGCCACCTGGCCATAGTCCTTTAAATTTTCCATTGAATAACACAATATGCATCAATAGTGAATAATACTTGAAGGACTTGTCCAGGTTATTCTGAAGATTCAGAAAACTCTCATGTAGTTTGTCGACCAGATAGGTTGCATAATCAAATTGTCTTGGTTTGTACCTTTGAATGTCTGCTGCAAGAACCAATAGCCCCATCCATGCTACATCTAGATCTTCCATTCCTCTTACCTATCTGCAAGCCATATATGTGTATTGTAAATATTGTCTGAAAATATTTACATCATAGGGTGGACCATCTTCATTAGTTAGCTTCCCTTTCTGCACCCCATGGATGGCTAAGTTCCATCCTTGATAGGTTGAGTCCATGGTTTTGTATTCTTCTTCCAATTCCTCAAATGATAGAGGAACCTCTGCTTCATAAATTAGATCAAACACTTCATAGATTGTGATCGTATTGAAGTGAATAAATGCATCACCATTGGGAAATTGGATGCATCTCTTCATAACATTGTAGTTCTTAACCAAGGTTTTCAACAATTCAATATTTATGAATACATTCAGAATTATGAGCTTACCCAGACTAGTAATCCATGGATTAGATATCGGTATCGGCTTCTGTCTTCATGAGTAATGGTAGAGGAACAATTCATGCCCCCTAACCCTAGTCTAGACATCACCAATATCCTTATAATCATCCTCTAGTTGATTAGGGATAGGCAAATTAACCTTAGACTTTTGGGACTTGGCTCTTGGTGAGTTCATCTGGTCAATTATGTCCTGATTCAACTTCTTCTTCTACGTGCTTTCTCCACCTTTAGATTTCTTCAAGGAACTATCATAAACTTCAATGACATTCCTCTTTCCTTTAGAACTAGAACCCTCCATATTTGAATTTTTAAAGCCTTCTGAAATTCAATTCTCTACAGTTCAATTTCACTTCAATCTTTCTGTTTTCTTCAATCTGTTATGAAAATTCCTTGTACAAACTCCCATTTATAGATTTGATACATTAGAAGCATTTACTCAATTGAAATCCTGCTATGATCTGCTTCGTGCGAACACAAACCTACTCATTGTCTGCATTTAATAATGGTAGACCAATCTATTTAAAATCAGATTTTATAATGGCTAATCAGCACAACTCCTCCCAATGATTCAATCACTTGGCACCACCCTATGGTACATTTTTCTAGTTTGTACATGCAATGATGATGTGGCTTTCTGTCTTTCTGATCAGTGTAGGTTTCCCCAATCAATCCATCGAGCTTCGGCATAGCTATTTTTCTTTCATTCCACTGAACCTGACCTATCCCAATGAATCCTCCTTCTTGTTCATCACGTTGCAAAGCTTATCGGTTATCAAGATAACCTATCTTATGTTTCTCTGATGACCTGATGAGATCAGGCTCCAACTTGTCTATCTTTATGTTATTCTAGTCTATCAGCCTATGTTCCCTCGATGAGGTCTCCTTCTTAGCAACTACCTCAACTTCCTCATCGGGTATCGACATAGGATAAAATTTCTTCTTCTGATTAGTCGATATTATCCTGATGACTTTACCTTGTTATTTTTCTAGTCACTTCTTTCGGTGTAGGCTATCTCGATGAAACATCATTTCCATCTGCCATGATATCCATTCTATCAGGTATCGGGGTAGCTATTTTTTACACTTTCTGATATCCCAAAGACTTCAAAGTATCCACTCCACATTCTCCTTCATTGGTGTATGTTATATCGATAGTCTCATCAGCTATCGGCATAACACTTTTCTCATGCCTCCGATAGTGAATGTTATGTCGATGAACCCTCCATTATGAACTTCTTTTTAGTTCTCCTTTGGAGTGGTCGGTCTGGGTTATGCTGATAGATCCTTCCATTGTTTTGACTAAGTGGTATTGTTGGAGTAACTTGTACCGATAACTCAAATTTGAAAATCATGCAAATTAATCTCCTCTTCATGAATGTTGATGCTTCCAATATTCCATGGAGACTTCATATGTGCCAATAAAATGTCAGATTCCATCACAGAGGCCCAATCTATGTCATGTGCAAAAATGCTCTTATAAGGATCCCAATACTGTCATAATGAAACCTCTTCATGTAGTCCCCACTCAGTACCAACCCTTAACATGCCCAAGTGATACTTGTCTATTCAGGAAAGAGGTCACAATTGGATTTTTTGGATGCTGCAACATAGCTCCTACACATACAACCCAACAGTAAATGCTCTTATGATATAAATATACATAGAATGCATCATTTAAATAGCATAAAAATATTTTGCAAAAATATGTGCTAACAGCATTGATGGCAACACTAGATGTGAAAAACATCTAAGTAACAAGAAATGTCAAACAAGTCTCCCCCTGTGGAAGACAACCAACAATCTCCTGCATATAGCTCTAAATATCAGTGTATCTCCACCTTTGAATATTGTCTCTCCCCCTTTGAATAATATCTTGGTAAAAGCTCTGAATTTCTTTTTTACATCACCATCTCTCCCCCTTTGACATCAATGCCAGAAATCTGACAGAAATATCAAAGCAAAACATAAGCCTCTGAATCTAAAAGTTGACTACTCCCCTTGAGCTATAGCATCCCACATCAGTGCTAGAATGAATAGTATATTTGATAATGCATACTGTACTGATGCCAAACCGCATCAATCAAATCTCTGCCAGAGGGACAAAAACCCCCAATTTGTCTCTCAGGTACTCAAATGATTCCTTGGGTAGAGGTTTAGTGAAAATATCTATAATCTATTCTTTAGTGTTCACATAAACTAGTTTAACTTCATTTGCTTCCACCTTCTCCCTCAAAAATTTATACCTGGTAGATATGTGCTTTGTCTTAGAGAGAAATACTAGATTCTTTGATATATCAATAGCAACAGAGATCACAATAAATAACTACCGGTGCATCACAATCCACCTTTATATCCTTCAACATTTATTTCATCCATAAAACTTGTGTATAATTAGTAGCAGCAACAACATACTCAGCTTCAATAGTAGATAAAGAAGTACATGACTGTTTCTTTCTGATCCATGAAACCAACTTCTTTCCAAGAAAGAATGCTCCACCAGAAGTACTTTTTCGGTCATCAACATCTCCATCCCAATTAGCATCTATATATGCATATAAAGTAAAGTTATCATCCTTAGGATACCACAAACCATATTCTGATGTACCTTGCAAGTATCTAAAAAATCTTTTTCACCGCCATCTCATGATTTTCTCTATGATCACTCTAAAATATTGAAACAATACAAACAACATTCATAATGTCAGGCCTAGTTTGAGTCAATAAAGTAGACCTCCAATAATAGATTTTTATCTTGTAGGATATATTAGTACAGAAACATCTTTCCTTTTCAATTTATCACTTGTAACCATAGGTGTACTTACCGGTTTAGAATCTGCCATACCAAATTTCTTCAACAATTCCTTAGCATATTTAGTTTGACAGATAAAAATACCTTTGTCAGTCTAAGTAATCTGCAAACCTAAGAAAAATTTCATCTCACCAATCATAGACATCTCAAATTCTTTCTCCATGTTCTTACTTAATTCTATGCATTAATTATCTTCATCTCCAAAACTAATGTCATCAACAAATACTTCAACAATCAGTGTATCATCATCGGTGATTTTATAATATAAATTACTATCTGTACTGCCTTTAGTAAAACCAAGCTTCAAAAGATATTTATCCAACCTTGCATATCGAGCTCTAGGTACTTGTTTCAATCCATATAAAGCTTTCCTTAACTTGTAAACCATATCAGTATCATCTGATAGTGAAAAACCATTAGGTTTCTCAATATAAACTTACTCATCAAGATTCCCATCCAAGAATGCACATTTAACATCCATCTGATAAACCTTGTAGTTGTTATAAGCAACATAGGCAAGAAATAATCTTACAGCTTCAATCCTAGCTACCAATGCAAAAGTTTCTCCATAATCAATTCCTTCCTTCTAAGAATATCCTTTACAAACCAAGCTAGCCTTATTCCTTATAACTTGACCATCCTTGTTCATTTTATTCCTAAAAACCCATTTAGTTCCAATAACATTTTTTTTAGGCCGGGGAACCAAAGTCCATGTGTTATTTTTCTCAATATGATCTAATTCTTCTTCCATAGATTTTAACCAAAATTTATCTTTGCATGCCTCAATTACTGATATCGATTCAACTTGTGAAATTAAACATACCTCATTAATTTCCAGTCTTCTTCTTGTCATCACTCCATTGCTCTTATCCCCAATGATTTGATCTTCAGAATGATTCAATCTCGTATACCTAGGAATCTTCTGGCTCTCTATTCCTCTTCCATGTTCTTCAATTACTATAGAATTCTCTGATGTTGCTGGAGTAACTGGTTCAACTCTCTATTCTGGTAAAGGTGCTACCAATTTAGATATAATCATTTTCACTGTCGATTCCTTCTCATAAATTATAATTTGATGTTTTCTCATCTCATCTACTTTAACATTAACACTCTCCACTATTCTCTACAATCTCTTGTTATAACATCTATATGCTTTCCCAATAGTATCATCTCTCCTGATATAACATTTACTACCAAAAAATCTGAAATACTTAACTATAGGTGTATTGCCAAACCATAATTCATAAGGTGTCTTACCGGCTTCTCCTTTGATATGTACTATGTTGAATGTATAAACCATTGTACTAACTACTTCTCTCTAGTAGATATGAGGTAGATTAGCTTCCATCATCATTGTTCTAGCAACATCCAAAATAGTTTTGTTTTTCCTTTTGACAAATCCATTCTGTTGAGGTGTTCGGGGAGCTATAAATTGTCTTCTAATACCATGCTTGTCACAAAATTTGTTAAAATCACCGGATGTGAATTCTCCACCATGATCTGATCTCAAACATTTAATCTTCAATCATGTCTCAGTTTCCACTTTAGCCTTAAATATTTTAAACTTTTCAAATGCTTTAGTTTTTTCTCTCAAAAAAGTCACCCACATCATTCTAGAATAATCATCAATGATTAGCATGAAATATCTATCACCTTGAAAACTTTAAACTCTACTAGGGCCACACAATTCAGTATGAATAAGATCAAGAACATCATTTTATTTATCTTGTATACTCCTAAAAGTGGTTGTGACCTATTTACCCATTTGACATTCTTTACATATTGGATTATAGGGCTTCATAATCTTAGGTATATCTCTAACAACCTTAGCTTAACTGATCTTTACAATGTAATTAAAATTCACATGACACGTCCTTTTATGTCATAACCAACTCTCATCAATCTATGTAATCAAATATGTCTTCTCACCGGAGTTCAAATGAAATATGTTACCTTTTGTCTGTGTACCAGTTGCAATCTCCAAGCTATATTTGTTAATGATTTTTCATTTTCCATCCTTGAACTCTAATTGAAATCCATTATCTACCAATTTTCCTACACTCAAAATATTAGGCTTCAAACCTTCAACATAATAAACATTGTCAGTATTGTTCTTACCATCCAATGATATATTTCCTTTTCCCTTGATCATACATGCTTTGCCATCTCCAAATCTAACTAGTCCACCATCAAATTCTTGCAAAGACAAAAACTTCCCTTTATCTCCAGTCATATGATGTGAATAACCACTGCCAATTACCCATTCATCCTTATCCTCAATTTTAGCAACAAGTGCCTTCTCCTCAGGTACATTCTCTTCTAGTGTTGGATCATCTTCCTTGATAGCCAAGAGTACCCATTCCTTCCCATTTCCAGATCCACTAGCTGATTTTATGTCGATTCATCATCTGAATCAGTAATGCCTTCCTCACCCGCTATGTAGTATTATTTGTCTTTGTTTTTATTGAATCTATACTTGTTCTGATATCCAGGGTTAGGTTTAAATGATCTCTTAACTCTTTCTTCAAATCTTGAATTCCTTTCAGGACATCTAGATGCAAAATGACCAATCTTATTGCATGCAAAACATTTAAAAGGTGATTTTCCTTCATACTTACTTCCTACGGGTCCTTTCGGTACTCTTCTAGCAAATAGTGCTTCAAGTTTCTCAAACTCATCATCTTCTCTTTTCATATTTAATTCTTTTGCATATAAAGCTCTCCACTCTTGCTTACCAGTTGTTGATGTAGATGCATGAAAAGCAGGTTCAATCTTCACATCTTGAGAAGGTCCAAATTCCTCAAGCTCAAAAGCAGATAGTTTCCCAACCAAAGTATCTTTGTTGACAGATGTATTAGCCATTGTTCTCAACTCATTAATAGTATTAGCATTCATTTTATAAGCTAGTGGTAGGGCTCTCAAGACTTTAGAAACAATTTCATCTTCACTCAGAATTCCACCACAACATTGAATTTCCATAACAATCTCATTTACCCTTTCCATGATTGCAGTAATCATTTCATCCTCTTCAATCTTCAGGTTTTCATATCTCACTCGGTAACCATCAAGATTAGCAATCTTCACTATAGGGTCACCTTCATTAAGAATTTGCAACTTATCCCATATAGCCTTTCCAGATGATTTGTCAGTTAATCTCATAATTTGTTGATCAAAAAGTGCACACAAGAGGGCTTATCTTTCTCTACAATCATTCTCAATCTTCTTGTCCAGGTTTTTTGGAGGAGGATTGCTAGATCTTGGATTAAAGGGTGTGACACCATTCTGTGTGATCTCCCAAATCTCCTTGCCAAGAAATCTCAAATGAGTCTCCATCTGAATCTTCCATACTATATAACTTGTTCCTTCAAGCCTCGGTATATCCTTTCGAAAGATAGCTCCAGAAGAACTGGATGTACTTGAACTGTTAGTTGCCATAGGATATTCCTCAAGCTATTAAGCTTTCTGTAGAGAGGACCAAAGCTTTGATACCAATTGTTAGATAGTTCAAATAACCAGAAGACAACTAAGAGGGGGGGTGAATCAATTGTCATAGATTACCAGAACCCAAAACAATAATACCAGAATAGCAGTTAATCCAAATAAGAATAAACAATAATCACATAATAAAAGCCATCCACACAACACCAAGATTTGTACGTGGAAAACCTGGTAAAGGGAAAAACCATAGTGGGAAGCCTACCCACAGTCAGATAATAGTTCTGCAGTAAGTATGTGAATTTACAATGAAGGGGTCTACACTTGCAGGAAGGCCAACAGCCTAGAGCACAGTGCTCATCACAAAAGGAGTCTCACTAACTACATACAAATCTAGACTACAATCTAAAGAAGTGTTGAACTGAAAAAGATAGAATCTCCTATCCATGAGTACAATTCTAGATAAGCTCAATACCTGAGGACTAAATCCTCTTACAAACCCAATTCAATCTCCAATGATCGACCAACTCCTCTACCTAAATCACATTACATTCCTTGACCACAACCTCTTACAATAACTATGATGATCTACAATGACATCTTACATCTTACTTATAGAAACCCTCAACCATAAACAATCAGGTCAACCACCAGACAATAAACCAATTACATAATTACAAACTATGTCAGCCTTAGACCAAAACAAATAATGTCCAACACATAAGATATCCTGAAAATACAACAATAGGTCCTATCCACACATTACATTAATGTATGTCCATAACCTAGATCAGTCGGGACCAAGAATAGGTCCACATGCTTTAGCAACGATCTCCAAATGCCAAGTCTCGAACATGATCACCAACTACATCCTGAAACTCCATCAGAAGCTCCACCAACACCAATTATGCAATGCATCAGAGATCTTCACAAAATGCTCTATCGGTGAAACCTTCGCCAGAACTAGAAACCAATCCTCATAGAAAGCAAGATGGCATCCAATCACTAGACCAAAACCAACTGACCAAATATGAGTATAAGCATTATGAACAAGTCAATTACATCACGAGATAATATCGGAGTCAACCAGATCATGTCGGATCCAAGTTAACCAAAAACCACTCAACCTACCGGGACCAGAATGGTGCTGGTAAAGCATCCAAACATCTAGTGTTGACATCAATGACAAAACATCAATGCAACACATAATCAATTCCACAAAATGGCCAATAGTACCCAGCCAGGAAGATGAATATTGATAACCCTATTCCCGCCAACATCTCAACCAATGAGATATCATTGTTGTCCGCAATAAGATAAATGTTGAGCATCATCAGCCCAACCGTGACAATCAAGATACAATCTCCAAGAGAAGTACTACAAGATATCTATTTGATGTCTCTAGTATAAGGTGTTCCCCGAACCCCTATGTCTGATACCAACTGTATACATATATGCATATGGTTTCTCATCAACAAGATCAACATGAATCATTAGGCGAAAGATAGTCATATGCTCCCAAGCCCATACTTGGAGCAAACTGATGCCACAACCAATAGATTTTTGCTCCAAGTATACAATGTCGTGCATCTAATGATATAAAGTGGCTAATAAGCAAGGAACCCAAGAAAAAACACATCTGTCAATGATCATATCTCAGATGACTCTACCCAATCTGATAGGAAAATCATGTGTCTGTCTATCAGGAATCAATAGGCTAACAACAATAAAGCACAAAATGACAGTCGGATCATCATAATCCAGATCATCCCATGGGATCTCATATTGACCCCATATAGGCAAGTCCTCCTCTAAGCACTCAAAAAAATCACATAGTCTGACAACACCATCATCACGATCAAATGTAACTTAGGCGCTATCAATAGGAATATGTAGAATGCATGACACATCCTCTAGCGTGACTGATGCCTCACCAATAGGTAAATGGAATGAACAAGTCTCGGAATGCCACCACTCGCCTAAAGCAGTGATCATGACCCTGTTGGTCATAACCTCTGGCAAGTGCAATATGTGATACAAACCCAAGTGTCTAATCAAAGTAGTATCCTCATCAAGAAGTTCATGACAACTCTTGAGACCACCTGGACTCATTTATCTACCAACCAGGATAGGGTAATGTGCCTACAAGATGAAATACATAAAAATATCAAATACTATATTCGCACGATAAAAATCAACTCAAATATTTTGGAAAAATCATAAAAAACAACAAGTGTGAATCAGATATAATATTGACAGTCAAATGTAAACTATTTAATGCAATTGTGCATTATTAACAATAATTATGCACTATTTAAGACAATGTGCATCAATTATAACAATTGCAAATTAATAAATTCAATTGCGCATTAATACATTCAACTGCAAACCAAAATATCAATTACGAATTATTAAAAGCAAATGCACACAAATATAAGCAATTGAGCATCAGTTAAGTTTTTTTTCTTTGACATCATCATAGAAAAATTTGGAAAAATAAGCAAAAATGAGCAAAGTTTTTAGAAAACTTACCATGCCTCTAGTGCCAGGTGGTCTTAGATATGACCTGACTCGATTAGACAAATGCAACCTGGCTCTATGACCCACCATCACACTCCAAAGTCATAGGAAAGCACCAAAATCACTGAGAGTTCTACAAAATCAAATGAGTGCAAATGAGCTAATTCAAAAGCCTAATCATTATTTATATCTCAAAATTGTGATTTTTACCTCTTTTCGACCACTTTTTCTGAGGGGACATATTTACACTATAAGCGTCACCGGGGCACTAGAGTAAAAAAAATTCATTTTCTTTGAAATAATGTTGTCTCGACATTGTGTTAAAGAGGGGCCAATGTAGACACCTAAAAATGTCTCATTAATTGTACACTAATTATTCATCCTAATTAATTAAGTAGTTCTTTAATTAATTAATTAAGCTAATTATTCTTCTAAACTGACTTAATCATCACATTCAACATTTCTAATTATGTAATTTATATTCTTTAATTAATCAATCAATTAACCCTATCTCAAATATTATTTATTTAATTAATTATGATTATTTTCTTTCTTTAATTAAATAATCTTTATTATTTAATTAATTCAATTTTTAATGTTTAAATAATTTCATTTGAATTATTTAATTAATTAATTTATTCCTCCAATTCTCCAAATTTGAATTTCAAATGATTTCATCTAATTTCATTTCTCTCAAATTCACAATTCCCCAAATTCGAATTTCAATTAATTTCATCTAATTCCAAACCATCAAATTCACATTTCACCAAATTTGAATTTCAATAAATTTCAGTTAATTTCATGTCCATTTCAACATTCGAATACCCAAATTCAAATGCAAATTAAAAATGAAAATCAAATTCAACTTCAAAATCATACAACACATGTTGAAAATCATAATTAATTGATCAAATCAGTTAACGAATCAATTAACTCCTTAATCACCTATTTTCACTCTCAATCAGCTTTTCTGACTAATCAATCAATCCACTTATCTCTCCAATCCATTCAGTCATCTCCTCAATCTATCTAGTCACTTGGCTAATCTATTTAGTTCACTATCCAATTTATTTAGTTGACTACTCAATCAATCTAATTTAACAAATCAATCAACTCTGTCAACTGATCAATCTAATTCAGTTCACTCCCAATCGGGACTTGAGTGCAAAATCCCTCCCATCTCTCATAAAAATTTATATAAACAACATCAATTTCTCATTTCAAGTTAGATCACACTCTTCAAAACATTTGCTATCTTATGCAGGAAATCCTAGTGCAATACCTAAGAGCCATACAAGCAATTTGGAGAAGAACAATGGAAGCAATAATCTCGAATAGGGAGTTTGAATTTGTTTAAAATCTTTTGATTCAAGCATTTATTCTATTTCCTTGTGTTTCATTTTAGCTAGATTAGTTAAGGATATGTGATCATCCTTATTCCCTAATTAGTTTAATTTTTAATGATTTCAAGCATGAAAATAATAATATGTTCAGCAACTTTGATCTCATCAACAATAACAGGACCATTCGAAGGAACAGTGTATGCATTCTTTGTGATCTTCCAATAGTCTTCTCCAAGACAATTAAAGTGAACTTCAATCCAAATCTTCCATATAGAGTAGTTAGTTCCATCAAATCTTAGACTCTCCTTCTTGAAAACAATAGCTTCCATCCCAGATCTCCTCAAGCGGTCAAGAATCCTTCCAGAGGATCTAGCTCTGATATACCAATTGTTAGCAGCAGAGAAGCCATAATGTAGGAAAACTAAGAGGGGGGCTGAATCAGTTTTCACCAAACTCACCACAAATTAATCTTAATTACAAATTTGGTCATGAACAACCATAGCAAAGATAATTACCACATCAACAACACACGTAACACAAGGATTTTTGACATAGAAAACCCAGTTAAGGGAAAAACCATGGTGGGAACCTACCCACAATATAAGATGATACTTTGCAGTACTATGTGTAAATATTACAATGCGGAATTCACATGCATTCAGGCACACTACCTAGAGCTCATTGCTCAGAATAACAAAGGGCTATAACCCTGGGAAGGCTCATTGCCTTACAAAGATTAGACAACAATCCGGATTACATGAATTGAAATAATAGCATCTCCAAATGCCTAGTTATAGTTCTGGTTAAGCACACTGTCTGCACAACAATTCCACTCTGCTCTTCCACACTACCGAATAATAAATTCACTTATGCGCACATACAATAACCTCTCAAATCATAAACACAACCGTAGACACATAACTAACATGATTACATCACCTATTTATACAATTCATCAACCTTACCCTTAAGGTCGGCTTAGTACATAAGTCCTAATTACAAAATTACACCACATGATACATAATATCCATAACCGGACCAATACAATGTCGCTAAGGATATAGCATGGACCCAAATCAAATCCTCGAATATACAACACCATCAAATAATTTGCCAAGATCATCTGCAACATGCCACACCACCAAATATGTCGCATAACATGAAGAATACCATTAGAACAATAAGATCTTCGTTAACATGCACCATAATCAATGCAGACTACCAAAATGCATAGCACATGATCATAGAACATCAACAAGAATCATGAATTCCACCACAATCCTTGCAATAGCTCAGATCATAAGATTCATCATTAACACCATCATCGGAGCTCAAGAACACCAACTGATAAACTAAAAGATATGCTTGCGAAGTTCCAAATCATGGACCATCTGATCAGAGGACACACATGAATGTACCAAACACTCTCTGAAATCCACAACTCAAAATATAATCATTCCGGAGCAATATGAATCAAATACCACCATTCTGCAACACATAACATTTAAAAACCAGTCACCATACCAGATCGCATAACTCGACCAAATCACCTCATAGCATCATGAAAATCATAGTGAATAAACTAGAGATAAGCATCTCAAAACCCAATAAACTACATCAAAACATCTACACTAGGTTACCAAAACCAACTATTTGCAACAACCAGTTCTCTACAACACGGGAATATTTTGACATCAATGATGAAAACATATCCCAACAACTCTAATATCCAACAATCTACCCCTTTGGCATTGATGAAATTCCACATATGAATGTTGAAAACAATCAATGCAAAGAAAGAAAACAACATCCAACAATCTCCCTCAAAATCACAAGGATCAACTCCCCCATAGACTAACAACACTAAAAATATTTCAAGGTTTTTCACATGCTCTTCTCCCCATTTGACAACAATGCTAAAGACACAAACAAATCATTATTCTTGTTACCAAAATTTTGCTACAGCTAAAATTTGGTGGCCTAATGTGTCCGTATACATCATAGATGAAGAAAGGTGTACAATTTTTTTTAACAAAATATTCAATTTTGCACATTGTTATATCAAGATTGAAGTTTATTTCATTTATGCAAATACTTTCCAAGAAACAACAACAAAAGATTGGATAAGAATAACTTTTTATTTACAAAACATGTGTAAGGTATCCCACACAAGCCGTGGGAATAGCTGACATAGCTAAAGGAATACACTCTCATATAATCATGAAGATAAACTATACAAATAGAATGAAAGAATGAGTATAACAGTAAAGTGACCCGTCATTGCCTATAATGACAAGTATGAGCTTGAAGAAGTGTTGAATCTTTATTTGCCAATCCACATCCATCTTTTGTCACTCCCATTTCAAGAGTACCTGCAAGAGAATTAAAAATTATCTTAAAGCAATGAGAATAACCATACTTTCATACTCAAACTCACCATAATATATGTCTATCTGCATAAGAATATCAAAATATATGTCTACAACTATCAAGATATCAAATTTAAAAGAAAAGGAATCAATGCAGAGAAGGTACCATAAGATAGCGGCAAGTATCATGTTTTATCTAACTTGTGTGTTTCATGTGCACATACAAGTTTCATCATAAAGCATGCAGGGTTAAATAAGGCTCCCTCAAGGGTTGAGCCCAACATGCTAATATGTCAATATCACTACATTGAGAAGGGACCCATCATTCACAATAGTGAAACTTTCAGGATCATTGTTATGGATGACCTGCATATGACCAATGTAGCCATGTTGGCATATCAACACCTAGATAACCCTAATGGGGTATCACACTATGCACAACCCTAATGAATATGGGAGTCATATACAGATCATTGCCTAAAAACAATCTCAAGAATATTACCAATAGGAGAGGTTTTCAACACATAATGATAGTATACATTTGACAATGTGAAAGCTACAACAGTATAATACCAATCACATACTTAGTGCAAACACAAATTAAAGCCTAATCAATAGTATAGTTAGAACAGTGAGGTCAATACAATAACAATGCAGTCAAAGGATGTATCATCATAGTAAAAGGAGGTGACATGGTGTCATTGAATAAAGCACATACATCTTATAGGGTTATGGAGCATTCAAAGATCACCAATTATGAAGACTGTCCCTATTATGAAAGCTATAAACCATAGTTAAAATTCATTAGTAATAGCCCTCAAGCTTCATAGTTACAGTCAAAAGGCCTTTAGTACAAGTCCCGATTGGGAGTGAACTGAATTAGATCTAGGGCAGTCCAAGCAAGGATAAGTGGTTACAAGATAGTAAATGCTGCAATAACAATGAAAGACAGGGGTTAAAGAGTAACTAAATAATAGTAATTATGCCTTAGGTCTAAGACAAATGAGGCATGATGATATCAGAACACCCTTATGATAGTCAATGTCCTTATAATCTTAGAAAATAGTAAAACTTTTTAAATATTCAAACTCTAGGATAAAAACTCATAGGTGCAGCCACAACATCTCTTTGTTAATTAACGACCAAATGGAATCTCATTACCACTATACTACTAAGTTAAATAGGTTGATTATCGCAATTATTCAATGAAACATTGAATGGAGGGTATGACTAAGAAAAGACAGTCATAAGTATGAACAAATATAAATCATTTACTCAATTCAAAAGGTTTCTCACCCATGAGAGAGAGGATAAGTTAAATGGTCCTTGTGTTAGAAGAAAGGAAAAGGTAAAAACAATGATATAATTAAGTCATCATAGGCATCAAGGATCACAAACTTGAATATGACAAATGAGTATCAAAGAGAATGAGAAGTATATCACCACAAAAGTGATCTTCAAAATCGATAACAAAAGAGCATTCATGACAATTAGTCATAGGGTATGAGGATCATTCCAAAGCATAAAGGCTAGCTCTGAGATGGTAAAAAGACATTCCCAAGGTTTGCTATAGGAAAAATGATAATCACAGTCAAAAAGGTGTGAGTAAAATCTATACATATTTTTCCATGAGTAAAAATTCATCACCATCACAAGCATTGTTTTGAGAAAACTTCAAGAGGAACAAGGTCCTTACAACAAAAGGGCAGATGAATAATACACAGTTACAAGCCAATGCTCAAATCACAAAGGTCATAGCTAAGTCTCAAAACAATGGTGAAGGGCAAAAGATTAAAAAAGATACAACATGATGCACCCAGAACAATGCACCATGTGATAGGCCAAAATAAAGACTATTTAGTCAAAGCTAGTATAAAGACTATAAAGATGAATCAAAATTTGCAGACCTAATGATAGTCACAATAACAGTTATAAAGGGATGTTAATACAGTCCATGTATATCATAACACTAAAGAAGTAATGAGGAATAAATAGACACAACATTCATAAAAGGACAACCTATGTCATAAATATAGTCATAGTCTAAGCATTCATCTCATGCATCTATCCAGGGGAGTCAAAGCCAAAATTATAACATTGACAAACCTAAGCCATTTAAGGATAGATTGATTGACAATATCACAAATGAATCTCTATTTGATGGCTTTGGTCTAAAGTTACAACTACAAAACAAACAGTAGAGATGGGCTCATAACAGTAAGAAGTCATAATGGCATCATAGGTAGTCTGGTAGCTGGGATACACAGTCACAGGGATAATGAGATGTTTTAGAAATATCAGAGCATAAAGATCATTCCTGAAGTTAACATTCAATGAAAAAATAGTGAAATCCTCATCCATTACCAAAAGAACAGTAATAGCAACATTCAATGGCCTCAAGATAGTGAATGGGAATTGTTACTTTCAGAGATTTTAAGACACATAGTCACTATTAAAGCTCAAATAGATATCCAAAGCATAATTATGGTAACAAGACAAAGGATGCATTGATATTGATAGTGAAAATCATAAAGAACATGATGCCAAGAGCTTCCAATAATATGAAAAATATATAATGAATAAAAACCTCCAGTGATGTTTAGTTTTAGGGCTTCCAAGAATAGAAAATGACAGTCATATCCCTATCATAATCACAACCATTAGAACAATCACTAAACACTCGTAGGTTAGAGAAGGTTTACATAGTCAATAAGTGTGAACCTATGTAGAATAAAACAACCCTAATGAGGTTAGAGAAGGTTTATATAGTCAATAAGTGTGAACCTATGTAGAATAAAACAACCCTAATGAGGTATCAACAACATGTTGAAATCCAAGAACATTGAGAGGGGGGGTGAATCAGTGTTCTATCAGAATGGAAAAATTTAACCTTATTAACACAAAACAACTCAGCAATCGGTAAACATAAAAGTATATAACAATAAGAAACAATGCAACCACAAAGAGGAACACCATAACACCACAAATTTATACATGGAAAACCTCAAAGAGGAAAAACCATGGTGGGATTGGAGACCCATAATATCTATCCACTAATCAGATGAATAAATATTACAATAAGGGGCTTGCACATGACAGAAGGCCAACGGCCTAGAGCACACTGTTCATCACAAAGGGAGCCTCACTAACTATAGAAAACATTAGACTACAATCCGAAATGAAGATTGAACTGCAAGTACAGCATCTCCTATGCTTGAGTACAGTTCCAGTTAAGCTCAATACCAGAGGTCTTAAACCTCTTCCACAAACCCAACTCGATCACCTATGATCGCCCAAAACCTCTACATATTATTACATTATTCACATACAGATAATCCCATAACCCATACCATGATCTACAAAGAGATCTTACATCATATTTATACCAACCTAGGACCTAAACAATTAGGTCAGCCACCTAAAGATAATACAATAAATGTGTTACATAATCCCATAAACCAATGATAAAACAAGTCGGCCTAAGTCTAAAACAACATAAACCAAACAATAAATCCAACCGGTAATGCATCGGGAGCATCAACCAACACATTACATAAACCAATCCATAAACTAGTAGAATAACCATCGGACCCAAAATAGGTCACCATAAGCCAAATGAAACACCATGAACAACTGGAACATGAATATGATAACCATCAACATCCTAATAACCTTCTATAAGTCACATAAACACCACTTATCGAATTCATAAAAAGATCTTCAACAAAGCACTACTAGTAAAACCCTTACCAATAACCAAAAGGCTTACTAGAACAAATGATAGCATCCAAATAATCAAATCCAAAACCAACTGAATGTGATATGCATCAATAACACATGAATAACCAATCCAAACCAATTACACAAGCTAGAGCATATCGGAGAAGATCTTTAGATCAACATCATAAACCAACCACTCTACCAGAACCCAGTAAACTATAAAACAACTAGTGTTGACATCAATGACAAACATCAATGTAACACATAATCAATTCCTCCAAATATCCAACACAACAAATATGCTTGGGATATATAAGAGGGTATGACAGTAAAGATAGTAGCAGCAAGAATTCTTGCAGATAAAGCTAAAATAAAGACTTCATTAAGTGAAACCCTAAATGTATTCATACAAAAGGCAATCCTCATGCAAAAAAAAATCCCTTCCATAAAGAGATAAAGGCATCAAGAAAGGAGATATAAGGCATACCATGCCCAAAATCATGCAATATATTCCCAATTTGCTCAAAGAACCTTCTAGTTCAAGTTCAAGTCGATTTACCATAGCATGCAGGCGGCATAAGGTTTTTCTTCACAAAGTATGCATAACGAATAAAGAATGCAATCATTTAGAGTTCGAGGTCTTCCTTTGCCTTTTGCAAATTAGGGATTTTTTCTTTTCATTTATTTTAAGAAAAAACAAATGATGCATGTAAAAGATGCCTTGTAGTCATGACTTTAAGTCATAGACCTAGGCGAGCTGCTCTAAAAGCCCTTAAATGCAAAGCGCTAAAGGCTTTTTTAATAAAAGCTTTTATTATTTCTTTTTGTTTTTAAAAATAAAAAAGTTCTTAATTCATATTATAATTTAATTTGTCTTTATTAAGATTTATTGTAGATCTTAATAAAGATATACTAAATTATAAAAAGGTAGATAAATATAAAAAAAAAAAAAATCTATTTTAGCTATTATTAAAACAATAGAACTAATTGTTTTAATAAGCCTTAAAATATGATTATTTTTAAAAAGAGAAGGAAGAATATTTTGTAATCATGCAGATTTTCAAAGGGCAAGATGATTTTTAAGAGCTATATTTGGCATCATGATATGCAGTTTTTCAATGAAGGGGGTGTTTCTTTTCTAGGATCTATATTTAGCAGTTCAGTGAGCATGCAAAATTCAGAGAAAAGGAGGCTATTTTGATAGTTTTGACAGTTCTATATTGGGCAAAGAGTGTCACTTCTATGTAGTTTGGGTCAGGAGACTGTTTTTGTCATCATACACTATTTTATGTAGATTTTTGTATGTTCTTTGCATTCTATTTTAGGCAAATTCACCTAGGGTTTTTTTTCATGCAGATTATTGGAGTTCTCTTCTATACATTCCTCTCTTTTATTCTATTTTTTTGGGAGTTCTTTCTCTCCTCAGCATGATTGTGGACTATTTTAGGCCCTTTCATTCTCAAGGATAGTATTGTAGATCACATTTTTTGAGTTTTGTAACATCAACAACTCCTTTGTTTTCAATAAAATAGCACCGTTTTCCTTTTCAATACTTTTTTCATTGTATTATTGAGTGGATGATTTAATTAATTTCTATGATTTATCTTCAAATCCTTTGATTTGTATCATTCAATTAAAATTTGATGTTAAAAGATACATGCCAGGTGCAGGTCCTAGATTGTGTTAACTGATTTTAATGGTTTGTAGCCATTAAAACTAGTCGGTTTTCCTTCAGGCAAAGCATTGGGTTTAGCCCTTTTTAGGAAATACTTATGCATCCCATGTTTTCTTGAAATGTGAGAGTTTCAAGGTCATTTGTTGAAGGTTTTGTGGGATGATCAAGTTGTAGGTCTCAAATAGATATTTGGTGCATCTCCTCATAGGATAGGTTCAATTTCAGTATTCCTTCCATCCCTTTTCTCGACAAAAAGTTATTGCAGGAGATTCATCATAAAGGAAGCCAACCTATAAGCCAGAGGTCTACTTTCATGGTACGCATACCCATAGGCCTAAAAGTATTCCCATGTTTCACAAGATTGCAGAGTTCCCAACTTAGCATCAGGGTGCAATCCTTCGTGACAACAACTCTCATGAATATCTCCCTCAAAGAAGGACAATTAATCCCCCTTAGGATAAACTCACAAATCTGATCAATAGAACCACATACTGACTACTCCCCTAGAGTAGAAGAACCAACTCCTCAATCTGAATAACAAAATAAGAGAATGAAGTCCACCAGATCGATGCAACCCAAAGCATCTAGTTTTCACCAAGAGAGGCAACCACCCCTAACTTCTCTCTCAAATATACAAATGTCTCTACAAGAAAAGGCTTAGTAAAGATATCTACAATATATTCCTTAGTAGATACATACTTTAGTCTGACTTCCTTATCACTGACTTTCTCTCTCATAAAATGAAATTTGATTGATATATTCTTAGTTTTAGAATGCAACACTGGATTTTTAAACATATTGATAGTGCTAGAATTGTCACAATATATAACAATAGGCTCATGATAAACAACTCTAATATCCTTTAGCATCTACTTCATCCAAAGTAATTGAGTATAGTTGGTAGCAACAATAATGTATTCAACTTCTGCAGTAGATAAAGAAATAGAATCTTTCTTCTTACTTGTCCATGCAACCAACTTCTTTCCCAAAAATAATTCTCCACTGGTAGTGCTCTTCTGGTCATCAACATCACCTACGCAATCAACATCAGTAAATGCATTCAAACTAAAATCATCTATCTTCGTATACAACAGACCATAATCTATTATTCCCTTCAAGTATCTAAATATCCTCTTTACAACAGTAACATGACTTTCCTTAGGATCATCTTGAAATCTACAAACAAGGCATATAACATTCATAATATCAGGCCTAGTCTGAGTCAAATAAAGCAGTCCACCAATCATAGATTTATACAAGATCTAGTTAGCTTTCGAAGATTCATCATATTTTGACAACTTGCATCCAGTCACCATAGGAGTTCCAACAGGTTTGGAATCATCTAACCCAAACTTCTTCAACAATTCCTTCACATACTTAGATTGAGATATGAAAATGCCTTTATCAGTTTGTGAAATTTGCAATCCCAAAAAGAACTTCATCTCACCTATCATGGACATCTCAAATTATTTTCGCATATCATCAACAAACTTCTTACTCAAATCATCATCACCTCCAAAAATGATATCAACAAAAAAAACTTCAACAGTCAAAATATTATCTTTAACAACCTTCAAGTACAAATTACTATCAGCAGTACCTTTCCAGAATCCCAACTTCATCAAATACTTGTCCAATCTACCATACTAGACTCTAAGGGCTTGTTTAAGACCATACAATGCTTTCTTCAATATGCAAACCATGTCTTCTTCACCTTTCAATGAAAATCCATATGTTTTATCAATGTAAACTTCCTCTTCCAACTAACCATTCAAAAAGGATGACTTCACATCCATCTAATATACCTTGAATTTATTATGAGAAACATATGCATGAAATAGTCTAACAGCTTCAATTCTAGCTACTGGAGAAAAAGTCTCCTCAAAATCAATACCTTCCATTTGTGAACATCCCGTACATACCAATCTTTCTTTGTTTCTGACAACTTCTCCAGCTTCATTCAGCTTATTCTAGAGCACCCATTTAGTACTAATTACATTCTTGTCCTTAGGTCTCAGAACAAGTTCCCATGTTTTGTTCTTCTCAATCTGATGTAGCTCTTCTTCCGTAGCTTTTACCCAATTCTCATCTTTACAAGCTTCAACAACATCTTGAGGCTCAATTTTAGAAATCAAACATGTCTCTTCAACAATAATTCTTCTCCTAGTCATCACACCTTTATTCTTATCATCAATAATCTAATTCTTTGAATGATTTAGTTTTACATACCTCGAGGTCTTCTGATTATTCTAATTCTCAGGCTCTTGAACTTCTTCACCGGCAACAGCTTCAACATTCACTATCTCTACCTCTACCCAATCACTCTACTTCATGCTCTTAGTCTACACTTATTTTGCAATAACATCCTAATCATTAGACTCATATCTGCATGCTCTAATTTGCGTCCCATTATTCTCATCAACATTCACATTTTCACTCCCCACTATCTTTCTTAGTCTCTTGTTGTAACACCAGTAGGCTTTTCTCTTTGTAGAATATCTTTAAAAGATTCCTTCATCACATGTTGCATCAAATTTTTCTATATCCTCATCTCTTTTGATATAACATTTTCTTTCAAAGATTCTGAAATATCTAACGGTAGGAATATGACCAAACCATTGCTCATAAGGGGTCTTATTGGAATCATCTTTTATATGCACCTAGTTGAATGTGTATACAATAGTGCTAACAACTTCTCTCCATTAGATATGCAAAACATTCCATTCAATCATCATAGTTCTAGCAGCATCCAAAATGGTTATGTTCTTCCTTTCAACAACTCCATTCTGCTAAGGGGTTATAGGAGTAGATAACCATCTCTAGATTCCATGTTCTTCACAAAAGGAATTAAACTCATCGGAGGTGAGTTCTCCATCTTTGTTAGACCTCAAACACTTCAGCTTCAATCCTATCTTTATCTCCACTCTAGATTTTAATATTTTTAACTTCTCTAGTGCTTCAGATTTCTCCCTTAAAAAAGTGACCCACATCATTTTGGAATAGTCATCAATTAGAAACATAAAGTATCTATCTCCCTACAGTCTTCTCACTCTATATGGTCCACATAAATTAGTATGCACAAGATCTAACAATCCATTAGATGTATATAGTTTTCACTTGAATGTGTGTGTGTGAAAAGTGGAATAAGTATCTGCAAGCTGTAAGACACAACACTTCAATTAAGTCATTACATGTATGGTTAGACATAAATAAGCATGAATAATAAAACCATAACAAATCGACCAAATACCTTCTAAAAGATGTGAGTATAGACTTGCTCTCAGATTTGTATAAGCAATACTAGTGACTAGACTACACCAAGACGGAGGATTTAATCTATATGAGCATGATATTAAGCTAAATGGATGCAAGATTATGCTAGATCGATGAATAGTAAGCTATATGAATTCAAGCAATCATAATTGAACTAGATATGCAAAAGCTAAACTAAGATGCAATAATCTCAAAAAGCAAGCACAATATCTTCAATGACTCTATAGCAAAAATTGTATAATAACAATAAATATCCAAGGTATTTTGAATGAGAGATGAAGGCTGAATTTATAGAGAATCACAAGAGAAACCAACAGCCAAGATCAATTAGCAACGAGAAGTTGAGATTATTCAAGAAAAAGCACAATTTAGGATAATTGAAATAATTGAGACATCAAATTCAATTAACCTTGAGATAAATTCCAATTATAGTTTGATTGAAATGCATTCAAATTATAAGTTCAAGTTTGCATTGGAGATAAAATTCAATTAATTCCATGCACTTGAGATAAAAATAAGTGATTCCATGCGATTTCTTTGATTTATTCAAGAAAAGAGTCTTTTCAATGCAACTGAACTTCTTTTCTTAGAAGCTTTGAGTTCCAATTTTAGAGAATGATTAATAATTCATTTAATTGCTTTTCTGATTTTGAGTTCCCAATTTAGAAGAAGAAATAATATCTCAAGTTTGATTCATCTCTCAATTCAATTCTTTTATTTTATTTTTAATTTAACTCTTGCTTTGTGATTAATTCCTCTTTTGTAATAAATTAATTCCTTTTTTTATGATTAATGGTAAATTTATTAATTAATTAAATATTCTAGGATATTTAATAAATTAAATAGGATAATTGATCAAAATAATTTTCTTGGAATGATTTAATTAATTAATTAAATTAATTAATATAGAATAATTCACTTGTCATGTGACATTTAATGATTGAAGAATTAATTAATTATGTGCTCAAAGTTGATTTAATTGCCTTTGGTTAGGACCTTGGTGATGTTCCGATATTAGGGGCCCATGGTTTAGGTGACCATTTTTAGGGTATTACAGAATGAAATTCTTATTTTCTTTCCCAATTGACATTATTTACATACCGGATTAGTAGGCTTCACAATCTTAGGCAAATATCTAACAGCTGGAGTAGAACTAATCTTAATCATGCAGTCAAAGTTAACATGACACATTCTCATATGCCACAACCAATTCTCATCAATCTGAGCAATCAAACATTTTTTCTCATCAACGTTCAGATGAAAGATATTACCTTTAGTCTTAGTACTTGATGCAATCTCTATACCAGAACTATTCAAGATCCAACATTTTCCATTCCTGAATTACAAATCATATCCCTTATCAACCATTTGTCCAACACTCAAAAGATTATTCTTCAAACTTTCAACATACAAAACATCATCAATATTATGCTTACCATCAAGAGAAATAGAACCTCTACTATAGATTATACAAGCTTTATTGTCTCCAAATCTCACCAAACTGCCATCATACTTCTCCATATTCACAAATTTACCTTTATCTCCTATCATATGATGTGAACAACCACTATCAATCACCCATTCATATTTCTCATCAACCTTAGTAGCCAAATATTTATCTTCAACAATACAACTTGCAGAATAGTGGATACCAGGTCATCTTCTTTGATAGCAATGGACACAAATTCATCTTCAAAATTCCCTTTCTCAAACTCTTCATTTGTTACACCTTTGTCAATGGCATAATAACACTTCTTTTGATATCTATACTTCTGGTTAGGCGTGTAAGGCTTATCATACTTTGACACTTTTTTTGCTCTTTCAGGGCATCCAAAAGCAAAAAGACCAATTTTATTGCAAGAAAAACATTTCAAATGCAACTTCCCTTCATACTTACCGGCTCCCTTAGGCAATATTTTGGTAATAAGTGCTTCAATCTCTTCGAGCTATTTCTCTTGTTCTTCCATCTCTCTCATTTCTCCTTCATATCTAGACACCCTAGTTGAACTTTCTCCAAGATCATACTTCTACTTCCTGGACATAGTAGCTTTAAATGCAGTCTCAGTCTTGCCATGTGATTCACCAAGTTCTCTCAATTCAAAATAAGCAAGCTTACCAACCAACATATCTCTTTTCACAGTTGTTATAGTCTGGATCTCATCAATAGCAATAACTTTATGTTTATAAGTAGGAGGCAAAGATCTCAATACATTAAGTACAATCTGATTTTCTTCGAGGACTCCATCGGCATATCTAATGTTCATCACAAGATCATTTACTTTAGCCATAAAGGATGTAATATTCTCATCTTCTCCCATTCTCAGCAACTCATAATTCCCTTTCAAGCTCTACAATTTAGCAACTTTCACATGTTTATCTCCTTTATATGGGGTTTCAAGCTTCTCCCCAATCTTGTGTAGCCTAGAATCCCATCACATTAGTCATCTCTACATAAGTTGGGATACTCAACAATGCTTCCTTAGCTCTTATATTATGTTCAACAACTTTGATCTCATCAACAGTAATAGGACCATTCAGAGGAATAGTGTATGCATTCTTTGTGATCTACCAATAGTCTTCTCCAAGATAATTCAAGTGAGCTTCCATCAGGTGCTTCCATATAGAGTAGTAAATTCCATCAAACCTCAGAATCTCCTTATTGAAAACAACAATTGCCATCCTAGATCTCCTCAAGTGGTCAATCTCCTTCTAGAGAATCTAGCTTTGATACCAATTGTTAGCAGCAAGGCAACAACAATGCAGGAAAACTAAGAGGGGGGAGTGAATCAGCTTTCACCAAACTCAACACAAATTAATCTTAATTACAAATGTGATAATAAACAACAATAAAAAATATAATAACCACATCAACAACATGCATAACACAAGGATTTTTGATGTGGAAAACTTGATTAAGAGAAAAACCATGGTGGGAACCTACCCACAATAAGATGATACTCTGCAGTAGTATGTGTAAATATTACAATGGGGAATGCACATGCATTCAGGTACACTGCCTAGAGCTCACTGCTCAAAATAACAAAGGGCTACAACCCTGGGAAGGCTCACTGCCTTACAAATCTTGAAAAACAATTTGGATTACATGAACTAAAAGAATAGCATCTCCAAATGCCTAGTTACATTTTTGGTTAAGAACACTATCTGCACAACAATTCCACTCTACTCTTCCACACTACCAAATAATAAATTCACTTGTTCGCACATACAATAACCTCTCAAATTATAAACACAACTGCAGACACACAACTAACATGATTACATAATCTATTTATACAATTCATCAACCTTAACCTTAAGGTTGACTCAACACATAAGTCCTAATTACAAAATTACACCACACGATACATACATCCATAACCGGACTAATACAATATCGAAAAGGACATAGAACGAACCCAAATCAAATCCTTGAACATTACCATCAAATAATTCACCAAGATAATCCACAACACGCTACACCACCAAATATGTCCCATAACATGAAGAGTACCACTGGACCAATAAGATCTTCCTTAACCCACACCATGATCAATGCAAACCACAAAAACACATAGTAGACGATCATAGAATATAAACAAGCATCATGAATTCCACTGCAATCACCGTAAATTCTTCGATCATAAGATTCATCAATAACACCATCACCGAAGCTTAAGAACACCAACTGACAAACTAAAGGATATGCTTGCAAAGTTCCAAATCATGGACCATCCAATCAGAGGACACACATAAACATCCCAAACACTCTTCAAAATCCATAAAAATATAATCATTTCGGAGCAATATGAATCAAATGCCACCATTCTGCAACAAAGAACACTAAAAAACCAGTCACCATACCAGATCACATAACTCAACCAAATCACCTCATACCATCATGAAAATCATACAGAATCAACTAGAGATAAGAATCTCAAAACCCAATAAACCAAATCAACACATCTATATTAGATTACCAAAACCAACTCTCTACAACAACCAATTATCTGCAACATAGGAATATGTTGACATCAATGACAACAACATATCTCAGCAACTCTAATATCCAACAATCTCTCCCTTTGGCATTAATAGAAACATATGAATGTGAGAAACAATCAATGCAAAGAAAGAAAACAACATCCAATAATCTCCCTCAAAATTCCAAAGATTAGTTCTCCCTTAGACAAAAAACTCTATAAATATTTGAGGGTTTTTCACATGCTCTTCTCCCCCTTTGACAATAATGCTAAAGACACAAACAAATCAGTATTCTCATGCATGTCTCCCTCTAAAAGGGACAATTAATCTCCTTTAGGATAAACTCACAAATCTAATCAACTGAACCACATACTTACTACTCCCTCGGAGCATCAACACCAACTCATCAATCCAAATAACATAATAAGACAATGAAGTCCACCGGATCAATGCAACCCAAATAATCTATTTTCCACCAAGAGGGGAAATCGCCCCTAACTTCTCTCTGAGATATACAAATGTCTTTGTAGGAAAAGGCTTAGTGAAGATATTTGCAATCTGTTCCTTAGTAGATACATACTCCAATCTGACTTCCTCATCATTGACTTTCTCTCTCATAAAATAAAATTTGATTGATATATGCTTGGTCTTAGAATGCAACACTGAATTCTTAGACATATTGATAGTACTAGAATTGTCACAATATATAACAGTAGGCTCATGATAAACAACTCTAATATTCTTTAGCATCTGCTTCATCCAAGCTACCTGAGTATAGTTGGTAGTAGCAAAAATGTATTCAACTTTTGTAGTAGATAAATAAATAGAATCTTTCTTCTTACTTTTCCATCCAACAAGCTTCTTTCCCAAAAAGAATGCTCCACTGCTAGTTTTCTTCTAGTCATCAACATCACATGCCCAATCAGCATCAGTAAATGCATTAAAAGTGAAATCATCTCCCTTCAGAAACCACAAACCATATATCTGAATATCCTCTTTACAATAGTAACATGACTTTCCTTAGGATCAGCTTGAAATCTACAAACAAGACATACAACATTCATAATATGAGGCCTAGTCTGAGTCAAATAAAGCAGTCCACCAATCATATATCTATACAAGGTCTAGTTAGCCTTTGGAGATTCATCATCTTTTGACAACTTGCATCTAATCACCATAGGAGTTCCAACAAGTTTGGAATCATCTAACCCAAACTTCTTCAACAATTCCTTCACATACTCAGATTGGGATATGAAAATGCCTTTATCAGTTTGTGAAATTTGCAATCCTAAAAGGAACTTCATCTCACGTATCATGGACATCTCAAACTATTTTTGCATATCATCAACAAACTTCTTACTCAAATCATCATCACCTCCAAAAATGATATCATCAACAAAGACTTCAACAATCAAAATATTATCATTAACAACCTTGAAGTACAAATTACTATCAATAGTACCTTTATAGAATCCCAACTTCATCAAATACCTTTCCAATCTATCATACCAGGCTCTAGGGGCTTTTATAAGACCATACAATGCTTTCTTCAATCTGCAAACCATGTCTTGTTCATCTATCAATGAAAATCCATCTGGATGCTCAAAGTAAACTTCCACTTCCAACTCACCATTCAAAAAGGTTGACTTCACATCCATCTGAAATACCTTGAATTTCTTATGAGTAACATATGCAAGAAGAAGTCTAACAACTTTAGTTCTACCCTATCGAAACAAAAGTCTCCTCAAACCAAATACCTTCCATTTGTGAATATCCCCTACATACTAGTCTTGCTTTGTTTCTGACAACTTCTCCAGCTTCATTCAGCTTATTCCAAAACACCCATTTAGTACCAATTACATTCTTTTCCTTAGGTCTCGGAACAAGTTCCCATATTTTTTTCTTCTCAATCTGATGTATCTCTTCTTCCATATCTTTTACCCAATTCTCATCTTTACAAGCTTCAACAACATCTTTAGGCTCAATTTTAGAAATAAAACATGTCTCTTTAGCAACAATTCTTCTCCTAGTCATCACACCTTTATTCTTATCACCAATAATGGACATGCACAATTTGATCAGTATAAAAGCAATTTTTACATCACCATCAACAAATGTATACATCATCAAACACAACATATTGCATGCAACTAAGTTACAAATGATATTATTCCCAATCTAGAGGTGTCATGTCTTTATTTATTCTCTAGTTAGCCCAAATAAAGCATAGGAGTCATCATAATGCAACGAGTCATACAGAGACTGAAACTACATGTTCATACATAATAATTCAAAGAAGGAACTCTACAAAGAAGAAACAAACATCCTCAACTTATACTTTTCATCTAAGCCATCAACAAGCTTCATATTGTTACTAAAGACTTGAAAACAAGAAATTCGCATGAAAAGAATTTTACTATTGCACATTTTTTTATTTTTTTACAAAAGAGGCATCGAGCATCCTATAGGTATTGTTGATATACACAAAGACTCAAAAATATCAATTGGATGTTTCATCTTGATAATCTATTGCATCAAAGATTTATATCTAGCAATGCTGAGAGAGATCCTATCTACGTTGGTCTTATTGCACCACACCTATTTGCAAATATGATAGCCTCTTGCATCTTGTGAACATAATGAGAATGGAAGAAATAACCCAACACCAACTTCTCCTGCACCTATTTTGTTAGTTGCCTTCACCGAAATGATAGCCACCAGTCCACCAGATGACTGATAGAGAACCCCAACAAAAAACACAAAAAACAAAGAGTCAATACTTCAAAAAATGAAGCTAATCTAATTCCATCAATGACACGTGTAGGTTACACTGAATGTTCATCAAATGTAACATTGGCCATTTTGGGAGGTTTTTTGTACTAGCCTTGGTATAATGTTTGCAGCCCTTTTTTTTGTCAAAAAAGTTAGAACCAGTAATGTTCATCCAGGGAGCCAAAATGAGATGAGAACAACTTTTATTTTTTGGGTCCCCACGTGTATGGAATGCTACCTCCTCATTGAGCACCTAAAACAATTGTATAAACAACATAAAAACACTACATGGTCTGTTTCTAACACATTCCATATGAAAAATACAATGTGCATCTCACACAATAATTGAAAAGTACAAGGTTATTCAACAATGCACAAAAATACTAAAATTTGAACAATAAAACAAGAGTACACCAATAATTAAAAAGACAATACAATGATATCCAAAAATATGTGAAACAAATGTTCACATTTATAACCAAAGTAATAAGACATACTAACTAAAACAAATTGTTCAACTGAAGTAAGCAAATGGTGTCTCGAAATGTCCAACCAAACAATAAAATAGTGTTCAAAAATGTCAAATCAAGCATTGAGAGAGGGGTACACAATAAAATAATATATTCATCATCTTCTTAGTTGTCTAATTTATTTAATGGAGGGAATTCCTTTGTAGAATCTACTTCTTTCCATAGGGTTATTATATATCTTGAGAGGCATGATCCCAAGTGATTGAAGCCTCATGCTTGACCACCTTCCAATGGCAAGCTGCTTCATGGGCACTTTCTTCATCTTCACATAGTGGAGGTCATCATCTTGCATGAACCCATAGACAGTATAGATGAGTATCGCCAATACAATAGGAACATGTGCAATAAAGATGTTGGTATAGTGGATATGAAGGAAACTATGAGACCTACCAAAGGCTTCTTTTCTAGCATGTTGGTGATTAGGGGGCATTGATCCAACAACAATCCATATAGAAAATAGATGAGAGGCATCGATAAAACATGAACTTGGACAATAAATATGCTAGTACATTGCATATAAAGAAAATAATGAGACATACCACATGCTCCTCCACAACTGATTTTATTATTTTGGTATTTGTGAGGTGTTCATCCTGCACAAAACCATAGAGAAAATAATGAGTTGTGCCATTAAAATAACATCTTTCACAATAAATATGTTGGTACAATGGATATAAAAGAAAGTATGATACGTACGATAGACAACTCCATGGGTGATTGCTTTGTGGTGGTGGTCGGAAGGGGTTCATCCATTGCATCATCAATGGTGAGGTGTGCATCTGGCAACAAACCATGTATAGTATAGATGAGTTGCAACATCATAATAGGAACTTGCCCAATGCATATGCTGGTGAAAGGGATGTAAAGGAAATTGTGATACGAACCTCTTGAAAGGTACTTTGGCAATCATTGATTTGTGTCGAAGAGGCAAATTGGGCCAAGTATGAGATCTCCCATATATTAAATGAATCCAATGAATCGATCAATATATCTAAGAATGGATGTTGATAAGGCCTCTTGACATCTGTGTCAAGCACCTCAACAAAGCAAACTTTCAGAGTACCTGGTGGGAGTGGAATATTGTGGCAAACTGCACCACTTCCCATGGTAGCCACTATGCCTTTTCCAACCAACACTCCCTTTAATCAAAGCTTTACATGATCCATGATAGCTTAAGTTTCACCTTTATCATGTTCACTATTCCCATTTAGAGCAAAATGCTCAAATGCACTACTTCAAAGGTGCTCTATTACAAAGTTAGGAATGTTGTTAGTAATGGTGCAAAACCTAATGTTGGGGATATTGAGGTCAAAGACAATTAGGATTTTATTGTTCAGATTGATTATAGAAAATAATGGTTCTACACGTAGAAAAGGAGATTGAAGAGGTTAGCCTTGCATATGAAAGGCTCAAGTAAATTAATCATCCATGGAACAAAGATAGATCCACAATCATCAAAGACAATAACAAAAAGTTGGGCAAAGATAGAGACCAATAGTGCATATGTAAAAACATTGCCCATACAAATGTATAACTTTAAGGCATAGAGAAAGTTGTCCAAAGACATAGGATGGTGAATATGTAAAAACATTGCCTATACATATGAAAAACTAAATACACACATGTATTTAAAATGACACCTAAACATTTGAGTTGTAGTTGACTCATAATTAACAAAATTACTTAAGAGTTGAGAATGCAAACTTTCAAAGATGACATGAACATTGGTTGTGAACTAACTCATTCCACAAAAACTCATTAACAATAATAACAACTAAAAAGGTCCATCATACATTATGAATGTTGAAAAATGAAATGCAAGAATATACCTTGTCCTTTTTCTTCTTCCTTTTTTCTGCCTTATGCTTCTTTTCACCTCCCGGTTGAACAACACCATCCTCATGCAAGCAAGGTGCTTTAGTTGAAGCTTTTAAAATGGGAGCATCAATGTAAGCTATCAATTTATTAGGCACATGAGATATGTATGTAATCCAAGAATATAACTTCTCCTTTTTCTTCTTCCTTTCTTCAACCTTGTGTTGCTTATCACGTCTCAATTGATTAGCACCATCCTCATGTAAGAAATGTACTACTTCAGATGAAGCTTGTCACATGCAAGCGTGAATGTAAGATATCAATTGATTAGGCACATGATATATGGATTTAATCCAAGAATATACCTTCTCCTTTTTCTTCTTCCTTTCTTCCACCTTGTGTTGCTTATCATATCCCAATTGATCAACACCATCCTCATGCGAGAAATGTACTACTTCAGATAAAGCCTGTCACATGGGAGTGTGAATGTAGCTATCAATTGATTAGGAACACAAGATATGGATGTAATCCAAGAATATACCTTCTCCTTTTTCTTCTTCCTTTCTTCCACCTTGTGCTGCTTATCACCTCCTGATTGATCAACACCATCATCATGCAAGAAATATACTATTTTAGATGAAGCCTATCACATGGGATCATGAATCTAAACTATCAATTGATAAAGCACATGAGATATGGATGTAATGCAAGAATATTCCTTCTCCTTTTTCTTCTTCCAATTCTTCCTCCTTATGTTTCTTATGACCTCCCAATTGAACAACGCCATCCCCATGCAAGCAAGGTGCTTTAGATGAAGCTTGTCAAGTGGGAGCATCAAAGTTAGCTATCAATTGATTACCCACACTAGATAAATGTAACACAAGAACATACCTTCTAATTTTTATTCTTCCTCTCTTCCTCTTTGTGGTTCTTATGACATCATGATTGAACAATGACATCCTCATGCAAGAAAAGCACTTCAAATGAAGCTTATCAAATGGGAGCATGAATGTAAGCTATCAATTGATTAGACACACAATATATGGATGTAATGCAACAATATACCTTCTCCTTTTTATTCCTCCTTTTTTCCTTCTTATGTTTCTTGTCACCTTCCAAATGAACAATGACATGCTCATGTGAGAAATATAGCTTCAGATGAAGCTTGACAAAAGGGAGCATGAATGTAAGCTACCATTGATTACCCATGCGAGATATGAATGCTATCCAACAATATACCTTCAGTAGTTTTACCTTCCTTTTTCCCTCCTTATGTTGATTTTCACCTCCCGATTGAAGAGAACCATGCTCATGGGAATCAAGTAGTATTTCATGAGCAACATATCAAAATACAAGCATCAATGTAAGATATCCATTGATTAGCCATACGAGATATGAAGGTAATGCAACAATTTAGCTTCTCTTTTTTGATATCCATTTTTTTAAATAAGGTCTTATGTTAATTTTTAGGGTATTTGAGTCTTATTTGGTCTAATAAGGTCATAATAGACCATTTAAAATGTAACTAGAGTCATTTGGCTTCAAAATTACAAATATTGCAAAATCTTGTAAAAGTTGTTATATGAAAAGTTGCAAAAATACAAAAGATGGGAAGTTTAACGGTCATAGGATTTGAAAATAAGTTATAGTTGGTTAGTTCTTGTGGTAAATTATTAAATAATCCTTTTAATGGTCGAGGTTAGGGTTGGTGGCCGCTGGACATGGTGTATTGGTGAGAAAATTAAAAAAACACATTATTTTTCCTACATTTCCAGACTTTGCTTGTTGTTTCAGACCTTGTATGACCTTTGTATGGCCTGGGAGTGAGAAAAAATTGGCTATATTTATGGTGTATTTAATCCTTTTTTTTTGTTTATTTTATTTGATCTCATTAAGTTTTGAGTACATTAGAGCATTTTTTCTCCAAACTGCTTGAAAACCCTCACTAGGGTGAGTTTTGACTAAAAATGTGGATTTATCCTTATTCCATCATTTAATAAACCTTCAAATAGGTGGAATTAGGATATACATGTTATATTTTGTGTTCTTGAAGTTGTAGGAGCAGAGGATTGAAGATTGAGACCAATTTGTTGATTCCCTCGGTTGAAAACCTCATGATTTTGGGCATAGAAAGTGCATAGGAGTTAGGTTTGGTAGAAAGGATCTTAGAAAAGGATTTAAAATATATGTAAATGTTTTGGAATACAATTTAAATTATGTATAATCCATTGGTATTATATTTTGAGGCTTGGAGCATCAAAACCCAGTTTCAACCTAGTGGAATAAGCCTAATTAGGCCTTCTAGCAAAATACCAGTCAATTTTTGACTTTGTTGTTACAAAATACCCCCTACCCGTTTCAAGATATGTTATATAAGGTTGAAATGGGTAATCAAATATTTTATTATACTTTGTATATCTCATCTGTATGAAAAGTTATGCCCGAAAAACCCCATATTTTGCTCTAATTAGGCCTAATCCACTACGTAGGAGTAAAGATTTGAGCCCTTCTTCTAAAGTAAACCTATCTAAATTATCTATATGTTGTTAAAATCCCAAAAGGGTACTCAAAACTGGTCTTGTGTTGTTGGGGTGGATCCTAGTTTGGAAATTATGCCCTATTGAACCCTTCAGGAGGGCTACTAGGACAAATGAGGGTTTGAGTGTGGAACCACCAAAGTTGGGGACCTGAAAATTGCAAGGGAAGCAAATAGTGATTGTTTATAATTTAAATATATTTCTAAACCCTTTTGATACATCAAATTGATTAACCATACAAGATATGAATGTAATGCACAATTTACCTTCTCTTTTTTCTTCTTCCTACCCTCCTCCCTATTCTACTCATCACCACCCGATACATCGATACCATGATCATGCTAACTAAGGAATAATTCAGAGTAAACCTATTATAATACAATAATTATAAGTTATTTGTGAATTTCATATAGATGTTAGCTATTGATGTTATAGAATAAAAATCAATTTACCTTCACTCTTTTCTTCTTTCTTCTCTCCAAAATGGGCTCCATTTCACACGACCGCCCCACATGCTCCTCATGTAGTTTTCTAAGGTCAAAAATTCCTTTGCCTCTAGATTCACCAGGGTCTTTCTAAAGTAGAGTACAAAGTCATTTAATAGTATGTATGCAAATCACAGTACTAAATATAACCAAAAAACAAAAACAATAACAATAACAAAAGCAGACAATGGTGTGTATGCAACTTACCAAAGGTTTCAATTTTTTCAAATGCAACAACCTCAATATTCTCTATCTTCTCACCTCTTGATTTTCTTTGGAGTTGTACTCATGCATGGTTTCTCTTATTTCTTTTCTTCCTGCCTTTGGCAAGTCCTCATACACAGTCACACCATGGGCGAAGCAAACCCACTCAACTACATGTTGTCATTGTGCTTTTACCCGCAGTCTCATCTGGTATTCGACATTGGCCACCCTTCTTTCAACCTATAGTTTGATTTTCTCAAGTAGACAAGACTGCCTAGGATGTTTCATAGTCATAGAGCATTTGTGCTTACATGGCGTAATCAAATCAAGATTGTGCTTGAACATTCTATGCACGTTATAAGCCCAAAGATCCCAAAATCTCACCCCTTCCACCTCACCACAACTACCATACTGACAATAATACAAAAGCCTACTACCCAGGTGTCCATTTCTATATTACATCGACCCCTATACCAGATTTGCAGTTTCAAAAGTCATATTTCATGAACACATAAAAGCTCACATTCCGTAGGACAACTATCACTTGAAATCAATGGAGAACATGATTACAATATAGCTAATACCAATCCTTCTCGACCATCCTCTTTTTTTTTTATCACCATTATCAGATGCCCTTAGAAGACACATCTTCATCTTTAGTACAAGCCTCACTAAGTGATAACTCAATGATGAATGAATAGTACCAAACTGGTACTGAGAGGGGGGGGTGAATCAGTACAGATAAAATACAGACCTAAACCAGTTTAGCAGCAATTACTCTAAATGACTGGCAAACAGTGACACCGGTTTCAGACAGAGTGCAACCGGTAAAACTCAAAACAACTAAACCAATCATAAACCAGTTACTTACTGAGTTTTCCACTCAACTCAAAACTACACTACCATTTCACCCTTATGCATGAATAGACAATCTATCATCATATCTTCACAATAGCTAGTTCAACATGTTTTATTGGCAGGCATAAAACACAGAACCATCATATGCTTAGCAGGCAATAACAAAGCATCAAAAGATAAAAGCATCACATATCACACACATATTTTTCACGTGGAAACCCAACTGGGAAAAACCACGGTGGGGATGAATACCCACAAGCTTGTTGTTGAACTCTTTGGAAGTCTTCTCTGTTAGAAGCCTTGTCCGGTTAAAGACATTACAAAAGGTTCTGCTAGGAACCAATCCTGTTAGAGATCACCTGGTTAAGGGATGGCTACAATACCTGGTTAAGGGTTAAACCCTATTAAGGGTACCTTGTTAGAGGATTTCAAGAACTCAATAGCTAAAGGATTTCCAGAGCTCTCTAGCTTTCCAGATCTCAATAACTTTGAGTTACCCTGTTAAGGGATTTACAGCAAGCCAGTTAAGGCTACCCTGTTAGGCGATTTTCCAATTATTGAGGTGGTTAGAGATCAACAGGTATTACAATGATCTGGTAACAACACTCAATGCCAATGCAGATCCGCTTAAGCTCCTCTTCACCTTTTGTACTTACACTCTGCAGGTATCACTTCTCTCCTCTAGTCTAGCAAGGATCTCATATCCCTTCTCTTGGATACTCACACATAGCTTTTGCCAACAACCTCTGAAAGAATCACAACATTAACCTTATAGGACAATAGACAGGTCAGTAGCATAAACCCTAAACCCTAGACTTGTTAGGTTAAGGAATTCAAACAGTTCAATCCTGACCGTTGATCATACTGTATTAAATGCAGCAGATCTTTGAATAAATCTCAAGACATTCTCCATCATTCATTATCCACCAATTTCATGGCGGTTGATAATCCATCATGTGTTTTCACCATTTACAAACTTCGCACATTCCCGAGGTAGATAGGGATAGTCTTCTTCATGCAAGATCCTTCACGCACACAAGGCTGACATGGCAACATGATCTGTTCTTTGTTATACTGCTTACTCATTACACAAAGATCACCGGTTGAGCCATACAGACTTGAAGCACTTCAACTGGAAACCCTGAAGTTAAGAATACCAACCAGTAGTCATACAACGCTTCCATGTGCCGGTTCCCATAACCATATGTCGGTTCACCTTGAACAAGCACACCACTTCACTTTGGTATAAATATTGGTTCACAGAGTTATACCGGTTCTCACATATGCCAGTTCATACCTTTTCAACATATTGACATCAATGACAACATACAATGTCATTATGTGCACATATCGGTTCAGATAATGCCAACAATCTCCCCCTTTGGCATTGATGGCAATATACAAAGATATCTCTCCGCTTCACATCTTCTCCCCCTTTGACAACAATGCCAAAGTGGAGGCACAAGCTTCTCGATTTGATTATGCTGCTCCCCCTGAGGAGTAGCATCCTTCAACACATCAATCCTGAAGAAAGATTTAACTATGCAATACATGACTGATGTGGAGAATATAACTTTAGTTCACCTCTTGAAGGGGCAGTACCCCTAATTCACCTCTTAAGTGTGTAAATGTAGTCTTTGGAAGAGGCTTGGTGAATATCTCTACTAACTACTCCTTACTGGACACATGCTCTAGTGCAATCTCTTTGTTCTGAACCTTTTCCCTTAAGAAATGATACTTAAGCTTAAAGTGCTTGGTTCTAGAATGTAAAACTAGATTCTTTGAAATATTGATAGCAATTGTGTTATCACAGAATATACTTACCGGTTCAAGTACAGGGATTTTGAAGCCTTTTAGTACATGCTTCATCCAAATTGTCTGAGTGCAGTTCATGAAGGCTGCAACATACTCTGCTTCCACTGTAGATTGAGAGATACAACTCTGCTTTTTATTCATCCATGAGACCAGTCTACCACCAAGGAAGAATGCACCACCAGTTGTGCTCTTCCGGTAATCTACATTACCAGCCCAATCAACATCTATGAACACTTTCAAGTTGAAGTCCTTGCTATATGGATACCACAATCCATAGTCAGCAGTCCCCTTTAGATACCTAAGAATCCACTTGACTACAACCAAGTGGGATTCTCTTGGACTTTTCTGGAACCTTGCAGTAATGCCAATTGCATGTGCAATATCCGGTCTGCTATGCACTACATAATGTAACTTACCAATCATTGATTGGTATTCCTTCTCATCAACCAATGCAGAGTCATCCTCTTTGGATAGTTTACAACTGGTCACCATTGGTGTACCAACCGGTTTGCTATCTTCCATGCCAAAGGTCTTCAACACCTCTTTGACATATTTGGACTAAGTGATAAAGATTCCATCCTTCATCTATTGAATTTGTAGTCCAATGAAGAACTTAATCTCCCCTATGAGTGACATCTAAAACTCTTCCTTCATCTCATCAGCAAACTCATGACACATCTTTTCATCACCACCAAAGATAATGTCATCAACAAATACCTCATAGATCAGGATCTAATCTCCTTCAGACTTCAAGTAGATATTGCTATCTTCACTTGTTCTCTCAAATCCAATCTTCACAAGATGGGAATGTAGGCTCTCATACCATGCCCTAGGTGCTTGCTTTAGACCATATAAGGCTTTATGTAGCCTACATACCATGTCACTATCTTCAAATAGGGAAAACCCATCTAGTTGTTCAATATACACCTCCTCTTTAAGTACACTATTTAGGAATGCAGGTTTTACATCCATTTGATATACTTTGAAGCCTTTAAAAGCTGCATATGCAAGAAGCATATGAACTCCTTCCAATCTGGCTATAGGAGCAAAGGTTTCTCCATAGTCTTCTCCTTCTTCTTGAGCATATCCTTTGCACACCAATCTAGCTTTGTTCCTAATCATTGTGCCATCCTCATTCAGCTTGTTTCTAAATACCCATTTGGTGCCAATGACAATTTTATGCTCTGGTTTGGGTACCAGGGACCATGTACCATTTTTCTCTATCTAGTCAAGTTCCTCTTCCATTGCCTTGATCCAGTCTTCACCTTTATGAGCCTCTTTGAATGATTTAGGCTCAAATTTAGAGATCATACATGAGTTTTCTCTGATCTTTCTTCTTGTAAGGATTCCTGCATCCTTATCTCCTATGATCTGCTTAGGATCATGATTTAGCTTGACATACCGAGGAATGGTCTTGACTGGTTCTTCTTGCTTTTCCTCTTCATCCTCATCTTCATCAGTATTAGCATTCACCGGTTCAGGAACACTATTACTAGTACTTGGTTGAGTGACAACCTATTCCCAGAAGGTTGCAACTAGTTCATTTACAACTTGCTCATTGTCGGTTTCCTTAGTTTTCTCAGAGGATTCATCAACTCTTACATTGATACTTTCCATAATTCTCTAAGTCCTATTGTTGTAACACTTGAGAGCTTTACTCTTGGTGGAATATCCTAGAAATATTCCCTCATTGCATTTAGCTTCAAATTTGCCCTGATGTTCACTCCACTTGATGTAACATTTGCTACCAAATACCCTAAAGTAGCTAACCATAGGTGTCTTACCGGTCCAATACTCATAAGGAGTTTTGTCCTTACCTTTCTTGATGAGTACCCGGTTCGTTATGTAGACTTCAGTGCTCACCACTTCTCTCCAAAAGGTGTGAGCTACCTTTCCTTGAATCAACATGGTTCTAGCTGCTTCAACCATAGTACGGTTATTCCTTTCTGCTAGGCCATTCTACTTTGGGTTTTGTGGGGCAGACAGTTGTCTCTTGATGCCAAATTCTTCACAATACTTGTTGAATTCACTGGAAGTGAATTCCCCTCCTTGATCAGTTCTCAGACACCTGATCCTTTTACCGCTTTCCTTCTCCACTAATGCTCTGAAAGCTTTAAACTTTTCAAAGGCTTCAGACTTGTCTTTCAAGAATGTGACCCACATCATTCTTGAGCAATCATCAGTGAGAATCATGAAGTACCTATCACCCTGCACACTCCTAGTTTTCATAGGACCACACAAATCAGTATGCACAAGATCAAGCAAGTTGTCAGCAATGAAAGATTTACCTTTAAAGGTTGAGGAAGACATTTTCCCCAATTGACATTCTCTACACAAGGTATTATCCAATTTGCTTAGCACCGGCAATCCTCTAACTGCCTTGATCTTACTGGCCTTTACAATGTTATCAAAGTTTACATGGCAGAGTCTCCTATGCCATATCCATCTATCATCAAATTTGGCCATAAGACATGTGCTTATATTTGCATTCAGCTGAAATAGATTACCTTTGGTATGCATGCTGGTGGCCACCAATTCACCATCTTTTCTCTTGATTCTGCATACTCCATTCTTGAATTCCAAAGTGAGGCCACTATCATTCAGCTGGGCAACACTCAGAAGGTTGTGTCTGAGACCATCAACCCAGTACACATTGTCAGCACTACTCTTTCCATTCAGAGAGATGGACCCTCTGCCTTTGACCATGCATGGTGCATCATTGCCAAAGCAAACCACACCACTATCATACTCCTTCAAGGATAGAAACTTGCTCCGGTCACTAGTCATATGGTGAGAACGGCCACTGTCAATGATCCACTCATTGACACCTGTTTGAGACAGAGTGCAACCGGTAAAACTTAGAACAACTAAAACAATCATAAACCGGTTACTTATTGAGTTTTCTACTCAACTCAAAACTACACTACCATTTCACCCTTATGCATGAATAGGTAATCTAT
Source organism: Cryptomeria japonica (assembly GCF_030272615.1). Lineage (NCBI taxonomy): Eukaryota > Viridiplantae > Streptophyta > Pinopsida > Cupressales > Cupressaceae > Cryptomeria > Cryptomeria japonica. The sequence goes on from NC_081409.1 coordinate 487,853,795, forward strand.
CATCATATCTTCATCTAGCTAGTTCAACATGTTTTATTAACAGGCATAAAACACAGAACCATCATATGCTTAATAAGCAATAACAAAGCATCACAAGATAAAAGCATCACATATGACACACATATTTTTCACGTGGAAACCCAACTGGAAAAAACCACGATGGGGATGAATACCCACAAGCTTGTTGTTGAACTCTTGGGAAGTCTACTTTGTTAGAAGCCTTCTCCAGTTAAAGACATTACAAAAGGTTCTGCTAGGAACTGATCCTGTTAGACATCACCCAGTTAAGGGATGGCTACAACACCCGGTTGAGGGTTAAAACCTATTAAGGGTACCTTGTTAGAGGATTTCAAGAACTCAATAGCTAAAGGATTTCCAGAGCTATCTAGCTTTCTAGATCTCAATAACTTTGAGTTACCCTATTAAGGGATTTACAGCAAGTCGGTTAAGGCTACCTTGTTAGGGGTTTTTCCAACTATTGAGGTGGTTAGAGATCAACATGTATTACAATGATCTGGTAACAACACTCAATACCAATGCAGATCCGCTTAAGCTCCTCTTCACCTTCTGCACTTACACTCTGCAGGTATCACTTCTCTCCTCTAGTTTGGCAAGGATCTCGTATCCCTTCTCTTGGATACTCACACATAGCTTTTTCCAACAACCTCTGAAAGAATCACAACATCAACCTTATAGGACAACAGACAAGTCAGTAGCATAAACCCTAAACCCTAGACCTGTTAGGTTAAGGAATTCAAACAGTTCAATCCTAACTGTTGATCATACTGTATTAAATGTAGCAGATCTTTGAATAAATCTCAAGACATTCTCCATCATTCATTATCCATCGATTTCATGGCGGCTGATAATCCATCACACGTTTTCACCATTTAAAAACTTCGCACATTCCCAAGGTAGATAGGGATAGTCTTCTTCATGCAAGATCCTTCACGTGCACAAGGCTGACATGGCAACATGATCTGTTCTTTGTTATACTGCCTACTCATTACACAAAGATCACTGGTTGAGCCATACAAACTTGAAGCACTTCAACCGGAAACCCTGAAGTTGAGACTACCAACCAGTAGTCATACAACGCTTCCATGTGCCGGTTCCCATAACCATATGTCGGTTCACCTTGAACAAGCACACTGCTTCACTTTGGCACAAATGTCAGCTCACAGAGTTATACCGGTTCTCACATATGCTAGTTCATACCTTTTCAACATATTGACATCAATGACAACATACAATGTCATTATGTCCACATACCGGTTCACATAATGCTAACACTAAGCTCTAGTCGTGCCCAAACTTTTGGGCTAAAAACAGAACAATTTTTTTTTTTAAAACACCTTAACTCTCAAAATAATCTACATTTAAAGTGGAATCAAATAAGTTTTGTCTTAACTAGGATGTAAATAGAATTGTTTTCTAAAGTTGGATTAATTAACTAAATCAAATAAGCGACATTAATTAATGGAGATTAATTATTCCCAATAGGGTTGTTGCATTTTAATTAGTTAATTTAATTAATTTCATTATTTAAATCTAACTGAAAGGGATTCCAATTCCATAATGTCATTTGTCAAATAAATCCAAATTTATGCTATAGTCAATTTTAATTTCCCCTAAACCTTCAAATTTGACGACAACATTGGCCTCATAGGCTAAAAATTCATAAAAATAATTAATAATTTTCAATTATAATTTTTTTTTTCCCAATTTAAAATTTAACTTAACGTCCATATTTAATTGAATATATCAAATAACAATATAGTTTCCCTAGTTGAATAAATTAAATCAACTATGCAATTAATGTATCCATATAACATTTAATGTATCCATATAACATTAATACTCCATTTTAAATCTTATAAAAATAACTATATTAAAATTAATTTTCTCCCAAACAGGATAAGGAGATTTAAATTATTAACACATATGGCCAAAATTATTTGGGGGGGGGGGGAAATCATTTCAAAATTTGGAAAGTATTTCCCCTTCTTATTTTAATTTATTTTTATAATCTCAAACCCTAATTGGGGTTGAGTAATTTTCTTCTCCTATATTTTATTTAAAATCCATCTAATAATCCCTCTCTTTTATTTTTATATTATTAGCTAACCCTAATACTTTATGTCTTTTATTTGTAAGCAAACCCTAATCCAGATTTGGATTAGGGTTGCATATTTTATCCAACTAATGTCTTAACCTTATTGTTTTTCCTCTACCCTAACCCAAAACTGGGTTAGGGTTTATCTCTTTCCTTTTTTTTTTGTGTGTGTGCATGCTGTGTGTTATACAGGGTTCGGTCATGAGGCGGTGGCCATGGAGGTGGCAGCTGGATGGGAGCAAGACGGTGGCACCACCCAAAGCGAAGCCGCAGAGGGGGGAGGGTTTGACAAAGGCAAAGGTGGTAACGTGGGGCTCCCCATTTGGGGTCGGCCGCAGTTGAGCCCTGTGGGTCACGACCCATAGAGGTGGTTGTTGCCGCCACTGTGGGACACTGCCCACAGGGAACAACCGAAGTCATTACCCCTATGGGTTGCGGCCCACGGTGCGGGCAAGCCGCCACTTGGGTCTCCTCGTAGGGGCTGAAGCCTTTGGTATATATATATATATTTTTTTAATTCTTTTTTTTTAATATAATTATATATATATATACACAGTTGCACAAATAGGTTTTAAAAGTATATTTGTATTTATATTTAAATTTATATATATATATATATATATCAGTCTCTAAGGGTTAAAAGCTCTCTTTTTTTTTGATAGAAACATGCAGGAATAATTTAAAATATAGATAGCATAGAAGATCTATATATTTCATTTCTTACTAAATTAATGTAAAGTAAGATTTTAATGTTCACATGTATACCAATATTCTTTTAGCTAGGTTATCTAGGTTCTAAATATACAACATTAAATTTATTAGGACTGTCAGATTTAACAGCTTGTTAAATATATAAAAAAAAAAGGTTCATTTCTCTGATTTTCCAGATCTGTGAATGCTCCTATATCCCCTTTTTTATTCTATAGCAATACATTTTTTTTTGATAGTGTAACGTCATAAATTGTACGCACTTGCTAAAGCAGTACAATTTAACACCTAGTTTAGCACCCGCCTTGGCGTAGTTGCACTTTGCATGGCATTTCCCCTTTAGCACTTAATTAATCAAATTAATTAGGTCTAAGGTCCTATTTCATCATTCTTTACATCATAAAGTTGGGCCCTTTCACTAAAGCGTGCCCTTCACATTTTATTCCTCCAATACATCACTCAATCAAAAACCCTAATTAAGCCCTATTTCGAACTTGGGGGCTTGGTTTCGAGGTCAAAACATCTCAAAATCACCTGTAACTTCGGGATTCTCTCTAAAATCATCATATCCGACGGCCCTGAAAATTTGGTGAAAAGTTGTTGGGACCGTGGCACCCGGAGTGCACACGGTCCCGGACATTTTTCCTGAAATTTTAGGAGCGCGATCCAATCATAAAATAAAGCTTAACCCCAAGAAATTGGTGGGATATTCAATCTCTAGGTCGGCCAAAATACGAATTTACGATCTAGGGTTTCCTACATAAGAGCTCTCTTTCTTCATTTGAAGGGATCGGAATTTTGTTTTTAGGAACTTCATATGCAGCGAAAGAGCAGATCTTTGAAGACTTCAACATCTTACAACATCCTTCTATCAAGCATCTATCAAATTCATTCATCCACTTAGGGCTTGGAAGACATTGAAGAACAATAGGAGATTACCGACTGAAGATTGGCTTGTACTCCTCCCTTGAGGGTTGGGTATGATTTCATGTTGTTTTCATGTCTTTACATAAGCTTCAATACATCATTTATTCATGCTTTAGATCACTTTGCATCTTGATTTAGAGCATTTACGTTATCATTTACAAGCAATTAGGGTTTACTTTCTAGGTTGCTCTAGTTTGCTTTCTTGCATTTTAGGACCTTGCACACACACTAGGTCTGCACACACAATACATTTTACAAAACAACTTGGCTATTCATGGAGGTGGAAATCACCGAAGTAGGGGTTTGACTAAGGCAAAACCCTATATAGCCGCCCATACACCCTTTTTCAGATATCATTGCAGGTTTCGGGATTCAGACGACGCCGCGGGATACAGATCCGGAGAGAGAAGGTCGAGACAGCACTCTGTATCAAATTGCAGAGCAGAAGACTAGGACAGGGGCGTTGGGTGCCCTGGTCCTGCCAGGACAGGGGCGCTAGGTGCCCTGGTCCCTGGGACAGAGGCGCTGGGCGCCCTGGTCCTCCGGACAGACAGCTTTCAGACAGCTTTTCGACAGTGTTCCAGAGTGCAGAACAGCAGTTTCCGGTATAGTTTTCAAGACAGTGGCGCCCGTGTCCCAAACATTTTCAGTCCAATTTTGACTCCGGGTACACATCTGCATTCTTATTTCATCCTTGTATTTACAGTTGTTCATTGTTTAATCTCAATTCTGCAATCTTGTTATTAGTTCATACTTGCATTTTGGGATTAGGGTTTGAACTTGCATTACTTGATCTTACAATTTCAACAAGGGAATAGAAATCCTAATAGATATCCCGTGGCTCTCTCTTTCACAAAAAGAAGTAGCCAATTGTGCGATATCTCTAGGCTCTTTCGTATTCCATAATGTGTGTCAAAAGGAAGGATTAGGGCATGATTAACCTAGTCTCGCTTTTTCCCCCACACATTTTGGTGAACCCGATGTGAATCTATCATTGCTTCCTCTTGCATTGCATTTGTTAGATCTAGATCTAGATTTAGTGTGTTTTCATTTCATTTTCATTAAAAAAAAGAAAAAAAAAAGTGTGTTTCTTTGCATTGGGTGTTTAAGTTTTGTGTAATCTTTTCAAAATGTCAGATTTTTATTTGCAAAATGTTCATGCTTTCGATGACTATTATGAGTATAGCCAAGATGAATTAGATGAAACTTTAGATGAGTTTTTAAACCCTAAAGATGCCAAACCTTCATGTTACCAAAAACTCATAAACCTTGTTACTATGCCATTTCATTGTGATGAGAAAGATAAGTTGAATGAGTCCTCTCAAGGGTACATTCCTATCAACTCTTCCACTAAATCTAGTAACATGGTTGTTTTCAACAATCCCCTCTATGAGGAGATGTCTCCTTTTGAATCAAAAGATAAACCTTTTAACCGATATGATCATGCTTTGTTGGATGATGCTCTTGATGACTTTGTGGCTTTATCAAAATCTTTAAACAAGAACAAAACTTCTAAATTAGTTAACATGATAAACTTGAATGAGCATAAAAAGCCTCTCTTTGAAGTCCAAGGAGCTTATCCTTCTCCCACCTTTCAAGTTTCTAAGTCACCTCTCCTTACTGTCCAAGGAGGGTATGATCATGATTCCTTTCATACTCCGAATAAACCAATCATCATTGTGCAAGGAAGAAAACCTATAAGTCCTTATAATTATGCCAAGCAAATAACTAGAGAGAGTTATCATGCGGTTGCCCATACTTATCATACAAGAAATAATAGGCAACCTAGTCCTCCTCCTGTTATCTCAGTTTCTCTTCCGAATCCTCAACCGATTCTTCCACAAGCTCCTCGTATTTCACAAGTTATGGGTAAGGAATATGATCTCATAGAACAACTTAAAGCTACCCCTGCTAAGATATCCCTTTGGTATTTGATTCAAACTTCTTCTGCTCATCATGGAATGTTACAAGATGCCTTGAAAGATTTGAATGTTCCTCCACCGAATACATCTAGTAATATAGCATCTTTGGTTAACTCTGTGATGAATCCTAAAGCTCAAATTGTGTTTACCCAAGATGAGTTGCCTACTAGTGAAATCCAACATCAATATGATCCCTTGATGATTGTGGTTATCATGAAAGACATGGCTATAAGGCGAACACTAGTAGATAATGGCTCTGGTCTTAATGTGTGTAGCATTAATCTTTTGCATAAGATGAATGTGGATACATCCTTAATTGAACCGGACTCTCATCCTATTCGAGGCTTTGATAATGTGGCTAAAACTTCATTAGGTACTATCACCTTACCCATCACAGTGGGGCCTGTTACTTTGCCTACACCTATCCATGTTATGTCGGGAAATCTAACGTACAACTTGCTACTGGGGAGACCTTGGATTCACAGTATGCAAGCTGTCCCTTCTACATTGCATAGACAAGTTAAATTTATTTATAACAATAAGACATATACCTTGATAGGTGATACTAATTTTCAAGCTTGTTTGCAAACATCCACTTCTAAGGGGGGTTCTTCTAAGCCGTCCTCATCTAGTGATGAATCTTTAAATAAGATACCTATCAGTGAATCCTCGCTCTCTGATGATCAAAATTCTTTGGATGAGTCTGGAGCTCTTGGAGAAGATTCTTCTCGACTTGAAACTACACATAAGAAGGATTTTGATCCTGGGAAGATTCTTGAAGACGACGATTGGGGATCCCTTGATTTTAATCCTACCTTTGTGGGTGAATATAAGGTTCCTTCTAGAGAAATTAAAGTTGAAAAGAAGGAAGAAGCTGAAAATCATAAAGTTGAAAAGAAAGAATCAACCTTACCTGAATCTATGAGTAATAATTTTGTGGCCGCCTCTCAAACTTCTTCTCCTCACATCTCTAATTATGAAGAGTTTGATTCTTTGTCTTATGAAAAACCACCTTCTCTTCCTGAAATGGCTGATCGTTATGGTCGTGGTTTTCGCATTTTTGCTAAGCATGGGTATCATGGAAAAGGTTGTGGTGCTCATGAACAAGGGATAAGAGTTCCTCTAGAGACTAATTTTCACAATTATGCCTTTGGACTTGGCTTTAATCCCTGCAAACGTACTAAAGCTTCTAAAAGACCATGCATTAGTGTTAATGCTATCTCTACATCTTTATCAATACAACATCCTAAGTATATTGATGGGGATCCTTCGTGTGCCTGTGCTTTGGATGTCTTCCCTACCGACGATGCTTTAGCTGAGTTCTTGGGAGCCTATGACACTCTTCCTCGTTATCATCACAATAGGGGACTCCCTTATTGTTTGAACACTGAAGCCTATTTTGGAAAAGAGATTGATAATGATGAGATTGTGAAAGAATTCCCTCAATTAAAGGATACTCCTCAACAAAGTAATCTTCTCATAAGTGACACCACGGATGTTAAGATGGATCCTTGCAATAAAGAGAAAGTCATTAAAATTGGGAAATGTTTGGATGAAGAGGAACAGAAACAATATGAAGAACTATTGCATGAATTCCCTGAGATCTTTGCTTGGGCATATTCTGACATGCCTGGTATAGATCCTAAGATCGTTACTCATAATATTGTCTTAGTTCCTGATGCTAAGCCCGTGAAACAAAAGATTCGAAAAATAAATCCTAAGGTGGCTCTGGCTGAGATTGAAAAATTATTGGAGGTTGGATTTATCCGCCCTATTGACTATTCCCCATGGATTTCAAATATTGTCGCTATGGCTAAACCAGACAACAAAATAAGAATGTGTACTGACTTTCGGGATCTAAATAAGGCTTCTCTAAAAGATGATTTTCCTCTTCCAAACATTGACATGATAGTTGATTCTACGGCAGGACATGCCTTGTTATCCTTCATGGATGGTTTTTTAGGATACAATCAAATTTTCATAAACCCTCAAGATCAATTCAAAACTATTTTCACCACTCCTTGGGGTACATTTTGTTGGATAATGATGCCTTTTGGACTTAAAAATGCCAGTGCAACTTATCAACGAGCGATGACCCTTATCTTTCATGATTATATGCATAAGATTTTAGAGGATTATGTTGATGATATTTTGGCCAAATCCTTTCTTCGCATGGATCATGTTAAAATCCTTCGTCAAATCTTTGAAAGAATTCGTAAATATCACATGCGCTTGAATCCCCGCAAATGTGTTTTTGGTGTGGATAGTGGAAAACTATTAGGGTTCATAGTTTCGCATCGTGGGATTGAGGTGGATACTAAGAAAATAGATGCTATTGTCAACATGCCACCTCCTAGAAATGTGTCTCAACTTAAAAGCTTACAAGGAAAGATTCAAGCTATTCGTAGGTTTGTGTCTCAGCTTGTGGATCGTACCTTTCCTTTTACTCAACTTCTTAAAAAGGATATCACCTTTCAATGGAATGAGGATTGTCAGCAAGCATTTGAAGATTTGAAAGTGTATTTGGCTAGTCCTCCTATTCTTCAACCTGCCGAACCTTCTAAACCTTTCCTTCTGTATATAGCTGCTTCCTCTCATGCTCTCGCAGCATTGTTGGCACAACATGATAAAGATGGTAAGGAATGTCTGGTTTTTTACATAAGTCGTACCTTACTCAATTATGAGACCCGATATTCTGTGATAGAAAGACAATGCTTGGCCTTGGTATTTGCGACTCAGAAATTGAGACAATATCTTTTAAATTCAGAAGTCCATGTCATGGTAAAGTTTGATCCTTTGAAGCATCTTTTCTCTAAAACTGATTTATCAGGACGTCTAGCTAAGTGGGTTATGATGTTAACTGAATTTGACCTTAAATTTGTTTCACAAAGAGCAATTAAAGGACAAGCGTTGACCGATCACTTAGTTGAGGCCCCTTCACCTTTCTCCTTCCCTAACCCTGAGTCCTTTCCTGACGACTTCATTCTTTCTATAGAGAAAGATGAAACTTGGGAGTTATACTTTGATGGCTCTAAGTGTCGTATGGGATCGGGGGCAGGTGCTGTTCTGATTTCTCCTACAAAGAAACCCATTCCCTTATCCTATCATCTAAATTTCCTGTGTACCAATAACATTGCTGAGTATGAGGCTCTTATAGCGGGAATAAAAGCAGCCTTAGCTCTGAACATAAAACACATACATATCTATGGAGATTCGTAATTGATTATAAGACAAGTAACAGGAATATATCAAGCAAAACAAGACAAATTATCACAATATAAAGACCTTGCTATCTCTTTATTACAAAATTTTGATTCTTATACTATGGAACCTGTTCCTCGAAAAGATAATCGACATGCGGATGCAATGGCATGTGTGGCTTCTCTTGTATCTTTAGAGGACCCTGTGGTTGATCTTAAATTTGTTATTCACAACCTTATTTCTCCAGCTATTGTAGATGATTCTAGCTTGGTAACATGTTGTGATTTTATAGACTCAGATGAATGGTACTCGCATATCGTAAGATATTTGACCGATGGTACCTTTCCTGATTCCGCTAATAGGAACACTAGGGCTAGAATCCACAAGCTGTCTGCTAGGTATATCATTCTTTCTAATATCCTTTACCGAAGGGGTTATGATGGTCTTCTCCTTCGTTGTCTTAACAAGTCAGAAATCCCTGTTGCTCTTGAAGAGGCACATTCAGGTGCCTGTGGGGGGCATTTTAGGGGCAAATCCTTGGTTCATAGATTGCTTCGTATGGGATACTATTGGCAAACTATGCAGAAGGATTCCTTTTCATTTGTTAAAAAATGTCATCAATGTCAACAACACAATAATCTGATTCATGTTCCTGCCCAAGAACTCCGTTCTCAAGTAGCTTCTTGGCCTTTTTCCGCATGGGGTTTGGATCTGATTGGTAAAATCTCTCCTCCTTCATCTCAAGGACACACCTTCATTATAACCGCAACAGATTACTTTATGAAGTGGGTAGAAGCTATTCCCCTTCGCTCTACCATTGCTGAAGTGATTTGTCAATTTCTTCTAGAAAACATCATTTCTCGGTTCGGGATACCTTCTACTATAATCTCAGATAATGGGACATCATTTAAGAACAAGGACGTGAAGAAATTCCTCGAGAAGTATCATATCAAACATCGATTTTCTACACCATACTATCCTCAGTCAAATGGTCAAGCCGAATCATCCAATAAGATAATTGAACAAATTCTTCGCAAAACCATGAATAAGCATGGTAAGGATTGGAGTAACCAGCTAATCTATGCTCTTTGGGCCTACCAAACAAGTGTACGAATTGCTACGGGAACTACTCCTTATAATCTTGTTTATGGTGCTGACGCTATTATGCCCTTAGAATTAGAGATTCCATCACTTAGGGTTTCTCTCAAAGGTATAGTAGATGATGACTCTTATAGAGAACAATGACTTCAACAGCTTGAGATGCTTGATGAACAGCGTATAAACACTCTTGAGCATATTCAAGCATATCACAAAACTCTACAACGAAGCTATAATGATAAGGTTATTCAATGTTCCTTCTCAGTAGGTGACTTAGTCCTTTATGAGAATCAGCGCAATGTGAATGCCTTACCTATAGAAAAGGGAAAATTCAGTCCTAATTGGCTTGGACCATATATCGTTATTGAGGATTATGGATCAGGTGCTTACAAAATAGCGGATGTAGATGGTACGCCTCTTAAAGAACCTATCAATGCTATGCACTTGCGTAGATATTATGCTTAATTCTTCGTTCTTCATCTTTTCAATTCTTCAACATTGGATAATATGTTAGTGTCTCTTAATTAAAGAAAAATAGAGTTAAATGTTATGTTGTTTAATCTATATTGCTTCGTTCCTGACAAGCGTGTCTTCTTACCTTAGGGTTTGTCTTGAATTCATTTATGTAAATTGTGAAAGATTTACATTCCATTATGCTAGCATATTATACAGTGTTGTTATGTGTTAAGTAGAATCATATCATGTTGTGTTTAAGTTCAAAATTAAATCACATTAGTTATATGATTCTTAGACTTAATGCATATTTCTTCCTTATCATCAATGTTGTACTTGATTAAATATTTTAATTAAGTCACACATGTATCAATTTAATCATGGAGCATTGAGAAATCAATCGCGGGGAAATTAAATTCTGAACATACATGTACATTTACCAGATGTATTAGATTTAATCAAAACAAAATATACATTGTTTTAAGTATTAAAGATAACACATTTGAGACAAAAGAGAAGCATGTATATATACATATATATATGTGTGGATCGTATACAAATATAGGTCACTGTATATCCAAAATGTGACCTCTCCTACATCATAAAATCATCTCCTATCCCTAGGGCTAGTGGCTGGAGAATGTCGACTGGACGCTCCCTCCTGATCTGGCCGTGAAGGTGGACCCATGGGTGTGTAGCGCAATACAGATCATGAGTGACTCCGAGAGGAACTCCTGCGATCCCTATCCATAAGGATCGCGCGATAGGTGGTAGCCTCGATCTGAGCCACTGCTAGATCTCACCGTGCCTGCTGGAGGTCCTCTAATAGGACTCTCTCTCTCTCCCTCCATATATCTACCTGTACTCGAAATGGGAAAAATAAATCCTCATGCCGACACGTGTTCCCCTGCGGCCTATAGGCAATCTGTGAGGAACTGGGGATCTGTGCTATCATGGAAATGTCTGTCATTGCCTGCTGAATTAAGGAACACCACTCCTGCACATTAGCTGTGGCAGTAGAACAGATTTTTTGTTAGTACCATTCTATATCATCAAAACATCAATCAATCAATATAAACCTACTATACCTGGATCTCCCTCGCGCCAGTAGGGATCATGATATGGTAGTATCTGTGCCTGGGAACCGCTAGGCTCCCCTCGCTCGAATAATCTATCCATGATGGGTGTAGGCTGGACGGTACTAGGGATAGGCCTCCGTATCACCTCATGTTCCCCCTATTGGGGAATAAGAGGTGGATCTAGTGCTATGGTATCGTCTCCTGAATGGTGGGGAGCTGCATCTGACTCCTCCTCATCATCTCTATCCTCCTCCTCGTCATCCTCCTTGTTATCCTCCTCCTCGTCCTCATCCACATCATCACCTGCATCTCCCTCATCCTCCTCTCTATCTGTATCCTCCTCCTCCTCGGCACTGGGCTGACCGCCTGTAGGTGGATCAGGATCTCCCGCCTCCTCATGACCCTCTCCCTCCTCTGGCTCCTCTGACCTAGATCCCTGGTCCTCGTCTTGGTCTCCATGTCTCCATGGGCTCGGATAGCCTGTCGGATGATCTGGTGGAAAGATAGGACCTAGATATGATCTCATAAACCATGAGACGTACCTCCGCTGTGCTCCAGGCTCTGCAGAATAGTCAGTGACTACATCCTGATCAGATCCCTCTTAGTTTGTAGTCTCGATGTCATCTATCGTCGGTCTCGCTACTGCTCTAGCTCTGGGAAGGACCCGTGAGTGTCGAGTATAGATGGGCACGTCGGCTGGAACACACTACTCTAGCCCGAACTGCCTCCGTACTTGGTCAAAGTAGAAAGAGACTATGATGTGTGCATATCGTCCCCGCAGTAGGCGGTTCCTCTATAGACATGCTAACTATCTCTCCATACCATCCCATCTGTGCATCCGTAGGTAAGGTCTCCACACTGTCACCTCGGCTGTCACTCTGTCAAAAATCACTCTCCAATATAACAAATCTCCAAATCTCCACTCACTGGTAAGTGGATAAGTGAACACCCTAGGTCGCTCGCTCGCTGTACTCAGCGGAAAGCCGATGGGCCTGGTGCATGTGAAGTGCTCTAAAATCCACACCTGCAGAAGTGTGCATGTCATCAAACTGCAACCCTGTCCAAATACATACTCCTCAAGGTCATGATAGAGATGTGCAAGCATACTCCGACCCCAAGCATACACTCTCCTGTGTCTCTCCATCGCTCTAATACACCATGTGAGACCCCCATGCATGTGCGTGCCTCGCCCATTAGGGCAGACGGCTAGTGCTATGATGGCTATCATAAGGCGTCTCAGAAGGGGTACCTCCCCTGTAGGATGTAAGAGCCAGCTGACCATGATGCGACCTCTCGTCTCGCTCGGCATGACTCTCCCTATGCAATACACCTACTCTCTCTGATGATCCTCCACTGACTGATCGGTCGCGTATGTAACAGTCACTCCTCTGATAGGAAGACGAAGTATATGGTACACATCCTCGAGTGTGACTGTCAGCTCTCCTACTGGAAGGCGAAAAGTGCATGTGTCAGGATCCCATCGCTCCATTAATGCCATCAGCATCGCAGGATGGAACCGAATGGCCAGCATGAGGATCACATACCATAATCCTACTATCAATAGTGTGTCTCTCTCTGACTGAGTAAGCCGCAAAATCTGATCTCACAAACTGCAAAGAATATGTCCCGCTGTATGCTCTCTCATGTACGGAAGGCCCTGCAACACAAAAACATAACCGTAATCAGTACTCAATCATCAAAATCGATAATGCAAACTGTCGAACATCATGTGCTAGTCCTGAAACCCCTCGCCAAGCCCTGATTGGGGACCATAGTGTCTTGTCAGGGACCATGGTGCCCTGTCAGGGACCATGGCTCCCTGAGGGGACCATGGCACCCTGTCAGGGACCATGGTGCCCTGAAGGGACCATGGCACCCTTGACAGGGACCATGGTGCCCTGGGGGGACCAGGGCGCCCCACAGGGACCATGGCGCCCTGGGTGGGCCCCGGGTCAGCCTTCAGGGCCCGCATACGATCACAAAAAAGTCAACATGCGAAAAATCAAAAGTCAAACGTTCAGTCAACTCACCTCATCCAGTGGCTCGTCGTCGATCACAGCCTGGCGCAGGATCTCGATCCTCGTGGGACGCTCCGGTCGTCGTGAAGGCATGATGATAGCTATGTGGGCTCCGCTGCACTGAATAGTATTCTGAAATCAACAAAGTGATGAATACAAGTGTCACTTTCGAGGTATATACTCTCGTTGGTTTATTCTTACTTTTTGAAACCCTAATTTTCCTCTTTCACTCATTTCATCATAACTTGAGTTTGGGAGATGCGATTTTCAAACCGTTTGTTTCATAGGAATCATATTTTCATTCCCCTACTCTCGGGATGTTCCAAAAAGTGCTCTGATGAAGCCTATTTAGTGAACACCCCTCATCAATACTACCTTACACAATTTGTTGCAAGTAAACATGCTACCCTGTTTCACCTCCCTAATAAGCAAGTCGAAACAAGGGGGGGCATATAGCTACTCACAGATTTCATCACTTTCCCTAGTAAGCATTAGGTGATGTTTGTGATCTAACATGTGTTTTGTAGGGTGCGGTTCCTAACTGTGTACTGCAGATGCCGCTGGGGGCTTCATTCGACAACTTATGGATATATCCTTTTTCAAATAATGTTTACTTTTTGTACTTTAGCTTGCATATGCACGTAGTACTCATATGACCGCTAAAGTGGGGGCTAAATGTAACGTCATAAATTGTACGCACTTACTAAAGCAGTACAATTTAACACCTAGTTTAGCACCCACCTTGGCGCAATTGCACTTTGCATGGCATTTCCCCTTTAGCACTTAATTAATCAAATTAATTAGGTCTAAGGTCCTATTTCATCATTCTTTACATCATAAAGTTGGGCCCTTTCACTAAAGCGCGCCCTTTGCATTTTATTCCTCCAATACATCACTCAATCAAAAACCCTAATTAAGCCCTATTTCGAACTTGGGGGCTTGGTTTCGGGGTCAAAACATCTCGAAATCACCTGTAACTTTGGGATTCTCTCTAAAATCACCATATCCGACGACCCTGAAAATTTGGTGAAAAGTTGTCAGGACCGTGGCGCCCGGAGTGCACACGGTCCCGGACATTTTTCTCAAAATTTTAGGAGTGCGATCCAATCATAAAATAAAGCTTAACCCCAAGAAATTGGTGGGATATTCAATCTCTAGGTCGGCCAAAATACGAATTTACGATCTAGGGTTTCCTACATAAGAGCTCTCTTTCTTCATTTGAAGGGATCGGAATTTTGTTTCCAGGAACTTCATATGCAGCAAAAGAGTAGATCTTTGAAGACTTCAACATCTTACAACATCCTTCTATCAAGAATCTATCAAATTCATTCATCCACTTAGGGCTTGGAAGACATTGAAGAACAATAGGAGATTACCGACTGAAGATTGGCTTGTACTCCTCCCTTGAGGGTTGGGTATGATTTCATGTTGTTTTCATGTCTTTACATAAGCTTCAATACATCATTTATTCATGCTTTAGATCACTTTGCATCTTGATTTAGAGCATTTACGTTATCATTTACAAGCAATTAGGGTTTACTTTCTAGGTTGCTCTAGTTTGCTTTCTTGCATTTTAGGACCTTGCACACACACTAGGTCTGCACACACAATACATTTTACAAAACAACTTGGCTATTCGTGGAGGTGGAAATCACCGAAGCGGGGATTTGACTAAGGCAAAACCCTATATAGCCACCCATACACCCTTTTTCAGATATCATTGCAGGTTTCAGGATTCAGACGACGCCGTGGGATACAGATCCGGAGAGAGAAGGTCGAGACAGTACTCTATATCAAATTGCAGAGCAGAAGACTGGGACAAGGGCGCTGGGCGCCCTGGTCCTGTCAGGATAGGGGTACTGGGCACCCTGGTCCTGTCAAGACAGGGGTACTGGGCACCCTGGTCCTTGGGACAGAGGCACTGGGCGCCCTGGTCCTTCGGACAGACAGCTTTTAGACAGCTTTCCGACAGTGTTCCAGAGTGCAGAATAGCAGTTTCCGATGCAGTTTTCAGGATAGTGGCGCCCGCGTCCCGAACATTTTCAGTCCGATTTTGACTCCGGGTACACATCTGCATTCTTATTTCATCCTTGTATTTACAGCTGTTCATTGTTTAATCTCAATTCTGCAATCTTGTTATTAGTTCATACTTGCATTTTGGGATTAGGGTTTGAACTTGCATTACTTGATCTTACAATTTCAACAAGGGAATAGAAATCCTAATAGATATCCCGTGGCTCTCTCTTTCACAAAAAGAAGTAGCCAATTGTGCAATATCTCTAGGCTCTTTCGTATTCCGTAATGTGTGTCAAAAGGTAGGATTAGGGCATGATTAACCTAGTCTCACTTTTTCCCCCACACAGATAGTAATACTAGTAGCAAGCTAAAGACTATAAATAGGTTTTATTATTATTAATTTTCTGCAATGTATAAACATAAATAAAAAATAATAACAGAAGTAAATTATGACTGTAGGGACATTTTTAACTTCAATCAGATATCTTATAGGAAAAGTAGATTTACATGATTCTACTTTAGCTTTATGTTTCTTTTTTTTTTGCTCTAAGTAAAATAAAATGATAGTAAACAATAGCATTTAAATATTGTAGTAAAATACTTAAAAACACATTGCATTTCTTTTTCTGCATCCTTCATTTCTTTACAAAAATTGCAGAGATAAATAACAACAAATTTCAGTTAAGACAGAATTAAATAAAATTAACAGTAGCATTATATATTACAGAATTTAAATAAAATGCTTTTCTGATAAAAATATGTGACTCGAGTTGTCAACATTTACAAATGGGGAAAAATACCCAATTAGTCTCTCATCCCTAATAGATGAGGACTTAACTAAATAGAACACTCCATTCCTTTAAAATAATTACAATAATTACATTTTAATCTCTTTCTTTCTGCAACTAAGTAAAATCTGCAACTCTTAGCTTTCCTTTCCAAGCAACCTGCATTTAAAATATTAAGGTTGTGACCATGGGGTGCTCACCTCCCAGCCTAGGCTTACTAGAAGCCACCCCCGAGCTTGGAGAACCAAGTCCTAGATGGGTTACACTCAAGCAAACACAAACAAGAAAAGGGGAAACACATAAAAATCACATTCCCATTCCCAAGTTGAAACTTCATCACATAATGTGATGTTTTACTAGGGTGGAAGTGGACCAAGTACCATAGAGGAGATCTGCTAGATAGTAAATCACAACCAAGTCATGGCATCCAAGAAACACAACAAAACTCATCTTAATCCCCATATCCTTATGACCCCCAAAGGCATACCTGCCATATTTTCTCCCCTTATGACCCCCAAATGCATAAACAAAACTATGCAGAAAGGGTCACATGGACAAATCCTTGAGATCACTCTCATGATGAGAGCCTCTCACTCTAAGGCTATCAAACTCCTTCCACCCCCAAGACCATTCTTCCCTCCCAAGGGTAAGATGGTCTTGGATACTCCCAAAACACAACAAAATGCATAAACAGAAATAGGAAAAGAATCACATAAAAATTTCACAAATACAATACAAATAAAAAATACAATATTTCCATTCAAGAATTCTACAAACATATTTTAACATGTAAGCAAGAAAATGCATACCTTGAATCTACCAAGGGTATTCTAGGGAAAGCTTGGAGAAGAGCAGCCCAATCCACAAAACTTTTCTGCAATACTTAGCCAAATTTTTCTCCTATTCTCAAACTGGTTTTTTATTCCCTTAAAAAATAGTCCAAAATCTCCAAAGATGGAGAGTGGGTAATTAGCTCACTAAGCTTCAATATCTAGCCTAAGAAGGCTTCTCTCACTCCTTCCAAACTCTTGGATAGAGTGAGGGACTCTGATTGGTTGGTCTTCCCTAGGTCTTACACACTCCCTAACAAAGGCACCTCAAGAAGAGGAATGAAATGGGGAAAAGGAATTACACCTATCAAGAAGGTTAACTAACCAAGGATGACACTCCTATAGATGGAATTTGTCCATCTTGGGAAAACCACTTATTGGGGTGGTTAAACAAGCCCTAGGGGAAGGACACATGGCCAAATTTGGCCTTCACCCATAGGTACCCTATGAGGCCTAATAAAAATGCTCTAAAACTGACTCTAGGAGTTGATTTAACCCTTTGAAAGTCCACCTAAAGTTAACCTGCGGGTCAACTCTGAGTTGACCCTCCTTGTGGCTCACTATCCTAGATTTCTTGGTACCTTAAAGGATAATTAGGAAATATAACAATTCAACAAAAATGAATCTCTCCAAAAAGGTGACATGACAATTGCCAACACCACATACAACATAGGTGTCAAGTGACACTACAAAATAATTCCACATCTCAAATACACACATGGCAATTGTCCCTTGAATGATTTAAACAATTTAATAAATACAATTTACACTCATGCAAACATTTTATGTTTATGAATAAAATACAATACATACGGGGTGTTGTCTCTCCAAATAGACAACCCTTGGTTTTACAAACGTACATAGGCCTAGGCTTGATTCTCCATAATATTTCCATGGTCACATGGATAATTTCTTGTGCATCTCAATTTAAACATTAGTACTTTCCAATAGCCTCATATAATATTAAACACGTAATCAATAATACAATTCAATCACTCTGCATAGAATCGACATTATACAATACAATTTGCCACATATCAAAGCAATTCACGTAAGCAATTCATCATAATCCTCATAATTTAATCTATTCATAAGATATGCAAACATATTTTCATTATCATAATAAAGTCCTGCAAATAAAATAATGATATACATCATCTCAATGTTATCCTATTCTTAAATCATATAAAATTCTATACCCATGATGCATAGAAATGAAGCATCAATATACCAATGTTATCCAATTCCTGGGATCATATAAAGTTCTATATCCATAATGCATAAAAATAAAGCATCCATAATAGTTCCAATCATGAAAACACTGAAATGCTAGGATGGGTTGGGGTAGGGCATCACAGCTCCTATTGACTAGAAGAAGACGATGGTTTTTCATCCTTTGAGATCCATCATACGACTAGCAGCTTCTCTCGTACCATAGAAGTCAGTGTTAGAGAAAAGGAGATGTGTGAATATTAGTGGAAACTAAATAACATGACACAACATGCATAAACATAACATAAAGAAATAAATAAATGCTACTTCTCAATTCTACAAACTTCTCAAACAATAAATAAAAGGCGCTCCCCAACTAACAGGAAAGTGTTTTGTAATCGAACTAGCAACCTAGGAAAAAAAGCAACTATTAGTGATAAATTAAATTTGAAATTAAACACACATGCCACAACAAACATTTCTTTTCATCTGTATTCAAAAATATTAAACACAATATTATGCCCAACAGACATGCCCAAGTGGACAGAGAATTAACATTTTCAATTGTACTAAGGCAGTTTAACTTCAAACTGAACCTATCACTAACAAGAATAGTGTATATGAACCAACATTATCTGTCCATTTGCCATTCTACTGGGACTGTGAAGTAGAGGATGTTCACAAATAATTACACCCCAAAAAATGACCCCAACACTTTCTAAAATGAACCATTTAAAACAAATCAAAAGCCACCCCTTTCACAAACAAAAATTCCATAAAAATACCATGCACCCTGATTTGTGTGGAGAATAACTACTCCAGGCATAGGTTATTCTCCACATAAAATAGCATGCCTCCTCAATCAAACTTGCACTGCAGCAAACCCATTGTGTATTTCTCAAAATTAGATATGGAAACTTTGTAGTTAACGGATGCTACTTTCACAAAAGTTTTGTAAAATGTATTATTGAAAATGAGCCAAAAAATGCTCCTTTTCACAGGCCCTAAAAATTAAAAAAATTCCATCTACAACTAAAATTGAAAAATACATGATATGGGGTTTCTTAATCAATGTTTTTTAACCATTAAATTATTTTTTATCCTCGCTCCAATCCAATCTCCCTCCTTCACATGGCCGCAAAAACCCTTGTTTTGTCGCTCCTACAACTTGCAACATCCAAAAAATAAACCCTACATCATATACAAAACACTATGTTTTCCACACACTTGTCAACAACAAACAAAACTTTTTGTTGTCCATGCCTATTATAGAAGCCGGCCAAGATGCTTTTTTGGGATGTTTCCCGCGCACTTTTGTTGTCGTAATTCATTTCCAACCATCGAACACTATTGTCGTTGAAAGGTTCTCTATGGTCAAATGTTTTCAACGTGACATTTTCCTCATCCACACTAGAAACTCCACTCCACATAGGGGCCCATAAGACTCCACGTATGTAAGGCCATGCCCATGGTTGACATATAGTGTGCTATTTTATGTGGAAAATAGCCACTTCCACCACCATAAAATGTTAGGAACGTAATTTCCATGATGTCAACTCTAGCGCCATCAAACCTTACCAACTCTACCTATTATATCAATTCCTAACCTATTGTACATTTACATCACATCAGTGATGTTCCTAACATTTCATCATAGAAAGAGTGCGTCCAAGTCAAATCATAGACCATGCCAAATTATACCCTCACCTCGCAAAACCCATTACCACCTACACCCACAAATCTGGTTTTGACTAATCTCAAGACAAAAAAATAATTCCTCTCCATTGTGTGTGTATATATACACGCAATGGTTAAGAATTATTTTTTTTGTCTCAAGAATACATGCTTCCATTTTGAATGCATTTTCACTTGGAAAATGGAGTGGAATTGATTGGTAGCTTGAGTGTGTCTATTTTGATGGCATTTTGATGTCATGGAAGCAACATGCATTCAAAATAGGCACACTCAAACTACCAATCAATTCCTCTTCATTCTCAATGTGAAAATGCGTTCAACACAATCGCATCAAGCAAATATGGAAAAAATATTTCACGTGCATTACACCTTGATTTCCCACTTACCACCCATCTTTGCAAAGTCTACTAAAGATTGCAAAGATTTTCTAAAGACTCTGTAGAACATTGCACTTCCTATCCAAAAACATATGCCACCCTCGACAACCAACAATGGTAGGATATGGATTCAAAATCCATGAGAAGGTGGAAATGTTGCAAAATAACAATGCATCGCATTATTCTCCCTCCCCTTTCAGTCATCCCTCTTGTTGACCACCTTTGTTGATTCCAAAATTATTAGTTGTAACTGAAAATTACCTATCGCCCAAGGAACTTGCTAAAGAATCCATTTTAAATGACACCATTGACCACAATCAATGTCAAAATAAATTCATGTGCATTGTCAATGTCAAACTGCATTCAAAACAGTCACATTCAAATTCAGAACTAGATATTCTTTACAAAAATACCATGCCCATAGAAAACATGTGCATTGTCATACATACGTGGCTTCAAACATGGCATCTACTACGTGTGTAGCATCGATATTTAATGGAAGCAACTATTGTGCACAAATAATTTCAATTCATGTTCATTTTTTGTGTGTGTGTGTCTATATATATAAGCTCCATAAGCTCCATAAGCTCCATAGAATTCCAAGCTGTGGAAACACAAGGGAGCAAAATCACCTTCTTCCGGTGGCAATGCCTCTCCACCCCTAAAAATATGCTCAATTAGGATTCCGAGAAACATAATAAACACACATAGTTGTAACTTAAGGGAGCGACTATATTCAACCCCCTTGTTTTAATAGATGACCTCCCTAATTTGGGATGAGTTTTGTGAACCATGATATGATCTCTATTATGATAACCACCAGGAATCAAGAATGAAGCAAGCATAGTTATTGTGAGGGAAAGTAGCCCCTACTTAGTTCTCAGATCGCAAGGTGTGCATATGGAGGGGGGTCCCTCATGCGGGGGTACAAACAATCAAGACCCACCCATGTAGAGGTGGGTCTTATTTTTCCTAGCCAATTGTGATTACTTAAGATACTCATTTTTTCTTTAAAAAGAACCTGAATTCCATATATAGCTTTACCACAATATGCTCCTTGCTAAATTTTTGAAACATTGTTGCAATACACTCTTTTATATCCTACTTCCTTAACATCATTTTCACATGGAGTGCTAGATATAAGGTTGCATGACCTAAATATTGGGGAACATTATATGTCATGATTGTCTTTACCCTAATGCACTTGGTAAAATATTGAAACATCCTTGTCACATAATCCTGCAAGCTAATACGTCCTCTCCATTATTCTATCAAGCTGATTAATTAACCCTACTATTTTAAGGGGTAGTGTGATAAAAACTTACGGTGATGAAATAACGATCTCACTCCTTTCCCTCAATAGAATATCCTCACTCCCTCAACTGCAACTAAATTCCATGGTCGCAACATAATCATTCAAATATTTAGACCTTTCTCTTCTCTTCTAGGAGAGATTGAAACAAAAAAAGTTTCTTCCATGGCCGAAAAAGTTACTGGAAACTTCTTGATAGTTGCTGAGATGGATGCCATCATCCATCATGTACACTAAAAATCTTGCCCCCCCCCACCTACCCAGCTATATTAGAAGGTCTTAGGTAGACAGGAAGTCTAAGGTTGGTGTTGGTTCCCAAAATAAACGGGTTTACACTACCACAGGGTAGAGACCAAGTTGATTCCTCCAAATACCTATGGAAAGCCACTTCCAACTATCAATATCCATCAGGCTTGGACCAAATTCAACAAGGATACAAGATCCTTCTACACTTCGGGCTATGCAGAACCTAGGAGGGTAATCCCTTCAGTGAACTTCCTACTCTCTGCAACAATACTCAGGAATCTACTAAAAACAAAGAAGATTGTCTCATAGAAGGACTCAATGGAAAGGGAGAATGCTCAAGGATGGAAAGTCCTTTAGTGATCCTCAACCTTAAGCTAGAGCATGATATGGGTGAGACAACTTTCAGAAAATACATGAAAAATTAACAATGATATTTTGATATTTTAAAAGATTTGTAGAGATTCATCAGTTAGAACTGAAACAAGGCTAATAAATAAATCTGGTTACAAGCAGTGATTAATGCCTTACTCAATCGGGCACCTGAAATATATAAAATGTAAACCTAAAAAATGTGACAGAATTTGATTGGATATCATAAGATCTAAGATGATACTGCCTTACAATATATCTCATTTGTGATCCCAAAGTAAAACTACTTATCTAAAATCCTTGCACAATCCCTATCATTTTGCAACTCTATTTAAGCAATTTAATTCACCCCTTGGGTCGAAGCATAAATAGAAAGATACATACATCATAACAATGCACTAAATGAAATAAACCCTTGATTGATTTCATTTAGAAATTAATAGAATCAGGCAATGGAGAGAAAGGAGACGAGATTCTGTTTTATTTAACCAAAATGTTATTTCTATCACAAGATAAAATTTGCATATAACTCCTTAAAGAAATTATGCAGAAATTGACACTAAAATATTTATTTATTTACTTTGTAAAAGACTTTACAACTTCTTCGCTTCACCTAGACTCACTACTAGAAACAGACTAGGAAAAACCCAAGGAACAAGAAAATTGAACCTACAAGACATTCCCAAAAATCTGAACCCTTCTTCTGGCCATGATTTCCCTTTTTATAGAAGAAAGGTGGCAACAAGCTTCCGACCAGAAGACACATGTCAATAGAAGATTCATTCTTGACAATTAGGCCTAAAAGGCCTTATGCAATTCTATTACAAAAATATTCCCATATACATGTGCTAGAACCTCTGAATAATCATTCTTAACTAAAAATTAGTAGGAGAAAAACAATTTGAGCCATGTCGTTATCGCCCTTACACCTTCGGATGGAGTGTGAGATGTTGCACTTTTGTCCTATAGAGCATTTCCCTTCTAGGAAAGGAAAATGGGTCCCGACAAGAAGAAAAGTCACCTCTAAACTGGAGGAGGAGCTTCAACCTTCATGCCCAGGATCAAAGAAAATGGGAGGAGGAGCTATAGGTGAAACATAATATGTTGGGGAGGGGTCGCAGCTTCCATGTAGCCACATGGATGATTTTTTGCCACTCCCTATCCAGACATATTCCTTTTTCATTCCTCTGAGGGCTCTCTCTTAGAACCCCCTGCCATCCAATGATAGGGTAGAAGCAGAGGTTGTGCCATGCATGGCCTTTCTTCATAAGAAAAGGATTTCACGCCCCCTCTGGAAATCCTCCCCACCTTCACATCACCTCTGACAATAGACATACTCACACATGACAGAAAACATCCATCTGGTATCATAGAGCATATAGAAACTCCATTTAAGACCTTGCTCAAACATCATTCCCCTTGCAGAAGAAAGATCCGCACTCAGAAAATGGAAAGGCTTCATTTTCTCCTACCGGTTTAGTAACCACCTTATTGTATTTATAGTTAAAGAACACTTCATCTAGTAGTGCCTGTCCATGAAAAATCATCACTTCGGTGCTCTTAATTCAACTTGCTAGCTATGGAAATTAGAAATCATGCATATCACATCCACTGTATTTTCCTATCAAGATTCACCTTATACGAGTAATTTTATCCTGATTTTATTCTTCCATGGGTGTACAGTCTTCTACTTCAGGATTCCTATCAATAGGAAATCTTTGAATTCATCAGAGAACTCATGATCCATCATACCTAAACCTGAAGCTTATCCCAATCCTTTCACATCTCTGAGATATTGTCCTTACCTTGTTGAATTAGTCCTTTACTCAATAGAAAAATTGAAAATTATCCTTCTAGACTAAGTCGACATCTAAATCTCCCAACTTGTCATTAATCATCCTGAGTCGACAAGTCTATATCATGTGCATCCTATCTCTCCCATGCAGGCTATGACCAATGTCTTTAGTGATCCTTCTTAATTTCAAATTTGAAACTCAGCCTCAGATCTTACCCAGCCTGGCAAATCAAACGATCATTATCTGTCGATGTGGCATTTGACCTTCCATCTATATTCTCGGACCCACAAGGTCATGACTAATCAATGCCATATCATCTTTTGATCAGACTTTATCATTGGCCCCACCATAGGTCTTCTTGGTCAACCTGGGACATGTGGCATCAACTCATGATGCCATGGTCTATAACCTCCTTGCAACTTCCATCATGGGAATACAGGGGTCATCGGATCTATTCATACTTTATTGCTCCACACAATGCCTGCTAACCCTTCTAGAATTAAAAATTGGGCACCTTTTATCTCAGAACATAACATCGTCATTCATCTTGAACACATGCCAATAGATAGGATTGTTAGTAAACCGATTTTTACTGCCTAAGAACCGACGACACAAGGCTTTGGTAGGTTATACCACTAGCTTATCATTTTCTATTGAAGACACATGGCATCATCTCGCAATGTCATGGTCTTTATCTTCAGTACACTTTCAACCACAGGGAAGCATGAACCATCAGATCTATTCTTCTTTTATCAACTAGCTGAAATACTTAGGATTTTAGACTTAGGTAAAATGCAGGTGCAGGCACAAATATTAAAAAGAGACCGACTATAGGGAAATTTTTGCATACGACTTTAGGAAAATCATTCCTAAAACCGGTCTACCATGACTTAGTGCCTAGGAAATAAAATAGCCCCACCCATGGAATCCAACCCTCGGCCTTAAGTGGGAAAAGGTAACAACGAGATATATTATTGCTAGGGTTTTCTTCACAAGACAAAATAAATTTTGTTAAACCCTAAACCCTAGACCTTGAACCTTGACAGAGGATGCAAATAAAACCAGAAAGATCAAATTAAGCTCAAAATTTAGAATTCTCATACAATCAATTTTCAGGGCTATCAAAGGCTCTAGTTTGGGACACTCATTTCACTAGAATGAGACAAGAAACCACAATCTTTGGGTGAAGCAGACCAAAAACAAAGTACTTTGATAGGGTAACTTTAACAGAAAAGGAAATACACTACCAAATAAAACCTGACTAATTCTCATGGATAACACCTACTTTAAGAAAAGTAGAACCTCAACAATTGTCCATGAATAGGAAATTCAAGAGGGAATTTATTAATCATTCCATTGGGCATAGAGTCAGAAAATTCACTCTATCCCAAATTACTTATGTCCTATAGGGCCAAACCATATGTGATGGCCAAATGCAATCTGTGAATATCAACTGATATTTTCCTCTGTCATAAACATGATTCTCTTCTGAAAGCACCAAATATAATTTAATAACATAAGTGGAAAGCCATTTTTCAAACCTGCTGGCTATTTTCATCCAACTACTATGCTTACATTTATCACTACAATTACTGTTGAAACTCTAAAGCTTCTATAATGATATAGAATATTTGTCATTTTGTAATACATGTGTTGTATTGAACATAACATACATCCTGACTGCAACCAATATCCCATTCTATAAGAACATCGTCCAGTTGAAAAAAGAAAATCTCATATTTTGGCACATAACTGAGAAAACATGCCTCACTTGCAACATTAGCTTTCTTACTGAAATAGGGACTTCTTGAAGAATCCATTTTCTTACTGAGCATAACAAGCAAACTATTATTAAGAGGAGGAAAAGGATCAGAGATGACCCCTTCATGTAACTGCAAATCATCAAACTGGACAAAAACTTCACCCTCCTTCTTTGTATCCCATTTGATGTCAACAATATCAGCAATAGGAAAAGATTGATCATTGTTACTTATCATCAATTCAAGTATCACATCTTTATCTTTATAATTATCTATTTTAAAATTTGATGCAATAATGTCCAAACTCTCACTTGTTTCTTCATACAAAGGGTTAAGAACAATATGAAAACCCTTCTCAAAAACATTATAGAAAAGCACCAACTGATCTTCATCTGCATCTTCATCAAATAATGCATTGATATTTTCACTAAAAATATTGCTCATCTTAACTTCACATTCATCAGGAATCAAGGAATCAAAATCTGAACTACAACAACACCCAGCAAAATAATCCTCACAGATGTTATCAGCAAAAGTTGATGGCATCTCATCATCTGAATTTTCATTATCATATATAACTACTTCTTGAGAGACTAAATTAATATCTTCTAAATCTTGCACATTTGCATCTATTTTAGACATACAACTTTCCAATTCTTGATACTCAATTTTGGATCTATCTGAGACACAAGACTGCAGACAAATCTTGGGTGAGATGTTCTTCGTGGAGTAATTACTATTGTTGTCATTTAGTAAAGTGATTGACATCATCTCCATCTCTATATCCAATATGTTAGATAATTTCTCATTAACCTTTTCTTCATCAATATGAGGAATAACCATTGTATGGGACCATTTCTATTCACTCACATTTTTGTTCAAATCATAATCAATATCAGGGCTAATGTAATCCATAGGGGTGTAAAAACCTTGATATTTATCTTTATCTTCTGACTCATGCCTTTCTTTAACCTCTAATATTTTAGGATAGCATACCCTTGCAGATAGATAACCCCTAGGGATTCCATACTTCAAGTTGTTCTCAATATTCATTGCTATCCTATAGGCCTGATGAAAAGTTTTAGGATCTTTATCTCTCAGAAGAGAACTCTCTTCCTCGTCAAATGCAGCCAAATAAAACAACTAAACATACTACATCATTTGGTCTATAACTACTAGGAATATCATCCAATACCCTAGCAAACCTGAGATTAAAAGCAAATACTAACTCATATTCTTCCTTCTGGATACCCATGAATATTTATCATGTTATCATAATTGAGCCTGGATGAATTCTTTCACCAAACTATTCCATGAATGCTAACTTTAATTCATCCCATGATGAGATAGAACATGTTGGCAGGTAAGAAAACCAGTCTTTGGCATTTTCCTTCAAAGATTGAACAAACAGCTTCATGAAAACATCTTCTTGATTTATCTCAAAATTTCCCATTAATTTAGAAAACTCCTACAAATGCTGACATGTTGGTTCAAATCTTTTCCCACTAAATTCTGGCAATTTTTCCCTAACCTTTGCAGGAACAGGATTTGGGAAACCTTGGATAGCATTAAAAATTGATGGCTTATATCTTTCCATAAAGAGAGCTCTATAATGATTTGGCAAAGGTTGCACATTTATACTTGACATTTCATAGGAAGCACAGACACATAATACATATTTTTATTCATTTCCCTACTTTTTCCTTTGCCATAAATCTTAAACTATTACAATGTATAGCTCAAAACATACTCCATCTAACCTCATACAAAATGTGAAAATTGTGCCACAGAAGTATATAAGATAATCACTACCATTACCTTCCTTAGTCCTTCTCTCAATCTCTAGGGAACATTTTTACACATAATTTTCATGAAAATATACTCGACTAGTGAAAATCAAAATACTTGGAAATGTTGAAGTTGTTGCTGCCTTCTTTAACAAGGGATTTGAAAAATCACCTTCAATCCTTCAAATCTTTAACACTTATCTTTGACAGAGTCGCCACCTCCTTGCAGAGGATAAATACTCAAACAACTGGAATTCCTTCACAGGTCAAATTTGTTTCAACACAACACTGCAACACTTCCTTATCACCAAATGACATTATATGGATTTCGTCCTCAACTTGTCAAGGTACTTCATCATAAGAGCTCAAATCTACTTCATCTCTTCTGCAAATTCTTTGGTTCTTCTTCACACAAATGTACATTGGTGCATAGATCTCAGAGTCTCAAAGTCGCCACTCACAACTTGTGAGTTATTACAAATAATCCTAAAACATGGACAGATCTATGATAACTCAATGATGAACAGTGAGTACTAAACCGGTACTGAGAGGGGGGGGTGAATCAGTATAGACACAAAATCTTTTCCTGAACTAGTTTGACTACAAACAGTGCACTTGATAGACAAACACTAATTCCGGTCTAAACCAGATTACTACCAGTTAAACATAATGAGACTGTGAAAGACATAAACCGGCAACACTTAGCTTTCCATACAATCTACTCCCTCATTTCCACTTCATCCTTATGCATAAATAGATAATCTATCATTAGAGATACAATAATTTACTAGAACAACATGATTCACCACTAAACAAGAAATAACAAAACATCACATGAAAGAGGCAACACACATGACACATATTTTTCACGTGGAAACCCAACTGGGAAAAACCACAGTGGGGATGAATACCCACAAGCTATTTTTGAACTCTTTAGAAGTACGCTCTATTAGGAGCCTAGTCTGATTAAAGACTATTACAACAAGTTCTGTTAGGAACCGATCCTTTTAGGGATCACCCGGTTAAGGGTTAAACCCTGTTAAAGGTTACCTTGTTAGAGGATTTTATGAACTCAATGGCTTTGAGTCACCTTGTTAAAGGATTTACAGCAAGTTGGTTAAAGCTACCCTGTTAAGGGATTTTCCAACTGTTGAAGTGATTAGAGATCAACAGGTATTACAATGATCTGGTAATAGCACTCAATGCCAATGCAGATCCGTTTTAGTTCCTTCCTTCTACACACACACTTTCCAGGTATCAATTCTCTTATTTGGTCTAGCAAGAATCACATATCTTTGCACTTAGATACACACACAACATTTGCCAACAAATCCAACATGAAACATAACATCAACCTTATAGGAAATAGATAGGTTGGTAGCATAAACCCTAAACCCTAAACATTTAGGTTGAGCAATTCAGTCGGTTCAAGCCTGACCATTGAACACTTTGTATTTGAATACAATGGTCTTGAACAGTTCTCAAGACATTCTCCATCGTTCATTCTTCACCACTTCTTGGAGGCGATAACCCATCATGCGTTCTTCACCGTTTCTAGGGACTTCAAACATTCCCAAGGTAGATAGGATCAATCCCCTTCATGCAAGATCCTTCACGCGCATGAGGCTGGCATGGCAACATGATCTGATCTCCATTACAATGCTAACTCATCACACAATGCCATCGGTTGAATCACACAGGCTTGAAACACTTCAACCAGAAACCCTGAGGCTGGGACTACCAACTGGTAGTCATACCATATTAAACCTTGATAGAAAACTTTCCATATGTCGGTTCACTTTGACAAACGTACCACTTCACCTTTTGCACATATACCAGTTCACAAGATTGTACCGGTTCACTTTGCCAGTTGCTTAACTTCAATAAACCAGTTCTCTCTTCAACATATTTCTAGTTCACTCTTCAGCATATTACCGGTTCACTCTTTAGCATATTGACATCAATGACAACACAATATCATCATGTCAACATACTCTACACATATGCCAACAATCTAGACATAATTTTTTATCAAAAGACTAACTACAATAGATTCTCTCTGAACATTTATGAGAATTGACTCAAACCGACAAAGGATAGATTAAGAAACTCTTCACTCCATGGGTAAATATTTGAGCCCTGTGATGCGAGAGAAATGCTTGACCATCAAATCACAAAAGACCTAGACAACTTTTAAACAACATTCCCCAGCAGAGTCACCATTTTTGTTGGTGACTCAGATGGGATAATCTCAACTATATATTAAGTAAATCTTTTTAACCAAAGATTCTTTACAGTTCATATTCCCCAGCAGAGTCATCATTTTTGTTGGTTCTTAAAATAAACGGGTTTACACTGCCACAGGGCAGAGACCAAGTTGATTCCTCCAAATACCTATGGAAATCCACTTCCAACTATCAATATCTGTCAGGCTTGGACCAACTTCAACAAGGATACAAGATCCTTCTACACTTCAGGCTCTACAGAACCCGAGAAGGTAATCCCTTTAGTGAACTTCCTACTCTCTACAACAATACTTAGGAATCTACTAAAAACAAAGAATATTATCTCATAAAAGAACTCAGTGGAAAGGGAGTATGCTCAAGGATGGCAAGTCCTTTAGTGATCCTCAACCTTAGGTTAGAGCATGAGATGGGCTGGACAACTTTCAAAAAATACATGAAAACTTAACAATGATATTCTAGTATTTTAAAAGATTTGTAGAGATTTGTCAGTTAAAACTGAAACAAGGCTGATAAATAAAGCCAGTTACAAGTAGTGATTAATGTCTTACTCCATTGGGCACCTAAAAGATATAAAACATAAACCTGAAAAATGTGATAGAATTTGATCGGATATCATAAGATCTAAGATGCTACCGCCTTACAATATATCTCATTTGTAATCCCAAACCAAAACTACTTATCTAAAATCCTTGCACAATCCCTATCATTCTGCAACTCTATTAAAGGCAATTTAATTGACCCCTTGGACTGAAGCATAAACAAAAAGCTACATACATCATAACAATGCACTAAATGAAATAAACCCTTGATTGATCTCATTTGAAAATTGATAGAATCATGCAATGGAGAGAAAGGAGTCATAATTCTATTTTAAACAAAATGTTATCTCTATCACAAGATAAAATTTACATATAACTCCTTTAAGAACCTGTGCAGAACTTGACACTAAAATATTTCTTTATTTACTCTATAAAAGACTTTATAGCTTGTTTGCTTCACCTAGACTCACTACTGGAAATAGACTAGGAAAAACCCAAGGAACAAGAAAACTGAGCCTACAAGACATTCCCAAAAATCTAAACCCTTCTTCTGGCCATGATTTCCCTTTTTATAGAAGAAAGGTGGCAACAAGATTCCATCCAAAAGACACATGTCACTAGTAGATCCATTCTTGACAATTAGGCCTAAAAGGTCATATGCAATTCTGTTACAAAAATATTTCTGTATCCATGTGCTGGCACCTGTAAATCATCATTCTTAACTGAAAATTGGTAGGAGCAAAACCATTTGAGCCATGTCGTTATCATCTTGACACCTTTAGATGGAGTTTGAGATGTTGTGCTTCTTTTGTATAGAGTATTTCCCTTCTAGGAAAGAAAAGTGGGTCCCGACAAGAAGAAAAGTTGCCTCTAAACTAGAGGAGTAGATTCAACCTTCATGCCTAGGATCAAAGAAAGTGGGAGGAGGAGCTACAAGGGAAACATAATATGCTGGGGAGGGGTCACAACTTCCATGCAGCCACATGGATGATTTTTTGCCACTCCCTATCCAGACATGTTCCTTTGTCATTCCTCTGCAGGCTCTCTCTCAGAACTCCCCGCCATCCAGTGACAAAGTAGAAGTAGAGGTTGTGCCATGCATGACCTTTCTTCATAAGAAAATGATTTCACACCCCCTCTGGCAATCCTCCCAACCTTCACATTCCCTCTGACAATAGACATACTCACACATGAGAGAAAACTTCCATCTAGTATCACAAAGCATATAGGAACTCCATTTATGACCTTATTCAATAATCATTCTCCTTGTAGAAGAAAGAACTACACTCAAAAAATGGAAAGGATTCATTTTCTCCTACCAGTTTAGTCACCACCTTGTTGTATTTATAGTTAAAAACACTTCATCTAGTAGTGCTTGTTCATGAAAAATCATCACTTCGGCGCTCTTAATTCAACCTACCAACTATGGACACTAGAAATCATACGTATCACATCCACTATATTTTCCCTGTCAAGATTCACCTTATACGAGTGATTTTATCCTAATTTTATTCTTCCATGGGTGTACAATCTTCTGCTTTAGGATAACTATCAACAGGAAATCTCTAAATTCATGAGAGAACTCATGATCCATCATACCTAACCCTGAAGCATTTGACCTTCCATATGTATCCATAGACCCATGAGGTCATGACTAATCAATGCCATATAATCTTTCAATTAGACTCTGTCAGTGCCCCCACCGTAGGTCTTCCTGGTCAGCCTAGGACATGTGCAATCATCTCGTGATGCCACAGTCCATAACCTCCTTGCAACTTCCATCGCAGGAATATGAGGGTTGTCGGATCTGTTCACACTTTATTGCTCTGCACAATGCCTATTATCCCTTTTAGAATTAACAATCAGGCACCTTTTATCTCAAAACATAACATCATCATTCATCTTGAACACATGCCAATAGATAGGAATGTTAGTAAACTAATTTTTACTACCTAAGAACTGACGACACAAGGCTTTGGTAGGTTACACTTCTAGCTTGTCATTTTCTTCTGAAGACACTTGGCATCATCTCATGATGTCGTGGTCTTTATCTTCACTTCACTTTCAACCATGTGGAAGTGTGGACCGTCAGATCTACTCTTCTTTTATCAACCAGATGAAATACTTAGGATTTTAGACTTAGGGAAAATGCGATTGCAGGCACAAATATTAAAAAGAGACCAATTATAGGAAAATTTTTCCATACGACTATAAGAAAATCATTTCTAAAACTAGTCTACCATGACTTAGTGCCTAGGAAATAAAATGGCCCCATCCACGAAATGCAACCCTCGGCCTTAAGTGGGAAAAGGTAATGATGAGATATATCATTGCTAGGATTTTCTTCACAAGACAAAATAAATTTTGGTCAACCCTAAACCCTAGACCTTGAACCTTGATAGAGGATGTAAATAAAACCAGAAAGATCAAATTAAGCTCAAAATTTAGAATTCTCATGTACAATCAATTTTCAGGGCTATCAGTTGGATCCCCACCCCCACTACTGGCTAGGGCAACCCCCTTACTACACCCTACCCCAAATGGTGAAAATGGTCAGAATGGGTCATGGAGGTGGTCAACTTGGGCCTTCCCCTATCCATTGGATCTTCCTCTATCCATTGGGGGGGGAAATCATTTAGTGGAGGCTAAAATAAGTGTCCTCCCCCTAACCAGATTCCCCTTCCTATGGAGCCCCTGCTTCTGTTACGTACATCATTATATTAGCCTATGCTACCCTACTAGAAGGTGGGGGGGATCCCCACCCATCCCCATTATGGTGGGGAAATCTAACCATGCACAAACCTACCAATAACTTGCCCATTACTAATTTAGCCTATTAGTATTCCCCCCCTAACCCCCTCCTATCTAAATACCCCCTTCTATTAGGACTCCCCCATTACCCCCTTCCCCTACTATTGGCTAGGGCAATCCCCTCCCCCACTCTTGTCATGGGAAGTGGAGTCTAGGGGCCTAACCATACCCTATTACGACCCCCTTTATGATCAATCATTTCCTTGCCAGTGATTTACCCGTTACTAATTTAGCGCCCCCCCCCCCCCCCCTTACTATCCCCCTAAGGACCGCCCTAAGGGATATACAGGGTGGATGGGAATAATAAGTGATAATGAGTTAATGCTCAACTAATTAATCTACCTCCATACTCTAACCCCCTACTATTCTATGGGGGGTGGGTGGGAGGACAAAAGGGGTTGCTGGAACTTACTATTCCCACCCACCCTATTAGTTGGGTTCCCTATCAAATTAGTAACTATAGAGCAACCCTCAGCCAAATTAGGTGGGCTTGACTAAAGCTCACTACTTATACACTATCTCAAAGCTATCTCTTTCAAATAGTACGGGGCTAGATTAAGCTAGAACTATAATTGCGTAAAATATGCTAATAGTTCTAGAATCTTGACTGGAGGGTCCCTATCTTGTTAATTTATCAGTAAATAACTATATCCCTGCTCCCCCTTACTATTTTAAGGGCTCTATGGCGATTCTAGAATCTTGACTGGAGGGTCTCGGTCTATCTATTAGTTAATTAGTGCCATAAAATTGAGCAAGATTCATTGAAGCCCACTAGCCCTTTAGAATAGTAAGGTTCCAGAATAGGGGATCTTAGTTTGAGGGATTATAGTTAGATCACCCATCCACCCCATCTCTAATTCTTATTTTGGATGGGTAGCCTTCTCCAGTTGGGATCCATGAGGTTGGAGAAGGTATTGAAGATTGGGGAATCATGTAGTTGTGGTTGTTCCCAGTTGCATGTAATTAGAACTAGATCAAGAGTTAATAAAGAGTTGTTGAGGCCCATTAAAAGGAATAAAAGAGTAATGCTCTCTATCCATAATCTAGTGAGAGGTAGCAAACTAACAAGATCCCCCTCAATCAATACTTGGGGAGTATATTCGATGCATTTTGATGTAGTGAAAGAACCAGGGGTGGGTGGGAGACATGTTATGTATAGAATATTCCACCCTATTTGGGAATCTTGATACGTTTTTCGTTAGAATTCTAGTTTCCCACCTTGCTTCAACAACTATTAAGCCTCTAACATATTCTAGAAACTATCGAGTGGAGGGGGGGGGCTACAATTCTATGGGGGTTTCTATAGGCAATTTTTGTGCCAACCTTAGCAAAGCTCAGATCCAGAATTTCAGTGTCGCTAATGCTTCATGTTAGTCAATTCTAATAACACGTCGTGTTATTGGTCCCAGTAGAGTTAGCTACTTTTTAATAATTTTTGTAGAGAATAATATAACACAAGGGTTATATGATGCGTCAATAACATGAGTGTTATTGACCCCATACCTAATATGCTATACCAAGAGCTCATGTCAATAACATGTTGTGTTATTGACCGCCTTAGTTTGCAGCGTGTTATTTGGCACCAAGGTGGGTCCCAATCGACATCAAAGAGAAACATGGACATTAGCAGCAACCTATGAGATAAGGGTTTATCAAAGAAACAATGTGTTTTCTCTTATCTCGCAGGGATAAAAGGGGATAAAAGAGACCTTGCGGGATAAGAAAATAATGAAGACAAATGAAGAATGCTTATCCCACAAAGTAAAATGAAAGGATAAAAAATATCGCGAGATAAGAAACAAAGAAGATAGAAGTGAAAGAATTCTTATCCCACGAGGAACAACATAGAAACAAAGGATCCCTTATCCCACATCAAGGAGTGGATATAGAGGTGGTCTCATGGGATAAGAATCAACCAAGAAGAGGGTCAGCCTCTCTTATCCTATGAGGTAAAACTAAGAAATCAAGGGCCTCGCGGGAAAAAGCAAAGGGCAAATTAAAGAGCCCCTTATCCTGCGAAGGAAAGAAAAGACAAAAATGACATCATGGAATAAGAAAGACAATGTGAGGAATGTGTTTCCTTGTTATCCCGTGAGGTAAAATGAAGGAGTGCAAAGCATTGTGGGATAAGAAAGGTTGAAGACAGAAGGAATTTTGGCTTATCTTGGGGGTGAAAGGATCAGAATCATGGGCCCGCAAGATAAAAAGAAAAGGTAAATTCAAAGAGTCTTGTCTCATGAGGTAAAGATAGACTTGTAGAGATGTTGCGGTGTAAGAATGCCAGGTTGCTTGGCAGTCTAACACAGAGAATAAAGCATGGACTTGAGGTGCCACGTCAACCATCCACAATCGTTGGATCTTCATAAAGCTCAATCCAACGATGATGTTTTAATCTTGCATTGGGATTTTGAGTGCACTTACATGGTAAGATCATGTGTGTCCATCTACACATGAGATCGCTTGATCAATGACTGAATTTCAATTTTCTTGATGGTCGTTGGAGTTTGATTGCTCTTTGTTAGGGGTGGTTGTCAACCCGATGGTCGAGGTCCTCATTTTTCTTAGTCGACACCCCAAATCGAATCAAATTTTCTTTGAGCCACCAAATTTCAATGCCATTACTCTAGAGGTGACCTTGCAGGCCATCTTCAGATGCAACCATGCCCTCTTCAATGTTGAAGAGAGACTTTTGTCCCTAAAAGTGTGCTCGCCCATGCCTGTTGACAAGGATTACTTCATCAAGGGTTGTTTTCGCACTTCCAGAGATAGAGGACTAGCTTACAGACCTGACACAACATGCCATCAGATCTGTCAATCTGATAATCTCCTCCTATCATATATTTGTGACCTAACCCGAGTAGGGTTAGGGTTTTCTCAGTTGTAACAATCCAAAGTTAAGCCTGAACTATAAAGGCAATTTTTTTATTTTTCTCAGGATCTTCTCCCTTCTCTTTCTTCTTCAAAAGTCTTCATGTTTCTCTGCACTTGTAAATTTTTTCCTCGTCCTTTTATGAATGGAACTCACCTATTTTTCCCTTATTGAGTTCTTTCAATCCGTGTAAGGTTTTACCTTATTGTCTGAATGCATCTCTTTTAGTTTTTCGCAGTCATAGCTGATTGTGTTGAATCCATCTTTGAATACAAATCATGGGCTAATTATCAACTCCCTTTGTATCTCCTAAGAGCCCCAACCTTCATCTTTTATTAGATTTAGATTGAATCTTGTGTATGCTTTGGTGTTTTCATTTATGTTTGTGCAGCCATAGGAAGGGGAGATCAACATTTTAGTTTGGGTGAAAACCCTATTTCCCTTCTTTCATGCAACCCTTCTCTCTCTCTCCCTTTTCCCTATTAGATCATAGATTAGTTTTACCAGTGTTGGGTTGGTCCAACACTTGGAATTTCAGATTGAAGAGGAAGTTGACCTTCTCCAAAGATTCAACCTCACATTTAGCAGGGTCCCACACTTGAGAGGTCATTTCCATGTTTCACAAGGTTGGTGGTCAAGACTAATCACCAAGGGTGCAAAATTTTGTGACAATGGTTTTTGGAATGCCCGGTGGGACTGTTGAAGTTTTAGTTCATAGATGTCCATTGGAGGTACAAACTCTTAGTCACTAGTCATATTTTTTCTAATATTTCAGTGCTTCCATTAGCAATCCAACCTTTGGAGGCAATCAGTCAAAGCATTTGGCAACTCTACAAAGAAGACATCTACTGGTAATGCAGTCCAGTGCTCTAATTAGTTGAAGACTTGGTGTGCTCTTTAGTATCTTGCCTTTGGAGGCAGTCACACTCAACACTTGGCAACTCTAAGGATCAAATTCAGGCTCTTGTTCAAAACCAGCAACCATTTCACATCAAGTAGCCAAACATGAGCACCTTCTACAAGTATTTTTCTTTAATAGTATGAACTTTTAGATTCTAGTAGTAGAGGGAGTAGCAAAAAATTATGGCTATCCCTAGAATACATGCTTTTGTCACCTTTAATGGTGGCAACCCCTTAGCTCTAACCCCAAAAAACAACATCCTAGTTGCACCCTTTAAGGCTATACCCTTTTTTACTAGGGAGACCTCTATCACCCCAACTAAGCACATTCAGTTTGTAGCAAGAATTTGCTCTTTGACATCTTAGAGGATAACATAGCAGTGAGGCTTCTTGCCTCTTCATTCAAGGGAAAAGACCTACAGTGGTTTAGGGGTCTTCCCTCTGGTTCAATTCATAGCTGTGATGAATTAGGGGAAGGATTGTGTAGGAGTTTTAAGGACAAAAGTGATTCCTTGTCACTGATTGAATGACTAGTAACCATCAAGAGAGCCCTATATGATTTTATGGCAGACTTCAACTACATGTTCCAGAAGACTTGGGATAGGATCCTTGCTTTGGTTAGGCCATCTAGCAATTGTGCCTTCTTATACTTTCTTAGGGCTCTAAAAAATGACATAATTGTGATCATACAATCATTGGGAGGGGATAACCTTCTAGAGGCATATGACATTGCCATCAAGGAAGAAAGATGCTTAATATAGGCTGGAAAGTTAGCCCCAAGGCTTTCAATGCCCTTATTCCTATAGATTCCTACTCCGCAACCTACTTTTCTTCCTATACCAGTGATATCTATAGGTCAATTGCTCACACATGTTGCTCCTCCACCATCTAAAGAGATTCAGAAATCCCAAGGCAATAGGTCTTATCAACAACAAAGTTAAGGCTATCAGCAGCAAAGATCCAGTTTTGTAGGGCAATACCAATGGATAGGCTCTAGGTTTTTGGATAGCCTAAATCTTGCAATTGCAATAACCTCAGGATAATTTGTTCCTATGTAATCCAATCATGTTAATCTGGTCACTTGCAAAAATGAGGATGCCTCGTAGGTCTTAGTGGTATATAGAGATTTTGTTTATACAAACTAGCAGGAGGCAAGGGACAATAGTGAGGAGTCTATTTTCTCATTTTAGGATGAGCTCCCTTCCTTCTTTGAGGAGAAGGATGTTCATACATTTGAGCAGCAACATGAGATTGAGCCAGGGGTAGGGGAGTCAAAGGATGTTTCTTTTTTGAATGATCTAGAGGGATTTTGCTCAAGTTTTGACATCGAGCTAACAACTTCTAGTCAGTTGAATCAAGAGGAGCAAGAGGAAGATATTGCATTGCCAGCAGAGGCAATAAATTTTAAATAATAGAGGCATATCTCATAGGTGCCTATTTTGTTGCCAAGTCAACAAAGAAAAGGGTAGGTCAACAGTGATGGCCTATGTCTATCCCCTTCAAGGGGATGACCTATCAAACATTTATCTCATACCTACAATTTTTGAGCATGAAGTTAAGCATCATGAAGAGGAGAAAGTTATTTTCACCCATCCACCTCAGAAGGATAAAATTCAGACATGGGTGAGTTTCTTTGCTCTCAGGTTTTGGGAGGGAATTCCAATAGTCTGTTGGATGCTTTTCAATTTTCTTTTATTGGTTGGTTTTCCACAGGCATGAAGAGTATCAGACATTGGTCAAGAAAGGTAGCTACTTTGACAAGCCAGTCAATGGATTTATTTATCCCTTTCATTGTGAGGCAGGGTACATAATTAGTTTAGGTTCTTTTTAGTTTTTTTAGCTTTCCAAGAAGTGCATGTGCACACTCTTTTTTTTTAGTATGATAGAAAATTTTGATATAATCTAGGTTGGAGGGGCAGAGTATGTAATTTTGTTTCAGGCCTTGACTCTGTGCCCAATGGACTTTAGAGCTACTGATCAATGTTCCAAGTAGGCTTGTCACTCCCTTTGAGTCACCATAAATGTTGGCAATTTTTGTGCCAACCTTAGCAGAGCTCAGATCTAAGATTTCAGTGTGGCTAACGCTTCATGTTAGTCAATATCGATAAAATGACATGTTATTGGCCCCAACAGAGTTAGCTACTTCTTAATAATTTTTGCAGTCATATAACAAGAGGGTTATATGATGTGTCAATAACATGACTGTTATTGACCTCATGCCTAATATGCTATACCAATAGATAATGTAAATAACATGTCGTGTTATTGATCGGGTCGTGTTATTGACAACCTTAGTTTGTAGGGTGTTATTTGGCACCGAGGTGGGCCCCAGTTGGCATTAAAGAGCAACATGGACATCAGCAGCACCCCACAGAATAAGGGTTTATCAAAGAAACAATGTGTTTTCTCTTATCTCACAGGGATAAAAGGGGATAAAGAGACCCCGTAGGATAAGAAAACAATGAAGATAAATGAAGACCGCTTATCCCGCGAAGTAAAACCAAAGCATCAAAAATGCCACAAGACTGAAGTGAAAGAATTCTTATCTTGTGAGGAACATCATAGAAACAAAGGATCCCTTATCCCGCATCAAGGAGTGGAGATAAAGGTGGTCTCATAGGATAAGAATCAACAAAGAAGAGTGTCAACCTCTCTTATCCCATGAGGTAAAACTAAGCAATCAAGGGCCCCATGGTAAAAAGCGAAGGATAAATCAAAGAGCTCCTTATCTCATGAAGGAAAGAGAAGACACAAATGACGTTGTAGGATAAGAAAGACAATGCGAGGAATGTGTTTCCTTGTTATCTCGTGAGGTAAAATGAAGGAGTGCAAAGCATCACATGATAAGAAAGGTCAAAGATGGGAGGACTTTTGGCTTATCTCGCGGGGTGAAAGGATCAGCATCATGGGCCCGCGGGATAAAAGGAAAAGGTAAAATTCAAAGAGTCTTGTCCTCCAAGGTAAAGATAGACCCATAGAGATGTTGTAGGGTAAGAATGAAAGGCCGCTCGGAGGTCAAACATAGTAAAGAAAGCATGGACCTAGGGTGCCATGTCAACCATCCACAGTCGATGGATCTTCATAAAGCCTTATCCAAAGATGATGTTTTAATCTTGCATTGGGCTTTTGAGCACGCTTACATGGTAAGATATCATGCATCCATCTGAGTATGAGATCTCTTGATCAATGGCTGAATTTCAATTTTCTCGATGGTCATTGGAGTTTGATTGCGCTCTATTAGGGGTGGTTGTCGACCTGATGGTCATGGTCCTCATTTTTCTCAGTCGACGCCCCAAATTGAATCATATTTTCTTCCAGCCATCGGATTTCAATGCCATTACTCTAGAGGCGACCCTACAGGTTGTTTTTAGATGCTTCCATGTCTTCTTCAATACTGAAAAAAGACTTTTGTCCCTGGAAATGTGCTCGACCATGCTTGTTGACAGGGATTACATCACTGAGGGTTATTTTCACGCTTCCAGAGATAGAGGACTAGCTTGTAGAACTAACACAACATGCCATTAGATCTATTGATTTGATCATCTCCTCCTCTCAAACATTTGTGACCTAACCTGGGTAGGGTAAGGTTTTTGTAACAATCGAGAGTTATGCCTTAACTATAAACATAATTTTTGTATTTTTCTCAGGATCTTCTCCGTTCTCTTTCTTCTACAAAACTCTTCATGTTTCTTTGCACTTGTAAATTTTTGCCTTGTCCTTGTGTGAATGGAATTTACCTATTTTGCCCTTATTCAGTTCTTTCAATCCATATAAGGTTTTACCTTATTATCTGAATGCATATCTTTTAGTTTTCTTAGTCATAGTTGATTGTGTTGAATCCATATTTGAATACAAATTGTGAGCCAATTATTAGCTCCCTTTGTATCTCATAAGATCCCAAACCTTCATCTTTTCTCAAATAACTGATTTAGATTGAATCTTGTGTAAGCTTTGGTATTTTCATTTATGTTTTGTGTAGCCATAAGTAGGGGAGATTATCATTCCAGTCTGGGTACAAACCCTATTTCCCTTCTTTCATGCAACCCTTCCCTCTCTCCCTTTTCCTTGTCAGATCATAGATTAGTTTTACCAGTGTTGGGTTCGTCCAACAATTGGCATTTCAGATTGAAGAGGAAGTTAGCCTTCTCTAGAGATTCAACCTCACATTTAGCAGGGTCCCACACTTGAGAGGTTGTTTCCATGTTTCATAAGGTTGGTGGTCAAGTCTTATCACCAAGGGTGAAAACTTTTGTGACAACAGTTTCTTTCCTTAAAATTCTATGGGCACCTTGGGCAGTTCCCACCCAACAATTTATAGCCTCCCACCGTGCATGCATACAACATGGGTTGATGTTATTTGCAAATTAATTAAAGGTTTATTTGTTAATTAATTATAGGGGGTTTTATAATTAGCCTACTAAGGGATTGTTATTTGTTATTCTAGGTTATTCTAGCATTTTTTCTTATACCCTACGTTGATTAATTAAGGGTGGGACAAGTTGATTAATGAACTAACTATAGTTACTAATTCAATGAATGACTCGCATAAACTACAGTCAAGACTCAATTCTAGCAAGTTTCTCATCCTAAAATTCTATGGGGGGTAGAGGTATCTTGCCCTACAATTCTATGGGGGGAGCTACCCCATGAGCCCCACCATTCTATAGGTAGTCGGTAGATTATAGTTGTATATTAGTTGTTGGGTCGGCATCTCAGATGTGAATTTGATCGGGGAACCCTATAGTTCTGGTCCTTTAAATAGTAGGGCCTAGGCATGAATTAGTGCCTGATAACTCAATGATGAAAGAATAGTACCAAACAGGTACTGAGAGGGGGGGGTGAATTAGTACAAACAAAAATACACTCTTAAACTGGTTTGTCAACAGACACTATGCATTGACAGACAAAAAGTAACACTGGTCCTAAAACATAGTACAACTGGTAAAAACCTAGAATAGCTAAGACAAGCATAAACAAGCCAATACCTATCTTCTCATATACTCTAACACTTCATTTCCATTTCACCCTAATACATGAACAAGTAATCTACCATCAAAGATATACATAAGAGCAACTAGATCAACCTGATTCACCGCTTGATAGAAAACAACAAAGCATCACATGAAGAAGACATCACACTTGACACACATATTTTTCATGTGGAAACCCAATAGGGAAAAACCACGGTGGGGATGAATACCCACAAGCTTGTTTTTGAACTCTTTAGAAGTCCACTTTGTTAGGAGCCTTGTACGATTAAAGACTAATAAATAGGTTCTGTTAGGAACTGATCCTGTTAGGGATCACCCGATTAAGGGATGGCAAGAATACCTGGTTAAGGGTTAAACCCTGTTAAAGGTTACCTTGTTAGAGGATTTCAAGAACTTAATAGTTTTGAGTCACCCTGTTAAAGGATTTACAACAAGCCGGTTAAAGCTACCATGTTAAGGGATTTTCCAACTATTGAAGTGGTTAGAGATCAACAGGTATTACAATGATTTGGTAATAGCACTCAATACCAATGCAGATCTGCTTCAGCTCCTCTTCACCTTCTGCACTTACACTTTGTAGGTATCACTTCTCTCTTTTTGGTCTGACAAGAATCATGTATCCCTTCTCTTGGATACACACACAACTTTTTATAACAACCTCAGAAAGAGACACAACATCAACCTTATAGGAAAATAGATAGGTCGGTAGCATAAACCCTAAACCCTAATCCTATTGGGTTAAGGAATTCAAACGATTCAATCCTGACAGTTGAGCACACTGCATTAAATGCAACAATTCTTGATCCAATCTCAAGACATTCTCCATCGTCCATTTCCACTGATTTCATGGCGGCTGATAACCCATCACACATTATCACCATTTTATAGACTTCGCACATTCCTGAGGTAGATAGGAACAATCTCCTTCATGCAAGATCCTTCACGCGCACAAGGCTTACGTGGCAACACAATCTGTTCTCGTTACCATGCTAACTTCTCACACAAAGTCACTGGTTGAGCCACACAGGCTTGAAGCACTTTTGTAATACCCTAAAATTGGTCATCTAAACCATGGCCCCCTAATCTCGACAACATCACCAAGGTCTTAAACAAAGGCAATTAAATCAATCTTGAGCACATTATTAATTCTTTAATTATCAAAAATCACATGGTAAATCAATTACTCAATATTAATTAAATATTTATTTAATTAATCAAATCATTTCCAAGAATATCATTTTGATCAATTATCCCATTTTAATTTATTTAAAATCCTTGCATATTTAATTAATTAATAAATTTGCCATTCAATCATGCAAAAAGGATTAATTTATTACAAAAGATGAATTAATTTATTATAAAGAGTTGAATTGAAAATAAAACAAAAAAAGAATTGAATTGAGAGAGAAATCAAAATTGAGATATTATTTCTTTTTCTAAATTTAGAACTTGAAATCAGAAAAGCAATTTAATTGAATTACTGAATTATTCTCTAAAATTGGAACTCAATGCTTTTTAGAAAAAGAAGTTCAGTTGCATTGAAAATACCCTTTTCTTGAATAAATTAAAGAATTATCTATTTTTATCCTATATGCATGGAATTAATTTATTATTATTTTCCAATGCAACTTGGACTTCTAATTTCAATGCATTTCAATTAAACTATAATTGGAATCTATCTCAAGGTTAACTAAGCATGATTTCTGAATTATTTCAATTAATCCTAAATTGAGCTTTTTCTCTTGTGATTCTCTATAAATTCAGTCTTCAGCTCTCATTCTAATTCACCCCAGAGATTTTTGAGAACACGCTTGGAGATTATTATCACACTAATTTCGCTCTGGAGTCATTGAAGATTATTGTGCTTTTAGATTATTTGCATCCATTTTACATCCATTATTTATTGCATCCATTGTTGCTTGAATTGATTATTATTGCTTGAATTATTCATCCATCTTGCCTCCATATAGCTTAATATCACATAGATTAAATCCTTCATCTTGGTGTAGTCTAGTCACTGGTATTGCTTATAAAAATCTGAGAGCAATCTTATACTCACATCTTTTAGAAGGCAATTAGTCACTTTGCTATGGTTTATTTCTTATTTATTATTGATTACTAACCATGCATATAATGACTTAATTGAAGTGTTGTGCTTGCAGCTACCAGGTTCACTTTTTCACACACACATCTCTGGCACCCACCGTGAAGCCCAAAGACTACATTTTTTCAGCCTCCAAGACTGATTGCTTTATTTTTTGTTATTTTCCAGGTTTCAGATTTTTTGGTTTTTTCGTCCGTACATCTCGTACGACAATTTTTACAGGCTAAAACGACAAACTACAAG
The DNA here is from genome assembly GCF_030272615.1 of Cryptomeria japonica. Lineage (NCBI taxonomy): Eukaryota > Viridiplantae > Streptophyta > Pinopsida > Cupressales > Cupressaceae > Cryptomeria > Cryptomeria japonica. The sequence goes on from NC_081409.1 coordinate 487,898,208, forward strand.
TGTCGCACGAATTGCAAAAATCCTATTGTACGAGTAGGCATCATTAGCAATATTCTTTCATACGATACTGCATCTTGTCTCATACAAGTCAAGTGTCTATCGTACAATTCTGTATTTTTTGGTAAAAAAAGGCAAATTTCATAATTTTCTCATTTTTGATTGATTATTCTAATGACTGACCCTGACTATTTATCTGTCTATCTCAGAATTTTTTTTCACAGCCTAACTAGTTTTTGCAGAATGCTTGTCAAAGAATATGCTTGTCGCACAAAGACAATATGACTACTGATTCATTGTCTTTGTAGGTTGCCTAAGGAGAATCGACTAAACATCGTGTATTCTTTAAATTCATTTTTAGGAACCTAACTTGCTCTCTGGTTAAAGAACAAATCTGTCTTTTGTGCTTTTAGAAGATTCTGAGAGGTAGGAGAGTATGCTCTTGTCTTTTTCTAGACAATCAGAAATCTAGACCCTTGAAGCTTTTTCTTTGTTTGAGATTTGTACATCTTTAGCAGGCCTGCACTCCTGAGGGGTTGAAAAACTCTTAAAGTTGTTACGGTCAGTGTGAGGGGAACAACCTAAGTGGGAACAGCTAGACGCCAAGTACTCCAACCCACTATAAAATAAATGTGATTTGATGAAAATCAAGTCAACGACAGTGCTCGGGAATAGCTCTCCTCCGTACCTTCGGGTATATTAAACCTTAGTTTTCAAGGCTGGGAGACCTCTTAATTGAGTTTATACCTTGACGTGCTGAACAGATCCTTGACTAAATCCAATTTAAAATTAGAAGCTACCTAGTTCATCTTCAAAAGGGGGATAATCTTTATGCAAGAGAGATAGTAACTCTCCCAAGATACTTGTCATTTCGTGCCCCCATTAGCATAATACGGTGTTGAGAATCCATTGCATGAGACTTAGCGACCATATTCTGATTAGCTATTAGGTATGTACCTGAGTCTACAAGCAAAGGTTTTATTTCCTCACCAAATTCCTTAGGGTTTGCATGCTGTGATTGGAGTCACTATACATACTACTTGTTTTCTATGTTTTCATCCCTAAAACAAAAACTGAAATACCAAAAATTGGTGAAGACCAGAAACAACTCAGTGAGTCGAAACTCTGTCCGTGTCAAAAACTAGTCCATCCTGAGTTGAAACTTTGTCCATGTTAGAAACTAGTCCATCCTAAGTCAAAACTCTGTCCATGTCAGAAACTAGTCCATCCTAAGTCGAAACTCTATCTGTGTCAGAAACTAGTCCATTTTTAAGTCGAAAATCTATCTGAGTCAGAAACTAGTCTATCCTGGTCAAAAATCAGTCCATCTCAGAATTGGTCATACTCAGCAATCGGAAAAACTCAAAATTTCTAGGCTGTGTCCTGTGAACAGTCGTACAAGTCTGATAATTCATCATCCTATATCACATCCTATGTCGTATGAGTTTTCTGGTTTGTCATCCTAGACCCAATCCTGCATTGTATGAGTCATTTTATTTTGTCATCTGACTCTGTATCCTATGTCATACAAAACATAACTGCTCTGAGTCTTTTGTCGTCCTACACATGCCCATTTGTCATACGGTACGAGGCAGCAAATCGTATGAAACAGAACTATTGTCGTCCTGTAGCTGCTAAATTATCATCCGGTTCAGAAAATCCTATCGTACGAGTCTCTGGTTTTGTCAGAATAGAATAGGCAAACTTGCCTAAAAATAGCTTACAACAAACATAATACTGGTTACCATTTTCCTGAGTATAAATAGATCAAGATAGTGTACCTCTGCCATTTGCATTGCATGATTTGGTCGATCACCTTTCAACTAGTTCAATCAACTACCTATCAAATTTTAGTCACTTAGACAACATCTTATATAGGATAGATCATTCCTGAAACTAGACTGAATGTTACACTACGCTTAGAATCAACTTAGATAACGTCTTAGACAGGATAGATCGTTCTTGAAATCAAACTAAATCTTAGTTGTTTCTCTTAAACAATACTCTAAACAGAACAACTAGCTCTGAAATTGATCTTGACCTCTGCATCACAAACACATTTAGGTCACACAAATCCATAAAGATGCCTATTCAAACCAGGAGTTCTCATAAGAAACAAGCCAAAGGCAAAGAACAAACCTTCACCTATCAAGATTATCCATTCTGCGTGAAGGATCCACTCACTGACATGCCATCATCATCAGGTGGACCAATTTTTGATGAACCAAAATCTCCCACTATACATGAGATAGAATACAATGATGGAAACAAAAATGACCGTAATATTCCTAAAAATCATAATGACTCCTCATCATCAAGTGAGATTGACGAAGACACTGAACCTCTAGAAAAAGAAATCCTTGACTGTCAAAAGGAAAAATACTTTAGAAAAATGATGAAAACTATCATGACTCGAGAGAAGGAAGACTATTTCTTAGAACTAGTAAAATAAGGTGCCAAACTTCCTATTGGATATGATGTTCAAACACTTGTTACTAAAAGGGAAGACTCACCTATACTCATGGTACACAAACAGTTACTAGCTTTGCAGATGGAGGTCATAGAACTGAAGAATAAGGACAAGTCCCCGAAACAATATTCTCTGGAAACAATATGTCCCTTTCCATTTGACAAGAATCCACACATGCCTCCATTTCCTTCACGAGTGGAAATCCCAAAATTTGACAAATATGATGGTACCTCAGATCCTCAAGATCATGTTAGGGAATTTAGTGCTGCTTGTATGGAATTCATGGATGATCAAGTGTACCTCATGCGTCTCTTCTCAAGGAGTTTAGGGGGTCAAGCAATGGAATGGTTCTCAAGTCTACCCAAAGGAATAAAACATTCAAAGAACTAATCCAACTATTTTTACAACAATACTCATACAACATTCGACATCCTATGACTATGATTGATCTTTGTAATACTCAACAAAAAATAGGGGAACCTCTTCTTACTTTTCTCCAACGCTAGAGAAAGATGTTCTCTAGGTACCCATGACCTATTCCAGACTCTGAGAAAATAGATATATTTGTCAATAACTTGGTCCCCAGACTGAAATATAGCATACAAATGCAAGTACACCCATCATTTAACAAAATGGTAGATAATGCCATTCAAATGGAAGATGTGCTCATAAAGAAGGGAGATATCACACGTTGGAAAGAAACACAAACAAGATCTAGATCTAAAGAGAAGAACAAGTATTGGAAATTTGGCAAAGATAACAATAAGAATGTTGTTAATGATGGAGTAGTAGACACTATCAAAACCAACTCAAAATCCACAATATTCAACTTGGCTAGTAGTACACAAGCACTTAAAGCTACTGAGATTCCAGCTGAAAACAAAGGAATGGTCCAAAGAAAAGCCTTGGCTTTCCAAACCTAAGCGTGATTTTACTCCTCTTGAAGAATCATATGAATCTGCTTTCAAAACTCTATTGGAAAACAACTTGATAACACTACTAGATAACTCTAGACCATATGACCCAGATGTCAAACCGAGATGGTGGATAGAAAATGAATATTGTGACTTCCATCGGAATAAGGGTCATAACATAAAAAATTGCATGAAGTTAAAAAAAGAGATTCAAGATGTCATAGATGTTGGTAAAGTTGTTGTTGGGAATCATCCAACCAATGTTGATCATAAAGTATTTAAAGACCCTTTGTCTGCTTATGAACAAGGTAATTCCTCAAAGACCAAAGGAGGTGCCAAAGTAAATTATACTTATGCCAGCCAAGATAACATTATCAACATGATTGAACCTTGACACTCAGAATATTGCAATGTGATTATAGTTCAAGATAAACCAAATGAATCACGATATGCAACAGCTCTGACCAGATCTCAAAAGAAAGTTACCCTCCAAGGAGCTAGTTCTTCCAACCCAGCTCAAGAAACATCAAATCCAATAGCCTTGCCAAACAAACAAAAGGAATCAACCTTGGACAAATTTAAAAGATTAACCTCATCATCATCTTCTGGATATAGCATGGTTGAACAGTTAAAAAGGACAAATGCTCAAATTTTAATTTTTGAATTGCTACAACTCTCATCTGCTCACAAGGAAATCCTAGACAAAGCATTGCTCACTACCAACATTCCAAAAGATTTAGACATTGATCCATTTCAGTCTATGGTGGGTCATCTGACTTCACCTCACTATTTGACCTTCTTTGAAGAAGATGAAAATTCATTAAATCATCCACATAACCAGCCATTGCATATTGAAGCCATGATCCACAAACACAGAGTCAAACATGTTTTGATAGACGGAGGCATAGGGTTGAATATCTATACTTATCATCTGCTTACACAACTAGGATTCTCTGAAAATGTCATTGATCCAGGCAAGAAAATAACAATTAAAGCCTATGATGAGGAAGAGAGTACCTCCAAAGGTTTGGTATCATTACCAATCAGAGTGGGAATAGTAGAGAGAGATGTCCTTTTCTAGGTTCTCAATATTCCATTGTCATACAATATATTACTGGGTAGGCTGTGGATTCATGAAATGAAGGCAGTACCGTCGATATATCACCAATACAAGTTTCCTTATAACGGAGCTGAAGTCAATATTCCTGCTCATACAAATGTCATCTGTAATGCTTTGACAAAAGGTGCAGATACTTTTGTGCCTCATAATAGGGCAGCCTCTCCAAATGAAGATCCACAAACATTGATGAAAGACTTAGAAAAGAGATTGAAGATTATAGATACCGGCATGGATGGCTACAAGATAGAACCAGTACTATCATTAGTTTCTCTCCCTCCAACACCAAAACAGTTGGGCAAGCCATCAGAGGCTATGAGAACACAAACTTCGGCTCTGAATACTATATACGATGGTCTCTTTATATAGTCTTCTACCTCCTTGGTGGATGAAATAGAAGGGGATGATGTGCTTAACTGGCTCTTTAAGGAAGATAGTCCAAATGAGGAGGTATGACATTGTGAGATTTCCTCAAACCAATATGGTCGTGGTTACAAAATGATTTAGCACATGGGGTACTCAGGTATTGGTCCTTTGGGCAAACAAAAAGAAGGTATTACTAAACCAATTCAGCTACAAACCAAAGCCACACATGATAAGGCTGGACTGGGATACAATCCGAAAAAGACATCAGAATAAAAACATGTTTCTAAGTCTAAGTGCTTGAAAAAGATATTGCCTTTAACATTACATGAAGTAGACACTAAACAAACAAAAGTAGAGTGTAGAAAAGAGAAAGAGGAATCAATAGTCAAGAAAGAAGAAATAGTCGGTACTCAAGCTTCGACGGTATCAGCTACGAATACAAGAAGTTGAGGTTCCTGAGGATATAAGAAATAAAGTTGTAAGAATTAGAGAATTGTTTGCACCATTAAAAGTTCCAGTCACATATACTGGCATGCAACAAGTAGATAATTCAGAGACTAATTCAAACGAGTATGAATGGGGTCCTGACTATCTTTTAGACACATCCACTACAGAAACTCCAGAAGAATCTAGTGGTGTCATAGATGATACTCAAGAGCTGATGCGCATAAAACTAGAGAAGAAAATACAAGAAATTAGACAAAAGAGGCAAGCAAATTATGAACAAGGATTGAAAGAAGGAACAATACCAGAAAGATTCTCATCTATGTGCCCTTATCCTAAAATAGAACAAATCAGTTATAGCACTACACAGGAAGAATTAGAAGCTACACAACAAGAACCAGTCATCAGTCCAAAAGAAGTTGAATGGAGTAGACAACAAAAAATCACAGAAACAATGAGATCATGTCAATAGGTGTGTCAGATACAAATGACAAATGAACCACAACATGAAGGAACTTGTAGCATTAAAGATGTTAGTATTGATACCATACATACGCTTACTAAATCACCTAAAAGAGACTTGGAAACTTCATCCGATGACTTTGATGACTCTGATGACAGTCCTATTCATGATGATACCCACTCAGCCCCAAATTTTGAATCATCTGATACAAACAATGAAAAGTTGTCTACTAGTCTTATTGTTGTTAAACCATGATATGACGTCCAGTTGGGCGTAGTAAACGATGTTACAAGTATGTCTATTGGATTAGATTGATTAAATATTAACGTGAACTTTAATAAACATGATCTAACTCTTCCTGGTCTCGAGACACTTACGCAAGGTATTATTCTGGAACTTGACTTTTCGATCTGTAGTTGTGATAACAATACCATGAACGCTCTTGAACCTATCCAAAATTTGTCCTTAGTACATCCCAAATTGATTGACTGTACTTTAGCAAATCAACCCATGGATATACCTACTTTTGCCAATGACTATACATTATCCTATTATCTCAATGCACTCGAACCTATAAACTCTTCCACCAGTGAACAAAGTGAAAATATGACTGAAGCGGATATCAAGTATCTTAGTCGTAAAAACAAGAAAAATAAAAATAAAAGATCTGATGGCAAAAACCATATTGTGCTGGTGTCGGAATCTAAAAAAGAGAAAATAAAGGACGTACCTAAAGGTGAAAACCTCTTTGAGGTGCCTGAAGGTGAGATACTTGGTATACTGCCCAGTCATTTTCAAGAGCGGTCTTCCATATTGATCAAGCCAACTCAACCAGTGAATATCGGGAATCAAGAGACACCACAAATTATTCACGTAGCTCAATCACTATCAGTAGAGGAATTGAAGGATTTCACTTATCTATTCTTAGAGAAGAAAATAAACTTTGCATGGACGTACTCTAATATGCCAGGCTTGGATCCTGATCTCATTATGCACCATCTCTCAATCACACCAGGAGTAAAACCAATTAAACAAAAACTCTGTAAGATGCACTCGCATGTAGCATTATTGGTCAAAGCTAAACTAGAGAAACTCCTCAAAGCTGGATTTATCAGAGCAATAGATTATGCTGAATGGATTTCCAACATAGTGCCTGTGTCGAAGGTAGATAAATCTATCAGTCTGTATAGATTTTAGAGATCTCAAAAAAGCATGTCTGAAAGATGACTTTCCATTGCTAAATATTGATATGATAGTCAACATGATGGCTGGGTATGAGACGTACTCACTAATGGACGTATTTTCTGGCTACAATCAGATTAAAATCGCTCCTGGAGAACAAGAAAAGATAGCTTTCACCTATGCATGGGGAACCTTTTGCTGGAACATCATGCCATTTGGGTTAAAGAACATAGGGGTGACCTGTCAAAGAGCAATTACAACTATCTTTCATGACATGATGCATAAGAATATGGAAGATTATGTTGATGATACCTTAGTGAAGACTATGAAAAGATCAACGCATATTCAAGAGTTAGGTCCTATACATGATAGAATGGAAAAGTTTAAGCTCTGATTAAATCTAAAGAAGTGTGCATTCAGAGTGACATTTGGTAAACTACTTGGCTACATCATTTCAAAGAAGGGCATCGAGGTTGATCTTGAGAAGTTCCAAGCTATAATGGACATGCCACCTCCAAAGAACATCAGTCAAATGAGAAGTCTATAGGGACGTCTCCAATCCATTAGAAGATTCATTTCTCAACTAGCAGACAAGGCTCAACCTTTTACAAAAGTATTGAGAAAAGGAATAATATACAACTGGGATCAGCAATGTGAACAACATCTTTAGCAGATAAAAGAGTACCTGTCTAATCCACCGATATTGATGCCACCTATTCAGGGTGAGCCACTAATCTTATATATATCAACAATTGATTCATCACTGGGGGCACTTCTGGCACAACTGGATGACAACAAAAAAGAATGAGCTATTTATTACATCAGTAGGACATTGGTGTCTTATGAAATGAGCTACAGTATAATAGAAAAAGCATGCTTGCATTAGTCTTTGCATCACAAAAACTGAGGCACTATATGATAGCACATTCAGTCAAGTTGGTGGCCAAAATTGATCCACTCAAGTATCTTCTTAATAAAGCAACACTCACTGAAAGATTGGCGAAATGGGTTATGATCCTTACAGAGTTTGACATTGAATATGTGGAACGCAAAGCCATAACAGGACAAGTAATTGCTGATCAACTTGCTAAAGCTCCACTTGAGGATACTCAACCACTACACATTGAGTTCCTAGATGAATCAATAATGCATCTTACTCAACAACCTTGGAAGATGTTCTTCAATGGTTCCTTTACTCAAAATGGTTTAGGTGCTAGCATATTATTCATTACTCCTCAGAAGTATTCAATTCCAAAGTCTTATAAGATTTTGTTTCCCTGCACAAACAATATTGCAGAATATGAAGCTTTGGTGAATGGAATAAAACTAGCTATTGAATGGAAGGTGGCTGAATTACATATCTATGGAGATTCTCAATTGGTTATCAATTAGATCAATGATACATATCAGATTCGAGATGAGAAATTGATGCCTTACAAGAGGATGGTGGACGATTTCAAGAAGTACTTTGCTTTTGTATCATTCCAACAGATTCTTAGACTAGCGAATAGAGCAGTAGATGCTATGGCCACCTTGGCATCTATACCTGAGCTATAGGAGTCCAATTTTCACTTTGATCTCCTAGTGGAAGAGTTATTTTCACTTTGATTTCCTGGTGGAAGAGTTATATTACCCTGCTTATGATTCTCCTAAGACCTAAATAGTCTATTCTATTATTGGACATGACTCATCTCGATATAGCCACATCTATTCCTCTCTATGCGATCAAATTATCCATGAAAAACCTTACTTGTAATGAGAAAAGAAACCTAACTCACAACACTTCATGGTATGTTATCATAGCTAATGATTTATTTAGATGAGGTTTGGACGGTACATTGCTTAGATGTCTAGAAACTGAAGAATCTAAACGTGCATTATCAAAAGTCCATGAAAGTATTTGTGGATCTCATTCGAATGGTTTTACTTTAGCTTGGAAACTATTACGGGTTGGCTACTACTAGCCAGATATGGAAAAAGGTGCCATTAAATTTGCTAAGACTTGTGAGAAATGTCAACTTCATGGAAATCTCATACATGCCCTAGCAAGGGACCTCATACCATTTATAACACACTGGCCTTTTCAACAATGGACCTTTGATCTCATTGATCAGATATATCCAGCTTCATCCAACAGACATAAATTCATTATAACTGCTACTGAGTATTTCACCAAGTGGGTAGAGGCAGTTCCGCTCACCAAAGCAACTGGTAAACAAGTCGCCTTATTCATCCTAAACTATATAATTTGTAGGTATGGGATACCTTTGTCCATCGTGACTGATAATGGAGGACAATTCAAGAATAAAGATCTAGACGAGCTTTGTGAGAAATTCAAAATAAAGCAACACTGGTCATCAGTATATTACCCTCAAGGTAATGGACAAGCTGAGGTGTCTAACAAAAACCTACTGACTATCTTGCACAGAACAACGAACAAGTCTAGGAAGGATTGGCATATGCAGCTCAATCCTACACTATGGGCTTACAGAACCAGTATCAGAACACCTACTGGGGCTACATCTTTCTCTATGTTATATGGGTCCGAAGCAGTATTACCTATTGAAGTAGAAATACCATCTCTAAGAGTTTTGTTGCAAGGTCTTTTTACTGATGAAGATCATAGAATATCTAGATTGCAAGAACTCGAATTACTGGATGAGCATCGGCAAGTGGTATTTGATCATCTTAGAGTGTATCATAAGAGAATGTCTAGAGGATATAACAAGAAGGTTTGACAAAGATAATTTCAAGTTGGTGACCTAGTTCTGAGAGAAAATCCAAAAAATCAATAGTTTTGCGACAATAAAGGGAAGTTTGAACCCAACTGGCTGGGTCCCTACATTGTTACTGTAGCATATGGCTCTGGTGCCTATCAACTCTCAAACTCGGAAGGAGAATAGCTCTGTGAACCGATTAACACCATCCACTTGAAGAAATTCTTCGCTTAGCACTCTCTGCTCCAGCAAACTTGTACAATTGGAAAAAGTCCTGAAAAAAATCCTAAAAATAAAAAAAAGTCCTGAAGAAATCAATATATATATATATATAAAGAGAGAAATTGCCCTAGTGAAAACTTGGTAAACAGGCACCTTGGTAAAAAAAAAAATGAATCTCTGCCAAGTAGGTGAAAACCTGGCAAACAGGCACCTCTTGTACTCAAGCAATCCATCTATCAATGCAACATTGCCATTTCCCGCTTTCAAGCATCTTTTTCTTTCGCTTGTACATATTTTCAGTCACTTTTGTGACATCTTGGTTTGTTGGAACCCTCATGACTTGAAAATGATCAATGTTCTAGTCTTAGGTTACTCGACAGAGCACATTACATATCCTAAGTAGTGTCAACCAAGTCATTCTTCCATCAGTGAAACCTGGTCATCCACTCTGAGTCAGTTACCTATCTCCTAACTACCAAAGAGTTTATCACTGAGTTCACAAGAAAAACAACATAACGGAAAACAATTACTGAACAGTTTGAGCTATGAATGAAAATTTTCTTTGTATGTTGTCTTTTATATTGATTTTTGATTATTGTCCCTCTGAGTAACTCGAGGAAGTCTATTGTGACTAAGAGAAGAAAGGATTGAGGGCATAATATTTTCTTTGTTTTCTGCTTGTAGGAATGATCCTGATGGTCTGAAAACATATAAATTAGCTGGGTGTCTATGATAAGAGATTTCAAATTAAGGTGAAATCACCTCACATACCTTGACTCTGCTTATTTGTATGCTATAGGGAGATCCATATCATTTCTTTGTTTGTTTTGAGGGAATTTCTTTATGATGCAATTTGGGTCCCTGTGAAATTTGTCCAAGGATATGAACGAAAAAAGGGTCATTGCAGACAAGATAATTAAAATTGCACATCGAAAAAGAAAGGAACTCTAACCTGCCTATTGTGTTCATTATTCTCAGTGATGAATCTTAAGTATTTTGAATCCAGTGACTAGGTTTAGGTTGCATTTTGCATATCATTTTGCATTTCATTCTGCATTTTTGTGAATCTAGAGTGATTTCGGTATAGTAATAATCTCTTTATCTTCTGAATGAGAGCTAAAAGCATCATCATTTCTTACACTAAGTGGTCTTTTTATCATTATTTCTCCGATCGAGTACTTGTGTTTTGAGATGTTTAGCTGCATACATAACATTTCATATAGATTCATTCATTTCATTATTATTAATTCACATTGATCTTATTGCATAGAAAAATGAAAAAATTGCATTACTCATTACTCATTACTCATTTTCATTCATTTATTTGCATATAAAAAGAAACCAAAACATAGACATCCATATTCATTTGCATTACATACATTCATACTGAAATAAATGCATACATATAGAATAAAGCATATAGAAACATCTCATAGTCGATTGACACAAGTACAATGAAGTCAAAACGGATCTCATATATATATCATATCAAGTATAAGGGTAAAAAATGATGTCCAATGACATGTACAAACTCCCATCGGAGCAAGAATCGTATCGGCTACAAAAACTGGGTGCATCTACAAAAAATATCCCCACTACAAAAAGAATCATCTAGCAAGCACCCTCTCCCTCATCGCCTAGTGGAGGAGCAAGAGCCTGATGCCCAGGATCCTGTCGAGGTGCTCATGCTCCCTCTGATCTAGCCATATACTGTGAATAGGGTTGCACCTACTGTGCAACAAGAATTGTAACACTATATGCCACCACATAATATGTTGCGCTACTGCTCTAGAGAAGCACCTCCTATTGTAGAGACTCTATCTCTGCTCTCGACTCTACTCTCAATGCTGTGATCTGGCGATCACGCTCGATCCTAACCTTGACCAGCTGTCAGTCTCGCTCCGTTAGCTGAGTCTGAGCCACTATCAACTGTGACTGCAGCTCCGCAAGATGTGCTCTCATTGATAGTCCCATGTCAACCCCTTACTCTCTCGCAAGCTCCCCGCCACCATCTCCACCACCATCTCCACCTGTGGCTCCACCCTACTCATCTCGTCACTGCCAAACCTACCTCAGAGTTGCTCACTCCTCCTCTCTGCCACCCAACCTCATGCCTACTCTCCCAAGGGATCTGTTGGGTCTCAAATCAACAAATTGGATAGGTTCTAAGGAAATGCCAACTCCTATGATCAAACCCTCCAATTGACTTGGCCAACTTGTAGAGTGAACCTATTTGGTTACTAACTCTCTCACTTTAGGCTCTGCAGGACCTAGGTGGGTATACCTACTCACTAGTTGTTTCTTTAACTAATGCTTTTTATAGCAGATTTAGTGTCTTAATCTGATATCTCCTAGTCTCAGAATGGCATAAGTTTCTTAAACAGACTGATTTCAGATGTGTGTATTGATCTATGTATCTTACAAAAGTATATATGTTACACTTTGGCTAAATCACCTACTATACCTACTCTACTAATCCTAATGCTTAAAGGTAAAGGGTAACTAGTATGGTTAAAGGGTTTGTTTACAAATGATCAGTGCCTTTCCTCCTATTTGGGCTAAAGAGTCTTATATTTCTTCAGGACTTATTGTGTAAACTTATGAGACAGTTTTAATCCCACCACCTCTCAATGAGTCTGTCAGTTACTGTTTCTTATGAGCTCTACTTCAATGTCTATATTGTAAACTGCTTGAATGAATTTAACCCTAACTTTTAAGAGACCATCCAAGGAAGAAATACAAGGAACAATTACAATTCGCGAGTAAATCTTTTTGATCCAAATCTACAATATAAAACACAAAATTTTACTGGAAGAACACGAATAACCTTATCCACTTTTAGATAATATCATAAGCAACTGCCTTCTAAAAATATGTTAACTCTCAACACATATGAGAAAGAAAATGCAACTGGTTATTTTTGATAAAAAGTTTCGAAGTACAAAATTGCCTCCAATTCTTGTCTCTCTTTTTCTCTATACATTTTACATCACACATATATATGTGTTTGAATGGTTTTCATACCCCTTTGGGTGAAAAGACACCCCCCTTTTAAATAAAAATAATTCCAAATCCCGAAACTGCCTTAGTTTATGTAATTAATTGTCACTTTACAAGTTGTTTAGGCATATTAGAGGTATTTTAAGGCTATTTTATGGGTATATAATGGATAAATGGTCTTTAAATGATGTAAATACCCCCTTTGGTGCTTCACACTCCATTTTTTATGCCCATTATTGTGTTTATGTTATGGTTTCATATTGTGCAACAAATATAAAATATATTACTTGTACCTATTCAATATATATATATGTATATATATATTTAGAATTTTTCTTGCTCCTTGTCTTGGAATTTGGAGTTCTAAAAATTGCAAATTTTAGGGTTCCAACAGTGGCTCTGTCTGGGGATGGATGCCCCTTGTGGGCATAGCAAGAATTCAGATCTCTGGTAGAGTAGACCATGTGCCTAATTCATTGACCTATTTTGGTGGCCTCAAGCCCAAAAACTGAACACCAATTCTTTCCTCTATCAAACATTTGATTCTCATCATGAAGTAGTATAAAAACTTTGAAATTAGTGATATCACCTGATTGGCAATTCCTGTCATAAGATGCATTATCCATCCTTATTTTATAAGGATTCTTTATTTCACCTAGATTACCATTATCCCCTATTCCATAGGAAATGATATTTATACTTTTACAAAAGTTTTCTTCTTGTGGCATCCGCATATTCTTCATCTCTATTTTATTGGAATGCTGCATATTATCTAACTGGTACTTCTTTTCACCTTTTATTTTATCTCTATGTGATGTACCTTCCTTTTGTAACTCTCTTATTTTTGTGGTCCTTTTATCATGTGACTTAGTCATATTATTACCCATGTTGTCTTCACACATGTTTGTATTGTCCATACTGTCTGAAATTTTTTCTTCTTCATCATATAAAGGATTTGAGAATACATGAAAATTCTTTTCACACATACTATGGTAGTAGGGAATATGATTTTCCTGTATCACTTCATCACATAAGGGGTTTGAAAATATTTGAAAGCCATTTTCAAATTCGCATACCTCCTCTTTATCAATTGTATCATCAAGGTACTCAGGTATGGATTCACTCTCCTCATGACTGGTACAATATTCTTCATCAATGTTAGCAACAATTTCTTCAGGTTCTGACTTGTACTCACAAACATCATCAATTGCTTCTTCATCAGATGGGACTTCCAAAGGGATAACTAATTCTTCTATATAATCATCTTCATTTGCATCTCTTATGTTGATGTTACTCGTCTCATGCAAATCATGTATTTTTTTATTCAATTCTTCAAGAATTGAACATGCTGATTCCAAACTATTAGACCCACATTCTCTCACGATCAATTGCTCCAGTATAGCTGAATTAAGTTGTATATTATCAGGCATTTGGAAATAAGTCACCATTATTCTGCCAATCAGTTTTTGTATAGATTCACCTTCCTTTCTTCTTATGTTGTAGATTGCATTGCTGCAATCATAATCCGATTGAATTTGATTTTGGTACATATGGATAACCAATTGAAGGGCTAGTGACTGAAGTGTTGTCCTCAATTACACCATAGAATTCTTCCATGAACCACCACTCAAGTTATTCCCATGATGAGATACTTTGTGGGGGTAACAAACTGAATGACTGCTCTACAACATCCTCCAATGTTAGCACAAACCATTTCATGATCGTTTCTTCTAAGTAGATTCTAAAGGTCTCAATAAACCAATAAAATGATTTTAGATGCCCAATTGGTGATTCCCTTTCATCTCCATGGAACCTTGGCATACAGATCTTCAACTCACAGGGAAATGCATATGGATACACAAGGATGTTACCAAAATCCAATGGCTTAAATCTTCCTGGAATATTCCTATCTCTTTGTGGCTGTGGTTGCCACTGTGCATATTTTTTTGAAGATGCTTCTCCATAAAAATATGGATATTGAAACATGTTGAATGCTACTGATCTTTTTCATTTAATTTTCCTTTTTACAAAGTCGCCACCTCTTTCATAGAGGACATAAGTTATTTATTTCTTCTGAGTTGTCTCCCACAACAGAGTCTTAATAATTCTTCCCCAGCAGAGTCGCCAATCTGTTGGGTCTCAAATCAATAGATTGGATAGGTTCTAAGGAAATGCCAACTCCTATGATAAAACCCTCCAATTGACTTGGCCAACTTATCGAGTGAACCTATTTGGTTACTAACTCTCTCACTTTAGGCTCTGCAGGACCTAGGTGGGTATACCTACTCACTAGTTGTTTCTTCAACTAATGCTTTTTATAGCAGATTTAGTGTCTTAATCTGATATCTCCTAGTCTCAGAATGGCATAAGTTTCTTAAATAGACTGATTTCAGATGTGTGTATTGATCTATGTATCTTACAAAAGTATATATGTTACACTTTGGCTAAATCACCTACTATACCTACTCTACTAATCCTAATGCTTAAAGGTAAAGGGTAACTAGTATGATTAAAGGGTTTGTTTACAAATGATCAGTGCCTTTCCTCCTATTTGGGCTATAGAGTCTTATATTTCTTCAAGACTTATTGTGTAAACTTATGAGACAGTTTTAATCCCACCACCTCTCAATGAGTCTATCATTTACTGTTTCTTATGAGCTCTACTTCAATGTCTATATTGTAAACTGCTTGAATGAATTTAACCCTAACTTTTAAGAGACCATCCAAGGAAGAAATACAAGGAACAATTACAATTCGCGAGTAAATCTTTTTGATCCAAATCTACAATATAAAACACAAAATTTTACTGGAAGAACACGAATAACCTTATCCACTTTTAGATAATATCATAAGCAACTGCCTTCTAAAAATATGTTAACTCTCAACACATATGAGAAAGAAAATGCAACTGGTTATTTTTGATAAAAAGTTTCGAAGTACAAAATTGCCTCCAATTCTTGTCTCTCTTTTTCTCTATACATTTTACATCACACATATATATGTGTTTGAATGGTTTTCATACCCCTTTGGGTGAAAAGACACCCCCCTTTTAAATAAAAATAATTCCAAATCCCGAAACTGCCTTAGTTTATGTAATTAATTGTCACTTTACAAGTTGTTTAGGCATATTAGAGGTATTTTAAGGCTATTTTATGGGTATATAATGGATAAATGGTCTTTAAATGATGTAAATACCCCCTTTGGTGCTTCACACTCCATTTTTTATGCGCATTATTGTGTTTATGTTATGGTTTCATATTGTGCAACAAATATAAAATATATTACTTGTACCTATTCAATATATATATATATGTATATATATATTTAGAATTTTTCTTGCTCCTTGTCTTGGAATTTGGAATTCTAAAAATTGCAAATTTTAGGGTTCCAACAAGATCCACCCTCACCCCTCTACTATCCAACATCAGTTCGCACCCCATTGTTGCTAGCATGAGGATCACCACCAGTCCATCATGGAGCCTCTGATCTTTGTGCCTATCCCTACCTATGGCCCTACCTCTAGCCCTATGCTGGTGCAGGGGCATCATCCTCCACATCCTCAATATGAGGAGCCTGCTCTCCTGGATCTGTAAACCGAGGGAATGGATGCTGCTGAAAGTAATCCCTATACTGGGGCAATACCCCCACATCTGCTATATCATCCAGGTTATCCCACCTCAGGTGGTGTAAACCTGTCATCTCCTGCATCGCTAAAGAATAGGATAGCCTAGGTGACCATCCCTGTCGCTCCTCATCGGTGTATCGAGCATATGTTGTATACTCCTGAGAGATGCCCTGAGGTCGGTCATACTACCTCATCACTTGTGAAATGATGAATTGCTCCACAACAGTCTGTGACCTCCCAATCAGTGGGCATGTAACAAAAAGGTCTCTCCAAATTGCCTGCCAGTCATCCCATGACTCTAACCCCCTGTACGGTCTCCATATGATAGCTATCAGATCATCGAGTTGTCATCATCACAAGTCTGTCTTGCCCAGATTGGGCTACATAATATATCTGGCATACCTGTAAATAATTGGCTGCCCTGGCTCTCTGCTATCATCAACTATCGACCAACAAATGGGAAGGTTCTCCCAAGCCCACACCTATAAAATGTACACCCTAGTGGCCATGCTCTGCCCATCTTTGTAAACAATCTCGTGCATCTCCCGATACATGTGGGCCAACAAACAAGAGCCCCAACCAAGTCTCTGAGGGGTCTCTATCAACCTCTCCAGCATACGACCCCATCCACTCTTGAAACCCTATTGCCCTCTGTCTGGCATCAAGAAGTAACCAATAAAACCTGCTAGGACACATGCCAGTGGATACTCCTCATTGTACCTACTCAACAATATAGCCCAACTCATGGAACAAGTCAAGATATCAGGATCCCTGAATATGTTCCTAAGAGCCTGTAGTCCAGGTAACAATGTAGTATCATAATCCACCTTATCCCTAGCAAAAGGGATACGAAGGATCCTGTACACATCCTCGGGAGTGATAGTCAACTCCCCAACTGGCAAATGAAAGGTATTATGCTCTAAATGAAACCACTCTACCAATGTTGTGAGCATCCCATGATTCACACAGACATCAGGTAACCTTATCAGGTGTGTCAATCCACACATATCAACATGAGCTTGCTCAACCTCAGACAAATCATGAACTAAAGCCATAGTGGGAGGATATACACATCTGAAGAGCACAGGAGGTAAGCACACCTTCCAAAAAAAAAAAACCAACAACAATCATCAGAAAACATTCCAAATGAGCCTACAAGAGAAGTTAAACATCACAAAAATCCAAATAAGTCAAATGCAAAAGCAAAATTTCATGTTTACACTTTCAAAAATGATCACTATCTTTCGAATGACAAAACACAGTCAAACAACATATCGTACGAGTCAGGAATAGCTCTCGTATGAGAAAATAGCCTTGAATGACAAACTTTTACACATCGTATGACAAAATGGTCTTCTAACCGACCTTTCGTACGACACAAGGGTGAATCCCGTATGACAAATCTAATGGCTTCAAATGACAAAAGAAAATTTGCCAGTTTCTCGTACGAGATAGGATCTTGTCTCGCATGATAAACCATGACACTCGACCCAAAACCCATGAAAAACGTGAAAAATGAACAAAAAAATTCAAAATTGGAAACATAAAGAGGCTAAAGATCGATCACTTACTGTTGGCTCATAGTTTCAGGGTTGATTGTGACGTCTCTGGCGCTCAAATCGATGCTGACAAGTAGGGACCACCATTTTTCTTCGTAGAAGGCTTTTTGAATTTTCAAACTTGGAGGGTTAAAATGATTTGAAAATGACTTTCGTCCTATATATAGCCTAAAACCTAATTTTTCAACTTGCTCCGATGGTTATGAAAATTGTACCCTTAGCTAATTTGCCTACTCTAATTCCATTTTCAGGATCGAAATCAAAATTTGAGATCATTTTGCTAGTCAATTTCACAATTTTGACCACTTAGCGCTTTTTCATCAAATGCTCATTCTTTCTTCAAATTAAGCTCCATTTCAATGCTAAATCTTAATTCAATTTCATTCTACACATCAACATTTCAATCAACTCTACACTCAATTTCTCATTAATCAACGCCGGAATTTTTTTTTTTAAAAAAAAAATCCTGAGAATCAATTTGTGCTCAAATAACTTATTTTTGCCAAACAATTGCCTATAATCAAGTACCCTCACTATCTTTTGATTTCTCTCCTAAGGGGGCATACTCATGACCTTATGACTTCACATCTCCTCATAGTCGAGAAAATTTTTCAAATCTTCATCAAAAGTCGAGCAAAAATATTTTCAACTAAAGAAAATCAAATAAGACCTCATCGCTAGGGGTATCTCAGCGCTTCATTGCTTCGCATCAAGTTGAGATCTCTTGATCATCTGAATCGAATCAATCACTAAGGGGCATATAAGTTTCATCGCTTCACATCAAACTGATATTTGTCTTTCATCTGAATTAATCTCTTAACATTAATCAGTTTCATCACTTCAAATCAAACTAATTATTTGTTTAAACTCAATCAAAAGTTTAAAGAGTTTCTTTGATCACACTAAATCTAAGCAGGTGCTCAGTATTCATTTCTTGATCAAGCTGGATGGTTCATTCTTCACTCATTGTGTCTTGATCAATCAAGTTCAAGATCAATTCTAATCATCACTCACTACATCTAAGATCAATCAAGTTCTAGATCAGTAAGATTCGCTTCTTGATCAATCAAGTTCAAGTTTGGTATCTTTGTTTTCTATCGTTCCTCAATTCAATCAAGTTCAGGATTGGTATCACTTTAATCAGACTTCATTCAGCTTTGTCACTTCAAATCAAGCTAAACACCTTGTTTTTTATCTAGTTCGTGATCAATCAAGTTCAAAACTGACATTTCCTAGACATCACACATTCTTTGAACCAATGCGCTGCTCGCACATTAATTCAAAGAGGGGTAAATGTAATACCCTAAAATTGGTCATCTAAACCATGGGCCCCTAATCTCGACAACATCACCAAGGTCCTAAACAAAGGCAATTAAATCAATCTTGAGCACATTATTAATTCTTTAATTATCAAAAATCACATGGCAAATAAATTACTCAATATTAATTAAATATTTATTTAATTAATCAAATCATTTCCAAGAATATCATTTTGATCAATTATTTCATTTTAATTTATTAAATATCCTTACATATTTAATTAATTAATAAATTTGCCATTCAATCATGCAAAAAGGATTAATTTATTACAAAAGATGAATTAATTTATTATAAAGAGTTGAATTGAAAATAAATAAATAAAAGAATTGAATTGAGAGAGAAATCAAACTTGAGATATTATTTCTTTTTCTAAATTTAGAACTTGAAATCAAAAAAGCAATTTTATTGAATTATTGAATTATTCTCTAAAATTGGAACTCAAAGCTTTTTAGAAAAAGAAGTTTAGTTGCATTGAAAAGACCCTTTTCTTGAATAAATTAAAGAATTGTCTATTTTTATCCTATATGCATGGAATTAATTTATTATTATTTTCCAATGCAACTTGGACTTCTAATTTGAATGCATTTCAATTAAACTATAATTGGAATCTATCTCAAGGTTAACTAAACATGATTTCTGAATTAATCCTAAATTGAGCTTTTTCTCTTGTGATTCTCTATAAATTCAGTCTTCAGCTCTCATTCCAATTCACCCCAGAGATTTTTGAGAACATACTTGCATATTATTATCACGCTAATTTTTCTCTGGAGTCATTGAAGATTATTGTGCTTTTTAGATTATTTGCATCCATTTTACATCCATTATTGCTTGCATCCATTGTTTCTTGAATTGATTATTATTGCTTGAATTATTCATCCATCTTGCATCCATATAGCTTAATATCATATAGATTAAATCCTTCGTCTTGGTGTAGTCTAGTCACTGGTATTGCTTATAAAAATCTAAGAGCAATCTTATACTCACATCTTTTAGAAGGCAATTAGTCGCTTTGCTATGGTTTATTTCTTATTGATTATTGATTACTAACCATGCATATAATGACTTAATTGAAGTGTTGTGCTTGCAGCTACCAGGTTCACTTTTTCACACACACAACTTCAACCGAAAACTCTGAAGTTGAGACTACCAACCAGTAGTCATACAATGCTTCCATGTGCTGGTTCCCATAACCATATGTCGGTTCACCTTGAACAAACATACCACTTCACTTTGGCACAAATTCCGGTTCACAATGTTATACCGGTTCTCACATATGCCGGTTCTCACCTCTTCAACATATTGACTTCAATGACAATCATACAATGTTATTATGTCCTCATACCAGTTCACATAATGCCAACAATCTCCCCCTTTGGCATTGATGGCAATATACAAAGATGATATCTCTCTGCTTCACATCTTCTCCCCCTTTGACAACAATGCCAAAGTGGAGGCACAAGCTTCCCTGTTCCATTATGCTACTCCCCCTGAGGAGTAGCATCCTTCAACACATCAATCTTGAAGAAAAATTTGACTATGCAATACCTGACTGATGTGGAGCATATACCTTTAGTTTACCTCCTGAAGGGGCAACACCCCTAATTCACCTCTTAAGTACATAAATGGAGCCTTTGGAAGAGGCTTGGTGAATATGTCTACTAATTGCTCCTGATTGGAAACATGTTCCAGTGCAATCTCTTTGTTCTAAACCTTTTCCCTTAAGAAATGATACTTAAGCTCAAAGTGTTTGGTTCTAGAATGTAAAAGCGGACTCTTGGAGATATTAATTGCACTACTATTGTCACAAAATATACTTACCGGTTCAGATATAGGAACTTTGAAGCCATTTAATACATGCTTCATCCAAATTGTCTAAGTGCAGTTCATGAAAGCTGCAACATACTCTGCTTCCACTATAGACTGAGAGATACAACTCTTCTTCTTACTCATCCATGAGACCAGTCTACCACTGAGAAAGAATGCACCACTGGTTGTGCTTTTTTGGTCATCTATATTACCTACCCAATCAGCATCTTTGTATACTTTCAAGCTGAAATCCTTGCTATATGGATACCACAATCCATAGTCAATAGTTCCCTTCAGATACCTAAGAATCTGCTTGACTGCAACCAAGTGGGATTCTCTTGAGCTTTTCTAGAATCTTGCAGTAATGTCAACTGCATGTGCAATATCTAGTCTGCTATGCAATACATAATGCAACTTACCAATCATTGATTGGTATTCCTTCTCATCGACTAATGTTGAGTCATCTTCTTTGGATAGTTTACAACCAATCACCATCAGAGTACCAACCAGTTTGCTATCTTCCATGCCAAAGGTCTTCAACACCTCTTTGATACACTTGGACTCAGTGATAAAGATTCCATCTTTCATCTACTGGATCTAGAGTCCAATGAAGAATTTAATCTCCCCTATGAGTGACATCTCAAACTCTTTCTTCATCTCATTAGAAAACTCATGACTCATCTTGTCATCTCCACCAAAGATAATGTCATCAATAAATACCTCATAGATCAGGATCTGATCTCCTTCATACTTCAAGTAGATATTGCTATCTTCACTTGTTCTCTCAAATCCAATCTTCACAAGATGGGAATGCAGATGCTCATACCATGCTCTAGGTGTCTGCTTTAGATCATATAAGGCTTTATGTAGCCTACATACCATGTCACTATCTTCAGATAGGGCAAACCCATCTGGTTGCTTAATATACACCTCCTCTTCAAGTACACCATTTAGGAATGCATATTTTACATCCATTTGATATACTTTGAAACCTTTAAAAGCTGCATATGCAAGAAGCATACGAACTACTTCCAATCTGGCTATAGGACAAAAGGTTTCTCCATAGTCTTCTCCTTCTTCTTGAGTATATCCTTTGCACACCAATCTAGCTTTGTTCCTAATCACTATGCCATCCTCATTCATCTTATTTCTGAAAACCCATTTGGTACCAATGACATTTTTATGCTTCGATCTGGGTACCAAAGGCCATATACCATTTTTCTCTATTTGGTCAAGTTCTTCTTCCATTGCCTTGATCCATTATTCATCTTTATGAGTCTCTTTGAATGATTTAGGCTCAAATTTAGAGATCATACATGAGTTTTCTCTGACATTTCTTCTTGTAAGGATTCTTGCATCCTTATCTCCTATGATCTGCTTAGGATCATGATTTAGATTGACATACAGAGGAATGGTCTTAATGGATTCCTCTTGTTTTTCTTCTTCATCCTCATCTCCATCAGTATCAGCATCTACATATACCAGTGTAGGAACACTGTTACTGGTACTTGGTTGACTGACAACCGGTTCCCAGAAAGTTACAACCGGTTCATTTATCACTTGCTCACTGTCGGTTTCCTCAGTTTTCTCAGAGGTTTCATCAACTCTTACATTGATGCTTTCCATAATTCTCTAAGTCCTATTATTGAAACACTTGAGAGCTTTTCTCTTGGTGGAATATCCTAGGAATATTCCCTCATCACATTTTGCATCAATTTTTCTCTTGTGTTCACTCCTCTTGATGTAACATTTGCTACCAAACACTCTAAAGTAGCTAACCATAGGTGTCTTATCGGTCCAATACTCATAAGGAGTTTTATCCTTACCTTTCTTCATGAGTACTCGGTTCATTGTGTAGACTGCAGTGCTCACCACTTCTCTCCAAAAGGTGTGAGCTACCTTTCCTTAAATTAACATGGTTCTAGCTGCTTCAACCACAATCTGATTATTTCTTTCTGCTAGGCCATTCTACTATGGAGTCCAGGGGGCAGACAGTTGCCTCTTAATGCCATGTTCTTCATAGTACTTGGTGAATTCACTGGAAGTGAATTCCCCTCCTTGATCAATTCTTAGGCTCTTGATCCTTTTACCACTTTCCATCTCCACTAATGCTCTAAAAGCTTTAAACTTTACAAAGGCTTCAGACTTGTCTTTCAAGAATGTAACCCACATCATTCTTGAGCAGTCATCAGTGAGAATCATGAAGTACCTATCACCTTGCACACTTCTAGTTTTCATAGGACCACACAAATTAGTATGCACAAGATCAAGAAAGTTGTCAGTAGTGAAAGATTTACCTTTAAAGGTTGAGGAAGACATTTTCCCCAATTGACACTCTCTGCACAAGGTATTATCCAGCTTTCTTAGCACCGACAACCCTCTAACTACCTTGATCTTACTAGCCTTCACAATGTTATCAAAGTTTACATGGCAGAGTCTCCTATGCCATATCTAGCTATCATCAAATTTAGCCATAAGACATGTGTATATTTGCATTCAGCTGAAATAGGTTACCTTTGGTCTACATGTCACCATTCTTTACATTGATTCTGCAAACTCCATTCTTGAATTTCAGAATGAGGCCACTGTCATTCGGCTGGGCAACACTTAGAAGGTTATGTCTGAGACCATCAACCCAATACACATTGTCAGCACTACTCTTTCCATTTAGAGAGATGGACCCTCTACCTTTGACCATGCATGGTGCATCATTGCCAAAGCGAACCACACCACCATCATACTCTTCCAAGGATAGAAACTTGCTACGGTCACTAGTCATATGGTGAGAACAACCATTGTCAATGATCCACTCATTGGAATTATCAAACCAGGAGACAAGAGCCTTCTTGTCTGACACATCTTCCTTGACAGCAAAAAAAATAATATCTTTATTTTCTTCATCCTCTGATTCCTCATCTGTGACACCTTCATCAACTACCACAAAACAATTTCTCTGGTTTCCTACTTTGAATTTCTTGAACCTATCCGGTTTGTCTTTGTTGTCACCATTAGGACAGATTATAGCAATATGTCCTATCCAGTTGCAAGAAAAACATTTCAAAGGTAGCTTACCTCTGTATTTGTTGATTCCTTTAGGAAGTTTCCTGGCAAGGAGAGCTTCAAATGCCATCAGAATCTCCTCATCATCCATTTCTCTTCTCTATCTTGGTTCACCACTAGTGCTAGCTTATTTTCCTTTTCTGGATGGTACAACAGAAGCTTTAAAAGTTGATTCAGTCTTTTGAACAATGCCATCAAAACTATTTAGCTCATAGGCTGTCAACTTTGCAATAATGGAACCTAGGGATACCTTAGTCTTGTCTATTGATCTCAGCTCCTGAATAGCAGCAACCCTTATTGCATAAACCGGCAATAGGGATCTCAGGACTTTGCTTACCATAGTGGAATCTTCTATTTTACAACCTGCACTCTTGATATCTCCAACAATAGTTTTGATTTTTATTCCATACTATTGAATGGTCTCACCTTCAACCATCCGCATATCTTCAAACTTCCCTCTAAGGCTTTCTTCCTTAGCTTATTGTACATGCTCATCTTCACCATAGATATTTTCAAGAGTATCCCATACCTCTTTGGGATTTTCCTTATCTTGGACATCAATAAACTCAATGTCAGATAAACTACTAATTAGGGCTTCCATGACTTGCCCATTCTCCTGTATCTCTCTCTTTTGGTCATCGGTGAGAGTACCAGTAGGGGCAACATAGGCATTCTCAACATAGCTCCAGTGTTGAGCACCCATGCTTCTAATGTATATCTTCATTCTATCTTTCCATATACTGAAATTTTCTCTATTAAACTTTGGACCTTCCCTCTTCATCATTAGAGTAGGATCTTTACCTCAAGTGGTTAAGCTTATAACATAGAGGACCTAGAGGACGCTCTGATACCAATTGATAACTCAATGATGAAAGAATAGTACCAAATAGGTATTGAGAGGGGGGGTGAATCAGTATAGACAAAAATACACTCTTAAACCAGTTTGTCAATAGACACTATACATTGACAGACAAACAGTAACACCAGTCCTAAAATAGAGTACAACTGGTAAAAACCTAGAATAGCTAAGACAAGCATAAACTGGTTAATACCTATCTTCTCATATACTCTAACACTTCATTTCCATTTCACCCTAATACATGAACAAGTAATCTACCATCAAAGATATACATAAGAGCAACTAGATCAACATGATTCACCACTTGACAGAAAACAACAAAGCATCACATGAAGAAGACATCACACTTGACACACACATTTTTCACATGGAAACCCAATAGGGAAAAACCACAGTGGGGATGAATACCGACAAGCTTTTTTTTGAACTCTTTAGAAGTCCACTCTGTTAGGAGCCTTGTCCGATTAAAGATTGATACAATAGGTTCTGCTAGGAACCGATCCTATTAGGGATCACTCGGTTAAGGGATGGCAAGAATACCCGGTTAAGGGTTAAACCCTATTAAAGGTTACCTTGTTAGAGGATTTCAAGAACTCAATTGTTTTGAGTCACCCTGTTAAAGGATTTAAAGCAAACCAGTTAAAGCTACCCTGTTAAGGGATTTTCCAACTGTTGAGGTGGTTAGAGATCAACAGGTATTACAAAGATCTGGTAATAGCACTCAATGCCAATGCAGATCCGCTTAAGCTCCTCTTCACCTTCTACACTTACACTCTGTAGGTATCACTTCTCTCCTTTTGGTCTAGCAAGAATCATATATCCCTTATCTTAGATACACACACAAATTTTGCTAACAACCTCAGAAAGAGACAACATCAACCTTATAGGAAAACAGATAGGTTGATAGGATAAACCCTAAACCCTAAACCTGTTGGGTTAAGGAATTCAAATGGTTCAATCTTGATCGTTGAGCACACTGCATTAAATGCAACAGTTCTTGATCCAATCTCAAGACATTCTCCATCGTCCATTTCCACCGACTTCATGGCGGCTGATAACCCATCACACATTATCACTGTTTTACAGACTCTGCACATTCCCAAGATAGATAGGAACAATCTCCTTCATGCAAGATCCTTCACGCGCACAAGGCTTATGTGGCAACATAATTTGTTCTTTGTTACCATGCTAACTTATCACACAAAGTCACCGGTTGAGCCACACAGGCTTGAAGCACTTCAACCAGAAACCCTAAAGATGAGACTACCAACTGGTAGTCATACAATGCTTCTATGTGTTGGTTCCCATAACCATATGTCGGTTCACCTTGAACAAACATAGCACTTCAATTTGGCACAAATGTTGGTTCATAGTGTTATACCGATTCTCACATATGCTGGTTCTCACCTCTTCAGCATATTGACATCAATGACAATCATACAATGTTATTATGTCCTCATACCGGTTCACATAATGCCAATAGTGCCCTAGTATTCAGCCCCCATATAATTGTAGGGTGAGCAACCCCCATAGGGACCCTCCAATTTGAGTAGCTTGCTAGAGTAACTAACTAAAATAGTTATAGAATCGACAATTCTAGTTGGTGTTCATGGGTAATTCTAGTAGCCTTTCTTGCGGTTCATTCAGTTGTTTGGTACCACACTTTCATTTCAATGAGAGAATAGTATGGGCCCACCCCCTTAGAATAGTAGGGCTTGGAAATGATATAGAACCCAGGTTAATTAATTAGCTCCATTAGAATTGTAGGGCGGCTCCTCTAATTATAGTTGGAGGTTATTAATATTGCTTATTCATCACAAGCTGATTAATAAAGAGGGTATCTATTTTTTAATTCTAGCCCCCCTATTATTTGAAAGTTTTGTAAAGGGCCAACGGGCCTAATTAGAATAGCAGGGGGGCCTACAATTGTATGAGACTTCTCGCCTTAAAATTTTATGGAGAGATAGATAAATTATAGAGGCAAAGCCCTATATCTATAGTTTTCATCAGTCGAGTATTTTTAATTCCTCCATAGATGTCTGACTAACCATGGGTAGATGTATGTGTATGTACCAACTCTATCCTTTCTATTACATGAGAAAATACCAACCCATCCCACTAGAAAGCACTGGCAGGGGTCATTCTTTCTTGCTCAGATGACTCATAGACTAGCCACCAATCCCATGTGTGCACCAACCTTAACTGTAGGTGATTTTAGAGCCCGGATCGAGTCTTATATATCACAGAGCTTACATGAGATCACCAATAGATACCCTATCATCCCTATGCACCACATGAACTGCAAGGGTGAGCAGAGCATAGTGTAGTGAACCACTCTACATGATAGAACTAGCCCTGCATATGAACTGCATGAATGGTAGGGGATGGGTGGGAAGATATAGGTAAAAAGTTATGCCTGCAAAAATCTTTGTCGGGAAGGGTGGGTGGAAAGCAATAGTTGGGTGGGAGGGCAGGGTGGGGGGGGACTATGGTTATAGGTGGTTGGGATCCTTCTTAATGCAGGGTGGGTATGAAGCAATAGTTGGGTGGGAGGACCCTCAGCTTATGGTGGGTGGGTTCCTCCTTAGAACCCTCTTTTCTCGAATTCCCTATGCATGAACCACATGCACTACATTTCATTAGAGCCTAATTTGTCATTTGACGCTCATCTTTAGACCTTAACCCCCCTTTACCACTCCCCCCCCCCCACCTTCTAGATTCTTGTAGGGCCCTATGCATGAACCACATGAACTGCAGTTCATGAAGCCCTACCCCCTACCTGTTTGGTTAATGCAGTTCATGGTGATGATCACTATTCTGCAGATCCAGGGGTGGGTGGGAGGTTAATTCTAGGGGTTTTAAATGATCCCCTAGGTCCGCACTAGAATCCCAACCTCTTTTAAGCAGGTTTCTAAATGTTGTGGGAGGGTCCCCCCTTTCTAGAGTTTTCTAAGCAGTCATTATTTCTCCAATTAATTGTGGTAGTCGAGAAAGAAAATGATACTTTTCCCTTCTGATTAGTCTTCCAACCAAGCCTTTCCTAAAAAGGGTTCATCTAGAGAGGGATTGATTCCTTGTATTCTCCGAATGGAGTTCACCACGAGAGGTATGGTTCATTTCATCCAAGTGGTTGATCTCTCCATGTGTGAATAGTGAGCCCTACTATTATAAGGGCCATCTAGGCACATCGGATAGAGCTTGAAAAGCCCCTTGATCAATTCCTAGATAGATCAAGCCTTTATTCTAGTGGGACCAAGTTACCCATTCTGGATCATTAGATGGATCATCCGATGGAACAAAGACATTTTGGTCATTCCTCTCTTTCCCTTCATATACAAACCTCCTCCCTATTTGTCTTGGTCACACCTTCCTCAAATGCCCTATATCTATAGTTAGTTTGGAGCAACCGTGGAAGCTTTGAAGGTAGGTAGACACATCGAGAGAAGGTGCCCACTAGAGTCTGTTCCCAACTACAATGAGTTGTCATATGCGAGGCTTGTCCATGCATGAGATCTACACCACAAGATTGACTCCTAATTATCTTCATTTTAAGCAGATCGCCCTTCCACTTCTACTGGTATCAAACCCGGAGTGGGCAAAATGTCATCACCCATAGGGGGTTTGATTCCCCATAGTTAGTCATTTGGCCCAGTAGCTTATTCCTATTAAAAGTGAGAATATCTCTGATGTGCCTTGCTCCTCCCTTCATCGGGTTCATCCAGAGTTTTGTATTATGTATTATGTTGAGATATGTAAAGACCCTCCCCCCTTTGAATCAAAATGTAATATGCTTCCAATGACTAAACTATAGAAAGAACTATAGTTCCCCAGTCACCTGCCAACTAGAATTCCCTGCTTGCATCACCTGGGTGTGCTTGAGGAGATAGTGGTATAACATGTCCTGCATAGTTTGAACTATAGGTAGAAACCCCTTTAGAATAGTAAGGGAGATACCTCTGCGACTAGAATTATGTTGGCAATATGCTGGATTTGGTTAATTATTATCATTAATGTCAATATTGTATCCCAGTTGGATACTATCTAGGTTAGATCTATCTCGGTTAGTCTTGGGGATCATTTTGGTTTTGGTTGTGATTCTGATCTGGTATGATCAAACTTCTAGAATCGGTTTTGGATTCTTATTCTGATGGTTACATGCTTTCTATATTCTTGTGGTTTCATGGTTTGGTTATCACTTTTGGTATTTCTAGTTACCAGCTTGTTCTTGGCTTTATCGACTAAGCTTTTGGCTTTATTGGCTTCTAGCCTTCTCAGTTAGCTTAACCGGTATGCTATTTTCATGACTTGGTCAATGGATTTTGGGTCCGACTTATGGAATCAACTTCTTTTATGATGTTGGTTCTTCTTGATCATATCCCAAGCATTTGGTGACTTTGCATTGGATGGTGTACTATTATGGTGGTCCTATTTGGATCCAGTTAAACTTTCACTGAGGATTTCTACTGGAAAGTGAAGTGTATTGGATTTTGGTGTTAGCAAAATCCCCAGTGGATATAAGTGTTTCGTTAGTTGATTTGGGTCCATGCTATGTAATTTAAATCATAATATTAGTCTAGTGGTATCATGTGTTGTAATATTTGTAATTATGGGTTTATGGGTTTAGGGTTTAGCCGACCTTGTCAATAAGGTTGATGGTTTTTATCTATAGGTAACCTATTCATGTAAATGGTCATGTGATAGTTATGGTTGGTTAAGTTTGCATTATCAGAGAAATAATTAAGTGCAAATAAAGACATATCATTCAGGTGAAGGTTTGAAAGGTTTTGTATTGCAGAGCAGACATCAGTGCTTAACCATAACTCTATCAGGCATTAGTAGATGCTACTTTCATAGTTCATTATTTTCTGGATTGTAGTTCGATGATTTTGTAAGTTAGTGAGACTTCCCTTTGTGAAGAATAGTGAACTCTAGGTTGTTGGCCTTTCTCTATGTGTAGACCCCTTTGTAATTATTCACAATACTACTGCAAATTATTCACCTGATTGTGGGTAGGGTTTCCCATCATGTTTTTTCCCTTTCTGGGTTTTCCACGTCAAATATTGGTGTTGTGTGTGTTGTTCTTTAATGCTATATTCTTCATTGGGTTGTGCTTCGGTATAAGGTTTATAATTGAATTAATTGTTGTTATTGTTAGTAAACTGATTCACCCCCCCCCCTCTCAGTTCACTGTTGGTATCACTGCATTCCAATAATTGGTATCAGAGCAAGGTCCTCTCTGTAGAAGCTTAACTACATGAAGAGATCTGATGGCAACTGCATCTAGTTCTACATTGAATCCTTACCAGAAGGAGAGTCACAAATTTGATGGTAAAAATTACAAGATATGGAAAGAGCAAATGAAGATTCATCTCAGATGTCTTGAAGCTGAAGTTTGGGAGATAGTGGAGAAAGGGTATGGTGCAGGAGCACCTAGTTTTGCTTATACTCTCCATTTTTAGTATTTTCATGCTTAAGTGTTTGTATGTCTTGTAATAGGTTTTGAATGTTTTAATAGGTTGTGTTTAGTCATTTCATAGGTTTTTGATCTCATTTTGTGCTTGAGAGATCAAATTTTGCTTCTTAGGCCTTGAATTGTCAATTTTCTGCTTCTAGGCCAAAAAGGGCTAAAAAGTGAGAAATTGCCTTGTAGGCCTAGAAATGATTGGGAAAGTTTTTGGAACATGTTTTGTGAGTGATTTTAATCATTCCTAAGTGTCTAGGAGGGATAGATAAGTTAGGTTGCTAAAAAATGTCATATGGAGCAACAAAAGTTGCTTTCTTGTTTGGAAAAGTTGTCATTTTTAAGACAAGTTTGTAAAAGACAACCTCCTACAGCTGTGTGTCCATAAAGGACCTCATAACTACTTCATGGTGCTATAAATATCAATTGAAAATATCAAGAATTCTAGCTTTTTAATGGTTTTTGGATACATTTTTTTGTGACAGTCCATACTGGACAGTTCCTTTCCATACTGTACTTGCTGGAGATTTTTCTTAATGTACATTCAAGGCATTTGATGTATTATTTTCATTGGTTAATCATTTGGAAGTTGATTGTATAAATTTGTTTCATTTTTGGCTTTTGACTGCCCTGCCAAGGGTTTGGGCCTCAAAAATGTATCAACTTGTCTAAATCTAGGTTTGGGCTCCCATGGATGGACTTAGGCAAGTTTTATGATACATTTATGGTG
This sequence comes from Cryptomeria japonica, assembly GCF_030272615.1. Classification (NCBI taxonomy): domain Eukaryota; kingdom Viridiplantae; phylum Streptophyta; class Pinopsida; order Cupressales; family Cupressaceae; genus Cryptomeria; species Cryptomeria japonica. Next base: position 487,929,520 of record NC_081409.1, read on the forward strand.
TAAGTATTACACATTTTGGCCAGGGTTGTGAGAAAGAAGAGTTTTGAGCATATGCTAGGCAAATTGGAAAGGATTTGGCTGGCAATGTGAGTAAGACCAAACTTGTTTGTGTTCAAGACCAATTTGAGTAAGCAAATTTGAGGCAGAGGTCTGCACTGGCATTCAAGGGTTTTTGGATGCATTTGGAGCTCCAACAATTTAATTTTCATCTTGCAAGTGTGTGTTAATTCTAGCTGATAGCAAGCATACATTTACCAGATTTATGGCAGTCAAAATTGGTCTTGGTGCAGAGATGATAAATATTTATTGCACCATTGGATCTTTATAAATTTTGGATATGTTTCTCTTAATCAAGTTGTCTAAAACTTTACTAGAGAGATTGGACTATTCTTTTCCGATTTGAAAGTTATTAATGTCTAAGTGTCTGTTAACTCTAGCTGGCAGCAAGTACCCAGTTTTGGGGAATTAAAGAGTTTTTGGGCCTAAAATTGCTTTGTGTATATATCCATGCTTTGGAATCTTGTAGTAGGTGTTGGAAGTGTGTTATGAAGTTACCATAGACCTTGGTGAAGGTTTCCATGCTCCTCTAGCCACTGAAAGTGCAGTAAAACAGTGAAAGTGCAGTCATAATGCATAGAGCATTCAAGTAAATGTTTGTGTGGCAAGTGTTGTCTTATTCTCATGAAAGCAAGTGATTCAAAGTTGATTTAAATGGTGTGTTAGAGGTCCTACATGAATTTGGGGGTTTGGGTTGTAGTTTAGAATTGACTTCCTTTGTAACTTGGTTGAAACCCTCTCAAAACCCTACTTATTAGCCTAAAAACGTGGGCAATCACCATATCAATTTCTCAGGGGCTAAAACCATGAAAATACTTGATTTTACACCTTATTGACACCCTCCATGTCAGGTTTTGTGAAGGTTGTGGTCATCATTACCCTATGCAAGCAAATTTCACTCAATTAGCCCTCCATGGGTTAGTAGCCGTTTTATGCCTGTTTTCACAAAAGTTGAACCCGTTTTGTCCAAAAAAGGTATGAATCTTTCAAAATTGTCTAAAACAATTGAAAGACATGATATAGACCTATTCCCATCAATTTAGATAGTCAAGAAATGATTTTGGAGTTTGGACCCCTAGTGGAGGACTTGAGTAACTTGAGGAAGCAAACTAGAACAATGTTGCATAACACACAATAGGGTGGTTGTTTGAGGAGAAGTGTGGGTGTTGGAGTTTGATGTTGCCAAAAAATAATTGAATACATTAGAAAAGCATATCCTTGGGTCCACTTGTCAAATTAGACCAATTTAGGCTTATTGAGTAACTTCTCACTCAATCTCCCTATCATAGTGGTATTAGAGCCTAAGTAAGATTCAGGTGAAAAGAGAAAACAAATTGACTTAGGATCAATAGAATCCTTAGAAGCAAACATGGTGACTAATGCTGAGTTAGCCAAGAAGGTCGAAGACCAAGAAGAAGAAAATAGAGCACTCAGAGAGAGGTTGGAGCAGCTAGCAACAAAACTAGTTGAAATTGAAGTTAAGACTAAAGAAGTCCATGATAGGATTGGAGATAAGGGCAAAATGGTGGCAATAGAAGATGAGGTTCCCATACCTAACCCTATTTTGGATCAAGAACCATTCTTGAAGGCTTTGAGAGCTATGATTGGTAAAAACTTAGAGGGAGTGGCTCTTTTCGGTGGAAAAATGGATCCAGATGCTCTTATAGAATGGATTGAAGGCTTAGAAAACCATTTTGAATGTGATGGAATAACTGAAGCACAAATGGTTAAAGTGGCAAAATTAAGGTTGAGAGGGGCAACCTTAACTTGGTGGAAGTTCATCCAAGAAGAAAGGGTGAAAGAAGGTAAGCAACCAATAGCCACCTGGAAAGCAATGGTATCCAAGATTAGAGAAATCTATCTTCCTGAAGACTATGAAATCCAACTACATAGGAAAAGGCAAAATTTGAGACAAAAAGACTTAGATGTCAATAGCTACACTGAAGAATTTCAAAAACTATGCATGAGATCCAAGGTAGTAGAGGATGAGAGTATAAAAGTAGCAAGGTATTTGAATGGATTGAGGTGGAACATACAAGAAGAGATAAGTTTGTTGTGTCCACAAACAGTTCACAAGTGTTATCAACTAGAACTCAAAGTGGAAGAGAAGATTAAGAGAAAGCAAGAGAAAAGATTTGAGGTAGGGGTGTAGATGGTAGAGGCTATAGAGGAAGTTTTGGTGGAAGATAAGATCAAAGATCCCAAGGAGAATCCAAACTTATTGAGCAAAGTGGGGATTCATATAGCAAGAGAAGCTATAGAGGAAGGGGATATAGCAACCTAGGTAGAGGTAGATCTAGTGGACCAGGAAGAGGGTCCTACTTCTCCACCATGAAATGCTACAACTATCAAAAGTTGGGACACCTTGCCTATAGATGTCCAGAGAAACCCACCCCGTCACATTGAGGTGAAAGAAAGGTGAATTATGTGCAAGAAAGTGCAGCAAGCGACAAAGTTCATCAAGTGAGCTTAACATCAGAAGATGGTGAGAGTTTGATGATGAGAAGAGTTTTGATAAAGGAGTCAATCCAGGAGGAACCTATTCAAAGAAGGTCATTGTTCAAAATAAAGTGCAAGATTATGGGAAAGGTATGCAAGGTGGTCATTGATTCAGGATCCATAGATAACATAGTTTCAGAAGAAACAATGAGGAAACTCAAACTAGAAAGGATCCCTCACACACATCCCTATAGAGTCACATGGTTGAATAGGGAGCAACATGTTCTTGTCAATGAACAAACATGGGTAGAATTTACTATAGGAGGGTATCAAGATAAGATCTTATGTGACATTCTTCCAATGGATGCTTGCCATCTACTTCTTGGTAGACCTTGGCAATTTGACAGGAAAGTCATACACAATGGTGAAAGAACTCCTACTCATTTTAGAAAGATGGTGTTACATACAAAATCCAGTCTATAAATGAAGAGAAAGAGGGCAGTAGTTCAAAGAATCAGAATATTTTGATAGTGAGTGAGAAAGAGTTTATTAACACACTTGAAGAGGGTAAAGGAGTGGGATTTGCACTCATAGTGACATCCAAGGAAGAAAAGAAGGAGAAAAAGGTTGAGATAGCACAAGAAGTGCAGCAAATACTTGATAACTATAAGGAAATCATAAGGGATGGAACACCTGCAACCTTACCACCTCCTAGAGCCATTAGCCATCAGATAGACTTCATACCAGGAGCCTCTTTACCAAACAAAGCAGCCTATAAGATGACTCCTGAACAAAACAAAGAAGTGGCAAGACAAGTGCAAGAACTCCTAGATCAAAATCTGATAAGGAAAAGCATAAGTCCTTATACCTTACCTGCAATTTTAGCTCCCAAGAAAGGAGGTACATGGAGATTATGCATAGATTCAAGAGCCATTAATAGAATCACTATCAAATTGTTTTGGGGGTGCAAAGTATTTTACAAGAATTGACCTAAAAAGTGGTTATCACTAGATCAGAATAAAAGAAGGTGATGAATGGAAAACAACCTTCAAAACAAATGAGGCTCTTTATGGGTGGCTAGTTATGCCATTTGGTCTTTCTAATGCCCCAAGTACATTCATGAGACTCATGAATGAAGTTTTGCATGATTTCATTGGTAAATTTGTAGTGATGTACTTAGATGATATTCTAATATTCAGTAAAGCTAAAGAAGAGCATTTGCAACACCTTAGAATTGTTTTGAACAAATTATATGATGAACAACTGACAATAAATTTGGAAAAGTATGATTTTATGAAATAGGAATTGGTTTATCTTGGCTTTGTGATCTCAAGTGGAGATTTGAAAATGGATAAAACCAAAGTGGAAGCCATCACAAATTGGCGTACACCCAAATCAGCAAGTGATGTCTGAAGTTTTCATGGCTTAGCACAGTTTTATGGGAGGTTCATCAAAGGGTTTAGTGAAATTTGTGCACCAATGCTTGATACTATAAAGGGTGGAGCTAAGGTAAAGTTTCAGTGGACAGATGCAACAAATAAGGGGTTTAAACTTTTGAAAACTAAGCTTGCTTCTCAACTAGTGCTTATACTTCCTAGTTTTGACAAGTTATTTAATATTGAATGTGATGCTAGTAATATTATAGTAGGTGCAGTGTTGAGTCAAGATAATAGACCTGTAGCTTTCTTTAGTGAAAAGTTGAATGATGCTAAAAAGAAGTACTCTTCCTATGATTTGGAACTCTATGCTTTAGTTCAATCACTTAGAAAGTGGAGACATTATTTGCTTCCAAAGGAGTTTGTTGTTTATATAGATAATTAGGCTTTGAGTTTTTTGAATTCACAAGATAAGTTAAATCATAGGCATGTTAAATGGGTTGAGTTATTACAATCATACACTTTTACTCTTAAGAACAAGAAAGGAGAATGCAATAAGGTAGTAGATGATTTGAGTAGAAGGCTTCTAATAGTATAGGAAGTACAAGTTCAAAGTATCAGCATAGAATGCTTCAAAGGAATGTATCCTGATGATGAAGATTTTGGAGCCATCTATAAGGTTTGCCAAGCATTTGATAATTCTTTTCATAGTGAATATGTTGATTATACCTTGCAAAATGGTTTTTTGTTTAAAGGTGGGAAGCTATGTATTCCTAAAGGCTCAATGAGGGAGAACTTGATCCAAGAAAAGCACAATGGGTGTTTGAGTGGACATTTTGGTCTCAACAAAACATTGGAGTTGGTACAACGTTTCTATTATTGGCCCAAAATGCAACGAGATGTTAGAAGGTATGTGGAGAAATGTATGGTTTATCAGAAAGCAAAAGGTAATGCTTCTAATGCTGGTCTTTATCAACCTCTTCCAATTCCTACAAGGCCTTGGGAATGTGTTAGCATGGATTTTGTGGTAGGCTTATCTAAGACTCAAGCTGGTTTGGATAGCATTTTTGTGATTGTGGATAGATTTAGAAAAATGACACACTTTATTCCTTGTAAAACTAAACATGATGATAGTCATATAGCCTATTTTTTTTTCAAGGAAGTGATTAGAATCCATGGTTTACCTTCTAGCATTGTTTTTGATAGAGATGTTAAGTTTCTTGGCCATTTTTGGAAGACATTGTGGAAAAGATTGGGTACTAATCTTTCTTTTGGTTCATCTTATCACCCACAAACTGATGGCCAAACTGAGGTGGTCAATAGGACTCTTGGAAACCTCTTAAGGTGTTTGACAAAGGAATATGGCCAAAGTTGGGATCAACTCATCCATCAGGCAGAATTTGCATACAATGATAGTGTTAACAGGTCAACTGGTAAGAGTCCCTTTGAGATTGTTTATGGGATGCACCCAAGGGGTGTCATGGAGTTAAGGGATCTTGGTAACATGCAGCAAAAGAGTGGTACAACAGATGACATGGCTCAATCAATGAAGGAAGTTCATGAGCAAGTGAGAAAGGCCCTTCAAGAGACCTCACAAAAGGTGAAAGCTAGAGTGGATGCATCCAAGAGGGATGCTCAATTTTTAGTTGGGGATTTTTTGATGGTTAATTTGAACAATTCTAAATTGCAAAAAGGATTTCCCAGCAAGCTCCAAATGAGATGGATAGGTCCTTGCAAGATATTGGCTAAGTATGGTTCTAATGCATATAAAATTGATTTGCCTACTGATCTTTCTTTATCTCCTATTTTCAATGTTTCAGATTTGGTGGCATTCAAAGGTCAGCTTCCTAAGGAGGATGATAGAGTTTTAGATGTTCACAAGTCACTTTTAGACCTTCCTTTGCCTCCTCCATCCATTCCTCAAGCCGAAAAGGTGTTGGATTCAAGAGTGTTCAAGAAGACTCACCATCAAGTGTACATGGAGCATCTTATCAAGTGGAAAAATAAACCACTTTCAGAAGCCACTTGGGTACATGAATCTGATTTATCCAAGTCTGTAATTCCTTCTTTTTTTGTGCCTCAAGGAGTCACATGACTTCTTTGTCTTTGGGGGAGTATGGTGCAGGAGCACCTAGTTTTGCTTATACTCTCCATTTTTAGTATTTTCATGCTTAAGTGTTTGTAAGTCTTGTAATAGGTTTTGAATGTTTTCATAGGTTGTTTTTAGTCATTTCATAGGTTTTTGGTCTTATTTTGTGCTTGAGAGATCAAATTTTGCTTCTTAGGGCTTGAATTGTCAATTTTGTGCTTCTAGCCCAAAAAGGGCTAAAAAGTGAGAAATTGCCTTATAGGCCTAGAAATGATTGGGAAAGTTTTTGGAACATGTTTTTTGAGTGATTTTAATCATTCCCAAATGTCTAGGAGGCATAGATAAGTTAGGTTGCTCAAAAATGTCATTTGGAGCAACAAAAGTTGCTTTCTTGTTTGGAAAAGTTGTCATTTTTAAGACAAGTTTGTAAAAGAGAACCTCCTACAAATGTGTTTCCATATAGGACCTCATAACTACTTCATGGTGCTATAAATATTCCTCCCTCTTCTTTGTATAGGGTTGGCATTTGTATTTGAAGACATTCTCAATTGAAAATATCAAGAATTATAGCTTTTTAATGAGTTTTGGACACATTTTCTTGTGACAGTCCATACTAGATAGTTCCTTTCCATACTGTACTTGCTGGAGATTTTTCTTAATGTACATTCAAGGCATTTGATGTATTAGTTTTTTTGGTTAAGCATTTGGAAGTTGATTATATAAATTTGTTTCATTTTTGGCTTTTGACTACCCTGCCAAGGGTTTGGGCCTAAAAAATGTATCAACTTATCTAAATCCAGGTTTGGGCTCCCATGGATGGACTTAGACATGTTTTATGGTACATTTATAATGTAAATATTTCACATTTTTGCTAGGGTTGTGAGAAAGAAGAGTTTTTGAGCATATGCTAGGCAAATTGGAAAGGATTTGGCTGGGAATGTGAGTAAGACCAAACTTGTTTGTACTCAAGACCAATTTGAGTAAGAAAGTTTGAGGTAGTGGTCTACACTAGAATTCAAGGGGTTTTGGATTAATTTGGAGCTCCAACAATTTACTTTTCATCTTGCAAGTGTGTGTTAATTCTAGCTGGTAGCAAGCATACATTTACCAGATTTATGACAGTCAAAATTGGTCTCGGTGCAGAGATGATAACTGTTTATTGCACCGTTGGGTCTATATGAATTTTGGATATGTTTCTCTTAATCAAATTTTCTAAAACTCCACTAGATAAATTGGACAATTATTTTCTGGTTTTGAATTTATTAATGTCTGAGTGTGTGTTAACTCTAGCTAGCAACAAGTACCCAGTTTTGGGGAATTAAAGAATTTTTGGGTCTAAACTTGCTTTGTGTATATATCCATGCTTTGGAATCTTTTGGTAGGTGTTGGAAGGGTTTTATGAAGTTACCATAGACCTTGGTGAAGGTTTCCATGCTCCTCTAACCTCTGAAAGTGCAATAAAATAGTGAAAGTAAAGTCATAATGCATAAAACAGTCAAGTAAATGTTTGTGTGGAAAGTGTTTGTCTTATTGTCATGGAGGAAAGTGATGGAAAGTCAATTTAAATGGTGTGGTAGAGGTCCTACATGAATTTTGGGGTTTGGTTTGCATTTTAGAATTGACTTCCTTTGTAACTTGGTTGAAACCCTCTCAAAACCCTACTTATTAGCCTAGAAACGTGGACAGTCACCATATCAACTTCTCAGGGGATAAAACCATGAAAATACTTGAGTTTACAACTTATTGACACCCTCCATGTTAGGTTTTGTGAAGGTTGTGGTCATCATTACCCTATGCAAGAAAATTTGACTCAATTAGCCCTCCACGGGCTAGTAGCCCTTTTAGGCCCGTTTTCACAAAAGTTGAACCTATTTTGTCCAAACAAGGTATGAACCTTTAAAAATTGTCTAAAACAGTTGAAAGACATGCTATGGACCTATTCCCATCAATTTAGATAGTCAAGACATGATTTTGGAGTTTGGGCCCCTAGTGGAGGACTTGAGTAACTTGAGGAAGCAAACTAGAACAAAGTTGCATAACACACAATAGGGTTGTTATTTGAGGAGAAGTGTGGGTGTTGGAGTTTGATGTTGCCAAACATTAATTGAATACATTAGAAAAGAATATTCTTGTTTCCACTTGTCAAATTAGACCAATTTAGGCTTATTGAGTAGCTTCTCACTTAATCTCCCTATCAGGGTATATACCTCATGATCCTAATTTTGGAACACTGACACCTGTTGATGAACATAAGAGAGCTGAAAATGATGTAAGAGAAAAAGAAGCATTGTTGAGAAATTTATCTAATGAAAAGCTATTTAATGTCATAGAGTTGGAGAATGTTAAGTTGATCTACACAAAGCTTTAAACTCTTTATGAAGGTGATCGAGCTGTGAAGATTGCTAAACTTGAAGGTTTTCGGGTAAGATATGAAACTTTAAAAATGGAAGAAGATGAGAAGATAATTTATTTCATGGATAGTCAATGATATTGTCATGGGTATCAAATGTTGTGGTGGATCTATTAGTGAAGATGAGATAGTGTCAAAGGTTCTAAGAGTTATACCTCTGGCTTACAAGATGAAGGATACTACCATCAATGAACTCCAAACAATGTCAAGTACCCCTGTGACCAGAGATACACTACTTGGGAAATTGACTAATTTTGAATTTGAAGAACTTGGAGATTAGAGTGCTGCTAAAATTGAGACTTCATTTAGAGCATCTGCATCTGATGAATAAAAGATAGATTGGAAAGAGATGTATGCTAAGGATATGGAGGAAATTGAGAAAGAAGAAAGAGAGCTTGAAGAGATGGAAGCCCTGATTGCTAGAAGAATTCCTAAAGGACTAACTGGAAGTAAGTAAGAAGGAAAAGTCCCTTTTAAATGTTTTTCATGCAATAAGATTGGTCATTTTGCATCTAGATGTCCTAAAAGAGTTGCTAGGAATCATGAAAGATTTATGAGGAATTATAAGCGTAATCCTAAATATCAGAGTAGACCTAGATTCCAAAGGAATAAGGATAAATCATGTTATTATGTTGGTGATGATGATGAATGTGTGAGTAGATCTGGTAATGGTTCTTCATCTGAAAAAGATTGGGTCTTTATTTATATCAAGGATGATTCTCCAAAATCTGTCATTGAACCAACACATACTGAGGAAAAGGCCTTGGCTGCTAAAATTGAAGAAAAGGATGAACGGGTTATAGACAATGGATGCTCACATCACATGACTGGTGACAAAAGAAAGTTCTTATCACTGCAAGAGTTTGATGGTGGATTGGTCAAATTTGGAGACAACAAGGCATGTAGGATCAAAGGCAAAGGAACAATATCATTGGATAGTAAGACTAATACTAATAATATTTATTATGTTGAAGGATTAAAGCATAATCCTTTAAATGTAGTTCAGATGGTGGATAGAGGAATTCATTTGCAATTCAAGGATGGAATATGTAAGAACATTAATAAATCTAGATTGGAGATTGCTTTTGGAACTCAGACCAATAATAACATCTTTCATTTGAACTCTAGTGAGAAGGGTTGCTTGATTGCTCAAATTGATAAAAGTTGGTTATGACATAAGAGGATGTGTCATGTTAATTTTGATTGCATAGTAAAGATCAATTCAATATCGGTTGTCAGAGATTTTCCCAAGATTGTTAAACCTCATAATCTAGTATGTAGAGAATGTCAAATGGGTAAGCAAGTTAGAACTTCTTTCAGAAGTGTACATGATAAATCTAATGAAATTCTTGATCTTATTCGTAATGATTTGTGTGGACCAGAAAGGACTAAAATTTTTCAAGGTGATAGATATTTTATGTTACTTATTGATGACTATTCTAGAATGATGTGGGTGCCATTTTTGAAAGTGAAATCTGAAGCTTTTGAAAAATACAAAATCTTTAAGGCTATGGTTGAGACTGAGACATGACTGAAGATAAAATTCTTAAGATCGAATCATGGCAATGAGTTTACATCCGATGAGTTCAACAACTTTTGTGAAAGGAATGGTATTAGGAGACAACTTTCTACACATAGAACCCCATAGTAGAACAGATTGGTGGAAAGAAAGAATAGAACAATTTTGGATGTTGCAAGGACTATGCTGATTGAAGATAAATTACCTGATATCTATTGGAGAGAGGCTATCAATACCACTATATAAACTTTCAATAGAGTGCACATTAAAGGCGATACCGGTAAGAATCCTTATGAACCATGGTTTGGTCATACTCCTACTGTCAAATATTTCAAAAATTTTGGAAGCAAATGTTACATTAGAAGAGATGATGTATTAGGAAAGTTTGATCCTAGAAGTGATAAAAAATATTTTTGGGTTATTCTACTAAGAGAAAAGCATATAGATGTTATAACAAAAGATTGAATAGGATATTGGAAAGCATAAATGTCAAGGTGGATGTGCATGGAAGTGATTAGATTAGAGCATATGATTATGGAGTGGAAGATGAATTTATCAAACCTAAACTGGTAATGCAAGAATCAGTTCAGAACAGTGAACCTGTGACACTGGTAGCATAAAAAAACTCAACAATGACAGAGGAACAACAAAATGAGTTAGCAAATCAAGAAAATTTGAAGATTCCCAGGTATGTAAAGCTAAATCATTCTGAAGATCATATTATTGGAGATAAAAGGAAATGTGTGATGACTAAGAGAAGGTTAGCTGCTAAAGAGGTATGTTTAATTTCTCAAATTGAACCAAAATATTTCATTGAAGCAAGTAAGGATAAAAATTGGTTAAAAGCAATGGAAGAGGAATTAGATCAGATCTTTGGGGTGTGTGTCCTTGGTTTCCTTGTGTTGTTCACCACAATGCTTGGGTTTGTGACATGGTATGCATTCTTTCTTGGGAAGAAGTTGGTTTTATGGCGTAGTAAGAAACAATCATGCACTTCATTATCTACAGTTGAAGCAGAATATGTTGCAGCTGCTACCAACTGTACTCAGATTTTATGGATGAAATAGATGTTAAAGGATATAAGGGTAATCTATGATGAACCTATTGTTATTCACTATGATAATACTACTGCTATTGATATGTCAAAGAATCTAGTTTTTCATTCTAAATTAAAACACATTTCTATAAGGTATAATTTCTTGAAGGAAAAGGTTGAAGAAAAGGAAGTCAGATTGGTTTATGTGCCTACTAAGGAACAAATTATAGATATTCTAATGAAACCATTCCTAAAGACACTTTTGAATATCTTAGAGATTAGTTGGGGATTACTAACCCTCCGAAAGAGACTTAGAGATGCAGAGATGCATCAATCCGGTGAGCTTATCAGACATACTTTTCTGATCCAGGTTGATGAAGATGGTAATACTACTCAGGGGGAGTAGCGAGCTATTTGGTTCAATACTATTGGTTTAGTATCCATCCTTTGTCATTGATGTCAAAGGCATGTGAAAACTGCTAGATCTTTTGGTGTTTTGGAGTTTGTTGGCATTCCTTGGCACTTGGATGTTTTTCACATTCAATGTTATCATCAATTCCAAAGGGGGAGATTTTTGGCAATATGATAGATTTGGTTAAGTTTCTGTCACTAATGTCAACACTATATCTCAGTTGGAGACTATCCCGGTTAGTCCTAGTGATCATTTTGGTTTTGGCTGTGATTCTGATCTGGTATGATCAGACCTCTGGAATTGGTTTTGGATGCTTATTCTGATGGAAACATGCTTGCTATATTCTGGTGGTTTAATGGTTTGGTTATTAGTTTTGGTATTTCTAGTTAGTGGCTTGTTCTTGGCTTTATTGACTAATCTTTTGGCTTTACCAGCTTTTGGCATTCTCGGTTAGCTTTACCTATATGTTGTTTTCGTGACTTGGTCAATGGATTTTGGGTCTGTCTTATGGAATCAGTTTCTTTTATGTTGTTGGTTCTTCTTGATAATATTCTGAGCATTTGGTGACTTTGCACTAGATGGTGTGCTATTATGGTGGTCCTATTTGGATCCGGTTAAACTTTCACTGAGGGTTTCTACCGGCAAGTGAAGCGTGTTGGATTTTAGTCTTAGTGGACTCCCTAGTGGATATAATTGTTTGGTTACTTGATTTAGGTCCATGCTATGTAATTTAAATCATAATATTGGTCTAGCGGTATCATCTGATGTAATTTTTGTAATTATGGGTTTATGGGTTTAATGGTTTAGCAAACCTTGTCAATAAGGTTGATGATTTGTATTTATAGGTGACCTATTCATGTAAATGGTCATGTGATGGTTATGGTTGGTTAAGTGTGAATTATTAGAAAAATAATTAAGTGTGAATAAATTCATATCATTTAGGTGAAGGTTGGAAAGGTTTTGTATTGTAGAGTAGACATCGATGCTTAACTGGAACTGTATCAGGCATTAGTAGATGCTACTTTCACAGTTCATTATTTTCTGGATTGTAGTCTGATGATTTTGTAAGTTAGTGAAACTTCCCTTTGTGATGAGTAGTGTGCTCTAGGTTGTTGACCTTTTTGCATGTGCAGACCCCTTTGTAATTATTCACAATACTACTGTAGATTATTCATTTGATTGTGGGTAGGGTTTCCCACTATGGTTTTTCCCTTTCTGGGTTTTCTACATCAAATATTGGTATTATGTGTGTTGTGCTTTCATGTTATATTCTTCATTGGGTTCTGCTCTGGTATAAGGTTTATAATTAAAATTAATTGTTGTTATTGTTAGTAAACTGAGTCACCCTCCCCTCTTTGTTTACTGTCGGCATCAATGCATTCCAACAAATTTTCACCCTAGGGGTGGGTGGGAGGTAGAAACGTTGGGCTCCCACTAGGGTGGCCCCCTACTATTCTATGGCATCAAAGGATATAGGGTAAGTCAGGGGCCATTAAGGTCATTATATTTCTTATGAATGCAGGTTTCTAAATGGTAGTGGGAGGGGGGAATCATAGTTCCCCAGATCGATTCTAACCCATAGAATTGTAGAGAAATTCAACTATAATAGCTCCATGCACACATGAACTACATACCCTATTGATCTCCTAGTATTTTAAGGGGCCTAAGATGGGTGGGGGTTCCCTATAGGGGTCTCTGATGGTATGATGAAAGAATAAGTATCCGGTGGAATACTGAGAGGGGGGGTGAATTAGTATATTAAAAAACTGATATAAGGATCCCAAACTCAAACTCAGTCAAACAAAGTAAACATATCTCAATCAAGATCAATATTAATAGGAATACTTGACATTGATCGGTTTAACTGTCATGACAAATTTAACAGTAAACACCTTCAATCTTGTAAACATCAACAATGCTTAATCATAACTCAACATATTCATCTTTCAATGCTTATACTTAACATGCCTTATCAAAAGTTAATCAAATCAACAAATAAGGTCATAGCCACAAAAGCATTCACCACTTAACACAAATGTTTATACGTGGAAAACCCAAATAGGTAAAAACCACGATGAGATGGGACTCACAAGGATAACTATCTAAACTCTTTCAAAATTCGCCCTGTTAGGAACCTAAGCTTGTTAGAGCTTTACAATAAGTCCTGTTCAGAACTAATTTCAGTTAGGAATTGCCTGATGAATACTAAGAGGGGGGGGTGAATTAGTATACCAAAAAATACTGAACTTAAACACTTAAACAATTTAGCAGTAAATTGGTATAACAGTTTTACTAACAAGTCGGTTAACACAAATGCAAACCAAACAACAAATAAGGCATTCACCCACAGAAGCACAATCACCATAACACAGTAGATTTTGACGTCGAAACCCAAATGGGAAAAACCACGGTGAGATGAAACTCAAAAGTAACTATCTGCAGAATAGTAACCAGACCGGTTAAGATCATACAATGTTCTTTACCAGAACAGATCCTGTTAGGAATCTCAATCTCTGTTAGGAGATAAGTCCAATTAAAGACTACCTTGTGAGAGGATTTCATATCCATAGTTGTGAACCACCTTGTTAGAGGATTTACAAAGGCTTTGCCAGGCCTACCTGGTTAAGGGTTACAAACTTGTCGAAGATGTGAGTAATCAACAAGTGAGTGATCTAAATACTAGCATAGTATGCTTCGCTAGATCCTTGATAGCTCATTGTTAATGTATTTCAGCATTACTTTAGTCTTCAATATCTTCACACTCTATTTCTTCACACAGACCTAATCTTCTTCTGTGATTGCACATGTAAAAACTTCATCAACCACACAAAACCCTAACAACATTCTAAAACCCTAGACATGATGTCCTTATAAAGGAATCTGATTTCATGTTGGTCCAATAAGATTACATTGCAAGTTCCTAGGTTTAGTGCATCTGGACACATTTGGTAACATGACACAGAATCACTGCCAAAGTGTCGGTGGATGATAACTCATCACAAAAATAATACCGGTTGGTAATTCATCACAGAGTAATACTGGTTCATACATTTACCTATTACCGGTATTTTACCAGTTATCTGTTCACACATTTTACCAATTACCAGTTTGCCAAAAATTAAGAATGGGAAAATTATAATTGTCACTTTAGTTCCTTCGTACCGCTTGAGATCCTTGAACCACTTGAGGTCTTCATACCACTTGGGATCGGTAAACACTTTCTACAAAACACCGATAGTCTAAAGACTATAATACATAATACCGGTTTGGAACAAATACCGGTTAAGCATAACTCATACATACAAAAAGTGATCTCAAAGCAAGTGTGTGTCCATCAATGACAATCACAATAACATCATCAAAAATGCCAACAATCTCCCCCTTTGGCATTGATGGCAACACCTAGGAAAAATTTTGACATCTAAGTGTTTGACAACAAAAATATGCCATAATCAAAATTACTCCCCCTAAGCATATACACTACCCTTTTTGCAAAAAATACAATGTATACTACTCCCTTATGGAGATAAACATGAAAGTATACATAACATGCATCAAAATTTTAAATAAAGAATACTACTCCCCCTTTGCCAACAATGACAAGGTACAGCTGAATAACCCCTGTTTCCATTATCATGAAAATCATAAGTGTTTATGGCAATAAAGAGTGAAACTTGTCAAAAACTGATTTTAAGTCCTGCATAAATGTCTTCATGGATAAAGACCATAACTCAAGAAATGAGCTAGCAACCTCACTTTCCGTTTGCATCTAGAAAACCTATTCCTCCATGGCAGCCAAGGTACTCATCTCTTGAGTGACCGTTAAGGCTTCCGGATTGAGATAGCATTTCTAAAGTATTTATAGTCTTGGTAGTAGAACTAGTTGAAGTTCCTACAAATCTCATGTCCAATTGCTGATCTCTAACTCTATTCTTGCAGTTTGGAGTTGAAACTGGTGAACGGTTTGCCCATATGTGGTGAAGGAATCATAGGGCGTCTTGAAGGTGCTTATGTATGTCTGCAAATCAGATTGTAGTTTGTCTTTCTAAGCAAGCACATCATCACAGAATAGATGGGGATCGCATATCTTACTAAGCAGTAGATTCCCCTCATCCATAGCATCTCTTATGTCCTTTTGTGCCTTCTAAAGTTCAGACTAGAGCTCATTTAATTTCTTCACTAAGGCAGTATTTAGTGCCTTTTGATGCTTCTTTTGTGCATTGGCTTCAGCAACATCTTCTAGGCATTGCACTTGGTCATCTACAACTGTGCATAAAAGTTTTAGTTGGTCCAAAGAGGAATCAGTACTGGGGAGGTTGGTACCGGGTATCAAACTGGTAAGAGTTTCTACTGCAGTTTGAATAACATCTCGTTCCTTCTTCCTCCTGCTCTTCCAGTCGCTCTTGGGAAAGCTTAATGCTTTGCAGTAGCTCCATTTCATTTGCAAATTGGAGGTCAATGGGACTGGTAATATCAGCTGGTTTGGCTTGACTACCAGTTGCCTTTGGGGTCTCCACTTGTACACTCTTTGCTACTTCCTCCTTGTCCTTGGCTTTTTGCTTTTCTTCTTCTGCCTTCTTTTGCTCCTCTTCTTCTTTCTTTCTTTTCTCTTCTTCCTTCTTCCTTTCTTCTTCTTTCTGCTTCTCTTCTTCTTTCTTCTCCTCTTCCTTCTTCTTCTTCTCCTCTTCCTGTTTCTTCTTCTCCTCTTCCTGCTTCCTCTTCTCCTCTTCTTTTCTCTTCTCCTCTTCTTATTTCTTTTCTTCTTCCTTCTTCCTTCTTCTTCTTCTTCTCCTCTTCCTGTTTCTTCTTCTCCTCTTCCTACTTCCTCTTCTCCTCTTCTTTTCTCTTCTCCTCTTCCTATTTCTTTTCTTCTTCTTTTCTCTTCTCCTCTTCCTCTTTGCTCTTTTTCTTCTCTTCTATTTGTTTCCTCTTCTCTTCCTATTTTCTCTTTTCCTCCTCTTCTTTCTTTTCTTCATTCTCTGCTTGCTCTCTATCAACCTTTTCTTTGTCCTATTTCTCCTTGTCCACTTTCTCTTTGTCATCTTTGTCCTTTGCTATATCCGGGGTGACATTCTCACTATCCAAAGCATCAATGTCAATAGGGTCCATTTGTTCAGTGACCAGTTCTCCTGCACTGTCATACACCTCATCCGATTTTTCAATTTCTAGTTCTTGTTCAGCCTTCTTGTTGGCTTTGGACACTTGGTGCAACCTCAAAGCAGCTTTGGCATGAGAGTGGGTATCTTTTACCACTTCAGGGACTTTCCCTTCTAGCAACAAGAGTCTCCTTCTTCTCATGAAGAAGAGGCCTTTATATTTTTCCATAACTTCATAAAGTTCTAAATTAGACACATCAAGAAAATATTGAGCAAATATTTCCTCTCTTATTTCCTATTCCTTTTCTATGGCAATGCGCCATTTGTTATCTAAAGAATTGTATAAAGAATCCGGTGTCACAGATTTAATTTATGATGGCTGCCGATCATTCATACACAAATATTGAATGACTTCCTTTTCTACTTCCTCTTTCTCATTGTCATTGAAATCATCAAAATAATCTACTAAATCACTCAGCACTTTTCTCCTAATATTCTTGATAGTTCTTTGACAATGTGTCAAAGGTTTGTAAGAGGAAATATCAATATTTACCGGTGTTGATGATGCCGATTCATTGCTAGTTATCTTTTTCTTCTTCCTTGTTTGCCTAGTCTTCTTAGGCTGTTCTTCAAATTCCTGTGTCCTCTGAATTCGGTGTGTTTCCTTTTATCTTTCGCTTCCTCTCAAATACCTTGGCGGGTGCAACTTCTGGTTTCTTCTTTGCCGATGACCGCTTGGTCACTTTAGGACTTGCTGAAGTAACCAGTGCCAATATAGATGGCACTGCCTTTCCCTTCTTTACTCAAGGCTCTTCAACCAGTGTAACCCTTTCCAGATAGGTGCCGGTTCTCTTCTTTTTAGGATCAAGCGGTGAGGCAAGTAGGGTAGAAGCATACCCATCTAGCATATCATACATTACCTCATATCCCATAGGTTCCACCTTTTCTTTTCTAGCTCAACTGCCTCCATTATACACTCATCTACTATGATGGTGAAGCAGATGTCCTCTTCATACTTGACAATATCACTAGATATTTCACCCTTTGGCTCATCTTGCATCTGAACTCATCAAAGTATTTGTTCAGGACTTCAAGATAACTAGTTCCAACTACTTGAAGACTTTCTCTAATTTGTTTGGTAACCAGTTGGTTAGGAGACCACTGAATATCACTGACTCTTGGGAAATAGCCTTGGAAGTAGAAGAACAATCCGACCAATAGTTGTCCAAATTTAAATTTCAAGGCATTGTCCTATTTAATTGACTTCAAATTCACCAGAAGTTGCCTTTGCATACAGGTGCATAAATTAAATGAGGCATCTTCCATGATCATCCTATAGGTGGCATTTACTGCTGTAGCAGAGATAAAGTTAATTTTGCTAGCATGGAATGTCTAGTAACCTATCACCATGTAGGCATATTTGACCAGATCGTCCTTGATGGTATTGACGGTCATTTCCCATTGGTCACTCACAGAACCGGTGAGCTTGGTCATTTCCATCTTAATGACTTTCCTTAGGGATGGCACATCTCCAACGTTACAAAAACCAGTGACAGCATGAATCGATTCTAGTGTGATGTCATGTGTGCACTCAAGATACATTGTCACCATGCACTCTGCTTAGAATGATGTGGATGTGATCATCTATAAATTCTTCAAGGAAATAGACCGCATTGTGAAGCTTCTTCTTTTCCAAGATGTTGTATTCTGGTTTGATCTTCTTGTCCTTCCTGCAGAATAAGCTTAACTAAGAATGGATCACTAGAGATCCTAGGTCTTCAATTTTACAGTCAATATAATCTAAAATACCTTCCTCAATAATAACACCAATGGGTATTTGGGATAGGGCATTATATTTTGCCTTCCGTTGGATGAAATCTACTGAATCAACAGGTGCACTAGAATGAGAGTGTGATGCAGAAGCCATGATAGACAAAGAAACTCAAAAAATACCTTCGCAAGTTGAGATTTAGGGCTTGCAAATTCCGCTTCGCCACACACTACTTCGATTGGTGGATTACCGCTTTGAGTTCTACACTTGACCGATTGATATTATCTTCTAATTCTTCTTTAAAGTTTTGAAATCTCTCTGAATCACAAGACAAATTGCCTTTTGTCATTTTGCACTTGAAAACTTCTTCGCTCACAAAATGATAAGTGAAAATGACTTGAAAATCCCTTTTAAATGAATTATTCACCTACCATAATAAATGCTCCACCATTAGGGCGTAAACCCTAATTTGCCTTTTACCATTTCTGGTCTTCTGCCAATTGACAGGTATCACATATTGGTGTAAACCAGGGATTCAAAATATTTCACCGATTTGTTTCCCCCTGAGCTTTTCTGTAGCTTAGTTTGCCAGTTCAGAGATTTCCACATTAGGTGCAGAAACTGGTTCTTCTTGAGACACTTCTTTTGGCTTCTTTTTCCAGGTTTTCTTCATATCCACTTAAACAATTTCAACATCAATATTTCCTTCTAGAGTGACCGGTATCCGATATATTCTTTCTCATTTTGCAAAATCTTGTTGTGTGACCCGATTTGTTGCAATGATAGTAAATCATTTGATTTTCTCTCCAAGGTCCATTATTCAAGTTTCCATTCTTCCTTCTACATGTTGCAGCAATGTGACCATTACCATGATAGATCAAATAGGTTGCTCTCCATCTGGTTGCCGCTTGATAGCCACCGCTACATGACTGATGATTATAGGTGTTAAATCGGTTTGGATTCCGATTCCCAGAGGGTTCAGAAAAGCTCCTTGACTCCTTTGAGGATACCTTCCGGTGTTGTGCATGACAAACCTGCATTCAAATTCTCTATGGCCAAACTTGTTGCATGCATAACAATTTCCATTGAATCTATTGGATCTAGGCTCATTGTTTAGAAAGTAATGAAAGTTATTGTAAGCCTTGTTTCTACATACATTAGCAGTATGTCCTTCCTTGAGACAATTAAAGAAAACAGGTTTGAACTTTTTCTTACCTTTATCCTTTGATGTCGGTTGCTTCTTTGATGCTACATCTTTTGCTCCAGAGGTCTCACCTTCCTCATACCCAAAGAAACCAAGTCCATTAGTATTCGTTACTGGTTTAGCTGATTCAAGCTTTTTCTCTAACTTAGCAAAACTCTAATTGAATTAGGAAAGTATCTCTTTTGATTGAGTTCCTTGGTAATAGCAGCATTGGACTCCTTCAAGGTTGCATTCTCAGAAATAGCCAAGTTTAGTTCACCTTGCATTTCTTCTTTTTCCACTTTACTCTCTTGGAGATGAGTAGTAAGTGCATTGATTTCTTGCTTTAGCTTGAAGATCTCATGATCTTTGTCTTTTACCAGATCTTCAACTTTTCTTCGGTTCTCAAGCTCTTCACACATCCTGATAGTCAGTCCTTCAAGTTCCCTTCTTATGTTGGCATTAGACTCATTTAGTTTTTCAACTTCTTCAACTAGGGCTTCCATGTCCGCTTCATCAGAGGAACTATTTTCGGTAAGCTCCATCAGTTTCTCAACATGCTCTCTTCTTTTTGCTAGAGATGCCTTATACTTGAGTTTGAGTTCATCACAGGCTTTCTCAGTCTGAGTGAGCCGATGAGTAAGTTCCATCACAGTGTATTCCCCCATATCTCTTTCCAAGTGGTTAAACTTATAGAAAGGTTGGCTCTGATACCAATTGATGAATACTAAGAGGTGGGGTGAATTAGTATACCAAACAATACTGAACTTAAACACTTAAACAATTTAGCAATAAATTGGTATAACAGTTTTACTAACAAGCCGGTTAACACAAATGCAAACCAAACAGCAAATAAGGCATTCACCCATAGAAGCACAATCACCATAACACAATAGATTTTGACATGGAAACCCAAATGGGAAAAACCACGGTGAGATGAAACTCATAAGTAACTATCTGTAGAATAGTAACCAGACTGGTTAAGGTCATACAATATTCTTTACCAGAATAGATCTTGTTAGGAATCTCAATCTCTGTTAGGAGATAAGTCCGATTAAAGACTACCTTGTGAGAGGATTTCAGATCCACGGTTGTGAACCACCTTGTTAGAGGATTTACAAAGGCTTTGCCAGGCCTACCCAATTAAGGGTTACAAACTTGTCGAAGATGTGAGTAATCAACAAGTGAGTGATCTAAATACTAGTATAGTATGCTTGGTTAGATCCTTGATAACTCATTGTTAATGTATTTCAGCATTACTTCAGTCTTCAATATCTTCACACTTTGTTTCTTCACACAAACCTAATCTTCTTCTGTGATTGCACATGCAAAAACATCATCAACCACACAAAACCCTAACAACACTCTAAAACCCTAGACATGATGTCCTTATAAAGGAATCTGATTTCATGTCGGTCCAATAGGATTACATTGCAAGTTACTAGGTTTAGTGCATCTAGACACATTTGGTAACACAACACAGAATCACCGCCAAAGTGTCAGTGGATGATAACTCATCACAAAAATAATACCGATTGGTAACTCATCACAGAGTAATACCAGTTCATACATTTACCTATTACCGGTTCACATATTTTACCAATTACCGGTTCACACATTTTACCAATTACTGGTTTGCCAAAAATGAAGACTAGGAAAATGATAACTGCCGCTTTAGTTCCTTCATACTACTTGAGATCCTCAAACTGCTTGAGGTCTTCATACCGCTTGGGATCGGTAAACACTTTCTGCAAAACACCAATAGTCTAAAGACTATAATACATAATACCAGTTTGGAACAAATACCGGTTGAGCATAACTCATACATACAAAAAGTGATCTCAAAGAAAGTGTGTGTCCATCAATGACAATCACAACGACATCATAAAAAATGCCAACATCGCGCGGTTAAGGGATTTACAAATATGCCTTGTTAGAATCACAATACCCTGTTAGGAGTAACCTCGCTGGAGGATTTGAGAATCCAAGCTAATGGACCATCTTGTTAGAGGATTTAATGAGTAACCAAGCTTGTTAGGGCTTACCCGATTAAGGGATTTTACTTTTGCTATAGTTGTTAGAAAACAACAGGTTTCTTGATCTATCTAAGTACCACTATCTTTGCTTCATCAGATCCTTCTAAGCTTCAATCTGCCTTCACTCAAAGTGCAGATCCATTCACTGGTTGGGCAACCACACACTCAACAGGTTTTCTATCAACCTTGCCAACAACCTTTACAAACAACTTCATTGACCTTAAATACAAATCAATTAGGTTGATAACACAATAAAAACCTAATTCTCATCATTGGGATTACAAACAAGTTGGTTCAATCTTGACCATTAGAAATTATAACAATCTCTTCACATTTTTCAAGACAATTCCAACTGCTACATGATCACCGCTCCATTGGATTTTGTAACTCATCACACGTTGTGCATTAAATTTAATCCACTTTGCTCCTTCCCTAGACAATAAGAAAACATGCCAAACCAATTTGAATTTACCCTCATATAGTGATCACATGTGTCTCCATCATTACCGCTCATCAGATAATAAACCAACAAACTTGATCGGTTAGGGTTTAACAGTTGATAGGGTTTACCTGTTACATTACATAGAAAGGTTTAACCCTTCACACCAGTTCACCGGTTCAACTCACAAACTTTACATACACCAGTTACAACATCTTGTACAACTCTCTTCTTACTGGTTACTAGCCAATATCAAAAATAACAATATCAACAATAACATGAATACCTTTCACGAGTTCAATTGACATCAATGACAACATATCATTAATGCAATCTCTATGCAAAATTCCAAACAAACTCAAAATGCCAACAATCTCCCCCTTTGGCATTGATGGCAATACAAATATCAATGCCTCCGATTGCTACTGAGATTGGTGAATAGGAATCCTAGTTTACATTACCAAGTATTCACCTTGCTCTGTGTGTCTTCAGCCTGTCGCTAGTGAATAGGAATCCTGGTTTATATTACCAAGTATTCAACTTGCCAGACACATAATTCTTCTCCTCAATCACATAATTCTTCTCCCCCTTTGATAGCAATGCCAAAGTGAAAGTAAAACATGTAATTCTGCTCTCACTATGTATCAAAATCATTTTGCAACTTGATGCTCCCCCTATGGAATACATCCACTCCTTCATCAATCCATATAAGATTCTACAAGTGATTCAGGGACTGATGCAATCAGCATCATGTTCAACTGACTTCATGAAGAGGGACAACCCCCAATTGTCTTCTAAGATACTCAAAAGTGGTCTTAGGAAGAGGTTTGATAAAGATATCTGCAAGCTGCTCCTTGGTAGAAACATGCTCCAAGATAACATCTTTACTTTGAACTTTTTCCCTCAAGAAGTGATATTTCAATTCAATGTGCTTAGTCCTTGCATGCAAAACAAGATTTTTAGATATGTTTATTGCACTTGTATTATCACACAACATCTTTATAAGTTCTCATATTTTCATCTTCAAACCTTCCAAAATGTGCCTCATCCACATAGCTTGTGTGCAATTCATATAAGCTACTACATATTCAGCTTCAACAGTAGATTGTGAAGTGCAACTCTACTTTTTACTACTCCATGAGACTAGCCTTCCTCCTAGAAATAATGCTCCACCAGTAATATTCTTCCGGTCATCAATATTTCCTTCCCAATTAGCATCTGTGTATGCCTCCAAGTCAAAATCTCCACCATATGGATACCATAATCCACAATCAACAATACATTTCAGATATCTAAAGATTCTCTTAGTTGCTATCAGATGTGCCTCCTTTGGATTCTTCTAAAATATAGCCGCAATATCAACTGCATGGGCAATATCTGGCTGACTGTGAACAACATGGTGTAGTTTTCTAATCATTGACCTAAATTCCTTTTCATCTACAGACTTAGATGCATCTTCCTTGGACAATTTACAACATGTAACCATGGGGGTTCCAACTGGTTTACAGTCACTCATACCGAAAGTCTTCAAAACCTCCTTCACATACTTGGATTGAGTAATGAAAATACCATTCTTCATCTGGTGTATCTGTAAGCCTATGAAATTTTTTATTTCCCCTACTAATGACATCTCAAATTCATTCTTCATTTCATCTGCAAAACAATTACTCATGTCATCATTTCCTACAAATATAATGTCATCTACAAATACTTCAATGACCAGTATATCATCTCCTTTAGACTTGAGATAAATGTTGTTGTCATCGCTAGTTCTAGCAAAGCCTATCTTCATTAGATGAGTATGAAGTCATTCATACCATGCTCTAGGCACCTGCTTTAGTCCATACAAAGCTTTATGCAGTTTGCATACCATGTCTTCCTTATCTGTCAATGCATAACCATCAGGTTGCTCTATATAAACCTCTTCTTCCAGTATCCCATTCAAGAATGGAGACTTGAGATCCATCTAGTATACTTTGAAATTCTTATGAGCTACAAATGCAAGTAGTGTTCTGACACCTTACAGTCTTGCTACTGGTGTAAACATTTCTCTATAGTCTTCTCCTTCTTCTTGCGCATAGCCTTTGCATACTAATCTTGCCTTATTGCAAACTACAACACCATCTTCATTTAACTTGTTTTTTAATACCCATTTAGTATCTATAACATTCTTGTTTACTGGTCGGGGTACTGGGGTCCAAGTGTTGTTCTTCTCAATTTGTTTCAACTCCTCCTCCATAGCTTTCCCCCAATGATCATCACCAAATGCCTCTTTAGCATTTATGGGTTCAAAGATGGATATCATGCAAGAGTTCTCTCTTACTCTCCTTCTTGTTAGTACTTCAGAATCCTTATCCCCAATTATCTACTCAGGACTATGATTCAGTATCGCATACCTAGGAATAACATGATCATTCTCTTCAGGTTCAACTTCTTCATTGTCATCTTCCTCTGGATTTATTTGTTCCGGTTGAACAAGTACATTAGGATTTGCTTTACCGGTTTTTGATTTAATAGTTTCTGGTTCTAAAAACAAAATGCAAGGATCTTCATCCTTCTTCTCAGAACTAGTTCCTTCTGATATTTTAGGACATTCATCTACACAAGCATCAGCACTCTCAACAATTTTCTGTGTCCAGTTGTTGAAGCATTTATAGGCCTTACTCTTGGTGGAATAGCCAAGAAATATGCCTTCATCACTCTTAGCTTCAAACTTTCTTATGCAGTCACCTCTTTTAATAAAACATTTGCTACCAAATATTTTAAAATAGCTAACATCAAGTGATCTCCCATACCAGTACTCATATGCGGTTTTGTCCTTACCTCTTTTTACCAGAACTTGGTTCATTGTGTAGACAACTATACTTATAGCTTCTTTCCAAAAGGTTTTTGATACACCTCCTTGTATCAACATAGTTCTAGCAGCTTCAACCACTAGCTGGTTGATTCTCTCTGCTATACCATTCTGTTGTGGTGTCCTTGGTGGAGAAAGTTGTCGCTTGATACCATTATCATCACAATATTTAGTGAACTCTACAAAAGTGAATTTACTACCTTAATCTATTCTTAGACATTTTATCTTTTTTCCACTCTCTTTCTCAGTTAAGGCTCTGAATCCCTTGAATTTTCCAAAATCTTCATTCTTATCCTTCAACAATGTGACCCACATCATCCTTGAACAATCATCAGTGAAGATCATGAAGTATATGTCACCTTGAATGCTTCTTGTTCTTATTGGTCCACATAGGTTTGTATGAACCAAATCTAACAAGTCCTCTGCTGAGAAGGACTTTCTCTTGAAAGTTGAAGAAGTCATCTTTTCTAGGTGACATTCTTTACAAAGAGCATTAACTGGTTTGTCTAGCTAAGGTAGACCTCTTACTGTCTTAGACTTGCTTACTTTAATAATATTGTCAAAATTTATATGACAAAATCTCCTATGCCAAAGCCAGCTATCATCTGTTTTTGCAATCAAATAGTTGCTTACTTTAGGATTGAGATGAAATAGATTACCTTTGGTACATTTCCCAGTTTCAATCAATTCACCTTTGTTGTCAAATATTTTGCATATACCATTTCTAAACTCCAGTGGGTAACCTCTGTCATTAAGTTGTGACACAATAGATTGTGCTTTAGGCCTTCAACCCTATAGACATCATCAGCACTGCTCTTCCCATTAAGCAAAATAACTCCCTTACCTTTTACCATACAGGGTGAGTCATTGCCAAATTTGACAACACCGCCAACAAATTCCTTTAAGGAAAGAAATTTTCTCTGATCATCGATCATGTGATGTGAACAACCACTATCAATGATCCAATCATTCGAGTTATCCATTCTGGATACTAGTGCCTTCTGATCTGATACTTCTTCCTTAATTTCTACAAACACAATATCTTCACTAGCATCATCATCAAATTCATCATTAGTAATACCACTGTCAATAGCTACAAGATAATCCCTGTTGCCTTTACCCTTGTACTTCTTAAATTTGTTTCTCTTGTAATAATTTTCACAATTAGGGAAGTTTGTTGCTATATGATCAATCTTGTTGCATGCAAAACATTTTAAAGGTAGCTTACCTCTATATTTACCAGTGCCTCTAGGTAGAAGTTTTGCTAACAATGCTTCAAGTTCCACTAATTTGTCTTCATCATCAGCATCTCTGCTAGATCTAGATTCATAACTATGGCTCGTATCTCTGCTTCTTCCCACAGATGGGTTAGAGACAAAATCTCTAAATGCAGATTTTGATTTCTGTACACTGCCATTATAGAAATTTAGTTCAAAAGCAGTAAGTTTTCCAATAATAGAGTCAATAGTTACCTTTGTCTAGTCAATGAATTTTAGCTCCTAAATAGCTGCAACTAGGATAGCATAGACCAGTAGCAGGTTTCTCAGTACCTTACTCATTACTATGGCATATTCCACTTTCCCTCATGCACTCTTTATCTCTCCAACTATCTCTTTGATCCTTTGACCATACCGTTGGATGTTCTCACCTTCAGACATTCTCATGTCATCAAACTTGCCTCTTAAACTCTCTTCTTTAGCTATCTTGACAAGCTCATTGTTGGCATTTGGCATTATAACAGACAATGGGAGATTGTTGGCATTTCAATAAGGATATTGAGAAGGTTGTTGATGATTATGGATATAACTGATTAAGGATGATTTACTGTCTTAATATTATTATTTTGTCATTGATATCAAGAAATTGATTTTCTAATTCAATATGATGTTACCATATCTTGAGAAGTATGATTTGATGAGTATAAAGATGTTGGTAAAAGACATAGAAAGAATATGATGAATAAGGGGATGAATAAGGTATTCAATGGGAAACTATTACCGAGTCAGACAATGATGAGATCATGATGTTTACATTGTTTTAACATCATACATATGATGTAAATTGTAAGGTTAATACTATACTATGTTACCAAGCAAAGAACCTAGTCGGTAAACCCTAAGGTTATCGCTATCGGTTAATGAAGGTGAAATGTCTACTGAGTGAAGTTTAGTATTTACCGAGTTGTAACGGAGCTATAACATAATACATTAAATGGTTACATGCGTTATTTAATGAAGGAAGCTGATGAGCTGGAACTGATTAAATGATTGGTATGTCGTGCATGAAGTTTGTTAATGAATTTATGGCAAAGGAAAATTGGCATGAAGATCTACAACATAGATTGAACCGCATTACCCTAGCACAAGTTCCAAGAAATATATGCAAGTTCCTAGGTGGGGTAAAACATTTTTTAGATTGAAGGATACATTGAACCTGGACAAGATTGAAGATCTGATGGCTATGATTGATCATGGGAAATGTGATCAAGGAGATTAAGCGGTTGGCGAATTGTTTATAAATAGGGAATTATTGATAAACAATGCATGCGGGCAAATGTATGCACAAGGATGCTACATAGTGATTACCAAGCACAGAAGCTTGTAGACCTGTTTGAATAAACAGAGTATAGAAGCCCAGTAGATGGACAAGATTAGTTCTATGTCTAGATTGTATTGAGCAATAAGAATCTTCTTTAGCATTTTAAATGTGAAGTTGCAGATAGTTTTTTATTACTGTTATTTTGTGAAAGTGACAGAAAATCTCTTAACCGAGTGGACTTAACAGTCTTATTTGTAAAACCCTCTAGCAAGGTGACATTCTGATTGAGTGTTTGAAATCCTTTAACAAGGTCACTTCTAACAAGGTGAAGATCCTAACAGATCTGAGGGAAATCCCTTAACCAGGTCACATCTAGCAATGTGTTTGTAATCATTAACAGGATTTTCTTTTAACCGAGCATACTCTAGAAGAGTATATTTCTTAGTGGGTCCGAAATCCAACAGTGGTTTTTCCCTATTTGGGTTTCCACGTTAAATCTAATGTTATGAGGTTTATGATGTTTATATGCTTTTGAGTTTGCATGTTTAGCAGTTTTGGTTATATTACTGAAGTATATGTTACCGAGGTTGAATCTGATGTTTTTATGGAAGATTAAGTTTGTATGATTCACCCCTCCCCCACCTCTCATCTTGTTGGCTATTGGATCTGTACTTACATTAAGTATCAGAACTATCACTCATCACTGCTATAGATATCTTCAAGTTTCTTCCATACTTCATATGCAGTTTCAAGACCATGAACATCTACATATTCAACATTAGACAAAGAACTGATAATAGCTTCTAATGCCTGGTGATTTTCTTGTTGTTTCTTCTGATCATCAGTAAGGGGTCTAATAGGTGTAGTATACTTATGTTCTATATGATCCCAATACTGACTACCAAGACTCTTAATGTAAATCTTCATTCTGTCACTCTATATTCTATAGTTATCTTTGTTAAACTTCGGACCTTCTTTCTTCATCATGATCTACAAGATCTTTTCCTCAAGCTATTAGACTTTTAGATTAAGAGGAATTGAGAAGCTCTGATACCAACTGATGGTATGATGAAAGAATAAGTATCTGGTAGAATACTGAGAGGGGGGGTGAATCAGTGTATTGAAAAAATGATACAAAGTTCCCAAACTCAAACTCAGTCAAACAAAGCAAACATATCTCAGCCAAGATCAATATTCATAGGAATACTTGACATTAACCAGTTTAACTGTTATGACAACTTTAATAGTAAACACCTTCAATCTTGTAAACATCAACAATGCTTAATCATAACTCAACATATTCATCTCTTAATGCTTATACTTAACATGCCTTATCAGAAGTTAATCAAATCAACAAATAAGATCATAGCCACAAAAGCATTCACCACTTAACACAAATGTTTATATGTGGAAAACCGAAATAGGTAAAAACCATGGTGAGATGGGACTCACAAGGATAGCTATTTGAACTCTTTCAAAGTTCACCCTGTTAGGAGACAAAGCTTATTAGAGCTTTACAATAAGTCCTATTCAGAACTAATTCCAGTTAGGAATCACCCAGTTAAGGGATTTACAAATATGCCTTGTTAGAAGCACAATACCCTATTAGGAGTAACCTCACTGGAGGATTTAAGAATCCACACTAATGGACCACCTTGTTAGAGGATTTAATGAGTAACCAAGATTGTTAGATCTTACCCGATTAAGGGATTATACTTCTATTGTAATTGTTAGAAAACAACACATTTTTTTGATCTGTCTGAGTATCACTATCTTTGCTTGATTAGATCCTTCTAAGCTTCAATCCGCCTTCACTCAAAGTGCAGATCCATTCACTAGTTGGGCAACCACACACTCAACAAGTTTTCTATCAACCTTGCCAACAACCTTTACAAACAACTTCATCAACCTTAAATACAAATCAATTAGGTCGGTAATAGAACAAAAACCTAATTCTCATCATTGAGATTACAAACAAGTCGGTTCAATCTTGACCATTAGAAATTATAACAATCTCTTCACATTCTTCAAGACAATTCCAACCGCTACATGATCACCGCTCCATTGGGTTTTGTAACTCATCACACGTTGTGCGTTAAATGCAATCCACTTTTCTCCTTCCCTAGACAATAAGAAAACACACCAAACCAAGTTGAATTTACCCTCATATTGTGATCACACGTGTCTCCATCATTACCGCTCATTAGATAATAAACCAACAAACTTGATCAGTTAGGGTTTAACAGCTAATAGGGTTTACCAGTAACATTACATAGAAAGGTTTAACCCTTCACACTGGTTCACCGGTTCAACTCACAAACTTTACATATACCAGTTACAACATATTGTACAACTCTCTTCTTATTGGTTACTAGACAATATCAAAAACAACAATATCAATAATAACATGAATACCTTTCACCTGTTCAATTGACATCAATGACAACATATCATTAATGCAATCTCTATGCAAAATGCCAAACAAACTCAAAATGCCAATAGTCCCACTCAACTCTATGCATGGGGGGAATTATAGTTCCTGAGAAAGGTATAGTTCAAAACAAGGTGTGTGATATCTAAAATCCAATCTCCTCTATCTCGATGAACCAGACCCAACCTTCTATTCTATATTTAATGGAAGCTCCATACTATATATGTAACATGAGTGGTCCCCCCACCCACTACTATAATTGATATATAGTATAGCAAGTTGGTATTCGTTCAGAGCCTAACATATTAATAACCTTTCATTCCTATATCTTAGTTGTAGTCGCTCAGGGGGGTGCTAGATCATTGTTTAGTTTTAGTTCAGTTGAAATGCCTAAAGAGAAGAGGGTGGTTGCCTCATTTTGACCCTTAGAATAGTAGGGTATGCCCGTGGTTAGTTCAGTGTGTATCATTTAGTTGATGGATTGATGCCATGGGGATGAAATGGGAATGGTTTTTCAATCAACTGAATCATTCAGTGGGTTCAATAGGTTTAAGTGAGAATTGGTCGCATACAGAATCGGACACAGAATGGTGTACTGGCTGTTTTAGAGGGAGAGTTCATAGTGCCATATCTCCTCCCATAACTATGCACCCCAACCCCCTCCTTTAGAGTAGTAATCTACCTCCACTTGTGTGGGGATGGGTGGGGGGCTAAAGGGCTCCCTCCAACCCTGCCCACACACACTATCGAGTTCCCCCAACATGAACTATAGTTCCAAGTGTGCTTGAGGAATAGCAATATCCTCCACCATAGAATAGTAGGGGCCCACCCCCACCCCCCAATAATAGTTTTTGAAGGCCCTACTATTTTAAGGGGCCTGCGAGAGTAACTAGCCATTCCCTCCCATTACCATTTATCAACCTGCTAGCCCTGGGTATCTTGAATTGGAGACCCTACTATTCTAATGGGCATTCTGGGTTCACTTCGCATGCAGAATCGGACCCTACAATTCTATGGCAGAGTGAATGGTATGGTGTACTGGTAGTTCTAATTCTCACCAGTTCTATTTCAATATAGTGAGCATCATTTTTGAGTAGTGGGAAGCGCCCTACTATTCTAAGGGCCAGTGGTTTAATCCAATGGTTTTCTGCCGACAAGGGTGGGTGGCAAACTATAGTTGCAAGGTGGGTGGAAGATCAATGTAGGGGATGAGAGAATCTTGGACAATCGGGGGATGAAGGAATCAACATCTTGGGTGGGATCCTGCCCTTGCATTTGGGGGCATTCTTGGCCTTTCGAGTAAGCAGGACTCTAATGTATAGTACATAGTGTATAACTGTCAACGCCTATATATCAACAACCCCTATCTATCGGTTTATGGCTCCTTTGAACTTGAATCGATAAACTCCAAGCTCCATTGATGGCCCCTACTATTCTATGACATTATCAACCATCATCAACAACATTTCCTTCCTCTGAGTGGTTCATTGGGGATTGATGTTGGAGAAGTGGGAATGGGCCCTATATCTACATCTATTAATCGATGTTGGATAAGTGAGAAATAACCATTGCCATCATGTGTATTGCTATCGCGATTGGGAATGGAGTGTCGTTGCAGTGAAGAGAGGGAGATAGGTGGGGAGGAATATTTTAGAACTCTTGATCAAAAATCGGAGGTTGATTGAGGGCCCCTATATACAGTTAGAGTCAACACTCAACCATAAGGGGGTTGATTGAGGGTCCCTATATATAGTTACAGTTGGCACTCAACCGAAAGGTCGGGGTGAGGAACTTTGAATTCATGTTGATTCATGCACTCGCTCGCATTGATGCCCCCTGCACTCGACTGCCCAAATATGGATGGGGGGCCCTCTCTATAGTAGGGTCATTTATGTGAAGGCCCCTATCTACTTGTAGGTCATTGGTCTACATTCTGCCCCCCATTATAGTTGAATAGTAGGGCCCCTTTAGAATTGTAAGGCCCCTCCCACCTTGCCTGCCTAGATAATAGGATAGGGGCCCACATGCCCATAAATGACCCAATCAATGACCCTATCCTTTATTAGTTCATATATATAGAGGCACACACACATATGCATACGTATATACATATACATATGCCCAATAGTGCTATTTTCTATAGAGAATATTTGGAATCCACGAATAAGGTAAAGAAAAGCCACGACCAAAAGGGAAAGGACAAATACATAGTGCCAACTATATACATTTACATATATGCCCAATAGTGTTGTTTTGTGTACACAATAGCCCCTAGTATTTGGGATTCATATAGCTTCATTGTATGCAATTCCAAATCAGTTTTACTGTCATTTTCAAAATGCATTCAAAACAATTATAGTCAAGCTACCAAACAATCACTCCACTGTAAAGTTTTCCAAATTTTCTACATGTCAATGGCATAATGTCTGCCAAACATTCAGATTCAAAACACAACCACTTACTATTCTTACATGACCAGCTAATGGTAAGGAATTTGGGAATGCTACCACAAACTAAAAAATTACAAATAATGAATTTAGAGGACCACTATTCAAAAATCAAGCTTATGTCAATGGTGTGAATGGGAAATTCAATTCCAATATGATAATGAGCAATTTTTAGTATTCCAAATGGGCTGCAAATAACCTACTTTTCTATCATGGATGCAAATAGATTTGCCTAGTGAGATAATCCACTTTGTGAAATAGAAGTAGAGACATCTCCTACTCCAAATAGTCATAATATCATAGTAGCGCAATGGCATAGTTGTGGTGTGTAGAATCCATTGGGGATTTCAATGCAAGCAAGTTCCATTCTGGACATAAACATAGAGGGTTTGGAGCAGTTGCAATAGTGAAAAGGAAATAGGTCTTTTTGCAAGTGCGATTTTCGAATAACCACCAAGGTTTGGAGTGGTTGCAACAAAAAAATGTAATACGGGTGTGCCATTTTGGCAAAAAAAACACTGAATTTGGAGAAGTACTTTGGTGAATCATAGAAGAGATGTTTATTCAACCTTGTGCATGAGAAAAACATTCGTTTTTGCAACCGCCTGAAGTACCATTGCAAATAACCTACTTTTCTACCATGGGTGCAAATAAATTAGCTCAGTGAGATAATCCACTTTGTGAAATGGAGGTGGAGACATCTCCTACTTGAAATAGTGATAATATCATAGTAGTGCAATGGAATAGTAGTGGCGTGTAGAATACACTATAGATTTCAATGCTGGTTGGTACCATTTATAAAAGAGAAAAGGGGTTTGGAGAAGTCGTAATAGTAAAATAAGAAATAGGTTTTTTTTACACGCACCATTTTTGAAAAAGCACATGAAATTAAATGGTGAAATGGTTCTTAAAACAAAACCAAAAACAAAAACAAAAAAACATCAAGAAAGAAGTTGCAGAGACATAGCATTAGTAAAGTTGGGTATGATTTAGAAACTTTACACAGAAATATGGATTGTCAACAATCGTTGGTTGAAGATGAGCAAGACTTACCAACAAATACACAGTTAATGAAATACATTGGATTGTTAGAGAAATTCTAATTACTTCTAAGATTAATGTGGCAACCAAGTATTATCAAAAACACTTATTTCACACTGTTCTAATCTTTCATGTAATTTACAATGTCGTTCCATGGAGATAGACAATTAAAAGCCATTGTGTTTTTCACATGGCCAAACAAACTGTTTGCAAAACACTCGAGATTCATACCAAGCCAGTCTGCATGTGTACAAGACTGTCATGTGTTTCCCAACACACCGGATACTACATTGTGCAAAAGTTTCATGCCTTTTAACATTCCCAGTCCCGACAGGTGATCAAAAAATGCATATACACAAAACAAACATATAGACAAGGCAAAATTTAAAATTTCCATTTTTTTTACAGTCTTCTCCAAAAACCCTAGTCTTCTTCCCAAATTTATTAGGATCACTACAAACAATTTCAAACATTATAGAAACTGTCATGATAATTATTACAATCCCTATAAATAATTCAAAACATTATAGAAACCCTCATGATTTTTTAAAACCCACACCAAATACTGCACTTTGAAAAAACTTTCGTGTACTTTAGCATTCCCAGTTCCGATGGGTGGTCCAAATCTATGTGAAATAGACATACAGAATGAGCAAAATTCAAAATTTTCAAATTTTTACAATGGATAGCAAACCCTAGTCTGCTTCCCAAATTTATTATGGACTCTATAAACATTAGACAATCGAACATTCCTCTTCCACAACCCCTACTAGCATGACAAAATGGCAACAAGTATTGGAAAATATACATACCTCTCAAGGCTCGGGCTCACTTCAAAACCTCCATGACTAGGCCTCCAAAACCTCGACGCCAACTTTTCTTCCCTGCACTACGAACAACACAAAACAATGGCAGACTTACATAAAGCTAGCCAAGCCAACACATTTTCAAAAAAATAAATTGATTCAACGATTATTTTGCACACTTATCGCACTTTTTTGTAGACTCTGTGAAAGATTATGAAATTTTCCTAAAGACTCTAAAAAAATTCGAAAAGATTCTCTAACTGCTTGGAGAGAAATTTTCCAAGTTCTATTGTCTAAAGACTCTCCGGGAACCACCAACTGCGATCTAAAAGGTTTGTTCTACAAGTAATCCCTAACTAGCTAGAATACATGCAAACTGACCACGCCTCGCATATTTCTCCCTCCTCTTTTGGTCATGTCTTTTCGTTACCCCATTCATGCATTCCAAAAAAAAAAATTATGTTTCAAAAAAAAATTCAAAATCATTTTACGTCGTCATTCGATGACCCTGCCGAAAACTCACATACCTACGATTGCCACCCTATTCACCATCTTCTGGCTACCGCTACCCCGTACCTCTTCTCCATGGGCTACCATGCCATATCATGTAATCTCCCACATGCCATGGCCATGTCATTTTATGTGGAGAATAGCTAGAGCCTCATTTGCATAACCTGATTATAGAACTCGACACATTCTTAGGGTTTTGCAATTTGTTGATTTGGGAACCAAGAAAAGGGATCTATGAAATTGAAAGAGTATTTTTTTAAACTCTAAGCAAGAATTGTAACTTTGGAACACTAGATTTTTCTGCGGACTGTGCTGACCATGCTTTATTTGGCTTGGAATTGGGGTTGTTCAATGTTTTCTTGAGAATCTTTGAGTTGAACCACGTTTTCCTCTTTGCCTTCTGTCTGAATTTTCCTGTTTACAAAATGATTCACATAAAAAGATATTATGCCCCAGTCAAACCACATATAAAAGTAGTTAAGTTTAGATTTGGAGGGAAGACAGAAAAAAACAATTAGATTTAAGCTAGAAGGCTGAGCCCATACATTTGCAAAGAAATTACAATATATTGTATGCGTATACATGTTTGAAAAGTTCCCGTTTGTTTTGGTTGCATTTATCATTATGGAAGTGGGTCTTAAACATAATCACTTTATAAGATTTTTCTATAAATGAATAAGATGAAAAATTATTTGTCTTCTTTCATTCTTATCACGTGGTTGTAGACAACTTAAAATAATATATACTCAAGTCTTTTCTTTCAAATATTTCGATGGCCTAAGTTTTAATTTGTTTTGAATAAATGGATGACTTTATTATAAGTTAGATTGTGTACTTTACTTTTTCCTTCACTATTAAATATATGAATCACTTTAGCTTAGTTTTAGAACATTTACTTTTCTATTTCATAAAGCATTATTATAATATTATTGTTTTTATTTAGTTTTATATTAGCTCCCATATTTATCAAAGGGACCTTATAATATTAATACATGGTCTATTTAATATAAATATCTCATGATTTTCTTTATGGATATATATTGGGAATTAAGAGAGAAAATGCAATTGGCTTTAGTTTTATGAGATAGGAAATTTATAAATAAGAAACATATAAGATTTTTTATATTTTTTATTTTATTTTATTTTCTTTTCTTTTTTGACTGCCTAATTAAATTATGAGCTAAATGGGTGGGTGTTGAATATGGAACAACAAGGGAGGGTAAACCTCGACACTTGGTTTACTTGCCTATAGTCGGCAAAATATTTGGCCAAAGTAATTACAATAGTTATTATTTTTGTTTTCTTTCTTACCTTGCCATATCATGAATATAAGAACTACAATCATAGGTGATATGTAGTTAGATGTATTCATGTTGCACCTGATCCCATCTAACCTGTTAGTTCAAGTTTGCTAGGGGCCTCGTGCAAGGGTCAGGAGCTCACTGAGCACCAAGGAAGTGGTTGCTTTTGTGGCTGGGTGGTTCATGCACCTAGGCCACATGTTTGTCTCACAGGAGCAAATGGAGAGTAGACTGAGGCTTACTGGATACAACTTTACATGTATCTTGTGATTATTGTTGTTATGTGATTGTAATTGATCACTGCTTGTTGTATATTGTATATGTTTAATAATTTTGACATCAAGACCATATGTATATGTAAATGGACTTTATTATTACATTTGTATTATTTTTCAACAAGTGTAAAGTATGAAATTTAACGACTCTAATGTATATTATTACTTGATTTATGTAGTTCTTGAAATTTAAAAAGAAGTTTTGTATTTTGTTTATTTTGGATCTATCTTGATATATGTGTTTCTTGGAAATTAATAAGTAATTGAGTAATTTGTTATTTTGGAAATTTCAAGTCTTTACATCGATCAAATTTCATCTTTCCCTAATGTAATGGTCTCTAAGCAAAAATTAGCAATTTTACTACATTTAATGGTGAAACCCTAATTTTTCAAAATCACAACATATAAAGTTCTAATTGAAAGAGTTTCAATTGAAAACATTTAAATTAAAATCCTTTCGACTAAAATTTTCTATATGGTAACTTAACTCCTCTTTTGGGGAAAATTAAAAATAAAAATTCAACTTTAACTCCGATTTTCTCAAGCTAGGAGAACTTTTATGAAAATCTAAAAAATACTCTTTTGTAGAGCATGGAGTCTAAAATCCAAAAAAAAAAAATTAACATTTTGATTAGTTTTAATATGATATTTTTAAATATCACAAATAAGTTTTTAAAATCAAACATGAGGTTGATTAGAAAAGAAAAATATTAAAACATATTTTAAAAAATTGATATATGGTGCACTAAAGAGGGAATCATCTCCAAAAGGGTATAATTTGTTTTTTGAAAATGATATAAAAATTAGACAAAAGTTGTTGTTATATGAAAACTATGCTATTTTGATATGTTTGACTTAAAAATATTATAACAAGAAAAATATTCATCCAAAGAAAAATTATTTTTCCACACACTAGATATTGGAGTTATATATTTTTGAAAAAAATGAAGGAAAAATAAAATTGATTTCTCTTTTTGTTTTGTGACATTAACTTAGCCTCACTTTTTTTGAAATTTCTAGCAATTCAATTTCCACTCTTAAATTTATTAGAAAAAAATGATGCAAAATTTTAATTTTTTTAAAATTACAAGCATAAACTTCATCAAGAGTTTTACATATTATTAGTTTAAATCATTTTAAAATTCAAAATACAAAGGCCACTTTTATGCAGTCTAAGTTAAAAATTTGTGTTTGTGTTGATCAATTCCTTTATAAAAATGTGACATAGATTTGTACTTTTATCTAAACATTATTGCTCACACAAATCATATTGTATTCATTCTTGGTATTTTATTGCATATTCATATATGTATCAAGACCTTGAGTTTTGTGAATAATACTTAGAAGAAGATATAGGCTCTAGTAATTGTGATTATCTCATTGAGTTGAGATGTCACTACAAGAATGACCATGCATTACATTATGCATGTTATTTATAGTGTGTTTTTGGTCATTAATCAATTCATTGTGAAATATGTGAGAGTGAAGTAGTGAATATTATACTTGCACATGTGAATAAAATTAAGACATATGTAGAGGGGTATGAAGTTTTAAGAGAAAGAACAACAACTAGATAAGCCACTTATGCATGTATTTAATTGAATCCTAATATTGATGCAAATGCCTCAACTATAATTAAGGTTGTAATGAATTATTGAGATTGTGTCATGGTTTAATCTACACTTGTATACAATAACTATTTCATAAGCTACAATTGGTGAAGTCTATAATGTTGCCATCAACGATCTTTGTCCTAATATGTGTTCATGTGCCTTTTATACACACCTAACAAGAAATCTCTTTGAAACAAAGCTACTCCTAAAAAGAGTAAGTATTTGTAAATTCTCACCCTCCAAGGTCTTTTTTGTTGGGTCACAACTATGTAGAGATAGCTCGGGGCTCATGCGACTTGTTTAGTCAAGGTGGTATGCTGGTAGCAGAATGAACTTCCCATGTAGATCTTCACATAAAACAAAAGTGCAAAAGAAATGGTTGCAAGAGGGGAACAAATGTTGGCAATCGACACTCATTTGTGATAGTTCTGATACTAAATGTAAGTATAGATCCAATAGCCAACAAGATGAGAGGGGGGGGTGAATCATACAAACTTAATCTTCTATAAAAACATCAGATTCAACCTCGGTAACATATACTTCAGTAATATAACGAAAACTGTTAAACATCATAAACCTCATAACACCAGATTTAACGTGGAAACCCAAATAGGGAAAAACCATTGTGGGATTTCAGACCCACTAGAAATATACTCTTCTAGAGTATGCTCGGTTAAAAGCAAATACTATTAAAGATTACAAACACATTGCTAGATGTGACCCGGTTAAGGGATTTCCCTCAGATCTGTTAGGATCTTCACCTTGTTAGAAGTGACCTTGTTAAAGGATTTCAAACACTCAATCAGAATGTCACCTTGCTAGAGGGTTTTACAAATAAAACTGTTAGGTCCACTCAGTTAAGAGATTTTCTATCACTTTCACAAAATAATAGTAATAAAAATCTATCTACAACTTCACATCTAAAATGCTAAAGCAGATTCTTATTTGCTCAATACAATCTAGACATAGAACTAATCTTGTCCATCTGCTGGGCTTCTATACTCTGTTATTCAAACAGGTCTTCAAGCTTCTGTGCTCGGTAATCACTATGTAGCATCCCTATGCATACACTTGCCCACATGCATTGTTTATCAACAGTTTCCTATTTATAAACAATTAGCTAACCGCTTAGTCTCCTTGATCACATTTCCCATGATCAATCATAGCCATCAGATCATCAATCTTGTCTAGGTTCAATGCATCTTTCGATCTGAAAATGTTTTACCCCGCCTAGGAACTTGCATATATTTCTTGTAACTTGTGCCAGGGTATTGCAGTTCAATCTACGTTGTAGATCTTCTTGCTGACTTTCCTTTGCCTTAGATTCATTAACAAACATCATGCATGGCATACCAATCATTTAATTAGTTCCAGCTCATCAGCTTCCTTCATTAAATATCGCATGTAACCTTTTAATGCATTCTATTATAGCTCGGTTACAACTTGGTTACAACTCGGTAAATACTAAAATTTACTCGGTAGACATTCCGCCTTCATTAACCGATAGCGATAACCTTAGGCTTTACCGACTAGGTTCCTTAGGGTTTACCGACTAGGTTCTTTGCTTGGTAACATAGTATAGTATTAACCTTACAATTTACAACATATGTATGATGTTAAAACAATCTAAACATCATGATCTCATCATTGTCTAACTCAGTAATAGCTGCCCATTGAATACTTTATTCATCATAATCTTTCCTGTGTCTTTTACCAACATCTTTATATTCTTCAAATCATACTTCTCAAGATATGGCAACATCATACTGAATTAGAAAATCAATTTCTTGACATCAATGACAAAATAATAATATCAAGATAGTAAACATCCTTAATCAGTTATATCCATAATCATCAACAACCTTCTCAATATCCTTATTGAAATATCAACAATCCTTCATTGTCTGTTATAATGCTATATTGCCAACAATCTCCCCCTTTGGCATTGATGGCAAAACCAATTGA
This sequence comes from Cryptomeria japonica, assembly GCF_030272615.1. Lineage (NCBI taxonomy): Eukaryota > Viridiplantae > Streptophyta > Pinopsida > Cupressales > Cupressaceae > Cryptomeria > Cryptomeria japonica. Next base: position 487,969,164 of record NC_081409.1, read on the forward strand.
TTTGACCTTAAAAGATTCGGATTGCTATGATTCTGAAATGATGAAATGCTCTCCCCCATACATTAGACTTCTCCTTGTTAGGCCCAATATGGAAAGCTAATATACTGAGAGGGGAGGGGTGAATCAGTACTCCAAAACCTTTCTTCAATAATAACCTTATTGTTATGCATAAACTGAATAGTACAGTAACATAAAATAAAGTTAAAACAAACAGATAACAATCATACATGATTCACTCCATAACACATATATTTTGGTTACACAGAAACTCTTGGTTAGAGAGAAAAATTGTGGTGGGGATGACACCTACAACTCCACTACTCCAATAATAAAGATTGCTCAGTTAGAGCTACATTTAGCTATTTCTGATAGCTTACCCTGTTAGGAGTAACAAGATCTGTTAGATCTACCTTGCTAAAGGATTTTACAACATTAATCTGAATGTTGCACCTGGTTAAAGGATTTACAATTTATAGACTTGGTTAGTCTTTTACCCTTTTAAAGGTTTCTCTTTCAACTTCACAATATTACAATAAAATCATTACAAATATCTGTAACTTTACATTTGAAATGTTATAGCAGATTCTATGTGCTCAGAATAAGATTACCTTGCTTATAGCATACCTCGGTAACCCATATTGTAACTCGGTAAACCCTTCTGTTTACTCTATTCTTTGACTGTTCTCTAATAACCTTCTCGGTGACCTCTCTGTGTCTCTATAACAGTCTTCCTTCATACATATATGCACACACCCTTGTTCTTAATCCATGCTGTATAAATAGATCTCTTAAAATGGTGATCTGAATCATTGCTTCGATCTTACAAACAAGATTCCTTGAATGAATAACTAAAAAAAATATTTCATTGGTTAGATTGGCCTTGTAATCATACACAATCTTCTAGTGCAATTTCTAATGTAATAATGGTTAGATGTGCCTCGATCTTGTAACACATTTTCATGTGCATGTCCAGGTTCAATGTATCTGGTAACACGTTTCACTCGGTGTGTTAACTTTACTACTCGATAGCCATAAAAGGATACTCGGTAAACAGCTCGGTGAATACTGTGCTCTATGACTGCTTTCTTTTGTAACCGACTAGACTGTTCATACTGACTTCTCTATGTGTACCGACTGCATGATTCGGTAATGCTGACCGACTAGAATATATAGTATGACTTTGAATATAAAAACTAATGGCAATTTGATAAGTAGTAACAATCTCCCCTTTTGACATTAGTTGAGATGTTTGGCAAAAACTACTTTCAAAGTCATAACTCAAAAATCTATATACTTTGCAAAATGACTACACTTGACAATATATACAATAGTCAATGAAATAGTATATGCAGATATACTCCCCTTATCATTTTTCTCTACATAACTCAGATTTTGCATGCTCAATTCTGTTCTGTGCTTGTGTGCTCTGATTGGTCTGTATATTCTGCTCGGTATACTCCCCTTGTATACAATACTCAAAACTATGTTACAAAAACTGTGTCACTCTCCAAATATAGTATTCCTCCCCCTTTGTCTAGTATTACTCCCCCTATTTAGTATTATAATATTACTCCCCCTTTTTGACAAACATCAAAAACTTAATTTCCATCTGGGGGCGGTAACTGATCAAAAATAGATTTATACTTGTTCTGGGCATCAGTGAGGGTGACTGAGAGTGAATCCTTTACACTTTCCATTAATGAATTTTGTGCTTGAATATTAGCTAATAGTGATATTAAGCCATCAAGAGTGCTTCCCTCTTGTGTAGTTGATAGGCGTGTAGCTCTATTGATCTATTCCTATATTGATGAGAGATGAGGAAGGAATAATGTTTGAAAGGTCATTATATCCATCCTGATTTTATGCTCTTCATTCCTAAGTTCTAACTGTTGAGCCATGAGCTATTGAAGCTTGGTATAAAATTTTTGAACTGAATTAGGCTCGATGGTCAACTTAGTTGAGAGATCGGTGATCTCTTTCTCAATTGCATCAATTTTATTCTTGATATCTTTAATGAATAAGGAAAATGTACAAAGTTTCTGAAATAAATAAAGAATATGCTTGAGTTGAGGGGACAACTCAGCAATGAATTTGACAAGCTTTACTTTTCCTATTGCTAGAGCTTTTTGTACCTCTTCAATCATTTTTGTTGTAAGCTCTTTATCTTTTAGCTTGCTTAAGTACTCAGATGCATCAACTCCAGATGTTTCTATTTGAGTAAGGAGTTCATCTAGTTGAATGTGGATGGCTGCATCGGTTGACACTATTGCTGAAGGTAGCATTTTTGTTAGTAGTGTATTTACCTTCTGAAGTACTTTATTCTTCTTTTGAATAGCCAATTGTTTTTCTTGTTCGACCTTTGCTTTGCATAGTTCACCGAAATCGGTAAGTGTTGCCCTTTTAATTTTGAGATATCCACATTGGGCAACACTATTGGTTTAGTCAAATCAATTTTGAAACTCTGCTTTCTCACCTTCTTCTCTTTTCCTTTGGTCGGATGCACTAAGACAAGTGCTTGTGAGGCTTGCTGACCCTTGGTAGGTTGCTCGGTAGATGCAACACTTTGGTCGGTTCCTATAGCCATTGTAGTGTCCTTGGGTGTCTTAGTGCTAGGGGTCTCAGTTGTAACATTTACAGTGCTTGACAATGCTTGAGATGTCTGATCTTTGGTTGTATCTTTTGTTGCTACAGACTTGTGACCTTCGGTGCCTTGATCTATGTCCTTAGGGGCTTTGGTTGAGATAGGTGGCTTCACCGGCAGATAAGGCTGAACTTGTTCTAAAACAGATTCACTAGATACAAGTTTTTCATAGGTAGTGCCTTCAATCATTTCTTGCTCTGGTGCTTCTTCATCCATAACATCTTCATCAATTTGGATAGTGTCAGCCGGGTCTTGCTTGGTAGCATCAGGACCTTGCTCGGTGACATTAGGATCTTGCTCAGTGACATCAACAATTTCAACTTGAGATTGTTCACCGACATCCTTTAGTTTGAAGATTTCCTACCACTTGGCTTTTGTCTCATTTTCCACATCAATGTATAGCCCATTCATGAATTTTAAGGTTCTCTGTTTGACAAGAAATTTAGAATTGTATGTTGTCAAATGCTCCTTGATTTCTGCTACAGACATATCAAGGAATATATGGACTAGACTTCTTTCTCTTATTTGTTTCTCTGAGTCCATTGCATATTTCCATCTGTTATCAATATGTAAGTATAATTCACTCAAAAGTGACTTTACTAGTTCTAATGGAGCTAGCTGAAACTTTAGAAGTGTGCAGATGATAGCTTCTTCAATTTGTCGCTTCTCATCATTATTCCGAGTCTCATACTTAACATATCTAAATCCTACAAATCCACCATATTCTTTAAGATTGGCACAAAAAATTTCAACACTATGAATATTTACCTTTTTGCTTTTTACAATCTAAAATTTGTTCACATCATCAAATTCTGTATCACTAGACTCTTTTGCCAAAATGAGTCTTCGAGTAGATTTCTTATAGGTCTTGGTTACCTTGGGTATAGTAACACTCTTTTGTTTCTTACTCGGTGATGCAGCTGATGCTCTAGTGTTGGGTCTCTTTGTTGGTGGTGTCGGTAGGGCCTTTGAAATGTCCCGTTTCTTTCTTTTCAAAACTTTACCCTTAGGCAACTCGGTACTTAATGTTATTGCTTCCTCTTGAGCTTCTGATTCCTCTTCGGTAATGGCAAGAGTGCCTTTGACAGGTGTAGAGGAGGATTCTTCTCCGAATTTCTCAAATAAAACCTTTATCATTTTTGTAGCTTTTCTTGTAGCCTTAAGTACTACAATGCTCATTTTTACTTTTTCCTTCACCTCTTCATATGTTCCATATCTTAGTTCGGTAGCATTCCTTGGCAACGATAGATAGGCATCAATTTGTTGTTGTGTTATATCATAGTCAATCTCATAACCCATTGGTGGCAAAGATTGAGACCTTGGTTCAACAACATTCAAATAACAATAATCGGTGTCTACCTCAAAACATATATCATCCTTATATTTTTCTACTAGCTGTGGTGGAATCCTGTACCTGTTGTGCATCTTCTCTTGAAATTTGTAGAAATAGTCATCCATGATATCATTAAAGTTATCTCCCAGTTTCTTGATAAAATCATTGATTTGATGGGTGATAGGTTGGTGTAGCTCCCAAACTATTTTACCAACTGAGGGAAAGAACTTCTCAAAGTAGAAAAACATGCATACAAGAAGTGAACCAAACTTCAGTGTATTTGCTGAGTTGTTCTTCTTCGGCTTCCTTATTGTGTTCAGGTTCTCAAACAAGTTCTTCAGTAGCACTTCACATAAATCTACTTTCATTCCCTTCTTCACTATTTTGTAGGCCAAGTCAACTGTGGCACATGGTACACTGTTTTCCCTTGCAGATTGGAAGAAACAGTAACCAATTACTCTAATTGCAAACTTGAGTTCTGCATCAGTGACATTGTTCAATTTCAGTCCTCGGTAATCAGATTCTACTCCAGTTAGACTGATTAGCTCCTTCTATGATATCATTTTCTGTGCTCATGCATGATCATAGATAGGATACCCGATGATCACATGAATGATTTCCTTATTTATTTTGAATGGTTGCTCCTCTAGCCACATAAAATCATCATGTACTCTGCTCAAGACAAACTTAATTCACTGGGGTTGAACACACGGGGATAGGCTAGGGTTTCAGTTAATCCCTTGATTTTGATATGCTCGAATTTCCTATCCATTTTTCCATTAGTACAAAGTTCATCATATGTATCACTAATCTCAACATGACCGAGTTCCTCAACATGACATTTGGTGAAGAATCTAACATCTTCAACTAACAAGACTCGATCTAGGATGAGTGAAAATGCAGTTTTGTCATCTGGTTCAGAGGCAACTTTGGGAGTCAAAGAATATTTCAGCGAGGGCTTCTCCACATTTTTGACAACTACGGGATCTTGGATCTTGGGCCCCATTGTAAGTTTTAGGTAAAATTTAGCAAACTAACCTTAGGGTTTACAAATGATTGATGCTTCACACTCGGTAGATAATAGCAATTTGACTAGATCGGAAACCAGCTTAACAGTGTGAATAGATTTGATGTAAATACCTTAAAATTCGCTCTGAATGATCACCTTGATTTTCTCTACTCTGCTCTCTTGAAAACTTGGTGAATGAAAATGACCACAAAAATACCTTTAAGTACTCAAAAATACCTTATCAGGCTCCGTGCAAGTTAGGTCAAAACATTAAATGCACTCGGTTCACCTTTTATCGATTTACTCCCTTTTTTTCATTTTAACCAAGTAACCAAATTTCCTTCATTAACCAACTTGACAGGCTTCCTGTATGCACCGACTTGATAGGTTTCTTGTAAAGTACTTTTGATAGAATTTCAAACTGACTAATTGCATCTTAACTATGTAGATTTTGAACTTTGTACATAATAGAATAGGAACTGTTATGATTTAACCTTTAGAGAATGTAGTCCCTTCATACCTTTTCTAACTAACTTGGAATAGGTGCACCTGACTTGGTAGGTAAGGTACTTTCTTCATCTGACATGATTTCCTTCTTTTTCCAAATCATCTTGAATTTTTCTTTTATCTCTTCAATGTCTCTTCTAGGTTGATCTCTGCAATCTCTAGCTAAATTTCCAACTCTGTGACAATGAAAACATGCCATACCAGGATTTCTCCATGATCTTCGGTTGTTCATTCCAAACCTTATAAAACAGTTGGCACTAATATGTCCATATCTTCTACAACATTCGCACCATATCCTTGTATCGTAATCCCATGGTACTGTTGCATATTGTCGGTAAGGATCTGTGTGAGTTCAATAACCTCTAGTGTTTTCTCGGTGTGGATACCACATGTAGTTCTTTTCCTTAGACCATCACTTCTTGGTATTATGTCCATATCTATTGTAGTTTCTACAAAACCCTTTGAATTTTTCCTTCTGATAGTTGTTAACAAACTTTGTCCTACATTGATTAGATGTGTGACCATATTTATTACAATTGTAACAATATCCATTGGACTTAGTGATATTCGGTTGCTTACCTTTTCTAATTTGGCATATGTTGGTAGTATGACCTTGATTTCCACAGTAGTAGCAAATAGGCTTCTTCCTTTTGATGTTATTCCTATTTCCAGCTTGCTTTGATGATTCTCCTCTCTCAGTAGTATGAATTCCTTTCTCAGTTGATTCTTTTCCTTTGTAACCGAGTCCTGCATCTTTGTTGGGTCTTCTTGTATTTAGTTGCTCATCCAACATCTTTGATGCTTCATAACTCTTCTTCAATGTTTCTTTGGATTTCATCTCTGTTTCAAGTTCACCAGTCAACCTTGATACTTCAAGTTTCAATGCTTGATTTTCATCATTCTTTAGAATTGCTTCATGATGTGCATAACCTAGTTGATCTATCATATTTTGTTGAATACCAGTTAGCCTTATGATTTCATCATTCTTATCAGATACTAAGACTTCAAGTTGTTGTTTTTCTCTTTATAGATCTCTTGCTTTATCCTTAGCTATCCTTAATGCATCTAGATTTTTAGTCATCTGTGTACTGAAATGTTCATGTTCTCTTTTCATTGCTTTTAGTTGATCAACCAATGCTTTGTTCTTTTCTTTCAACATTCCAATCATTTCTTCAGTCTCTTCAGATATACTATTCTCAGATGATGTCTTGATTTGTTCCACTAACTCTTGAGAATCCTACAAGCCATCAGATAACCTTCTTCTTACTTTCAGAGATTTTTGCATTTGCCTTTGCATGTCTGCAATCACTTGATTTGCATGATCCAGCTCTTCTTGTAGATATACAATCTTCCGAGATTGTTTATAGCCTTCCATTGATAAGATCTTTCTCTTTAGGTAGTTAAACCCTTTTTCAAGATTCAAGCTTTGATACCAATTGTTAGGCCCAATATGGAAAGCTAATGTACTGAGAGGGGAGGGGTGAATCAGTACTCCAAAACCTTTCTTCAATAATAACCTTACTGTTATGCATAAACAGAATAGTGCAGTAACATAAAATAAAGTTAAAACAAACAGATAACAATCATACATGATTCACTCCATAACACATATATTTTGGTTACACAGAAACTCTTGGTTAGAGAGAAAAAATGTGGTAGGGATGGCACCCACAACTTCACTACTGCAATAATAAAGATTGCTCAGTTAGAGCTACATTTAGCTATTTCTAATAGCTTACCCTGTTAGGAGTAACAAGATCTGTTAGATCTACCTTGCTAAAGGATTTTACAACATTAATCTGAATGTTGCACCTGGTTAGAGGATTTACAATTTATAGACTTGGTTAGAGTCTTTTACCCTGTTAAAGGTTTCTCTTTCAACTTCACAATATTACAATAAAATCATTACAAATATCTGTAACTTTACATCGAAAATGTTATAGCAGATTCTATGTGCTCAGAATAAGATTACCTTGCTTATAGCATACCTCGGTAACCCATATTGTAACTCGATAAACCCTTCTATTTACTCTGTTCTTTGACTGTTCTCTGATAACCTTCTCGGTGCCCTCTCTATGTCTCTGTAATAGTCTTCCTTCATACATATATGCACACACCCTTGTTCTTAATCCATGTTGTATAAATAGATCTCTTAAAATGGTGATCTGATTCATTGCTTCGATCTTACAAACAAGATTCCTTGAATGAATAACTAAACAAAATATTTCATTGGTTAGATTGACCTTGTAATCATACACAATCTTCTAGTTCAATTTCCAATGTAATAATGGTTAGATGTGCCTCGATCTTGTAACACGTTTTCATGTGCATGTCCAGGTTCAATGTATCTGGTAACACATTTCACTCGGTGAATATCAACTCGGTGTGTTAACTTCACTGCTTAGTAGCCATAAAAGGATCCTTGATAAACATCTCAGTGAATACTACGTTCTGTGACTGCTTTCTTCTGTAACCGACTAGACTGTTCATACCGACTTCTCTGTGTGTACCGGCCGCATGATTCGGTAATGCTAACCGACTAGAATATATAGTATGACTTTGAATATAAAAACTAATGGCAATTTGATAAGTAGTAACACTCCTCTTTTCTCAGTCTTCTCAATCTGTTTTCTCAGTTTTCTCCCCTTTATATTAGTCTTCTCCCCCTTTGACAACAATGCCAAAAAGTAAAGAACTAAAACATAATTTCTTCCTATATGAAGTGAATTCTTGCTATAATGTGTCAATTCAGTCTCGGTCAGAACATTTTGTCGTCAATTCTTGTTCCCTGTATTGGTTCTTGTAATATTTCCTGTACACCTTTAGAAAACATCCTAAAGTGTGTAAATCAACATCAACTCCTAAAAGATATTCAATAGAGTCATCGGATTGATGCTTTCACCAAACTCGGTCAGTGAGTAGAAGATAGGGGTAGGACCCCTAACTTACTTCTAAGATATTCAAAAGTGTCCCTTGGTAGTGGCTTGGTGAAGATATCTGCTATTTGTTCCTTTGTGCTAACATACTCCAACACCACTTTCTTCTCTTGAGCTTCTTCTCTAAGATAATGATATTTGATAGAGATGTGCTTTGTCTTAGAGTGCATAACAAGATTCTTTGAAATGTTAATGGCACTAGTATTGTCATGGAATATAGTTACTGGCTCAGTAACTTTCTCATTTATACCTTCGAACAGTTGTTTGATCCATGCAATGTTGGTACAATTCAATGCTGCAGCAACGTATTCAACTTCTGCTATTGACTGTGAAACACATCCTTGTTTCTTGCTAAGCCAACTCACTAGTCTTTCTCCTAAAAAGAAAGTTCCTCCACTTGTGCTTTTTCTGTCATCAATGTTGCCTGCCCAATCAGCATCGGTATAAACTTTTAAATCAAAATCATTTCCTTTCTGATATACTAAGCCATAATCCTCTGTGCCTTTCAAGTATCTAAAAATTCTTTTGATTGCTGTCATATGTGTTTCCTTAGGATCTGCAGAGAATCTTGCAACTATACCGACTGCATGTACTATGTCTAGTCTTCTATGAACAACATATTGTAGCTTTCCAAACATGGATCGGTAAAGTGTCTCATCAACAGATGCAGATTCATCATTCTTTGATAATTTACAGTTGGTAGTCATAGGAGTACTTATTGGTTTTGAATCCTCCATTCCAAATTTCTTCAAGATTTCCTTTATGTACTTGGATTGAGTAATAAAAATATCATTTTTCCTTTGCAGTATCTGTAAACCTATAAAATACTTTATCTCACCGACTAATGACATCTCAAATTCTTTGCTCATTTCATTTCCAAATTTCTTTCATAAAGAGTCATTTCCACAAAATATAATATCATCAACAAATATGGCTAAGATCAGTATTCCATTTTCATCATTCTTCATGTACATATTGTTGTTCTCACTTGTCCTTATAAAACCAATCTTAATCAAATAAGAGTGCAATCTTTCATACCATGCTCTAGGTGCTTGTTTCAAACCATATAAAGCTTTGTTCAATTTACATACCTGATCTTTATTATTATCTTCAACAAATCCTTCATGTTGTTCAATAAAAACTTCTTCTTCTAATATTCCATTCAGAAATGCAGATTTGACATCCATTTGATATACCTTGAAGTTTTTGAAAGCAGCATATGCTAACAATGTTCTTACTCCTTCAAGTCTAGCAACAGGTGCAAAAGTTTCACCATAATCAATTCCTTCTTCTTGAGCATAACCTTTGCAAACTAGTCTTGCTTTGTTTCTAATGACCTCTCCTTTTTCATTTAGCTTGTTTTTGAAAATCCACTTTGTACCAATTACATTTTTGTCCTTCGGTCTTGGGATTAGTGTCCATGTGTCATTCTTCTTGATTTGATCAATCTCTTTTGTCATAGCATTTATCCAATCTTCACTGTTAAATGCCTCTTTCACTATTCTTGGTTCAAATTCAGATATCAAACATGTCTTCTATCTTAGTTTGTTCCTTGTCATCACTGGATCATCCTTATCTCCTATAATCTGACTTGGTGCATGATGTCTTCTAACATACTTGGCTAATACAAGCTCGGTAGGCTCTATATGATCTTCTTCATCACTCGGTAACTAGATATTTTCTTCAACAGTCTTCTCGGTAAGACTTCTCGATTGAACATAGACAAATTCATCATAGTCTTCTGATTCCTTGGAATTTTCTTCATCAATTCTTTCTGTAAATTCATCAATTTTCACATTTGCACTTTCTACTATTTTGTTAGATGATTTGATCAAACATTTAAATGCTTTGCTTCTAGAGGAATAACCTAGAAATGTTCCTTCTTCACTTTTCTGATCAAACTTGCCATTTTTATCATCTTTGTGAACATAGCATCTACTTCCAAAGATTTTAAAATAACTTACATTAGGTTTCTTATCATACCAGATTTCATATGGTGTCTTCAAAGTACCTTTCTTCAATTGTACTCGGTTTAGGGTGTAAACTGTTGTGCTTATTGCTTCTCTCCAAACTGTTTGTGGCACCTTCTTTTCAATCATCAGTGTTCTAGCACAATCCATAATAGATTTGTTTCTTCTCTCAGCTATTTCATTCTACCGTGGAGTTCTCGGTGCAGAGACTTGTCTTTTAATACCATGATCATTGCAGAATAAGTTGAATTCATCATATGTGAACTCTCCTCCTCTATCTGATCTAAGACATTTTAGTTGTCTTCCTGTTTCATTTTCAACTCTTGCCTTGTACCATTTAAACATTTGAAAAGCTTCTAATTTTTCTTTTAAAAACATTACTGACATCATCCTTGAATAGTCATCCACAAATAATATGAAATATTTATCACCATAATAACTTTGAACTTTCATAGGACCACAAAGATCAGTGTGCACTAGATCTAAAATTCCCTTAGAAGTGTAAGACTTACTTGTAAAGCTTGATCTTGTCATCTTACCCATCTGGCATCCTTGACACATAACATTCTCATGTTTTTCAAGACTCGGTAGACCTCTTACTTGATGCTTCTTACTTATTTTGATCAAATTATCAAAATTTACATGACAAAACCTTTTATGCCATAACCAGGTATCATCTATCTTTGCATACAAACACTTGTTACGAGTTGAGTCAAGGTGAAATGTGTTACCTTTTGTTTGTGTCCCGGTAGCAGCTAACTTTCCATTCTTGTCATGAACTTTGAAAATTCCTTTATGAAATTATATTCGGTAACCTGTGTTGTTTAGCTATGCTACACTCAACAAATTGTATTTCAAACCTTCAACCCAATAAACATCATTACATCTTGCATTATCAAGAAGTGTTATGGATCCTTTACCTTTCACCGGACATGGTGCATCATTACCAAATCTAACATAGCCTCCATCATAATCTTCTAATATAACAAACTTGTGTTTATCTCCTGTCATATGATGTGAGCATCCACTATCTATGATCCAAGAATCATTAGTGTTTATGTGAGATATTAGGGCTTTTTCTTCGTACCTTTCTTCATCTAATCCATCTTTGATAGCCACATAAACTACTTCCTCTGTATCTGTTTCATCTGATTTATCATCATTGGATTCCTCATTGGCTATTAAGCATGTCTTTCTATCTCTTCTTCTGAAGTCTCGGTGTCCTCTGTAATGATTATCTTTTTGTCATTCATCTCGGTAATCTCTCTTTTCAGTAGAATCTTTGTCAGGACAATTAGAAGCTATATGTCCTATCTTGTCACAATTGAAACATTTCAAAGATAGTTTTCCTTTATACTTACCTTTGCCTCTTGGTAACCTTCTTGCTAATAGTGCTTCAAACTCTTCTTGCTTTCTGATTTCCTCATACAATTTGTGTACTTCTTCCATGTTATTACGAAATCTTTCACTTGCTCCACTATGATCTCCTTCAGAGTACTTATACATTCTTTCATTGAAATCATTAGATTCATCAAGATGAAAAGAACTAAATGTAGATTCAACTTTATTTACCGAAGATCCACTGTTATCAAAGTTACTTAACTCAAATGCATGTAGCTTACCAATAGTAGCATCTAAAGAAACTGGCATATTATGTACAGACCTCAATTCATTGATTGTAGAGACTCAGATTGCATAAGCTGGTAGAAGGGTTCTTAACAACTTACTTGTTATATCTTTTTCTTCAATAGTTCCACCTGCTCCTTTGATTTGATTAACAATCTCCTTTAGTCTTGTACTATACTGAGTTATGTTCTCACCTTCATTCATCCTCATAGATTCAAGTTGTCCTCTTAGACTATCTATTTTTTCTATTTGAACATGTTCATCTCCTCCATATACTGATATGAGCTTATCCCACATTGCCTTTGCATCATTGCAGCCTTCTAGATCATTAAACTCTGAATCAGTCAATGCAGATGTTATTTCAATCATTGCTTGGATATGTTCTTGCTTTGCCTTTATCTCTTCCATATTCAATGGATAGGTGCTCGGTGTAACAAAATCATTCTCTAGATAGTATACAACATATTCCCCAACTCCTGATAGATGCAGCTTCATCCTTTTCTGCCATGTAGAGAAAATTGACTTGTTTAGCTTTGGTGCATCCCTCTTATACATCTTTGGATCTTTAACTCAAGTGCCTTTAAACTTTTCTTCTAGAGTCCAAGGCTTTGATACCAATTGATAGTTCTAATACTAAATGTAAGTACAGATCCAATAGCCAACAAGATGAGAAGGGGGGGGGGTTGAATCATACAAACTTAATCTTCTATAAAAACATCAGATTCAACCTCGGTAACATATACTTTAGTAATATAACCAAAATTGTTAAACATACAAACTCAAAAGCTTATAAACATCATAAACCTCAAAACACCAGATTTAACATAGAAACCCAAATAGGGAAAAACCACTGTGGGATTTTGGACCCACTATGAAATATAATCTTCTAGAGTATGCTCGGTTAAAAGCAAATCCTATTAAAGATTACAAACACATTGCTAGATGTGACCCGGTTAAGGGATTTCCCTCGGATCTATTAGGATCTTCACCTTGTTAGAAGTGACCTTGTTAAAGGATTTCAAACACTCAATCAAAATGTCACCTTGCTAGAGGGTTTTACAAATAAGACTGTTAGGTCCACTCGGTTAAGAGATTTTCTGTCACTTTCACAAAATAACAGTAATAAAAATCTATCTGCAAATTCACATCTAAAATGCTAAAGTAGATTCTTATTTGCTCAATACAATCTAGACATAGAACTAATCTTGTCCATCTACTGGGCTTCTATACTTTGTTATTCAAATAGGTCTTCAAGCTTCTGTGCTTGGTAATCACTATGTAGCATCCCTATGCATACACTTGCCCGCATGCATTGTTTATCAACAGTTTCCTATTTATAAACAATTAGCTAACCGCTTAGTCTCCTTGATCACATTTCCTATGATCAATCATAGCCATCAAATCATCAATCTTGTCTAGGTTCAATGCATCTTTCAATCTGAAAATGTTTTACCCCACCTAGGAACTTGCATATATTTCTTGGAACTTGTGCCAAGGTATTGTGGTTCAATCTGCATTGTAGATCTTCATGCCGACGTTCCTTTGCCTTAGATTCATTAACAAACTTCATGCACGACATACCGATCATTTAATCAGTTCCAACTCATCAGCTTCCTTCATTAAATATCGCATGTAACCTTTTAATGCATTCTATTATAGCTCGGTTACAACTTTGTTACAACTCGGTAAATACTAAAATTTACTCGGTAGACATTCCGCCTTCGTTAACCGATAGTGATAACCTTAGGGTTTACCGACTAGGTTCTTTGCTTGGTAACATAGTATAGTATTAACTTTACAATTTACAACATATGTATGATGTTAAAACAATATAAACATCATGATCTCATCATTGTCTGACTCGGTAATAGTTGCCCATTGAATACTTTATTCATCATAATCTTTCCTATGTTTTTAACCGACATCTTTATATTTTTCAAATCATACTTCTCAAGATATGGCAACATCATACTAAATTAGAAAATCAATTTCTTGACATCAATGACAAAATTATAATATCAAGACAATAAACATCCTTAATCAGTTATATCCATAATCATCAACAACCTTCTCAATATCCTTATTGAAATATCAACAATCCTTCATTGTTTGTTATAATGCTATATTGCCAACAATTCGGTGATTTTAGGAGACTTCTGGTGGTTGATTATTTATTTAGGGTTGTCATTGATAGAAACTCTTTGTGGTGATTTGATCCAGCAATCATGATCCAACTTATCTAGAAGATGGAGGTAACTGGTAGATAGTTAACCGATGAAACAAGGTATAATAGGGTATTTCAGTAATACTTTGATCTGGAATGATCTGCAGTGATTATGATGTTTTTGGTGATTGTTTTTATTATCTCGATGATATGGAAGACCTTTAGGAAGCACGTGGTTATAATCTTTTTGTATGGTGCTATGTTTTGTTCATGATTGAAGTCGGCTTGATCTACATGTTACACTTATTGAAGTTGACTTGAAGGAGATTGTTTTTGTGGTAAGATCGGATATATAAGATTATTTTGGCAATTGATTTTTAGTGTGATGTATGTGTGGTGATCTATTTTGGTGCATTTGAGAGCAGTTTCATGTGCACATTTTTCTTTCAGACCAACCAGTAGCTGACTGAGACTGAGTATTTATTAGAATAGAGACAGTCAGAGATTCAGAGCCTAACCAGAGCTTATCTTTTCATAGTTAGATATTGATTAAGAGTTCTTCATTTCATTGTATTTACACATTGTAAAAAAATTGTATGTCAGTGAGACTTCCTTGAGGATTGTAGCCCTTTGGGCAACTTTATTGAGCAGTGAGCTCTAGGCTATGAGCTTGAGTGCAAGTGCATTCCCATCTATGTAATATTTATGTACTCCTGGCCATAGTATATGAATATTGTGGGTTCTTGCCCCACCGTGGTTTTTCCCTTTCTAGGTTTCCACATAAAAATTTTGGTGTTGTGGATTTGTGTTTTTATTGTTGCATGCTTATGTTCTTATCTGTTATGCATTGTTAACCAATGGATAAAGAATGAATTTGTTGTTTCAATTTTTGGTAGATCACACATTCACCCTCCCCCCCTCTCTGTGATCTCTAATTCTAATAATTGGTATCAGATCCTAGTTCCTCTAAGGAAGCTTAACCACTTGAGGAAGATCTCGGAGATTGATTCAATGGATTCTGGTTTCCAAAGACAACTCAATGTGGCACTTGAGGATATTGATGCATCTAGAAGTGAGGTCTATACCTTGGAGAAGAATCTGAATGTTGCTAATGAGTTCATTAGTGAACTGAAGGATCATACATGTATCTGCAAAGAAAAGAGGAAGGTGTTAATGGATAAATTGAAGGAGAAAGAAGATCAAATCATGGAATACCAAGACAAAGCCGATGAGGTTAACAAGCTTGAGAGAGAGAATTTTGCTTTGATGAATGAGATGCAATCCATTGTGATGAGATTAACTAAGGAGATTGAGGACCAGAAGAAGAATGAAGAAAATTTGGCATAATCATTGCAGGAAAGAGTTGATGAATGCTTCAGGCTTACCTATGAGAATGATTAGTTGAAGCTTGAATTGATACAATCAAGGAACAATGGTCAAGAACTTGAAAGACAGGCTGCTACCTTGAGGGATGAACTTGCTATTGCCAATGAATACAAAGACAAATTTAAAGCTACCACAACAAGACTTGATGAGATGCTGGAAAGTCAGAGACATGGAGAGGATATGCAGGACCTAGGATTTAAGAAAGGTCAATCCTTCAGATCTAGACAAGACAATGTTAAACCTAATCAGAAGAAGAGAAAGAATCCTCTGGTAAGATAGCCTAATGCTCATAAATTCAATGGTAGATGTTTTACTTGCAATAAATTTGGTCATATGACAAGTTAGTGTAGAAGTAGGATGAATAATGGAATGATGAACAATATGAATAATGTTTCTACCTTTACCGGTCAGTGTTTCATATGCAATAATTTTGGACATAAGTCAAATGTGTGTAGAGTAGTAATAAATAAATTTTAGAACAAAAGATGTTATGCCTATGGAATGTTTGGACATATCTCTAATCAATGTAGGACAAGACAAAACTAGATGAACTTCAGACTTGTGAAGAATAATGTTGTTTGTAGAGCATGCAACAAAACCGGTCACATTGCAAAATTATGCAGAAGCAAAAATAGTGCTATGTTTGACAAGAACAAATCAGATGAAAAGGGAAAGCCAGAATTAGATGAGATCAGAGACCAGCATAAGAAGTTGTGGGTAAAGAAGGATGAATCTAAGGCAGATAATGGATTTGTACTTGAATCCGATGCAAAATCTCCATCTAGTAACTCGGGCTTTTGGCCTTAAGGGGAGGCAAATCAATGCAAATCTTGTAGTACCCCTTGATGAGATTTGTAGTGAATGGATTACAAATGGCAATTGATATCCGGAACTCAGATGGCCAATTTTGGCATTCGGTAGCGGAATAGGGAATCGGGTTGAATATTTGAGGTCCATTTATTTCAATGTAAAATTAGGGTTTGAAAAGTTAAAAGATAAAATATGAGAATCATTCTTCACTTTGTGAATAATATTTTCGAGCTAAAGAACAAGGCGATCAAAGAGCTAAAAGCAATCCAGTGAAGCAATCTAGGGCATCTGACAGTTGGTTAAGGTATTTTTGAAGGGCATCTTTCTGAGTCTAATTTTCTAAGACTTTTAAAATGGCATTTGCATCTTCCATTGCTACTCTATAGGTGGTTGAAGTTAAGGGCATGACTTGTCCTATATTCAAGAAGCACCCTTACAAATCCATGGAAGATGACCCGGTTGGAGCATTTTCCTTCGTTCCACATAGAGTCTTGCATGTCGATGATGTTTGAGCTTATATTCACTGAGAAATTGAAGAAACCATCTTGGAAGACATCTTGGACCTATACATAGACATAATCATGAATGATATAGACAATCCTAAGCCAGAATTTGTACAACTGAAGAAAAAGGGTTTCACCCAATTTGTGAACTTTCTGACTTTTGATAAGAAGGAGTGGTATGATATTTGCTAAGTAGGATCCATGCTGAATTTATGTGGCTAGATCAACCTTACAAGATCACTGTTGATTCTATTAAGGCAGTTACTTGTTTGAATCAAACCGGTGAGAAGCCAGGGTTGCGGAAGGTCCCAAACCCTACCATAAACAAACTAATTGGTGCAGAGTTTGATGGGCGATCGATGAAGATCAACACAATTAAAGAAGATGATGTCAAATTTTTTGTAATGGTGATTGGTTACAAGGTATATCAATCCAACAGACTAAATTCGATATCCAACTTTGCAATTCATGTTGCTTATAAAATGGTCAAGGAAGACGGTCACTATGACCTGTGCAGTGTGTTGTTGGAGGAATTACTGATAAATTTGAAAAAGGTTAAATAGGATAAGAAGCATGATTTTAAATTTGGATCTTTGATTATCTATCTGGCTCTCTATTTCATGAAACAAATCCCCAGAACCGGTAGGGTACAAAGGGCTTGTGACAGACCGGTTGCACAACAAATAAAGAAAGGACTTGACAGTCTTTTGAACCAAGACAATAAAAATACTGCATTATGGGATTTCTTTAAAATGTTCCAGGATAAAATAAAACAGAGAGTGAGAATCCCCAAAGAAATTATCAAGAAATATAAGGGGACAATTTGCTTCATGGTGAACAAGGATGAATATCTAATGAAAGCAGTTCAACCTTGGACAGTATGGATAATGCCAATGGGGTATGAAGTTGATGAGGCTACCCTGGATGCATATGAACAACACTTGCTGAATGTTCCGGAAGACACCAAGGAGGAGAGGTTCGGCACTTGCAAAGAGAAATCAATTGAATTGCACTCCAAGTTTTGTGAACTAATGAGGAAGAGGAAGGTGGCAAATATTGTGGAAGACATTCTTGTTGAGGAAGGCCATCCATGGGAAAAATTTAGGGCTTCTAGGGAAGCAAGGGATGCAGTTGAAAAAGAAAAGAAACAAAAGACTGCACCTGCTCCCATTAAAATAAAGGTATTAGGACCTTCTCCCGCTTTGATGAAGACACCTCCTGCTGAAGCTGAGCCATCTAGTGTATCTGCAAAGGGGAAAGGTGTTATGAGGAAGAAGAAGAAGACACAAAGAGAATATGTAGCTATTTCTCTGATGGTATGATGAAAGAATAAGTATCTGGTAGATTACTGGGAGGGGGGTGAATCGGTAAATAGGAAAACTGATACAAACTTCCCACACTCAAACTCAAACATACAAAGTAATCTTATCAATAAAAATACCACTGTCAAGACCAACACTCATAAGAATATTGGTTTACTATTACAACAACTTAATAGTAAACATCATTTTACTTGTAAACATCCAAATGCTTTATCACATGCCAATGCTTCATTCCTCAATGCATCTGATTATCATGCCTTATCAGAAATAGTTAATCAAATCAACCACAAGATCATAACCACAAAAAGATTCACCACATGACACAAGTATGTATATGTGGAAAACCCAAATAGGTAAAAACCATGGTGAGATGGGACTCACAAGATAATAACTGAACTCTTCTGAAGTTTGCCCTGTTAGGAGCCAAGCCTGTTAAAGCTTTTACAAAAGTCCTGTTAAGAACCAATCCTATTAGGAATCACCTGGTTAAGGGATTGACTAAAAATACCTTGTTAGAAGCAAATACCCTGAAAGTAGTAACCTCAGTAGAGGATTTGAAAATCTGATCTAATGGACCACCTTGTTAGAGGAATTAATAAGTAACCAAGCTTGTTAGAGCTTACCCGGTTATGGTGCAGGAGCACTTCCTGACTAAGATGATAAGAGAAATAATGGCTAAAGGTCACTAATGGGAATGTGACCTTCCAATCAATGTAGAGGATAGTCTTGTTTGTTTGATTTTTGTAATAAACCCCACCTTCTCACCCAATGACATGGATTTGGCAAATTGATAAGCCACCATCGACATATGGGCCTAGGGGTATTTAGTTGAGTTTTTTATAGTTTTTTATGTGTTTGAGATGTCTTAGGAAGGTTTAGGACATGTTGAAACATCTCTAGGTAGGTGGATTTAACATATGTCAAAAGTTGTTGAAACTTGACAACTTTTGTTGACAACTTTTAATGACAACTTTTGGTTGCAAATAGCAACTTCTTTCCAACGGTCACCTCAGTTCAAAAGGTGGTTGATAACCATTGTGGGAGGTATAAAATTTCATTCCCAATCATCATTGGGGGATAGGATGACTTTGTAAATATTTGGCATCATTGAAGTAATACAATTCTGAGAATTTCCTGCAATGTTGTTATCCTACACGGTATACCATACTGTATGATCATTTTAGAATTAGGAAACCACTAGGATGTGTTAGAGTGTATGATCACCTTTAAAATGCATCAATTTTGATGTCCTAATTCAGCAAGATAAGGGAGAACCCTACAATTTTTTAGAAGTAGTTTAGATTTGACAGTTTTGCCTAGGGTTTTGCAAAGAAATGGCCTCATCTTGCAAATCCTTCATTGGTGGTTCATGACTTTGGAGGGGATGCAAGTATGTCTAATGTATTATAGGATTTTGAAGGTCTTTTATAGGTTAGGACTAGTTGGAGGTGAGGGTTTAATGCATTAAGATGGGCAACTCCATGTGGCCACTGTGTATGAGTAAGCAAACAGGACCCACATCAAGGGTTAGAGGTTTGATCATGACCTAAGACTTAGGAATTGGTGTATTTTCCATGTCCTAAGAGTGTTCCTTGAGTTGTTTTGGTGAGTTAAGGGCTGTGTCTACACACTCCTTTGTAAAATAGGCCTAATTGGGGCTATTAGGTCTCCTAACTAGAATAGGGTTTGTATTCTTGTGTTCCCAAGACTAGTAGAGGGAACCTAAATTTAATGATTGAAGGAGGCCACTCTGACCTAAGGGACTAAAAATAAAACCTTGGATAGCTATTGTTACATTGGAGAAGGGACACGTCCATTGTTGGCCATAGGGTCCTTAGGAGCCTCTAGAGGACCTTATGATATGCTCAATGAAAGAGACCTTGTGAGGAAGTATTTTTGGAAGAAAGGGATGTAGGACTTGTCAAACTGATATTCCTTAGCCCCTTGTAGTGTTGTGTGATTGCTAGGGTCCTTGGTGTGCTCTTGGATTAGGGGAGCCTATCCTATACCTATACCAAGGCTCTGCATCAGAGCATAGGAGGAATCCTTTTGGGAAGAAGAATAGTACATGTCAGCAGAAGAATCAGAGGGTGAGGCTAGAAGAATGCCTCCAAATATGACAAATGTGGAACTTTCTAGGATGGTGCAAGAGAACACGAAAGAGAATGATTGGCTTAGAAAGTTGATTGAGAACTTGGAAGGCAGACTAGAGAGAGGAGGACCTAATGGCTTGGAGGAACTAGGAGAAGAAGAGGAAAACCCATAGGGGAATGAATAAGAGGAATTTCTTGCAGAGAATAGGTACCTGGTCAGTGCCTTGAAGTTTGTGGAGAGAACCATGGACCAAAAATCGAACCTTCCTATTTTCAGTGGGAAGATGGATGCCGATGGAGTGATGGACTGGATAGATTCCTTGAACAACTTTTTTGAATGTGAAGACATTGCTGACAACCAAAAGATGAATATTTCCAAGTCAAAAATGCAGGGAGTGGCCTTGACATGGTGGAACTTTGTGCAAGGAGAAAGATTAAAAGAGGAAAGAGGAATGATCACCTCTTAGAAGAAGATAATTGTAGAGATCAAGGGAGTATGTGTACCTAAGGAGTATGAAGTCCAATTACATAAGAGAAGGCATAATCTCAAACATAAAGAGATGGATGTGTGTGCCTATACTGAATAATTTCATAAACTGAGTATAAAGTCTAAGAAGGTTAAAGATGAAATTGAAAGAGTGGCAAGGTATCTAAACGACCTTAGGTGGAAAATACAAGAAGAGTTGAATCTCTTGTGCCCTGACACTGTTCACAAATGCTATCAATTGGCATTAAAGGTAGAGGAGAAGCTCAAAAGAAGACAAGAGCAAAGCAGTGGAGGAAGGGGTAAGAAACCAAGAGGAAGGAGAAAATTCAGAGGAAGATGATCAAATTTTGAGTTTTAAGGAGAGGGCAATCAAGAATCCTCAAGAAATGATAGCAACAACAAAGGCAACTTCAGAGGGAGAAGGCCTAATTTCAGATGTAGATCATCAGGAAGAGGATCAAGACCAATAAAATGTTTTAACTACAACCAAGAGGGACACATTTCCAGTAGATGCCTAGAGAAGATGGGTCTAGTTCCCAAGGAGAGAGGAGAGCCAACCTAACCGAAGAATCAGATTACCAAGGCAGTAGTAAACCTGATTGATATGGTTATCCAGAGATAGGAGAGGCACTAATGTTGAGAAGAACCCTCTTGAAGGTATCACAACCTATGGAGCCACCTCAGAGGAAGTCTATCTTCCACACCACTTGCCAATCAGGAGGAAAGGTATGTAAAGTTCTGATTGACTTAGGGTCTACTGAGAATTTTGTGTCAATAGAAATGGTATAGAAATTGAAATTGAGAAGGATACCCCATCCATACCCCTATAAGGTGTCTTGGCTCACAAATGGGCAACAAACACTTGTAGAAGAGTAGTCATGGATAGAATTCTAGATAGATGCATATAAAGATAAAATTTTGTTTGATGTTGTTAACATGGATGCTTGTCACCTCTTGTTTGGAAGACCATGGCAGTATGACCTCAAAGCACACCATGATGGCTTTAGGAACACCTACTCCATCATAAATATTGCAAGGTCATAGAGCTACTGTCCCTAACTAAAAGCAATGAAGAGAAGAAAGAAACTGAGTCCAAAGTGATGACAATGGAGGGAAAACCATTCCTCAAGGAGATAAAGATGGAAAAAGGAATATGCTTTGCATTGCTTCCAATACCAATCTCAAAGGAGAAGCCTGTTGCAGATGACAAAGCATAAGGAAATGACAAGGATCTCAGTTTGGAATTAAAGGAGATCATTGGTAGATACCAAGGCATAGTTGCAGATAGAGAGCCAAGGAGTTTGCCACCAATGAGAGAGATCAGTCACTGTATTGAATTGATCCCAGGGGCTATATTGCCTAACAAGGTGACATACAAACTCACACCACAACAAAATGAGGAGATGGCAAGGCAGATTCAAGAGTTGCTAGATTCTGATCTGATTGGAAAAAGTCTTAGCCCATTTGTGGTACCTACAGTTTTGGCACCTAAAAAGGATGGAACATGGAGGCTTTGTACTGACTCAAGAGATCTCAACAAGATCACCATAAGGTATATATTTCCAATGCCTAGGATAGAAGATTTTCTTGATTGTTTGGGGGGTGCAAACTATTTTTCTAAAATTGATTTGAAGAGTGGATACCACCAAATTAGGATTAGGCCTAGTGATGAGTGGAAAACAACCTTCAAAACAAATGAAGGGTTGTATGAGTGGAAGGTTATGCCATTTGGTTTGTCTAATGCCCCAAGTACATTCATGAGACTCATGAATGAAGTTTTGAAAGAATTCACAGGGAAGTTTGTCATAGTGTATTTGGATGACATCTTAGTATTTAGCAGGACTAAGGAAGAACACTTGAGGCATCTAGACATGATTTTGAAAAAGTTGAGTGAAGAGGAATTAATGATCAATATGGAGAAGTGTTTGTTCATGTAGGAAGAACTCATCTACCTTGGATTTGTGATCTCCAAAGGTCACTTGAAGATGAATTAGGATAAGGTAAATGCAATTCTTTCTTGGCCTACTCCTAAGACTATTGGTGAAGTTAGAAGTTTCCATGGATTAGCCACATTTTATAGAAAGTTCATAAGCGGTTTTAGTCATATATGTGCTTCAATGTTGGAAACCATAAAAGGTGGTCAAAAGTGCAGGTTCTCTTGGAAAAAGGAGGCAGATGAGGCATTTGAAACTCTCAAGAAAAAGGTAGCTCAACAACCGGTACCTGCCTTACCTGACTTTAACAAAGTGTTTCAGATTGAATATGATGCTAGTCATATGGCGATAGGAGCAGTCATAAGCCAAGAAGGTAGACCTATAGCATTATTTTGTGAAAATCTTAGTGAGGTAAAGAGAAAATATTCTTCTTATGACCTAGAAGTTTATGCACTAGTTCAAGCTTTGAAAAAATGGAGGCACTATCTGTTACCAAAGGAATTTGTGTTCTATACTGACAACGAAGCCTTGAGTTTCATTAATAGTCAAGAAAAGTTAAACCATAGGCATATGAAGTGGGTAGAATCCCTTCAAGCCTATACCTTTTCCATAAAACACAAGAAAGGAGTAGCCAACAAAGTGGTTGATGCACTAAGTAGGAGAGTGCTAACCATATCTGAAATCCAATTAGAAATCATTAGGATTGATGCAATGAAAGAGATGTATGCTACAGATGAGGACTTTAAGGAGATCTACAAGGCACATACTGAATTTGGTGAAAGGTATCATGTGGAGTTTTCTTATTTTCTGATCCAAGATGGACTTCTTTTCAAAGGTGGGAAATTGTGCATACCAAAGTGCTCAATGACGACTAATATCATCAAGGAAAAGAATAGTGGGGCTATGGCAGGTCATTTTGGCTTGCACAAGACACTTGAATTGGTAAGAAGGCACTACTTTTGGCCCAAATTGCAGGTTGATGTAAGAAAGTTTGTAGATGCATGCACCATTTGACAAAAGACAAAAGGAAGAAGCACCAATGCTGGTCTCTATACACCCTTACCCACTCCCTCAAGACCTTGGTAGAGTGTGTCAATAAAATTTGTAATGGGTTTACCTAGGACCCAAAAGGGATTTGATAGTGTATTTGTGATAGTGGATAGGTTTAGCAAAATGGTACATTTCTTGTCATGTAGGTCCACTAGTGATGCATCCTATAAAGTAAATTTGTTTTTCAGCTAAGTAGCAAGGATTCATGGACTCCCATTGAACATAGTGTTTGATAGGGATGTCAAATTTGTTAGCCATTTTTGGAGAACTTTATGGAGGAAACTTGGCACCAATTTGTCCTTCTCATCAGCCTATCATCCACAAACAGATGGATAGACAGAGGTAGTAAAATAGTCATTCAGGAATTTGTTGAGATGTCTTACAAGACAACATGGTGAAAAGTGGGATTCAATCTTACCTCAAGCTAAGTTTTCCTACAATGACACTGTAAACAAGAGCACGGGGAAGCCACCATTTTAGATTGTGTATGGATTACATCCAAGAGCGGTATTGGAGTTTAGAAAACTGCCCCATACGGATCCCATAAGTGCAGATGGTGAGAGGTTTATTGAGGCCATAAAGGAAGTTCATGAGCAGGTCTAAATACAACTTCAAAGGTCATCAGACAAGTACAAGGAACATGCAGATCAGAAAAGGAGAGAGGTGCAATTTTAAATTGGAGATTTGGTTTGGGCAAATTTGAAGAAGGAAAGGTTGCCCAAGGGAAAACACACTAAACTCATGCAAAGGAAAGTAGGACCATTTCAAATCTTGAAGAAGTTTGGCACCAATGCTTATGAAATTCAATTACCATCAGACCTTGGCATATCTCCTATTTTTAATGTTTGTGATTTAACTCCTTTTAAAGGTGACTCTAATGCAGGTAACTTACAACAGGTCCTAGAAGATGTAGCAGTTATAGACCTTCCCAAACATGAGCCACCTAGACTTGAGAAAGTGTTGGACACTAAGATTGTAAAGAAGACTAGGAACAATGAGTACAAGCAATACCTGGTCAAATGGAAAATAAAACCAAACTCTCAAGCCATTTGGTTAGATGAAGATCAAATCAAGAAGCATGGCACTACATTACATGACCTCATCTCAAGTGGACTTGAGATTAATTCACCTTGGGAGTATGGTGTAGGAGAACCTCCTGAATAAAGATGATAAGAGAAATAAAGGCTAAAGGTCACACATGGGAATGTGACCTTCCAATCAATGTAATAGGATAGTCTTGTTTGTTTGATTTTTATAATAAACCGCGCCTTGTCACCCAATGACATGGATTTGGCAAATTCATAAGACACTATAGGAATATGGGCCTAGGGGTATTTAGCTTAGTATTTTATAGGTGTTTATGTGTTGGAGATGTCTTAGGAAGGTTTAGGACATGTTGAAACATCTCCAGGTAGGCGGATTTAACATATGTCAAAAGTTGTTGAAACTTGACAACTTTTAATGACAACTTTTGGTTGCAAATAGCAACTTCTTTCCAATGGTCACCTCAGTTCAAAAGGTGATTGATAACCATTGAGGAAGGTATAAAATTTCATTCCAAATCATCATTGGGGAGAGAGGATGACTTTGTAAACATTTGGCATTATTGAAGTAATACAATTCTGAGAATTTCTTGCAATTATGTTATCCTACACGGTATACCGTACTGTATGATCATTTTGGAATTAGGAAACCCCTAGTATGTGTTATAGTGGCCAATAAAAATTCAAATGAATCAAGTCTAAGGTTATAATTCACCAAGATAAGGGAGAACCCTACAATTTTCTGGAAGTAGTCTAGATTTGACAGTTTTGCCTAGGGTTTTGCAAAGAAATGGCCTCATCTTGTCGATCCTTCATTGGTGGTTCACGGCTTTGGAGGATGCAAGTATGAACAATTTATTCTAGTATTTTGAAGGTCTTTTTCAGGTTAGGACTAGTTGGAAGTGAGGTTTTGATGCTTTAAGGTGGGCAACTCCATGCAGCCACCGTGTATGAGTAAGAAAACAGGTCCCACATCAGGGGTTAGAGGTATGATCATGACCTAAGACTTAGAAATTGGTGTATTTTCAATGTCCTAAGAGTGTTCCTTGAGTTGGTTTGGTGAGTTAAGGTCTGTGTCTACACACTCCTTTGTAAAATAGGCCTAATTGGGGCTATTAGGTCTCCAAACTAGAATTCTTGTGTTCCTAATCGGTCAAAAACCTTAGGATATGTTTTGTAACTCTAAAAAGGGTATCCAAATATTTGATTTTTTGTCTGGGTCTTTTGGATAAATAAGGAGTTAAGTGTGGAAAACTGGTCTGGTAGAGCTACTAGGATTAGTAGGCCTTGTTGCAACAGTTATCCAAACTGGTAGAGGGAATGTAAATTTAATGATTGAAAGAGATCTCTTTGACCTAAGGGAATTCAAACCAAACCTTGGATAGGAATTGTTACATTGGAGAAGGGACCAATCCATTATTGGCCATATGGTCCTTAGGAGCCTCTAGAAGACCTTATGAGATGCTCAATCAAAGAGACCTTGTGAGGAAGTCTTTTTGGAAGAAAGAGATGTGGGATTTGTCAAATTGATATTCCTTAACCCCTTGTAGTGTTGTGTGATTTCTAGGGTCCTTGGTGTGCTCTTGGATTAGGGGAACCTATCCTATACCTATACCAGGGCTCTGCATCAGATTAGGGGATTTCAATTCTGCTATAATTGTTAGAAAACAACAGGAGTTTCTTGATCTGTCTGAATAGCACTACATTTGGTTGATCAGATACATTTAAACTTCTAGCTGCCTTTACTCAAACTGCAGACTCATTCTCTGGTTTGGCAATCACACACTCAACTGATTTCAACCAACTCTTGCCAACACTAAACAAAACAACTTCATCGACCTTAAATACAAATCAATTAGGTCGGAAACACAACAAAAAGCTAATCCTCTCATCGAGATTACAAACAAGTCAGTACAAGCATGGCCATTGGATTTCATAGAAATCTCTACACATCAATCAAGAAAACCTCAACCACTCCTTGATTACCACTTCATCGAGCTTAGTAACTCATCACATGTTTTGCATTAGATGCAATACACTTTTCTCATTCCCTAGACAAACAAACACACCAAAACATTTTGAACTTGTCTTCATACAATGACCTTACGTGTCACCATCATTACCGCTCAACATGAGATCATAAACCAACATAACCAATTCAACAACCCTAATCGGTTAGGGTCTAACAAAAACAACTAGTAGGGCTTACCGGTTACATAACATAGAAAGGGTTTAACCTTTTACTCCGATTACCGGTTCAACTCACAAACTTACATACCAGTTTACAATAACCTTCACAAAGCTCTTCCTACTAGTTATAAGACAATATCAACAATAACAGCAATATCAACAATATCATTATCAGTTTAGGTGACATCAATGACAACATAATATTTCATTAATGCAATCTTCATGCAAATGCCAACAATACCCCCCTTTGGCATTGATGGCAATACAAATATCAACACCATTGCTTTGCTTCTATGATTGTGAATAGGAATCCTGGTTTACATTACCAAGTATTCACATGCTCTCTCTGTCTTCAGTCTGTCATTGGTTTTCCTTCCTATAATCACATAATTCTTCTCCCCCTTTGACAACAATGCCAAATTGAAAGTAAAACATGGAATGTTAAATTTCACTGTGCATCAACAACATACTGCAACTTGATGCTCCCCCTATGGAATAAATCCACTTCTACATCAACCCTTGTAAAATTTTGCAAGTGATTGAGGGGCTGATGCAGTCAACATCATGTTCAACTAACTTCATGAAGAGGGACAACCCCTAACTGACTTCTAAGATACTCAAAAGTATTCTTAGGCAAAGGTTTGGTAGAAAGATCTGTAAGTTGCTCCTTGGTAGAAACATGCTCTAAGATAACATCTTTTCTCTTAACTTTTTCCCTCAAGAAATGATACTTCAATTCAATGTTCTTGGTTTGTGTGTTCAAAATAGGATTCTTGGAAATATTTATGGCACTTGTGTTATCACATAAAATCTTTATAGGTTCTGAAATCTTCTTCTTAAAACCTTCCAAAATGTGCCTCATCCAAATAGCCTATGTGCAATTCATATAAGTTGCAACATACTTAGCTTTAGATGTAGATTGTGAAGTACAACTCTGCTTTTTACTACTCCATGAAACAAGCCTTCCTCCAAGAAAAAATGCTCCATCGTTTGTGCTTTTCCATTTATCAACATTTCCTACCCAATCAACATCTGTGTATGCCTTCAAATCAAAGTTTCCTCCATATGGATACCACAATCCATAGTCAATAGTACCTTTTAGGTATCTAAAGATTCTCTTGGTTGCTATCAGGTGTGTCTCCTTAGGATTCTTTTGGAATCTAGCAACTATGCCAACCGCATGGGCTATGTCTAGTCTAGTGTGAACAACATAGTGCAATTTGCCAATCATTGACCTGTATTCCTTCTCATCAACAAAATTAGATTCATCTTCCTTGGACAACCTACAACTTGTAACCATTGGTGTCCCAACTTGTTTATAGTCACTCAAGCCAAATCTCTTCAAAATCTCTTTCACATACTTAGACTGTGTAATGAAACTACCACTTCATTTGTTGTATCTGGAAGCCTATGAAATTTTTTATTTCCTCTACTAAAGACATTTCAAACTCATTTTTCATTTCATCTACAAAACTATTGCTAATGATATCATTACCTCCAAATATAATATCATCAACAAATACTTCACTAACTAGTATTTCATCTCCTCCAGACTTGAGATACATGTTACTATCATCATTGGTTCTCAAAAATCCTATCTTCATTAGATGTGCATGAAGCCTTTCATACCATGCTCTGGGTGCCTTCTTTAATCCATATAAAGCCTTATGCAATTTGCATACCATGTATTTCTTATCAATCAAAGCATAGCCATCTGGCTTCCCTATGTATACCTTTTCTTTCAATATCCCATTCAAAAATGCAGACTTAACATCCATTTGATATACCTTGAACTTTTTATGGGCTACAAATGCAAGTAAAGTTCTGACACCTTCTAGTCTTGCTACTAGTGCAAAAGTTTCTCCATAATCTTCCCCTTCTTCTTGTGCATAACCTCTGTAGACTAATCTTGCCTTGTTGCTAACTACAACACCATCTTCATTCAACTTGTTCCTATATACACATTCAGTACCTATAACATTCTTATTTACCGGTCGGGTTACTAGGGTCCAAGTGTTGTTCTTCTCAATTTGATCCAATTCCTCCTCCATAGCTTTAACCCAATAATCATCACCAAATGCCTCCTTAGCAATTATTGGTTCAATGGTGGAGATCATGCAAGAATTATCTCTAATTCTTCTTCTGGTTAGTACTCCAGCATCCTTCTCTCCAATAATTTGCTCAAGATTGTGATTTAGTCTCACATATCTAGGAGTAACATGATCATTATCTTCAGGTTCAGCTTCTTTGTTGTCATCATATTCTTCTAAATTTATATGTTCTGGCTGGACTGGTGCATCAAAATTTGCTTTACCAGTTTCAGATTTCATAGTTTTTGGTTCCAAAAATAAAATGCAGGGATATTTATCCTTTTTCTCTGGACTAGTTCCTTCTGAGACTTCAGGAAATTCATCCACTCGAACATCAACACTCTCAACAATTCTCTATGTCCGGTTGTTAAAACATTTGTAGGCTTTACTCTTGGTGGAATATCCAAGAAATATGTGTTCATCACTCTTAGCCTCAAATTTGCTAATGTAATCACCTCTTTTAATAAAACATTTTCTTACAAATATCTTAAAATAGCTAACATCGGGTGATCTTCCATACCAATATTTATAAGGAGTCTTCTCTTTACCTCTCTTTACCAGAACCCAGTTTATTGTGTAGACGGTTGTGTTGACAGCTTCTCTCCAAAAGGTTTTTGCTATGCCTCCTTGTATCAACATTGTCCTAGCAGCTTCAACAACTGACCAGTTGTTCCTTTCTGTGATACCATTATGTCATGGTTTCCTTGGTGCAGAAAGATGTCGTTCGATACCATTGTCTTCACACCTAGTGAATTCCGTAGAAGTAAATTAACTGCCTTGATCTGTCCTCAGACATTTTATCTTCTTACCACTCTCTTTCTCAGCTAAGGCCCTGAATGCCTTGAACTTACCAAAAGCTTCAGTCTTATCCTTCAAGAATGTGACCCACATCATCCTCGAGCAATCATCAGTGAGAATCATAAAATAGCTGTCATCTGGAATGCTTTTCGTTCTTATTGGTCCACAAAGATCTATATGAACCAAATCTAACAAGTGCTTCACTGAAAAGGAATTGCTTTTGAAAGTTGAAGAAGTCGTCTTTCCTAACTGACATTATTTGCAAAGAGAATTAATCAATTTGTCTAACTAAGGCAAGCCTCTCACTATCTTGGACTTACTCACTCTAACAATGTTATCAAAGTTTATATGACAAAATCTCCTATACCAAAGCCAGCTATCATCTAGTTTAGCAATAAAATAGTTGCTAACTTTAGAATTAAGATGAAATAGGTTACCTTTAGTTTGTTTCCTAGTTGCAATCAATTCACCTTTGTTGTGAAATATTTTGCACATACCATTTTTAAACTCCAGTGGGTATCCTTTGTCATTAAGTTGTGCCACACTCAAAAGATTGTTCTTTAGTCCTTCAACCTAGTAGACATCATCTGCACTGCTCTTCCCATTAACAGAAATAACTCTTTTACCTTTAACCATGCAGGGTGAGTCACTGCCAAATCTAACAACACCGCCATCAAATTCTTTCAAGGAGAGAAATTTTCTCTGATAACCAGTCATATGATGTGAACAACCACTATCAATGAGCCAATCATCAGAGTTATCCATCCTGGATACTAATGCCTTTTGGTATGGTATTTCTTCCTTAATAGCTACAAACGCAATATCTTCACTAGCATCATCATCAGATTCTTCATCAGTGATACTACTATCAATAGCAATAAGACAATCTATTTTTCCTTTACCCTTATACTTCTTGAATTTATCTCTCTTGTGTTCATTTTCACCATTAGGAAAATTAGCCATTATGTGACCAATCTTGTTGCATGCAAAATATTTTAAAGGTAATTTACCTCTGTATTTACCAGTGCCTCTAGGAAACCTCTTTGCCAATAATGCTTCAAGCTCCACTAAGCTGTCTTCATCATCAACATCTTTGTTGGATATAGATTCATAACCATGACTAGTATCTCTTATTTTTCTCACAGATGGGTTAGAAACATAAGCTCTAAATGCAGACTCGGATTTATGTACACTACCATCATAACTGTTTAGTTCAAAAGCAGTCGGCTTTCCAATGATGGATTCAAGAGTTACCTTAGTTTTGTCAATGGACTTCAGCTCTTGAATAGCTATAACTCGAATAGCATAGACTGGTAGTAGGGTTCTAAGTACCTTACTGATTACTATGGCATCTTCCACTTTCCCTCTTGCACTCTTAATTTCACTGACTATCTCTTTTATCCTTTAACCATACTGCTGGATATTCTCACCTTCAAAAATCCTCATGTCATCAAACTTTCCTCTTAGATTCTCTTCTTTAGCAATCTTAACATGTTCATCATCGCTATAAATCTCTTCAAGTTTTTTCCATACTTCATATGCAGTTTCAAGACCATGAACATCTACATATTCAACATCAAATAGGGAACTGATAATAGCCTCCAATGCTTGATGATTTTCTTGTTGTTCTTTCTTCTAATCATCGATCAGAATTCCAATAGGTGCAATATACTTAGTATCTATATGATCCCAATACTAACTTCCTAGACTCTTGATGTAAACCTTCATTATGTTGCTCCATATCCTATAGTTTTCTCTATTGAACTTTGGACCTTCCTTCTTCATCATGATCTAGCATATATTTTCCTCAAGTTGTTAGGCTTAGACCTTAGAGGACTTGAGATGCTTTGATACCAATTGATGGTATGATGAAAGAATAAGCACCCGGTAGGTTACTAAGAGGGGGGGGTGAATCAGTAAATAGAAAAATTGATACAAACTTCCCACACTCAAACTCAAACATACAAAGTAATCTTATCAATAAAAGTACCACTATCAAGATCAATACTCGTAAGAATACCAGTTGACTGTTACAACAACTTAACAGTAAACATCATTTAACTTGTAAACATCCAAATGCTTTATCATATGTCAATGCTTCATTCCTCAATGCATCTGGCTATCATGCCTTATCAGAAATAGTTAATCAAATCAGCCATAAGATCATAACCACAAAAAAATTCACCACATGACACAAGTATTTATATGTGGGAAACCCAAATAGGTAAAAACCACGGTGAGATGGGACTCACAAGATAATATCTAAACTCTTCTGAAGTTCACATTATTAGGAGCCAAGCGTGTTAAAGCTTTTACAAAATTCATGTTAAGAACTAATCCTGTTAGGAATCACCCGGTTAAGGGATTGACTACAAATGCCTTGTTAGAAGCAACTACCCTATAAGGAGTAACCTCAATAGAAGATTTGAAAATCCAACCTAATGGACCACCTTGTTAGAGCATTTAATACGTAACCAAGCTTGTTAGAGCATACCTTGTTAGGGGATTTCAATTCTTCTATAATTGTTAGAAAACAACAGGAGTTTCTTGATCTATCTGAATAACACTACATTTGCTTGATCAGATCCATTTAAACTTCTATCTACCTTTACTCAAACTGCAGACTCATTCTCTAGTTTGACAATTACACACTCAACTGATTTCTGCCAACACTAAACAAAACAACTTCATTGACCTTAAATACAAATCAGTTAGGTCGGTAACACAACAAAAATCTAATCCTCTCATCGAGATTACAAACAAGTCGGTACAAGAATGACAATTGGATTTCATAGCAATCTCTGCACATCAATCAAGAAAACCTCAACCACCCCTTGATTACCACTTCATCGATCTTAGTAACTCATCATGTGTTTTGCATTAGATGCAATACACTTTTCTCATTCCCTAGACAAACAAATGTGCCAAAACATTTTGAGCTTGTCTTCATACAATGACCTTACATGTCACCATCATTACCGCTTAACATCAGATCATAAACCAACATAACCAATTCAACAAACCTAATCGGTTAGGGTTTAACAAAAAAAACTAGTAGGGTCTACCGGTTACATAACATAAAAAGGGTTTAACATTTTACTCTGATTACCGGTTCAACTCACAAACTTACATATCGGTTTACAATAACCTTCACAAAGCTCTTCCTACTAGTTATAAGATAATATCAACAATAACAACAATATCAACAATATCATTATTGGTTTAATTGACATCAAAGATAACATAGCATATCATTAATGCAATCTTCATGCAAATTACAACATTCTCCAGTGCAATCAGAGCCTAAATCTAATTCAGTTATTCGCAAGGCACCAAAGAAAAGTGATTTTTCTAGAATGATCCGGAAACCCCAATCTGGTGAGGAGGAGACAAAGAAGAAGAAGGCAAGATCTGATCCTATACTAGCAGGCAAGCCCATGAAAGGAAAGAAGAAAAAATCAGATCTGGGTGAGGCTATAAAATCCGGTAAGATGAAATCCTCTAAAACAAAGTATCATATTATACCCCCTCTATCTACTCAGGAATTAATTGATGAAATTATTAAAG
Source organism: Cryptomeria japonica (assembly GCF_030272615.1). Classification (NCBI taxonomy): domain Eukaryota; kingdom Viridiplantae; phylum Streptophyta; class Pinopsida; order Cupressales; family Cupressaceae; genus Cryptomeria; species Cryptomeria japonica. The sequence goes on from NC_081409.1 coordinate 488,002,623, forward strand.
ATGGGAATTTGAAGAAGATGCATGTATATTATGTAAATATGAATGATAAGGATCAGTGACAGATTGAGGAAGCTGTAATGTTGTATATGGATGTATTTAGTAAAGCATCAATTGAATTAGAAAAATATCTTCCCAAAAATTTGTACAGCCTAATTGATGCTAGGAGAAAATCTACTAGCCAAATGGACAGAGAAATGAAGGAGAGTGAACTGGTTAATCAATGCACCAGTATCATAATAGAATAAATTGATAGATTAATTTTTTTAACAAATAAGAAGGAATTCATAAGTAAGCACAGGGTCGATAGTCTAATGGTTGGCCGAATTGAAGAAATAAGGAGAGAAACCAGTGAAATTTGGAAAAAGTCTCTCACTGAGAACCGGGTTATAGATACTGCCACTCAAAATAATGCGACTCAGTCAGAGAATCCTCCAATCAACAATATAAATATAGAAGGGTAAACAACAAATTTTGGATTCTAATAAGGTTGAGCATACAAAAGAAAGTGATAAACCAACAAAGGTAGATGATGGTGAACCAAGTGGCAACACTAATGCATAGGAGGCATCTAAAGAAGTTAAATCTGGACCTATTGAGGCGGAGAAGAAAGAAGAGGTGAAATAGGATGAATCAGATAAGGATAAGGGTAAGGGAATGGCAACTCCCATACTTGTGGCAATTGACACTACAAAAACCCAAAGCTTAAGGAGTTTTCCACAGTTCAACATCAATTTTGATAAACCTTTCAATTAAATTTCTTCAGCTAAGAGAAGGATAGTTGTTGCTTCTCTTCAGGCACACACCAGTCAAGAGTTAGCACAATCAAAATCTTAAGAGAAGAAACTCATTGAAAAAATTGTTAAATTTTTAGAACAGGTGGTACTAGATTTGCAACTTGATGCAAGCACTAGTTCATCCGGTAAGATTCAAAATTTAATTGATCATATATCCACCCAATTTGATTCTTTATCTAAAGAATCAACCCGACAAGCTAAGGAGGAGTTTAAAGATACTAAAATTCAAACATTTTTGCAAATGATTAAAATGATAAGGCAAAGTTGGATAAAGAGTTAAAACTCATTCATGAGGCCTTGGTGGAAGGTGGTGATATTTACAAGTCTTGTCTAATTTTGACCAACTTTACTATTGAGATAGACAGGAAAATAGAGAATTGTAAAGGGAAGTTAGCTCAGATTTCTTAGGCCTATGATCCCACAACCAATTTAACCGGCAGTATTAAGGGACAAATTTTAAATATCACTGAGTAGATTAGGAATTTTGAGAAGGAAAAGGAGAGGATGTTAGGAAATCAGATGAACTCCAAAACTTTATTGGTCCTCGGTTGGACACCCTGGTGTATCATAAGATGAACTGCATTCAGAACATGTCTAAGGAGACTCATACTGAGATCACAACTATATAATTTCACACATGTTTTGAATGGTTTTGTTTTAATTTTAGAGAATTTGCATGCAGAATGGAACACATATCTTGGGTTCCTAAAAAATGGCATATGCGGCTATATTGAAGCATGTATAGATTTAATCCTCCGATGACTATGTATATATGTATAGACAATTTTTGTACACACCCTATCTTTGGCATTGATGTCAAAGGAGGAGAGATAAGGTGAAAAATGTATAGTGTACAAACTAATTATATGTATGGAGTGTATAGTCTAGTGTACTGTAGATTCATGAATTTTTGATCTAAGGAGGAGCCTTAGAATTATTTTATTCTTTCATTCAGTTGTACAAGTTTCAACACTTATCCATTTTTCACAAGCGTTACCATCAATTCCAAAGGGGGAGATTGTTGGCAATTGACACTCATCCGGTGATTTTAGGAGACTTTCGGTGGTTGATTATTTGTTTAGGGTTTTCATTGATGGAAACTCTTTGTGGTGATTCGATCCAAAAGTCATGTTTCAACTTATCTCGAAGATGGAGGTAAACCGATAGACAACTAACCGATGAAATAGGGTATACCATGGTATTTCAATAATGCTTTGATCTGGAATGATCTTCGGTGATTACGGTGATTTTGGTGATTTTTTTTATGATCTCGATGATATGGAAGACCTTTAGGAAGCATGTGGTTATAATGTTTTTGCCTAGTGCTATATTTTGTTCATGATTGAAGCCAACTTGATCTACACATTACACTTATTGAAACCAACTTGAAGGAGATTGTTTTTGTGGTAAGACCGGATATATAAGATTGTTTCGGCGATTGATTTTCAGTGTGATGTATGTGTGGTGATCCGTTTTGGTTCATTTGAGCATAGTTTCACGTGCACATTTTTCTTTCAGACCAACCAGTAGCTGACTGAGACAAAGACAGAGTATTTAGCAGAACAGAGATAGTCAGAGATTCAGAGCCTAATCGGAACTCATCTTTGCATAGTTAGATGTTGATTAAGAGTTAATTTCATTGTATTTACACATTGTAAAGAAATTGTAAGTCAATGAGAATTCCTTGAGGGTTGTAGCCCTTTGAGAAACTTTATTGAGTAGTGAGCTCTAGGCAGTGAGCCTGAATGCAAGTGCATTCCTATCTATGTAATATTTATGTACTCTTAGCCATAGTATATGAATATTATGGATTCCAACCCCACCGTGTTTTTTCCCTTTCTGGGTTTCCATGTAAAAATTTCAGTGTTGTGGATTTGTGTTTTTATGTTCTTATCTATTATGCATTGTTAACCGGTGGATAAATAATAATTTTGTTGTTTCAATTTTTGGTAGATCACTGATTGACCCCCCCTCTCAGTGATCTCTGATTCTAACAACAAACACAACTAACTAAGGAATATTTATTGATCATGAAACAAATACTTAATGTGCGTTAATATTATCAATGACACACTAGATAGCAATAAGTAGGACTTTCCATCTACATGCAAGGTTTGCGATCTCACATATAGAAAGAGTTGACTTTCAAAGAACCAACTTTTCACAATATCTTTTAATCTTCATGTATCATTAGCATGCATAACATGAGTCATGAAACAATATTACTTAGAACATTTATGCTATCCAAAATGAAAGAAGATATTGAATCAATGAAATACCAATTTTAGATGATGCAACTCATGAAATAGGCAATCCATGAAATAAATTGCATTAATTTGAGAGATAGGTATCAACATGCATTGATACTATAAATGTTCAGTAGTAACAAAGACTCAAAACTTGGATAGAAAAATTACAAAAAAACTTCCTAACTAGTGGCCTCCAATATTCAATTTTTGGACCCTTCAAATTACTTGATGCATTACATTTATAGGCCCTAGTCTCTATAATCTTGGAATGAATTCTGCCTATGACTTAGTTACAATGTAGTTTAACTTGTAAGTCACTACTTGTGAACCTCAACTAACTGGTACACACAAAATAAAATATCAAGTCTTCACCAACTATAAAAGCATTTACACTCCTCTGTGGGTATAGTCTTTATGTAGTGTCCACCCTTGACTTGAATTTTATTTCATGTGCATGATAGACTTATCTAGACTCCTTACAATATTTTGGATTATGATTATATATGTGTTCAGATACTCATTATGATTCTAGACATTATTTGGACATATGTTATTCTGATGGTTTATATGGATGATGATGCTATCATTATTGATCATGCGATTCGATGGATATATGTGTTTGATGGATCATATATATGTTGATGAATCTTATATGCATTACTATGTTATGGATTATTGATGATGTATGTTGATCATGGATTTGATGTTGTTACGATTACACTAACCCTATTTCACGATTACCTATGATGAGATGTTTATGCGAGGTGTTTGATTATTGTATGATTGTCTTCATGAGAGGGATGATGTCACATCACTCATTGTGAGTGGGACATGTCATTGAAATTCCTTATCACTTGCCTATTGTGATATATATATGTTGTATCATTGCTTTGTGATTGTAGGATTTGCAAGTACCAAACATTGACTCCACCTAGCTCCATAGGTCTGAGCGTGTCCTTAAATCCCAGTGGCATGTGATTCGGAGATGGCATGAATTCTCTTCACACACTCTAGGTATAAGTTGTTCACTGTGAGTCATGAGCATCTTGGCATAATTCGCCATGTCAGTTAGTGAGTTATGGGCTTGTGAGTATGCTAGTTATTGTTGATTTATTTAAATAATTGATGCATGATTTTATATGGTTCTTGATTGATTAATTTAATGGTTGGTTTAATATAGTTTTATTTGAGTATTTAATTTTGTGTGATTTAATGTCTTTTATTTATTTTTGAGTATTGGCATTTTGATTACTTGGAATTTATTGTTTAAATAGTTATTTATTTATATATTGTTGTTTATTTATTTATTATTTATTAATGCTTGAGCTTTAATATTGAATAATATTTTAGTGAGGATATTTAATTATTTTATAATAATTACCCATGTGATCTATTTTATTATAGCCTATGGTTATTTGTATAGTTTATTATTTATTATGTGGGGTAAGAAAAGTATTTTACCTTACCTCTTTTTACATCCCCACTTATAATAGTCCATATGCTTTTTATATTATTCCTACCTACCCTTTATTCCCATTGGTGTAATTTGAAATGAGAAATAATATTATAAATATGATGGGTAGGTGAAATATATTTCAGATTGGAATATTTTGATTGGCTCTTGGGGAGACTAGGGTTTTTTGGTTTTCATGGCTTTATATTTTCAAGCTTGTGATGGTTCACAGGTTACTTTCTCTTGGCTTCCTCTGAAACTTTGATTCTTGGCCTTTGGAATTCAGGATTTTGGTTTCTGGAGTTTGTTGGAGTGTGTGTGGACTCTTCATCAACTTTCTTCCATCACACAAGGTGCAAGTTGGAGCCCTTTTGCCCTTGTTTTAGTTTTCAGACTTCTAGGATTTTATGCTACGTGTCTTCATTATTTGGGGAGATAGTAATGTTATTTACTTCTCTCTTTTATTTTGTTTTGATATAGTTTAAGATAAATCTATGGGTGTATGATTGTATTACTTAGTTTGGATTTGGGGAAAGAATATTGTTTTGTGAGCATTACCGTGAATGCATGACCTAAGTATTGTATTCTTTATGTGGTTTATTTTTCTACACATTAATAAATTTACTTATAATTTCCTTGGAGATTGAATCTCCTTTTTAGTGGATTTGAGGTTTTGGGTAAGGTTGGAGCTTCCTGTGAGCCTCCCAATCTGGCATTGTCGTGAGGGAGACTCACATAACATCTTCCCTTTCTATATGAATGCTTTGTGTGATATTTTGGGGATTTTATTCTATGTTTTGATTGAAGCCTTGAGTTTGTGTAAGAGGTTGTTGGCTTTTGTGGAAATTTTATGCAATTTTTTTTAGTATTGATAGCCTTTTTGTGTATTCTGGAAGGAGTTTTATTCCCAGGACTATGATATGTTTTTGGCAAGATTTGGTGCCCTTATTTTTTTGGTTTGAATTTGTTTCCATCTTCTTTGAGGCCTCTTCAAGGTGTTCTCAATGATATTGGTTTCATCCTTGGCCTCTTTTTTGCAAATTTTGTCTTTGTGGCATATGCACCACTTTAGTGGGCATATGCGCCACAAAATCGTGTAAATGCATCATAATACAATGCAAATGCACCACAAGACTGAATGGATGTGCCACATGATTGGTCATATGTGCCAATCTGTAGTATTTTATGGTTTTGTCATGTTTAGCAGTCTGTTTGATATTTTCTCAGTTTGGACCTATACTAGAGGCATTTTAAGGGCTTGATTGATGTTTTATAGTGTTGGTTGATTGGTTTTGATGTCCTCTTATGGATTTCTTTATGTATTTTTATCATTTCACGAATGTTGTTTTGGATAGGCTCTCTTTCATGTTGAAGTGCCATGTTAGAGAAGTGTTGGGTTGTGACTCTTGAGCTAGCAAATGAAAGGCCTTGTTGTGACTTTATCTATTGTTAACCAAAGATTTGATGGCCCTCGATGTATTGGCTTTCCAAGAGGCTCATTTGGTTTTGTTTTCTTATAGCCATTTGTATGCTCTTGTACATGTAAAAATATTATTGGCTGCATGATGACTATTTATGATTTCAGATTTGCATATGGTTTTGGAGCCTCTTGTGAATCTTATTGTTTGGGTCCATGTTAGTGGGAGTGGGCTTCCTTGTGATGAGAAAGATCATGAGAGATATGCTTGCATGAGGCTCCTTTGTAAGGATGCATGAAGTCTAGGTCTCCAAGGCACATAGGAAGTTTACCATGATTGTAATCAAGTGATAACGTTAATAATTAATTTAGGGATGGGTAATTAGATTTATTAATCAAGATAATTAATAGTTGATCCCCATGACTTGATCCTAGGGAGGATGTTTTAGGATAAGCTTGGGAAGGCCATTGCGATGGCAAGTCAATCTCCCTTGGTCTCTCATAGGTTGAGATGGCTCCGCATGTCCATCAAGCTTGTGCCTTATGTATAGTATTTGTTATAGGATGGTATGTGATGACACTCAACTCCTACATGTGTCCCCTTGATGATTATTCTTATTCCTTATGGATTTTCATTTATGGCTTGTTAATTTGTAATCATCTGGGAGTTTCTTACTTATGATTGTTTGTGTTTGGTTCATGCTTGAGAGTCCTTGTTGTGCTGGGTCACTTCAGTTGTTGAGTGTCAGCCTAGATGTAGAGTGTGTGTCGGGACCTTGTGTCATCTCCTAGCATGGGGGTGGTTCTTTTGGTTCCACATGGTCGGGTGGTTGGTGCTTTTCAACCATTGGGATATTCTTATGGATTCTTCATGTGTGGATGTGGATTCATCAACAGTTATGGATGTTTCTTGTAGCAGATTTATGTAATGGATATCTTGGATTTATGCAATGTATTATCATGTAAATAATGTAGATGTATTAGGAAGAGCCATGTTCATGATGTATTATTCATATGATTGTAAATGTAATTGTAATGTAGTTTATACCTTACGAATATGACATGATTTGTATAATGTTACCATGAGATGTATGGTAATGTTCTTGTATAATGAATACATATGACCTTCACGTACTTAGACATTGTAATGGAAATTATAATTGTAATAGAATGGTTTCATGATATTTTTGTAATAGTTATATTTCATGGTAATTATCTAGAAGTAGACTTATATGTGAAAAGTCCTTAAGAAAATGGAATGCATATAACGTAGGAATTGTGGATAATTAATGATATCATGTAGATAAGATGTTTCTCATGTGGTTGTATTGGAAGTTAGGAAGTATGCATAGGATATAAGGTTAAAGGAAAGAGTTAAGATACTTGCATTAATGCATTAGGATTCAAGATGAAGGAATGATCATGTTAGAATTTAGATGCATGTATAGTATGGTTAAGTAGCTAAGAAAGGCTTGAAAATGTCATGCATTAATAGTGCATTATCATGGAAATGGATAAAGAGAATGTAGATAGGAAATGATGGGTTAAAACACATTTTGATTTGGTGTATAAAAAGAATGTAGGATTAAGTGGATTAGTCATGCATTTAAAGAGAAAAAGTATCATGCTAGTGAATAGTAGATTAGCTTGCATATCATATTTGGTAATTAATCTAGTAGGTTGCATATCTCATGGTTAGTAAATGAATATGATACATTAGATTAAAGGTTGATTATTATTAGATGAGATTATCATGTGAGTGGGATTTCATTATGGTAATTAATTAAGTAATGGCATTGAAGTACCCTAGGGAGAAGTTAATGATGTTATGTGTTGCATTAGTAGATTTTTTTTTTTTAATTATCTCCATTTAGTATGCTAGATGCTTATTTTCTCTAGGGTATTTTGGTGGGCATTACACTTTACTTTGAAACTTCATGGATGTTGGATAGGTGTATTATTGAACTCTCATCAAAACTATAGATCACACCATGACTAACCATGATTATGCCTTCTCACCTAGGACGACTGGAAGTGTACTAGGTGTGATTCACCTACTCACTACTTGTTCTTCTTGTAGTTCTGGTAGTTTTCCATGTAACATTTGATTGAAGCTTGTGGTAGGTTAGGCACATATTAAATTTAGAACTTGGAAACTCTAAGACTTTCCCTTAGTCCATCCATCTTGTCAACTAGGTTGTCCATTATTTGTGTTGCTTGGTAAGATTGGATAACAAGATACATGTACACCTTTCCATGACAGTAGTGTCGAATTCAGCAACTAGAGAGAATTTTTTAGATGCATATGTTTCTCATTGCTTGAGAACATATTTATTGTTCATTGAACATGATTGGATCACTATGGGCCCATATTTACCCAACACTTTGACTACATATTTCTCATATTCTTCTAGTAGGCTAAAAAATAATGAATTCCCTTCCAAAACCTTGGTTGTATATTGATCAAATATATCCCTTTTGAACTCCACCATATCAAGTAAATTATGTAGGACATTAAAGCCTTCTCCTCCCAACAAGTCTTCCCTTTTGATTATATCTTCACCTAGGCTTTTGATTTTATTAAGCACCCTAATGCTTTTGGTGAACTTGTTATATTGGGTTTTCCATTGGTTGGAGAATACAATCATACCTTTCTCAAGAAGGTGGGCATCTTCATAGATTTCCATGATCTATGTGAAGAACATCTTTACTTTTCACAACTGATCCTTGGCCCAGGTATCAACTGATCCTTGGTCCAAGTATCAACTGTGGTTGCCTTTTTCCTCATTAGATATAAGGACTTAAATTATTGTTGTGGGAGTACTAAAGTAGAACGTTGAGTGTACCCAGGTCTTGATTAAAGTGGGTGTGACATCTCTATCAGCAATTGTTTGTATTATTGCAGTTGTGCCTTACCTTCTTGCTTAGACCTATGCTCCTTTTCTCTTCTTGTTTTGATGGTGGTAGTTTCTGCATCTAAGGTTGCTATCTTACCCATTTAGTTTGTTTACCAAGATTTACCTAGGAGATTTGATAACGTGGGGAAGCATGTTCTTCACCTTCCTTAGCTGAACCTAGAGCTTCTATGTTGGTCATGAGATCTTCAGAGTCACTTCTCATTAGGTGATGAAGGGTCTTAGATTTCTTGGTTTTTCTCGGTGATTCAGTGATTAGATCTTGCAAACAGATGCTTGGTAAAACAACCTTATTCTTATTTAAAAAATTAAAGCTTAGCCATTATGTCATACTCAAATCTTGTTGTTGTTATTGTGAAGTGACTTTGGTAGTTATTATATGGGTCTTTTGTTTCTACTCTGACACTTTCACTTTCTCTTCGCATCTTGATGTTCCTCTTATTGTTGTCCTATAAAATCTTCGTGATGTGGTGGTGGCTGGGGGAGTTGTTGAGTAGGATTCTCTTGCGGCATCTCTCTGGAGTCTTGTTGTTGCTATTTGGCAAGTTCCTCTAATTTTTCACCTACTTCTTGTTCAAAATCCTCCTCACTTGTCTCTCCTTGTTGTTTTTTGTGACCTTCCTCCAATTGTTTGAGAAGTTGCTCTTGATCTTATGCAGTGAGAACCAACCACTCATCTTGATCATCAACTTCCATTGCCTCCTTGTGTGCTTCATACAATTGTGTTTGGCTAGCTTTAGTAGTCTGGTCCTTATTCTCATCAGCAATTGGTTGAGTCAATTGTTCATCTTGAGGAATGGTAGGCACCCATATCGATACTGATTCCTCCAATTCTGGTTTTGAAGTAATTTGTTCTTGCATTAGAGTTCCCCTTTTCTTGTGGTTCATTAATGAGATAGGTTCATTATCTTCATCAAAATCAAAATCAACATTGTGAATGGTCACCCATTCATAAGTTGAATTAGCAATAGGTTTAGGGGCTTGAAAAGAAGATGTAGCTTATTTTGGATTTGGTTCTTGTGAAGATCCTTTTCCCAAAGTAATACCAATAGTGGGTACTGTAGACACCTAAAAATGGTCAACGCTTGCGAAGTCATACTTTAACATTTGTGCATTGCCTCATTTTAGGTTTTTGCGTCGCATTAACATTTCTCCTATGTCATGCACTTGGTCTTTATCATTTGCGAGCATCGAGTCATTCTTCTATCATCTCACCTTCGAATTTGGTCTTGTCAACAACAACCTTCAGTCATGATTTTGGTCGATCTTTGTCCTTGTCAATCTTGTCATATTGCGATCGATTCGTCATCGATCCTTGTCCTTTCCAATCATGTCAATTTGGTCAATTTGTCAATAATTTTTGTCAACCAATCTCAATCAAATCATTTATCAACACTGGTCATTTATCGATTCAAAATCATGATCGATATCAATTATCTTCAATCAAGACCTAATTGTCATTCTCGCATTGCTAATTCGTCTTCTAGGGTTTCGTTATTTCATCATTTAACCTTGTGTGTCATTTCTTCTTTTAGGATTAATAAATTGTTTATTTATCCTAAGTCTTCTCATTACAATTAAATCTTTATTTAATTGGCTAATTATTCTTCCTCTTGTAAATTAATTAATAAATGACAAATTGTTAATTAATTTACCTAATTTCTTCTAGTTCCTAATTTCCTATTTTTCCATCAATTTCTAATTCCTAATTGTCATCAATTTCAATTTTCTAATTTTTCTAATTCTTAATTTCAATTTCCTCCTATTTCTCTCCAAAATTCATGGAAATGACATGTCAATTTGTCATAAATTTGTCATAATTGACAATCAATCAATTTTGACATAGAAGTTGTCATAATTTGTCATAAATTATCAATCAACAAATTGTGCATAGAAAGTGCATAATTTGTCATAATTTGTCATATTGATTTGCAATTTCCATTTGAATTGGATCATGCTAATCTTGTCATCTCTCCAATTCTTCTATAAAGTGGATGAATTTCTTCAATCAAACCCCTTGATTCTTGAATCCGAATCCTTAATCAAACTATCGAACTTATGCTTCTAGTACTCTTGAGCTTTTCATCAATCTTGCTTTCAATTGTGTGTGCACTTGTAGGTGAGATCCACAAATCCATTGAAGAGGAAAGAACAACAATGGAGCCGCATGGAAGGAGCATTCAATTCTGCATTTGGTTTGCATAATCTTTCATTTTGAATGCTTTGTTTTCATATCTCTATTGAGTGTGCTTAGGATTAGGTTCATTTGCAATGAGTGCTCTCATGATTGAGTTATCATGTCTTGTGTTTTGATTGATCTACTTATCTTGTGATGATTCCTAATTCCGATGCTACATTAATTGGTGAACCCGACGTGAACATGCTTGGATCTAATATTTTTTTGAATGTTTTGTGAAGTTGCAGATTTTTTTGTGGAGAAATTGCAGATTTTTCTTCGAAGAAAAAAATAGTCATAATCAATTGATAACGTAAAAAATATCGTATAAAATTAAAATAAACGATTTCTGGGTTTATTAGATCACGTTGTTACCTTTCTAGATCATTTTACGGTTTGTAATTTGGATAAATATTGACAAAGTTATGACATTTTTAATTACGCTTCTGTAAATGGTCAAAATTTTGAAAAAAACAAAATCATGCAACTTTCATCTAGATTAATTTAGCTTGGCAAATTAATTATGCATTCATGCAAATTTTATCTAGATTAATCTAAGGTGGTAAATTTGATAAATTTCACATAGATTAATCTAAGAGGACAAAGAATCACAAAATTTATGGATTAATTTTGATGGTGATTCATTTCTCTTGATTTTCTAACATTGTTGGTAGCTTTGTGGCGAAACGCTTGATAAAGAATTATTTCACAAACTACTAATGAATTGTTTGCAGGTTCACTAGTCAAAGAATAAGCATATCAAACTCTTGACTTGGGTTTTTGCAGGTTGCCTTGGAGAAACAATTAAATTTTGTGTTTGAAATTAATGTTTAGGCACCTAGTGATTTCTAAATAGGTTGGAATGAACATGTTTGTGCTTTGATTGTTAAGTGTGACATTGGAGTAGGAGAGTATGCTCTCATCCTTTTAGGGTGATCAGAAATCCAGATCTTCAATACCATGCTCATGTCTTTGATTGTTTGTCACCCTTAGAGGGCCTGCCTTCCCGACCACTTTGCTTTTGCAAGCAAGTGATAATCGTGAGAAGGGAACGACCCAAAGTGAGTACGGCTAGAATTCCTTGGCATTCTAACTCACTATAAACAAATGCCTGATGACCGAAAGCTTTGAAGGAAGTGTTACGTGGGAATCGTAGTTACTTGGGAAGTGATGCCCCTTGAAACTCTTTCTCATATCAACATCTAAGTAGGGCCTTTTGGTCTAAATCGTGCTTGCGCGACTACATTTGTTTGGTATCTTGATGGGCTTAATGTCTCAATCACGCTTGCGTGACATCAAGGAGTAATGCTTAACAGAAATCCTTACTAAACACCTTGTTTTTAGAGGCCAAAAAACCCTTCTAGTTGCTTGAGAAGGACAAGTTCGGATACTTGGAAGAGATACTAAGTTCACCATGGGGAGATTTCCATGGGGACTGATGCTTGGCTGCCCTGAGAAGTGAGTGCCGTGGAGGGGAGCTCGTGGGGTCAAGCATCTATGTATTCTCCTTGAATCCCATAATGAGTCTACCTCTCAAGTACCTAATGTCTTTGCCTACCATAAGAAATGTGGAAATGAGCATGATTGTCTTGAGTCTAAGTTGCAATATCTTGTATTCTTTGATTGTCAAAAGTTGAATCCCATTTCAAAAACAAGACAAATTGATCAAGCATAAGATTAAACATAAGAGACATTCATCCAATAAAAGTTCAACAAGGTTCAAAACTCATCTTCAAACATGGTTATCCAATATTGTTCAAAAACTTGTCTCAACATTTATGTCACTTACATTTAGGTTCATCCTAGGTTACATTTTGCAAAGTCATTGTCAAGTACCAAGGTTAAGTTTCATCTAGGTCATACTCCTTTGCATAAGGGTCATCCATTTGCATGTGTCCTCTTGCATTTAAGTCATACCATTGTCATACATTCATATTTGCATACCTTAGGTCTCTTCATTAAGCTTAAGTCATTATCATATCATATTAGGGTCACTTGCATAGTAATTGTCCCTTTTGCATATAGTCTCAAAACTAGGTTTTGTCATACTTGAGTAGTCCAAATCTTTGATAAACCCTAAGTCATTGTTAGGAAGTCTAGACCTTGTCAAACCTTTTCTTTTTATGTCATTATTGTCATTTGGTCAAACCTAGCTTAGTATCCAAGCATATAGGGGAGACTTTGTCATTTTGTCCTTTTGTCACTTGGTCCTTTTGTCCTTTGAGGTCTAGGCATCATTCCAATTTCTTAAGGGTCTCTCTTTTAGATTTGCATTTCAAAAGTTTGTCAAAATCTTGAAAAAAAGAACAAAAACATAGGTTGCACTCTTGCCATAGATTGCATTTTCATTCATTTAGTTTGCATTTAGTTGCATATCATATATTATCCTTGAAAAATTCCAAAAATATTGCATTTGCATAGTGACATGTCTATTGAAACAAGGTGCCAAGCACCAATGATGCAACAAAGTTTGACATATCAACTGACAATGCAATCACAATTCTATCCAATCCAACAACAAGGCAATATCGATCAAACTCTTTATGATGAAACAAGTCTTCAAATACAAAAACTAGAGGAGAGACTAGCTCAAGAAAATGAGATTTTGGAACAAAGAGTGAAAAACATTCAGAAAATTAGATCACAAATGTCCAAAATGCTTCGAAAATTTCCAGGTCAAAATCCAAAGATTGAGCCAATTGATGTAAGATCTCTTCTTGAACGATCAGACATACCATCTCTCCTCTCCCAAATAGAGATGATGAAACAATTTCAAGAAAAGAGACAACATCAATTTCAACATTATGTGCCTCCACAACCAGAACAAGAAGGTGTTTACTATCAATCACATTTTCAACCATCACAACCAATGACACAAACCATGGTCCAACATTTCCAAAAGACACAACCAACGGTCCAACATATACAACCAATACATCCAATGGTTCAACCAATTGTTCAACATATACAACCAATACAACCAATGGTCCAATTTGACCAATGTGTCCAACCAACAATACAATGTCAACAAATAGTTCAACCAATGGTGGAATATCAACAAGTTCAATCAACATATCAATGTCAACAACTACAACCAAACATTCAAAAACAAAGGTTGCAACACACACCAAGCCAAATTTTGAACATGTCAAACCAAAATGATCAACATCTAGTTCAATATCAAAACATGACATCAAACCAAAAACAAGTTCAAATTCCAGATCCAATCATGCCAAAACCTAAAAAGAAAGGTGGCTTTATTGCAATGCTCTTAAGGAAACTACCAAGTGAGTTCTTTGAGGAAGATCAAGATAATACACTTATGTCTAGCAATGCCTCATCCCCTCACAAGCAAGTTGACTCTCTAGTGGCATCTATCCCTACACCTTTAGAAGTTTCACAAGAACCATCTATATTGTCCTCATCAAACAATACACCCAAGGATGAAATTATCCAAGAGCTATCCATAATCAATAATCCAATTCATGATGCACATCCTTGTCATGTTTCAGAAATACAAGACCCAATGCCACCATGCACTTTACTGCCATTACCTGTTTCAGAGGACCCCATTCGAAGTCCTTCTTCCTCATGTTCAAGCATTGATTCCTTGCCAAAATCCATCACAAATGTTCAAAGTGCATCTCCTTCATGCCAAAACATTGATTCCTTGTCAGAATCCCCCATGCATATCCAAAGTCCAACCTCATGTCAAGAGGATAATTTAGAGCATGAAGAAACGAGTCCTAAAGAAAATCAAGATCAAGATCCTGAAACCTTATCATCCCATCCAATTGTTGACTAGGATCTCATCTTCCCAGAAACTCGTGATGATTCCCCTATTCTTGTCCATCCTATCCAAAATCCTATTGACACTCCATTCCCTAGGCAAGATCAAGATATCCCAGTTCATCCAATCCCAAACGATCCCCTTCCATTTCATGAACACAATGTCCTTTCAAATCCCATTGACATTCCACTTCCTAAGAAAGATCAAGATATCACTTCCATCCTTTCTGATGATCCCATTAAAAGTCAAGAGCAAAGCACCTTTAAAGAGGATTCCAATGATCTTCCTCCTTGTCAAGATCAAATCATTCCTTCAAATCCTCCACAAGATCCTTTTGTTCCTCCATCTCCTTGTCTTAATGCTCCATATACACTCCAAGAGCGCATTTCTTTTGATGATCCCATTATTTCTCCCATTCCTTCTCTTGAAGAGCCTGTCATTGAACCACGTCCACTACTTAATCTTAGATCCCCTCATGATCCAGATCCCCCTTATGATCCTAATCCCCCTCATGATTCTAACATGTTAGTGCAAGATGTTCATGAACCCTCGACATGCATAATGGGTTCTTCCACTTTGGTCCAATCCGATCCACTTCAAGATCTCATTATTTCTCTCATATCATATCCACCTCATAATGGACTCGCATCTTCTTCCCAAAGAAAAGAGTATCCTACAAGTCAAGATATTCATAAAGGCAAAGGAGAAGACCTTACACAAGCGCAGAAGACCCTACACAAGCGCAGAAGTTAGTTTCTGCATCCTCTTTGGGCCCCACAATGTCCCGAAAGCAATCAAAATTCATGAAATTGAAAACATGGGTTTTTGAGATCCATACTGCTGCTCCTCCATCATCCATTCATCTGAATGTGTGTACACGTTCTCCAAGGTGATCCACCATTGGAATGTTCGCCATCTCTCTGCAAGTGTCCTTGTCCAGAGCAACAAAATTCTCCTCCTTGTCTAGTGCACATGAGAAATTTTCCATCTCTTGGTCTCATTTATACCTCTTTGTCATTGCATAGATGGACGTGCGTCTTCTCCATCTTATGTTGGTCGTGGTCTTGTGCACCTTACATTGCTTGTCCTTCATGCATCCGATCCCTGATTGTCAGTCCGTTCGATCCTATCATTTTTATCGATCAATTGGCCTCTTTTTTTTGCATGTTTCCGGCCAATTCCTCGAGGGGGCATGCATATGTCATTATTATTGTCTGGGGCATTTTTATTATTGTTCTTTGAAACAACGCTTAAAATCGCATTGTCTCAAAGAGGGGCAAAATGTAGACACCTAAAAATGGTCAACGCTTGCGAAGTCATACTTTAACATTTGTGCATTGCCTCATTTTAGGTTTTTGTGTCGCATTAACATTTCTCCTATGTCACGCACTTGGTCTTTATCATTTGCGAGCATCGAGTCATTCTTCTATCATCTCGCCTTCAAATTTGGTCTTGTCGACAACAACCTTCAGTCATGATTTTGGTCGATCTTTGTCCTTGTCAATCTTGTCATATTGCGATCGATTCGTCATCAATCCTTGTCCTTTCCAATCATGTCAATTTGGTCAATTTGTCAATAATTTTTGTCAACCAATCTCAATCAAATCATTTATCAACACTAGTCATTTATCGATTCAAAATCATGATCGATATCAATTATCTTCAATCAAGACCTAATTGTCATTCTCGCATTGCTAATTTGTCTTCTAGGGTTTCGTTATTTCATCATTTAACCTTGTGTGTCATTTCTTCTTTTAGGATTAATAAATTGTTTATTTATCCTAAGTCTTCTCATTACAATTAAATCTTTATTTAATTGGCTAATTATTCTTCCTCTTGTAAATTAATTAATAAATGACAAATTGTTAATTAATTTACCTAATTTCTTCTAGTTCCTAATTTCCTATTTTTCCATCAATTTCTAATTCCTAATTGTCATCCATTTCAATTTTCTAATTTTTCTAATTCTTAATTTCAATTTCCTCCTATTTCTCTCCAAAATTCATGGAAATGACATGTCAATTTGTCATAAATTTGTCATAATTGACAATCAATCAATTTTGACATAGAAGTTGTCATAATTTGTCATAAATTATCAATCAACAAATTGTGCATAGAAAGTGCATAATTTGTCATAATTTGTCATATTGATTTGCAATTTCCATTTGAATTGGATCATGCTAATCTTGTCATCTCTCCAATTCTTCTATAAAGTAGATGAATTTCTTCAATCAAACCCCTTGATTTTTGAATCCGAATCCTTAATCAAACTATCAAACTTATGCTTCTAGTACTCTTGAGCTTTTCATCAATCTTGCTTTCAATTGTGTGTGCACTTGTAGGTGAGATCCACAAATCCATTGAAGAGGAAAGAACAACAATGGAGCCGCATGAAGGAGCATTCAAATCATACCCTTGGTTTGCTTAATTTCTAGTTTTGAATGTTTTTATTTCATGTCTCTATTGAGTGTTGTTTAGGATAGATCATTGCAATGAGCTTTCGTGATTGAGCTATGATTAATATGTTTTATATTGTTTGTGATGATTTCCTATTTCCTAACGTACAGGTACAACTGGGGTAATTGACACTTGAGGTGTAGTGACTAATCCAATGGTCTCTCCCTGCTCAGATGTTGCCATCAAAGATTGTGACTCCTTCATTTTCAGGTATAATTGCTTTAGCAATTCCTCCTTCTTTGTTGTAGATATAAGAGCTTCTTCATCACTATGGGTGGGTTTCCTAGAATCAAGTCATTTCCTTCTCACATATTCTTGAGTGGCTTTTGATTGGGGATTTCCAGTCGCCTTTCTTTTCATCTTTTCTCTTGATACACTTCCATGAAGTCTAAGTCCTAGCCATGGTCTAATTCTTTCAACCAGATCTTGAAAAATATCATCAATCTATACATTCTCATTTTCTGACCACCTTATAGGAGAAAGAGGTCACTAAACCACTTTTAGTTCTTGGTAGGTCAGGTCTAAGATTACCACATCATTTCTAAAATCCTTAGGAATATTTGTTTCTAATTTGAATTCTCTCATCTGGTAGGCAATCAACTTTCAATAACTCATTTTCATGGCTTCAAAGCTATCTTGTAATCTTGCCCAAAAGTCTTTCAGTGTAGGCATATGTCCTTCATATGAAACTGGCATCACGCCCTTTAGCTTAACAAATGGATCATAACACTTCTGAGCATAGGAAAACTCTTTAACATTCAAATCTTGCAGCTCTTGGATTTCTATTTTTGTGGTCTATGAATTGTGACACTTATATAGTATTCAAGAGGAATTGGGAATGTTACTCCTACCTTATGTTTTTGGGTCATGAGAGCTTGAACCTCTACAATCTATCTTGAATACTCAAGAAGGATAATTTTGTTTCTATAATAGTGAGAAATAAGGAAAGGATTACCAGTGAATCCACTTAGTCTGATGTAGGTCAACCACTGATTCTAGATGAACCACATTCCCCAATTCTCAATTAATTTCATTGCCTCGGTGGATAGGCAGTGCCGAACACACATGTCAATTTGCATATAACTGTGAATATTAATGCATCATTTATTCTTTTAAAATGGTCTTTGGCCACTCAGAAGGGTAGCTAAGTTTAATATTCCCAAACCTTTTTTTTATCAAGACCTTCTCCTAATTTGTCTTTGGTATTCAATCACGGATACACTCTACTCCTCACAACCATCCATATCACATAGGAAGTTATGAAGAAGCTTTTAGTTTCTATCACTTTGCACATTTTTTCATGGATGTTATCAGATATGATTTGTGTCCAGCCAAAATAGTCTTTTCCCTTGAGGATTGTGTAGATGTAATGATACATCCATAAATGATAATGTTTAACATCTTCATTTTTCAAGGCTCTGCCAAGCATAATGATTAGATCACATGGAGTATCCTTGAAACCTCCCCTAAGAATGTTGTTAGTTGCTTTTGTGCCTAAATTCCTTGGTTCATTGAGCCAAACATGATTTATGTGATCCCTATTGTTTACTATATCATCATTAAATATCTTAATGGCTTCTTCTTCAATAGTTTACAAGACTTCCTCATATTATGGGATCCCAAAAGTCATAGCAAGTATAATAGATGAAATATCCACCACTACATTTCTTTTGGTATCTACACACCTCCTGGTGTATTTGTCATAATGGAGAAATTGCCAAAATCAACTTCAATAATTGAACTGCTTGGGGGAAAATTCTGGCTTCTAGAAGGTTGAACCTCCTAATCCCGCTATAAGCACTGTTGGGATTCTCAACAGATAATTCTTCCTTGATTTCTTCTAAATCAATATTTCCCATTTTTGTATCTTTAATCCACTGCACATCACTTTCAAATTTGGAAGCATATGTTTGGCCTTTATACTAGTATTTAATTATGGCAGGAACCTTTTCTAACCTCATCTTGTTCCTCTCTTTCATCCTCAAGGTCCTAGAAGCACCTGATACTTCCATATGAATTATTTAACTTGTAAGAGAAAGTTTAGTGATTAGCACTTAGAGAATTTTACTTATTAAAGCAGTAGATTTCAAAATTTTGGGGTTTCAGGGTTCCGGATTCAAAAGAACTCCCATATAAACCTCATTTTGGGATCTCAAAATCCCGAAGTCCCAAAGTGAAAGGCACTGAAAACTCCAAAATTTCAAGGTCACGGGATCCCAAAATGGAAAATACTTAAGACTTCAAAAATAGCCATCTTGAAAGTTATGCTTCAAGATCCCAAGATTCCAAGGTTTTGAAGCTTGGGAAGGTGAGGATTTCAAAACTCCAAGATCCCAGAATTTTGAAGTCATGAAAACATAGGCTTGAATGCACTTTAGGATTCCAAGAACCTAGGGTTCTAAAATTTAAAAGGGACAAATCAAAATATAGTTTGGGATCCTAATAACATGGGGTTTCAAAGTGTGAAAGTTGAAGGCTTAGGCATGCATTGGGATCCTGGAAACTCGAGATTCCGAAACAAGAGAATGACTAAGAAGGTTTAGAGTGGTGAGAACATGAACTTTTGATGTGCATTAGATCAAGTGAGACCTTAGGGTACAAAGGATCAAAACAAAAGAGTGAAAAAACCTAAGGGGATAAGGAGCAAACAATGATAAAAGGCTAGAATGTCAAAAAATGACTTATTCAAAAATAAATCCCTAAACCTAAACTAAGAAGAATCGAGAATAAGAAAAACAAAACCTTAATCTAAGAACAAAAAAAATCTGAAAGAAACCCTACCTTGAAAAGAAGGGAGATGCCAAAAGCACAGAACAATGCACCCACAAATTCACTGAAATCGCTAGATGTTTAGATCTCATGGATGGCCAAGATGCACAAATGAGTGAAATGAGAAAGGAAAAGATATTTAGACCTACCAATAACTACGAAAAATCAAGGCAGGGAGCAAAACACTTCAAAGTTTTGAGATTTCAAAGTTCAGAGATTAGATCGCAACTTACCTTGGGACTTCAGATTTTCGAGACTCCAAAGAGAAACCAACAAAGAAGACCAAAAATAATTGAGATATCAAGCACCCTATATTCTGAGGTTTTGCAAAAAAGAACACACAAAAGACTTCAGGATTTTGAGATTCAAAGAATCCAAGGTCCCACACACGCAAACAAAAGAAAACTTCTGGATTTAAGGATCTCGATATCCCAAAGTCTCAAAGTCTTTGAGATTTTGAAAACCCAAAGTTCAGAAGGCAAAATTAAAAGAAACAAAGGAAAACAAATGAATACTTGGGACTTCAAAGTTTGGACGTGTAATACTCCCAAACTTGAGATTTCGAGATCTCGAAGGATGAAGGAAAAGACATGCAAGGGGAAACAAACCAAGAAAGGAAAACAAAAGAAAGGGGGACCTACATTTTCCAAGTAAAATCAAGTGGGGGGGGGGGGGGGGGGTATGCAGGGAATAACAATATGCATCTACATGCAAAATGCATTATTGAAGGAATTAGGATTATGATATCTATTACATTATTGGTTGCTACACTTGCTTAGTTGATTTACCCTCAAGTTGGAAAGGTACTGTGTTTTATCCTTTCCTTTATTTTGTTTTTCATATAAATCTTAGTTGTGGTAATAATTGATTTTTCTTATAAGTACTAAATAGAAGCAATTAAGAAGTAGTTAGATTTTAGAATATGAAATTATCTCCATTTTTTGGCTAGCGATTTCTTACTTGTAGGGTTTTCCTTATGGACTTTAAAGTTATATCCAAAAGATACCATTGAATTGTATGAGTGTCACAATTTGGATGTATATTTATTGCAAAATAAACTATGTACTTGGTATCTATTAAATGCTCAAAATGTTAATAATTCATAGAAAATAATATTCTCATGTTTAAAATTATCCTTGGATGTTTAACCATAGAGGAGAATTAATTATGACACATAGATAAACACATCACATGAAATCAGATAAAAAAACTACATACACAAGCACCATGCCATTCAAAATTTAAATTCTTGGCCATCATGGTTGTAATTGCTTCAACTTAATCCTATATTATGACCTAGGATTCTTGAATAAACTTGAAGAATATAGAAGAGATACTAATTTCCCGAGTGAAGGAAAGAGAATTATATAACATTCTAGTTTTAAAATCTAAAAATGAACACAAAGGCAAATATTTGATCCATTTTAAAATATTAGAAATAAAATTAAACAATATTATTGTAATTTACAAATAATCATGGTGTTCAACAAGACTGATGAAAAATAATAATGGAACAAATTCATTAAATCATTTCCCAAAGTATATCTACTAAATAAGCCATAGCTAAAGTACAAGAATATCAAGCTAAATGAATTTTGTTTATCATAATTTATGGTGAATCATAGTCTTATCTTCCAAGTATTGTATCTCATTGCACATCAAACACACATTTATAGAGATCAATATGAAGAATCAAATATCTGTAATGTTGGCATTCTACACTCAAATGAGAATGATTGATGTTGCCATTGATGGCAACAAACTAGTAACAGGTTTCTACACATTCACTGGCAATGAAGTATATCGGCACTCAGGCTGACATGAGACAAGTTTTGTTTATGTGAATTATATTATAATGTAATTAATTATTTGCAAGCCAACATGTTATATTGTAAAGACTCATATATGTATGAGATCTTATAAGTCATACTTGCAACAACATGGAATAGAAGAATATTATGTAGAAGATAGTGAAAGGATTTCGTAATAAGGTAGATAGGTTATGTAAGTGAATATCACTCACCGGCAAGTTTTTTGGTTAAGTTTTCTGACAAAGCTTAAACCAGTACTGAATCAAGCATTGCATATGCTATTTTGAGCAGTACATTGTATTGGATTTAATTATCCAATTTATAGTCAGTGAGATTCTTCTATTGAGCAGTGAGCTCTAGGCTGTTGGCCTTCTTGCATGTGCAGGCCCCTGTTGTAAGTAATATTTATTCATATTGGCCAGTGTGTAAATATTGTGGGTAACAAATCCCACTGAGGTTTTTCCCACACTGGGTTTCCTTACCAAAATATCTTGTGTTATGGTGTGCATTTATGTTGTCTCTATTATTTCTCTTTATTGCACTATTTCTTGTTTACTGATACATTAATTTGGGTTACAAAGTTATAAACAAATTCAAATATTCCACTAATTGGTTAGACACTGATTCACCCCCCCTCTTAGTGTCTTTGGGATTGTCATTGCATCTAACAATTGGTATCAAAGCCTGGTCCTCTATTTGCAAAAGCCTAACTTCTTGAGGAAGATTATGAAACTGGTACCGACGGAGAATTTGAGAAAACAGTTGGAAGGAGCTCTTGAAGATTTTGATACAGAAAAATTGAATAATATCAAACTTGAAGATGATCTAAGGATTGCTAAGGAATTCATTAAAGGACTTCAGGATAACCTGGTTATAGCACAAAATAAGAGGAAGGAACTTCATGAGCAAATGCAGAAACATGATGATAAAAAGGAAACTCATAGTGATATTGCAGAGAAGTTGAGACAAGAGAACAATAATATGAGGAATGAAATGCAAGATTTAACCATGAGGCTATGTAATGATATTGAAGATAGGAAGAAGAATGAAGAAGACTTGACTGGGAGAGTTAATGATGGAGCAAATGAAAACCTGAGACTTTGTCATGAGAATGATATGCTAAAAACATATCTCATTCACATGCAACATGATAAAGAGGAGCTTAGGAGACAAATTGGCATTCTGGAAAATGAGTTGATCACTGCAAATGAACACAAAGAAAAATTCAAGAAAAGTTTAGAAAGGCTTGATGACATGTTGAAAAGACAAAAACCTGATGGAGATACAATTGGACTTGGATTTGAACATGGAGAAAGTTCTGGGACTGCAAATAATCAAGATCATAGCAAATCGGTAAGACAACCTAATGCTTATAAATTTAATGGGAAATGTTTTAATTGCAACAAATTTGGTCATAAAGTAAATTAGTACGGATTTAGAAATAATCAGAATACAAACTTACCCATCGGTCAATGTTCCAAATGCAAAAAAGTTGGTCACAATTCAGAAAATTGTAGAATAAATGTGAAATGCTATGTTTGTGGTAGATTTGGACATTTATCTAATCAATGCAAAACACAAACCAGTCAAGGATATGGAAAAGCTATTCAGAGGAATAATGTAACTTGTTATGCATGTAACAAAATTGGGCATATTGCAAAATTTTATAGAAGCAAGACTATACCGACGAGCAATAAAGGATCTAATGAGAAGGGAAAAGAAAAGGTAAATGAATAAAGAAAGAATTTTCAAAACATTGGATTAAGAAGGGAGATCAGAGAGTTGACGAATCTGTCTCTGCACCAGTAGAATAGAGTAACCCTCTACCGGTAGGAGATTCTTCATCTAACTATGGAATAATCCTTAGGGGGTATGGCAGCAAGTTAAAAATCATGCATTCTACACTCGGTTGATGGTAAGAAGACACATTTCTTCTTTACCGGTAGATATGCTAAGATTTCACTTAATCGAAAAGCATTTAATGTGGTTTTTGAAGAAATTTTTGGTTATAAAGCACTGAAAAACCCTCATTTCAATCCACCAAGCATCCAAGCATTTGGAGAGCGTGAAATTGAGCAAAGGCATCCTAAGGCGAAGGAGCAAGGTGTTTTCAGGCACTCAAAGATTTCAAGTAATAGGTATTTATCTTTCAAAATGGCATCTTCATCTTTTGTACCTAATTTTATTGCAAACCCTATTGTGGTAGAAAATATTAAGCTCCCTAGACCCGTATTTAAAATCATCCTTGAAATTGCCAAGCAAGATGATTCTATCAGATCTTTTTCAAAACTTCCAAAGGGAGTCGCTTTTGCCGAAAACCCAAGAATTTACATTCATTGCAACATAGAAAATTGAGGGATTGATGACTTAAAGAACATGTACAATGAGGTTATTACTGATGAACAAGGTTTGGTTAAACCAAAGCATAAGATTGTAGGAGACCTAAGATTTAATGAAATTTTGAACATACCTGAATTTCCAGAGGTAGCTCATCTTGTACTAAGAAGAGTTCATGGAGATTTTATGTGGCTAGACTCTATTTTTAAAATAACTAAGGAGGCAATCAAGGCAGTTACTGGTTTACCCTCAACCGGTAGTAGGCCCGACAAAACAAAGAAGATACCTAACAAGGGTGTTATGGACCTAACTGGAGCCATATCTAACAACAAATCTCTTAGGGTTAATGGCATTAATGATTCAAATGTGAGATATGTGAACATGGTACTTGGCTATAGAGTAACTCATGCAAATAGATTAAATTTAGTTTCTAGCTTATGTATTCATAGTGCATATGAGATGGTTAAGAACAATGCTAGGATTGGTATCTGTGAATAGCTTAAGGATGAACTGATAGATAACCTAAAAAATATTAAGGGTGACAAGAAGGGGACATTCCGTTTTGGCAACCTACTTGTGTGTTTGATGCTTTACTTTACCAAAGAGATACCCAACATTGTTCATAAGGACTCTGGATATGACATCCTAGTAGGCAAACAAATCATGGAAGCTATCACTGGTATGGGCTCTAACAGTGATAAAATTATAGAAGACTACTTCAAAAACTTCCAAACTAAGATGAAAGATAGAGAAAGGATACCACAGAGCATTATAGACAAGTATGATAAGCAAATTTTCTTTGTAATCAAACATGATGAAACATGGATGGAAGCTATTACTCCTAGAGCTATTTGGATAACAAAAATGGGATATTAAGTTTATCTGAATATTCTTGAAGCATATGCTAAAACACTTCTTGATGCACCTAAGGAACCATCTGAAGAAATTTTTGGTAGTGTTGAGACCATTGAGAGTGTTTTTTCGATGCAGAAGCAGAGAAAAAGAAGAGAAAAATTTATCAGAGATGCATCCAAGATGGCTAAGGAGGTTAAGGAAAATGTGTGAGAATTTGCCAAGAGTTAGAGGTAATGGAAAGCACAAATAAGAGAGACAAAATAGATGATAGGAAAAAATTGTATTCTATCAAGATGCAAAATATGATCAACTGGATCATCACAAGATCTTCAATGATTGCCTATATAAACAATGTAGATGAGCCTGCTTATATAGGCAAGGCTAGGGATATGTGAGCACACAAACATGACATGTGGCTCAATAAGAAACAAAGGTAGGTAGGAAATAGGTGTGGGTAGGTAGGAGAAACAATATAATATTCCACATGAGGTGGAATGTAACAAGAAGATAAGATCAACACCATAAAAGGTGGAAATTCTCCTACACACACTATCCCAATGTGGCACAAACACCCAAGTGTCTCATACCCAAACTACTATTAAATACATGTACCTTAGTAAAATTAAGTAAAGTGTAATAATATCCATGATGAATAATTATTTACACCAACAAAATGTAATGAACTTGAGTGTACATCTGCTAGTGAACTGGAAGGATTGGAACCGGTAGCTCATGTTTCACCGGTTGT
This sequence comes from Cryptomeria japonica, assembly GCF_030272615.1. Taxonomy (NCBI): domain Eukaryota; kingdom Viridiplantae; phylum Streptophyta; class Pinopsida; order Cupressales; family Cupressaceae; genus Cryptomeria; species Cryptomeria japonica. The sequence continues at coordinate 488,028,394 of NC_081409.1, forward strand.
CACTTCTTCAGATATAGACAGTGGAAAAGTAGCTAACTTCAAGAGAGTAGAGAGGAAGAAGAGGAAACCCTCATCAGTACCTTCTCCTTCTCCTAAAAAGGCAAGGAAATTAAGGAAGAAGTAGCAAGCCGTAAGGGAGCCTAAGAAAAAGCTAACTCCTAAGAAGAAATAGGAACCAAAGACACTGGAGGAACTGATAATGAGATAACTCAAGATGGTAATCTTTGTAATTTAAATAAATATTATCATTCCTTCAAGGATTCTGACAAGGAGACTATAGAGGCTAGTATTATTTTGCATTTAGAGATCTATAAGAAGGTTTTGATTGAAGTTGTAGATGATATGCCAAATGACTTGTATCTAAGATTAGAGGCTAAAAGAATGTCAGTGATGGAATTAGATAAAAAGTTAAAAGTTGAAGCATTATTGGCAGTGCACCCTATAAATTCTAAAGAGGAATTTGATGAACTGATTTCTGAAAGAAACTGATTAGGTTTTGTAAGTGGACACTGGCAGGTTAGCCTAATGGTTGGGAGAGTGAAAGAGATCGCTGATGAAATTGAAGACAAATGGGACATATTTTTTGTTGAAAAAGAAAAGAAAGAGGAAAGGGAGAGACAAAAAATTGATAAATCTTTTGCGAAGGTATACCAAAAGGACAAAGGTAAAAGCAAAATTGGTAGTGTACCTGCTATAAGGGTAATAGATAACCTTCCCCCACTAGCATAGGACACCCCACTAATAACTTCAGATACACCGGTACATACAGGCAATCAATCAGATAAGGCAACTGAAGAAGTAACACATGATGACACTAACCCGGATTCTGAAATTCTTTTCACTATGAATTTTGATACACAAGATTTTAAGATTGTTATGGATAAAGAGACTGCAGAGGTTAAGGCAGCTGATGCTAAGAACAGTGAGATCTCTGAGTCACCAGCACACACTATTAACTCTCAAAACAATGAGATACCGGTAGAGGTTAAGGTAACTAATACTGAGAAATTGGAGATAGAGAAATCAACAGATGTAGACATACTTACACAAACTAAAAAACCAGTAGAAGCAGAAGCAATAATACAGAGTGAGAAACTGATAGAAAATGTAAATAAAGAGGAAACAATTGATGGAAACAAGGAAGAAATAGTTAAGGCCATTGGGCAAGTATCTGTTGAAAGGAAATCTATTGCAAAACCAAGCACATCCACTGGAGAATTCACACCCACTAATGTAATAGATGTTCTTTTGGATTCAATTAAGAGGATAATAGATTGCAATGCCTTAGCATTTAAGGCTATTTATGACACATTACCTATTTTGAAGATGATTTCACCAACCTGTAAGATAGATCACGTTGACGATTCTTTAGGTAAATTGGATGCATTGTACAAATTTATTGCTGAAAATGTTCTAACCATAGATAAGGTAAATGAGGAAACTATAAAGGAAAGAGTAGATAAAGAGAAAGGTGAAATATTTGAGAAAACTATCAAAGACTATATTGAGCACATGGATTCATTATTATTGGTACTTAAATCAATAATTTTGGAATATAAGGAGCTGTATAGAGAAGCTTGCAAGCCTCACCACCTGACTAAAGATATTGATGAGGAAATTAACAAGACACAGAAGGAGATAGATGACATTGCGGATAATATGATAGGTTCTTTAGAACTTACATCTGTTCTTGATCAAGAGATGGCAGCTTATGAGGAAAAGATTGAAAATTTGGAAATAGAAAAAGAAAGGATAAAATTAAAGGCCCGAGAACTGAAAAGAAAACTTGGTCGAAGATTGGACAGTCTTATTACTTAGCGGGTTGAGCTATCAAAGGAAACAATTCAAGGCGAATGGTCACCAGAGCAACAAATGCACTATCTAACTGATATGATCCAGTAGACAAAAACCATCATTTCTGACAATAACAAATTCATGCAGAGCCTAAATCTAATTTTGACGGACATTTTTCAACTTGTACAAAACCGGTTACAAGCTATGAGGTAAAACTCTTGTATTCTTTGATTCTTTTTGACATCATTTTCCATTGATGTCAAAGGGGGAGTAGTATGGAGAAAAATAAATGCACATAAGAGATCATTTGCTTAGGGGGAGCACAGCTTCTTTTGGGATCAGTTTTTGGATAACAATTTTGGATTTTTCTCATGAGTGTTGCCATCAATGCCAAAGGGGGAGATTGTTGGCATTCTACACTCAAATGAGAATGGTTGATGTTGTCATTGATGGCAACCAACCAGTAACAGGTTTCTACACATTCACCGGCAACACAAGCGTCATCCACAGGCACCAACATGCACATTCACCGACATCCAAATTAGACCAGCAATGAAGTATACCAGCACTCAGGCTGACATGAGACAAGTTTTGTTTATGTGAGTTATATTATAATGTAATTAATTATTTGTAAGTTGACATGTTGTACTATAAAGACTCATACATGTATGAGATATTATAAGTCATTTTTGCAACAACATGGAATAGAAGAATATCATGTAGAAGATAGCGAAAGGATTTTGTAATAAGGCAAATAGGCTATGTAAGTGAATATCACTCACCGGCAAGGTTTTTGGTTAAGGTTTCTGACTGAGCTTAAACTGACACTGAATCAAGCATTGCAGATGCTATTTTGAGTAGTACATTGTATTGGATTTAATTATCCATTTTGTTGTCAATGAGACTCTTTTATTGAGTAGTGAGCTCTAGGTTGTTGGCCTTCCTGCATGTGCAGCCCCCTGTTGTAAGTAATATTTATTCATATTGGCTAGTGAGTAAATATTGTGGGTCACAAATCCCATTGAGGTTTTTCCCACACCGGGTTTCCTTGCCAAAATATCTTGTGTTATGGTGTGCATTTATGTTGTCTCTGTTATTTCTCTTTACTACACTATTTCTTGTTTATCGGTACATTAATTTGGGTTACAAAGTTATAAACAAATTCAAATATTCCACTAACCGGTTAGACACTGATTCACCCCCCCATCTCAATGTCTTTGGGACTGTCATTGCATCTAACATGTAAGGCCTTTATTAAAGAATTTATAAAAAAAAGTCATGCTCTACACATATAATACTATAGGCAATATATTTATTAAACCTAAGAGATTGTATTTTTCTCATTTTAAGATGCATTGTGTTACAAATTTACAACCTAAAAGTTGTGAATCATAGTCTTAGCTTCCAATTTTTATATCACATTGTGCATCTTATAAATATTGATAGACAACAAGATCCATAATAAAATGTCTACTAGGATGAATTGTGAGTGCCAACACATCTGGGTGGGGTGGGTTTATGCTACGAATGCTCTTATTTTTCTCCCTATATTCCTCGAACATTTTAGGCCATACCCTATCAACATTGTCTCGTAAGTACTATAAGTGCAAAATATGTCAAACTTTGACAAGTTATTCCTCAAAAACCATGGCACCTACAAATGCACCAACTAAACCTATAGGGTCAATCATATGAGGCCCCTCTACTCGATAAACTCTCTCAAACTTTCAAGAATCAAACCCATTTTCTCAAGGCAACAATTTTTTGTTGATACAAAAACATCAGATGCATGCAATGAAAAGTTGCAAGGTAGCTTGATTTTGGTTCTATGCATCAAGGGGGAAAATCGTCAACTCTAACACATCCAGTTGGAAAAAACTATTTTTTCACTTCTTAACCCTCCCAAATATCCTAGGTTGCACTATATCAATGCTTTGTCATAAGATCTCTAAGTGCAAAAAATTATCAAACTTTGATGAATTGTATCTTGGAGTTGGTGGCACATAAAAATGTACTATCTGAACCTATAGGTGCACATGAGGCTCCTATACAACAACATATCTCACTTTTTAAATACTTGAAACAATTTTTCATTGAAAAAGTTTTTTTGTTGCCCCAAAAACTATCAAAAGCATGCAATGTAAGATTGCAAGGTAGCTTAGTTTTTGTTATGTATTTCATGAGACCAAACCATCAATGTCAACACATTTGGTTGGGTACCTCTATACTAGACATGGTCCTATTTTTTACCACATATCTCCTAAACATTCCATGGTACATTGTTCTAGGCTTCACTATAACTATTATGTTTTCATTTTGATAATATGGAGACACCTTTTGGAAGCTTTCCTATTCTTCAAAGAAAAAATATCCTCTCATAAATTTTTTCAAAATTTGAGGTGGTCAAACATATATATTTACAAAATCCACACCTTCTTGGTGAATGGTACTTAATACAATTGATGGGTTTACGTTTCTGTACAAATTCTCTAGCAAGCTAACATGTGAGGAAGAAAATATCTTGTGTTTGTCCTAAAACTCTTCATCTCTTCTAGGTTGACAAGTAACATTCATAGGTATTTGTTCTAGATCATGCTCCAAGATATTGCTTTTATATTTGTTATTAAAAATTAGTGTGTTGAACTCAATGGTCATAGGATGTCAAGGTGCATGGAGTACATGGCATGTCATGTGGTATTGATCAATATGGTCATAGTGGAATTTTTTTTATCAAACCAATCACTAAGTAGATAACATAAGAATTCTTATTATTATGTGCAAGAGTGGTTACCATTATGATCATCACCATGCATGAAGAGTGTGAAGATAAGTATGCAAGATCATATATAACAATATCAGTATGATGTGGTAAGATAGGTTGCTAATGTGATCTCTACATATCTAATATAGTGAATTAAACCTAATAATATATCTTTTATTATTGTATTATTTTGGTAAAAACAATTGTCGCTATGATTTCATCTCCAAAAATTGACTTTGTTCACCCAAAGAGTAGTGAAAATCGCTCCAATAGTTAGAGAGATCATTGTAGAATGTTGATCTTCCTCTATGTTTAAGAGGGGAATCTCCCTTGTATGATGGGGGTATTTGTAAATTTTGAATACATTTAGCTCGAAAATACAAAAATGAAGAAATAAAAAAATTAAAGAAAGATGAATAATAGAAACCTGAGACTTCATGACTAACAACAATTGCAAAGGGGTTTTCATGATAAAGTGTGTTTTGATATGCAATGATGATGAAAGATGAATAATTAACCTCAACATATGAAGAGATAGGCTATTCTAGCACATACAAGTCAACATACTAGGAAATGATGTGTTTCATCAAGTCAATTACATAGATCATTGAATTGAAAACCAATGAATTCCACAAATACATAAACATATTTATAATTTAATATAGAAGAAATCAGTAATAATAACTCATGAATACATTCAAGATAAAATAACTCAATGCATTTTTCATTATCATTTTGAAAATATAAAAGTTCAAAAACCACTAAGTACAATGTGAAAACACAAAAGATTTCCAAAAGTTTCTTAAAAAAATCTCTGGAGTTTCCCATTCATAAATGTCTCCCTTACAAATTAAATTTCCACCTATTTATAGGTTTTAGAGGATAACTAATTTGTAACCACTTAGAACAACCACTTTAGGTAACAATTAGGATGACCAACTTAGGTAACCACATAGAATAACCAACTTAGATAACCACTTAGGATAATTACCTTAGGTACCTACTTAGGATAGCTACCTATGTGACCACTTCTAATTACTACCTTTTTAGAGAACAAGTTAGGATTTACCTAAATTTTACAAAAATCAAGTATAAATTCTAATTTGTAGTTACATGAGTGACATAAGTCACTTTTTACAAAGAGATAATTTAAAGCTTGTAACATCAAAGAGGAAATATGATACTGGTTTTGTAGAAGTATGTCTCCTCGCAATCATTAAGAACTTGGTCTCAAAGGAAATATACTTCAATTCCAATTTCAAAAATTTGCTCCTTTATGTAAAATCAAATATCCACCTTTCGTGACATGTATCCTTATTGAAAGAGTCCTCTTAGATGCTTGAAATAAATAACGAAACACGTTATTGCTTGGTTGTATTTGACCTTTGTAGGGGTAGATCTATATCTTCCTTCTTCATTTCAATAAATTCAAAGTCTTCCCAAATGTTTTCAAAACTTGGTCCTTTCCATTCATTAGCTCCATTTTGTCCTTCATAATTTTGTCACCATCCATTCCATCAAGGACATGATAGTTATTATCTTTTTGTTGAGATGAATAAATAATTCTAAGGCTTTTCATGATGGCAAATCATACCACTTTTGGTATTTTACTCATGAATTAGTACATCAACCACTGGCATAAACAATATCCATTCATAATTAACAACAATGTATTCCTTCATGTAATCGCACATGATCACTATATGTCTTGTTTCCATAATTAGAGCATGGATTATAGTTTAGTAGACATGTCTTCAACCATTCTACTTCTATTTTTCTAGTTCAAACTCATAAACTAAGACACTATTCAATCACTCCATATTTTGTAATTAATCAACGAATAGTGATGAGGAATATCTCCATTTTCTATTTTTGAGCCCCTTGAAATGATGAAAATAGTTTTTTCCCATGTTGACAGCATCAATGGTACCATCGTCATCCCTAAACTTGTCAAAATTACGTTATATATGGTTGGTTGATTATAGCTTCCATAACCAAATCCAATGCATAGAGACTTGCATCATTTTAATTTCTCTATCCTTCATTAATTATGTAAACATATAATTGTTGTGTTTTGTAAAATGATATCTTTTTTAGGCATGCTTAGACACTTCATCGGGCTTATCTAAACATCCACATTTGGATATGTTTCTTCCAACACATTTACAAATATAATATTTCTCAGTGCTCTAAGTTCTTTATGCTTTGATACATGCTCATTCACTAATGCATGACGTCACTTTTCTCATCATATTTGCTTGAATTGTTTTAAAGATTCTTCAAGACATCATTTCATAGTTGTAAATAATTTAGAAATTATTAGGAAGGGTAGAGACAAAGCTCTAATACCAACTTCCTAAAATTGAGAATCAAATAAACCTCTGAGATTGTGACTTAGATTTGCCAATCACTGGCAATAAACAGCGAAAGAAAAAACCAAAGAGAAAAAACAAAGGTTGGAGGCATGCAACTTTCTTTCTTGGATTAAATATAAAAAATAACTTTCACAAAACAAACTACAAACTCGAAAAATAAACTAATTACTAACTACTACTAATTACAAGTCAAATTTGCAGCATTCTAGAGTTGCTTCCAAACACTCAACAATCTGAAACTTCTTTGAGCTCTTTCACAAACTAAAAAGCTTCTCAAATCTCTCTAACTAACTCACATGCTCCTCACTGCAATCACCACTCATTAGGAGCCACATGATGCCTAGAGCATCACTTCTCTCAAGAAAAACTAACACATAGTTGTTGTTGCACACTCTATTTCACATAGAGAACACAAAAATTCTTCTACTACTGCATACATTGACTTCAACTCTTATTGACATTGGAAAAGTTCTTCCCTTTTGTCTTGGGTTGTCCACACAAAAAATTCTCCCTCAAAAAATTCAAATTCAAAATCACCTACCAATAACAAATTCTACTAGTTGTTGTTGTTACAACATCAGGAACAAGTTGGCAGAAGCAATCCCCAAGTCAATCTTCTATTGCAATCATCTGGAGGTTGTATTTACTCTTGGCTACTCCTAACAAGGTAGGTGTGTAAGGAGAGTGTGGGAAGGTGCTGGTAAGATGTTATCCTCAATTTTTAATATTACAAAAATTTAGGATACCCCTCAATTTTTTGCTCGTTTGTGGTTAAATTGCTCTATGCATTTACGAGATGTCATTGTCATCGTAAAATGGTTTTTCCCTTTTACACTAAGGAGTGTAATTTAGGTGTAAATCAGGTTCATAAGTTCGAATTACACTAAGTATGCCTTTTATGTGCAAATCAGGTTTATAAACCTGATTTACACCTCTTTTGTCCATTTTTGCCCATTTAAGTGCAAATCGGGTTTGTAAACCCGATTTACACCTAATACGTGCAAATTGGGTTTACAAACCCGATTTGTACTCATTTATGTCACTCAAGTTATTAATTACTCATTCGTGTAATTTGAATAGGACTCTTTTTAATTTAGTTTTTATATATCTCCCCTTATCATTTCATTTTGTTTTTGTTCAAACTTGATCTTGCTTTGGGCGGGAGGGAGACTTCATCAAATTATTTAATGCATATGTTTTCTTCCTTGGTTTTTTAGGGTTTTCTTAAACCCTTTTGACTTATTTTATTTTTGTGTCATTTTGTTTTATCAATGCAAGGTGATGGTCATAGGCCCACCACACATCACATAGTGGTGCACAGTGGGTCTGCGACCATCGCCACACACTGGTTCTTTCCCTGCATTTTTATTGCCATTTAATGTTGTGTGTTGGGTGGGGCCATTGGCCCATCCCACACCATATTGTGGTGTGTGACAATTCCATGACCTTGAATCACACTATTCTTATTTCCCTAGCCATGTTTGTTCACTGCGGTGCTCAACAGGGCCGTCATCTCGCCCCACACCACACAGTCGTGTGTAGTGAGTCCGCAACCCTAACCACCACTATTTCCCTATGTTTGTTGTGTTTACCCACTTTGGTGTTGGGCGGGGCCATAAGACCACTCCACACCACACAATTGTGTGTGGAATTTATGTGACCTCGACCACCATCATTCTCCTTTATATCAATACAAATTGTTTTTGGTGTTCGGCAGAGATGCAGATCCACTATACACCATATCGGGTGTTTGGTGGGTTTGAAACCTTGCTGACCACCTTATGCTTTCCCTTGTTTCTCTAAGTACTAAGAAAGCCAATAACCCCATCCGACACTTAATTTATTGTTTGCACTTTTTTTTAAGTGTAATTCTGATCCATAAACCCAAATTACACCTAATTTTTCATTTTTCCAAAGTGTAACTTGGGTTTATGGACCCGAATTAGACCTTTTAATCACATTTTTTCTTAAGTGAATTTTTAGGATTATAATATTAAAATTTCACTTATCACACATGAAAATTAATGTGTATTTGATCAATCTTAGTGATTTCAAAGATTTCAATAGGGTTTTGGAAACCCTAATAGCCAAATTGTATTATTTTATGAAGATTTGTTCAAGTCATATGAACAAAAGCAATTGATCAAATATATCATTATAATATTGATGAATGTCTTTTTCTCTCAATGTTATTATTATATAAATGACAAAGGCTTCTCCAAACAAAAGAGATATTAAATCCTCATATGGTTTTCCACCTTCTTTAGTCACTTCTAATATAGATCATATTAGAGATACAGAGATAGGTCATGTCAACCTGGCTGAATTTTAAAAGAGGATTGAGAAACCCACCTTCATCATGACATGGAAGCTATTATCAATAGTGGCTTCCACTTAGTAGCATCTTTTCCCATGTGAGCTTAGGATCTTGAATTTGTAATGGCAATGGCAAATCATTTTGATCTAGAGAGCAGAAGTGTGAAGGATGAATCTGAAAAGAAATTGACCAGGATTGATGGAGAGTTCTTTGATTCAATCTTCAAGTGTCCTAGTATTGAGAAGTATAATATTGATATTAAAATGTAGACAACTATAGCCTACTTTGATATAAATTTAGATAAGTGTAGGCGTAATATGATTGACAATTAACTTAAAACCCCAAGACCTACTATTGCAAGATGGCCAAAGACTCTTCCCAAATTTGATGTTATTGAAGAAGTCAATGATTTGATAACTCTTTTAAGTAGAGTTAAAGGACTTCCTTGTTAGGACCTGAGAGGCAACTAAGAGGGGTGGGGTGAATCAATTGTCAATTAATTTCAACCCAAATATAACTTAATTAAACTTGATGCATAATACCGGTAAACCAAACTTAATGTCGGTTGAAAGATTTGCAGTTAGTATTAATATCGGTGAAGCCTAATGCACAACACATAACACAAAGATTTGTATGTGGAAACCCTATAAGGGGAAAAACCATGGTGAGAAACCTTACCCATAATCAGATGATACTACTGCAGATAGTATGTGTATATAAATGGGGTCAGCACATGCAGAAAGGCCAACTACCTAGAGCTCACTCTCAATCATAAAATAGGAGTCACACTGACTACAATTGGATGGTTAAATCCAATGATAATGTACTACTCAAAGTAGCATCTTCAATGCTAGATTTAGTACTAGTTAAGCTCTGATAATCACCTTCAAAGCTTCCTTGAACCTTCTCTATGGTCTGCTCATATGATCTTCAATTTTCTTACATACCATGTTACAATACCATAACCATATACTGTTCCTTCTCTATTTTCTCTACTATATCATCTATCTCATCAATTGAGATCTTACATATATACCAAAACCTAAGACCAAATGTGTAGGTCGGCTTACTAAGAATATTACAATAAAATCAATTACAAATAAGTCAAATGTGATGCATCATGTCGACTCAATACATTTACAACAATATCCAATTAATAAATCATCTTCATAACGTGTCGTGCTGATCTAGAATAGATAATGCATACCAGTCCATAACCTAGACCAATTTGTCGATAATAGCAAACATGTCAACCCAATTAGACCATTTACCAAAATACCAAAACCAAGTATCCAAACCACGTCTTCGACATAACCAAGTGATCTCCAAATATAACAAGTCATCCTTAGTGTCGGTGAACAATATAACCTATTGGTGAATAATATATCGGTGACTGTGCATAAGTCATTGAACATGTCGGTGAACACAATGTGTCGGTTCAACATAATTAAATATCTCTAGAAGGATAAGTGTTGACATCAATGACAAAAATAATGCAACACATCCATAATACCAACATTGCCACTTCTAATACTTTCTATAAATGGATGTATCAGTATACCCATGTGATCAGACAAAACAAGGAGAAGATATTCTAGGTGAAACAGGTCAATGATGTTATCTATGAACAACTCACCAAGGTTCCTACCACACTTAATTTTTATACAACTTCTTACTTGGTGTCCATCATGGCTTCAATGAGACATTTTCTCAGATTGTCTACTACTAGCGATAGGAGGCAGATTGAGGTACACAAATACTATTCCCCATTGGTTCTTGAAGAAAGTCATAATCATTTTTGAAGAGTAAATGATGCTTTATTTGGTTATTATATGGTTATGATGGACAAGAACTTGTATAATAAAAGAGTGTCTGATCATTCTTGGGAAGTACTGAATCAATATGGATGCATGTTCCTTCAGTTCCCAACCTTCACATTGTTGGGAAAATGGTGTCTCAACCTTGCACAGCTTACTTGGTGTCCATCACGGCTTCAATGAGACATTTTCTTAGATTGTCTACCACTAGCGATAGGAGGTAGATTGAGGTACACAAAACTATTCCCCATTGGTTCTTCAAGAAATTCATAATCATTTTTGAAGAGTAAATGATGCTTTATTTGGTTATTATATGGTTATGATGGACAAGAACTTGTATAATAAAAGAGTGTCTGATCATGCTTGGGAAGTACTGAATCAATATGGATGCATGTTCCTTCAGTTCCCAACCTTCACATTGTTGGGAAAATGGTGTCTCAACTTGGTGTCCATCACGGCTTCAATGAGACATTTTCTCAAATTGTCTACCACTAGCGATAGGAGGCAGATTGAGGTACCAAATACTATTCCCCATTGGTTCTTCAAGAAAGTCATAATCATTTCTAAAGAGTAAATGATGCTTTATTTGGTTATTATATGGTTATGATGGACAATAAATTATATAATAAAATAGTGTTTCATCATGCTTGGGAAGTAGTGAATCAATATGGATGCATGTTCCTTCAGTTCCCAACCTTCACATTTTTGGAAAAATGGTGTCTCAACCTTGCATTTACATGAGGTTACTATTTATAGTAAGTTTTTATTTAAGCATGAAATATTGTGAAATTCTCCCAAAAGCTTCCAGTTGGTAGATAGGCATGCCAATAAAGTTTTATCAAAAGATCACAGCTAGTTTTGAAGATATTAAAGTTTTTGTTTTGGAGGGGTGCGATTATAGGTTTAAACTTAATTTTGGGGACTTTAAACCCTTTGAAATGCCCTGAAAAGTGGACATAAATGGCATAGCATTTATGAGGTGATAGAGCACTTTGTGATCTTTCCAACACTTCAGACAATTTGTCAATCGGACACACAATTCGCAAGTTATGGCCTCCAGAAGTTTGTACTCCTGAAATAAGAAATATAATTTGTATCAGACACATAAATGAGTTGTAAAAGGGAGGGACACATGTTGATGTGTGTTTTAACACATCATAGGGAATCTTGATTGGAGATAAGGTCGGCTATAATTTTTTGGGTGGTCTCAGCCCATGGTTTTGTAATACCATTTGATAGTTTCTTGTATTGTATCTCCTATATATGAGGTGTGTGAGATAGAGGTTGTGTGTAAGAGTCTTATGGCTATTGAGTTACCTATGAATCTTTGATTAGTGGTACTCCTATGAAGAGCTTTCTCTACAAGTATATTGTAATCTATTTTGATTGCTGAATAATATATTGGGTGGCTTTTGGAGTGTGGGGGTTTATTCCCGAAAGGGTTTTCCCCACATAAATCATTGTGTTGTGGTTTGAATGTTGTTATGTCTATTTCTATTTTATGTAACTGTTGTGATGATCTGTAAAAAAATTTGCATTGCGCTCCTCTCAAGGTTAGTGTAGGAATTTATTTGGCTACTTAACTTCCTTACAAGTGGTATCAGAGCCTAATCACCTTTGGTTTCAGTTGTGAGTTGTTGGGTTTTTTGAACTAATCCATATTTGAGTGGGAGCTTGTGCAGAAGACACTTTTTGATATTGTTGTAGGAATTTTTAGATGGCAAGTTTGTTAGGGAGAATAGAGGTGGAGAAATTTAATGGAATGGATTTTGAGATGTGGAAGTTGAAGATGGAAGATCTGCTAATAGATCGAGATATGTGGGATGTTGTTGATGTGAATATCCAAAGACCCTCAGATCCTACTATGGCAGCTTAGTGTGATATTATGGACCAAAAAGACAAGGGTCTAATCAGACTGTTCCTGATAGACTCTATTTTGATCAATATCCATGAAGAAAAATCTGCAAAGAATCTATGGACTAAGCTAGGTGAAATGTATCAAGTGAAATATTTACTAAATCAAATTTTCTTAAGGAATAAATTATATTCCTTGAAGATGGAAGAGGGTAGACGAATTGCAGACCATCTAGAAGAATTCAATAGAATGTGGCTCAATTGGTATATGTCGATGTTAAGATGAATGAAGAGGAGAAATGTTAGATCTTTCTTTATTCATTGTCTGATTCATGGGATTCTCTTGTTATGGTTGTCAGTAGTACTTCTATTGTTTTGATATCTGAATATGTGGTGGGTGCCCTGCTTGGTGAAGAGATGTGGAGGAAGGTATCCATCAATTCAAAGGAAGCCTTAACTATTCATGGAATACCTAAGGAGAAAGGCAATAAGAATGAGAAGTACAATAATTCCAAATCCAGAGGGAGATCAAAATATCCTAGAAAGTCCAAAGTTAATTGTTGGAATTGCTGTAAACGGGGTGACATCTGGAAGGACTACAAAGAAGAAAAGAAGAAGAAAAAGAAAAAGTTTGATTATGATTCTGAGTCCAAGAAGGAAGATGATGATGCATTCATTGCAGCTTTGGTGACTCATGCAAGTAATGATGTCTGGTTAATTGACTCAGCTGCATCTTTTCATATGACTTCCAATAGAGATTGGTTTTCTAAATATGAAGAATTTAATGGAGGTAAGGTGTACTTGGGTGATGATTCACATTTAGACATTGTTGGTTGAGGTAAAGTTGGAATAAGGTTTTATGATGGTAGAATAAAAAGGATTAATGGTGTGTTGCATATCCCTGGATTATAACAAAATATGTTATCTATGCGAAAACTGATAGATGTGGGTATGCTAGTAGTCTTTTCTAAGGAAGGATGTAAGGTGATTAAGGGTGCTATGGTAATTGCTAGAGGTGTCAAGTTTGAAACTTTGTATAAGCTAGATGCATACACTGTTGAGTATAATAGCACTTCTATAAAAAGTAAATTTGTGGATACTTCATCAGAAGATTTGAGGGTTTCACCTTCTGTAGATGGAAATGGATTTTGGGTACCTAAGGGTACTCTTTCTTCTGAAGCAAAGTTACCTACAGAGAAGACTATGTTATGGCACCAGAGACTTGGCCACATTGAAGAAAAGGTTCTAAGGACCTTGAAAAATAAAAACCTTGTTGAAGGTTTGAATGATTGTAATCTTGACTTCGATTTCTATGAGCATTGCATTTATGGAAAATAAAACCGCATTTAGTTTTACTCGAGTTATCATCAAACTTGTGATGTTTTAGATCTTATTCATTATGATGTGTTTGGTCCTATAGATGTTCCTTCAATTGGAAAATCCACATATTATGTTTCATTTATTGATGATTTTAGTAGGACATGGGTATATTTTATAAAGATTAAATCTGAAGTTTTTAGTTGATTTAAAGAATTTAAAGCAATGGTTGATTTGCAGACTAGAAAGAAAATTAAATGTTTGAGGATTGATAATGGTGGTGAATTTTTCTCTAATGATTTTGATAGATTCTGTAAACACTGTGGCATTAACAGACAAAAGACCCATACAAGATTGGAGTGGTAGAAAGAATAAGCAGGACATTGATGGAGAAGGCTAGGAGTATGCTGAGTGGTGTTGTTCTAGAAAAAAAGTTTTGGGTTGAATTTGGTGTCACTTCTTGCTACCTGGTTAATAGGTCTCCTACATCAGCTCTTGTTGACAAAACGCCCATGGAAGCATGGTTGGGTCACAAGCCTTCATTGAGAGATCTTAGAGTTTTTGGCTGTGAGGCATATGAACATATTCCAAAGGAGAAGTGGACAAAGTTGGAGAGCAACGCTGTGAAATGTATCTTCATCAGGTACAGTTATGGAGTGAAAGAATACAAGCTTTGGGACCCTATTGCACAAAAGGTAATTCATATTAGAAGTATTATTTTTAAAGAAATTAAGTTTCCTTTATCGCATTGCATCCAAAACATACTAAAAAGGAAGATGTGATTCAATTTCCTTTCACTCTTGAAAGAGTTGAATCAAGACCCCTAGATAGGCAAGAAGTTGAGGAGAGCTCGTCTAGATGTGAATCCTCAAAAGAGGAGGAAGAACTTCCAACTCAGCTTGTTTGAAGGTCTATAAAACATAGACAACCACCTGATGATTGGAGATGTATTTTTGCTTTGAATACTAATGTGAATGAACCAAAATCTATAGAATAGGCATTAGGTATGAATGATGCAGAATCTTGGAAGATTGCTATGGAAGAAGAAATGATAGCTTTGAAAAAGAATGATACATGGGATCTTATACCATTTCCTAAAGGGTGAAAATCTGTTGGTTGTAAGTGGGTGTTCAAGAAAAAGATTGGTTCAGATGGAGGCATTGAGAAGTATAAACTGAGGTTGGTTGTAAAAGGCTACTCTTAGATTGAGGGTGTTGATTATGGTGAGATATTTTATCCTGTTGCAAAAATGACATCCATTAGATTTTTGTTTTCTATTGTTGTTGCTTATGATTTAGAGGTTGACTAAATGGATGTGAAAACTTCTTTCCTTCATGGTGATTTGGAGCAGGATATTTATATGAGACACCCAGAGCACTATGTGGTGAAAGGTAAAAGTAATTTGATTTGTAAATTAAAGAAATATTTGTATGTCCTCAAAAAAAGTCCTAGGATGTTGTACCATAAATTTGATAGATGTGTTTTGAGTTTGGGATCTGAACGTTCTAAATTGGATCACTGTGTCTATTATAAATCTGATGGTGATCATTTTCTGTACATTGCATTGTGTGTTGATGATATGTTATTCATTGGTAAAGGGAAAGGTAAGATTTCAGAACTGAAGTCTCATCTCGCTACTAAATTTGAAATGAAAGGTCTTGGTGTAGAAAAGCACATTTTTGAGATGAAAATTAAAAGGGATAGAGTGAATGGAAAGCTATGGCTAGCCTAGAGTGTTGCCATTTTTGATGATTATGTTGTGATTGTCATTGATGGACACACACTTGCTATGAGATCTATTTTTGTATGTATGAGTTATGCTCAACCGGTATTTGTTTCAAACCAGTATTATGTTGTAGCCTTTAGACTATCAGTGTTTTACAGAAAGTGTTTACCAATCTCAAATGGCATGAGGACCTCAAGCGGTTTGAGGATCTCAAGCGAAATGAAGAAAAGGAACTAAAAGTGGCAGTTATCATTTTCCCAGTCTTCATTTTTGTCAACCGGTAATCTATTTAATAATTTAACCAATATTACTCTAAGTTACCAACCGGTAATCGGTAAAGTTGTATAAACCGGCAATAATCTGTGATGAGTTACCAACCGGTATATTTTTGTGATGAGTTACCATCCACCGACACTTTGATAGTGATTTTGTGCTATGTTACCAAATGTGTCTAGATACATTGAACCTAGGAACTTGCAATGTAATCCTATTAGACCGACATGAAATCAGATTCCTTTTTAAGGAGATCATGTCTAGGGTTTTAGGGTGTGTAGCTGTTAGGGTTTTTGGTGGTTGATGAGTTCTTGTATGTGCGATCTTAATAGACAAGATCAAGTCTATGTGTTGTAACAGAGTGTGGATTTACTAAAGACTGAAGTAATGTTGAAATACATTAGCGATGAGCTATCATGGATCTAACCAAGTAGACTGTTCTATTTGCTAGATCATTCACTTGTTGATTACTCACATCTTTGACAAGTCAAAAACCCTTAATCGGGTAGGCCCAGAAAAGCCTTTGTAAATCCTCTAACAAAGTGATTCACATCCGTGGATCTGTAATCCTCTCATAAGGTAGTCTTTAATGAGACTTATCTCCTAATATAGATTAAGATTCCTAATAGGATATGTTCTGGTAAACAACATTGTATGACCTTAACCAGTCTGGTTACTATTCTGCACATAGTTACTTGTGAGTTTCATCTCATCGTGGTTTTTCCCATTCAGGTTTCCACATCAAAATCTCTTGTGTTATGGTGATTGTGCTTCTGTGGGTGAATGCCTTACTTGTTGCTTGCTTTGCATTTGTGTTAACCAGTTTGTTAGTTAAACTATTATATCAGTTCACTACTAGACTATTTAAGTGTTTGAGTTCAGTATTTATTGGTATATTAATTCATCCCCCCTCTTAGTATTCATCAATTGGTATCAAAGCTAACCTTTCTATAAGTCTAACCACTTGGAAAGAGATATGGGGGAATACACTATGAGGGACCTCACTTATCGGCTCACTCAGACTCAACAAGACTATGATGAACTTAAAGTCAAATATAAGGCCTCTTAGGCAAAAAGAAGAGAGCATGCTGAAAAATTGATGGAGCTAACTGAAAACAATTCTTCTAATGAAGCGGACATGGAAGCCCTAGTTCAAGAAGTTGAAAAACTAAATGAGTCCAATGCCAACCTAAGAAGGGAACTTGAAGTACTGACTATTAGAATGTGTCAAGAGCTTGAGAACCAGAGGAAAGCTGAAGATCTGGTAAAAGACAAAGATCATGAGATCTCCAAGCTGAAGCAAGAGATTAGTGCACTTACCGCTCATCTCCAAGAGAGAAAAGTAGAAAAAGAGAAAATGCAAGGTGAAATAAACATGGCTATTTCTGAGAATGCAACCTTGAAGGAATCTAATGTTGCTATTGCCAAAGAACTTACTGAGTCAAAGGAAATACTTGCCAAATTCAATAAGTGCACTGTCAAGCTAGAGCAGAAGCTAGAATTAGCTAAATCGGTAAAGAATACTAATGGACTTGGTTTCTCTGATTATGAGGAAGGTGAGACCTCTGGAACAAAAGATGGAGCATCAAAGAAACAACCGGCACCAAAGGATAAAGGTAAGCAAAAGTTCAAACCTATTTGCTTTAATTGTCTTAAGGAAGGACACACTACTAATGTATGTAGAAGTAAGGCTTACAATAATTTTCCTTATTTTCTAAACAATAAGCCTAGACCTAATAGATTTAATGGTAATTGTTATGCATGCAACAAGTTTGGGCATAAAGCATTTGAATGTAGGTCTTTCATGCACAACACCAGAAGATATCCTCAAAGGAGTCAAGGAGTTTTTTCTGAACCCTCTGGGAACTAGAACCCAAACTGGTTTAATACCTATAATCATCAATCAGGAAGCAGTGGCTATCAAGTGACAACCAGATGGAGAGAAACCTATTTGATCTATCATGGTAGTGCTCACACTACTACAACATGCAGAAGGAAGAATGGAAACATGAACAATGGACCTTGGAGAGTACCTGGAATTATTTTCTATCATTGCAGCAAATCGGGCCATATAGCAAGATTCTACAGAATGAGAAAGAACATATCGGATGATATACCGGTCACTCCGGAAGGAAATATTGATGTTGAAACTGTTCAAGTGGATATGAAGAAAACCTGGAAGAAGAAGCCAGAAGAAGTGTCTCAAGAAGAACCAGTTTCTGCACCTAGTGTGGAAGTCACTGAATGGGCAAACTAAGCATCAGAAAAGCTTAGGGGGAGAAAATGGTGAAATGTTTTGAACCCTCGGTTTACACTGGTAAAAGACCTTAATCGGTATGTGATACCTGTCAACTGGTAGAAGACCAGAAACGGTAAAGGAAAATACGGGTTTATGCCCTAATAGTGGAGCATTTATTATGGTAGGTGAAGAACTTGTTTAAAAGGATTTTTCAAGTCATTTTTCACTTATCAGTTCTCGAGCGAAGAATTTTTTAAGTGCTAAGCGATGAAAAGCGATTTGGATTATGATTCGAAGAATTTTCAAAATCTGGAAGAAAAATCAAAAGCTAATATCAATCGGTCAAGTGTAGAACACAAAGCGGTATTTCAGCAACTGAAGGAGTGTGTGGCGAAGTATAATTTGCAAGCCCTAAATTTTGATGTACAAAGGTATTTTTCAAATTTGTTTGTTTATCATGGCCTCCACATCACACTCTAGTTCCAATTCACCCATTGATTCAATAGACTTCATCCAACGGAAGGCAATATATAATGCCCTATCTCAAATACCTACTGGTGTTATAGTGGAGGAAGGTATTTTAGACTATATTGATTGTAAAATTGAAGACCTAGGATCTCTGATGATCCATTCTCAATTAAGCTTATTCTATGGAAAGGATAAGAAGATCAAACGGGAATTCAACGTCTTGGAAAAGAAGAAGCTTCACAATGCAGTCTATTTCCTTGAGGAGTTTTCAGATGATCACATCTGCATCATTCTGAGAAGAGTGTATGGTGATAAAATGTACTTAGAGCGGACGCATGACATCACACCGAAAGCAATTCATGCTGTCACTGGTTTCTATAACGTTGGTGAAGTGCTAGTCCTAAGGAAGATCAGCAAGATGAAAATGACCAAGCTCACTGGTTCTGTGAGCGACCAATAGGGAATGACCGTCAATTGCATCAAGGATGATCTAGTCAAATATGCCTACATGGTAATAGGTTATTGGACATTTTATGCTAGCAGGATCAACTTTGTCTCCACTGCAGTGGTAAATGCTGCTTACAAGATGATCAAAGAAGATGCATCATTTGATTTATGCACCTGTATGCAAAGGCAACTTCTGGGGAACCTGAAGTCGATTAAACAGGACAACGCCTTGAGATTTAATTTTGGACAACTATTGGTTGGGTTGTTCTTCTACTTCCAAGGTTACTTCCTAGGAGTCAGAGATATTCAGTGGTTTGTCGACCAACCGGTTACAAAGCAAATCAAGGAAAGCCTTCAAGTAGCTGGAACCGGTTATCCGAAAGTTCTAAAAAAATACTTTGATGAGTTCAGATGCAAAATGAGCCAAAGAGTGAGAATATCAAGTGATATTGCCAAGAAATATGAAGATGACATCTGCTTCACCATCAAAGTTGATGAGTGCATAATGGAGGCGATTGAGCCTAGATAGGAAGAAGTAGAACCCATAGGATATGAGGTAATGTATGACATGCTAGATGGGTATGCCTCTACCCTACTCGCCTCACCCCTTGATCCAAAGGCAAAGGCAACCGACACCTATTTGGAAAGGCTTACACTGGTTGAAGAACCATCAGTAAAGAAGGGAAAGGCAATGCCTTCAGTATCGACACTAGTTACCATAGCCAGTCCCAAAGTGACCAAGTGGTCACCAGCAAAGAAGAAACCAGAAGCTACACCCGCCAAAGTCTTTGAGAGAAAGCAGAAGACAAAAGACAACACACCAGACTTAGAGGACACTGTGTCTGAAGAACAGCCTAAGAAGACTAGGCAAATGAGGAAAAAGACAAAGAATGAACTGACAACATCTGCACCGGTAAATATTGATATTTCCTCCTACAAACCTTTGACACATTGTCAAAGAGCTATTAAGAATATTAGAAGAAAAGTGCTTGGTGATTTGAAAGAGTGCTTTGATGATTTTAATGATGATGAAAAGGAAGAAGTTGAATAGGAAGTCATTAATTATTTATGTATTAATGATCAGTGGCCATCAAAAATTAAATATGAGACACCTGATTCATTATATAATTCTTTAGATAACAAGTGGCGCATTGCCATAGAGAAGGAACAGGAAATAAGAGAGGAAGTATTTGCACAATACTTTCTTGATGTACCTAAATCAGAACTTTATGAAGTGGTGGAAAGATATAAGGGCCTCTTCTTCATGAGAAGAAGGAGACTCCTGTTGCTAGAAGGAAAAGTTCCAAAAGTGGTAAAAGATACCCACTCCCTTGCTCAATCCACTCTAAAGTTGCACCAAGTGGCAGAAGCCAACATGAAAGCTGAGCAAGAATCAGAAATCAATAAACTAGATGAGGAGTATGATAGTGAAGGAGTACCAATCACTGATCAAATGGAACCCATTGATGTTGATGCCTTGAACGGTGAAGATGTTACTCTGGGTACACCAACTGAAGCGGTAGGATAGGAAAAATAGGCAGAGGAAGAGAAGAAGCAATAGGAAGAAGAAAAGAAGAAATAGGTAGAAGAAGAAGAAAAGAGAAAACAGGAAGAGGAAAAGAGAAAACAAGAAGAAAAGAGGAAACAGGAAGAGGAAAAGAGAAAACAAGAAGAAAAGAGGAAACAGGAAGAGAACAAGAGAAAAGAAGAGGAGAATAATAGACAAGAGGAAGAGAAGAATAAGAAGGAAGTGAAGAAGAAAGTAGAAGAGAAATGAAAGGAAGAAGAGAAGAAGGAAGAAGAGAAAGGAAGACAGAGGAAGCAGAGAAAAAGAAGGCAGAAGAGGACAAGCTAAGGGCTAAAGAGAAGGAGGGAGTGACATAGAGCACTCAAGTGGAGACCCCAAAGGCAACCGGTAGTCAAGTCAAACCGGTTGACATTACCAGTCCTATTGACCTCCAATCTACAAACGAATCGGAGTTGCTGCAAAGCATTAAGCTTGCTCAAGATCGCTTGGAGGTGATAAGGAGGAAGAAGGAGCAAGATGTGATCTAAGCTATGGTGGACACTCTTACCAGTTTGATACCCAGTACCAACCTCCCTAGTACCGATTCCTCTCTAGCCCAACTGAAACTCTTATGAATAGTTGTGGAGGACTAGGTACAAAGCCTGGAAGAGGTTGTTGCAGCGAATGCCAAAAAGGAGCATCAAAAGGCTTTGAACATTGCCCTGGTGAAAAAGTTAAATGAGCTCCAATCCGATCTACAAAAGGCATAAAAGAACATTAAGGATGTTCTAGATGAGGGGAATCCACTACTTAGAAAGATATGTCAACCCCATCTATTTTGGGATGATGTGCGTGCTCAGAAAGACAAACTACAAACTGATTTGCAAATGTTCATAAGCACCTTCAAGATGCCATATGATTCCTTTACCGCTTATGGGCAAACCATTCACCGATTTCAACTTCAAGCTGCAAGAATTGATTTCAAGATCAGCAACTGGACCAGGGATTTTCAAGAACTACAACTAGTTCTACTACCAAGACTGCAAATACTTCAGAAATGCTATCTCAATCTAGATACCTTGATGGTTACTCAAGAGATAAGTACCTTGGACACCATGGAGGAACATGTATCCCAGATGCAAATAGAGAGTGAGGTTGCTAGCTCATTGCTTGAGTCATGGTCCTTATCCATGAAGTAATTTATGCAGGACTTTAAATATGTTTTTGACAAGTTTCACTCTTTATTGTCATAAAAAATTATTCTGCTAATAGAAACATGGGTTATTTAGCTGTATTTTGTCATTGTTGGTAAAGGGGGAGAAGTATTCTGGTATTTAAAATTTTGATGCATGCTATGTATACTTTCATGTTTATATCTATAAGGGAGTAGTATACATTGTATTTTCTGTAAAGGGATAGTGTCTATGCTTAGGGGGAGTAATTTTGATTATGGCATATTTTTTTTATAAAACACTTAGATGTCAAAATTTTCCTAAGTGTTGCCATCAATGCCAAAGGGGGAGATTGTTGGCATTTTTTATGATTATATTGTGATTGTCATTGATGGACACACACTTGCTATGAGATCACTTTTTGTATGTATGAGTTATGCTCAACTTGTATTTGTTTCAAACCAGTATTATGTTGTAGTCTTTAGACTATCGATGTTTTGCAGAAAGTGTTTACCGATATCAAGTGGTATGAGGACCTCAAGTGGTTCGAGGATCTCAAGCAGAACAAAGCAAAGAAACTAAAAGCAACAATTATCATTTTTCCAGTCTTCATTTTTGTCAACTGGTAATCTGTTTAATAATTTAACCGGTATTACTCTAAGTTACCAACTGGTAATCGGTAAAGTTGTATAAACTGGTAGTACTCTGTGATGAGTTACCAACCGGTATATTTTTGTGATGAGTTACCATCCACCGACACTTTGATGGTGATTTTACGCCATGTTACCAAATGTGTCTAGATACACTGAACCTAGGAACTTGCAATGTAATCCTATTGGACCGACATGAAATCAGATTCCTTTTTAAGGACATCATGTCTAGGGTTTTAGGGTGTGTAGCTATTAGGGTTTTTGGTGGTTGATGAGTTCTTGTATGTGCGATTTTAATAGACAAGATCAAGTCTGTGTGCTGTAACAGAGTGTGGATTTACTGAAGACTGAAGTAATGTTGAAATGCATTAGCAATGAGCTATCATGGATCTAACCAAGTAGACTGTGCTATTTGCTAGATCATTCACTTGTTGATTACTCACATCTTTGACAAGTCAGAAACCCTTAACTGAGTAGGCCCAGAAAAGCCTTTGTAAATCCTCTAACAAGGTGATTCACATCCGTGGATCTAAAATCCTCTCACAAGGTAGTCTTTAATCAGACTTATCTCCTAACAAAGATTGAGATTCCTAACAGGATCTATTCTGGTAAAGAACATTGTATGACCTTAACTAGTCTGGTTACTATACTACAGATAGATACTTGTGAGTTTCATCTCATCATGGTTTTTCCCATTTGGGTTTCCACATCAAAATCTCTTATGTTATGGTGATTGTGCTTCTGTGGGTGAATGCCTTACTTACTGTTTGGTTTGCATTTGTGTTAACCGGTTTGTTAGTTAAACTATTATACTAGTTCACTGCTAGATTGTTTAAGTGTTTGAGTTCAGTATTTATTGGTATACTAATTCACTCCCCCCTCTTAGTATTCATCATAGAGTAAATATGTGAATTCAATGTTATAGAGGTTCAACATGCATGATTGTAGACCTTTGTGTGTTCCTTTTACAATTGCAATGAAATTATTTGTTGCAGATTGTCCTACATCCCCATCGAAGATGGAAGACAAGGGAAGAGTGCCTTACCAAAGTGCAGTTGGAAATTTGATGTATGTTATGGTCTATACTAGACCAAACATTGCCCAAGCAGTGGGAGTTTTGTCTAGATATATGTTTAATCATGGTAGAGTTCATTGGGATGAAATCAAAAGTCTTCAAATATTTGAAGGGTGCCTTAGAGTATTCTTTGTGTTATCATGGTAATTTAGTTGGAGATGTGATTTCCCTTGATATTCATAGCTATGTGGATTCAAACTGGGTAGGTGATATTGGTAGCAAAAGATCCACTAGCCTTTCTATGTATACTTTATTTGGTGGTGCAATTAGTTGGATGAGGAAGCAACGGGTTGTGGTTTCTTTGTCCACTACTGAAGCAGAGTATATGATAGCTACTCATTTTTGTAAAGAAGCCATTTTTCTTAAGAGACTGTGTTCAAATATTGGAATAAAACAAGGAGAAGTCACAACATATTGTGACAGTCAAAGTGCAATCTGCCTAGCTAAGAACCTAACATTTCATACTCGAACCAAGAACATTGATGTTCAATATCATTTTGTTAGAGATATGGTTGAAGATGGCAAGGGGAAGTTGGTTAAGGTATAAACTTTGATGAATGATGCATATTCTTTAACTAAGCCCATGGGCATAGAGAAGTTCAAATGGTGTTCAGATTCTATGGGCCTCATGGCCCCTAGCATTTGATTCATTGTGTTGATACTCCCTTTTCTCTTGCAAGGTGTTCGACAAGTGGGAGAATGTTACAAAAATGGTGTCTAAACCTTGCATTTACATGAGGTTACTATTTATAATAATTTTCATTTAAGTATAAAATATTGTGAATTTTTTTCAGAAGTTTCTGGTTGGTTAGATAAGAATGTCGGTAAAGTTTCATCACAAGATCATAGCTAGTTTTGAATATATTAAAGTTTTCACTTTGGAGGTGTATGATTAATGGTTAAAATTAATTTTGGGGACTTTAGACCCTTTGAAATTCCATGAAAAATGGGTGTAAATGGAATAGCATTTTACAAGGTGATATAGCACTTCGTGAGCTTTTTGGCACTTCAAACGATTTGTCAATCGGACACACGGTTCACAAGTTATGGCCTCCAGAAGTTTGTACTCTTGAAATAGGAAATAAAATTTGTATCAGACACACAAATTAGTTGTAAAAGGGAGCGACACATGTTGATGTGTGTTCTAACATTTCATAGGGAATCAAGATTGGAGATAAGGTCAGCTATAATTTATTGGGTGGTTTCAGCCCGTGGTATTGTAATATCGTTTGACAGTTTCTTGTATTGTATCTCCTATATATGAGGTGCATGAGATAGAGGTTATGTGTAAGAGTCTTATGGCTATTGAGTTCCCTCTAAATATCTAATTTGTGGTACTCCTACGAAGATCTTTCTTTGCAAGTATATTGTAATCTGTTTTGATTACTGAATAATATATTGGACAACTTTTGGAGTGTGGGGTTTTTCTAACGAAAGGGTTTTCCCAACATAAATCACTGTGTTGTGGTTTGAATGTTGTTATGTCTATTTATGTTTTCTATAACTGTTGTGATGATCTGTAAAAGTTTTTTCTTTACCCTCCTCTCAAGGTTAGTGTAGGAAGTTATTTCACTACTTAACTTCCTTACACACATATATCAAGGTTGGATATTTCAATGGTGTCATTCATGCTCCCTAGATGTCCCTCTGATAAGATTGTATTGATGAAATTAGCTAGTTAGATGAATATTGTAATTGAGGCCCAATCAGGTTCTCATAAGACAGGTTTGAAATTTTCTCTTTCCATTGGTAGGTATTCTATCAATTCCATCTTTAAGGCTAGACTAATGGAGGAGTAGATAAGAAGAGTTACCATGAGGTTCTTTAAGGCTAGAAAGGATTTTGATTACATGGGAATGAGAAATAAACTAAAGAATGATATTTACATGTGCATCAGATTGAAGATGTTTGGGCTGATTGTAGGTCTGAGCATGATGTGAGAAAACTTGATTATTATTGGCTGACAGTTGAACAAATTGAGGACTTTAGTCTTGCCGATCTTCTTGAAGTTCTAGAGGAAGACATTGATATCTTGAATCCAATGTATGAGAAGAACAAGGTTTCTTCTACTCATTTCCCTCTCATCCAGTGGTCACAAAAGGAATGCACCTCCATCAGGGCACGTTTTTAGAGTATTCTTATGAATACTAATGTTTGGTTATCTTTGCATGGTGTTTCTTTGAAACCTTTCTCTTCTACTTCTGATGATGACATTATTGGCCCAATGGAAAGAGATCAAAGATTACAACCAAGAATAAACATGACCCTGCTACTCCAGCAAAGGCTCCTAAGTTCAAATTCATAGTTGGGTCTAAGAAAGGTAAAACTCAAGGAAAGCCTTCGAGTTCAAATGTTTAGGAAATATCAAAGTTAGAGGTATCAAATGAACAAGAGGAGGGTGATCATCCTGATGAAGAGATAATTCATAGACAATGGCATGAACAAGAACAAAATGAATTGGGTGTAGAAGAAATGCCACAAGAAAATGAATCCTTACTTCATGTATTTTCCACTAGTGCTAGTGACTCTGCTTTAGACACACCACATGACAATATTGAGAATGTATTTTCTGATTTTCCCTCATTATCTGGAGTATAATTCATAATGGATGATTTTGATAAATTCATAAATGAAGCAGTCCCTAGATCCAATGAATCATTCCTTGAGAATCCTCCCCATGTCATTACCATGACCTCTCCCATAGTAATTGTTGTATGTAAAATTCATCATTAAATTAAACTAAAAATCAAAGGGAAATCACAAATCCCTATCTAATCAAAGAATCCTAAATAAACCAATGAAATAACACAATCAAACAATATGAATATAAAATAACCAATCAAAACTCTTTATTCCATGACTACATGTAGCTTCCATTGTTCTTCTCCTCTTTGTTGTATGATGGCTCTCAGATGTCGCGTTGGCAACCTGCAAGTGACACAACGATTCAAAGTTCGTGATTGTTCTTGATTGTGAGGAATTGAAACTCAATTTATAGATTATTGGAGAGGATTAATTGAAAGGTGGAACAAATTGATCAAGAGGTGGAATAGAGGTGAGCTCACATGCAGATTGATAGTTGAACTGCTGATTTGGAGGTGGAACATAATTGATTGAATAGATAAATGAGTAAACTGATTGAGAAAAAAGCTGATTGAAAGATGAAAAAGAATGATTGGAGGAAAATTGATGACAAATAAATCTTTATTTAGAAAAATCTAACTAGAAGATAGAAAAAGAATGATTGGAGAGAATAAAGAAATGACGTAATTAATCAATTAATTGAAATGATCAATTAAAATAGATGGAATAGTTAACTAAGATGACTGATTGAATGGTTTTTGGAAAAAAAGAAAAGTGGAAGATAGAAATAGAGATTGAAAAGATAATGATTTAATTAATTGATTCATTGAATTAATTAATTTAGCATGTTCTTGCACTTTGACTTTGATTTTCAATTTAATCTTTGCATGAGATTTAGTTCAAATATTAAATTTATTTTTAATTCAATTTGGTATTTGAATATATTTAGAACTTAACTTTTATTTTCAATTTGATTTTTGAAATCATGCACATGTATTTGAAATTAGAAGAAATCAGAAGAATTAGAATTAGAAATAATGAGATTAGAAGAAGTATGAAATTAAACGAAATTAGAAGAATTAAATGAAATTAGATGAAATTAGAATTTGGGGATTTGGAATTTGAATAATTAATTAGTTAATTAAATAATTTTTAAAAATTATTTAATTATTTAGAAATTGAATTTAATTAAATAATAAAGATTATTTAAATTAAAAGATTAAAATCATATTTAATTAAATAATAAATATTTAATTAATATTTAGAAAAGGGGTTAATGATTAATTGAATAGAGATAGAAATTGAAAATGGAATTTATTTAAATAATAAAGATTACTTAAATTGAGGATTAAAATCACAATTAATTAAATAATTAATGTCGTGCTCTGTGAAGTGTACCTGTACCTGCAAACACAATGCACTCAATAAATCATTATAAGAAATGGTTAGTAAATTGAAACAATGGAAGACAAAACCATAGCTAATCGACTTATTGCCTCCTAGTAAATGCGAGTATGAATTTTGCTCTCAGATCTTAGTATGCAAATTGCAGTGACTTGACTACACTTAGATGGAGGATTTTGAATGATTAAGATGCATGATCTAGCATGATAGCATGATAAAGCTATATGAATTCATGATTATCCTAGCATGATTAAGCTAAGAGCTAAGTTGAAATGAGCATGAAAACATTGCTAAAACTAATAAACTATAAGCTAGATGCCTATAGTAACAATGCAAATGAGCTAAAATTGAGCATGAATTAGTGAAGTGGCTAAATTCATGAATTGGCCATTTGTTCTCCAAAATAGGGTCTATTTATAGGATTTTCCAAGGCTAGGGGTGAGTTGGCATGAATCAACGGTTGAGATTGATCTGAAGATATCAATGGTTAAATTGGAGGAGGTTGGCAAAGGGGGTTGGATTAAAGGGAACACTTAGTGACAAGTGTCACAAAGGTTCTAGAAGATGTTGGATGAAAGAGGACAAGGTGGTAGGTAGAATGGGTTATGTTTAGGAATGGTTAGGTTTAGGAGTGGTAGAAGTGAGGAGAATTTGAATTTAGAAATTCAAATATTAGGAAAATGACTAATTAATCTCAACAACTCATGATTTGATTTGTTTTAATTAATTAGGAGATTTAGAAGAAATGATTTTGGTGGAGGGAATTAATTAATTAAAGGGGTGAAATGAAATGAACCTATTTAATAAATCCTTAGATTTATTAATAAGTAGATGACAGAGAGACTTAATAAAATTGCTTAGTGAATTCAATTAAATTGGGAAGGAGAGACTAATTAAATAGTTGCTTATTTAATTAATTATCTTCAAACCATTTTTAGGTGTATACATTTTGCCCCTCTTTGAAGCAAGGTGTGATGACACATTGATTCAAAGAATAATCTCATTTTGATGATGGTATTGATTTGATAGGATGCCACAGCTCTTGATTGCTAAATTCTAGTATAATGATGCCCCCTCGAGAGATCAATTGAGATAATTGATCTTTGGAGTTTTTGCAAGATTGTTATCCCAATAGATTTGATTTGATTTCTACAACTATTGTTTGATGAAAGTGTGAGTTCTTTGATTAGCTTGATTGCCTAGATCGGTAAGATTGAAAAATCTTGATTGATTTGATTCAGTCCGGTTTCAGGAAGGATTCATCCTGTATAAGACATGGATGATCATAACGTCTGGTTTCAGGAAGGATTCATCCTGTATAAGACATTGATGATCACGTCTGGTTTTAGGAAGGATACATCCTATATAAGACATGAGTCAGAATCAATTTGTCTGGTGTTAGGAAGGATTCATCCTATATAAGACATGGATGATCATAACGTCTAGTTTCAGGAAGGATCCATCCTGTATAAGACATTGATGATCACGTCTGGTTTTAGGAAGGATACATCCTGTATAAGACATGAGTTGATTAGGTTTGATTGATTGATTTCATTTGATAAGATTGATTAGATAAAGAGCTAACAGTTTGTTGATATCAGTTGCAGAAATTTTTGGATATGCTGATGTTGATGTATTTGAGGGAGATAGCATAAGATTTGAGCTAGGTCGATGATATCATGAAAGAGATGAGTTATTCTAATTCCGTATACACTTTTGATGATACTTTGTTGACTCCTATGATAGATTTAACCTTGGATAAAAGGAGCTTGGTTGGATCCCATGCAAGAATGAAATGCAAGCTAAAACGCAAATGAAATGCAATGGAATGCAAAGCTATGACTAGACCAGTCACTGGATTATTTTGCATTTTTTTTTCATTATTGAGCTTTTGAAATGTGGGAAGTGAGTGCAAAAATTGATGGTATAATTAAACCATGATGACCTGAGCACTATTTTCTTGGATTTTGATATAGCAAGTTAACACAAGCATCGAGGTATAATTGAACCGAGATGACCCGAGTGTTGTTTGCGTAAAACAGGCAGTATTAATCATTTCAATATGCAAATCAAAAATGTCTTCAATGATATTCTGATGATCATGTCCCGAGACAAATTTACGCATATTAATGATTAATTTTCAGATAGCAGACAAGAAAAATATCATGTTTCTTCCTTGTTCCTCTAGTCAATAACATCCTGGAGTCACTTAGAAATCATGATAGCAAAAAGCAATATAAAAAAGTTGAACAATCATGTTACAATCAATCATTCAAAAAGATATTATCCACTGAAAAGTGTGTGATGTGCTTAGATTGATTTTGTGATAGCTTGATAGTTGATAGTCTGATCTTGTGTTCAATGTTGGATGTGTCTCAGTTTTCGCTTGATAAGAGTTGTCTAACTGTTTGTTCTACTTGTTTGATTTAGCTCAAAATTGATCAAAAGTTTTTCCCCTAGCTAGTTGTAGGATTTTCCCCCAAGCCTAGAGACAAATTCATTATGATATATCCAATGATCCAAACCATGGTAAGAAGCCACCTGGGATGCTTGTGTATGTATAAAGGCTTCATGATGGTCAGCGTTGATGAATGCAAGCAAAAAAATGCATGAACTAATAGATGGAAGAGCTAGTGGATAGATAGCTCTTGTTTGCTAGGTTTTCACTATCTGTTTTTATTGCACTTTTTCTGATATTTGATTTTTTTTTTTCATTTTTTGCTTTTTTTCACTGTTTTTGATTTTTTCTGATTTTTCACTGTTTTTAATTTTTTCTGATTTTTCACTGTTTTTTATTTTTTCCTCTGATTTTTCAGACATAGAACTTTTTCAAGTGCATGCTATTGATAGGTTCCTCGAGCTGATCTCCATCCTGTGTTGATAGCTGATATGCTCCTGATCCAGATACTATTGTGACCACAAACAGACCTAACCAGTTTGGATCAAATTTTCCTTTCTTTTATCGATCTGCCTGGTTGCGTGGATTTTCCTTTAGCACTAGTTCTCCCACTTGAAAAATTCTTCATTTAACCTTATGATTATTGCTCCGACACATTCTTTGCTGATATACCTTTAGATGATCAAAGGCATTTTGTCTTCATTCATGGATTAGTTCTAACTCTTGCAGTCTAGATACTCTTTGTTCTTCATCTAGGATGAGACCTTTTAGTGATACACATAGAGAAGGTATCTGTACTTTGATTGGCAATATGGCTTCTGATCCATATGCAAGAGAGAAAGGTGTGGCACGTGTCGGTGTGCGAATATTGGTGTGGTAAGCCCATAGAGCAGGGTTTAGTTGGATATGCCAATCTTTCCCAGCATCATTCACTGTCTTTTTAAGAATTTTCAAGATAGTTTTCTTAGATGCTTCTGCCTACCCATTTCCCTGTGGATAATATGGTGTGGAGAATCTGTGCTAGATTTTGAACTTCTCACAGAGTTCTTGTACATCTTGATTCTTGAATGGTTGCCCATTATCAGTGATAATGGTCACTGGTATTCCATAGTGACAGATGATGTAGTTCAAGATTAATGCAACAATTTGTTTTCCTGTGATATTTATGAGAGGTACCACTTCAATCCATTTTGTGAAATATTCAGTAGTGACCAGGATGAATTTGTGTCCATTAGATGAGGAAGGATTTATCTTTCCTACTAGATCAAGTCCCTATTGACAAAAAGGCCAAGATGTTGCCAAAGCATGTAGTTCTTGTGTTAGTGCATGGATCAAATTCCCATGGATTTGACATTGTTTGCATGTTCTTGCTATCTTAAAAGAATCTCATTCCATAGTCGGCCAATAGTAGCCCAAGCGTATGAGTTTTTTTGAAAGGGTAAGACCACTTGAATGAGTGCCACAAATACTGTTATGGACTTCATGTAAGGCCTTCTCAGATTCTTCTTGTTCAAGACATCTTAAGAGAGTACCGTCTAGACCTCATTTATACAGGGTATCTATGACGAGAGTATAATGGGAGGATTGGCGAATAAAATTTCTCTTTTGGTTCTTGGATAGATCAGGAGGTAAGATATTATCTTTAAAGTATGTGTAAGTTTGGCCATAGTGGGAGGAATTGTGTCCAATGAGTTGACAGATGGTTTGAGAATCAAGACAATTATAGGCGGGATGAAACAACTCTTCAACTAGGAATTCATAATGCTCTTGATTTTCCTGTGTCTGCAATAGAGAATCAAGTGTAGCCATGGCGTCTGCTGCTTTGTTATCATTTCTTGGAATCTATTCAAAAGTTATTTCTACAAAGTACTTCTTGAAATGATCCACCATCTTTTTGTAAGGCATGAGTTTGTCATCTTTGGTTTGATAGTCATCATTGATTTGATTAATGACAAGCTGAGAGTCTCCAAAGACTTGAAGTTGTGTTATATTCCATTCTACAGCCATTTTGATACCTGTTACCAATGCTTCATACTCTGCTATATTGTTTTTACATGGAAAGATTAGTTTGTATGCTTTCGGGATTGTATGCCCTTGTGGTGTGATGAAAAGAATTCCTGCTCCTGATCCATGTTGTGTATATGAACCATCAAAGTATAGTTGCCATGCTTTTGTTGTAACTGTTAGGATATCAGCATCAGGAAATTCAATCTATAGAGGATGATTATCTTGAAGTGGTGTCTCTGCTAGTTGATCTGTGATGACTTGTCCCTTGATAGATTTTCTGTCAACATATTTGATATCAAACTCACTTAAAATCATGATCCATTTTGCTAGTCATCCTGTCAATGTGGCTTTGCTAAGAAAATACTTCAGAGGATCAATTTTAGCTATCAACTTGATGGAGTGAGATAGTAGATAGTGTCATAGTTTTTGAGAAGCAAAAACTACTGCCAAGCATGCTTTTTCTGTTGATGAATAGTTAACCTCATATCCCACTAGTGTTCTGCTGATGTAGTAAATGGCTCGTTCTTTTCCTTCATTATCCTCTTGTGCGAGCAAAACTCCCAATGATGCTTCGGTAGTTGATACATAGAGTAATAATGGTTTTCCTGGAATTGGTGATATTAGAACAGGTGGTTGCATGAGATATGCCTTGATCTTGTTGAATGTTTCTTCATAGTGATGGTCCCACTTGAAATTAACATGTTTGTGCAACAAGTGAGTAAATGGTTGACATTTATCTGCTAGTTGAGCAACAAATCTTCTGATTGACTGGAGTCTTCCTTGTAGTGATCTTAGTTGATTGATATTCTTGGGAGATGTCATTTCCATGATTGCTTTTATCTTAGCTGGATCTACTTCGATTCCTCTTGCTAAAACAATGTATCCCAATAGCTTTCCTGAAGTAACACCAAAGGCACATTTCTTAGGGTTTAGCCTTACCTTGTATTGTTCTAATCTGTCAAAGATCTTTTCCAATATGTCTATATGTTCTTCTCTGTTGTATGATTTAGCTAATATGTCATCCACATAGTCTTCCATGAATGTATGCATCATGTCATGAAATATAGTTGTCCTAGCTCTTTGATATGTAGCACCTGCATTCTTTAATCTGAAAGGCATGATGTTCTAGCAGAAAGTACCCCATGGGCATGTAAAAGCTATCTTTTCTTGATCTTCGGGTGCTATTTTGATCTGATTGTATCTAGAGAAACCATCCATTAGAGAAAACATGGAGTGTCCTATCGTTAAGTCTACAATGATGTCGATGTTAGGTAAAGGAAAGTCATCCTTTGGACATACATTATTAAGATCTCTGAAGTCTGTGCATATTCTGATGCTTTTATCTGGTTTTGAAATAGGAACAATGTTAGATACCCATTGAGGATATGCTATAGGTCTGATGAATCCGACATCCAATAATTTTTTTAGTTTTGCCTTGACTAGAAGAGCGATATGCGGATGCATTTTCCTTAACTTCTGTTTGACTGGTTTATCTCTTGGATTAACATTCAAGTGATGCATAATAAGCTCTGGATCTAACCCTGGCATGTCTGTATATGACCAGGCAAAATTGATTTGTCATCGTTTGAAGAATTCCACATATTGTTTCATTTCTTGCTCAGATAAAGAAGTTGTTGGATGAAGAATCTTTGGTTTCTCTTTTGTGCCAATGTTAACTGCCTCTATTGGTTTGATCAGAATGGATGACCTTTCTTGATAGTGTTCAGGTAAAGTGTCAAATCTCCCATCTTCCGGTGCCTCAAGGAGGTTTTCACCGTTGGATGCGTCCTTTGTTTTTACTTTTTCTTGATCTAATGTTGCCAATAAATGGTTTTCAGCATTAGACCTGATGTTATTTTCTTTATTTTCATTTTTGCAACTAAGAGATTTGGCACCCACTTGACTGGAAGATGCGTTGCTGAAATTCCTGGTGAGAGTTGTTACAGGTTCGATTGCATTAAGATATACAGATATGGCATGGTCATTTGGAAAGGTATCAATGGCGGTATGTCCTTCATTTTCCCAATCAATAAGCTCAGGATGTAGTAGAGGTAAGGGATCGTTAGGTTGAGATGTTTCAAGGGTATTAAGGGTCATGATATATGTGTCAAAGTTTTTAGTACATAGGTTCATGTCTATAACAGTACTCTCATTAGAATGACCTTGTATAAGAAAATCCTGATCATCCTCGATTAAGTCCAAGTTAGTCAAATGTGGTTCTAATTCAAGTGAATTAGTTCCTGACATTTGCCCTACATACATGTGAACTATATCAACTTCTACATCTCCTTCAAAGCAACTTTCTTCAGCAGAGTCTTTAGATTGATAGGAATCCCATTCCCACTCATTAGAATCTGTCTCACTGACAGCTTGTAATCTATAGATTTTATCATACAACATTTCTTCTGTTATTCTTAATATATCTTGTCTTCTTTCATGTTCAGCTTCTTCAGGACTGAGATTGAGTTCTGTCAACCTTGTTATGAGCTCTCCTAGATTTGTACTAGGATCATGCTTGTTTTGATCAAGATTTAATGCTACTTGAGAGGTACTTTAGGTTTGTTTTTCTTGTTGATCTGAAGCTTGCTGCTTTTCCCATTTCATTGTTTGCACTTGTTGCTCCCTTTCAATAACTAGTTGTTCTTGTCTATTCTCATATTCCTCTTGTTGTTGACTAAAAAGTGTATCTTTTGTTAAATTAGCTTGTCCATACCCTATGCCTGATTTGTCTATAGCTTGCTGAGTATAAGGTTGGATAGGTTCTGAGATACCTTCTTTTCTTTTCCCTATAGGACCGGTTCTAGTGTATCCCATCTTTCTAAGGATGCTAAATCCTTTTCCATATTTTTCTATAGGTATACAAACATTGTTGATCTTTTGTTGGACCTCTTCATCCTTGTATAGCCATTGTAGTACATCTTTGTCTTTTGTTTCCTTTGATAAGGTCCCAGCACTAATAAATGCTCCATTAAATATTGGAAGATGTTTTACAACTGGTCGTTGTGTAGAGTTTGATGGTTTTCCCAAGGATTTAGTAGAGAGTGGTATTTGTGATATCGAATATTCTCCATTTCCTTGATCTTTTAGCTACATTTGTTTTTCCATACTTGATAGAATAGAAGCAAATGATTGTTCCTTGGATTGTCTGTTTGAAGATGATGCCTCCCTATTATGAGGAACAGTGACTTCTTGAGCTATTTTGAGATTGCTGCAATATTGAAAAGGATTTGAATCTGCAGAGATAGTGATTTCCTCTCCATTGTGTGGAAATTTTACACATTGATGGTATGTTGATGGGACAGCTTGCAAGTCATGGATCCATGGTCTCCCTAGGAGTATATTATATGATAGATCCAAGTCTAGAACTTGGCATGCTGTATCTTTCTATAAAGGTCCCACTCTGATGGGTAGTATCACAATTCCTTTGGAGGAACACTCTTCTTCATCATAGGCTTTTATAGTGATCCTTTTCCAAGCATCAATTGCATCTTTTGAATATCCTAAAGCATGAACAAGACTTAATGAGCAGATATTTAGACCAGCTCCTCCATCTATTAGGACACATTTAACACGTGTTTTATGAATGATGACTTTGATATGCAAGGGAGCATTGTGGGGATGTTGCAAGGACATGCCATCTTGTTCAGTGAATGATAAGCAGTGAGGGGTTGTGAGGTGTCCCACCATGGTTTGGAATTGATCAATATCAAGATCTTTGGATACGGTGGTATCTACTAATGCTCGTTCAAGAATTTCCTTGTGTGCAGGTGAAAGTTTAAAAAGCTCCAAGATGGATATCTGCGCAGGTGTTTTCTGCAATTGTTCCACTAAATTGTATTGTTTTGTTGTGGATGATGTGTTTGCTGTAGGACTTGGCAAAATAGCTTTGGCTTTGCTTCTTGTTATAGCTTGAGCATGTTCTTGATCTTGTTTTTCTTTAAATACAATCACGTTTACCACATTATCATATTTATGAGCGTAATTTACCTTTGATTTACCCTTACCATTGTTTATTGTTGATGATTCACCTTTCTCATAGTTGGGAAGCAGAGTTTTAAAAGCTGTATGAGATTCATTTGTTGTACATCCATCCACTGTTATTACTCCTTTGTCAATCAAATTTTGTATGACATGTCTTAACTTTTGACAATTATCTGTGAGATGTCCTTTGTTTCGATGAAAATCGCAATATTGATGATCATTCCACCAGTGTGGTTTTCTTTGAGGTTCATAGTTCCTTTCTTCTGGCAAAGAAATCAATTTGTTAGTGATAAGTGTTTTTAATGCTGACCCCAGGGGTTCACCAATGTCTGTAAATTGTCTTTGAAAGAATGTTTTGATAGTTGCTCTTTGGTGATTATTATTTTGCTGTGCTGCTGCCGAGTGAGTAGATAAATTGAAAACTAGTTGTTTTGGTTTTACATTATTATTATCTACTATTCCATCATTGACGACATTTCAATTTCTATTCCAAAACTTTGGTTTATCATTGTGATTGTTGTTATTGTTGTTAGGTGGATGGACTCCTTCTTTGTATATTTTCAACTCACCTTTCTTTAGCATAGCTTCCTCCATTCTGATTCCATTATCAACCATTTTTCCAAAGTTTTGATTTCCTTGCATTTTTAAGTAATAACTCATTTGATCATTTAAGTTGTCAATGAATATGTCCATTTTTTCATACTCTGGCAATGTGCGAGGATATCGTGATGCTAGGCGTCTCCATCGTTGTAAGAATGTCATGAAGGGTTCTCCACTTTTTTGTTTAGTGTTATAGAGGTCTAGCATGGTCACTTCATGTTGTATATTGTAGGAATATTGTGAAATAAATTTATCTGCCAACTCTGAAAATGATCTTATTCCAGGTGCAAGTTTGGAAAACCACTCCATAGCTAGTCCAGTTAAGCTTTTTGGAAATAGTCTCATTAAGTAGGTATCTTCATGTGCAAACTCCATACTCATGGTACAAAATTCTCTTAAATGATATTGAGGGTCAGAGCTTCCATCATATTTTTCATATCTCAAAGTTTCAAAACCTATTGGAAATGGTATCATGTTTAGATTTATGTTGAATGGATAAGGACGGATTTCTTGAAGTGAATATCGTCTAACATTTCCTCTTTGCGTCTCTTGGATTTGTGTTTGCATTGCTTGTAGTTGTTGTGTGAGAGTCATTATAGGATTATAAACATGATTTGTTCTTTCATGACCATGATTTTGTGTTCTAGTAGGATCGAGATCTTATCTTGTTTCATCCCTAGTCCTTCTTGTATTCTCATCGAATTGAATGTTATTCAAAATTTCTACTTCATCTCTTTTGGGGATGTAAGTCTCTTCATTGTTTTTGGTGTTAATAGGGATTGAGATGTTATTCATTATTAGGGGGAGGGTCACTTTTCTTTTGTGTCAGTTTATTCACATCAAAATCTTGGGGAAGTGTAGCACCAGATTTGGTTAACATTAGAAAATATTTTTCTTTTTCTTCCTCCAACAATTTTTGCATAAATTTGTCGAATTGAGGGTCCTTTTTGATGTCTTTGATGTTTTGTTCTATTATTTATCCTTCCCCTTCTATTTCATCTTTATGTTCCATGATTCTAGTTATTTCTAATGTTTCAATTTCGGTCTCTGCAATTTTTCGTCTTTGAGATCTGGTTAGGACGAGCATACATGTGATGATTTAAGCACAGAATAATAGACACCGGGTGTTTATGTTTACCGCAATTTGACCAGATAGAAATGACAACTCTGAAAGAGGTATGTAAGACTCAGTTCTGGACTGACAAATGCAGAGTTTCGTATGACATACTTCACAGCATAGGACAACACCAGATATAGGTCAATACGACAGAATAGAATTTTTCATATAAACAGTAGCAACTCGTACGACATAGCTTTCTGAACCATACAAAAAACTAGATGACTCATACGAGATAGAATGTTGTATAGTACAACTAAAGATTTTATGCAAACAGGTTCATATGATAGAAATCCTAACTTGTACGACAGAGAACAAGACAAAGATAAAAAATGTTTGTTTTGCCGAATTTGAATTTGTGAATTTTGGTGTCTTGCTTGTGTTTTTCAGTTTGAGATGTCTGATTTGTTTTCTTTTTTGGGGGGGGAATGAATACACAACAAACACATGATGTGATACATGACTCTCAATCAAGCTAAACCTTAAGGAAGTTGGCTGAGAATGAAAACCTTTGCTTGCTGACTTAGGTACACACCCAATAGCTAATCAGAATATGACTGCTGAGTCTCACACAATGGATTCTCAACGCCGTATTATCTGACTCCAAATGCTAATGGGGACATGATATGGCAAGTGTCTTGGGAGAGTTACTATCTCTCTTGCACAAAGATTATCACCCTTTCAAAGGTGAATTGGGTAGCTTCTGTTTTAACCGGCAGTAGTAAGGGATCCGTTCGATGCGTCGGGGTATAAACTCAATTAAGAGGTCTCCCAGCCTTGAAAACCAAGGTTTGATATACCTGAATGTACAAAGGAGAGCTATTCCTGAGAATTTCCATTGCTTTGATTTTCATCAAAAACACATTTATTTTATAGTGGGTTGGATTACTTGGTGTTAGCCGTTCCCACTTAGGTCATTCCCCTCTCACTGGTCTTAATGGCTAAGAGTTAATAAGTCCTTGGGAGGGCAGGCCTGCTAAAGAGACGCACTAATGAAAGCAAAAAGATGAGTCTAGCTTTTTGATCACCTAAGAAAGGTGAGATCATACTCGCCTATCATCACAAGCACATAAGACATGATAGTTCATTTCTTTAAGCCCAAATTGAAATGTGCCTAAAAATCTTAAAGAATACACAAAGTTTTTTTGCTGAATCCTTAGGCAACCTACAAAAACTCATTAGTAGTCATTGTTTTGAATTTTGTCTTTGACAAGCGTATCTACAAGAAAGAGTTAGGCTGCAAACATCTCATAGACATAACAAGATTAGCATTAGTGATCCAAACTATGAAATTTTGAGAAAAATTATATGAAATTTTATCCTAACTTCAGATAGGCATAACTTTCTACTCGGGACTTGAAATTACAAGCTGTTTACCTCATTGGAAAGGTCTCTGAGAGTTCTAGATGCAAATTTCAAAAGGCATGGCTTTCAGCGCACTGTCAGGGGCTAAAAATGACCAGAAAGCCTTCAAAAATGCAGATTATCGATGTATAGACAAATTTGAAATTTCTAATTTGCTGTTTTTCAAAAAAAATCACAGATGCAGAAACTCATACGACATGATTTATCAAATAGAATGACAAATGATTAAATTTCACACAGGGACCAAAATTGACTTGTATGACACAAGATTTAATAGCCAAAAATTCATACGACATAGAATTAGCTTTAGTACGAGTGTGAAAATCAACTCGTACGACATAGGATCAACCTAGTACGAGTAAAGAATTTGCAGTCTAAAATCTTGTATGAGTTAGGATTATACCTCGTACAAGTCAAGATGAGTTGTCATCCGAGACTAAAAGGAAGTTCATACGAGCCAGAAAGGCAACTCGTATGACAATTTGATTCTGATTCGGCAGAGATGAAGTTTAAGGAAGCTTGGGAGGCTGAAAATGATGATTTCGGCCCCACGGTGGGTGCCAAAATGTCGTGCTCTGTGAAGTGTACCTATACCTGCAAACAAAATGCACTCAATAAATCATTATAAGAAATGGTTAGTAAATTGAAACAATGGAAGACAAAACCATAGCTAATCGACTTATTGCCTCCTAGTAAATGCGAGTATGAATTTTGCTCTCAGATCTTAGTATGCAAATTCCAGTGACTTGACTACACTTAGATGGAGGATTTGAATGATTAAGATGCATGATCTAGCATGATAGCATGATAAAGCTATATGAATTCATGATTATCCTAGCATGATTAAGCTAAGAGTTAAGCTGAAATGAGCATGATAACATTGCTAAAACTGATAAACTATAAGCTAGATGCCTATAGTAACAATGCAAATGAGCTAAAATTGAGCATGAATTAGTGAAGTGGCTGAATTCATGAATTGGCCATTTGTTCTCCAAAATAGGGTCTATTTATAGAATTTTCCAAGGCTAGGGGTGAGTTGGCATGAATCAACAGTTGAGATTGATCTGAAGATATCAATGGTTAAATTGGAGGAGGTTGGCAAAGGGGGTTGGATTAAAGGGAACACTTAGTGACAAGTGTCACAAAGGTTCTAGAAGATGTTGGATGAAAGAGGACAAGGTGGTAGGTAGAATGGGTTAGGTTTAGGAATGGTTAGGTTTAGGAGTGGTAGAAGTTAGGAGAATTTGAATTTAGAAATTCAAATATTAGGAAAATGACTAATTAATCTCAACAACTCATGATTTGATTTGTTTTAATTAATTAGGAGATTTAGAAGAAATGATTTTGGTGGAGGGAATTAATTAATTAAAGGGGAGAAATGAAATGAACCTATTTAATAAATCCTTAGATTTATTAATAAGTAGATGACAGAGAGACTTAATCAAATTGCTTAGTGAATTCAATTAAATTGGGAAGGAGAGATTAATTAAATAATTGCTTATTTAATTAATTATCTTCAGACCATTTTTAGGTGTATACAATTAATATTTAATTAACATTAGAAAATGGTTTAAATGATTAAACAATGATAGAATTGAAATTTAATTAACTTAATTAAATAATTAAAGAATCAATTAGACGAATAATTAGTACATGATCATTGAGACATTTTTAGGTGTCTACATTTGCCCCTCTTTAAGACAATGTCAGAACAATGTTGTTTGAAAGAAAACGAAAAAAATTATGCCCTAGTATGCCTCGGTGATCCTTAAAGTGTAATGCCCCCTTGAGAGATTGTTTATGCATTAAAGGCATGACTCATCTCTCGAAATAAGAATAAAGTGAGATAGAAGATAGAAGAATGGCTAGTTGATTAGAGATATAGATAGGTGATGTGAAGATGATATTGAGATAGAGTATGAGAGAATGAACCTTAGAATGAAATAGAATGATGTTAGATGATAGAAAATGATTTAGAAAGAGATGATGAGAAAAGAATCAACAAACTAGCAATAAGAAAATGAGATGAAATGAGAATGATTAATTCACGAACTTGTGTCATTATTTATTGCACAATATATTCATCACCAAGCCTTATTATGGAACAATGGAGCTTAGCACATTAGGGTATAAGGAACCAAGATGTAAAGACATCTCATTGAAGAAACAAACACATAGCAAACAAGGAGTGAAACCCTCCATTCTAAGAAATACACTAGGGGTTGAGGTATGTGTGGCATTCACAAGCTAAATGCTCCTATCACATACATCCACTAGAGCAATTTCTGTAGAACTTCATTTGTTCACACCACAAACAACAAACAAAGAAAAAGATAATGCCCATCAAGGCTCCTCTAGTCACTTGTGGACATCCTTGACTAGCATAGGGAACATGATCTATCGCCAAATGATAAAAGATAAAGACTGGTCTAGACAAAATTCAATAGCCATATTGATCTGTGCCTTTGTCTTGATTGCTTGATGTGATAGTTGATAATGTCTGATCTCAGAAAGTTGTTGACCCCATTTAAGACTGATATGTCTAGTTTCAAGTGTATCCTCTTCTATTTAAGACAAGATAATGATCACTTGATATGGATATTGATATGCTTGATAAGACAACTTGATCAGTTGATTGCAGATGGTTGACTGGATAGTTGTATCCTTTGTTAACTTTGTGCGAAGTGTTTGCTAGATAACTGCTAGGATATTTGATTCTTGCGAGACATTTTATTGCAAGTTTTTTTGATTGATTTTTTATTGTTTTTAGGATTTTGTAGATTGATATTTGAATGTTTCTGGTTGATTTTTTTAGGACATTATTTGAATTTTTTTTGTATTTTTTCAGGACTATATGATTTTTAGGATTTTTGGAGGACTTTTTATGATTTTTAGGTTTTTTTTTCTTTTCAATGTTTTGGATTTGATGAAACATGACCTTTCATCAATTGATAAAGATAAGACTAACTTGGACAAAATCCAATAGCCATATTGATTTATGTCATTATTTTGATTGTTTGATGATTGATAGGAATGTTTGGTTTGAGAGAGTGAATACCCCATGTAAGACCAATTTGTCTGGTTTCAAGTGTACCCTTCCCTATATAAGACATGTTGATGCTTGATAGAGTTTGATCGATAAATTGATTAACAAGACATGTGATCAGTTTGATTGTAGGCTTTGAGAGTTTGTCTGTTGTTGATTTGATTTGATGGATGGTTTATGCTTTCTTGCATTGATTTTCAGTTTTTTAATTTTTTTGATTTTAAAGGCTTTTTTTAGGACATTTTATGAATTTAGGATTTTTCAGGACTTTATATGGATATTTAGGATTTTATTCAGCTATGCCCCTAGTGTGCAGACCTGTATGACATGATGATCTACAGAATGCATGTGGAGACAATGAATTTTTGACATGACCTATGTTAATTTCAATATGGATGATGAAGATGCACTTCTTATTCCAACAAGGATGACTATGTTTGTTTAACATTTCTTAATACACCAATTGAATTGGAGGTACAAAACATTTCATAGATAAGTGGTCAATCAATCCTTAAGGTCCATTAGAACATCCAAATTAACACACTTAGTGACTAGGATTCACAAATGGAGATGCGGAAAACTTCCCCATTGGTTCTTGAAACTTTGATCTTCTTTTGCCCATGTGTGTGCAAATGAGTTAATTCCTACTCTTTTGTTCACTAAATATCCTTAGCATCCTATATGACTAGCAACATGGATTATACTAACTTCAAAAGCATCCTGAATAGAGCCTCACTGCTATCAAGCTTTTAGAGCTACGATGAGGTTATAGATTGTAATTTCTCAAATATTTCTACATTGCCAATAGGCGTTCATAGCCCTAGTGGAGTTACTTGCATGTTCCCAGAGTCAAGTTTTTTGTCGCACTTGCATGCATGATATTCAGTCATATATATCATTGCTTTTTTGCCTTGAGATGAATATTTGGCATAGCTCTTTTTTTTTCTCTTGCCTTGACTTGTAAGTAATGAAACCTACTTGGGTGTGACAATTACAATGGTCCTGAAGTAGACTTTTAGATTTTTCACAAGTCATATGATGAACTAGGTGTCTAGAATGAATTAGGGATTTTGTTAATGTGTTTAAGATATAGCAATTGATAGATTTTGGGTTAACAAGTCTCAAAATAGTGAAATCACTACCCAACCACAAGTAAAGCTTTGTCATAGGGTAATGTTAAAAATGAATGACCTTAGGA
The DNA here is from genome assembly GCF_030272615.1 of Cryptomeria japonica. Taxonomy (NCBI): domain Eukaryota; kingdom Viridiplantae; phylum Streptophyta; class Pinopsida; order Cupressales; family Cupressaceae; genus Cryptomeria; species Cryptomeria japonica. The sequence goes on from NC_081409.1 coordinate 488,071,885, forward strand.
CCTCAAAGACTTCATGTTTGAACATCTAAGAAAGGAGATGACCCTTGTTTCTCTTGAATGCAAACAAATGATAAACTTGGATAGTTGCCTTGTTTTATTGATGTTGATATATGTAAATGCAGAAATTTTGCAAATGTGATGCATTTGAAAAAGAAACTATATGTGATGTAGAGATTTGAATAAAATGACATCCAATGCGGAAAGAAAAACCTAAACTAACCCAGCCCTTAGATATAGTATCGTTTAAAGTGCATGTTGTTCATAGGGTCAGGAAGTTTTGTGTAGGTAGTTCATTGGTCTTTGTTTGAAGAGTCGGATAAAGATGTTCCAATAGGATATAAGGACTCGACTAAGTGAACATGCTCGACATCTCCAATGTTGATTTTGAGAGTTTTTTTATTTTGTCAATCATCAGAGGGAAATCCAGCTTTGGAACCCCTGAATTCAGCTATAGCCTTATCATTTTTATAGAAATCCACTTGTGGTGGATTCTCTTTCCCCTAGTCTATCAAGCTTATGTGGATGAGGCAAATAGATTATGGTTCTAAAGTTGTGGCCACATTGGCATGTGAAAATGGCACACATACAGTCATTGATAAATTGTTCTCTACAGTCTGATTAGGATTGGTGATTTCATTGATAAGGAGTTCATGCAAAACTTGTGTAGAGGGATTGGGATCATGAGGGCGACTAGGAGAAATGGTAAGTTCATTTGAGAGGGAATATTGTGAGGAACATAGAGGATTATGGCATGGAGATGAAGGGATCTTGATCAAGATCTGGAAAAATAATGGGATCTTGCTTAGGACATAAAAGTGAAGAAATTATTTAATCTTGACTTGAATTAGATTGGATTTATATTATGGATATCCCTTGGGAGGTTGCATTATTGGATAAAGATGGTGTGGACTTCTCTTGTGTGGCTTCAGGATATGAGGAAATGGTGGAAGATATGGAGGCTACTTGAGGTGCAAAGCCTTGATGGAAAGAACCATTGCTAGACATGGGTAGATTACCTTGTTGCATGATAGGTAACACATTGACCATGTTCAATTTATGTCCAAAGGATGACATGTTTTTAAATACACTTGCATTCATTTGGAGAATCCTTGGTGATGTATTTGAAGATATAGGAGGATATTCACAAACATGTGATGTGATCGAAGGCAAAATTGACTGTGTAAGTGTGACTTTGGTAGTGGCTGACTTGTTTGCATAATTTGTGTTGTTGAGAGTTGTGTTGTTTGTTGTATTGGTTGTTGGAATTGTATTGTTGGATGTGTTTGTTGTTGATATTGGTTTCTCATGTTTATTTGTGTGAGAATAGTTGGTATGTCTGATTTCTAAATAAGAGCTCACACATCAACTGGCTCTACTTTTGTAATGGGATCTCCAAACTTTTGAAATAGTTTGAACATTTGGGATGTACTCTCTTCACATTTTTTAACGTTTTGTTCCAAGATCTCTATTTATCGAGCTAGTTTCTCTTCAAGTGATGGAGAAATAGGTATGACACTTGTTTGTTCCTGATAAGTTTGATGCATATTTTTGGATATGTATATGTTGGATTGAGATAATTGATTGTTTGGTTGTAATGACATGTGTCGTATGCTAAAATTCATCAATCAAATCAACTAGGAATCAAAGGGAAATCATGAATCCCTATCCTAATTGGAATTCAAACAAACCGACAATGGAATAATGCAAAACAAGCAAGAAATAGGAATATAAAGTTTATCAATCAAAATCCCCTATTCCAAGATTGCATATAGCTTACATTGCTCTTCTCCTCTTTGTGGTATGGTGGCTCTCAGATATCACGCTACCAACCTGAAAATGACACAACGATTCAAAGTTCATGATTCAGAGAAATTGTGAGGAATTGAATGCTCAATTTATAGATAATTGGATGAGAATTGATTGAGAGGTGAAATAGATTGATCAAGAGGTGGAACTCAGGTGATCTCACATGTTGATTGATAGTTGAACTGTTGATTTAGAGGTGAAACAAAATAGATTGAGTAGATTAAATGAGTCAACTAATTGAGAAAAAGTTGATTAAAGGATGAAAAAGGGTGATTGGAGGAAATAAAGAAGAGATAGTTAACTGATTGAAAGCTAATTAAGAGCTTTATTTAAAAAAAGATTACTAAAAGATAGAAATAGAAATTGAAGAGATAACTGAATTAATTAATTTAGCATGTGCTTTCACTTTGACTTTGATTTTCAATTTAATCTTTGCATGAGATTTAATTCAAATATTGAATTTATTTTAAATTCAATTTGGTATTTGAATATATTTAGAACTTAAGTTTGATTTTCGATTTGATTTTTGAAATCATGCACATGTATTTGAAATTAGGAGAAATTAGAAGAAATAATAAATTAATGAAACTAAATGAATTTGGAGAATTAATGAAATTAGAAGAATTAATTAAATAAAATTAGAAGAAAATGAAATTAGCATTTGGGGATTTGGAACTTGAATTAGAAGAATTAATTAACTAATTAAATAATTTAAAGAAACTATTTAATTATTTAGAAATGGACTTTAATTAAATAATAAAGATTATTTAAATTAAAGGATTAAAATCATAATTAACTAAATAATAAATATTTAATTAATATTCAGAAGAGGGTTAATGATTAGATGATTAGAGATAGAAATTGAGAATTAATTTATTTAAATAATAAAGATTTAAATTGAGGAATTAAAAATCATAATTAATTGAATAATAAATATTTAATTAATATTAGAAAATGGTTTAAATGATTAAACAATGATAGAATTGGAAATGAAATAATTAGTAAGATGATGAGAAAATATGAAATTAGAATAATAAGATTAATTAACTTAATTAAATAATCAAAGAATTATTTAATCAATTACATGAATAATTATCACATGATCAATGAGACATTTTTAGGTGTCTACAACATGGTCCCACGAAAGTTGGACATTTGATAAGGGTAATGTTGTTTTCTAAAAGCTTGAGAGCTTGTTTCATCCATTGCACTATATATCATTTTGTTTTGATTTTTGAAGTTTAGGGATGAAATGCAATGCAACTAAGGGATGAAAATGCAACCCTATTTTTTTGAATTTTTTGACAAATTGGATTAAGGAAAGACAAGATGAAACCCTAAATAACGACAATGCAACTTTGGACTTGGACTAGGAAACACCCTAATTTTGAAGATAATACAAAATGGAGAAATGATTTGACCCTATGTCTTATGAGGATAAAGACTATGAAAGGACTAAAATTGGGATTATGACAACTATGCAAGGACTTATGCAAAGATTATGATGACTATGCAAGGATTTATGTGAGGATTACGATGATTGTGCAAGGACTTATGCAAATATTATGATGACTATGTCTTATGTGAGGACTATGATGACTATATGAAGATTATGATGACTATGCAAGGAGTTATGCAAGGATTGTGATGAATATGCAAGGAGTTGTGTGAATATTTATGCAAAGACTATACAAGGACTGATATAAATGAGGATGACAATGAGGACTATGTAAGGACTAATGCAGAGCCTAAGGACGTAAATGAGGACTATAATGTAGGACCATCTAATGTTTCAAGATAAACTTTGTTTCCAGTAATTCTACCTATAGGACAAGTTTGTTGTTTTCCAAATCTAAGAATAGTTGTTTGAAGACATGTATAGCTGACTGAACTGTGTTCTGACAAACTCTAAGAATTCAGAGATATGCAAGGTAGGGCCTAAAATAGCCCAAATACTGACTCAATACTGGTCTGGTACAACAATATACATAAAAGAACAGAAGACAATCTTAGGCTAGAAAGTGGAAACCATTCAATGAGGCCCTCATAGCAAAATACCAAAACAAGATGAACAAATAGAGAGTCTGGCAGCACTGGCTTCACTCCATGGCACACACTTCTCGAGCATGCCAGTCTCTCTTACCCCGAAGATCCAAAGATCTTATCTCCAAATAATTTCTATCTCATAATGCAAGGTACATGAGGGGTATCTATGGGGTACGATCTGCACTCTCAGAATCACTGAATGTGGGATTTCGGCTTCTAAGTTGGTTCTTATTGTAAATTTTGAGGGATCCTGATCCAATGATAGATTCTCAAAGCAAGCCACTTAAGACTTTGGTTATTCTTATTGGTGCAGGGAAGGCCCCCACATATGTTGAATTCACTTAATTTTCTAGCCGCTTGACTAGTATATTTATATAGCGGCTCAAAAAACCCACTTGAGAGTATGTTGGGAGAGATGATATCCCCAACGCATCCCAATTTTAAGTACCTCGGTGGGGTGATGAAATCCCCAATCAAAGATACCCCTCACTACTAAAATAAAAAAATTGGGTGTTGTTATCACCTTCTCCCTTTCTCCCAACACCCTACAAGCGGGTGGAAAGGTAGTTGATGCAATAGTAGGTTCACCCCAAACATGATAAAAAATTCTTTCCCTTTAAACAAATGAAGTGTGAGTTATTCTATTGATAAGCCTGATTCACGTTCATTTTAAAACCCAAACTTAGGTGTGAGATACGCATGTGCATGTCAATTTTAGAACACCAAAATGAAGTGTGAAAGCATGCATGTCAATTTTAACCAGGTTTATTTTAAGCCCAAAATTGAAGTGTGAAAGCATGCATGTCAACTTTAACCAGGTTTATTTTAAGCCCAAAATTGAAGTGTAATAACATGAGTATTTATGATTCAGTAATAATCTGATCTTCTCTGTAAATTTGCCACATGCTACAGACAGATAATTAGTAACCCAAGAAAATCCATAGAAAACAAAAAATTAAAATTAAAAAAAATACGAATGCGTAATGATACCTGAGTGAATGCGTGATACTGTGTGAGCAATTGCGTGATAATGACAATTCCAATGTGTAGTTCTGACAAAGCAAATGTGTGATACTGACAGAACGATTGTGTGATCCTATCTAGGCAAATGCATAAAACACAGACAGATCAAACAAAAATAAAAATAAAAATTTAATTTTGATCTGGAACTTGCAAAACAGATTGTGATGCCCTAGCAAGATCTCTCATCATCCACTCTATGTTAAGCAAATAGTATTTTACTCTATACAAGAGAACTAGGTTGTATCTATCAATGGTTGGTTGGTCCTCTAGATCTCGTATCTGCTTTTCTGCCTTTAGGATTTGCTAATAGCGTCTGGCTTGACTTCTTTGTTCCTTCGTCCTCTTGGCACCTGAAATCCTGAATTGTACCTTATGTGCCATAAGATGTCATAATTAAAGCATTTGATAAGTGTAAACCATATTCAAATTTAACCACTTTCATACAGAATAAAGACAAACAGAGCACAAATAATGAGAAAAATCAGATAAACAAAACACAAAAATAACTCTATCGAATGCATAATGAGATTTGATCGGTTGCATGACAGGATCTAGATGATTGAGTGATGGGTTCCACATGAATGCATGACCCTATGTGATTGATTGTGTGATCAAGTCTATGTGATTGCATGATTCTCTAAATGTGATTGTGTGATTGTTGAATCTATTGTGCAATCCGTACAAACCTCCAAAAAACATGAAAATTTCATACAATTTGCAAATATCACATAGAAAATAGAGAAGGTTAATTAGCTATTCTTCACGTCGGGTTCACCAAAATGTCGTATGTAAAATTTATCATTAAATTAAACTAGAAATTAAAGGGAAATCACGAATCCCTATCTAATCAAAGAATCCTAAATAAACCAATGAAATAACACAATCAAACAATAGGAATATAAAATAATCAATCAAAACTCCTTATTCCATGATTGCATGTAGCTTCCATTGTTCTTCTCTTCTTTGTGGTATGATAGCACTCAGATATTGCACTGGCAACCTGCAAGTGACACAAAGATTTAAAGTTTGTGATTGTTCTTGATTGTGAGGAATTGAATGCTCAATTTATAGATTATTGGAGAGGATTGATTGAAAGGTGGAACAAATTGATCAAGAGGTGGAATTGACGTGAGCTCACATGTTGATTGATAGTTGAACTGTTGATTTGGAGGTAGAACTCAATTGATTAAATAGATAAATGAGTTAATTGATTGAGAAAAAAGCTGATTGAAAGATGAAAAAGAATAATTGGAGGAGAATTGATGACAAAGAAAGCTTTATTTAGAAAAACTAACTAGAAGATAGAAAAAGAATGATTGGAGAGAATAAAGAAATCATGTAATTAATCAATTAATTGAAATGATCAATTAAAATAGATGGAATAGTTAACTGAGATGACTGATTGAATGCTTTTTGGAAAAAAGCAAAGTGGAAGATAGAAATAGAGATTGAAAAGATAATGATTTAAATAATTAGTTGATTGAATTAATTAATTTAGCATGTGCTTGCACTTTGACTTTGATTTTCAATTTAATCTTTGCATGAGATTTAATTCAAATATTGAATTTATTTTTAATTCAATTTGGTATTTGAATATATTTAGAACTTGACTTTGATTTTCAATTTGATTTTTGAAATTAGAAGAAATTAGAAGAAATTAAAAGAATTAGAATTAAAAATAATGAGATTAAAAGAAATATGAAATTAAATGAAATTAGAAGAATTAAATGAAATTAGAATTTAGGGATTTGAAATTTGAAGAATTAATTAGTTATTTAGAAATTGAATTTAATTAAATAATAAATATTATTTAATTTAAAGGATTAAAATCATAATTAATTAAATAATTAATATTTAGAAAAGGGGTTAATGATTAATTGAATAGAGATAGAAATTGAAAATGGTATTTATTTAAATAATAAAGATGAATTAAATTGAGGATTAAAAATCACAATTAATTAAATAATTAATATTTAATTAACATTAGAAAAAGGTTTATTAAATGATTTTTTTGTATTAAGTATCATAAAATCACAAAGTTCATTTTTTTTCTCATTCCAGCATCCAAGTTACAAACTTATTACAAATACAAGCTCCTTTCGAGCACCAAACTAGAAACAACAATTGGAAGACCAAGGGTCACAACTTAGAAATCCACTTTAAACAACCAATGGAAGACCAAGGGTCACAATCTTAGACTTCTACACAAAGGTGTCCCTCATGGGAGTTGAACTTGGGTCTCCACATTGAGAACTCAATGCTTTAACCAACTAAGATCAACCCCTTGGATATTTATTAAATGATTAAACGATGACACAATTGAAATAGAATAATTAGTAAGATGATGAGGAAGTATAAATAAGAAGAATAAGATTAATTAACTTAATTAAATAATTAAAAAATTATTTAATCAATTAGACGAATAATTAGTACATGATCAATGAGACATTTTTAGGTGTCTACAGTAACCACCACCATTAAGGGTTCTATCAATCCTTTTGAGGATATGATACAACTTTACCTCCTTGGTTGATGTCGGATGCACCTAAAAGAAAGAAACAAATCATTTCTCCTAAAGTATTTGATTTCAATTAGCTTGTTCCTATGAAACCCAAGATAGTCAAGAAAGCCAAAAATTAGTTGAGGATAAAAGTTGATAAGAATAGAAATAAATATGTTGAGATTCCTATTCCCCCTAAAGATTCTATCATTGGACAAGTCCAGGACTCATATCATACTATTCAAAGGATTGATCTAGGTAAGAAAACTCATGATTTTGTGGCACAGGACACTCAATCCACCTTGGAGGCTTTAGTTTCCAGGTATGACGAGGATAATGTCAAGAAAGATCAGCTTAAGGCACAAATTGAGCAACTCACCTAAATTCTTATCAAAGTGACCAAGTCTTTAGAAGTTGTTGAACCAATGGAAACTTCTTTGGATGAGCAAGTTGTTAAGAGAGTTGAGCAGGCTGCATCGAGAAGCAAAACTGTAGGAGAATGGATGGATCAAGTGCTAAGACTATTGGAATACAATGAATCCAAGAACACTAAGAGGGGGGTGAATCAGTGTTCTACTGGTAATATAAGATTTTACCTTATTACAACATACACATATAAACCGATAAATGAAGAAACATATAACATGAAGTAAATAAACTAGCCACATGAATGAACACCATAACACACTGAATTTATGCATGGAAAACCTCAAAGAGGAAAAACCATGATGGGATTTGTGACCCACAATATCAATTCACTGGCCATATGAAAGATATTATTTAGCATGGGGGCCTGCAAATGCAGGAAGGCACACTGCCTAGAGCACACTGCTCAATACAAAAGAGTCTCATTGACTACAATCTTCTACTGAGATAAAACAGTAATAGTGAACTCACAAAATGCATCTGCAATGCCAAAAAGAGTTCCAGTTATAGCTCTATTCACTACCGGTTCATAAAACCTTAAACCTTTTTACCGGTATCTCCTTTCCTCCAATAATGCTTTACAAACCATCTGTTGATCATTGCATGATATAAATTTCACACATAAATGACCTACATACATATCCTTCACATCACACTATTTTGTTTCCTTGTCATATATCAAAATGACCTAATAAACTGACTTATATACCCTTTACAAACAATATGCCTTATGTCGGCTTATAATACATTAGAAAATATATTCAATGTCGGCTCTATACATTAATTACAAAATGATTTTACAAATAAAACCTTTCGGATCCCAAACTGATGTCGACTTCACTGAATTGTTGGATGTCGGTGCCAGTGTCGGTGCCGGTGATGACCCTGATTACTCCAATGTCGGTATCTGTAGGTGTATGCCTCCAATGTTGATATCTATCGGTATATGCCTTATAGATAATCTTGTTTCCATCAATGACAATATATGAATCTAATGAGTGTCAATTTCCAACAAAGACAAGGTACACGACTCCATATTTTAACTTGCACCATTGTCAACAACCTTGATGCTATAAGGACAAAGGTGGATAACACCATAGGATTTTTCTCCCAAGAACTTGAAACACAAGAAAGGAATTTTGAAGCTTGGTTGAATTTTCAAGATTATGATCTTGACGAACTCATCCAAAAATGTTTCATTCCTTCATAATGCATTTACATTGAGCAGCGAGAAGATTTCGAACACTGGATGAATATTCTTGAGCGCCTATTTAAAGATATGAGGAAGGTGCAAAAAGAATGTGTTAATAAGAAAAGATAGATCATTTCCAAAAAATCTTAAATCCCATGTGCTTTCCTTAATGAAAATGAAAAGGTGCTCAATGAAGATGAAATCATCAAAGAATTTAGCTTACTCTTGACTATTGAGGTTGATAGGGAAGACTTCTCTTTTTCCTCCATTGATAAACTACTTGATCTTAATTTAATTTTGGATTTTCTTGATTAGCTTCTAAAGAAACATAATTCTTGATTAGCTTCTAAAGAAACATAAGAAGTGTTGTACTGAGTTAGAATATTCTATCACAAGGGTCAAAGTCATCATCGGAAACACCTTGGGACCTGATAGAATTGAAATGAAGAATGATTTGCAAAAGACCAAGGAGTTCTAGAAGAGAGATTCAGCTCAAGGGAATGACACTTAGTCATTTCTGCATTTTTTCAGTGGTATTTTATTATGTCTATCGACACCTCAGGTGTCACTTTGTAACTACACATGTGCACCTGTTGAGTGCACAATTCCTAAGTCAAATTGAACTATTCTTTTGACTAAGTAGTCAGAGAATTAGTTATAATTTCATATTTTCATGCTACACCCCTCCCCTATATATATGAGGGTTATTAATGTAATAAGGATATTTTATGCAGAATTTGGCAGCAGTAAGGTGACAAACCTACACACACACACGAGACTTATAATACCTATGCCTATTCTCAAGGTCTCAACCCACTCTAATGTGGAATTGGATTCTTACCCCTATCTACAGATGGTACAACACTTCCATGCTCTTCTTAAGACTCACTAAGACCTTCCACAATTATTTTTTGGGATACAAGTTTGAGTATTGATCGTTGGCTTAATTAGGCCTACTAGCTAGTAGCCCTATTTTACTAATTTTTTGGTTTTTTCTCCAAATTGTGTCAAACAACATACTAAGAAAATTTGGGTTTCAGATACCCTTTTGGGACTACTATCAAACTTCAAAAATTTAGGCTTCCAACCTATTCCTGCACTCTACAACACCTACTTGGTTCACAGGCCTAATTCATCTAGTTAGGTCTATTTTACAAAGGAAGTATATGAGAATAGGGTCATAGGAAGGTTATAACTCTCTATGAGGCTTCTTCTACTTCCCAATGTTCCCAATCCAGTAATTAACTCATCAATTCATCATTCTTCATTGTGTGCACAATGAATCCCATTCTAGGCTAATCTAAACCCTCAAACAATTTAGACTAGGGCTTGGTGGTAAGATTACCAAACAAACTCCTCTGACCTTCCCCCTTTGGAATCTTAGAATAAATGCCTCTAGTTTCCATTCTACCAATGGCCATTGGATTCCAATTAGTAGATTTCAAGTTAGGGCTCCATTTGCATTGTAACCCTTCAAAATGGAGGGTTTTAGACCTCCAGAGAGTAAACCGCTTATAACTTCCTCCAAAATTCACTTCAAGAGGTCAGACCAAGTGCATTAGAGAGGTGATTCAGGGAACTTTCCAATCAACTTATATTTTCATCACAATATTTCACACCCTGTATAGACAATATGGAAAAATATCACTATTATGGCAAAATCAGTCTAGTTCTATTCACTTTCTCCACCAAACTTTACAAAACTCTTCAAACCATTTCCCCATGGTTGTTCAAGCATATATAAACCCTCCTCAACATCCATAACCAACTTTTGAATAGTTATGAATGTTGGAGAGGTAGTTGTCATCCTACCGACGACTTTGAAAAGTTGCTTAACAATAAAGTGTAACATTTTAGCAACTTGGACAATATTGGGAATTAAGTACTTAGACCTTGTGAAAACATCTCCAGGGTCATTATTTGACTCCAAACACCTAAGAAAACATCCCAGACCTAACAACACTAAAAATCCAAATTCCAAGCCTTCATGGCCTAATAGACCTCCAGGTTTATATGCTCACCTAAGAGATTATTGACCATACAAATAGGCACTCTATTACATCAAGGATGATCCAACCCATTATTACAACACAAATGAACATGTAAACAACCTTTCTTGAAAATTAGAAGGTTCTCTGCACCATGCTCCCAGGCTCCAAAAAAACTCAAGTCCCTTGAGTTGGGATATCTGCCAATCTAGTTCATGTCTTCTCAATGGCCTCTGAAGTCATCTAGGTAGCATCCTCTAAAGGTTGTGCAGACGTCTAAAAATGGTCAACGCTTGCAGTGTTATACTTTAACATTGGTGCATTGCCTTATTTTAGGGTTTTTTGTGTCGCATTAACATTTCTTCTATGTTGCGCACTTGGTCTTTATCATTTGTGAGCATCGAGTCCTTCTGCATTCTTCATTTGTCTCGCTTCAAATTTGGTCTTGTCAATAATAATCTTCAGTCATGATTTTGGTCGATCTTATCCTGTCACATCAATGTGCGTGCTCATTTGGCATATTTTGACATTGTCAATTCGATTTCATTTTGGACATCGTCAATCCTAATCAATGATAGAATTAGGGTTTTGTCCTCTTGTCAATCTTGTCATCTTGCGATCAATTCGTCATTGATCCTTATCAACTTGTCAATCTTGTCATTTTGCGATCGATTTGTCATCGATCATTGTCCTTTTCAATCTTGTCATTTTGCAATTTATTCGTCATCGATCCTTGTCCTCTTGTCAATCTCATCAATTTTGTGATCGATTCATCATCAATCCTTGTCCTCTTGTCAATCTCATCAATTTTGTGATCGATTTGTCATCGATCCTTGTCCTTTTCAATCATGTCAATTTGGATCAATTAGTTATTGTTCCTCGTCAATTGGCACCTATCAATTTGATCTCTTTATCAATCTCAATCATTTATCAACATTGGTCCTTTGTCAGTCAGAATCATGATCAAATCAAATATACATCAATTATCTTTTGTCAAGACCTAATTGTCGTCCTTGCATTTCTAATTCATCTTCTAGGGTTTTATGATTTATTTATTTAATCTTGTTTGTCATTTTCCCTTTAGGTTAAATAATTTATTTATTTATCCTAAGTCTTCTTGTCACAATTAAATATTTATTTAATTGGCTAATTAATTCCCCCTCTTTTTGTGAATTAATTAATGAATGAAAAATTATTAATTAATTTACCTAATTTTCATCAATTTCCAATTTCCTAATTTCCAATTCATCTAATTTCAATTTTCTCCTATTTTTCTAATATTTCTCCTAATTTCATGGGAATGACATTTCAACCTTGTCATAATTTGTCATAATTTGTCAATCAATCAATCTTGCATGTCAATTTGTCATAATTTGTCAATCAATCAATCTTGCATGTCAATTTGTCATAATTTGTAAGGTATCCTGCGCCTGTGTAAGGTATCCTGCACCTGTGTAAGTAGTTTTGCACCTATGTTGAGGCATTTTGTGCCTGTGTAAGGTACACAGGTGCATCTTGATGGGTTTTGCACCTATGTTGAGGCATTCTGTGCCTATGTAATAAAAATAAATAAATAAATAAAAATTATTTTTTTCATTCTGTTTTTTGCATTCTGGTTTTTTTCTGTATTGATTCTCTGTGCAGCACCTTGGCATTACGTGTGACAAAGACTAAGAATGAAACTACTAAAAAATCTTATGCAGGTTCGCTAGTCAAAGACCAAACAAATCAAACTCCTAACTTAGTGATTTTGCAGGTTGCCTTATATTCCAACCAAACTTTGTGTTTGTGATTTTTAATTAGGCACCTAGTATGTTTGCTAAGTAGGATGGAATGAACATGTGTTCACTTTGCTTGTCGAGTTTGACATTGGAGTAGGAGAGTATGCTCTCATCCTTCTTAGGGTGATCAGAAATCCAGATCTTCGATACCATTCTCATGTTTTGGATTGTTTGTTACCTTTAGAGGGCTTGCCTTCCCAACCATTTACTTTCTTTTACAAGCAAGTGACAATCATGAGAAGGGAATGACCCAAAGTGAGCACAGCTAGAGTACCTTGGCATTCTAACTCACTATAAATAAATACCTGATGGGCGAAAGCTTTGAAGGAAGGGTTACATGGGAATTGTAGTTACTTGGGAAGTGATGACCCTTGAACTCTTTCTCATATCAGCATCTAAGTAGGGCCTCACAGTCTAAATCATGCTTGCACAACTACATTTATTTGGTATCTTGGTGGGCCTGTGTCTCAATCATGCTTGCGTGACACCAAGGAGTAGCGCTTAACAGAAATCCTTATTAAACACCTTGTATTTAGACGCCAAAATCCTTCTAGATGCTTGAGAAGGAGGAGTTCAGATACTTGCAAGAGATACTAAGTTCACCATGGGGAGATGTCCATTGGGACTGATGCTTGGCTGCCCTAAGAAGTGAGTGTCATGTAGGGGAGCCCGTGGGGTCAAGCATCTATGTATTCTCCTTGAATCTCATAATGAGTCTACCTCTCAAGTACCTATTGTCCTTACCTACCATAAGAAATGTGTGAATGAGCATGATTGTCTTGAGTCTAAGTTAAAATATCTTGTCTTCTTTTCTTGTCAAAAGTTGAGTTGTGTCTCACTTCAAAAACAAGACAAATTGATTAAACACAAGAGTATTTCATTCAACAAAGTTCAAAATGCCTTCAAACATGGTTGTCAAAACATTTTTCAAAATCTTGTCTCAACATTCATTTCACTTAGATTTAGGTCCTCCATTTTCCATACTTAGGGCTTAGAGCATCATTCTTGCATTCCACTTGGTTCATTTCATTTTGGTGTCCATTTGCATGTCCTCATTAGGTTCTCATTTATGTGTCCATTTTCATGTCATTATTAGGTCCTCACTTAGGTGTCATATTGCATGTCCAACATTAGGTTCATCCTAGGTTTGCATTTTGCAAATTCATTGTCAACTACCAAGGTTAGGTTTCACCTAGGTCATACTCCTTTGCATATCAATAAGGGTCATCCATTTGCATGTGTCCTCTTGCATTAGAGTAATACCATTTCATAATTCAACCTTAGGTTGACATTGTCATACATTTGCATTTGCATCCTTGTCCTCATAACTTTAAGTCACATTTGCATACCCTAGTTCTCTTCATTAAGCTTAGGTCATTATCATATCATATTAGGGTCATTTGCATAGTAATTGTCCCTTTTCATATAGTGTCAAAACTAGGTTTTGTCATACTTGAGTAATCCAAATCTTTGATAAACCCTAAGTCATTGTTAGGAAGTCTAGACCTTATCAAACTTTTGTCTTTTTGTCATCAATGTCATTTGGTCAAACCTAGCTTAGTATCCAAGCATATAGGGGAGACATTGTCATTTTGTCCTTTTGTCACTTGGTCCTTTTGTCCTTTGAGGTCTAGACATCATTGCAATTTCCTAAGGGTCTCTTTTTAGATTTGCATTCCAAAAAGTTTGTCAAAATCTTGAAAAACAACAAAAACATAGGTTGCATTCTTGCCATAGATTGCATTTTCATCTATTTGGTTTGCATTTAGTTACATATCATACATCATCCTTTTAAAATAAAAAAATCCCAAAAAATATTGCATTTGCATAGTGACATGCCTGTTGAAACAAGGTCAAAGTCTAAGAAGATGGGTGAACCAACGTATCAACCCATTGACAACATATCAAACTCACAGTTTCAAACTAGTCAAACAGTACAAATTGAAGGTTCGTCAAGCACATCACTACCACCATATGGAATGGTTCAACTTGGACCACCTCCATTATATGAACCAGTGTTTGTACCCATGAAACCAGGACATGGGAGTGTTCCACTAACACCAAGAGGAAATGCACTTTTTGATTGGAATCAACCGAACCTGCAACATGAAATTCAAACTCAAACATTACATGAGGAACAAACTCTTTCACAAGGATTTGGTTCAGATCAAGGCATTCAACAAGAAATAAATCCAAATGTTTTACCAGACTCTTCATCAGATTCCGATGCTTCCAATGATGTTGATATGTTCCTTAAAGATCCGAAGTTGACAAAAAAGATGGATAAATTCTTGAACAAGGTCTTTAAGATGTTCCCACAAAAATATCTTGACATGATGAGTAATGTGACCTCCTCAAGTGAGCAAATTAATGTGCAAAAACAACAAGGCGGTGAGCTGTTAAGTTTCTCTCCACATCCAAATGAATAAAATGTGCAACAAAAAACTCAAATCACCTTGATGAGTAAACGTGCTTCAAAAGCGTTGATAGTGACTATTCCTCAAAAGTCAACATTCGAAACAATAAACAATCCATTGTTTAATGCAACACCTTTAACACCAGATCAAATGATGGCCACACAAATGTTGATGACAAGTGTCCCTCAACAAGAAGTGATTCCTTGAATACCTAAAAGTGGATCCAAATCTAAGATGCAAGAAAGCTTTACGACTGGAATGTCTGATCTTACAAATGTTCAAAGTGCATTTCCTTCATGCCAAAACATTTATCCCTTGTCAAAAGCCCCCATGCATATCCAAAGTACAACCCCATGTCAAGAGAATAATTTAGAACATGAAGAAACGTGTCTTAAAAAAGATCAAGTTCAAGATCCTAAAACCTTATCATCCCATCCAATTGTTGACCAGGACCCCATGTTTCCAGACACTCATGATGATTCCCCTATTCTTGTCCATCCTATCCAAAGCCCTATTGATACTCCATTCCTCGAGCAAGATCAAGATATCCTAGTCCATCCAATCCCAAATGATCCCCTTCCATTTCATGAAAACAATGTCCTTTCAAATCCCATTTACATTCCACTTCCTAAGAAAGATCAAGATATCCTTTCCATCCTTTCCGATGATCCCATTAAAAGTCTAGAGCAAAGCAACTTTAAAGAGGATTCCAATGATCTTCCTCCTTGTCAAGATCAAATTATTCCTTTAAATCCTCCACAAGATCCTTTTGTTCCTCCATCTTCTTGTCTTAATGCTCCATATACACTCCAAGATTGCATTTCTTTTGATGATCCCATTATTTCTCCCATTCCATCTCTTGAAGAGCCTGTCATTGAACCATGTCCACTACACAATCCTAGCCCCCCTCATGATCTTAATCTCCCTCATGATTCTAACATTTCAGTGCAAGATGTTCATGAACCCTCGACATGCATAATGGGTTCTTCCACTTTGGTGCAATCCGATCCACTCCAAGATCTCATTATTTCCCTCATATCATATCCACCTCATAATGGACTCACGTCTTCTTCCCAAAGAAAAGAGTATCCTACAAGTCAAGATATTCATAAAGGCAAAGGAGTAGACCTTCATGAGAAAGAGCCCCTCCATATCAAAGAAGATCTTAAGGGTCATGTCTACACAACTCACTCTCAAGACGTTGGTATCCCTCCATCAAAATCAAAACATACGCTTTCCCCATCATACCTTCCATCCATCTTAGGTCCTTATATCCCTTCATCCTCTATGCAAGGTCAGCAAAGGCACACATCCTTGAGTAAATTTCATCAATCCAAAAGAACTCCATTTCATTCATATCCATCCATGCATTCCGTTCCCCCTCCAAGCAATTTGGATGCCAAGTATAAAAGTCATAAGTCTAAAAATCCACATGTATTCAAGGATCAACATGTCCAATATAATCGACATGTCAAAACAAAGAACAATATGATCTATAAAGAAAAAAATATATCTAAAAGGCCACAAAGGCCCACTAAGCAAAATAAAGCAAAGTCAAAATATATATGCATTCCTAAATCCCTTGTGCAAGCAATGTACTCCAAGGAACCACAAAAGCATAAAAAATCAAAAACCATGTGGATCCCTAAGCAACTCCTTGAAGCACAAAAGCCTAAAGAAACATCCAACTTGGCATCCAAAATTGCTATTCCTCCATCCAAACCTCTCAAATTTTCTCCTCCACCGCCTTCTTCATCCATTTTGGGCCCTTATGTCCCAAAATCCCAAGCTATTCCTCCATCCAAATCTCACAATCTGAGATCCATTTTTCCTCCATCAATCCACCACCCCTAAAGGTGTGTGCCAATGTTGATCTTGCCTTCATTTCTATCCACTGAAGCACAATTCTTCCAATACCCTATCCATTATCCAATGCATATTTTCCATCCTTGGATCCCTTTGGTCCAATCCTTTGCATAAATCCTCACCTTCGTTCCATCTCATTTTCCATATCTGTATCCTACCAACGTCTTTGAGCATACTTTTAAAGGTCATGGTCCATTTTTTTTCAAGGCTACTATCCAAACAAAAAGATGTTTGAGTCCTTCCATCCCCTATCATGTGTCCATCTTCTATTGAAAAAGTCAAAATACAAATAAAAAAAAAAAAAAAAAAGAAAAAAAAAAAAAGACAAAAGAAAAAAAGTAAAGAAAAAATAATTCGTCCACAGGTGAAAACCTGGCAAACAGGCGCCTTGGGCAAGTACCATGATGAAAACCTGGCAAACAGGCATCATGCGTAATCTATGAACTTCTTGCACACCACACTTGGGGACAGGTTTCCTCCTTCATATCCTATTGGCCTTCATTATCCTATCATACCATGTCATACTCCTCCATTATCCTATTGTCCCTCAGGTCCATTTCGTCTTTCCACCTTTGATCTTGACAAGGCTGAGGATCGTCATGAGCATCATGCATCTTGTTTGCAGCTTTTAGTCTATCATAGCTTTTGGTATTTATCCATTTGCTTATTACAACTTTTCATCCATATTCCCTAGCTTATTGCAACTTTCTGCCACTATCCCTTAGCCTACCCCGACCTTCAGTCCATGTCCCTTATCCATTCTTGGTCTTGCTTATCCTATCCATATCTTATCACTATCCATACACACTTTTTCATTCCTTAATCTTGATCTGACATAAGGACGCAAAATTTATACATGGATTAAAAAACCTCTTGACATGTCCCTCATGCCATCTTCCTGCTTTACATTGCCATATCCAATCTCTTGTCCCATTGTCTCCATAGTAAAAGGCCTTTGTCTTCCCTCTATCCACCATCATTTCAGAAAGCCTATTTATTCACCTGTCATATTCCTTGTCTTGCTAGACACTGGGGGCAAAATCATAAAAATTGAAAAATGTCCTGAAATAATCCAAAAACATCGAAAAAATGTCCTAAAATAATCCAAAAAAATGGCATAATGTCCTGAAATAATCCAAAAAAATCACAAAAAGTCCTGAAATAATTCAAAAAAATCAAAAAAAGTCCTGAAATAATCCAAAAAAATCAAATAAAGTCCTGAAATAATCCAAAAAAAATCAAAAAAGTTCTGAAAAAATCCCTAAAAATCAAATAATGTCCTAAAAAAAACTCTAAAAAGTCAAATAAAGTCCTGAAAAAACGAAAAAAAAAAAAGGATTTCAAAACATCAAAATCCAAAAATAATTTCTTTGGCATTTTGCATTTTGTTAATAAATGATACCCTCTGTGCATAGACAGATCACTGAGCATACATCCAACGACAAATCGATCAAACATTTGTGTAGACAACAAATAGATAACATGTTACAACATTGTGCTTTAACTGAAATCACGCGTTAACAGATGAACTTTTCAATCATACCAAACATTCAAGCTGATCACAATTGTCATGTCAGTCAATCAACATCAATATCATTTGTCCTTGTCACTACTATCATGGGTCTTATACAGGGTGTGGTATACTCGAAACCAGACTGTGTCCTATCTTAGATGGGGTACCGCATTCCTTGGAACGAGACAGCATGATAATTCTTGTTTTCCACCTTTGACAATGGTGATCAGAATGTTTGTTTGACTTGGTTGAATTTGTGTGTCTTATCTTTTTATTGGTTTATCTTTGGCTTCGATCATGTTCCTATGTTGCTCGATGATGTCACTGAGTGATTTAGAGTGACCAGGATGGTTCATGGTCCCTTTCCTTTTTTGTTGTGTTTGTTGTTTGTGGAGTGTTTGTCACAAACTGGGGCAACTATATCATTGTTTGTCTATGATAAGTATGTTCACTTTGTGAACGCCACACATACCTCAACCCTTGATGTATGCACCCTAGGATGCTTCACTCATTCCTTGTGTGCGATGTGTCTGTCTTTTGCAAAAGGGGTTGCGTTTTAGCTCTGGCCTTCAATGCCATGATGCTCTGCATCTACTTTGCTACAATAAATAAAGGTTCTCACCTACTTATGTGCATTTGTGAAAGCAAGTTTTCCTTCATCTCTAACTATCCTCTGTCTAATTTCTGCTTACTAACATTTCTTCCGTCAAAATTGGTAGTCCATTCGAACCTATCGTCTTATGTCATTCTTATCGATCAATTGGCCTCTTTTCTGGATTTTTTTTTCCAGCCAATTCATCGAGGGGGCATGCATATGTCATTATCATTGTCTGGGGTATTTTCATTATTGTTCTTTGAAACAATGCTTAGAATCGCATTGTCTCAAAGAGGGGCAAAATGTAGACGTCTAAAAATGGTCAACACTTACGGAGTTATACTTTAACATTGGCGCATTGCCTTATTTCAGGTTTTTTTGCGTCGCATTAACATTTCTTCTATGTTGCGCACTTGGTCTTTATCATTTGCGAGCATCAAGTCCTTCTTCTACATTCTTTATTTGTCTCACTTTCAAATTTGGTCTTGTCGATAATAATCTTCAATCATGATTTTGGTTGATCTTATCCTATCGCATCAATGTGCGTGCTCATTTGGCATATTTTGACATCGTCAATTCGATTTCATTTTGGACATCGTCAATCCTAATCAATGATACAATTAGGGTTTTGTCCTCTTGTCAATCTTGTCATCTTGCGATCAATTCGTCATCGATCCTTATCAACTTGTCAATCTTGTCATTTTGTGATCGATTTGTCATCGATCATTGTCCTTTTCAATCTTGTCATTTTGTGATCGATTCATCATCGATCCTTGTCCTCTTGTCAATCTTGTCAATTTTGTGATTGATTCATCATTGATCCTTGTCCTCTTGTCAATCTTGTCAATTTTGCGATCGATTTGTCATCGATCCTTGTCCTTTTCAATCATGTCAATTTGGATCAATTAGTTATTGTTCCTCGTCAATTGGCACCTATCAATTTGATCTCTTTATCAATCTCAATCATTTATCAACATTGGTCCTTTGTCAGTCAGAATCATGATCAAATCGAACCTACATCAATTATCTTTTGTCAAGACCTAATTGTCATCCTTGCATTTCTAATTCATCTTCTAGGGTTTTATGATTTATTTATTTAATCGTGTTTGTCATTTTCCCTTTAGGTTAAATAATTTATTTATTTATCCTAAGTCTTCTTGTCACAATTAAATATTTATTTAATTGGCTAATTAATTCCCCCTCTTTTTGTGAATTAGATAATGAATGAAAAATTATTAATTAATTTACCTAATTTTCATCAATTTCCAATTTCCTAATTTCCAATTCATCTAATTTATATTTTCTCCTATTTTTCTAATATTTCTCCTAATTTCATGGGAATGACATTTCAATCTTGCATAGAAAGTGTCAATTTTGTCATAATTTGTCATATTTGTCATTCTTGATTTGAAATTTCCTTTCAAATCTCTTCATGCTAATCTTGTCATCTCTCCAATTTGTCTATAAATAGGATGAATTTCTTCAATCAGAGAGCGATCCGAATCATTCACGCTTCTAGTATCCTTATGCTATCTTATCAATCTTGCTTTCATATTATGCTTATGCACTTGTAGGTGAGATCCACAAACACACTAATTTGAAGGAAAAAGAAGGACAATGGAGAATTATGGAGGAGACATTCATGTTTGTGATGGTTTGCATTTAGTTTAAATGTCTTATTTTCAGTATCTCTATTGAATGTTTTAGGATTGTTATCATTGCAATGTAGTTTTTGTGATTGAGCTAGTCTAATTTTCTATTTGCTTTGATGATTTCCAAATTCCTAGTCTACCATTTGACTAGGTACTCCAAGTAAGTATTCCTCCTTGTCTTCTTGCTAACCCTTTGATCCAAAATGCACTCAATCTCAGGTTTGAGAGGGGATGGAAGTCCTACCAACATAACTGGGCTAGAAGAATTAGATGGTCCTACAACACAAACATCATCCATAGAACCCTTATATGCATATATGTTAGAAACATTAAATATAGGCGATAGACCAACATCAAGGGTAGATCTATCTTGTAGGCATTTGTCCCACATCTTTTTAGGATCTTGAAAGGACCTATATTTTTCATGAGTATCTTGATATACTTCTCCTTAGGGAGCCTCTCTTTTTTGAGATGAATCATCATTACAACTCCCACCTTGAACTGAACATTTCTCCTTGTGGCATATGTTGCTTGCTTGTACTTTTTAGAGGTTTGAACCAATCTCTCCCTAACTTGTTGGTGTATGTCCTTAATGACTTCAAAAAAATCACCCACTTGAGTACTCCTCCTTCCAATATTTTGTACCTCTCTAAGTTCAAAAACACCTCTAGGATGGGTTCCATATACAATTTGGAAAGGACTCAATCCTGTACTTATGTTCACAAAGTCATTGTATGAAAATTTTGCCTGTGGAAGAATGGCATCTCAAGTGGCCCCATGGTCCTTAGTCAAGCACCTCAACAAATTCTCAAGGGATCTTTTAATCACCTCTATCTATCTATCAGATTGAGGGTGATAAGCAAAAAAGAAAGACAAATTTGCCCCCAACCTAGGCCACAAATTCCTCCAAAAATGTCCCACAAACTTAGGATCCTAGTTTGATATGATGCTCAAGGGTAACCCATGAAGTCTAACAACCTCCTTGAAGAACAAACCTGCAATACTAGAAGCATCATGTGTAACTTTGCATGGCAAAAAGTGTGCCATTTTTAAAAATATATCCACAACAACATATATATTGTCATATCTTGATTTAGTCCTAAGGAGACCTAAGACAAAATCCATGCTAACTGAATCCCAAGGTTTGGTAGGGATGGGTAATGGAGTATATAGACCTGCATTGGAACTTGTCCCCTTTTCCCTTTGACATATCCCACACTCTGTCACATACTTTCTTACATCTAATTGCATCCTAGGCCAAAATTAAAATCTCCTAACCAATTCAAGTGTCTTATCATGTCCAAAGTGACCTGAAAAACTCCCACAATGTTTTTCCTTTACAATATTTTCTCTCATGGAGCAATTAGGAATACAAAGTTGACTGCAATTGGAACATAAGCCTTCTTGTAGAATATAATTAGAAAAATCAGTATGATACCTGTCATTCATGTCCTTACAAACCTTATAGGCCTCCTTGAAATCTTCATCCTCTTGATACATGTCTTTCAAGGTAGTGATTCCCATGCTTTCCAATTGAATCTCCTAAATTACTAAGTTCCTCCTACTAAGTGCATCAACAACTTTATTAGCCACACCTTTCTTATATAGGATAGTGAAAGTGTAAGCTTGAAGATATTCCATCCACTTCATATGCCTGTTCAAAAAACTTAGAGCATGGTTAACAGTATACACAATAAACTCGTTAGGTAAGAGATAATGTCTCCACTTCCTAAGAGATTCCACCATAGCATACATCTCTAAGTCATATGTAGAATAGTTTTGCTTCACCTCATTTAGTTTCTCACTTAAAAATGCCACAAGCCTACCCTCCTGACTCAAGACTCCTCCTATGGCCTTCTTTGATGCATCACACTCAATAGTGAAAACCTTGTGAAAGTTAGGGAGTACTAAAATAGGTTGTTCTGCTATCTTAGTTTTCAAAAACTCAAAAGACTTGTCAGCCTCCTTAGTCCAGACAAATTGACATTTCCTTCCACCTTTTATGGTTTCTATCATTGGTGC
This sequence comes from Cryptomeria japonica, assembly GCF_030272615.1. NCBI lineage: Eukaryota > Viridiplantae > Streptophyta > Pinopsida > Cupressales > Cupressaceae > Cryptomeria > Cryptomeria japonica. Next base: position 488,094,712 of record NC_081409.1, read on the forward strand.
ACTAACCCCACTAAAATTCTTAATAAATTTTCTATAAAAACTTGCTAACCTATGGAAACCTTTTACCTCACTTGCCGACTGAGGGGTTGGCCAATTTAGAATTGCCTCCACCTTAGATGGATCCATTTTCAGATTGCCTTGAGAGATCACAAACCCAAGGAACACTAGTTCTTCCTGCAAGAAAACACATTTATCCAAATTGATCTTCAACTGCTCCTCATGTAACCTTTTCAACACCAAATCCAAGTGCATTATATGTTCATCCTTGTCTTTACTAAAAAACAATATACCATCTAAATACACTACTACAAAATAATTGATGAAAGGCTTAAGAACCTCATTCATGAGTCTCATGAATGTACTAGGGGCATTGGAAAGCCCAAATGGCATTACCATCCACTCAAATAGGCCTTCATTGGTCTTAAAATTTGTCTTCCATTGGTCTCCATCTCTGATCCTGATTTGGTGGTAACCACTTTTCAAATCCATTTTGGAATAGTACTTGGCCCCTCCTAGAAAATCCATCAAATCCTCCATTCTTGGCATTGGGAATCTGTATCTGATTGTTATATTATTGATGGGCCTAGAGTTAGTAAACAACCTCCATTTCCCTTCTTTCTTGGGAGCTAGTACTATTGGGACTACATAGGGACTTATGCTCTTCCTAATGAATGCTTTCTCTAGTAATTCTTAGATCTGTCTTGCAACTTTTGCATTTTGTTCATGGGTAAGCTTGTATTCTGCCTTATTGGGTAGTGTAGTGCCTAGTATGAGGTCAATACAATTACTAGTTTACCTTTGAGGGGGTAGGGAGTCTGTGGTACTGTCTACAACTATCCCTTTATACTTGCCTAGAAGATCTTGAACCTCTTTAGGACCTACTTTCTTTTCTATCTTTGGGCCCTTAGGCTGCTTCTTAGGTTCATTCTTAGGCTTGACAATTATTGCAAAGCAAGGGGCATCTTTCTTATTCAAACCCTTCATGAAATCCTTCTCATCTACTAGCATAACACTAGTCACAATGTGTTTATCCTTATTGTCATCCAAAAGAGGAGCCATAGTGAAGTTCACCCCATACTTGGTGATGGTGTAAACATTCTTCCTTCCTTCATTCCTAGCATCTACATCATATTGCCAAGGCCCACCTAGTAGCAAATGACAAGCATCCATTTCTACCACATCACACAACACCCTATCCTTGTATTCACCTATTGAAAATTCTATCCAAACTTGCTCACTAATCAAGGCTTGTTGGGATTTGTTCAACCAAGACACCTTATAGGATGGGGATGAGGTAATCTTTGCAAGTTAAGTTTAGTAACCATTTCAATAGAAGCTATGTTATATGTGGACCTTGAATCCATAATGACTTTACATGCCTTGCCTTGTACCTTGCAGGAGGTTCTAAAAAGGGATTTCCTCTGAGGGGGTTCTTTGATGGTTGGTACTATCAAGAGGGTCCTATTAATCATCAAGAGTTCTCCTTGCTCTGGATCTGCAGACTTTGAAGTTGATGTGTGGTAAGAGGTCATACTTCGACTATCTTCTCCTTGTATCAGATGTGCTCTTCTATCACCTCCTTGGCTACTATTACTTAGCTTCTCTAGACACCTGAATGACTGATGCCCAACTTGGTTGCATGAAAAACACCTACTGGTGAAGACACTAGGTCCTCTTCCACCAAATCTTCCCCTTCCATTCCCCCTTATTCCTCTAAATCCACCTCTACTCCCTGATTCTCCCTCATGTTCCTAATGGTTGGACTCTCCTTGGGTTTTAGGAGATGATCCTCTGCCATTGAATCTACCCTTGCCCCTAAAAAATTGCACCTTTTCCTCTACTATTGTGCTCTCCTCAATCCTAAGTGCCATCTGAAAACACTTGTGCACTGATCAAGGATTGAAAAAACTCAGTTCATCTTGAATACCGAACTTAAGACCATTCATGTACCTTGCTAGTTTTTGTCTCTCACTCTCTGGCATCTTTTCCTTAAGTGACATCCTATGGAACTCCTTAGTGTAGGTAATGACATCCAAATCCCTTTGCCTTAGTTTTTATAATATCATGTGTAAGATGATCTCATAGTCTTCAGGTACAAACTGCCTTTTGATCTCTATCACCATCTTCTTCCATGAAGTTATAGGCCTCTTTCCTTCTTCATCTCTTTCATTTTATAGGAAGTTCCACCAACTAAGAGTTGGACCCTTCATTTTGGATTTAGCCACCTTCACCATTTGGTTATTAGGTACCACTTCACATTTAAAATAATTGACCATTTCTTCTATCCAATCCATACATTCTTTTGGATTCATTTTCCTAGAGAATGTAGGTAGTTCTACTCTTTTGTCTCTTCTTCCCACCCTATTAAGGGCTTCAACAAATTGCCTTTGGTCTATCGGCATCTCTTGTCTCTCTTCTTCCTCTTCTCCTTCTCCATCATAGGTTGATGTAACTTCTTTGCTTGCTTGGTCTTTCTTTAACTTTTCTATCTCTTCCTCCATCTTTTTATTCTTGGCCGCCTGCTCCCTTACTATCTTGGCCAACTCCATGTTTCTCATAGGTCTAGTAGGAATATCCTCACTATTATTTGTTGTGTCTTCCATTTATTTGTCTTTCCCAAGGCTCTTCTGATATTGTGATATCATCTGATGCAGAGGTTGGCAACAGTAAGGTGACAAACCCACACACACACACACACACACACGGGTCTTATAATACATATGCCCCTTCTCAAGGTCTCAACCCACTCCAATGTGGAATTGGATTCCTACCCCTATCTAGGGATGGTACAACACTTCCATTCTCTTCTTAATACTTACTAAGACCTTCCACAATAGTGTTTTGGGATACAAGTTTGAGTATTGATCTTTGGCTTAATTAGGCCTACCGGCTAGTAGCCCTATTTTACTGATTTTTTAGTTTTTTCTCCAAATGGTGTCAAACAACATACTAAGAAAATTTGGATTTTAGATACCCTTTTGGGTTTACTGTCAAAATCCAAAATTTTAGGCTTCCAACCTATTCCTGCACTCTCCAACACCTACTTGGTTCACAGGCCTAATTGATTAAGTTAGGTCTATTTTACAAAGGAAGTATATGAAAATGGGATCACAGGCTCATTCTAACTCTTCAAGAGGCTTATTCTACTTCCCAATGTTCCCAATCCAACAATTAACTCATCATTTCATCATTCTTCATTGTGTGCACAATGAATCCCATTCTAGGCTAATATAAACCCTCAAACAATTTAGACTAGGTCTTGGTGATAAGATTACCAAACCAACTCCTTTGACCTCGCCACTTTGGAATCTTAGAATAAATGCCTATAACTTGCATTATACCAATGGACATTGGATTCTAATGGGTAGATTGCAAGTTAGGGCTCCATTTGCATTGTAACCCTTGAAAATGGAGGGTTTCAGACCTCCAAAGAGTAAACCGCTTATAACTTCCTCCGAAATTCACTTCAAGAGGTCAGACCGAGTGCATTAGAGAGGTGATTCAGGGAACTTTCCAATCAACTTATATTTTCATCACAATATTTTACACCTTGTACGAACAGTACAAAAAACTATCACTGTTATGGCAAAATCAAACTTGTTCTATTCACTTTCTCCACCAAACTTTACAAAAACTCTTCAAACCCCTTCCCCATGGTTGTTAAAGCATATATAAACCCTCCTCAACATTGATAACCAACTTTTTAGTAGCTATGAACAGTGGAGAGGTAGTTGTCATCCTACCAGCAACTTTGAAAAGTTACTTGACAACAAAATGCAACATTTTAACAACTTGGACAATATTGGGAATTAAGTACTTAGACCTTATGAAAACATATCCAAGGTCATTATTTGACTCCAAACACCTAAGAAAACATCCTATACCTAAAAACACTAAAAATCCAAATTCCAAGCCTTCATGGCCTAATAGACCTCTAGGTTTATATGCTCACCTAAGAGATTATTGACCATACAAATAGGCACTCTATTACATCAAGGGTGATCCAACCCATTATTACAACAAAAATGAGCATGTAAGCAACCTTGCTTGAAAAGTAGAAGGTTCTTTGCACCAATATTTTTTCCATCTTTGTTTATGCAACAAAACACTACCAAAGTGAAGAGCAAATTGAGACTTGGTGTTCATTTTATAAATTTGCAATTTAATAAAGAAAGAGAAGAGCTTGGCATTCAAACGTTGTTTTGAGTTTAATCTTTTATGTGGTTTGAATGTTATTATGTCATTAATATCATATGTTCTTGAATGATTAAAGTTGGTTATAGTTATTAGTGTTGAATATTGAAGAGCTTTGAGTGTTTACAAGTAATCTTTGAGTTACTTTGGAAATTGGGAAATTGGGAATTAGCTGAGAAGGAGTTGCTTTAAGTCTTTGAGCTTATACAAGTCATCTTCAAAAGTTGTATTTAAAGGATAGAAAGTAGACTCTTTGTGTAATACAAATTATCTGGCTAGGGTAGAATAACTTTTAATATATTTTTGTCTTTGAGCTAACAATATATTTTGGGCACAGTGGTTGATAGAAATCTTACTACAAAAAAAGAATATTTGAGTTCTTCAGTGTGCAAATTCTCATCCCTAGGTCATTTTTGGAAAAGGGAAGTAACGAAATACTTTGTTCTTTCATAGACACTTTACTTTCCAAGTTGGTTAAGTATATATTACTGTAATTTTTCAAAGTTATTTAAGTTAAGGGAAAGTCTATTCTTAAAATAGAATTGGATATATCTGGTTGTGAAAGAAGAGAACCAAGTTGTTATTGTACCCTGGATTAGTATAAACTTAGCAGGTAGGAAAAATACAAAATAGTTGCAGTAGAAAGGGGGAGCCTTCCCTTATAATTAGGAGCACTTATATCTTGCCTTCTGAGAGATATCATTTCATGTGGTGTCATGAAATACATATTTTTTGAACCTTCATCAGCTTACAAAATTTTCACCTAATAGTTTTTTGGTGACTCTACTCGGTATACAAGCTTCAAACAAATCTATACTCGGGTTCACAAAAATCAAGGTGTTATTGATCCAGTTTTTGAACTCTTACAAAAACATCATTTTTATTACTTACTGGTACATGCAAGTTATTCCCTTCAAAGAACAAGGAGTTTTCCACCCACAAGTCATAGGTCTCCTCTTCCAAGTGAAGCTTCAAGTGCAACAAGGTTGTTGGTAGTTCCACAAGTACCAAGGTTTGTGATTCCTCCTTTTCAACTAATACAACCAGTTGTTATGGCTGCACAAGGGCCATGGTGACAAAATTTTGGTCCTTTAAAGTTTACTCTACCCCTTTATCATCTTCCACAAGGGTTGACGAAAAATATTCCTAAATTCTTTGGGGATGGTAAGAAAAACCTAGATGAACATATTACATCATTCTATATTGCATGTGGGATTCTTGGTGTGGAATATGAAGATATAGCTATACGTCTTTTGTTGAGACTTTATAAGGTGCTACAATGGATTGGTTCTATCACCTAGAACCTCAAACAATTACAACTTGGAATGTGCTTAACTCTCAATTTGAAGCACATTTTAAGCCAGCAAAAGATGCACATACTCTTTTGGCTCAGTTGAATTCCATGAGAAAAGAGCTACATGAACCCATGCGAGATTTTGTGGCTAAGTTTAATAGATTGAAGAATCAAATTCCTAATAATTCTCAGCCTACTCAGGAAAATTTAAAATATCTTTATAAATGCACAGTTACAAGAAGTTAGCTTCTTATTAAGGAGAACACCTCTGAAAAATGTGTCAGTAGCTCAAACTCAAGTAGTGGAGATGGAGGACTACTTAATCTTATCTAGAAAGATTAAGAAAGATCCCAATAAAATCAAAGTAAGTTTTTCCACTCCAGAAGCTTCAAGTTTTTCTCTTGTAGGTACTACTGATTCCATGGTGCAGAGACTTGCAAATGAGGTTCTTGCTTTGATGAATTAGATTTCTCAGACATCTTTTCCTACCACATACAAAGATGTTCCATGAAGGACGTACCCAAACAATGTTTCTAGCTATGTGGCTAGACATCAAAATAGGTTGTATCCTCCTCCTAAGATATTGGCTCTTGAGGCACTTCCTGTTAATGCTTCAATGAGGTATTATGAGACTAAGAAAGGTGACTCTATTGTTGAAGATCTTCCACTTGAATACATAGTTAATTCTTTTTAAAAAGATGAGGAATAATTATTTCGCGACTCTAGTATCCAATTTTTGCAGTACCAGGAAGTCTATATAGAACATGAGAGTGAAGCATTTGTAGTCTTAACTCATTCAAAATTTCCAAACCAGCCTGATGAGTAGTCTAGTGATAAAACTAAAGCAAAGAGTACACCTCAATTGTTGGTAACTCTTGCAAAGAGAGGTACTCATTTTCCTACTTCACCTAAAGATTTAACTGCTAATAATCAAGTAGGTACACCTGACCTATTTTTGTCTAATGTGTCAAAAAATGTATTAGTCAATTCCAAAATTCTTAGTGATGTATTTACTTACCCACCTAATTTGCAATACCAACCCTTTGATATTATTGATCGTGCAAAGAAAACAAAAATCTCAATGTCAGAAGTTGAATATCTTAAAGGTAATCTTGAACAATTTTATAGGTTAGCTAAATTTGTCAAAGAAATGGAAATTGCCCATTTTTTGGTAGCATCTGAGAATAACTTAGTTGTTGTCCCATCTACTGTGTGAGGTAGAATTGAACCCTTTTATATTTCTCTTCTTATAAATGGGTATAAACTTAGCAACTATGTGATAGATTTTGGAGCCTCAGATAATGTAATGCTCGCTAAGGTGGCTAATGCCTTAGGACTTACCCTTACCAAGACTTTTGGTAAATGATTTTCAATGTAAAACAAACAAGTACCTTTGATTGGTCAAATAAAAGATGCTCATTTTTCTTTCGCTATATATCCTGACAAGAGGATCAAGATGACTGTCTTATTAGTTGATTTTCCAACCTCCTACTGTATGCTTCTGGAAAGAAATTTTTGTAAGCATGTTGGAGGTGAAACTAACATGGACTGGTCAGAGGCTAGGATATCTATTAAAGGTGAAATGTAGAGATTACTCCTTGAGAAGGAAGTTAAATTTTCAGTGATCAAATCAGATGATCACAAAGCCCGGATTTTATTTGAATCATCTAGAATTGGAAACTATTATCTCCATATTGACAAAGTTTTTGAGTTTGTTGAGGATTGGGTTGAAGTTTCAAATTGTGAGACATCTAAGTCTTTTAGTAATGAAGATAGTTTGTTATCCAAAGATTTTATGTCTATTTCTCCTTCTGCTGAAAATTTAAAACTTATGTCAATTTATTCTAATGATGAAGTTTTTGACTCAAAGTCTTCTATTGTGAATAGTGATAATTAGATATGGTTAATGGAATTTGATGGTAGTTGTACTGTTGATAGTTTTGACACAGGTGTATGCTATTGAACTTAACAACACAACTTACTTTGGAGAGAATGCCAAACCTTTCAGTTGCAAAAATATTACATTCAAAACAGGATCCTCAATTGAAAACCAAACTGTGGCACTTGTAGACACAAAAACAATAAAAACAAAGGACGTATCCAATGGTGAAAACCTCTCTGAGGTTCCTGAGGATGGAAGGTTTGGCATTCTCCCCTTTAGGAATAATCATGAGAGATCATCTATTCTTATAGAAGAAAAAAAGGAAGTCAATTTGGGGCACCTAAAAATTCACACATACTACATCCAGCAGAATCACTAACTCTAGCAGAAGACATTGATTTTACAGAGTTCTTTCGCAAGAAACAAATCAATTTTGCATGGTCCTATGCGGACATGCCAGGACTCGATCTAGAATTAGTAATGCATCACTTAATAGTTGTAGAAGGAGCCAAACTAGTAAAACAAAAGCTTAGAAAGATGCATCCTCAGATCGACTATTAGTAAAAGCTAAACTCAAAAAGCTGTTAGATGTGGGTTTCATAAGACCCATTGACTATGCAGAATGGATCTCCAACTTGGTACCAATGGCAAAACCAACTGGGGGCATCCATATATGTACAGATTTTAGAGATCTAAACAAAGCATGTCCTAAGGATGACTTCCCCCTTCCAAACATTGATATGATCATGGACCTCACAATAGGACATGCAATGCTATCACTCATGGATGGCTTTCCAGGATACAACCAGATTAAGATTACTCTAGAGGATCAACACAAAACAAATTTTACATGCCCATGGGGTACATAGTGTTGGAATGTAATGCCATATATCAAAGGGCAATGACTACTCTCTTCCATGATATCATGCATACACTAATGGAAGACTATGTGGATGATTTAATAGCTAAATCTTTAACCAAAGAGGGTCACCTCATTGTACAAGACAAAATATTCAATAGACTGGAGAAATATAATGTATGCCTAAATATAAAAAAGTGTGTCTTTGGGGTAACCTCTGGGAAGCTCCTAGGATAAATTATCTTAAACAAAGGAATTGAGGTTGATCCCACAAAGGTAAAAGAAATTATGAAAAATGCCACCTCCTAGGAACAATAGTCAATTAAGAACATTAAAAGGAAGGCTACAATCAATTCAGTAGCTCATTGCACAATTGGCCGACAAATGTCATCCCTTCACACATTTTCTTCACAAGAATGTTCATTTCAAATGGGAAGAGAATTTCCAGCAAGTATTCCAGCAACTCAAGGACTACGTAATGATGCCACCATTACTAATGACACCAACTCCAAACAGGCCCTTATTCTTATACATATCAGCTATAGCTATAGCCTTAGGTGTCTTACTTGCACAAGATACTGCAGAAGGCAAATAATGTGTTGTATACTATATTTCTAGAACACTGATATGGTATGAACTCAATTATATCCCTATTGAACGAGCTTGTCTAGCATTAATTTTTCCAGCCACCAAATTGAGGCACTACATGTTGACACACAAGATACAACTCATTGCCAAGATAGATCCACTCAAGTATCTACTCAGTAAAGAAGCACTAACCAGTTGTTTGGCAAAGTGGGTTATGCTCCTCAGTGAATTTGACATAGAATATGTGGAATGCAAATCCATCAAAGGACAAGTCATTGCAGATCAGCTAGCTGAAGCACCACTCACAGGAAACCATCTTCTCATTTTCAATTTTCTAGATGAGGAGATTTTCACAGTTATGCCAACACCACCATGGAAACTATATTTTGACAGGTCTTACACTAGACATGGTTCATGATCAGGAATTCTTTTTATCACTCCTCAAGGTGATAGCATACCCAAATCATACAGGCTCACATTCCCATGCATGAACAACATAGCAGAGTATGAGGCTTTGATCACAAGATTCTACATAGCCATCTAATGGAATTTGAAAGAACTACAAGTATATGGTGATTCCCAGTTAGTCATACGACAAGTCAATGATGACTACTAGACTAAGGATGATAAGCTCGTGCCTTACAAGAAAATGGCTGATAAATTCAAGGAATTGTTCACAGCTATCACTTTTGAGAAGATTCCTTGAGACCAGAATAGAGCTGCAGATACAATGGCTACAATATCCTCTCTCCTTGATCTTCCATAGAACTCCACATGCTATGAGTTCTTAGTTGAATAACTTTGGATCCCCGCTTATGATATCCTAGAATTTAGAGATGGTCTGTCAACTCATCGGTCTTGATTCCCCATGGTATGGTAAATTTTATGCCTATTTACATGATCAAATACCCCCCCTAACCAATCAAACAACCAACCAAAAACCTTCATACACCAATCCTCTCGATACACCATCATTGTTGAAACCCTATACCGATGAGGTCTCGATGGCACTCTCCTCTGATGTCTAGAGCAAGGTGAGGTGACCACAACTTTAGAAGAAGTACATAAAAGTATCTACAGAGCTCATTCAAGTGGTTCTTCATTGGCTAAAAAGATCATGCGGGTAGGATGCTATTGTCCCTCTATGGAAATATACTCCTACTACTTTGTCAAAAAGTGCAAGAAGTGCCAAGACCATGGAGATCTGATACATGCCCCAGTGCAAGAATTACAACCTATCACAACACCATGGCCCTTTTGTCAGTGGAGACTTGACCTTGTGGGTAAAATCCATCCATTTTCATCCAATGGTCATAAATTTATCATTGCCACCATAGAGTACCTCACCAAGTGGATTGAAGCCGTTCCACTCACCCAAGTCACTGGAAAGAAAATCACCTCATTCATCCTCAATTACACCATTTGTTGGTATGGTGTAGCCATGTCCATCAGCACCGATAATGGGCTCCCTTTCAAAAATTAAGATGTTCATGAACTTTGTGAGAAGTTTTGTATCCAACACTATTTTTCCACCCCATATTACCCACAAGGCAATGGTCAAGCATAAGCATCAAATAAGAATATATTGAGGATCCTCAAAAAGATAGTCAATCATGTTGGCCATGATTTTCACATTCATTTGAATCCGACACTATTGGTATATTGAACTAGCATTCAAACCCCTACAAGCACAACCCCCTACTCACGTGTTTATGGAGCAGAAGCCATCTTGCCTATTGAGGTTGAATTACCATCTCTATGGGTCTCCTTGCACAATCTAATAAACGATGAAGAATACCGAGTCTCATGTCTTTAGGACTTGGAACTGCTTGATGAAAAGCAATGAGCTTCCTACAATCACCTAAAAGCATATTAGTGGTGCATGAGAAGAAGCTACAATCATAGGGTCAAACCTCACACATTTGAGCTAGGAGATCTTGTTCTCAGAGAAAATCCTCGCAATCAACCAAATAGAGAACACCGAGGCAAATTTGAATCCAATTGGCTAGGTCCATATGTCATCACTATCGTCTTTGGTTCTGGGGCATATCAGTTAGCAACGGTGTTCCAGCCCTACCTTTAATTTCTTCCTTTTGGCCCCCCCAACTCCATCTATAGAGAGAGATTGATTTGAGGCCAGGGTGGGAGGAATAGCGGGGTGGGTGGGAGGATATAGTCGACTATCCTCCCACCGCCCCTTAACCTTATAAAATTATATTGTAGGCAATAATGTAATCGTAGGGCCCAACCCGATGGCTACTTCAGAAGGAGAACCCCTGGCAGATCTAATCAATAACATGCATCTCAAGAAGTTTCATACATAAGTTGTGCAGAGCATCAAGCTCATCAAAACTCAGAAAACACTAAAAAATTTCAGAAACAATCCTGAAAAAAAAAATACAAAAGAAAAATGAAAAAAAAAAATTCAAGAAAATACTAAAGAAAAATCATTTGTCCAAACAATGAAAACCACTTTGGTGGCGCCTTGGGTAAGTATGGTGGTGGAAACTTGGTAAACAAACACCATTTGTAAAGGCTATGGCTCTATTGTCTCTCATACTTGTTGTGATCACATCCATTGCATCCATTCATCCATCATTTATACCATGGCTTTTTATTAATATGCAGTCATGGTTATTACTTCATGTCTCTCACATCACGCTTTAATACCGACATCTAACTATGGGCAATGTTCTTAAACCTACTGATGGGAGTCGATTCTCCATGTTGTGATTTGTTGAGTTACTCATACAAAACGTCTTGAAATATTACCAAAAACATTTATAAAATCTCACAAAATACCAAAAATAGTTGTAAAATATCCTCAAGAAAACACAAAAACATTCACAACATTCAAAAATCCAAAAACATGACAAAAAAATCAAAATCAATCAAAAACATTGTGAAATAAATTGTTCCTTATACATACTGTGTGTGTGAAAAAGTGAAAAGAGTCTAATAGGTGCAGGCACAATACTTCAATTAAGTCATTACATGTATCGTTAGTAAATCAATAATCAATAAATAATAAACCATAACAAAGCGACTAATTGCCTTCTAAAAGATGCGAGTATAACATTGCTCTCAGATTTTTATAAGCAATACCAGTGACTAGACTACACCAAGATGAAGGATTTAATCTATATGATGATATGGATGCAAGATGGATGAATAATTCAAGCAATAGTAAATTCAAGCAATATGGATGGAAGCAATATGGATTCAAGCAATAGTGAATAAACTAAATATGGATGCAAATAATCAAAAAAGCATAATGTATTCAATGACTCTAGAGCAAAATCAGCATAATAATAATCTCCAAGGTTTTTCTAAAATATCTCTGGGGTCATTTGAATAAGAGTTGAAGGCTGAATTTATAGAAATTCACAAGAGAGATAATAAAAAAAAGCTCAATTTAGGATTAATTAAAATAATTGAGAAATCGGGTTTAGTTAACCTAGAGATAGAATCCAATTATAGCTTAATTGAAATGCATTTAGATAGGAAGTTCAAGTTACATTAGAAATTAGATTAATTTATTCCATGCATTTGTGATAAAAATAGACAATTCTTTGATTTATTCAAGAAAAGAGTCTTTTCAATGCAACTGAACTTCTTTTTCTGAAAAGCTTTGAGTTCCAATTTTAGAGAATGATTAATAATTCAATTAATTGCTTTTCTGATTTCAAGTTCTAAATTTAGAAAAAGAAATAATATCTCAAGTTTGATTTCTCTCTCAATTCAATTCTTTTGTTTTATTTTCAATTCAACTCTTGCTTTGTGATTAATTCCTCTTTTGTAATAAATTAATTCCTTTTTTGCATGATTAAATGGAAAATTTATTAATTAATTAAATATACTAGGATATTTAATAAATTAAATAGGATAATTGATCAAAATGATATTCTTAGAATGATTCAATTAATTAAATAATTATTTAATTAATATAGAGTAATTGACTTGCCATGCAATATTTGATGATTAAAGAATTAATTAATGTGCTCAAGATTGATTTAATTGCCTTTGGTTAGGACCTTGGTGATGTTGTTGAGATTAGGGGCCCATGGTTTAGGTGGCCAATTTTAGGGTATTACATTTGCCCCTTTGAATTAATGTGCGAGCAGTGCACTGGTTCAAAGACTAGTTGATGTTTAGAAGATACCAGTTCTGAACTCGATTGATCATGAACAAGATGAAGAGAGAGGTCTTTAGCTTGATTTGAAGTGATGAAGCTGAACAGAGTTTGATTAAAGTGATACCGATCCTGAACGTGATTGAACTAGGAATGATAGAGAGCAAAGATACCGAACTTGAACTTGATTGATCAAGAAGCAGATCTTACTGATCTAGAACTTGAGTGAAGATAAATCGATCTTCAACTTGATGGATCAAGACATGATGAGAAAAGATAAATTGTCCAACTTGATTTGAGGTGATGAAACTAAACACCTTCTTAGATTGAGTGTTTGATCGAAGAAACTCTTTAAACCCTTGATTGAGTTTAAATGAATAATTAGCTTGATGAAAAGCGATGAAACTGATTAACGTTAAGAGACTAATTAAGATGAAGACAAATATTGGCTTGATTTGAAGTGATGAAACTGATATGCCCCTAGCAATTGATTCGATTCAGATGATCGAGAGATCTCAACTTGATGTGAAGTGATGAAGCTGAGATGCCCCTTAGCAATAAGAATTCGATTTTCTTTAGTTGAAAAAGTTTGTTTTTTTCGACTTTTGATGAATATTTGAAAATTTTCTCAACTTTGAAGATGTGAGGTCATGAGGTCATGAGTATGCCCCCTTAGGAGCGAAATCAAAATATAGCAAGGGTTCATGATGATTAGGCAATTTTTGGTGATGATAATTATTTGAACATAAATTGATTCTGAGGAATTTTTGAAAATTTGGCTTTGATTGATGAGAAATTGAGTTGAGATTCAACGTTGATTCATGTGAAATTGGGCACAATTTGAAGAAAGAATGAGCATCTTATGAAAAAGTGCTAAGTGGTCAAAATTTTGGAAATTGACTAGGAAAATGATTTTGTATTTTGATTTCGATCCCAAAAATGGAATCAGAACAGGCAAATCAGCTAAGGGTATAATTTTCATGTCCATCGGAGCAAGTTGAAAAATTAGGGTTTTGGCTATATATGGGGTAAAAGTGTCATTTTCAATTCATTTTAACCCTCCAAATTTGAAAATTCAAAAAGCCTTTTGTGAAGAAAAATGGTGGTTCCCACTCATGAGCATCAATTCAAGCAACAAAGACAACATAATCGACCTCGGGACTATGAGCCAGCGGTAAGTGATCGATCTTAAGCCTTTTATTCATTTCAATTTTGAATTTTTTTGTTGATTTTTTCAATTTTTAGCACGTTTAAAGTCGGACATTCTTGTTTTGTCATGCGAGACAGGATCCTATCTTGTACAACAAACTGATGAAGCTTGTTTTGTCATTTAAGCCTACTAGTTTTGTCATTCGAAGCCTACCCTTGTATCATATGACAACATTCAAAAGAGCCCCTTTTGTTGTCCTAAGTGTAATCCTGTATCGTATGGCAGTCTTTTGTTGTATGAAGCCCATTCCTGACTTGTATGAGTTTCTTCCCTTCTATGTCTTATCATTTGGAAAACAGTGAGCAATTTTTAAGGTGCAAACTTGAAATTTTGATTTTGCAATTGGTGTAGTTCAATTTGCATGATGTTTTACTTCTCTTATAGGCTAATTTGAAATATTTCCTAATGTTTCATTGTTTGATTTTGTAGGTTCAATTGCCTCATGTTCTTTTCAGATGTGTATATCCATCGATGATGACTTCAATGTGGTAGTTGTCAGAGGTTGACCGGGCACATATTGATTTGTGCGGATTTACCCACCTTCTTGATTTACCTGATATCCGTGTGAATCACAATATGCTCATGGTGTTAGTTGAGAGATTTCATTTTGAGTATAACACATTCCATTTCCCAGTTGGGGAGATGACCATCACTCCTGAGGATGTTTATAGGATTCTCCATATCCGTTTTATTGGGGGTAAGGTAGATTATTATGCATCACAGCTTCCTAGATTATAGGCTATCAGACATGTTTTTAGGGATCCATATATTCTGACACGTTCTATCAGTTGGGATGTGATGATGAGTAGGTATCGTGAGGATTTTCCACTTGCTTGCGTCTTGGCAGGGTTTATCGAATGTTTTCTTATGCCAGATAGGGGACAACAGGGATTTTTGTGTGGATGGGGTAGGATGTTGGGGAGGCTTTTTGAGACCCCTCATAGATTAGGCTGGGGTTCTTTTATATTAGCACACATGTATCGCGAGATGAATGAGATTGTTTATAGGGAGGGGAAGAGCATGGCTACTAGAGTTTTGATCTTACACGTATGGGCTTGGGAGCACCTCCCAATATGCTGGTTGATTGTAGATGATAACAGAGATCTTGGTCAGCCTATTGTATATAGATATTCAGGTTGTATTACTCAGCCCCATCTGGGCAAGATAGATTTTTGGAGACGGTAGTTGGATGATTTGAATGTCATGATATGGACACCTTACAGGGGTTTACAACCATGGGACAATTGGAGGATTGTTCGAAGAGATCTATTTGTTACTCTCCCACTCATTGGCAGATCGCAGACCGTAGTTGAGCGATTCATGGGTTTTCAAGTGATGAGAAAGCATGGTAGACCTTAGGGGATCTCATAGGAGTTCACTACATACACGCAATATGCTAATGAGGAGAGGCGGGGATGGGCACCGAGGTTATCTTATGCCTTGGGTATGCAAGAGTTGACTGGATTACAGTGACTCTAGTGGGATTACATGGATGACATTGCAGATGTGGGGGTATTGCCCCTGTATAGGAATTGGTTCCAACAACACCCTTTCCCTAGATTCACTAATCTAGTAGAGTAGGCACCTTGTATTTAGGAGAGTAAGGATGATATCCCCGCACAGGAATAGGGACAGGGATAGAGACAGGTATAGGAACAGAGAGTTGAGGCTTCGAGGTGGGCAGGTGGCGATCCTGGTGCTAGCAGCAGCAGATTTCCAGCTAGAGGTAGGCAGTAGAGGGGAGAGGGTGGATCCCTTGGGGCAGTGGGTGTGAGACTGAGGGAAGTGAGGGTGCCTGAGGGTGGAGGTGAGGAGGAGTGAGTAGCTCTGAAATAGATGAGACAGAGATGGGAGGAGCATGGTGGAGCTAGAGGTGGAGATGGCGGAGGAGATGGGGGTGGAGATGGAGGTGGAGAGTCTACGAGAGAGCAGGGGGCCAATGCAGTGCAATCAATGAGAGCATGCCTAGCGGGTTTGCAGTCACAACTGATAGTGGCATAGACTCAGCTGGCAGAGTGAGACCGATAGCTAACAGAGCTTAGGGTTGAGTGAGATCATCAACTTATGGAGCTCTAAGCAGAGCGCGATCGTCAAGTCATGGCAATGAGGGCAGAGCAAGATGCTCTTCAGTAGGAGGTTTTGCACCAGACCAGTCGGGTAGCTTATTACATTGCAGCTTACATCATAGTTGTTCTTGTAGTGCAATAGGTTGTACCCTACTCTCAATACATGACACGGTTAGAGGGAGCTCAAGCACCTTGTCAGGATCCTGGTCAGTAGGCTCCACCTCCTCCACCAGATGATGAGGGAGAGGTCGAGAGCTAGATATTCTTTTTGTACCTTTGAGATTTTTTGTAGACACACTCATTTTTTGTTGCCTATACAATTCTTGCTCTGATGGGAGTTTGTAGATGTCAGTTGACATTATTTTGTACTCTGAGACTTTATGATTATATATATATATATATATATATATATATATATATATATATATACGAGATCTAATTAGACTTCATTGTACTTGTGTTGATTCATTTTTGAGATGCTTTCTATATTCTTTATTCTATATGTATGCATTTCTTATTTAGCATGGATTTATGTAATACAAATGAATATGAATGTTTGTTTTTGTTTCTTTCCATATGCAAACAAATGATGAAAATGAGTAATGAGTAATGCAAATATTATTTTTTTCTTTCTTTTTATGCAATAAGATGAATGTAAATGAGTGATAATGAAATGTATGAATCTATATAAGATGCTTATGTATGTAGCTAACATCTCAATACACAAGTACTCAATCAGAGAAATGATAAAAAAGAGACCACTTAACTAAAAAATGATGATGCATCCAACTCTCATTCAGAAGATAAAGAGATCATTGTTACCATACCGAAATCACTCTAAATTCAAAAAATACAAAATCAAATGCAAATGGGATGCAAAATGAAATGCAACCTAAACCTAGTCACTGGATTTAAAATGCTTAAGTTTCATCACTGAGCATAAAAAACATAACAGGCAGATTAGAGTTCCTTTCTTTTCATGTACAATATTAATTATCTTGTCCACAATGACCCTTTTTTCATTCATATCCTTGGACAAATTTCGTAGGGACCCAGATTGTGTGATAAAGAAATTTGCTCAAAACAGACAAAGAAATGATGGGAAACTCCTTGTAGCATTCAAGTAAGTGGAGTCGAGGTATGTGTGGCGATTTCACCTTGATGTGAAGGCTCTTATCAAAGACACCCAGCTTATTAGATGTTTCTAGATCATTGGAATCATTCCTACAAGTAGAAAACAAAGAAAATATTATGCCCCCAATCCTTTCTCCTCTTATTCAAGATAGACTTCCTCAAGTTACTTAGAGGGATAATAATTGAAAACCAATATAAAAGACAGCATACAAAGAAAATTTTCATTCATAGCTCAAATTGTTTAGTGATTGTTTTCCATTATGTTGTTCTTCTTGTTTACTTGGTGATAAAAATATTTGGTAGTTAGGAGATAGGTGGCTGAATCAGAGTGGATGGCCAGGTTTCATTGACGGAAAGATGACTTGGTTGATACTGCTTAGGACATATAATGTGCTCTATCGATTAATCTAAGACTAGGACATTAATTAGTTTCAAGCCATGAGGGTTCCAACAAACCAGAATGTCACAAAAGTGACTGAAATATGTACAAGCGATAATAAAGATACATGAAAGCGGGAAATGCCAACGTTGTGTTGATAGATGGAGCATAGAGTACAACAGGTGCCTATTTACTAGGTCACCAGAATTTTTTATTTTTTTTACCAAGGTGCCTATTTACCAGGTTTTCACCAGGGCATTTTTTTTAATTTTTTTTTCAGGACTTTTTATGATTTTTATGAGTTTTTTTTCAAGACATTTTTCAACTATATAGATTGCTGGAGAAAAGAATGCTAAGTGAATAATTTCTTCAAATGGATAGTGTTAATCAGTTCATAGAGATGTTCTCCATTTGATGTTGAGAGTTGATAGGTACCAGAGCCAAATACTGCAATAACGATGTAGGGACCTAGCCAGTTGGGTTCAAACTTTCCTTTGTTGTCTTGAAATTGTTGATTTTTAGGATTTTCTCTTAGAACTAGGTCACCAACCTGAAATTCTCTTTGTTGAACCTTCTTGTTATATCCTCTAGACATTCTCTTTTGATACACTCTGAGATGATCAAACACCACTTGTCGATGTTCATCCAGCTTCTTGCAATCTAGATATTCTATAGTCTTCATCAGTAACAAGACCTTGCAAAGAAACTCTTTATAGATGGTATTTCTACTTCAATAGGTAATACTACTTCGGACCCATACACCCAAGAAAAAGGTGTATCCCTAATAGGTGTTTTGATACTTGTTCTGTAAGCCCATAATGCAGAATTGAGTTGTAGATGCCAATCCTTCCCAGACCTATTCACTAATCTATGTAAGATAGTCAGTAGATTTTTGTTGGATGCCTCAACTTGTCCATTACCTTGAGGGTAATATAGTGATGACCAGTGTTGTCTAATTTTGAATTTCTCACAGAGCTCATCCAGATCTTTATTCTTGAATTGTCCTCCATTGTTAGTCACGATGGAAAAAGGTATCCCATACTTTCAAATGATATGGTTTAGAATGAACAGAGCTACTTGTTTACCGGTGGCTTTGATGAGTAGAACCACTTCTACCCACTTAGTGAAATACTAAGTGGTAGTTATGATAAACTTGTGTCCGTTGGATGATGCAGGATAGATCTAACCAATGAGATCAAAGGCCCATTGCTGGAAAGGCCAATGTGTGATGAAGGGTATGAGATTTCCATGTAGCTAACATTTCTCACAAGTCATAGAAAACTTTATAGCATCCTTCTCTATGTCTAGTCAGTAGTAGCCAACCCATAGTAGTTTCCGAGCTAAAGTAAGACCATTCGAATGAGATCCACAAATACCTCCATGGACTTCCGATAATGCACATTTAGACTCTCCAGTTTCTAGACACCTAAGCAAAGTATCTTGAAGCATTTCAAGTTAGGTTCCTTTTCTTATTACAGGTATGATTTTTAGGGATAATTTGGTCTCGTAGATAAGAGTAAATGTGGCTATATCGAGATGAGTCATGTCCAATAATAGAACAGACCATCTGGGACTCAGGAGAATCATAGGCAAGGTAATGTAACTCTTCCACTAGGAATTCAAAATGTAAATTAGATTCCTGTAACTCAGGCATAGATTCCAAGGTGGCCATAGCATCTATTGCTCTATTTGTTGATCTGGGAATTTGCTGGAATGATACAAAACTAAAATACTTCTTGAGATCATCAACCATCCTCTTATAAGGCATCTATTTCTCATCTCAAGTCTAATATGTATCATTGATTTGATTGATAATTAGTTGAGAATCTCCATAGATATGTAATTCAACAACCTTCCATTCAATAGCTAGCTTGATCCCATATACCAAATCTTCATACTCTGCAATATTGTTTGTGCAAGGGAAAAGAATCTTGTAAGCCTTAGGGATTGAATACTTCTGAGGAGTAATAAATAGTATTCCAGCACCGGAACCATTTTGAGTGAAAGACCCATCAAAGAACATCTTCCAGGGTTGTTGAGTAAGGTGCATTATTGATTCATTTGGAAACTCTATATGCAACAGTTGAGTGTCATCAAGTGGAGCTTCAGCGAGTTGATCTGCAATTACATGTCTTTTGATGACTTTGCGTTCCACATATTCAATATCAAACTTTGTAAGTACCATGACCCATTTTTCCAATCTTCCGGTGAGTGTTACTTTGTTGAGAAGATACTTTAGTCGATCAATCTTAGCTACTAGCTTGATGGAATGTGCCAACATGTAGTGTCTCAATTTTTGTGATGCAAAGACTAATGTCAAGCATTCTTTTTCTATTATAGTGTAGTTCACTTCATAAGACACCAAGGTTTTGTTGATGTAATATATAACTCTCTCTTTTTTTATTTTCATCTTGTTGTGCCAGAAGTTCCCCCAATGATGAATCAGTGACTGATATGTATAACATCAATGGTTTTCCCTGAATTGGTGGCATCAGTATTGGTGGATTGGATAGGTACTCTTTGATCTATTGAAGGTGTTGTTCACATTCTCAATCCTAGTTGTATATTACTCCTTTCCTCAATACTTTTGTGAAAGGTTGAGCTTTGTCTGCCAGCTGAGAAATGAAGTGTTTGACTAATTGGAGAGGTCCCTGTAAACTTCTCATTTGACTGATGTTCTTCGGAGGTGGCATTTCCATTATAGCTTGGACCTTCTCAGGATCAACCTTGATTCCCTTCTTTGAAATGATGTAGCCAAGTGGTTTACCAGATGTCACTCCGAATGCACACTTTTTTGGATTTAGCTAGAGTTTGAATTTTTCAGTTCTATCTAGTATAGGGCCTAGCTCTTGAATATGTGTGGATATCTTCATAGTCTTTACTAAAGTGTCATCAACATAATCTTCCATATTCTTATGCATCATGTCATGAAAGATAGTAGTTACTTCTCTTTGGTAAGTTGCTCTTGCGTTCTTCAACCTGAATGGTATGACATTCCAGCAAAAGGTTCCCCATGCACAAGTGAAAGTTGTCTTTTCTTGATCTCTAGGGGCTATTTTGATCTGATTATAGCTGAAGAATCCATACATTAGTGAGTATATCTCATACCTAGTAGTCATATCAACTATCATATCAATGTTTGACAATGGAAATTCATCCTTCGGACAAGCTTTGTTGAGATCTCTGAAGTCTGTGCAAACCCTAATAGACTTGTCTGCCTTTGACACAGTACTATGTTTGAAATCCATTCCACATAGTCTATAGCTTTAATAAATCCATCTTTTAGCAATTTTTTTAGCTCAACTTTGACTAGTAGTGCCACGTGAGGGTGCATCTTATAGAGTTTTTTGCTTGACTGGTTTAACTCCTGGTGTGATAGAAAGATGATGCATGATAAGATCAGAAACCAAGCCTAGCATATTAGAATATGTCCATGCAAAATTGATCTTCTTTTCTGAAAAGAGATGAGTGAAATCTTTTAATTCTTTTGTTGATAGTGTTTGAGCTACATGAATGATGTGTGGTGTCTCTTAACTCCCAATGTTCACTGGCTGAGTTGGCTCAATCAATATAGAAGATCTCTCCTAGAAGAGACTTGGTAGTATATCAAGTATCTCACCTTTAGGCACATCAGAGAGGTTTTCACCCTTAGGTACGTCCTTTATTTTCTCTTTTTTAGATTCTGACACCGTCACAATGTGGTTTTTGCCATCAGATCTTTTATTTTTTATTTTTCTTATTTTTGTGACTAAGATACTTGATATCTTTTTCAGTCATGTTTTCACTCTGTTCACTGGTGGAAGAGTCCATAGGTTCAACTGCATTGAGATAATAGACTAATGTATAGTCATTGGCAAAAGTACGTATATTCATGGGTTGGTCTTGTAAAGTACAGTCAATTAGTTATGGATGTACTAAGGATAAATTTTGGACAGGTTTGAGGGAGTTCATCGCATTGTCATCACAACTGCGGATTGAAAATTCAAGTTCCAGAAAGATACCTTGCATAAATGTCTCGAGACCAGGAAGAGTCAGAACATGATTATTAAAGTGCACGTTAATATTTAGTTGACCTGATCCATTAGACATACTTGTAGCATCATTCTCTACACCAAACTAGACTTCGTACCATGGTTCAACAACAATAAGATCAATAGAGAGATTTTCATCATTTACATCAGATGATTTAGAGTTGGATGTTGAGTAGATATTGTCAAGAATAGGGCTTTTGGCAGAGTCATCAAATGAAATTTTTGAGTCTTCTTCAAGTGATTTAGTGAGTATATGTATGGTATCAACACCAACATCTTTAATGCTACAAGTTCCTTCAAGATCTGGCTCATTTATAATTTGTATCTGACACACCTGTTGATATGATCTTGATGTTTCTATGATTCCCTGTCATCTACTCCATTCAACTTCCTCTGGATAGATGACTGGGTCTTCTTCTATAGCTTCCAATTCTTCCTGTGTAGTGCTATACTAATTTGTTTTGTTTTATTAGAGGGGTATATAATAGATGAAAAACTTTCTGGTATTCTTCCTTCCTCCAACCCTTGTTCATAGTCTGCTTGTCTTTTTAGTTTGATTTCTTGTATTTCCTTCTCTAGTTTTAAATGCATCAACTCTTGAGTATCATCTATGATATCACTAGACTCTTCTGGAGTTTTTGTACTAGATGTATCTGAGAGGTGGTCTGGACCCCATTCATACTCATCTAAGTTAGTCTCTGAGTTGTCTACTTGTTTCCTACTAGTCTATGTGACTGGAACTTTCAATGGTGCAAACAATTCTCTGATTCTTTCTAATTCGTCTCTTATATCCTCTGGGACCTTAACTCCTTGTATTGTTGTAGCTGACACCATCAGAGCTTGAGTGTTGACTGTTTCTTCTTTCTTGATTGCTGGTTCCTCTTTTTCTTTTACACACTCTGCTTGAGTTTGTTGAGTGTTTGTTTCCTGTAATGTTGAAGGCGATATCCTTTTCTGCCAATTAGACTTAGAAGCATGTTTTTGGTCTGATGTCTTTTTTGGATTGTACCCTAGTCTAGCCTTATCATTTGTTGATTTTGTTTGCAGCTGAATTGGTTCAATAATACCCTCTTGATGTTTTCCCAGGGGACTAGTACCTGAATATCCCATACGTTGAATCATCTTGTAGCTAGGATCATATTGGGTTGAGGAAATCTAACAATGTCGTACTTCCTCGTTTTGACTATCTTCCTTGAAAAGCCATTTAAGAACTGCATCTTCTTCTATTTCATCTGCCAAGGAAGTAGAAGATTGTACAAAAATACCAGCATATATGATATTCGGAGCTGAAGTTTGTGTTCTCATAGCCTCTACTAGTTTGCCCAGTTATTTTGGTGATGGAGGGAGAGAGACTAATGAAAGTACCAGTTCTATCTTGTAGCCATCCATGCCAGTATTTGTAATCTAGAATTTCTTTTCTAAGTCTTTCATCAGTGTTTCTGGATTTTCATTTGTAGAGGCTGCCCTATTATGAGGCACAAAGGTATCATCACCTTTTTTCAATGCATTACAGGTGACATTTGTATCAGTAGGAATACTGACTTCAATTCAGTTATAAGGAAATTTTAAGCATTGATGGTATGTTGATGGAACTGCCTTCATTTCATGAATCCACGGCCTGCCCAATAAGATATTGTATGATAGAGGAAGATCAAGTACCTAGAAAAGGACATCTCTTTCTATAGGTCCAACCTTGATTGGTAATGATAACAGACCTTTAGAGGTCCTTTCCTCTTCTTCATAGGCTTTAATTGTTATTTTCTTGACCGGATCAATGATATTTTCAGAAAATCCTAGTTGTGTAAGTAGGTTGTAAGTACAGATATTCAACCTCATGCCTCTATCTATCAAAACATGTTTAACTCTATATTTATGGATCATGGCTTCAATGTGCAATGGCTGGTTATGTGGATGATTTAGCGAGTTGTCATCTTCTTCAGAGAAGGTCAGATAGTGAGGTGAAGTCAGATGACCCACCATGGATTGAAACCGATCAATGTCTAAATCTTTTGGAACATTAGTGGTGAGCAAGGCATTGTCTAGGATCTCTTTGTGAGCAGAAGAGATTTTTAGTAATTCAAAGATTGAGATTTGAGCATTTCTCCTTTTCAATTGTTCAACAACACTATATCAAGAGGATGATATTGAAGTTAGCCTTTTAAATTTATCAAATGTTGATTCTTTTTATTTGTTTGATGAGGCTGGTAGGTTTGATGTTGCTTGAGCCAGAGTTGAAGAACTAGCTCCTTGGAGAGTGACTTTCTTTTGAGAATAATTCATAGCTCTTGCATATCATTCCATAGCTTGTCCTCCCAACCTCCTTGGAAAAAGGTGCATGAGATACATTTGATCATGCATGAACTCCATACTGGCAGCACAAAATTCCCTGACATGATCTTGAAGATCTGAGGTACCATCATATTGGTCAAATTTTGGGATCTCAACTCGTGAAGGGAATGTAGGAATATATAGGTTTTTGTCAAATGGAAATGGGCATATTGTCTCCAGATAATATTGTTTTGGGGATTTATCCTTGTTTTTTAGTTCTATGTTCTTAATCCGTAAGGCTAGTAATTGTCTGTGGACCATCATTATAGGTGATTTTTCCTTTTTAGTGATGAGAGTCTGAATGTCATATCCAGTGGGAAGTTTGGCACCTTGTTTTGCTTTCTCTAGAAAATAGTCTTCTTTTTCTCTAGCCATGATAGCCTTCATCATTTTTTGGAAATCCTTATCCTTTTGACATTTATGAATATCTTTATTGGGAGGCTCAAAATCTTCAGCTTCACTTGATGAGGAATCATTATTACTTCCATGAATACTAAGGTTGTCTTTGTCATTGTGTTCTATCTCATGTATAGTGGGAGATTCAGGTACATCATATGTGAAGGTTTTTCCTTTGCTTTTGGCCTCTTTCTTACAAGAACTCCTGGTTTGAGTAGGCATTTTTATGGATTAGTGTGACCTAAAGCTATTTGTGATGTAGAGGTCAAGGTCAAATTCAAAGCTAGTTGTTCAGTTAACATATTTGTTTAAGAGAAGCAAATAAGATTTAGTTTCGTTTCAAGAAAGATCTATCTTATATAAGACATTTATCTAAGTTGATTCAAGAATAGTGACTAAGATTCAGTCTAGTTTCAGGAATGATCTATCCTATATAAGATGTTATCTAAGTGACTTAAGTTTTGATAAGTTGTTGATTGAACTAGCTGAAAGATGATCAACCAAATCATGCAACACAAATGGCAGAGGTACACTATCTTGATCTATTTATGCTTAGGATGATGATAACCAGTATTATGTTCGTTGTAGTTTGTTTTTAGGCAAGTTTGACTATTCCGTTCTAACAAAATAAGAGATTCGTACGACAAGTTTTAATGAGCTGGATGACAATTCAATAGCTTTAGGATGACAAGAACAGTGTTTCATATGAGTTACTGCAAAGTATCATATGATAGATGGGTATGTCTAGGATGAGAGAATATTCAGTGCAATTTTTTATCGTATGACACAGGATTCAGAATCAGATGATAGACAATTAGGATTCATACAACACAGTATTGATGCTCAGACGATAAATAATTAGACTCGTACGACACAAGATATGAAGCAAGATGATAAATGATCAAATTTGTACGACTGTTCACAAGACAGACTAAATTCTAAGTTTTCAATAGCTGAGTATGACAACCGAGTATGACCAATTTTGAGATGGACTGATTTTTTTGACTAGGATAGACTAGTTTTGGACAAAATTTTGACTTAGGATATACTAGTTTTGACACGGACAAAGTTTTTGATCACTGAGTTTGTTTCTTGTTTTCTCCAGTTTTTGGTATTTTAGTTTTAGTTTGCGGGATGAAAACACAGAAAACACGTAATATGAATAGTAACTCCAATCACAACATGCAAATCCTACAAAATTTGGTGAGAGAAGAAAACCTTTTCTTGTAGACTCAGGTACACACCCAATAGCTAATCAGAATACGACCGCTGAGTCTCATGCAATGGATTCTCAACATTGTATTATCCGACTCCAAATGCTAATGGGGGTACCAAATGACAAGTATCTTGAGAGAGTTACTATCTCTCTTGCACAAAGATTATCCCCTCTTTTGGAGGTGAACTAGGTAGCTTCTAATATGAATTGGAACTAGTAAGGGGTCCATTCGATGCATAGAGGTATAAACTCAATTAAGAGGTCTCCCAGCCTTGAAAACCAAGGTTCAATATACCTGAAGGTACTGAGGAGAGCTATTCCTGAGCACTATCGTTGACTTGATTTTCATCAAATCACATTTATTTTATAGTGGGTTGGAGTACATGGCGTTTAGCCGTTCCCACTTAGGTCATTCCCCTCACACCGATCATAACGACTTTAAGAGTTTTTAAGCTCCTCGGGAGGGCAGGCCTGCTAAAGATGTACAAATCTCAAACAAAGAAAATGCCTCAAGGGTCTGAATTTCTGATTGTCTAAAAAGACAAGAGCATACTCTCCTACCTCTCACAATTTAGGTGCCTAAAAATGAATTTAAATAATACATGATGTTTGGTTGATTCTTCTCGGGCAACCTACAAAGACAATGAATCAGTAGTCATATTGTCTTTGTGCGACAAGCATATTCTTCGACAAGCGTTCTGCAAAAATTGATTAGGTTGTGAAAAATTCTAAGATAGACAGATAAACAACCAGGGTCAGTCGTTAGTATAATCAATTTGAACAGAAAACCAGAGTCATAAAATTTTCTTTTTTTTCTCTTTTTAACCAAGAAAAATACAAAATCATATGATAGTATTTACCAGATCGTACGATACAGGATTCCATTTCGTACGACACTTGTAGTTTTTCATTTTGGCCTATGAGAAATGTTGTACGATATTACGCAGAGACTGTATAGACAAAAATCCAAAAACTCAAAAATCTGAAAAATAACAAAAATAAAAAGTCAGTCATGGAGGTTGAAAAATGTAGTCTTCTGCCCCACGGTGGGCACCTGAAATGTGTGTGTGAAAAAGTGAAAAGAGTCTGATAGCTGTAGGCACAACACTTCAATTAAGTCATTACATGTATGGTTAGTAAATCAATAATCAATAAATAATAAACCATAACAAAGTGACTAATTGCCTTCTAAAAGATGTGAGTATAAGATTGCTCTCAGATTTTTATAAACAATACCAGTGACTAGACTACACCAAGATGAAGGATTTAATCTATATGAACATGATATGGATGCAAGATGGATGAATAATTCAAGCAATAGTAAATTCAAGCAATAGTGAATAAACTAAATATGGATTCAAATAATCAAAAAAGCACAATCAACATAATAATATCTCCAAGGTTTTTCTCAAATATCTCTGGGGTTATTTGAATGAGAGTTGAAGGCTAAATTTATAGAGATTCACAAGAGAGATAATAAAAAAAAGCTCAATTTAGGATTAATTGAAAACAATTGAGAAATCAGGTTCAGTTAACCTTGAGATGATTCCAATTATACTTTAATTGAAATGCATTTAGATAGGAAGTTCAAGTTGCATTAGAAATCAGATTAATTAATTCCATGCATTTGTGATAACATTCTTTGATTTATTCAAGAAAAGAGTCTTTTCAATGCAACTGAACTTCTTTTTCTGAAAAGCTTTGAGTTCCAAATTTAGAGAATGATTAATAATTCAATTAATTGCTTTTCTTATTTCAAGTTCTATATTTAGAAAAAGAAATAATATCTCAAGTTTGATTTCTCTCTCAATTAAATTCTTTTATTTTATTTTCAGTTCAACTCTTGCTTTGTGATTAATTCCTCTATTGTAATAAATTAATTCCTTTTTTGCATGATTAAATGGAAAATTTATTAATTAATTAAATATGCTAGGATATTTAATAAATTAAATAGGATAATTGATCAAAATGATATTCTTGGAATGATTCAATTAATTAAATAAATATATTTAATATAGAGTAATTGACTTGCCATGCAATATTTGATGATTAAAGAATTAGTTAGTGTGCTCAAGATTGATTTCATTGCCTTTGGTTAGGACCTTGGTGATGTTATCGAGATTAGGGGCCCATAGTTTAGGTGACCAATTTTAGGGTATTACACATACACATCGCAACAGACACAAAAACAACATTTTGAAACTCCTTAAACTATGACCGCCTATCAAATCAACAAACAACTCACACATTTGTGCACAACCGTCTTCACAAGGATGCATCCTTCCTTACAAACAAAACATGGTTCCATTTTTTCTTTGACAAGAAAATTCTATTTGCTAATAAGCACTTGGTCAATTTTTTTTTGCCTTTATATCAGGTTCCTATGCTACTCCGGGATATCCAAAAGTGATTAGAGTAGTCCGGATGGTTCTTGATATCCTTTTCTTTGTTTGTTGTTTGTGGATCATTCTAATGAAGTTCTAGGGCATGTACTAATGGTGTCTACGTGGGAAGTTCACTACGCTATGTGATCCTATGCAAAAATATAGTCATGGATCACTATGGCTTATTGACTACAACATATACCTTGACCATTTGTATATGAACCAGAATGGAGGGGAACTTTCCTTGTCTGTGATGTTTTCTTACAGGTGAAGCGATTAACCTTGGTTTGTGATACCTTGGCCAAGATCAGTACTACTATGCTCGATGAGGAAATAAAGCATTATGAATAAGCCATGGATCGCCATTTCATCTCATCTGTTTATATTTCATTTCGTTGCATATCACCCATTCATTTGTTCATTCACCCATTGTACAAATCTATTGTTAGCATGCAATTAGTTCAGGTTTCTATGAGAAAGCTCAGCATATAATCCTTATCTTGGGTGCAATCACAACGGAGTTTTATGATACACCATCTCACATCTCCATTCCATATTTGCATTTTCCAACCAACTTGGCATTTATATATCATATAGGAATGACATTGTCATTTAGTTGCATTTTATTCATTAAGTGCATTCATTCCTTCATTTAGTT
Organism: Cryptomeria japonica; assembly: GCF_030272615.1. Classification (NCBI taxonomy): domain Eukaryota; kingdom Viridiplantae; phylum Streptophyta; class Pinopsida; order Cupressales; family Cupressaceae; genus Cryptomeria; species Cryptomeria japonica. The sequence goes on from NC_081409.1 coordinate 488,123,463, forward strand.
GCATTTCATTTATTAAGTGCATTCATTTATTCATTTAAGTGCATTCATTCCTTCATTTAGTTGCATTTCATTCTTTAAGTGCATTCATTTATTCATTTAACTGCATTCATTCCTTCATTTAGTTGCATTTCATTCATTAAGTGCATTCATTCCTTCATTTAGTTGAATTTCATTCATTAACTACATTCATTCCTTCATTTAGTTGCATTTCATTCATTAAGTGCATTCATTTATTCATTTAAGTGCATTCATTTATTCATTTAAGTGCATTCATTCCTTCATTTAGTTACATTTCATTCATTAAGTGCATTCATTTATTCATTTAAGTACATTCATAAATTTGTTTAGTTCATTTTAAATGCCTTCATTCACATTCATTTAGGTAATACATTTATCTCATTCATTTAGTGCATTCATTTAAATTCATACATGACATTTTTTATATCATTTCATTCATTAAGTGCATTCATTAGACTCATTAAGTACATTTCAAAACACATAGTTTACTCATGTCGTCCATATCATTATCTCATCATTTCAACATATAAAGTATTATCTATCAAATATCATTATTCATTATCTAATCTCATCATTTAGCACAAACCACCATCATTTCATCACATAAACATCATACATCTATTAACCTGCATCCACATATTAGCAAGTCATTAACATCATCACATAAACATCATACATTTATTAAACTGCATTCGCATGTTGGCAAAATAACATCATCACATAAACATCATACATCTATTAGCCTATACCTCTCCTCTGTAATCACCCTCCTCCACCTCCTCCTCCAAAACCTCCCCCTCCACCTCCTCCACCTCCCCTACCATCTCCACCCCCTACCTAATCTCCTCCTCCTCCTCCGTCGCGGTGCACTGTCATCCTCAAATGGTGGCATGGGCTCTGCGGGATCTCACATTCATGGAATCAGGTGAGCAGCTTGATACTGTGTATACTCATCTGTCACCCCCACATCTGCAACCTCTACTCGATACAGCCATGGCCTCACCTATAGTATCTAAAACTCTTCTATAGCATTCTTATGGGATAATACTGGCCCCCACTAACATCTCTCTTGTACTAATTTGGCATACTCACCACCCACCCTAGCAAATGTCTCTCTACCACGTACATTTTCTGTCCAATGAGGGACCACCCCATGATATACCTTACAATACTATGCAAATCTAATCATTTTCTATTAGCTTCCTTCTAGAGCATCATTACCTATTATATCTAATCTCTTTTACCTCCAGATACTCACATAGACATATATAAATATTTCATCTATCATGGTTTACCTATTAGCAACATGATCTATTCACATATACAATTCTTTCTTAACATCATAGAATACACATATAACCAAGTACAAATCCAAGAATCCAATAACAATCAATTTCTTTTCTAGTCCAATTACATGACACAATAGGATACATGCACGATTATTCACTTACAAGAGTCAAAGACTTTTCTTACAACCACTAATAGAAGTTATATTATTTCTTTAAGATTGATTAACCATCCTATCAATTACCTAGCTACACATGCATCCACTTTCCTAACATGATCATTTCCTTCTACATTATCCCAAATGCATGATACAAAAATCCCAAGGGTTTATCTTAATAATCCTTTTCAATGCTATGCATGGTTTTCCAATTTCTAATACATACCCATAAGACATCATTATCTAAACCTTATCTCTATTATCTAACATCCTCAATTATTACATTTAAAGTAAATCCAAATCTCAAGTTACTTATACTTATTAAAACACATCCTAAAGGGTAGCTATATAATTTCTTTTCAGACAAAATAAATAAACCATTCTATATTATATCACATCTATTTCATTTACAATCCCATTATAAATTTAGATACATGAAATCATTTCATTCATCTAACAAGAACATAACTATACATCTCATTGTCACATTTACAAATTCATATCATATCCTATCTACCATCTACAATCTACTTACAACTACAATTACATCATAACACATCATGGGAATAGTTCATTCCAATACATGATTCTATCTACTACGTATAAGATAATACATTCCATAGAGCCGAAAAAATCCATTACATGAATCTACTACAAGGTACATCCATAATCCATCAAGAAGAAGTATCCACATCCACGCAAGAAGAATCCAAGAGAACATCCCAATGGCTAAAAAGAAGCAACCCCCCAACCATGTGGAACCAAAGGAACCACCCCCCATGCTAGGAGATGACACAAGGTCCCAACATACACTCTAAATCTAGGCTGACACTTAAACCCAAAGAGACTAACAATACAAGGACTCTCAAGCAAGAACCAATCACAAGAAGACACAAGTAGAAACTCCCAGAGGCATGCAAATCAACAAGGAATCAATACATCTCAAGAAGGGACACATGTACGAGTGGGGTGTCATCACATGCTATCCTCCCCATAATATTTCCAACACAACCCTTCAAGGCATAGCATAACCCTGATAGATATGTGGAGCCATCTCTACCCATGATAGAGTCAAGGGAAGATTGAATTACCACCGCAGTGGTCTTCCCAAGCTTATCCTAAAACATCCTCCCTAGGATCAAGTTATGGGGATCAACTATTCATTATCTTGATTAGTAAATTACTTTCCATCCCATTAATTTATTAAAATTTTATCACTTGATTACAACAAGGAAAACTTATGATGTGCCTTGGCGATCTAGACGAGAGGATTATCAACTCATCATCCATCTCTCATGATCTCGGTCATCACAATAAATCTCACTCCCCCTAACATGCATCCAACAATAAAAATCCACAAGAGGCTCCAAAACCATATGCAAATCGGAAATCATAGCAGTCATCATGCGGCCATCAATCTTTTCACTTATGCAAGAACATACAAATGGCTAAAAGAGAACAATGCCAAAATAACAACCAAAAGAGCCTCTTGGAAACCAAATACATCAAGGGCCATCAAAAGAGGCCATCAAACCTATCATTAATAATAGATATAGTCATAGCAAGGCCTTTCACTTGCTGGCTCAAGAATCACAATTCCAACACTCTTCTTCCATGGCGCTTCAACATGAAAGAGAGCCTACCCAAACAACTATCATAAAATGATTGCAAAACACAAAGAAAACCATAAGAGATCATAAAAACCACTCAAACAACACTAAAAAACATCAATCAATCCCTCAAAATGCCTCTAATACTGATCCAAACTAAGAAAATATCAAACAAACTGCAAACTAGACCAAAACCCTAAAATACTGCAGATTAGCGCATTTGTCCATTGAAGTGGCACATTTGCACCCTGAAGTGGCACCTTTGTAAAATCTTATGGCACATTTGTTCATTCTTCTAGTGCATATGCTCATTTCTATGGCACATTTGTCACAAAGACCAAAATTTACAGAAAGAAGCTAAGTACGAAATCCAAAATGCAAAATGCATAGTTAGGGTAAAATGACGAAACCAATATCACTAGGAACACATTGAAATGACCTTCAAGAAGATGGAAAAAAAATAAAACAACAAAAATCGAGGCTCTAGATCTTGGCAAAAACATATCACTATCATAGGAACAAAAATCTTTCCAAAAACAACAAAAAAAGGCTATCAAAACTCAAAAATCTTGCATAGAAACATCACAAAAGCCAACAATCTCCTATACAAACTTAAGGCTCAATTCAAAACATAAAATAATTATTCCTAAATACCACAAAAAGAATTCAAGAGGAAAGGAAAGAGGTTTCATGAGTCTCCTTCATGACAATACCAGAATGGAAGCTCACAGGGAGCTCCAACCTTACCCAAAATCAGAAGCCCACAATGAAACTCACAACAAGGAGATTCAATCTCCAAGGCAATAAGAAATAATTCTATTAATGTGCAGATAAATAAACCCAAGAAATAAAATACAATACTCAGGCTATGCATTCACGCCAATGCTCTCAAAATAATATTTTGCCCCAAATCAAAACTATGCAATGTAATCATACACCCATAAATTTATCTTAAACTATAACAAAACCAAATAAAAAAGAGATGTAAATAGAATTCCTAGCTCCCCAAATAATGTAGACACAGACCATACAATCGTGAAAATTTGAAAACTAAAACAAGGGCAAAAAGACTCCAACCTGCACCCTATGTGATGGAAGAAAGCCGATGAAGAGCTTACACACACTCCAACAAGATCCAACAAACCAAAATCCCAAATCCAAGAGCCAATAAACCAAAAATTGTAGAGAAAGTTAAGAGAAGTAACCCGTGAACCATCACAGGCATGAAAATAAAAATCCATGAAAACCAAAACCCTAGCCACATTCCCGACAAATCAAAATATTTCGTTTTGGAATATATTTGACCTACCCAACATACTTTAAAATATTATTTCCCATTTGAATTCCACATATGGGATAAAAACATAGGTAAAATAAATACAAACATATTATACTTATATGAGTGGAGACATATTACTTTTATAAGCTAAAGTATTTTATACACCCCGAATTATTATAAGCAAGCTATATAAATGTGTGTGTGAAAAGTGGAATAAGTATCTGTAAGATGTAAAACACAAACACTTCAATTAAGTCATTACATGTATGGTTAGACAAATATAAGCATGAATAATAAAACTATAACAAATCGACCAATTGCCTTCTAAAAGATGCGAGTATAGACTTGCTCTCAGATTTTTGTAAGCAATACCAGTGACTAAACTACACCAAAATGAGGATTTAATCTATATGAGCATGATATTTAGCTAAATGGATGCAATAATATGCTAGATGGATGGATAGTAAGCTATATGAATTCAAGGAATCATATTTGAACTAAATATGCAAAAAGAAAAGCTAAGATGCAATAATCTCAAAAAACAAGAAAAATATCTTCAATGACTCCAGAGCAAAAACTGCATAATAACAATAAATCTCCAGGGTGTTTTGAATGAGAGATGCAGGCTGAATTTATAGAGAATCACAAGAGAGATCAAGAAAAAGCACAATTTAGGATAATTGAAATAATTGAGAGATCGGATTCAGTTAACCTTGAGATAGATTCCAATTATAGTTTAATTGAAATCCATTCAGATTATAAGCTCAAGTTTGCATTAGAGATATAATTCAATTAATTCCATGCACTTGAGATGAAAATAGGTGATTCCATGCATATTTCTTTGATTTATTCAAGAAAAGAGTCTTTTCAATACAACTGAACTTCTTTTGTCAAAAACTTTGAGTTCCAATTTTAGAGAATGATTAAATTCATTTAATTGCTTTCCCGATTTCAAGTTCTCAATTTAGAAGAAGAAATAATATCTGAAAATTCTCTCAAAATTGAATCTTTTGTTATCCCATTTGGATGTTTCCAATTTATTGAAATCAATAAATAAAATAGTAGTTGAGGGAAAGGATATGTCAATATCATTTGATACATGGAAATATATACTCAATGTTCAGGAATATGATATTTTTCTTTGTATCTTCATTGGATTTTTCTTTTATATTTCTTGCATAATTCCCTTATTCTTGGTTCAGTTTTATAGGAACTTCTATCTCATCAAAGTTTTGTAGTATAATTACTCCTGCTTTAGCGAAGTAGGAGAAATGATTAGATCTTTTAGAATGATTAGAAATTTTTCTAGGATAATTGATCAAAATCATTTTCTTGGAATGATTTAATTAATTAAATAAATATTTAATTAATATAGAATAATTCACTTGTCATGTGACATTTAATGATTGAAGAATTAATTAATTGTGTGCTCAAAGTTGATTTAATTGCCTTTGGTTAGGACCTTGGTGATGTTGTTGAGATTAGGGATCCATGGTTTAGGTGACCATTTTTAGGGTATTACATTTACCCCTCTTTGAATTAATGTGCGAGCAGTGTGTTGGTTCAAAGAATAGTTGAAGTCTAGGAGATACCAGTTCTGAACTTTATTGATCATGAACCAGATGAAGAGTGAGGTGTTTAGCTTGATTTGAAGCGATGAAGTTGAAAAAAGTTTATTAAAGTGATACCGATCCCGAACTTGATTGAACTAGGACCGATGAAGAACAAAGATACCGAACTTGAACTTGATTGACCAAGGAGTGGATCTTACTGATCTAGAACTTCATTGAACTAGACATAGCGAGCAAAGATAAAAAGTGATCTTGAACTTGATGGATCAAGACACGATGAGCAAAGATAAACTGTCTAGCTTGATTTGATGTGGTGAAACTGAACACCTGCCTAGATTGAGCGTGTAATCAAAGATACTCTTTAAACTTTTGATTGAGTTTAAATGAATAATCAGCTTGATGAAAAGCGATGAAACTGATTAACGTTAACAGACTGATTCAGATAAAGGCAATATCAGCTTGAATCAAAGCGATGAAACCAATATGCCCCTAGAGATTGATTTGACTTAGATGATCGAGAGATCTCAACTTGATATGAAGCGATGAAGTTGAGATACCCCTAGCGATAAGAATTTGTTTGACTTTCTTTAGTTGAAAAGATTTTTTGCTCGACTTTTGATGAAGATTTGAAAATTTTTGTTTGATTTTCTTTAGATGAAAATATTTTTTCTCGACTTTTGATGAAGATTTGAAAATTTGCTCGACTGTGAAGATGTGAGGTCATGAGGTCATGAGTATGCCCCCTCAGGAGCGAAATCGAAAGAGAGCAAGGGTACATGATTTTAGGCAATTAATGGTGATGATAATTATTTGAGCACAAAGATTGAGTCAGAGGAATTTTTGAAGATATAGCCACAATTGATGTGAAATTGAGCACAAATTGAAGAAAATAATGAGAATGTGATGAAAGCATTTAGTGATCTCAGTTGTACAAAATTGACTAGAAGAATGATCTCGTATTTCGATTTTAATCCCAAAAATGGAATCCGGATGGGCAAATTAGCTAAGGGTACAATTTTCATGTCCATCGGAGCAAGTTGCAAAAATTAGGTTTTTGGCTATGTAAGGGGTCAAAGTGTCATTTTCAATTCATTTTAACCTCCCAAGTTTGAAATTCAAAAAAAGTCCTCTTCGAAGAAAAATGGTCATTCCAATCTAGGAGCACCAATTTGAGCACCAGAGGTGTCATAATCGATTGCAGAATTACAAGCCAATAGTAAGAGACTAATCTTTTGCCTTTTTATTTCATCAATTGTGATTTTTGGTTGAAATTTTTTCTTTTTGTGGCATTGAAAAACGGTCAATGTCATTTTTTCATGCGAGACCATACTATGTCTCGTATGACAAAATGTCTTTTTTTTTTGTCATTTTTGGCCATTAGATTTTTCGTCTGAGACCTCCCCTCGTATTGTACGAGTTTGTGCTTGATAGACCATTTTGTCGTGTGAATGCACGTAGTTTATCATATGAGTCTTTTATCGTGCTACGTGAATTCCTAACTCGTACGAGTTTCTGCTTAGACTATTAAATGTCATATGAAAAATAGTGAGCATTTTTAGGTGTCCAAACATGAAAATTTGATTTTGCAATTGATGTATTTGGATTTGTATGATGTTTAATTTGTTTTGTAGTGTAATTTGGATAATTTTTTGATGCTCTATTGTTTGATTCTTGTAGGTTCAATTGCCACATGTCCTTTTTTGGTTTGTTCATCCTCCTACAATGAGGCTAGTTCATGAGTTATCCGATATAGATAGAGCACATATTGACTTGTGTAGGTTTACCCACCTTTTACAGATGTCAGATATCTGTGTGAATCACAGAATGCTTACTGCACTGGTTGAGAGATTTCATTTTGAGCATAACACGTTCCATTTACTAGTTGGGGAGATGATCATCACTCCAGATGATGTTTACAAGATATTAAGGATTCTATTTTCTAGGGATAAGGTTGATTACAATTCTGCTCAACGTCCTAGTATATTAGCCTTGAGACACACTTTTCATGATGAGGACATTCTTACGCAGGCTATCGGTTGGGATGATATGATGGCCAAGTACAGTGAGCAGTTTTCATTGGCATGTACCTTGGAAAGATTCATTGGTTGCTTGTTATGATGGACAAAGGACAACAAGGTTTCTTATGTGATTAGGCTAGGATGCTAGAGAGACTTTTGGATCATCCTGAGAGATTAGGATAAGGTTCTTGTCTATTAGCCCACATGTATCATGAGATGCATGAGGTTGTCTATACGGAGGGGAAGAGCATGGAAGCAGGGGTCTTGATTTTATAGATATGGGCTTGGGAGCATATTCCAGTTTGTAGACCTATTATGGATGATGCTAGAGATCCACAACATCCTATAGTTTATGGATATTTTGGATATGTTACTCAGCCCTATCTGGGCAAGACAAAGTATTAGCAATGACAGCTCGATGATCTGATCGTTGTTGTATGGAGACCATACAGGGGTCTCAAGCTTTGGGATGACTAGAGGGCTATGCAAAGAGATATGTTCATGACTCATGCTCTGATCGATAGGTCTATGATAGTTATTGAGTGGTTTTTTGTATCTCAGGTCATGAGGCAATATGGTAGGCCTCAGGGGATTTCAGAGGAGTTCACCACCTACACTTGTTATGCAGACGAGGAGAGACAAGGATGGCCCCTAGGTTTTCCTATGCATTGAGCATGTAGGAGCTAACAAGGTTACAATGACTTTGATGGGACTACCTAGATGACAGTGTAGATGCAAGGGTATTGCCCCAATACAGGGATTGGTTTCAAAGTCATCCCTTTCCCAGATTTATGGATCTAGCTGAGTAGGCACCTCTCATAGAGGAGGTTTAGAATGATGCCCCTACATAGGCACAGGGATAGGCATAGGGATTGGGATGGAGAGAAGAGGCTCCTAGGCAAGCAGGTGGTGATCCTAGTGCGAGCAGCAGCAGGGTACTAGCTGGGGGAGACAACAGCAGAGAGGAGAGGGTGGATCCCTTGGAGATGTTGGTGTGAGGATGAGTGGTGCTAGGGTAGTGGAGGGTGGAGAGGAGGAGGGTAGAGAAGCTCCTAGATAGGTGCGGCAAAGGAGAGATGATCAGGGTGGAGATGGAGGTGGAGATGGAGGCAAAAATCTTGTGAGGGAGCAGGGGACAACTGATGTAGCATGGTCAATGAGGGCGAGATTAGCAGGTCTGCAGTCACAGTTGATAGTGGTTCAGACACAGCTTGCAAAGCGGGACCAACAACTAGTGGAGGTTAGGGAAGAGAAAGATACTCTTCAGTGAGAGGTTTTCCATTAGACCAGTTGGGTGGCTTATTATGTTGTGGCATATAGTGTAGAAGTTCTTGTAGCGCAGCAGGTTGTTTTATATTCCCAGTATATGGCTTGATCTGAAGGAGCTCGGGCACCTAGGCAGGATGCTGGTCAGCAGGCTCCACCTCCTCCACCACTTGGCAATGAGGGAGAGGTAGAGAGATAGATTTTTGTAGTTCTTAGATTTTTTATATATCCCATTTTTTGTAGCCCATACTATTCTTACTTCGATGGGAGATTATAGATTACAGTTGATATAATTTGTACCCTAAGACTTTTATTTGTACACTGAGATATTTATGATGATATATACAAGACCTTGATATGACTTCATTGTATGTGTGTTGATTGATTATGAGATGTTTTTATATATGCTTTATTCTATATGTATGCATATTTGTTCAAAATGGATGTATGTAATGTAGATGAATATGGATGTTTGTTTTTGTTTCTTTTCATATACAAATAAATGATGAAAATGAGTAGCTAGTAATGCAAAAAAAAATTATTTTTCTATGCAATAATGTGAATGCAAATGAATGTATATAATGAAATGTATGGATCCATATAAGATGCTTATGTATGCAGCTAACATCTCAATACACAAGTACTCAATCAGAGAAATGATGAAAAAGAGAGACCACTTAGCTTAAAAATAATGATACTTCAAACTCTCATTTAGAAGATAAAGAGATCATTGTTAGCATGGGAAAATCACTTGAAATACACAAATGCAGAATGAATGCAAACTCAAAAACTAGTCACTCAATTTGAAATGCTTAATTTTCATCACTGAGCATTTACAAACATAGCAGGCAAAATAGAGTTCCTTCCTTTTCATGTGCAATATTAATTATCTTGTCCGCAATGACCCTTTTTTCATTCATATCCTTGGACAGATTACACATGCATCTAGATTGTACATTTAAAGAAATTCCCTCAAAATAGACAAAGAAATAATGCCAACCTCCTTGTAGGATACAAATAAGTGGAGTTGAGGTATGTGTGGCAATTTCACCTTGATGTGAAGGCACTTATCATAGACACCCAGCTGATTAGATGTTTCCAAATCATTAGAATCATTTCTACAAGCATAAAACAAAGAAAATATTATGCCCCCAATCCTTGCTCCTCTTAGTCAAGATAGACTTCCTCAAGTTACTCAGAGGAAATAATAATAAAAAAACCAATATTAAAGACAACACCCAAAGAAAATTTCATGCATATCTCAAACTGTTTAGTGATTGTTTTCAATAATGTTGTTTTGCTTGTGTACTTAGTGATAAAACTCTTCAGTAGTTAGGAGACAGGTGACTAACTCAGATTGGATGACCGTGTATCACTAACAGAAAGATGACTTGGTTGATACTGATTAGGACACGTAAATTTCTTAGTTGATTACCCTAAGACTAGGAAATTGATCAGTTTCAAGCCATGAGGGTTCTAAAAAAACCATAATTTCACAAAAGAAACTAAAAGATATGTACAAGAGAAAGCATAGATACAACACTTTAGTACAAGAGATAAGACTAACCTGGACAAAATCCAGTAGACATACTGATCTATGTCATTGTTTTGATTTGTGTGATCATTGATAGGAATGTCTAGTTTCAAAGAGTAAGTACCCCATATAAGACCGATCTGTCTGGTTTCAAGTGTACCCTTCCTTGTATAAGACATTTTGATGTTTGATAGAGTTTGATAGATTGATTAAGAAGACATGCGATAAGTTTGATTACAGACTTTGAGAGTTTGTCTATGGTTGATTTGGTTTGAGGGATGGTCTATGCTTTCTTGCTTTGATTTTGTCAACTTTTTTTTATTTTGTGAGTTTTTTATTTTTAGGATTTTTTTCAAGACATTTTATGATTTTTAGGAGTTTGTTCAGAACCTTTTATGATTTTTTTAGAATTTTCTCAGGTATGCCCTCAGTATGTAGACTTATATGACATGATGATCTGCAGAATGCATGTAGAGATAATGCTTTTTTGATATGACCTATGTTAATTCAATATGCATGCTGAAGATACATTTCCTATTTGAACAAGGATGATCGTGTTTGTTTAGCACTTTGTAATACACCAATTGAATTGGAGGTACAAAACGTTTCATAGATAAGCAGTCAATCAATCCTTAAGGTCCCTTGGAACGTCTAAATTAACACACTTAGTGACGAGGATTTACAAACGGAGACATGGAAAACTTCCACATAGATTCTTGAAACTTTGGTCTTCTTTTGCCGAGTGAGTGTAAATGAGTTAAATCCTACTCTTGTGTTCACAACGGATCCTTAGCATCCTATATGACTAGCTACATGGATTATCCTAACTTCAAAAGCACCCTGAATAGAGCCTCGTTGCCAGCAAGCTTTTAGAGCTCCAACGAGGTTATAGACTATAATTTCTCGAATATTGTTCCATTGCCAGTAGGCGTCCATAGCCCTAATGGAGTTACTCACATGTTCCCATAGTCAAGATTTTTGTCACACTTGGTATGCATGATATTTCAGTTATATATCATTGCTCTTTTGCCTTGAGATGAATATATGGCATAGCAATTTTTTTTTTGCCTTGACTTGTAAGTAATGAAACTTACTTGGGTGTGACAATTACAGTGGCGCTGAAGTAGAATTTTAGATTTTTCACTAGTCATATGATCAACTAGGTGTCTAGAATGAATTACAGATTTTATTAATGTGTTTAAGATATAGAAATTGATAGATTTTGGATTAACAAGTTTCAAATAGTGAAATCACTACCCAACCATAAGTAAAGCATCGTCACAGGGTAATGTTGAAAATGAATGACCTTAGCACCTTAAAGACTTCTTATCTGAATATCTAAGAAAGGAGATGACCCTTGTTTCTTTTGAATGCAAACAAATAAAGAACTTGGACAGTTGCCTTGTTTTATTGATGCTTCTATATGCAAATGCAGAAATTTTGTGAATTTGATGCATTTAAAAACTATATGCGATGCAGTGCTTTGAATAAAATGATATGCAATGCAAAAAGCAAAACCTAAACTAACCTAGCCCTAAGATATAGTATCGTTTAAGGTGCATGTTGTTCATAGGGTCAGGGAGTTTTATGTAGGTAGTTCATTGGTCTAGCATAAAGATGTCTTTCCAAGAAGGACTCATCTAAGTGTATATGTCCAGCATCTCCAATATTGATTTCCTTAGTTTTTGGATTTGGTGATGAAACAAGGGTAAATTCATATGCAAAGGATTGGATAAGGGGTATGGAAGGACCAAAAGAAGGTGTTGGATAATGGACCAGATATTGAAAGTTTGGTGCATGAGTGAATGGAAATGTTTGCAGGATCACCATTGGCACACATTGTGAGGGATGGTGGATTGATGGAGGAAAAGTGGATCTCAGATTTTGAGATTTGGATGGAGGAACAATCAAGGATTTTGGGACATAAGGATCCAAAATGGATGAAGGAGGTGATGGAGAAATATATTTGGAAGGTTTGGATGGAGGAGCAACAATCTTGGTTGTTGATTTGGATTTTTCTGTAGACTATTGTGCTTCAAGGAGACGCTTAGGTGTCCACATGGTTTTTGACTTTCATGCTTTTGTAGTTTCTTGGAATGCATTGCTTCTACAAGTGCCTTAGGAACCCATATAGCTTTTGATTTTTCTTTCTTTTTTGTAGTGGGCCTTTGTGTCCTTTTAGATGGATGGAAGGTATGTGAAGATGTACACATTTGTTGATCTTGAACAAGGGATGGAGGAATATAGGGTCTTAAAATGGATGGAAGAGGTAAAGGGGAAGGCGTGTGCCTAGATTTTGGTTTAATAGGGATACCAACATCTTGAGGAATGTCACTGAGGCCATGACCCTTAATATTGTCTTTAACATGCAGGGGTTCTTTCTTGTGAAGGTATACCCCTTTGCATTTATAAATATTTTGACTTGTAGGATCATGAGAGGGATTTGTAGGCATGATGGATCCTTGAGGTAAATGTGGAGGATTATGACAAGGAGATGAAGGGATAATTTGATCTTGACATGGAAGAGGACCATTGGATAGAGTAGTAGGAAGGGTGTTTGACTCTTCATTTTGAATAGGATCGCTTGAAAAGGTAGAAGAGGAATCATGATCTTTCTTAGGAAGTATGTTTTTCTCTTGAGATGAAAGGGAAACATTTTGGAAGAAATGGAAAGGTATAATGGGATCCTCATGGGATTCTAGGGAGGTAAGATCTTTTTCAACCATTGGATGGGATAGCCCTTGAGATAGCCCTGGAGGATCAAAATGAGAAGTTTCATCATTATGTTCATCCTTTGAGGGATATGGTATGAATTGTTGTTGAGAAGCCTTATGAGATGGCGGTATCAAGGAAGAGATGGTGATGACATGTGAGCCATTTCTAGACACACGTTCATCATTTTGATCATGCTTGGTAATGACATCTAGTTTCTCCTTAGGTAAATTTCTAGAATCTTCAATTTCAATAACACCCTCATCAAGGAGGTCTTGAATTTTATGTTTTAATTCCACACACATTGAAGTCTTATGTTTGTTATGTCTATGATATGCAAAGTAATTACTCAAAACTTAACATCCCAATGTGGTCTTTTTAGACAATATGATAAGATTATGCTCAAGTAGCTCTTCCTAAGCTAGCTCAATAGATTGCCCCAAAGGTGTAAATTGTCTATCTAGGGGATAGATGCCTTTTTGTCTTGGTGAAGATACCTTGTGATCTTGTATGAGATTTGGATTTTTATTTCCAATTACTTTTTGTTCCAACTTATGTAATTATTTTAGCATTTCTTGAAGTCTATTGTTCTTGATATCATGAAATTTTATCTCAAGAGGGGTCATTGAATCTTTTCGTTGAGCTTGAATGTCATATATTTCTTTCTTAAGATCTTGAATTTGTTGGGCCAAGGTAGCCATGGGCTTCTTACTTTTGTCAGAATTTTTAGAAGAGCTTATGGTTTGAACAGGCATTTTTATTAACTAATGTGACCTAGAGTTGTTTGTGATGCAGAAGTCAAGATCAAATTTTGAGCTAGTTGTTCATTTAACGTATTGATTGAGAGAAGAAACTAAGATTTAGTATGGTTTCAAGAACAATCTATCATGTGTAAGACATGATCTAAGTTACCTAGTATGATTTGAGAGAAGTGACTAAGAGTCAGTCTGGTTTCAGGAATGATCTATCCTGTGTAAGAAGTTTATCTAAGCAACTTAAGTTTAATAAATGGTTGATTGAACTAGCTGAAAGATGATCAACAAAATCATGCAACACAATGATAGAAATACACTGTTTAGATTTGTTTATGCTCAGGATGATGATAACCAATTTTATGGTCGTTCTAGACTATCTTTAGGTAGTTTTGACTGTTCTGAACTGACAAAATCAGAGATTTGTACGACAGGTTTTACAGGACCAAATGATAGTTTAATAACTTCATGACGATAAAAATAGAATTTCGTATGAGTTGTTGCCTATGTTCGCATGATAGATGGATATACCTCAGATGACAAACTAATGAATGTAATGTTGTACGACACAGGACCAGAGATCAGAGGATAATTCCCTAAGCAAGACGATAATTTATCAGATTTTGTACAACACAGAATAAGGACCCATATGACAAACTGTAAGACCTAATGAAATTTCGTACAACAATTATATAACAGGATGATAAATTAGAAGACTCATATGACAGTTTACTTGATAGAGACAAAATTCTGACAGACAAGGTTTTCAAAGACTGACGACGACCAGTTTTGAGATGGACTTAGTTTTTGATGACTGATGTAGACTAGTTTGTGGCACGGATAGAGTTTTGACTAAGATAGACTAGTTTTTGACATGGACAAAGTTTTGACCACTAAGTTGTTTATTATTTTCTCTAGTTTTGGTATTCCAGTTTCAGTTTTAGGGACAAAAAACATAGTAACACATGCAATATGTATAATGATTTCAATCACAACATGCTAACCCTATGGAAATTGGTGAGAGAAGAAAACCTTTGCTTGCAGACTCAAGTACACACCCAATGACTAATCAGAATACGACCATTGAGTCTCATGCAATGGATTCTCAACCCTGTATTAGTCGACTCCAAACGCTAATGGGGGCACAAAATTGCAAGTATCTTGGGAGAGTTACTATCTCTCTTGCACAAATATTATCCCCCCTTTCGGAGGTGAACCGGGTATCTTCTAATCTTAATTGGAACTAGTAAGGGATCCATTTGATGCATCGGGGTATAAACTCAATTAAGAGGTCTCCTAGCCTTGAAAACCAAGGTTTGATATACCCGAAGGTACAAAGGAGAGCTATTCCCGAGCACTTCCGTTGACTTGATTTTCATCAAATCATGTTTATTTTATAGTGGGTTGGAGTACTTGGCGTTTAGTCATTCCCACTTGGGTCTTTCCCCTCTCACCAGCCTTAATGGCTTTTGCCTTATAGGCTCCTCAGGAGGGCAGACCCACTAAAATTACACAAATCTCAAACCGAGAAAAAGCCTCAAGGGTTTGGATTTCTCAAGCATACTCTCCTACCTCTCAGAATTTTCTGAAAACATGAAAGACATATTCATTCATTAACTAGATAGCAATTTAGGTGCCTAAAAATGAATTTAAAGAATACACAATGTTTACTTGAATCTCCTGAGGCAACCTACAAAGACAACGAATCAGTAGTCATATTGTCTTTGTTTGACAAGCATATTCTTCGACAAGCATTCTATAAAAACTGATTAGGCTGTGAAAATTTCTCAAATAGACGACAAGCTAGGGTAAGTGTTAGTATGATAAAAATTGAATAAGAAAACTTGAAGAATGAAATCTTCTTTTAACCCAAAAAACACAGAATATAGTACGATGATTATCACCCAGTTGTACGATAATTCATATGATATTGCATGATATTTGTAGTTTGTCATTCGACACTGTGGAAAAAATCGTACGATATTTCACAATAACTGTATGAATGAAAATCCAAAAAAAGAAATTCGAGGCCGAAAGATGTAGTCTTCTGCCCCATGGTGGGTGCTAGAAATGTGTGTGTGGGAAGTGGAATAAGTATCTGTAAGTTGTAAAACATGACACTTCAATTAAGTCATTACATGTATGGTTAGACAGATATAAGCATGAATAATAAAACCATAACGAATTGACCAATTGCCTTCTAAAAGATGCGAGTATAGACTTGCTCTCAGATTTGTATAAGCAATACCAGTTACTAGACTACACCAAGATAAAGAATTTAATCTATATGAGCATGATATTAAGCTAAATGGATGCAAGAATATGCTAGATGGATGGATAGTAAGCTATATGAATTCAAGCAATCATAATTGAACTAAGTATGAAAAAAGAAAAGTTAAGATGCAATAATCTCAAAAAGAAAGCACAATATCTTCAATGACTCTAGAGCAAAAACTACATAATAACAATAAATCCCCAGGGTGTTTTGAATGAGGGATGAAGGCTGAATTTATAGACAATCACAAGAGAGATCGAGAAAAAGCACAATTTAGGATAATTGAAATAATTGAGAGATCAGATTCAGTTAACCTTGAGATAGATTCCAATTATAGTTTAATTGAAATGCATTCAGATTATAAGTTCAAATATGCATTAGAGATATAATTCAATTAATTCCATGCACTTGAGATGAAAATAGGTGATTCCATGCATATTTCTTTGATTTATTCAAGAAAAGAGTCTTTTCAATGCAATTGAACTTCTTTTCTCAAAAGCTTTGAGTTCCAGTTTTAGAGAATGATTAAATTCAGTTAATTGCTTTCTTGATTTCAAGTTCTCAATTTAGAAGAAGAAATAATATCCCGTTTGATTTCTCTATCAATTCAATTCTTTTATTTTATTTTCAATTTAACTCTTGCTTTGCATATTGATTCCTCTTTTGTAATAAATTAATTCCTTTTTTATGATTAAATGGCAAATTTATTAATTAATTAAATATGCTAAGATATTTAATAAATTAAATAGGATAATTGATCAAAATGATTTTCTTGGAATGATTTAATTAATTAAATAAATATTTAATTAATATAGAATAATTCACTTGCCATGTGATATTTAATGATTAAAGAATTAATTAATTGTGTGCTCAACGTTGATTTAATTGCCTTTGGTTAGGACCTTGGTGATGTTGTTGAGATTAGGGGCCCATGGTTTAGGTGACCATTTTTAGGGTATTATAATAAATAATTAATACCACAGGCTATAATCATTAGATTTAAATAATCTAAAAGGGGAATTAATAATTAAATAAATTTAAGCTCATAAAATAATTAAATACCCAAATAAACTATTAAACACTAAAAAATAATTAAACTATAGTCAAACACAAATAAATAAATAATCATCAAACAAATATTAAATAAATATTATATGACAATAATGATTAAACAATCAATATCAAATAAATATTTAAAGCCACCTTAAATAAATAAACATAAATTATCAAATAATTAAATACTCAAAGCCAATAAAATAAATATATTAAAATAAACATTATTAACTATAAAATCACACCTCAAGATCAAACAATTACTCTAAACATACTTAACCACATTAATTAAATAAATCAACAACCATATGCATACTCACAAATTCGCAACTGGCTAATAGACATGGCGAATTACGCCAAGACGCTGACAACTCATAGTGAACAACTTAGACCTAGAGTATGGAAGGGAACTCATGTCATCTCTAAACCACATAAGCCATTGGAATTAAAGACATGCTCAGACCTGTGAAGTCAGGTGGAGTCGATGTCTAGTACCTACAAGATCCTACGACCACAAAATGACAATACAATATATACATATATATATGTAGAACAAGCAAGTGATAGAGAATCGCGACGACACATCTCGCTCGCAATGAGTCATGTGGAATCATCTCTATCACGAAGATAGTCAAACAATGGTCGAACACCTCTCATATAAATCACATCAAATATACTCATGAAATAGGGCTAGTGACATCATAATGAACATCAAATTCATGATCAATCTAACTAGCGATAACCCCTCACATATTAAGCATGTAAAATCCATCAAGTCACATGATCAATAATCATAGAGTCATCATCATATAAATCATCTAAATAACATATGTCCAATAATGTCTAGCATCATAATAAGTAACCGAAACACATGTATAATCATCTTCCAAATCATCATAAATAGTCTAGATAAGTCTATCAAGTATGAAATAAAATTAAACTCTAGTCAAAATAAGTCAAGTCAAGAGTGGGTGCTACATCTATATAAAGTCTAATTAGCATTCTGAGATTCATCATTTTTAGATAACTTGCATCTAGTTACCATAGGAGTTCCAACAAGTTTAGAATCATCTAACCCAAAATTCTTCAACAATTCCTTCACATACTTAGATTGATAAATGAAAATGCCCTTTTCAGGCTGTGTAATCTAAAATCCTAAGAAGAATTTCATCTCAACTATCATAGACATTTCAAATTCCTTTTACATATCATTAGCAAAATTAATACTTAAATCATCATCTCCTCCAAAAATAATGTCATCAACAAAAACTTCAACAATCAAAATGTTATCATTATCAACCTTAAAGTATAAATTACTATCAATAGTACCTTTACAAAATCCCAACTTCATCAAGTACCTGTCCAATCTAGCATACCAGGCTCTAAGGGCTTGCTTCATTCTGTATTGTGGTTTCTTCAATTTGCATACTATGTCTCCTCCATCTGATAATAAAAATCCATTTGGTTTATCATTATAGACTTCTTCTTCAATATCACCATTCAAAAAGGTTGACTTAACATCTATATGATATACCTTGAATTTCTTGTAAGCAGTAGTCTAATAGCTTCAATCCTAGCTACCAGAGAAAAAGTCTCCTCATATTCAATACCTTTTATATGAGAACACCCTTTGCATACTAGTCTTTCTTTATTTCTAACCACTTCACCTGCTTCATTTAGTTTATTCTAGAACACCCATTTAGTGCCAATTACATTCTTGTCTTTAGGTCTCGAAACAATCTCCCAAGTATTATTCTTCTCAATCTGATTTAGTTCTTCTTCCATTGCTTTTATCCAATTCTCATTTTTACATGCTTCTACAACATTTTTAGGTTCAATCTTGGAAATCAAACACATCTCTTCAATAGCAATCCTTCTCCTTGTCATCACACCTTTGTTTTTATCACCAATAATCTGATTTTTTGAGTGATTCAATTTTACAAACCTCAAAGTCTTCTGATTGTTTCCTTTTTCTCGAGCTCTTGAACTTCTTCACCAATAGTAATAATATCCTCATTAATTGTTTCCACTAGATCATCCTACTTTAAGATCTCATTTTGCACAGGCTTTAAAATGACATCTTAATCATCAGACTCATATCCACATGCTCTGATTTGTCTTCCAAGATATTCATCTACCTTCACATTTCCACTTTCTAATATCTTCTTCAACCTCTTATTGTAACACTAGTAGGCCTTGCTCCTAGTAGAATACCCCAAGAATATTCCTTCATCACATCTTGCATCAAACTTTTCTATATCCTCATCTCTTTTGATATAACATTTACTTCCAAAGATTCTAATTATCTAACTATAGAAACATGACCAAATCATAGCTCATAAGGAGTCTTACCAAAATAAAATTTTATATGCACCTGATTGAATGTGTAAACAACAGTGCTAAAATATTCTCTCCAAAAGGTTTTTGCAATATTTCCTTCAATCAACATAGTCCTAGCAGCATCCAAAATAGTTATGTTCTTCCTTTCAACAACACCATTCTATTGAGGGGTTCTAGGAGTAGATAATTGTCTTCTAATTCCATTCCTCTCATAGAATGTATCAAACTCTCTTGATGTAAATTCTCCTCCTCTGTTGGACTTTAGGCACTTCAGCTTCAACCCTATCTCAGTCTCAAACTTTTCTTTTTCTATCTTGAACTTCTCTTGGTGCTTCTATTTTCTCCCTTAGAAAGGTAACCCATATCATTCTAGAATAGTCATCAATCAATAACATGAAATATTTGTCACCCTGCATGCTTCTCACTCTAATAGGACCACATAATTCAGTATGCACAAGATCTAATAATCCATTAGATGAATATATCTTATTCTTGAATGAATTTCTTGTTAGATTTCCCAACTGATATTCCTTACATATCGGATTAGCAGGTTTCACAATCTTAGGCAAATCTCTAACAACTTGAGTAGAAACTATTCTTATCATGCAGTCAATATAAACATGACACATCCTTCTAATCCACAACCAACTTTCATCAATATGATCAATCAAACAACTTTTCTCACTAGCATTCAAGTGAAAGATATTACCTTTAGTCTTAGTCCCTGAAGGAATCTCTATACCGGAGGCATTTAGAATCTTGAATTTACCATTCTTGAATTGAAAATCATATCCCTTGTCAACCATCTTCCCAACACTCAAAATATTATGCTTCAAACCTTCAACATATAAGACATCATTATTATTATGCTTACCATCAAAATAAATTGAACCTCTACCACAGATCACACAAGCTTTATCATCTCCAAATCTTACTACCACCATCATACCTTTCCATATTCACAAATTTTCTTTTATAACCTATCATATGATGCAAACAACCACTTTCAATCACCCATTCACACTTCTCTTCAATATTACTAGCCAACACTTTCTCCTCAATAATGCAGCTTGTAGAATTCACTGGTATCAGATCATCTTCCTTGATAACAACAAATGCAAAGTCATCTTCTGAATTCCCATTCTCTGATTCTTCATGTGTTACACCTTCATCAACAAAATAATAACACCTCTTCTGATATATGTACTTTTAGTTAGGCTTATAGAGATTATCATTCTTTTCAAGCTTCTCATGTCTATCATGCTTATCAGATCTATCATACCTTTCAAATTTGTCATGCTTATCATACGAAGACATTCTTTCTGGATGCCTAGAAGAAAAATGTTCTCTTATTACAAGAGAAATATGTCAAAGGTAACTTTCCATCATATGTATCGGGTCCCTTAGGCAACATTCTTGCAATAAGGGCTTCAAGCTCATCTAATTCACTTTCTTTCTCTTCCATCTCTCTCTTTTCTCTTTCATATTTAGATACCCAATATGAACTTTCTCTCGGATCATATTTCTACTTCCTGGATATAGAGGCTCTGAATGCAGACTCAGATTTACCATGTAATTCTCCAAACTCACTCAATTCAAAGGCAATAAGATTTCCAACTAACATGTCTCTTTTCACAGTAGTCACACTCCGGATTTCATCAATATTAGGTACTTTATGCTTGTAAGCAAGAGGCAAAGATCTCAGCACCTTAGCAACAATCTCATCTTCTTCAAGAGTTACACCAGCACATCTAATATTCATGACAAGCTCATTCACCTTATCCATAAAGGATGTTATCTTTTCATCTCCAATGCCTCATACTTTCCTTTCAAATTTTGCAACTTAGCTACTTTGACTTGAGCATCTCCTTCATACAAGGTTTCCAACTTCTTCCAAATATCATGTGCAGTTTGTAGACCCATCACATTAGTCATCTATAAATCAATTAAGGCACTCAGTAATTCTTCCTTCTCTCTTATAATATGTTCAACATCCTTGACCTTAGTAGCAGTAACTGGTCCATTCTAAGGAACATTGTAGACATTCTTTGTAATCTTCCAATACTCATCTCCAAGACACTTCAGGTGAGCTTCCATCTAGTCCTTCCATATAGTATAATTGATTCCATCAAATCTAGGACTCTCCTTGAACACATGAGTTTCAATCTTGGATCACGTCAAGCAATCAAGCTTCTTTCAAAGGAACTAGCTCTAATACCAATTGTTGGCAACAACGATGAAGGAAAATTGGGAGGGGGGTGAATCATTTTTCACCGGATTAAACAAATTAAGAACAATCTCAAATCTGATCAACTGCAGCAAGAATGAAGATAAATACAATAACAACAACACACATAACACCAATATTTTGACAAGGAAAACCTGGTTAAGGAAAACCTGGTTAAGGAAAAAACTGCGGTGGGATCCTACCCACAATAACATGATACTCTGTTGTAGTATGTTTAAATATTACAATGGGGAATGCATGTGCATTCAGGAACACTGCCTAGAGCTAGCTGCTCAAAATATAATGACCTAGAAGGGTCCAACCCTTAGGGAAGGTTCACTACCTTACAATAATACTTGGACTACAACCCAGATTACATGAACTACAAAGATAGCATCTACCAATGCCTGATGAGAGTTAGAGTTAAGCTCATTTGTTTGCCCTACAATAATCTCTGCTCAATACACCATACCAAAAGATAAATTAGCTTATGTGCACATACACCACTCTCAGATAATGCAAGAACAACATCAACACACAAAATACATGAATATAATACCTATTTATATAAATCATCAACCTTGACTACAAGGTTAGCCAAACCCTCAACCCTTAATTACAAAATTACATCACACGATACATAGATCAACCACCAGACCAAAACAACATCATAGAAAACACATAATGGACCCTCAAATATGCATCACCACCAAAAATCTCGCAAAGATCAACCACAACACCTTATACCATTGAAAATATGGCATAAAATGAATAATATCATCAGACCCATAAGATCTTTAGGAATGTGAACAAGGATCAATGTGGACCACCAAAATAAATAGGACACGATCAAGAAACACCAACTAGCTCATCAGATGAATGTTGTACATGAGGCCCAATCAAGTTCTCATAAGATAGGTTTGAACTTTTCTCTTTCCATTGGTAGGTATTCTATCAATTCCATCTTTAAGGCCAAGTAAATGGAGGAGGAGATGAAAAGAGTTACCATGAGGTTCTTTAAGGTGAGAAAGGATTTTGACTACAGAGGAATGAGAAATAAACTGAATAAGGCATATGTAAATATGCATCTAATTGAAGATGTTTGGGTTGATTGTAGGTCTAAGAATGATGTGAGAAAACTTGATTATTGTTGGTTAACAGTTCAACTGATTTAGGACTTTGGTCTTGTTGATGTTCATGAAGATCTAGAGGAAGACAGTGATATCTTGGATCCAATGTATGAGAATGACAAGGTTTCTTCTACTTCTTTTCCTCTCATCCAGTGGTCGCAAAAGGAATGTACTTTCATGAGGGCACATTTTCAAATTATTCTTATGAATAATAATGTTTGGTTATCTTTGCATGGTGTGTTAGTAGCAACCAAGAAGGAAAATGCAGAGGGGAGGTGAATCTATTTTCACCAGATTAAACAAATTAAAGCACAATCTCGGATCTAAAAACCTATAGCTAGAATAAAGATAAGCACAATAGCACTTGTTGGGTCTCAAATCAACAGATTGGATGGGTTCTAAGGAAATTCCAACTCCTATGTTCAAACCCTCCAATTGACTTGGCCAACTTATAGAGTGAACCTATTTGGTTAATAACTTTCTCACTTTAGGCTCTGCGGGACCTAGGCGGGTATACCTACTCACTAGCTGTTCCTTCAACTAATGCTTTTTATAGCAGATTTAGTGTCTTGATCTAACTTTCTCCTATCTCAAAATGGCATAAGCTCCTAGGATGGAGATATAGCAGATGAGTTCAAGATTGTTGTTGTAGAAGCTATTTGATCTTTATGCTTGAAATATATATATATACACTATTGCTAATTTATTCTAGAATTCCTACTCAGCTACTCCTATTACTTTTAATGTGAAAGTATGAATTGATTAGTTGTATTTTATAGATGACCAGTGCCTTTCTTTGTTGTTTGGGCTACAGAGTCTTTATATCTCTCTAGGACTTATTGTGTAAACTTATGAGACAGTTTTTAAACCCACCCAGC
Organism: Cryptomeria japonica; assembly: GCF_030272615.1. Classification (NCBI taxonomy): domain Eukaryota; kingdom Viridiplantae; phylum Streptophyta; class Pinopsida; order Cupressales; family Cupressaceae; genus Cryptomeria; species Cryptomeria japonica. Next base: position 488,147,570 of record NC_081409.1, read on the forward strand.
CCTCTCGATGAGTCTGTCAGTTACTATTTCTTATGAGCTCTACTTCAATCTCTATATTGTAAACCGCCTGAATGAATTTAACTCTAACCTTAAGAGACCATCCAAGGAAGAAATACAAGGAACAATTACAATTCGCAAGTAAATCTTTTTTATCCAAATCTACAATATGAAACACAAAATTTTACTGGAAGAACACAAATAACCTTATCTCCTTTAGATAATATCATAAGCAACTACCTAAAAAAAAATGCAGTAATTTGTAGAACATATGCAAAGGAAAAACAACTAATTATATTATATATATTTGCCAAAATAGTACAGTGGTAAGCCTGTGGCTATAATCTACTTCTCTCTCTAATTCCTAATCATTCTCCATATTACAAAAGATCCCTCCTTTATATGAGAGTATACATTATCACCAAGCGTTGTGGCTTTTCAACATATAACCGCTAACTAACACTTTTGTTAACAAACTGGAAGATAAACAAATTCAGTACCCCTATGTGTTCGATGTACTTGTCATCTTTATACATCACAATATCACTGTTCAACACCCTCATGTCATTCTCCATCAGGAAATAATTAGACAGAATGTGATTCACATCATGTGATAAGTCTTTGTCCCGATCCAACTCTGCCACTGCTTAATTCTTCACCTCAACTAACTCCTATTTCCATTGTTCTAATGATGCCACCTCACCATCATTATAAAAAGAGGGAACCCTAGGGGTATTCCCATCATCCAGACTCTGAAACTCTTTCCTTAATTGACTCCCAAATTCATCATGGGACTTCAAATAAGCCTTAGCTTCAATTCTCTCACCTAGATTCATCTCTGATTTTTGTGGCAATCAATAATCATTTCGATGAAAATATGTCTTTTGATCATTTAGTCCATTGATCCCTTTTTCTTCTATCAATGACACTTTTGTTTCGAACATTACTTCAACTAGGTATTTTCTCCCTTCATCAAAATGCTGCATTCGGTCATTATTGTCACCTCCTCATAGATATACATTTGATGTCCATCAGGTTTCATGTTGAAGAAACCTTGGGCTTCGGTGACTTCCTTTATCTTTCCATCGAAACACCTTTGCTATCGATATCACTACACTCCTTCAATGAATGGGTATATTGTTTCATCGAAGCCTTTCTTTATTATCTCTTGTCATCTTCCACCAATAAATTTGTATCAGCGAAACAATGCATATTGGAGACATGCCTTTTAGCCTCCTTGAAACTCATAACCTTATCGATATCTTTTATCGATGTATCTTTCTTCTATTTGATCAATATCATTCTTTCGATAAGAATGCTTCTTTCGGTGAGTTTCCTTCATGTTGCGCTGATGGTATTATTTCCTTGAAAGCTTTCTCCCATTGATGAAAACATCTCTGCTTTCTTTGATATCTTTTGTTAGTAAAATCATTGCTTTCAAGGAGTCCTTTTCAGAGCTCATCGGTGTTCCCTTTCCTTCAATTCCCTTTTTATATCGATGAGACATCGCTGGGTCTCATTGATATTATTTGGATTTTGGATATTTTGATAGAATGCTATCAGATTTGTTTGATAACTTATGGGTTTTTACAGTATCAATGAAAATGATGATTTCCTCCAAAAATAGATAGCTTCTAAGATTTAATTTCTCAAATCAAGATATTTTACTTAATTTAGATTTCATGATCAATAGTGGCTCTGACTGGGGATGGGGGTATGCTACGAATACCTTCAAGAATCTAGACTCTTTGGTTTATGTATAAGGAAAGAAGATTTAAAGGAAATGTGGTTTTTACAATGGCAGTGAAACCTAAACTATTGTACATGAAGAAGGCCCCTTTTAAGAAAATAAGTTTTTTAAGAATTGTCCATGTACTGGAAATTCCTTAATTTCTCCTATAGTATTTTGGAGAAAATAAGAATCTTCTCCTGCTTTATCCATAATCACATACGGTCCAATCCATAGAGCTTCAAACTTGCCTTTTACCTTTATCTTGACTCTTGACATTCCACATTAAAACCAAATCACCAATTTGAAATTTCCTATCTGTTATTCATTTGTCATACAACCTTTTCATCTAATTCTAGATTTTAATGTTTTGTTTCTGAGCTTCTGCCCTGACTTCATCGAGCTCTATCAACTACATCAACTTTTCTTGTAAAGGGTCATCAATCTCTATCCCTTCTTGTGTTATGAATTTATGTACATGTAAGAGGTTATCCAAAGGGAGTCTAGCCCTTTTACCATAGACTAGTTCATATGGAGACCTCCCTGTAGATTTTTTTCCTGTCACTTTATCTACCCATAATGCTAAATTCATCTTTCAGTCCCATGCCTTTTTATTCTGTCCTAGCACCCTTTTGATGATCTTTAGGATGTTTTTGTTGCTTGACTCAACCTGCCCATTACCTTGAGGGTGGTAAGGGGATGAATGAGATATTGTGATGCCATACTCTTCATAAAAGGTATTAAATTCTTTAGACCTGAAAGCCATGCCATTATCAGAGATGATTCTTGCAGGAACACTAAATCTAGTAATGATATTTTCCAGTATGAATTTCACCACCACTTTATTGGTAGCCTATTTAGTAGGAATTGCTTCCACCCATTTGGTAAAGTAGTCTATGGCAACCAAAATCCACTTGTGTCCTCCACTCAACTTTTCTGATATCTCTCCTATAAAGTCTATTCCCCATTGTTGAAATGGTTCTTCAACCTGCATCAGTCTTAGTGGGACTGGTCCTTAATACTTCATTTTGCCTGAGAATTTTTGACAAGCCTCACATTTTCTAACATAAGCATAGGAATTATTGAAGACATGTGGCCAAAAATATCTAGCTATTAATATCTTGTGTGCAGTAGTTTTGGCTGAGAAGTGACCACCAGAAACCCCTTCATGCATCTCCTGTAGGATATTCTCTGCTTGGTGTTCATCTAAGAACAACAACAATATCCCATCTCTATTTTTCCAATACAAGTCTCCATTGATGATCACATATTTCGCAGATTTCAGTTTTAATGTTCTCTTTTGATTATCAATCATATCATCTGGACATCTCATGTGCTTGAGATAATACATGATATCTGCATACCAGGCTGTATTTTCAATACTGAAACTGGCTTCATCCATGCCAACCTCATTTACCTAAAATTCTTCAACCTCTGCTTCTGCCATAAGTTTAGCTAGTCCCTAGCATTTGATAACTTGGGAAATTTTGAGCTCAATATTGAATTCTTGAATCTGATTGATCCATTTGCACCTTTTCCCTGTGACTTCATTCTGTCTGAATATGTCTTTTACTGCTGCATTGGGAACATATGCTATGACTTCTACACCTACTAAATATGGTCTGAATTGTTTTACTGCTTTTACCTGGGCATAAGCTTGCTTTTCATTTAGGTCATATTTAATTTCGGATGAATTCAGTGACTTGCTGAAATATCAATAGGTTGTTCACAATTATCCCAGTTCTTTTGTAACAACACTGTTGCTACCGTATGACAAGATGCAAATGGAAAAATCAAAAAGGGTTTATTAAAATCTGGGGATATCAATACCGGTGCCTTAGATATTGCCCACTTTATATCTATAAATGCATCCAATGCCGCTGCATCCCAATCAATTTTAACTTCCTTTTTCAGCATCCTCACTATAGGTTTTATGATATCTGCAAAATTAAGGATGAATTTTCTGACAAAATTGATTTGTCCCAAAAATGATTGAACAACTAAGATAGTCTTACGGATAGGTATTTTATTTATTGCAGCTACTCTTTTAGGATCAATCTTCACCCCTTCCTTGGACACTATATGTCCTAGGAGCTTTCCTTCTTCAACTGCGAAATGACATTTCTTTGGATTGAGGGAAATTCCATATTCCAAAGCTTTCTTAAATACTTTCTCAAGGTGATCGCAATGGTCTTCGGCCCTTTTTGAATAAGTTGTTAAGTCATCCTGATACACCACCATTATTACATCAATCATCTCTATGAATGCTACATCCATTGCCCTCTGAAATGTTGCTCCTGTATTTGTTAATCCAAATGGCATTCTTGCATACACATATGTGCCCCATGGTGTTGTGAAAGTTGTCTTATATTGTTCAGCTTCTTTAACTTTCACCTGATTATACCCTGAGAATCCATCCATCATGGTTAATAAATCACATCCAGTTACTTTCTACAGCATATTATCCATGTTTGGCAAAGGGTAATTATCTTTTAATGATGATATGTTTAGATTTCTGAAATCTACGCATAGTCTTATGTCCCCATTTTTCTTCCTGACAGGTACCAAATTTGACACCCAAGTAGAATATCTACAAGGTTTAATTATCCCTGCATCTTTCATTTTTATTATTTCCTCTTTCATCTTAGGGAGTAAAGTTGGATTTATAGGCCTCTACTTTTGTCTGAATGGTTTAGCATTAGGCTTAAGAGGTATATCATGTTGGAAAAGATCTTCCTTGTATGCTTTGAGGTCATCATAAGACCATGCAAACACATGCTTATATTTTCTGAGTAACATTACTAACTGTTGTTTTAGTTTAGGAGTCAATTTATTACCAATAAAAACATGCCTTGGTGATTCATTGCTTCCCAAATTAATCTGCTCAACATCAATTTCTTTGACCGAGGCTCCTTTGATCTTGACTTTGTCTTGTATGTTGAGAGTTCTTTCTAGTACGACTAGTCCTCTGGGTATTTTATTAGATTTTAGTTGTATGACTTCATGTCCTAACAAAGTCTCCTTCCCATTTGTCATCTCTATAAAGTTATTAAAATTGATAGCTTGTGCTTGGTAGTGATCCACATAGTGCAAAAACTTTAACAAATCGTTGTCATCATGAAAAACTTGCCAATTGTACAAATTATCTGGAACAGAAGGCCTGACTTTTATTTCCATTTCTGAGACTCCATTCAGTGTTATATCATTCTCCTTCAAAGCAACATTGGCCAAGAAGTCAGCCATGATGTTATTTGATCTATCAATCCATTTTATTTGGATAGCATCAAATAGTTCCATGGTATCCCATACAGCATCCCTGTATTGTTTCAACCTGAGATCTTTGGAGGCATATTTTTGTTTGATTTGAGATATTACTAGTTCTGAGTCTCCAAAGACACTGAGCAATTTGATTCCATGCTTGGTAGCCACATTTAGTCCGGTGAGTAAAGCTTCATATTCTGCAATATTATTTGTACACTCAAACATCAATTTAAAAGAATATTTGAACATCTCTCCATCTGGTGAAATAAATACGATCCTAGCCCCACTTCCTTCCTTGCTGCATGATCCATCAAAGTACATTTTCCATACTTGATCTTTACTCTCCTTGACTGTAGACTCTATCGGGGTCAATCCTCTCAATTTTGTTTTCATCAACTCTACTTTGAAGTTGTCCATATCTGACTGGATAAAACATACTAAATCAACAGGTTCTGCCTCCTCGATGATGTATTCAGAGCAAGGTTCTCTCTCAATCCTTACCTCCTCTCCATTTACTGTTATAGTAGCATATGATAAGTCTAGTTGGACATGGCCTCCTATTAGATTCGACCATTGTCTTGATAATAACATACCATAGCTAGGAGGGACATCAACCACAGTGATGTCCATTTTATAAGATGCTTCTAGACATGCTACCAATTTGAGTTCAACATCCTTCATGACACCAACTACTGGGATGGAATGGTTATCCATGGTGTAACATTTACCAAAATTTGTGTCCACTGACATTCCAAGTTCCCTCATGACTCTTACTGGCATAACATTTATAGCAGCTCCTGAGTCGATCATGCAATTTATTATCATCTTGTTATTTATCATCAGGGTTACATAAAATGGGTCTACTTGAGAGGGACTTTTTGTCATTGTTGACACCAAATATATGGTTGGAACAGGGTTATCATTATTTTGACTATTTTGTTTATGTTCTTTGGTCTCTTCCTTAGATACACCATTGATCACCTTCAAGGTTTTTTCTCGATACTCTGGGAACTTCATCATCTCAAGTAGTGGGGCAGAGACCTTCATCTATGTCAAGGTGTTGGAAATATCAAATGATGTTGTAGTAGGCAGTACTGAAGTGTCCATCGTCCCATCCTTATCACCCTTTTGCATCCTAGAATCTTGCAACTCTTTTTCCTTAGTTAACTTTTTTTTTTCTCCCTGGGTTATACTCGGCTTAGTTATCAGTTTAGATGTTTTATTAATCTCCTTCATGAACATGCCTAATGGTTTGCCTTGTTCAGAGTTTATAGTTCTATTTCTTAGCATATAAGTCCTTTTGGCTTATTCAACAGCTGGTGTAGTGATCCTCTCTCATTATTCTTTAGAAGGAATCCTTGGCCTGACTTCATCTTCCTCATCTGATAATACTTGTTGCATATAGCACTATTGATTAATCCACCTAGAATGTACATCATTTCCTTCACTCCCCTCAGATGAGTCATAGTCCTTGAAGGATAGTAAGTTTATCGCATGATCATCTACATATTCTTCATATTCTTCCTCTCTTCCCTGCAACTTCATTTCCACCACACACTGGTAAGGAGAATGAGGCATATCACACACTAAGCACCACATATCTTCATCAACCACCTGATTCACCACTTTTCTCAAAGGATTTGTTATTTGGTTACCTTCTTTCGAGTTCTTGTCCACTAGTTTTCTATCATTCCATGGGGTATTATAAGGCATATCATGCAATCTGGGCCTATCAATGTGATAAAACTATTGTTTCTCTATTTTATTCACTCTGATAGATAAATCCTTGAGAACATTCAACACCTTGTCCAACTTGTCATCGTCCTTTATTTGTTTAGGGGCCTTTGGATTGAACAACATTGCATCCTCCCTTCTTCCTATAGTTCCAGCTACTTTTCTATTATTCTCTATAGTTATGGCCACTTTCATGACTCCTTGAAGAGTTGTAGGATTATTTGTCTTGAGCTCATAGTTTTTTTCACTGTCAAAAGCATTCATGTAGTACAAAATGCTAACTTCAGGAACCGGTTTCATTCTATTAGGGATTTTATTCATAACTCTATTAAATATCTTATTGAAATTGGCCACTGCTTCATTTTTATCCTTCTTGATGCTTATGATCTCATGTAAGGCAAACTTTGGGCTATTGTGGTCTCTGTATTGTTCAAGAAAAAGTCTTTTGAATTCTACAAGGTTGTTTACTAAAAAATCTGGCAGTCCTCTGAACCAATCTCGAGTGTCCTCTATCAATGACTACATGAACAACTTCATCTTGACATCCTCATATGGGAGACATAAATCCTCCATAACTGTGTCAAAATCTTTGCAATGTGCTTCCCCTGAGGTGGCATTACTCCCAGTGAACTTTGGTATTGCAGTCCTAATTTCATTAGGGATAGGATGAGGATACACCATCATCCCTGAAAAATTCAAACTGCCTGATGCATTCTGTATTCATCAGCCTGTATCCACCTTGGAAAAAGTTTCCATAGTTTGGTCTCACATTGTTATGACTAGGAGGAAATTGGTTTTGTGGTTGAAAGTGGTTTTGATATGTAAAGGTATTGAACTGGTTATGCTGATACTCTAGAGGTAAATTGGGGTATGGGAAGTTGTTGAAGTGATTGTGTTGGTGCTCAAGAGGTATATTATATGGAAAGTAATTTGGCCTAGGATTGTATAGAGGGTTTTTGGACACCTTGTAAGTATTGTTCTTCACATTGGTTTTATCTGTATTGTTTCTCCCTCTATTTGATCCTTGGGCTACCTGTTCACACATCGCCTTGTATCTCTCCAAGTCATGATCGATATCATTTTCATTGATATTTATACCCACTCTAGCACATGATTCTATACATTCTCACACTCTTCCCTCGTCTTTCATTTCAATGGCTACTTCCATCATTTGTCTCATCAAGTCTACCATACTATCTGATGCATCCACCTTGCTTGAGCCTGAGGAACTTGAAGCTCCTGCCCTTGAATTTGGATGGTGATTCTCAAAACCAGGAGGGTATTTCCCTTTTCGCGCTCTATCTACAGCTGCCAAATCATCATCTCTGGGGTATGCGGGAACTGTATAATTCTGTTTACTCAAGGCTAGATGTGAATGGTTTTTAGAATAGTGGTGATTATACTTCCCATTCATAAAGTCATTTTTAGGATCCATCGGACTATCTATTGATTTCTCCTTTGGATTTATTTTACTTCTCTTTTGATCAAAGTTTAGTTGGACTATGGGGTGACCTTGTGTTATTGACCCTCTTCTATACATAAAATTTCTTATTTCAGAGTCGCCACCTTTCTTCTTGAAAGGAAAAATATATTTTGTATATGAGTTTTTTCCCACAACAGAGTGCTTTTTTTTTTAATGTTCCCCAACAAAGTCGCCAATCTGTTGGGTCTCAAATCAATATATTGGATGGGTTCTAAGGAAATGCCATCTCCTATGTTCAAACCCTCCAATTGACTTGGCCAACTTATAGAGTGAACCTATTTGGTTACTAACTCTCTCACTTTAGGCTCTGCAGGACCTAGGTGAGTATACCTACTCACTAGTTGTTCATTCAACTAATGCTTTTTATAGCAGATTTAGTGTCTTGATCTGACTTCCTCCTATCTCAGAATGGCATAAGCTCCTCAGATGGAGATATAGCAGATGAGTTCAAGATTGTTGTTGTAGAAGCTATTTCATCTTTGTGCTTGAAATATATATATATATATACACTATTGCTAATTTATTCTAGAATTCCTACTCAGCTACTCCTATTACTTTTAATGTGAAACTATGAATTGATGAGTTGTATTTTATAGATGACCAGTGCCTTTCTTTGTTGTTTGGGCTACAGAGTCTTTATATCTCTTTAGGACTTATTGTGTAAACTTATGAGACAGTTTTTAAACCCACCCCCTCTCGATGAGTCTATCAGTTACTGTTTCTTATGAGTTCTACTTCAATGTCTATATTGTAAACCACATGAATGAATTTAACTCTAACCTTAAGAGAGCATCGAAGGAATAAATAGAAGGAACAATTATAACTCACAAGTAAATCTTTTTGATCCAAATCTACAATATGAAACACATAATTTTACTGGAAGAACACAAATAACCTTATCTCCTTTAGATAATATCATAAGCAACTACCTGCAGAAAAATGCAGTAATCCGCAACACATATGTAAAGGAAAAACAACTGATTATATTATATATATTCACCAAAATAGTACAGTGGTAAGCCTGGGGCTATAATCTACTTCTTTCTCTAATTCCTAATCATTCTCCATATTACAAAAGATCCCTCCTTTATATGAGAGTATACATTATCACCAAGCATTGTGGCTTTTCAACATATAACTGCTAACTAACACTTTTGTTAACAAACTGGAAGATAAACAAATTCAGCACCCCTATGTGTTCGATGTACTTGACATATTTGTACATCAAAATATCACTGTTCAGCACCCTCGTGTCATTCTTCATCAGGAAATAATTGGACAAAATGTGATTCACATCATGTGATAAGTCTTTGTCCCGATCCAACTCTGCCACTGCTTGATTCTTCACCTCAACTAACTCCTGTTTCCATTGTTCTAATGATGCCAACTCATCATCATTATAAAAAGAGGGCACCCTAGGTGTATTCCCATCATCCAGACTCTGAAACTCTTTCCTTAATTGACTTGCAAATTCATCATGGGACTTCAAGTAAGCCTCAGCTTCAATTCTCTCACCTGGATTCATCTCTAATTTTTGTGGCAATCAATAATCATTTTGATGAAAATATGTGTTTTGATCATTTAGTCCATTGACCCCTTTTGCTTCTATCGACGACACTTTTGTTTTGAACATTACTTCGACTAGGTATTTTCTCCCTTCATCGAAATGCTGCATTTGGTCATTATTGCTGCCTCCTCATCGATATACATCTGACATCCATCGGGTTTCATGTCAAAGAAACCTTAGGCTTCGGTGACTTCCTTTATCTTTCCATCGAAACACCTTTTTCTATCGATATCACTACACTCCTTCGATGAATGGGTATATTGTTTCATCGAAGCCTTTCTTTATCCTCTCTTGTCATCTTCCACCAATAAAGTTGTATCAGCAAAACAATGCATATTAGAGACATGCCTTTTAGCCTCCTCTAAACTCATATCCTTATCGATATATTTTATCGATGTAGCTTCCTTTTTTTTGATCGATGTCATTCTTTCAATAAGAACGCTTCTTTCAGTGAGTTTCCTTCATGTTGCACCGATGGTATTATTTCCTTGAAAGCTTTCTCCTGTCAATGAAAACGTCTCTGCTTTCTTCGATATTTACTGTCAGTAAAATCATTTCTTTTGATGAGTCCTTTTCAGAGCTCATCGGTGTTCCCTTTCCTTCAATTCCCTTTTTATATCAATGAGACATCGCTGGGTCTCATCAATATTATTTGGATTTTGGATATTTTGATAGAATGCTATCAGATTTGTTCGATAACTTATGGGTTTTTACGGTATCATTGAAAATGATGATTTCCTCCAAAGATAGATAGCTTCTAAGATTTAATTTCTCAAATCAAGATATTTTACTTAATTCAGATTTGATGCTCAATAGCACCAACATAAATAACATCAATATTTTGACATGGAAAACATGGTTAAGGGAAAAACCATGGTGGGAACCTACCCGCAATAAGATGATTCTTTGTAGTAGTATGTGTAAATATTACAATGGCGAATGTTCATGCATTCAGGAACACTGCCTAGAGCTCACTGCTCAAAATAATATGACCCATAAGGCTCCAACCCTCAAGGAAGTTTCACTACCTTACAATAATGATCGAACTCCAATCTGGATTACATGAACTACAAATATAGCATCTGCTAATGCCTAATGATAGTTTTGGTTAAGCACATTTGTCTGCCTTGCAACAATCTCTACTCAATACATCCCACCAAAGTATAAATTCCCTTATGCTCACATAAACCACTCTTTGATAATGCAGAAACAACACTGATACTAAAATTACATGACTATACCACCTATTTATACAATTCATCCACCTTCACTACAAGATCAACCAAACCCTCAACCCTCAATTACAAAATTAAATCACATGATACATAAATCAACATTGGACCAATACAATGACATATATGACATAGCATGGACATAAATCAAATCTCCAAACACACATCATCACTAGAAATCCTGCCAAGATCAACCGCAACATGCTACACCACCAAGAATACTACATAACATGAAGAATATCATTGGATCAACAAAATCACCATGAATGCATACAAGGATCTGTAGACACGTAAATTTGTCTATTAATTAAATAAATATTTAATATTTATTTTAATGTACTAATATTCCTCTATTAATTAAATTCATATTTAATTAATTCATTCAACCCCCATTCTGCTATTTTATTTAAATAAATTACATAAATTTATTTAAATCAAAAATCCCTATCTATAACCCAATTATTAAATAGATCTAATTTATTTAATTTCCATCATTCCTCTCATTTAAATAAATTTAACATTTATTTACAAACACAAACCAAATTCCCCTTTTTAAATAAATCAATATTTATTTAAAATCCCACCCCACTTGCATTTTCCTACAAATGCAAGTTGCACACATAAATAGGTTTTATTTTTAAATAAAATCCTATTTTCTCTCACCCACAAAATCAACTTGCATATCTAACCCTTCTTCTAGACTCTTCTAACCCCTTCTAATTAGTCTAATCCCCCTCTCTAATCATTTGCACATCCCTTAAGAAATTTCACTTCTCAAAACAACTCAAAAGTCTTAAATAACCATTAAAGGCTTTGTATCTCCAACAAGCTAAAGTCTTCTAAAAAAATTAAAGGCTCTTACATGACCATAAATGGTTAACTCAAACTCAACCTTTGGTTTGAGACTTTCTCTCTAACTCAACCATCCTTTAACACATGGGTCTCTTCAAGCATTCATTGCTTTGACCATGGTTATCCCTTGTATTCTTGCACAAGAGTTTATCCCTTGGATAATAGATTTATCCAATAACCCAACCCACTTGAGGTTACCCTCATGTCTCCTCAGGCATTAAATGCTCCTTCCCTCTCCTCTCAAGCCATCTCATGTTGACACTTGTCATCATGGGATTGGGTTGAAATCCATCACATGGATCCTAAACCCATAAATCTTAACCCTTCACAAGCTCACTCAATCTTATCCATTCAATCAACATTTTTCCCTATAAAAGGATCCCATTCCCCAAGCAAAAAAAGGCATTAGAGAGCATTAGAGCATTGTTATTATAGTAAAATTTACATAGACATTAGGAGCTTTCTCATAGCAACCCTTTTACACTTGCATAGCATTTGTTTATCATCTACAACCATCATGAATCTCCATATGGCATCCATGGATAGTGCTAAAAGCTGAGAGCTACACTCATTTGGGACTTGGAGAGGGGAGAAACAAGGGAGAAGCATCAAAAGGCATCATGGAAGCATCTTAGGGAGGCTCTTCTCTTTTTCTTTTCTTTTGTTAAACTTATTTCATGCTTTTTGAAATCATGTTTGATATGTTTGGAATGGTTTTTAGTTCTTTGTTTTGGTTTTTTGGTTGGAACTAACGTATTAACATTGAACTTTGTTTTTTTGCCTTGTCCCCATCTCCACAATATCAAGATCAATGCAAACCACCAAAAGAAATAGGACACGATCAAGAAACACCAACAAGAACATTAGAACCATCCGTGATAGCTGCATCAACACAACTTATTCAAATCTCCATTGATCAACACACTAACCCATAGGAGCACCAATCAACAACAATTCAGACTAGAAATATAGCTTGTGGAGCACCATATCATGAACCATCTAAATTTAGGATACACATGAAAATCGAAAACATTTTCTAAAATACAAAGCCAAAGATATGATCATACCAAAGCTCACCGGATCAAACACTAAACTTTGCCAACCACTGCATAAAAAGACTGAACTACAACCCTGATCAAATAATATGACCAAGTAAACTTATGGATCACTGAAGCCAATAACAAATGAATTATTCCAGCATCCCACATAAATAAACCAACCATATCAACTCAATGCAATCACTGGAACACCAAGCAACTCTCTGCAACACCAGAACATAGGAATATGTTGACATCAATGAAAACAACATATCCTAGCAGCAACATTATCTAACAATCTCCCCCCTTGGCATTGATGGCAACATATGAATGTGAAAAAAATCAATACAAAGGAAATAGATCAACACCAACAATCAATAACAAACTCCCTCTAAGACCATGCACAACAAAGCTCCAAAAATAAAGCAATTTTTCACATGCTTCTCTCTCCCTTTGACAACAATGCCAAAAATAGAATACAAATTATGCTTTCTCCCCTAAAACTCATCCCCTGAGAAGTAAAATCTCCCCCTAGGGATAAATCCACAACTGATTATCAAAATCACATACTGACTACTCTAGCTAAATAGCAACACCAACTCATCAACCTGAATAAATGGATAGGGCTCTGAAATCTAGTGAATTGATGCAACTCCATGCATCTAGTTCTCGTCACGAGGGGTAGAGACCCCTGACTTGTCTCTCAAATAGACAAATGTATCTACAGGCAAAGGCTTAGTGAAAATATCTGCAATCTAATCCTTTGTAGATACATATTCCAATCTGATTTCTTCATCATTGACTTTTTCCCTCAAGAAATTATACTTTATGGAAACATGCTTTGTTTTAGAATGCAGCACCAGATTCTTTGAAATATTGATAGCACTTGCATTATCATAGTATATATTAGTAGGTTCATCATAAGTCACTCTGATATCCTTCAATATTTTCTTCATCTAGACTACCTAAGTACAGTTGGTAGCAGCAACAATGTATTCAGCTTTAGTCATAGATAAAGATACAACATCTTGTTTCTTACTGGACCATGAAATCAACTTCTTTCCCAAAAGAATGCTCCACTAATATTTCTCTTCCAGTCATAAATATCACCTACCCAATTAGCACCAGTATAGGCACATAGCAGGAAATCATCATTTTTTGGATACCATAAGCCATAATCAACAATCCCCTTCAAATATCTAAAAATCCTCTTTACAACAGTAACATGAGTCTCTTTAGGATCTTCTTGAAATATAACACAAAGATAAACAAGATGCATAATATCTGGTCTAGTTTGAGGTAAGTATAGTAATCCATCAATCATAGATCTATACAAAGTCTGATTAACTTTTTGAGATTCATCATTCTTAGACAATTTGCATCCAGTCACCATAGGAGTACCAGGAAGTTTAGAATCAGTTAATCCAAAAAAATTCAACAATTCCTTCACATACTTTGATTGAAATGAAAATACCTTTACCGGTCTGAGTAATCTGCAATCCTAAGAAAAATTTCATCTCACCAATCATAGACATCTCTGTTGGCATTATTGATGATGACAAAACTGGTTAATTCAGTGGACCAGTATATTAGCTGAGATTTGTCATTGATGACTAACACTGACCGGTGGAGTGGTGTTTCTCAGTAGCAAAGGTGATGCCTTGAAAACAACATGCAAGCAGTATCAAAGATAGATGATCAAGGTTCAATCGGTTCAAGGGAAGACAAAATAAGTCAACCGGTCTGTCATTCATGAAGATCGGTGTTAAGGTCAAATCTTCAAGCTGGCTATTCTAATGATGATGTAGTCACAAAAGGTGACTTAGGAAAGAAGGTTTGAGGTCCTATGCAAACTGTAACCTCATTGGAAAACATGAAAAGAGGCTTGATGGAAGTACTGCAAACTAGTAGCAAAGGATGAACTAGTAGTGAAGAGCGTAGTGGTATACCGATAGGTCGGTGAAGCAGAAAGAAGATAGGTGGTCACAGTAAATCTAGAAGCGGTGATCGGTAACAAAGTTGTGATGGAAATAGGTGAGTTGGTTAGTTTGTGATAATGCCAAACTAAAGGTTAGTGAAGTCAACCTCAGTCATCATGCAGTTAAACCATGATTTCTTGTGGAATTTCTGGTTCACATTTAAAAGACTAAACTCGACCCAGAAGTCATTATTTTTGGGGGATGTGGTGACAGATTTGGATGAGTAGTTGGTGGAATTGTTGCAGGGCACACAAAGAAAGAGTGAAAATATTTGAATTCAAAATCTACCAAGATTTGTGATTGCATTTATTAAGGAAACACCTGAAGGTGATGACATAGGGAGTATAAAGTGTTTTGAGTTCATGCAAAAAAAATTTGATCAAAAATTTTGCAAAGTGCAAATCTTGTGAGAGGTGATCCAAAGTACAAAGTGGAGAGTGAGGAAGTGCTAAGTAATTTAGCAGAGCAGAGTGTGTGTGAAGTATACCGGTAGAGTGTAGAGCCAAGGGTATGAGCAGAGGACCAGAAGAGTGTAGAGTCGAGGGTATGAGTAGAGAACCGGTGTAGTGTAGAGTAGACACAATTTGTGCAGACAAAGTATGAGTTTCATTGTGATGTGATCAAGCTATTAGTAGCTATTCCAACGGATCAAAATCATGTTGTTTTCTAACCATTGCAACTCAAAATCCTTTAAGTAGGTGGACTTGAACAGGTCCCTTTGTAAAATCCCTTAATCAGGTGACATCTTAATTGATGATTCTAAGTCCTTTAACAAAGCTACCTCTAATAGGGTAAAGGCACTAATATGCCTTAAAGAAAATCCCTTAACCGAGTGGCACCTAACAGTGTCTTTTTAATCTCCTAACAAGGATGGCTCCTTACAAAGCATGCTCCAGAAGAGTATAAATTTTGTGAGCATCAACTTACACCGTGGTTTTCTCCCATTTGGGTTTCCACTAGATAATTCTTGGTGTTATTATGTATCTTTTCATGCATGCATGATCTCCTGCAATAACTATTTGTATTGATGAATATTAAGTTAGTGAAGACTTTAGTAATATATTTTAATTCTGTATAACTGGTAAGTAACTGATTCACCCTCCCCCCTCTTAGTCACTAGTAGGGACCAACAATTGGTATCAGAGCCCTAGTCCTTAGATTCAAAAGAGATTAACAACTTAAGGAAAGATCCAAGATGATGCGAAATGAAGGCCCCAAGTTCTCTAAGAAGAATTATACATCATCACTGCCAAAAATGATATCATCAACAAATAAAATGTTATCATTCTCAACTTTAGAGTATAAATTACTATCAGCAGTACCTTTACAGAATCTCAGTTTCAACAAACACTTATCCAATCTTGCATACTAGGCTCTAGGGCCTTGCTTCAGTCCATACAGTGCTTTCTTCAATTTGCATACCATATATCCTTCATATGATAAATAAAATCTATTTGGTTTCTCAATGTAGACTTCCTTTTCCAATCACCATTCAAAAATGTTGACTTGACATCCATCTGATATACCTTGAAATTCTTATAAGTAGCATATGCAAGAAACAATCTAACAGCTTCAATTCTAGCTACAGGAGCAAAAGTCTCCTTATAATATATACCTTCCATCTGAGAACACCCTTTACATACCAATCTTGCTTTGTTTCTGACCACTTCACCAGCTTCATTCAATTTATTCTAGAGCACCCATTTAGTACCAATCACATTCTTATCTTTAGGTATCGGAACAAGCTCCCAAGTATTATTCTTTTCAATCTGATTCAACTCTTCTTCCATTGATTTTATCCAACTTTCATCTTTACATGCTTTTGCTACATCTTTAGGTTCAATATTTGAAATCAAACATCTCTTCAATAGAAATCCTTCTCCTAGTCATCACACCTTTATTTTTATCACCAATAATCTGATTTTAAAAATGATTCAATCATACATACCTCAGATTCTTCTGACTTTTCTGATTTTTAGGCTCTTGCACTTGTTCACTGGTAGCAGCAAAATTCGGATGAAGTATCTCCACCAGATCATACTGCTTTAAGACATCTATCTACATAGGCTTAGTAATATCTTCATCATTAAAATCATATCCTTATGCTCTGGTCTACTTTCCAAGACATTCATCTACCTTCACATTTGCACCCTCAACTATCTTCTTCAATCTCTTATTATAGCATCGGTAGGCCTTTCTCTTAGTAGAATATCCCAAGAAGTTTCCTTCATCACATTTTACATCAAACTTTCCTATATCCTCATCTCTCTTGATATAACATTTACTTTCAAAAACTTTGAAATATCTAACTGTAGGAACATGACCAAATTATAGCTCATAAGGAGTCTTACCAGAATCACCTTTAACATGCACCTAGTTCAATGTGTGAATAATAGTGCTAACAACTTCTCTCCAAAAGGTTTGTGCAATATTTCCTTCAATCAACATAGTCCTTGCAACATCCAAGATAGTTATGTTCTTTCTTTCAACAACTCCATTCTACTGAGGGGTTTTAGGAGGAGATAATTGTCTTCTAATTCCATTCCTCTCATAGAATGTATCAAAATCTCTCTATGTAAATTCTCCTCCTCTATTAGATGTCAATCACTTTAGCTTCAATCCTATCTCAATCTCCACTTTGATTCTGAATATATTAAATTTCTCTAATGCTTTGATTTCTCCCTTAAGAAGGTAACCCACATCATCATTGAATAGTCATCAATCAGTAACATGAAATACTTGTCACCATGCATGCTTCTCATTCTAATAGGACCACATAAGTCAGTATGAACAAGATATAGAAATCCATTTGATGAATATAGCTTACTCTTAAATGAAGTTCTTGTTTGCTTTCCCATCTGACATTCCATGCATACTGGATTAGCTGGCTTCACAATCTTAGGCATATCTCTAATAGCTTGAGCAGAACTTATCCTTACCATGCAATCAAAATTAAGACACATTCTCCTATGCCACAACCAAATTTCATCAATCTGAACAATCAAACAACTTTTCTTGCTAGCATTCAAGTGAAAGATAATACCTTTAGTCTTAGTACTTGATGCAATCTCTATACCAGAGGTATTTAGGATCTTACATTTACCATTCTTGAATTGCAAATCATATCCCTTGTCAACCATCTATCCAACATTCAAAAGATTATGCTTGAAACCTTGAATATACAAAACATCATCAGTATTATGTTTACCATTGAAATATATAGAACCTCTACCATGAATCACACAAGTTTTATCATCTTCAAATCTCACTATTCCACCATCATACCTTTCCATACTCACAAATTTTCTTTTATCACCTGTCATATAATATAAACAAATAATGTCAATCACCCATTCATCTTTCTCCTCAATCTTAGCAGCTAAAGCTATTTCTTCTACAATGCATCTTGTAGAATTCACTGGTACTGGATCATCTTCCTTGATAGCAATGAATACAAATTCATCTTTTGAATTTCCATTCTCAGATTCCTCATCTGTTACACCTTCATCAGCAGCATAATAGTATCTCTTCTGATTTTTGTACTTCTGGTAGGGCTTATAGGGCTTATCATTCTTATCATGCTTCTCATATCTATCATACTTGTTAGATCTATCATTCCTTTCAAATTTATCATGCTTATCATAGCTAGACATTCTCTCAGGACACTTAGAAGAAAAATGTCCTATATTTTTACAAGAGAAATATTTCAATGGTAACTTTCCATAATACTTACTGGCTCCTATAGGAAATCTTTGAGCAATAAGGGCTTAAATCTCATCCAATTCTCTTTCTTGTTCTTCCTTCTCTCTCTTTTCTCTTTCAAATCTAGATACCCAACATGAAATTTTGTTCGGATCATACTTCTTCTTCCCAGATACAGAGGCTCTAAATACAGTCTTAGATTTACCATGTAATTCTCCAATTTCACTCAACTCAAATGCATTAAGCTTTCCAATGAAAATGTCTCTAGTCATTATAGTCACACTCTAGATCTCATCAATAGCAACTACTTTATGTTTGTAAGCAGGGCGCAATGATCTCAGCACCTTACTAACAATCTCATCTTCTTCAAGGGTTCCATTGACACATCTGATATTCAGGACAAGATCATTCACCTTGGCCATAAAGGTTGATATATTCTCATTTTCTCCCATCTTCAATGCTTCATACTTCCCTTTCAAACTCTATTTCTTAGCAACTTCAACTTGCGCATCTCCTTCATACAAGGTCTCTAGCTTCTTCCACATCTCATGTGCAATCTTCAAATCCATCACATTAGTCATTTCTGAATCAATCAAGGCACTCAACAATGCTTCCTTAGCTCTTATGTTATGTTCAACATCTTTGATCTCAGCAGCAATAACCAGTCCATCTTGAGGAACATTGTAAACATTCTTTGTAATGTTCCAATACTCATCTTCAAGGCATTTCAAGTGAATTTCCATCTGGTCCTTCCAAATAGTTTATTTGCTTCCATCAAACCTTATAATTTCCTTCTTGAACACATACGTTACCATCCCAAATCACCTCAAGTGGTCAAGCTTCTTCCAAAGGATCAAGCTCTGATACCAATTGTTAGTAGCAACCAAGAAGGAAAACTAAGACGAGGGAGGTGATACAGTTTTCATCGGATTAAACAAATTAAAGCACAATCTCAGATCTAAACAACTACAGCCAAAATAAAGATAAACACAATAGCACCAACACAGATAACACCAATATTTTGATGTTGGAAACTCGGTTAAGGAAAAAACCACAATGGGAACCTACCCACAATAAGATTATACTCTGTAGTAGTATGTGTAAATATTGAAATGGGGAATGCACATGCATTCAAGCACACTTCCTAGAGCTCACTACTCAAAATGAGATGACCAATAAGGCTCCAACCCTCAAGGAAGGTTCACTACCTTACAATAATGATCGGACTACAATCTGGATTACATGAACTGCAAATATAGCATCTGCTAAAACCTAATGACAGTTCCAGCTGAGGACATTTATCTGCCTTGCAAGAATATCTACTCAATACATCACACTAAAGGATAAATTTTATTATGCTCACATACACCACTCTCTGATAATGCAAACACAACATCGATACTAAAACTACATGACTATACCTCCTATTTATACAATTCATCAACCTTGACTACAAGGTTGGTCAAACCCTCAACCCTCAACCCTCAATTACAAAATTATATCACATGATACATAAATCAACAACCGGACCAATATAATGACATATATTACATAGCATGGACCTAAATCAAATCTCCAAACATGCATCATCACCGAAAATCTCGCCAAGATCAACCACAACATGCTACACCACTAAGAATACCGCATAACACAAAGAATATCACCGGATCAACAAAATCACAATGAACGCACACAAGGATCAATGTGGAAAACCAAAAAAAATAGGACATGATCAAGAAACACCAACAAGAACATTAGAACCATCCACGATAGTTACACCAAAACCACTTATTCAAATCTCCATTGATCAACACGCTAACCCATAGGAACACCAATCAGTAGCAATTTCAACCAAAAAGATAGCTTGTGGAGCACTATATCATGAACCATCTAAATTGAAGATACACTTGAACATCCAAAACATTTTCCCAAGTCCAGAGCCAAAGATATGATCGTATCGGAGCTCATCGGATCAAACACCAAAGTCTGCCAACCACTGCATAGAAAGATTGAACTAAAACTGAATCAAATAATATGATCAAGTAAACTTCTAGATCAATGAAACCAATAAGGAAGGAAGTATTCGAGAATCCCAAATAGATAAACCAACCATATCAACTCAATGCAATCATTGGAACACCAAGCAGGTCTCTACAACACCAAAACACAGGAATATGTTGACATCAATGACAACAACATATCCTAGCAGCAGCAATATCCAACATGGTGTTCCTTTGCAACATTTCTCTTTTTCTTTTGATGATGACACTACTAGCCCAATGGGAAAGAGATCAGAGATTAGAACCAAGAACAAACACGACCCTACTAGTCTAGCAAATGCTCCTAAGTTGAAATTCACATTTGGGTCTGAGAAAGGTAAAACTGAAGGAGATCCTTTGAGTTCAAATGTTTAAGAAATATCAGAGTTAAAGGTTTCAAATGAACAAGAGGAGGGTGATCATCCTGATGAAGATTTAATTCACAGACAAGAGGATGAACAAGAACAAGTAAATTGGATGTAGAAGAGATGCCATGAGAAAATGAATCCTTACTCTAGGTATCTTCTCCTTCATCTATGTTACAAGTTCCTATTTCTACTTCTGAGCATGAGCCTCCAGTAGTCAAATGTATTTCCCCTTCAAGAGTTATTCATGTATCCTCCACTAGTGCTACTGAGTCCACTTTAGACACACCACATGACAATATGGAGAATATGTTTTCTGATTTTCCCTCGTTGTCTGGATTGTCTACAACCATGATGGATGATTTTGTTAATTTCATTAATGAAGCAGTCCCTAGATCCAATGAATCATCCCTTAAGAATCATTCCCATGTCATTACCATAACCTCTCCTATAGTAACCACCACTATTCAGGATTATATCAATCCTTCTGAGGAGATGGTAGTAGGTGAGGATGATGATACAACTTTACCTCCTTGGTTGATGTCGAATGTGACTAAAAGAAAGAAACAAGTCATCTATCCTAACGACTTTGATTTCAGTTAGCTTGTTCTTGTGAAACCCAAGATGGTCAAGAAATCCAAAACATTGTTGAGGGAAAAAGTTGATAAGAATGGGAATAAATATGTTGAGATTGTTATTCCTCCTCAAGATGCTATCATTGGACAGGTACATGACTCAGATTATACCATTCAAAGGATTGATCTAGTTAAGGAAACTCATGATTCTATGGCATAGGACGCTCAGTCCGTCTTCGAGGCTTTATTTTCTAGGTATGACAAGGATAAGATCAAGAAAGATTATCTTAAGGAATGAATTGAGAAACTTGCGTCAATTCTTATCAAAGTGACCAATTCTTCAAAAGTTGTTGAACTAATGGCAACTTTTTTGGATGACCAAGTTGTTAAGAGAGTTGAACAGGTTGCATCAAGGAGCAGAGCCATAGGAGAATGGATGGATCAAATTCTAAGCCAAGGTACACATCTCCTGAGTTCATCTTGCACCATTGTCAACAACCTTGATGCTATAAGGACAAAGGTGGATAATACTATTAGGATAACTGGTGAATAACTGAGAGGGGGGATGAATCTGTTGTTAAAAGATTATGTAAATTAGAGCACTTAAAACCTTATACCAGAATAATTGATTAAGCATTAAAAAATAATTGAAAACCAGAGAATCAATACCATGCAACCATAGAACATAACACCTTTATTTGTACATGGAAAGCCTGGTAAAGGGAAAAACCAAGGTGGGAAAGCCTACCCATAGTCAGATGATACTTCTACAACAAGTATATGATTACAATAGGGGCCTACAAATGTAGGAAGGAACACTTCCTAGAGTGCACTTCTCATCACAATGGAGTCTCACTGACTACAAAGATGTAAACCACCTCAAAAAAACTGGACAACAATCCAGAGAGAAGAACTGGCGGTGATAGCATCAGACATGCTAGATTACAATTCTGGTTAAGCTCAATATCAGAGGTCTAAAACCTCTTACATAAACCCAACTCGATCACCTATGATCAACCAAATCCTCTACAAAAATTATTTTTTACATTATTTTCTCCTTGCCCATTCATACATACATGATCTACAATAAGGTCTTACATATATTTATACCAACCTAGGACCTAACCAATTAGGTCGGCCACCCAAATGATAATTTGATAGATCCATTACATAATCCTAAAATAAAATCATAACACATGTCGGCCTAAGGCTAATCAAACATCATCCAATCAATAAAACATCCTATAAGTGCATTTGAGGATCCACCAACATGTTACATGAAAACTGGTCCATAACCTAGATAACACCGGACCTAAATTAGATCCACACATCCCAAAAAAATGATACCAATTAGTCAAGGCATGAACACAATCACCATCAGCATCCTGAAGCTCTTCTAGAAGCTGCACCAACACCAATTATGTATTACATCAAGTATCTTCAATAAATCTATGCCGGTGAAACCCTTATCGAACCTACAAAGCAAGCTTACTAGAACATAAGATAGCATCAGATCATTAAGGCAATACCAATTGACTGATACATACTTTAGAAGCACATGAACCATCCATACAAACTTATTCCATCATCCATATCATATTGGTGACAATCAACTAATAATCTTCCCAATCCAATCCTTCTACCAGAAGCCGGTAAACAACCATAACAGCTAGTGTTGACATAAATGACAAAACATCAATGCAACACATAATCAATTCCATCATATTGCCAATAATCTTCCCCATTGGCATTGATGGCAACACTAGATATGAAAACATCCAAGTGCCGAAAAATGCCAAACAATGACACTCTGAACCAAATCTGAATCAAAAGACCAAATATCGCCAAACTCCCCCTAAGGAGTGTAATCAATATAAAAAATAAATAGAAATGGTTTTTCACATATATTCTTCCCACTTTGAGAGTAATACCAAATATATGACATATATATCAAATAGAATATGAAAACTCTAAATCTCAAGGCTGACTACTCCCACTTAGTAGTAGCATTATTTCATCAATCCGGAGCAAAAGATAGCTCAAATAATGCATACCAGACTGATGCACATCTACATCATTTAAGTCTCTACCAGAAGGGTAGAAACCCCCAATCTATCTCTCAAATACTCAAATGATTCCTGAAACAAAGGTTTAGTGAAGATGTCTGCTATTTGTTCTTTAGTGTTCACATAAACCAATATGACTTCTTTTGCTTCCACCTTTTCCTTCAAAAAGTTATACTTGATTGATATGTTCTTACTCTTGGAGTGAAATACCAGATTCTTGGATATTTCAATAGCTACAGAGTTATCATAATGAATAACTACTAGATCATTACAACTCACTTGTATATCCTTCAACATATTTTTCATCTATAGAAATTGAGTGCAATTAGTTGCGGCTGCAACATATTCATCTTCAGTAGTAGATAAAGAAATGCATGACTAATTCTTGTTGATCCATGAAACCAACTTCTTCCAAAGAAAGAATGCTCCACTATATGTTCTCTTCTGGTCATCAACATCACCTTCCCAATTTGCATCTATAGCACATAAAGTAAAGTCATGATCTTTAGGGTACCATAAACCATATTCAGTTGTTCCTTACAAATACCGAAATATCATTTTTATTGCACTTTCACGATTTTCTCTTGGATTACTTTGAAATCTTGATACAATACTAACTGCATTCATTATATCTGGTCTAATCTGAGTTAAATATAGAAAGCACCAATCATGGATTTATATCTTGTAGAATTTACTGGAGGGGATACATCATTAATTAACAATTTTTCACTTGTAACCATAGGATTACTAACCGGTTTAGAATTTTCCATACCAAATTTATTCAACAATTCCCTTAGATACTTTTGTCAGTCTAAGTAACCTACAAACCTAGAAAAAATCTTATTTCTCTAGTCATAAACTTTTCAAATTTACTCTGCATATTATCAGAAAATTCCCTACACAATCTTTCTTCACCACCAAAAATGATATCATCAACAAATACTTGAATAATCAAAATATCATCATTAGTTATCTTATAATATAGGTTACTATCAGCATTACCTTTAATAAAATCAAGCTTCAAAAGATACTTATTGAACCTTGCATACCAAGCTCTAGGAGCCAGTTTTAGTCCATATAGGGCTTTCCTTAATCTGCAAACCATATTTTTTTCATCTGTCAATAAAAATCCATCAAGTTTCTCAATAAAGACTTCCTCTTCAATTTCTACATTCATAAATGCACACTTAACATCCATTTGATAGACCTTGTAGTTCTTAAAGGCTGCATAAGCAATAAATAGTCTAATAGCTTCAATTCTAGCTATGGGTGCAAAAGTTTCACCATAATCAATTCCTTCCTTCTAAAGAATATCCTTTGTAGACCAATCTAGCCTTGTTTCTTACAAATTGTCCATCCTCATTCAATTTGTTTCTAAAAACCCATTTAGTTCCAATAACATTCTTATTTTTAGGTTGGGGAACTAAAGTCCAAGTATTGTTCTTTTCTATCTGATGTAATTCATCTTTCATAGCTTTCATCCAACATTCATCTTTACAAGCTTACATTACTGATGCTGGTTCAATCTAAGAAATGAAACATACCTCTTGATTTTCCAATCTTCTCTTTGTCATAACTCCCTTGTTTTTGTCTCGAATGATCTAATTTTCAGAATGATTTAGCCTTACATACCTTGGTGTTTTCTGATTTTTTAGGTTCTTTGTGCTGCTCTTCAGTTACAGTTGAGTTTTCTGATGATGTCGGGGTAACTGGTTCAGTATTTTGTTTTGGTATAGGCATTACCAGATCAGTTATGATCATTTCCACTATCGGTTCACTATCATAAGACTTAGCTTGGTCTTTGTGCTGCTCATCCACTTTCACATTAGTGCTCTCCACAATTCTTTGCAATCTTTTGTTAGAACATATATATGCTTTGCTTTTAGTTGAATAACCAAGAAATATTCCTTCATCACATCTAGGGTTAAACTTTCTAATGGAATCATCTCTTTTGATATAACACTTACTTCCAAAGTATATGAATTACTTAAGAGTAGGAGAATGACCAAACCATAATTCATCAGGTGTCTTACCGGTATCTCCTTTGATATGAACTATGTTGAATGTATAAACTAATGTACTTACTACTTCTCTCCAGTAGATATGAGGTAAATTATCCTACATCATCATGCTTTTGGGTGCATCCAAAATTGTTCTGTTCTTTCTTTCCACAATGTCATTTTGCTGAGGTGTCTGGGGTGTAAAAAACTATCTCTTAATGCTATTTTTCTCATAAAAGCTATTGAATTCACCGGATGTGAATTCACCACCTTGATCTAATCTCAGACACTTGATTTTTATCCCTATCTCTATCTCAACCATAACTTTAAAGATCTTGAATTTCTCAAAGGCTTTAGATTTCTCCCTTAGAAAAGAAACCCACATCATTCTAGAATAGTCATCAATGATTAACATGAAATATCTATCTCCTTGAAAGCTTCTGGTATTAGCAGGACCACATAGGTCAGTATGAATCAAATCAAGAATAACATTAGATTTATTAGGTATGCTCTTAAAAGAATTTTTTATTTTCTTACCCATTTGACATTCCTTACATATCGGATTATTTTTCACCGGAGTTCAAATGAAAGATTTTACCTTTTGTCTGTGCACTGGTTGCAATCTCCAATCCTAATTTGCTAATGATTTTGCACTTTCCATCCTTGAATTGTAATTGAAATCCCCTATATACCAATTGTCCTACACTCAAAATATTATGCTTTAGACCTTCAATATAATAGACATTATTAGTGTTATGCTTACCATCCAAAGAAATGGTTCCTCTTCCTTTGATCATGCATGCTTCGTTATTACTGAATCTGACTTGACCACCATCAAATTCTTGTAGGGTTATAAACTTTCTTTTCTCACCTGTCATATGATGAGAACATCCACTGTCCATTACCCATTCATCTTTGTCTTCAAATTTTGCTGCAAGGGCCTTTTCCTCATTTATGATAACTAGTTTTCAATCATCTTCCTTCATAGCATAAAATACCTAGTATTTTCCATTGTCAGATCCACTAGCTGAATCTCTTGCCGGTTCTTCCTCTAATTCATTAGTTACTCCTTCCTCATCAGCATAGTCGCATGATTTGTTTTTGTTTCTCCTATACTTATGCTTGATCTGATATTCAGGGTTAGGCTTAAAAGATATTCTTGCTCTTTCTTCCAATTTTGAATTCCTTTCACAACATCTAGATGCAAAATGACCTATCTTATTACATGCATAACATTTGAAAGAAGATTTTCCTTCATACTTACTTTCTGATGGACCTTTAGGTATCCTTCTATAAAATAGGGCTTCAAGTTGCTTGAGCTCTTCATCTTCTTTTCTAATCTCTTCCAATTCCTTTGCATGCAAAACTTTCCAATCTTTCTTGTCAATTTATGATGTAGATGCCTTAAATGCAATATCAATCTTTGTAGCTCCTGGAGGACCAAATTCTTCAAGCTCAAAAGTAGATATCTTCCCAACGAGATTATCTCTATTGACACAAGAATTAAGCATGTTTCTTAGATCATTAATTGCAGTTACCTTCATCTTATATGCCAGTGGAAAAACCCTTAGCACTTTTGAAACAATCTCTTCCTCGCTCAAAGCTCCACCACAGCACTGAATTCCTAATACAATTTCATTTACCCTTTCAATGAATGCAAAAATTCTTTCATCTTCCTCCATCTTCAAGATTTCATATCTTACCCAGTAACATTCAAGTTTTGCAATTTTAACGGTAGGATCACCTTCATTCAGAGTCTCCAACTTGTCCCATATAGCTTTTGCTGATGATTTATCTGATAGTCCCATGATTTGTTGATCTGATAAGGCGCTTAAGAGGGCTTCTCTAGCTTTGCAGTCATTTTTAATGTTCTTTTCCAAGTCTGTTGGTGCAGGATTTCCAGATGTCAGATCATGAGAAGTGTAACCTTTCTGAGTTATTACCCAAATTTCCTTTCCAATGTATCTTAAATGAGTCTCCATCTGAATCTTCCATACTCCATAGTTTGTTCCATCAAGCCTAGGGTTGTTCTTCTGAAAAAATGTAGTTGAACTATTAGTTGCCATATGATCTTCCTCAAGTGGTTAATCTTTTGCAAAAAGAGGACCAAGCTCTGATACCAATTATTAGGATAACCGGTGAACAACTAAGAGGGGGGTGAATCAGTTGTTAACAGATTATGTGAATTAAAGAACTTAAAAACTTATACCAGAATAACTGATTAAGCATTAAAGCATAATTGAAAACTAGAGAATCAATACCATGCAACCATAACACATAATACAATGATTTGTACATGTAAAACACAGTAAAGGGAAAAACCATGGTGGGAAACCCTACCCACAGTCAGATGATACTTCTACAGAAAGTATATGATTGCAATAGGGGCATGCACATGCAGTAAGGCACACTGTCTAGAGTGCTCTGCTTATCACAATGGAGTATCACTAACTATAGAGATTTCAACCACCTCAAAATATTTGGACAACAATCCAGAGAGAAGAATTGTCGGTGATAGCATCAAACATGCCAGATTACAGTTCTGGTTAAGCTCAATACCGGAGGTCTAAAACCTCTTACATAAACCCAACTCGATCACCTATGATCAACCAAATCCTCTGCACAAATGATTATTACATTATTCTCTCCTTACCCATTCATACATACATGATCTACAATGAGATCATACATATATTTATACCAACCCGAGACCTAACAGATTAGGTCGACCATCCAAATGATAATTTAATAGATCCATTACATAATTTTGAAATAAAATCATAACACATGTTGGCCTAAGGCCAAACAAACATCATCCAATCAGTAAAACATCTTGGAAGCGCATCCAAGGATCCACCAACATGTTACATGAAAACCAGTTCATAACCTAGATAGCACCGGACCTAAATTAGATCCACATACGCCAAATCAATGATACCAATCAGTCAAGGCATGAACACAATCACCATCAGCATCTTGAATCCTTTTTAGAAGCTGCACCAACACCACTTATGCATTACATCAAGGATCTTCAATAAAGCTCTTCTAGTGAAACCCTTACTGGACCTACAAAAAAGGCTTTCTAGAACATAAGATAGCATCCGATCATTAAGTCAATACCAACTAACTGAAACATACTTCAAAATCATATGAACTATCCATACAAACTTATTCCATCATCCAGATCATACCGGTGACAATCAACTGACAATCTTCCCAATCCAATCCTTCTACCAGAAGCCAGTAAACAACCATAACAGCTAGTGCTGATATTAATGACAAAACATCAATGCAACACATAATCAATTCCATCATATTGACAATAAATACAATAGGAAAATTTTCCCAGGAACTTGAAATACAAGAAAGGGATTTTGAAGCCTGGTTCAAGTTTGAATATTATGATCCTGATGACCTCATCCAAAATGGTGTTATTCCTTCACGATGCATGTACACCGAACAACCAGAAGCTTTGGAACACCGGATGAATCTTCTTGAGTGCCTAGTTAAAGATATGAGGAAGGCGCAAAATAGAATGTACTGATAAGAAAATAGAGATTGTTGCCAAAATCTCTGAAATCCCATGTGCTTTCGTTGATGAAAATGAAAAGTTGCTCAATGAATATGAAATCATCAAAGAGTTTAGCCTACTCTTGACTATTGAGGTTGATAGGGAAGGCTTCTCTTTGTCATCCATTGATAAATTATTTGATCTTAAATTAATTCTAGATTTTCTTGATTCACTTCTAAAGAAACATAAGAAGTGTTGTACTGAGTTAGAAGATTCTATCACAAGGGTCACAGTCATCACTGGAAACACCATGGGACCTAATAGAATTCAAATGAAGAATGCTTTGTACAAGATTGAGGAGTTCCAGAAGAGAGACTCAACTCAAGGGAATGAGACTTAGTCATTTATGTGTTTTTCCAATAGCATTTTATTATGTCTATCAACACCTCAGATGTCATTTTGTAATTGTGCATGTGCACTCATTGAGTGCACAAGTCCTAAGTCAAATCAAACACTTCTTTTGACTTATTAATAGAATTAGTTTTAATTTCCTATATCCATGCTACACCCCTCTCTTATATATATGAGGGTTATTATTGTAATAAGTATCTTTTTTCCTCTTTGTTTATGCAACAAAACTCTACCAAAGTGAAGACAAAATTGAGACTTGGTGTTCATTTTGTAAATTTGCAATTTAATCAAGAAATAAAAGAGCTTGGCATTCAAAATTTGTTTTGAGTTTAATATTTTATCTCGTATGAATGTTCTTATTTCATTGATATCATATGTTCTTGAATGATTAAAGTTTGTTATAGTTATTAGTGTTGAATATTGAAGAACTTTGAGTGTTTACAAGTAATCTTTGAGTTACTTTGGAAATTGAGAATTTTAGAACTAGTTGAGAAGGAATTGCTTTAAATCTTTAAGCTTATACAAGTCATCTCTGAAAGTTATATTTAAACGATATAAAGTAGAGTCTTTGTGCTATGCGAACTATCGGGATAGTAAAGAATATATTTTAATAAATTTTTGAGTCTTTGAGTTGACAATATGTTTGAGTCATAGTGGTTGATAGGAATCTTAGTACATAAAAAATATTCTTTGAGTTCTTAAGTGTGCAAATTCTCATCCCTAGGTCATTTTCATAAAAGGGAAGTAATGGAAGACTTTGTGCTTTCACAGACACTTTACTTTGCAATTTAGTTAATTATAAAATTACTGCAAGTTTTCAAAGTTATTTAAGGGAAAGTTTATTCGTAAAAGAAAATTTAAATATAAATGGTTTTGAAAGAAGAGAACAAAGTTGTTGTTGTACCCTAGATTAGTGTAAATTTAGCAGGTAGGAAAAATAGAAAATAGTTGCAGTAGCAAGGGGGAGCCTTCCCTTACAATTAGGAGGAATTATATCTTTCCTTTTGAGAGATATCGGTCTATGTACTATCATGAAACACACATTTTGTAAACCTTCATCAACTCACAAAATTTTCTCCCAACACAAGCTTAGCAAAAAATCAATTTTCCAAAACTCCCCCTTTGTCTTGAGCTATCAAATAGGACCATTCTTGATGCAAAACAACAATGTTAATATTTCTTCTTAGGCACACAAAAATTTCCTTACTCAATGGCTTGCTGAAAATTTCTACTAGCTACTACTCAAAATTACAAAACTCCATTTTAACTTCACCATTCTCAATCAACTCTCTGATAAAATGATGCCTAATTTCAATGTGCTTGCTTCTTCCATGAAACACAATAAATTTTGGTTCCATCCTCTTATTCTTCCTAGATTCTTCTCAACTAAATAGCTTGGCATGCTATTGCATTCACTACTATATACTCAGCCTTAACTGTAGATAGGGCAATGATGGGTTGCTTCTTAGAAGACCACAATATTACACTTGAACCCATATGAAATAGATAGCCCAATGTGATCTTCCTATCATTTACACTTCTCGCCCAATCACTATCCATGTAACAAACCAGCCTAAAATCATTTGTTGTATTATACAAAATGTCATAGTACCATTCACATACCCTAGAATTCTCTTACCCACTTGCCAATGGATGTCCTCTGGAGTCTCCAAAAATCTATAAATAAAACTCATTACATGAATTATATCGAGCCTGGTTGCTAACAAATGCATCAAAATTCCAACCAATCTATTGTACATGGTTAGATTCACATTGCTACTACAATCTTCCTTCCTCAACTTAAGACTTATGACTGTTAGTGGTGGTGTAGGCTTACTATTATGCATTCTAAATCTCTTCAATATCTCATTTGTATATTTTTCTTGAGAGATAAAAATACCATCATGCATTTGTTCTACTTCTATTCTTAGAAAGTACCTCAAGACACCTAAATTTACCATTTCAACCTTTCTTTTCATAGCCTCTTTAAAATAAGTTATGAGGAAATCATCATCCCTAGTGAAAACTAAATCATCTACATAAAAGACACCAATGAGAATATTACCATTAGCTACCTTGATGTAAAGAGTTGGCTCACCATCACTTTTTCTAAATCCATTCCTCATCAAATATGAGTCAATCCTATTGTACAATGCCCATGGAGCTTTCTTCAGCCCATAAAGAGCCTTCTTCTATATACCTTTCCTCCATGACCTGTAAATTCATTACTAGGTAGTTTCTCCACATAAACTTCCTCTTTCAATAATACATTCAAGAAGGATGATTTCATGTCTATTAGAAAAACCTCTCATTTATGCTAGGTTGCAATTGATATGACTGCTTACATGATTTACATCCTTGCAACATAGTCATATGTCTTATCATAATCTCTCACAATTTTTTGTTTGTACCCCTTAACAACCAATATTTTCTTATGCCACTCTATTCTTCCTTCGACATTACTTTTGGTCTTATAGACCCATTTCACCCCCAATAACTTATTTATTGGGAGGCAAATCAGTTAGCTCCCATGTTCAATGGCTAAAATTATGAATGAAGGTCAAAAAAATTAGCTCTTGGTAATGGATATGGATTGCATAGGGCCAACCAGATTAGTATACACCAACTCCAATGGTATTATTTCCCTTCTAGAGTTGCCTGATTGAAAGGGTTGCCTATGTTACTTAAAAAAAATACAAGCCTCACACTTGCAACTAGGCTCTACTATCCTTGGCAACCATCTACCAATCTTTTCTTGGACAAAAAAGTTAAACCATCATAGCCTAAGTTCCCATACCTAAGAATTCATAGCTTGGAGAGGTCTTAAATGACTACCTTGTAGGCTGATTGTTGCATTGCAATACATTTTCCATGCTTGGAAGGTGTAGCAATGGATTGAGAAGAGAAACATGTCTCTATTCTCAATGGAAACATACAGTTCTTTTTCATTTAAACTGTTACAACAACTTTCTTACTCCCATCCTTGTCAAAAATGATACATTCACCCTTCTTCATCAATAATTTGTATCCAATTTGGATCAACTGTCCAACACTCATGAGATTGTGCTTGATACCTAAGGAATAAACATTTTTAATCTCTTTCTTCTCACCTTGTTTGATGTAGATCATAATAAATCCTTTGCCCACAGCTATAACTATTCCATTATTTCCCATCTTAATCTTAAGCTTAACATTTTTTATCAATGAAAGAAAATAAACTAAACTACCACTTATGTGGTTACTACAACCACTATCCAATATCCAAATACCAAACTTCGAGGCTTCCTTTTTCACCAATGTTGCACATGATGAAGGTTTTCATCTATTTACCTTCAACCACATTCACATTTGCCACATTTGTATTTTTCTTGGACTAATTATTGTTCATTTTCCAGCACTCACTAGCATAATGACCAAACTTATGAAAAAAGTAGCATTCAACATTGCTCTTGACATACTTTTGATTCAAATTGATATTCTACTTTCCTTGTCTAGAGTTGTTTTGAGAGTTGCTTGCTCCCTCATGGCTTTTAGCACATCTAGAGCTATCTCCTCTAGTACTTCCTTGTTCAGAGTTGCCATGACCTCTACCTCTTAAGCTCCTTCTAGCATTGTTTCTTCTCCCCCTGACTCTTCTATTCGCCTGAGCTTTGAAAGCTTTCTCTTAGAAAGATGTAGCAGACCTATTTGGATGTTTCTCGTGGGTTTGAAGAGAACCCATTAACTCATCCATCGTCCAAGTAGAGAGGTCCTTTGCCTCTTCAATGGAAATGATGATTCCATCAGATTTAGAGTGAAAACTATAGAGGATCTTCTCCATAATCCTTTGTTCCTCCATGGTTTCTTCATTTGTCCTCACTTGGTTCAATAAACCAGAGGCTCTTGTGTGAAAGTCTAAAATAGACTCACTATCCTTCATTTGAAGAGTCCCAAGATATGTTTGAAGCATCTAGAGCTTCACCAATATTATTTTATCATTCCCTTTGTAACTTGTTTCAAGGATATCCCAATCTTCTTTAGAATAGTGTTGTTGCTATTCTTGGAAAAATGGCCTTTGTCAAGTTTGCCTCATTCAAACTGAGGGTTTTTGTATCCTTCCTCTGTATCTCTCTCAACTAGGTCTTCTGATGGTTTGTGAGGATTGCAAACTGAGCTTGGTCAATTGTATCCACAAATCCATTAAACACGAGCTCCCACAAATCATTAGCAACCATGATGGTCTTCATCTTCTTTGTGCAAACATCATAACTTTGACCATTAAAGGATGCTGGTTTCTACCAACTATTTTCTTCATCTCTAGCCATGTCTCCTACATAAGAAAATTCAATACCCATAAAAAAAAATGCCCAAATTCACAAGGATTCAAGGCCAAATGGCTTTGATACCATGTAAATAATCTAGAAATTCTGAGGAAGGGAAGAGACAAAGCTCTAATACCAACTCCCTAAAACTAAGAATTGTAATACCCTAAAAATGGTCATCTAAACCATGGGCCCCTAATCTCGACAACATCACCAAGGTCGTAACCAAAGGCAATTAAATCAACCTTGAGCATATCATTAATTCTTTAATCACCAAATATCACATGGCAAATCAATTACTCAATATTAATTAAATATTTATTTAATTAATTGAATCATTTCCAAGAATATCATTTTGATCAATTATCCCATTTTAATTTATTAAATGTCCTTGCATATTTAATTAATTAATAAATTGCCATTTAATCATGTGAAAGGAATTAATTTATTACAAAAGAGTAACTAATTACAAACCACGAGTTGAATTGAAAATAAAATAAAAGAATTGAATTGAGAGAGAAATCAAACTTGAGATATTATTTCTTTTTCTAAATTTAGAACTTGAAATCATAAAAGCAAGTAAATTGAATTATTGAATTATTCTCTAAAATTGGAACTCAAAGCTTTTCAAAAAAAGAAGTTTAGTAGCATTGAATAAATAAAAGAATTATCTATTTTTATCACAAATGCATGGAATTAATTTATTATTATTTCCAATGCAACTTGGACTTCTAATTTGAATGGATTTCAATTAAACTATAATTGGAATCTATCTCAAAGTTAACTAAACCTGATTTCTCAATTGTTTTCAATTAATTCTAAATTGAGCTTTTCTCTTTTGTGATTCTCTATAAATTCAGTCTTTAGCTCTCATTCCAATCTACCCCAGAGATACTTGAGAATCTACCCCAGAGATTTTTGAGAACACGCTTGGAGATTATTATCATGCTAATTTCCCTCTGGAGTCATTGAAGATTATTGTGCTTTTTTAGATTATTTGCATCCATTTTACTCATCCATTATTGTTTACATCCACTATTGCTTGAATTATTCATCCATCTTGCATCCATATAGTTAATATCATATAGATTAAATCCTTCGTCTTGGTGTAGTCTAGTCACTGGTATTGCTTATAACAATCTAAGAGCAATCTTATACTCGCATCTTTTAGAAGGCAATTAGTCACTTTGTTATGGTTTTTTACTTATTCATTATTT
This sequence comes from Cryptomeria japonica, assembly GCF_030272615.1. Classification (NCBI taxonomy): domain Eukaryota; kingdom Viridiplantae; phylum Streptophyta; class Pinopsida; order Cupressales; family Cupressaceae; genus Cryptomeria; species Cryptomeria japonica. The sequence continues at coordinate 488,182,628 of NC_081409.1, forward strand.
GATTGGAGTCACTATACATACTACTTGTTTTCTGTGTTTTCATCCCTGAAACAAAAACTGAAATACCAAAAATTGGAGAAGACAAGAAACAACTCAGTGATTTGAAACTTTGTTCATGTCAGAAACTAGTCCATCCTAAGTCAAAACTTTGTCTGTGTCAGAAACTAGTCTGTCCTAAGTCGAAACTCTGTCCGTGTCAGAAACTAGTCCGTCCTAAGTTGAAACTTTGTCTGTGTCAGAAACTAGTCCATCCTAAGTTAAAACTCTATCTGTGTTAGAAACTTGTCCATCCTAAGTCGAAACTCTGTCCATGTCAGAAACTTGTCCATCTTAAGTCAAAATTCTATATCCTGGTCCAAAATCAGTCCATCTCAGAATTGGTCATACTCAGTTATCATACTCAGCAATCCAAAAAACTTAGAATTTTAAGGCTTTGTCCTGTGAACAGTCATATGAATCTAATAATTTATGATGCTGCACCTGATCCTATCTCATATGAGTCTTCTAATTTGTCATTCTAGACCTGATCCTATGTCGTATGAGTCATTTTAATCTATCATTTGGTTTTGTATCATGTATCGTACGAAACAGAACTGCTTTGAGTCTTTTGTCGTACTGAATATACCCATCTATTGTACAGTAAGAAATAGCAACTCGTACGAAACAAAACTTATGTCATCCTGTAACTACTAAATTATCATCTGGTTCAGAAAATCATGTCGTATGAGTCTCTGGTTTTGTCAAAATAGAACAGTCAAACTTGCCTAAAAATAGCTTACAACGAACATAATACTAGTTATCAATTTTCCTGAGCATAAATAGATCAAGACAGTGTACCTCTGCCATTTGCATTGCACGATTTAGTCGATCATCTTTCCACTAGTTCAATCAACTACCTATCAAATTTTAGTCACTTAGATAACATCTTATACAAGATAGATCATTCCTGAAACTAGACTGAATCTTACACTATGCTTAGAATCAACTTAGATAAATGTCTTATACAGGATAGATCGTTCCAGAAACTAGACTGAATCTCAATTGTTTCTCCCAAACAATACTCTAAACATAGCAACTAGCTCTGAAATTGATCTTGACCTCTACATCACAAACAACTTTAGGTCGCACTAATCCATAAAAATGCCTACACAAACCAGGAGTTCTCATAAGAAAGAAGGCAAAGGAATACCCTTTTCATACACTGACAATCCATTTTACGAAAAGGATCCACTCACTACCATACGGTCATCATCAGGTGAACCAATTTTTGATGAGCCTAAATCTCCCACTATATATGAGACGGAACACAATGATGAAAACAAGGATGATAATAACATTTCAGAAAATGATAATGATTCCTCATCATCAAGTGAGGCTGACAAAGACACTAAACCTCCAGAAAAAGAAATCCTTGACTGTCAAAAGGACAAAGACTTTAGAAAAATGATGAAAGCTATCATGACCTAAGAGAAGGAAGACTATTTCTTAGGACTAGCAAGACAAGGTGCTAAACTTCCTACTAGATATGATGTTCAGATGCTCGTTACCAAAAAGAAAGAATCACCTATACTCATGGTACACAAACAATTACTATCCTTACGAATGGAGGTCATAGAACTAAAGAATAAGGACAAGTCCCCAAAATAATATTCTCTAGAAACAATATGTCCCTTTCCATTTGACAAGAATCTATACATGCCCCCATTTTGTTCATGAGTGGAGATTCCAAAATTTGATAAGTATGATGGTACCTCAAATCCCCAAGATCATGTCAAAGAGTTTTGTGTTGCCTGTATGGAGTTCATACACGATCAAATGTACCTCATGCATCTTTTCCCAAGGAGTTTAGGGGGTCAAGCAATGGAATGGTTCTCAAGTCTGCCCAAAGGAATAAAAATGTTTGAAGAACTAATTCAACTATTCTTACAACAATATTCATACAGCATTTGACATCTTGTGACTATGATCAATCTTTGTAATACTCAACAAAAAACAGGAGAGCCTCTTCTTACTTTTCTCCAACGCTGGAGAAAGATGTTTTCTAGGTATTCTCGACCTATTCCAAACTCTAAGAAAATGGATATATTTGTCAATAACTTGGTCTCCGAGCTGAAATATAGTATACAAATGCAAGTACACCCATCATTTAACAAAATGGTAGATAATTCCATTCGAATGGAAGATGTGATCATAAAGAAGGGGGATATCACACCTTGGAAAGAAACACAACTATGATCTAGCTCTAAAGAGAAGAATGAGTATTGGAAGTTTGGCAAAGACAATAACAAGAATGTTGTTAATGATGGAGTAGTAGACATTGTAAAAGCCAACTCAAAATCCACAATATTCAACTTGGCTAGTGGTACACAAGCACTTAAAGCCGCAGAGGCTGCAGCAGAAAATCTACCAAAGAAAACAAAGGAATGGTTCAAAGAAAAGCCTTGGCTTTGCAAACCTAAGCATGATTTTACTCCTCTCAAAGAATCATTTGAATTTGCTTTCAAAACTCTGTTGGAAAACAAATTGATAACACTACTAGATAACTCCAAACCATATGATCCAGAAGTTACACCAAGATGGTGGATAGAAAATGAATATTGTGACTTCCATCGGAATAAAAGTCATAACAGAAACAATTGCATGAAGTTAAAACATGAGATACAAGATCTCATAAACGCTGGTAGAGTTGTTTTTGGGAATCATCTGACTAATGCAGATCATAAAGCATTTAAAGACCATTTGCCTATTTACGAACAAGGTGATTCTTCAAAGACCAAAGGAGGTGCCAAGGTAAATTATACTTATGCCGGTCAGGACAACATTATCAACATGATTGAGCCTTCCCAATCAAAATATTGCAATGTGATTATAATCCAAGATAAACCAAATGAATCATGATATGCAAGAGCTATGACACGTTCTCAGAAGAAAGTCACTCTCCAAGGAGCTAGTTCTTCTGACCTGGCTAAAGAAACATCAAACCCATCAGCCTTGCCAAACAAACAAAAAGAATCAACCTTGGACAAATTTAAAAGGCTAACTTCATCATCATCTTCTGGATATAGTGTTGTTGAACAGTTGAAAAGGACAAATGCTCAAATATCAATCTTTGAATTGCTAAAACTCTCATCTGCTCACAAAGAGATCCTAGACAAAGCATTGCTCACCACCAATGTTCCAAAAGATTTAGACATTGATTGGTTTCAGTCTATGGTGGGTCATCTGACTTCACCTCACTATCTGACCTTCTTTGAAGCAGATGACAACTCACTAAATCATCCACATAACCAGCCATTGCATATTGAAGCCATGATCCACAAACACAGAGTCAAATGTGTTTTGATAGATGGAGGTGCGGGGTTGAATATCTATATTTACAATCTACTTACACAACTAGGATTCTCTGAAAATGTCATTTATCCTGGCAAGAAAATAACAATAAAAGCCTATGATGAAGAAGAAAGGACTTCTAAAGGTCCGGTGTCATTACCTATCAGAGTGGGACCGATAGAGAGAGATGTTCTTTTCCAAGTTCTTGATATTCCATTGTCATATAATATATTATTGGGCAGGTCGTGGATTCATGAAATGAAGGCAGTACCATTAACATACCATCAATGCTTAAAGTTTCCTTATAATGGAGCTGAAGTCAGTATTCCTGCTGATACAAATGTCATCTATAATGCATTGACAAAAGGTGCAGATACTTTTGTGCCTCATAATAGGGAAGCCTCTCCAAATGCAGATCCAGAAGCACTAATGAAAGACTTAGAAAAGAGATTGAAGATTACAAATATCGGCATGGATGGCTACAAGATAGAACCGGTACTTTCATTAGTTTCTCTCCCTCCATCGCCAAAATAGTTGGGCAAGCCATCAGAGGCTATGAGAACACAAACTTTAGCTCTGAATACCATATATGATGGTCTCTTTGTATAGTCTTCTACCTCCTTGGTGGATGAAATAGAAGAAGATGTTGTTCTTAACTGGCTCTTTAAGGAAGATAGTCAAAATGAGGAGGTACGACATTGTGAGATTTCCTCAAACCAATATGGTCCTGGATACAAAATGATTCAATGCATGGGGTAATCAGGTACTGGTCCTCTGGGTAAACAAAAGGAAGGTATTACGGAACCAATTCAGCTACAAACCAAATCCACAAATGATAAGGCTAGACTGGGTTATGATCCGAAAAAGACATCAGACCAAAAACATGTTTCTAAGTCTAAGTGGCAGAAAAGAATATCGCCTTTAATATTATAGGAAGTAGACACTCAAAAAACAAAAGCAAACTGTAGAAAAGAGAAAGAGGAATCAGTAGTCAAGAAAGAAGAAATAGTTAGTGCTCAAACTTCGATGGTATCAGCTACAATAATACAAGAAGTTGAGGTCCCTGAGGATATAAGAGATGAAGTAACAAGAATCAGAGAATCATTTGCACCACTAAAAGTTATAGTCACATATACTGGTAGACAACAAGTAGATGATTCAAAGACTGATTCAAACGAATATGAATGGGGTCCTGACCATCTCTCAGACACATCCACTACAAAAACTCCAGAAGAGTCTAGCGATGTCATAAATAATACTCAAGATTAAGGCAGACAAGTCTATCAGAGTTTGCATTGACTTCAAAGATCTTAACAAAGCGTGTTCGAAGGATGACTTTCCATTACCAAATATTGATATGATAGTCGACATGACTACTGGGTATGAAATGTACTCACTAATGGATGGATTTTTTGGATACAATCAAATCAAAATAGCTCCTGGAGATCAAGAAAAGATAGCTTTCACCTATGCATGGGGAACCTTTTGCTAGAACATCATGCCATTTGGGCTAAAGAACACAGGAGCAACCTATCAAAGAGCAGTTACAACTATTTTTCATTACATGATGCATAAGAATATGGAAGATTATGTTGATGACACCTTAGTGAAGACTATAAAAAGATCAACGCATATTCAAGAGTTAGGTCCTATACTCGACAGAATGGAAAAGTTCAAACTCTGATTAAATCCAAAGAAGTGTGTATTCAGAGTGACATCTGGTAAACTACTTGGCTATATCATTTCAAAGAAGGGAATCAAGGTTGATCCTGAGAAGGTCCAAGCTATAATGGAAATGTCACCTTTGAAGAACATCAGTCAAATGAGAAGTCTACAGGGACATCTCCAATCCATCAGACGATTCATTTCTCAGCTAGCAGACAAAGCTTGACCTTTCAGAAAGGTATTGAGAAAAGGAATAATATACAACTAGGATCAGCAGTGTGAACAACATCTTCAGCAAATCAAAAACTACCTGTCAAATCCACCACTATCGATGCCACTGATTCAGGGTAAAACATTAATCTTATATATATCAGCAACTAATTCATCACTGGGGGCACTTCCGGCGTAACATGATGACAACAAAAAGGAACGAGCTATTTATTACATCAGCAGGACATTGATGTCTTATGAAATAAACTACACTATAATAGAAAAAGCATACTTAGCATTAGTCTTTGCATCACAAAAACTGAGACACTTCATGCTAGCACATTCAGTCAAGCTAGTGGCCAAAATTGATACACTCAAATATCTTCTCAATAAGGCAACACTTACAGGAAGATTAGTGAAATGGGTCATGATCCTTACAGAGTTTGACATTGAATATGTGGAATGCAAAGCCATAAAAGGATAGGTAATTTCTGATCAACTTGCTGAAGCTCCGCTTGAGGATACTCAACCACTACACATAGAGTTTCTAGATGAATCTATAATGCATCTTACTCAACAACCTTGGAAAATGTTCTTTGATGGGTACTTTACTCAAAATGGTTTAGGTGCTGGCATATTATTCATTACTCCTTAGAAGTATTCAATTCCAAAGTCTTATAAGATTCTATTCCCTTGTACAAACAACATTGAAGAATATGAAGCTTTGGTGAATGGGATAAAACTAGCTATTAAATGGAAGGTTGCAGAATTGTATATCTATGGAGATTCTTAGCTAGTGGTTAATCAAATCAATGATACATATTAGACTCAAGATGAGAAACTAATGTCTTACAAGAGGATGGTTGATGATCTTAAAATGTATTTTTCTTTTGTATCATTCCAATAGATTCCTAGATCCGCAAACAGAGTAGCAGATGCTATGGCTACCTTGGCATCTATACCTGAGTTACAGGAGTCCAATTTTTGCTTTGGTTTCCTAGTGGAAGAGTTATATTACCCCACCTATGATTCTCCTGAGATCCAAATAGTCTATTTTATTATTGGACATGACTCATCCCGATATAGCCACATCTATTCCTATCTATGTGACCAAATTATCCCTGGAAATCTTACCCGAAATGAGAAAAAAAACCTAACTCAAAATGCTTCACAGTATGTTATCATAGCTAACGATTTATTTAGATGAGGTTTGGATGGTACGTTGCTTAGATGTCTAGAAACTAAAGAATCTAAACATGCATTATCAGAAGTCCATGAAAGTATTTGTGGATCTCATTCGAATGGTCTTACTTTAACTCAGAAACTACTATGAGCTAGCTACTACTGGCCAGACATGGAAAAAGACGCCATCCAATTTGCTAAGACATGTGAGAAATATCAGCTTCATGGAAATTTCATACATACCTCGGCAAGGGACCTCATACCATTTATAACACACTGGCCTTTTCATCAATGGGCCTTTGATCTCATTGGTCAGATATATCCTACTTCATCCAATGGACATAAATTCATCATAACTGCCACTGAGTATTTCACCAAGTGGGTAGAAGCAGTTCCACTCATTAAAGCAATTGGTAAACAAGTCGCCTTGTTCACATCCTAAATTATATCATCTACAGGTATGGGATACCTTCGTCCATCATGAGTGATAATGGAGGACAGTTTAAGAATAAAGATCTGGATGAGCTTTGTGATAAATTCAAAATAAAGCAACACTGGTCATCGGTATATTACCCTCAAGGTAATGGACAAGTTGAGGCATCTAACAAAAACCTACTAACTATTTTGCATAGAACAGTGAACAAATCCAGGAAGGATTGGCATTTGTAGCTCAATCCTACACTACGGGCTTACAAAACAAGTATCAGAACACCTATTAGGGCTACACCTTTCTCTTTGGTGTATGGGTCTGAAGCAGTATTACCTATTGAAGTAGAAATACCATCTCTAAGAGTTTCTTTGCAAGGTCCTGTTACTAATGAAGATCATAGAATATTTAGATTGCAAGAACTAAAATTGCTGGATGAGTGTCGGCAAGCGGCATTTAATCATCTCAAATTATATCAAAAGAGAATGTCCAGAGGATATAACAAGAAAGTTTGACAAAGAGAATTTTAGGTTGGTGACCTAGTTCTGAGAGAAAATCCAAAAAATCAGCAGTTTCGCGATAATAAAGGGAAGTTTGAACCCAACTGGCTGGGTCCCTACATTGTTACTGCAGTATTCGGCTCTGGTGCCTATCAACTCTCAAACTTGGAAGGAGAGAAGCTCCGTGAACCAATTAACACCATCCACTTGAAGAAATTATTTTCTTAGCATTCTCTATGCCACCAACTTGTACAGCTGAAAAAAGTCCTGAAAAAAATCAAAAAAAAGGAAAAATCAAAAAAATACAAAAAAATCAAAAACATCATTAAAAAAAGAAAAAAAATAAAAAGAAAGAAAACGCCCTGGTGAAAACTTGGTAAATAGGCACCTTGGTAAAAAAAATGAATCTCTGCCAAGCAGGTGAAAACCTGGCAAACAAGCGCCTCTTGTACTCAAGCGCTCCATCTATCAATGCAACGTTGGCATTTCTCGCTTTCATGCATCTTTTGCTTTCACTTGTACATATTTTTCAGTCACTTTCATGACATCCTAGTTCATTGGAACCCTCATGACTTGAAATTGATCAGCGTCCTAGTCTTAGGTTACTCGACAGAGTAATTTACATATCCTAAGCAATTTCAAACAAGTCATCTTTCCGTCAATGAAACCTGGTCGTCCACTCCGAGTTAGTTACCTGTCTCCTAACTACAAAAGAGTTTCTTATCACTAAGTAAATAAGCAAAACAACATAACAGAAAACAATCACTAAACAGTTTGAGCTATGAATGAAAATTTTCTTTGTATGTTGTCTTTTATATTGATTTTTTATTATTATCCCTCTGAGTAACTCGATGAAGTCTATTGTGACTAAGAGGAGCAAGGATTGGGGGCATAATATTTTCTTTGTTTTCTGCTTGTAGGAATGATCCCAATAATCTGGAAACATATAAATTAGTTGGATGTATGTGATAAGAGCCTTCACAACAAGATGAAATCACCTAACACACCTTGACTCCGCTTATTTGTATGCTACAGGGACGTCCATATCATTTCTTTGTCTATTTTGAGGGAATTTCTTTATGATGCAATTCGGGTCCCTGTGAAATCTGTCCAAGGATATGAATGAAAAAAGGGTCATTGTAGACAAGATAATTAATAGTGCATATTGAAAAAGAAAGGAACTCTAACCTGCCTATTGTGTTCGTTATGCTCAATGATGAATCTTAAGTATTTTAAATCCAGTGACTAGGTTTAGGATGCATTTCGCATATCATTTTGCATATCATTTCACATATCATTTTGCATATCATTCTACATGTTTTGTGAATTTAGAGTGATTTTGGTATGATAATAATCTCTTTATCTTCTGAATGAGAGCTGAAAGCATCATCATTTCTTATGCTAAGTGGTCTATTTATCATCATTTCTTTGATCGAGTACTTGTGTTTTTGAGATGTTTAGCTACATACATAACATTTAATGTAGATTCATACATTTCATTATTTACTCATCTACATTCATCTTATTGCATAGAAAAATGAAAACATTGCATTACTTATATTACTCATACTCATTCATTCATTTGCATATGAAAAGAACCAAAAATAGACATCCATAATCATTTGCATTACATACATTCATATTGAAAAGAAATGCATACATATAGAATAAAGCATATAAAAGACATCTCATAAACGAATCAACACAAGTACCTAAGTTATAGGAGTCCAATTTTCGCTTTGATTTCTTGGTAGAAGAGTTATATTACCCCGCCTATGATTCTCCTAAGACCCAAATAGTTTGTTCTATTATCAGACATGACTCATCTCGATACAGCCACATCTATTCCTATCTATGCAACCAAATTATCCTTGGAAATCTTACCCGAAATGAGAAAAGAAACCTAACTCAAAATGCTTCGCGGTATGTTATCATAGCTAATGATTTATTTAGTTGAGGTTTGGATGGTACATTGCTTAGATGTCTAGAAACTGAAGAATCTAAACGTGCATTATCAGAAGTCCATGAAGGTATTTGTGGATCTCATTCGAATGGTCTTACTTTAGCTCAAAAACTACTACGGGCTGGCTACTACTGGCTATACATGGAAAAAGATGCCATCCAATTTGCTAAGACTTGTGAGAAATGTCAGCTTCATGGAAATCTCATACATGCCCCGGTAAGGGACCTCATACCATTTATAACACACTGGCCTTTTCAACAATGGGCCTTTGATCTCATTAGTTAGATATATCCTGCTACATCCAACGGACATAAATTCATCATAACTGCCACTAAGTATTTCACCAAGTGGGTAGAAGCAGTTCTACTGATTAAAGCAACTGGTAAACAAGTCGCCTTGTTCATCCTAAATTATATCATCTACAGGTATGGGATACCTTCCTCCATCATGATTGATAATGGAGGATAGTTTAAGAATAAAGATCTAGACGAGCTTTATGAGAAATTCAAAATAAAGCAACATTGGTCATCGATATATTACCCTCAAGGTAATGGACAAGTTGAGGCGTCTAACAAAAACCTACTGACTAGCTTGCACAGAACAGTAAACAAATCCGGGAAGGATTGGCATCTGTAGCTCAATCCTGCACTATGGGCTTACAGAACAAGTGTCAGAACACCTACTGGGGCTACACCTTTCTCTTTGGTGTATGGGTCTAAAGCAGTTTTATCTATTCAAGTAGAAATACCATCTCTAAGAGTTTCTTTGCAAGGTCTTGTTACTGATGAAGATCATAGAATATCTAGATTGCAAGAACTCGAATTGCTGGATGAACGTTGACAAGTGGTGTTTGATCATCTCAGAGTATATCAGAAGAGAATGTCCAAATAGGTGCCTCTTGTACTTAAGCGCTCCATCTATCAACACAACATTTGCATTTTTCGCTTTCATGCATCTTTTGCTTTCGCTTGTACATATTTTTCAGTCACTTTCATGACATCCTGGTTCATTGGAACCCTCATGACTTGAAACTAACTAGCGTCCTAGTCTTAGGTTACTCGACAGAGCAATTTACATATCCTAAGCAATGTCAAACATGTCATCTTTCTGTCAATGAAACCTGGTCGTCCACTCCACGTCATTTACCTGTCTCCTAACTACCAAAGAGTTTCTTATCACTGAGTAAACAAGCAAAACAACATAATGGAAAACAATCACTAAACAGTTTGAGCTACGAATGAAAATTTTCTTTGTGTGTTCTCTTTTATATGGTTTTTTGATTATTATCTCTCTGAGTAACTCGAGGAAGTCTATTGTGACTAAGAGGAGCAAGGATTGGGGCTATAATATTTTCTTTTTTTTCTACTTGTAGGAATGATCCCAATGATCTGGAAACATATAAATTAGTTGGGTGTCTGTGATAAGAGCCTTCACAACAAGGTGAAACCGCCTCACATACCTTGACTCTGCTTATTTTTATGCTACAGGGAGGTCCATATCATTTCTTTGTCTATTTTGAGGGAATTTCTTTATGATGCAATTTGGGTCCCTGCGAAATATGTCCAAGGATATGAATAAAAGAAGGGTCATTGCAGACAAGATAATCAATATTGCACATTGAAAAAGAAAGGAACTCTAACCTGCCTGTTGTGTTCATTATGCTCAGTGATGAATCTTAAGTATTTTAAATCGAGTGACTAGGTTTAGGATGCATTTTGCATATCATTTCGCATATTGTTTTTCATATAATTTTGCATTTTTGTGAATTTAGAGTGATTTAGGTATGGTAATAATCTCTTTATCTTCTGAATGAAAGTTGAAAGCATCATCATTTCTTATGCTAAGTTGTCTATTTATCATCATTTCTTTGATTGAGTACTTGTGTTTTGAGATGTTTAGCTGCATACATAACATTTAATATAGCTTCATACATTTCATTATTCACTCATTTGCATTCATCTTATTGCATAGAAAAATGAAAACATTGCATTACTCATTTTACTCATACTCATTCATTTATTTGCATATGAAAAGAACCAAAAATAGGCATCCATAATCATTTGTGTTACATACATCCATATTGAAAAGAAATGCATACATGTAGAATAAAGTATATTAAAGACATCTCATAAGCAAATCAACACAAGTATGATGAAGTCAAATCGGATCTCATATATATATATATATATATATATATATATATATATCATGTCAAATCTAAAGGTACAAAATGATGTCGAATGACATATACAAACTCCCATCAGAGAAAGAATCATATAGGCTACAAAAAATGAGTGTGTCTACAAAAAAATATCCAAGCTATAAAAAGAAATAATCTAGCTAGCACCCTCTGCCTCATCGCCTGGTGGAGGAGGAGGAGCTTGAAGCCCAAGATCTTGATGAGGTGCCCAAGCTCCCTTTGATCATGCCATATACTGTGAGTAGGGTATCACCTATTACACAAAAAGAACTGTGACACTATATGCTGCCACATAGTAGGCTTCCCTACTACTCTGGAGAAGGGCCTCTATCTCTGCTCTTGACTCTGCCCTCAATGATGTGATCTAGCAATCATGCTTGACCCTCACCTTAGCAATTTGTCGGTCTCGCTCCGTTAGCTGAGTCTGAGCCACTGTCAACTGTGACTGCAGCTCTACAAGACGTGCTCTCATCAACCGCCCTGCATCAGTCCCCTGCTCTCTCACAGGCTCCCCACCCCCATCTCCACCTATAGCTCCACCCTGGTCATCCAACCACTACTGTACCTATCTCAAAGTTGTGCGCTCCTCCTTAGTCCCACCCAATCTTACTCCTACATGCCCTAAGAATCCACCCTCACCCCTCTGTTGTCCAACATCATCTAGCACCCTGTTGTTTCTCGCACCAGGATCACCACCACTTCGCCATGGAGCCTCAGCTCTTTGTGCCTATCCCTGCCTGTGGCCTTATCCCTATCCCTGTGCCAATGCAGGGGCATCATCCTCAACATCCTCAATATGAGGAGCCTTCTCTATTGGATCTATGAATCGAGGGAACGGATGTTGCTGAAACCAATCTCTATACTGGGGCAATACCCCGGCATCCGCCACATCATCCATATAATCCCACCTCAGACGATGTAAACTAGTCATCTCCTACATCACCAAAGCATAGGACAACCATGGAGACCATCCCTATCTCTCATCATCTGCATAACGTGCATATATTGTAAACTCCTGCAAGATCCCCTAAGGCCGGCCATACTGCATCATCACTCGTGAAACAACAAACTGCTCCATAATGGTCTACAATCTCCCAATAAGAGGACTCGTCAAAAAAAGGCCCCTGCGGACTAGCCGCCAATCATCCCAAGGCTCCAACCCTCTGTACGGTCTCCATACAATGGCGATCAAGTCATCTAGCGACCATCTCAAAAAATTTGTCTTACCCAGATGGGGCTGTGTAATGTATCTAGCATACCTGTATATAATCGGCTTCCTAGGCTCTCTACTATCATCTAATATAAGCTGACAAATGGGAAGGTGTTCCCAAGCCCACACCTACAAAACATATACACCAACGGCCATGCTCCAACTATCTCTATACACAATCTCATGCATCTCTGGATACATGTGGGCCAATAAACACAAACCCCAGCCAAGTCTCTGAGGGGTCTCTACCAGTCTCTCTAGCATCTGACCCCATCTGCACTGGAAACCCTATTGCTCTCTGTCTGGCATTAGAAAATAGCCTATGAACCCTACTAGAATGCATGCTAGAGGAAACTCCTCACTGTACCTGCTCATCAATATGTCCCAACTAACGGAATGAGTCAAAATGTCAGGATCACTGAAGACATGCCTCACTGCCTATAATCCTGGAAGGTGCTTTGAATCATAATCCACCTTATCCCCAGCAAAAGGGATACAGAGGATCCTATATATATCCTCAGGAGTGATAGTCAACTCCCCCACCGGCAGATGAAACATGTTATGCTCTGAATGGAAATGCTCAACCAATATCGTGAGCATTCCGTGGTTCACACGAATATCAGGTAATCTCAATAGATGAGTCAAGCCACACAAGTCAATATGAGCCTACTCAACCTTAGATAAATAATGCACTAATGCCATAGTAGGAGGATAAATGCATCTAAACAGCACAGGAGGTAATCAAACCTATAAAAACCCAACAACGAAGCATCAGAAAACATTCCAAATGAGGATACAAAAGAAGTAAAACATCAAGCAAATCCAACTAAGTCAAATGCAAAATCAAAATTTCATGTTTAGACCTTCAAAAATGCTCACTGTCTCCCGAACGATAAAACACAGAGAGACAGAATCTCATAAAAGCCAGGAATAGCTCTAGCATGACAAAACAACCCCAAACGACAAACTATTGGGTTTCACACGACAAAATGATCTTTTAATAGACCTGGCGTATGATACGAGGGTGCATCCCGAATGACAATTCTAATGACCTTAAATGACAAAAGAAATTTTACCAGTTACTCGTATGAGACAGGATCCTATCTCGCATGATAAAACGTGAAACCCGACCCCACACATGCGAAAAACTTGAAAAATGAACAAAAAAATTCAAAATTGAAAACATAAAGAGGCTTAAGATCGATCACTTACCGCTGGCTCATAGTTTCGGGGTTGATTATGATGTCTCTAGTGCTTGAATCAATGCTAACAAGTAGGGACCACGATTTTCTTCGCAGAAGGCTTTTTGAATTTTAAAACTTGGAGGGTTAAAATGATTTGAAAATGACACTTTGTCTCATATATAGCCAAAAACCTAATTTTTCAACTTGCTCCGATGGACATGAAAATTGTACCCTTAGCTAATTCGCCCACTCTGATTACATTTTCGGGATTGAAATCAAAATTTGAGATCATTTTGCTAGTCAATTTCACAATTTGGACCACTTAGCGCTCTTTTCATCAAATGCTCATTTTTTCTTCAAATTGCGCTCAATTTCAACACTGAATATCAATTTCAATTCTACACATCAACATTACGTCAACTCTACACTCAATTTCACCAATCAAAGCTGAATTTTTTAAATATTCCTCAGAATCAATTTGTACTCAAATAACCTATTCTCACCACACAATTGCCTATTATCAATCCCTCGTTATCTTTCGATTTCATTCCCGAGGGGGCATACTCACAACCTTATGACCTCACATCTCACAAGTCAAGAACATTTTTTTTAAATCTTCATCCAAATTTGAGAAAAATCAACTAAAGAAAATCAATTCTTATTGCTAGGGGCATATTAGTTTCATCGCTTCAAATCAAGCTGATATTTGTCCTTCATCTGAATCAATCTCTTAGCGTTAATCAGTTTCATCGCTTTGCATCAAGCTGATTATTCATTTAAACTCAATCAAAAGTCTAAAGAGTATTTTTTATAACACTCAATCTAAGCAAGTATTCAGTATTGGTTTCTTGATCAAGCTGAATAGTTTATCTTCATCGTATCTTGATCAATCAAGTTCGAGATTGATTTTTTTATCATCACTCACTGCAGCTAAGTTCAATCAAGTTCTAGATCAGTAAGATCCGCTTCTTGATCAATCAAGTTCAAGTTCAGTATCTTTGTTTTCTATCGTTCCTCAGTTCAATCAAGTTTGGGAATGGTATCGCTTTAATCAAACTTCATTCAGTTTTGTCACTTTGAATCAAGCTAAACACCTTGCTCTTCATCTAGTTCGAGATCAATCAAGTTTAGAACTGATATCTCCTAGACATCACACATTCTTTGAACCAATGCGCTACTCGCACATTAATTCAAAGAGGGGCAAATGTAATACCCTAAAAATGGTCATCTAAACCATGGGCCCCTAATCTCGACAACATCACCAAGGTCCTAACCAAACGCAATTAAACCAACCTTGAGCACATTATTAATTCTTTAATCATCAAATATCACATGGCAAATCAATTACTCAATATTAATTAAATATTCATTTTATTCATCGAATCATTTCCAAGAATATCATTTTGATCAATTATCCCATTTTAATTTATTAAATATCCTTTCATATTTAATTAATTAATAAATTGCCATTTAATCATGCAAAAGGAATTAATTTATTAAAAAAGAGTAATTAATTACAAAACAATAGTTGAATTGAAAATAAAATAAAATAATTGAATTGAGAGAGAAATCAAACTTGAGATATTATTTCTTTTTCTAAATTTAGAACTTGAAATCATAAGAGCAATTAAATTAAATTATTGAATTATTCTCTAAAATTGGAACTCAAAGCTTTTCAGAAAAAGAAGTTCAGTTGCATTGAAAAGACTCTTTTCTTGAATAAATAAAATAATTATCTATTTTTATCACAAATGCATGGAATTAATTTATTATTATTTCCAATGCAACTTGGACTTTTAATTTGAATGCATTTCAATTAAACTATAATTGGAATCTATCTCAAAGTTAGCTAAACCTGATTTCTCAATTGTTTTCAATTAATTCTAAATTGAGCTTTTCTCTTTTGTGGTTCTCTATAAATTCAGTCTTCAGCTCTCATTCCAATCTACCCCAGAGATACTTGAGAATCTACCCCAGAGATTTTTGAGAACACGCTTTGAGATTATTATCATGCTAATTTTGCTCTGTAGTCATTGAAGATTATTGTGCTTTTTTAGATTATTTGCATCCATTTTACTCATCCATTATTTCTTGAATTGATTATTTGCTTGAATTATTCATCCATCTTGCATCCATATAGTTAATATCATATAGATTAAATCCTTCGTCTTGGTGTAGTCTAGTCACTAGTATTGCTTATAAGAATCTGAGAGCAATCTTATACTCACATCTTTTAGAAGGCAATTAGTCGCTTTGTTATGGTTTTTTACTTATTGATTATTATTTACTAACCATGCATATAATGACTTAATTGAAGTGTTGTGCTTGCAGCTTACAGACCACTTTTCACACACACAAGAATCAGACAAACTTTTGAAATTACAACTCAAAATTGCTAATCACTAGCAATACATAGCAGAAGAAAAAACCAAAGAGACAAAAGATGGGCTAGAGGCATGGAACTTTCTTGCTTGAATTGAATTTGAAAAAGAAAAATTTACAAAATAAACTACAAACTCAAAAAATAAACTAACTACTACTGATTACAACTCAAATTTGTAGTAATCTGGACTTGCTCCCAAATACTCAAGAATCTAGAGCTTCTTTGAGATATTTTATAAACTACAGAGCTTCTTAGAGCTCTCTAACTAGCTCACACGTCGCTCACTTAGAGCTCCAAATTCCTAGAGAAATCACTACTCATTAGGAGCCACATGTTGTCTGGAACAATCACTACTCTCAGCACAAACTAATACACAAATACTACTACACACACTAAATCACTTAGAGAACACAAACATTTCTCTACTATTGCAAACACCGACTTCAAAGCTTACTAATATTGGAAAATATTCTTCTTGTTTTTCTTGGGGTTGTCCACACAAAAAAATTTCCTTAAAAAATTCAAATTCAAAATCACGTACCAGTAATAAATTCTACTTGTTGTTGTTGCTACAACATCAGGATCAAGTTGGGGGAAGCAATCCCCAAGTAAATATTTTGTTGCAATCATCAGTAGGTTGCATTTACTCTTGGCTAATCCTAATAAGGTAGGTATGCATGACATACCCTGCAAATCATGTGTTATCGAGACATAATTCCACAAGCGGCTCACATATTTTAAAACCAGTCCTTGGCCAAATGACTATTTAATACCACCCTCCTCTATTCGATCTTGCTTGCAACATGTGATTTCCTCTTTACCTATTGACTATTTGAGCCTTATTCCCAACCTTATATTCCTTAGAACCATTTTGACAACTACTCAACTATATTTTAAAGAACTTTAGTAACCAAGTTAAATGATTGACGAGTGTATTTGCATCTTTTTTTTATGGTTTGAGTTACTTTAGGAAGCTTGTATGCTGACCACTTTCATCAATGAAAACATCTTCATTTGTATTGAGAGAATAATCAAAAATTCATTGAGTTTTTGAGATAATTAAGCAACTCAATGAAAGAGACTGATTTTCTTTATTTTTGATCATTGGTAATTTAAATTGCTTCCACAACTAAGCCAAAATGTCAATGACATTCAACAAAGTTTCTTCTAGGTGTTTGAAATAACTTCTTAACACTGTTAATATTGTTGATAAAGTCTATCAACACTCTGAACCATATTGTAAACCTCCACATAGTGGTGATGAGTTTTGTTTTGTCTCAAATGTCATTGGTAACATTAGATGTACCTTACAAAGCAAGTTAATACACCTCCTCCAAACATACTAGTTTAGTTTTATCATTTCTTGAAATTGTTCGAATAGTGAGATGCACAATGGATGCTCATGAAATTCATTATCAATCCATTCAACTCCAACTTCAATAAAATTCTTGTAGATTGTCCACATGGGCCAAAATAGCATTAGGAACATCCTCAAAATATATGTTGCACCATCTCATAACAATTTTTAAATTTAATTATTTTTTGCATTTTTTGGCAAATTGCATCATTGCTCCTAAGAATTCAACTAGAAAGGTTCTTCTTCAAACAACTAACCCTTTATATATAAATCCTACTAGAAATGATATTCCAAGTATAGATGGAGACCATGATTTACATGTAAAACATGTAACATAATCATGGGCCTAATCAGCTCATAAAAAATTTAAATTTGGTTGTGTCAAAATAAGGCCAACACATTATAATAATGTTTAATTTCATTATGTTACGAAATACTTGTAATCTCAAATTCATCCAAAATATATCTAACAAAGTCTTCAAAAACTCAAAATATCAGTTTTCTACATTTTAACACTTGTCACCTACCTTAGTTAGTGGAAACTGCTCAAAATCTTTTGAAATGGCCCAACAGCCCTCTTTTTCCTCCTCTTCTCTATTTTAAATCCGTTTTTCCTCTCATTCAAGGACTCTAGATTCTTGAAATACTCTCTCTCTCTCGTATAAAACTCTCAGCTTCATCAAGCCTCTTTAGTAGTATCTCTCTATCTATTTATCTCATCTTTAAGCATCTTGGGCTTCATAACATCCCCTATCTATTCGATTATTTATCATTCTATATATTTATCTTTTGATCTATCCATTTGTCTATCTGTGGAGGTGGAAACACCAAAGTAGGGGTTTTATTGAGGCAAACCCCTATATAGCCCCAATATTTTTCCTCTTTGGCTTGTGTGTAGGTTTCATTAAAGAAGAATTTCTTTGTTGGAGCCTTCAATCATGGACCAATTGTAAGAATATTTCCTTCCTCTCTTTCATATCATTTTATATTTTCATAGTTGTTTTTTGCTTTCTATTATATATTCATCTAGTTTTACTTCACCTGGAACATATATCTATCACCCTAAACTCTTTGTACAGAACTTCATAATCTATTCATATAGTATGTTAGTGCATCGTGATTTCATCCAAGACTTGCTCATGTGTCCTTGGACAAAGAGTTAGTGAAGGGTGTCAGGAAGCCTCTTTGGCACATTCAATGTTATCTATGGGGTACTTGATAGCCTTAGGCTTTGTACTCATCCAGTTAGGATGGGACCTATTTTAGAACTAGTATCAAAAGAGGGGTTCCACAATCCCCATGAGGAATGCTTGGGAGCTTAGTTTTGGCAAGCTCATAGTCTACATTATTTTCATAAATGTTGATTTCATGAGAGTCATTGTGAAAATATTTGATATAGAGAAGAAAGCAATCATTACTATAGGTAGTCAACATATGTTTAATCTAAACAAGCATACCATTGTAGATTTCTTTGGTCTAGGTAGAGCCAATTTCCTAAAGTTTTATTTGATGAAAATGGAGAAAAATTACAAGGTTCATGTTGTGATCTATAGAACCAAGTTGATCCCAAAGTTTAGATGGAAATCAAGAGAAGTTTGATTTCAAGTGGTACTCCCTTATCTGTCATCTAATCTTGTAGAGTGGGAGAAGGATTCGAGATCATACCTTGTTGTGGAGAACATAGGATGAACAAAGTAGAGATTTTCCCATCCAATGTTGAGCTTATGTTTGGAATGTTAGTGTGATAAGTTTGATTTCTTGATTTTTGAAGAGCACTTTGTTCAAAAAGTACAAAAGTTAATTTACAATACCATAGTAGAGAATCCCAAGGACAGTTATGAATTTTATCAAACCTGCAAGTAGAAGGAACGATCGTAGGATTTCACATAACTAGGGAGATTTGTTTCTCCATTGAAAATCCATAGCATTTAGGATTTATGGGTCACCTGTGCAACCTCATGTGTTGCCTTATATGTGTGCCTCTAAGAGATTCATATCTAGAAGTTGTTTGAAAATTAAGTGAAATAAACCTCATAGTATCAATAAAGCACATAGGTCCTCCCTCTTCCCAACACAATTCAGGTTTGCAGACTTCACTGCAAGAAACAAAGATGCTTTAGATCAATTAAATTTTGTATTAAAGTCATGTAATATGGGGTAGGAGGAGCATAAAAACTATGATCCAGAGGGTTTTATTAAGTCCTTGGGACTAAGTAGTACCATAAAGAGTTGATAAGTGAGGGTATTATCAATAATTGTGCTTTAATTAAGATCCAAGATAGGAGGAAGAAATGGCACTTGATACAAAGAGTAAGGCCATAAGAAGGGAGGGAGAGACAAATTTGTCAGCTTCTTTCATGATGAGCATGATTATTTTGTGAGAATTTAAAATATGATGCTCATTGATCAAAGCCCTATTGGAAAAGGAATTGGTGAGGGTAAGAAGTCGATTGTGTCTGAGGATCCTCCTACTAAGAAGTTGAGGGTTGAGGAGCAACCCCAAAAATAATTTGGAATAAAAAATTATGGAGAGAGTATAACCAGAAGTTCCCTTAGTAGCAAGAGTTAAAAGGGTAGTCACATCTTTGGTTGACTGCCCCCATCTCCTCCATCTCATATAGTAAGGGATATTGTGCATGTGGTACCTTCTAGTATGACCATAGAAAGTCTTGAAATAAAATATGATCCTACTAGAGACATAACATCTTTAGCCTACAATCAATTCATCTTTGATGATGAATTTGTGAAGACATAGAAATTCAAAGATTTTGTGGTAACAAGAAGGTGAGAAGAGTACCAAAGAAGGGTAGCTGAAGAGAAAAATAAGAGGCCACAAGCTGAGTAGATGAATATAAGAGAAGAGGTGATAAAGGAGTTTGATTTTAATGCTAAAAATATTACCCCTAGCTAAGGTAAGAAAATCATGAAGGATTTGGGTTTTTTGTTGCTACAAGGATGGGATATTGCAACTACTCTAGCAGTTCATATTGCAAGGAAAGAACAAAGGAGAATATACAACACAAAAGAAAAAGTGGGGCAAGATTTTTCTAGCTCTTGTTTTAAGCCAAAATTTGGATTGTGGTCAGTATGGGCTTTAGAACCAAATACTGATAAGCTTGATATTTTTAAAAGCTATGGCCAATTCAAGGGTAATGTACTAGTCAAAAGAGTTGTTGATAGCTCAACTCTGAAGGCTATAGATTTGATGTTTAACGCTACATTATTCAGTAAAGCAACAACTAACAAGATTTACAATGACTTTAAGAAGATGAAGTGGACTCATATGCAGCAAGTTGTTAAAAACAATTCAGGAGAAGAATTGAGATAGTTGAGGTTGTATTCTCCCATGTTTCTCAAGTACCTACCATTTAGGCACCTAAATTGGAGGACAAGGATTCAATGATGATATAAATTAAGCATTTTAAATAAAACTTGGAAAGGGAGGTAGCATCTAAGAAGATCCTATCATCAGAGATAGTAATTGGCTTGGTAGGTTATAAACTATCAAGAATTGTCTAGAGAATTGATGATGCATACAAGGGTTACTATGACCTTGTAAATGCAAAATTAAGATATGAACGAGACATGGAGCAGGTCATGTTAGAGAGTAGTGACTCACTAGGACCCAACTCTTGTTGCACATGGCGATGAGGTTGAAGTATGAAAAGGAAAAACCACCAAGTTAAAGCATACTTTGGATAATGTTAGGGTCATGGAAGAGGTGATGGCATATTCAGTTCGATTGAATATCTAATTAGAACAGAAATTGAAGATAATTGAGTAGATGGAGTTCAAGATTTTGCCAAGTATAAAGGATGAAAAAGAAAGTCCAAAGTCTTTAGACCAATGGAAGATAGAAGTAAGCTTGTGATTAGCTAAGGCACCAAGCATGGTCCATTCAAATGACAAGCCCAGTATTGTTAGGTTGAATCAATTGCTTGATGAGCTCTTTGTTTTTGAAATTATTTGTGAATATTATAAAAAGGATCCAAGGGTCATGCTTGATTCAAAATATCACACTTACTTGGATAAATTAAAGATTATGTGGAACACACATGGCCAGATGATGAAACTTTTTCCAAGTGGGATGAAAAGTATGGATTTGATTAGTCTTAAATTTGAGGTCAACGCCAAGTTTTGAATGGCATTCAACATATTTTCATGTTTACAAGAATTTATTGTAATTTTGTAAATGAAGTTTGAAGATTCCCATTCTTTGAATTTCATTCCTATTTTTGATATTTTCTTTCTTGTATTTATCTTATTTCTTAGGATTATGGGCATTAATTGGTATTTAATGTAATAGTCATGCATGTACAATGGGCTTGAAGCTTGTGTTTCTCCCTTGTTCTTATAAAATAGAAATTAGAGTCATTGCATATATCTTTGGCATTGTCTTCAAATTTTGGTCTCTTAGAGATTTGGAGTAGTATTTTACTATGTGTTTATAGAAGGAACAAACATACCATTTTGTCATTATAAAGCATATTTTCATATCTGATAATGAAAATGGAGTTGAAGGTTGTTTTTGAGACATTGTCTCCTATTATAATTTTTGGTCTCTTTTCAAATCTTTGAGTAAGGCTTGAATTTTTCATTTCTATAATCTAGTAAGTATTTTGATTTTGGTCCTATTTCAAGGAAATAGATAAAATACTAGATGAAAATACTAAGAGATTGAGAATTATCTTGGGATATTTTATTGGACTTGTTTCCAAGTGGTAAAAGGATGGTTTGATGTAATGCATTAAATCAATTAGCCCAAAGGATTGAAAGTTTATTGTGTTTAAGGTGGCAAATTTTTGTTTTCTAGTTTGACTCTATGGCCCTATACGGCATTGGTCTAGTAGGTCTCAAGAATTATAGTTTTAAGGCAGTTTATCTTTGAAAATCCAAAAACAATATTTTCCTTTTGATTGTTCTATTTTTCAGTTCGTGGGAAGTAGGAGATGATTCTCTGGTTCCTTGAAGTCATTCAATTCCAATTCCATCTAGCCTTTAAATATATATAATATTTGGATTTAAATATGAGATCATATTTGTTTAGGAATCAATATTAGTGTTAAAAGGTTTAAAGTTATAGATATTGTAGTAGGATCACCCTCCTTTGTTAGCAGAGCCAGAAGTGCAAAAGGTTTAAACCTTAAGGTTTAAGTAGGGTTTTGCCTTGTTCATTGGCCACTAGCCTAGAAGCCTTTGATCATAAGAAGAGGCTTGTCCTTAAAGGTTTCTAGGAAACTCAATTGGAAAACACCAACATGTTGAATAGTATAGCAAGTTATTTTATGGTAGTCAACCTATCTTAAAGAAGTTGAAAAGGGAAGAGTTAAATGGTCTATCAAGTTGCATTATGCTAGTCAAATCACTCTACTACATATGTCATCATCTGGTTTTAGGAGTTAATCATATTTTCTAAGAGTTTGGTCTGGTTTTGAGGATGCAACAACCTATATAGACATGAAATTGAAACACATATATGCCTGGTTTGGGGAACATCTTGTATAAGAGTTAGGTCTAGCTTCGAGCATGTATACCCGTATAAGACATACAAAAAGGACTACATTTGGTTTCGTGAATAAAGCATCTCATCTAAGATTGAGGTCTAGTTTCAAGCATGCAACAACCTGTATAAGACATTCAAAATAAAAACTATGGTACAAGGAGGTCATGATGTATGCACCCCCCTTCATATGTCAACATAGCAGTATATTAATATCTTAAAGATAGAAATAAGGATACACAACTCCATCACCAAGGAGATATCCTTTAGGTAACAATTTACATAAATCTATCTAAAGAGGCATGACTCTTATAAGAAAGGAATAGATAGTAATTAAATGGGTATCTTGCAACAAGTATAAAGGGAATCCTTCAAAGGAGAAGGAGGAAGAGATCTTTACTCAAAGACACCTACCTCGAAGAGGAGATTTTGAGCAAAAATAACATCATTGACCAAAAGAAAGGAATGAGAACAATAATTCATACCTTCCCCCTATTTCTAGGTAAAGGGATTCTTGATAAAGGATAACACACTTTTTACCATAACTGAGGGGTTTGTTTATAATTGACATACATTGCCAAGTGAAGAAGAGGTTGTACTCAAGGATGCATACCTCTTGCATAAGAGAGAATCCTTGAGAAAATAAAACAACTTCACACAAGGAATAACATTGTATCATAAGACAACACCACTAATAATAAGAAAAGTGGACCCTTAGAAAGGATAGGAGATACAATATAGAATCAATGCCCCTAAGCATAGGGACAAAGAAAAGGATTTTACTCCTTCTAAAGAGAGATCATACATAAAATATGTACTTCGAGTAAAGAATAGGTCCTAACTGAGGAAAACAAATGTACTTGCATGAAAGACAATTCAATGCGATAAAAGACATCAAGTTGTGAAAAATACAATTCAAAAGAAGAGGCAATCTTCAAAAAGTAGAAATAATTGGATGTATTATCCTTGCCTCCCAACTGAAGAGACAAGGAAGAATTATGTTGTAGTCTAGGTATGATTGGAATTGAAGATGCATCACCACACATATCAAAGAGCCCCTAATAATGTTAAAATACCAATGTCAGAGGGTAAGGAGCAATATAACAAGGTGAATGAATTGCTAAGGTACTCTCTCTTCACCAAGAAAAATTGCAAGATCAGTTGTAAGAGCTATGCAAGCTAGATCATATTGGTCTTGAACAAACTCTTTAAAATATTTACAATTTCCAAGAGAATGAGAATAACAATGAGACAATACTCATCACCTTCTTTTTTCTTGTTATTATATTTTATGAAAGGAAATACAACAAGCTTATCAAACTTCAATCTCCAAAATATTCGTGTAGCTAATTTTACTTGATTGTCAACATGTCTAGGTCTTATTTGTTGAGATGTAGGACAAGGTGTGCTAGTGGAAGGAGAAGGATTATTTTCTTGAGGCAAAATAATTGGTAAAGGAGGAGGATTACTTGATGTAGAAGCATGTTTGGATGGTCGATAGTTTCTATGTCTTGCAAAATATTCTTTAAGCATTTCAACCTTACGAGCATCCTCCATATATGTTTTAGAATTGTGATATCCTAGGCCTTCTTTAGTAAATTATGTGGGAGGGTCTACAAGGATATTAATTCCTTGTTCATGTCTTCTATAACCTTTTTTAGAAATAATATCATATCCAACTTCATAATGTTAGGATTCCCACAGATACTGAGAGGGGGGGGGGATGAATCAGTATCTAACTGGTGAATTGAATTTCTTAACTTAAAACATGTAGAACATATTATAACAATGTATCGGTATGCAAGAAATAATGCAATAAATAGAATTAAAAGCAACCACATGAAAAACACACCATAACACAATGATTTAACGAGGAAACCCAGTGTGGGAAAAACCTTGGTGGGATTTGTGACCCACAATATTCACTTACTGGCCAATAAGAGAATATTACTGCTACAAGAGGGGCCTGCACATGCAGGAAGGCCAACTGCCTAGAGCTCACTGCTCAATGGGAAGTCTCACTGACTTACAATGATGGATTATACAAATCCAGTATCTTGTACTACTTTAGAATAGAATCTATAATACCAGATCTAGTATCGGTTTCTGCTCTGCTTCTTACATAAACCCTTAACCTATAATTCGCATAATTGGTCTGCCTTATTTCGCCTAAATATGGTCTTCTTGCTTTCTTACTTACAAATGTTCTACAATGATCTCTCTTATATAAGAGTCATTTTACAATGATGCCAAGTCGACTTACAAAGATTTTACAATAATAAAAAAAATATAATATAACAAAAATCATGTCGGCCTTTGTGCCGATATGCTTCATTTCTCTGTCGGTGTCGGTGGTCTGAGTGCCGGTGTAGAGTCTGATCTTGTTAGTGTTGGTGTAATGCCTTACCGGTACCATAGGATTGTAAGGTTGCCATCAATGACAAAACCTTCAATCACCTACAATGTCTCATTGGAGTGTGCATATTCCAACAATCTCCTCCTTTGGCATTGATGGCAACACTCATGAGAAAATTCAAAAGTGTATCCAAAACTATAATCCAAAAATGTTTCCAAAAATATGTTACCAAAAATATAAGAGCTCCCCCTGAGTAGATAAGTCTTCTGTCAATTATTTTCTCATACTACTACTCCCCCTTTGGCATCAATGACAAAGGTTGCCAAGATGTTAGTAGAGTTGTAGTCTCACTCAACCTTGTAACTGGGTAGTTACAATTTGAAAAAGATCTGCCAAAATCAGGTTTATACTTTCCATAAACTTCTTGTTGTCCTTTATTGTTGTCTCTATTCTTTTAACTGTACTGGTGAGCTGCTGCATATGCTCTGTTGGTGTTCTCTATCCTTGTACTAGCGCCTCAGATATTTCCTTTTGTAATGATGCTAGATAGTCCAATCTTGGACTCAGTCTTAGTCTCAAATGCTTTGCCTTATTTACTATTCTCTCCTTTTCTCTTTCTAACTTAAGTAATTCTTCCTCAAAACTAGTTATCCTTTGCTCAAAAACTGATAAAGTATCAGATGAGTTAACAAAAATGTTTGCAAGTTTATTAATTTCATCTTGTACCTTGCTCATTTTCTTATCTATGTCTACTGTCAAAAAGTTTGTCTTGCAAGTATCTTTATACAGAGTTTTAAATTCCTTTAATAAGTTACATAGTTCCGGTAGAAGTGTATCAAATTCCCTAGTACACTTCTTTATCTGATCTTCAAAGAATTTTTTCTTTTCAATTTCTACCTTATTCTTCAATGTCTCTTCCTTTATTTGCTCAATAGTCACTGTGTTCTTAGTGATGTATTTACACACGGTATCAAGTTGTTTTAAAGAATTCTTATTGTCTATGTTACAGTTAGGAGCTATTACCTTCAAAATTGGGATTGTGTCATCTATAGCTTATAAGCCTGTGAACTACAATCTGATATCTTTTTGATGGAGTCCAAAATTACTTCAGTTACATTTGTTGATTTGTAACTTGTTGAGGAGGAACCAACATTCTGAATTCCACCGGTGGAGGAAGTAACCAAGCTTGCAGTGACCTTTGGTAGGTTAGTCTGTGTTTCCATTTTTTTAAGCAATGGTTTTTGATCTTCTCCTGTTATCGGTGGCACTGTTTCCATGTGAACCTGTTCCTGTTCTAGAGCCTGTTGCTTTGATTGTCTCTCCATTTTCTTGCTCTGTTTTAGTCTCAGTCCAAGTCTCTACCTGTTGCTTTGTTGTATTGTTAATGCTATCAGTTGTTGGTGGCTCACTAGCCATATCTATTTTGTTGGTTGTTTCTTTATCTATCACAATGTTGACCTTTTGTGAATCAACATCAACTATGTACAGTACCTCGGGATTAGGATTTGTATCCTTTGTGTCCATACTCTCATTTGTCGGTTGATCTTCAGTAGTTTTTACTGGTGATGCAATTTGAGGTGGTGGGGATAAGTTATCTTTGGCTTTGATACTCAGAGGTCCACCAACCTTTCCTTTTCCTTTGTCTCACTCCTTCTAGTATACCTTTATTGGTTTGGGGTTCATGTATTCTTCCTGTTTTTCTTTCTCAACAAGAAATATGTCCCATGCATTTTCTGTTTCCTCTGTTACTTCATTCACTCTTCCAACCATTAATGCAATATGTCAGTGTGCAGTAGAGAATACTGACCAGTTGGCTTCTGCAATTAAGTCATCTATCTCCTAAGGTGAGTTTACTAGATAAATAGCAAGTAACTTTTCAATTTTGATTTTCTTATCAAGCTCTACAATAGCTTATCTTCTTGCTTCCAGTCTTTTGAATAATTCATCTGGTAGATCATTTATTACTTCCATTAAGAATTTCTTATAGATGTCCATGTGTAAAATAACATTGTTTTCAACTTGTTCTTTGTCATCTTCTGACAGTGTATTATAGACCTTTCCTATGTTTTTGAGTTTCCCTTCCTCTGTGATTTCATATAGCAATTTTTCAAGAGGGGCCAAGTTTTCTTTAGTCTTCTTCTTCTTTGGTGTTGTCTTTCTAATTGGTGACCTTACTGCCTATTTTTTTTGTCTAGTCCTTCTAGGCGAAGGTGTGGATGCCGGTGAAGGATCCCTTTTCCTTACAACTCTTTTGAAAGATGAGGGCATGTCACTTTCTGAAGAAGTAGCTACTAGTGATAGGTGAGTCTCAGACTGTGGAGTTCCTAACTCATCCTCAGTGATACTGGTTTCTTTTAATACATCTTCTTTAATAGCCTTAGCCTATCTAGAACCTCTTCTCACAACTGCTTCAACCTTTTTCACTCTCTTCTTAGATTGAATTTGTTTTTCTATGGTTTCAGCACTACCAAATACTTATTCCTTTGGTTCATTTGGTGCTTCCAGAAGTGCTTTAGCATAAGTTTCAATTATATGATCATCAGTCTCATAACCCATCTCTGTTACCCAGATTGTTCTTGGGATGACTGCTTCCATCCAGATCTCATCCTTTTTTATTACAAAACATATATCATCTTTGTATTTGTTGACAATTTTCTGTGATAGTCTAATTCTTTTGTTCATCCTAACCTTTAGTGCTTGAAAATAGTCATGAATGTTCTTTTCTTTGTTCTCACCCATGTTATTGAATAGGTCCATCAACTATTTTCCTACCAGTATATCAAATCCAAGATTCTTATGGCCAATACCGGGAACCTGTTTAGTTATGTGTAGCATCAAGCATACAAGTAGATTTCCAAATCTGAAAGTTCCTTTCTTATCCTTCTTGATTTTGCCTAAGTTATCAATCAACTCATCTTTTAACCATTCACATACATCAATTTTCACATTGTCTTTAACCATGTCATAAGCACATTTAATGCATAGATAAGAAACTGAGTTAAGTCTATTTGCATGAGTTGCTTTATACCCTAAAATCATGCTAACAAATCTCACATTTATATCAGTCACATCATTAACTCTCAGAGACCTTCTGTCTGATGTTGCACCAGTTAAGTTCATTACTAGGTCATTGGAGACCTTCTTGGTTTTGTCTAGTCTGTTACCGGTGGAAGGTAACCCTGTTACTACTTTCACAGCTTCCTTTGTTATTTTGTGTATTGAATCAAGCCAAAATAATGAGCCATGTACCCTTCTTAAAACTTTCCTAATCACCTCCTTGGGAAATTCGAGAATGTAGAGGATTTCAGTGAATCCTAGGGTTTCAACAATTTTATGTTCTGGTTTTACATTACCGGAATTGTCACATATAATAGTCTTATACATGCTTTTGATTTCTTCATCTTCTAATTCCTCTATGTTACAATGAATATATATTCGGGGATCTTCTGCGAAAATAACTCCCTTTGGAATTTCGGAAAAAGCACCTACATTGTCATCTTTCTTAACTACCTCAGGAACTAGTTGAAATACAGGCCTAGGGCATTTTATAACCTCGACTGTTGTAGGGTTTTCTATGAATTCAGGTGCAGAGGAGGATACCATGATAAATACCTTTTTCTACCTTTTGGATGGATTGATTTCTGAAGTGCTTTGCCTCTTTGCTCGAAATCCCTTAGCTCTACAAATTTCGTGCTCTTCGAATGTTTCAAATCTCGGTGAAGTGAAATGGAGCCAAAACCACAATTTATAATGTTTATTTTTCCATCTACCACATTTAATGCATGTCGGTTAAGTAGTCACTTAACATTGTCTGTTGGTATAGAAGTAATTTCCAACTTCTCACTATTTACGGAGGGAATTATAGCATATGTCTCATGATTTCCAAACCCTCAAGAAAATTTTCTTCAATTTGATGAAGAGCTTCTTGTCGGTGGAGTATTACTCTATCCTGTCGGTGAAGCATCACTCTGTCCTGCCGGTGAAGCATTGATTGGTTCTACTGGTGGAGGAGTATTCCTAACAATATTTAGGTCTAACTTTCTAATCCATTGTTTTGATAATTCTTGCTTAACCTCTTCAACCTTTTCTTTACCTTTAAGCTAGAACTTTTGTTGTCTACCGGTAATCCTTTACTTCTACAAAATTTTGCAATATGTCCAATCTTGTTACATGCATATAAAGTCACATTATTCTTCTGAATAGCTTTCCCATAACCTATGTCAGTTTGTGTTCTACATTGATTATATAGGTGTCCAAATCTTCCACAAACATAACATCTCACATTCATTCTGCAATTTTCAGAGTTGTGACCAACTTTGTTGCATTTTGAACATTGACCAGTGGGTGTGTTAATATTCTAATAATTTCTACATCTACATTCACTTGCTCTATGACCATACTTATTACAGTTAAAGAATTTTCCATTGAATTTATAAGCATCAAGTTGCCTTACTGGTTTGCTATGATCCTATGTGTTTGCAATACCAGAGCTTTCACCAACTTCAAAGCCAATTCTAGAAGTGTCACCTTTAGGTTTTTTATTCTTCGGCAAGTTACCAAGTTCCTCTGAGCTTTTCCTGAATTTTTCTTTATGTTGATTTGTAGTATCTATTTCTCTTTCTAAGACTTCTTTCTGCCTCATCAGTTCATTGGAGTCATTCTGAGTGTGCATCAGATTTGTCTTCAACAAATCATTTTCATAATTGTCTTGTGTTTTCATATGCAGCATCACTTAGTCTTCTGGTCAAATCTTCTTCATTCTTCTTTCTATCTTTAATTTCTTTACAAAATCTCATAGTCATATCCTGCATCTCATTCTTTGTTGTCATGTTCTCTTGTTTCAGCTTGTTTATCATATCATTAAGTGATTCCTTTTCATCATTCTCATTTTGTATCTTTTCACCAAGTTCTCTTCTCTTGTTTCTTGAAATTGTAAGATTTTCTTGAAGTGCCTGAATGATATCCTAAGCTGCCTTTAGATCATCTTCTAGTTTGATATTTTTTAGTTTCTCTGCATCATACTTTGAAAGAGTTGCTTCTAGTTGCTTCATCAGATTTTCCATATCTACCGGTGTCAAGATCTTCCTCAAGTTGTTAGGCTTCTGAAAATAGAGGACCAGGCTCTGATACCAATTGTTAGGATTCCCATAGATACTAAGGGGGGTGTGAATCAGTATCTAACTGGTGAATTGAATTTCTTAACTTAAAACATGTAGAACATATTATAACAGTGTATCGGTATGCAAGAAATAATGCAATAAACAGAATTAAAAGCAACCACATGAAAAAACACACCATAACACAATGATTTAACGAGGAAACCCGGTGTGGGAAAAACCTTGGTGGGATTTGTGACCTACAATATTCACTTACTAGCCAATAAGAGAATATTACTGCTACAAGAGGGGCCTGCACATGTAGGAAGGCCAACTACCTAGAGCTCACTGCTCAATGGGAAGTCTCACTGACTTATAATGATGGATTATACAAATCCAGCATCTTGTACTGCTTCAGAATAGCATCTATAAAGCCAGATCCAGTACTAATTTCTGCTCTGCTTCTTACATAAACCCTTAACCTATAATTCGCATAATAGGTCTGCCTTATTTTGCCTAAATATGATCTTCTTGCTTTCTTACTTACAAATGTTCTACAATGATCTCTCTTATATAAGAGTCATTTTACAATGATGCCAAGTCGACTTACAAAGATTTTATAATAATACACAAAATATAATATAACAAAAATCTTGTCGGCCTCTGTGCCAGTATGCTTCATTTCTCTGTCGGTGCTGGTGGTCTGAGTGTTGGTGTAGAGTCTTATCTTATTAGTGCTGGTGTAATGCCTTGCTGGTGCCATAGGATTGTAAGTTTTCCATCAATGACAAAACCTTCAATCACCTACAATGTCTCATTGGAGTGTGCATATGCCAACACATAAGATGTTCTCAATTGTAAAGGAGGGGGGATTTCATTATGAATTTCTTTAAAATTTGTAGTGTAAGGACACATAGAAGGGTCAAATAGATATTTATATGAAGAAGGAATAGCCATTATAGAGAAACTCTCATTTCAATCATTATTATTCATGTCCTCTTTGGTAGGTGGGAAAGAAGGGTCCTTATCATCTAAGGCTTCATCTTTGCTCAATGCTATCTCAGGAGATAGATCATGAATAAAATGCATATAATCATCTTCCCTACAAATATATTGATGATTAAGATAATATCTAAGAGAATAAGGAGGATCTAGAGGGATTGATAAAGTAACATTTTGACCTTTCCCCCCTTGTCTTGAATATACTAACGCACAAGACAACTAAGAGGGGGGGATGAATTAGTTGTATAAAATCTTAAAATATATTTCCCAAATCATATCTACAATAATTTAACTTTAATATTATGGATTAAAATCCTTAGCTTCCCTTCAGGTTTTCTTTTTGTTCATTTTTGCAAGTTCGACCCTTCGTTTTTGCCATGTGTCAGTTGGGCGCACTTATGAGTATGAAATTCTCACATTAGCCTCACCAAGCCTCGCAAGGACACCACATATCCCTTCCCCATGCTTTAGCTTGGGCCATTATATAATGCAAATATTTCACACTGAGGCAGCCACGTGTCACCTCTGTGGGGTTTTCTTAAGAAAGAAAAGTGAAGAGAATCAAGAAGTTTCATCAAATCACCACGTGTCTTTCCCATGAGTTTTCAAAAGGGGAGAAGATACAAGCCAAGGAGAATCTTTTCCCGATCACCATGCATCACCACAGCCAAGCAATCAACCATGCATTGGCAAAACAAGATGCCAAAAATCACCAAATCTCAGAAAGTAACCAAACGTAGGATCTGGTGCCAAGCATCCTCCTTGAAAATATGCAAGATGATATTGAGAATCAATTTTTTGAATCAATTAGGTCAAAATGATGATTTAGAGTGATAGAGGTGATGCTCATGAAGAAAAACATAATAGCGTTTTGAATACGGATAGCCACACAGCCAAATTGGAGAATTTTGTTTCCTCGGGCATCCCAATTTATAATAGAGGTCTTTAAAAGGGAAGATGCCATTAGTTTGATGGGTTTCACTTTCTAAAAATATTTTCTAGCTCTTACTTCAGTAACTTAGCATTATTTTTAGCCCATGCAAATAGGCACTCAACCTATGGCAGTTTAGGGCCTTTGTGTTTGTTTATTTTCATCTATGATGAAACTATGTTCTGTGTCAATTGAGTAAAGATTGAAAATCTATAATTTGATGAAATCTTTTGAGATTTTAATATAACTTCTACTGGTTGAACCATGTTTAATACTCTTTCAGCTCAATGATGGTATTTTAAGATTGCATTATGCTTTTCAATGAATCTATAAAATGAATTTTTTCTAGTAATGCATGTTTTTCCAACCTTTTAACTATGCACATGATGTATATGTTGGAATCAAGGATCACTAAGAAGGGGGGGTGAATCAGTGATCCACCAAAAAAGAAATTTTCTAACTTAATCTCAAACCACCAAAAGCATATGCAATTAATTAAAATGTAGAAACACAAGATAATCAACCATAAAATCATAACACCGAGATTTTTATGTGGAAACCCAAATGGGAAAAACCATGGTGGGATTTGAACCCATAATATTATTCTACTATGGCAAGTAGCAAAACAATATTACAAAAAGGGGAATGCACTAGCATTTAGACATATTGCCTAGAGTTCACTGCTCAATTACAATAAGGGCTACAATCCTGGAAGGCTCACTGCCTTAAAAATCATTTAAAATGATGTATTAAAATGATTAAACTCCAAAAAAGCATCAAACAATGTCTAGATGAGTTCCGGTTAAGTGCAAAAGCTCTGACAGAATCTGCTCTGCAACTCTGCTATATTTTTTTGTTCAGTCAGCTACCAGATCAAGAACGCACATGTGAAACTATGTTGAAAGGTTTCTTGATCACTACTCGCTCATATCACACCATACCATACACCAAAAATATCTTCTACATCAGCCTTATATATCTGTAATCACAAAATAAATAACTATCAAGTCGGCATGTAATGTAACATGTAATCATGAGTCGGCTTGAACCGGATCACCAAAAACATAGGTGAATCATCCAAATGATGTTAAAATGATTTATGTTGGCAATTGATAATCATCTGGTGGATATTGATGCTTTATTATTGGTTTAAGGGCTGCCATTGATGGAAAATCATCATGGAATTATATCTGGTAGCTATAGATCTTGATATCCGGAAGTGGATGTGAACCGGTAACTAGTTAACCGGTAATTCAGGCTGAGCAGAGTAGTTTTGGTCTGAAAGCTTCCCGGTGATTGTGGTGTTATGAATTATTCATGGGATGATAGGGCCAACATAGAGACATAATTTTATCATCTTTTTGGTAATCCGGTCCAATTGACTCAATTCTACATGTATTAACAGGCCGACATGACAATTGTCTATTTTTTGATTGCGGATATATAAGACCAGTGTAGAAGTTATTTTTGGTGTGTGGTATGATTGTATGCGAGTGAGTGGTGATCGAGAATCCTTTTTAGTGTAGTTTCATGTGCACATTCTTTATGTGGTAGTTGACTAAGACAGGAAATAGAGCAAAGTTGCAGAGCAGATACAGTCAGAGATTTGGCACTTAACTAAAACTCATTCAGGCATTGTTAGATGCTATTTTGGAGATCTTTCATTATATTTCGTCACTATAATTGATCGGTAAGGTGGTGATCCTTCCAGGGTTGTAGCCCTTATTGTAATTGAGCAGTGAGCTCTATGCAGTGTGTCTGAAAGCTTGTGCATTCCCCCTCATGTAATATTGTTTTGCTACTACCCATAGTGGAATAATATTGTGGACTCAAATCCCACCATGTTTTTTCCCATTTAGGTTTCCATGTAAAAATCCTGGTGTTATGATTTTGTGGTAAATTGTTTTGT
This sequence comes from Cryptomeria japonica, assembly GCF_030272615.1. NCBI lineage: Eukaryota > Viridiplantae > Streptophyta > Pinopsida > Cupressales > Cupressaceae > Cryptomeria > Cryptomeria japonica. The sequence goes on from NC_081409.1 coordinate 488,217,033, forward strand.
GTTTCTGCATTATAGTTTCATGCTTATGCTTCAAGTGGTTAAAGTCAAGTCAAAAAATTTGATAACTGATAGAATGCTGATTAACCCCCCCTCTTAGTGTTCCTTGATTCCAACAATTGGTATTAGATCCTATTTCCTCTGAGGAAGCTTAACCGCTTGAGGAAGGTCCGCGAGATTGAATCAAAGGATTCTAGTTTTCAGAGATAGCTTAGTATGGCACTTAAGGATCTTGATGCAGCAAGAAATGAGATCAGCTCCTTCAAGAGAAACCTGAATGCAGCTGAAGACTTCATTAATTATTTGAAGGATCAAGTGAACTCTACAAGAGATAAGAGGAAGGAATTGATGGATAAGTTGAAGGAGAAAGAAGAACAATGCATGGAAAAAGCTGATGAATTTGACAAGCTTGAGAGAGAAAATGTTGCATTGAAGAATGAGATGTTGTCATTGGGATGATGCTAACTAAAGAGATTGAGAACCAGAAGAAGAATTAAGAAAGATTAACTCAATCATTAAAGGAAAGAAAAGATGAATGCTTCAAGATTACCTATGAGAATGATCAGTTGAAGCTTGAATTGACACAATCAAGGAATAATGGTCAAGAACTTGAGAGGCAGATTGTTGCCCTAAGAGATGAACTTGCCACTCCAAATGAATACAAAGACAAATTCAATGCTAGCCCAGCAAGGCTTGATGAGATGTTCGAAAGTCAAAGAAATGGAAAGGACATGCGAGGACTTGGATTTGAGAAAGGTGAATCTTCCAAATCTAGATAGAGCAATGCAAAGCCTAAGAACAAGAATCCTCCAGTAAGACAGCCTAGTGCTCATAAATTCAATGGTAGATGCTTTACTTGCAATAAATTTGGTCATATGGTGAATCAATGCAGAAGTAGGATGAATAATGCAATGAATAATGTGAACAATGGTCCTACCTTTACCGATCAATGTTTCATATGCAATAATTTTGGTCACAAGTCAAACTTGTGCAAAGCAATAATGATTAATTTTTAAAACAAGAGATTCTATGCTTGTGGGATATTTTGACATATTTCTAACCAATGTAGGGTGAGACCAAATTAGATGAACTTCAGACCTATGCATAATGGTATTTGTCATGCATGCAATAAAACTAGTCACATTGCAAAATATTGTAGAAGAAAAATATGAACAAGAATGCTCTGGTAGACAAGAACAAAGTTGTTGATAATGGTAAGGAAAAGGTAGAGGAGATCAAAGACAACCATGAGAAGATGTGGGTTAGAAAAGATGAATCCAAGGTAGACAATGGATCTACACCTGAATCCAGTGCAGGATCCTCATCTGGTAACTAAGACATTTGGCCTTAGGGGGTGGCATTTTCATGCAAAATCCTGCAGAACCCCCTTGGAGAGATCTATGATAGATCATGGTAGATTGCATATGTTTGGAGATGAATATCTAGAACTCTTCATGCTAATCTTTGAATCTGGTGAGTTGATTGAATTTGAAGAGGGCATTCGATTGAACCTTATCAATGCATTTATGTCAACTTGAAATTAGGGTTTGTAAAGTTAAAAAGGGAAAATGTGAATCATTTCTCACATTGCGAGCAAAGAGTTGAAGCTGAAGAGAAAGGCAAACAAGTTATCAAGGCAATCTAAGAGCTTAAAGAAAATTTGACAATATTGTATGTACATCTGATAGACATGAGAGGTATTTTCAAAAGTTTATTGTGAACCCTAAATCTTTCAAAATGGCATCATCTTCTATTAATACTCCTTTGGTAGTTGATTTTTTGGAGAGAGAAAGGCCACAATTCAAGAAACACCCATTTAAATCAGTCAAGGATGATCTAAATGGTGCCTTCTCGTTTATGCCCTACAGTGTTCTGCATGTTGATGATGTAAGAGCCTGTATCGACTACAACATTGAGAAAACTGATAACGAAGCGATTTTAGCACTTTACAACCAATATCTTCAGGATAGGAATGGAAATCTTAAGTCAAAATATGCACAGTTGCAAAGGAAGGATTTCATGTAGTTCGTGCATTTCCTTGTGTTTGATGAGGATGAATGGGTTAGATATATCCTGAGTCATGTGCATGATGAATTTATCTGGTTAGACAAGTTGTACAAGATCACCAAGCAGGCCATTTGTGTAGTCACATGCCTGCATCAAACCAATGACAAGCCTAATCTAAGGACGGTGGGTAACACATCGGTGAGAAAGGCAACCGATGTGTAGTTTGATAACAAATCAATGATTATTGATGATATCCAGGAGCATGATGTAATATTTATGTCCATGATCATTGGCTACAAGGTCTATCAATCTAGCGGACTGAATTCTCTCTCTAGTACAGCCATTTATGCAATATACCAGATGGTGAAGGAAGACACTCACTATGATCTTTTTTTAGTTCTTCTTGAGGAGCTTCTCAGCAATTTGAAAAAGATAAAATTGGACAAGAAGAATGTATTTAAGTTTGGTTCTCTAATGATCTGTTTGGCATTGTACTTCATGAACCAAATTCCCACTAGAGGCAAAGTACAATGGGCATTTAATTTATCAATGGCTACTCAAATCAAACAAGGTTTGCAAAAATTAGGTAACAGGGAAAATCAAATAGCATCCTTGTGGAGTTTCTTTAAGACTTTTTAAGGCCAAATAAAAGACAGAGAAAGGATTCCCAAAGATATTGTTGAGAAGTATGAGAGGATTATCTGCTTCATGGTTGACAAAGACCAATTTCACATGGAAGTTGTGGAGCCCAGGATAGTCTAGATTTTGTCAATGGGTTATGAAGTGGATGGTCAAATCCTTGAATTTTATGCTCGACGCATCCTCAACAAACTAGTGGACCCCAAAGAACCCAGGTTTGGCACCTTTAATGAAAAGGATATGGAGTCTCACAAGTAATTCACAACACCTTTAAGGAAGACAAAAGTATCTAAGATGGCTGAGGAAGTGGCAGTGCAGATGGGATTTACCCGAGAGGTAGTGAAGCAAGGAAGGGAGAAGCATGCTTATATGGAGGCTAAGGAGGAATTGAAGAATCCTAAGGATGAATCGGTTCCCTCTAAAGCCAATCCAAAAGAGACCAAGTCTGCCCCTACTCTGGTAGTACCATCATCAGGATAGAGCTCATCGAAAAAGGGAGTTTTGAAGCAAAAGGAGAAGCCTAAATGAACCTATGTTGTTGTATCTCTAGTGGCATCTAAGACCGAATCAGATGAAGAAGCAAAAAAGGCTAAGAAGAAAGGATAATTTGTAAGGGTGGTGAGGAAACCATAGTCCAATCGAGCCCCATAGAGAAAGAAAGCTAAATCTAAACCTACCCTTACCGGAAGACCCAAGAGGGGAAGGAAGATTAGAACTTAACTTGATAAAGATCTTGAATCCAGTGATCTGCAAGATAAATATACATCTGTTTCTCCAATGACAATAGATCAATTGATTGATGAGATAATCGTTGATAGAAATTTGAAAAATATTGGAGCATATTATGAAAATCTAGCTGAGGTAGTATCCCTAAGGATATATACAATATTATTGATGTGAGGAGAGTGACAGCCAGCAAAATTGATAAGAAAATGAAAGAGAGAGAATTGATTAATTTATGCACCTGTATCTCCCAAGATGAAGCCAAAAGGCTCATTGAGGAAAAAAATAAGAAGGAATTCAGAAGCAAAAATAGGGTGAATAGGTTGATGATTGGCAGGATTGAAGAGGTGAGGAAGGAAACTAAGGATATCTATAGAAGAATCATGAAGAACAATCCCTTGTATAGTGATGGAGTTCAGACTTCCCATCTAGAAGTAAAGGAAGGTGTCTTCGGTGATGGAGTTCAGACTTCCCATCTAGAACAATCCCTTGTATAGTGATGGAGTTCAGACTTCCCATCTAGAAGTAAAGGAAGGTGTCTTCGGTGATTAGAAGGATGAAACTCAGATCGAGGAGCATCTGAAAGACCAAGGCCATATATCACTTGATGTTGAGATTAGTGCAAATTCTCTAGTGTTAGATAGTACTAGAGAAGTTCTTGATATTCAAAAGGATAATATTGCAACAAGTGGCAACACCAATGCACAGGATAAAGGGAATGATGCTGAGATGAAGGATCCTAAGAAGACATAGGTGCAAGATGTAGAGTTAGATAAAGAGAAGGGAGTTGTTCATCTGGCAATTGACACTCCTCCAATCAAAGGCACAAGGACCCTACCCCCAATCTTAATCAATCTTGATCGTCCCCTAGATCTTGGATAAATGTCTCCTGCTGAAAAGTTGATGCTTGCATCAACTTGTAGAACATAAGATATCATGGAGAGGGGGGTGAATCAGTGATTATAAACAATTTCAAACAATGTGTGCAACCGATAGGATAATGAAAGAACTAACAAGCAACCACATACAAGAGCACATCCTCTATCAACATACTTAAGTTTTTGATTTGCATATTTATATATATGCTTTCCCACCAAAACAAAAACTCAAACTTCACGCACTTAGGGTTTTCTTCACCGACCTTGATCTATATCAAATCAGATCTCATCTTTCTTGAATCGACAACTTGCAATAGTACAACAAAAAACTCTTCCCTCTTTTATTCTTCCTATGAACGTTTACTATATTTAGCAAATTGGACTTTGCTCATCACTTGATTTTATTGATTATAATAAATGATCTAGCAGTTTCCTTCTCCAGATCAGCAAGATGATTAGATATCCTACTTCGATCATAATGTCAAAAAATAAAATCTCTGTGCTTTGATCTACTTTGAGCCATAATCCTCTGCAACCAATCCATGATTTTTGTAGTCAACATTTAATACGGACTTAGTTGGCAACTACCTCGTCGATGTACCATTCACCTACCACTGCACGTTCACCACCTGCAATCCATGTGACATCTCTGTCAGCATCCAGTTCACATGATTGTGTCGGTTCAAACTCAGTCACTGACTGAACATGCTACTAGTATACACTAACCAGTTAACCTTGATATCATGCACTTTACTATTTTGTTGATTAGGTCATGTTATATTGGACTACACTTACTGGGTTTGCTTGATTACCGATTGACAGACTTACCAGTTGACATTTCATACCAGTTCACTTACTTATTGGTTGACTTACTTACCAACTGACATAAATGACAATACAATGCCAAAATAGTTGTACAAGCTCAAGCCAGCCAAGATCTGGTCAAATCAAAAAATGAAGATACAAAGCTTACTCTAATTTTGATTGATGTGTTGTAGAAGGTGGGTTCGAGTTTTCAACTAGTTCCCAATTTTATCCCCTTCGGTAAATTATTACAGTTCATTCATAATGTAAATACCAATTTTGATACTTTGGAGAAGTCTACCACTAAGCAGGTATTAGATAGATTCAAGGAGGTAAGAATGCAGACATTCCAAAAAATGATAGAAGATATCAGAGTCATATTGAATAAAGTTCTGTAGACTATTTCAGATGCATTGACTGAAGGCAGTAAAATATATGTCTTGTCTTATTTTGCCAAAGTCCATAGTAGATATAGACAAGCAAATAAATATTTGTTAGGGTAAGCTAGTTGATATTTCATAGTCTTTTGATTCTAATGTATCCCTAACTAGTAGTGTAGAAGGGCAAATAATGGCTCTCAATGATCAGATCTTGAGCCTTAATGTAGATAAGGATAGAATTTTGAGAATAGTTGGTGAACTCTGGAATTTGATTACCCCCAGCTAGACACCATGTTGAGTAAAAAGGTTGATTGTATGAAGGCTATGGGGCAACCTGTTCCATCTTAATTAAAGGATGTGGAGATTCATGCATATGTTTTCAATGCATTCATTATGGTCTTGGACAACTTGAAGAGTGGGTGGGACACTCACCTAGGATTTTTGAAGACCTTTTTTGCTAATATCTTCAAATACTTGTAAAGTCTCTAGTAGATATCTATGTATATAAGTTTTGGACAACACCCCATCTTTGGCATTGTTGCCAAAGGGGGAGAGTAAAGGTGAAAAATGTATAGGAAAATTATGCAATGTTTAGAGCATGTTACAAGTTTCAGAAGTCTTTGTCTAAGGGGGAGCCTTAGCAATTTTGATCTAGTGTACATATTTTGTCACTTAGTCATTTTTCACTAGTGTTTCCATCAATGCCAAAGGGGGAGATTGTTGGCAATTGGCACTCATCTGGTGAATATTGATGCTTGATTATTGGTTTAAGGGATTTTATTGATAACAACTCATCATGGAATTCTATTCGGAATCTATAGATCTTGATATGTAGAAGTGGATGTGAACTGGTAACCAATTAACCAGTAATTTAGGTTGAGCAGAGCAGTTTTGGTCTGGAAGCTTTCCAGTGATTGTGGTGTTATGAATCATGCATGGGATGATAGGGTTGACATACAGACATCATTTTATCATCTTTTTAATGATCCACTTTTGTTTTGGTAATCTGGTCGAGCTAACTTAATTCTACATGTTACATTAACAGGCTGACTTGACAATTGTCTATTTTATGATTGCAGATATATAAGACTAGTGCAGAAGATCTTTTTGGTGTGTGGTATGATTGTATGCGAGTGAGTGGTGATTGATAATCCTTTGTAGCATAGTTTCACATGCACATTCTTGATCCAGTAGCTGACTGAGATAGGAAATAGAGTAGAGTTGTAGAGCAGATATAGTCAGAGATTTGGCACTTAACTAGAACTCATCCAGGCATTGTTAGATGCTATTTTGGAGATCTTTCATTGTATTTCATCACTATAATTGATTAGTAAGGCAGTGAGCCTTTTGAGGTTGTAGCCCTTATTCTAATTGACCAGTGAGCTCTAGGTAGTGTGCCTGAATGCTTCTACATTCCCCCTCATGTAATATTGTTTTGCTAATGCCCATAGTAGAATAATATTGTGGGGTCAAATCCCACCATGGTTTTTCCCATTTGGGTTTCCATGTAAAAATCCTAGTGTTATGATTTTGTAGTTTATTGTTTTGTGTTTTTGCATTTCGTTTTCATGCTTATGCTTCCAGTGGTTTAAAGTTAAGTCAAAAAATTTGATAATCAGTAGAACACTGATTCACCCCCCCTCTAAGTGTTCCTTGATTCCAACAATTTCTATATGTTGGCCCTATCATCCCATACATGAATCTAACCACCACAATCACCAGAAAGCTTCAAGACCAAAACTTCTTTGCTTATCCAGAGATATTGGTTATCTGTCACCGGATCACTTTCACTTCCTGTTACCAACATTCATCATTACTGGATAAGATTGTTGAGAAGATATTCCATCAATGATAACCCTAGACCATTATTCATGCATCAGTATCTATTGAATGAGTGTCAATTGCCAAAAATATGGTTTTTTGTGCTCCTTAAAGTTTTCAATAAAAAATTATTGGCATATCACCTTAGTTTAGATTTTTTTTGTAAGTTTTCTCTCTCCCTTTTCTCTTATGCATGAAGTGACAGCTTCTTAAATCCTAGAGGTTGTCCAGTGAAGCGCAATAGGTCCTCCACTCACTGAACTTCTCATAAGGTTGTTGTATTGAAAGTAATTTTAGGTATCAACAGTTCTTTTTCTAGCATGCCTGATGGGATCAAAAACATCTTAGTTATACGAAGGTGTATGAACCATAGGCCTATTACTAGATCTCAAACTGCAGTAAATCCTAGCTTGCTATTACCACTACTAGTAGCAGTAGCCCAAGTGAGAGCCCCACAAGGAGGTACATAAACCTGGGCACAAGCTTGGGCACAAGTCCAAGTGCAGATGGCTATCCCTCATAATTTTGTGAGATGGAATAGTGGTAGTCCTCTAATTCCACCAACTCCTCCAACACAATGGGATCCCATCTCTAGGTCTTCCCTCAAGGCTTTGCCAAAACTTATTGGGGAGGATTCTAAAACTCCTACAGAGCATCTACAGGATGTAGTTGATGTGTGTATGGTTCATAATGTTACACAACATAATGTGGCATTAAGATTTCTCGTAGCCTCATTTAAAGGGAAAGCACAAGATTGGTTTCATTCCCTACCATTGAATTCAATAGTGGACTGGGATCAACTTGGAGACCACTTCTTTAAGTACTTTATAGAGAAAGGAGATCACTCCTCTTTGTTGCAACAACTAATTACCATCAGGCGAGCTCCTCCGGAAGCTATCAAATATTTCAATACCAAATTATATAAAACCTAGCAAAGAATCCCAATTATAGCTCTTCCTCCTCTCGGTATGGAATTTTTTTCTACTTAAAATCTTTCAACTTAGATATATCTATTACAATTCAGTCTCTTGGTGGAAACACATTGTCAAATTCCTAGTATAGTCTAGCAGTCAAAGTTGAAAATAGTCTAATTGATGCTAGAAAGTTTTTACCTAGGCCTCCCATGCTTGTTTTCCCTGAATTATCAATTTAGGAACAAGGAGATGTTATCCTGAGTTCATCTACACCTCGTCAATCTATGTACGGGTATCCCAACGCACCAAAGAGAAATTTTGTTGCTTCTACCTCTCTAGCAGTGGAGATGAATGACATGAACTTGCTGCAAATTTTCTCTAATAAGATAATTAACATCAAAAGATAGCAAGAAATGCATGCAAGGCCACAATTGTAGAATTATCAGAGTTGAAGGCCTTCATACCAAAAAAACCAAAATTATCAAGGAGCAAAGACAACTCCTCAAGCTTAGTCTAATAACCAAATCGTACCAGTTCCTACTTCATTACAAACCTTCCCTTCAAATAAGAATTAGGAGTTAGTAGTAGGGAAGAATAACCTTCTTGATGATACAAATGCCTGGTGTTTTTCTTGTAATGAAGCACAAATGCCTCGAAATTGTTTGCATGTTAATATGCAAAAAAAGGTAGTTGAGCAACACAGTCAAAGCATTACGCTAAATTTGGGAGTTTATACTTGTTCATCCCTAGGAGTGGATAATGTTGCAATAATCGCCTAGGTACAGGGTATGTCATTGGAGTAGGAAACATAGATTTCTCCTAGTCATGCACTTTTCTTATGGATAGAAGGAGATGAAGAAGTATTTACTAATCGAGTTTCCTCATCAAAGAATACTCAAGTGCAATCTCATTATAACACTTGTTCAAAGAGGAGGCTTGTCCTGATAAAGCCTTGAATCAACCACAATACTACACACTTCTCAAAAACCCAAGGAACCTCTTCTACCAAAGCTTAAAAAATAGAAGTTGATACCTCCCACATCTTTTAATATAGTTGAGCATCTTAAAAGAGCTCCTGCTAATGCATGTTTATGAGATGTTCTAGCAATTCCGGAAAGGAAATATTTATTGCATGAAGTATTAAATGAATAAGAAAATCCAACATCGATGAAGCTAGTCGGAAGACCCACTCTGACAAAAGATAAAGGAGTTACACCTAGAGTGTAGCCACGTCAAGCTATAGTTGTCACAAATAATGGGAATGAAACTATGAAAGAAAAGGTAGATAAACCAGAAACTACCCCTTTTTTTTTGACTCTCATTGTAGGAGATGAGTTACTTCACAACTCTATAATTGATTTTGGCACTAGTACTAGTACTACAGTCATGCCTAAGAAAATATCAGTAGCTTTAAAGCTTAAATATGAGCCCTTAGCTACAAGAGTTATGTAGCTACATGGGAATAAGGTTTAGGCCATAGGTGTGATTAAGGATCTCCCATTGACTTTGTATTCTTGTCCTACTATCATCATATCATAAGAAGTGGTAATAATTGATATCACTCCTATTTTTGGTCTCTGATTGTTGCGGGATTTTACTACACAAATAGGAGGATATCTCTTTCTAGATTGGTCAAACCTGATTTTGAGAACAAAACATTGGTCTAAAATGAAGATATTATCTAAATATTTACATTCAAATAATATAGCTAATAAAACCCTGATGAATTTTGAGGCATCTCATACCTCTATCACCAAGAATGAAATATATTGTGTAAAATTATTGGAGGATGAGGAGGTGACTCATGATCAGACTGCCAAGGAAGAATTTTTTCTTAATGAATTCATAGATACCAACCCATTTGGAAATTATCATGCTACTGGTATTGGAACTAATGTGATTTATGATGAAGATTTAGTAATTCCCAAGGTTTCTAAGGATTAGCAAGCCCTGTTGGATGATGAGAATAATTGTACTTCAAAGTTGTGGACTCTGCACTTTAATGGGGCGAGATGTAAATTAGGATCTGGAGTTGGCATATGTTTGACATCTTCATCTGGAGAATAGACTCTTAGGAATTTTTTCTTCTAGTTTCCTTGTTCAAATAATGAGGCAGAGTATGAAGGCTTAGTTCAAGGGTTAAGCCTTACGAATCATATGGGTATCAAATAATTGAAAGTTCTAGGAGATTCTAGATTAGTAGTTAATCAAATTCGAGGTACATTTGCAGCCAAAAATGTTTGCATGTGTTCCTACAAGCATAGAATTTGGGATTTAATTGATATCTTTGAAGCTTTTAGCATTCAAGGGATCGCTAGAAATCAAAATACAACTGCAGATCAACTAGCCATGATTGGATCTTAGTTTGATCCTGTCACCAACTTGATAGGGAATAAACACTCTATCTAAATGATTGTAAGACTAGTCATCCTAGATAATGATCAAAATTGGCAAGTGTTTGAAAGTGATGCTCAAATTGCAATTTTAATTCAACAATTATGTGAGTTTACTGAACAACTCCATCCTAAAATTGCAGAGGCATATGAGGATCAAATCATCCAACTCAAATCTAACAAGCTCCCAAAAGGACTAATTACCTTAGAGAATATGTTTGACTATGATGATGCAAGAAATGATAAAAGGAAGTTTCCAATAGACAAGGGAGTTTATGTTGATCTCCATGTTGAAGATGGGAAGAAGCTGAAGGTTGGCAAAAATGTCCCTCAATGGGATAAAGATAGATTAATATCTTTCAATGAGAGGTATAAGGGATTCATTGTTTGGTCTTATGATGATTTAAAAGGGTAATGACCCTATAATTATTAAGCATGCCATCAAGCTTGCAAAAGTAGAAAATACTATCTGATAGAAGCAAAGTCCGGTCAACCCTAAAATTAGGTCTCTAATGGCTCAAGAGCTGAAAAAGTTAATCAATTCTCTAATAGTATATCTGATTAAGAATAGCACTTGGGTCTCCAATCTGGTTCTGATCCATGAGAAGAATGGAGACATCTACCTTGGCATGGATTTTCAAGATATAAACAGAGCTTCCTTGAAGATTCATTATCCTTTTCCTTCTATGGAACAGATCTTATAAATAATAGTTGGCTCATAAAAAATTTCCATGCTAGATGGGTTTTCAGGATACAATCAAGTATGAGTTAAGGAAGAAGTCTAACACAAAACAATATTCACCACCAAGTGGAAAATATTTGCATATGCTAAAATGCCATTTGGCCTCTCTAATGTAGGAGCTACCTTCTAGCAGGCAATGGATATTGCTTTTAAGGAGTTGATAAATAAAATCATATTGATCTATTTGGATGATCTCACTATGTTCTCCAATCCAAAGGATCATTTTGATAACCCTGAGTTGGTTTTCCAAAAATGTTTAGAATTCGAAGTGTCCCTAAATCCAAAGAAGTGCATCCTTGGAGTTCTACAAGAAAAATTGTTTTGACATGCAGTGTCTAAAGATGAGATCTCAATTTATCCTAGTCAATTGAAGGCTTTTAAGGAGCTTCCCCTACCAGGTAATAAGAAGGGAGTTCAATCCTTCCTAGGCAAGATCAATTTTGTGAATAGATTTATATCTAATTTTGCTAGTATGGTCAAACCAATTACACTCATGTTAAGAAAGGATCAACCTTTCAAATGGACTAGTTAGGTGAGAGACGCTTTTGAAAAGATCAAAGAAGCTATTTTTGTCACCCTCGTATTAGTTAATACAGATCTCTCTAAAGATTTCATCATGTATGTTTACAACAATGAATACAACATAGCCATGGTCCTAACCCAGAAAAATGGCAAAGGGAAAAGTGAACATATTATAGCCTTTCATTCCAAGACTTTGAATAATTATGAATTCAAGTATAATTTAATTGAGAGACAGGCTTTTTCCATTGTTAAAGGACTCAAGAAGTTTTGACATTTGATTGCCTACAACAAAACAATGATTTATTTAGCACATTTCAATGTGCGTGTATATTATGGAAGGTGAGATCACTAAAAAAAGGGCTAATTGAATCACCAAGATTCTAGAGTATGATATTGAACTCCAACCAGCTAAGTTTATTCATGGAAAAGGGCTATGTGAGTATCTAGCAAAATAACCGAATACCATAACTAAAGAAGATCAGCCCGAAACGGTCTTGGTTAATCAACCAAAATCTTATGGATGTTGGATGGCTAACAAGATGAGCTTTATGCAAATAGGGAAGTATCCAATAAACCTTCCCTCTCATAAGAAAAGGCTCTACAAATTGAAAAATATTATCTATGCACTCATTGACGGAGTGTTTTTCAAAATAAATTTTAATGGGGTTCTTTTGTGATGCATAAACAAATTGAAAGCAAGGAAAATTCTTAGTGAGTGTCACAATAGCCTTGTGGGTGGGCTTTTTCGGCAAGAAATACCAAAATTAAGATTATGTGTGTTGGCTATTTTTGGCTAAATATATTCAATGATACACATTCATTTGTCAGATCTTGCAAAGAGTGTCAATTATTTGTTGGTAAATGGAAGAATGCAGCCATGCCCGTGAATTTGATAGTGGTTGATGAGCCATTTGTATAGTGGGGTCTAGACTTCATTGGGATGATTAACCCAATTTTCAGTATTGGACACAAGTGGATACTTGCGAAAATAAACTGTTTTACTAGATGGATAGAGGCAATTCCTTTGAAGAATGCAACAGAAATGGAAATTACAAACTTTTTGGAGTTAGTTACAAGGTTCATCCCACCCAAAACCATTATATCAGATAATGCTAGGGCCTTCCTAGGATCAAAGATATGTCAATTCACACTAGATCATGGAATCTTCCTCAAGACTTCTTCAGACTATTACCCACACTATAAAAATAATAATACTATTAAAGTTCAAAGATTAGCAGAAGAATGGCCAAGCACAGTAGATTCCAATTATCAGAGAGTAATTAGTATGGTAGCAGAAGGAGCTTCAGCTAGCGGTGATATTGTAGGGTCCTCTTCTCCCATAACTAGGGATAAATTTAAGAAAGACCCCCAAGGCAAAACTGTAAAACCCTGGTGAATCAGGCATTATTTTGGGGGGGATTTTCATATTGATGGTGAAATTTTTTTTCAAAGTATAATTTGTATTGCCAATTTTTTTCTAGGGTACGAAAATTCCATAAAATTCTAGCAAATAATACCTTGTTCTGCGAGGAAAATATATATTGTAGGAGGCAAATATTTTTGTTTAAAGGAACAAATATATAAGTGTATGGGCGAAAATTTTTACTCCAAAGGAAAAATTATTTAAGTGTGTTGGAAATTTTTATCCACCGCTTGAAAATTATTTAATTTGTTTGACTAATATTTCATTATTTATGGAAAAATATATATTTTATTGGCGATTTCATGAATTCATTGCCAGTAATAGACAAGGCACATCAGTACATCACATTGAGTTTTGGACTCTGCATAATGTATCAATAAGTGTAGCCTCTTTGACACATGAAACGTACCTAAAATCCATCAATGATTTTAAACCGTTCGATGATCATAGATCAATGGCTGAAGTTTTATTTCGGCCCAAATTTTTGAAGAGAACGTAGCTCACTAGAAAGTGCCCAAAATGGAATTGGAATCAATAGACATGTATCAAATTTCACAGTCATGTTGGTCATTTAATATATGTCAAGTCACTAACTCCAATCCACTCTGTCCCCATAACTTCCAATGTGGTATTTGGTACTGGTTTATAGCTATTTCCAATTTCGCACACTAGTGCAATTATGGGAAAGATTTGTAGAGATATACGAAAGATTTAAAAAAATTTAAAGGAATTAATATGGTTAGAGAAGGAATTATTATAATCAAGAGCTTCAACTATTTATAGACGATCTCTGCTTCTTTCATCTTCAATTAGCCTTTGGTAGATAAATTGTCGAAGCTCACGGTATTTAAATTTTACCTCTAGTTTAGGTCTATAGGTTCAAGTTGTATAATTTGGTGTTCTGATTTCTCAAGATGGACACTCCTATCCACTTGAGAAGCATTTTTGCGGAGGACCAGAGGGCCTTTTTCGGCTCTGTTAGAGACCTAACCCTCCAATCAGTCTATAAGGAGGTTGGGATGTTCACTAATGAGGCTATGAGGATAGTGTTGGGCAGAGAGTTTCTATGTAATGAAAATAGATACCATGTTAACATGGACATTACATCCCGGTTCTTGGCGTCTCTTCTGGACCTCGAAGGAGACAAGGCGGATATGTTGATGTTGTTAAGAAAAGTGGTTAAAGCAGACTACCTTGGAGATAATGTTACCGTTGTCGTCTTTGCAGAAGTAGGGGTAGGGATCCCTTGGGCGAATGAATTAACCAAGCTTCTCCTCCCTGACCAAACAGTGGCCAGGCAACCATTTCTTTTGAACCTGAATGCGGAGTAATCGACGCGTCATAGGAAATGGGTGTGGATTGGTAGGGACTTTCTTCGGAAATGGTTCCTCCTGGATGAATTTCCAGACTACAGTTGGCTTGAATAATTCTCATAGCTTATAATGTCTGAAGAATTCTACATGGAGAGAGGGCAAGATTCTTAGGGTAAACCATGAATGTGTCCACTACTCGTGCCCTAGCCCTGACCCCCTAGTAGTTTTGGTTTTTTGGCTATTTCCTTGTAACCTCACTCATTTTGGCTTTAAAGTATTTTAGGGACTCCAACATGTAAAAAATGTAAATTTGCGAAACATATAATTAATGATATTTAGTGAATTCTAGTTCGTTTCAGTTTGCCTCTTATGGATATAAAAATGCTTTCTATTTCATTTTATTATTTGTTGCTTCCATCATGCCATGGTAGGATACTTAACATAATCATTATGTTTTGAAATAGCTTAAATAGTTATTAATTTGTGTGGATATAATATTTAATTTTCACCATAAAAAATAGCAGGTTTATTCTAATTTCTTCTCTAAAGTTAAAGAACAAACTCAGTGTCACTTCTGAGATGACCTTTCTAAAAGATATTTGAAGTGCTTGACAAAGAAGTATTTGAAAAAACATAATGTCAAGGATTGGCTGCAAGTGATAGCATCCAATAAGGATCGCAATGTCTATGAGCTACATTATTTCAATATTTTGTTAAACAATGGAAATAAATTTAATACTGTGACGTTTTTTATGTAATGTTTCTTCCTCTATATTTAATATAAAAAAAAAATCCAATTCATTCCATTAATTATTTGTACATTGATTACCATTGATTATAAATATAAAAAAGATGTTTATCTCAGAAAAAAAAGTGAATTAAAAGTCCAACTTACTACTTGTAATTTTTTCTGCATAATTTCAATATAAAAAAAAATGTCCAACTAACTAGATACATGTACATTAAACACCAAAAATATGTGTCATTGAACACCGACATGAAATAAAGGC
The DNA here is from genome assembly GCF_030272615.1 of Cryptomeria japonica. Classification (NCBI taxonomy): domain Eukaryota; kingdom Viridiplantae; phylum Streptophyta; class Pinopsida; order Cupressales; family Cupressaceae; genus Cryptomeria; species Cryptomeria japonica. Next base: position 488,232,599 of record NC_081409.1, read on the forward strand.
TATGGCCCATGGAAGGATAAAGCGTCAGGTGAGGTGGCGTTTGGGTGGCAAAAATCCTATGTATAATAGGACCCATGAGAACTGACAATGGATATGTGGTCATATTGTCTTATGGACCTATGGTATGCACATCACTGTCATGAAAGTGAATGGTTAACATTTAGCCTTTATGTGGCTTTAATGTCGGCTTGTGCAAACGAATTATGTGGTTGAACTAGTGCATGCAGAGGAATGATGACAGAGTTTGTGATTAATGCTGACGGTCACCACCATTGGATGTCAGAAATTAGAATTGAGTGTTTAAATCTTGGGTGGATTGGAAGTCTTGGTATCATATTGTCTGCAATAGCAACATTGTCTTGGGTTTCTTAAGCAGCATGGTGTGTGTGTGAAAAGTGGTATAAGTGTCTGCAACTTGTAAGACACAACACTTCAATTAGGTCATTACATGTATGGTTAGACAGATATAAGCATGAATAATAAAACCATAACAAATCGACCAATTGCCTTCTAGAAGATCTAAGTATAGGCTTTCTCTCAAATTTGTATAAGCAATACCGGTGACTAGAGTACACCAAGGCGAAGGATTTAATCTATATGAGCATGATATTAAGCTAAATGGATGCAAGATTATGCTAGATGGATGAATAGTAAGCTATATGAATTCAAACAATCATAATTAAACTAAATATGCAAAAAGATAAACTAAGATGCAATAATATCAAAAAAGCAAGTACAATATCTTAAATGACTCCAGAGCAAAAACTGTATAATAACAATAAATCTCTAGGGTGTTTTGAATGAGAGATGAAGGTTGAATTTATAGAGAATCGCAAGAGAGACCAACGGTCAAGATCAATTAGCAATGAGCGGTTGAGATTATTCAAGAAAAAGCACAATTTAGGATAAATGAAATAATTGAGAAATTAGATTCAGTTAACCTTGAGATAGATTTCAATTATAGTTTGATTGAAATGCATTCAAATTATAAGTTTGATTTTGCATTGGAGATAAAATTCAATTAATTCCATGTACTTGAGATAAAAATAGGTGATTCCATACAGTTTCTTTGATTTATTCAAGAAAAGAGTCTTTTCAATGCAATTGAATTTCTTTTCTCAAAAGCTTTGAGTTCCAATTTTAGAGAATGATTAATAATTCATTTTAATTGTTTTTCTGATTTCAAGTTATCTCAATTTAGAAGAAGAAATAATATCTCAATTTTGATTTATCTTTCAATTCAATTATTTTATTTTATTTTCAATTTAACTCTTGCTTTGCATATTGATTCCTCTTTTGTAATAAATTAATTCCTTTTTTTATGATTAAATGGCAAATTTATTAATTAATTAAATATGCTAGGATATTTAATAAATTAAACAGGATAATTGATCAAAATGATTTTCTTGGAATGATTTAATTAATTAAACAAATATTAATTAATATAGAATAATTCACTTGCCATGTGACATTTAATGATTGAAGAATTAATTAATTGTGTGCTCAAAGTTGATTTAATTGTCTTTGGTTAGGACCTGGGTGATGTTGTCGAGATTAGGGGCCCATGGTTTAGGTGACCAATTTTAGGGTATTACATTTGCCCCTCTTTGAATTAATGTGCGAGCAGTGCGTTGGTTCAAAGAATAGTTAATGTCTAGGAGATACCAGTTCTGAACTTGATTGATCATGAACCAAATGAAGAGCGAGGTGTTTAGCTTATTTTGAAGTGATGAAACTAAATAGAGTTGATTAAAGAGTATCGATCCCAAACTTGATTAAACTAGGACCGATGAAGAGAAAAGATACCAAACTTGAACTTGATTGATCAAGAAGAGGATCTTATTGATCTAAAACTTCATTGAACTAGACACAGTGAGTGAAGATAAAATTGATCTTGAACTTGATGGATCAAGACACAATGAGCAAAGATAAATTGTCTAGCTTGATTTGAAGTGATGAAACTGAACACTTGCTTAGATTGAGTGTCTGATCAAAGATACTCTTTAAAATTTTGATTGAGTTTAAATGAATAATCATCTTGATGAAAAGCGATGAAAACGATCAATGTTGAGAGACTGATTCATATGAAGGCAATATCAGCTTGAATTGAAGCAATGAAACTGATATGCCCCTAGCTATTCATTTGACTCAGATGATCAAGAAATCTCAACTTGAAATGAAGCGATGAAGCTGAGATGCCCTTAGCGATATGGTCTTGTTTGATTTTCTTTAGTTGAAAAAATTTTTGCTAGACTTTTGATGAAGAATTGAAAATTTTCTCAACATTGAAGATGTGAGGTCATGAGGTCATGAGTATGCCCCCTCGGGAGCGAAATCAAAAGATAGCGAGGGTACATGATTTTAGGCAATCTTTCACAATGATAATGACTTTAGCACAATGATTGAGTCAGAGGATCTTTTGAAGATTTAGCGATGATTAATGAGAAATTGAGCGCAAATTTAAGAAAAGAATGAGAATGTTGAAAGCGCTAAGTGGTCTCAGTTGTGCAAAATTGACAAGAAGAATGATCTCAGATTTTAATTTCGATCTCAAAAATGGAATCAGGACGAGAAAATTAGCTAAGGGTACAATTTTCATGTCCATCAGAGCAAGTTGAAAAATTAGGGTTTTGGCTATATAAGGGGTCCAAGTGTCATTTTCAATTCATTTTAACCTCTCCAAGTTTGAAATTTGAAAAGCCTTCTGTGAAGAAAAATGGTCATTCTGATCCAAGAGCATCGATTCAACCACCAGAGATGACATAATAGATCGTGGAACTACGAGCCAATGGTAAGTAATCAATTTTAAGCCTTTGCATTACATCAATTTTGAATTTTGGTTAAATTTTTTGCTTTTTCATGTCATTCAAAATCAATCATTGTCTTTTTGTCATGTGAGATAATACTGCCTCTTGTACGACAAACTGTCTTTGTGTGGTTTATCATATTATGTTGTTATATGATTTTTCATCTGGGGTCATCCCATGTATTGTATGAGAGTTTGCTTGAGAGCCCATTTTATCAAGCGAGTGCATGTATTTTATCATATGGGAATCTTTTATCATGCTACATGGATTCCTGACTCATACAAGTTTATGCTTGCACTGTGAAATGTTGTATGAAAAATAGTGAGCATTTATAAGGGTCAAAACATGAAATTTTGATTTGGCATTTGGTGTATTTAGATTTGCGTGATGTTTAACATGTTGTATAGTGTAATTGGGATGACTTGTTGATGCTCTATTGTTTGATTTTTGTGTGTCTATCCTCCTACGATGAGGCTAGTCCGTGAGCTATCAAATATAGATAGAGCACATATTGATTTGTGAGACTTTACTCACCTTTTATAGACACCTGATATCTATGTGAATCACGAGATGCTTACTATACTTGTTGAGTGGTTCCATTCAGAGCATAACACCTTTCATCTACCAGTGGGAGAGATGACTATTACTCCAGAGGATGTGTACAGGATTTTGAGGATTTCATTTGCTGGGGATAACGTTGACTACAATTCTACTCAGCATCTTAGTATCTTAGCCTTCAGACGCATATTTCATGATGAGGAAATTCTTGAGCGGGCTATCACCTGGGATGATATGATGGCTAGGCATAGTGAGCTGCCATGTGTATTAGCAAGGTTCATTGGTTGTTTCGTTATGCTAAACAAGGGACGGTAGGGCTTTTTATGTGGTTGGGATACGATGCTTAAGAGACTACTAACACATCCGAAGAGATTAGGGTAAGCATCTTGTTTGTTAGCACACATGTATTGTGAGATGCATGAGATTGCATACAGGGATGGGAAGAGCATGGCAGTAGGAGTGTTGGTTTTGCAAATTTGGGCTTGGGAGCATATCCCAGTTTGTAGACCTATTGTTGATGATGCCAGAGATCCACACCAGCCGATCATTTATAGATATTCTAGATACGTTACTCAACCCCTTCTGGGAAAGATAGAATATTGGCGATGACAGCTTGATGATCTGATCGTTGTTGTATGGAGACCGTACAGGAGTCTAAAGTTGTGGGATGACTGTAGAGCTCAACAAAGAGATATGTTCATGACCCATCCTCTTATTGGTAGATCTATGACTGTTATTGAGTGATTTGTTATATTTCGATGATGAGGAAGTATGGAAGGCCTTAGGGCATTTCACAAGAGTTCACCACCTATGCATGTTATGGGAAGGAGGAGAGACGAGGATGGGCCCCTAGGTTGTCATAAGCATTGAGCATGCAGGCACTTGCCAAATTATAGTGACTTCGATGGGACTATCTGGAGAATATTGCAGATGCGGGGGTATTGCCCTAGTACAGGGATTGGTTTCAGAGTCATCCCTTTCCTAGATTTACGGATCCGTTTGAGTATGCGCCTCTCATAGAGGAGGCTGAGGATGAGGCCCCTACATAGGCATAGGTATAGGGACAGGCACAGGAATGAAAAGCAGTGGGTTCTAGGTAGGCAAGTGGTGATCCTGGTGCTAGCAGCAGTAGAGTACCAACTAGGGGGAGACAGTAGCAGAGAGGGGAGGGTGGATCCCTTGGATTTATTGGTGTTAGGACTAGTGGTGTTAGGGCAGTGGAGGGTGGAGGAGAGGAGGAGCGAGCAGCTCCTAGACAGGTGCAATAGCGAAGGGATGAGCAGGGTGGAGAAGGAGATAGAGATGGAGGTGGAGAGCCTGCGAGGGAGCAGGGGGCAGCTAATGCAGCACGGTCTATGAGATCCAAATTAGCAGGTTTGTAGACATAGTTGACAGTGGCTCAGATACAGCTTTCAGATCGAGACCGGCAAGTGATGGAGGTCAGAGTTGAGCGTGATCGTCAGTTCACTGAGATGAGGGCAGAGAGAGATCGACAGCTCGCTGAGGTCAGGGAAGAGCGAGACTCTCTTCAGCGGGAGGTTTTGCATCAGACCAGTAGAGCGGTTTATTATGTTGCGGCATATAGCGTAGTCATTCTTGTAGTTTAGAAGGTTGTCCCATATTCTCAATATATGGCTCGATCTGAGGGAGCTCGGGCACCTAGGCAAGATGCTAGTCAGTAGGCTCCACCTCCTCCACCAAGTGGCAATGAGGGAGAGGTAGGGAGGTAGAATTTTTTATAGCTCCTAGATTTTGTTATATACCCCATGTTTTTGTAGCCCATACCATTCTTACTCCGATGAAAGATTGTAGATGGCAGTTGATATCATTTGTACCCTGAAACTTTTATTTGTACTCTGAGATATTTATGATGATATATACAAGATCTTGGTTTGATGTCATCGTACTTGTGTTGATTGATTATGAGATGTTTTTCTCTATGCTATATTCTATATGTATGCATATTTCTGTTTAGCATGGATGTATGTAATGCAGATGAATATGGATGTTTTTTTTGTTTCTTTTCATATGCAAATAAATGATGAAAATGAGTAACTAGTAATGCAAAAAAAAATATTTTTCTTATGCAATAATATGAATGCAAACAATTATATAAAATGTATGGATCTATATAAGATGCTTATGTATGCAGCTAATATCTCAATGCACAAGTACTCGATCGGAGAAATGATAAAAAAGAGACCACTTAGCTGAGAAATGATTATACTTCAAACTCTCATTCAAAAGATAAAGAGATCATTGTTATCATGCAAAAATCACTCGAAATGCACAAAATGCAAAATGATTGCAAACTAAACCTAGTCACTGGATTTGAAATGCTTAATTTTCATCACTGAGCATTTACAAACATAGCAAGAAGAATAGAGTTCCTTCCTTTTCATGTCCAATATTAATTATCTTGTCCGCAATGACCCTTTTATTTGTTCATATCCTTGGATAGATTATGCATGCATCCAGATTGCGCATTTAAAGAAATTCCCTCAAAATAGACAAAGAAATGATGCCAACCTCCATGTAGCATACAAATAAGTGCAGTCAAGGTATGTGTGGTGATTTCACATTAATGTGAAGGCACTTATCATAGACACCCAGCTGATTAGATGTTTCCAGATCATCAGAATCATTCCTACAAGCAGAAAACAAAGAAAATATCATGCCCCCAATCCTTTCTCCTCTTAGTTAAGATAGACTTCCTCAAGTTACTCAAAGGGAATAATAATTGAAAACTAATATAAAAGACAACATACAAAGAAAATTTCATGCATATCTCAAACTGTTTAGTGATTGTTTTCAGTAATGTTGTTTTGCTTATGTACTCAGTGATAAAACTCTTCAATAGTTAGGAGATAGATGATTGACTCAGATTGGATGACCGGGTATCACTGATAGAATGATGACTTGGTTGATACTACTTAGGCCACATAAATTGCTCAGTCGATTACCCTAAGACTAGGACATTGATCAGTTTCAAGCCATGAGGGTTCTAGAAGAACCAGGATATCACATATAGTGACTAAAAGATATGTACAAGCAAAATCAAAGATGCAGGAAAGCGGGAAATGCCAACATTGCATTGATAGATGGAGCACTTGAGTACAAGAGGTGCCTATTTGCTAGGTTTTCACCTGCTTGGCAAAGATTTTTTTATTTTTTTTAGGACACTATGATTTTTAGGATTTTTTCAGGGCTTTTTCAATTGTATAGGCTGTTGAAGCAGAGAATACTAAGTGAAGAATTTTTTCAAGTGGATGGTGTTGATCAGTTCATGGATTTGTTCTCCTTCTGATGTTAAGAGTTGATAGGCACTAGAGCCAAAGGGTATAGTAATGATGTAGGGACCCAGCCAGTTGGGTTCAAACTTCCCTTTGTTGTCTCAAAACTGTTCATTTTTAGGATTTTCTCTCAGAACAAGGTCACCAACCTGAAATTCTTGTTGTCGAACCTTCTTGTTATATCCTTTAGACATTCTCTTTTTATACACTCTCAGATTATTGAATGCCACTTGCTGATGTTCATCCAGCAACTCGAGTTCTTGCAATCTAGATATTTTGTAGTCTTCATCAATAACGAGACCTTGCAAAGAAACTCTCAAAGATGGTATTTCCACCTCAATACATAAGATGGCTTTGGATCTATACACCAAAGAAAAAGGTGTATCCCTAGTAGGTACTCTAATACTTGATCTATAAGCCCATAGTGCATGATTGAGCTACAGATTCCAATCCCTCCCAAATTTTTTACTGTTCTATGTAAGATAGTCAGTAGATTTTTGTTGGATGCTTTAGCTTGTCCATTACCTTGAGGGTACTATATGGATGACCAGTGTTGTTTTATATTGGATTTCTCACAAAGCTCATCAAAATCTTTATTCTTGAATTGTCCTCCATTGTCAGTCACAGTGGATGAAGGTATCCCATACTTGCAGATGATATAGTTAAGGATGAATAGAGCTACTTGTTTACCAGATGCTTTGATGAGAGAAACTGCTTCTACCCACTTAGTGAAGTACTCAGTGGCAGTTATAATAAAATCATGTTCGTTAGATGATGCAGGATATATTTGGCCAATGAGATCAAACGCCCATTGCTGAAAAGGCCAATGTGTAATGAAGGGTATGAGATCCCTTGCTGGAGCATGTATGAGATTCCCATGTAGCTGACACTTCTCACAAGTTTTAGAAAACTTTATAGCTTCTTTCTCCATATCTGGCCAGTAGTAGCCAACCCTTAGTAGTTTCTGAGCTAAAGTTAGACCATTTGAATGAGATCCACAAATACCTTCATGGACTTCAGATAATGCATGTTAGGACTCTTCAGTTTCTAGACACCTAAGAAAAGTACTCTCCAAACCTCACCTAAATATATCATTAGCGATGATGACATACCGTGAAGCATTTTGGGTTAGGTTCCTTTTCTCATTATGGGTAATATTTTTTGGGATAATTTTGTCTCGTAGATAAGAGTAAATGTGGTTGTAGCGAGATGAGTCATGTCCAATAATAGAACAGATTATCTGGGACTCATGAGAATCATAGGCAGGTTAATGTATCTCTTCCACCAGGAATTTAAAGCAAAAATTAGATTCTTGTAACTCTGGTACAGAGGCCAAGGTGGCCATAGCATCTTGTTCTCTGTTTGCTGATCTGGATTCTGTTGAAATGATACAAAAGTAAAATATTTCTTGAGATCATCCACCATTCTCTTATAAGGCATCAGTTTCTCATATTGACTCTAATATGTATCATTAATTTGGTTGATGATTAGCTGAGAATCTCCATAGATGTGTAATTCCAGAACCTTCCATTCAATATCCAACTTGATCTAGTTTACCAAAGCTTCATACTCTGCAATGTTGTTTGTGCAAGGGAAGAGAATCTTGTAAGCCTTCGAGATTGAATATTTTTGAGGAGTAATAAAAAGTATTCCAGCACTGGAACCATGTTGAGTGAAAGACCCATCAAAGAACATCTTCCATGATTGTTGAGTAAAGTGCATGATAGATTCATCTAGAAATTCTATATGCAAAGGCTGAGTGTCTCCAAGTGGAGCATCAGCAATTTGATTTGCAATTACCTATCCTTTGATGGCTTTGTGTTCTACATATTCAATATCAAACTCTGTAAGAACCATGACCCATTTAGCCAATCTTTCGGTAAGTGTTGCTTTGCTGAGAAGATATTTGAGCGGATTAATCTTAGCCACTAGCTTGATGGAATGTGCTAACATGTAGTGTCTCAATTTTTGTGATGCAAAGACTAATGCCAAACATGCTTTTCTATTATAGTATAGTTCATTTCATAAGACACCAAGGTTCTACTGATATAATATGTAGTTCTTTCCTTTTTATTTTCATCCTGTTGTGCCAGAAGTGCCCCCAGTGATGAATCAATAGCTGATATGTATAGAATCAATGGTTTACCTTGAATTGGTGGCATCAGTATTGGTGGATTAGACATGTATTCTTTGATTTGATGAAGGTCGCGTTCACAGTCTTGATCCCAGTTGTATGTTACTCCTTTCCTTAATAATTTTGTGAAGGGTTGAGCTTTATCTGCTAGCTGAGAAATAAAGCATCTGATTGATTGGAGATGTCCTTGTAAACTTCTCATTTGACTAATATTCTTTGGAGGTGGCATTTCCATTATAGCTTGCACCTTCTCAGGATCAACCTCAATTCCTTTCTTTAAAATAATGTAACCAATTAATTTCCCAGATGTCACTCCGAATGCACACTTTTTAGCATTTAGTCAGAGCTTGAATTTTTCCATTCTATCTAGTATGAGGCCTAGCTCTTAAATATGTGTGGATCTCTTCATAATCTTTACTAAGGTGTCATCAACATAATCTTCCATGTTTTTATGCATCATATCATGAAAGATAGTAGTTATTTCTCTTTGATAAGTTGCTCTTGCATTCTTTAGCCCAAATGGCATGACGTTCCAGCAAAAGGTTCCCCGTGCACAGCCGAAAGCTGCCTTTTCTTGATCTCTGGGAGCTATTTTGATTTGATTATAACCAGAGAATACATCCATTAATGAGTACATCTCATATCCAGCAGTCATATCCACTATCATATCAATGTTAGGCAATGGAAAATCATCTTTCAGATATGTTTTGTTGAGATCTCTGAAGTCTGTGCAAACCCTAATGGATTTGTCTGCCTTTGATACAGGTACTTTTTTTTAAATCCATTATGCATAGTTTATAGCTCTGATAAATCTAGCTTTTAGCAATTTTTCTAGCTCAGCCTTGACTAACAGTGCCACATGAGGGTGCATCTTACAAAGTTTTTGCTTGACTAGTTTAACTCTTGGTGTAATAGAAAGATGGTGCATGATAAGATCAGGATCTAGGCCTAGCATATCGGATTATGTCCATGCAAAGTTGATCTTATTTTCTAAAAAGAGATTGCTGAAATCTTTTAACTCTTCTACTGATAATGATTGAGCTAAGTGGATGATATGTGGTGTCTCTTGACTCCCAATATTTACTAGTTGAGTTGGTTCAATCAATATAGAAGACCTTTCCTAGAAGTGACTTGGCAGTATATCAAGTATCTCACCTTTAGGTGCCTCATAGAGGTTTTCACCCTTAGGTACATCCTTTATTTTTTCTATTTTTGATTCTGACACCGCCACAATGTGGTTTTCACCATCAGATCTCTTATTTTTTATTATTTTTATTTTTACGACTAAGATACTTGATATTTTTTTTAGTCATGCTCTCACTTTGTTCACTGGTGGAAGAGTCCATTGGTTCAACTAAGGTAGTAGGCTAATGTGTAGTCATTGGAAAATATAGGTACATTCATAGGTTGTTTTTGGAGACTACAGTCAATTAGTTCAGGATATACCAAGGATAAATTTTTAACAGGTTCGAGGGAGTTCACAGTATTATCATCATAACTTCAGACCGACAATTCGAGTTCTAGAAGACTACCTTGTGTAAATGTCTCAAGACCAGGAAGAGTTACAACATGGTCATTGTAGTGCACATTAATATTTAGTTGACCAAATCCAATATACCTACTTCTAGTATCGTTCTCTACGCCAGACTGGACTACATATTGTGGTTCGACAATAACAATATTAGTAGACAGATTCCTGACATTCATGACGGAGGAGTCAGAGTTTGATGCTGAATAGGTATTGTCATAAATAGGACTATTGTCAGATTCATCAGAGTCATAAGAGGAAGTTTCTAACTCTTCTTCAAGTGATTGAGTGAATGTATGTATAGTGTCAACACCTACATCTTTGATGTTGCAAGTTCCCTCATGATTTGGTTCATTTATCACTTGTATCTAACATACCTGTTGACATAACCTTGATGGTTCTGTGAATCTCTATCATCTACTCCATTCAACTTCTTTTGGACTAATGACTGGTTTTTTTTGTATAGCTTCCAATTCTTCTTGTGTAGTTCCATACTTGATTTGTTTTGTCCTATTAGAGGGAGACATAGTAGGTGAAGAATTTTCTTGTGTTCTTCTTTCTTTCAGCTTTTGTTCATAGTCTTCTTGTCTTTTTAGTCTAATTTCTTCTATCTCCTTTTGTAGCTTTAAGCGCATCATCTCTTGTGTGTCATCTGTGATATCATTAGACTCTTCTAAGGTTTATGTAGTAGATGTATCTGAGAGATAATCTGGACCCCATTCATACTCATTTGAGTCAGTTTTTGAATCATCTACTTTTTGTCTACCAGTGTATGTGACTAGAATTTTCAGTGGTACGAGCAATTCTCTTATTCTTTCTACCTCTTCTCTCATATCCTCTGGGGCTTCCACTCCTTATAGTGTTGTAGCTAATACCATTGGAACTTGAGTATCGGTTGTTTCCCTTCTCTTGGTTGCTATTTCTTCTTTCTCTTTTTCATACTCTTCTTGAGTTTGTTGAGTAATTACTTCTAGTGATGTTGAAGGTAGTATCTTTTTCTTCCACTTAGACTGATGATGGGAAGTATATTTTTGGTTTGATGTCTTTCCTGAATTGTATCCCAATCTAGCTTAATCATTTGTAGACTTAGTTTGTATCTGAATAGGTTTAACAACATCTTCTTGATGTTTTCCTAGAGGACGAGTACTTGATTATCCCATGCATTGAATCATTTTATATCTTGGACCATATTGTATCAGGGAAATCTCATAATGTTGTACTTCTTTATTTTCACTATCTTCTTTGAAAAGCCATTTGAGAACAACATCCTCTTCTATTTCATCTGCAAGGGAAGTAGAGGATTGTACAAAGAGACCATCATATATGACATTTGGAGTGGAAGTTTGTGGCTTCATAACCTATGATGGTTTTCCTGACTGTCTTGGTGATGGAGGAAGAGAGATTAGTGAAAGTACTAGTTTTATCTTGTATCCATCCATGCCAGTATTTGTGATTTTTCAATTTCTTTTCAAGTCCTTCATCAAGGTTTCTGAACTTTCAACTGTAGAGGCTGCTCTATTATGAGGCACAAAGGTATCAACACTCTTTGTCAATGCATTATATGGGGGGTTTGTATCAGCAAGAATATTGACTTCAACTCTGTTATAAGGAAATTTTAAGCACTGATGATATGTAGATGGAACTGCCTTCATTTTGTGAATCCATGGCCTGCCTAGTAAGATGTTGTATGAAAGAGGAAGATCAAGCACCTTGAAAATAACATCTCTTTCTACAGGTCCTACCCTGATTGGCAATAGTACTAGACCTTTAGAGGTTCTTTCTTCATCATCATAAGCTTTGATTGTTATTTTCTTGGCTGGATCAATGACATTTTCAAAAAAGCCCAGCTGTGTAAGCAGATTATAGGTACAAATATTCAACCCAGTGCCTCCATCTATCAAAACACATTTAGCTCAGTGTTTATGGATCATAGCTTCAATGTGCAATGGTTGGTTATGTGGATGATTCAGCGAGTTGTCATCTTCTTCAAAGAAAGTGAGATAGAGGCGAAGTCAAGTGACCCACCATAGATTGAAACTGATCGATATATAAATCTTTTGGGACATTAGTAGTGAGAAAGTCTTTGTCCAGGATCTCTTTATGAGCAGAAGATAATTTGAGCAATTCAAAGATGGAGATAATAGCATTCATTCTTTTCATTTGTTTGACAATGTTATAACCATGAGAGAATGATGAAGCCAGTTGTTTAGATTTAGCCATGGTTGTATATGTTTGTGTGTTCGAAGAAGTTGGTAGGTTTGATGTTGTTTGAGCAGGAGTTGAAGAACTAGCTACTTGGAGAGTGACTTTCTTTTGAGCATGGGTCATAGCATTTGCATTTTGTGATTTGTTTTGTTTATCTTTGATTATGATCACATTGCAATATAAAGGTTGGGAAGACCCAATCATGTTGATCATATTGTCATTGTTGATATAGGTGTAATTAACTTTGGCACCTCCTTTTGACTTTGAGGAATCACCTTGTTCATAAATAGGTAAGGGATCTCTAAAAGCTTTGTGATCAGCATTAGTTGTGTGATTTCCAACAACAATTTTGCCAGTGTCAATGAGATCTTGAATCTCATGCTTGAGCTTCATGTAGTTGTTTGTGTTATAATCTTTGTTTCGATGGTATTCATAGTATTCGTTCTCTCTCCACCATTTTAGTTTGACCTCAGGATTATATGGCCTAGAATTGTCTGCTAAGGTTATCAAATCATTTGCCAATAGTTTTGAAAGCAGATTCGTATGATTCTTCCAAAGTAGTGAAGTCGTGTTTAGGTTTTGAAAGCCAAGGTTTCTCTTTAAACCACTCTTTTACTTTTTTTGGAGGATTTTCTGCTGTAGTTTCAGCTGCTTTGCATGCTTGTGTGCCACTAGCCAGATTAAATATCGTGGATTTTGATTTTGCTTTAACAGTGTCTACCACTCCATCATTAACAACGTTTTTGTTGTTGTCTTTGCCATATTTCCAATATTTGTTCTTTTCTTTGGAACTAGAACCTTGTTGTGTTTCTTTACCAAGTGAGATATCTCCTTTATTTATAAGCACATCTTCCATTCTGAGGGCATTGTCTACCGTTTTGTTGAATGAAGGGTATACTTGCATTTGGATACTGTATTTCAATTCAAGGATCAATTTGTTGATGAAGATATCCATCTTCTCAGAATTTGGAATGGGTCGTGAATATCTAGAGAACATCTTTCTCCAACATTGGAGGAAAATAAGAAAGGGCTCTCTTGTTTTTTGTTTGGTATTTCTAAGCTCAATCATAGTGACTGGATGATGAATGTTATAGGAGTATTGTTGTAGAAACAATTGGATTAAGTCTTCAAAAAAAATTATTCCCATAGGTAGGCTTGAGAACCATTCCATATCTTGCCCTCCAAAATTTCTCGGGAAAAGGCGCATGAGATATGTTTGTTCATGCATGAACTCCATACATAAAGCACAAAATTCTTTGACATGGTCTTGAGGATCTAAGTTACCATCGTATTTGTCAAATTTTGGAATTTCCACTCATGAAGGAAATGAAGGCATGTAAAGGTTTTTATCAAATGGAAATGGGCATATCGTGTCCAGAGAATATTATTTTGATGATTTATCCTTGTTTTTCAGTTCTGTGATCTTAGTCTGTAACGCTTGTAATTATTTGTTTACTATTGTTGAGGGTGTCTCTAACTCTTTAGTGATGAGGGCCTCAATGTTATAACCACTAGGAAGTTTAGCACCTTTCTTTGCTAGTTCTAGAAAATAGTCTTCTTTTTCTCCAGCCATGATAACCTTCATCATTTTTTGGAAATATTTATCCTTTTGACATTTATTAATATCAGTTTCAGTAGGTTCAAAGGCTTCAGATTCATCTAATGAGGAATCACTGTCAGTAGCATGGATACTGAGATCGTCATAAGCATTGTGTTTAGCAGCTCATCTTTCTTGTTTTATTCTAGATATGGTGGGAGACAAGGGTTGATCATAAACTAGTATATATGATGATGAAGGTTTATTAGTGACAGGGTCCTCTACGTAAAATGGATTATCCTGATATGAAAAGGATGGTCATTTTCCTTTGTCGGCTTTCTTACGAGAACTTCTGGTTTAAGTAGGCATTTTTATTGACTGATGTGACCTAGAGTTGTTTGAGATGCAGAAGTCAAGATCAGATTTGGAGCTAGTTGTTTGTTTAACGTATTGATTGAGAGAAGAAACTAAGATCTAGTCTGGTTTTAGGAAAGATCTATCCTGTGTAAGATGTGATCTAAGTTAACTAGTTTGATTTGAGAGAAGTGACTAAGACTCGGTCTGGTTTCAGGAACGATCTATCATGTGTAAGACGTTATCTAAGTAATTTAAGTTTGATAAATGGTTGATTGAACTAGCTGAAAGATGATCGACAAAATCATGCAACACCACGATAGAAGTACACTATTTAGATTTATTTATGCTCAGGATGATGATAACCAATTTTATGATTGTTGTAGACTGTTTTTAGGTAAGTTTGATTGTTCTAGACTAACAAAATCAGAGATTCATATGACAGGGTTTACAAGACCGGATGAAAGTTTGATAGCTTCAGGATGATGAAAACATTATTTCATATGAGTTGTGGCCTAGGTTTGTATGACAGGTGGGTATACCTCAGATGACAAACTGATGAATGTGATGTTTTCTCATATGACACAGGACAAGGGATTGGACGATACTTCCCTAAGTAGGACGACAGTTTATCAGATCTTGTACAACACAAAATAGAGGCTTGGACAACAAACTATAAGACTTGATGAAATTTTATACAAAAATAGGTATTTAGAAGGACGATAAATCAGAAGACCCGTATGACAGTTTACTAGACAAAGACAAAATTTTGACAGACAGGGTTTTCAATGACTGACGATGACCAGTTTTGAAATGGACTGAGTTTTGACCACTGAGTTGTTTATTATTTTCTCTAGTTTTGGTATTCCAGTTTCAATTTCAAGGATGAAAACATAGTAAACATGCAATATGTATAATGACTTCAATCACAGCATGCTAACCCTATGAAAATTGGTGAGAGAAGAAAACCTTTGCTTGCAAACTCGGGTACACACCCAATAGCTAATCAGAATATGGTTGTTGAGTCTCACGCTATGGATTCTCAAAGTCGTATTAGCCAACTCCAAATGCTAATGGGGGCATGAAATGGAAAGTATCTTGGGAGAGTTACTATCTCTCTTGCACAAATATTATCCCTCATTTTAGAGGTGAACCAAGTAGCCTCTATCTTATTGCTCTTAGTCAGGAATTTTGTTCAAAATTACCCCTTAAAGTCATGCAAGCATGATTGAGGCCTATAGCCCGACAAGGTACCGAAACAAGTTGTAGTCACGTAAACGTGATTGAGACCGCGAGGCCCTACAAAATGCTCGATATGAGAGATCTCGAAGAGAAAACTCAAATAATTCCGTCCTCTGATACTTTAATCAACCAAAGGCCTATTTATTATAGTGAGTTAGAATGCCCAGGTCTAGTTGTACTCACTTGGGTCATTCTCATAGGGTGATTACTTTTTCCCACTATGATAGGCCCGCTAAAGGTACACAAATCTCAAACTTAGAAAAAGCCTCAAGGGTCTGGATTTCTTATTGTCTGTGTAGACAAGAGCATACTCTCTTACCTCTCAGAATTTTCTTAAAACACAAAAGACAGATTTTTTCATTAACCAGATAGCAATTTAGGTGCCTAAAAATGAATTTAAATAATACACAATGTTTACTTGAATCTCCTCAAGCAACCTTCAAAGACAACAAATCAGTAGTCATATTATCTTTGCTTGACAAGCATATTCTTCGACAAGCATTCTGCAAAAAATGATTAGGTTGTGAAAATTCCTCAGAAAAATGAACAACAAGCCAGGGTCAGCATTAGTATGATCAAAATTGAATAAAGAACCTGAAGAATGAAGTCTCCTTTTAACCCAAAAATACATAATAACGTACGACAATTCTCACCGAGTCGTACGATAATTTGTATGAGACTGTACGATATCTGCAGTTTGTCATTCGAGCATGTGGGAAATCTCGTATGATATTTTGCAGTAACTGTACAAACCAAAATCTGAAAAAATAAGAAAAAAAGTTAGTCTTGGAGACCAAAAGCTGTATTTTTCCACCCCACAGTGGGTGCCAGAAGTGTGTGTGTGAAAAGTGATATAAGTATCTACACGCTGTAAGACACAACACTTCAATTAAGTCATTACATGTATGGCTAGATAGATATAAGCATGAATAATAAAATCATAACAAATCGACCAATTGCCTTCTAAAAGATGCAAATATAGACTTGCTCTCATATTTGTGTAAGCAATACCGGTGGCTAGACTACACCAAGACAAAGGATTTAATCTATATGAGCATGATATTAAGCTAAATGGATGCAAGATTATGCTAGATGGATGAATAGTAAGCTATATGAACTCAAGCAATCATAATTGAACTAAATATGCAAAAAGCTTAAACTAAGATGCAATAATCTCAAAAAAGCAAGCACAATATCTTCAATGACTCCAGAACAAAAACTGTATAACAACAATAAATCTCCAGGGTGTTTTGAATGAAAGATGAAAGCTGAATTTATAGAGAATCACAAGAGAGACCAACGGTCAAGATCAATTAGCAACGAGCGGTTGAGATTATTCAAGAAAAAGAACAATTTAGGATAATTGAAATAATTGAGAAATCAGATTCAGTTAACCTTGAGATAGATTCCAATTATAGTTTGATTGAAATGCATTCAAATTATAAGTTTGAGTTTGCATTGGAGATAAAATTCAATTAATTCCATGCACTTGAGATAAAATAGGTGATTCCATGCGATTTCTTTGATTTATTCAAGAAAAGAGTCTTTTCAATGCAACTGAATTGCTTTTCTCAAAAGCTTTGAGTTCCAATTTTAGAGAATGATTAATAATTCATTTTAATTGTTTTTCTGATTTCAAGTTATCTCAATTTAGAAGAAGAAATAATATCTCAAGTTTTATTTATCTTTCAATTCAATTATTTTATTTTATTTTCAATTTAACTCTTGCTTTGCATATTGATTCCTCTTTTGTAATAAATGAATTCCTTTTTTATGATTAAATGGCAAGTTTATTAATTAATTAATTATGCTAGGATATTTAATAAATTAAATAGGATAATTGATCAAAATGATTTTCTTGAAATGATTTAATTAATTAAATAAATATTAATTAATATAGAATAATTCACTTGCCATGTGACATTTAATGATTGAAGAATTAATTAATTGTGTGCTCAAAGTTGATTTAATTGCCTTTGGTTAGGACCTTGGTGATGTTGTCGAGATTAGGGGCCCATGGTAGGTGACCAATTTTAGGGTATTACACATGGAAGCCAATTTCTCCTTCCATACTAATAAGAAATTAGTCTCATTTCTAGGACGATATATGGACAGGAGGCTAAAAGGTTGGTTCTTGTTTAAGGATGAGCAGTTGTATGCGAGTGTGAAAATGTTGTTGGGAGAGGAAATTGTCCATGTAGGTCATCGCTATAGGACAAACATGGAGGCATATTCATTGATTGTCGCTTGGGGTTTTCAATTTGAGGACGAGGTGGACAAGGTAAAAAATTCCTTGAGAGTTGTAATTGATTGGCACTACCTGTTAAATTTGGATAGTGTGTGCGCTCGTGTGGTCCCAAAGGTGGGCATTGTTCCTGAGGCAGGGGTGGCTAGTTTGGTGGCATCGCTACCACTCATTCGATGGGCTAATGATGATTTCAAGTAAAGATGCAGAGCTCTTGCTTGGCGTGGGTGGAAGGCCTTAAAAATGTTTGCACGTTGATGCAGTGTGATGAGGTTTTAATGGTCCTTCATGAAGTGGCACGTACAGAGGTGGGTCAAGATTTGCAGCCAAGACCCAAGACTACCCAAGCGGCTCTCAGAATTCTTTGATGACCCAGAGTACAGGTCATTTTTGGGTTAATCTTGCTATGGTCGGTGATGTTTGGTATTGTCTATTTGTATATTTTTGTTCCATGTCCATTTTCTCCCCAACTTTATATGTATGAGGGGATGTCTACTACAAATTTTGGTACGCCGAATTGGAATTATGGAGTTTTTGCATGTAGTAGGGTTTTATTTTTTCTTGGGAATGGTGGTTTTGGCCCTTGGGGGTATTTTTTGCGGTGGCAGAACTCTGATGGTTTTACTATACCACCTATACTTCCATATTTGTAATATTTTATTTCCAAGTAATACAATACAAAAATTATCGATCAAAAAAAAATGAAATATCATGCAAGTTTTGAAATTACATATTTGAATTATATATTTAATTCATTATAAATTTATATATTTAATTCATTTAATTCATATTCAAATCCTATTGATAATGGGACGGACGACAACTAACAACGGATATTGTCATCTGTTGGATGAGCACGGATCAACGGCTTAAGGTGTATTTCAGGCCGAATGTGGGATCTCTAAAATTTTTTGCAAACTTTCACCGGAAACATGTGTCATTGAACACCAATAGGAAAGAAAGGTTATGGCCCATGGGACATTGAAGTGTCAGGTGACGTGGCATTTGGGTGGCAGAAATCCTATGTATAATGGGACCCATGATAACTGACAAAGGATATTGTCGTCCGTTGGATGAGCACAGATCAATGGTGTGAGGTGTATTTCAAGTCGGATGTGGGAACAATAAACATTTTTTGCAAACTTCTAACGAAAGACTTCCATAAATGATAAAAATTTAATTAAGTATAGTTAAATTTTAAATTTGTAATTGTATACTTAATTAAATTTAATAAGCTCTATTTTGGGCAAAAGTTGAAAAGAATTAAAAGTCTTCAAAACCATTCTCAAAAAGTGACTCGTGTCTGTTGACGTGGCCAAAAAATGGCAAAAGTCCTAGGACCCATGACAACTGACAATAGATACCATCGTCCGTTTGATGAGCACAAATTGACGGCTTAGGGTGGATTTCAGCCCGAATGTGGGAAGTAAATACATTTGTGAGAACTTCGCCCGAAATTGAACGTTATACATTTAATTAACTATAATTAAGTTTAAAAATCTCTATTTTGGGCAGAAGTTGAAAATGATTAAAAATACTTCAAAAACAGTCCGGAAAAGTGACTCGAGTCTGGTGATGTGGCCAAAAAATGCCAAAAGTCATGGGACCCATGACAACTAACAATAGATACCATCGTCCATTGGATGAGCACAGATCAACAGCTTAGGGTGGATTTTGGTCCGACTGTGGGAGGTAAACACATTTTTTAGAACTTGACCCGGAATTGAACGTTTTACAATTAATTAACTATAATTAAGCTCTATTTCAAGCGAAAGTTGAAAAGGATTAAAAAGACTTCAAAAATAGTCCAGAAAAGTGACTCGTCACTCAAGTCTGGTGACATGTCCACTGTCCTCAGAATTTAGACTGAAGCAATGAATGTTTTGTCCTTCGGTGGTGAATAAGTATTAATAATAATTTATAAAATTACAATAGGAATCTAGAAATGTTTCCCTTTAGGTATTACTTTTGAACTTTTCAGTGTTTTCAAAATAAGTGACTCATGATCATATTTCATTTCATGGACAAACCAGTAAATCTAGGGAGATTCATAAATGGCTACTAGATTGAGGAATGCAACAGAGTCTATCTCGTGCCAATCTAGTGAAATATAAATTTTGGGTAAAATCTAGAACACCTACATCCCGTGTTTTTTTATTTTTTTAATCTCTTGGTTCAATTTGAGGGTTAGCATTTCCAGGCTTGTATCTAGCATTATTTTGAATTATTAATAGTAACAGCGATGGGGAATCGGGAAGCAGTAGTTCAACAGGAAGCCAAGTGAATAAAAAAATATACCTAATCGAACTAGTTAAAACACCAGGTTTCACTGATGAATACCATGATATTTCTGAACCTACTATCCATAGTGAAAAACGTATCATAGAAATTAGATATGCATTTTCTAATAAGGCGGCAGATCCAACCAAGGCAAAATTACTGTTTTTAACATAATGTTAAAACAGAGAACAAATAAAATTGCATCGTGGGATGCTAGATTGGGAAGCATTGTGTTACCTAAAGTATTCCCTTGCCCTAAATTTGTCATGGTCTGCACCAAAAATTATGATGAAGATAAAAAAAAAATTGTCAATAAAAATACAAAAGAGGAAATTCTATCCATAAACGAGGGAAAATTTTCTCGTTTGTTGAACCTAGGGTTTGAAGCACAAAACTCAAATGTCCACATTGACCTAGGAAAACTGGCAGAGAATTATGAGAGTCTCAATCCAAGTCATGGAGATTCATTTATCAAATCTCTAATAATGTGTGGTACTCTGTTGGATCAGAATCATAAGCCTCCTTATGATTGTAACATTTTGGTTCCATGGGTTCAGGATACTATTTCCTTGTTGAAATTTTTCCTAGGATTGGAAAATGATAGGGAAGTGGGTGCTAGCCTTCTTGAAATGATTTTTAATATCCATTGGGTAAGTCAACCAGTAAGATATAATTTTGAACTGAGCATGTTGTTCAATCCATGCAAAAACAATTACTAATGATCAAAAAAGGTTCATGTAAGACATTTAAGTTCTCATCCTACTTGTGCTATCTTCTTCTATCCAAGTATCATGCAATATTTGAGACCAACAATCTTCACAGTGTGAACTATAAGATTAATGAGAAGACTCGGAACAGAACAGAGTGTCCAATATATGAATGGACACCTAAGATAAGGATGCATGATAACAGAAAGAACTACAACCATTTTGTAGGCTTCTTTTTGGCACCAATGTATAATGAATTTACAAGCACTACAATGCCTAGAATGCTTGTGTCTTGTAGAGATTGCATTCAACTCGGAAGTCAAATACAATTGGTTGACTAGTTCTTCATGGAAGAATACACTATGTTAAGGTTTTACAGATTAGCAGTAAAACCCTACAGACTTCCAATACATGTGACAGAGAGGGTATTTGCATTGGAATACGTATGGCAGTTGGAGAGAAAAGATAGGCACTTTCATGGTCAGCAAAAGAAGAGCATATTTCCTTCCTTGCCTTTCTCATGTGGAGGGTTCACATTTGAGAGAAAAGCATTCAATGTGGCACATGATTTTTTGACAATTTTTAGCTTTGGTGATGATGGTCTCTAGCAGTATGATCCAATCGATGTAGTTCAAGCAAGGCTTAAGAAAAATGGGAACTCTTCAGTGTTATGTCAACATGAAAGTAAACCATTGCTAGAAAATCTTAGAAACATGGATTCCTAGGATGAGGTAAAAAAAGAGATGGAGAAAATTGTCGCTGACAATAACATTTCAATAGAAGAATTATCATCACAAATTATGGCATTTCACACACAGAGGACAACAAAGGAGGGCATCCAAAATAGGAGGTCCTACAATTTCTACCAAAAATCTGTTAATCCATCTAACAAATCTATTCCCAAAACAATTCTGCAAGAATGTAAAGATAGTTGTTGGACTCAAACCAAAATAAATGATTTTTGGACTATGAGGAAGAATCTTGGTGAACCAAAGACCAGTACAAAATTTGTGCCCATCGATGAAGCTGAAGAGTTTATCAAATTGTGGAATATGGAGCATCTCACAACATCATATGACAGAAGTGATGATGAAAATGAGTATGAGGTTGAAGCCACTCCAACAACTACTACAGTCCCTACAAAATTTGGTGGATTCAATGAGTCCATGAAAGAAAAATATAGAAAAGGGGCAAACATTGTGGAAAAAATGGGTTTTGAAGGTGTTGGTCTAGGTCCCAGAGGAGAAGGCGTTTGGTTTCCACTTGAGGTACAAACTCCACCAGGTTCAAAATCAAAAGCTCCTTTTAAACCAGTCATTGGACTTGATTTGTTTCATCATGGAAAGGTACTACTCATTACCCTCCAACTCCAACAGCATTTGTTAGAGGTTCAAATCCACAACCACCACCACATCATGGTATTCACATTGGTGGTGAATCGAGTGCCACTACCACTAGTGGGGAATTTGGGGATAGTATTCCTATCAGTGTTTAGTCAAGTGCCACTGTGATTGGTGGGGTTGGCATGGGTACTACTACTGATACTAGTTGTCTTGGTGTTGGACAAGTGCAACAACAAAATATCTCTCATAAGAGGCCACTAGTGGTAGATACTCATACTATTCAGAAACCTATATCAAGTGCCACTATCGCTACAAATCTATCATTTGCAGCTTCAGAACAGACCCCTCAAAAGACTATAAAAACTACACATGCAAGTGACAGTGGGACAGGATCAGGAATGGTTGTTGGTACTCCTCATAATGCATTAGTCAAAACCACAGGCATAGGTGGAACTGGAGCCTCTGTTATTTCACCTTTCAAACATTCAATTGCTTTAGCAAGCCCAGATTTTCAATTTCGTGATTACTATAAAAAATCTGAACACACAACAAATGAAAATAAAGAAAAAAAATAGAGCATTGCAGAGGGTTGTCTTGACTGAAGTTTTAGACGAACAACCTGCAAGGATCAGGGTATTTCCAACATATGACCCACACAAAGATATGATGGAGTTCATGGTTGTTATGCTCAATAAAAATCAACCACATAGTTAGATAGATCCCTCTGAATTTCAACTTAGCACCCTCCAAATGGATTTTTCCAAAGTGCAAAATATGGAAAAAATTAGTTTGTCAAAAAGGACTAACGAACTGTTCTACACTTCACTGCTAAAGGTCGATAGAGAAAAAAATAAACTGGAGAAACAAATAGAAAAGTTGCAGGCAGACCTAGAAAATGAAAAATCAAAGAGGAAAGTAGCAGATGACAAGTGCAATTATTTACAGAAAAGGAGAAAAAGATGGAGGTAGAATTGAAGGAATTGAGGGGAAAAAATGGCTAAAAGCAGTTAAAAAATTGATGATGAAAGAGCTAGTTTTCAAAAATTATACAAAAGTTATGAGTTTGCTGCTGCCAAAATAAGAAAAATGAAGGACCTATTGGATCATGAGAAGGAAAAAGCAAAACATTTGGAAGACGAGGTAGAGGAAGAAAGAAAAAAAATGTGCACAAATGAAAGAAGACCTGCACAATGCAAATGATAAAATTAAAACTTCGAAGGATAGATTGAAAGATAATATGAAAAATACAACAAAGTATATACAAGAAAATATTTGGGGGCAAATAATGTAGAGGAGTGACAAGTTGTATGAATTGTTTGAATTCAATGAAAGTCTAAGATTAAGTTATATGAAAATCAAAGGGCACATTGAGAAGAGCATACATGTTTATTCAAAAGAGGATATGGCAAAATAGATTTTGCATGTAGTCTACAGTACTAGTGACAGCTATTTGGCATCCAAGGGAATTAACAGCCACATTGATGCCACAGTTAAGACATCATATATCCTTCAAAAATGCTAGAAACTAAGGGAAACATCAGAAGTTATGGATAAATGTGGCAAAAATATATTGAAGCTGCAAGAAAAGACAACTACTTTGATTAAACTTGGTTTTCCTATGTCCATTGACCCATCAAATAAATTCATTGGAAAAGAAGATTACAAAAATGGCATGGAGAAAAAAAAGAAGTCTGATTTAGACTTGCTTCCTAAGAACACAACTCTCAAAGCTTTATGGAATTCATCAAACCATTTACAACTCTGAATGCGGTATTGGGTGAAATAGTGATGTCAAGTCACTCTTCTAAATATGGAATGTTGACGCAGTTGGAGTTGAATTTCCATAGTTTAAAAAATATTGACCTTCCATCAGACGAAGAGTGGAGCACCCTACAAAAACTGGCACAGAAATCTCAAGAATCATAGTATATGTATTGCACAATTTTCTGCTTTTACTCTTAATTTCAAGGTTTTATATTTTTTCTATTTGGAATTTGGCATCGTTTAAAATAACTTTTTTTATGAACAGGAAAAAACCAGCACTTTCTATTGCTAATCTAGTCTATGAATCTATGATGCACAGTGCAAAATTTCAACCTGTAAATTTGTACTCTCAATTTCTCCCAAGTTTTAACATTTCTGTATTTCTCAATTTTTTATTACTAGGTTTTGGGTACTGCTATTATCTATATTAAATTTGTCATGGCTTGAATTAATATTTAATTTTGAACTCTATTATTTAAACAGGAGACATGTAGCAGTTGTTAAATTGCTAATCCGACCTGTGATGGCCATGTAAATTTGTGTTGAGTTTGTGATATTGATGGCAGTCGGGATGATATATTCAATGTTCAGTGCCTTAGTAATTGGTTTTGATGTTGAGTCTTCACATGTTGCAAATCAATCTGAAGATGTTGTTGCTCGCTTGTTTCTATAAAAGGGAATTCGAGATCATTTGCAAAGGGTTCTGAAACTTTGTATTGACTTTTGCATGGAGAATCACACAGAGTGGTGTATTGAATGAATTATATTATATGGCTATATTTTGAAATAATTAATGAAAATCTAAGTTCTCAACATGTCTAAATAAACATCTTTGTATCAATAAACACATTATGATCTTTTATTATGCTATTTTAAATCTGGAAATAGAAAGTTGAAAAATACAATTACAAATCAATATTAAATTCTAATTGCAAAAAGTTGACAGACTCATAAAATATCATCAAGTTACCAACCATGATAATATGATTTTTTAATATGAATGATGAGATATAGTAATAAGATTAATAAAGGGTATGTGCAAGATCATGGTGTGCCAAAACAGGCCCTTAAGTGGCAATGAAATTTCAGAAAATCAGAGTTATGCAACTTGACATGAAAATTTGAATAAGTTGTGAACATTATTTTTAAAATATGTAAGAAGAGAATATATAGAAAATTGAATTTAGTTTCTAAGCTACTAGTTGTTTTTTGGAAAAAAAAAAAAATCCTATTTGATGAAAATTTCAAATTTCAATGCAGTGGTACTAAAATTTCAGGAAAAAAATAAGAAGTAGACTTATGTCTGACCACCCTAATCACAATCAAATCTTAATATTTTTTTATAATATTTATAATATAAGTATTAGATTCATGTCTGGATGTGACACATTTTTTTATTTTTTTTTTTATAAATTAAATAATTATCTATGAATTTTTTACTACAGCTTTTCAAAATTTCAGAAACTCCTACATCTGACCACCTTAACTTGGTCAAAACCTTATGAAATTTATTTTATTTTTATTTTTCCCTATAGTAGACAAAGCATAGGATGTGACGCCTATTCTGGTTTCAAAAAATGATATACCGTTTGAAAGTTATGAGTGTTTTTCAATCAGTATATCAATAAGGACTATTGTTAGAATTCAATTAGAAAATAAATAATAATTATTTATTAAAGTCAAAATAAGACAAGCCTTATATTGTTGGAAAGCTAGGAACGTCCTTAAAAAACCCTTTTCGTTTTATCAATTTTGGTTACAAAAAAAGTCGTCAACCACCAGTGTAAAGTCTGGAAAATCAAGGAATACTGAAAAACACATTTTTTCAGTTGACTTTCCAGGCTTGTCACTTCCAAGCCAAATACCAAAGCAATCCCAAACCGAAATTTGAAAATTTGACTACAAAAATCAGATATCGGATTTTATCCGATATCCGATTTTAGTAAAAAAATTTGTGGTCCCCAAACAATTTCCTGTTGCTGCCATTTATTTGGTAAACTGCCACATGGCAGAAATTTGATATCCGATTAAATCGGATATCAGATTTTATTAGTCATATTTTAGAGAGAGGGAGAGAGAAGGAGAGGGAGAGAGGGGGAGAGAGAGAGAGAGAGAGAGAGAGAGAGAGAGAGAGAGAGAGAGAGAGAGAGAGAGAGAGAGAGGAGGAGGAGAGGGAGAAAGAGAAAGAGAGAAAGAGAGGGAGAGGGAGGAGAGAGAGAGACAGAGAGAGACAGAGAGAGACAGAGAGAGAGGGAGGGAGGGAGACAGAGACAGAGACAGAGACAGAGAGAGGGGGGAAAGAGAGAGAGAGAGAGAGAGAGAGGGAGAGGGAGAGAGAGATAGAGAAAGGAGGAGAGGGAGAAAGGGAGGGAGAGAGAGAGAGAGATAAAGAGAGAGAGAGAGAGAGAGAGAATATAACCCCTAATGACACATTTGTTTTCTTAAGCGGTCTTATGGTGTCGTTAGGGGTCATATGGTGTCTTGGGACACCATAGGACCCCTTAAGACACCAAAGCATATCGTTAGGGGTCATATGGTGTCTTAAGGGGTCATATGGTGTCCCATGAACCCTTATGATCTCTTAAGACACCATATGACCCCTAATGACACCATATTGGGTCACTTTGGGTCATATTGTGTCCTAAGGGGTCCTATGGTGTCCCAAGACACCATACGACCCCTATGGACACCATACAACCCCTAATGACACCATAGGACCCCTTAAGACACCAAATCATGTTGTTAGGGGTCATATTGTGTCCTACGACCCCGTAAGACAAAATATGACACCTAACGACATGATTTGGTGTCTTAAGGGGTCCTATGGTGTTGTTAGGGGTCATACGATGTCCACAATATGACCCCTTTTCCCTACAACATGAGCCAAAGTGACCCAATATGGTGTCATTAGGGGTCATATGGTGTCCTAAGAGGTCATAAGGGTTCATGGGACACCATATGACCCCTATGGACACCGTATGACCCCTAATGACACCATAGGACCCCTTAAGACACCAAGTCATGTCGTTAGGGGTCATATTGTGTCCTACGACCCCGTAAGATACAATATGACCCCTAAAGACATGATTTGGTGTCTTAAGGGGTCCTATGGTGTCATTAGGGGTCATACAGTGTCCATAGGGGTCATATGGTGTCTTGGGACACCATAGGACCCCTTATGACATAATATGACCCATTTTCCTTACAATATGACCCAAAGTGACCCAATATGGTGTCATTAGGGCTCATATGGTGTCCTAAGAGGTCATAAGGGTTCATGGGACACCATATGACCCCTAACAACACCATAGGACCCCTTAAGACACCAAATCATGTCGTTAGGGGTCATATTATGACTTGCGGGGTCGTAGGACACAATATGACCACTAAAAACATGATTTGGTATCTTAAGGGGTCCTATGGTGTCGTTAGGGGTCGTATGGTATCCATAGGAGTCATATGGTGTCCCATCCCTTATGACCTCTTAGGACACCATATGACCCCTAATGACACCATATTGGGTTGCTTTGGGTCATATTATTGGGAAAAGGGGTCATATTGTGTCATAAGGGGTCCTATGGTGTCCTAAGACACCATAAGACCCCTATGGACACCGTATGACCCCTAACGACACCATAGGACCCGTTAAGACACCAAATCATGTCGTTAGGGGTCATAATGTGTCTTACGAGGTCGTAGGACACAATATGACCCCTAACAACATTATTTGGTGTCTTAAGGGGTCCTATGTTGTCGTTAGGGGTCATACGGTGTCCATAGGGGTCATACAGTGTCCATAGGGGTCATATCGTGTCTAGGGACACCATAGGACCCCTTACGACCAAATATGACCCCTTTTCCCTACAATATGACCCAAAGTGACCCAGTATGGTGTCATTAGGGGTCATATGGTGTCCGAACAGGTCATAAGGGTTCATGGGACACCATATGACCCCTATAGACACCATATGTCCCCTAATGACACCATAGGACCCCTTAAGACACCAAATCATGTTGTTAGGGGTCATATTGTGTCCTATGGGGTCGTAGGACACAATATGACCCCTAATGACATGATTTGGTGTCTTAAGGGGTCCTATGGTGTCGTTAGGGGTCGTATGGTGTCCATAAGGATCATATTGTGTCCCATGAACCCTTATGACCTCTTAGGACACCATATGACCCCTAATGACACCATATTAGGTCGCTTTGGGTCATATTGTAGGGAAAATTGGTCATATTGTGTCATAAGGGGTCCTATGGTATCCCAAGACACCATATGACCCCTATGGACACCGTATGACCCCTAACGACACCATAGGACCCCTTAAGACACCAAATCATTTCGTTAGGGGTCATATTGTGTCTTACGCGGTCATAGGACACAATATGACCCCTAACGACATGATTTGGTGTCTTAAGAGGTCCTATGGTGTCGTTACGGGTCGTATGGTATCCATAGGGGTCATATGGTGTCCCATGAACCCTTATGACCTCTTAGGACACCATATGACCCCTAATGACACCATATTGGGTCATTTTGGGTCATATTGTAGGGAAAAGGGGTCATATTGTGTCATAAGGGGTCCTATGATGTCCCAAGACACCATATGACCCCTATGGACACCGTAGGACCCCTAACGACACCATAGGACCCCTTAATACACCAAATCATGTCATTAGGGGTCATATTGTGTCTTACGGGGTCGTAGGACACAATATGACCCCTAACAACATGTTTTGGTTTCTTAAGGGGTCCTATGGTGTCGTTAGGGGTCCTACGGTGTCCATAGGGGTCATATGGTGTGCCATGAACCCTTATGACCTCTTAGGAAACCATATGACCCCTAATCACACCATATTGGGTCACTTTGGGTCATATTGTAGGGAAAAGGGGTCATATTGTGTCCTAAGGGGTCCTACAGTGTCCCAAGACACCATATGACCCCTATGGACACCATACGACCCCTAACGACACCATAGGACCCCTCAAGACACCAAATCATGTCGTTAGGGGTCATATTGTGTCCTACGGGGTCGTAGGACACAATATGACCCCTAACGACATGATTTGGTGTCTTGAGGGGTCCTATGGTGTCGTTAGGGGTCGTATGGTGTCCATAGGGGTCATATGGTGTCCCATGAACCCTTATGACCTCTTAGAACACCATATGACCCCTAATGACACCATATTGGGTCACTTTGGGTCATATTGTAGGGAAAAGGGGTCATATTGTGTCGTAAGGTGTCCTATGATGTCCCAAGACACCATATGACCCCTATGGACACCGTAGGACCCCTAACGACACCATAGGACCCCTTAACACACCAAATCATGTCATTAGGGGTCATATTGTGTCTTACGGGGTCATAGGACACAATATGACCCCTAATGACATGTTTTGGTTTCTTAAGGGGTCCTATGGTGTCGTTAGGGGTCCTACGATGTCCATAGGGGTCATATGGTGTCCCATGAACCCTTATGACCTCTTAGGACACCATATGACCCCTAATGACACCATATTGGGTCACTTTGGGTCATATTGTGTCCTAAGGGGTCCTACGGTGTCCCAAGACACCATATGACCCTTATGGACACCATACGACCCCTAATGACACCATAGGACCCCTCAAGACACCAAATCATGTCGTTAGGGGTCATATTGTGTCCTACGGGGTCGTAGGACACAATATGACCCCTAACGACATGATTTGGTGTCTTGAGGGGTCCTATGGTGTCGTTAGGGGTCCTAGGGTCGTAGGACACAATATGACCCCTAACGACATGATTTGGTGTCTTGAGGGGTCCTATGGTGTCGTTAGGGATCGTATGGTGTCGTAGGACACAATATGACCCCTAACGACATGATTTGGTGTCTTGAGGGGTCCTATGGTGTCGTTAGGGGTCGTATGGTGTCCATAGGGGTCATATGGTGTCCCATGAACCCTTATGACCTCTTAGAACACCATATGACCCCTAATGACACCATATTCGATCGCTTTGGGTCATATTGTAGGGAAAAGGGGTCATATTGTGTCCTAAGGGGTCCTATGGTGTCCCAAGACACCATATGACCCCTATGGACATCGCATGACCCCTAACGACACCATAGGACCCCTTAAGACACCAAATCATGTCATTAGGGGTCCTATTGTGTCTTACAGGGTCGTAGGACACAATATGACCCCTAACGACATGATTTGGTGTCTTAAGGGGTCCTATGGTGTCGTTAGGGGTCATACGGTGTCCATAAGGGTCATATGGTGTCCCATGAACCCTTATGACCTCTTAGGACACCATATGACCCCTAATGACACCATATTGGGTCGCTTTGGGTCATATTGTAGGGAAAAGGGGTCATATTGTGTCATAAGGGGTCCTATGGTGTCCCAATACACCATATGAACCCTATGGACACTGTATAACCCCTAATGACACCATAGGACCCGTTAAGACACCAAATCATGTCATTAGGGGTCATATTATGTCTTACGGGGTCGTAGGACACAATATGACCCCTAACGACATGATTTGGTGTCTTAAGGGGTCCTATGGTGTCGTTAGGGGTCGTATGGTGTCCATAGGGGTCATATGGTGTCCCATGAACCCTTATGACCTCTTAGAACACCATATGACCCCTAATGACACCATATTGGGTCGCTTTGGGTCATATTGTAGGGAAAAGGGTTCATATTATGTCATAAGGGGTCCTATGGTGTCCCAAGACACCATATGACCCCTATGGATGTCGTATGACCCCTAATGACACCATAGGACCCCTTAAGATAGCAAATCATGTCATTAGGGGTCATATTGTGTCCTACGACCCCGTAAGACACAATATGACCCCTAACGACATGATTTGGTGTCTTAAGGGATCCTATGGTGTCGTTAAGGATCGTATGGTGTCCATAGGGGTCATATGGTGTCCCATGAACTCTTATGACCTCTTAGGACACCATATGACCCCTAATGACACTCTCTCCTTCTCTCTCTCCCTCTCCTTCTCTCTTTCTCTCTCTCACTCTCTCCTTCTCTCTCTCTCTCTCTCTCCCTCTCTCCTTCTCTCTCTCTCTCTCTCTCTCTCTCTCTCTCTCTCTCTCTCTCTCTCTCTCTCTCTCCCTCTCCTTCCCTCTCCTTCCCTCTCCTTCCTTCTCTCTCTCTCTCTCTCTCTCTCTCTCTCTCTCTCTCTCTCTCTCTCTCTCTCTCTCTCTCTCTCTCTCTCTCTCTCTCTCTCTCTCTCTCTCTCTCTCTCTCTCTCTCTCTCTCTCTCTCTCACCTCACACTCACACACACACTCTCTCATTCCTTCTCTCTCTCCTTCCTTCTCTTTCTCCCTCTCTCCCTCTCTCTCACTCTCTCCTTCCTTCTCTCTATCCTTCTCCTTCTCTCTCTCTTTCCTTCTCTCTCCTTCCTCTCTCTCTCTCCTCTCCTCTCTCTCTTTCCTCTCTCTCTCTCTCTCTCTCTCTCTCTCCTCTCCTCTCTTTCTCTCTCTCTCTCTCTCCCCCTCTCTCCCCCTCTCCCTCTCTCTCTCTCTCTCTCTCTCTCTCCCCCCCCCCCTCTCTCTCTCTCTCTCTCTCTCCCTCTCTCTCTCCTCTCTCTCTCTCTCTCTCTCTTTGGTTGAGTAGAATGCATGTGGAGAGGCGTATACCTCATATTTGGTGTTTTTTTGAGGTGGGGTGTGGGAAGGGTGAGCATGATGGAGGAGGTGCATGTTTGAAGAGTGCTCTAGTTAAGGAGCAATTGAGGATTTCTTTGATGCACGTTCTATTGTTGATTGGTGTAGTTCAGCATTGTCATAAGGAGGTACTCTTGATTCAGCAGGTGAGCAGATTCTTTTGGTTGGTTGAGGAGGGGAACAGTGGGAGATAGATTGGATTGTCAAACAATTAAAGATTCTTCAAAGATGCATTCATTTCTCAGCTCAGATGCAAGTACATGGACCATTTGGACATGAGCGTTGTCTTTTTTTTGTTAGAGTTGTGTTCAGTGTGATTGGGATCAGTGCAAGTCAAGTGAGTGGATTGATACGTGGGTTCCCCACTATCTAACTCCTTTATCTCAAACAATATTCTTGTCAAACGATGACATGGAAAGTTCACTTGAGTATGATCGTCTATCAGATCTTGTATAGCCAGGACATGTTTTTGCAGTTGTTGCACCGTAAGGGAATGAAGAGAGATCAAAATATTGGTTGGCACGATGTGTACAGGGAAAACAAAAGCTAACACAACCAGTGACAGATGATGATGGGTTCACATATCATATAGGTTCAGTTGTTGTTGTGGGAACTTGGTTGTGAACATACATGATTAGAAAGAATGGTATACCTGCATTTGAAGACTATGAGAGACACAAAACCATTATAATGTATTCACACCTTATTATAGCTACAAATGTCAAGTTGTTGAAGCATCAAGCAAAACCGAAGACCAAAGAGCTATGGACAATGACGACTGTTGATCATGAAGCAATACTAGATACTCTTAAACAAAGAGATGACCCTTCAGGAACACTTGAGTAGTAGGTCTTTAATGGTGCCTTATTTTTTTATCATGCATTTCATTTCAAACAATGATCATTAAACCTTAATGTTCAAGTTTGTTACGTGTATATTAAGGATGTGTTCAAAATGTAGGTCTATTGATGAACGATTTGTTTTGGCAACACGGTTTTTGCATGCACATAGCGAGTACACTTGATATAATTGGAAGGGACGTATTTTTGCAACATGACTTATTATCATGCATTTGATGAGCTTTACAATTTTTGTTATTAGACAACACTATTTGATATTTTTTTATGATATAATTATCGCATAACCTTTATGCTCATGAAGGTCTTTTTTGATGATATACAACAGTATCACATTATGATTTTTGCGTCGACACAGTGGGTTATGTTGATATAATTCGAAGGGACATATTTTATGGTATATAATCCCACCTTTTCATTTATTATCATGCATTTCAGTTGAAGTGATTATCATTAATCCTTAATGTTCATCCATGAATTTTATGTGTAGACTAACAATTCTTAAAAATACAGGTTCATGCTAGATCATTCGTCGTTGACAAGACCCTCTCTTGGTGATGGTACATATTCCTTTGTGCATTAATGAGATTAAATTGTGGGTCTTGTCGTCGTTTATTATCATGAAGGTGATTCAAATGCATGTGGCCAAGACACATCTACAGTGGATCAAATTGTCATGACAGATGATCTATTGAATCAAACATTTGACATTGATAGTCAAGTAAATAGGTTAATGTTGGGCCTTCAGCATCAACACCTACTAGTCAAGGTGGTCATCAAACTTTCACTCAGGTAACCTTGTCTATTTTTATTGATTAATGGTTTATAGAATAAAGTCAGTTAGATTTTGGCAATTGAATAACATTGTTTCATTTTCAGACGCTGACATCAGATGCACCTAATATTCTCTCCACAATGGAGCATGGTGTTCTCTAGCAATAGCATCTTTGATGCTTTTGACAGTAGTATGAGTCAGATTAGTAAATTTCTAATTTGATGCTTCCCACAGGGCTTTGCAACTTCAGATTTTGAGTGTGCCCCTGTTACAAATGAATTGTACTTTAATCGACATAGATGTTCTATGATGGATTTTTTGTAAGACTATATGATTTTATTACATATATTGTACTTTAATCGACATATAACAATATCCAAGTGGTGGTTGGCATGAGCTTGAATATGGTAAGTTGTATGCATCTTGAAGTTGAATATGATATGTTGTATACACCTTGAAGTTGAAATTTGATTAGACTTTGTCAGCATTTGATGAATCATAAATGTCATTTCATTATTAATCTTGTGAGTGTGAGGTGTAGGAATAAATATCAATTACTTTGAAAGTCATGGATGGTTGTCCTGATATGATAACCACCTAATGGTTGTGCCTTATGAAGAAAAGTTGAACAGATAATAACTAATTGAGAACATCAATTCAAATCCATAATATAGAGGATACTAATAACAGATCTTTGTATATTTATTTTTTCTAATAATGAAATAGGTACAACTGTATTGAGATAAAATGAAGCTTTTCTTTGATATGAAGATGTCGCATTGGCAAATTGGTCTTTATTATAATACACAAGACATAAGTAAAATCAAAACACTCTCATCAAATCCTTCTAGATTCTATGTTAACTTGTGACTCATTAGTGTATGCTAGGAGAGGGAAGAGTGTGTGGCTTCAGGGTACAGTTTTGGACTTGAACCATATTGCATAAATCTCAAGGCTTCAACTTGATTATCATTAAAGGTTTATGATTGTTTACAAAATATCCCTTCATATCCCTTCATGGATGTCACATGCGTAGGGTATGACCCCGAGCATCGGATCGAGTGGGGGGGCAAAATAGGAGCATGTGTAGGGTAATAATGCCTAATTGGACATGTTGGAGCTGACGATTCATCATCATGACAAGCAGAATGAGAAATCAGCCACGCGACAACATTCCACTGAGTGAGACTGACAATTTTTTCGCCAACCAAAAAATTGTTGCCCTAATAAAACCGTAGGGCAACTTGAAAAACCGAGATAGGCTTTGGTAGGGACTCCTCTCATGACCCCGTAGGTTCAAATGGATCGTTCACAGGTGCCACAGATTCCGAGTTAGGGCCCGTCAAAGTTTGACAATTTTGAGCACTTAGGGCACTCAAGGGATGACGTCGGTAGGGTATGACCCCGAGCGTCGGATCGAGTGGGGGGGGGAAAATAGGAGCATGCGTAGGGTAATAATGCCTAACTGGACATGTCGAAGCCGATGGTTCATCATCGCGATGAGGAAAATGAGAAATCGGTCACACGACAACATTCGATTGAGTGAGACTGACGATTTTTTTGCCAATCAAAAAATTGCTGCCCTAATAAAACCGTAGGACAACTTGAAAACCTGAGATAGGATTTTGTAGGGACCCCTCTCATGGCCCCACAGGTTCAAATGGATCATTCGCAGGTGCCACGGATTTCGAGTTAGGGCCCGTCAAAGTTTGATAATTTTGAGCACTTAGGGCGCTCAAGGGATGACGCCGGTAGGGTATGACCCCGAGTGTCGGATAAAGTGGGGGGGGAAAATAGGAGCATGCATAGGGTAATAATGCCTAACTGGACATTTCATAGCCAACGGTTTGTCATCGCGACGAGCAGAATGAGAAATCGGCCACACGACAACATTGCATTGAGTGAGACTGACGATTGTTTTGCCAACCAAAAAATTGCTGCCCTAATAAAACCGTAGGGCAACTTGAAAAACCAAGATACAATTTTGTAGGGACCCCTCTCATGGCCCCATAGGTTCAAACAGATCATTCGTAGGTGCCACAGATTCCGAGTTAGGGCCCATCAAGTTTGACAATTTTGAGCACTTAGGGCGCTCAAGGCACGACGCCGGTAGGGTATGACCTCGAGCATCGGATCGAGTGGGGGGGAAAAATAGGAGCATTCGTAGGGTAATAATGCCTAACTAGACATGTAAGAGCTGACAGTTTGTCATCGCGACGAGCAGAACGAGAAATCGGCCATGCGACAACATTCCATTGAGTGAGACTAACGATTTTTTTTGCTAGCCAAAAAATTGTTGCCCTAATAAAACCGTAGGGCAACTTGAAAAACTGAGATAGGCTTTTGTAGGGACCCCTCTCATGGCCTCATAGGTTCAAATGGATCATTCACAGGTGCCATGGATTCTGAGTTAGGGCCTGTCAAAGTTTGACAATTTTGAGCACTTAGCGTGCTCAAGGGACGACGCTGGTAGGGTATGACCCCGAGCGTCGGATTGAGTGGGGAGGGGGGGGAAATAGGAGCATGCATAGGGTAATAATGCCTAACTGGACATGTTAGAGCTGATGGTTCGTCATCGCGATGAGTAGAACGAGAAATCGGACACACGACAACATTCCATTGAGTGAGACTGACGATTTTTTTGCCAACCGAAAAATTGTTGCCCTAATAAAACCGTAGGGAAACTTGAAAAACAGAGATAGGCTTTTGTAGGGACCCCTCTCATGGCCCTGTAGGTTCAAATGGATCATTCACAAGTGCCACGGATTCTGAGTTAGGGCCCGTCAAAGTTTGAAAATTTTGAGCACTTAGGGCACTCAAGGGACGACATCGGTAGGGTATGACCTCGAGCGTTGGATCGAGTGGGGGGGAAAAATAGGAGTATGCGTAGGGTAATAATGCCTAACTGGATATGTCAGAGCTGACGATTCATCATCGCGACGAGCAGAACAAGAAATCAGCCACACGACAACATTCGATTGAGTGAGACTGATGATTTTTTCGCCAACCGAAAAATTGCTGCCCTAATAAAACCGTAGGGCAAATTGAAAAACCGAGATAGGATTTTGTAGGGACCCCTCTCGTGGCCCCGTAGGTTCAAACGGATCATTCGCAGATGCCACGGATTCTGAGTTAGGGCCCATCAAAGTTTGACAATTTTGAGCACTTAGGGCACTCAAGGGACGACACCGGTAGGGTATGACCTCGAGCATCGAATCGAGTGAGGGGGAAAAATAGGAGCATGCGTAGGGTAATAATGCCTAACTGGACATGTTGGAGCCAACGGTTCGTCATCACGACGAGCAGAACGAGAAATCAGCCATGCGACAACATTCCATTGAGTGAGACTGACGATTTTTTCACCAACCGAAAAATTGCTGCCCTAATAAAACCCCAAGTGTTCGACTGAGGTGGGGGGCAAAATAGGACCATGCATAGGGTAATAATGAATTGTATCAAGTATTGTTCATTAAATGAATTGTATTGTATTGTTCATTAAATGAATTGTATTTTTCATTCATTGTATTGTTCATTGAATGAATTGTATTGTATTGTTGATTAAATGAATTGTATTGTTCATAAATTGTATTGTTCATTAAATGAATTGTATTGTATTGTTCATTAAATGAATTATATTGTTCATTATAAAAACAACAGTTACGATGAAATGAAATGAATTGTATTGTTCATTAACTAGCCATTATTAGTCATTGTTAATTATTGGAATGAAGATTAAAGATATCCATGATAACACCACGCATAGATGAGCAACAATTTATATGATTGAATATCAACTTCTGTATATATAAAAATGTTGAATGATTACAAATGTATGTCCATACATAAATATGGCATAAACGCCAACTGAAACAAAATGTATGTCTAAATACGTGAATGTATGTCCATATACAAAATATACATGCCAACTAGACATGTAAGCATCCCAAAACTATCTATAACATCCTAAGCTACTAATGGATCATGAAAATTGATCCTCTTCGCTACACTGCTCGACTCTGAAGGATCCTGCACAAGAAAAACAAACCACGATTAATATTAGTTATATTTTGTAATTCACATTCGAAAAGTTAACATAAAAATGAACTATTCATGTTTACCTCATCTCCACATTTTCTCTTCAGCTTTGTAGGACTCTTGATGTATGGCTTTGGTAGAGGAGGTATGTTTTGAATATTTTGATACACAACCTACATATATTTAGAAACATGACATTGATACAAGTTAGCATATAATTGTCACTGATAATAAAAAATTATATCTACTAATCAAATAATAAAATAAACACACATCTACTCGAGGCATCTCTTCTTCTTCTTCAGGTATACTAGGTGTAGTCATCAAGGATGTGAAGCCAAGAGTTCTCTGTATATAAACACAACAAGTATATGAAACTATCAATCTATGTCTAGACATGTATAATCACTATAAGTTATTTAAACTATTCATTCAATCATATTTGCATTCAATTACCTTTCCCTTGTCTCCAATTGCACTACCAGTTCCTAAATCACACTACATCGCACTCGTGTTGCTTGTGCCCTACAAGAGTAAAATAAGATATACATGCAAGTTACTTCATAATCTAATTAATACAAATATAAATGATGAGCATGTATGTACAATAAAATACAAATGACTAGGTGCAATAATATATGTACCATCAAGCTATCAAGGCCAAATGAAATGGCCGACAAGGTGCCCTCTTGAATCTGTCTCAACTCATCCTTGGTCATCAACTGTTAAATAGACCATGTAAATAAAAATTAGTACTTAATATTATCTAATTTATAAATATTTAATTAAAATATAACATGAACTGTGAAAACACAAATCTTACCAATACATCATCAATGTATGATGATGGTGCCTCCTCGACTCTAGCATGTGAGGACTCCCCAGGGTATCCTCCAGTCTGTGTAATAACATCTGGTGCATCATGCATCTCATGCACCTCATAATCTACACTGCCCACAGGAGGATTAACGGGTTGTCCAACTGGACCAAAGCATACGTGCCCACACATGACACAACTATGGGGCATGCATATGTGTGGAGCTGAGGATGACGTGTCACCAGCACTAGATGTGCCACTACCATCAAGAGTAGGCTGAGATACTGACACAGCCTGAGAAACCAAAAGGCTACTCAAAGAGTAAATAGCCGATATGGTCCATGAAGCCGCCTCACAAATGATATCAGGATGTTGAACTGCAGTTCGGGGATCAACAGGAGGAGGGGGACATATGGGCCTTGGAATACTCTGACTGCCCCAGGTCTATTTTGGGGCATACCTAAACCTACACCCTGGAAAGGTTGGATGTCAAAGTAGTTCACATGTTTGCGTAGAACAAACTCAGCATACAATTTTTTAATGAAATAGAAGGGGATATCAAGATTGTTGTTGGGTAGTTTGTCAAAAACCATCCACCAACGATCCCAAAAGTTTTTCACAATCCCATCATTTGTGCACCATTTGATAGAAAGTTTTGTTTTTTGGGGATCTACGGGCTAACCAATACGGGGATTGACAAACAATGAGGCGATTTCGGCTTTGGATATCTCAAGATCCTTGATATCCTTATACGACAAGCCATCTGCATATTTTTCCTTCATAGAATCTCGCCACAAAAGGGCGGCATCGTGCTCCTCAGTCATGGTTTCCATACTTTTTATGATCGACGTGAGAGGATCAAACAATGGGTGTAGACAAGGGATCCTACGATATACTTCTGCAATCCCCCTCAATTAATTCAAATTTTGTGCAATCAAATCTTGAATTGAGGGGGGGTTTGGCAAATGAGGGTTTGGTTGTTGCAGTTGTGGTTGTGGTTGGTCAGTGTTTTCATTGTCATCCCCCATTTTTAACCTAATTGAATGTAAACAATTAAATTTAGTTAATAAATTTAAACAATTAGGTATTTGATTTTAAAAAACCTAGTTTTCATGAAAAAAACCATATTTTCAATGAAAAATCAAATAAACATTAACAAAAAATACAAAAAATTAATGAAAATGATTCAAAACGATAAAATTCTTACCTCTAAATCTATTTTTTTGCAATTTTTTGTCAGAACACCGGATATCGGATGGAGCGGATATCGGATTTTGATGAATTTGCGCGACCTGTGAGTTAAAAATGACTCACGGGACTGTCACTGTTGAAATATAAAAGTCTCAAAAAATCGGATATCCAATTTTCTCGAATATCCGATTTCTATACTTAAATTATTTTTAAATAACATATATAATATAATAATATATTATATTATATAATACGTATTGTATTATATTATATATATTATAATATATAATATAATATAATAATATTATATTATATATAATATAATATTATATTATATTATATAATATTGTATTATATAATACGTATTGTATTATATTATATATGTTATAATATAATACAATATTATATTATATATAATATAATATAATATAATATAATACAATATTATATTATATTATATATTATAATACAATACAATATTATATATTATAATATAATACAATATTATATTATATTATATATAATATAATATAATATAATATTGTATATAATATAATATAATATAATTTAATATTGTATTATACTATATATAATATAATTTAATATTGTATTATATTGTAATATATTATATAATATATAATATAATTTAATATTGTATTATACTATATATAATATAATTTAATATTGTATTATATTGTAATATATTATATAATATATAATATAATATTATTAAATTATATTATATAATATATAATATAATATAATATTATATTATATAATATATAATATAATATTATATTATATAATATATAATATAATATTATATTATATAATATATAATATAATATAATATTATATTATATAATATATAATATAATATTATATTATATAATATATAATATTATATTATATAATATATTATATTATATTATATTATATTATATTATATTATATTATATTATATTATATTATATTATATTATATTATAATATAATATAATATAATATAATATTGTATTATATAATATTATATTATATATTATATAATATAATATAATATAATATTGTATTATATAATATATTATTATATTATAATATAATATAATATAATAATATATTATATAATACGTATTATATAATATATATAATGTAATATGTAACATATAATATATTTTTTAAATTAAAATTACAAATAAAAATCGGATATCTGATTTTCTCGGATATCCGATTTGCATAGGTAATTACCAAGCCAAGGTGTACTGACACCCAGGCCAAGCAAAAAGTCAACACGGATTTTTGCATTTTTAGGCGAGTGAGGAAGGCTATTTTTTTCACATCACCACTTTTTGGCCCCCCTTGCACTAACCCTAAATACCAATCTCTTATAGTTTTCATTCATCCTCATCAAATTCGGAGCTTTCTTGACTCTTGTCTATGTTTTCTTCACTTTGAATCTGCATACCTTCGTTGAACTGCATCTCAATGCTACGAGTAGATCTAGTACATGAGTCAATAGTCCCATTGGCACTTTGGTTTGAAGTGTTGCCCAAACCTCTTCTTTCAAGCAATTTTCTAAATTTTTGTCTAGTTTGTTTCTTAGCTTTGATTTTAGGAACCCCAAAGCACTGAAAAACTCTCTCATCTTCCACCGAACCCAATATCATGGTAAGACATAAATCATCAAGCTTCAAATATTCTGGTATTGAATTACGCAACGCTACGTTCATAGCTATATATTTCCAAAGCCTTGTTATTGATCCCTCTTCGCGAGGGTTCTCCATTCTGCCATATTGTTCCCTCATAGTGTATGCAAAACAAGATGATTGCTCTCTAAGACGAGTTTCATCTAATATTTCATTTATAGTTACTCCATTCAATTCTCTGGATATGCAAAATTGTTTTATTAAAGTCAGTAGCTTACTTCAAAAATTAGCTGCACTGTTGAGGCTCCAATATTGAGGAAACACAATAGACATGGCTTCAAGTAGGTTGTCATGAGGGAATCTGCTTCTAATCTGTGAGGAAAGATCATAGGAAATTTTCTTCACAAAAGTATTTACAGACTCAACAATCTTGTCAAAATCTTCCCTTATAACTCTTGCTAGTTGCTTCTTGGGGCGCTTTCCTGGTTCCTCGGGGTCGACCATGGCATAGAAGTGCATTGGTATCTCAACTCCCCATACATTGGCACATACCTCCTCATTTGCACCAATTTGTAAAAATTTATCAAGATTGTTCAAATCTATGAGTGTATGCCACTTAACAAATTTTTCATCAGATAGTGTTAGTTGATTTCGATAGAGATTGTTGAGGGCCTTACATGTCAACTTACACAGCGTAGCGTATTCTGCAATATACAGAGCTCTTTTTTGGGCAGCCTTAATAATATTCCTCATTTCCTCTAGCATGGGCATAAGAGCTGCTAAAGTTAAGAGTGTCTCTAGATTACTTAACCTCCAAAGAAGGTCAAGAAATTTTGGTTGCTCTGATTCGTCGTGAGTTGTGTGAAATAGTCCAATCAAGGATGGATATTCTAAAAAAACTCGATGCGCTGGACCATCCAAAGAGATCCATCTGGTATCATTATCCTTGAGAAGCTTGTTCCCATCAATTAGTCCATCAGAAAAGTGTTGAAATTCCATAAATCACTTGGGACTTCGACAAAAGTGTGAGTAGAGCTCTCTGATTAAAATTTCAATTTTTTTTACTGAAGCATACTTGCTCACAATTCCAAAAGCTAGATTCATTATGTGAGCCATGCAGTGAATTTCAGTAATGTACGGTGCAAAATAAGTTTCAATCTTTGTACAAAGACTGTTCCTGTGACCTTGCATTACTGAAGCTCCATCTGCTCCAACACACACCAATTTTTTGGCAATCGTCATGTCATCCATACCTCCATATTCAATTCAACATCTCTTTACTAGTTGAAATAAATTTTCCATTGTCACACTATCCTTCATTTTAGCAACAAATAGTAGATGAGGTTGGCAAGCATGATTCTATACAATATAAACATGCATGCATACCCATGAAGTATTGTCTACTACCGTAACTTCGTCTAAAGAATGTGCAATAAAGTTTGTCTCTCTTATTTTTTCCTTTACATCTTCTTTTCCAACCTCAGCAAGACAACTTGCACATTCCCATCCACTGTTTACTAACCGGTGACTATTAGGATTGTTAGGAAATTTCAAAAAGTGTAATAAACCACTAATTGATGGGAAATTTGTCATAGCACGCCCTCTGCTCAAAATATAAAAAACAACACTTAACTGAACAACTTTTCCCAGTTGTTCTATTTGCATTGCTTTTCCAGAACTAGCTTCAATAGAACCTTTAACTTCAGCAGCCCTCGTCTGTATTTTCTCATGAAAATAATACTCTTTGGCATTCCTCACATGCTTACATTCCTCCTTTGTTTTCCATCTTATAACTGATTTTTCAACTTCGTCTATCATTTGTTTTTCA
Organism: Cryptomeria japonica; assembly: GCF_030272615.1. Taxonomy (NCBI): domain Eukaryota; kingdom Viridiplantae; phylum Streptophyta; class Pinopsida; order Cupressales; family Cupressaceae; genus Cryptomeria; species Cryptomeria japonica. The sequence goes on from NC_081409.1 coordinate 488,275,420, forward strand.
TAAACTTTACCCATATGCTTTTCTATGGTGTCAAATTTTAGCTGCAACCTAATTTCCTTGTTATGTTTTTAAGTGCAAATATTACACCTGCATTCTATTAGAGGCTCGCCTTCAATTGGATTCTCCACTAGTTCAATGAATGAATACTTTGATGCCCAATTAATTTGAAAATTCCTCACTGACATATCCCACTCCCGATCCTTTTTTTATTTTGGTTGATCCTTTTTTGATATGTCTTTTATTTTCCCCTTCTATGCATTATCATCTACAGCATTATCACCCAAGTTGATTATATCATTCTAGCTAACTTGGGTATCTACCAGATAATCTTCTTCAAGATCATCCTGATCTGAGATATCAGGTTCATTGTCGTCTTCAACATGTGGTGTAGGTTGTGAATTTTGTACTTGTACTTATGATGATGTACTTTCCTGATTTTCACCACAATCTTTTCCAAAGCCAAAGAACAAAGACAACGTTCTACGTTTTGTTGGCCTCTCATGGCCTTCCCCACATTCAAGTTTCCTACCCTTCTTCCTGTTCAACATCTCCAACGAAATAAAGGCTGCAAAAAAAACATCAATTTATTGAAGAAGCAATAATAGACTATAAAGTATAATATATGTTTCATTGGCCCTACGACCTACAATCTAAATGTTTGAGGTATGAATCTCTCAGTTGACCACTTGGCACTGACAGGTCCCCACTGATTAAGAATGAACTCAACAGTGCAAACAAATATAGATAAATTCATAATAATATTATAACACTTCAAAAATATGATCACTCACCTTTAGGTCACTAACAATCGCCAATGCAGTCAACCGCAATGGTTTTCCTTGGTCTGAAACTTCGCCATCTATCCGAATTCAGAGCCTAGAACCCACCAGATTGTGTAGAGATAGATCTGATATTTGAATGTATTTATACCAATCCTTAAATGGCGATTTCCATGGGAATTTTATATGGTATACAAATATTTGGCGAATCCCGCTTAACTATAACATGACTTATGTAATTTTTGAGGAGATTATGGGTCGTCCAAATAATTGGCAAATACAATATAGTTGGCAAAAACTGGGGTGAATGGAGATACGCGTTGGCAAAATGTCAAGCGAATTGGGTCCTCCTAGCTAACAAATCTTCATATGCTTATTGGCGAATTATGGTCATCTATTAAGGCAACCTCGGAGAGTGTAGGCGAAAAAATTAAATTTACCATGTGTCCACTGTATACTGTATTGGTGAAATCCTCGCATAGAAACACTTAATTTCATCGAGTCGTGAATTTGATGAAAATTGATAATATTTTGGTGACATGGCCACCCCTAGTTGGTAAAAAATATTCGCCATTTCTCAAGTCGCCGACGTGAAAAATTCGCCATTGGCGAATATTTGCCACTAAAGTAATCTTTGGGCCATAACTTGTGTTGATGTCTTCGGGGACATATCTTATTCCTCTACTAAGATACTAGGAAAACCAATATGGCCACATACAAGAGCCGCTTTGAAAATCTAAATTTTTCAAGAGATGAGTCTGATAAAATTCATGACCCTAAACTATGTTCAAACCCAAAGACCCTTCGAGAAGGAGCATGTGCATGAATGCAAGAAAATTTGAAGAAAAAAGATCTTGAATCTTTGGTGTATAGGCTCTAGCATTATGGTCTTCCTCAATATATGGTTCCCTTAGTTCATCATTGCCCTAAGCTGATAGATGTGTGCACTGTAAATTTTGAGGCAGATGTTAGAATATTTCAGGGGCAATCCCTTAAAGTAGTCATCAATGTTGATGCCATTAAGGGATTTTTTGTGTATTCATTCTCTTTCATCAAAGGTTGAAATGTTCAATAGGAAAAGGATGGAGAGCTACTACTCCACCCAAACTAACGCCATTAATTTTTGCAAACATGAGTTGAAGAGAAGTAGGGATGAGACCCAATTGCCCAAGTTTCTCATAGCCCTTAAAAATCATAATCAAGATTTATAGGACGGTTTTTCTATGTTGGCATTCATTTTTGGTTTTGACCATGACCGGGAGGTGCGCGAGTTTTAGATGGGTTTGGCTTTTAAACTTAGGAAGCAGAAGGGTGTTTTTTGGTATGACATTATAGATACAATTGCAAAAAAAATAAGCAAATAGTTACAAAGTTATGACAAGGAGTATAAGTTCAAGTACCCTTCTTTTCTAGGTCACATGTTTTTACATTAGAATGTAGACTTTTTAGTCAGTATATGCCTTATCGGTAATCAATGAGAATAATTGTAGAAACCTTGTGTCTACTTGGACCCATATCCTCTAAGCTACTCATGATTGTTATGCTTTTTCTAACCAATTATTAACCCCTATCTTAGAAGACCTGAGTAAAGGGAATTGTGAGCACCACACCAAAAATTATGTAGACCAGGTTAAATGGATGATGGATAGTCAACCCCCATGTGATTGGTTTATAGGAGTAGATTTTACACTCATTAGAGTGTGCATGGCTTCTTTGAAGAGCCTTTCTGACTCCCAACCTATTTAACAAATAGAATCCTTACGATAAAAATGTTTATATAACTTTCAGTTTTAGACAAGATGCATGGAGCAGGGAGGTATAAAACTATTATTTATAAGTATCCATTGGTATTAGGATCAGTCACTCTAGAAAAAAGAGGTGCAAAGAACTTGTTGTTAGCTAAACTGGCTCATCTGGGCCTGGTTTTATGTGTGACAAATGTCATTATGATCCAAATGGTTGCTTTCCATCTTTCAAAGTCAAGACGACTCACATCACTCGTCCCTATTATGATGCACGACGGAATCTGACAGAAGATGGTCCTAGTATATATGTAGATCTAGCTCCTATGTCAGCACCCTCAGCCAAGAGACCACTTTAGCTATCATTTTACAAGGTCTTAGCACAAGTTAATCTTGCTACAAAAAAAGGCAGAGTGCTAAGGTGTAAGTTTCTCAAAAGGGGTTGGGCCGAAGAGAAAGTTGTTGATTTTTGGACTTTTTGACAAGAAGTTCAAGATTTAAATTCTAAATTTCAGAACAATCCCATAAATGATAAATTTGAAGACATATGGAATAGAGAGCATGATGACACTAATGATGAAGAATAATAAGGGTCCTAAGAGCGGGAAAGAAAGGGTAAGAAGCCTTAGATTGGGCTTGGCACAGGGCCATTAATAGTCAAAGCATATACAAGAATCTGATGGCCACACACCCAAAATTTTAGAAAGAGACCTCAACCTATACGACAACCTCAAAAGATGCCAGAAGTGAACAACCTGCCGACACCCAAGGGAAAGTTGAAGAGCAACTGGTTGTTTTGGTCCCAACTTCTACTACCTCAGTATTTCAGGTATGTTTTTCTCCCCCTCTTCTTACTTCTCAATCTCTAGTCAGTCCATTAGCACCCCCACCTCCTATTTCTTTAATTAATGTTAGTGCTTTGGTCTCGCTTTCTATTCCCATGTTGATTTTTGCTCCACTTCATGTGCCAATCCCTACTTCTGGCTTAATTTTCACACCCCCATAGGTAATTCTATAATTTGCTACTGTGTCCATCGCATCCTTTATTGCAATGACCATCGCTTCCACAGTATCCACCCTTTCATTACAGACTGTAGCAGCTATTATAGCCCCATTATCCCCTACATATAGTTTGAGTATTACACCTCCTCTTGTATCTATGGGACCATTTCAAAGTATCCCTCAACTTTCCCCTTCAGTACTCAATTTCCTAAAACAAGCACAGCCCAAGTCCTTTGTGATCTCGATTCCTTTTGGCCTTCCTACTGAATTTCCTTTTGTAAACCAATATATCCAGTCTTCTTCTGACTTCATAAATTAGGCTAACACAACAAAGATGTTGTGAGAAAATAGAGCATAGAAGAGGAAAGAAAAGAATACGTCTAAGCTTGTTGTTCCTCGTATGGAAATAATTTTCAACGAAACACATCAATCTATAATGTTTGCATCTAAAATTCCAAATATAATAAATCCAAAAGGGCAGATGAAACCAAAGGATTACGTGGTCCATGCAGTAGGAATTAACCTAAGTTGGGTTCGTCCACAAGATAAGGTGGAGCATATGGAGGAAACACAAATGGTACTAACTATAAATTTCCTTAAGCTCAGTCATCACCTGGAGAAAAGAGAAAATGAATTGAGAAATGTGAAGGATACTATTGACATTTTGAAGGCAAAGGAGAAAGCAAAAGATGTAGAGATTGCTCGCCTAACCAAAGAAATATAGGGAAAGACCCTTGCTATCTCCCAGCAAGGACAAGCAGAAAAGGCTAAATTTTAAGAGGCGTTGAATAAGCTTACAACCTAGACTTAGAAGGATCAGCAAGAAAAGCAAGATTTTTCTAAAAAGTTGCAAGCAAAAGATCAAGAGCCTTTCAGATATGGCTTGCATCCAAAAAGAGTTGCAAAGTGTGATTGCAAAAATAAATCTCCTTCAACAAGAAATAAAGAAGCTTCATATCCTACTAGTTGAAGAGAAACAAGAAAAAGAATTGGCAGATATCTAATTGCATGATAAGCTCAATGAGCTTGCTCATGTGAATCAAGAACATGTAGCCCCATGAATTTGTAAGTGCAAATGCAATAAGAGCTTAAAGACTAATAAGCAAAGTTTGACAAAGAGCTCCATGAAGCTCAAGTTTCCTTTGAAAAAGAGCATGAGGCCAAAGCAAAAGCAAGGAAAGTCCTACAAGAGAAAATCTCAGAGCTAAATTCCTTACAACAACAAATTTCTTATTTTGAAAAGAAGAATGAGGAATTATTAGAAGATATAGGGGCAAAAGAATTACAAATTTATTTGTCTTAGGAACTCGCCACAATGACTGCTTTATAGGTTAATTTCCTCCCAATCCTTCAATAGCTCTATTTTTCATATTGGGATAAAGTCACAATGACCATCGCTTCGCTTTAATCAGCCTTGAATTTTCTCACAGACACCATAAAGTTGAGCGCAGAGGTATGGAGTGTGGTCGATCAAACCCTACAAGTTATTACACCAAAAGTGTCTGAGTCTAAGTTGTTGATCGAGAAGTTGTATACAATTGCAGACCATGTTCTTGTAGTAGTAGGCATATGGGATCACAGATCAGTTTCTCAGAAAGCTAATGAATTTATTAATTGCAATAGAGAAGCCTTGAAAGAAAAAGATGTGCTTGTACGCATTAATGGCTATCATCACTCACGTAAGGAGGCAGTTTGAGAAATTCGTATAAATGGATCTCCCGTCCCCTTTCCTTCCTGATGACTTGGTGGTAGTAGAGAATCAAATTATGCAGCTTCTGGAACAACGTCAGCAATATCAGTCACTATTTCAATCACTCAAACGGGTTCCTAATGCCTTTGATATTAAGAGCATTATTCACCCATTTTCCCAGCTTAATTTTCATCTTGACCTAGCCTTTGGGATGTTGGGTGATTTATCCTTCAAGGAAATGATTGAATTGGATCATGCGTATGAACACCTACGAGCTCAAACACGGTCTTCAGATACAGAGTGCTCTGATGTCTTTTTTTTTAAGTTTTGGGTCTGTTCTATGAAACTAGAAGTTTTGAGGTTCTCATTTTCACAAGCGGAATTCAACACTTTTGAGAATGGCATTCTCACATTAGCCTCACCAAGCTCCGCTAGGTCGCTATGTGTCTCTTTCCCGCGCTTTAACTCAGACCATTGTATAATGCAAATCTTTTACATTGAGGCCACCACGCATCAACCTTTGCGGGGTTTTCTTGAGAAATAAAAGCGAAGAGCATCAACAAGTTCCATTGTCTCGCCCGTGAGTTTTCAAAAGGGAAGAAAATACAAGCCAAGGAGAATCTTTGTCTAACTGCCATGTGTCCCTGAAGCCAAGCAATCGGCCATGTGTTGGTAAAACAAGATGTCGAAGATCACCACAATCAGAAAGTAACCAAAGCGCCCTCCTTGGAAAATGTGCAAGCCAATACAAAGAATCAATTTGTTGAAGCGGTTAGGTTGAAATGATGATTTGGAGTGATAGAGGTGATTCTCCTAAGAAAAACATGATAGTATTTTGAATATGGACAACCACGTGGCCAAATTGGAGAATCATTTTTGTTTCCTCAGGCATCCCCATTTGTAGAAAAGGTCTTTAAAATAGCAGATGTCATTAGTTTGAGGGGGTTCACTCTCAAAAAACATTTTCTAGCTCTTACTTCAATACCATAGCATTGTTTATGGCCCATGCAAATAGGCGCTCAAAGTGTGCTAGTTTATGGCCTTTATGTTTGTTTATTTTCATTCATGCTGAAACTATGTTTTGTGTCAATTGAGTAAAGGTTGAAAATCTGTAATCTGATGAAAACTTTTGAGATTTTAATATAACTTCTGCTAGTTGAACCATGTTTAATACTCTTTTAGTTCAGTGATTGTATTTTAAGATTGCATTATGCTTTTGAATGAATCTGTGAAATGAATATTTTCTAGTAATGCATGATTGTCTAGCCTTTTAACTATGCACATGATGTATGGTTTTTTGTGCTCCCAAAGGTTTTAAATCAAAAATTCTTGGCATATCGCCTTAGTTTAGGTTGTTTTTTAAGTTTTCTCTCTCCCTTTTCTCTTATGCATGAAGAGTCGGCTTCTAAAATCTTGGAGGTTGTCCAATGAAGCGCAATAGGTCCTCCACTCATTGAACTTCCCATATGGTTGTTGTATTGAAAGTAATTTTAGGCATCAACAAACACATAATCCATAGAAAGATATGAACATGAAACATCAAACACACCATACACAATGAGACACCAGATTTTATGTGGAAAACTTTGTTAGGAGAAAAACCATGAAGAAGTTGTTCTCAATATATGAACACTTGTTAGGGTGACACTAGTTAAGTTGATTTTTACAAAGAAAAGCTTGCTACTAGAGGGTTCACTACTCAAGAGAAAAAAAGAAGAGTCTCACTATCAGGGGGCTCACTACAAAAATGAAGAAGAAGAATAAAAGAGAAAGAATCACCACTGATGCACTTCTTCAATCGCAAGATTTGTAGATACCTTTGGCTCATTGTTTCCGGTAGCTAACACATTAAAGCTCACACTACTCAATAATTTTCACCAACTCAGCATCAACTATCAAATAGTTAGGAAGATAGATCCTCTTTCATACACCTTCATCGCATTTCACTTTGTTTCACCCATACCATTCACAACACCCAAGCATCACTATATATACCATCCTTACATAGGAAAAATCTCCCAAGGTAGGCTAAGAAACTTAACCAAACACAATTCAAATTAGGTTGGCACTAAACATTCATGAGGTGGAAAATAATTTAAATTGGACCACAACACATCTTAATCAGGACCAAAACAATTATCAAACACGTTATGCAAAATTCCATAATCATCAACGCAACAAAGTAAAGTGTAGACACCTAAGGTCGACCAAACCTAGAGTAAACACCTTCAAACTTGTAAATCATGCTTCTAAAGCCCAAGATCACACACCAACTGAATAGAATGAAGAGCTAAGGACATTAATAACTTAACTCCAAAAATGCAATGCTAGAAAGCATAACGCGGAAAAATGTGGAGTATGCATTTCACATAGAAACATTATCAAATATTGTCAAACATACTACTAAAAATAACTTATTCATCACAACAATTTGGAGCACCAAATCCAAAATATAACATCTCCAAACATAGCTTAATAATGTGTCGAAACTGCAAGAATATATATGCAACATAGAAGATATGTACAGAAAATTACTCAGCACGACTGCTTAGAAAAGTCAACAACACTTATACCAATCAGTCACAAATGACAACCAAGGCATGTTGACATCAATGACAACACATAAGTAGCTCATTCTGATCAACCTTGCAACACCTTGCACTAGAGTATGTGTATGAAAAGAAGACAATATCATGTTGATCTTCAATGCTTGCTCTGCATTGGAGAGAGCGTTGATAGGAGTGTTGACTCTTTCTTCATTCTCATGAGATACCCTAGGAGAGGTATTGTATACACCTAAAAATGGTCTGAAGATAATTAATTAAATACACAGTTATTTAATTAATCTCCCTTCCCAATTAATCGAATTTGCAAGCAAATTTGATTAATTCCCTTATTCATCTACTAGTAAATAAATCTACATGATTTATTTATATAGTTCATTTCATATCCCTTTTGATTAATTAATCTAAATTAATTAATCCTCCCCCCCATCTAAATCAATTCTTCTAATTCCTAATTAAAATTAACAAACTCAAGTTTATTGAGATTAATGACCATTTTCCAATTATTTGAATTTCTAAATTCAAATGAGCACATGGCTACTAAGTTTTAACCACCTAACCTAACCACCCTCTAACCTAGCCCATTCCACCCAACCCTAAGTTTAACTAACCCTATCCTATCTTTCACATCCTAGCCTCCTATGGGTTGGATATTCTCCCCTTAAGACACATGGCACTTAGGCCACATGTCTCCTCCCTTGGACACTTGCCCCCTTATGAGCAAGGCTCCTTGACACCTGTCACCACAGAGATGACAAGTGTCCCTCCCTCCAACCTCTTCTCCAACCTCCTCCAATTTCACCCTTGATATCTTCAGACTCAATCTTGACCACTGATTCCTGCCACCTCACCCCTAGCCTTGGAAATCCTATAAATATCCCCCTTTTTGGAGCACAAAGGATCCCATCTCATATAAATTTAGGCATTGTTAGTATAGGCATATCCATTCTAGCATATCATTTGAGCATTATTATTATAAGAAATTATCGAGTTTAATTTGATCATTTTCTAGCATAATTGCATCATCATCATAGCTTAATCATGCATATCATTAGCTTGGACTCTTGGATCAATCTAGCATAATCAATCTCATCTAGCTTGCATATCATATCATTTCAAATCCTCCATCTAGGTGTAGTCAAGTCATTGGGATTTCTTATCCAGATCTAAGAGCAAATCCATACTCGCATCTCTTAGGAGGCGATAGGTCGCTTTGTCATGGTTTATCTTTCACTTGCTTTTAATTTGCTAACCATGCTTGTAATGATCTATTGAGTGTTTGTGTTGCAGCTAGAGGTAACCTACTTCACACACACGACAGGTACAAGTGTTAGCCTTTTCAATGTCATCCTTAGGACTATAATTGTCTACAAAATCTTTTATGTGATATACATATGCAATGCGTTTTGTTGAGAATGTCATCATAAGACAACATACAATGCAGATAAAAGATTTGAGAGATTATTTGCAAGTAGGAAATTGTGATGGATGAAAATGGAATTGGGTAGATTAGGGCATAATCCTACTTTCATTCATACATTAGAATATGAAAGAGCCTAAGGAAGTGATCCACTTTGACTGTCTCTTGTGAAAGAGAGTCAAAAGATATTTTTAGGGTTTCTATTCCTTCGTTGATATGAAAGGGAATGTGTAAAATGTAGGAGAATGATAAACTAAGCTAGTAGTATGAATGTAAACAACCAAAGCAGTAGCAATAACAGTCAGATATAGAAACAAAATTGAGACAAAAAGAATAGATTTGGAAAAGGGAATTTGGTATGCACATGTGACAGAAAATCAGGCTTGATCTAATAAGACCAGGTCATTGGGCGCTCTGGTCTCAATAACTAAATTGATTTGCAAAATAGAAATCTATAATATGAGACTGTGTGAGGTCTATCTGCCAAATTCAGAGTTGATTGGGGAGGACTAAGGCATGGTCCTAGAGGTCGAGGGCATTAGACGCAATAGGGCATTGGGCACCCTAGTCCATGAAATCCAAGTCTTGATTCTGGTAATGGTTCTATGACAGTTTGCTGAGATCTTTCAAAAATTGTCTACTTTGACAAAAACATATAACTGCACTTGCAAGCTAGAAAATGGTGTTTGTGGCTATATAGGGTTTTGCCTTAATCCAACCCCTTGTTTTGGTAATTTCCACCTCCAAAAAAAACCAATATAGTATTTAAAAGTTTGTGCCCTAGAATCTCATGTGTTTGTAAGATTCCTATGAGCTAAAATGCAAACTACAGTTCTACCCTATGTTTTGATTAAAAACCCTAAAATGAATGTAATGTAAATTCTTCGAACAAAAAATGCAATGTAGATCTAAAGCAATAATGTAGATCTTAAAATGTGATAATATGTAGATCTGAAACTCAAATAGAGATATGAAAATAACATGAAACCATACCAAACCTAAGGAGAGGTACAAGTCAATCAATAGTCGATGATCTCCTTATTATTCTTCAATATCTCCTAAAGCTTCCATGAATGATAGAAATATCAATGAAGACTTGATTAATGATCAATTTTTTTATTGTAGACTTCACATAAAACCTATATTTTCACTTCACAAGGATCTCCTTCAATCGCTAGAATTGGATCCTTAAATGAGGGAAAGAAAAGGCTATATATATTAACCCCTAACTTTAATTTTGATAATAGACCGATGTAGAATTAATAAAAAAATTGACATAAAGTGGGATTTGAACATTACAATACCACCAAATTAAGATCCTGAAATTCGGGGGGGAAAGTACGAGACCAGAATGCTAGCATTTTGGTCCAAAGGACTTTTTTCCAATTTTCTAGGGATACGAGATATCATAATTATAAAGTCAAATCCAACACGATAGATCAATCCAAGGTGTTTAGATATGCAAAAATGTGCTTTGAAGATTGAAATTAGGACATTATTAGGACTAATTTAAAACAAAATAAAAAGGGGAACACCTAGGGTTAAGGGCTCAATTTTATGATATGTGAATTGATGAGAGGGGACTTTAGATTCAATTAAATTAATAATTAAATGCCTAAGAAGCCCTATAAATGCAAGATGTTATGGGACACACTGAGGCAGACTTGCTAGCCTAAGTGTGGAATTGGACAACCCTAATTAAGGGTGTACAATTTACGACACTATAGAAATATTTTAGAAATTCTAATGATACCATATGCAAGAGTACTGTAAATGAAAAGAAGCAAGATATAGTGAAAGAAGTCATTATCCAACATATGATTTTGATAAATGTAACCAAGCAGCAATTTAATCACATGTGAAATAGCTCAAACCAATCATATCTAGTAAATTTCATTATTAGACACTTCCAAATCAAGTTTGAAAACACCATTGAAAAACTATGCAATCCACAAGTCAATTTTAGAAGAATAAATTATGTCTAAATTTATGTAATTCAATTGTATATATGAGTGCAAAATTTAATGTTTAAGTGCATATAAATCGGATCTAAGCCAATGAATCATAAATAAGCATGAAAAAGGGGTTCACCAAAAATGTAATGTTTGGTGAACTAGCTACCCAAATGAATGTAACTATGAGTGTATAAGTTATATGTTTCATAAATAATTGTAAATATGAATCAAATTTGAAAATGAAAAATCAGAAGGAATGCAAGCATGAGAGCCAGGTTCACCAAAATGTAATGGTTGTAAAATTAGAGTTTCACTAATTAAGATAATAAAAATACTAATCTTACCTAAGGGACCATTACATTTTTTAGGGGATGAATCCAATAGATCCAACCACAATTCAATTAGGAAAAGGGCTTAAATGCTTATTAGATTCACTTGTTTTGTTTGTCTCCCCTTTTTGAGTAGAAATTGGATGTAGATTGTGAAGTTAGGGTTAAAACAATGGAAAATTGAAGTGAAATAATAGTAACAGACTACTACAAATATCAAACAGCCACAAACAGGGATCTGAGCAAAAGAATAAGATCAAAACATGTTCCTAAAAGGTTGGGCAAATTTGTCGAGACTAGGATGGTAAGTCACCCTTGTCTTGTAACTCTGAGACAGGCAAGTGGGATACTTTTCGAATCGGGGAGACACACTAGATTCGCTATCGGAAGCTTGGACAAAATTCTCAAGACTAGAATGGTAGGCCACCCTGGTCCTCCACTTTTTGCTCTGTCAAAATCTGAACCCGTTTGTCATCAACTCTATCAAAATCTTCAATCATAGTTGCTAAGTCAACATCCTTCACACAGAAAGAGAAGAAATGGGATTGTGGATAGGGGTTTTCCTTAGGTCAAAACTCGGATAGGAATTAACCTTGAATGAAATAATGTAAATACTAAAGTAAATGCTAGGAGATATACCTCGGATATGTAATGGTTGATAAGAAGATTGATGATGCAATGCTCTTTAGATATGATCACAAATGTTGGATGCAATGACATGATAAACACGTGAACATGAATGACCTAATGAAACACGTGCTTGCATGAGGATGGATGTGACTTTGTTCCATGATGCTTGAAGGATATGGTGGGATGAAATGTTGCTCGAATGCTTGAGAATACTTGATGATGAATGCTTGACGGATGCACGAATGATGGGGTATGTGTGTGATAATCAAATGAATTGATAGGATGTCCTTATATAGGGTTCCCTAGGTAAATTACCGGTTAGGTTGACCTCCAATGGTCAAGTTGAGCCACAAGAGCCAAAATCCATTGGGGAGGGAGAGAGCTTTCCCAAATTTATTTTGGATCTTGTTTAAGGGGGACTAGGGTGGTGGGGCCTCATAGTCCAAACCAAGGTGCCACCATGATTTGGTACTCCAAAATAGGACCAACAAATCAGTAAATGGTGAAGGACAACTCTTGGACTAGGCCCACTTACTGGTATCAATAGGTGACATCAATGTCGAGCAAAATGGGTCGAAAACGAGCCTAGGGGAATGGAGATAGGACACAATAAGGTAGGAGCACAAACATGAGGTGTAAATTGTACCGGTTACAATTTACAATGCTACACCACTACATCAAACATTTTTAAAATTATGAGACATACCCACACAGGAAGGAATCCACACCCATATTTTATGACCATTGTCATAACCAAAATCGGGCCCCTTTTGTCGGGACAAGGGTACCTGGAGCACCCTTCTCCTAGGAAAATGATGGTTGGGGTGCCTTTGTCCAACCAATTAGGGCTAAACAAAGGTCCACAAACTAGATGTTAGGTGAAGTTTGAGAATTGAAATCAGTGTGAGCAGAATCAAACATGGTCAAAGCACGAAAGGCCAAAACGCCATAGTGAGGCCTAATGTGAGGATGAAAATTATATAGGGATACAATTTACGACACTACAATTGCACAACTACCACCAATACATAACCAGTTTCTATGTAAAGTTAGTGAAACATGTAGTCTAAGGTTCAAAAAACAATACAAGGAAAATAGAATAAATATAAATAAGACACACATGTCAATAAATAAAAAACAAGGCCACAAATACCATCTAGGCATCATAATTGGTCATTGATTTCATGCTATAACAGTGCTACAAGTGGCATCAATCATCATTAGACTCCATGCAAAATGGGTACTTACAAGATAGATGCTACACATTGAATGTTTTTTTCTAATTTGGAGGCTTTTTGTGGATTAATCAATGTGAGGGGAATTTAAGAATGGTCAACCATATCCATATCCTTTGAGCATATTATATTTAGTTTTAATAATGATAGTTTATTTTATTTTGAAATACATCCTCATAGTAGTTTGCATTCCAATTAGAATAGGGGAGAATATAATGTTGAAAATTGCATCTTGATGCCCTTTTAAAAGCCTTATCTTTTAGGCCCACTTTAATTAAAGTGTATTTGTTGTGCAAGTCTACAAGTCATGTATTGTTACGCGAAATTTGGATCTAGACATTATTCTATCTTGTTTCCCTCATCACTCATCCTTAGAAACCAATCTCATTTCTTAAATCTTTCATTCACTAGCTTGTATCAAATTCCTAGGTGTAGAACTAACCTAGGTCATTTCATAATCAAATATTTGGACCTCAAACTTTTAAAATCCATATTTAAACTTGGCCAACCTTTTCACTACTCATTGTAAATCAAAGAAGTGCATGTTTATGTCGATTCAAGTGCCATCTTATTGTACTTAAGAGTATTCACTCATTGACTTGAGTTAATGCGACATGCCTTAATCCACTTGCACATCATTGAGGAATCTAATTAAATTTGGCGAAGCATACATCAATATACATCACCCTAGACATATTGCACATTTGTTTCTTATCTTTTATTTATTGTTGCAAAACCATTGAATTGATCATCCTAGGGAATAGATTGAGGAGAACACAACCCTTGCTTTGCAAATTCTTAAATGGTGTTTTATCAAAGCAAGCAAAATCTATTTATTAGATGTTAGTCACTTCATTTTTTTGGTTATAGGTTCTTCTCTACACACGAATTTGTTTTCCACTTGTACCAATGTGGATCTAAACAAAAACAAACAACCATCAATTTGCAAATTCTGATGCAATTTTTTTTATCAAATTTTAATATTCTAATATATGAATTCTTCAATTTTAACAACTTTGATATATATTCAAGGTAAATACAACTTTTAATTTATGTAATTTATTTTTTAAAGTATTATGCAAAGATAATTAATAATTTTCCCTAGGACATATGAGGAGATGGTTTATGTTGTCCAAAAATAGTGTACCAAAATAATAAAAATTAGAACTGAAGTGATAAATTTTTAATAAAAGTACTTTGTGATGAATTGTTGAACAAGAAGATATAGCCACTTCTATCTCTGGTTGAGATGAGATGTTTCAAAATTAGTATCACTGTTATAATGAAATGAAATGATGTCATATTCATGTATATTTTATACAATATGATGAATTGTTGAACAACAAGATATAGCCACTTCTATCTCTGGTTGAGATGAGATGTTTCAAAATTAGTATTACTGTTATAATGAATTGAAATGATGTCATATTCATGTATATTTTATAAAAATACAATATGATGAATTGCTGAACAAATTATACCGTCTTTGTTTCTAATACAAATGAAATGATTCAAAATTAATATTACTCTGCCTTTTTCATGTTGTAAAAATTGAAGCAACATGAGAATATTCGTTAAAGATACATTGCGATGAACTGTTAAATAAGTAGATATAACTAACTATCTGTATCTCTAATTGAAGTGAAATGATTCAAAAATTTATAATACTCTTGGAATGGCACGAGATGATGCCCTTTTTTATTGCTTTCCAACTGCTAGAATGCAAGAAGATCGAGTAGAAGGTCCTCCAGCAGCAGTCGGAAAATTGCTACTTCAATTTTTATCCCTATTTCTTCCCTTTCTACTGTAAACCTCTTCCACTTCCATTCTTCTCTTCCGCTCATCAACTCCATCTCCACAAGCTTGTCTGTATCAACTGTTACCTCTTCCAATGGGCATGTAGTCGTAGTACACTGCAAAACAACGGGATTCATTTGAGCCAGCTGCTCATATTCGCATATCTTCTTAAGCACATGTTTTCTAGCTCCTCCTACTTTGATCAAAACACGCTTTATCTCAGACAGAAATTCAATGAAAGAAAAACAACAAACAAGAAAGTGGAAAGGGGCAGAAACGGACTCTGTTGAACTTGAAACTCTAAGCCGTATGTGAGTGAGTCCAGGACAGAAATTGGACTTTGTTGTTCCTCTTCTGAATTCTCATTGCTTACCTTGCTACCTCTCTCCGAAACCCTTTTATTCATGTAGGGAGCGCATTTGTTCTCCTTCTCATCACAAAACCAGTAGAACTTGATCAATAATAGACATGCAAAGATAAGAAAGCAGACACTAGTAGTTTTTATTCACTGAGAAAATTCCAGTTTCCAACATAAATTCACCAAAATCGGATGTTAAAATGGCCAGATTGTCCAAACTCAAAGTCTCTTGGCAAGCGCACATTCAATAATTTAGAAAACTGAAAGTTAGGGTTTCAAATTTAGATCATTTTTTAATTGTTGATGAGTTGAACTTTAGGGTTTGAGACAAGGCACAAAACGCAGGATTGGTCATGAAGGAAAAGCAAAAAGATTCACCTCAATATCTGTGGAGTCCGACTTAACGTCATCAGTTGAAGTCACTTCATCTATCTCCGGCATGAAATTCAGAGGAGTCGTAATAGAAGTCGACGGAGCACGCATATAATCTTTTTGAATGCAAGTAACAGATCCTTCATACCGATTACAGACAGCTTCACACATTTGGGGTTTTGTTGTGATGATATTCACTGCAGATCTCGGACTGTGATCAAAATCACCAGCTCGATCGATCTCCAAGGAAAAATAGGATTCCTCTAAATTGCAAGGATCAGGATCGGGATCAATTCCTTTAAGCTCACTACAATCAGAGCTGCTGCTTCGACCAGTAGAGTTTGATCCACGGTCACTGTCGAGGCTCGATTCTAGCCATTCACTGCTGCTACTGCTAAAGGAAAAATCCTCTACATTTCCTTTCCCAGTCCCACTGACCTTCCTTTCCAATGAAGAAAAGCAGGTACTACTAATAACATCTCCACGGCTTTCCTTTTCTCTCACCAAGCTGGTCCTTGAATGGCCCGCATTCTCATAGATATCAAGAAATTCTGATTCTTGGAACGAATTCCACCTCACAATGTCATATATTCTAAGTCTAGCTTCCTCACTTCCTTGCACTTCCGGCCAAGGCCTCGGGGCATTTGAGAATCCCAACTCTGAAGCAGATGATGCATCTTTGATACACTCCTTAGACGGGGCTACCCTTGTCAAAATAGACTTGAGTAGATTATATTTATTCTTCCTCTGCCCTGTTGCTCCCCTGTTCTTGTTGTTGAAGACAAAAAACCTAGACAATCCGAGTGCGTTGAGTAGGAGCTCTGCAGCATTGGAGGCGGAGGTGTTGTTCTTACCACTCAACTCCTCGTCCACATACGCATGTGATTTTCTCAAGCGTTTACTATTTTTAAAATTAGCCATACGATCCAAATGAACAAGGTAACGAACGGTTGTACAGGAATGCAATCTGGGCTCCAAAATCCTGGCGGCCGCTTCCCTGAGAGTTGTTGCGCTCGATGATGAGGAGCTCAACTCATACCCTTGCCCTGATAATCTGTACCCTCTGCCTCTCTTCATTTTGCCTTTCGAAACCACCAAAGCCTCCTCCTGCTTCTCCTGCAACACTTGTGAAAGAGATTTTGCCTGCATTTTACGCTCACAATGTCCATTCATCTCTGCAAAACAGATTTAGAAACATGAGCAGACTAAGTGAAAACGAAAATCTTAAACAGATCTCAAGTGAAAGTGATACATACAAATTACAGTGTTCCCTGCCTGCGTCTCAGAGATTGCACCTTCCTGCAATGCATCATAACTCTCAACCCTACCTATTTTTCCAGATTCACAACGGAAAGAAAAAACCAAAAACAGTTTACCCTACAAAAGCCACAAGGTAAGTTAAAAAAAAAAAGCCTTACCGACCAGTGATCGTATTCAGTTGACTCAAATCCGAACGTCCATCAAGATTATCGAATAGAAGGTGAAAATAGAAAATGCAAAAGGGCAAGAATAGAATACAATGCTTTGAATGGAAATGTATGTTTCCTTTTCCCATCCCATCGAGATCGAGGTGAGGAGGTACAATTTACAAATAACAAGAGAAAAAGCACAGCGTGCAAGGATGGTTTCCTAGCAAAGCGACAAAATCAAATATTTGAAAGCGACAGCGTAGTATGAAATGCTACGTTGACTGAGACGTTTGAATTCGTAAATGATGTTCATTCAGATTTTGAATTTATTTATTTATTTAAAACTATCTATCTATCTATAATCTATGTACTTACAGACCTAACCATGCACGCCCGCGCAATTCCCCGATTCCCCATCGACTTTTAAATGATTTAAATTAACAATTTCGAAATTTATATTTTTTTCACAAGGGACAACTAGGTAGAATACTGAAAACTGAAATGCTACGTTTTCAAGCTAAATAGTATTGTTTTAACTACTCAATTTTTTACAATTTAATTTAATGTATTTGCCACTTCCAAGTTATTAATAGTCTAAGGTTTAGTGTGTTTGTGTAGGTTTATCCTAGAGATTATTTGAAAAGGGTTAGATAGGTTGTTTTTTTAATGGGTGTTTTTTTTTTTTTGAGTATTTTTATTATGTATTTATTATTTTCACATTTTAAGATTTTTATATGAAGCTTATATCAAATTTTCATTATCATTATGTTTTTCTTCTAAGAAGTTGTTATCTTAAGGGCTTAGAGTTTAGCTAGTCACAAGATATTGGTTGGCATAATGGATAATAATCATAACAAGGAAAATTATTTGATTGTGAGGCATGCTTCGAACAAATAGACAGGCAAGATTTCAATTTTGTTGCACTTTTTCAAGAGATTTTCTCCTTAACTTGCTACTTCTTTTACACAATTGGTTGATACTCTTGACATACTATTGATTGATAAGACCTTTTTTTAAGTAGTTTCAAGGTGTTGGTGTTGAGGTCAACTCTTTAAGTTATTTCTATAGTGCATCCTTGACACCCTTACCCAAGCTTCTTCATCCATTATAAGTCCTCCTACTTTTAATGTCTCTCATGCTACATCTCATGTTCGTCCTTGTCATACCATGGCTACTTCTCAACATGTCAGTTTTCCATCTATTTCCTCCATCCCCTCTACTAATATATATCCTTAATTCCACACCCCTAGTGTACCACCTACTTCCCATCATTTAATCTTATGCTACTAATGTTATATCTTCATATTAAGTCACTCGTGCCATACCTTCTAATACCACACTTTTTTTTATTTACTAAGAGCATATTACCACTTACCCCATTTCTTTTTCTATGGTATCTTTACCTCTCATTCATGGACAAGTTTAGTGGCTATAATTAGATCAAGATAGCACCAAAAGACTAGGACAAGACCAGATTCACTTGTCCTTGGTGAACTTATGCATATGTTGTCTAGCCTTTTGGTCTCTACAATGCCCCTAGCATTTTCAAAGGGCGGACCTTAGCATTTTCTTTCACCTCACACATGATTGCATGGAGTCATATACGAGTGACTTCACCACTAATTGTGATAGTTATGATGAATGAAGCTTTCACAAATTTGAAGAAGGTACTTCAAAGGTGCATGAATCATAATTTGTCATTAAGTAATGAGAAGAGCTACATGGTGATGCAAGAAGGAATTATGTTAGGCCATCATGTTTTTCAACAAGGTATACAAGTTGATCCTATGAAAAGTGAAATGATTAAAAATCTACCTATTACTTCCAAGAAAAAGGATGTTAGAATCTTTCTTGGTCATGTTGGTTACTATAGGAGATCCATTAAAGACTTCCAGCAAAATAGCATCACCATTATTCATTCTTCTCACCAAGGATGTAGAATTTGAATGGACTAATGCTTGTCAAAAAGCTTTCCAAACATTGAAGGATGTGTTAATAGAGGAACCTATTCTTTGAGGACCAAACTGGAACCTTTCATTTTACATACATATGGATGTCTCGGATCACATTGTGGGAGCAGTTCTAGGATAGAAGGAGGGGATCATTGAATATGTCATTTATTACATTAATAAAAACCTGCAATCAAAATAACTCAACTATATGGTCACAGAAAAATAAATGTTGCAGTCATCTATGTTATCAACAAGTTTAGACATTACATAACTGGATATCAAGTTTTTATATGCACTGACCGTGCAGTGATAAGGTACTTAATGAATAAATGTGTTGTCATTGGCAAGTTAGTTAGATGGTTGCTATTGCTACTAGAATTTGATATTACAATAGTGAATAAGCCTAGCAAAGCAAATGTAGTTGCAAATTTTCTACCCCGACTAACAAATGCGAATTCAAATTCAATCATAGATGATTCATTCCCTAATGAGCATCTATTTTCTCTATAATTTCATGACCTATGGTATGCCAACATTAAAATCTACTTGGTTTCAGGAAAGATGCCTCATTAGTTTTCTCCAAGTGAGAAGCATCAAATTGTGGAGAAAAGTCTCTTTTACTCATGGATATGAAGGCTATCACTTCTATACTAGGCTAGACAATGTCATGAGGTGTTTCCTCTGAAAAGATGAAATACATGACATTCTTCATGCTTGTCATGATGAACCTTGTGGGGAACATTTTGTAGTGAAGAGAACAACCATGGAGATAATCAACACAGGTTACTATTGGTCATCTCTGCATAAATATGTAGTCAAGTATACAAGGCATTGTAATAGGTGCCAAAGAATGGGCAAACCCACCAAATCAAACAAGATGCATTTGCACCCTCGGCTGGTTATAGCACCATTTGATAAGTGGGGATTGGATTTTATTAGGCCAATCAATCAACCCTCCAACAATAAGGAGTAAATATTAGTTTGCAAAGACTATTTGTTGGATTCAAGGATCACTGAGAGCGGGGGTGAATCAGTGATCTACCGGTTAGCAAATTTTCAAACTTAACTTTAAACCACCGGAAGCATACACATGAAACTGTAATGCGGAAATATAAAACAAGCAACCACAAAATCATAACATCAGATTTTTACATGTAACCCCAAATGGGAAAAACCATAGTGGGATTTGAACCCACAATATTATTCTACTATGGCTAGTAGCAAAACAATTACAATATGGGAAATACACAAGCATTCAAGCACATTACATAGAGCTCATTGCTCAAATACAATAAGGGCTACAACCCTAGAAGGCTCACTACCTTATTGATTAGTTACAGTGATGAATTACAGCAAAATGAACTCTAAAATAGCATCTACAATGCTTGGATGAGTTCTGGTTGAGTGCCAAATTTACTGTCTAGATCACCTCTGTTGATCTGCTCTATTCTGCCATGTTCACTGTCTCAGTGAGCTACTAGATCAAGAATGTGCATGTAAACTACGCCAAAATTAATTCTCGATCACCACTCGCTCGCATACAATCATACCATCCACCAAAAATATCATCAACACCAAACTTATATACCAACAATCACAAAATAGATCATTTACCATGTCGGCCTGCTAGTGTAATGTGTAGTCACATGTCAGCTTTGACCGGATCACAAAAGATAAATGTAGATCACCAAAACAATAATAAAATGATGTTTCAATGTCGGCCCAATCAATCCAAACACGATTCAATGCACCACAATCACCGGAAAGCTTTCGGACCCAAAACTACTCTATTCTTCCTAAAACACCGATTGACATCCACTTCCGGTTAAGAAGAATTAAAGCTACCAAATCAAATCTCCATGAAGAGTTACCATCAATGACAACCCTAAACCAATAATAAACCATCAGAAGCCACCAGATGAGTGTCAATTGCCAACATTATTTGACTAAGTGGGTAGAAGTAATGGCAATGAAGCATGCAAAATATAATAAGGTTGCAGATTTTTTGTATGAAGAGATTTTTACAAGGTATGAGGTCCCTAGGAAAATTGTAACAGATCAGGGTCCTCAATTCACATCAACATTAATTAAGGCACTTATAAATGAGTACCAACTCTGACACAAGAAAGTGACACTATATCGCCCTCAAACCAATGGACAAGTGGAGGTCACTAATAGAGAATTCAAAGCCATCTTTGCAAAAACTATATCAATTCATAAGAAGGATTGGGATTCTAAGTTATAAGAGCCAATCTAGGCATATAGGACCACCTAGAAAACTACTACAGGCATTACACCATTTGAATTGGTGAAATGAAAGTTGTCATGCATGTAGAATTTGAGCATAAGACCTTAAGGATAATATTATAATTTGGAATTGACTTGTAACAGGCTCAATATAAAAGGATTGACAACTTGAATTCTTTACAATCAAATTTAGGCAAGAGGCACTTCAATGAATGGAACTAGTACAATCTCAAAGAATTAAGTGGCATAATAGATTTATCAAAACTAGGAAATTTGACTAAGGCAATTGGGAATTAGTTTATGATTCACGATACAAGGATCACCAAGGCAAACTCCAAACTAGATGGTTGGGGTCATACGAGATTGTTGAAGTAATTTCAAATAGTGTGGTTCAATTGTAGACCATTGACCCAATGCAACTCATTGTTTGTCAACATTCGTTGACTTCGATTATACAACAAACCCAACCTCAACAAAGAATAGTTCTTCCAGTAGCTTGCAAATTTTACCCTAAATACTCCACAATCAAGGATGGATGATGTTTCAACTTACATAGATAGTAGAAAATCATACTAAAGTTCTCATTTCATTGAGAACATTTCATAGCAACAATAAAATAATTTACTTTTGCCATTTGCTAGCAAGTTGGAACCATACACAAGTTCAAGAGCCTTGTTTCATGCAACCAAGTAGTCAAGACTTGTTTTGTGATAAATTAGCTTTCACGTGTCACGCAACTTGATATTCTCTTCAATTTCCATTCATGTCAACTTCCACAAATCTTATTGAACTCCAACTCATTCATATCTTATTTCATGTCACTCATATGACGTCAATAGATTTCAAATATTTTCTTTCTTCCAGGTCATCATAATTCAACGTGACTCAAGTTGGTTTATGGAGGCATCTTCTAATCAACAACAAATTTTAACTAATTTCAAGAATACCTGTCACTAGTACAATAATCATTACTTTATATGTGCATCGTTGTATAATATTATGTTCTTTCCTATTTTTACACATACTACATAATTATTATAGCATTTATGGTATCATTTAAGATTCAATAATTCATATTCTTCATGCTCTTAATTTATCTCCTCAACCCTATGATTTAGCATGTGTGGAGCATGTGTGGACACTTAGCTCATTTTAATTTGGGGGCAGAGGTCTTGTCATGATTAGTCATGCTAATTTTTTTCAAACGATAGTTTATTATGGTTGTGAACATATAGTGTGGGGTTATCCTACAATAGTGTGTTACACTTTCACCCACAAAGGAAAAATGCAAGTGGGAAAAATTTTTGTGAAGCATGTTCAATCGAATAAAGGGTGTCCGATCGAACACCCCTGTTTGATCATACAAGTAATGTCAGGGGAGTTCGATTGAAGGGGTGTTTTATTAATATTTTAAGCGGTTCAATTAAACATCCCATTCAATTGACCCCCTTTAAACCGATTTTTTTAACAAACATTATATGAACCCAAGGTGATAATTATTTTGTCATTTTCAACTGTCTCCCTGGGCTCCAAAATACGTTAGATCAAACTCCCTCACCAATTTTTTGTAAGCAAAGCTCTTCAGCACCCGACACCACCCACTATTCCAACATTATTATACCAGGTGCACCAAATTCTTTTTTTTCTTGTTTAAAATTGCTTGTATGTTGTTGTTTTTTAATTTATTGATAGATTTATATAAAAATAAATAAAAATTAGCAAGTAAAAATATTTATTTTTGTATTCTTGTAATTTTAGATAAATAATCACATATTTAAATCACATAGAATACTTTTAGAAACCAAAAAAAAAAAATTTAAGACCTTAGAAATTTTTTAGAAAAATTGAGATAACCTTAAAAGAAATTAGAAAACCTTAGAAAAATCTTACAAAACCTTACAAATTTTTAAGAAAACCTTACAAAAATTCTTGTATTACATTACAAAACCATAGAAAAATATTTTTAAAAACCTTAAAATATTCAATTTAAAACCTTTCTCTCTCCCTCTCTCCCCTTTCATTTC
This sequence comes from Cryptomeria japonica, assembly GCF_030272615.1. Taxonomy (NCBI): domain Eukaryota; kingdom Viridiplantae; phylum Streptophyta; class Pinopsida; order Cupressales; family Cupressaceae; genus Cryptomeria; species Cryptomeria japonica. Next base: position 488,298,925 of record NC_081409.1, read on the forward strand.
TTTTTAGTAGATCTCTCTCTCTCTCCTTAAGTCTTCTCTCTCTCTCCCTCTCTCACCTTTAAGTCTTTTTACTCTCGCTCTCTCCCTCTCTCCACTTAATTATTTTTACTCTCTCTCTCTCTCTCTTAATTATTTTTACACACACTCTCTAGAGTTCTCTCTCTCCTAGGACCTTAAGTCTTTTTACAAACTCTCTCTAAATATCTCTCTCCCTCTCTCCCCTTAAGTCAATTTTTACACACACTTTCTCTCCTCTCTCTCTCCCTCTCTCCTCTTAAGTCTTTTTACATAGTCTCTCTCTCTCCCTCTTTCCCTCTCTCCTCTAAAGTATTTTTACATAGTCTCTCTAGATCTCTCTCTCCCTCTCAAGACCTTAAATATTTTTATACTCTCTAAATATATCTCTCCCTCTCTCTCCTTTAGTCAATTTTTACTCTCTCTCTCTAGATCTCTCTCTCCCTCTCTCCCCTTAATTATTTTTACTCTCTCTTCCCCCTTAAAATATCTTTTTAGGACCTCTCTCTCTCTGTCTTTTTGAACACCCTTTTTAGTATCTATCTCTCTCTCTCCCCTCTTAAACTGTCTTTTATGTAGTTTAAGTTTGAGTTTATGTGTAAATTTAATATCCATTATTTAATGTTTAGTTTGAGTTCACAAACATGTACAAATTTAATGTTTACCATTTAAATTTAATGTAACAGTATTTAAATTTAATGTAACTTAGTATTTAAATTTAATGTAACTTATTGATTAAATTTAATGTTACTTAGTTTGTAACTTAGTATTTCAATAATTTGTGTTGTTATAAATGCACATAAATAAGTTATGTAGTTCTTTATATGCAGTTTTTAAAAACAAGTTAAATAGAGTAAATTTCAAGCTTTTCACATGTGTGTTCATATACACTTACATAATTTGTAACTTTATGGCACCTAGATAGATGGATGATCAAGCTCCACATGCAACACTTGCACATCAATATGCAGTTCATGATTATGATGCTATTTTTATTATAGGGATCAAGAGATCTAGAAATGAAGAACCACAACAGATGACCCCATTATTGATGGTGTATATAAGAATACATGTCAAACAATTTGAGGAGTTTAGAGAGTCTTAGAGAGTGCTTAGGCCAACACATCATACTCCCCTCAGATTATGGATGTCATTTTTAGGGAGTTAAGGGTAGATATCTCAAGTAATGGTTCCTTGGAAGATGTCTAGCATTAGGTCCCCAAGGAAATTATCAAACAAGATCTATTTCCTTATTATCTAGATAAAAACAAGGTGAGAGGATACCAAATTACATGGTGTATAGATGCAAAGGTGGTTAGGAAAATATACCCTCGATTATTAGCTACACATGGTTGTTATCCTAATAATGACCAGATTCCATTATAATTTGCTCAGCAGGTGTACATTGAGGTCTGTTTGGGATTGAAGGTCAACTACCTTGATGTTCTAGCTATTTTGGATAGGGGAGAGGCAAAGTGGCTAATCGAGAGCCATATCGCAAAGCTGACTGACAGGTTCCAACACACAAGCAATTGGTTGGTCATAAGTTTCTTGCGATTTCCCCATCCCTCGCCCCCACAACAGATCAGGTGGTAATTACTTCCTAGAGGAAAGAAATTGATAGCGTTGGAGATATTGCAGCTGCAACATCTACCATTTCTTTTGCTAGGTTGGGTAGATATATGATGATCCAACCACGATTGAGATAATCAACAAGTGCATCATCTAGTCATACGATCTATGATCACTATATTGTTGCTGACATCTCCACAACACAGGACATAGAAGCTATCATAGTAGGTGCACAAAAGATGCAGATGTCTCACTATTTGGCTGAGGACCTCCTACATGCATACTATTTTATTTCATCTTGCCTTCAGATACCATTAGGTGAGGTCAAGTAGGAGGTTCTTAGAGAGTCATAAGTTGGAGCATTGACTCATGCACTAAGACAATTGCAACATTCTCATCACTTTGTGCAACATGACCTACCTATAGATCACTTTATTGTTGCAAAGGAGAGGATATGGGTCAATTAGGTTCGTATCACACCAAAGGGCCAGGATTCATTTGAGGAGAAACTACAAGGATTAAGCCAAACTATTTTTATGGATATGCTACTATGGTTAGACTCTTCATCGATGCCCTCTCATCTATATAGCCCCCCACACTCTTCGTTCGTTGAGTCTGTCACATGCAGATACATAGATACAGTTGTTGTGGCATATATGATTGTAGCAGATGATCAGACTACAACTTTTGATACCCATGTGCATGTATAATAAATGATTTTAAAATATTTGGGCTTATATTTTATTTATAATTTTTGTAACTTTCAATTATTGAATTAGTCCTAACATGTACACGAGTAACAATTATCTCACGTTACTCCCAACCTGAGATTAGAGTGTGTGCATATGCAAGATTATGTTGATGCAACACCTGCTAATGGATAGGTGTTTTAAATTCTTATACATACAATATCAAAGTTGTATATATGTGTATGTGTGTGTGCATGTATGTATGTATATTCTTTTTATAGTTATTGATCTATTTGATAATATAAATTGATATTTAATGTGTTCTACTATTTGCAGGAATCGGTGAGACGTTCATTGAACCAGGACTCTCACTCAGAGGTTCACTCTGTTAGTATCTGACATGATGACCAATCGGCCACTTAGAGTGTGCCCATCTACATGTTTACCATTATATAGACTTTCTTAGACACATTTGTACAGGTTTTATATAGGGACAACTTTAAGAAACCCCACTGTAAAATCTTGCCGAATCTTTCATTGTTTTGGGGGAATATTTTTATTTTTTTATTGAGGAAAAAATCCTAAATTTCATTGGCGAATGTTTTCTTATTGAGTAAGAATTATACAAAAATTAAGGTGAATTTTTCATTCTTTTTGGGAAAAAAATAAATTTATTGGCGAATCCTTTTTTATTGCATGAAAATTTTAGAAAAATTAAGGCAAATTTTTTATTATTTATGGGGGAAAATAATTGTTACCAAAATTTCTACCTTCAACTCATTTTGGTAGAGCTAGAATTATTTTTTACATTTAAGGTGAAAGGTACATTCATTTTATGCTAATTATTCTTTTGCAATGAAGTATCTTGGATTAAAATTCAGTTTATTATGCAAAGTCCACAATAAAATATTCATAAGAAATTGTGTAGAATTATTGTATTATGTTCATTTGTGAAATGAAGAAACATACAAGATTGCATAAGTATTGTTGTTTCATGCTTGATGATGAGAAAAATGTTTAAAAGTCCCACACAAGCTGTGGGAATGACTGAACCATGGTGATAAAACATAGGATCTAAGATATGCAACTAAAGATAAGGAAAAGAAAAGCATATAATTAAACATTATGTCCTTCATTGCATGTTCAATGTTGTGATAATGCTCAATCTTCAGCTCTGCCATCAACTTTCCTCTTATCTTCAATCCTTCATCTCCTAGGTTTAAATATACATGTAAAATGTTAAGAGATTGGTTAGAGCTCGAGACATAAAATTTCACCATATGTTATCAAAAACTGAATAACTTAAACCTATGAGCTATCAATCTAATCCACTCATATCAGTGATATACTGAGGAATCAAGATCAAATCTTCGTGATGAAAATGAAATCATCAACATAAGGGATAATTCCTTGTTTTTATCTAACTTGTTTGTCCATTGTGTAGGTACATGTACATGTTGCATTACTAATTCATCATGTTCAACATTTAAGCATGTGGTGTAAAATAAGGCTCCCATACGAGTTGAGCCCAACACGCTAATATGCCAATATGGCTTCATTAAACATGGGCTTATCATTCACAACAGTGAACTTTTGAGATCACTGTTATAAATAATATGTATGTGTTTGATGGAACAATACTGACATATTAAAAGCTAGACAATGCCTCAGGAACAAACTTTCAAGAATAGTCATGACAAATTCTAATAAAAACTTCAGGACAAGTGGCCACAATCACAAAAAAATAGAGGACATGAGCAACAATAATCAAAGTGTAAGAATAAATATGAGTCTCAGTAAAGAGAAGCATAGACAACTCCATCTAGCATGATGAAGCTACAAGAACAAAACAATGAATAGTCCAAAAGGCAATCACCATAACCACAACCCAAGGGTTTTGTCTCCAATCAACATAGCAGCCCAAAAGGAAGATTCACAATCACATGGTGTGAGCAAAGCCATACAAGATAAGATAGAGAACTCAGAAAAGGGGCATGATTTTGTGATGCAGTGAAAGTATGAGTACATAAAATGGCAGTGACATTTATAGAAGTCTAAGGAATGATCTTTGTCAATTCAAGGCACATTGAAAACATATGAAGTTTCAGTCTGAGACAGGTTTGCAACAGTGACTTAGGAGATATTTAGAACAATAGTGAAGGCACAAGAAAGAAAAGACCATTGACAATCAATGAGCCAAGAAATAATAGTGAGCAGCATATTGGTCTCAATCCATAGGGATAGTCCCTAGACACAAAGAAAAGATCACAGTGTAAGAGATAAGAATGTGGCAATAAGTTTCATGATTTAGGGCAATCGCCTCCAATATAGAAAATATAGTGATAGCGCTCAATACATTGAAAGATAGAAAAGATCAGTGACCCTCAAGGGTCAACTTATGAAGCATAAAGATTAATGAGATACAAGACCATTTTGGCAAGGTTGGAGTTCAATGCTATGACAAAGAGCATCAAGCACATAAAAGGCAGATTTGATGTATGTTAGAATGGTCATAGTGCAGTCAATATGACTATTAGCAAATTGGATAATCAACCTACATTATCACTTTTTAGAGCAGTCTAAAAGCCAAAATAGTGAAAAAGGCTAGTAAATGGAGCCCTAACAGTGATAAAAATAATAGAAGAAGATGCTATGAACAATGCTCTCAATAGAAAATACAAGACATAAGTAGTTGGAAATGGCTTTCATATCAATCATTTCAAGCTAATGAACATATTGAAAGAGCAGACCTATAGAAAATTGGTAGAGATATAAGAATATTTCTAGTTGGACGTATGATTGGAATGCAGCCTCAAGTATTGTAACAAGAAAGAGATCTCAAAGCTTGAGATAATCCTTGAAAATAACAACCTATATTTCTAGTTGGACATATGATTGGAAGGTAGCCTCAAGTATTGTAACAAGAAAGAGATCTCAAAGCTTGAGATAATCCTTGAAAATAACAACCTATATTTCATCTCATACATAGAACACAAAGCATAAAGATCAATACAAGAAGTCAAATAAAATAGTACAGTAGCAACATCTTATAGATTCACAGCCAAGAATCATTCAGGAGCAGTGACTTGGTAGAAGAAACCTCTGCCAAGAGAGTTAAAGTAGTCCAATGCAAAGAAGACAGTCGATGCATAGGTCAAAGGTCATAAAAGGATGCAATGATAAATAGAAGCCATTGGTCGCCAAACTTGATCAATAAGAGAATCCCTTATCATTGTATGGGATTGTTCTAAGACAATGCAGATACCCTAGGTTAACCTTTAGAGGACAGTGAGCAGCCCTCTGTTATAATGATCAACAATGACTCCCCTTGAGTCAAATAGCAACCAAAGAAAAGGTTATAGTCATAAAGAGCTTAAGAAAGGGGCAGGGTATCCATGAGAAGATCAAAAAAATAGTGAAGGCACCAAACAGAGAGCACACAAAGAAATAACATGAATGCAATCCTCCAATAAGGACAATCACTAAGGAGTAGTTACAACTTTTTCTCGGACAAAAGATAGATACAATCACCATAACAATGATGATCAGTACCCAAAAGAATAAAAAGACAAGTCAAGAAGCTTCATAAAGATGACAAAATAGTGAGGTTGTAGAGTGGATACAATCCTCAAGATTAGGCAACCCACAGGCCAGAGGATCATTCCATGTTTCACAAGATTATTGAGTTTCATACTTAGCATTCAGGCGCAATCCTACGTGACAAAAATAATAATTGCAATGGTGACTTTTTTCATATTGCATGAAAATTGTAGAAAAATCATGGCGAATCTAATTATTTTTTGGGGAAAATAATAAGTACATTTGGTGAATGTTTTTTATCACATAAAAATTGTAGAATAATAAAGTCGAATCTTTCATTACTTATTGGAGAAAAAAACTAATATAGAAAACACATCATATCTTCGTTGTAAGTCTCATGCATATCCGTTGGAATTAAAAACCTGCTTTTTCACATGTATGAAATATTTATATAAAATTCTAAGCCATCCTTTTGAATAGAAAACACTTTGCCTGTCAGAGGAAGAAAAATACAGAGGATAGCATACATTTAATATTCAATGAGAAGCTTGCTTGTGGTATATTTTATATTAGGAAATGACAAAAAAGTACATATCACACAGATTAATACAATATGTAGAATAATCCAAATGTATAGACCAGACAGTCAGTTGCTACCACTTCACAAATTGAGAAATGTGGTCATTAGTCATTTCCAATTAACGCTCCTCAACAAAATGGTTATATTATTGTACGTTGCATTTCAGAATGTAGAAGAGGAATATTTCTATCGATAAGTTTTTAGGAAGTCTTATTGTCTTTCTTGCAGAGGTTTTTAAGTGAAGTGCACTTGGCATAAGGAGATATGGCTAAAGAGGACTACATTGTCGAAGGTTTGCAAATGCCATGAAGTAAAGTAGATTGATGACTTACCTTGTAGCTAGAGGGATTTCAAAATAGCCAAAGGTAACCAAAGGGATTTTAAAAGGATTGAGTGCAACTACAAACTTCGATTGTAGTTGCAAATTATTCCAATCTCTCTGCAACTGCCATTTCCTCCTTATAATGGGTAGAATGCAGAGAGAAAGCTGGGTGAAGACACAAGAGATGCGGTTTTGGAGTCAGGAATCCCTGCTTGATCAAAACTCTCAAAGTTCTCTACTATCAAGAAATGGATTGAGATCCTTCCATCCTAGTATTCTTTGCATCAATAACCACAAATGTGTGATAGTGGCATGGCTCATACGGTAGTTATCATTCATGGAATCTTTCTGTGTCTCGGCACCAAAGCTTTCATGTATATTGGCTCGGAGGTTTTACAACATCCTATACGTGCAATACATGTTACACATTCTTGTAAATGGCTGGTAGCTTGTTGCATTCCCTATGATTATAAAAGGAATACCAAGGCCATAAAGAAGGATTTTGTAATTTTCTCATCTCTAGGGAGAGTAGAACTAGAAATAGGGCTTTGTCTTGAGTAGTGTGTAGGGTGGTTTCATGGTGAAAGAATGTACACATTCTCTCAGTAGGTTTTCAATTAGTTCATGAATAGACTACTATATTTATTATTGTTGCTAAGATTGTCTTTATTTGTACTTTCAGATGTTACATGAATGGTGAATCATAATATTAAGAATATTTTGATTTGTCTTGGCAATTTTATTGTCAATATTTAACTATTTAGTGTGTATGTGGGTTTCCTTCAAGGAAGGAATCACAATATATTTTCAAGTTACTAGAAGTCTGGAGTAATGTAATGGATCTATAAGAATAATTTATGCAACTACACATGAAGCTATGTTAACATTAGGCATTAATGCTTAAGTGGCTCACTATTTTTTATGCAATCAAAGTAGGGAGATCCAATGAAGGACATCCCATCCTTGCAGCCTAACACAAACACCATGCAAGATATACTGGTAACCAGTAACACAACACCAGATAAAGAAAAAAGAACAACCAGTAACATCACAAAATACATAACTGGTAAACAGTATGGACAAATCTTATAACAATTTGAAGAATTACATATGCCACATGCTAGATTGCAGTCCAGGATACAAATAATGCTTACAACACAAATATAAGATTCGTAAATCATCTACATATTAAATTGGCCTCTAGAAACTATCTGTTGGTTCAACCCTAATTTGGACCTCAGCCTCTGATGCAGGAGCACTGGTGTGGTTCTTACTGGTTTGAGCAGTTAGCAGTGGAATTGCTTGAAGATCATGGCATTTATTCATGTTTGAAAGTTTAGTGTTGTGGATTTGGATTTATTCCCTTGAGTTTGTTGTCTTTATCATGTTCAAGATTCATGGCATTTGGATTTAATCCCGCCAAGATATCGATTCTGGTGTTGGCCTGGTTGATATGTTCTTACCGGTTAGTCTTGCAGTGTGTTGAGCGAAGTTGAATCAGGTTGTGGTTGATTTTTTGTGACTCGCGGATCGATGATTTATGTTTCTTGTGCATTGTCTAATGTTCCTAGAGAACCCCGTGATGTTTTATGCTTTTTGGAAGTTGTTCTTAGTGATTTGAGCCGACATGTTACCGTTAGCACGTTTCATGAACCGGTTGGTCTTTGGGCCGACTTGATCAAGTTATTATTATTTACGAATGATATAAATAGAATTTTTGTGAATCATTTGAGGAGACAAAAGATAGAAGGCAAAGTTTAGAGATCAAGCGAAGATGTAGAACCGACGAGATTTTGGTCTGGTGGACTAAAGCCGGAAGGGCTGAGGTCCGGATTAGGATTGAACCGATATATTGTTTCCAGAGGCCGATTTGATGTGTAGACGATCTGCGGATCTTATATTTGTGTTGTAAGCATTGTTTGTATCCTAGACTGCGATCCAACATGTTGCATATGTAACTCTTCAAATTGTTATAAGACTTGTTCATATTGTTTACCAGTTGTTCTTTCTGCTTTATCTAGTGTTGTGTTACCGGTTATCGGTATATCTTGCATGGTGTTTATGTTAGGCTGCAAGGATGGGATGTCCTTCATTGGATCTCCCTACCTTGACTGAATCAAATGGTATCAGAGTTAGTTTGTGAACCTGTTGTTGGAGGAAGACCCAGTTATGCACCGGTTGGCTGGAAAGAAAGTTGAGGCAACTTGTGGACTTGTTCAGATCGTCGAATGTAAGGTATAGAAAGGTTTGTACATAGACCGCCGATCCTAGAGCTTGAGCTTGAGGCAATTAGTGGGTGGAGACTTGAACAGATCACCGATTGAGGTAGACTGCAAAGTGGACCGGTAGATCATCATGGAGAGGCAACCGGAAGCTGTAGTCAGATCGTCAAATCCGTGAGGTAGTGCAAGTACCTATTGACAGATTGTCAAACCAGATCAAGTGATGGGACTCACTTTTCAATTAACCCTGAGAGTCTAATGCAGGAGCACCGGTGTGGTTCTTACCGATTTGAGCAGTTAGCAGTGGAATTGCTTGGAGATCGTGGCATTTCTTCATGTTTGAGAGTTTAGCATTGTGGATTTGGATTTATTCCCTTGAGTTCGTTGTCTTTATCATGTTCAAGATTCATGGCATCTGGATTTAATCCTGGTGAGATATCGATTCTGGCATTGGCTCAGTTGATATGTTCTTACCGGTTAGTCTTGCAGTGTGTTGAGCGAAGTTGAATCGGGTTACGATTGATTTCCATTACTTGCAAATCATTGATTTATGTTTCTTGTGCCTTGTCCGATGTTCCCAGAGAACCGCATGATGTTTTATGCTTTTTGGAAGTTGTTCTTAGTGATTTGAGCAGACAAGTTACCATTAGCATGTTTCATGAACCGGTTGGTATTTGGGCCAACTTGACCAAGTTATTATTATTTGCGAACAGTATAAATTGAATTTTTACGAATCATTTGAGGAGACAAAAGATAGAAGGAAGAGTTTAGAGATCAAGCTTAGATGTAGAACCAATGAGATTATGGTTGGTGTACTAAAGCCAGATGGGTTGAGGTCCGGATTAGGGTTGAACCAACAGATTATTTTTGGAGGCCGATTTGATGTGTAGATCATCTGCAGATCTTATATTTGTGTTGTAAGCATTGTTTGTATCCTAGACTGCGATCCAACATGTGGCATATGTAATTATTTAGATTGTTATAAGATTTGTTCATACTATTTATCGGCTATGTATTATGTGATGTTATCGGTTGTTCTTTCTGCTTTATTTGGTGTTGTGTTACCGGTTACCTGTATATCTTGCATGGTGTTTGTGGTAGGCTGCAAGGACGAGATGTCCTTCATTGGATCTCCCTACCATGATTGCATCAATTTTGAAATGATCTGTTGCTTGGTTTTTCATTCTTGATCTCAGATTCAACTCTCTACCCTAGACATAAGAACTGGTTTGTTGAAGCTATCTGGGATTTGTTTCAGAAATACATCAAAATCAAAGTGCAATTTCCTTTGTTTCAAAAATACATCAAAATCAAAGTCCAATTAAATGTAGAATAATTAAGGTGCATCTTTCATGCATATAGCAAGTGTACTGCATATCCATTGGAATTAGAAATGTACTTTTTAGCACATATGAAATATTCATCTCAAATTCTAACTGATCTTTTCACATAGAAAACACTCCACTTGTCTAAGGACTTTATGCTTGTCATTTGGATGAAGAGTTGCATGGGTACAAATGTTAGCTTGTTCCTAAAGAAAATAGTGAATTGGTAACCTTAAATGATTATAGCAGACTGATGAGTTTTGATCCTTTCACTAGGTGGCATGAAGAGTTGCATGCCAACATGGGTACAAATGCTAGATTGTTCCTAAGGAAAAAATTGAAAATTGAAATGGTGGTTAAAAATGATCATGACCGATAAGTTTTGATTCTTTGGAAAGGCAAAAAGGTGAAAAGGATTATTTAGAACTTCTAAATTTAGAGCTTTGAGGTTTTTTATAAATCGATAACAGTTGAGTTGATCAAGGAGCATTATAAATATTTCCCTCTACACTTGTTCAAGAACAGTGTCATAAATGGAATACCCATATGTAGATGTTTCTTGTGTGTTCATAAGATATAGATTTAATGACACCAGGTGGAGAATATTTTAGGAAGGTTGTGTTTATAGTAGTACAACAAATTGCTTTGTATCTTAAGGGACTTTCAAATTGCAGGAGGTAGCTAAAGGGATTTTGAAAGGCTATTTGCAGTTGTAGATGGCCTTTCCCTAGCTGCCTACCTTAGCTCCCTCATTTCTTGAAGCCTAAGAGCCAGAGGGAGCGGGAAGGAGAACAATGAGGATAGGGGAGCGTTGGCTCTATCAAAGAGCATGTTTAGTTAAAATTGATAACTAAAGTCGGACCCCTATTCTGTTTACCAGATCTCTCTATGGAGCTCCTCCTCTATTTCTTAGAGAGATGAGATGTATCTGTGAGCTCCTCATCTAGTTTTTATAGTTAGAATCTTGCATCCATAAAGCTCTTCCTATAGTTTTTATAGTTATAATCTTGCATCCATACAAAGTTAAAAGTAGTGAGATGGTGGTGTGGCTCAAGAAATTGAATTTCCACAGTATTTTATTCTTCACCGTGGTTGTAAACAGCCCGAAGCTTGTTGCATTCCTTACTCTTATAAAAAGAATTCCAAGATTGTAGCGTGATCACTGGAAACACTCCTGGGAGGGGATATTTTTTGCTACAAGCCCAATATTGGTGTATATCTTTAATCTTGTCTTAGTATAGTGAGTGTTGGCCCTACCCAGCTATTAACTTATGAAAAAAAATTGTTCAAATGATTTATATGAATATTATTGATGAAGTGATATGTTATATGATTATATTTTAAACTTCTTTATTTTATGTTGAATAATAAGATAAATTTTAAGAAACATAATATAAAGTTAATTAAAATACTATTTATTTATGCAAAATTTCAAATATAACAACTATCTAATATTCGTACAATCACCAGTTTACATTGTATGCCATTGGTGTGAGGAGTTTCAGTTGGCATGAGCCGCCCAAGGCTCAAGAGGAGTTGGGAGTAATTCTAATTAACACAACAACTACTCGAGTCTCACATGTTGTTAAGGGTGCTTTGATGAAACATTAATGCCAATAAATGTGAAGTGGTTTTAGGAATCATACCCATAACCACTCTTAAATCATGACGAAGATGCCTCTCATTCTCAACTCTGATATCACACTCTGTTTGAATTGGGTACAATGGATATGCCTATCATCCTCAAAGCAAAAAAACCACATATGGATTTCTTGGGTGAAATCACTAACAAATGGTTGGTTGGGATCTTGGAGAAAAATTATTAGTATATTGGTCATGTTGTGAAGACAATCTTGGGAAGGGAATTCTTGTGGTCTCATCCCAGATACAGGGTAAGTCTTGATATCCCTTCTTTTTTCCTAGCCATGCTTTTGTATATGGGTGTTTTGAAGGAATGGTTAAAGAAGCTTACCCAAATGGTGTTCAAACACTCATTTTTGGGTGAAATTGATGTAGCATTGGATAAAATGGATGTGAATTTGTGCATTACCCTCCCACATCAATTCTACTTGAGCCAAGTGTGTAGATATCAAGTCATGACCACATTACAACCAGAGGTGTTGCAGGTCCATTGGAATAAAGTTGACCAGAGAATCAATTTCCTTTTGTTCATGGTTGGAATAAAAAACCATGAAGAGGCAGACTGGCATTAGGATTATTTGACCACAAAGGGGTTTCTGGATGAAGACGAATCTACGCCTGATGATTCAGCTGAGATGGTGAGTTTACTAGTGCTTGGATAAGGAGAAGAATGGATTCCAAATGACATTCATGATGTGGAGGACAATGCTAGGATTGAGGTCCATGCCAACTGCAACCAAGATTGTTGGGTGATGCAACAAGCCAGACATGGCAGGCATATGGAACTGGAGAAGGAAAGAGAGAATGTTATTGGAGGGCATGTAGGGAGTAGAAATTAGCCATGGTTAGGGGCTCTCAGAGGTTTCATGGTTACCCAGAATGGGGCCATTTTGATATTTGATTAGATAGTTACACTATGAATAGTCAATACTTAGGCATATATGAGTCATGTTTTAAATTAGTCATAGAGTTGTATCCATATAAGATGGGTTTCAATTTTGCATTTGTTATTGGCTTTTGCCCTACTGCATTGTTAAACCTTTTTTTGATTTAATATAATGGGTGTTGGCCTTACCCAACAATTTACTTATCAAAACAAAAAAACTATCTAATTAGAAGCATGAGATTAAAATGATATATGAGTCATGTTTTAAATCAAACATAGAACTTTATTTGTATAAGATGGGTTTCAATTTTGCATTTGTTATTTTCTTTTGCCCTATTGCACTATTAAACCTTTTTTTGATTTAACATAATGGGTGTTGGTCTTACCCAGTGATTTACTTATAAAAAAAACAACTATCTAATTAGAAGCATGAGATCAAAATTGATATAATATTAAAATTGATATAATATTAAAATTGATATAAAAAAAAATTGTTGGCAATTATCAAAGTTAGGGTTTATATAAACAAATATAGGTAATAGCTAGGGTTTCAAAATAAAACTTAAAATGATTTTCTCTGCAACTTTGTTACTGTAGATGATCAATTAGGCTCATGAAATTGAAAGACACATAGAGAAAACAATGATTAATGTAACAAATGCAACTATAGCTCGCACAGAAAACCCTAGAGCATAAACCCTGACAATGGTAAATTCTGATTCTAAAAAGCATACAGAGTATTTCATAATCCAGAGCATGGTAAACGTAAAATGGAACTGTAGAGAAGCTAATATAAATTATAATGAAAATTAAAAATTTGTGGATTGTAATGAGAAATTAGAAGTGGATGTATTTACTACAGTCACGTGTACTAGTTTAATGTCTTTAATTTTATTATTTTTTATTTGCCATAGTTTATAAAAACCTTCAACACTATAGAGTTAGCTTCATTGAGCACTTCTGGATAACTCTGCAATCGTGTGAACATCCTATTTATCTTACAGAAGATAGTCACACATTTTTACACTTAGGAGAAGATCATGATGGACCCACATATTTGCCATGTTACGTGGCTTTCCACATGTCATTCATTTAGTAGTCCAAGTGTATGTTGTCATTGTTGGTAGGGCACGTGTGGGTGGGGTTGTGGAGTTAGTTTTGGCGAGCACCTTTGATTAATCGCACAACCACACAATGATTTGGGTCGTCAGATAAACAGGAGGTGACCACTCAATATTATGGCTTACGAGGAGGATAGATTGAGCTAACCCTTTCTAATGTGTCCTTTGACCTCCAGCATGCATAATCTTATTGGTCCACTTAAGAAGAGCCTGATGTCAGTAGGGCCCATGTGCCATGTGTGTAGGCGGGGCTGTGGAGTTAAGGTGAATGAGCTTCTTGATCTAACTGCACAGTCACATGGTGATTTGGACTATTGATCTCAAAGAAAGCGCACTACGAGGTAAAAGCTTGAAAAATCAGAGCGATCAGGTGGCTAACAAAAGGGGCTAGTTACCATAATGATGAAGGAGACCCAAGTCATAACTAAGAAACTAACTACTTACTACAACCGATCAACGACAAAATATTTACGGATTGCAGAATATAGAAATGTGTGCACACTATTTAATTAACTATACTAAATTATATATATATTGATCTCTAAAATTGCTTCTAGAAATACAGCCTTATGGGAAACTTAGCGATGGGGAACTTGCACATTTTCACTTAGTAACCTCTAGGATTTTAGAAGTCGTCTCTTCATTCATATGGAGGGAAAAGGAGAAGAAGGAAAATAAAAAACAAATCTAATCTAAGGAGAGATCCTGAAAAAAATTTTATGTCAAATAAATGGCATAGAGAACTTCATATACATGCAATTTTAAGGCCCATTCAACAATATACATGCCCAAACATACCTCAAGATACATTTTAAGATTATTAAACATAGAGAAATGCACATATAAGAACATCTACCAAAAGAAAGAGTCTATAACATGATTCTATTAATAGAGTTCAAGCATACATTACTAAAGTCAAGACTGAGATTTGAAAATGCATAGAAAAACTATTTATGTACACTAAAAGAAATAGTCACAAAGACCTGAGGCACAATTTGATTGCTATAATCTAGGAGTAAAAAATAACTTTGAGGCTATAATTCCTATCTAGGAAATTTCTCTGTATTTCTTGAAGAAAATTAAAGTTTGGTACCCTTCATTAAACAAAAAATCCTCTACTTATAGAGGAAGGCTTAACAACCCACTACCAGAAACAAGAATAAATCAAGATAATTGACCAACTGGCCTCCTATCATCATCTTTTTCATTCATCAAATACCGTGAAAGCAATGACGTATTTGGTCTTTTTCATAGGCAAACAAATGTCTCTACTCATCGCATAAGAAAAAGCATCATCACCATTCTCTTGCAATGAACTCCCTGGAGTTATCCAGATCAAAGCCCCAAAATTGGTTTACAATTAATCATTTGAATCAACTGCCTCATGAGAAACACCTTGCCTTGAAAGAAAAAATGCGCTTGGAGATTTCTAGAGACTTCTCTGGATGGATATGTGACAACAGGATGAGGAGTCTCACTGTTCAATGAAACTGTGACCCCAAAAGCCCTATAAAGCTGCCACATGTTCATTCAAAATGCACCCTGCTTAAAAGTGAGTAATTGTTCGCAGGAGAAAAGAACTGATGCCACGCGGCACTCGGGAAGGGCTTGGTGAGAAAAGGAAAAAGAAGTCATCAAAAATGCGCATTGTGGCAAGCGCGTGCAAGCTATAGCTTGGAAAACCCTGAGCAGAGAGAAAACATACTTAGGACCCAAAAGAAAAGGGAAAAATTTCACGGATGCAACATCAGTTCTTGGCGACTTCTAGGGAAAGTCTTCCTGCAAGAAGCCGATACCCAAAATTTATGGTTCTACAGACCAGATTTATGCCTCTGCCTTGAAAATTTTGTCGAATACTTGCTACAAGGATAAAAAATCATCTTCTGAGGGCAAAGCTTGAGATTTTAGGGCTTGAAAAATTTGATCTAGTTCAATGATTTCCTTGAAAAGAAAATCATTTAACTTCTTATAAGTTATTCAAATAAAGTGAGGAGCTGAGCCAAGGGATGGATCAAATTCCCAAGTTTGCTTGCCTTAGAAGGGTTGCTTATAGCTTGAAGGTACGAAAAAATCCTACTGCTTCTGAACCATCAAGTTCACAACCTTCTTGGCATTCATGATTGAACCGTCAGAGAGGAAAGGCGAAGGTAGACCAAGATTTGTGAAATGTTCAAAATGTCCCTTTATGAATGTGGTCGAGGATCTCAAAGTTGACAAACTTGATGTGGCCTACGCTGCTACCTTGTTGCAATTTAAAACCACATTATCCCTCCTGTTCCCTTCTTTATGATCTCCAATTCCCATGAAGGCTAATTCATGCTCGGAAGAAATATATAACCAATTTACTAGCTTCTGAGCATTTGGGATCTTAGGTGTGATAGACTACACTACTTTCTCAATGATGGTACTCACTTCGGTGCACAAGGAGTGGGAATCTATTGTAAGAACTTTAAGGCCAGCTACAAATAGGGAAAGAGTTGTTATATTTTCTCCCAATAAGAAACGTAAAGTTCTTGGACTATGGGAGTGAAATCCGCAAGAGGAACAGGAGGAGGTACAAAGGGTTTTGAGAGGAGTTCAAATTCAACCTCTTTGGTCTCTATCCTCTCATGCAACTCTTTCATTTTATTTTCCAAATCAGATACTTGATGTTGTAAAACTACCACCCTGGTGCTCTTATCCTACATTTCTCTCTACAACTGATCATTGCTTGCCTACTCATTTTCCAAAGCCATCTTTGCATCTTGAAGCTCTCTCTCAAATTGGGCTTGTTTTTCTTGTAGTCCTGCAAGGCCTGATCTTTTACCTTTCTCTCCTCCTTGAGAATGGCTTGTGCGTTAGTCACGTACTCCTGATAATATTGATCTTTTTCTTTTATGGCTGTTTGCAAGTTAGCCTAGATCTGAGTTACATCTGAGGAACTTGCTCGGACCTACAAAAGCTCTTGTTCTTTGTCATAAAATTATTTGGTTAGCTTATTCTTCATGGTTTTCTCTACTTGCAAGTGGTTTTCTATAATATTCAATGCACTTTGAAGCTTTTCCTTCTCGGCCTTCTCTTGTTGTAGGGTTGACTAAAGGCGAGTGATTTCTGCTTCTCTAGCTCTTCCCTCTCTCTGCAGTCATTCAGCTATAGCTTTAACTATGTTCAACTCATTTGTAACCTTTTCTAGGTGTTAGGTATGCTTCAGGTAATCAGATGACACCACTTTCTGAGTTTTGTCCATGAGCTCGACTTTGTCTTGTGGTCATGCCTTCTTTAGATTGATGCCAATGACATGCACTGCATAATCCTCTAGTTGCATTTGACCTGTCAGCTTAATGATGTTAGGCATCATAGTTGTGAACAACAACTTCTCATGATCTTCATTGTAAAGTGTATGTATGTTGGGTTGGGCAAGCTTCTGAGAATATTTTGTTTTTCACTTCTGCACTCTCTGAGTGCGGGCTTGTTTGGTGGAATCTGCATGTTACAAGAACTCTGGTGGAGAAGGAATCATTTTCCCTACAAAAGGTACCCTAGGAGGGAAAACAAATGGGATGGAGGCTACAGGGGCTTGCAACTAAGTTAGTGCAGGCAAAGTGAGAGCAGCAGGAGAGAAAGGAGGGATTCCTTGCAAAACACCAGCAGGGGAAGAAAAAAGCAGGTCAACACTTGATGGCATTGAGGACGTATAACCTGCAAACCCTAAAGCTTGAGCTACTGAAGACACGACTGATAATTGACTTGGGGTTTTAGTAGAGTGATGAACACTTACTATTGTGCTGAATGATGCGACGCTAAGCAGAGAGGATGCGGCAAGGCTAGCAGATACCGAAACTGACTGTACTTGTGCATTGGCTACCAAAGATGTCACCGTGGATGAGGAACTAGATACATCAATAGAAGCATGTGTAGACAAGGCTATGGATGAGACTAGAGACTAAGAAGAAAGAAGAGGGGGAGAAAAGTATACCTAAGCTGAAGATGTTACCAGTTCAGTTGAAACTTGAGTTGCAACAGGTACTTGCATCTGAGTGCTTCTAAGAACCTCAACTATGTTCTGCTTCTTCTTCTAGGGGGGCATGTCAGTGCTTGGAGGACTCTGTGGTTGAGTTGTCTTTCTAGGCCACTTCCTTGAGACTTGTGAGTAGGGCCTACTAATGAGCTTCTTTACAAGCTTCATATGTGGCCAAAGGTTCAAGGTCTCGTGAAGGTGGTCTTATCTCAACCTGCTTCCCCTTTTTCCCCTGGTGCTATAAGTACTTGTACAGAAGCTATCTCATTAGTTCCACTTGGGGGAGGATCATAGTCTTCTTCAATATCATTATTATATTTTTTGCCATTCTTGTTCAAAATTCTCATCTATGGGGAGGTTGCCCAACCCCATTCGAGTTTGCTGACCTTCATGTCTGTATATCCAAAAGTGTTGCTTCTTGTCCTTAGCCCAAGAATCATCATCCATTTTTCTTTGCAGAATAGTTGACACCTTCTTCACAGGATCCACTTTTCCTATTGGTTGATAGAACTTCAACCATGGTAGTTGCTCCTCTTTAAGAATTAGGGCCAAATTTACATACCACTTTGCATCATCTTCTCTCGGATTTCTCCAAGACTCCCAGGTTGGACCACGTAGTATGTGCACTATGGGTGTCTTCCTTTGGGAAAGGTGGTCATCTGGGTCATAACTCCATTTGTCATCAATAACTACCAAGTCTAGATGAACTAACTTCAAAGTGGGCACACCCTCTGCTTGGAGTCTTTTCTCAACAACAATGGGCCCTATGATCTTATGATCTTGAGTTATGGCAGTGTCGTGTTTCTTGCTCTATGGGCCTACCGTACCAGTATCTGCACACCAACAGGTGCCACACCTTTCTCTCTTGTATATGGATTAGAAGCCATATTGCCAATCGAAGTAGAGATACCCTCTCTACGTGTGTCACTAAAAGGTCTCATCTCGGATGAAGAACAACGAGTATCTAGACTACAAGAGTTAGAACTGATCTATGAACAAAGACAAAATGCCTTTGATCATTTAAAGGTATATAAACAAAGAATGTTTCAAAGCTATAATCATAAGGTTAAACCATGAGTCTTTCAAGTTGGGGAACTAGTACTAAAGGAAAATCCACGCAACCAGGCAGATCGAGAAAAGAAGAAAATTTGAACCAAACTGGTTAGGTCCATTTGTGATCATAGTAGTATTTGGATCAGGAGCATATCAGCTATCAACACAAGATGGAGATTAGCTCGAGGAACCCATCAATAGCATACACCTAAAGAAATTCTATGTCTAAAAAATCAGAAAAATCAAAAGCAGAAAAAGTAAATAAATTAATTAAAAAAATAAAAAAATAAAAATGAGAAAAAGTGCAATAAAAATAGATGGTGAAAACCTGGCAAATAGGCGCTATCTGTGGGCTGGTTTTTCCATCTATTAGTTCATGCATCTTTCCGCTTGCATTCATTCATTTTTCCATCAGCATTGTCCATATCCATCATAAGTCTTTGTACATACGCAGGCATCGCAGCTGCTCTCTCACCATGGTTTGGATCATTGGGTATATCATAATGAATTTGTTTCTAGGCTTGGGGCAAAATCCTACACCTAGGTGGGGGCAAAACTCTTGATCATTTTGAGCTTAATCAAAAAGGTAGAACAACAATTAGACAACTCTTCTCAAGCAAAAACTGAGACACATCCAACGTTGAACATGAGATCAAATTATCAACCATCACACTGTCACAAAGTCATCCTAAATGCATGGATGATATATTTTTGGTTAATGATTGTTTAACTTTTCTATGTTTATTTTCACTATCATGATTTCTGAGTGACTACAGGATGTCTTTGATTAGAGGAACAAGGAAGGAACATGATATTTTTCTTGTCTGCTCTCTGAAAATTAATCATTAACATGTGCAAATATGTTTGAAATTATTAATACTGCATGTTTTATGCAAGCATCACTCAGGTCATCTCAGTTCAATTATACCTCGATTCTTGTGCTAACTTTCTATATCAAAATCCAGGAAAGCAGTGCTCAGGTCATCATGGTTTAATTATACCATCGATGTTTGTACTCACTTCCCACATTTTAAAAATCTCAATGATGACAAAAATGCAATAATCCAGTCACTGGTTCGTTCATAGCATTGCATTTCATTTGCATTTTAGCTTGCATTTCATTCATGCATGGGATCCCACATGCTCCTTTTATCCAAGGTTCAATCTATCGCAAGAATCATCAAGGTATCATCACAAGTGTATACGCAATCAGACTGATGACTCATATCTCTCCAGATACTATCAACCCAACAAAAATCTTATCCTACCCTCTCAATAGAACCAACATCAGCATATCCAAATCTTTCTGCAACTTGATATCAATAAACTATCAGTTCTTTATCTAATCAACCTTATCCAATCAAATCAATCAATCAATCAAATCTAATCGATTTTGATCATGTCTTATACAAGATGTATCCTTCCTAAAACCAGACGATCTGATTCATGTCTTATACAAGATGTATCCTTTCTGAAACCAGATGTTCTTATCGAGATTCAATTTTGTTTTAGGAATGACATCTCCTGTATAAGACAAAGATGATCAAAGCATTTGGTTTCAGGAAGGATTCATGTCTTATACAGGATGTATCCTTTCTGAAACCAGACGTTCTGATCACGTCTTATACAAGATGAATCCTTCCTGAAACCAAATGCTTTGATCATCTTTGTCTTATACAGGAGATGTCATTCCTAAAACCAAATTGAATCTCGATCTTATCAATCTAATCAATCAAGATTTATTAGTCTTATCAATATAATAAATCAAACTAATCGAAGAAATCACATTTTAATCAAATAAAATCTATCAGGATATCAATTTCGCAAAAAATCCAAAAACTTCAAAGATCAATTATCTCAATTGATCTCCTAAGGGGGCATCATCATATCAAAATTTAGCAACCAAGAGCTAGGGCATCCTATCAAACCAATATCATCATCAAAAGGAAATTATTCTTTGAATCAACGCATCATCACACCTCGCTTCAAAGAAGGGCAAAATGTATACACCTAAAATTGGTCTGAAGATAATTAATTAAATAAGCAATTATTTAATAAATCCTCCTTCCCAATTTAATTGAATTCATTAACAATTTGATTAAATCCCCCCATTCATCTACCTATTAATAAATCTAAGGATTTACTTAATAGGTTCATTTCAATAATCCCCTTTAATTAATTAATTCAAATTAATTAATTTCCCCCATCAAAATCATTTCTTCTAATCCTCTAATTAATTAAAACAAATCAATTATGAGTTGTTGAGATTAATTAACCTTTTCCTATTATTTTAATTTTTAAATTTAAATTCTCCTAGCTCCTAACCACCATGTCCCCTTTCCTTGAACACTTTGCCCTCTCATGAGCAAAGCTTTGTGACACTTGTCATTAATTGTTCCCTTTCATCTAACCTCTTCTAGAAGCTTCTTGATACTTGTCACCATGGAGATGATAATGTTCCCTTTCATCCAACCCCTTCTCTTACCTACCACCAACTGTCCCCTTTCATCCAACCTCTTCTCAACGCACCTCCAATTTAACCATTGATATCTTCAGATCAAATCTTGACCGTTGATTCATGCCACCTCACCCCTAGCCTTGGAAGTCCTATAAATAGACCCTATTTTGGAGCTCAAAGGATCCATCATATTCATCCCATCTCATTTGCATTCAAGCATTGTTACTATAGGCATATAGCTCTTAGCAAATCATTCTTAGCATTGTCATAATGTTCAATTTTAGCTTAACTACATCTTCATTCTAGCTTATTTTCTAGAATAATCATGAAACCATGTAGCTTAATCATACTATCATTGCTATATCATGCATCTTCATCATTTAAATCCTCCATTTAAGTGTAGTCAAGTCACTAGAATTTGCATAACCAGATCTGAGAGCAAAATTCATACTCGCGTTTACTAGGAGGCAATAGATCGATTAGCTATGGTTTTATCTTTCATTGATTAATTTTGTAACCATTGCTTGTAATGATTTATTGAGTATTTTGTGTTGCAGTTGTAGGTATAATAGGTACACTTCACAGATACACGACATTTTGGCACCCACCGTGGGACCGAAATCATCATTTTTGGCCTCTCAAGCTTCAACAAACATCCATCTCTGTCGGGACAGAATCAGAATTTCGTACGAGTTGATTTTCCAACTCGTACGAACTACATTTCAGTCTGGTATGAAACCTCATCTTATGTCGTACAAGCTCATTATCCATGTCATATGAGAGCTAAATGCATGTCGTATGAATTTCTAACTAGTAAATCCTGTGTCGTATGAACTAATTTTCATTGTCGTACAAGAGCTAAATGCATGTCGTATGAATTTCTGGCTGCTAAATCCTAAGTCGTACGAGTATATTTTGGTTTTTGTCTAAAGTTTAAAGTTGTGTCGTTTGAGCTCATAAATTGTGTCGTACGAGTCTCTATCTCTATGATTTTTAATAGACTGCATGTTAGGGTTTTCTGATTTTAATCTGAACTTCACTAATGCTAACCCTGATTTGTTTGTGAGCTTTTTGGCAGCCTAACTCTTTTCTACAGGCCGATTGACAAAGATATGCTTGTCAAAGACATAATTCAAAAACAAATCAAGATTACTAATGAATTTATTTTGTAGGTTGCCTACGAATTCAACTAAACTTGGTGTATTCATTAAATTTTTCTAGGCACACTTCAATTTTGCTAAGGGAAATGAACCATCATGTATTTTGTGTCTTTGATGATAGGCGAGTATGCTCTCACCTTTCTTAGGTGATTAGAAATGTAGACTCATCTTTTGCTTTCATTAGTGCATATCTTTAGCAGGCCTGCCCTCCCGAGGAGCTTAAAAACTCTTAAAGCCATTATAGTCGATGTGAGGGGAATGACCTAAGTGGGAACAACTAATGCCAAGTAATCCAACCCACTATAAAATAAACGTGATTTTGATGAAAATCAAGTCAACGACAGTGCTCAGGAATAGCTCTCCTCCATACGTTGGTTTTCAAGGGTGGGAGACCTCTTAATTGAGTATATACCCCGATGCACTGAACGGATCCCTTACTAGTGCCAGTTAAAATAGAGCTACCTGATTCACCTCTGAAAGGGTGATAATCTTTTTGCAAGAGAGATAGTAACTCTCCCAAGACACTTGCCATATCATGCCCCCATTAGCGTTTGGAGTCAGATAATGCGACGTTGAGAATCTATTGCGTGAGACTCAGCGGTTGTATTCTGATTAGCTATTGGGTGTGTACCTAAGCTTGCAAGAAAATATTTTCATTCTCAACCAACTTCCTTAGGGTTTAGCATTCTTGGAGTCACTTATCACATCATGTGTTTGCTATGTATTCATCCCTAAATTTAAAAATCAGACATCTAAAATTGGAAAATATAAGCAAAACATCAAAATTCACTAATCAAAATTCGGCAAAACAAAATATTTTTTTCATTGTCCTATTCTCTGTAGTATGAGTCAGGTTCTCTGTCGTATGGGATTTATCTTTTCTCGTATGGCTTAGTAAGGTTTTTCGTACAAGTAATTTGTTTTATCGTGTGGTTCAGAAAGCATTGTCGTATGAACCTCTGTCGTTTCACATGAAAATCTCAGTTTGTCATATGGGCTTCTATTTCTTGTCGTTATGGGCTCTATAATTTTTCGTATAAGTCTCTATGTTTACTAGTCCAAAATGGCTTCTTTGCATGACTTTTTCATGTCTGTCATTTTTCTTGATCAATTTGTATCAATAATTATTTGTTATATATCGCTTTATGCTTAAATTGTCTCCTTGGTTTGCTTGGTCAAGTTATCATCCATCAAAATTAGACTCTAGAAGATAAACACCTTAAGATTTTCAAGTGCTCACCCTCAACAAGTTTAAGATCTAAAACATCTCAAAGTGCATTATCACCCTCTTTGGTAAACTGATCACTCAAACATAGTTTCTCATTAGGATCAATCATCCTTTATCACAAAACTGAAACGTTTGGTCAAGATAATCTTGTCCCACATCATAGGATATATCGTTCCTACTGGACTTGGTTCTTATCAAATCACCATCATTGCACTCCTAAATTGAAGATCAAAAAACTTGCAAACCTTTCAACACTTGAATCATTTTATCGTGTCATATAATTCTAGCATATTTACCTTGACAATTGATCACTTACCCAAAAATAACTTTTAGACAATCAAATTCTAGCACAATATCTAACACACATGTATGCCCGTTCTAACTAGAGCTCAAAGACAAAAAATCGCAGAGACTGAAATTGAAACATTGGAAATGAATATAATCATGGAACATGAAGATGAAATACAAGTTGAAGGAGAAATAATAGAACATAACATCACTATGTAACCTATTCAAGATGCATCTGGGAGGAGTAGGAAGCGACAATGGGAGAATTCAAAATTCAAATTCTCTGAAAGGCGAGAACTCTGGTTCCAATGGTGGGAGCGACCAGAATGAAGGAGCTGGTCCTATGGGAGAGAAGGACAAGCCTCTGGACATTCAAAAGGATGTTGACATTCTATAGACTGGTGGTACTCTACTAGAGAAGAAAGTGGGTTCTAGGTTTTTGGGGGAGGGGTCTAGTGGGGGGTCCAGCCCACGTGAAGAGACCTTGGAAAATGGAAAAGAATCTAGAAAATGGTCATCCCTTTTTGGAACAAAACCATCTGGTAAATACTCTTTACCTCTTGTCAAGAATATTTCTGATCCATCCAGTAGAAAGTTCGCTATCTCTATCTCTGATCTAGTTCTGGATCATAATATAAACAGTATGTTGAACTCCCTGGTAGGCAAATTTATGGGTTCGCGTCCAAACATCGAAGTTGTAAGGGCTTATATCAAACGGAAATGGACTCTAAAGGGTAACGTTAAAATCTCGGCTTTGCCTAAAGGCCTTCTATCTTTTACTTTCTCATGTGAAGAAGATAAATTAAGGATACTTTATGGTAGTCCCTGGATGGTAGGAAAGACAGCCTTAGTTCTTTGGAAATGGCATCTGAATCTGAACATGAATGACTCTCTTTTGGCACAAGTTCTAGTTTGGGTAAAGTTACTAGGTCTGCCTCTTAAATATTGGGCAGAAAGCATCTTCTCAAGAATAGCAAGCTCCTTTGGTGAACTCCTCTCTATAGACCCAATCACAGCTTCAAAAAGGAGACTCACTCATGCTAGGTTTTGTGTAGGGATAGCCCATGATGCAGACATGCCAGAACAGATAGATATAGTGTCAAATTTGGGAACATGGAAACAACAAATAAAATATGAATCTATCCCCTTTGCCTGCTTCCATTGCAAGAAAGTAGGTCACTAGGCAAAATCCTATCCTATCAAGCCTAAAGGAGAGCTCAAGCAAACTAAACCCCCGATTGAAAGTAAAAAGGTTCTAGAAAAAAAGGTATGGCAAGTTAAAAACTCAGAAAATAAGGAAGCTGACTTTATTGACAACAATTGTTTTGAGCCCTTGGGGTAAAATAAGGAAGTGGTATCCTCAACTTCTATCTCCAATACCCCAACCCAGGAAGTATTGAGAAATGAGTCGACCAAAGTTAACAACCGAGTGACAGAGAAGATCCAAATAGAGGAATTAAAAGAACAGACTGAATCTTCAAAAGACACAACTGAAGTGGTAATCTCTGATACTTATGCTGGTAAGGAAATGCATAAGAAAGAGGAACAACCTAAGGAAGGGGAGATCTCTGGCTCCCAAGAAGAAAAGGTTGACTCTTCCCTGCTCATGATAAGCTCTAAAATACAAGAAGCCCAAAAATGTGCAATACTAGGTATGAACCTTTCGGATTCATATCAAAACTCAAAAATAGTAAACAGTGCTTCACATGATTCTAGATTCCCTAATTGGGGCAATGAAGATGAAACATCTAGAATCCTCAAGAATCCGGAAGCAGTTCTCAAGAAAGAAGTTGATTGAAAAATACCAAAATACAGGAACAAGAAAGGATCCACTCCCTCGACTTCTCAACTAAGGAAATCCAATAGAATAGCTCAAGTAGATGTTGGGTATATCTCCTCTTCCCCAGGTTGACCTTCTAACTATAAAGTTAGAGACAAGGAGGCTAGTAAGAACATTACATATGGGACTCAAAAGACTCTTAAGGAGTTAGGAATCGGTAAGTAACTATGTGTTAGGGTTTCTAGCAGATCTGAAGCAAATATGAACCAACAATTATATGTAGATTTAAATACAAAAGATAAAAAAATAAACCAGGACACAGATAACATAGAGATTTAACATGGTTCACCCAGAATGGGTTACGTCCACCATACACAACCGTCCAATCTTTCTTATTATCCAGCAAAAATAGTACATCAACCTTACAATGCCTTAAGCTTCCCAACTACTTATAACATGTGTTTTTAGGGAAAAAACAAAGTTGGCCTTTTTAGGGTTTTATTACAATGTCGGTTTTCATCAACAAAAAAAAATACCCAAAAAAAAAATTTCTCGGGGGCTCCCGCCCCTGAACCCCCTACCCGAGGCCCGGCC
Source organism: Cryptomeria japonica (assembly GCF_030272615.1). Lineage (NCBI taxonomy): Eukaryota > Viridiplantae > Streptophyta > Pinopsida > Cupressales > Cupressaceae > Cryptomeria > Cryptomeria japonica. The sequence goes on from NC_081409.1 coordinate 488,325,396, forward strand.
CGGCCCCAGACCCTGGCAAGGATATGTGCTAAGTGTACAGTATTTTGCTAATCAATCACCACATTTCAACAATCTCCCACTTGGAGACTGCCAGGCTCCACACTAAACAATCTCCCACTTGGAGACTGCTACTACACGACACCACTATACATGCAACATCCGCTGGATAAAAGACTAGGACTCGACTGGTATAAATTCCACAATTATCAATCAAGAAGACCAACAAAAACTGATGAAGAAATCAGCTTCTCCTGTGGAAGTGCCTTCATGAACATATCGGTAGGATTCTCACTTGTGTGAATCTTCTCAAGCCATAACTGACCCTCCTCGAAAACAGTCTGGATGAAGTGGTACCTGAGCTAAATGTGATTTGTCCTTGAATGAAAAGAAAAGTTCTTCAAGAGATGAATGGCACTCTAGCTATCAGTATACAATGGGTGATCCTCCTGTGTCTAACCTAATTCCTCCAGAAAATATTATAACCAAATCATCTCCTTGCTGGCTTCTGTAGCAGCAACATACTCAGCTTCGGTGGTTGAAAGTGCAACAACCTTTTGCAGCCTAGAAATCCAACTGACTGCAGTTCGCCCTATAGTAAAAACATACCCTATAGTACTCCTCCGTGAATCAATATCACCTGCCAGATTAGAGTCAACAAATCCACTCAGAGCAGCATTAGATCCTTTGAAACATAATGCCTTTGTAGTGGTTCCTTTCAAATACTGAAGGATCCATTTCACAGCATTCCAATGTTCCATACCTGGATTACTCATAAACCTACTCACAACTCCCACTGCATGTGCAATATCTAGCCTTGTGCAAACCATTGCATACATCAGACTGCCAACAGCTGATGAATACAGGGATGTTAGACATTTTGTTTACCTCTTCCTGTGCCTTTGGGCACATCTCCTTAGTCAATTTGAAATGACTAGCCAAAGGTTTACTAACTACTTTTGCATCCTGCATGTCAAATCTTTTCAACACCTTCTTTATATACTCGCTTTGGGAAAAATTCAAGGTTCTATTTTTCCTATCCCGTGTAATCCTCATACTGAGAATTTGCTTAGCTGCACCCAAATCCTTCATCGAAAATGACCTAGCTAATTTCTATTTAAGATCATTTATATGTTGCATGTTAGACCCAGCAACAAGCATGTCATCAACATAAAGCAACAGGATAACATAACTGTCATTATCCAATCTCTTAAAATATACACAATGATCAGAATGACATCTATGATAACCATGTTCAGTCATGAAACTATCAAATTTTAAATACCATTGTCGGGGTGATTGCTTTAGGCCATACAAACTTTTCTTTAACCTACACACCAAGTTCTCCTCACCTTTGACCTCATATCCCTATGGTTGCAGCATGTAAATTTCCTCCTCCAAATCTCCATGGAGAAAAGTTGTTTTGATGTCTAATTGTTCAAGATGTAAATCATTTGCAGCCACAAGACTAAGTACGGTTCTAATTGAAGTCATTTTTACAACTGGAGAAAATATTTCATCATAATCTATACCCTTTTTCTGTGCAAAGCCTTTTACCACAAGTCTGGCCTTATATCTTTTCTGACCTCCTTCCTCCTCCTTCAACCGATAAACACTATGAATATTATCTCTTAGAATATTAGGGGACTTAATAATCCTCATAAACACGATATTATTAGGAATATGATAAGGGATAGTAAACCTGATGTTTTTCTAATTCAAGGGACCAAAATGAGTAGAGAAAAAGTTGAATCTTTGAAGTTTTTTAAAAATGGGAGTATTAGTGGTGGTAGCTCAGAAGGTGCTTCGGGAGGCACTACCATTTGGAATCTTAGTAGTGTCAAAGGTCATGTTCTTATTCAATAAAAAAAATTCATCTTGCATTAGATTTGAGCATTTAAAAGATGGAACATAATGGGTCCTCACCAACATTTATGCACCCAACACCTTGAAAGCTAGAAGCTCCTTCTAGAAAAAACTTATAGAAATTAGGGACAGATTCAAGAATCTTAGCTAGCTGGTCATGGGAGACTTTAATACTCCTTTGAGAGAGGAGGAAAAATTTGGTGGAATCCCCTCTCAGTTGGAAAGTAGGTTGGCCCTTATGGACTTTATAAAGACACAGGCTCTCAACGATGTGGAGATACAGGGATGCAATTACACATGGACTAATAGGAGAACTGGTAATGATCCTATCCAAGTTTGCCTTGACAGGGCTCTTATTTCTAATGACTGGTACAGACATTACTTCTGCTCCCTATCTGCCCACATCCGGATTGGGTCAGATCATTTTCCCATCACCTTCATTGCTGACCCAATTAATATAAGAAGACATTTTGCTTTCAAATTTGAAAAAATGTGGACTCATCACCCTGACATCACTCCTAATATTCAGAAATGGTGGAGTATCCAAGTTGAGGGAACTATTATGTACAGAGTTGTAAAGAAACTCAAAAGTTATAAGGACAATATAAGACTCTGGAATAAATCCAGCTTTGCGAACATTTTTGAGGCCAAAGGTAAAGTCCAGGATGACCTTAAAAAAATACAGGTCCAAATTCAGAAGGATGGTTTCACAACTGTGTCTATTGCTGAAGAAAATGAGACCCTTAAAAAATACCATGAAATCATTGCTAAAGAGGAAACTTTTTGGAAGCAGAGATCAAGATGCATTTGGCTAAAGGAAGGATATAGGAATACAAGATTCTTTCATATGTCGATGATCAAACATAAAGTGGAAAATAGGATTACAAAATTGGCAGTGGACAATGGGGAGCTGATCAAGGAGGAAGAGATAAGGAATGAGGGGGAACTTCTGAGGAGGGATCACAGGTTGGACGCTGATGCTCAATCTTATTTTCTTCAAAATATTCCTTCTCTCATTGATGAGAAGATGAACGCCTCCCTTTCTTCAATTCCTTCAATTTTGGAAATAAAAAATGTTGTTTTTTTCTTTTGATGGTAACAAAGCCCCCGGTCTAGATGGCTTCCCCATGTTCTTTTTCCAAGAATTCTGGGACATTGCCGGGAAAGATGTTTCCAATGGGGTCAAGGAATTTTTTGGGGCTAGAAGACTTTTGAAAGAAATTAAAGGCACTTTCATTGCACTTATTCCCAAACCCCAAGGTGTTGACTCCATGGACAAGTTCAGACCAATCAGCTTAAGCAATTCTTTTTATAAGATTATCTCCAAGGTTCTTACCACTAGAATCCTGGGTGTCCTTCCTTCTTTGATTAATCATCAGCAAAATGGTTTTATCCCAAGAAGACAAATTCTTGACTCCATTATTACTATCCATGAGAATGTTCGTTCTCTTGTTAGGGCTAAGAAATAGGGTCTCATCCTCAAGCTTGATCTCTCCAAGGCCTATGACCGGGTTGACTGGTCTTTTCTTGTGAAGGTTCTTGTGGCTTATGGTTTTTCCACCAAATTTGTTGACCTCTTCAGTCAGCTTATTACCTCAGCCTCTTTTGTTGTTCTTGTCAATAGTTCCCCATCCCCCTTCTTCCAAGCGTCTAGAGGACTGAGGCAAGGGGATCCCATTTCCCCTATCCTCTTCATTATTATGGCTAAATGTTTTGGTAGGTCTATGAAAAGCATGGTGATGCGAGGATCTTTTAAGGGACTTCAACCTTCTTCAGCTGATCTTATATGCTCTCACCAACAGTTTGTGGATGATACCATTGTCATGGGGGAATCAAGTATCTCAGAAGCTAGAACCCTGAAGGACACTCTTTGTAAGTTTGCCTCTGCTTCTGGTCAGCTCATTAATTGGGTCAAAAGAAAAGTTTTTTTAATCAACACACCAGAGAGAAGATAGCATAGAATCAGTAGAATCCTAGAATGTTGGATTGCTGATCTTCCTGCCACTTGTCTTGGCCTCCCTATGGGCATTGCACCTCCTGATTCTTTTTGGAGCTCTCTAGTGGATGAATTTCATAAAAAAGTTAGCTGGTTGGAAAGGAACCCTTTTAAGTTAGGCTGAAAAGCTTCAACTTCTTAAAGCTTCTCTTCAAAGCATACCTATCTATGCCCTAAGCCTTTTTAGAATTCTAGTAAAGTATGCTGAAGCAATTGAGAAAATTCAAAGAAAATTTCTATGGTCAGGGGTTGAGGATAAGAAAAGAATGTCTCTTGTGGCTTGGGATCAGGTATGCAGACCGAAAAGTAAAGGAGGTCTAGGCCTGAGAAGAATCTAGATTTTAAATGAAGCTCTCCTATCTAAACAGGTTTGGAGAATGTTCCACTCAAATAGTGAATGGTGTAAAATCTGGTGAAGTAAGTACTCTCTTCTATCCTCCTATCTATCCTCTTTTATCAATTCTAAAATTAGCATTAATGGGTCCCATATATGGAATCATGCCTCTAAGTGTAGAGATAACATTGATAAAGGGGTTACTTGTAAAGTAGGCAATGGTAGGAAAGTTAACTTTTGGGAAGACCCTTGGCTTTTTGATAAACCTTTGACTGATTTCCTAGAATGGGCCCCTTATGCCTCCTCCTGTATTAGATCTTTTGGTCCTTTAGTTGAAGGGTATTGGATTGGTAATAAATGACAAAACATTGAAAGTATTCACCCAAGCCTTATCAAGCTTAAAAATCATCTGTCTTCGACCTGGTTGAATAAAAAGGAAGACTCCCTCATTTAGAAATTTGAACCCAAAGGTAATATTACTGTTTCTTCTATGTATGGTGTTCTCTCCTCCGCCCCTTCTGAAAATCCTTTATGGTCTAAAGCTTGGATAAAGGGTTTGACCCCCAAAATCAACTTTTTCTATTGGACTATTCTTCAAAATAAAATCTTGACCTTAGATAACCTCAAGGGTAGAAGATTTGCCTTTGTTAATAGATGTGCTCTATGTCTTAAGGAGGAAGAGTCAGTGGACCATTTGGCTATCCACTGTTCCTATTCTAATTTGATCTGGGAAATATTTCTTAATATTTTTTGCATTGATTGGGTGTTTCCTAACACTATCAGTGAGTTGTTCTAATCCTAGAATTACCATTGGTCTAACTCCTTTTTGAGATCTTTGTGGCAGCTATCACTCCCTCACATTCTATGGGGATTATGGAAAGAAAGAAACAATCATATTTTTAGGGACACTTATCTTACTCAGGATATTATGTTCCAGAAAATACAATGGGTGATTGTGGAGAACATTGGGATCATTGAGGGTCCCTGCTTTAAAACCAACCCATTGGAATCTCACATTTTAAGTTCCTAGAATTTGAAGAATGTTGGCAGTTATGACCCCAAGCAAAACAAAAGATTAGAAGCAAGATGGCAAACTCCCCCTCATGGTTGGTCCAAAGTCAATTTTGATGGTGTTGCAAAAGGTAATCCGGGTCTTACGGGATGTGGAGATATTCTTAGAGATGACAAAGGTATATGCAAGGAAATGATTGTTGTTCCAATAGGAAGCCAAACAAATCACAAGGCAGAAGCAATGGCAGCACTCCAAGGTATTCTCCTCACAAAAAGATGGAATTTCCCCTACATATGGATTGAAGGGGACTCTAAAAAAATCATCAAATGCCTCAAGGGGACCTCTAAGCCCTCATGGTCTATCAATAACATTATAAATGCTGCTAGAGACCTCATTAACACTTTTGAGAAAAGTTACATATCTCATATCTACCGTGAAGCTAATGGTTCTGCTGACTGGGCAGCCAATGCGGTGGTCAATCAAGATGAAATGATTACTTGGAAGGGAGAACAAGGCCTCCTAGAGGATGTCAGATTAATCATTTTTAAGGACCGATACAATATCACCCCAAAGATTATTAATGTACAAAACAATAATGAAATGGATTAAAAGGAGTGCTTCAAGCAATTATAATATTGTCAGCACCATTTATTATAACACTCAATCAATCACTTCCCACGCTTTCTGGGTAAATTTGGTAGCTTCGAGAAACTCTTTGTCTAAATCTCTCTTCAAGTTTCGACATTTTGCTCTGAATAGTGAAAATATGGGAGGAAATAGACATCACTATGAACCTAGCAATTACATGGAATGAAAGCAAAAGGAGGCGGTCTGGAACATTCTGCAGAAGGGTAGGTTTTCAAAATTTATGGAGAGGCTCCATGGACAGGATGCCACAGTCACTAATTTCTTTTGTAAAAACTAGAGAGAGGGCACTTTGAAGATGGGAGACCAGTCTATTGTCATAGATGAAGACCTTATTGCCCAGGTCACGGGTCTCTGAAGGGAAGGAAGCAACTACTACAGAGACAGAAAAGTGAGCAAGGAGGCAATTGAAAGATATCCTGAAATTGAAAAGGAGAAAAAACACCTAGTGAAGCTAAGTAAAACTTACTATCCCCCTAGGGCTTTCATTAAACCATGGAGGGAGGTCCTTTTTGTTATAATGTGCTATGTTACTTTGGATGGTAGATTCACTAAAGTATACGACTACCATTTTGTTTTGTTGAATCATTTTAGGCATGACGAGAAGGTTAACATTCCATATTTTCTGTTATTTTCTATGAATGCCACCATTAAGGCCTATAAAGAGAACCCTACAGGTGACACTACCATGCATCAAGGCCTAATGGTTCTTATTTATGACCACCTCAAGGCTAACCAAATAGCCCACCCGTAGCCCTCTATTTCTGAGTCTGAGGAGGATGGGTCAGACACTGTTTTTTCTTTGGATGAGGGTTCTGACAGTGATCCAACGAGTGAGTATGAGGAGAGCATGGATGACTCAGAATTTGAAGTACGTAAGAAGAGGAAACATTTTAAAACTAGGCCTTCTTCCTCAAAGGGCAAGAAATCTAAAAGCAAAATTCTCCAGATATGCTCCTCCTTGGAGGAGGAGGTCTCTGAAGATTCAAAGAAGGAGAAACCCCAGGGTTCTCTGAAAAAGAAAACTAAAGTCCATACTTAGACCAGAAACAAACAAAAGAGAAAGGATGTGAATGTGAAGGAGTTGGAGGAACATAAGCAAAAAAAGATTTTAGAAGCTGACCAGAACTTGGAGGAGGTGACCACTGGAGAAGTTCATAGGGCTGAAGATAAAGCCACTGTTGGTGACACCCCAAATAAGGAGCATGACAACTCCGGTAAGATAGATCCCTCCTCAAACCTTCCTCTTGAGGGTATGAAAGGTTTTATGGACATCATGGAATGGTTAATCACTAGTTACAAGAAAGCTTTTGATGACAACAAGAAGCTTAGCCACAGAATCCAGATTCTGGAAACTATCAACACTAGTGAAGGGAAGACTATGGCAGATTATATGGAGGATTTGACAAATGTTGTTGCTAAAGCTGAAAATATAAGAGACTCCTTCAACCCCAGATTTGAGCAAATCAAGAAAGACGTGGTGGAGAGGAAAGATAATGCTAATGCTATGGATCAAACTATGTTGGGAACTGTTAGTAAAGTCAGCAAAATTGAGGATTGTCTCAAAATTATCACAGAGCAAAGCTTAAACATTCTAAAGGTCTATGCTGGCAATACCAAAACTCTCATCAACAAATTGGATGAGGAGAAGGACACCCTGGAAATTGGCCCTGACACTGAAGGCACAAGAGATGTTCAAGGACCCAGAACAAGAACCAAAGGTAAAAAGAAGGAGAAGAAGCCTAATAAGGACCTTGAGGAACTCAAAGTTGTTGCGGCCACCTATGACAAGTTGGTGATTAAGATGAAGGACCTCTTGAAGACTCTTTAATTGTGCAGTGTTTTCTTGGTTTCTATTGTTTTGTTGTTTCTATCTTTTGTTTTCCTTTTTGTTAACAGGCTTTTTTTGCCAGTCATTTTGTAAGCTGTTTTTTATGGTTTGGATACTCTATGATGATATTTCTTAATCTCCTATGTTAAAGGTTTTGGGTCCTGAAAACCTATTTTTCTTATTAATCAGAACATAACAAAACATCAGAGACATCAAGAAAGATCCTCAATTTGACCAATTTATGCAAAAATTATTGGAGGAAGAAAAATAAAAATACTTCCTAATGTTAGCCAAATCTGGTGCTACACTCCCCCAAGATTTTGATGTGAACAAATTGACACAAGAAAAGTGATCCTCCCCCTAATAACGAACAATATGAGGATATTTTTGGTTTTTGCATGAATGAGTGCCACAAATGCCATTATGGACTTCATGTAAGGCCTTCTAAGATTCTTCTTGTCCAAGAAATCTTAAGAGAGTACCATCTAGACCTCGTTTAAATAAGGTATCTACTACGAGAGTAAAATGGGAGGATTGGTGAATAAAGTTTCTCTTTTGGTTCTTCGATAAATTGGGAGGTAAGATGTTATCTTTCAGGTATGTGTAAGTTTGGCCATAGCAAGAGGAATCATGTCCAATAAGTTGACAGATGGTTCGGGAATCAGGAAAATTATAGGCAGGGTAAAACAACTCTTCCACCAGGAATTCATAACGTTGTTGATTTTTCTATGTCTGAAGGAGAGAAGCAAGTGTAGCCATGGCATCTGCTGCTTTGTTATCATTTCTTGGAATCTGTTGGAAAGTTATTTCTATAAAGTATTTCTTGATATCCTCAACCATCTTTTTATAAGGCATTAGCTTTTCATCCTTTTTTTGATAGTTATCATTAATTTGATTAATGACAAACTGAGAGTCTCCAAAGACTTGAAGTTGTGTTATGTTCCATTCTATAGTGATTTTGATACCTATAACCAAAGCTTCATACTTAGATGTGTTATTGGTGCATGGAAAGCTTAATTTGTATGCTTTTGGGATTGTATGACCTTATGGTGTGATGAATAGAATACCTACTTCTAATCCATGCTCTGTATATGAACCATCAAAGTATAATTGCCAATTTTTTGTTGTGACTATTAGGATATCAGCATCGGGAAACTCAATGTGTAAAGGATGATCATCTTGAAGTGGTGCCTCTACTAATTGGTCAACAATAACTTGTCCTTTGATAGCTTTTCTATCAACATACTCAATATCAAACTCGCTCAGAATCATGATCCACTTTGCTAGTCGTCCTGTTAATGTTGCTTTGCTGAGTAAATATTTTAGAGGATCAACTTTAGCTATTAACTTGATGGAGTGAGATAGTAGATAGTGTCGTAATTTTTGAGAAGCAAAAACTACTGCCAAGCATGCTTTTTCTGTTGGTGAATAGTTGATCTCGTATCCTACTAGTGTTTTTTTGATGTAGTACATAGCTCGTTCTTTTCCTTCATTATCCTATTGTGCGAGTAAAACTCCTAATGATGTTTCAATGGTTGATACGTAGATTAATAATGGCTTCCCTGGAATTGGTGACATTAGGACAGGTGGTTGCATGAGATATGCTTTGATCTTGTTGAATGCTTCTTCACATTGATGGTCCCATTTGAAATTAACATGTTTGTGCAATAGATGAGTAAACAGTTGGCATTTATCTGCTAGTTGAGCCACAAATCTTCTAATTGATTGGAGTCTTCCTTGGAGTGATCTTAGTTGACTGATATTCTTGGGAGATACCATTTCCATGATTGCTTTAACCTTAGCTGGATCCACTTCGATACCTCTAGCTGAAACAATGTATCCCAATAGCTTTCTTGAAGTTACACCAAATGCACATTTCTTAGGATTTAGCCTTATCTTATATTGTTCTAACCTATCAAAGATCTTTTCCAGTATCTCTATATGTTCTTCTCTATTGTATGATTTAGCCAAGATGTCATCCACATAGTCTTCCATGAATGTATGCATCATGTCATGAAATATAGTTGTCATAGCTCTTTGATATGTAGCACCAGCATTCTTTAATTCAAAAGGCATGATGTTCCAGCAGAAAGTACCCCATGGGCATGTGAGAGTTGTCTTTTCTTGATCTTTGAGTGCTATTTTGATCTGATTGTATCTAGAGAAACCATCCATTAAAGAAAACTTGGAGTGTCTAGCAGTTAAATTGACAATGATGTCCATGTTAGGCAAAGGAAAGTCATCCTTTGGACATGCGTTATTAAGATCTCTGAAGTCTGTGCATATTCTGATGCTTTTATCTGGTTTTGAAATAGGAATGATGTTGGATACCCATTGAGGATATGCTACAGGTCTGATGAATCTACATCCAGTAATTTCTTTAGTTCTACTTTGACTAGAAGAGCGATATGAGGATGCATTTTCCTTAACTTCTGTTTGACTGGTTTGGCTCCTAGACTAACATTCAAGTGATGCATAATAAGCTTTGGATCTAAGCCTGGCATTTCTGCATATGACTAGGCAAAATTGATTTGCCTTCATTTGAAGAATTCCACATATTGTTGCATTTCTTCTTTGGACAGAGAAGTCACTGGATGAAGAATCTTTGGTTGCTATGTTGTGCCAATGTTAACTGCCTCTGTTGGTTCGATCAAAATAGATGACCTTTCTTGATAGTGCTCAGGTAAAGTGTCAAATCTCCCATCTTCCAGCGCCTCAAGGAGGTTTTCACCGTTAGATTCATCCTTTCTTTTTACTTTTTCCAAATCTAATTTTGCCAATAAATGGTTTTCAGCATTAGACTTGATATTCTTTTCTTTATTTTCACTTTTGCGACTAGGAGATTTGGAACCCACTTGACTGGAAGATGCGTTGCTGACATTCCTAGTGAGAGTTGTTACGAGTTTGATTGTGTTAAGATATATAAATATGGCATGGTAATTTGGAAAGGTATCAATGGCAGTATGTCCTTCATTTTCCCAATCAATAAGCTCAGGGTGGATTAGAGGTAGGGGATCTTCTGGTTGGGATGTTTCAAGGGTTTCAAGGGTCATGTTGGATGTATCAAAGTTTTCAATATGTATGTCGATGTCTAGAATGGTACTCTCATCAGAATGACCTTGTATAAGACTTTCCTGATCGTCCTCAGTTAAGTCCAAGTTAGCCAAATGTGATTCTGATTCAAGTAGGCTAGTTCCTAACGTTTGTCCTGCATACGTGTGAACTATATCGACTTCTATATCTCCTTCAAAGCAATTTTCTTCAGCTGATTCTTCAAAGTGATAGGAATCCCATTTCTATTCATTAGAATTTGTATCACTTGCAGCTTGCAGTCTACAGATTTGGTCATATAGCATTTCTTCTTCTTTTCTGGCTATACTTTTCCTTCTTTCATATTCAACCTCTTCAGGATTGAGATTGAGTTTTGTCAACTTTTCTATGAGTTCTCCTGGACTTATATTAGCTTCTTTCTTCTTTTGATTGAGATTTAATGTTGCTTGAGAGATTTTTGTAGTTTGTTTCTCTTGTTGATTTGAAGCTTGCTTCTTTTTCCATTTCGTATTTGCTTGTGCTTGTTGCTTAGCTGATTTTTCTTCCCTTTCAATTGCCAGTTGTTTTTGTCTATTTCCATATTCCTCTTGTTATTGACTAAAAAATGTGTCTTCTGGTGACATAATTTGTATATACCCTAAGCTTGTTTTGTCATTGGTCTACTGAGTATAAGGTTGAATAGGTTATGAGATACCTTCTTTTCTTTTTCCTATAGGACCTGTTCCGGTATATCCCATTCTTTTAAGAATGTTAAATCCTTTTCCATACTTTTTTGTAGGTATTCTGACATTGTTGATTTTTTGTTGACATTCTTCATCCTTGTATAGACATTGTAGCACATCTTTGTCTTTTGTCTCCTCTGATAAGGTTCCAGCACTAATGATTGCTTTATCAAAAATCGGAAGATGTTTCATAATTGGTTGTTGTTTAGAGTTTGATAGTTTTCCAAAGGATTTAGGAGAAAGTGGTAATTGTGATATTGAATATTCTGTGTTCCCTCTATCTCTTAGCTGTATTTGTTTTTCCATACTTGAATAGAGGCAAATGATTGTTCCTTGGATTGTGTGCTCAAAGAAGATGCCTCCTTGTTATATGAACAATGACTTCTTGGTTCATTTTTAGATTGTTGCAATATTGAAATGGATTTGAATATGCAGATATTGTGATTTCTTGCCCATTGTAGGAAAATTTTATGCACTGGTGGTATGTTGATGGGATAGCTTGCAGGTCATGTATCCAAGGTCTTCCCAAGAGTACATTATATGATAAGTCCAAGTCGAGAACTTGGCATGTTGTGTCTTTCTGCAAAGGTCCCACTCTGATGGGTAGTATCACAATTCCCTTGGAGGAACGTTCTTCTTCATCATAGGATTTTATGGTGATCTTTTTTCACACATCGACTGCATCTTGTGAATATCCTAAGGCGCAAACAAGACTCAATGAACAGATATTTAGGCCATCTCAACTGTCTATTAGAACACATTTAAAGCGCATTTTGTGAATGAGGAATTCAATATGCAAAGGAGCGTTGTGGGGATGTTGTAAGGATATGTCATCTTCTTCAGTGAATGATAAGCAGTGAGGGGTTGTGAGGTGTCCCACCATGGTTTGGAATTGATCGATATCAAGATCTTTGGATACTATTATATCTACTAATGCTTGTTCTATAATTTCTCTGTGTGCAAGTGAAAGCTTTAACAATTCTAAGATGGATATTTGTGCAGGTGTTTTCTGCAATTGCTCCACTAGGTTGTATTGTTTGGTAGTGGATGATGTGTTTGTTTTAGGACCCGGCAAAACAACTTTGGCTTTGCTTCTTGTGATAGCATGAGCATGTTCTTGATTTTGTTTTTCTTTAACTACAATCACGTTTACCACATTATCATATGTATGAGCGTATTTTACCTTCGCTTTACCCTTACCATTGTTTGTTGTTGATAATTCACCTTTCTCATAGTTTGGAAGTGGAGTTTTAAAAGTTGTATGAGATTCATTTGTTGTATGCCCATCTACTGTTATTACTCCATTATCAATCATATCTTGTATGATATGTTTTAACTTTTGACAACTATCTGTATGATGTCCCTTGTTTCGATGGAAATCGCAATACTGATTATCATTCCACCAAGGTGGTTTGATTTGAGGTTCATAGTTCCTTTCTTCTGGTAAAGTGATCAATTTATTTGCGAGAAGTGTCTTTAGTGCTGACCCAAGGGGTTCACCAATGTTTGTAAATTGTCTTCGAAAGAAAGTTTTGATAGTTGCTCTTTGATGATTGTTGTTTTGCTGAGCCATTGCTAAGTGAGTGGATAAATTAAAAATTGATTGTTTTGGTTTCACATTATTGTTATCCACTATTCCATCGTTGACGACATTTTGATTTCTATTCCAAAACTTTGGTTTATCATTGTGGTTGTTGTTATTGGTGTTGTTATTATTAGGAGGATGGACTCCTTCTTTGTATATTTTCAACTCACCTTTCTTTATCATGGATTCCTCCATTCTGATTCCATTATCAATCATTTTTCTGAAACTTTGATTTCCTTGAAATTTTAAGTAATAACTCATTTGATCATTTAAGTTGTCGATGAATATGTCCATTTTTTTGTATTATGGCACTATACGAGGATACCGCGAAGCTAATCATCTCCATCGTTGTAAAAATGTCATGAAAGGTTCTCCACTCTTTTGTTTGGCGTTACATAGGTCTAGAATTGTTACTTCATGTTGTATGTTGTAAGAGTATTGTGAAACAAACTTATCTACCAATTCTGAAAATGATATGATTCCAGGTGGAAGTTTGGAGAACTATTCCATAGCTAGTCCAGTTAAGCTTTTCGGAAATAATCTTATCAAGTAGGTATCCTCATGTGCAAACTCCATACTCATTGTGCAAAATTCTCATATATGATCTTGAGGATCAGTGCTTCCATCATATTTTTGTATCTAGGAGTTTCAAAACCTATAGGAAATGGTCTCATGTTTAGGTTTATGTCAAATGGATAAGGACAGATTTCTTGAATTGAGTATCTTCTAACATTTCCTCTTTGCATATCTTGAATTTGTGTTTGTAGTGTTTGTAGTTGTTGTGTGAGAATTTTGATAGGATTATCAACATGATTTGTTCTTGCATGACCATGATTTTGTATTCTAGGAGGATCTGGATCTCTTCCGGTGTCATCTCTAGTTCTTCTTGTATCTTCATTGGATTGGATGTTATTCAAAATTTCTACTTCATCTCTTTTGGGTATGCAAGTTTCTTCATTGGTTCTAGTGTTATTAGGAATTGATGTGTCATTCATGCGAAAACCAAAAATATCCTTATATTGTTCGTTATTAGGGGGAGGATCACTTTTCTTTTGTGTCAATTTGTTCACTAAAAAATCTTGGGGGAGTGTAGCACCAGATTTGGCTAACATTAGGAAGTATTTTTCTTTTTCTTCCTCCAATAATTTTTGCATAAATTTGTCGAATTGAGGATCTTTCTTGATGTCTCTGATGTTTTGTTATGTTATTTCTCCTTCAACTTGTATTCCATCTTCATTCTCCATGATTATATTTGTTTCCAATGTTTCAATTTTAGTCTCTACGATTTTTTGTCTCTAAGCTCTAGTTAGAACAGGCATACACGTGTGTTAGATATTGTGCTAGAATTCAATTGTCCAAAAGTTGTTTTTGTGTAAGTGATCAATTGTCAAGGTAGATATGCTAGAATGATATGACACAATAAAATGATTCAAGTGTTTAAAGGTTTGCAAGTTTTTCAATCTTCAATTTAGGAGTGCAATGATGGTGATTTGATAAGAACCAAGTCCAGTAGGAATGATATATCCTATGATGTGGGACAAGATTATCCCGACCAAATGTTTCAGTTTTGTGATAAAGGATGATTGATCCTGATGAGAAACTATGTTTGAGTGATTAGTTTACCAAAGAGGGTGATAATGCACTTTCAGATGTTTTAGATCTTAAACTTGTTGAGGGTGAGCACTTGAAAATCTTAAGATGTTTATCTTCTAGAGTCTGATTTTGACGGATGATAACTTGACCAAGAAAACCAAGGAGACAATTTCAGCACAAAGTGATATATAATAGATGTTTATTGATATTGCAAATTGATCAAGCAAAATGACAGACCTGAAAAAGTCATGCAAAGGAGCATTTTTGGACTGGTAAACACAAAGACTCATACGACAAATTATAGAGCCTAGAACAACAAGAAATAGAAGCCCATATGAAAAACTGAGATTTTCATCTGAAACAGCAGAGGTTCATACGATAATACTTTCTGAACCACATGATAAAATAGATTACTCATATGAAAAACCTTACTAAGCCATATGACAAAAGATTAATCCCATACGATAGAGAACCTGACTCGTACAATAGAGAACAGGACAATGAAAAATATGTTTTGTTTTGCCGAATTTTGATTAGTAATTTTTGATGTTTAGCTTATGTTTTCCAATTTTAGATGTCTGATTTTTCAATTTAGGGATCAATACATAGCAAACACATGATGTGATAAGTGACTCCAAGCATGCTAAACCCTAAGGAAGTTGGCTAAGAATGAAAAAAATTTCTTGCAAGCTTGGGTACACACCCAATAGCTAATCAGAATACAGTCGTTGAGTCTCACGCAATGGATTCTCAACGCAGTATTATCTGACTCCAAACGCTAATGGGGGCATGATATGACAAGTGTCTTGGGAGAGTTACTATCTCTCTTGCACAAAGATTATCACCCTTTCAGAGGTGAATCAGGTAGCTTCTATTTTAACTGGCACTAGTAAGGGATCTGTTTGGCGCATCGGGGTATAAACTCAATTAAGAGGTCTCCCAGCCTTGAAAACCAAGGTTTGATATACCCGAAGGTACAGAGGAGAGCTATTCTCAAGAACTGTCGTTGACTTGATTTTCATCAAAATCACGTTTATTTTATAGTGGGTTGGATTACTTGGCGTTAACTGTACCCACTTAGGTTGTTCCCCTCACATCGGTCGTAATGGATTTAAGAGTTTTTAAGGTCCTCGGGAGGGCAAGCCTGCTAAAGATATGCACTAATGAAATTAAAAGATGAGTCTAGCTTTCTGATCACCTAAGAAAGGTGAGATCATACTCGCCTATCATCTAAGACATGAAATACATGATGGTTCATTTCCCTTAGCAAAATTGATGTGTGCCTAGAAAACTTTAATGAATACACCAAGTTTAGCTGAATTCATAGGCAACCTATAAAATAAATTCATTAGTAATCTTGATTTGTTTTTAATTATGTCTTTGACAAGCGTATCTACATCAATCATCCTGTAGAAAAGAGTTAGGCTGCCAAAAAGCTTAGAAACAAATCAGGGTTAGCATTAGTGAAGTTCGGATTAAAATCAGAAAACCCTAACATGCAGTCTGTTAAAAATCACAGAGACAAAGACTCGTATGACACAATTTATGAGCTCAAATGACATAGCTTTAAACTTCAGACAGAAACCAAAATATACGTACGAATTAGGATTTAGTAGCCAGAAATTCGTATGACATGCATTTAGCTCTCATACGAAAATGAAAATTAGTTCATATGACATAGGATTTACTAGTCAGAAATTTGTACGACATGCATTTATCTCTCGTACAACATGGATAATGAGCTCATACAACATAAGATGAGGTTTCATACCAGACTGAAAGGTAGTTCGTATGAGTTGGAAAATCAACTCGTATGACATTCTGATTTTGTCCCGATAGAGATGGATGTTTGTTGAAGCTTGAGAGGCCAAAAATGATGATTTCGGCCCCACGGTGGGTGCCAAAATGTCATGTATCTATGAAGTGTACCTGTTATACCTGCAGCTACAACACAAAACACTCAATAAATCATTACAAGCAATGGTTACAAAATTAATCAACGAAAGATAAAACCATAGCTAATCGATCTATTGCCTCCTAGTAAATGCGAGTATGAATTTTGCTCTCAGATCTGGTTATGCAAATTCTAGTGACTTGACTACACTTAAATGGAGGATTTAAATGATTAAGTTTCATGATCTAGAAATGATAGCATGATTAAGCTACATGATTTCATGATTATTCTGGAAAATAAGCTAGAATGAAGATGCAATTAAGCTGAAATTGAACATGATAACAATGCTAAGAATGATTTGCTAAGAGCTATATTCTCATAGTAACAATGCTTGAATGCAAATGAGATGGGATGAATATGATGGATCCTTTGAGCTCCAAAATGGGGTCTTTTTATAGGATTTCCAAGGCTAGGGGTGAGGTGGCATGAATCAACGGTCAAGATTTGATCTGAAGATATCAATGGTTAAATTGGAGGTGGGTTGAGAAGAGGTTGGATGAAAGGGGACAATTGGTGGTAGGTAAGAGAAGGGGTTGGATGAAAGGGAACATTTTCATCTCCATGGTGACAAGTGTCAAGAAGCTTCTAGAAGAGGTTAGATGAAAGGGAACACTTAGTGACAAGTGTCACAAAGCTTTGCTCATGAGAGGGCAAAGTGTTCAAGGAAAGGAGACATGGTGGTTAGAGTTAGGAGAATTTGAATTTAAAAATTCAAATAATAGCAAAAGGCTAATTAATCTCAACAACTCATAATTTATTTATTTTAATTAATTAGAGGACTAGAAGAAATGATTTTGATGGGGGAAATTAATTAATTTGAATTAATTAATTAAAGGGGATTATTGAAATGAACCTATTAAGTAAATCCTTAGATTTATTAATAGGTAGATGAATGGGGGGATTTAATCAAATTGATAATGAATTCAATTAAATTGGGAAGGAGGATTAATTAAATAATTGCTTATTTTATTAATTATCTTCAGACCATTTTTAGGTGTATACAAAAAGCTATTGGATGTTCTCCCATACCTTCCTCATCTTTCTGCATCAACACAACAACAATACTAAAATTTCTAGCATAAACATACATTAGAAAGTGTTTGGACAAATCAGGGTTAACTATAACCAGAGTAGATGAGATGGCCTCTTTGATTTTTTTGAATTCTTATCTAGCCTCCTAGGTCCACTTGAAATGTATATCCATTTTTAGCATTAGGGTGATGGGTCTATCCATCCTGACAAAGTCTGATATAAAATGACTGACAAAATTGGTTTTCCCTAAGAAAGATTGGACACCTTTCTTGTTTACAGGTAGGGGAAGCTCCTTCATGGCCTTTACACAATCTGGGTCAACTGATACACCTTCTTTAGACACTACATATCCCAACAACTTTCCCTAAGGGACTCTGAAGATACATTTCTTTGGATTGAGGGAGACCTCAAATTCTAAACACTTTTAAAAAACAAGCTCCAAATGGTCAAAGTGAGCCTCCTTGTTTTTGGAAAAAATAGTCAAGTCATCTAAATAGATAAGGATGATTTTTTTGATGAGTTCTCTGAAAGCAATGTCCATCGCTCTCTAGAAAGTAGCTCCGGTATTGGAAAGAAAAAAATGCATTTTGGCGTATGCAAATATTCTCCACTTCATGGTGAACATTGTCTTATGTTGGTCTTCCTACTTGACTAAGACCTGATTATATCCAAAAAAAACCATCAAGCATGGAGAACATCTCTAACCCGGCTACTGTATGTAAAATTTTCTCCATGGGTGGAAGGGGATAGTGGTCCTTTAAGGATGCTCTATTCAGGTCTCAGAAATCCACACAAAGGTGGATATCCCCATTCTTTTTTTGGATAGGTACCAAGTTAGAAACCCATGTATTGTGCTTGATCGAATAGATAATTTGAGTCAATCAATTTCTAGAGTTCCTAAGACATCAGGAATTCAATTTTTAGATTAATAGGGTGATGTTTTTGTCAGATTGGCTTTGCTCCTTCAATGAGCTTAATAGTATGTTGGATTATAGCAGGGTTGTAGCCCTTAAGTTCATCATACAACCATGTGACCACTCCCTTGTATTTGTTACAAAAATGGATCAGTCTGTCCTTGTCATTTGAGGAGCATTTTTTCCAACCTTGAGCTTTTGTCTGTCTCCAACCTAAAGATCAATGTAATCTCCCTTATCCGCCACAAACTTGCTTTTGTTGTTCCTCGTGTCATCACAGTCAAACAAGTTCTCTAATGTGATTAGACCCTTTTGGAGCTTGTTGGATTTTAGCTGAATAATCTAATCACCATATGCCTCTTCTACCTTGGGTTGCAGTTGTTCGGAGAACTCAAAGGATTGTTGTATGAACATTGTTATTTCTTCATCACTTTCAAAAAAATTCCAATGTAAATCATTGTCCGGTATAGTTGAACTAGAAATTATTCGGACTAACTATTTATTTTCTAGCAAGCTTGAAATAGGATCAAACTGAGATCCTATTATGGTCATACAGTCTACGACTTCATTTTGCTTATGCAGAATTCTTGGGATATTGAAAGCCTCAAAACATTTGATCAAATCCCAGATTTTGTGATACTATGAGCACATGCAAAAATGTTTTGTAGCAAATATGCCTTAGACTTGTTGGACCACCATCTCAAAATCTCTTAATACTCTCAGTTGTTTCATGCTTAAGCATTCTGCAAGACTCAATATACTGACTAATCCTTCATATTTTTCTTCAATATTTGAGCAGGAAAATGGAAATAGAAGGACCTAAGGGTCTGTTCTCCAGATGGAGAGGTTAGGAAAATACCTACTCCAGATCCTATTTTGAATCTTGCTCCGTCAAAGTATAAGGTCTAGAGCTTTGAGGTTAGATCTAGCTCTTGTTTTTTCCTCTCCTACGGGTCCTTTGATAGTTTAGGAACTATTTGATCATCATCAAAGATCACATAGGTTCCAATTCTTCTAGCATGATAATTTCCATAGGGATCCACATCAATGAATTAATTAAGAAATACTTCTTAGTCTTGAGTTTGGTCACCAGTTACTTCTTCGTTTTCAAGCAATTTAGCACACCTCATCTCATCTTCAAAAATGGATGTATGAGTTGCTTCAAAGTTGATCATAGGTTCATTAGCTATGTGCTCTGAATGCAAAGGCTTAGACAATATTTTTAATTTATCCTTGTGCTTGGTTCTAGGGATAAGGTGAGACCAATCTAGAGAGAGATATCCTCCTATTTTTGCAGTAAAATCTCTGGATAGACGAAGGCCAAAAATGAGGGGAATATCAATGATCATTACTTCTTGAGAGATAGTGAAGCTTGGACAAGCGAACAATGTGAGTGGAGGACTCTTAATTGCACCTATAACTTGAACCTTGTATCCATCAAGTTGCATGACTCCTCTATTTAGGGGCACGTATTCTAATTTTAATACTTATGCTATCTATTTAGGCATGATCATAGCGCTAGCACTAGAATCAATCAGAGAAGTGTGGAGTAGTTTGTCTCCTATAATGAGAGTCAAAAGGAAAGGATTAGGTTTTAGTTTACCTCCTTTTATATTAGCAAGAATTTCCCCCCATTGGTGAGTACCATTGATGATCATGACTAATCTCCAAACTCTAGCTCCTTATCTTTTGTGCATGATGCACTTGTCGTCGATCCAGTTGCAGACTTTACTTCTTCATCAAGAACTTCCCGTAAATGGGTCTTCTACTCTGCAATAGCGAGAATGTCCCATAAGGACATGTTCACTAGATCCTTCTTTAATTGCTCCACCACATCAAGAATCGTAGCAATGGGATTTTTTGATTTCTTAAAGGCTTGTAGGGTATGAATTCTTTAGGTTTTTTAAAATCAAATACCACAACAGGTTGCTCCTAAGACCTACATGGACTTTCTTTTGGTTGTTGGACTATAGAATCTCCTATAAAATGGTGTTTTGAGTGGACGTTATAGTGGAACTGCACTTTAGGTGCCTTCGACGATGATACAGAAGCATCATTTGTAAACACCACTTCTTCTCCCTCCATCCATGAAAAAAGGGTTGGATCCAAGGTGATCTCAGCTTCCTCCTCCATAGACATACTCTACATTTGAGTTGTAAGTGCAACATTTTCCATTCCCTAGGAAGCATATACCCTAGCCTCGGGATTCATTCCTTGACTTCTTTGATCAGCCACCTTCTACTGCAAGTTTTCCCTTGGGAAATTCTATGGCATATGTACGTCATTACAGGGGAAACACTAAGAATTGGTATCATCTACTATATTTTTCTGGCTAGCAACTGACACCTTGTTTTGATTGGGAGGTATGATTTGCAAAGGGGTTGGCACAGGTATGATTTGGTATTTTGGTTGGGATTAGGTTGCTCTAGAACCTCCTTGATATTGATTTTGTTGATAAGGAGGTTTTGCTCATTGGTAATTCTGAAAAAAGGGTCTAGCGGGTGATGCTTGTTGTCTCTTAAGGTTAATTACTTCATTTGAAAAAGTCCTGAGAAAACTCTTCATAACTTACTTCAGCAACTAGGGAAGAAGCAACATGAGCAACTGTTTATGGGACATTTGGGTAGACATACATGGATTGTGGAGTAGATATACTTGGGGATGGTTTCTCAAGTGCTTGGTTCATTAATTCAAGAAATACTGACATGGGTGGTTTTGGAGGGAGCTTTCCTACATCAATTAGGTTATTCTCTACTCAAACTACAAGCTCATAGGCATCTGAAAGGGTGTTGCCACCTAAGGATTGAATCATAACAAATATATCAGAATTGAAAGCTTTTAGGTAGAAAACAATAGTCATATCCGTAGGGGGTCAGACTATTACAGGTATTCTTTACCAGGTCTTTTGCAACCTATTATTGAAGTCAGTTTTAGCTTCTTGAGGAGCCCAATTAATAGTTAGAAGTTTCTGCAACAGAGAAGATTTGTCTCCTTTTTGGTGAAGCGTTCAAAAAAATGGTCTCCCAACTAGTCCCAGTCATCTATTGAGTTTGGAGTGAGAGATCTATACCAATCCCGAGCCTTTACTTTAAAAGAGGTTGTAAGTAGTCTCAATGCCACATTTTTTTGTGTGACATTGTGTATGGTACATACATCAACTACATCTTGTAAGTGTTCTCCAGGGGTTTAAGAATCTTCTTCAGTAAAATTTGGCAAATATTTTAATGTAGAGGTCTAAATAACTACCTAGCATGCATTTATGACAACAATTAATGCGACAAAGTACAAAGAGGTTTTGTGGTACTCACCGGCTCTCCTGCATCTGTTGGCCTCTAAAGTCGGTGAATGCGGTCGAATCTATGCACCAATGCCATTGCTGCTGACTGTTGCTACTCTATTCTCTCTCTACACTCTGATCTCTTGGATGTGTGGATGACAATGAAGATGTATTCCCCTCGTGGTCTATCTTATAGACTGCCCTGGCCCTAGCCCTAGCCCTCATTTCCTGAGTCAGTCTTCTTTATCCCATGACTCTGTCACTCTATCCTATTCGATTAGTCCATTCTATCCTTTCTTTCTTATCAAGAGATTTCCTGTGATCTTTTCAGACATTTTCATCCAGTCTCTTTAGGGGGCATATCATTCCCATCTTGGGGCAACTTTGTATAAGTTCATCTTATCTTCTTTAAAACAACGTGACAAGCCGCATTGTCTCAAAGAGGGGCAAAATGTAGACACCTAAAATTGTCCAGTCTAATTAAATAAATATCTTATTTATTTAATTATTTAATCCTAATTATTCTATTAATTAAATAAATCTTTATTTATTTAATTAATTCATTTATCCTCTTCTAGCCTTATTTCTCATTTAAATAAATACATTTGTTTATTTAAATTATCCTTTTCCTAAATTAAATAAATATCTTATTTATTTAATTGATCCCACTTCCTCTATTAATTAAATAAATTTTTATTTATTTAATTAATTCATTAACCTTTTCTACCTATGACACATGTCATTCATCTCTTAATTCATACACTACCTACCCTCTCATTATTTTATTATTTTCTTTACCTACCCTCTAATCATTAGCCGACCATTTATCTTTTACACCTCTCAATCTTATCCCTCCATTTCTTATAGTGTCTTCTATATAAGGAGATGCTTCCTTCATTATCAAACCCTAGCTAACTAACTCAATTGCGCACTCGACTACACTACGCCTTTTACATGAATATTGTCTAATTAACTATTATAAATTGTATACTTAATTAACTCTAAGTCTATACTTAATTAATTTAATCAATTTAATGATTGTTGGATTATCACAGATCAATGACATAAGCTCTATTTCGGGCCAAAGTTGTGAAGAACAAGTTTCTTCAAAAAGTCCCTAGAATAGAGACACTTGTGAGCACTATCAGGAATGAAAGGTTTTAATAAATGAATGTTTTTAAGAAAAGAAAGAAAAAGAAACAAATTTTAACCACAGTTTTGCCCTTTGAGGAAGCTCTTGAAATTAAGGGAGATTGGACTTTGGAGTTACTAGTTGACCAGGGAGATTCAAAAATTAGAATCTAGATTCAGGGATGTAAAAAAGTTTGTCTGCACCAATCTATTTATTCATCATTTCAAATTCAAATTTTTGAGTAAGTTATTGAGAGAAATACAGAACACCTACATTCCATGTTTTTAATTTTTTCAATCTTGCAGTTTAGATTGTAGAATTAGGGGACCGAGTGCTAAAGGTTTACTTTTTCAAGCTTATCTACCATCACTATCGTACCAAGCTACCAATGATGGGGAAAGCCAAAGAGATACAAAAAATAGACTATGCCCAACTGGTTAAAACCCTAGGTTTCACTAATGAATTCCATGATATTTATGATCCTGTAATCCATGGTAGGCTAACCACACAACTTAGATTTTCATGTGAGAATAAGGTCATAGGGGGCACACTTGGAAAGGCATAAAAGATTGTGTATAATAATTTTTTTAGGCCAAAACATAAATAAAACTGCAACGTGGGATGTTGGATTGGGATGCATGATGTTATCTGAGGTTTTCCCTTACACGAAAAATTTTCATGGTCTGTGCCCAAAATTATGATGAAAATAGACGAGCAATTGTTAATAAAATATTCAAAAGGAAATTTTATCCATTACTGAGGAAGAATTTAAAATTTTGTTAGACTCAAGGCTTGGAGAAAGAGATTTTGGACACTCAAACATCCACATTGACCTAGAAAAGCTTTCCTATGATTATGAAGCAATCGATGAAGAGGGGAGAAATAATTATCTCAAAGTGATAACAATGGACAGTAAACAATTGGATCAAAATTATAAGCCTCCTTATAAAGGAGATATTTTTGTGCCATGGGTTCAGGATAATATTCCCATGCTAACATTGTGCCTAGGATTGAAAAATAATATGAAGTGGGTGCAAGCCTCCTTGATATTGTATTTAATATCCATTGTGTTAATCAACCTATTAGTTATAATTTTGTTGAGCACATTGTTCAATCCATGTATGAACAATTTGTAAAGATTAAAAGATGTTCCTCTAAGAAATTTAGGATTACAACCTACCTATGCCATCTTCTTCAGGTGAAATATAGTGGAACGTTCGAGTCCAACAAGCTTCAAATTCAAGTGTATAAGGATGATTAGGCAAGAACAGTGCATCCAATATATGAATGGGCCACTAAGATAAGGATGCATGATAACAAAGGGAACTACAAACATTTTGTATACTTCTTTTTGTCTCCAATGTATCATACAATTACAAACACTCCAATGTCTAGATTGCTTGAGTCTTGTAGAGATTGCATTCAACTGAGACCTGAAATACAATTGGTTGACTAGTACCTCATGGAAGAATATATTGTGTTAAGGTTTTATGGATCAAGAGTAGAACCTTAAAAATTTCCAATACATGTGACAAAGAGGGTTTTTGCATTGGAATATGTATGACAGTTGGAGAGTACATATAAGCTCTACTTTTATGGTTGGAAAAAAAAAGCATATTTCCTTCATTACCTTTTTCATGTGGAGGGTACACATTTGAGAGAAAAGCATTCAATGTGGTATATGAAACTTTGAAAAAATCTAAATTTGATGTTGACAGTTACTGGCAGTATGATCCATGAAACATCATTAAAGCAATGGTTGTGGCGATTAAGAAATCTGCAAGTAAAATCCAACATGAAAGTAAACCCTTGTTAGAAATATTGAAAAATGAGGATTCTTGGGATGAGGTCAAAAAAGTGATGGAGGAAACTGTTGTTGAGAAAAGTATTTCTCTAAAGCAATTGTTAGCACAAATTATGGCATTGCACTCACAAAGAACAATAGAGCAAGAGATTGAAACCAAGAGGTCTGACAATTTTTATAAAAGAGCTGATGTTCCATCTACTAGAAAAAGTATCCTAGAATTTCTATCAAAGGCTTGTTTAGAGGAAAACTAGACACAAAACAAAATTAAATATTTGTGGTCTATGAGGAAGAATCTAGGTGAAACGAAGACTACTGCAGATTTTGAAGATATCCCATAGGATTATGAGTTTAGTAAATTGTGGAATATAGAGAATCCCTTGGAAGCATATAATGATAGTGATAATGATAATGATAGAGATCATGATAGTGATAATGAGATACCCTTAGGTCAAACTCCAACAGTTGTTACAGAATCTACAAAAACATATATTTTGAGTGAGACCATGTTAGAAAAATATTCTTCAGGGGCAGCCATAATGGAAAAAATGGGTTATCGAGGTGGTGGTTTGGGGTCCAAAGGGAAAGGCCTTGGATGCCACTGGAGGTAGAGTTACCAAGAAAAGGTGCATATCATCAAGGCATTTGAATCAACAGGGAAAGGTGACAACTATAAACTTCAACCTCATTTTGTTATAACTTCAAATCCCAACACTTGAATTCAATCACAACCAGAACATGGTGGAGAATCAAGTGCTACTGCCACTGGTAGGGATGGTATGGGTACTAGAACTAGTTGTGGTCAATAAGTGCAAGGACAAAAAGACACTCAGAAGAGGCCATAGTAGAAGATAATATATAGAATCCAAATAATCAAGGCATGCTGAAGAAGAAAAATCTTATGACAACAATGACGAGTATAACTCTAACTACATCAAGTTCCACCGTGAAGGTATTGTTTCCAGCTCTATAACAAGCCCTTGGCCCTCAAACAAGTCTGATAACCCCAACTGTAAGTCAAAGTGTCAGTAGGATATGATTAGGAATGGGTTTTGTATCTTTTGCTAGACCTCGCAATAAAATAGTTAGAGCCACAGGCATAGGTGGAGGTGCCTACATCACTACAAGTGTTATTTCACCATTCAAACATTCAATTGTGTCAACAGGCCTAGATTTTAATTACAATAATTTTGTTGATCAATTTAGGGAGAGATTAGAAAAAATAAAGAAAAAAGGAAGCTAATGATGAAGGTTGCAAGTACTACAACTGTAGAGGAACAACCTGCAATGAACAGGGTATTTCCCACATATGACCCAAATAAAGAAATAATGGAGTACATGGTTGTTATGCCCCCAATTCCTAATCAAAATAAACCAGAGAATTAGATTGATCCCTCCTAATTTATTGTTAGCACCATCCAAATGGATTTCTTAGGAGTTAAGAATGTGGACAAAATTAATGTGTCTAGAGAATGTCATTGCATGAACAAAAAAATTACAAGACCAATTGAATAGAGAGAAGGAAAGAGAAAATCGGTGGTAAGAAAAAGCAGAGGAAGAAAGAAAAAACAATGAAAGACTGACACAAGAGCTGCAAAAGGCATACAATGATATTAACTCTCTCAAAGACAATTTGAGCGGATCTTGGAAACAAACAATGAGGTTTATAAAATAAAAGATTTGGGAGAAAATAATGCAGAAGGAAAACCAATTCTATTAGTTGTTTGAATTGATTGGAAATCTCAGTGTACATTATGTGAATCTGACTGAATACATTGCTAAAAACATAAAGTTAAATTCAAGAGAGAAAATTGTAAATCAAATTTTGCAAACAATCTACAAATCTAATGACAAATATTTGGCATCCAAGGGAATTCATATCGCATTGATGCCTCAGTAAAGGCTTCATCTATCATTCAAAAATGTAAGAAACTACAGGAATCATAGGAATGTTTGGATAAGGCTACAAAAAAGATGAAGAAGTTGCATGCAAAGGTGCAAACATTGGCATAACTTGGTTTGTCGATGAGTTTTGATACATCACCGCAATACATTGGAGATGATGCATTCAAAAATAATATATAGGAGAAAATGAAGCCTAATTTGGACCTATTTCCTAAGGACATAAATGAGGCTAACTTTTTGGCCATGGCCAAACCATTGATAACCTTGAATGCAACTTTGGATGAAACATTGATGTCAACTTCCACTTCCATTTATGAATTGCAGACAAATTTGCAAGTCACTTACTATATGTTAGAACAATTTGGAGTTTCATTAGATGGAGAGTGGAGCATGCTACAGAAGCTCATACAATGGTTTTATAATATGTATTGTATAATTTGTATTCCCAAATACATTCAGGCTTTCTGATTTACTTTGTTTGTAATTTCAAGAATATTGTAATTTGTCATGGCTTGAATTAACTCTGTTTAATGATTCTATGAATGTTTTGTCATGACTTGAATTAACTTTGTTTTATCTCTATTTTATGAATCTATGAATGTTTTATCATGGTTTAAATTAACTTTGTTCTATCTCTATTTTATGATTCTATGAATGTTTTATCATGGCTTGAATTAACTTTGTTTTATCTCTATTTTATGATTCTATGAATGTTTTATCATGGCTGAATTAACTTTGTTCTATCTCTATTTTATGATTCTATGAATGTTTTGTCATGGCTTCAATTAACTTTGTTTTACCTTTGGCAAGATCAATGGCTCATATCATCATGTGATTGCACTATTAACCGAAGTTGCTCGCTTGTATTAAACCTCATTGCTTATGTGGTGGGTGGGACCTACTCACGATGATTGCATATGTCTAGACAAGTAAGAAATGGACAGATGGAAGACATGATGACATGGTTGAAGTGTGGGCTTGATATTCTTACACCTTATGTGTTATATTGAGTGGACAACTTGTATGAGATCAATAGACGGGATGCTCGTGTGATTTCGTGATTGATGGAAGTTGCACCCAAAGGTTAATTCTATAACTTCACTATGGATGTTGCATGTGGGCCTTGCATAGATGATGATAGCGAATACTTGGACCACTAAATTTATGGACACTTGGATGTTTATTCCACACAAAAAGGATGAGAGTCCCAATTTCTCTATGTCTAGGAGAATTAAGAGGCGGTATCTTAAAAGCAAATCAATGGTTGGGATGCTCGCGTGATTGTGCAATTGAATAAAGATGCACGATCAAGCTAATCCCACAATGTCGATGAGATTTATAAAGGGATTAAAAATAAAAGTAATAAGATTATCACACCAGTCTGTGTGCATGTAGTTAATGAGACAGTTATCCAATGCCATCACACCAGTTAATGAGATCAATTGCCCATTATGATCCAGACTTCCCTGACTATATCAACACCGTCTTTTGGTAATAATTTTACATTAACCATGCTCTGGATATGTTTTGAATCTCTCTATAATTTCTTTCTATCATATTTAGGGTTGTTGTGATAAGGTTTGTTGTGATATTCTCCCTCCATTTGCTATACCATACCCATTCCTTTCTGTGCATTCCCTGGATTGGGTATAAGTTCTTGAGCATTCAAGTTGAAATCTGAGCTTGAATTCTAAAGTTTTAAGTTATTGTCTCCACAAGCTTGGGCAAACCCTAACCCCAACAATGGTAGCTGGGTCTAGGCCAGAATAATTTATCATTTATCACTCAGCCGGAATTAGGGATGCACTAATTCCACAATGGGATTTTAGCCTATCGAGAAAAGGTTATAAAAAGAAGAAGGAAAAGGTTCTAGTTTCAAACATATGGAATTGAAATTTGGGTAGAATGGTAGTCCCAGATGTATATGCGAACACTAAATTGATCACTTCCATTGCTGCAAACTACAAGCCAAACACTAGAGAGATTGTGGCAAGTGAGGGTGACAGTCTCACTGAAATCATAAGGGATGTTAACAATGAGGTTTTAATGCTTAATCCCAATACAGATTGGGTCATTGATCCAAAGGAGTTGGATGGAGAATATAAGAGCAATGAAAACCTGTATAGGAGGAGGTTGGCTTCATTTAGGCCACCAAGGATAAAGGGGGATGATAGAAGGTTGACTCCACAACAAACTGCCCCTACAATGTTGATTTATTTGCTAGTTATTTTACAAACACTTACCATGCCCTCTACTAAGTATGTGTGATATGTATCAATATCCAGAGAAGAGATATCAACAGGCCATTTGACTTTGCTTTTGTGGTGGCTGAAGGCCTCCATAATGCCCTTTGTGACTTCAAGACTAGAAAATCATCAATTTTCAGGTACTACTCTTTTCTAATGCATATATTTTTGTACAAGGGCCTCAAGTTTTGACATCCAAACTTACAGATTACAACTATAATTGGAGGAGAACAACTCCCAATCCAAGAATGGACTTATATCTAGGACTCTCATATGAATGAGTCTAATTACTTGGTCTTTGAAAATCTCTTTGTTAGAAAACTTGTAAGTATTTTGCAAAAGGAGGTTAGATGGGGTTTGACCCAAACAGTTAAGGAATTCTTGAGACCCAAGGATCTCAAGCATGATTTGGGTATTCCTCATAATTGGAGATCATGGTTCTATTTCAAGGACCATATAGTCATTAGGATATTTGGTAGCCCTTTCACTCCTCGAAAGCTACCTATTATTGTTCAAGTTAGTGTTTCCTTGTTAGTGATTATGCATCAACTAGTTGAAGTTGACAAGTATTTGGTTGGTGGAACTCACAAGAAGGGATCAATGATCCCATCACAGGTTGTGATTGGGATGTATCATTTCTTGAATAGGAAAGCGTATGAAATTCTTGACTCCATATTTAATAAGTATAGATTACCCCGAGTCAAGTACATGTTTTATGACTCTGAATGGTTTGTCAAGAAGCTTGGGAAAGAAAAGGCACAAGAGCATGAATGGGATGATCAAGAAGATATCATTAGAAATGTTGAGGATTATAATGATGTCTTAAAGAGGAAAGAAAGATGGTACAAAATTCAGTACATGGAGCACAAAAAGAAAAGGGAGGATAGTACATGTTCTCCATGATGGAAAATGCTAACAGTTCCAGAAGTTAGAGTAAAGGCCATCTTTGATGCTTATTTATCTCCTTAGTCAATTGGTTCCCCTATTGGTCCTACCTACCCTCCACCAAGTTATGATGATCCCCCTCTGACCTCTACTACTATTCCTATGTCTTCTAACCCCTCCCCTTCGTAGAGATTGCTTGCAGAGGTAGCTATGAAAAATTCTATGGTTGCATCATCCTCGGGTGGCCCTATTACTTAGATTCTAGAAAGCCCAAGAGTTGTAACCCCTATACACATGTTATCCCCAAGGAGAGAAATTCCATTTCAGTCTTATGAGGCTTTTGAATTCCAAGGAGATGATTCTTTGACCCCTCATAGGTTTGAAAGAAGATTGGGTGTCATAGTTTAGGATCCTCCTAAGGAGTGGGCACTTGATGCATTTAAGCTTGGGGGTGATCTTAGTGAGGATGTAAGGCTAAATGCCTATGAACAATTCATGAGTAATGATCAGTTTGTGAATAATAGAGAGTTTAGACATTTTATAGTAAGGAATTTGACAAATTAAATAGAGAGAAAAAGGTGTGTTGATTTTGACAAGCTTGAGTATAATGAAAGAGTGAAGTTGAAGGATAAAATATTGAAGGTGGAAAATCAACAATTGGAAACTATGACCCCTGAGGTGGGGAGTGAGATTGTGAAGAGGAGTGTAGTGCTTCTTTTGGGTGGATGGGATATCTCATCCACTATTTTTTTTTATGATCTTACGAGGCATGATATTGATTTTGAGGCAATGGATCTCGAACAAAGAGAAAAGGTGCTCTCTAGAGTGATCTTCGATGATCACCTTGATCAACTGGTAATTTGGTGCCTTCATAGAGTTACAAAGAGGCCTAGAATGAGTTAGGAAATTGACCAATTATTTGGAAGTTTTCTTGTTAAGAGAGTATCTGATACTTTCATCATAGAGGCAATAGGCCTAAATTTGAAAGTGACAAAGTTTTCCCACAAGGTACCTCTGAAGAGAGAGGAGGAAGTGGTAATTCGAAGAGAAAAGGTGAAAAACATTGCAAGAGAAGTTGTATGAAGGACCTACATATAAGCCTCTTGGCATGATTGAGTATTCATCTAAGTGGGTGATAGGATTAAGGAATGATTTGGCCCAAGCCAGGTTGGATGTAACAAGGTTGAATAAAGAAGCTGGTATATTAAGGGCAAACACTTCACAAGTAGAAGGAAGAGTAAGGGTGGACATGGCTAAATCATTGTTGGAGTAAATGAAGTTGGTATATTACTGAGAATTTCTCAAGAGCATTTAAGATGGCAACGTTTCATAGCATGCTCATTATCCTATATGAGAAAGACAATTGTAGTATTGGAGATTTTATCAACTATAGTTCTTCATGACCAGTTGCATATCATTACTATGAGTTTTAGAGAAAAGTTTGAGGTGTTCAAGAAGATCTTCATCATCCATAGAATGTATGCACAGAGAATTGGAGATGAGCTCAAAAGTTTTCAATATTTGGTAACAATTCATATGCCTACATTCTTTGATAGAGAAATAACTAGAGTAGAAGGTGGAAAGGTCCTTAGATCTAAATCAGAGTGGAAGGAAGACCTTAGAACCATACAGAACCAAATATTTCCAATTGTTATTGCAGATGATGCATGGTTTCTGAAGAAGTTGGGGTCATACATGGATGCATTGTCAAGGCTTGACAGTGAGATGACCAGAATGGAGACAGTTAGATCAGAAATGGAAGATAAAGAGTACTAGAAACATCTCAAAGGACTCCAAGAGCTCAAGCAACATGGATTTGATTATTCCTAATCTTCTTCTTCTCTATTTTTAAGTTCTTCAAAATTTGAATTTTTGAATTTTTGAATTTGTATTTAGAAAAAATAGAAATTGAAAACGGAGGCTACCAGGAACATGTCAAGAGGCTTCACCAATTCAAGCAGCATGGATTTGATCACTTCTGATCCTTTTTCCTATCTTTTCCTTAGTTTTCAAATTTTGAAATGTTCAATTTTCAAATTCTTGGTTTCCCACTTTTTTGAATATATCAGGTGGTTGCCTAGGTTTTGATATTGTAAAAGGCCTGAAGCTTGTTGCATCCTCAATTTTTTTATAAGAGGATAATCAATGCCTTGTTTTTCCCTCTCCTTCTTCAACTTCTACATATACTACAAAAATCCAATAGAAGTAGATATACTAATTCACCAAGGGTGAATAATATACAAAAAGTCCATAATTGTTTTCCAGAATCTTATATGAATCAATGAAATTAAGGATTTTTTGGTTCATATGTCTACACTGTGTTGTTGAGTTTGATTGGGTTTCAACTTCTTCTAAAGTAGAAGATTAAAATCACTTACTCTATTCAAAGGGATTCTATGTAGAGAACAAGACTACAAGTAGTAAGTTGCTATTGGGAAAGTTCATCTCATGCTATGGTCGATATAAAATATTAATCATATTTTTTTATACTAATGCAATTAACTGTCTCCATGATCATGATGTAATTACTAATTCAACACTGCACTTTTTTGATATTTGAATGTTGAATCAAAATTATCAAATAATTAATTACTAATGCAACCTTATTCTTGAACACTGAAAAATAGTAGTATGTCAGTTTATTAACTTGTAAATAGAAATTTGAAAAATACAATTGCATATCAATATTAAATGACATTGGAGTAATGAATCGATCACCTACATTGGAGGAATGAATCTATACGCGTTTTGATCATTCCAATGCATGTTTGCTAAAAATAGCAAACCTATCCCTGTTCTTGAGCCTCAAAATCAATCGACACATTTATGGTCCAGTTGTTTCCTTCTTAAGGTCATTTTGCAATCCGATTTCCTTGCGTCGATCTAGGGGCCAACAACTCCCTGATCTTTCTCTATCATTCATTCTTCCTCAAGTTGCATCAATCTGCTATCATCTCGTGATTTGTGGTTGTTTCATTAATGTCGACTAACTGTTCCAACAACCATGTCAATGGAAACTTTACCAACCTCTACCATGTTTCTAGTTGGCACTTGTGCTTTGCACATGTTGGCATCCAACTCAACATTCAACTTACTGACTTGGGTCGGTTCATACTTGATCATCCGACAAACCCTCTTACCGGTACAAACCCTTACCGGTATGTTCAACACATTGTGTTACTTTACTCATACTGACCACCCAGCACACCAGCAACTCACCTTATCCCTTGGTATTCTACTTCAACATTGACCTCCAATATATATAATCATTTTAACATTTTGTCTCTTCATCATAAATAGGAAGCCAACCTTCATACCGGTTTATGCTCTAACGGTTATCACTCAACATGCTAACACACCCTTTGCATCTCACCTCATACCGGTGAAGTCATTGATGGACCCATTGCATGCATGTCTTCCACCTACCAGTTGATCCTTCTCCATACCAATTGACAGCAAGTTGACATCAACTTTACCATACCAACAATCTCCTACTCACCGGTTGACATCAATGACAACTCAATGCCAAAAATCTCCCCCTTTGGCATTGATGTCAACACACACTATATTGATCTTTCTCCCCCTTTGACAGCAATGGCAAAGGGAAACCTTGGTTTGACACTAAATGTGGACATAGTGAGTAACCAAGTTCATCTACCTATAAAGATCACAACTTATGCCTGCAACTGGTAGGACACATTCTCCCCTTATGTCCATGCATTACGATTCAAGGGCCATATTAAACCATAGATTTCTCTATATTTAAGTATTGCATGATGGTGGCACAACTCCCAACTTTTGTCTCAAGTACTTAAATGTGCTCAAATAAAGTGGCTTTGTGAATATATCAACAATCCGCTCATTTGTTGGAACATACTCTACTATTACCTCCTTATCTGCAACCTTCTCCCTTAAGAAGTGACATTTGATTGCAATGTGTTTTGTTCTTGAGTGCATTACCAGATTCTTGGAGATGTTAATTTGACTTGAGTTATCACACTGGATGGGTATAGGATCTAGTATTTCCACCTGTATGTCCTTCAATGTCTGCTTCATCCATAGCACTTGTGAGCAACATGTAGCAGCAGCTATATATCCAGCCTCAATAGTGGATAATGACACTGAATCTTCTTGTTGTTGTGCCATGATACTAATCGGTCACCTAAGTAGAAATCACCTCCACTTGTACTTTTACGGTCATCAATACTTCTTGCCCAATATGCATTAGTATAAGCCTGCAAAGAGAAGTCTCCTTTCTTTGGATACCACGAGCCATAGCTGATAGTTCCTTGCAGATATCTGAAGATTCTTCTGACTACATTTAGGTGAGACTATTTAGGAGCAGCTTGGAATCTTTCTACCATGCAAACATCTTATACAATATCGAGTCTAGATGTTGTTAAATATAACATACTACCAATCGTAGACCTATACAGTGTTTGCTCAACTTCTGATGACTCATCTAGTTTGCTCAACTTACAACTGGTAACCATGGGAGTACTTACCGGTTTTTTGTCCTCCATTTGAAATTTCTTTAGCATATCTTTCACATACTTGGTTTGGGAGATGAAAATTCATTTCTCCTACTGTGAGATCTACAAACCAAGAAAATAGGACAACTCACCCAGCATGGACATCTCAAATTTTGTCTTCATCTGATCTGCAAATTATTTGCACTTGATGTCCTTGTCGCCACCAAAGATAATATCATCCACATATACAACCACTATAATTATGTGATCACCATTTATCTTGACATACAAATTACTATCTACATTTCCTTTGTGGAAGCCTTGCTCCTTCAAGTATTTATCTGATCGGGAATACCATGCTATGGGAGCCTACTTTAAACCATACAAGGCTTTATTCAATCGGCATACAAAACTCTCATCATCATGTAAAAGATAATCCTCTAGTTGTTCCATATATACCTCTTCTTCAAGATTACCATTCAAAAAGGTAGATTTGATGTCCATTTGGTAGAATTTGTAACCTTTATCGGCAGAGAAAGCTAAGAACATTCTTATTGCCTCTAACCTAGCAACCGGTGCAAAGGTTTCTTCGAAGTCAGTACCTTCCACTTGAGCATACCCTTTGCAAACTAACCTTGCTTTATGTCGGATTATCTTGCCTTCTTCATTCATCTTATTCTGGTAGACCCACTTGGTACCTATGACATTCTTATCTTTTGGTCTAGGAACAAGTTCCCATGTTTGATTCTTCTCAATTTGTGTCAACTCTTCATCCATGTCATTTACCCATTTCTCAGTTTTGATAGCTTCATCAAAAGTTTTGGGTTCAATTTCTATCATGAGACAGAAATTTACCTGCTCATCATTTCGGGCTAGTCTTCTTCTAGTTTGCATGCCTTCATTCCTATCTCCTATGATCTATTCTTCCAAATGATTCTTCTGCACATACCAGTTGGGGATCTTGTTTGGTGCATCTTTTACTGGTCCATTATCAAATTGTTCTTCATATTTAACATCTGAATCATCAATGTAAGGTATCGATGCAGATTTTCCTCTATGTGAGTCTTCATCTATTCTCACATTTATACTCTCAACCACCTTTCTCAATCTCTTGTTGTAGCATATGTAGGCTTTACTATTGGTTGAGTATCCCAAGAAGATTCCTTCATCACTCCAAGAATCAAAACTTCCTAATCCATCAGCATCTCTCTTGATGAAACACTTACTTCCAAACACTTTGAAGTGCTTGAGTGATGGTTTCCTTTCATACCATAACTCATAAGGAGTCATTCTACTGTTCACTCTTAACTATGCCTAGTTTAATGTGTAGACAGTAGTATGAACTGCTTCCTTCTAGTATATATTCAGTATGTTGGCCTCATTCAACATTATCTCCTTCACTGTCCTATTTTTCCTCTCTACGACCCCATTTTGTTGAGGTGTCCTTGTAGTTGAATACTGTCTTCGAATTCCATGTCTCTCACAGTAGTCAACAAACTCATTGGAAGAAAATTCTCCACCACGGTCTGATCTTAAGCATTTTAACTGGTACCTACTTTCATTTTCTACCATCTTCCTGAAAATCTTGAATCTCTCAAATGCTTGTGACTTATCATGCAGGAAGGTTACCCAAGTCA
Organism: Cryptomeria japonica; assembly: GCF_030272615.1. Classification (NCBI taxonomy): domain Eukaryota; kingdom Viridiplantae; phylum Streptophyta; class Pinopsida; order Cupressales; family Cupressaceae; genus Cryptomeria; species Cryptomeria japonica. The sequence goes on from NC_081409.1 coordinate 488,361,286, forward strand.
TTCTTGAGAAATCATCTATAAACAACATGAAATACCTTTAACCGGCCAATTCTCTTGTCCTTGTTGGCCCACATAAGTTTGTATGTATCAACTCCAAAGGTCTTGAGGTGTTATATTCCTTTGTTTTAAAGTTGGCCTTTGCTTGCTTACCTCTGACACATTCATCACAGAATGTGCTTGCCAGTTTTATGATCTGAGGTATGTTTCTCACACACTGGTTCTTGCTTATCTTAACTAGATTATCAAAGTTCACATGGCCTAATCTCCGGTGCGACAACCAACTTTCATCAACATGTCCCATCATGCATTGGCACTCATAGCATTCCTTTAGATTATGGACATTACCATCTGTCCTCTTTCCTTTTGCCACAACTTGACCGGTACTTTGTTTTCTTATCTGACAACCGGTAGAGTCAAATGTAGACGTTTACCCTTTTCACACATCTGGCTTACACTCAATAGGTTATGCTTCAGTCCTTCCACATATTACACATCATGAGCCTTGAGCTTTCCATCAATACTCAGTGTACCTCGGCCTCTCGGCCTTTGATCTTGATGGAGGAGTTGTCACCAAACTGGACTGAACCACCATTCCAATCATCAATCTTGATGAAATTTTTCTTATCTATGGTCATGTGATTTGAGAAACCACTATCAACTACCCATAGATTCCTCCTTTTAGCATGTAGAGCAGTCTGCACAATTAGGTTGGACTCTGTCTTGTTTTTCTCCTTCTCTACCCAAACCTGTTTCTCTTCTTTCTTTTCCTCTTCTATCACTTTGTGTTCCAGTTTTGTTTCTAACTTCTCTTCCGGTACTATTTTATTTTGCTTGTCAGTTCTCAGCTTACAATACCTTGCTATGTGACCAAAATTTTAACATTTATAACATTTCACATTAGCACTGTAAGATGTACTCAAGGCATTCTTGTAGGACATTTGCATATTACTCCTACATTCATAACTCTTGTGACCAAACTCATTGAAATTATAGCATGTGACATTTGTACTTTGTAATGCTGCAAATGAGTTTCTACTCTCAAAACTAGGGTTAATTCATCTTCCTACAATCTGCCATTTTATGACCAAATTTATTACACCGGTCACAATAACCATGGAAATTTGGAACATACTGGTTAGGTTGTCTTGAACCTGCAAACGACTGCCTCGCTAGGGGTCTTCCTTTCATGCTACTAAATTTGGTGAATCCTTCATGATCGACACTTGTATTTCTCCTTGGATTTGTATATCGGTACATTGAGTATGGTCTCCAGTTCATTGATTGAATATACCGGTTTGTGTCACAGTTTCTAGCAGCATCTACATATGTCTTCTTGCTGGTATCCTTGCTTACCATGAATGTCTTCTTCTCTTCACATTCATTTGAATAAGTGAATTATATCTCCTTACCCGATGTGCCTTTTCTATTTGAACTTTGACCTTCTTGAAAACCTAAGCCACTGGTATCTTTAGATTGCTTATGTTTGCTCTGCATCTTGTCTAGGGCTTCAGTGTTGCCTTCATATTTGCTTCTCACTTTTATTTCTTCCTGACATTTCTCTAATTCCTTCTGGAGTTTCACTATTGTTGCTTCTAGATTTTGATGCTCCTTTTCCTTTTCACTTAGAACGGTACTAGTAACTTCACAGATCCTCTTGGCCTCTTCCAATTGAATTTTTAGATCTACAATTGTTTTGTTGGATTCTTCAAGAGATTCTTCCAACATTTCTAGTTCTTCAGCTGCAGCCTTTTTCACCTTCTTCAGTTCTCTTCTTTCTTTCTTCATCTCTTCGAAGGCTCTAATGAGCTCTACTTCAAGATCTACTTCTCCTTCTTTCTCTTCCTCTTCTCCTTCTTCAGGTACCGAAACCGCTTGAGATATAAAAAGGTTTGCTCTGACTTCATCTTCACTGCAACAGTCATCTGAGGCACATTCCTTGTCTATGGTATCATTTCCATGTGTGTAAAGACTGCTCTACTTCTGGTAGCCTCTTCTACCATTCCGGTAGAATTCTTCTTCCTGTCCTTACCGTATGCTCTACTACCACTTGATTGATCATCTTCATTCTTATCACCATAGGGACATTTAGCAGCAAAATGTCCAAACTTTCTATAGTTGAAACATTTCAAAGGCAACTTGCCTTTGTATTTGTCTGAACTCGTCTTGAGTCTCCTGACAAATTTTTCCATGATGTCATTAGAGTCTTCACCAGTTGCATCATGAAAAGACTCTTCTTTTCCTTTTCTTGATGTTTTGAATGCAACTTCTTTCTTCACAGCCTCAGTACCGGCAGTCCTCATCTCATAAGTAGTTAGGGAGCCATACAACTCATCCATTGTAAAGACTTTCAGATATTTTGCTTCTTCTATTGATGATACCTTTGTATCATACTTAGATGTACGAGATCTAAGTACTTTCTTCACTACCACCTCATCTTTTATTTCTTCTCCAAGCCCTCTAATGGTGTTTGTTTTTTCATCAATCCTTTGGAGATAGTCAGCAATCTTCTCTTCATCTCTCATCTTCAAACCCTCAAGTTGTGCTCTCAATGTTTGTAACTTGGATTCCTTGACTTTAGCATCTCCTTCAAATATCTTCTGCAACTTATCCCAAGTTTCTTTGGCAAAGGAGAAATGTGTGACTTTAACAAACTCATTATTAGATAACCCACTAAGAAAGGCATTTTTAGCTTTAGCATTGTTCTCATATTCCTTCTTATCATCTTGATCAGTAGGGGGATTATTAGGGACTGTATACCCATTCACAACTGACATCCATACATCACAACCTAGAGAGGACAAATAGGTTTCCATTCTTCTACTCCAAAATGCATAGTTGACACCATCAAACATAAGGGCTTTTGAGGAGGCAGATTAATTTCTTTCCATTATGAGAACTTGACATGATCTACCCAAGCTAGAGAAAACTTTGACAAAATAGGGTACCTAGGCTCTGATACTAATTGTTGGACATAATGGATCAGTCAGAGGGGGGTGAATCAATGATCGAAACACTTTTTCTTCAACAGGGATATATCGGTAATATATAAAACAAACTGAGTGCTAACCGGTAGCTCAAACACTGCAAACTAAGTGTGTGAAAGGATTTGCTATAACATCAACATAACTCATACACAAGAATGTATCACACAACACCAGATATACAAGGAAAACCTAATGTGGGAAAAACCTCGATGAGAATAGTTGTTGGAGATCTTTTGCTCCAATCCAGCCTCACAATGTAAAAGATTTGATTACAATTTTAGAGCACCAACCCAAGAAGCACCAACTCAAAGGAGCACCAACCCCTACATTGTTTATAGGCTACAACCCTTGCACTAAGCATCAACTCAGTGAAAGCAATATGAATATTTTAAATACAAAATGAGATCTTTGTTGCAAAATAAGTTTTGCAACCTTACAATATTTTGCTCTGTCGGTTTCAACCTTACAGGTGTGTGTTATCTCCACCCACTCTGCAACTTTGCTTTGTTGCCAATTCTAACTTTGTTAAGTCCCCCCTCACAATTTCTTCCCAATTCAACTCACACTTGATCACACTTTATCACGTATAGCGCTTGCCGGTTTATTACCTTTGCGTTCTATGCCCACTCCACTGGTTTTTCTCTCTATATCGGTTTACTTTGTTCCTTCTTCTAGATACAACCTTCACCCTTAACTACTTAAGATATTTATCTCTTTGCCTCTCAGACAACAATTTCACTCACTCCTTCACACTTGAGCAGCACCAATCGCAATCTCAAGTCATCATATTTAATCTTGAGCTTTCCTGCCAAAAATTAATTCAAACTAAGGGTGGTTAGGGTTTCCTTCTCCCGACCAAATCTGCATCTGATCTGATTTGATCTGTCTTGGGTCGGTCACCTATATTGGAGGAATGAATTTGTATGTGTTTTAATCATTCCAATGCATGCTTACTAAAAATAGAAAACCTATCTCTGTTCTTCAGCCTCGAAATCAATCGACCCATTTATGGTCCAACTGTTTCCTTCTTAAGGTCCCTTTGCAATTCAATTTCCTTGCTTCGATCTAGGGGTCAACAACTCCATGATCTTTCTCTGTCACTCATTCTTCCTTGAGCCACATCAATTTGTTATCATCCCATGATTTGTGGTTGTTTAATTAATGTCGACTAACTGTTCTAACAACCATGTCGATGGAAACTTTACCAACCTCCACCATGTTGCCACTTGGCACTTATGCTTTGCACATGTCAGCATCCAACTCAGCATTAAACTTACCAACTTGGGTCAGTTCATACTTGATCATCTGACAAATCCTCTTACTGGTACAAACCCTTACCGGCATGTTCGACACATTGTGTTACTTTACTCATACTGACCACCCAGCACACTGACAACTCACCTTATCCCTCAATATTCTGCTTCAACATTGACCTTCGGTATATGTAATCATTTTAACATTCTGCCTCTTCATCATAAACAAGCATCCAATCTTTATACCGGTTTAAGCTCTATCGGTTATCACTCAACATACTAACACACCCTATGCATCTCACCTCATACCGATGAAGTCACTGATGGACCCATTGCATGCATGTCTTCCACCTACTAGTTGATCCTTCTGCATACTCTTCCACCTACCGGTTGATCCTTCTATATACCGGTAGACACCAAGTTGACATCAAATTGACCATACCAACAATCTCGTACTCACCAGTTGACATCAATGACAACTCAATACCAACATCGACATCCTTAAGAAAATTGTTCCCATTGGTTATCCATCAACAAAATTTTGAAATTCCAAAAACCGTTTGGGACTTCGACAAAAGTATGAGTAGATCTCGCTGATTAAATCTTCATCATTTTTTACTACAGGATACTTGCTCACAATTTTAAAAGCTAGATTCATTTTGTGGGTCGTGCAATGAATGGTAGTCATGTAGGGTGGACAAGAAGTTTGTAGCTTTATGCAAAGACCATTCTTATAACCTCGCATTACTGAAGCTCCATTTACTCCTACACATACCATATCTTTTGCAATTGTCAAGACATCCATACCTCCATATTCAATTAAAGAATTCTTAACTAGTTGAAATACAGTTTCTGTTATCGCACTCTCCTTCAATTTAGAAACACATAGTAGATGAGGTTGGCAGACATGATTCTTTATGGTATAAACATGCATACATACCCAAGACATATTATCTATTACAGTAACTTCATCCAAAGACAATGCAATAAAGTTTGACTCTCTAATTGTTTCCTTTATATCTTGTTTTTCAACCTCAGCAAGACAACTTGCCCATTCCCAACCACTATTTATAGACCAATGACTATTAGGAAACTTAGGAAAGCCCAAAAAGTATAATAAAGTACTAATTTTTGGATAGTTTGTCATACGACGCCCTCTATTCAAAATTTGAAAAACAACACTTAACTGAATAGTTTTTCCTAGTTGTGCCACTACCATTGCCTTTCCAAAAATAGCTTCAAGAGAACCTCCAGATTCAGCGAGCTTTGCCTATCTTTTCAAATCCGCGTCATATTGTAAGGTACACTTAACATACTGACATTGCTCCTTTTTTTTCCATCTTATCACCGATTTTTCAATTCCATCTATGATTTTCTTTTCATAAACTTTACCAATCTTCTTTTCAATGGTGTCAAGCCTTAGCTACAACCTCTTCTCCTTTTTCTATTTCCAACTATAATTATTACACTTGCATTTTAATGGAAGGTCACCTTTGTTTTGATTCTCCACTTGTTCAATGAATGGATACTTTGACACCCAATCAATTTGAAAATGTCTCACTATATCCCACTCCCGACCCGTTTTTTATTTGGATTTTATTTTCCCCTTTTGTGCATCATCGTCATCTATGACATTGTCAACCAAGTCGATTATCACATTCTTGCTACCCTAGGTATCTGCTAGATCTTCTTCTTCATTGTCATCTGAGATATCGTATTCACCACCTTCTTCATTATTTGGTGTAAGTTATAAATGTTGTAGTTGTGATGATGTACCTTCATGATCATCTTTTTTACCACAAACATTGCTAAGTATAAATTTAAGGTTTTGCATTTTGTAAACCTCTCTTGACCTTCACCACATTTAGGAGTCTTACCCTTCTTCCTATTTGACATCTCCATCAAAATAAAGGCTTCAAAAAACTATCTACTTGTTTAAGAAGCAATAATAGACTATAAGATTCATTGCCCCTAGGGCCTAGAAATGATCTAGATGTTTGAGGTCTCCCTACTCAATAAGAATGATCTAAAAATTGCTAACAAGTCGAGATTAAAAACATTCTAACACTTAAAAGAAATGATCACTTACCTTTAGATTCTCAGAGAGTAGCACAGAGCACTAGTAGATGGAAATGCAACAATGGTTGTTCCTGTATATAACTTGGCTATTCATCCAAATTTAGAGCTCTAAAATGACCAAATTGTGTAAAAATAAATTTGATCTTTCATACAATCTTATACCAATCCATATTTGGAAAATATTGCGAGTATTTTAAATGGTATACAAAAAAATTGGCCAATCACACTTAATTTTAACACTTCTTATGTAAACATAGGGAAAATAAAGCATCGGCAAAGCATATAATGTGTTGTAATTTACTAGGTGATTATGGATCGTCCATTGGGATGGACTTATAATAGCATTGGTGAAATCAATCCTCCCACAATATTGAACGATTAATGGTATTAGCAAATATTGGGGAGAATTAAGACACTCTTCCGAAAATATGGGGTGAATTGGGTCCTCATGCAAATTGAACTATTGATTGCTATTGGCGAATTGCATCAGTGCATTAAGGCACACTTCCAAAAATTCAAGCGAAAATATTAAATAGACCATTGTGAAAACGTAGACTCTCTAGGCAAAATCTTTAAATCATTACAAATAATTAATGAAAATTAAGGCAAATTGAAATTCATTTGACCAAAAAATTATAAAGTTGGGGTGATCCGATCACCTCAATTGGTCTAGCTTATTCACCATTTTAGTGGCGAATAATTTTCCTTGATACCTAAAGTATTCGTGCATCCATGGGGTATTCATCATCAAGCATTTTTAGAGATTCAAGGCTGCATATTAATCCTTCAAGCATTGTGGACCAAAAATACATCAATCTTCATGCAAGCATGTGTATGTGATTAGGGTTTTTCATGTTCATGTGTTTGTCATGCCATTGCATTCAACATTTGTGGTTATTTTTAAAGAGCATTGCATCATCATCAACAATTGCAGATCTGAGGTATATCTCCTTAGCATTTATTTTAAAATTTGTATTATTTCATTCAAGGTTAATTCCTAAACTGGGGTTTGACCTAAGGCAAACCCATATCCACAACCCTATTTCCTTTCTTTCTATGTGTACAAACAATCTTAGGAGCTATACTTAGGAATTATGACAAAGTTGACAATGACGAACGTGTTCAGCTTTAGATGGAGGAAAATTTGGAGGACCAGGGTGAATCTGTGCTACTTGGTCCTAAAAAAAGAGGTTGAACTTCTGAGTACATGTTCTAAATATCTTATTTTATCCAGATCTTATTTTGTGGCTTTTAAGGGACATCTGTAGCAGCCTTCTTTCAATGGTTTACTTCAACCATTCCTTGTTTTACCCTAATTTCATAACTATCATCCAATTTTCAACTAAGAAAGAAGGATATCCTCCAAAATTAGTAAATCTAATCAGTATACTCATCACCTTTTCTAATTAAATTATGGCTAGATCTATTGGATTTGCCCCCTTCTTTCAATGTATGGTTATTTGGTTAGTTAGTGGTTTTCTTTGTTGAAACCCTAATTCCAAATTTACACCATTACACAAATGTTGAGAAACAAGGTGAAGAAAGCTTCCAATATTAACTTTCTTATGTGTTAAATTGAAAATATTACCAAATATGAAACTAAATATGAAATGAACATGTGATTTCATCATTCAACACATATATAAAACAATCATACCAAAAGAAACACCAAATTTACATGGAGAAATCCTTTCGACAAAAAACTCTGGACCAAAGAATGAGGGAGAGTATATTATTATTCCTCAAAAGAGATAACACTACAATAATACACTTCACTACACTTCTCCAAATTATCTTGTAACTACTTAGAAACAATGACCAACTGATGAATAAGCAACTATGCCTTGGCTCCCTTTTATAGCCAAATGAGAGAGGAAAAACCATTGTTGTTTTCCTAAAACAAGGGCCAAAACCACTTGCAAAAACACATGTCCTAGAGAATGAATAGCCAATAGACATGATAAAATAATAAATAACTCTTCAAGTGACTCCCCATGCATGCAAAAGACAAATCCACTTAGCATATACACATTTTGAGTGCTTCGTAGCTAGCAGTGCTTGTTCGGAACCCCAAATGGACACCTTTTATTGTCCCAAAATTGATCTCATTATGCATGACCCTTCATGTATTATTATGGACGTGGGAAGGAGTTTATTTTATCCATTTTGATTTATATTTCTTACCTCTTCATGTTCACCTCTTGAAAATGCAATCATAAATAGTCATAAAGTACAAATATTCAATATTTTCCTCACCTGTCCTAGTGAACACTTTCCAAAGAACATGGAGTCATATGAATGGCTTAGGATTGCAAGGTTAATGTCACCTTATCCTAATAATAGGAAATAAATGCATCTATATTTACTTAATTATTTATTTCTAATTTGTAAATATTTTTAAAAATATTCATAATGGTAAATTTAACATTATATTTTTAATTCAACTCTAATTTAAATATTTAACTAAATCTAATAATAATATTTTCAAACCAAATTAAGAAAAATGGATATTTCATCGTTCCAATTTCAACCTTATAATTCAAATTTAAACAACCAATCTATTCATTTCATTAAAATCATGCATCATTTCGTTAAAACCATGCATCAATGATAAACTATGTGAGTGTGTGTGCATTCCATCACACCATATGCTACCAGGAAGCTAGATAACCTATGCTTGTGCCACATTTTCACCTCCACACCTACCAACACTCATGAACTCAAATATGGCATTAATACGCTAGTACATAAATAAATAATAACCATTGAATTTCATGTGCATTTAAATAAATTATAGAGATCAATACACATCATAATACATTTTTAAAATATTAAAGAGAAGTCAATGGTCAACACATTAGCTTTTACTCTAGCAAGACAATTATGGACAAATATTAATAATAATTAAATATTGTAAATTTGGATTATGATAGATTTTGACATAATGTCTAAGTATATGATTTAAAGATTAAGCAATACATAAGGAAACTATTTCCTTTACAATAGACAATAAGGTTGAATACAATGAGTACACAAAGTACATAGTTGATGATAATCTCGATAGGAAATTCTGACATCCTATTTCCTATGAGCACATCATGGGTGAGAACATTATTAGAGTGCTTTTCCACCCAACTAAAAAACATTATGTTTCCTCAAAATTGTTCCTAACATGAAGAATGCTAGACCTTGCATTAGGATGCCTAACAATCCAAATTAGCAAGAGTAATGAAATCTAGTGCAACTTGATATATATCTACATTCTAAGATGCTAATGTAATGATATCATGATATGGAAGAGAGGGTGGAATATAAACATTCAAATAGTAAGCATATTGTCGCATCATAAATTGTAATTGCTACAATTTACACCTTATGTTTGTGCTCCTACTTTAGCATGTCCAATTTTCATTCCCCCTAGGCCCATTTTGGCCCCAATTTACTCGAACCTTGATGTCACCTATTGACACCACTAGGTGGGCCTCATTCTAGAATTGTCTTCCCTCAGTCTCTAAATTTTGGGTCCTGATTTTGGAGGACCAAGGTGCTCCATCCCCTGGTCCTAGACTAGGGCACCCCCCAACACCTTGGTCCCCCTTAATCAAGTCCTAATTTGGGACAGGGTAGGCACTCCCCCTCCCCAATGGATTTTGGTCCTTGTGGTTACACTTGACTATTAGAGGTCAGCCTAATAAATAATTTACCTAGGGAACCCTATGTAAAGACATCATATCAATTCATTTTAGATCTAAGACTCCATCTGTTGGCATATGTACAAGAGTATGATGACATGATGACATTGTATGTTGTCATTGATGTCAATATGTTGAGAAGTGAACCGCTATATTGAATTTAAGCAACTGGCAAAGAGAACCGGTATGGTGGTGTAAACCAGTATATGTGCAATAAGTGAAGTGGTATGCTTGTCCAAGTGAACTGGTATGATGTTGTGAACCGAAACCAGTATGTTAGAATGAGAATCGGTACATGGAATGTGGTAGGACTACCGGTTGGTAGTCTTAGCTTCAGGGTTTCCGGTTGAAGTATTCCAAGCCCAATGACATTATGTGATGAGTTAGAATTATAATGGAGATCAGATCATGTTGCCACGTCAATCTCGTGCACGTGAAGGATCTTGCATGAAGGAGATTGATCCTATCTACCTCAAGAAAGTGTGAAGTCTTTGCAAACGGTGGAGAACGCATGATGGGTTATCGCCTCCATGAAGCGGTGAAGAACGAACGATGGAGAATGTCTTGAGATATGTTCAAGACCATTGTATTCAAATGCAAAGTTCTCAATGGTCAGGATTGAACTGATCAATTGCTTAACCTAACTGTTTAGGGTTTAGGGTTTATGTTGTCGACCTATTTGTGTTCTATAAGGTTGATGTTGTGTTTCATGTTAAAGTTGTTGGAAAATGATGTGTGTGTATCTAAACAGAGATATGTGATTCTTGCCAGACCAGATAAGAGGATTGATACCTGCCTAGTGTGTGTGCAGAAGGAAGGAACTAAAATGGATCTGCATTGGCATTGAGTGCTATTACCAGATCATTGTAATACCTGTGGATCTTTAACTACTTCAACGTTTGGAAAATCCTTTAACCGGGTAGCTTTAACTAGCTTGTTGTAAATCCTTTAACAGGGTGACTCAAAGCCATTGAGTTCAAAAAATCCTCTAACAAGGTAACCTCTAACAGGGTTTAACCCTTAACTGGGTATTCTAGCCATCTCTTAACCAGGTGATCCCTAACAGGATCGGTTCCTAATAGAACCTGTGGTAACAGTCTTTAACCGGACTAGGCTCCTAACAGAGCAGACTTCTAAAGAGTTCAAAAACAACTTGTGGGTATTCATCCCCACCATGGTTTTTCTCAGTTGGGTTTCCACGTGAAAAATGTGTGTGTCATGTATGATGCCTCTTTCATGTGATACTTTGTTATTTTCTGTCAAGTGGTGAATCATGTTATGCTAGTAAGTTATTATATTTCTGATGATAGATTATTTGTTTATGCATAAGAACAAAGTGGAAATGAGGAAGCAGGTTGTGTGGAAAGCTAAGAAGATTGACCGGTTCATGTCTTTCACAGTTGCAATGTGTTTAACCGGTAGTAGTCTGGTTTGGACCGGTGTTAGAGATTGCCAGTAGTTTACAGTTTGCAATCAAACTGGTTCAGGAGAAGTTTTTGTGCCTATACTGATTCACCCCCCCCCCCCCCCCCCCCCCCGCTCAGAGTACTGGTTTGGTACTCACCGTTCATCATTGAGTTAACACCATCCACTAAGACCTAGAAGCAACTAAGAAGACTTCATATCTGACATTCATCATCCAACATTTTCAAGCATTCAAGACAACATTTCATCCTTCAAACATTATGGAGTAAAACTACATCAATCTTAATGCAAGCATGTGTTTTTTATTAGTGTTTTCATGTTCATGTGTTTGTCATACCATTACATTCAACATTTGTGATTACATTCAAAGAGAATTGTATCATCAATCCTTCTATCAATAATTGCATATCTAAGGTATATCTACTAGCATTTACTTCAATATTTACATTTTCAATTCAAGGTTAATTCCTAAATTGGGGTTTGACCTAAGGTAAATCCCTATCCACAACACTTTCTTCTCTCTTTTTGTGTGCAAAGAATAGGCTCAGGAGTTGTACTTAGAAATTCCAATAGAGTTGATGAGGACAAACAAGTTTATCTTTCAATAGAACAAAATTCAGAGGACCACAATGAATCTATACTACTTGGCCTTGAAAAATCAAGCCAACTTTTACGTACATATTCTAAACGTCTTCTTTTGCCCAAATATCAATTTGTGACTCTGTGGTATATCTGTAGTAGTTTTATTTTGCCAAGTTACTTGAATTATTCATGGTTTTACCCTAATTTCAACTAGAAAGAGGGGTTAAACTAAAAACAAGTGAATCAAATCAAAATTTCAGCCCATTTCCTATTTGTATTGTGGCTAGATCTATTCAATTCGCCCCTCTTTCAATGTAATAGGTTTCTTAATGTTTACAATAGCTCTAGTTTTTATTTTTCAGATTCAATTTATATGCACTTAATTGATTCATATTTTCAATCATTTCTGAAACATATAGCTTATGCAATTTTAGTTACATTCATTTGGGTAGCTAGTTCACCATTACATTTTAGTGAACTTGACTCCTTACATGCTTATTTATGATTTATGGTCTAAGATATTATTTGTAGGCATTTAAACATTAAATTTTGCACTCATAAATCATCTTTGAAATTGAATTACATAAATTTAGTGCTTAATTTCATAAAAACCGTAATTTATTATTCCAAAATTGACTTGTCGGTTGCAAAAAATTTCACCTGTGTTTTCAGATTTGATTTGGGCTATTTCATAATGGAATTTACTAAATCTAATTGGTTTTCTATTTTAAATATGCTTACATTGTTTCTTAGTTACATGTATCAAAACCATGTGTTGGATAATGGATTTTTTCACTTTACATTACTTCTTTTCATCCATAGTACTCTTGCATATTGCATCTTTAGAATTTTAAGGATATTTCCTACTTGAAAATCATCTCTCAAGGCTTTTATCCATATTGTATTTTGTTTTACGATGATATTTTTAATAAAATGCATTACATATTTAGATCACATAAAACCTTTTATACAAAATTATAATCCTAGAGATGAGATTGAAAAAGCTAACACTTGTACTTCTCCTAGGGTATATTATGTGAATGAGGAAAGATCAAATACTCCTATCAATGATATCTCTAATGGAGAGAAATTATTGAAGAGAAACATGACACTATTTTCTTCTCATGTGCATACTCTAGTGCAAGGGGGGCAAGGTCAAAATGTTGGTGTACCAATCTCTTTAGATCCCCCTTATTCTCCTAGAGCTTATCTTAATGATCAACATACTTGTAGGGAATATGATGTTATGCATTTTATTCATGATCTATCTACTCATATAACATTAAGCAAATATGAATCTTTAGATGATAAGTAGCCCTCTTCCCAATCTATCAAAGAGGACATGAATGATGATAGAAAGGATAACCTCCCTACAAAGGATATCTCTTCCTCATCTACTTATCCCTTTGACTCCTCCATGTACCCTTACACTAATTTTTTAAAATAAATTCATGACAATATTCCTTCTTCCTCACAAATAAAACATTCTTATAGGAGTGGTTATAATATAATCTCAAAACAAGGCTATAGTGGACAAGGACTTGGAAAATATGAACAAGGAATCAAAGTCCCTATAAACCCTCCTTCACAAGATAGTACGAAATGTCTAGGACATCCTCATCATTCACCTATGGATGATCTCCTTAAGATTCAAAGGCTTAAGGATTATCTTGCAAGACATAAACTCTATCATCCATCTAAAGGTGCTTCTTCTTCAAATAATCCTTCATACACATATCATCAAACTAATGACCACCATAAAAATGAATGTCTCAATTTTTAAAATGGAATACAAGAACTCATTGGTAATGGAACTCTTAAAATAATAGAAAAAAATCCTTCTCCTTCTACTAGAAAATCTTGTCCTATATTTCAAGAGACAAGACCCACCCCTATTAACAATCAAGATAAATTAGCTACAAGAATCTTTTGGGGCTTGAAGTATGATAATAATGTTGCTTTTTTATTTCATAAGATATAAAAATAAGAATAAAAAAGGTGATGAGTATTGTCTTTTTCATCGTTTTTATTCTCATTATCTTGGAGATTGTAAATCTTTTAAAGAATTTATTCAAGACCAATATGATAGAGCTCACATAGTTATTGCAACTGATCTTGCGTTTTTTCTTGGTGAAGAGGTAGTGCCTTAGCACTCCATTCACCTTATCATGTTTCTCCTCACCCTATAGCACTAGTATTTTAACCTTATTTGGGGAACTTTGTCATGTGTGGTGATGCATCTTCATTTCCAATAATACTTAGAAAATAATATAATCCTTCCTTGTCTCCTCGCTTGGGGGCCAAGGATAGTATATCCAATCCTCTCTCCTTTCAAAGATTTGCATCTTCTTTAGAGTTGTATTGTTCATAGCTTGATGTATTTTCTCAGATTGAATGGTTCTTCCTGTGAGTACATGTGTGTTCCTTTCTTAGGACCTTTTCTTTGCTTGTATTGGTGTAATTTATGTCTCATGTAATTACACTTTACTTAAGTTGACTAAGGATAATATATATCATAGTAATTTTCCTATGAGACACTTAGGGAATATCATATCTAGGTAATATGATTGTAGGATAAATTCAACCTTTGATGGTGTTATCTTGTCATCACATATTCATAACCACTTATAGTGGAATGATAATTCCTCCTTCAACGAGCGATCCACCTTTAATGGAATTATCTATTGTTTCTCCTACCTACCCCTACCTACCCTTTCATCTCATTGGGCCACATGTCATGATTGTGTGCTCTCTCATTCCCTTTTGCCTTTACTTTATAAGTAGGCTCATGTATATTGTATGGTACATTTAACTATTTGCATCTTGATGAGAATACAATTTGTTCTTGTCACATTATTTCTCTCTTATTCTTGTGCTTTCCATTGCCTATAGATCCCGTGTGGCTACCTTCATAGCCAATTCTCACAGCTTGAAATGCTACATCTTTTATGTATAATCTCTCTTTGGAGGTTGTGTAATCCTTCTCTTTGTCCATATGCTTGGGGGAATTTATTTCTCTTATCCTTTCTAAGGATCCACTTTTCCTTTGTTGAGTGGTGTTTGTTTATGATATGATGTTATTCTTAGTATGAAGATGTTTGTTTTTTCAAGGATTATCTCTTATGCAAGAGATGTGTATTCTTTTAAAAACCTCTTCCTCTCTTGGAAATGCATATATATTATAATAAAACCCCTCTCTTTGGGTCAAAAGTATGTTATCCTTAATAAAGAATTGATTTTTTCTCTCATTCCTTTCTTTTGGTCAATAATGTTATTTTTAATCAAAATATCCTTTTCAAGGTATATGTCTTTGAACAAGTATCTCTTCCTCTTTCTCTTCCAAAGGATTCCCTTTACACTTATTGCAAGATATCTCTTTTGCAACTATCTTTTCCTTGCCTCTAAGAGTCTTACCTCTTTAGCTTAGATTTACATACATTGTTGCCTAAATGATATTTCCTTGGTGTTGAAGGTGTGTATCCTTGTTTCTAGCTTAGTTAAGACATCATTATAACTTTATGTTGACATCTTAAGGGAGGGAATAAATAACTCCCTCTTTGTACTATATTATTTATTTTGTGTGTCTTATTGGGGTGGTCATTCTCGAAACAAGACCTAGTTCTTATACGAGGTGCTTCATTCCTGAAACTAGATGCAACCTTTTTATATGTCTTATATGAGGTATACATTCTTGAAACTAAACCCAATTCTTATACAATATGTTCTTGAAACCAAACCTATTTTGTTTTTATTACAAGTCTTATATAGGTTGTTGCATGCTTGAAACCATACCTAGTTCTTAGATGAGATTCTTAACTCTTGAAACCAAACATCAACATATGCAATAGAGTGAGTTGATTATCATAACATAGCTTGCTAGACCATCCAACTCTTTCATTTACAAGATGATTGGAACTAGCATATCATAGCTTGCTATACTATTCTGACTCTCCTTTACATTAATCACACAACATAACATATCTTGTTGTCTCGTGAGTATTCATGTTCTCGTGGGTCGCCTAGCATAACACAACTTTCTATCCTATCAATTCCATGACATCTCTTTCTCTTATCCTCATGGATCAACTAGCATACATAGCTTGTTAACATGTGGCATCCATGTCCTCTCTTTTCTCTTTGTCATGAGCTCATCGCTTTGCTATTTGTGGATCATGGTTCATCACTTGATGCATGATCTTGCTCTTTTTATGTGACCACTTATATTCTTTTGATATCATTTCGAGAAGGATATAAGTGACAGAGATATTGATTATCGAGGTCTCTTCAACTAGTTGACGTGGAGCCTTTTTGTTTTTAGTACTAACCCCTTATGTTGTGTGTCTTTTGTCTTTTTTGTCTTTGTTTGGTTTTCTATATTTGTCTTGTTTTGTGTGTCCTTGCATGTGATTGTGAGTTAAAATCCTAAGATTGGGGGCTTGGTTCCTCAAAATTAGTGATGTCTCATCTCCCTATGATCTCGCTCCTAGTTGTTTCTCTCTCATCTTTCTATTTTACCACAAGTATTTGCATAGGCTCATACTCTCATTAAAGTGGGGGCTAAATATATCATCATAAAATATAACTGGTACAATTTATACCTCATTTTTTAGCTCCTACTTTAGTGTGTCCCATTTTCATTCCCCCTAGGCCCATTTTGGCCTCATTTTACTCCAACGTTGATGTCACTTGTTGACACCACTGGGTGTGCCCCATCTTGGAACTATCCTCACTCATTCTCTAAGTTTTTGGTCCTAATTTTGGAGGATCAGGGTGCTCCATGCCCTAGTCCCTCTTAATTAGGCCCTAATTTGGGACAAGGCAAGCACTCCCCCTCCCTTATGAATTTTGGTCCCCATGGCTACACTTGACCATTGGAGGTCGGCCTAATTGGTAATTTACCTAGGGAACCCTATATAAAGACATCCTATCAATTCATTTTATATCTAAGACTCCATCCACTAAGACCTAGAAGCAATTGAGAAGACTTCATATCCAACATTCTCAAGAATTCAAGGCATCATTTCATCCTTCAAGCATTATGAAGAAAATTCACATCAATCTTAATGCAAACATATGTTTTTTATTAGGTTTTTCATGTTCATGTCTCTATCATGCCATTACATTCAACATTTGTGATTACATTCAAAGAGCATTGCATCATCAATCCTTATATCAACAATTGCAAATCTGAGGTATATCTCCTAGCATTTACTTTAGTATTTGCATTGTTCAATTCAAGGTTAATTTCTAAATTGGGGTTTGACCTAAGGCAAAACCCTATCCATGACACTTTCTTCTCTCTTTTTGTGTGCAGGGAACAAGCTTAGTAGTTGTCCTCAGGAATTCTGATAGAGTTGACGATGACTAACAAGTTCAGCTTTCAATGAAGCAAAAGCCAAAGGACCAAGGCGAATCTGTAGTACTTGGTCCCAAAAAATTAGGTCAAAATTTTGGGTACATATTGTAAACATCTTATTTTACCCATATCTCAGCTTGTGCCTTTGTGGGATATTTGTGGTAGTTTATTTTTTCCAAGTTATTTCAATTATTCATGGTTTTACCCTAATTTCACAATTACCTTCTAATTTCAACTAGAAAGAGGGCACAAACTAAAAACCAATGAATCTAATCATAATTTTGTAAGGAATTTAAGTAGCGGAACAACTTCCTACACTAACCTTGAGAGGAGGGTAATGCAAAAGTTTTTACAGATCGTCACAACTATTACAAAAAATAGAAATAGATATAATAACATTCAAACCATAACATAGTGATTTACATGGGGAAAACCCTTTCAGGAGAAAAACCCCACACTCCAAAAGCCACCCAATATATTATTCCGCAATCAAAACAGATTACAATATACTTGCAGAACAAGCTCTTCATAGGAGTACCACCAATCAAAGATTTCGAGGTAACTCAATATCTATAAGACTCTTACACATAACCTCTATCTCACGCACCTCATATCTAGGAGATACAATACAAGAAACCGTCAAATGATATTACAAAACCATGGGCTAAAACCACCCAATAAGGTGTAGCTAACCTTATCTCCCTTCTAGATGACCTATGATGTGTCCCTCCATTTTTACAACTCATTTATGTGTCCAATGTGTTTTATATTTCCTGTTTTAGGAGTACAAACTTTTGGAGGCCATAACTTGAGAACCACGTGTCCTATTAACGAACCGTTTGAAGCGCCAGAAAGATTGTGAAGTGATTTATTGCCTCATAAACCTCTACGC
This sequence comes from Cryptomeria japonica, assembly GCF_030272615.1. Taxonomy (NCBI): domain Eukaryota; kingdom Viridiplantae; phylum Streptophyta; class Pinopsida; order Cupressales; family Cupressaceae; genus Cryptomeria; species Cryptomeria japonica. The sequence goes on from NC_081409.1 coordinate 488,379,549, forward strand.
CATTTATGCCCACTTTTCAGGGAGTTTTGAGGCCTCTAAAGTCCTCAAAATCAAATTTAAACCTTTCATTGGACCCCTCCAAAATGAAAATTTTAAAATCTTCAAAACTAGTTGTAATCTTGTGACGTAACTTTACCGAAATGCTTATCTAGCCAACCAGAAGCTTCGGGGAGAATTTTGCACCATTTCATGCTCAAATGAAAACCTATTATAAATAGTAACCTCATGTAAATGCAAGGTTGAGACACCATTTTCCCAACAAATTTCATCCCTTTTCCTATTTGGATTGTGGCTAGATCTATTGGATTCGCCATATTTCAATGTAATAGTGGTCCTTAAGGTAAAATTAGTGGTCTTACTATATTAATTGGTCAAACCCTAGTTTTACCACCATTACACATATATAAAGAGATTAAAATAAGCCTCAACCAAACCATCTTTTTAAGTTGAATATCAATAGATAAGTTAAAGCAGATGCTTACCCTTCTCTAGAAGTTGTTTTGGATGAAAATGGAATCAGTAGTATTAAGACCTAACCCCACTTTCATTCAAACATTGGAGTATGAAAACACCTTGAGGAGTGATCCTACTTGACTAACTCTTGTGAAAGAGATTCAAGGGATACTTCTAGGGTTTCTATTCCTTCACTGATATGAAAGGGAATATGTGAGATATAGGGGAATGCAAAACTATGATGAGAAAGAAAGAAAATGTGAATATAACAACTAGAATAGTAAAAAAAATGATAACATAATTGAGAAAATAAATACAAATTTAAGAATAGTGTTATGTTGTGCACCTGTAATCAAAATCTAAGATTGAATTGATTGGACTAGGCCGTTATATGCCCTGGTGTGAGGAATTGTGATGAGCTATAAACTAGAGGTTTGATCTCTAAGATTGTTTGAGTAGTATCCTCAAAATTTGATGCAAAACAAGGAGGACTAGGGCATGGAGGACCCTATTCTTTGAGGACGATGGTGTGGGGCACCCTAGTCCCTGAAAAATAGGCTCAAATTCTAACAAACAACCTACACCTATCTGTTGAGATCTTTCAGAAAACTTCTCACTATGACGGAAACCTATAACTGTACCTACTGTCTGCAAAATGGTGGTGTTGTGGTGGATGACTTCAAGCAACATTTTAGTCCTATTATCTTCAAGAAAATACCTAGACTACAAAATACAGTAGTGGATGCAATGGAAATTGTAAGATCTCTCCTTGACATGCCAAGCATTATAATACGGTTCGAGTTCATGGTTGAACAGTTGATGGTACCAACATATGAGATCTCCTCTTTAAAATATGTATGCATGATAGTCGGTCCCGAGTCATCATGGTATAATGACATATAGACATATCTTCATGAGAAATACATATCTCCCGATCTCTCACTCAATCAATGCAAAACCCTCATGTGTCAGGCATCTAGACACGTTAACATAGCAAATACCTTGTATAGAAAGAGTCTAAAAAACACACTTCTTCAATGTCTGTATTCTAAAGCAGAACATTTAGCCTTAAAAGAGGTGCATGATAGAATCTACAGTACACATTCTAGAGGCTCTTCACTAGAAAAACAAAGTCTTGTGCATGGGTTACTGTTAGCCAACCATGGAGAAAGATGCCTACAAATATGTCAAAAAAATGTAGACAATGCTAAATACATGGAAATCTAATTCACACACCTACTCAATATCTCCAACCTATTGTTGGAAATTGACACTAATCCAGTGTATATGGATGCATGAATAATTTTCTAGGGTTGTCATTGATGGCAACTCTTCATGGAAATCCTATCCGGTAATTATAAAATTTGGCAACCAGAAGTGAATGTGATCCGGTGACCGATAACTGGTATTTCAGGATAAGCAAAGCAGTTTTGGTCTGAAAGATTTTCGATGATTGTGGTAGTCATATTTTTGCATGGGATGATAGGGTTGACATATAGAAATCATTTTAAAATCATTTGGATGATCCGCATATGTTTTTGGTGATCCGGTTTAAGCCGACTCATGATTACACATTACATTACATGTCGACTTGATAATTGTTTATTTTGTGATTGCGAATATATAAGACTGATGTAGAAGATATTTTTAGTGTGTGGTGAAGTGTTATATGAGTGAGTAGTGATCAAGGATCCTTTTTGGCATATTTTCACGTGTGCATTCTTGATCCGGTAGCTAACTAAACAGAGAACGAAGCAGAGTTGCAAAGCAGATACAGTCAGAGTTTTTTCACTTAACCGGAACTCATCCAGGCATTGTTTGATGCTATTTTGGATTTCAATCATTATAATTCATCATTGTAAATGATATTTAAGGAAATGAGCCTTCTGGGGTTGTAGCCCTTATTGTAATTGAGCAGTGAGCTCTAGATAGTATACCTGAATGCTAGTGCATTCCCCCTTTTGTAATATTGTTTTGCTACTGGTCATAGTAGATTAACATTGTGGGTTCAACTCCCACTGTGGTTTTTCCCATTTGGGTTTCCATGTAAAAATCCTGGTGTTATGATTTTGTGGTTGATTATCTTGAGTTTCTGCATTTTACTTTCTTGCATATGCTTCTAGTGGTTTGAGATTAAGTCAGAAAAATCCTTTACTGGTAGATCACTGATTCACCCCCCCCCCCTCTCAGTGATCCTTCATTCCAACAATTGGTATCAGAGCTTAGTTCCTCCAAGGAAGCCTAACCGCTTTAGGAATGTTCGAGAGATTGAATCAATGGATTCCAGTTTGCAGAGACAACTTTATGTGGCACTTGAGTATCTTGATACAGCAAGAAATTAAATAAGTTCCTTAAAGAGAAACCTGAATGCAGCAAAAGATTTCATTAATGATTTGAAAGATCACGTGAACACTTCAAGAGATAAGAGGAAAGAACTTGATGGAAAAATTGAAGGAGAAATTAGATCAAAGCATGGAAAATAGGGACAAAGCTGATGAATGTGATAAACTTGCTAGAGAGAATGTTGCATTAAAGAATGAGATGCGATCCATTTTGATGAAGCTGACTAAGGAGATTGAAGACCGGAAGAAGAATGAAGAAAGTTTGACTCAATCATTGAAGGACAAAGAAGATGAATGCTTTAGGCTTACTTATGAGAATGATCAATTGAAGCTTGAATTGACACAATCAAGGAATAATGGTGAAGAACTTGAGAGATAGATTGTTTCCCTAAGAGATGAACTTGCTATTGCAAATGAATACAAAGACAAATTCAATGCTAGCTCAGCAAGGCTTGATGAGATGCTGGAAAGTGAGAGACATGGAAAAGACATGCGAGGACTCAAGTTTGAGAAAGTTGAATCCTTTGGATCTGGATAAAGCAATGCAAAGCCCAATCAAAAGAAGAACAAGAATCCTCCAGTAAGACAACCTAATGCCCACAATTTCAATGGAAGTTGTTTTACTTACAATAAATTTGGTCATATGGCAAATCAATGTATAAGTAGGATGAATAATGGAATGAACAATATGAACAATGGTCCTACCTTTACTGGTCAGTGTTTCATATGCAATAATTTTGGTCACAAGTCAAACATGTGCAGAGCTGTAATCAACAATTTTTCAGAACAAGAGATGTTATGCTTCTGGTATTTTTGGACGTATCTCTAATCAATGTAGGATGAGACCAAATTGAATGAATTTCAGACCTATGCAGAGAAATGTTGTTTGTCATGCATGCAACAAGCCTGGTCACTTTGCAAAGTATTGTAGAAGAAAAAATGCTCTGGTAGCCAAAGCTAATGAAAAGGGCAAGGCAAAAGTAGAAGAGATCATAGACAGGCATGAGAAGATGTGGGTCAAAAAAGATGAATCCAAGGCAGCTAGTGGATCTCTACCTGAATCTGGTGCAGATACTTCATCCAATAACTAAGGCATTTGGACTTAAGGGGTGGCATTTTCATGCAAAATATTTTAGAAACCCCTGGAGAGATCTGTGATCGATCAAGATTGATTGTGGATGTTTGGAAATGACTATCTTAAATTCATCATATCAATCTTTGAATCCAGTGAGTTGGTTTATGTTGAACAGGGAATCCGGTTGAACCTTACCAGTGCATTTATGTCAACTTAAAATTAGGGTTTGCGAAGTTAAAAAGGGCAAAATGTGAATCATTTCTAATATTGTGAGCAAAGAGTTGAAGCAACAGAGCAAGGTGATCAAAAGCTTAAGGTGATCTAACAAAGGACCATTGTGCATCCGATAGAAGCAAAAGGTATTTACAAAAGCATATTTTGAACCCTAAAATTCTTGAAATAACTTCTTCTTTTGTTAATTCACCTTTGGTAGTAGAGTTTTTTGAATGTGCAAGGCCATAATTTAAGAAACATCCATTTACGTTTGTTGAGGATGATCCAAATGGTGCTTTTTTATTTGTTCCATATGGAGTTTTACATGTTGATGATGTCAGGGAATACATTCACTGCACAATTGAGGAAACTGAGAATAAGGATATCTTGACCTTGTATATTTGCCACATGGATGGAGTTGGTAATCCCAAACCAAAATATGCATAGTTGCAGAGGAAGGGTTTCACACAGTTTTTTTACTTCCTAACATTCGATGAGGATGAATGAGTGAGGTACATTCTAAGTTGTGTGCACGATGAGTTTATCTACCTGGACAAACCATACAAGATAACCCAGCAAGCAATCCATGTAGTCACATGCCCAAATCAAACCAGTGGGAAACCTAATTTGAGGAAGGTAACAAACCCAACTATTACAAAGCTAATCGGTGCTCAATTTGATTGCAGATCTATGACCATTAATGATATCCTAGAGCATGATGTGAGATTTGCATCCATGATCATTGGCTATAAAGTTTACCAGTCTAGCAGACTAAATTATATCTTCAATAATACTATTTGTGCAACGTATCAGATGGTGAAAGAGGAAATACAATATGATCTATGTTCAGTCCTTCTTGAAGAACTTGTTAGCAATTTGAATAAGATTAAATCAGATAAGAAGCATGTTTTTAAATTTCGTTCTCTAATTATTTGTCTTGCACTTTATTTCATGAATGAGATTCCCATAATATGGAGAATCCAATGGGCTTATGACTTGTTGGTGGCCTCTCAGATCAAAAAAGGCCTACAGAGATTGGGAAATATAGAGAATTAGACAACTTACCTATGGAGATTCTTTAAAATATTCCAAGGCAGAATGAAGAATAGAGTAAGAATCCCTTAAGAGGTAGTAGAAAAATATCTAAACACTATCTATTTCATGGTCGACAAGGACCAATGCCATATGGAGGTAGTAGAACCAAGAATAGTGCGGATTTTGCCAATGGGCTTTGAGGTTGATGTCTGAATGCTTGAGGTATATGCTCAATACCTTCTGAGCAAACTAGTGGACTCAAATGAACCAAGATTTGGCACCTTAAAGGAGAAGGATATGGAGTTACATGATAAATTCACCCAGCCAACAAGAAAAAGAAAGGTATCTAAAATGGTTGAGGAAGTGGATGTGCAAATGGGATTCACTATTGAGGTAGTCAAGTAAGTGAGGGAGAAGAAGGCATAAATGGAAGCTAAAGAGGAATCAAAGAAGCCTAAGGCTGAACCGATTCCTTCCAAATCAAAACCTAAAGAGACCAAGTATGCATGTACTTTAGTTAAGTCATCTACAACTCAAATCTCATCCAGGAAAGGAGTATTGAAGAAGAAGGAGAAACCAAAGAGGACATATGTTGTTGTATCTCCGGTTGCATCTAAAACTGTCACATGAAGAAGCTGAGCAGGCCAAGAAGAAAGGAGATTTTGTCAGAGTAGTTAGGAAACCATAATCTAGTGGTGTTGAGCAGAGTAAAAAGGCAAATTTAGAACCAGCTCCAACCAGAAGGCCCAAGAGAGAAAGAAAGGTAAGAATAGAGCTTGATGAAGCTCTTGAATCTAGAAAATTAGAAGGTAAATACACTATTGTTCCTCCATTGACTGTGAAAGGACTAGTTGATGAAATAGTTGTAAATGGAAATATGAAAAATGTCAGTGCTTACTATGAGCATCTTGATGAAAGTAAGCAAAGGGAAGTTAAGGATGTTGTTGTTTTGCATTTGCACAACTTCAAAAAATCTTTGATTGAATTGGAAGGAAGCATTCCCAAAGATTTGTATAACATTCTTGATGCTACCAGGCTGACTACCAGTAGACTGAACAAAAAGATGAAAGAGAGAATTAATCAACATCTACACTTGCATTTCCCAAGATGAAGCAAATAAACTCATTGAGCAAGCCAATAAGAAAAAATTTAGAAGCAGAAACAGGGTTAATAGACTTATGGTTGGCAGGGTTGAAGTAGTTAGGAAGGAGACTGAAGAAATGTGGAGAAAGATCATAAAGAACAACCCTTTATATAATGATGTCGCATAAAGGAAGATACTTCCCATCTAGAAGTACAGGCATGTGTTCCTGGTGATCAGAAGGATGAAACTCAGACTGAGGCACATCCAGAAGATCAATAAAATATAGCTCTTGATGCAGAGATAAGTCAGAATCCTCGAGTGAAATGGAATATTGGAGAAGTTCATGAAGGCTCCAAAATATTATACTACACCAAGTGGTGACACCTATGCACAAGCTAAAGGGGATGATGTTGGAGAAGAAGAACCTGAGAAGGAAAAAGCATAGGATAAAGGAGAAGAGGTGGATAAAGGGAAGAAAATTGTTGATACTCCAACAATTGACACTCCTAAGGTCAAAGGGACAAGAATTCTACCCCAGAATTTAAATCAATCTTGATGGTCCTTTATAAATAGGTCAGATATCTCCAGCTGAAAGGCTAATGGTTGCAGTTGTAGTTCAGGCTCAAGCCAATCAAGACCTGATTAAGTCTAAAAGTGAGGATAAGAAGCTGATTGAGATGTCTATTGGTGTTTTACGGAAGGTGGTGCCAGAAATACAACTAGATCTAAATTCTAATTCCTCCAATCAATTATCACAGTTGATTAATAATATTAATACCAATTTTGATTCATCAAAAAAGTCAACCACCAAGAGAGTTCTGGACAAATTTAAGGAGGTTTGTATGCAGACCTTCTGAAAAATGATTGAGGATGACAGAGTTACATTAAACAAAGGACCGCAAACTATCTCTGAGGCTCTAACTAAAGATAGTAAGATATATAAGTCTTGTCTTATCTTGCCCAAGTTCACAGTTGATATAGACAAGCAGATTAGTATTTGCCAAGGCAAGCTAGCTGGAATATCACAGTCATTCGATTCTAATGTAGCCCTTACCAGTAGCACAGAAGGTCAAGTGATGGCTCTAAATGATCAAATCTCAAGCCTTAATACAGAAAAAGATGGAATTTTAATGAGAGTTGGTGAACTCCAAAACCTTATTGCTCCCCAGATGGACACCATGTTGAGAAACAAAGTTGATTTCTTGAAGACAATGGCTCAACCTATTCTGTTTGAATTGAAGGATGTGGAGATTTATGCCTATGTTTTTCATCACACTTTTGGATAACTTGAAGACTAGGTGGGATACCCACTTGGGATTTTTGAAGACTCTTTTTGCTAATATCTTCAAGTATGTATAGTGTATCTGGTAGATATCCCTGTATATAAGTTTTTGTGCAGCACCCCAACTTTGGCATTGTTGTCAAAGGGAGAGAGTAGGAGTGAAAAATGTATAGTGAATGTCAAGCTTTTGATAAAAGCTTTTGAGTTTTTTTTATCTAAGGGGGAGCCTTAGAAATTTTAATTCGATATCCAAGTTGTTTCAACACTTAGTCATTTTTCACGAGTGTTGCTATCAATGCCAAAGGCGGAGATTATTGGCAATTGACACTTATCTGGTGTATACTAATGCATGAATAATGGTCTAGGGTTGTCATTAATGGCAACTCTTCATGGAAATCATATCCAGTAATAATAAATTTTGGTAACCGAAAGTGAATGTCATCCGGTGACAGATAATTGATATTTCAGGATAAGCATAGCAGTTTTGGTCTGAAATCTTTCCGACGATTATGATGGTCAAATTCGTGCATGGGATGATAGGGCCGACATATAGAAATCATTTTAACATCATTTGGATGATCCACATATTCTTTTGGTGATCTAGTTCAAGCCAACTCATGATTACATGTTACATTAAAAGTCGACTTGATAAGTATTTATTTTGTGATTGCGGATATATAAGATCGATGTAGAAGATCTTTTTGGTGTGTGGTGTGGTGATATATGAGTGAGTAGTGATTTAGAAACCTTTTGGTGTAGTTTCACGTGCACATTCTTGATCCAATAGCTGACTGAATAGAAAATAGAGTAGAGTTGCAGAGAAGATATAGTCAGAGTTTTTGCAATTAACCGAAACTCCTCCTGCCATTTTTTGATGCTATTTTGGATTTCAATCATTGTAATTCATCATTGTAAATGATCTGTAAGGCAGTGAGCCTTTTGGGGTTGTATCCCTTATTGTAATTGAGTCGTGAGTTCTAAGAAGTATGTCTAAATGCTAGTACATTCCCCCTTTTGTAATATTATTTTTCTACTGGTCATAGTAGAATAATATTGTGGGTTCAAATCCCACCATGTTTTTTCCCATTTGGGTTTCCACGTAAAAATCCTGGTGTTATTATTTTGTGGTTGATTATCTTATGTTTCTGCATTTTACTTTCTTGCATATGCTTCTAGTGGTTTGAGATTAAGTCAAAAAATTCCTTTACCAGTAGATCACTGATTCACCCCCCCCCCCCCTCTCTCAGTGACCCTTGATTCCAACGCCTATCACATTACCATGGCCATTTTCACAATGGGGACTTGATCTAGTAGAGAAAATTAACCCTACTTCCTCTAATGGGCACACGTTCATTTTGACAACAACAAAGTATTTTATCAAGTGGGTAGAGGCAATCCCTCTAACTTACACAGCTGACAAGCAGATAGCAAAGTTTATACTCAATTACATTATCTATCGATATGGAGTCTCGATGTGTATAGTGATAGACAATGGACGCCCTTTTAAGAACCAGGAAGTACGTGAATTATGTGATCAATTTCACATTCAACATCGCTTCGCAACTCCCCACTATCCTCAAAGTAATAGCCAAGTAGAGGCAACAAATAAAACCATTCTCAAAAGCCTCAAGAAAGTTGTCAATAAAGCTAGATGGGATTAGCACCACTAGTTGAATCCTACACTTTGGGCTTACAAAATGGGTGTTCGCACAGCTACTGGTGCTACCCCATACTCTTTGGTCTATGGATCAAAAGAAATTTTTCCTATTGAGGTACAATTGCCAACATCAAGGGTTTCCTTAAGACATGTCATACTGGATGAGGATTACAGAGTGGCTAGGCTACAAAAGCTAGAAATATTAGATGAAAAATGACAAAGTGAACTAAACTACTTGCAAGGATATCAAAATAGGTTGTGAAGAAGCTTCAATAAAAGAGTAAGAATAAGGTTCTTTGAAATTGGGGACCTAGTCTTGAAGGAAAATCAGAGAAATATGGTAGAACGAGAATGACCAAGCAAGTTTGAACCTAACTGGTTGGGCCCTTATGTGATAACTAGAGTAATTGGCAATGGTGAATATCATTTGGCAACAATGGAGGATGATTCACTCTCTGAACCTATCAACAACATGCACCTCAAAAAGTACTATGTCTAATGGCTAGATAGTTTAAATTTATTTTCATTTCATCTTGCATTGCATCTACATATAGTTTGTTTCGAATATGTTTTGTCTTGCATCGCATTAACATTTTAAGTCAATTCATTTTGCATAGTATTTGCATATAGTTGCATCAATAAAATAAAGGTGATTGTGGGAATTGGTCACTTGTATCCATTTGAGTAAGTGAAAGTCCATCTCATTTCTTAGATATTCACTTGTGAAGTTTTGAAAACTCAAAGTTGCTCAACTTTAGCATTGTCTTGTGGTTAGGATTTCTCTTTGGTTAGGTAGAGATCTCACTATTGTTCTTGTTACCTAAATCTATCAATTTCTATATCTTTCACACATTAATAAGTTACTCTAAATCATTGTCGACACCTAGTTGATGGTGTGACCAATGAAAAATCTAAAATCCTACTTCAGCACTACTATAATTATCACACTCATGTAAGTTTTATTACTTACAAGCCAATGCAAGGACAAAGTAAAAGATGCCTAACAATATATCAAAAAAATCAAGGCAAAAATAAAAGAAAATAAATATCAATCAATGCATTGATTATCAAAATATTGGCTATGGGAACATATGAGTAACTCCATCATGACTATAGATGTCTATTGGCAATGAAGCAATATTTGAGAGATTACAATGATAACCTCATCGAGGCTATAGACATCTGTTGGCAACAAGGCTCTATCCAAGATGCTTTTGGAGTCAGGATAAAGCTAGTCACATAACATTCTAAGGTTTCCAATGATCATAAGAGTTAGAATAAATTCAAGTGCACACAAATAGGCAATTGCAGACCAAAGTCTTAAGAGTCAATGGAGGAGTTTTCCACATCTCCATTTGCAAATCATAATCACCTGATGTGCTAGGTTGAGTCATCTAAAGGTTGCTAAGAATGGAATGGGTCCTTATCTCTAAAATATTCTACAACCCCAAATTTATCATGTGTAACAAAATGACCAAGTCACACGAGTGTGTCCTTATTAAAATAAAAGATTGAATTTCATTTATCATTTTGTTTTGTATTATATAAGCATTCATGTTATGTTGGTCATTATCATGTAAAAATAGGCATAGTTCATCAATTACATTGCCTGAGTCTACAAACTAGGGGCAAGTCCTAAAAAATCCAAAAACATTGTAAAATGTCCTGAAAAAAGCCAAAAACATTCAAATATAATCCTAAGAAAATCTAAAACATCAGAAAATGTCCTTAAAAATTGTCCAAAAACATTTAGATAAAGTCTCGAAAAAAACACTAAAAAGCAAAAAGTGTCCAGAAAAATGTTCAAAAGCATTCAAATAAAGTCCTGAAAAAACCCTAAAAAGTACAAAATGTCTTGGAAAAAGTATTAAAATTAGATAAAGTCTTGAAAAAATCCAAAACATCAAAAGAGAGAAAAAACCCTTAAAATTGGGAAATCATCCTATAAAATTATCAAAAACATTCACATAAGTCCTAAAACAACTCCTAAAAACATAAAAAAAGTCTTGAAAAAAGCACTAAAAAATTTGAAAAAAGCCAACAACAAAATCTTGCAATAAAATGTCTCGCAAAGAATAATCACTTGAGTAGATATCCAGTAAACACTTCACACGAAGTCAACAAAGGATAAAACTATCTTATCAAAATTTGCAACCAAACTAATCAAACTGTCTTATCAATCATATCAACTAACCATATCAATCAATCATCATCTTATCTTAAATAGGGAAGGTTACACTCAAAATCAAATAGATTAGTTTTAAATGGGGTATTCAATCTATAAGATCAGACATCAACCATCGCATCGAATAATCAAAGTAAAGGCACGGATCATAATGGTTGCTAGATTTTTGGTCTTAGTTAGTCTTTATCTTTTATCAATTGGCGACAGGTCGTGTTCCAAAGCTACTAAAGGATGTCCACAAGTGACTAGAGGATCCAGTATGGTCCATGATCTTTTTCTTTGTTTGTTGTTTGTGGTGTGGACCAATCAAGTTCTAGGCAATGGTACTTTTGGTGTCTGTGTTGGTATGTTCATTTGGTAAGGATCCTATGCAAAATTAAGTCAAGGATACCTATGCTTATGACTACTACATATACCTCGACCCTTAGTGAAACATCCAGAATGGAGGGGTTCACTCCTTGTTTGCCATGTGTTTGTTTCTACAATGGGATATCTTTACACCTTGGTTCCTTATACCTAGGTGTACCAAGCTCCATTAAAACATAGTAAGGCTCAATGATGAATATACTGTGCTAAAAATAAAACCACAAGAGTTCGTTGTTCTATCATCTTCAAACTTTAATTCATATTCTCTAATCTCTCTTATATCTATCTCAAATCCATTTCTCATCAACCATTTCTATCTCTAGTCTACTAACAATTCTTCTGAAAGAATTGGGGCACGCAATAAAAAGATATTTTGACACATAACTTTTTTTTAAAGCATCATATAGGTTGCATTCATTCATTATCACATTTTCATTAGGTTACATTCATTAAAATAGTGGCATTAGGTTGCATTCATTATCATATAATTTGCATAATCATATTCACATAATTGCATTACATAGTCTCATAAATAACACATATTAAGATCATTTTTAAGGATGCTATTATAAGCACATTCATTCATTAGGTTTCATTCATATATCATCATAATTGCATCATCATCATATCAAATACAACATTTAGAAAGTGCATAAGTAAGATAGCATCACATCATTATAAAATACATCATGAAAAACATATATAACATCATAGAGTAAACTGCATCATCGTCATCATTATCATATGCATCATAGAATATTATAATAAAGCACATAAACATGCATATAGAATGTTGTCAAAACTACATATCTCATATAGATCTCAAAAATAATGTGTCGGGATACAAATAGTATAAAAGGCCCAAAGGCTCAATAACATATCTAACTAATGTGTCAACCAACACTACCCCTATCAGGAGCCTATCCAAGCACTTGTCTACTCGGTCCTACCCCAAGATGACCCAATGGTGAAAAAATGGTGGTCCCATCACACCCCCATTGCTCATATCTTGAGTTGTAGACTAGCTAGACCTACTCTGAGACTAGTAAGCATGATAACTGGGTACTGCCTATCCCTCAGGAACAACCATCAGGTAATGATGGCGCCAATACATAGCCTCTTGTGCTGCATAGAAAAGTATATCATCATGTGAGCATGTGTTAGTACCAGGAGAAATATATTGATCATAGGAACCATGAACTAACTGAGCTCGATGAACAACATCATCCCACTCATTGCAAAAGAGATCTTGCTCTGCTATGGCCAAGTCTCGAGCTACTCAAAAAGTATCACACTCGGCCATCAGTGTATCTCACTCATGTATCCAAGCCTCCTGCTCTTAGCAAAATAGAGCGTGATCATCCCTCATGCAGTATTTCTCTATGGCCAAAGCATCTTATAAACTTTGGATCTGCACTATCCTAACTTTTGTATCCTCACCCTTATCAATATCCTATTCAGCAGGTGCATCCTCCAACTCAGGCATATCAATATCATCTTCACTCTCCTCACTGCCCTTTGTGCTCGATGATTATGATGAGGAACCATTGTCATCACCTGCTAACTCGGTGTCTCCATCGATGTCTACCTTTGTATCCTCTCCACCCTCCTCTCCCTCTCCTAGTTTAGCAATAGCTACCACTGCACCTCCTCCATCACCATCCCCTCCATCTCCATCTCCATCCCCTCCGTCGTCTAGGTCACCTGCCCATCTGTGGTATAATAGGCACTATAGGATTAGTCAAAGGAATAGGTCGATGCAATGCCTACCATGCATCATACTGTAGTGTAGTCCCAGGATTTGCCACTCCCACACCCCAACCCCACTACACTGGCCTTAAGGAATAAAACTCTGCAAAAATAACATGTGCCTCTATAGAGGTCCCCAATCTAAGACCTCTCAAGCAGACTGAGATAAATATGTAGTCGCATCTGGCACACCCTAAACCTCACCAAACTGTCTCAAAACCCAACCTGGGAGATGAACATCAATCATACACTAAGTCTGAATAGTCCTACCAATAAGATATCTTAGCTGTCTACAAAATGGAAGGTTTTTTGCATCATCTTCCCAACTGGGGCAATCTAGGTATGGCCTCCAAGTAAAATGTTGTATCACATCACTAGCATACTGCCAATATAGGGTATTACATATACCCCTATGTCTGATCACACCTATATATCTATATGCATAAGGCTCCTCGACCTGTAGTTGAACATGAAACTGGATGAAAAATGGCAATATGCTCCCAGGCCCAAACCTGTAGAAGAGTAATCCCACAAGTAATAGATTTGCACCTCAAGTATTTTATTGTATGCATATGATAATACAACATGGATAAAACATAAGTATGTTTTATGCTATGCATACTCTTCCCCACCATTTTCATTGTTCTTGTTTGAAAATGCAAGTCTCCCCTTCTTTTATTTTTTTTTCCTGTTGTTTTCTCTTTTCCCTTTGTCTTCCTTGTTTTTCTACTCCGAAGTTTCGGGTTCTCGGAGCCTCAAAGTGTGTCTCTATCTTTTTGTCTTGCTTCGGAACCTCAAAATCCTAAGATCCCAATGTAAGTCTTGATCTGGCTTCAAAATTTTGGGTTCCCGAGATTCCGAGGTCCCCTTTGTTGGTTTTGCAAGATTTTGGAACTCCAAAATCCTGAAGTCTTGTCTGGTTCCTTTGTTGGAGCCCTAGGATCTCAGATTTCCAAAATCTTGGGTTCTCCTCGTTTTGTTTGTCTTTTTCAGAGTTTCAAGGCTCTGGAGCCCTGAGGTCGCTTTCTTATCAACCTCCAAAATCCCCAAATCTTGGAGTGTTGCCTTGTTTACCTATCAAAGGCTCGGGATCCCAAATTTTTGGGACCCCAAGTTCTCCTTGTTTTTTTTGTTTTCAACCTCCAAGACTCCGTAATCCCAGAACCCTAAAGGCTCTCATGCTTTGGGTCATGCGATTGTCAGGGAGGTATATATGGTGCAAAGGGGGTCATTTCATTTCATTCATGCACTGACATTTTCAAGATCCTCTCTTCCCTCCCCTCTAGCGATTCAGCTTTCCCACAGTACACTTCATGTTTTGCTTCCTCCTTGTTTAGGTAGGATCTTGCCCTCTTCTCTTGTCCTTCGCTTGGTTTTACGTGCTTGTTTTTTGTTTTTTCTTCTTAGTTTAGGGTTTCCTTTTTTTTAATAAGTTGATCTTCTTTGACAATTAGGGTCTTCCGATCTTCCAGCTTTGAGATCCTAGGTCTCCAAGATCGTGGACCCTTGGCCTCTTTCTACTTCAAAACCTTGTGTTCCTAGGATTCCAGAAGTTCCTTGAAGCTTTTCCCTCCCAACTTTAGAACCATGGGTTCCCAGGGTCTCGAAGGTTGTTCCCAAGCTATTCCTTGAGGACTTTGAAGCTCTAGAGTCCCGAAGTCGTATCCCTAATGCCTTTCCAAGGACTCCAAAGCCTCGAAACCTTGGGATTCTGAAGTCCTCCCATTCACCTCTTTGATTATTTTGGGACCCTGAAACCTCGGGATCCCGAAGTGCTGGTTTTCTTACAAAAGTCACCTTGGAGTTTTGGGACTTTGGAACTCTAAGGTCACTCCTTCATTGATTCTTCAAGCTTTGGGACCCTGAAACCCAAAGATCCTGAAATCATGTGTAAAGGTTTCTTAAGACTCTGAAACCCCGAAACCCTGGGATTCTGGAGTCGATTGTTGTTAAATCAATCTCCTAGGGCACTAATTATGCATATTCTCTTGTGCAGATTGAAGTAGTATTATGGAAACATCAACCACTCCCAGGAAGAAGACTAGAAGTGAGGTTAAGCTTGAGAAGAACCTAGTCACAATGAAGTATCACTATCAAGGTCAGATCTTGGTCTCCAATTTTGATAGTAAAGTACAATGGGTCACCGATACAGAAATTGGGCATATTCAACTTGATAAAATTAAGGAAGAAGTGGCTCAAATGAACCTCTAGGTACCATATAGAAGTATTAAGAAGTCTGGGCTTGTGGAAGCTACAATCTTTCCCCAAGTAATACAATCTCTAGAACTCAGTCTTGCCATATCTCAACCCTATGATAAGGACACCAGAAAGTGAAAGGATACAAAAGGAAATATAGTGGTTGATCTCTCATCCAAAATGCTCAGTATGACTTTTGGCATTCCCCAGTACAAGGAGGTCCCCCAAATCACTAAGTAAGAGGCAAGCTCAAGATATTTAATAAGAATGTCACATATCACAGTCGCCACATAAATGAAGCAAGGCTTGATGAACCAAGAAAATCAGGGCTTAAGGCTACCGACAACATTTTGAGAGTAGACTTCAAAGGCTCAACCACATGAATTCATCATGAATTTGGCTCAACACATACTAAACCCATTCATTTTCATCAAAAAAAAGGAATTTGACAACTTGAACAAAGTTATTCTCCTCCAACACTCTATATTCTTGTTTAATCCTGAAATCATTTCCTAACAGTTTCTTAGAGTACAAATTCAACAGTCGTGAGCTCCCTAGACCCTCAAGATTTTCATGAATGTAAGCCCTAATGTCTTTGACATGAAGAACTCCATACAAAACCAAAGAAAATGCACCTAGCGGGTCTACCTCAATAGATTTAAAGGGGTGCTTCTTGAATTTTGGGTGACATCTCTCAGTGATATCAACAACCAACGACGTAGCCATTTCAAATTAAAAAGTTTTGTAGATAAATACCTTTCTTGCCAAATTAGGATTTCACACGAAATAATCTTCACATTTCAATATCTTGTATATCTACTTGCAGAGCACTCTTAACCTCTTTCTCTTCAAACAAAAAGTAAAAAATGAGAAGGTAAAGTTACCTTTTATCATCCGCACACTTAACTTTTTAGTACAATAAGTGCTCTTGCCCTAAACCTTCTGGATATCCTTGCTTCTTAGACTGCTTCACAAAAATTCATCTGTGAATCTTCAATATTATTCGATTTCTTCTGGAAATCAATCCAAATGATCTGCAATACCCTAATACAACTTTTATCAGCCTACCAAATTCAGGTACCAACTGATAGAAGGGGGATTAGGATTTCCTTGAAAACTTCCCCTAGGCCAAAGGCCTTAAATCAATTCCTAGAGGATTTCCAGCACCAAATTCAGGTGCAGACCCATTTCTTGCATCAATCTTGTTAGACAGTTCAAATAACCGGAAGACAACTGAGAGGGGGGGTGAATCAGTTGTCACTAGATTATCAGAACCTTAAGCAATTAAAACTTTAATACCGAAACCCAAAAGATCAATACCAGAATGCATAAACCAATTACCAAAATAGTAGATAAACCAATTAAGCACAAGCAACAATTAGAGAATAAATACCATCCACATGACACCAAGATTTGTATGTGGAAAACCCATTAAAGGGAAAAACCATGGTGGGAAGCCTACCCACAGTCAAATAATACTTTTGCAGTAAGTATGTAATTACAAATGAGGGGCCTACACTTGTAGGAAGGCCAATAGCCTAGAGCACATTGCTCATTACAAAAGGAGTCTCACTGACTACATAGAAATCTAGACTACAATCCAGAAGAATTAATAAATTGCAATGATAGCATCTCCTATGCTTGAATATAGTTCTGGTTAAGCTCAATATTAGAGGACTAAATCCTCTTACATAAACCCAAATCGATCACCAATGATCGACCAAATCCTCTACATGAATGATTATTACATTATTCACTCCTATACATCCTTATCCCTTACATATATGTTCCCATGATCTACAATGAGATCTTACATCATATATATACAAACCCTCAAACACAAACAATAAGGTTGGCCACCAGACAATAAAACAATTACATAGTTACAAAACATGTCAGTCTGAGACCAAACAAATAATATCCAACCCATAATACATCTTGGAAACACATCGAGAAGTCCAATCAACACGTTACATTAAGCCAGTCCATAACCTAGATAAATTGGGACCCAATTTAGGTCCACACACGTTAAAGAAATGATCCCAATCAACCAAGTCTCAAACATGATCACCATCAGCATCTTGAATCTCTACTAGAAGCTACGCCAATACCACTGATGCATAACATCAAAGATCTTCAACAAAGCTTTACCGATGAAACCCTCACCGAATCAACAAACCAAACTTGCCAGGATATAGGATAGCATACAATCACCAGATCAAAACCAACTGACTGAGCATGTATCTGAGTAGCATGAATAAGCCAATTCTATATACTAGAACATACTAGAGCATACCGGATCATCATGATCTAATCCAACTAGAAATTTGTAGAACTTAATGATATCACAATTAAGTTCTACAAATTTCTCCCCCTAATGTATATATCTCTTAAGTTTTTCACATGAATATCTCTCCCTCTTTGACATCAATGCTAGAAATCTGATATAAATATCAAAGCAAAAACATAGACCACTGAATCACAAGGCTAACTACTCCCCCTGAGCAATAGCATCCCCACATTAATCCGAAATGAATAATATCTCTGATAATGCATACCGGACTGATGCCAAATAGCATCAATCAGTTCTCTGGTGGAGGGGCAGAAATTCCTAATCTGTCTCTAAGGTACTCAAATGATTCTTCAGGCAAAGGTTTAGTGAAAATGACTACAATCTACTCTTTAGTATTCACATAAACCAGTCTAACCTCATTTTCTTCCACCTTCTCCTTCAAAAATTTATACTTGATAGATATGTGCTTTGTCTTAGAGTGAAATTCCAAATTCTTTGATATGTCTATAGAAGTAGAGTTATCACAGTGAATAACTACCAGTCCAATGCAATGCACTTTTATGTCCTTCAACATTTACTTCATCCATAGAACTTGTGTACAGTTAGTAGCAACAGCAACAACATACTCAGCTTCAATAGTAGATAAAGAAGTACATGATTGTTTCTTGCTGATCCATGAAATAAGTTTCTTTCCAAGAAATAAAGCTCCATCGAAAATACTTTTCCGGTCATCAACATCACCTTCCCAATCTACATCTGTATATGCACATAAAGTAAAGTCATTATCCTTAGGGTACCACAAACCATATTTAGATGTACCTTATAAGTATCTAAAAATTATTTTCATCACACTCTCATGATTTTCTCTAGGATCACTTTGATATCTTGATGCAATGCAAACAACATTCATCATATCAGGCCTAGTTTGAGTCAAATATAGTAGACCTCCAATCATAGACTTGTATCTTGTAGGATTTACCAATGCAGATTCATCTTTACTTGTCAATTTCTCACTTGTAACCATAGGAGTACTTACCGGTTTAGAGTCTACCATACCAAATTTCTTCAACAATTCCCTAGCATACTTAGTTTGACAGATGAAAATACCTTTATAAGTATCTAAAAATTCTTTTCATCACACTCTCATGATTTTCTCTAGGATCACTTTGATATCTTGATGCAATGCAAACAACATTCATTATATCAGGCCTAGTTTGAGTCAAATATAGTAGACCTCCAATCGTAGACTTGTATCTTGTAGGATTTACCAGTGCAGATTCATCTTTACTTGTCAATTTCTCACTTGTAACCATAGGAGTACTTACCGGTTTAGAGTCTACCATACCAAATTTCTTCAACAATTCCCTAGCATACTTAGTTTGACAGATGAAAATACCTTTATCAGTCTAAGTAATCTACAAACCTAAGAAAAATTTCAGTTCCCCAATCATAGACATTTCAAATTATTTCTTCATATTTTAAAAAAATTTCATGCACAACTTATCTTCACCTCCAAAAATAAAGTCATCAACAAAATCCTCAATAATCAACATATCATCATCAGTGACTTTATAATATAGATTATTGTCAGCATTACCTAAAGTGAAACCCAGCTTCAAAAGATATTTGTCTAACCTTGCATACCAAGCTCTAGGTGCTTGTTTCAATCCATATAAAACTTTCCTTAACCTGCAAACCATGTTTTTATCATCTGAAAGTGCAAAACCATCAAGTTGCTCAATATAAACTTCCTCATCAAGATCCCCATTTAGAAAGGCACACTTAACATCAATCTGATAAACCTTGTAGTTTTTGTGTCCAACATAGGCAAGAAATAATTGAAGCAAGCTTCGATCCTAGCTGTAGGTGCAAAAGTTTCACCATAATCAATTCCTTCCTTCTGAGAATATCTTTTATAAACCAATCTAGCTTTATTCCTCACAACTTGTCCATCTTCGTTTAATTTATTCCTCACAACTTGTCCATCTTCATTTAATTTATTCCTAAAACCCCATTTAGTTCCAATAACATTCTTATTTTTAGGCCGAGGAACTAAATTTCATGTTTTATTCTTCTCTATCTAATCTAATTATTCTTCCATAGCTTTCATCCAATATTCATCTTTACATGCTTCAATTACTGATACTGGTTCAACTTGAGAAATTAAACATACCTCATTAGCTATCAATCTCCTTCTTGCCATCACTCCATTGTTCTTATCCGCAATGATCTGATCTTCTAAATGATTCATCCTTACTGAAGAAGTTGAGAAAATACAACTTCAGAGATCCCAAGAACGCCTGCAAGCAAAATACCTGTCACAAGAGAAGAATGGAGGCAAAAAGCACAATAATGGCTCTGAAGAAAAAGATTATCATTCAAAGAGGGAATAGAATAGAAAATTACAATGCAATACTTATGAAAGGAGAATATGAAACCTTAAAAATGTGCAACCCTAAAGAAACCCTAAAGGGATAAAGTGTATTTAATAATTAGAATAATTATTAAATACCTACAATATTATTAAATGCTTGAGTCTAGCTTAAGCATAGAGTATAATAGACTAATAATTAAATAAATAATTATTAGCTAATACAAGATAACTCTAACACCCCCCCTTAAGATGAACTTAGGGAGTAGCTAAAAACTAAATGCATGAAGCAAAAAATGCAACTACATGATGAAGGCAAATTTGGGTCCCGGCAACAAAGCCTGATGAGGTACCTAGGCACAGCCAAATCTTTATGAACCGAAGAAATGGAGAAAACCATGTGGGAAAAAGACTCTACTCCAAAAATAGATGGAAAAGGCAAGTTAAGGACTGAAGAAGCCTCCAAAGAAGAATGTTCCAAAAAGATAGGAACAAGAGAAGAGCAGAAGAACTACTGAAGCATGAAGAACCTGCAAACACTGTCGAAGAATAATTGTCTATCTGAAGAACCTCCACTAAAATATAAGATGATCAGGTAGATATGACTATAATCTACAAGAGTTCCCTCAAATAACACTACTTGAATCATATGGCAAACAACTGAACTCGAAGATACAAATGGCATAACACACCAAAGCTTGAAGAGTTGATCCAATGAACCAAGGAAGCATTAGAACAACAAGAGAAACCCCCCTATAATGTGGACAAGGGTGAGGGACAAGTTCAGTGAAAAGGACGGCCAACAAGAACTACATGACGAAGAACCAAGAACATCAAAAGTGCAGAAAAAGTACATAGTGGCGTGGAAGGAACACTCACTTGACACACATCATGAGGCTAATGTCATGAAAGGAACACTCACTTGACAAAGGTAGATGGCAAACAAAGGCAAACAACAACCCCCCCATGGCACTTTATAATGTAGTGCATGTACAATAAGGCAAAAGATATGCAAGATCCTAAGTATACAATGCATAGTGGCACTTTATCTCAGTGTGTTTGCAAAAAAGGAAATGCTTACAAAATAATGTCTACAATGATCAGAAAAGACATAAGGCTAGAAATACAGAAAGAATAGCCAAAGATGAGACATCCTACTCAAAGAAAGATATCCTAGGACCTAGAACATCCAAGATATTCACTAGAGTGCTGAAAAGCAAAAAACTGAATAAAATGTAACTAGAGCAGAATCTGGAAAGAAAACTTATATGACTAGAAATTGCACAAAACAATATTTCCAACGATATAAATTTTTTTAAAAATGGAGTTTAGATGCTCAAGTTATGTTTCCCGAAGTGCAAAAAGGAACTTCTGGCTTTGACAGCAAACACTATCAAAAAAGAAAATTTTAAAATTCAAACCTCCAGATCTAGATAGAGCTCAAAAAGAACTTTTCGACAATATAAGGTTTGTCGAAAAACACCTCCGTGAGCCCAAGTTACGGCCAAAAGAAAAAGAAAAAAAAAACCCTCTTTTAGGGCATAAAGAGGGTAAAAAAAAAATTATAACTAAAATTTATGACGCATTTGCAGGTATAGTCGTACGGATTTTTGTGCCTCGTAAAGCATGCCAGTGAAAAAATCATGGCCCAGATGCCCTTGTCACCGAAATAGGTCAAATTATATATCAAAATGATTGGAAATGCTCTTCAAAAGCCAACAGTGAGGTCTTTTTTTGGTCCAAACAGCTCTAAAAAAATTTAAATGGTTTTTCGGACGAATTTCTCGAAATTGCCAAAAAAAATGTTCAGAACCCAAATTTGTCAAAATTTGACAAATTTTATATGGAAATGGGGGGTTTTGGGGTATTTTGAGCTCAACAGTGAGTTTCGTTTGATCCCAAAATGATCATAAACTAAACAGCTACCCCATATCCAATAAAAAGCTCTAAAAAAACTAAAACCCTAACCTCCAAAAATCTTCTAAAAAATTCAAGAACAAGTAGTAGCAGATGTCGGCTCTGATACCATGAAGAAGTTGAGAAAATACAACTTTAGAGATCCCAAGAACACCTGCAAGCAAAATACATGTCACAAGAGAAAAATGGAGGCAAAAAACACAATAATGGCCCTAAAGAAAAAGATTATCATTCAGAGAGGGAAGAGAATAGAAAATTACAATACAATCCTTATGAATGGAGAATATGAAACCCTAAATATGTGCAACCCTAAAGAAACCCTAAAGGGATAAAGTGTATTTAATAATTACCTACAATATTATTAAATGCCTAAGTTTAGATTAAGCATAGAGTATAATAGACTAATAATTAAATAAATAATTATTAGCTAATACAAGATAACTCTAACACTTACATACCTAGGAGTCTTTTGATTCTCTGTTCCTCTTTCTGGTTCTTCAATTACTATTGAATTTTCTGATACTACCGGAGTAACTGGTTCAACATTTTCTTCCGGTAAAGGTGTTACCAGTTCAGTTATGATCATTTTCACTGCCAGTTCTTTCTCGTAAACTCTTATTTGACTTTTATTCAACTCATCCACCTTGACATTAGCACTCTCCACAATTCTCTGCAATCTCTTGTTATGACATCTATAGTCTTTGCTTTCATTGGAATAACCAAGAAATATTCCTTCATCACATCTAGCATCAAAATTTCCAATGATATCATCTCTCCTGATATAACATTTACTACCAAAGATTTTGAAATACTTAATTGTAGGTGTATTGCCAAACCATAATTCATAAGGTGTCTTACCGGTTTCTCCTTTGATATGTACTTTGTTGAATGTATAAATTGTTGTGCTCACTACTTCTCTCCAGTAGATATGAGGTAGATTAGCTTCCATCATCATGGTTCTAGCAGCATCCAAGATAGTTTTGCTCTTCCTTTCCATAACTCCATTTTGTTGAGGTGTCCGGGGAGTAGAAAATTGTCTACTTATGCCATGCTTCTCATAAAAGTTATTAAACTCACCGGATGTGAATTGTCCACCATGATCTAACCTTAAACATTTAATCTTCAATCCTATCTTGGTTTCAACTTTAGCTTTAAATATTTTAAACTTTTCAAAAGCGTCAGATTTCTCCCTTAGAAAAGTAACCCACATCATTCTAGAATAATCATTAATGATTAGCATAAAATATCTATCACCTTGAAAACCTTTAATTCTAGTAGGGCCACACAAATCAGTATGAATAAGATCAAGAACATCATTAGATTTATCTTGTATACTCTTAAAAGAGGTTCTAATATGTTTTCCCATTTGACATTTTTTACATGTCAGATTATAGGGGTTCACAATTTTAGGTATATCTCTAACTGCCTTAGTTGAACTGATTTTTACCATGCAATCAAAATTCACATGACATAGTCTTTTATGCCATATCCAACTCTCATCAATTTGTACAATCAAACATATCTTCTCACCGGAATTCAAATGAAATATATTACCTTTTGTCTGAGTACCAGTTGGAATCTCCAATCCAGATCTATTAATGATTTTGCATTTTTCATCCTTGAATTGTAATTGAAATCTCTTATCCACCAATTGTCCTACACTCAAAATATTATGCCTTAAACCTTCAACAGAATAAACATTATTAGTATTGTGCTTACCATCTGATGATATAGTTCCTTTTCCCTTGATCATACATTCTTTGTCATATCCAAATCTAACCAAACCACCATCAAATTCTTGCAAGGATAGAAACTTCCTTTTATATCCAATCATATGATGTGAACATCCACTATCATTTACCCATTCATCCTTATCTTCAATTTAGCAGCCAGGGCCTTCTCTTCAAGTATATTCTCTTCCAGTGTCAAAACATCTTCCTTGATAGCCAAGAACGCCAATTCCTTTCCATTGATGGAACCACTAGAAAAGTCTTGTGTTGGTTCATCATCAGAATCAGTCACACCTTCCTCATCCACAATGTAGCATGATTTATCTCTATTTTTCATGTACTTATACATGTTCTGATATCCAAGGTTAGGCTTAAAAGATCTTCTAGCTCTCTCTTCAAATCTTGAATTCCTTTCATGACATCTAGATGCAAAATGACATATCTTATTACATGCAAAATATTTAAAAGGTGTTTTTCCTTCGTACTTACTTCCTACCGGTCCTTTAGGTACTCTTCTACCAAATAGGGCTTCAAGTTACTCAAATTCTTTATCTTCTCTCTTCATATCATCCAAATCCTTTGCATACAAATCTTTCCAATCTTGCTTGTTGGTTGATGATGTAAATGCATGAAAAACAAGTTCAGACTTCACAGCTCCAAAAGGTCCAAATTCTTCAAGCTCAAAAACATATAATTTCCCAACCAGGGTATCTCTATTGACAAAGCTATAAGCCATTGTTCTCAATTCATTAATTGCAGTAGCCTTCATCTTATAAGCTGGTGGAAAAGCTCTCAAAACTTTAGAAACTATTTCATCTTCACTCAGAGATCCACCACAACATTTAATTCCCATAACAATTTCATTTACCCTTTCCATGAATGCAGTAATCCTTTCATCTTCTTCCATACTCAAGTTTTCATATCTCACCCGGTAACCATCAAGTTTAGCAATCTTAACAACAGGGTCACCTTCATTAAGAGTCTCCAACTTGTCCCATATAGCCTTTGTTGATTATTTGTCAGTTAACCCCATTATTTATTGATTAAAAAGTGCATACAAGAGGGCTTCTCTTGCTCTACAATCATTCTCAAGCTCCTTATCTAGGTTTGTCGGAGGAGGATTGTCAAATGCCAGATTAAAAGGTGTAACACCATTCTTTGTGATTTGCCAAATTTCCTTACCGAGACAGTTCAGATGAGTCTCCATCTGAATCTTCCATACTCTATAATTTGTTCCATCAAGTCTAGGAATATCTCTCCAAATGATAGCAGCAAATGAACTAGATGAACTTGTAATGTTAGTCGCCATAGGATCTTCCTCAAATGGCTAAGCTTCTACAGAGAGGACCATAGCTCTGATACCAATTGTTAGATAGTTCAAATAACTGGAAGACAACTGAGAGGGGGGGTGAATCAGTTGTCAACAGTTTACCGAAACCTTAAGCAATTAAAACTTTAATACCAGAACCCAAAAGATTAATATCGGAATGCATAAACCAATTACTGAAATAGTAGATAAACCAATTAAGCACAAGCAACAATTAGAGAATAAATACCATCCACATGACACCAATATTTGTGCGTGGAAAACTCAATAAGGAGAAAAACCAGGTGGGAAGCCTACCCAAAGTAAAATAATACTTCTGCAGTAAGTATGTGATTACAAATGAGGGGCCTGCACTTGCAGGTAGGCCAACAACCTAGAGCACACTGCTCATTGCAAAAGGAGTCTCACTGACTACATAGAAATCCAAACTACAATCCAGAAGAATGAATGAACTACAATGATAGCATCTCCTATGCATGAATATAGTTCCAGTTAAGCTCAATACCGGAGGACTAAATCCTCTTACATAAACCCAACTCGATCACCAATTATCGACCAAATCCTCTACATGAATGATTATTACATTATTCACTCCTATACATCCTTATCCCTTACATATATACTCACATGATCTATAATGAGATCTTACATCATATATATACAAACCCTCAACCACAAACAATAAGGTTGGCCACCAGACAATAAAAAAATTACATAATTACAAAACATGTCGGCCTGATACCAAACAAATAATATCCAAACCATAATACATCTCGGAAACACATCGAGAAGTTCAATCAATATGTTACATTAAGTCGGTCCATAACCTAGATAAACCAGGACCCAATTTAGGTCCACACACGCTAAAGAAATGATCCCAATCAACCAAGTCTCGAACATGATCACCATCAAAATCCTGAATCTCTACTAGAAGCCACACCAAAACCACTTATGCATAACTTCAAAGATCTTTAACAAAGATCTGTCGGTGAAACCCTCACTGGGTCGACAAACCAAGCTTGCCAGCATAGAGGATAGCATCCGATCACCAGATCAAAACCAACTGACTGAACATGTATCTGAGTAGCATGAATAAGACAATTCCATATATCAGAACATACCGGGGCATACTAGATCATCATGATCTAATCCAACCAGAAACCAAACAACCTACCAGGACCAGAAGGATACTGGTAAACAGCCAAAACAACTAGTGTTGACATCAATGACAAAACATCAATGCAACACATAATCAATTCCTCCAAATGGCCAATAAATCTCACTCTTCTTCACCCATGTCTTGTTAATTTTCCTTTTGATCGCATCCACATATTCTTTTCCTTTTCCTTTATCATCTTTCTACACACTTTTGTTCTTGTTTGTCAGATCCTTCCTGTCCACATTCTTTCTTCTGCAAAATCTTGCAATGTGACCAGATTTGTTGCAATTGTACCATACAACATTTCCCTATCCAAATATATAATTCAAATGATTTCCTCTTGATCTGTAGTGATTAGTAATGTGTCCAAACCTATTGCATGCAAAACATATAACATTCCCTCTATTGAAAGAGTTATTTATCATACTTTTGCATTCATTTGATTTATGTCCATACTTATTGCATTTAAAACACTAACTAGAGAAAGATGGAATATCTAGATTCATTCTACTTCTACATTGAATAGCTTTATGACCAAATTTATTGCAAAAAAAGAAATTACATTGAAAGATTAATACCTTTTAGCATTAGGTTGTCTTATGAGAGACCTTTTAGATTTGTTCTTCTCATTTTTTGACTTAGGATTGCTTTGACCAAATCTGAAGCTTTCACCTTTCTCAAATCCAAGACCTTTCTTGTCATCTGCCTTCTTCTGGCTTTCAAGAATCACATAAAGTTTAGCTGAGCTAATCTTGAACTTCTCCTTGTACTCATTTGTAGTACAAGTTCATTGGTAAGAATGACAATCTACCTTTCAAGTTCTTCCTTATTGTGTTTGGATTCTTGCAGGTCAAGCTTTAGTTGGCCAATCTCACAATCAAGTCTACAACATTCAACAGTTCTTTGTTTCAAGGATTGATTAAGATTCTCTTCATTCTTCTTTCTTGCTTCAATTTCCTTGGTCAATCCCATCACCATAGATTCCATCTCATGTTTTAGGACTGTATTATCTTTTGCAAGCTTCTCACATTCTTCTATCTTCTCCTTCAAGGATTCACTCAAGTGACCATCATCCATGCTTTTATTTGTTTTTGCTTTAGTTGTTCACAAATTTCCTTTCTCTTTTACCTGGACTTGTTTAGTTTCTCTTTCAATGACAATGAAACTTTCAGCATCCTTAAGGTTTGCTTGCAACTAATTGACTTCTAATTTGGACTGATCAAGATCATCTAGTGCAACTAGGAGTTGTTATTGCAGAACACCAAAGTCCATTGAATCGCCTTCCTGGATCTTCCTCAAGTTGTTAAACATCCTCTAAGGAACCAAGCTTTGATACTAATTGTTGGTATCAAGGACCACTAAGAGGGGGATTAATCAGTGTTCTGTAAACTTTAATATTATTAAATTGTTCTTTCAACCACTTAATACATTTAATCAAAAGAAAGATGCAAGAACATAAAACTAATAACCACAACACCATAACACAAGAATTTTTGTACGTGGAAACCCGGTTAAGGGAAACACCACAATGAGGATGAACCCAAAAAATAAGTATACTCTATAGTATTATTACAATGGGGAATGCACATACAATCGGGCTCATTTCCCACAGCTCACTCTTCAAGAGAGAGGCTCTCTACCTTCAAATCAATTACAAAAGATCACTGGAGTGATTATACTAAGAATAGCATCTACAAATGCCTGATTATAGTTCTAGTTAAGTACAATATATTGATTTCATACACTTCATCTCTTGGCTCTCTATTACACTATTCAGTCAAAGATCCAGAGCATAGATCTTTATCATGTGCACGTGAAACTGCACATAATTAATCACCAACACATTTTGCATCATCAAAATGATCGAAAACATCGATCATATATATCCACAACAAGAAATTAGATCCATCGCTAGTCATCTCAAGTACACTTAACACTTTATTCAAATGTATATCAACAATTGGCGAAATTCAAGCTTTAATGCTATCGTGGACCAAAAATGATTGTTCACACATGTGTAGGGGAAAAAATGACACTAAGTATGGAAACCCTGATCCCACTCTCATACACACTCATGGAATACGAAAGATCCTAGGGAGGTAATGCACGTCAGCTACTTCTTATGAGAAAGAGAGAGTCATGGATTACCTCTTAGGTTTTCTATTCCTTTGTTGTAAATGAGAGAGAGGAATGATGAACAATGCAATCTAACCTAGAAAGCAAGTAAGCAGGCAAATACTAATCTAAGAATGCAAATCAAAGAAAAACTAATACACGGCTAAAAAGTACAGATTAGAAGGAAAAATTAGAGGTGCACCTGTGTCTAAAATCTGCGCAAAAATGTCTAGGACCAGGGTGTCATGCCACTGTCCTGATTCTGCAATTCTGGAGCTGCAACTGATAGGAGGGATTCTAAGATCTACAAAGTATTGTTTTGTCAAGTCTTACTGACAGAGGGCAGGACCATAGTGCCACGCCATTGTCCTGGGAAGGACTAGGGCACCACGCCCTTGTCCTTGATAGATGTTTACACTTCTAAGACTTCTAGATAGTGTTGATGCCTTTTCCAGATCTGAAACTGCCTCCGGATTCCTATTTCTGCACCTACAACTAAAAAGGGAAGGTTTGGGGTGGCTATATAGGGTTTTGCCTTAGTCAAACCCCCATGTTGTTGATTTCCACCTCCACGAATAGTTGATAATGTACTAAAAATGTGTGTGCAAGAACCTTGTGTATATGCAAGATCCAAAGAATGAAAGTAAACAACCTAGAGCAACCCTAAAGAGTAAACCCTAATTGCTTTTAATTGACAAAGTAAATTCTCTAAATCCACAATGCAAAGTGATCTAAAGCATGAATATGAATCAAAATTAAGCTTATGAAAAGACATGAAAATAACATGAAACCATACCCAACCCCAAGGGAGAGGTACAAGCCAATCGTCAGTCGGTGATCAACTATTGTTCTTCTACATCTTCAAAAGCCCCCAATTGATAAAATGATGCTTGATGAATGTTTGATGGATGAATATTGAATGTTGTTGAAGAGTTCAAATATCTGCTCTTTCACTACAAAGAAGGCTCTAATACTCCAAAAACTTGTTCTTAGATTCTTAGAAGAAGACCCCTTCAAATAAAGAAAGAGAGCTCTTAAGTATGAAACCCTATATCTTAGTTTCATGTTTAGGCCAACCAAGGATTTGAATTTGCCACTGATATTTTGGGGTTAAGTATTATCATATCATAGGATTGTGCTCGCAAAATTTTGAGAAAAAGTTGCAGACCATGTGCATTCCCGCCACGGTCCAACCAAATTTTCACCAAATTTTTGAGGTCGTTAGATATGATAAAATTAGAGCACATCCCAAAGTTACATCTGATTTTGAGATGTTTTGATATGCAAAATCAGGCCTAAACAGTTGAAATAAGACATAAATAGGGTTTATAATTAAACAATTCATTGGAGAAATAAGATGAAAAGGGGCACACTTAGGGTAAAGGGCCCAACTTTGTAATGTGTAAAGTGATGAGACATGACCTTAGATTTAATTAAATTAATTAATTAAATGCTTAAAAGGGAATGAGAAATGCAAGATGCAAGACACACTAAGGTGGGTGCTAACCTAAGTGTGAAATTGTACCACCCTAGCAAACATGTACAATTTACGACACTATATTTAGCCCCCACTTTAGTGGTCATATGACACTATGTGCATATGCAAGCTAAAGTACAAAAAAGTAAACATCATTTGAAAAAGGATATATCTATAAGTTGTCGAACGAAGCCCCCAATGGTATCTACAGTATACAATTAGGAACCACACCCTACAAAACCACATGTTAGATCACAAAATCACCTAATTCTTACTAATAAAGGTGATGAAATTTGAGGGTAGCTATATGCCCCCCTTGTTTCAACTTGCGTATTTGTGAGGTGAAACAGGGTATCATGTTTTCCACAGCGAATTGTGATAAAGATTATGATGAAACAAGTTCACAACAAGGCTTGATTACTCATCCAAGCACATTATATAACTAATGCGGAGTGAGAGGGAAAACTCACAATTCCAACACCACTGACGGTGTGAGAATCAGAGCTTCCTAGCTCAAGATATGATAGATTGAATAAAAAGTGCAGAAATTAGGGTTTTAACTTAAAAACATAAAGTCAAAAAGTCCATAGCACATAAATACGAAAGTGACACCTTAATTTGTCACTTTCTAACTTTTTGGCACTATTCATTATAGCGGAGCCCACATACAAGCCATCATGCCTCGACACCGACCTAAGCGACCTAGGCGGATGGAGATCCTGCACTAGTCTGTGCTCATCAGTTGACCACTCGACGATGTGAGTTGACTTTTTGTTGATTGCATTTGACTTTTCCATGTTTTCATAGGTTTCAGAAGTGATGATGTCATCACCTAGTCCAAGTTGGGGTCCTCCCTTGGGACACCTAGAGGTCCTAGGGTGCCCTGGTCCTCCTAGGGCATCATGGTCCCCTCTGGGCACCTGGTCCCTGTTCAGGGCGACCAATGACAACACAGGATCAGGTGATGAATGCTAGAAATGATAGAATGAATGCATTGATTAGATAATGAGAGATGTTGGTCGATTACTGATGATAGATTGCTTTTCATTTTTCATACTATCATACATTTGCAAGCATACCACTGATCTCACCTTTTGGAGCCTTCGGGAGCAGATCTAAAGGCTGACAGTAGGAGAGAGGGATTTACTACATGCAGTGGTTTTGTGGGATGTGATGACCATGTCGGCCACTTGATTCCATTCTATGATGTTGGTGGCACTGATGGAGAGGTGGGATGCAGACACCTCGACATTCTCACTACTTATAGGGGAGATGACAGTCATCCTTGAGGATGTATACCGCATTATGTGCCTACCCATTAGAGGAGAGACTATCAGATATCAATCTAACCGAACAAAGGAGGATTATAGGAGAGAGCAGGTATATGCTATGGGGAGAGTGATACGCAGCGAGACAAGGAGTCACATTATGGTCAGCTGGGCTCCTACACCCTATTGGTGAGCTTCAATTAGTGAGGCGAATCATGACTATGACCCTTGCATTAGCCATGTGCCCTAATGGGCATGACACAAATATGCATGGAGGACTCATCTACGCCATACGAGTGATGGAGAGACACAAGAGAGTATACTCTTGGGGTCAGAGCATGCTTGAGCATCTCTATCACAACCTTAGGGAGTATGTGTTCGAACAAGGATGCAGCCTGATGACATGCACACTACTATAGGTGTAGATGTTTGAGCATATTACCTACACTAGACCTGGTGGAGCCCCCATAGAGCTAGTCCCATAGTAGCCTAGAGTATATGCCTATCCTCTTACCTGTGAGTGGTGATTCGGTAATCCCCTATATTGGAGGTTGATTTTGGATAGATTGACAGTGGGTGAGATCATATGGAGACCCTACCTCTGGATGTCCATGTGGGCAGGGCTACACAAACAGATGTTTAGCATGCAGAGGAACCATCTACTAGAGGGATAGTATAGCCACATAATCATTCCCTTCTACTTTGATCGAGTTTGGTGACAATCCAGGTTCAAGCAATGTGTTCCTACTGACGTATCTATATACATCTGACACTCATGAATGATGTCGAGGCTAGGAGCCATTACTAGGCCTACTAGTGATGAGATCGACATCACAAATTTATATGGGTTAGATCAGGACATGGTGACAGATTATAGAGATGATTCAAGCGTGCACCGATGATACATCACATGATGGGGGAGAACATACCCTGGAGCCATTTTCCCAATAGACTTCCTTGGAGGGAATCCTGGACCATGGAGACAGTTAGGCGATGGAGAGGGATCCAATGAGGATTCAGATGATCAAGCTGATGATACAAAGTAGAAGGAGGCAGGCAAAGATGGAGGCAATCCTAATACTAGAGAGGGAGATCAGGATGGAGATGATGAGGAGGACGAGGAGGAGGACGAGGATGAGTATGAGGATGAGGAGGGCGATGAGGAGGAGGATGAGTCAGGTACATTTCATCACTCTAGGGAGGATACCAGAGCCCTAGATCCACCAAGTCTCCCACTGCATGCAGAGAGGGATCCCATAAGGGATCTTGATCCTGGTCCCCACCAGTCTACACTGACTGGACAAAGACAGTATAAGCACAGAGAGCCTGGTGATTACCAGTCTCAAGCGGTCATTGTCCATGATCCCTACCGGCAAGAGGGAGATCCAGGTAATGTGCCCTGTTATTGATTAACATATGCATCTTACCTACTTTAAATTTAATTATATAGAATGTTACTAATGAAAAATTTCTCTCTTTCTTGCAGCTACCCTCCAGGAGTGGCGTTCTCTGATTCAGAATCCAGTGACTGACCTTATTGTGACTGCGCACATTTCAAGTTCCTCACAGATAGCACACAGATCCCATAGGAATGCAGGACGATACGAGGACCTTTTCTCCCCTATTTGGATGGAGGTGGAGGTCCTATGGGAGAGATTACGACAAACAGAGCATGACCTAGCGGCATCACAGATAGAGGTAGCCACATTTTGAGGGATCATCATGGAGAGGGATCGTAGGATCTCCTCATGGTCTATATCACGATACACCCTTATGGGGCCACTCCCATGGCTAGATCAAGAGGGGACATCTAGCCACCATCATCCAGCTACTAGTCTTAGGGATAGGAGATGATTTTGTTGTATTGATGTATCTATGATGACACTCATGATTATGTTATTTTTAATACTTAAACAATGTACGCATTGCTTAGATTAGATGTAACATATTGAGTAATGAGCATGTACATCTGATTTAATTTTCATGTGATTGATTTCTCAATGCTTCATGATTAAATTGATACATGTGTGATTTAATTAAATAACTAAGTATTTAATCAAATACTACTTTGATGATGTAAAAGAAGAATGTATTAAGCCTGAGAAATATATGAGTAATGTGATTTAATTAACTCCAATTAAACACAACATGATATAATTTATGCTTAACACATAAGAAATTGTATAACATGCTAACACATATGAAATGTAAATCCATTACAATTTACATAAAAATAATCCAAGACAAATAATATAGTAATGAAACATGCTTGTCAAGAATGAAGTAATGTAGACTAGCTAATACAACATCATTTAATCTTACATACTTTAAAGAAGACATGATAACATATTACCCAATTTTGAAGAAAAAGATATAAAGAAAGAACAAAGAGAGAGAGAGAGAGAGAAAGAGAAACTAGGCATAGTATCTACGAAGATGCATAGCATTTATGGGTTCCTTGAGAGGTGTACCTTCCACATCTGCTATCTTGTAAGCACCTGATCCATAGACCTCCACAATGATGTATGGTCCAAGCCAATTAGGAATGAACTTTCCTTTCTCCTCGGGTAAGACATTCACATTGTGTTGATTCTCATAAAGGACTAAATCCCCTACCGAGAAGGAACGTTGAATAACCTTATCATTGTAGCTTTGTTGCAATTTTTTATGATACGCTTGAATATGCTCGAGGGCAGTTAGTTATATGTCATTCATCAAGCATCTCAAGTTGTTGAAGTCTTTGCTCTCTATAGGAGTCATCATCCACTATACCCCTAAGAGAAACTCTCAAAGAAAGATTTTCTAACTCCAAAGGCATAATAGTATTAGCACCATAAACAAGACTATAAGGAGTGCAACCCGTAGCAATGCATACACTCGTGCGATAAGCCCATAGAGAATAGGTTAATTGAGTATGCCAATCCTTACCATGCTTGTCTATAATCTTTCAAAGAATTTGTTCAATTATCCTATTAGAAGATGCTTGACCATTTGATTGAGGATAGTAAGGTGTAAAAAAATTATGTTGAATTTCATATTTCTCGAGAAACTTCTTCACATCCTTATTTTTTAATGATGTTCCATTATCTGAAACTAAGGCGAAAGGTATCCCAAATAGAGAAATGATGTTTTCCAAAATGAATTGACAAATTACTTTAGCGGTAGTAGATCAAAGAGAAACAACTTCCACCCACTTCGTAAAGTAATCAGTGGCAGTTGTGATGAAAGTGTGTCCTTGAGATGGAGGAGATATTTTACCAACAAGAGCCAAACCCCTTGTAGAAAAGGGCCAAGATGCTACCTATGATCGAAGCTCTTGGGTAGGGACATGGATCAAATTGCTATGTTGCTAACATTGATGACATCATTTAATAAATGCAAAGGAATCCTTTTCCATGGTTTTCCAATAATATCCCATTTAGAGCAATCTCTGAACTAAAGACCTACCCCAAAAATGTCCCCCACAAGCACTTGAATGTGCTTCTTCAAGAGCAATAGGGACTTCAGCCTTGTTTAAGCATCGAAGAAGAAGACCATTATAACCCCTCCTATAAAGAACATTAGAAATAATAATGTATCTAGCAGCCAATTTGTGAACCCTAGCCCTGGTATTCTTATTTACAGAGTCAGGAAAGGTACCATCACTCAAATATCTTACGACATGCGAGTACCATTTGTCAGAATCTATAATGCAACAATATGCCACATCACTAGGATTATCAGCAATAGCCAGGGAAGTAAGGTTGTAAATAGTGAATTTAAGATCTACCAAGGGGTCCTCTAGAGACACAAGAGAGGCAACACATGCCATCGCATCAAAATGTCAGTTATCTTTTCGAGGAACGGGCTCAATGGTATAAGAATAAAATTTTTATAACAAGGATAAAGCTAGATCTTTATATTATGATAGTTTGTCTTGTTTATCTTGATAAAATCTTGTCACTTGTCTTATAATTAGTTGAGAATCTCCATAAATATGTATATTTTTCACACTCAATGCCAAGGTTGCTTTAATTCCATCTATAAGAGCTTCATATTCAGCAATGTTGTTGGTACATAATAAATTGAGATGATATGATAACGGAATAGGCTTCTTTTTAGGAGAGATTAAAACCACCCTTGCCCCCGATCCTATACGACATTTGGAGCCATCAAAGTACAGTTCCCAAGTCTCATCAACCTCAATGGAAAGAATGTATTCATTGGGAAAAGACTATGGATTAGGTAGGGAGAAGGGTGAAGGAGCATCAACTAAGTGATTAGTCAATGCTTGACCCTTTATTGCCTTTTGTGAGACAAACTTAAGGTCAAACTTGGTCAACATCATAACCCACTTAGCTAAGCATCCAGAAAGATCAGTTTTGGAGAAAATATGTTTAAGAGGACCGAATTTAATGATAACATGTATCTCAGAATTCAAGAGATAATGCCTCAACTTTTGAGTTGCAAAGACTGAAGCCAGGCACTGTCTTTCTATCATAGAATATTGAACTTCGTAATCGAGTAGAGTGTGGCTTATGTAATAAACAGGGCATTCTCTACCATCCTTATCACATTGTGCCAATAAAGTTGCAAGAGCTTGAGGGGAAGTAGTGGTGTATAGAAGGAAAGGCTTAGTAGGATCAGCAGGTTGAAGAATGGGAGGATTGGCCAAATAAGTTTTCAAGTCTTCAAATGCTTGACAGTAATCCTCATTCCATTGGAAAGTGATATTCTTTTTAAGCAATTGTGTGAAGGGAAAGGTATGATCCGCAAGTTGAGAAACAAACCTACGAATAGCTTGGATCTTTCCTTGCAAACTTTTTAGTTGAGAAACATTCTTAGGAGGTGGCATGTTAACAATAGCATCTATCTTCTTCATATCCACCTCAATGCCATGACATCAAACTATGAATCCTAATAGTTTTCCACTATCCACAACAAAAACATATTTTTTGGGGATTCAAACGCATGTTGAACTTACGAATTCTCTCAAAGATTTGAGGAAGGATCTTAACATGATCTGTACGAAGGACAGATTTGGCTAAGATGTCATCAACATAATCTTATAAGGTCTTATGCATATAGTCATAAAAAATGAGAGTCATAGCACTCTGATAGGTTGTGCCTGCATTTTTCAATCCAAAAGGCATCACAATCCAACAAAACGTACCCAAGGAGTGGAGAAAGCAGTTTAATATTGATTTTGGGGATTGATGAAGATTTGATATGTCCTGAGAAACCATTCATAAAAGATAGTAAAGCATGATCTGCTACCGAATCCACTATCATATCAATATTCAGGAGAGGAAAGTCATCCTTTAAAGAGGCCTTGTTTAAATCATGAAAATCCGTACACATCCTAATCTTGTTTTTCAACTTTAGCCATAGCTACAATGTTTGAAATCCATGGGGAATAATCGATAGGACAAATGAATCCACCATCCAACAATTTTTCAATCTCATCTTTAACAAGTAATGCCACTTTAGGGTGAATCTTTTGAATCTTTTGCTTCACAGGTTTAGAATTAGGAATCAAGACAATGTTATGAGTGATAGTCTTAAGATCTACGCCAAGCATGTCAGAATATATCCAAGCAAAGATCTCAGTGAATTCATGTAACAACTCAGCATATTATTTTTGCTCTTCTTTGTCAATATATTTCCCTATCTTGATGATATTATCTTCAACACAAGGATCCATCTTGATATCAATGGCGTCCTTTATTAGGAGATTACTTTGTTGAGATGCATCTCTCAATTGAGAAAATTCTTTAACTATCTCATTATTATTTCTTTCTTTCCCAAACTAAGCTTCTGCATTTAAACAATAGGGAAAATTGTGGTTATGGTGATAACAAGGAAGGTTGTCATAAGCTCCCAAGAATTCAGCTAAGGAATCATCAGTAGGAAAAACATCCAAAGAAAAGACACAAGAAGGGTCAAAGCCAATATATTTTGGATATTTTAGCGAGAGAGAAGTATAAATGACATTAACACTAATAAACGGTCTCTTAGTACGCTTGGAAGGATCATAACCAAGCCCAAATGTCATATCATGAAATTTATTTTCCAAGGG
Source organism: Cryptomeria japonica (assembly GCF_030272615.1). Classification (NCBI taxonomy): domain Eukaryota; kingdom Viridiplantae; phylum Streptophyta; class Pinopsida; order Cupressales; family Cupressaceae; genus Cryptomeria; species Cryptomeria japonica. The sequence continues at coordinate 488,416,901 of NC_081409.1, forward strand.
GACTTTAATCCCTTGCTCTTGAGCACCACATCCATTTCCATTATATCCACACCTAGCCAGGATGTGAAAACTAGGACCATAAAGGTTAGTCATTTCCAAAGAAGAAGGAGGATTTTCAAAAAGTGAAGGATCAAAATCCTCTAGACCAGAAACTAAGGGAGAGGAAATCTGAGAAGCTGCCACAAAGTTATTACTCAATGGCCCAAACAAAGTAGATTGTTTTTTAGGTTCTTCTTCTTCTTTCTTCTTTTCGACCTTAGGTTCTCTGGGGGGGAATTTTGTATTCACCTGTGAAAGTAGGATTGAAATCAAGGGATCCCCAATCATCTTCTGCAAGAATTTGTTCAACAAAGAAAGTATTCTCAATTGTAGAGTCAAGTTGAGAAGACTCTTCCTTAGGAATCTTAGGTCCACTTGAGGAAATATCGGGGATCAATCCAGATATCGAAGACAGGTTCGATGAACTAGTCACACTAATTGAAGTAAAATATTTAGAGGAATTGCCTAAGATAGTTGGGGAAGAATTGATTGAAGAGGATTTAGAACTTGATGTTTATAAACAAGCCTGAAATCTCATGTCTCTTAACAGGGTGTATGTTATATTGTTGTAAATGAATTTGATTTGCCTATGCAATGTAGAGGGAACAAATTGCATGCTATGAATCCATGGTCTCCCTAGCAACAAGTTGTAGGTAAACTCTCCAGACATAACATGGATAGGAGTAGGTAAAGTAACATGACCTACCTTAACAGGCAAGGTGATGATACCTAGTGAGGATTTAGCAACATTATCAAAGCCATAGATAGTGAGAGAATCAAGCTTAATAAGAGATGTATCAACATTGATCTTATGCAACAAGTTAATACTACAAACATTAAGGCCAGACCCATTGTCCACTAATGTTCACCTTGTTGCACTATCATTTATGATAACCACAATCATTAAGGGATCATATTATTGTTGAATTTCACTAGAAGGCAGCTCATCTTGTGTAAACACAATCTGATCCTTAGCTGATGTAATAGAGTGAATCAAGGAAGACATATTATTGGATGTCACTGCGGGTGGGACATTCAATATTTTCAAGGAATCTTGTAGCATTCCATGATGAGTCAAGGAAGTTTGAAGAAAATACCAAAGGGATAACTTGGTAGGAGTAGCTTTAAGTTGTTCAACAAGATCATATTCCTTACCAAGGGTTTGTGAAATGTGAGGTGCTTGAGGAAGAATGAGTTGAGGATCAGGTAGAGGAGTTGAAACAACCAGAGGAGGGTTAGGTTGCCTATTGTTTCTTGTGTTATAGGTATGGGCAACTGCATTATAACTCTCCTTAGTTAATTGTCTCACATAAGGACTCTTAGTAGGATTCCTTCCTTGAACCATAATGATGGGTTTGTTTGGAGTGCTAAAGGAATCATGACCATATCCACCTTGAACCATGAAAAGAGGTTGATTAGGAAGAGCTGAAGTTGGAGAAGGAAAAGTACCTTGGAAAATAAAAAGAGGTTTTCTATGTTCATTCACATTGATCATATTGATTAACCTTTTAAATGCATTATTCTTGTTTGAAATTTTAGGCAAAGACGTAAATTCATCAAGGGCATCATCCAATAAAGCATGATCATAGTGATTGAAAGGCTTATCTTTGGACTCAAAAGGAGACATAACATCCTAGAGGGAATCATGGGAGTCAACTATGTTGCTAGATCTAGTGGAGGAGTTGATAGGAATGTACCCATGAGAGGAATCATTCAACTTATCTTTCTCATCACCACGAAATGGCATAGTAACAAGGTTGATTAACTTTTGACAAAATGAGGGTTTAGAAGGCTTAGGGTTCAAAAACTCATCTAGAGCTTCATCTAATTCATCCTTACTAAACTCATAATCAACAAAATTGCATACATCATCAAAAGCATGAACATCTTGTAAATATAAATCTGACATTTTGAAATAAAAATTGCATGAAACTTAAACACACAATGCAAGGAAAATGATAGAAACCTATCTCTCTTTTTTTTATTTTCTCTTTTTTTGTTTTTTTTTTTATGTTTTGAAAGCAAATGAAATAAAATAGATCTAGATCTAAAAATGCAATGCAATGCAAATGAAATTTTTCTCATGTCGGGTTCACCAAAGATGTGTAGGGGAAAAAGTGAGACTAAGTATGGAAACCCTAATCCCACTCTCATACACACTCATGGAATACGAAAGAGCCTAGGGAGGTAACGTACGTCGACTACATATTATGAGAAAGAGAGAGTCATGGATTAACTCTTAGGTTTTCTATTCCTTTGTTGTAAATGAGAGAGAGGAACGACGCACAATGCAATCTAACCTAGAAAGCAAGTAAGCAAGCAAATCCTAATCTAAGAATGTAGATCAAAGAACAACTGATACATGGCTAAAAAGTGTAGATCAGAAGGCAAAATTAGAGGTTCACTTGTGTCTGAAATCTAAGCAGAAATGTTAGGGACTAGGGTGTCATGCCACTGTCCTGATTCTACAATTCTGGAGCTGCAACTAACAGGAGGGATTCTGAGATCTGCAAAGTATTGTTCTATCAAGTCCTACTGACAGAGGCCATGACCATGGTGCCACACCACTGTCCTGGGAAGGACCAAGGTGCCACGCCCCTATCCTTGATATATTTATGCACTTTTGAGACTTATGGGTGGTGTTGATGCCTTTTCCAGATCTGAAAATGCCTCTGGATTCTTGTTTTTGCACCTGCAACTGAAAAGGGAAGGTTTTGGGTGGCTATATAGGGTTTTGCCTTAGTCAAACCCCCATGTTGGTGATTTTCACCTCCATGAATAGCTGATAATGTACTGAAAATGTGTGTGCAAAAACCTTGTGTATATGCAAGATCCTACAAATGAAAGTAAACAACCTAGAGCAACCCTAAAGATTAAACCCTAATTGCTTATAATTGAAAAAGTAAATGCTCTAAATCCACAATGCAAAGTGATCTAAAGCATGAATATGAATCAAAATGAAGCTTGTGCAAAGACATGAAAACAACATGACACCATACCCAACCCCAAGGGAGAGGTACAAGCCAATCATCAGTCGGTGATCTCCTATTGCTCTTCTACATCTTCAAAAGCCCCCAATTGATAAAATGATGCTTGATGAATGTTTGATGGATGAATGTTGAATGTTGTTGAAGACTTCAAAGATCTTCTCTTTCACTACAAAGAATTCTCTAATACTCCAAAAACATGCTCTTAGATTCTTAAAAGAAGACCCCTTCAAATAAAGAAAGAGAACTCTTAAGTATGAAACCCTAGATCTTAGTTTCATTTTCAGGCTGACCAAGGATTTGAATTTACCGCTAATATTTTGGGGTTAAGCATTATCATATCATAGGATTGTGCTCCCAAAATTTCAGGAAAAAAGACGCAGACCATGTGCATTCCCGCCACGGTCCAACCAACTTTTCACCAAATTTTTGGGGTCATTAGATATGATGATATTAGAGCACATCCCAAAGTTATAGCTCACTTTGAGATGTTTTGATATTCAAAATCGGGCCTAAACGGTCGAAATAAGACATAATTAGGGTTTATGATTAAACAATTCATTGGAGAAATAAGATGAAAAGGGGAACACTTAGGATAAAGGGCCCAACTTTGTAATGTTTAAAGTGATGAGACATGACCTTAGATTTAATTAAATTAATTAATTAAATTCTTAAAAGGGAATGAGAAATGCAAGATGCAAGACACACTAAGGTGGGTGCTAACCTAAATGTGAAATTGTACCAGCCTAGAAAGGGTGTACAATTTATGACACTACAACACATTACCACACATGTTGGACAAACCTCCTAGATTAGAAAAATAATCACAAAAAATGCTCCATCAAATCTGCACAAAGATCAACTACACAAGTCATCTTGTTCTTAACTGGCAGACCAGAACTTGGTACTCAGAGGATTGTAACTTGCACATGAATCATCAATGGAGACCAAAACTCTAGAATAAGGTGTTCTAGACATCCATCAACCTTTCCTTAGATCTGCAACACAAAATGTTAACCTGAGAATAAATCCGAACCAAAATACCAAACACTGTCAGATGCTTTGTTCTAAGCTTGTCGAACTTGAACAAATCTCCAATCTAACTTCCAGTATGATCAAATTATGCAATGCATATGGGTATACAAACTTGGGTTTTCATCAATGACAACACCTGATAAACCATGCAATGTCTCCTTCCAACAGTGCACAACTTTCAATCATTGCATTCATGAGGTGACACCTATTTGAGGAATTGCCTCAAATCATTCAAGTGTTGTCTTGGAGGGGTTTTGTCAAACAATTGACTTACCATCTCTATGCTTCACATTATTCCATGTATCTCTACTATTGCTGCAATCATAATATCTAACAAAAATATTTTGATAGACGTCCATACATTATTCCAAAGATTCCACTTTGGTGTACGCAGGGAGGAAATCGACACAGAAAGTTGTCCTTTGCCTTTGTTTTTTGTTACATTTTCCTTAGTGTTGACCGTTGCTTTTGTGATTACAACATCTGACAATTCTCTTCTCCTTCACGCTTTGATGAATGTAAATAGCCTCTTCAAAAGCTCCCATTTTTCCATGAGTAGAAAGAGTGTTTTAGAAATTGGCCTCCTGCCTACCAAGTATATTTGTTTGACATTATTTTCAACAACCGAAATTTGTGCATATCATGTCATCGTGGTATTTCAAATTACCACATTTCTTTAAGTCATTTCATCAAACAGTTGTCATGCCTTTGTCTCAGCTTTAACATTTTGCGTACATATTTACTACGCACTCAGGTGCATTCCATCAAATGATGCCTCTTTAGGGTAAACTGTCAAAGGTTTAGAAATTAAACTTTTCCTCTATGTATCACATATTAGCCAATAGCTTCTAAAGTATTTTCCCCAAATCTTATATCATAAATCTTATAATCGATGTTTTGTATGACGTTACATATCATTTAAGGCAATTTGCTAAATACTCCTCTCCATATTTTGCATATGCCCAATTACCATTATGTGTGATGCAATCTAATTTCTTTGATAAAATTCATCAAGCAGCTCATGTACCTTCACTCTACGTCCATTTCCACCTGTAATATCAAACAAAACCCAACTTTTCATCTTTCTTTAATGGACACCAAAGTAGTGTCACAAAGCTCCCGTTGTTGCTCACTTGCAAACCCTTTCAAGATTCTTGAAAAGCAGTTACAATTTTGCAAGTTAGGATTTTGAAACCATAAGCATGAAAGTTAAGGTTTGGGCTTTTAAAAACATGAAATTTAGAGTTTGGAGTTTCAAAAGTGTGAAAGTTAAGGTTTTGACTTTTCTTGCGCAAAAGTTAGGATTTTGGGTCAAAAGATGCAAAAGTTAAGGTTTGGAAATATTTCGCACGAAAGTTGGGATTTGGGTTAAATAAATGCGAAAGTTACCATTTAGAGTTCCTAAAATGCAAAAGTTAACGTTTGACATTACAAATGTGCAAAATTTAAGGTGTTTTGGAAAATTTTGCGTAAAAGATGATTTTTAAACTTTTGCATGTGGCAAGAGGTCAAGGGATGATATATTCAAATTTGTGCATTTAAAAGTTCAAATTTGTAGTTGTATAAACATGGCCAGTAAAAGGAGAGACAGTCTTATGCAAAGGCAGATGCCTTTAGCCTCTCAACAAGAATAGGTTACTCAAACATTGGTTGAAGAACCTAAGGACCAAACAACAGAGCTGTCCCAAATACAAACACATGAAGTTAAAATTGAGACTGTGGAAGTGGATGAACATGATGAGAAAGATGAACGAATGGTGCTTGCTCTGTAGGACCAGGAATTACTCCTTAAGCAATTAGAAGGGGATCAGCATAAACAAAAAGAAGAGGTTGATAAAGAAGATTTTGAGCACGAGGAGGGTGAGAAGTTAGCAGAGTTTGCTAAGCACAACAACAAAAACATGAACAGGTGCTTCGAGCAAACCTTGCTCAGCAAATCTCACAACCTCTACCACATCTTGAAGAGCCTACACAAAAACAACCACATGAGAAACTTGTGAACAAGTAACTACGAGAAGAAGAAGGGCAGGAACAACAAATGGAATATCACATTGTAATTTCTCAAGTCACCACCCAAGGTTAACAATAGAATTATAGCATGTCATAGTGGTTAAATTTTAACTTTCAAAAGAAGAAGAAGATTGCCCTCCTGAGCATCACCTTGCAAGATGTAATAACTGAGTCTCCAAGGAGAATCAAAAGGGCCAAAACTCTCCATCACCTTCGAGGAATGATTTAGAGAGGCAAAGACAGAGACATTCAACAAGGTGAAGTAGAGACAGAGAGAAGCAAATGCATAGATAAGAAGATAATCAGATAGAGGAAGAACATCAGCAGGCAGAAAAATCCATTCTCAGGTGTGAGAAATTGATAAGTATTAAAAAAAAACATTTGTAACAAGATTTTATCATTGCATTATAAAACTTAATAAGTGTGGAGCAGTGGCAACTCACAGTGTTCCAATCTTCTCTTCACTATCTTCTCTAACTGACTTCTTCAAAGTAGTCCACTTTCACTCAGCAACTACACCTTCAACTACACACTTGTAGTCTAATTAAGATTTTTCTATTTCCACCTCTATCTTTGTCTCAACAACCCAATTACTTTTGTCAAATCATATTTGTTGCCCTGCACAATCATCTTTGCACCGAAGAATGTTTTTCCCTCCAAATCTACAATTTGAAATTAATTCATTTGTCTCTCTAAGATTCGATATGTAGTAGATTGGAATATCTTTCTTGGATAGACCATCTGCATTAAATGGCTCTTCTCTAATTTTCTAAATTTTCTCTGTACTGGGTTGCTATAATTAGCAAACTCAATTTATCTAATAGATTTGATTTTGCCTCTATCGATCGCCTCGAGCCCTTCAACTATATGCAATTGATTCACCATTAATGCCTTCTCCATCCTCTTTCGACCTATCCTGAAAAGATCGACAACTACCACACTTAAATCCATCATCACCAACTTTTGCATATCATATTTTCTCATCGACAAGCTTGGATGCCACATGTCTTCAAAAAAATCATCCAACTCACTCAGTCAACATTGGTCAACTACCACATTGATTGTCATCTTTACCGGCATGCAAATGTGATGTTAGAACCTTCTTTTTTGGCATTCAAGTTGCTTGGTCAACACCGATCAGCCATAGTCAACCTGCCACGTGGACTATCGGGCTGTACAGAATCATCGAACTCCATACAGTGACTAAATTTCATGTTATGTGCATCACATATATGTCTACGAGATGGTGGGAGCCACTAAATTCTTTCTCTTTGTTATCCCATATATCATTCTCAAACCAAGTTTACCTATGTGGATTGGCAGGATGCACCATCTTTCTATCTTTTACTTACCCTGCAAGATCCTCATTTTGTCTCTTTCAATGGTGTGGGATACAGGATCCTTATTCACTTTTCTTTTGTTTCCTCACAAGCTCTTTGGAATTCCTTCTTACCCATTGTGGGATAGCAAGAAGTACATCATCTCCCATTTGTCTTGCCCTGCAAGGGTTCTATCCTCTAGTCTTTTCCATCACGGGATAGCGAGGGACATCTCTACTTCACCTTGTGTTATCCTGCAAGGTCATCATAAATTTTATTTTACTCATGCAGGCTAATGAGATGTATCGACCATCCTACTTCTTGATGCCCCACAGACTCCCTTTTGTCTATGCTTCCCAGCTGCAGCATAGTGGGAAACACCTCCTACCATTGTCCTTCTTATCCTGCAGGATGCCTTCTTTGCAGTTTTTACAGCCGTGAGATAGCGAGACACACTTCTGACTTCATATTTTGTTTCCCCGCAAGGTCTTGTTTTCTTTGCTTTCCTCGGTGTGGGATAGTGGGAGCCACATCTATTCTCTTCAAACTCCATCATTGCGGGATGGTGGGGAGTCTTTCTTCACTTTGGTTTATCTTACCCTACATGGTCACTATTCTCATGTCCATCACATCGTAGGATGGCGGGCAATCACATAGATTTTCTCGTGCACCCACGAGGTCACCCTTTCCTCACAAATTCTAGCCACGGAATGGCAGATGCCACCACTTATCCTATGCGCCCACAAAATCATTTGCTCCTCACCAGTTCCAATCACAGGCTTGTGGGGGCCACAATTCTCTTACTCTGCACACATGCAAGAAAATTTGTTCCTTACTTGTTCGCACCACAGACTTGCGAGGGTCGCATAACACATAACCTTCCTGTTATGCACACCCTAAAGAGATAGCCTGCATAACCATCATGTTATGCAATTATTTTGCACTCTGCAACTAACCAAGTTGGAACCCGATGAATGAAACACCTTGAGAGATCATTTTAGAACAAGATTCCAGTCTGCATCTTTTGTGTAGCATAACACGATGTGTTATGCATGACTGCATAACTTATGTGTTATGCACTTCTCTTGTCTTCATGTTATGCACACTTGCTACTTGCTTCTCCGCAACCTCTTGACATCCCTACTACTCTTGTTGACATCAATGACAACAATGCCAACACATATGTATCAGAATACTTCTCCTCAACCATTGAGTTTGATGTCTCAGTCATGGATAGGTATATGTACTTGATCCTAATGTCTTACCACACTACACAAACAATGAACAACTTGGTTAATGCAATGAAAGAACTTAGGGAGAATCTCAGAGTTTCCGAATTCCAAATTGAGCATGTGCAAAATCCACCTCACACTTCAGTAGAGTGCTACATTGACAACTATCACAGTTACAAGAAGAACAAGCATTGAATACAAAGACAACCCTCAGTATACCCCCAGGGATAAGGCTAATTCTTGATGAGAATAGTTGTTCCAGGCAAAGATCAAAATACACTTGTCACCGTTGCGATAAAAGCACAACATGTGTGTGAGAAGCAGACGTTGTCACACTTGAAGAAGACTCATAGTTATCCTATACGTAATGACAACTAACTAGGGTTCATGAGAAGTGACTTGCATGTCAACTGGAACCTCCATCATATTGTAACTAGATATTAGGTTGTATTTGCTCCAGGGCTATAGGGATTGAGGCACTATAAATTGTAATAAATCGGGCCATTTTGCGGGTTCGAGAATTGATTATTCAAGGCCAGTAATTAGGAAATTTAACTTTTTATGTAACTTTACTTTCATAGCTATTTTATTACCTGTTGAAACATCCTTATTACTTTTTAAATCAATACAAGCAACTTATGGATTGCACGGTCTACAAGTGTGTCTTTGCAATTGACGTCTCTCATAGTTTGGTATCTATTCTCATTTTAATCAACAATTTAGCATTTCAGCTTTGTCATTTCATGAATCATATTGCGCATGTAAATGGCGTATGAGGCTGAGGTGATAGTGCAATTTTATGATCTCTAATATCTCATTATGTTTGTATGTGAGTTGATTGGATTTTAATGCTTATTGGAAAAGATACTTGATTGTTCTTTTGGATGTTATTTATAATACTTTATTGTGACACATCAATTTCGTAATTCGCTTAGCTGTGAGTGTTGACTTTGTTATCTCTTTGATACAGGAGCTTCGTAGGGTCATAACTTTTGACCCAATGAAGATGAAATTTGATAGGGAGATACAACGTGAGGAGTTGTTTGGATTGTCGATAGAACCTAGTTCAGTTGGACCCCACCTCAATCAATTTTTTATGGTTGGATTCCTTCATCTTGGGCTTCAAAATGGGATTTGCTATTTTTTTCAAATTTTAGAAAGTTGTTTTTTTAGATATCTTTGATTCTGTAATTGCTTTTAGTTTAGAAAGATGGCAATTTGTGTCGTAGTTGAGTTTTTTAGAAATTTGGAAGTTTTTGTGTTTTTTCGAACAAGTTTGGAAATTATCAAAAATGGCAAATTCTAAAACTTGTTTAAAACTACCAAAAAGGGTAATTTCAGATTTGCTACATATTGTAACTTTTCTAGTTGCATAAATATATTGGAATAAGGAGATAGAAAAGAAATTTAATCCACTCTCTTTTTTTTATTGTGTTTTCATCAATGGTTATTGTTATGCTTTAAACTGGCTACATCATCTAGTATTAGAGCGTGAAGATGGGTGGGAGAGGAAGAGGAAGAGGTCTTGTATAGATGCGTGGAGGAATGAAAAACCTCCAGAGGCAAGCAAAATCTCTTACAAAAATGTTGGCAAATCGAAGAATAAGACAAAGAGCAGATGATTCTGATGACGAACTAAATCGTAGAGGAGGTGTTGAAAAACATGCAGAAGGTGAAGAAGATGATGAGCAATTAAATGAATTGCCATTTGAGGAAAGGATGATCAAGGCATTTGAAGGAAGGAATGATGGCATCAAGATTGAAGTATCAGATTATGTAGGTAGTCTTAAACCAGAGGAGCTGATAGATTAGTTGAACAGCATGGGCAAATTCTTTGAATGGAAGCATATGATAGAAGAAAAGAAAGTAAAATTTGCATGCACAAAGTTAAAGGGACATGCAATGATCTATTGGGATCACTTGAAAAAAGAAAGAACTCAGAAAGGAAATGAAAAGATAAGTACTTGGGACAAGATGGATAAGAAACTAAAAGGGAAGTTTCTACCTATAGACTATACACAAACACTTTTTTGGATATTTCAGAACCTGAAGCAAAATTTGTCGACTATAGAAGATTATACAAGTGAGTTCTACAAACTATCCATTCATGTGGAGAACAAAGAAACTAATGAGAAGATGGCAGCAAGGTATGTTAATGGCCTAAAGTTTTCTATCCAAGATGATTTGAGCATGCATAGGATTAGTAGTATGAAAGAGGCATATCAGCTTGCATTAAAGGCAGAAGAAAAATAGAGCCGACAATATTTTCAAAGGAAAAGAGGAGAAAGAAGGGGTGAACCCTCTCCATAACGTGGTGGTTCTAATTACACTGGAGGAGGATCGCCACAAGGAATAAAGAAACAAGAAGATACCTGACAAAATCAATCAAATCAACAAAGAGGAAGAGGATTCCAGAGGGGTAGAGGATAAAATGGCGGTAGAGGATGGGAGACACAACAAAGACCTTTTGTTTGATTTAGATGTGGAGAAGAGGGTCATAGAGAATTTGAATGCTCAAACTATAACATGCAAGAGCAGAGACAAGGAGAGCAACCCAGAGTAAACCTGGCCCAAGTTGAGGAAAGAGTTGAATCTCAAGTTCCGCCATATGTTGGAGAAAATCTTATGATGAGAAGAGAAATGATGATTCTTGAAAGGGATCGAATTCAAATAAATGATCATGAAGGTTCATGGCTTTGAAAAAATATATTTCAAACTAGATGCACCTCAAGAGGAAATGTATGTTAAGTCATTATGGATAGTGGTAGTTGTGAAATTATGGTTTCTAAGGATACGGTAGAAAAGTTGAGCTTACATTGTGATAAATATCCCCATCCTTACCATATCGCATGATTTAGAAAGGGAAATGAAGTTACTATTGTAGACACTTAAAAATAATTATTTTAATTATTTTAAGTTCCTGACATAATTAATTTATTAATTATGCCTTTTTTTAATTCTTCCTCAATATTAATTAATTATAATTAATATTGTCACTATAGTCTGTTGATTGATTTATTTAATAAATCAATCCCCTTTTATTCTTCTTAAAATCCTCAATATTGAATCCCCTCAAATTCCTCCTCTTAACTAATTAATTTCAATTAATTAGTTAACCTAAGTGATTCCTACAAATCACCTTTTTCCTAATCCACCATTAACCTAATAAATTCTTCTAGAAACTCCCTAAACTCACTTAGCATTATTCTTATAATTTTTAATTCCCTCCACTCATTCTCTCTCCTAGTCAAATCCTCCTACAAATATTTACCCTAATCCCACCTAATATTTCCTCTAATCCCTCTCCTAATGAGTTGCTAGTGGCTAATCATCATGATTAGCGACAAAGTCAACTCCTTGTCCCTTCCATCCAACCACTCTCCTTAAATGATCTTTTCCTAGGTGAATGTGAGATTTTCAAAATCTCACATTCCTCTAAGCATCTCATCTTCCAAGGAATTTTTAATTCCTCCTTATTCCTCCAATCCCCATGAGCATCTTTTTTGAAGAATTTTTAATTATTCATTTCCATCCTTCAAGGAATATCTTATCCCTTGTTTTTCTCAAGACACATTGGGAAGTCTTCCCAATGAACCTTGAGGAGTGTGGAGACAAGAAATGCCTATAAGGCATATCTCTTGGTCTCCACACCTCCTCTCGGGCCTTGTGTGGGCTCACAAGAAATCCTGACCCTCCATCTTGGGTCAATCCTCGCCCTCCATTTCTCCTTCTATCTTCCTATAAATTGAGGACTCCATTCCCTCATATCTCATCTCCAATTTTAGCAAATCCATGCTGCTAGTTTGTGCCCAAGAAACCATCCTTGCATCCTTACCATGCCAAAATTAGCACTCATCCATACTTAGCCATTTCATCCTTCAATCCTCAATCCATCACAATCCATTTGTGCACAATATTGGAGAGTCAACTAAATCAAGCAATCTAGGAGCAAATCAACATCACATTGGAGGCATTTGGGCGCACTTCAACTTCATCCAAGCTCCATCCGAGGGAGAAGGTAAAAGTTTGCAAGGTATAAGCATTTGTCTTCATGTTTTCATATGGTTTGATTAATGTTCAATGTTTTAATATGTTTTAGTGTTTTGTTTGCATACTAACCACCTAAATTCACCTTGTTGCTTTTTACCATCTTCAATTATCGATAAGAAGTGTCTAATTAAGTTTTCAATGGGGAAGACTTAAAAAGATGAAATATGGTGTGATGTCATTCCAATGGATGCATGCCACATGTTATTAGGAAGACCATGGCAGTATGATAGGAAAGTTATGCATGATGAAAATAGAAACATGTATACTTTCTAGGAGGATGGCTCTGGAGTAATATTACTACCACTCAAGGATGAAGGGAAGACTGAGAGTATGTTGACCACTAAAGATCTTATCAAAAAATTGAAGGTAACAGGATTCAGTTATGCATTGATGGCCCAAATAATAGAAGATGAAGAGGTATCAATACCTACAAAGGCAGCATGAGTATTGGAAGAGTTTTCTGATGTTATACCAGATGAGTTACCTAATGGTCTACCACCCAAAAGGGATATTCAGCATCATATTGATCTAATTCTAGGAGCATCTATACCTAATCAAGTAGTCTACAGGATGAGTCTTACACAACATGAAGAGCTCAATAAGCAAGTGACAACTTATAAAGAAAGGTGTTGTGAGGGAAAGTATGAGTCCAATATGTGTTGTACCAACATTGTTAACTCCTAAAAAGGATGGAACATGGAGAATGTGCACCGATAGCAGAGCCATCAATAAAATCACCATCAAGTACTACTTCCCTATACCATGCTTGCATGACATGATGGATGTGCTTGCAGGAGCTAAATACTTTAGCAAAATTGATCTCTGAAGTGGCTACCACTAAATTCATATTCAAGAAGGAGATAATTAATGGAAAACAACTTTCAACATTAGAGATGGATTATATGAGTGGATGGTGATGCCATTTGGATTATCAAATGCCCCTAGTACCTTCATGAGACAAATGAACACAGTACTACAACCTTACATTAGTAATTTTGTTGTAGTTTACTTTGATGACATTTTAGTTTTCAACAAAAGCAAGGATGAGCACCTGCAACACTTAAGGGTCATATTAAGATTGTTAAGAGAAGACAAACTTTATGAAAACTTGAAGAAATGTAGGTTTATGCAAGAAAGTCTAGTTTGTTTGGGTTTTGTTATCTTGACAGAGGGTGTCAAGATGGACACAGATAAAGTCAAGGCGATATTAGAATGGCCAAGTCCAAGGAGCATGATAGATGTAAGAAGTTTTCATGGGTTAGCTACCTTTTATAGATAGTTTATTTGAAATTTTAGTAGCATTGTAACCCCCATAACATATTGCACCAAGGATAAATAATTTATATGGACCAATGAAGCTGAAGAGAGTTTTAAATTTTTGAAGAAGAAGGTAACTGAAGCTCCCATACTATCATTACTAGACTTTGGATAAAGTGTTTGAATTGGATTGTTATGCCTCACATGTAGGAATTAGTGTTGTACTTAGTCAAGTTGGTAAGCCCATTTTTTTTTAGTGAAAAGTTGAATGATGTAAGAAAGAATTATTTTACCTATGATTTATAATTTTATGCAATAGTGCAAGCATTGAGGAATTGGAGGCACTATCTTGTGCCCAAGGAGTTTGTGTTATTTACATATCATATTGCACTGAAGTATCTAAATACTCAAAAGAAGTTCAATAGCAACCATGCAAATTGGGTCTCTTTCTTGCAAGGTTACAGTTTTGTTCTAAAACATAAATCAGGTAGGCGAAACCATGTTGCAGATGCATTAAGTAGACGTGTTGTTCTTTTGTCAACTATGGAAAATGAGGTAATTAGGTTTGATGCTATAAAAGAGCAATATGAGTCTAATGATGATTTTTGGGAGATTGTGGAACAGTTGAAGGATCTAGCAGTTGGTTCTCTACCACACAATAGGGGTGAATATTTTTTGCGGGATGGCTACCTCTTCAAAGGAAACCAACTGTGTATTCCAGATGGATCTATGAGAGAAAATATTATTCAAGAACTTCATAGCAGTGGGTTAGCTGGGCATTTTGGCAATGACAAGACAATGGCTCTGGTTGGAGACAAATACTATTGGCCAAAGATGAAGAGAATGTCACTAGGTATGTGATGTGGTACAAAGTTTGCCAAAGGGCTAAGGACACTCATAAAACATGGGATTATATATGTTACTACCAGTACCTACAGGGCCCTGGATTGATTTAAGCATGGATTTTGTGTTGGGAGTGCCACACACACAATGGGGTAATGATTCTATCTTTGTTGTTGTTGACAAATTCTCTAAAATTTATCATGTTATTACTTGCAAGAAAACTAGTGACACAACTAGAGTGGCAGACTTATTTTTTAGAGAAGTTGTTAGATTGAATGGTGTTCCCAAGACTATCACCTCTGATAGGTATACAAAGTTTGTAAGTCACTTTTGGAGGACCTTGTGGAAAAAAATGGGAACTAAATTACAATTTAGTAGTGTTTACCACCCATAAACAGATGGGCAGACCGAAAATGTAAATCATAGCTTGGGAAATCTGTTAATGTGCATACTTGGTGTAAAGCCCAAACAATGAGACCTAACACTGTCTCATGCTAAATTTGCCTACAACAGTTTAGTAAATCGATCTATAGGAAAATCCCCTTTTCAAGTTGTCTATGGCAGGAATCCCCAAGGTGTGTTGGATTTGGTGCAGTTGCCTATTCATAAAAGAATTAGTGATGATGGAGAAGCCTATGTTGAGCATCTTCAACAATTATAGAGTGATGTGCAACAGAAGCTATAAGAGAGAAATGATAGATACAAAGTTGTCATTGATGTTGGTAGAAGACACAACGTTTTTGATGAAGGAGATTTAGTCATGGTTTATATCAAAAGAGAACATTTTCCTAGAGGAACTTACAACAAATTGAAGTACAAAAAATCAGTCCTTGCAAAATTACTAAGAAAATCAATGATAATGACTATGAGGTAGATCTTCCAGATAATTTGGATATTTCCCCCATATTCAATGTTTCAAAATTATGTTCCTTTCATGGTGAGACTCCTGATGAGGATGGTGATAGCGCAGTTGTCTGGCAGCAACAAATTCAAAAGAGACACATAGAAATACTTGACAAGAAGGTTATTAATAATAGGCATGGGCACTATAGTAGGTATTTGGTCCAATAGGAAGGATTATCACTAGCTGAAAGCACTTGGATTACAGAGTGGGAGTTGAAAAACTTGGACCCAGGAAAGTGGCAACAGTTTGAGGATAGCAACTTGTAGGAGCTTTCTTCTTTTCAACCAGAGGAGAATGATGCAGGAGCTTCGCAGGGTCATAACTTTTGATCCATTGACCCGATGAAGATAAAATTTGACAAGGAGATGCATCGTGAGAAGTTGTTTGGATTACCAATACAACCTAGTTCGGTTGGACCCCACCTCGATCAATTTTTCAGGGCCGGATTCCTTCATCTTGGGCTTCAAAAATGGGATTTACTTTTTTTTTTAGATTTTAGAAAGTTGTTTTTTTAGATATCTTTGATTCTGTAATTGCTTTTAGTTTAGAAAGATGGCAATTTGTGTTGTAGTTGACTTTTTTATAAATTTGGAAGTTTCTATGTTTTTTCGAATAAGTTTGGAAATTACCAAAAATGACAAATTCTAAAAGTTGTTAGAAACTATCAAAAAGGGTAATTTCAGATTGGCTATATATTGTAAGCTTTTTAGATGCAAAAATAGATTGGAATAAGGAGATAGAGAAGAAATTTGATCCACTCTCTTGTTTTGATTGTGTTTTCATCAATGGTTATTGCTATGCTTTAAACTGGCTACATCACTCTTGTTACCCTGATCTATCTTTTGATATTTATTTCTAAGTAAAAATCATAAAACATAAAACACAAAAAAAATATAATCAAGAAGAAAGACCTACATATTTTGCATTACCAGCAAACCCCTCGATTGCAACAAAATACGTGAATGTTGAGTTTCCATGCACCGTTGTGACCCAACCATAGACACTTTGGGAGGTTAAAACTTTTTAAGTTTCTTGTCCTCTTTCAGGAGAAGCTTTTGTCTCACGAAGATTGCATGTTAGGTGTGTCAAAAGGCCCATCAACAAGACAAATGCATAAACTCGTTGGTTCACGATCATACCTGCTAGAACTCGACCCCATCTTACAGGAAATCCATGGCATCATTTGTGTAGATAGGAATTTGGAAATCATCAAAGCAAGTAGAAAATTAGCCTAGCTCAATCACAAAACCAGATTGCAATGATAACAATCCTAAAAACATTCAATAGAAAACATGAAGACAAGATATTCAAAATGAAATTAAAGAAAACCAAATGCAGATATCTCCTTCATAATTCTCCATTGTCCTTCTTTCTCTTTCAAATTGCTTTGTTTGTGGATCTCACCTACAAGTGCATAAGCATGAGATGAAAGCAAGATTGACAAGACAACATAAGGATACTAGAAGCGTGATTGATTGATCGATCAGGGGCCATGATTGAAGAAATTCATCCAATTTATAGATAAATTGGAGAAAAGACAAGATTAGCATGAAATTGATTCGAATGGAAATTCAAATCAAGAATATCAAAATTATGACAAGTGTATGACACATTGCTATGCAAGGAGTTATAACAATTTATGACAAATTGATATGCAAGAATTATGACAAGAATTTGAAATAGAAATAGACATTAGAAGAAATTAGAAAATTAGGTTAGAAATGATGACTTGGAAATTAGGAAATTGATGAAAATTAGGTAAATTAATTAATAATTTTTCATTCATTAATTAATTTACAAAAAGAGGAGGAATTAATTAGCCAATTAAATAAATATTTAATTGTGACAAGAAGACTTAGGATAGATAAATAAATCATTTAACCTAGAGAGAAAATGGAGAGAAAATGACAATCAAGATTAAATGAATAAATCATAAAATCCTAGAAGATGAATTAGAAATGCAAGGACGACAATTAGGTCTTGATGTAGGATCGATTTGATCATGATTCTAACTTGATAAAAGACCAATGCTGATAAATGATTTGATTGATAAATGTGCCAATTGATGAGGAATAATGACTAATTGATCCAAATTGACATGATTGAGAAGGACGACGATCGATGACAAATCGATCACAAAATGACAAGATTGAAAATGACAACAATTGATGAAAAATCGATCACAAAACGACAAGATTGAAAATGACAACGATCGATGAGAAATCAATCGCAAAATGACAAGATTGATGACAAATTGATCACAAAATGACAAGATTGACCAGAGGACAAAACCCTAATTCTATCATCGATTAGGATTGACGATGTCCAAAATGAAATCGAATTGACGATGTCAAAATATGCTAAATGAGCATGCACATTGATGCGACAGGATAAGATCGACCAAAATCATGACTGAAGATTGTTATCGACAAGACCAAATTTGAAAGCGAGACAAATTAAGAATGCAGAAGAAGGACTCGATGCTCGCAAATGATAAAGACCAAGTGCGCAACATAGGTGAAATGTTAATGCGACGTAAAAACCCTAAAATAAGGCAATGCGCAAATGTTAAAGTATGACTCCGCAAGCGTTGACCATTTTTAAATGTCTACATTTTGCCCCTCTTTGAGACAATGCGATTCTAAGCGTTGTTTCAAAGAACAATAATGAAAAATGCCCCAGACAATAACGATGACATATGCAATGCTTATTGAAAAATGCCCCAGACAATAACGATGACATATGCAACACCCCAAACAATAACGATGACATATGCATGCCCCCTCGAGGAATTGGCCGGAAACATCCAGAAAAGAGGCCAATTGATCGATAAGAATGATAGAAAATGATAGGAGCAAACAGACTGAAAATCGGGGATCGGATACACAAATGACAAGCAATTGAAGGTGCAAAAGACCACGACTAGCATAAGATGGAGAGAGTGCACGTCCATCTATGCACTGACAAAGATCTATAAATGAGACAAAGAGAGTGAAAAGAGCTCATTTGCACTAGCCAAAGTGGAGGATTTGTTGCTCTGGAAAAGGATGCTTGCAGAGAGATGGCGAACATTCCAATGGCAGATCACCTCAGAGAACGTGTACGCACCTACAGATGACCGGACGACACGGGAGCAACGGTATGTATCTCAAAAACTGATATTGTCAATTTCATGAATTTTGCTTGCTTGCAGGACATTGTGGGGTCCACAAGGAATGAAAAAAAATGACTTATGCGCCTGTGTGGGCACATCCTGCGCTTGTGTAGGATGTTTTGTGCCTGTGTAGAGTACACAGACGCAACTTGATGCTGCACAGGTGCAAGATAGGGTACACAGGCGCAGTTGTGCACTGAGGACCCTAATTTGACCGAAAACAGCATGCGGATGATCCCGAAAAGGGGGATAAGAGTAGGATAGGTCAAAATAGATAAGAAACACCCTGATTTGTGGATGAAACAAGGAAATGCAACCCATAGGAGCAAACCCTAAAACTGACAAAATGTGCCCCAATTGTGATGTAGAGTCAACAGTATCCACTGATTACGCGAGAGAACCAACCTGACTGCTTCATGTTACGACATAGACTCAGGAGCACGGATAGAGATACATTAGCAGGACTTGGATTATACTATATCGCATTCATGCCCAAGATTAGGGCAAACACAGGACTGCTGACTGCATTGGCAGAGCGATGGCATTCAGAGACCTCCTCATTCCATCTGTTGATAGGAGAGGCGACGGTGACACTAGAGGATGTATGGTGTATCCTCCGCATTCTGATTCATGGGGAGATGATAGAGTATGACCTAGCGATAGGGAGAGATGCTTTGTGCAGATTATTTGAGTGCGATGCAGATGATCTGGATATCGTAGAGAGGGAGACTGGCTAGGAGACCATGGCAGCAGAGTATGATCAACATTATGTGGTGATAGTCGTGGTTATAGTATGCCTATTAGCAGGGGACAAACGAGGACATGGATTCCCTATTGGATGGGGAAGAGTGCTAGAGTGGATGGTGACGGAGGGGACTATATATGCATGGGGACCATGTGTGCTTGCCATGCTATATTTTCAGTTGCATCAGATAGCATATCAAGGAGTGCAGACTTTGAGCTGTGGGGTCACACTATTACAGGTATGGGCATTTGAGCACATAGCCATATGTCAACCGATTGCAGAGAGACAGGTAGTACCACACCGACCATATGTGTACAGTTATGGGGGTACATTGAGATAGGGTCCGTTCGGATACATATTGTATTGGCAACATGAGCTAGACAGATGGAGAGAATTCACATGGAGGCCATATCTTGATTGCCCTGGATGGTCAGATGATAGTGATGAGCTACCGTATTGCAGACAGGAGAGATACCTGATTGGGCAACCAGTGAATCACCAGAGAGTGATTGAGATGTACCTGCCAGAGAGAGTCAGACGACAGTTTGGAGAGAGGCAGGATGTACTGAGAGGGACTGCACACTTTGCCCGATCTCATAGAGAGACGAGTCAGTGGGGGAGGATGATTCAGCCACACATAGCATATACTGACTTCACACAGCTACAATAGAGATAGTGGGATTGGAGATCAGAGGTGGTGGATGTCGGGACGATAGAGGAGTATGAGCGATGGTTTGCACGATGATGGCCTGTGCCATTGATAGATCCTGATATTCTGGTACCTAGGAGACAGGAGGACTTCCCACTCGCGGGAGAGGAGGAGGGAGATGATGAGGATAGAGATGAGGATGAGGACGGAGATGATGATGATGAGGAGGAGGATGAGGATGAGGATGAGGATGAGGAGTATGAGCCAGATTCGACCGATCAGGAGTCATTGCAGGATATACCCATAGAGCCAGAGACAGCTAGCATAGAGGAGATGGAGATATGTAGGGCTACCATAGCGAGTCAGCATGATCACATTGTGATAGTAGAGAGATAGAATGCTATCTTGAGGACAGAGTAGGATCAGTTTAGAGCAGAGATAGCCAGACTGACAGTGGCTCGAGATACAGCAATAGCGCAGGCACAGCAAGCAGAGCAGAGAGTGACTGAGTTTATTGGGTCGATTAGGGATGCCAGTGCACGTGAGATGGCATAGATGTTGGTAGAGACCGGAGAGGAGATACGCCATTGGAGGACACTATATGAGAGTGCAGTTCCACCAGAGCAGAGAGCAGCATCATATCAGGCACGATTGAGGACAGAGAGCAAGCCACGTTCTCGGAGATCAGTGAGCAGCATGGGGGTGAGTGGACCTATGAGACCACCACAGCCAGGACCAGGGGCAGGAGGGACATCATCCTTGAGACATGGCAGGGATGAGGAGGACAGAGGGAGCACCCAGTGACAAAGGCACGTGCTCCTTATGATAGAGACAGATGTAGTTTGACATTATGTAGTCAGCCTACGGGCCACACTTAGGATAGACAGTCCAATTGTGTACTCCGATACTTTATGATATATGATATGATATGCAGCTACATGATGGAATGCAATGCGTTATGGCTTATGGTTATTTTCCATGTATGGATATATTTTTATGTGTTTTTGATGTATTTATAATATGAAATGGATAAAATGCTTGATATAATGCAAATATACTAACCAATGAATGCAGGATGCAGCTTATGTGTTTTGGAGATCAGAGCACTAGATCGGACTGACTGCCCACACTGATGGAAGAAAATGTTAGTAAGAAGAAATTAGACAGAGGACAGTTAGAGATGAAGAGAAACTTGCTTTCACTAATGCACTTTGTAGGTGAGAACCTTTATTTAATGTAGCAAAACGGATGCAGAGCATCATGGCATTGAAGGTCAGAGCTAAAACGCAACCCCTTTTGCAAAATACAGACACATCGCACACAAGGAATGAGTGAAGCATCCTAGGGTGCATACATCAAGGGTCGAGGTATGTGCGGCATTCGCAAAGTGAATGTACTTATCACAAACACCCAATGATATAGTTGCCCCAGTTTGTGACAAACATTCCACAAACAACAAACACAACAAAGAAAAGAAAAAGAGACCATGATCCATCCCAGTCACTCTAAATCACTCAGTGACATCATCGAGCAACATAGGAACATGATCGAAGATAAATCAATAAATGATAAGACTCACTAATTCCAACAAGTCAAACAAACATCTTGATCTTCATTGTCAAAAGTTGAAAGTGTTGATAGGACGATCATGTTGTCTGGTTTCAGGGAATGCGGTACCCCATCTAAGACAGGACATAGTCTGGTTTCGAATATACCACACCCTGTATAAGACCCATGATAGTAGTGACAAGGACAAATGATATTGATGTTGATTGATTGATAGGACAATTTTAATCAGTTTGAATGTCTAGTTTGATTGAAAAGTTCATCTGTGAATGCGTGATTTCAGTAAAGCGCAGTGTTGTGATTGAGAGTCGTTGGATGTATGCTCAGCGACCTGTCTATGCACAAAGGGGATATTTTTGTTTTGTTTTTCGAGTTTTTACAAAAAAAAAAATTGTTCATTTTTTCAGGACATTATTTGACTTTTTAGGGATTTATGTCAGGACATTTTTCAATTTTTATGATTTTTTCAGGACATTTTTCAATTTTTATGATTTTTTTAAGGATATTTTTCCATTTTTATGATTTTTTCAGGACATTTTTTAATTTTTATGATTTTTTCAGGACATTTTGCCGATTGAAAGCTCCAGTAATTAATCATGACAAGGGGCGCGCACCCAATTAACATTTGAAAAATATAGACAGCGACCAGGACCGAAACATATGCACAAGGACTGGAACTTGAGTATGCAAGACAATGATATTGACCAATCATAGGCCTGGAACAGAACATTGGGTCAGGGCAAGGATAAGCATGATAAACCTGCAGAGAAAAAGTATAGCTAGGGGTCATGATAGATGACGGAGCAATAATATTTTACACATGGCACCTGTTTGCTAGGTTTTCACCATGGAACTTGCCCAAAGCGCCTGTTTTTCAGGTGTTCACTAGAGGGCGACTTATTTTTCTTTACTTTTGTTTGTCTTTTTCTCTTTTTCACTTTTTTTTTTTATTTTGACTTTTCTTTTTTTTTTTTTTGAGTTTTTTTATTTTTATTTTTTCAGGATCATATGTGAAGAACTGCTGAGAGAAAACTATGCCTAGTACTTGCGAAGGTGCATACTATTGACTGGATCTGACAAAGGTTCACCTTCTGGGGTGGCAAGCTGATATGCCCCCGAGCCATAGGCTGCAGTAACTATGAAAGGCCCAACCCAATTAGGTTCAAACTTTCCTTTGATGATGTCAGTAGATTGTGCATTCTTGGGGTTTGACTTTAAAACCAAATCTCCCACTTTGAAGTGTCGCCCTTTGACCTTCTTATTATAAGAGCGATGGAGACAGTTTTGATATGCTTGCAAATGTGTCAGGGTTGTCTGATGTTTCTCATCTAACATATCAAGCTGATGCAACCGAGAGACTCTATGCATTTCATCATCAATCAGATGTTGCAAGGAAAAATGCAAAGAAGGAATCTCCACTTCTAAGGGTAAAATGGCTTCCGCACCATACACCAAGGAATAAGGTGTTGCGCCAGTAGGTGTGCAGATAGAGTGCGATAAGCCCATAGTGCTGGATTCAACTATACATGCCAATCTCGACCATCGTCATTGACAACCTTTTTCAGGATCTTGATAATGGTTTTATTTGATGCTTCGGCTTGACCATTACCCTGTGGATAGTATGGACTGGAGAAATGGTGTTGGATGTGAAACTTTTCACAGAGTTCCTTGACATCTTTATTCTTGAATGGTCGGCCATTATCTGTGACTATTGCAAGGGGAACCTCATATCTGCATATGATATAATTCAGTAGGAATTTTGAAATTTGCACACCAGTGATATAGGTCATGGGGATAGCCTCGATCCATTTTGTAAAATACTCTATGGCTGTAATGATAAACTTGTGTCCATTTGCAGATATTGGGTGAATCTTGCCAATAAGATCTAATCCCCATTGAGAAAAGGGCCACAAAGATATGACAGAATGAAGCTCTTGGGCTGGCGCATGAATATAATTTCCATGGATTTGGCATTTGTAGCACTTCTTGACAAAATCATGAACATCCTTTTCCAGAGTGGGCCAATAATACCCAGCACGAACCAACTTTTTGGCTAAGCTCAAACCATTGAAATGGTCCCCACATATACCATTGTGAACCTCACGTAAAGTCGTTTGTGCTTCGTCAGAATCCAAACACCTGAGGAGGGTATGGTCAAAGGAACGACGGTAAAGGGTGTCGGCAATGATGACATATTTGGCTGCCTGTCGAATGAAGGCTCGGCGTTGGTTAGAAGAAAGGTTAGGTGGTAAGGTTTGGGATTTCAAATATTGATAGATTTCATTGTACCATGGGGAATTAGGACCAACAAGAACACACATCACATCTGCTATCGGAATTTCAAAAGAAGGGACAAGCAACTGTTCGACCAAAAATTCACATCTGTCCATATTGTGGGGCATATTTAACATGGAAGCAATCGTTGCCATAGCATCTGCCGATTTGTTTTGAATTATTGGAACTTGACTGAAATGGATAGCCGTAAATTTTATCTTGAAGAAATCTACCGTATGCTTGTAGGGAATAAGCTTTTCATCTTTTGTTTCATAGTCATCATTCACCTAACAGATGACTAACTGATAATTTTCATAGACTTGCTAAATGAGCATGCACCAAAGGTCCTGCTATTATACTACATAATATTATCATGAGATCATCATAATTTGCACCGAGGTGGTCTCAGATAATCTCATAGTTCGCAACCATGCCCAAGTCCTGAGATCCACACTCAAAAATCTCACAGAGTTCTACAGACCCTGCCCGATGATCATATACAACTCTCTCTACATGGATGGGAATGTGGAGATTCCTCCATATGTCCTCCAAGGTAACAAAAGCCTCCCTAGTCGGCAAATGAAAACTACATATCTCTGAATGCCATCTCTCAACTAGTGTAGTGATCAGACCCCTGTTGGTCATAACCTCAGAGAGATGTTAAACATGATATAAAACAACGTGGTGAATCAAAACAATATCCTCAGGAAGTAACTGAGTCTACAATGCCAGTTGGGCCTATTCTGTCGAGTGCCTAGGACATCAAGAATCTCCTGCATAACAAATAAATTAGAGCGTTAATCAAAATAACAAATCTCGACATTAATTTGGAGCTAAAATAGTGAAAAATTGCACTAAAACAACACATGCAAAATCCTTAAGTGCAATGCAAAATAGTTAAGTCTCATGCGAAATAGAAATTACAAATGTGACAAGGTTAGTACTAATGCAACACTCTAAAAACATATGTGAAATGTGTCAGTCTTATGCGAAACAATTATGACTTCTGCAATATACATAACGTATGTGAGAAGAAAATGAAAAATGTGAAATAATTACAACGAATGTGAAAAAAACTGACATACGTATGTGAAATGGTTAAAATGCAGAGCTCTGACAAATTTGGAAAAAAAGTTCAAAAACAAGCAAAAATTGATCACAATTTTGGAAATACCATGCCTCATGTGTCAGCTGGATGCTAGTACGATCAGACTCACTCGGATAAGTGTTGTCGTGCTCCAATGCCTGCCATTGCGCTTAAAATGCTCGCAAAAAGCTCAAAAAGTGCTCTAAATAGTATGAACTCAAATGGTTGCAAATGAGCGAAATGAGACTTGGATTCTCTATTTATAGGCAAAATTTAGGGTTTTTCCCTCCACAACAGTCGTGGAACCTATGAACTTCAAAGCACTTGTAGGTCAGTCAAACAAACTCAAAAATTCACAAAATCAGAAACTATAACTCATGAGTATGATATCGTTAATTTGGTCTCAATTCCATAATTTTTTGACCAAATTTTTGAGGGGGCATAATTACACCCTGCTATCGTCGAGGCACACTGGGGAAGGAAAATATTTCATTTTCTTTGAAACAATGTTGTTCCAACATTGTCTCAAAGAGTGGCAAATGTAGACACTTAAAAATGTCTCATTGATAACACGGTAATTATTCATTTTTTTGGTTAAATAAGTCTTTAATTATTTAATTAAGCTAATTATTATTCTTCTAAACTAATTTAATCATCAAATCCACATTACTAATTATTTAATTTCTATACTTAATCATTTAATCAATTTATCAATTAATCCCCTTTCTTTTATATATATACTACAAGAATCAAGTATAACACCCCCTATAAATTGCAGTGCATCAAGTAAACTTTTTAATGTGACCAATGACGTTGGGGTGACACGTCCTCTAGTACCACGTGGGCTAGGGGGAGACTAGACCTCATGACCTGTCCCTTTTCTTATATTAATTAAATATTTATTATTTAATTAATTTTGAAATAATATATTTAATTAATTAATCTTTATTATTTAATTAAGTTCAATTTCTAAATGATTAAATAATTTCTTAAAATTATTTAATTAACTAATTCATTCTTTTCAAATATTTAAAAATCCCCAAATTCTAATTTCAATAAAATGTGCATTTCATTTCATGTTCTCGAATATCCAATTTCAACTCAAATGAAAATCAAATTGAATTTCAAATCAATTTCTTATAGCACATGTCAAATTCCTAACTGGCACTAACTTTCAATCTAACTGGGCAATCGATTCAGTCATCTCCCCAATTAAGTCAATTAACTCCTCAATCACTTAAGTTTCTAACTCACAATCAATTTTTTCTACCAAATCAATCAAATTAGTTTACTCATCACTCAACTCAGTTCACTGATTAATCTATTCAGTCATCTAATCAATCTATTCAATTGACTCATCAATCAAATGAGTTTATCTCTCAATGAATTCAATTCAACTATCAATCAACTTTTTAGCTCACTTCAGTTCCACCTCTCAATCAATCTCCTCCCAAAATCTATAAATTGAGCATCCATTTTCTATTTCAACAATCATGAACTTTGAATTCTTGTGTCAATCTTATGCAGGTTAGTAGTGCAATACTGAGAGTCATCATATCATGAGAAGCAAAAGAGCAATGGAAGCTATGAATTGAATCAACAAAAGGGGGTTTTATATTAGTTATCTTATGTTTTGTTGATTTCCTTTCTATTTCATTATTATTATGGAATTCAGTTAATTAGTTGGTTTTTCATGATTTCTCTTATTCTAATTAGCACCCATTTTTTATGAATTTCCCCGTAATAAAATGTTAACTGAATTTTACCTCAAATTTGTTTCACAAAAAGCAATTAAAGGACAAGCTTTAACTGGTCATTTGGTTGATGCTCCTTATCCTCTTACCCCACCTAATCAGGAGTTTTCCTAATGACTAAATGTTCTTCCCATTGATATTGATAGGACTTGGGAATTATACTTTGACTGATCTAAGTGTCGAACTAGTTTGGGAGCTGGTGTCATGATCACACCACCTTCAAGAAAACCACTCCCTTTATCCTATCATCTCAATTTCCTTTGTACTACCAATATTGCTAAGTATGAAGCCTTTATTGCTGG
The DNA here is from genome assembly GCF_030272615.1 of Cryptomeria japonica. Classification (NCBI taxonomy): domain Eukaryota; kingdom Viridiplantae; phylum Streptophyta; class Pinopsida; order Cupressales; family Cupressaceae; genus Cryptomeria; species Cryptomeria japonica. Next base: position 488,444,108 of record NC_081409.1, read on the forward strand.
TCTAAAAGTGGCTTTATCTCTTAATGTTCAACACTTGTGTATCTATGGTGACTCACAGTTGATTATAAGATAGCTCATGAGAACTTACCAAGCTAAACAAGACAAATTATCACATATCGTAACTTGGTCTTATCATTGTTAGAGAAGTTCACTTCTTACACCATGGAACCTATTCCTCAAAAATAAAATCAACATGTGGATGCAATGGCGAGTGCAGTATCCCTCATATCCCTTGAAGATCCTTCGGTGAACTATCATTTCATTATTCATAATTTTTATTCCCCTTTTATTATTGATAGTTCTAGTGACATGGCTTGTTGTTATACTTTAGATTCTGATAAATGGTACTCTCATAGCTTATGATATTTAACCGATGGTACTTCTATGTCCATTCTATGAGTAAAAATGCTAGGGCTAGAATCTGTAAGCTTGTTGTGTGATATATTATTGTTTCTGTTGGAATCAAGGAACACTAAGAGGGGGGGTGAATCAGTGTTCTGCAAATCTTACTTTTAACTTATTCTTTTAAGCACTTAACACATTTAATCAAAAGAAAGATGCAACTCCAACTCTTTACTATGACATTTTGCTTGATGAGGGTTTACTCCAACTCTTGTTTTCTACGTTCATTCCTCCCTCAGTATGCACTTGGGAGCTTGTTAGGTCTGCACTGGATAGCTATCATTTTGAGATGGGTTATTTTTACTATGGGGGCTTTCTTCCTCGTTCTGATCTTTTGGACAATGGGCAATGTGGGGAATTACTATTTGAATTGAGAATGGGTTTAATATGTGATAGATTGGGGGATACTTTGAAATCATTTGAAATCTTACTAGATTGGGTTTCTCCTCAGTTTGTGGATAAGGCTTTGATTGTGCTTATGGGTTTACATTCGCTTCTCTCTCTTGGTTTTTTGGCTTCAGCACCTCCATGGCTGGAATTCCCCTTGCAAATTGTCCCTCCTTTGAGAGAGGACAGGGAGCCTCCTGATGAGAGCTCAAGCTCTTGGTTTTTGACTTGATTACTCTATGCAGGTATCTTTTGGTTAATATATTTTTGATGCAGGTTTCTAACTCATGAATTGTTCAAATTTTTGCAATATTGAGAGGATTTGATGCGGCCTAGTTATTTTCTATGAGGTTGCTTCTGCAGATCAAATTTTGTGGTTGCATGACCTGTTGGAGTTGTGTGGTTCTCTCTCATTTTTTTTTGGCATCTGGACATACGATATGTATATCTCTAAAGCTATGTAATGGGTGGTCGATTCCAGACTGATTTTGTAAATGGGATATTTGGGTTATTTAATTTTTGCTTTTCTGGGCCACAACCGGAGGTTTTCTTGCGGGTTCTTTCCTGCCGGTATGCCCTTTGAACCCGTTGTAAACAAAAATTCAATATTAATAAAATATAGTTTAGTGGCATGTCCACTTTTATTGAAAAAAAATAAGAAAGATACAAGAACATAAAATGAACAACCACAACATCATAACATAAAGATTTTGTATGTGGAAACTCGGTTAAGGGAAAAAACATGGTGGGGATGAACCCACAATATAGGTATACTCTGTTAAAATTATTACAATGGGGAATGCATATGCATTCAGGAACACTACCTAGAGCTCACTTCTCAAAAGGAGGCTCACTGCATACATAATTATTAACAAAAGATTACATAAATGTTGAACTAAAGAACAACATCTATAAATTCCAAAATACAGTTCCGGTTAAGCACAATACACTTCATCTCTCACTACTCTAGTACACTGTTCTACTATGATCTAGAGCATAAATCTCTATCATGGGCATGTGAAACTACACTTAATCAATCACTAACACCTTTCACATTCCAAAATAATCAAAAACATCGATCATATATATCCGCAACAAGAAATTAGATCCATCGCTTGTCGGCTCATGAAGACTTGGAACATTATTCAAACATGTATGAATAGTCAATTGAATTCAAGCACAAATACTAATGCAGACCAAAATAATTGATTACACGTTTCCAAAATTGTAAAACAAAATACTTGGATCATAAAAACAATCACCAAAATCACTCCATCAAATCCACACAAAGACTATCCATACAAGTCGATTGTTATGCATTATCAAACTAAAAAACAGTACTCAGAAGCTTCTATCTTGCATACCAGTCTTCATCGGAGACCAAAAATATAGAATAAGGTGTTCCAGACATCCATCAACCTTCCCTTAGATCTACTTCTCATTACCCTTTATCTTCTTCTCAATATCTTCAACAAATTTAGAGAATGATAAACAAGATTTATAAACACCGCCTCCATTAGATAAGGCAATTTGAATACTCTTTACATTAGTGTCTAGCAAGATCCTATCATTAGAAATCATCTCCTTCAACTTGTCAAATATTTTAGCATAAAACTCTTTCTGGATCCTAACTTATGTTGATTTTTCTAAAGACTTAAAGTAAGTACTTATAGAATTTATGAAGCTCTTCAATTGACCAAAGGGAGAATCAGATGTGTCTTTGACAAATATGGGCATTATCTTCTCCAAGACACTGGATGCAAGACCTAGTAGCTGACTGATCTCCACGTAAGATTTCAGAATCTCCTCTCTTGCCTTGGCCTAAGCAAGTGATGCTAACTTCAACTTCTAAATTAGAGAAACAGAGGCCAAATTGATAGGCCCTTAGGACAATGTCAGATCATCAAAAACCAATTTATCCTTCTCAAGGAAGTCCTTGACATCTTCTCCAATGTCTCTTGCTTTAGAGACAACACCAATTACCTCAACCTTTTTACTTCTTGTGTTAATTTATGTTTTGACCTCCTTTGGACCTTCATTTCTAGCTGGATCTTGAGTCTCCACATATGGCATTGTGTCTATTTTATTTGGATAGACCGGAGGATTCTTAGTATCCTCAATTTTATCTTCTTTCCCTAACTCCTCTCCACCTTGGTTCAATACATATTCCTTCTCTTTATTCACACCTTACTCTTTTGAAACAGAGGAAACATTTACTTCAACTTGTTCAACTTTTGAGTTCACTTCTTGAATATCCAGAGCAGATGAGTCATCACCACCATGGGTTTCTTCTGAGACAACATTAAATTTATTCTTCTCCAAAATTGATTTCAAGATCTTCTCTATTTCCTTAACAACTTACTCAGTTTGCCCAATCATTACCTTGTTTATTCTAGTTTTTCTCCTAAAATCCTTCTTAGCTTCTTTGACGATTTGATTCTGTAAAGTGGAAAATTGGAGCTTAGCAAATTCACCACATGGAAAGGGGAAATCACTAAGTCGATTTTAACTTGGAGGACTTTACTTTCAAAAGAGGAGATGAATCCACTAGATCCAATCCTAAATGAGATGAGGACTAAATATTGAGTAGATTGGGCTAATTTGGGTTTTTGTCTTTTGTAAGTTGAATTATTAAGATAAGTAGAATGTTGGAATTGAAGATAAAATAAGCAGAAACAGTGAGCTACAAACTTGGGATTTTGTCGTGCACCTCAATCTGAGGAGTTTGAGATGTTTCAGAGTTGCTCTGCAAAATCTGCCAAAAGTAGCAAGGACTGTGTGTTCGGACTAGGACGCCCACCCTCTTGGTCCTCCAAACTTTCCGTGTGTCAAAAAGGGTTTTTTCGTCTCTGCAAATAAAGCTTAATTCCAAAGGTACAACTGTGCACCTGCTTCCTGCACACAAAAAGAAGGAGAAAGGGGTTGGGAAAAAGGGGTTTGCCTAAGTCAAAACCCCGATTTGGAATCAACCTTGAATTAAATACTGCAAATGCTTGAAATAAATGATGGAAAGGTATACCTTTAGATCTGAAATAGATGATGATGGTGCTTTGGTTCTTAGATGTAATCACATATGTTGTGTGAAATGGCATGAACATGACAAAATCCTAACACACACATGCTTGCAAATGAATGATGTAATTATGCTCCAATTGATGGATGAAGAATATGCAGCCTTGAAAAATGCTTGAATTCTTCATGTAGTCACCTTGTCTTCTCCACCTAATTGCCTTATTGCTTGTTATCCCAAATGAGAGGGGAATACCTCCTTATATACTTGCATGTAGGATGAATTGACTAATTTTTTGATATGAGCCGACATAGACGGGTGTTTCTTGCTCAAATTTGAGATACGGCCTAGGGCCCAAAATAGGTCCTGATTAGGGAGGACTAGGGCATGGAGCCCTAATCCTGGTGGGGACCAAGGTGTGGTATCCTGGTCCTACCATAATTTAGGCTAGGAACAAGGGGCTATGCAAGTTACAAGATGCAAATATGAAGCTTGGTTGCATAGGGGAGGCATAAACGGGTCCTGATCAAGCATGGGGATGAGACCACTAAGGTGAGGGCCCTGAATGTGGTCAAAATTTTAAGGGGTGATATTTTAGGATGCTACATTTAGGCCCCACTTTAGCAGGAGTATGAGCTTACGCAAATACTCACAGTAAAGTAGAAGAAGATGAGGAATGTGAAGAAAAATCACAAGGAGTATAAGATATCACTAATTTCAAGGAACTAAGCCCCCAATTTTAGGATCTTAACTCACTCAAACATATGCAAGGGCACACAAAACAAGATAGAAGACAAAAAGACAAAAATACAAACAAAGGTAAAGACACAAAGGCACATAAGACCCAAAAGCTAAAGACCAAAAACAAGACCTCAAGTCAACTAGCCGAAGAGACCTTGATATCAAAACGTCTCAACAACTAATATCATTCTTAAAAAAAAAATGCCATCTCACGAACACAAATGATCACATAAAAGAGAAAAGAAAGCATCATCCATGAACTATCAATAGCAAAGCTACGAGTTCATGAGAGGAAGAAGAGAGAGCATGAATACACACTAGATGTGTTTATCCAAGTGATCCATGAGAAGAATGATGAGATAGGACATGGACTACTCAGCCCTAGATCTTTTTATCTAGGTGGTCCATGATGAGAAAGGACATGGACAACTTGCCCCTAGATGTTTTTATCTAGGTGATCCATGTGGGGAGGATAGTAATAATAGTCTAGTTGTTTTTAGCTAGTTCCACCCATCCTCATGCATGTGTGCAAGTGGTATCTAGTTTCAAGTGTATAGCACCTCATGTAAGAGTTTTTGCTCTATTTTTCAATGTGCGTCAACCTATTTAAGACATGTAACGTAAATGTGAATGCCAAGGGGTGATTGTGTGTGTGCAAATTTGTAAATTCCAAGTGGTGAAGATACATGTCTGGTTTCAAGGCCATCCCATTTAAGACTGTTGTTTTCGATGATGTGTAACCCTATCTAAGACATATATCAAATGTTGTATATGGTTTCGAGTGTAAAGCATCTTTCTCTAAGAGTTTTTACTCTACTTTTGAGAATGAACGCCCCATTTAAGACATGCAAAAATGATATGCAAGAGTTATAATACAATATGGTACAAGGGAAGCAATATGGGTGCCCCCCACCCTTAAGATGTCAACATAGTTCCATGTTGATGTCTTAAGGAAGATATAGACAAGGATACCTTACCTTCAACACCAAGGGGATATCCTTTATGCAACAATGTTATAAATGTTGTAAATTTACGCTCAATTGGTTAATTTTCACCATGTTGTCATTGATGGCAACATGACAGCTTACTCCGACTTCATGTTTTGGTTCACTTGTGTACCGGCAAGCACTTCACACACACTACACTGGCACCGAAAAGATAGAAGAAATTCTCAAGTTACCGACAATGCAGACCAACAAGGTTTAGAATAAGGCTATCGGTATTGGAGGCCAACATCTCTTGGATCCGGCATCGACAATTATTTTTGATATTCTAGCCGACATGTATATTGATATTGTAATTATCTGTGTAAGCCGACATAAGGCATGATAAGTTGTATAGGGTATATAGGTCAGTTGGATTAGATCATTTCGATATATGTGATATGATGCAAATATGTATTAGGAAGGAAATAATGAAGGAGATGTGAAATATATCTGAGAGATCATGTATGTGAGGATATTTGTGTAAAGGGGTATTCCGGTAAATGGTTTAGGGTTTCAGACCGGAACAGACAGAGCCTAACCGAAACTATATTCAGGCATAGGAGATGCTATCTTTTGCAGTTCAACACTTCTCTGGATTGTAGTCTGGATTTGTATGTAGTCAGTGAGGCTCCTTTTGTGATTGAGCAATGTTCTCTAGGTTGTAAGCCTTCCTGCAAGTGTAGGCCCCTATATTTTGTAATATCTCTTCATATGGCCAGTGAATTGATATTGTGGGTCACAAATCCCACTATGGTTTTTCCTCTTTGAGGTTTTCCATGTATAATTCAGTGTGTTGTGGTGTTCATTTATGTGATTGGCTTATTGGTTGCTTTACTTCTTTCAATTCTTTATGTACCGGTATATTGGTTGGTGTATGCATGTTTTAATAAGGCTAAAAATCATAAATCTGGTATAACATTGATTCACCACCCCCCCCCCCCCCTCTCAGTGTTATTGAATTCCAACAATAAATCCCAAGCTAGAGAGGGTATACTCTTCAAGCAAGGATAAGATAGTTGAAAAAGAGATATCTTGCAACAAGTGTAAAGGGGATCCTTGGAGGAGAAGAGACTTTTTCTCCAAAGACATCTACCTCCAAGAGAGCTATCTTGAACAAACATAACGTCTTCTACCAAAAGAAAGGAAAGAGAACAATAATTCCTACCTTCCTCCTATTTCTAGGTGAAAGGGATTCTTGATGAAGGCTGACACACTTTTGACCCAATGTGAGGGGTAAGTTTATGATAGATATGCATTGCCAAGTGAAGAAGAGGTTGTAGCCAAGGACTTACACCTCTTGTATAAGAGAGAATCCTTGAGAAAACAATAACTTCACACAATGAATGACACCAAATCATGAAAAAACACCACTCCACAAAGGAAAAGTAGATCCTTAGAGAGAAGAGAGAGGGGAGGAGAAATCAATCATTCCCCCCCAGGTGTAAGAACAATGAGAAGAATTACACAATCTTCTAAGGAGAGATTGGGAATAAGGAAATGCACAATATACTCACAAGGAGAGATTAGGAATAAGGAAATGCACAATATACTCACATGAATGAATATCCAATACAAGAAAAGACATTAGTTTATGTAAAATGCATCTCAAAAGAAGAAGTAATCTTCAGAGAAAGAGAGTGAAAGAAAGAAAGATCACATATTCCTCTAAGGAGGGATTATCTATAAGAGACATACCATTGCAAGAAACGATATCAACACATGAAAAATTCAACCCCTAAAGGGAACAGTGATACATTAGATAGAAAGAGAGAGGTAGAAAAAGCCATCCTTGCCCCCCAAGCAAAAGGACAAAGAGGAAAATTACAAATCTTCTAAAGAGAGTTTATTCATAAAGATGAACCATTTCAAACAAAGAATAGGTCCTAACCAAGTAAACAAACATGTGCTTGCATGAAGGAGAACTCTATGCAAAAAAGGACGTCAAGTGATGAATAACACTGCACAAAAGAAGAGGTAATTTTCAAAGAGAAAGAAAGAGGAAGAAAAAGGTTTACAAAATTTCTCTAGGGAGAGATTATTCATAAAAGATGCACCATTTCAAGAAAGGAATAGGTCCCATGCAAGGAACAAATATGTGCTTGCCTGAAAGATAATTCTATGCAAGAAAGGACATCACTTTATGAATAATGCAATCCTAAAGAAAATAGTGAAACCGGAGAGAAAGAAGGGAAATCATGTTGCTACCCCAAGATATTTAAAATTGAAGAAGCACCACCACTAATGAAAAATAGCCCCCAATTAAGTTAACTTATTATTTCATAGGGTGAGGAGAAACATGAGGTTGAAAGGAGTGCTAAGAAACTACCTTTTCACCTAGAAAGAGAGCAGGATCCGTTGAAAGACATATACGAGCACGATTGTATTGTTCTTAAACAAATTCCTTAAATGATTTACACCTTCCAAGAGAATGAGAATAACAATTATGAAAAAGACAATGTGAATCATCTTTCTTATGCTTATAATTGTAATTAGGTCTAATGAAATGAAAAGCAATATTCTTATCATACTTCAATCTCCAAAAGATTCTAGTTGCTAATCTTTATTGATCATTAATAGATGTAGGTTTATTCTTTTGAGATTGAGGATAAGTGTATTTATTAGAAGAGAAAGGATTGTCATCCTTGATTTTAAATTTACCACTATTTATAAATTATTTTATTAAATTTTGGAAATCAGGACAATCTTCGGCATGGTGATCATAGGTTTGATGAAATTAACAAAAATGAGTTTTTGAAGTAGAAGCTCTTTTGTGAGCACTAATGGTTTGTTGTCTTGCAAGATGATTTTTGAAGTCTTGAATCCTAAGGAGTTCATCCATAGGAGATTTATTATCATTTCCTAGGACTTTTGTGGTGATTTGTGAAGGAGGGTTTATAGGGATTCTAATTCCTTGTTCAAAATTTCCAAGTCCTTGTCCTCTAAAACCTTGTTTTGATATTATGTTAAAGCCACTCCTATAAGAATCTTTTAATTGAGAAGGCGGGGGAACATTATAATAAATTTATTTGAGGTTTTTAATGTAAGGATGTTGAAAAGGAATGAAAGGATTGGTGGATGAAGAAGGAATATCTTGTGGAGAAGGACTTTCCTTTCTTTCATCATGCATATCCTCTTTGGTAGATTGGGAAGGAAGATCCTTATCATCTAAGGTCTCATCTTTGATTAATGATATACCAGGAGAGAGATAATGAATGAAATGCATGACATATCATATTCTCTACAAATAATTTGATGTTTAAGATAGGCTCTAGGAGAATAAGGAGGATCTAGAGAGATAGAAACACCAATATTTTGTCCTTGCCCCCCTTGCGCAAGAGTATGTATATGAGAAGAAGATGGGGCCATGTTTCTCTTCAATTCTTGCTCTCCATTAGAGAGATCATTGATAGGAGTACTAGCTCTTTCTTCATTCACATTATATACACTAGGAGAGGTACCAGTATTAGGTTTCTCATTGTCATCTCTAGGATTAGGATCTACAAAAGCTTTTAGGTGGTCTACGTATGAAATGCATCTGCCCAAAAATATCACCATAACACAACATATATGATAAATGAAAGCTTTGAGATCTAATTTATGAAAAGGAACCAACTTGGAAATCTGAAGAATACAATATGTCCAAGTGCTATGAATGAAAAGAAGTAACATGAAGTGAAAGAAGCCATTATCCAACACATGATTATAAGACATGTACATAAAAAGAAATGTAATCATATGTGAAATAGAAAATAGGTCAAGTCCATTAATTTCCATGGTGAATATTGAAATTTAAGTCCAAGCAAATTATTTGAAATAAATTAGGACTTTATAAATAAAACCACTTCATTTATGTAAATTGATGAGATTCACAAATTTGATTGATTGATTTTTTTTTAGATTTAAATTTTGAAAAATAATGTGAAATGAAATTTGAAAATGAGAATTTAAAAGTTGAGATTTGGAAATTAAAGTTCAAAATTTTGCAAAAATGATTATTCAATTTTTGAAAAATAATGCAACCTCTCCTAGGAAATTTAAAATTTATAATTAGGGCCTTCAAATTAACCTATTAATTTAAATTTAAAATTACCCACTAGAAGATTTGAATTTATCTAAAAATAATAATTTCAAAATTAGAGCTTTGTTAAATAACCTCTTAATTTTAAAATTTAAATTTGAAATTTGAGAATTGAAAGAATTTTATTTAATTTTAAAAAATTAGGGCTCTTTTAATTAGCCTCTTAGTTTTTTTTAAAAATTATCCACAAGAGAATTGAATTTAAAATTAGGGTCTTGTAGAAAGAAACACTTAATTTAAATTTAAAAATAGATCTAAGATGGGAATTTGGAAATTGAAAATTTTGAAAATGCACAAGATTAATTTAAATTTAGAAATGAGGGTTTGTTTAATTAAACACTTAAGTTGAAATTTGATCCAAGGTTGCAATTTTGAATTTCAATTTTAAATTAGCAACCAAATTTAAAGAGGGAAATTCAATACGTAAACAACCCACAAGCTCAATTTAAAAATATTAACAATTAGAGTTTTTGAAGTTAACCACTTAATTTTAAAAATTAATTGTGAAATTTGACTTGTAAATGAAAATTTGAATTTGCAAATTGAATGAATGCTCAGATCTGAAATAGTTAATCCAAATTATACAAATCACAAGCTCAATTTTGAATTTAAAAATTAGGGTTTTAGAGAAATTAATCTCCAAATCTTTAAAATTTGCAAGGAAATCAAACTTGTAAATGAAAATTAGAATTTTAAATTGCATACACTCAGATCTGAAAACAAAAAATCAGAATTAATGGTGTAAGGAGTTGGGTTCATTAAAATGTAAAGTGGAAAATTGGAGCTTAGCAAATTCATCACATGGAAAGGGGAAATCAATAAGTCAATTTTTACTTGGAAGATTGTATATTAAAAAGAGGAGATGAATCCACTAGATCCAATCCTAAATGAGACAAGGACCGATTACTGAGTAGATTGGGTTAATTTGGGTTTTCCTCTTTTGTAAGTTGAATTGTTAAAATAAGTAGAATGTTGGAATTGAAGACAAAATAAGCATAAACGGTGAGCTATAGATTCGGGATTTCATCCTTCACCTAGATCTAATGAGTTTGAGATGATTCAGAGCTACTCTGCAAAATCTACCAAAAGTAGCAGGGACCGTGTGTTCGGACCAGGACACCCACCCTCTTGGTCATCCAAACTTTTCGCACGTCGAAAAGGGTTTTTCCATCTCTGCAAATAAAGCTTAATTCCAGAGGTACAGCTATGCATATGCTTCCTAAAGAGAGAAAGAAGGAGAAAGGGGTTTGGAATAAGGGTTTGCCCAAGTCAAACCTTGGTTTGGAATCAACCTTGAATGAAATACTACAAATGCTTGAAATAAATGATGGAAAGGTATACCTTCAGATTTGCAAGAGATGATGATGATGATGATGATGCTTTGCTTCTTAGATTTAATCACATATGTTGTATGAAATGGCATGAACATGACAAAACCCTAACACACACATGCTTCCAAATGAATGATGTAATTATGCTCCAATGGATGGATGAAGAATATGCAGCCTTGAAGAATGGTTGATGATGAATGCGTGAATGCTTGATGTAGTCGCCTTGCCTTCTCCACCTGATTGCCTTATTTCTTGTTATCCTAAATGAGAGGGGAATATGTCCTTATATACTTGCCAGTAGGATGAATTGACTAATTTTCTAACATGAGCCGACATAGAGGGGTGTTTCCCACTCAAATTTGAGATAGGGCCTAGGGGCCAAAATAGGTCCTGATTAGGGAGGACCGGGGCGTGGCGCCCTAGTCCTACCCTAATTTAGGCCAGGAACAAGGGGCTATGCAAGTTACAAGATGAAAATATGAATCTTGGTTGCATAGGGGAGGCACCCTGGTCCTCCCTAATTTAGGCCAGGAACAAGGGGCTATGCAAGTTACAAGATGAAAATATGAATCTTGGTTGCATAGGGGAGGCATAAATGGGTCATGATCAAGCATGGGGATGAGACCACTAAGGTGAGGGCCTCGAATGTGGTCAAAATTGCAAGGGGTGCAATTTTAGGATGCTACAGATTCATTTCTTCTATAGATATCACAAGGCATAGACTGATCAACACATTCTCTCTTAGTCTTTCATCTTCGCCCTTAGCATTACCTCTTCTCATTTCTAAAAGATCATATGGACTTTTAGGTATCTCAGACATTAATTTTCAACAAGAGCCCTATTAAATGTGTTCTAATACTTAACTGTGGCTTCTTCAAGTATCCTTTTACCATCATCATCAAACTTATCATAAAATTCAAAAAGTGGCTTCAAATTACCTTGCACAGTTATAGGTTTTTCAACATCATTGACTGACATGCTAGGTTTGTCTAACTTCATTTTCTTATATACTTTTTCTTCTTTGAATGGCTTGCCCTTAGAGACTCTTGATACTTTTGTGCTCTTGGTATTGATTTCTTTCATAACTTCATCTAACTCTGTTTCTTCATTATCTTCAATAGTGACATACACCTTTGAACTCTTGGTTTTCTTTCTCTTTCCTTCCTTGTCGGATGATTTGGCTTGTGATTTCTCATTGTTGGCTAGCTTAGGAGAACTGGAGGAGGGTGCATAGATTCTATTTTGACTTGTCTTTCTAGGAGAGGCTCCCAGAACAAAACAATAGATATTACTTTGGTGGGATTATCCTCTTCAACTACCTTTGTCCTTTTTCTGGCTTCCCTCACAATTTCTTTGGAAATGCCAATACTCTCTACATACTCCTCAACCTACTTTCTGACCTTCCGAACTATTTTCAGTCTCTTGAATTGAGAATGCAACTACAAGTCTTTCTTTGCAAAGGTGCAAAATCTCTCCTCTGAAGCATCAATTATCTTACTCAATAGATGTTGAGAATACATCTCTAATATCTGAGCATCAACTTCATACCCCATAGGCATGATCAAAATTGTTATTGGCTCCACTACTTCCATTAAACATTGATCTATGTATACCATAAAGCATATTGTGTCCTTATATTTCTCAACAATGGACTGGGGGATCCTTTCCCTAGCCTGCATTATACCCTGGAAGTTTTTGAAATAACCCCAAAGAGCAGTTCTTCAAGCCTTACTATCACCAATTCTATACAAATGATCCTTGATTTGAATAGCCACTGGCTTTTCATCTGTCTATTGTACATTTCTAACTCCTAGAATCTCATTCATGAAGTAAAAGAACAATCACAAGACTAGAGTGCCATCTTGAATGCATTTTTCTTATCCTTCTTTATTTTAACCAGATTCTCCATTAGTTGGCTCCATCATAGCTCACATAGATCATACTCTGCATTTTCCTTAACCATCTGATAAGCTGTGTAGATTATAGTACTAGATACAAAATTCTCTCGGTTGGAGTAATAGATCTTGTAACCAATAACCATTGAAGCAAACTTTACATCAGGCTCAATTATGTCATTTTTTTCTATAGCCCTCTTATCAAACTTTGATTTGGTTGCATCAATAACAAGTTGATTTTTCATAGACCTCTGCATAGGTAAACCACCGGATGAGCTCAAACCAGTTACAACCCTGATTGCATCCTTGGTGATCATGAACAACTTGCTCAACCACATGAATTCAACATGAATCCTACTCAACACATATCCGACCCATTTGTTTTCCTCAAACAACAAGAACTTGACAACCTGGGCAAAGTTCTTCTCCTCCAACACCTTAAATTTTTGTTTAAGTCTGCAATCATTGCCTAATAGCTGTTTGGAGTACATATTCAACAACTGTAAGCTCTCTAGCTCCTCGAGATTTGCATGAATATAAGCCCTAACATCATCGGCATGAAGAAATCCATACAAGACTAAAGAAAATGCACCTAATGGATCTACCTCTATGGATTTGAAAGGATGTTTCTTAAATTTTGGGTGAGACCTCTCAGTGATATCCACAACCAATGGAGTAGCCATTTTTAGAAATTTCAATTTGAAAAGCTTTGCAGATAAACACCTTTCTCGTCAGATTAGGGTCTGCTATGGAAATCGCTTTCACTCCTTGTTCTCATAAAAATTTGCTTGCAGAGCTCTCCTAACTTCTTTCTCTTCGAATGCAAAGTGACAAATGAGAAAGCTAAGTGACCTTTTATCATCCACACACCTAACTTTTTAGTGTAATAAATGCACTTACCCTAAACCTTCTGGATACCCAGTCTTCTTAGACTGCCATACAAAAATTCCTCTACGAATCTTCAATATCACTCAATTTCTTCTGGAAATCATTCCAACTCTTCTACAATATCCTAATACAACTTTTTCCAATTTGTCGGATTCAGGCACCAACTACTAGCAGGGGGAATAGGATTTTCTTGAAAACTCCCCCTAGGCTAGAGGCCTTAAATCAATTCCCGAAGGAATTTCCAGCACTAGATTCAGGTTCAAACCCATTTCCTGCATCAATGTCACTCTTCTTCACCCATGTATTGTTCATTTGCTTCCTGATATCATATGCATCTACTTTCCCTTTTCCTTTATCATCTTTCTAAACACTTTGGTTTTTGTAGATGTCAGACCCTTCCTCTTCACATTCTTGTTTCAGTAGAATCTTGCAATGTGGCTAGATTTATTCCAATTGTAGCATGCAATATTTACCTATCCAAACCTATAATTCACTAGATTTCCTCTTCATCTGCACTAATTAGCAATGTGTCCAAACCTATGCATGCAAAAAAATTAACATTCCTTCTATTGAAAGAGTTATTTACCATACTTCTACATTCACTTGATTTATGTGCATACTTATTGCAATTGAAACACTGACCAGAGAAATATGGACCATTTGGATTCATTCTACTTTTGCATTGAATAGCTTTATGACCAAATTTATTGCAAACAAATAAATTACCATTGAAAGATGGATACCTTTGAGCATTAGGTTGTCTTATTGGAGACCTTCTAGGTTTGTTCTTCTAATTTTCTGACTTAGGATTGCTTTGACCAGATCCAGAGCTTTCACCTTTCTCAAATACAAGACCTTGCTTGTCATTTACCTTCTTCTAGATTTCAAGCAGCACATCAAGTTTAGCTAAGCTAATCTTGAACTTCTCCTTGTACTCATTTCAAGTTCATTCCTTAGAATGATAATCTTCTTTTCAAGTTCCTCCTCATTGTGTTTGGATTCTTGCAGGTCAAGCTTCAGCTGGCCAATCTCACAATCAAGTCTGCAACATTCATCAGATCTTTCTTTCGAGGACTGATTAAGATTCTCTTCATTCTTATTTCTTCCCTCAATTTCCTTGGTCAATCCTATCACTATATATTCCATCTCATGTTTCAGGACTACATTATCTTTTGCAAGCTTCTCACATTCTTTTGTCTTCTCCTTTAAGGCTTGACTCAGGTGACCATCATCCATGCTTATGCTTTCTTTCTGCTTTATCTTTTCACAGCATTCCTTTCTCTTTTCCATGGACTTGTTTAGATGCCCTTCCAATGACTAAATTAAATCTTCAACATCCTTAAGGTTCACCTACAACTCCCAGACTTCAGCTTTGGACTGATAAAGATCATTAATGAACTAGGAGTTTTGATGAAGACCACCAAAATCCATTGAATCACCTTCCTGGATCTTCCTCAATCTGTTAAACTTCCTCTGAGGAACCAAGCTCTGATACCAATTGTTTGAATCAAGGAACACTAAGAGAGGGGGTGAATCAATGTTCTACAAATTTTACTTTTAACTTGCTCTTTTGAGCACTTAACACATTTAATCAAAAAAAAGATGCAAGAACATAAAATGAACAACCACAACACCATAACACAAAGATATTGTATGTGGAAACCCGGTTAAGAAAAAACTATGGTGGGTATGAACCCACAATATAGGTATACTCTGTTAAAAGTATTACAATGGGGAATACACATGCATTTAGGCACACTTCCTAGAGCTCAATGCTCAAAAGAAGGCTCACTGCCTACAAAATTATTAACAAAAGATTACATAAATGTTGAACTGAAGAACAACATCTATAAATGCCAAAATATAGTTTCAGTTAAGAATAATACATTGATTTTATACACTTCATCTCTCACTACTCTATTACTCTATTCTACTATGATCCAGAGCACAAATCTCTTTCCTGCGCACGTGAAACTGTGCATAATTGATCACTAACACCTTTTGCATTCCAAAATGATCAAAAACATCAATCATATATATCTGCAACAAGAAATTAGATCCATCGCTTGTCGACTCATGAAGACTTAGAACATTATTCAAATGTGTATGAACAGTCAGCTGAATTTGAGCACAAATACTAATGAGGACCAAAATAATTGATTACAAGTTGCCAAAACTATCATACAAAACACCTGGACCATAAAACAATCACCAAAATCACTCCATCAAATCCGCACAAAGATTATCCATACAAGTCGATCGTTTTGTAGTGTCAAACCAAAAACTGGTACTCAAAAGCTTCTATCTTGCATACCAATCCTCACTGAAGACCATAACTCTGGAATAAGGTGTTCCAGACATCCATCAACCTTCCCTTAGATCTGTAACAAAAAATGTTAACCAGAAAAGAAGTATCAACCAAAATACTAAACTCTTTCAGATGCTCTATTCTTAGCTTGTCAGACTTGAACAAATCTTCAATTTGACTTCTGGTATAATCAAATCATGTAATGCGGATGGGTACACTGAATTGGGTTGCTATCAATGACAACACCTGATAACTTATGTAGTTTTTCTTTCCAACACTTTCTAATGTCCTTTATAGAAGGGGTTATAATGTTTTTCTTCTTTGTTGTCTCAATAGAACTGAGATCCCTATTGCTCTTAAGGAGGCACATTCAAGTGCTTGCGGAGCATTTTGGTGGCAAATCGTTGGTTCAAAGGTTGCTTCGAATGGGATACTATTGGAAAAATTTATGAAAAAAGATTCAGTTTCCTTTGTCAAAAAGTGTCATCATTGTTAGCAACATAATAGTTTGATTCACGCTCTTGCATATGAAATTAAGTCACAAGTGGCCTCTTGGCCCTTCTCCTCATGAGGTTTGGATCTTATTGGTAAAATTTATTGTCCTTCTTCCAAAGGACATACTTTCGTTCTCACTGCCACATTATTTTACGAAGTGGGTAGAAGTTGTTACTCTTCAATCCACTACCATTGATGTGATCTATCAGTTCCTTTCAGATAACATTATTTATCGAGTTGGTATACCTTCCACATTGATTTCTGATAATGGTACCTCATTTAAGAACAAATCTATGAAGAAGTTCCTTGAGAAATATCTCATTCAACATTGCTTTTCTGCACCATATTATCCTTAATCAAATGGCCAAGTTGAAGCATCTAATAAGATCATTGAACAAATTCTTCGTAAGACTATAAATAAGCATGGTAAGGATTGGCATACTTAGTTGACCTATGTTCTTTGGGCCTATCATACAATTGTTTGCATAGCTTTTGTACTACTCCTTACAATCTTGTTTATGGTGCTAACACAATTATTCCTTCATTGAGAATCTCTCTTAAAGGGATAATTGATGATGATTCTTATCGAGAACAATGTCTTCAACAACCTAAAATGCTTGATGAGTAGCACATGCATGCTCTTGAGCATATTCAAGCTTATCATAAGACTTTAAAATGAAGCTACAATGATAAAGTTATTCAACATTCTTTCTTTGTGGATGATTTGGTACTTTATGAGAATGAACGCAATGTGAGTGCTTTGTTTCAATAAAAAGGAAAGTTAGCCTGAACTGACTTGGACCATATGTCATCACCGATGTCTATGGATCAAGTGTGTACAAAATAGAAGATGTGGAAGGTACGCCTCTTAGGGAACCCATAAATTCTATGCATCTTCGTAGGTGTTATGCTTAGAGAATTTCCCTTCATTTCTTTTTGTACTTGCTTTTCATCTTAATTGTGTGATATGTTAGTATGTCTTTATTAAATAATATGGTAGTAGATAACTATTTAATATGTATTGCATCATTCTTGACAAACATCTTTAGTTTTGGTTGTCTTGAATTCATTGTGTAATTTCTTAGGAATTTACATTTTGTTATTTTGGCTTATCACACATTTTTCTTTATGTATTATGTTAGGTTGCATCATGTTGTGCTTAATTAAGAATTTAATTAGATCACATTAGTCATGTACTTTAACATAAATATATTACATCATCATTTGTAGCATTTAATCAAACACAGTCGTTAAGTTAAATCACACAAGTATCAATTTAATCATGGAAGTATAGAGCAATCAATCACATGCATATAAAATTAGACATACATGTAATATTTCCAAATTTGTTACTTTTAATCAAATCAATTTAACACATTTTTTTGTAATTAAAGAAACACATTTGAGACAAAAGATCATCATATATTTATACAAAGTTTTTAGATACAACATGTACATATCATCCACTAGTGCAAAATCTTGCCTCTATATCACCAACTCTAGGGATGGTAATTGTCTGAGCCCTTTGGCCCCTGTCATCCCATGGGTGTATGATGATAGATAGAGGTGGATCATGAGTAACTCCTCGATGAGCTCCTCTGATCCTGATCCATCAGTATACCCCTATATATAGTTGACTCCATACGGACCTCTGTAAGGTCGCATGATAGCCACACCCTCTCCTCTCACCCAAGCTCTAACTCTATACTCATTGCGTCAAACACATCCTCATGCCATGCAACACTCTATTTTGGTCTACATGTGATCTACGAGGACTGTGGAATGCATGTAGTGATGATATCTTCGAGCACGTGACAGATAAAATCATGCCACCCCTACACGTTGGTTGTAGAGAGAGAGACAGAGAATGTCATATATATATATATATATAATCAAATTTAAAATTAATACTTTAATCAAATTCTTACCTGGATCCCCTTCCTGCCAAGTAGGATCGACCAAGGTGGCTACCTGAGCTACAATAATCTGTGGTACTACTCTGCTCCTCTTTGTGCTTGTACTGCCTTTGTATCTCAGGATGTGGCTCAAATGGAGATGACCTGTGTAACCTTCAACTCGGTCTTTGTAAGGTTGCCTCCTCATCTCCCACTGCATCCTCTCCTCCATACTCTCGTGTTGGAGGGTCTATGCCTCCAATCTCACCTCTCGGATGCTCGAGCACATCCCCCTACTCTTCATCATCCACTAATCATCCTCCTCACCCTAATCATCCTCCTAATCATACCCATCCTCACCACTCAGCTCCTTTGAAGTCTCATGTCTTGTCCTCACTGTGTGAATCGATGATCTCGTCCATGGATCAGGATTCCCTCTCAAGTATTCCAAAGGAAAGATGGCTTAAGGGAAGCTCCTCTCCCACCATGTAACATACCTCTGCTAACCCCAACATCGTCATGGAGTGGGGGCATGTATTCGTCCTTCTCATCATCATCATCGTTTGTAAGTGTTATCTCATCTACAGTATGTTTAGACATTGTTCTTGGTCTCATGGCACTATGAGAGTGTCACATTTAGATCAGTACTACTAAAGGAACACCCTACTCTAGACCAAACTGTCTCATCACTCTATCAAAATAAAATGGCATCAGGATATAGTTGTGGCAACCCTCTAGGAGATGGTCCCACTGCATGTGTTGAAGCTATATGTACTCATCTAGTCAGATGGCCATCCGCCTGTACGGTCTCCATACAATGTCATCCAATCGCAAGAGATCAAGTACAACTCTCCAATACAGTAAGTCACCCCTCTGCCATGATCTTCTGCATGGATATGCATATGCCCAAGGGTCATCAATATCCACATAAACTAGCAACCTTTCTGGCCTTGTGCATGCAATGTGCTCAAACATCTGTATCTACTATAGTGTGCATGTCATCAAACTCTTCCCCTCCTCAAATGCATAGTCTCCCAAGTCATGTTAGAGATACGCTAGCATACTGCGTCCCCATCCAAACATAGTACAATGCTCCTCCATCTCACAAATGACATATGTCAAGCATCTATGCATATAACTGTGTTGTCATTGGGACATAGGGTCAATGCCACTATTGCAATCATCATTCTCCTCACTAATGAAACTGTGCAAGATGGACAAAGTAGCCATTAGATGAGAATCTGACCCTTCGTATCTCCACGCGTGGGTCTACCTATGCAGTATATTTTCTTTCTCCTAATATCTACTTGTGAGCAGTAAAACTGATATCTCACTATCCTCCCTCTCACTGGTTATGATACAGTATGCATCCTCTAACATCATCGTCATTCTCCAACAAGTAGGACGAAGGTAGATGTATCTGGATCCCATCTCTCCATCAAGGCCATGAGCATAGGTCCATGAAACTTGATGGTAAGCATGCAACATACGTACCACAAGCCTACTGCATGGAGAAGTTGTTGATCCTCTTATGATAGGTGAGGAATCTGACCTTGCAGATGTCGGTATGTGAGTTCGGCGGTATGTTTCCCATATGTACGGTAGCTCCTACAAAATCACGTATCAGTAATCTCTCAACATCAAAGATATCTAAAGCATCACTAAACTATCTTAACCCCATGTGTGCTACCTTGGTGCCCCTTTTCTAGGACCATGGCATCCTGAGGGGGCCATGATGCCTTAATAGGACCATGGCACCCTGAGGGGATCATGGCATCCTAGGGGGACCAGGGGGCTAGATGGGACCATTACACCCTGGGGGGACCATCATGCCCATTTTGGGTAGCCCTTATCAAATTAGGGTTTTGAACAGTTATTCAACCAATCAAAATGCAACAAAAGACCAAGGTGTAGTTTCGATAGGCCTACCTCATCTATCGGGACATCCTCGATGACAAACTACCATAGGATCTCTATCTGAGTGGGTACTACGGGTCGTCAGCGTGACATTTTCTGCTATGTGGGATCCTCCTCTGCACTACAAGATAAAAAGTGAATAAGACAAATGAATAGTCACTTTCACTATTCAAGGTAATCTCTCTCCTAAACCCTAATTCTACATTTCATTCTCAGTCTTTCACATCTTGGGCTAGAGAACTCCAATTTTCATATTGTTGGTTGTGTTGGAATCATGTTTCAGTTCTCTTCCTTACCAAGTGGTCCTCGGTCCTTGTTTTGTTCTTGTATCAAGCCTGTTTGTGAACATTTATCATTAATTTATTTCACAATTCAATGTGGTAAACATGATACCTTATTTCAACATACTAATTAGTAAGCCAAAACATGGGGCATATAGCTACCCTCAAATTTCATCACTTTTAGTATGCGTTTTAGGTGATTTTGTGATTTCAACTAACAATATGGTTTTGTAGGATGTGGTTCCTAACGTCATACTATAGGTATACCACTAGGGGCTTCGTTCGACATATTATGGATATATCCTTTTTTCCCATGAATGTTTACTTTTATGTACTTCAACTTTCATATGCGTGTAGTGTCATGTGACTACTAAATGTAGCATCGTAAATTGTACACCCCTAATTAGGGTTGTCCAATTCCATGCTTAGGTTAGCAACTACCTTAGTGTTTTCCATTGCATTGTGCATTTATAAGGCTCCTTTAGACATTTAATTATTAATTTAATTAAATCTAAAGTCCTCTCTCATCAATTCACATATCATAAAATTGGGCCCTTAACCTTACATGCGCTCCTTTTTTATTTTATCTTAAATTAATCCTAATAATGTCCTAATTTCAATATTCAAAGCACATTTTTCCATATCTAAACACCTTGGATTGACCTACCGTGATGGATTTGACTTTATAATCATGATATCTCACATCCCTAGAAAATCGAAAAAAAGTCAAGCGAATCATAATGGTAGCATTATGGTCCCGATCTTTTCTCCTCAAATTTTGGGAGCTTAATTTGATGGTATTATAATGTTCAAATCCCACTTTGTGTCAATTTTTATTAATTCTAAGTCAGCCTATTATCAAAATTAAAGTTAGGTTTTCATATATATAGCCTTTTCTTTCCCTCATTTGAGGATCCAGATCTAGAAATTGAAGGAGATCCTTGTGAAGTTAAAGTACATGTTTTTATGTAAATTATACAATCAACAAATTCATCATTTATCAAGTCTTCACAAAAATCTTTATCATTCATGGAAGCTTTAGGAGATATTGAAGAATAATAAGGGGATCACCAACTATTGATTGGATTGTACCTCACCTAAGGGTTTGGTATGGTTTCATGTTATTTTCATATCTCTATTTGAATTCCAAATCTACATATATCATATTTTTAGATCTATATTATTGCTTTAGATCTACATTACATTTGTGGTTTGAAGCATTTACATTATATTCTTTTTTAGGTTTTTTACTCAAAACATAAGGTAGAACTCTAGTTTGCAATTTAGCTCATAGGAATCTTACAAACACATGAGATTATAGGACACACACACTTTTCAATACTATAAATTGGCTATTTGTGGAGGTACAAATCACCAAAACAAAGAGGCTTGACTAAGGCAAAACCTTATATAGCCACAAACACACCATTTTCCAGCTTGTAGGTGCAGTTACAAGTTTTCGTTGGAGTGGACAATTTTCGGAAGATCCTAGCAATCTGTTACACACCCATTACCAGATTCAGGACCTAGATCTTAGGGACCAAAGTGTCAAATGACCTAGTCCTCCAGGAACAAGGTACCCCTCACCTTGGTCCTCCTTAGTCAGCTGTAGATTTGGCAGACAAATCTCAAATAGTCTCAATTTGAATATTTCCAATTTGCAGATCAGCTCAGTTACTGGGACTAGAGCACCCAACATCTTGGTCCTATCAGATCAAGCCCAATTTTCAATCACAAGTGCGCACCAGATTCCCATTTCTACATTTGCTCTTTTTGTCTTGGTTTTTTTTGTATGAGGCTGTTATTGTTGCTATTCTAATTGTTTTCATTCATACTACTACCCTAGTTTATCATTCTCCCACATTTGATACATTCCCTTTCATATTAGTGAAGGAATATAAACCCTAAAAGTATTCCTTGACTCTCTTTCACAAGAGTTAGTCAAAGTGAATCACTTTCTTAGACTCTTTCATATTCCAATGTATGAATGAAAGTGGGATTCCTAATCTACTCGATTCCATTTTCATCCATCACTCTAGGCCTCCAAAGTCAACCTTCAATTTTGTGCTTTAAGGGCCATATCTTGCACATCCAGACTCCATTTTTGAAAACTAGATATCATTGAAAAGATTTCAAGGTCCTCTATCTAGATCTTAGGTCCTTTTTATAGAATATTCATCAAGCACTCAAAGATCTTAATCTTTTCCTTTTGAGTTCTTTTCTTGGAAAACATGCAAATCAGTTGATTTTTTGTGATTCAAGTGAATTTTTTTGGGCATTGAGAGGATCTATATTTCTCTATCAATCTATTTCTATATTGTTTTCATAATTTATTGTGGATATAAATCATATTGCTCCCCTTACTCCATTCAACTACCATAATTGGAAAAAACAAATGGAAATTCACCTAAAGCACCTAGGGTTATACAAAGTGACCATGGGTACAGAAGTTGAGCCTACAACTATTGCTAAGAAGAGAAAGTGGTTTGATAGGTGTGATGAGGCTTTTGGGGAATTATGCATGTCTACATCTCTAGATCTTCTCATTCATGTTGAGTCTTGCACCACATCCAATCAGATCTAGACTACATTGGTGTCCCTATTTGGGAAGCAAGATGCATTGAGGGGTTTCCAATTGAAGAATGAGCTTATTGGCTTGAATCCTATAGATTTTGACAACATCCAGTAATTCTTCACCAAGCTCAAGTCTCTCTGATCATAGTTGCAATAGTGTGGTATTAAGAAGGAGGACTCTTAATTGATTCTCTCTATCATTGCCAAGCTTAGTTTCGATTATTAAATTTTTGTTTCTACATTTCATGCCACCAAATATGCACTTGGAGCTCATTTCACCATGCCTTAACTTGATTTTTTTTTTCAACTCATTGGAGAGAAAACCAAGTTGGTTTACATGGGTCGGTTGATATCCTATAAAATCACAAACTCTTGTTGCTTCCTAGGGCACCACAAATCAGAAGGCTTCACATGGCAAAGGAAAAAAAAAAAGAAACACAAGGATTCCAAGTCACATGAGTAGCCCAAGGACACACAATCACATGATACTTCAATTTCTTCTTCTTTTTCTAAGAGGACATCATTGAAGAAGGATAAGTCAAAGTTTGCATATTGCATTAAACCAAGACATGACGAAATTTGATGTTATGCAAATAAGATTGATGAGATGACACATCTTTTATAGGAGCACAATATTCAACCACTTTCGTCTTGTACATATTCTTCTACCACTTTAGTATCCAGACATTTTGGGTCTTCATGTATGGCATGTGATGAAGACAAGATGAAAGGCTACACTCTCTTTGCATTGATACATCCTTAGTCCTCTAAGCAACTTCTTGATTTACGAGCCTCACGTCATATGACATCATAAGGTATGCTATCTTCTTTTGAGCATCATACATTTTCACATATTTTGATGGGTAATAACACTTACATAAGAGTTAATGAGAGCGGTTCTATTAAGGTTTATGGTGGCACATTCAATGATATGATTTGGTCTAACATGTATGTTTTTGGTTTGGTCTGGCAGTTTGCTTCAGTATATGTTATTTCATTATCATGCAACATATGTATGCTTACTTCATGCAGTTTTGAGGTCCAGTATCTACCATACTGGAAGGTTATTTGGGTTTGGTCCCATTCGAATGTGATGAAGGCATAATCTATAGGGCATTTTTGGATCTGGTCCTATCAGGACATATTGGAGGCGTGTCTTACAAAGTATTTTTGGATCAAGATTGAATCTGACATCTTATGAAGATATTTTTGCTATTGCATGTGGATATTTTGGTCTCACCCTTTTTCGGTTGAGCCGACTGATCTGGTTATTTGGTGCAGATATATAGCCATTAGTTTTACAAGTTAGAGATATGGTTGTTAAAAAATAACTATTGTGTACATAATGTATATGCAGAAGTTTTATGGATGTGAATATTGTTATATGGTGTATGTATAGTGGATGTATAAAGCAGTTTGTGCACTTCAAAGGAATTGTAATTCATGGATATGTCAGATGCACCTCTAACAATTCAATTTTGTACTCTATCATCTGATAGTGAGCCTTTTTGTATTTGAGTAGTGAGCCCTCACCGGTAGCAAGGCAACCCCTTATATTGTGTAACTGGTTACATATTGCATCATTCTTGAGAGATCAGTCTCTATGTGGTTTTCCCCATATTAGGTTTTCCACGTACAAATCTGGTGTTATGCGTTTTGTGTTAATTCCCTTTATCACATTTAAATTATGTTGTGTGATTGGTTAGTTATAAGTTTTAATAAGTTCAAGGCAATATTAATTCACCCCTCCCCTCTTAGTATTTTGCATATTCAACAATATTTGTCTCTTCATTATCTTCCAACCTTCTTTCCATCTACCAGATTACCCACAGTGGGACAGGAAAGACAATTGAGTTCACTCCTAACTCAGTGCTCTTTATAGATCTATATATTAGAGAGCTTGTTGCAGTTGGTACTGTTGATCATGCATCATGGTTGTATGAGTTATCTCATTTTTCTCCCATTAAGAATGCAGTTTCATTGGTTAGTTCTCTTTCTCTTGCATCGAGATTGCATCAAAAAATAAGAGGAGAGGTTTGGTCGCTTCAAGCTATGTGTTCTTCAATCATCCACAGTGGTCCCTGAGACTTATGTTGTTTGATACATCTCACACTCCATACATAAGGGACATGATTGAGGATATTTTATTCCTCATTGATAGTAGTTTATGTATTCTTGTCATCCCATCTTTAGTGCCTTCAGAGGTTGTTCGTTAGGTTTCTTCATAGTTGTTTAGATTTGCTTAAGTTGATTTGACATCTTTTGATTCAAATTGTTGGATAATTGAACAATCTTTCATGACACACATCATGAGACATTTCCTTCCATCTCCTTTTATGGAGTTGTTTCAGCCTTAGCCATTTAATTTGTTTCTTCCCAAGGGGAGGAATGTGGTTTTCTTCTCTTGGATCTTCATTAACATTTGTCCTCGAGCCTTCATATTCAACATTGGAGCTTCTTCATTATGGGGGGATACATTGTCTCTTATTTTATCTCTTATGGGGGGAATCTTGATTGTACGTTTGTGACTGATTCAGTACTTGGGGGTACATCTTGAGTTCTTCATGCTTGTCACATGTAGTTTCTTTTTCATTTATTTTTCCCTCCTTTTGAGAGGAGTTTTCTACCATTGGATTTTTCTCCCTTTCTCTATTTGCGAGAGTTACATTGGTGTGATTTGCATTGCTTTACATTGGTTTATACATGAGTACCTAATTAGGCCTTTGTTGCCAGGACTCATTCATGCTACATTCATAATTAGATTTTTTGCTACTCCCTAAGTTAATCTTAAGAGGGGTTTTTGGAGTAATTAGGACATTTACCTAATTGTTTATTAACTAGGTCCTTCAATATGTTTTCACTTAAGCTAAACTTAAGTGATTTTTTTTTTTTTTTTTAATTAGGTTAATAATAGCTTAAGTTGTCTCATTCATTATGATTGTGACACTTGGCATATGCTAATTCAATCCAACCTTTAGGGTTTTTTATCTAGGGATTCATTCATCCTTTTATAAGGATTCATTCATTCATTGTACTTGTATCTCCAATATTCTTGCGTGCACTAATACAAAATTCTCAGGTTGTTATTGAGTATATTATCTTTTCCTGGTCTCTTTTGTGTGATAGGTGTTTTGCTTGCAGATGATTCTTAACTCTTGTGGTCTACAAGGTATCAGAGCACAATATTTTCTCCTATAGTGTATGTGAATAACGATTTAGAATCCATCTTGAATCTCGTAAAAAATCTAAAATATAAAGTTGTCAATTTGATCCCTTAAGTCCCAGAATTAATTAATGATGTAATGTTTATAATGTGTTATTAGACATGGGTAAACACTAAATTTCTATTTGTCTCCTTTGTGAATCTAATTTATACTATTAGAGTTTCAATCGTATTACACATATGTGGAGGTAAATTTCTAGGTTTGTGCCATATTAGGGTAAATTAGTTAAATCGTATATTCTACTAGTGTTACATTAAAAAAGTGGCCAAAAATCTCAAGATTTATAAGTTTTAGATATGAATATTAAATGTTAGATAATTTATCTTGAATATTTGATAGCATTATAATGTATATCGATCAACATGTTTTAAATAATAATGTATTGATAATCTTAGAGGATCCGGTTAATACTAAGAGGGGGGGTGAATCAGTATTAACAATAATTTCAATCTTAAAACTTGAACTTATAAAAATTATTCAAATCAAACATAAACCAGTAATAAACTCTTTACCATTACCGGTAATCACTGATAACCAATTGTTAAACCAGTTTATTAGAACAACTCATTAAGTGTTCGTCATTATGCATAAACTAAAAGTAAAACATAACAACACATAAAAATATTCACCATATGAACACCATGTTTTTCACGTGGAAACCCAAATAGGGAAAAACCACGGTGGGAATTGGTACCCACAAAAAATTGTGCACTCTTTCAGAATTTGCTCTGTTAGGAGCCTTGCTCAATTAGAAGCTTACAATGATGCGCTGCTAGGAGAAGACCCTGTTAGGAGTCACTCGGTTAAGGGATTTAGATGATGAGCCCTGTTAGGAGCTTTGACCTATTAGGATCAACCTCACAAGAGGATTTAACACTCTGATATAGAGCTACCCAGTTAAGGGATTTTGACTGCTGCAATTGTTAGAGAACAACAGTGAATGATCTGGGTACAACACTTAACTGCTTGCTTGATCAGATCCAATTAAGCTCCAAATCTACTACTCTCTAGCAGATCTCATACTCTGGTTTGGTTTCACACTTTTCCCAAAACCATCGACACACCAAACATCAACTGTACCGACATAAATAACCTTTACAACTTAGTTTGTTACAAAACCCCAAGACTTACAACATAGATCATCACAAATCTTTTATAGCTCATTGCAGATCATCATTGATCATCATATGGATCATTACAATCAATTACAATCATTGAATGATCATCGCATCTTGATCTGATACAAATTCAAACCCTTAGAACACTCCGCTAAGCACTTTGCATATTCCCAAGAAATTCGCTCTCCAAACACACCAAAACATCTTTCAAACACTTCACGCGGTTTTGTGCCATGTCATCACCAACATTTGAACTTGATGTAGATCACCGCCAAACCAAAAATCATTACCGGTTAAGAGAATTATTTACCAATCCTTAAACCCTAGCAAAAATACAACACAAATCATAAACATGATATCTTATAACCAAAACATGATGTGGCTCCGGTCAGATACATATTACAATTATACAGGCTCACATTTCAAACGACAACACTTTAATCATCACCAATCACCATATCAAATCAAAACATTCCTCGTTTACCGGTTAAGGTCCTAATTCCCAATTCATTGTCTATAATACAGGTAAGACATTTCTGGTAGACCAAAAAGACTTAGATGACAAAATACAACATAGTAAACATCAGTTGCCATCAGTGACAACACAAATAACTAATCAAAGTCATCTGATCATGCAATCTCAATCTCTTCATCACAATGTCATCGCAAACAGTCCTTACCAGTTCAGTCACCATTCTTGATCTGCATCAGTTATGCCAATCATGCCAACATGTATATCATGAATTATAATGCATATTAGATATTTTTTAAATAATAATTGTAGAAGGTTCAAGCTATTTCAAATCTACATATCCCTAACTCTTTTATTTAATTTTTATACATTTATTACAATTTTCTATCTCAATTTTAAGATTTAATTAAACTATCATAGATTTCTTAAATACATGTCAAAATTAGCGTGGAGGCCCCTATAGTCTAGAGAGATATACTTTGGAGGCCTCATCTATTCTCAATAATAGTTTTAGATAGATGTATTTAAGATATTTATGCTAGTACTATAAACTAAATAAATATAATTAAAGTATGATTATTTTTATCATACTAAATTATTTTATTTTATTTAAAAATCAAATAATCAAAACTAATTTTTTAAAATTAATTATTTATGTTAGTTTATAATATACAATTTTAACCTATTATTAAAAAAAATAAAAATTTCTCAACAAATAAAATACATGCAAAATATATAATTAGTAAAATAAAAAAGAAAATTTTTATTTACAAGTTATATTTAAGATTTTACTTTATTAACCTTAAAAAATATTTTTAAAATATTATTTTAGAGGTATTAAAATACTAATTAAGTATTGGACTTTACTTTGTTTTTTATTAAAAAATGAGTGAAAACCAGGGCATTGACCCTTTACATAGCAAAACTATCAACGAAACCACAGTGCAACAACAACACTATAACAACATTAACAACAAACTAAAACTAGTCTTTTGAAAACAAAAACAACAAAAAACAGAGAAAACACAACATCTATAGGGTCACCTTGCGCACCCCAATGCGGTCTATGACACTATTCCAATCAGTGAACAAGAACTTATATAGTTCCCTAGCCTCTTGTTTCTCTTCCTCCGAATCCACAGCTCATTCCCTCAGCAAAGAGAGGGTCAGCGTTGAGCTATGTAAAACTTGGAAGTAAAACTTATTAAGGCCAACAATTTGGGTGTCCCTAGCTTCAACCATGCTCTAGAGCCTCTTGACCTCATCCATGAAGGCCTTCAGTTCCAACACAGGACCCAGATTCTTAATCTTCTGCATGATGTCCATCACGTCGGTGCACAACTTTTCCATTTGCTTCAAGGTAGGGGCCCCCTAGGAGGACTTCGTTGCCTTCTCATCCATAGTCACATCCACCGCCTTGGCCACATCCTCAACAGAGGTATAGTCAGTTCTAGTGTCAAGGTGCATCAAAGGAATAGAGTCCATCACCTCTTCTGCCATCTTCAAATTTTCATCTGGGTCCAAGTCAACAAAATCTAGGGCTTTAGTATCAATATTGTCCTCACCGGTGGCTTTCGCAGTGCCCATATCCATAGGGACCCTATCCTTATTGTCAACAGAATCCAGGGTTTGAGTATCAGTATTACCCTCATCGGTGGCTCCCACAGAGCCCATATCCATAGGATCCCCTCCCTTGTCAGCTTTGGCGGCATCCTTACTGGGGGGGACATAGTGTTTTTAGGGTCACCCCCATCCTTGTCCTCCATGGGGTCCTCCTCAGAGTCAATCGTCTCAATCACATGGGTCTTCTTTTTAACCGAGCTTTTGGAGGCCAATCTGCCAGACCTCCATTTTCCCTCAAAGTCAGGGGAGGGGTTATCGTTCTCAACATCCTCGAAAGACAAATTATCCTCAAAGATAATTCATTTACATTTGATAGGGGTTTTACCTTTACCCTTGGAAAGGGAGCGGGACATGCTAGGAGAGGGAGACATCGTCAAGCTAGGGATTCTTGCCAATTGACACTCATTGGATTCATATGTTGTCATCGATGGCAACAAGATTCTATAGACAACATATACTGGCAGATACCGGCATTAGAGGCATACACCGACAAATACCAGCATTGGAGTAATCAGGGTCATCACCGACACCGACACCGACATCCAGCACTTCAGTGAAGCCGACATCAGTTTGGGATCCGAAAGGTTTTATTTGTAAAATCATTTTGTAATTATTGTATAGGACCGACATTGAATATCTTTTGTAATGTATTGTAAGCCGACATAAGGCATACTATTTGTAAAGGGTATATAAGTCAATCAGTTAGGTCATTTTAATATATGACAAGGAAGAAGAATAGTGTGATGCTAAGGATATGTATGTAGGTCATTTGTATGTGAAAGTTATATCATGCAATGATCAGTAGATGGTTTCTAAAGCATTCTTGGAGGAAAGGAGATACCGGTAGAAGGGTTCAGGGTTTATGAACCGGTACAGAACAGAGATTTAACTGGAACTCTTTTTGGCATTGCAGATGCATTTTGTGACTTCACCATTATTGTTTTATCTTAGCAGAAGCTTGTAGTTAGTGAGACTCTTTTGTGTTGAGCAGTGTGCCTTCCTGCATGTGCAGGCCCCCATGCTATGTAATATCTTTCATATGGCCAGTGAATTGATATTGTGGTTATGTTTTTCCTCTTTGAGGTTTTTCACGTATAAAATTCAGTGTGTTATGGTGTTCATTCATGTTATATGTTTCTTCATTTACCGGTTTATATGTGTATGTTATAATAATGTAAAATCTTATTTTACCGGTAGAACACTGATTCACTCCCCCTCTTAGTGTTCTTGGACTCCAACAATTGGTATCAGAGCCTGGTACCTCGAAGAAAGTTTAACAACTTGAGGAAGATCCTGAAACCGAAATCATTGAACATGGATATGGAGAAGCAACTTGAGATGGCACTTGAGGATTATGATGCTGAAAGGATGAAGAACTTAAAGCTACAAGATGAATTGAATTTTGCTAATGAATTCATTCTTGTTCTGCAAGAAAGGTTATCATCAACTCAAGCTAGGAGGAAGGAACTTTTGCAAAATCAGGATGATGAAGAGAAAAATGCACTTAAGGAACAATGTCAGAAACTGAGTCAAGCAAACACTCTCATGAAGAATGAAATGCAAGACCTGACTATGAGGATGTCAAAAGATATTGAGGACAAAAAGAACAAGGAAGAAAATCTTGTTGTATCTCTGAAGAACAAATTTGAAGAATGTGGCAGATTAGCTCATGAGAATGATCTGTTGAGAACTGATTTGGTACAATCTCGAAATAATGAATAAGAGCTGGAGAGACAAATAATGACTCTGAGAGATGATCTGACTACTGCAAGTGAATATAAAGAAAAATTCAAGATTAGTGTTGTCGAGTTGGATGATTTATTGAAAAGACAAAGGCAGAGTGAAGATTCTAGAGGACTTGGATTTGTACAAGGCGAAAGCTCCAGTATTGTAAATGAAGATCAGACAACTGGTATGTAGAACTCATCAGACTAGAGGAAACCGGTAAGGCAATCTAATGCTTACAAATTTAATGGTAGATGCTTTGTTTGTAATAAATATGGGCATATGGCTAAGCAATGTAAAAATAGAGCAAATCAAAACTACAATTCAGTTCCCGGTCAATGCACAAATTGCAAGAAATATGGTCATAAGTCAGAAGATTGCAAAATGAATGTTAAATGTCATGCATGTGGAAAGTTTGGACATTTGGCTAATCAATGTAGGTCAAGGAATGAAACCAGATATGTCAAAGCAATTCAAAAGAACAATGTTACATGTTATGCATGTAACAAAATGTAACAAAATAGGTCATATTGCTAAGTACTACAGAAGCAAGACTAAATCAGTTAGCAATGATAAAGCAAATGAGAAAGGAAAGCAGAAGGTAGATGAAATACAACAAGATCACACCAAAAGATGGGTTAGAAATTCTGAAGAACCAAGTGAAGATGCAACTACACCGGTAACTACACCATTAACTCTACCGGTAGAACAGAGCATTCCTGCACCGGCAAGAAATTCAATTGGTAACTGAGGCATACGCCTTAGGGGTTGGCAAACTCATTGAAAATCTTGCATATTCCTCGGAAGAGATCTGGAAAGAGATCTGGAGAGTTGTATTGATCATTGATGAAGGTTTATTCGACATAAAATTGTGGAATCGACATCTGATAGGTTACACCGCTAACCATTTATGAGAGTGATGAATTAGGGTACACTCGTTGATTAAAAAAAAGAGAAAATGGACTCATTTTCACTCACCCAAAACTCAAGAAAACCAGAGTGAAGCAAAGGCAAATCACATGCAATCAACAACAAGAAAAGGCATTCTAAAAGATTCCAACAGTTATCTGAAAAGTAATCAAAATCTTTCAACCGACGATCTTTATCTAGGTATTTCTTTGAAATGGCATCTGAAACATCATATGCTCCTACTTTCATTGTGAATCCCACTATTGTTGAGGTTAAGGATAGGCTTAGACCTGTTTTCAAGTAAGTTCCTCAAATTGCAATGAAGGAAGACTCTACTGGCGCATTTTCAAGGGTTCTCGATGGCGTAGTTTATGTGGAAGATGTCAGGGCTTATGTTCACTGCACCTTGGAGGATTTAGGCACTGAGAAAATCAAGGGAATGTATCAATCTGTGATACTAGGAAAATCTAGAACAATCAAGTCGGAATATCAAATCATTGAAGACCTAGGGTTAACAAGAATCCTGTATATACCAGAATTCAAGGATGAAATGATTAGATATATTCTGAGCAGGGTCCATAATGAATTCATCTAGCTGGACCGGCCTCACATGATCACCAAAGAATCCATTTAGGCGCTCATTGGCTTACCCAAAGTTGGACAGGAACCAAGGAAGAAGATCTCCAACACTGAGGTTGAAAAACTCACTAGCATAACCCATGATGGAAGGTCGATGAGGGTCAGCACCATCAAAGATACAAATGTGAAATTTGCCAACATGATCATCGGCTACAAGGTAACACAATCAAGTTGATTGAACTATGTTGCCAGTTCTTGTATCCATGCTGCATATCAAATGATAAAGAATAATGGAAAGTATGATTTGTGTGAATGGTTAAGAAGTGAATTAATGTTAAATCGTGGCAAGATTAAAGGTGTTAAGAAAGGAACTTTCTGGTTTGGCAATCTTATTGTCTGCTTAATGTTATATTTCATGAATGAGCTACCGGGTTTGGGAAAGAAACATTGGGCTCATGACATACCAGTAGGCATGTAGATCAAAGATGCAATCACCGGTCTTGGCAACAACAGGGATGAGAAGTTATGGGCCTTCTTTAAAACTTTTCAAGAGAACATGAGACTGAGGGAGAGAATCTCCAAACACATTGTGGAGAAATATTCCATTGAAATCTGCTTCATGGTAAAAACAGATGAGACACTCATGGAAGCGGTGGAACCTACAACAACATGGGTCACTGAATTGGGTTATGAAGTTGATGACAACATCTTGGAACAATATGCTAAAATGTTGATTGATGCTCCTTTGGATGATAAAGATGAACACATTGGCACTACAGAGGAGAAGGCTCTTGAGGTTAAAATTGGTCTCAACAAGAAAAGAAGGGAAAAAAAGATAGTCAAAATGTCTGCCTTCGTTCAGAATGTAATTCATAGGATAGATACAGAACTAGGTTCTGGATCTAAACCGATAGATCAACCGGCAATGGCAGCTGTAACAACTGTAGTGAAAAGTGCTCCTGAGGTAAAGAGGCCAGCAACTTTCATATCTCCTATCACTTCTTACTCTGATCCAGAGGATAATCAACCTCTTGCATTTAGAAGGGTATAGAGGAAGAAAGATGACAAGCCTCTGATAGAAGAGAAGATGGTGGAACCAAGGAGGAAGCTAGTAAGAAAGGTAACAACAACATCCACACCTCCGACAAGGAAACCTACTCAAAAGAGGAAGACTGCTCCATCCGCTCTTGCAACCCCCATCAAGAAGAAGAGTAAGAGTGATGAAGCAACTAAATCTAGTAATATGACTTGTGCAGAGTTAATTGATGAGGTAACAAAAGATGGAATTTTGAAAAATATGTCAAATATATATGAAGATTTAGATGATAATGAGCAAAATGAAATAGAAGAAGCAATTTTGTTACATTTAGACATATATAAGAAGGCTTTGGTAGAGATTTTGAAAGAAATTCCTTTATCATTGTATAATAAGTTAGATGCAAGAAGATTATATGCAATCAAGAGGGACAAAGAGATTAAAGAAGTTGAACTTTTGAGTATGTGTGGTTCTATAAATAATGAGGAAATGAAAAGATGTATAGAAGTTACAAATAGAACAATAACTAGTAGCAAACCCCGACAAATAAGCTTAATGATGGGTAGAGTCAATGAAATAATAAATGAGACTAGAGATGGTTGGGCTAAATTCTTCTAAAAGAATCCTGATTTCCTTACTTCTCAAGAAGAATTTGCTAAGGCAACACCTCCCACCATTCCGAACAAATCTAAAGGGAATGGAATTTTGGGAAGTTCAGATCAAATTTTGAATGAATGGCAGTTAATCTTAAAACTGATGAGAGTGTACAGACTAAATAAACAGAGACAACATTTGTACAGTCTAAGCAAGGTAATATAGGTAATGTATAGAATATTGATAATATTATGGATAATACTCCACCGATTGTAACATATACTGCACCAAGTGGCAAAGCCACTAGTGTAAAAGAGGATGAGAAAAGAGATACACTGAGAGAGGATGAGGAAAAGGAGACTGATAAGACACCCGGTACCATACTGTCAGTTGATTCCCCAACAAAACTTTTGGCAATTGACACTTCTCAAGTTGAGAAGAAATCAATCACAGAGATGAGACCCACAGAGCTAATGATGATGGCTACTCAAAAGCTAATGAAGAAGGGATCTGCAGACAAAGGAATAATAGATTAGTCAATAACAATTTTTCACAGATTGATTCCTGATTGTATGATTGAAAATTGAGCAAGCCCTTCCGACAAGCTTAAGGTATTGACATAGTACATATCTAAAAACTTTCAATCATTACAGTAGATTTTTGACCGACGAGCACTTGAAAGATTTACTTTGGCTAAGAAAACCGCTTTTGATCAGATTATTGAGACAGAGAAGAGGAAGGTTGAAGAGTAACTTATACTTATTGAAAATTCTTTGAAACAATGTACTAACATCTACAGGGTTTGTTGTAATATAGAGATTCTTACAACAAATGTAGATAAGAGGATAAAGGAGTTACAAGAAAAGATTGCTAATATTGCAAATTCTTTTGATAGACTAACTTCACTTACAACATCCATTGATGGACAAATTTTGACTTTGGAGAACCAAATTTTTTTCTTTTAAAAAGGAAAGAGACAAGATTATTTAGAGAGCAAGAAGTCTCAGAGGTTTGGTTAGTCCAAGATTGGATTCACTTGGTGTACATAAGAAGGAATGCAAGGATATGCTTGCAAAGCCCACACCGACAGAAGTCACTGAGAAAGAAACACTAGCACATTTACTAAGTGGACTTGTATCCATATCTGGAACACTCAAAACCGGTTGAGATACCTATATACAGTTACTAGAGAAAGCTTATCCGAAAATCTTGAAATTGGTCAAGCTTCGGTAAAGTAATCTGTAATTATTCTTTCAATTCTTTCACCTGTCTTTGGCATTGATGCCAAAGGGGGAGTATATGTATGTGAAAAATATGTATATAATCCTAGGGGAGGATATCAGATAGAGAGTATATTGCAAACATAGTCAATCAGCTCAGGGGGAGCATGTTTCAGTTGAATTGACAGGGAATCCATTTTTCACATGAGTGTTGCCATCAATGCCAAAGGGGGAGATTGTTGGCAATTGACACTCATTGGATTCATATGTTGTCATTGATGAAAACAAGATTCTGTAGAAGGCATATACAGGCAAATACCAGCATTGGAGTAATCAAGGTCATCACTGACATCCAACACTTCAGTGAAGCTGACATCAGTTTGGGATTTGAAAGGTTATATTTGTAAAATCATTTTGTAATTATTGTATAGGGCCGACATTGAATATCTTTTGTAATGTATTGTAAGCCGACATAAGGCATATTGTTTGTAAAGGGTATATAAGTCAGTCTGTTAGGTCATATAAGTCGGTCTGTTAGGTCATTTTAATATATGAAAAGGAAGTAGAATAGTGTGATGCGAAGGATATGTATGTAGGTCATTTGTATGTGAAAGTTATATCATGCAATGATCAATAGATGGTTTGTAAATCATTCTTGGAGGAAAGGAGATACCGGTAGAAGGGTTCAGGGTTTATGAATCGGTACAGAATAAAGCTTTAACAAGAACTCTTTTTGGCATTGCAGATGCATTTTGTGAGTTCACCATTACTGTTTTATCTCAGCAGAAGCTTGTAGTCAGTGAGACTCTTTTGTGTTGAGCAGTGTGCTCTAGGCAATGTGCCTTCCTGCATGTGCAGGCCCCCATGCTATGTAATATCTTTCATATGGCCAGTGAATTGATATTATGGGTCACAAATCCCACCGTGTTTTTTCCTCTTTGAGGTTTTCCATGTATAAAATTCAGTGTGTTATGGTGTTTATTCATGTGGCTGGTTTATTTACTTCATGTTATATGTTTCTTCATTTACCAGTTTATATGTGTATGTTATAATAAAGTAAAATCTTATATTACCGGCAAAACACTCATTCACCCCCCCTCTCAGTGTTCTTGGATTCCAACAGAGACCTCAGAGATTGAAATCGTGGAGGAAAAAGCAGGTAGAGACATGGGGAAATTAGTCGTAGCAAAGGCCTCATGCAAAAGTTGGAAAAATCTGGGAAAAATTATAGAAAGGGCAGCAAGTTGCTGAGGGGTTGGCAAAGGGGGTTGAGTGAGCATGAGGTTCCGCGAGGCGGGGGGCAAAGGGCCTGGTGATATTTATAAAGCTTATAAATGAGACCTTGGTGGAGGAGGTAAGGCGACTTGTCCCCATGCTTGGGGTTCAAGGTATCCTTGACAGAGATTTCAATGGAATACAACAAGTAAAAAGGTAGACAGAGCAAATCATTATCATGAAAATGATTCAGAAGGGGCAAATGATAATAATAAAATACCTTGTGTCTGCCCTTGAGCGTGAAATATTTCATTATCATCAGGAAGATCATATTCCAAGGATGTTTTGGCTCTTCACGGGCAAACCCACTCTGGAGTTTAACAGGTTCCTCACGGTTGCGGAAGAAATGTTTCAGGCATTCATTATTGGCCACATGGCTGGTGTGCTTCCAACACCACCCATTGAGGGCCAACCTCGTGGCTTGGGCGATGGTTTCCTCATAGACTTCGAACGAAATGTCGCCCACTGAAACACGCCGCCCAGACCAGGAGGAGGCAAATTCAGCAAAGAGCTGCTCATCATGGCCCTGAAGACATTCCAAGAAATCAGTGACCCCTCCTTCCACACAAAAAATCCAGACTAGGGGGTCATTCTTGAAGTCATCCGATTTATCCAGCTCATATTTGACCCTTTCACCCACCATATCATCTTCCAAAGGAGCTTCTTTAGTCATGAAGATGATTTTGCAAAGAAGATTGCAGAGACCCTTGGATAAACTAGCCGTGAGAAAATAATGGGAAGTGTGCGAGCTAGAGGTCATTAAGTGAGACATGAAGTTAGGCGCATGGGAAATATTGAACACGCTTTTGGAAATGATTTCCTAGTTGCGTGGCATGAGAAGCCAGGAGGTATCAGCAACAACCATCATGTTAACTTCCATATCGTATCTCATTATTAGGCGATAAGCCCAAAATGGTTGCCAACAAAGCAACACGTCCTTCGAAGCCAGGCTGGTTGAACGAGTCACCACCCAACTGACAGTAACCATAGGAATATTCCCATTATTTGAATTATGAAACCAACCCCTCCGAACAACCCCAAGGGAAGAGAGGAGAGTAAGGAAAAAACTAAGCAACAACTTAATCATTGATAGATATTTTAGATTTATCTCCCTAAAGAAAGAAGTTGACATGGTCTGGGAGGGAATTTTGGCTCCTCCAACATCTTAAACCATAAATATTTAGCCCAAGGGCAGCCAACGCATTAGCCACTCCATTACCCTCTCTGAAGACATGCATGAATTTGAACGAGTCGAGCCCATAAATGAGCCTTAGGGTGTCCCTGATGGTTCCCTAGTGGTCTAGTTAAGCCTATTCCGCCCTTTGACAACATCTATGATGAGCTTGGAATCACCCTCAATATCCATTGACTTGATTTCCTTAGTGAGGGCAAAACGAATCCCCAAGGCCAAGGCCATTGCTTCAGCTTGATTAGAGGAGTTCCCATTGAGGTTACCTGCATAAGTAGCAACAAGGGCCCCCGTGTGGGTTACGATGATCCCTCCACCAATAGCTAGGCCCCCTCTGGCAGCCCCATCAAAGTTGAGTTTAAAGCCATGGGTGGCAGGAGGGGACCAAACCGTTCTTTACCTTAGGAGTCTCTTGGAGCAGTCGACAAGAGAGAACGAGGGGGGAAGATTCCAATATCTAGCAATTTCCCAGTCCCAGGTAGAGGGGGGCTTGGAGGCCAGCCGGGTTCTAGTGACCGAGATATTCTCAAGAATCAATTTTAGGAAACGAGCAAACACAATTTTCACAAAGGCCTCTTTATCTCTGAATATCCTGCCATTCCTTTCCTTCCAGATACTCTAGCTCACATGAGGGGGGATCTGCTTCCACAGTTATTGGATAAGGGGGTTGGGGGAGGGACCCTAGAACTCTTGGGACAAATTTAACAAGTTGTCATTCATAATCCATCTGATATTGAGCTTGCTGCAGACCATCCCCCAGAGGTGCTGAGCAAACACAGAATGGAGAAAGAGATGAGCGGGGCTTTCCGCAACATTTTCCAAAGGATGCATCTATTAGGCAATTGGAATCCCCTCTTAACCAGATTGTCTTGTGTCAAGATTTTGTTGTGGAGAGTCATCCACCAGAAGAAGTTGACCTTGGGGATGAGTTGGGGGTTCCAGACCTCTTTCCATTTGATGGTATGATCAGGTTCCCTCAGCAAGTTGTTGTAAGCAGTTCTGATAGAGAAGTCCCCAGAGGGGTCCCACTTCCAAATGAATTTATCTTCCCTGGGGAAGAGGGGGAGGAAGGTGCCCACCAAAAGCTCTTGAAGCTCTCTAGCCACAGGGAGGAGGAAGGGTTGATCAATGCAACAATCCTTAAAGCCCTCCAAGTGTTGTTGATAAAGTAATCACTGACCCTCTCCCTGAAGAAACTTTTAGCAGCATCCTGGAGCCTTCTAAGGGAGGGGAAGAAAGCAAGGGGCTTCTCTCCCAACCAGTAGTCCTCCCAAAAGAGGATATTCCTACCATTTCCAATAAGCCACCTCATACCATGGGATAAAGGGTCCTTGCAACTCATGATGTTGTTCCAAATTTTGGAACCCCTAGGGAGGCCATCCTCCTTGAGGACAGAGGAAAAATTGCCATTTCCTAGGCATTTAGCTCTGATAATCCTGCTCCAATCCGCATCCTTATTCAAAAGCTTACAGACAATTTTGGTCATAAGGGCCTTGTTGAACTTGGAGATCTTGCGGGTTCCCAACCCGTCCATGGCCTTAGGGAGACACTATGTCCCATCTCACCAAAGCAAGCCTCTTCTTTTCTTCCATCCCAGTCCAAAGGAAGGTCCTTTGGATAATCTCCAACTTGGCAGCCATGAGCGCTGAAATCTTTAAAAGGGAGAGGAAGTACCCAGGGATCCCCTGGAGGGAGGAGGTAAGCAACTGCAATTTTCGAGTACTATTGAGGAGTCTACCTTTCCAACCAACAAGTTTCTTCTGCATTCTTTCAAGGATGGTGACCTAGAAATAATTAGAAACATCTTTGACAATTAAAGGGAGGCCAAGGCAGGTGCTAGGGAGGGAGGCCCTTTAACAACCAAGGATTCTACAGATTTTATCCTAGAGTTGCACATGAGTGTGAAAGAAGTATATGCTGCTCTTCTCGTAGTTGATGTGTTGACCAGAGGCCTGAGCATATAAGTTGAGGAAAGATTTCCAAGCAGTAGCTTCCACCACAGAGGAGATTCCAAAGAGAATAGTGTCATCGACAAATGGTTGCAAAACATTTGGAGGCACCGTTGAGGTTGGTTTGATGCCCAGGAGAGCTCCTCTATTAATCATGGAGTTTAGATTTGATGCCAACACTTCAACAAGGATAATGAAGAGGTAAGGGGAGAGAGGGTCCCCTTGTCTCAGACCTCTAGAGGACCCGAACTTCTCCAGGGGGCTCCCATTAAGAAGAACAAAATAACTGACCATAGATATGCATTCCCTGATGAGATTTAGAAGTTTATCTCCAAACCCAACCCTCTTCATAACTTTGAAAAGAAAGTTCCAGTTGACTCTGTCATAAGCCTTAAAGATATCAATCTTGAGCACCATCCCCTGCTGATGGCACTTGTCCATAGAATGGATTATCTCATGAGTAGAGATGGTCGTATCAAGAATTTGTCTACCAAGAACAAAACCTTTTTGGGTTGGGCTAATCAGAGAGTCGAGAAAAGGTTTAAGCCTATTGACAAGAACTTTGCTAAAGATTTTGTAAATAATGTTGCAAAGGCTGATGGGGCAGAAGTCCTTGAGGCTATCTGCCTCCTAAATTTTGGGGACATGGGCAATGAAGGTGTTATTGAGCTTGCTAAGTAGCCTACCAGATCTGAAAAAATCCCTAGTGGCAAGAACAACATCATGGCCCACCACATCCCATAAATATTGGAAAAAAGCCAGGGGGAAACCACCAGGACCCAGGGCTTTGAAGGCACCCATAGCAAAAACAACGGTCTTGACTTGCACCTCAAAGATAGGGGCCATAATGAGGTTATTATCCTCCAGCGAAAGGAGGGGTGGGAGGCAATTGAAAAGGTCCTCCCCAGCAGGGGCCCTAGTGTCACTATCATTCCTAAACAAATTGGCAAAATAGTTAGTAGTCAATCTGCCCAGATTGTCCTCATCTTTGACCTCCTGATTGTTGTCATCCATGAGGGAAGAGATGTGGTTTCTTCGCCTGTGGATATTGGCAGATCTGTGGAAGAAAGTCATATTCTTATCTCCCTCCTTGAGCCATTGCACTCTAGATTTCTATTACCAGTAGAGTTCTTCTTTGTAAGAGTTTTCTTTCCATTTGCTGCGAAGAACCGCCTCCTTCATGTGGATAGCTTCAAGGGAGTCACCATGATCAATGCGCTCCTGGATAGCAGTCAGCTTACTATTGAGATCCTTTTTCTGAATGAAGATGTCCCCAAAGGTATTTTTGTTCCAACCCCTGACATTCCTTTTGATCAATTCTAACTTCTGGGCAACTTGGAACATGGATGTGCCAGGGATGCTGGTACCCCACCATCTTTTGATGCAGTCCTTGAATTCAAGATGAGAATTCCATATAATTTCATACCTAAAGGGATGATTTTTCCTTACAGGATTTGTGGTACTGCAAAGGAGTAAGGGGGTTGTGGTCAGAGACAGTTTTGGGGAGGGCAGAGAGATTCAAAGGACCAATTCCCCAATTACTTGAAACGAGAAACCTATCAAGTCTGACTTGTATAAGATCCTTTCCTTTCTTGAGATTGGACCAAGTGAATTTTTGCCCCGTTAATTCCACATCGAATAACCCATTCCTACCAATGAAGTCGACAAGGTCTCTCATGCTGTTAGAGTACTCCGGGAGGCCACCCAACTTCTCAGAGGGGATCAAAGGAGAGTTGAAATCACCCGCAATCAACTAGTGGGCATTGGCATTATTTTGAAATAGAGCAGTTATGCCATTCCAAAGATTTAGTCTACCCGACTTGACGTTAGGGGCATAAACATTAATGAGCAAGCAAGAATCCATCGGGGAAGAGAGTTTAGAGACCAAAGCGTTGGCAGAGTAGGAGAGGAGACTGCCAGAGAAATGGGAGGGGTCCCACATGGTAACCAAGCCACCAAAAGCTCCAGTAGCATCATTGATAAAAAACTTAGCACCAAGCCAAATTTTGTCAGCAACAAGGGAAAAGGAAGTCATAGACATTTTAACCTCTTGTAGGAGAATGACCTTAATTTTATTTTCAAAAATACAATTCTTAAGAGCTTATTGCTTTTGGGGACTGTTGAGGCCCCTCATATTCCATGAGAGGACCATCATTTCTTACCTTTTATGGACGTCTCCAAGGTCCGCTGCCTGCCATTGGCAATGTCCCTTGCTGCTTCCTTCTGTCTAGATAGTCTCTACGATGGCCGACTTTCTTTAAGGTCAGTCCCCACATCAGGCTTTGTACTTCTGGTTTTGCGTCTCTGAGTAGTCCAACCCTTATCATCATGTATCTTGCAACCACTGGATGAAGCTCCAGGTGCACCAGGAGAGGGGAGGCCTAGGTTTGGAGTGGGGTGAGTTAACACCGTCGGGGAGCGAGCCCTCTCAGGGGCAAGAATGGGGCCCCTCGCAATTTCGCCATCTTCTAGCTGATCAACAGGTTGAACCGAGCTGGCCATCGGGGAGATGCACTGCTCCTTCAAAGAAGACTTAGGGACCTCGTCCTAATTCTTTGCAGGAGAT
The DNA here is from genome assembly GCF_030272615.1 of Cryptomeria japonica. NCBI lineage: Eukaryota > Viridiplantae > Streptophyta > Pinopsida > Cupressales > Cupressaceae > Cryptomeria > Cryptomeria japonica. The sequence continues at coordinate 488,486,775 of NC_081409.1, forward strand.
TTGAGAAGGTTGATAGTACTCTTAGCAAAAGGGTACTCTTCTGTAACCGGGTCATCAACTGCAGTGGAAAGCAAACCAGGAGCCATAAGCATAAGCCACATTTTGCCCAACTACTGAGCCATTAGGCTTGGGAGAAACCATCCGCTCAGGGCTTTCATCAAGAGTTGGGCCCTTGAGCTTGAGAGGAATGGGATCCAAAGCTTTACATTGAGAGATAATATGCCCTGCTTTTCGACATTTTTGGCAGAAAAGAGTGGCATTTTCATAAACAAGGGCCTGGGTCTAGCTTCCTAGCTTGGACTTGAGGGTTATAAAGTTAGGGAGATTCATACTCACAGTAGCTTGAACACAAAATCGTGCATAGACCAAGCACAATTTGGTTCTGGTAATCTCATCGACACCAACAAAGTGTCCAAAGGTGTTCCCAATCCATTTAAAGATGGGCTCGTCCCAGTACTTAAGGGGGAGCCCCGGGAGCCGCACCCAAATCGGGGCAATTTTCTACAAATCAGCTACTAGGTCAAAACCAACCTTCCATTGGTAGAGGGAGAGGTTGCATCGTCCATAAGACCAACAACTAGAAAGGACAAGAGCGACATCCTCCTCTGCAATGAATTTGAAGAGGAAGAGGGCTCCATGCATAGCGCTAATAGAGACACTCCCTTTTACTTTCCATTTGTCCTTAACCCATTTTCTAACCATTTCCACTATGGGGCGAAGAGATAAATTTTTTCCCACCAGGGTGTTGGCCATGTTGAGCAAGATGCGGTCTAAAACTATGTCAGGGAGCTCTAAAGTTGTTCCCTCCTCAGTTTGAGAGTAGACAGGGATGATGTTGGGGTCCACAGTCTTAGTGTTCCCGACCAGTGCGTTTTTCTAGCCTTCGAGGTTCGAGCTATCAGTTTGAGGTCCAGTGATAGTTTGTTCATCATGAACAACCAACACATCGGGTTTAGGAGCAGAAACCACAGGCGTGACCAATGAACTCCCCTATTTAGGACCATCAACCGTCACAGCCTCAGGCAGACAGGTCGCAACCGACTGAAACTCACCCGGACTGGAAGGAGGAACCACCATGGTGGCAGGAGGGGATGTGACATAATTTGTCAGCATCGCAGAGTCTAAAGCGGGGCCCGAAGGCGGTGGGGGATGATCCCCACCTGCAGAAACCACCATGAACGACAGGCATTTGAAATTTGAAAATTGTAGAGTCCTTCTCACTTTACTTTGTTACCATGTTACCATCTCTTAACTATTAATAGTTTTTACTTTATCGAATATAAAGTTATTTTATTTAACTTTTTTAGCTAAGCTCACGTCATTACAGGCCTGGACTAATTATTATTTAACTCAATTAACCCAAATAATTTGTTATTATTATTATTTAATTACTCAATTAATTCAGTTAACCTAAATAATTTATAAACTATATGAGACATTATTTTTAATTTTTTTTTTACTTTTCATAAATATGTAAAGTTATTTGTTTCTTATATTTTTTTAAATAATGTTTTCGATTCCATAAATATCTAAAGTTTTTTGTTTATTTATTATTAATTTATCCTTATCTTCCCATGTATCTATCGGACGTGTCTATTCTGGCTCCAAAATAGCAGTACAGATTGACTATCACGCGTGTTAGTGACGCGTTTTACATCGTCGATTTTGCAGTAAACGACTGCGATTGACTAACACGTCGCTATCATGCTATGCCATTTATTGCAAAATCAACGTGTAAAACACGTGACTAACACGCGTGTTAGTCAATCCGTATTGCCATTTTGAAGCCAGAATAGATGCGTCTGTGACCGTATCTATCTAATCATGCAAAATTACACATGTGAGACGGGAGACGCGAGAGGACGCATCTATTCTGGCTCCAAAATGACAGTACGGATTGACTAACATGCGTGTTAGTCGCACGTTTTACACCGTCGAGTTTGCAATTAACGGTTGCGATTGACTAACCTGTTGCTAACACGCCGTATGAAAAGTCTGTTTTGGAGCTAGAATAGCTTCAGCTGACACGAGAAGGCGAAACAAAAGAAAATAAGATACTAAGCAAGGTAGGTACCTTGGGAGCACAACCAACTTTTACTACGGCCGCAGCTATTCTAGCTCCAAAACAGACCTGTCGTACAACGTGTTAGTGACAGGTTAATCAATCGCAACCGTTAACTGCAAAATCAACGATATAAAACGCGCGACTAACACGCGTTGTTAGTCAATCCGTGCTATCTTTTTGGAACCAAAATAGACGCGTCCGTTTACTACTGGGTCGGCATTGAAATCCCCATGCCATGCCGTATAAACTACAGATAACCGCTTCCGTTTCTTTCTTTTTCTACTCGGGAGACGGAGAATGTTTTACAACTCTTTTTAGCGGTCTATGTTAATACTTTGAACAGGAGTAGGAAGGAAGCAAAGCGAAGATATCGAATTAAAATTGCGCAAGAGCAAGAGAATTTAGTCTGTTTGGAAATCAATTATGGAGACGGTTATTGGCAGAAAATACAGATTGGGACGGAAGATCGGCAGCGGCTCCTTCGGGGAAATTTACCTCGGTAATTATAATATAAAGTTATTTGGTTAGATTTGGGTTTAGCATGGTTGCCATTAAATTGGAGGTTGGACTTGCATCACAGGAACAAATGTCCAGACAAACGAGGAGGTTGCTGCGAAGCTGGTATGTTTTTATCTTTGCTGTGGGTATGTTGTTTAGGCTGTCGAAACCGTTTTCTTTCTAATTTAAAGAATAGTTCCAATAATTGTGCCCTTAATTGATAGCAAAAGTTTCTGGGAAAAAAACTATGCATGTTTTGGTTACATTGATTTTTTTAACCACACTTCATGTGCCCTTGATTGATAGCAAAGAATAAACTTTGTATGTTTTGTTTATGTTGACTTTTCAGATTACACTCTGTAATCCAGGACGAAAGCAAATGTTTTCCCATGATTCTGTGTTGAGCACAAATAACCCTTCCCAACGGCTTTTTCTGTTTCATAATTCCTTTTTGATTTTGAGCTGGTGAGGAGAAAACGCTTACTACAGCGATCACCTTAATTGCATCCAGAATCACCCGACCCCTTAGCATGTTAAATGGGAGTTTTGTCTACCCATTTTAGCAAACGCAGTTAATTTTGGAATATCAGTGTTCCAATTGTATAGGGGTAGTTTTCTCTTGTTCTCGCTTAATTTTTAAATTTTTACTTGGAAACTTCATTTCAAGACATGAGAAGAATGCCCACTTCACTTTGAACTGCCGCAGTAGTAATTGCTTCCAGCGTGCTGTTATACATCTTAACCGGCCTGGCGGCTTTTTTCTTACACTGAATGATACAGATTTACCTGCAGCAAAATCAACACAAGTATCCTATATTTGTACAGCACAAAAGGAATTTTAAGTAACTCTGAATGGATTCTTATAGCTATAAATGTATGGGTCGCATGCACGGTTATGGTTATGGAGGTATCAAACTATTTTTCTTTTTTCAATAGAAGTAGTGTTTTAACATTTTATCAAAAAGTCAAACTTTATCGACTGATAATCATTTTACTCAACGATGGATACAGGGTTTAATGGAAGACTATCCAAACATGCAGACTAACAAAAACACACACCTTAATAATGCACAACGGAACTCAGTTATTACAAGAACAATATAAAAATAACTGAAATCATTACTTTATTATTTCACAGTCTCAAATTACATTAATAACATCTGCTTTTAAGGCTTACAATCAGATCGAGGCTTCAGCCCTAGATTACAACATAAAATATGCCCTAGATTCAATTGCAGTAAACCAACTTGACTACAAAAAAACAAAGAACTACAAAATACAAACAAATAGAAATTAAATGTTTTTGGTTGATGTAAAATTGCTTATAGGCCTGGGATGCCTTTGCATTAGACATCCTATGGAAGTTATTTGTGATGCTCACGAATAAGAGATAAATCATAAAAGCATTCTTTTAGTTGCAGCTCTAACTTAGGTGTACCCTCAACACATGAATAAGCTTTTGGACTTAATTCTGCAAATCTAGACTGGTTCTGAAATCAAGAACTAGGACACTCACTATTCTTTTCCACCAAATATCTTCACTTCAACACTTCCCCTACATATGCATCTATGCATTTTTTCGAACTTCCACCATTCCTATCATCCCCTGCTTCTGTTTTTTATCTGCTATACCATGTGCACTTTTTGTTTCACTATCTCAACTTGAACTTGAATTCCAGCCAATACCTGTACTTTATAATGATCCTGAATTTGGCTGCTGTTATCCATTTTTTTCTTCTAGATATTCTTTTATCTAATATTATAATATATCTTCCTTAACCAATCTGTATTCACTCTTTTGTATCTTTCCAACTTTATTTATCTCAGCAAATATTGTTTGGTTCTGCTCCGAGTTACCTTATAGTAAACCTCCTTTTCTCTTCTGCAAAACCTTTCCTCAATTCTTGGCAACATGTTTTGTATGTCAACTCCAATCAGCTTATCCAACCTTATCTGTCTCCAGTTGTCCACCACATAATCCTTAAACCACTCTTTCTTGGCTCAACTGTTTTTCCTTACTTTCAACCTTTTGTAATGATATTCTAACCAATTCAATCATCTCATTCTTTCTCTCACTTGTCACAGTTTGCAACAGCAATTTCAACTTCTGTCTCATCATTACCAAGTTCCAATACTGCTTATGTCTACTCAATTGATGTCTTACATTCTTCCATTCAGACTTTGCACTACTGCAACATTCTGTCCTATGACATAGTCACTAGAAATTTGCCATTTTATTTCCTTATTATCTTTTTTTTTATACATTTATTTGCATTTAAGAATGACTTAGCTTTCAATTTCATTGCTCCAATAGATTTTTCTTATACAACTCACAACTTTAATTCTTCCTTATCTTTAAACCCTTAACATTTCCTTTGTTGCTTAACTAGCTTGACATCAATAGCCTCAACATATTCTTTATCATCAATCCACCCTTAACATAAACCCTTAACATTTCCTTTGTTGCTTACAACCAATTGCATTGAAAACGTAACTTTTGTTGTCCTCATTTTTGAATTTTCAAAAATATGACAACCCCTATGAATTTTAGCTCAAAATGTGTCATTTTTGTCTCTAAGGTGCGTTTTAAGAGGTGCAAAACTCATATTTGTTAGTGTCAAATCATTAGGGGGTGTCTTTGCCATTGTTGTCCAAGTTTTGGTGAGTTTTGGCCTTCATTTTCCTAGCTTTTTCTTCAATTTCGGGTTTCAGAGTAGTCACTGCAAGTAGAAGATTTTTGCTTGAAATTTGAGATTTTAAGGATGTAGGGCACACTTCCCAAGGTGGAAAGTCTACATTTCTTGATGGTAGATCAATCATGAGCTTATTTTCCATCTTTGTGAAAGTTTTGGTTAGTTTTTGCCTTCATTTTGGTCACTTTCTGTGCATTTTCGGGTTTCAGAGCAGTCACTGCAAGTTGGGGAACTTTTGGATGTCATTACAAGTAAACTCATTGCAAGTAAATGCACTTACTTGCAGTCGGGTCTCCAAGACTCGATTACAAGTGGGTTCATTGTTTAAAATGATAAGTTTCAAGTCAAGTGGGGGTCTCTTTGTTGTGAGAGCAATTGGGGGTCTTTTGGAGGTGATTGCAAGTTAGACTTTTACTTGTAGTTGGGTCTCTAAGACCCGATTGCAAGTGGATTTTGTGCTTTTAAAGATGACTCTGTGTTACTTGCAATCTCAAACTGGGAACCCGATGCATTTTAACTTCATATTTTAATAATGGCTTTGCTTGTTATCGGGTGTCTTGGACCCGATTACAAGTATATGTTCATGCACTTGCAGTCGGGGGTTTCAAATCCGACTACAAGTAAATAAGATGTTGCTTTACGCAAAGTTGTTTCCCATTTGCATATTGTCTCTCCCATTGAAGCTTGTCATAAATAGTCTCTTGTACTCCATGTGCATTGCAAATGCAAGTGATGTGTTGTCTTCAAAATCGGATTTATTATGTGTTAATGCAAGTCATTTAGATTGCAAATACAATGTCTTTCACTTGCAGTCGGGTCTAGCAGACCCGACTACAAGTGTGTTTGACATATTCACTTCAAGCTACCCTCAAAGCAAAATCGGTTCTTGTTCTTACAAGTGCAAGTTCAAATATAAAGACTTACTTGCAGTCGGGTCTTGGAGACTCGACTACAAGTAAAGCACATTGTTTTATCCCTCATGCTTACTTGCAATCGGGTCCCCAAGACCTGACTGCAAGTACCAAAGTTGGTTTCTATCCTTTCCCTCCATTTCAAGATGCTTTCCACAAGGTCATTTCACATATTATCCATTTGAATCGCGTTTCAAGGAGAGGAGTGCAAGTTCGTGATTGCAAGTAGAATGTATCATGCATCATATGATTGGTTGCAGATTTTCCCCTTTCAAGTATCAAGTTCAATTTGTTATCAAATCCCCAAGACCCGATTACAAGTGGAAATGTAAAAGGTTTCCTCCACATTGCACTTGTAGTCAGCCTCCCAGAACCCGAAATTGGTCCAAAAATGCACTAAAAACACTTGAAAATGAGTCTCTAGCATGCAATTACAAGTGCAAACTTGTATTTTCCCATTACACATTTGAAATAGCATGTCCTTTCTCCACATTTGCAAGTCAATGCCCTTGTTTTTCTACACATGTAATGCAGTCCTCAAAACCCGAAATTCACTTGTGAGCCCATTTTTGCATCAATTTATCCCTTCCTTTGTGAGTCTTGTTTGCACACGCGATCTATCAAACCAACAAATCAAGGCATGGGCATTGTTTTATAACAATATCATCTTGAATAAAGTGTTATGGGTTCTTCATCAATGAACAAAAGAAGAAGAGATACAACAGCAGTTCATGGATGCAAATTATAGAATGCTTTCAAGACAGAGATGGTCATGACATGAAAAGAGGAAGGCAACCCTTTACCTCCTGAAGAAATGTACTACCCCAAGCATGTGAAAGGTTGAAGTTCGCTGGTTAAGGACACAAAAACTATCAAGGGTGCAAGTTCTTGTTCCGGTTCAAGATGTCATTTATCTCAATCACAGAGTGTCTTGTGGCAGCATGATGGCCATCACAGATAAAGGATGATGTAAATAGGGTCGTGTCTTGGACACATAGAATAGTTTCAATTATGTATTTGTAATTTTGTTTCGACAAGTTACATGTAAAAACAAGTTTTGCAATTGCAAGTGTCACTTTCACTTGCACTTTTGTAAAATGTAATTACATGTAAAGCAACTACAAGCCGAGTTAAATTAGGACTGTAGTTGGAATAAGTCATGGTGTTTGAGAGAATTTCTCATTAGTTAGGATCCTCCCACCTTTTTCTCAAGTCTCCCCTCCGATAAATACTTGAGGGGGTCAATTGTAATAGATATCTTTTGTCAATGCAACAAGACTTGTATGTACACTCTTAAGACTTTGAGTTTAGATGTAAAATAAATTGCTTTCATTAAAAGAGGCAAATTGCTTTCAAACTTTGTGTTGATTCAAGGTGTTATGTGACGACATTTTCTGGAGATTGATTGTGAGTTTTGAGGTGTTTTAGAAGAGGGATTCAAGCTCAATCTTGTAGACTTTGAGCTGTTTATTGTGTTTGGAGTTTTAGATTGGTTTTCAGATTTGATATTGCAGACTTTGAGCTGCTTGTCACGTTTGAAACTATTGTAGGACGCTCAAGCAAAAGGGGTAATTTGCAAACTTTGTGTTGCTTTTATTTTCTATGGTTGTGCATAAGAGGTGCATCATGTAGTTAGACTTTGAGCTGCTACATACTGTGCTTGGTTACCAGAAAATCATCTAAAAAAGTTGATAGGAAAGTAGATAGTTGAAGAATTTGAGCTTTCTTTCTGTTTTCCCGTCCCGGAGAAACAACGGAGGACTTTGTACCTTTATGAAAACTTTGCTTCTTTATTTAGTTTACTTCATTAATCATTTGTGCTTTCAGCTGTGATTCTTTTCTGAAAGAAGAGAAAAAATAAGTGTCTTTTCTGAAAAAAGAGAACAAGATAGAGTTTCACCTAGATTTAGAGTTGAGTTTATTTCTGAATTGTTGAAGTAGAAAGCAAAGGGGGAGCCTTCTTTTTGAAATTAGGAGAGTATATCTCACACACTGTGGCTGAAACCACAATTTTGCATGCCTTCCTAGGTGTACAAAATTTTCAACCAACAACTTCTAATTTGGTAATTTTGTTTTTTTCAACATTTTCCATTATATTGAAAAGATTCTCTACTTTCTGCCATTTTTCTCTTTTGGGATAGCTTTTTTCTGTTTTTTACTTAATACATCTTAGAAAATCAATTTCAACTACTGTTTCTCTTTCTGTAGCAAACTGTCTTACTGCCTGCCACCCTTCTACATTTCGCCTTATTTATACTCATCACCCTCCTTCCAATTGTGGTTTTGTATTACCTGCTTCTGATCTTGTTTTCTAGTAATTATACTAATATCCAACGCCCTCCTATCTTGCATTTGAAGTTGGCTTTACACTACTTTATGCTTCCTTTTTTCCATCATTTTGATCATTTCAATCACTTTCATCATTCCAATATAAACTATCAGCTTTTTTCACTTCTAAACCATCTCTACCTTGCCTTCTATCACATGTTCCTTGATTTCTGTTTTGTTATAATCTTTTGTCTTTATTTCTTTTCTTGTCCATCTTTATCTGAAATATGATACACAACTTGTTTCCTTCCTCAAACTAATATTTTTTTCTACCATTATCTATAACTTCATCATATTAATTTCTCACTGGGTATTTTTTGCATACCCTTCACATAATCATCTCTCACCACCATTTTCAGTTGACAATTTGAATTGTTCTTCATTATTTCCTTATGTCATCTTTCAATAATTCTGAATCGATCACGCGTTATTGGTTTCGACTTAAATCTTCTTGTCACTTCTCCAGTACATTCCAGAACTCTATACAATGCTTTCAAATCATTTTCCAATTCACCATTATTCAATTGCATACTGCAAACTTCCTCATCAGTGATTTGCCTGTATTCTTCAACTTACAATCAATTTCCCCTTCTTCAAATTTGGTCTTCAAATTTATGCTTGCTCTTTTGGTTCTTGATTGTTTTCTTTGACCTCTAACTTCTTCCACCATTCAGTTTACCTTTATCAACAATTATACTTTTCTCCACAGAGCATTCCTGTATGAAATATATCAACTTACCTCTGTGAACTGCAACCTTAATATCCTTCTTATTGTCTCTAGTCATATGTCTCTCATTAACATAACTTTTTTCTTCTTCAAAGATCTGTTCAATTGTAATTTGTGGTTTGTCTCAAAGTAAATTTTCATTTTTCACAAGCTGTTCCTAGTATTTGCAATTCTGATTCACACTTAGTCTCATAACTCTCAACAAATTAAAATTCACTTTCTCCTCTGTATTACCATACTCCTTTTTCGAATTCTCTTCATATACGTCATGCTTAAGATCTAACACTTCCTCTTTTATCTTTGGATTCCTCACAATCTTTCCATCTCTTATTTGTAACTCTCTTTTTTTCAGTTCTCTTCATTTTCTTATGAACAACCAACTATGATATCTGTGACTCATCTTCATGTATTCTTTCACTAGAAATATTTTCGACTATGGGCTTCACTTGTCTCACCACAACTTCATATTCTTGGCTTCAACATCTTCATTCTTATTCTCTGTAGTATTGCTCCCTTTCCCAACCTCATTCATTATTGTTCTGTACCTTTTTCAAGCCTTCTATTTATATCTCTTCTTTACTTTCACTCTCAGCAATCCTCAACTCTTTAGATCTAACTTTTATTGGACTACCATACATCACTTATCTGCTTACAAATCGTAATTCTCAGATCTTCTTCTATCATTGTTCCTTTCACAGAAACATCTTGAATATCCCAATCATTTAATCCTTTTCGTTCAAACGTGTTCACAATAACTGTCATTTCTTCACTTTCTTCAATTTTTGAGTTTTACATATGACTTTCTCTTCCATCTTCTTCTACAATACCCAATCTAGTATAAAATTTCCTCATCATATCAAACAATCCTTCTATTTTACTTTTTCTTCATGAATAACTTACATATTACTTGTCTTCAACTCTTCCTGGTGTTAGTTGCCCTATGACATATCCTCTATAAATCTTTGCACTACCATGCTTTGCATCACTTTGTTTTGTGACATCTATCTCACTATCCTTGAGATCCCTTGTCTCTACAGTACGTCTTGTTCTAGTCTATATCTACACTTTTTGTTTTTTTTTCTCTTATTTGTTTTTGCAGCAAATTATCCAATCTTTCTATCAAATTCTCCATCATCAGGTCTATTGTTTCTTGTTTCTTTTCAAAGGCTCTTTCTAGACTAGCAACTCTAACCCTATGACTCGTATTCATTTCTCTAATGTTTATGACAACAATAAATTACAAGTACTTACTTGCAGTCTGCCTCAATCTTTGTTGTTTGATCTGCCTCCTTCGCACAAATTACTCTTAACTGAAATTTTGTTTATCTTCAAACTTTTTGGTATTTTGCCTTACAAATTGATGATCCATCCACCCTCTTTTCGAATCACACTTTCACAGTTGCTCATATACACAACTAACAGATTGCCTTTTTGTTGATTTTTCTATTTGTAGGGCTATCTATTTAATCTTTACTTTTTCTTGCAAATTGCTTCTTAGTTGGTGGTCTATTGCTCAAGATTTCCAAAGTCTACTTGTTTTTGCTTGGATGTTGAGTGGCCCACTCTTGACACTCGGTCAACAATGCTTGTCTATCTTCTACTCAACAACTCAGTGTCAGAAGATTATTTCACTATCTTCTTTCCTGAATTGACTCTGCAAGTTCAATGCAACTTCTACCCAACTTGTATGGTTGGAGGATGCCTATTACAAGAGCATTATGAAAATAATTAAATCAGTACTTCAATTATTTTCCACAATATTTGATTACATCAATGACATTGACCTTTAGGGCTTACAATAAGATTCATGCTTCCACCTTATATTAAAACTCAAAACATGCACTAAACAAGAGTGTGACCTTAAATAATAAACTTCTTGGGTTGATTGATCTTCAATAACTTTTCTCTCGATTGTTAGACCTTAGCTTGATTCTCTCTCTCTCTCTCTCTGACACACACACACACACACACACACATCCACTTTGTTTCTCAATGAATCCACAATCTTTTTATAGTGAAGGTTGATGTAGCTGGTTTGTGCCACCAAAACATAGTACAAAATCCTATATACCAAGGATAAAAATCATGGAACCGATAGGAAATGATTTCACTATAAGCTTTGCCTTGGAATTGGGAACAAGGCTTTGAAACATGTAATTGGCCTTTATCTTTCATGTGGTGAGAAATGTGATTCTAAACTCAACATGTCTCTGAACATGTACAGTGGTATTGATGTCAACTCAGCAACCTTGTGAAAAATGGAAACAACCCCGAAGTGTGGAACCTTGCACAAGGGGGTTGAATTTCCGGAGAAGGCTGGCTTCCTTCTCAATCCAAGTGCAGGTGTTTAACTAACTCAACACTCCAAATTCTACTTCTAAACCTATCCTAATAGCTTGTAGAGAAAAGGGAAGAAGGAAAACGTAAAATGAAAGGGGGTGATGCACCAAGATGAGAGATGTTCCTCTCCTCACTTGAAATGACACAAAGAACCAATTGAATCACCCTGGAGATGCACAAACTTTAGTTGTATGAATGACCCCAAACACATGTATGGAGGTTAGAATTTGCTGAATGTCAAAGGGGAGAAGATTTCACACAAGTCACACTCAGAAAACAAGTTAACACAGCATAGACATGAGAGAAAGCCACAAAACATACACTTATAATGAAGGTAAGGTACACAACATACATAAGTTGAAGGGAGGCAAGAAAGACAATTTCAATTCATTCCAAGGCCAGTGGCCAAACTTATAGTTGCAGAAATGCAAGAAATATACAAGTCTTCAAGAGAAGTGAAAGAGCAAAGAATAGCTCAAGCCAGCTGGGAGAGAACCCTTTACAATGAGGCTTAACTGCCTATATATAGCAAATTGGTCATAGAGGAGAGACCAATGGTCAAGGAGAAGAAGCCTTGACCTTGACATGCACAGAGGAATGTTAGTTAGGGAAGGCAGGGAAGTGCACAAACCTGCCATGGTGTACATGCAAGCAACTTGGCCATACCTTGACAAAGCATTCCCAAGAAGAAAAGTACTTCTAGAAGGTGGATTGCCTGCCATTCCAAAGTCAGAGCATGCAGGCTTGATATGAAGGCCACCAAGTAACCATAAAGAAGCATGGCCCTGAACTCCACTTGATGACAATCCTGCAATTACATTAAATGCGCCCCTGTAGCTCCATGAATGAAAGTGTACAAGTTGCAAGAGTTGGTGGAGCATTAAGAGCTTTGAGTGTTGATCACACCATCTGGAAGTGACGCAAGTCGGAAACTTGGGATTCTGGGGTTTGGAAGACTTGGGAAATTTGGGTTTCCGGGGTTTGGAAGACTTGGGAAACTTGGGTTTCTAGGGTTTGGACTTCCGCCTCCCGACAAGACAACACTTAACACTTCATGACCATTGGCCTTGTCCTTGATCAACTAGGGCAGCACTGATCCATGGAACATATCTCTGGTCGGTTCTCCCTGATGGACCAAGGGTGTCATAAAATGACAACAAGTACTAAATTGGGATGCCACCGATGACATTAGTGATTGGCACATAGCCCAAAAACATGACACATCACATAATCCCTCTAGCTGATTTGGTAAGCCACCTTATACAATAGAAGATGAAATTAAAAAACAGAAAAATAGGCATGCTTCAAATGCTTGGTAAAATTTCATGGTAACTTGATGCACATGCATTACCACCCAATTGATTCTATCTCACTAATCTGAGTATACAAACAAATATTTGTGGCTAGAAAATTCAACCTTGGCAAACCAAAACGACTACAAAAGAAGTAATAACTGCAAAACATAAACAAACAGAAAGGAAAGATTTTTGATTGATGCAAGATCACTTGTATGCCCAGTGCTCCTACATGATTATTCTATTCGGTGAATTGTGAGTCAATGAAGTTTGACTCAAAATTATGCAGTTGAATCTCAACAAATGATCACATATCTAATTTTCTTGTTACAGTGCCAATTCTTGTGATAACTTTTTTTTTGCTACATTTTTGGGAGCCAAAGAGATTTTCCAATGACTAACCTACCTGACCGATTCAAATCCATAACTGCTGGGTTTCCTTTTGCTTGGGTGCCGACTTGACAAATACATGATCAAAGGGTGGGGTGGAAGGATCAACAACCATCAAAGCGTTCCAACCATTAGTGTACTCTGGGTGATGGAGCCTTAAAATATTAGAATCCTGTCGATCAACCAGCCTATTCTTGTCGAGCCCCACACAAAGCGAGGCTCATCCTAACCTTAGACCTTTCTCAATTCCACCTTTGGCCTATCCCCTTTATTTGGTTGGTGGACTGATAGACTATAAATTGTATACCATGTTTCTTTCTCTTCACGGATGAAGAGAACTTGGGCTTTTTTTGAATAGTCAAATAGAAAAGTGTTGCTTACAAGTATCCAAATGGCACTAAACTGGTAATTAATGTTTCAAGAAGGGGATTACATCAAGTTACATAGCTAATTTACAGTTTGGTCTTCTGGAGCAGTGCCCACTTATTGTGCTTTCAGATCGTTTCTGCCATTTGCATGATTTTGTAAGAATTGAATCAGAGAGTAGTTATGGCAAAAGCAAAAGTGAGTAGACCAGCATTATTATGCCAATCCTTAGGGCAAATTATTAACAGAAAAATGAATATTTTGAAATGCTCTAGCATCTTTTTATTGGGTTTCATCTTCCTTATTGGTTTTTATTGGTTATAATCATGTTATGGTATTTATCATGGATGCATTCAATTGATGTTCTTAAATTTTTATTGCAGGAGAAAGTAAAGACAAACCATCCACAGCTGTTGTACGAGGCTAAGTTGTATAGACTCCTTCAAGGCGGTAGTAAGTAGTCTGTGTTAGTTTTTTCTTTTTTGCTACTGTGTAGATATGGAGAGATGTTAATTTGTCAATTAATCATTACAAAAATCTGATTTGCATTTGCAGCTGGTATTCCAAACATCAGATGGTATGGGACAGAAGGAGATTATAACATTTTAGTTATTGATTTGCTGGGCCCTAGCCTGGAAGATCTATTTCTATTTTGTGGCCATAAATTCTCATTGAAGACAGTGTTAATGTTGGCTGATCAACTGGTATGCATTATTTATATTGAGTATAAGGTCTTAGGCAACAGCTTAATTCATCAACTCTTTAATGCCTATCAACTCTTTAATTCATATCCTGTTTCTCTTGCTTCCTGATTTTGTATTTTTAGGTTTTTGTCTAATAAATAACAAGGCCATGTCTACAAACATGTAGTATATTATCTTCATTCTTGCAATTTAGATAAGATTAATGTTTAATCTTTTAAATAGATTAACAGGGTTGAATATGTACATTCAAGGAGCTTTATGCATAGAGATATTAAGCCTGATAATTTTCTTATGGGGCTTGGTCGGAGAGCAAATCAGGTAATTTTTGGTCTGTATTTATTGAATTCTATTTCTTAGAGCTATTATTTTGTTTTCTTGCAATTTTTGTAAACTATTATACATGTTTTCTTTTAATGTAGTGCAGGTCTATATAATTGACCTAGGTCTGGCAAAGAAGTTTAGGGATCCAATAAGTAATCGCCACATTCCCTACAGGTGCTGTTTTATGATTAAGTGAAGATCTAATTGTATTGTTTCTGTGTTTTGATATATTGGGATTTGCACTGGTTTAAATTAAAGTAGAATCTCAATCAATTTCCTTGACTAGATATTTAATTTTCACTGTTATCGATGTCGTCCTCTGTTTCTTAGAATCTTCACAATTATCCATTTCATCCACTGTGTTTTGGAATTTGTATTTGTAACTGCCACTCTTACTTTCTCAAGCACAATGTCGTGTATCTTCTTTCATGTTCTTTACTGCTAATTATTTCTTTATGCTATTCTTATTTACTGTTAACTAATGAAAACTTGAGTAAATGCAGGGAAAATAAAAGTTTAACTGGCACTGCACGATATGCCAGTGTCCATACTCATCTTGGCATTGGTGAGTTGGCACTTGTAGATTTTAGATGATTAGATTATATTAAGCTATCTACGTACTTTGTTTGTACTAAAATTATACTTTTTGCTTGATTTTGATGCCCTAGAGCAAAGTCGGAGGGATGACTTGGAATCACTTGGTTATGTACTAATGTACTTCTTAAGGGGCAGGTATAATTTATTTAATTTGTAAAGTAATTTATTATACTTCTGAAATTACACAAATATTTATATGGTAGGCATTTGCCTATATTGATAACACTAAACAACTTGAGGGATAGATGCGTTGATATTTCCATTGAGAGGATAATGATAAGTCATAGCCAAGATAGTGCAGGAGAAGGATGTACTAGACAGTTGTGAAGGAGCATCATATTTTTAAGATTTAGTCCTAGTTATTTTAGTACGCACAGTTAATAGTCATTGCTTGGGATACGATTAAGTCCCGATTTATGCTTTCAAGGTGTAAAAAGTGATAACTCAATGATGAACCACTAGTACCAAATCGGTACTGAGAGGGGGGGGGGGTGAATCAGTACCAACACAAATACAGTCCAAAACCGGTTTGACAGCAAATACTCCAAATGACTGACAAACAAGGATATCGGTAAAACAGAGTGCAACCGGTAACATTCAGTACAGCTCAATCAGTCATGAACCGGTCACTCAATAAGCTTTCCTCTTAGCTCAATACTACAGTATCATTATATTCTCATGCATAAACAAGTAAACTTAACCATCAGATCTTCACAACAGTGAGTTCAATATGTTTTATAGACAGGCATAAAACATAGAACCTTCATGTGTTTAACAGGTAAAACAAAGCATCACAAGACAAAAGCATTTCACATGACACACATATTTTTTCACGTGGAAACCCATTGGGAAAAACCACGGTGGGGATGAATACCCACAAGCTGCTTTTTGAACTCTTTAGAAGTCCGCTCTGTTAGGAGCCTTGTCCGGTTAAGGACATTACAATAGGTTCTGGTAAGAACCGATCCTGTTAGGGATCACCCAGTTAAGGGTTAAACCCGGTAGGGTCACCTTGTTAGAGGATTTCAAGAACTCAATAGCTGAAAGGATCTCCTAAGCTCTTTAGCTTCTTAGAACTCATTAGCCTCGAGTTACCCGGTTAAGGGATTTGAATCAAGCCGGTTAAGACCACCCGATTTAAGGGATTTTGAATCAAGCCAGTTAAGGCTACCCTATTAGGGGATTTTACAACTGTTGAAGTGGTTAGAGATCAACAGGTATTACAATGATTTGTTAGCAGCACTCAATGCTAATGCAGATCCGTTTAGGCTCCTCTTTTCCTTCTGCACATTCACTTTGCAGGTATCTCTTCTCTCCTTTGGTCTGGCAAGAATTACGTATCACTTCCCTTGGATACACACTCACAATTTTTGCCAACAACCTTAGAAAGAAACACTACATCGACCTTATAGGAAACATACAGGTCGGTAGCAAAAACCCTAAACCCTAAACCTGTTAGGTTAAGCAATTCAAGCGGTTCAATCCTGACCGTTGAATCATACTGCATTAAATGCAACAATCTTGAATCGATTTCAAGACATTCTCCATCGTCCATTATCCACCGATTTCTTGGCGGCTGATAACTCATCACGCGTTATCACCGTTTGACAGACTTCGCACATTCCTGAGGTAGACAGGAATAGTTTTCTTCATGCAAGATCCTTCACGCGCATAGAGCTTATGTGGCAACACGATCTGTCCTCCATCATATTGCTAACTCATCACCCAGAGATCACCGATTGAGTCACACAGACTTGAGGTACTCCAACCGAAAATCCTGAAGTGGAAGCTGCCTACCAACCGGTAGTCATACAATGCTTCCATGTGCCGCTTCCCATAACTACATGCTGGTTCACCTTGAACAAATATGCCGCTTCACTTTCCTTGAACGAATATGCCACTTCACTTTGGCATATAAACCAGTGCATACATATGGCGGTTCCTCTCTCTCTTCACCTATCACATGTGCCGGTTCACACCATGTCTCATATTGACATCAATGACAACATACAATATCATCATGTCTTCATGCCGCTTCACATAATGCCATGCCGGTTCACATAATGCCAACAAAAAGGTTTCTGAAGTCATCTGACATTTTTACAAAGATTAGTATGTTAGTACTTTTTTCAAGGTTTGAGTTTGTTGTAATAACTAGTCACTGTGTTGGTGCTTAGTTAGGGCAACTTAGTTTGGTAGTTAGTCTAGCTAGCCAACTCCTCCATGATGTATAAAAGATGGTTGCAGACTTGCAGTTCAATAAATGTAAAAGATCCATACATGGGGAAGAGACTGAAGGAGCAAGGAGCCATCTCATATTGTACTCAAGTCTCGTTGTCTTTTTTGGCCTACATTTTGTACTTTTTTTATTGAAACTTTGAAGCTTCAATTTAAAGCGTAAGTATATAGGCTAGTGTTGCTATTCTCTATAGCTGATAATAGATTTACACATGATGTCTATTCTATCCTGTAGAATGTTTTGGGAATGGAACTCTTGTTTTTTATTTGTCATTTCTTCTATAATGAGAATAGAAAGTAAAATTAATTATTAGAAATGGTTAACATTCTAGGAATTGATGCCAGTGTTTCTCTGAGTTTTCAGGACAGAGGGACGTGTTTTTAGGGAAGACAAAATTTTCCTAGATTTTCATGGATGGCATTGTGACAGGTATTATATGTGTGTTCGTGTCTGTGTTGCATATAGTTGAAGACAACTCCCTCATCATCATGTGTTTTGCAGAGTTGGTATCAGCCCTATAAGATACTTCAGATGTATAAGGTTCTAAGGCTGGCGGAAATTGTATTTTTATTATTTAATTTGTGTAGGACTTTATATATCTGAAGTGTCTTATAGGTCTGATACCAATTCTGCAAAACCTGTGATGGTAAGGGAGTTGTATTCAATTATATCTGCAACACGATAAACAGGAAACACTTGAGACTCTAAAGCTATTTTGTGCAAAAAAGGAAATACTGGTCCAAAACCATGAGGATTTCTGTTGTTGTCTGGATAAACTTGCAAAACAGGTTTACTTCTATGCACTTGCAGATAACAGTAATTTGTATAAATAATTTATATTCTTTGATTTGTATTGATATAACATGTTTGAAGATTCCTGCAGGGAATAGACTGCAGAGGGTACTCCTCTGATAAAAAATAGGGCTTATAAGAGTCAGAAACAGAAGACATAGCTATGTTTCAAACAATTTACCTTCTTCTGCAAGTCTGTTGACAGTTTCTGTTCAAACTTTATCGATTAGAAATGAGGAAGGAGGTACTAATCGTACTTTCATGAGAGAAATGAACAAATTATCCTTTTCAATGTTATTGGCAGGATGTTCCCAGGATGTATCAGGGACGTCAGGGATGCCATGGCGCTCCTGTTAAGGGTTGTTACTAGGAGGTCTCATAGTGAGGGGGTGTCCTTATTTTAGCAAAGGAAGGGAACAGGGTGGGGACATTCTGTCTGTCCTCCTGCTGCAAAATGTTCCCCCATCCCCGAACATGGTAAAAACCCCCGAGACATTTCATTGGGGACACTGATGGATGCCTTCAGTCTATTCTTGCTTTTCATTATCAACATGGGGTGCTAATAAGCCGATCTTATATTCTTTATAATTAGTCAATTAAAATTTACTATGGTATTTTGAGGTCAAGTAATACAAGGAGGAGGTTGCGAAGCTCATACATACCTAGATACCTAACCTTAAACTGTTAAACATTACCAAGATAAATATGCAATCCAGGTTGTAATCATGGTTTTAGTTTGCATGACAAAGTTTCTGGCACAAATTAGAGGTGGATGGGGGAATACTTTTCAAAATTTGATCTGCCATTCCCTCTTTGATTGTCATGAGAAAGTCATTTCTCACTTAAACCATGTACACATAGCTTTTGTGAATGATGAGAAGTAGCAAACTAACTAATGAAAAGCTTGTTTGGCTAGGATTTCATATTGTCTAAAATTTAAATAACATGTATCCTATTATGTTTTTAGAAACTTGACTATGATTGTTCAAAAGTGAAGTTGCATGTGTATAGCAATCCCCTAGTGGATTTCTTTATTATGTAATATTCATAGATGATTTCTCTAGGAAAATTTGGATCTATTTCTTAAAGACTAAAGAATCTGATGAAGTCTTAAGTAGATTTAAAGAATTAAATGCTTAAGGTTTGACAATGGAGGTGAGTATACCTCTGGCAGTTTTTATGACTTCTGTATTGAGTCAGGAATTAAGAGGGAGTTCTGTGTTCCCTACAACCCTCAGCAAAATGGAATTGCTGAAAGAAAGAATAGGACTATCGTTGAGGCTGCAAAGGCCACGATCCATGATCAAGACTTGCAGACCTTTCTTTGGGCTGAGGCTTCTAGAACAACGGTCTATATTCAGAATAGATGTCCCCACCGTGTTCTAAAGAATATGACTCCTGAAGAAGCCTTCTCAGGATCCAAACTTGACATCAGCCACTTGAGAATTTTTGGAAGTCCTGTATATGTTCATGTGCCTAAAGAAAAACGAACTAAGTTGGAGCCCTCCGAAAAGAAAGGAATGCTAGTTGGATACAGTGAATCCTCCAAAGCCTTCAGGATCTACTTTCCAGGTCAAAGGTATGTTGAGGTAAGTAGGGATGTTACTTTTGAAGAAGACATTGCATTTAAGAAGTCAAAAGGTTCTCCTGTTATTGATGAAGCTAATGATAATCAAGATATGAATGTTGATACTAACCTTGAGATTCAAAGGGAGTCTGTTGTGCCTCCACCTCAAGAAGTGCATGATGAGCCACCCGAGCCTATGAATCCCACGGATGTACCTGGTGACATTGTGGTTAGCAAAAAGAGGCCACTTTGGGTGAGAAACATCATTCAAGAAGCTTAAAGATTTGCAGCCCCCAGTGGTACCTTCAGAGAAAGCAAGAGACCTCAAGTATTCTCCAACTACGTTGCATTGATGAGCAATCTCATTGAGTCTGAGCCATGCAATGTTGAAGAAGCCTTGAACCATCATGCCTGTAAGTTAGCTATGGATGAAGAATATCAGTCAATCATCAAGAATGATGTCTGAGATATTGTGCCTAGACCTAAACGTAAGTCTGTTGTTTCCTCTAAATGGTTATTTAAAATTAAACATAATGTTGATGGTAGTATTGAGAAATATAAAGCTAGATTTGTAGCTCGTGGTTTTTCTCAAAAGGAAGGCATAGATTATGAAGAAACATTTGCTCCTGTTGCTAGATATACTTCTAGTAGAACAATAATAGCCATTGCTGCAGCTAAAGGTTGGAAGCTACATCAAATGGATGTTAAGACTGCCTTCCTTAATGGAGTCATTGAGGAAGAAGTCTATATTGAACAACCTGAGGGTTATGAGATCCATGAAAGAGAAACTCATGTTTGCAGATTAAAGAAAACACTATATGGCCTCAAACAGGTCCCTCAAGCTTGGTATGAAAGAATTGATAAGTACTTGGTAAGCTTAGGGTTTTGTAAAAATGATGCTAATTCTAACATTTACTTTAAAATATCTAATGATGAAATGCTAATTCTGGTTCTATATGTGGATGATTTATTTCTTACTGGTAAAGATGAACTCATCATTAGATGTAAGAAAGAATTAGCTTCAAAATTTGAAATGAAGGATTTAGGTCTAATGCATTATTTTTTAGGTCTAGAAGTATGGCAAAGACTTGACGAAATTTTCTTAAGTCAAGGAAAGTATACTATTGATATTCTGAAAAGATTTAGAATGATGGATTGTAAACCTATGTCTACTCCTATGGAATCTAACTTAAAGAAGTTAGTGTTTCTACAGCTAACTCTGATTCTGCAGATCCTTCTGAGTATAGGCAGTTGATTGGATCATTGATGTATCTAGTTAACACTAGACCAGATATATGCTATGCAATGAATGCTCTTAGCGAGTTCACGAGCATGCCTAAACATGTTCACCTTGTTGCAACCAAACACATCTTGAGATACTTGCAAGGCACAGTTGGCTTTGGGCTGAAGTATCCAATGAAAAATCCAATAAACCTGGAAGGTTACTCAGATGCAGATTGGGCAGGAAGTGTAAAAGATAGGAAAAGTACTTCAGGCATCCGCTTCAACTTAGGATCTGCAGTGATTTCTTGGGCTTGCAGAAAACAATCCTCAGTGGCACTAAGTACAGCTAAAGATGAGTATATTGCTGCAAGTGTTGCTTCTAGGGAAGCAGTATGGCTTCGTAAACTTCTTGCTGGGTTGTTTGGACAACCTTGGAAACCCACAGTCATTCATTGTGATAATCAGAGTTGCATAAAGATGTCAGTCAATCCAGTGTTCCATGACAGGTCAAAACATGTGGAAACTCATTATCACTTCATTCGGGATATGGTGCAAAGAGGTGCTATTCAGCTGAAGTATGTCAACACTGATGATCAGATTGCAGATATCCTTACCAAACCTCTATCCAAGGTGAAGTTTGTGTACTTTAGAGATAGGCTTGGGATTTCAAAAAATGAAACCTTGGTTGAGAGGGAGTCTCAACCTCAGTTATTGTTACCATCCTCTGCGGGCAATGCAAGATGGTAGAAAAGATCCTCGCCACCCTCTGCGGGCAATGTAAGGTGGCTCCAGTCTTTGCTTGTGTGCAAGATGGAAGATTTTGTTATGTAATTCCATTCTATGCTTGTGTGCAAGATGGAAGTCTACTATGTTCTGATTATGTAATCCATTCTTTTCTTGTGTGCAAGATGGAAGATAGTGACATTCTGATTATATTCTCTTCTCCCTAATTAAGAGGGAGTGTTAGTTTTAATTAGGGTGAAGAGCGGATTCCAATTGCCTAAGGCAACATTGGAATCCACCCTTAAGGGCTGGGCCCTTTATCTTGAAAGGGTAACGTGTACCCTTTAGGGCTGGGCCCTTCTCACACGCCACTCTCCAATAGTGCCGACCCTATAACTCACCTCATGATATGGCTCTCACCAAATGAAACGTGTTAAGGGAAAAGAAATTAATAAATAAAATATTTATTGCAAGCCGACCTAGAGGTCTACCTTATCTTGAAAGGGTAACGTGTACCCTTTAGGGCTGGGCCCTTCTCACATGTCACTCTCCAATAGTGCTGACCCTATAACTCACCTCATGATATGCCTCTCACCAAATGAAACGTGTTAAGGGAAAAGAAATTAATAAATAAAATATTTATTGCAAGCCGACCTAGAGGTCTACCACCAAGGGAAAGATATGTGTATATGAATTAAGTTATTCATTTATCACACATATCAAATAGCGAATTTTGTCTGCAAGTAAGAGGTGCGAAATACATCAATATTAAGGCGAACATCTTTAGCAAAGTGCGAACTCCATCAGCTTCTCTCCAGTGTTATCTCTGTTGTTGGGAGAGTACGAATTCCACAAGAGTGGTCTTCATCCATGCAAACATTAAGGCTAAGTTACAGCCATTAGTCTGTTCCTCATCATGCGAACTGATAGTTGAAGGACCTGCTGTTCTAAAACTGGTCACAGTCATCAGCTGAAGACATATATATCATCCATCTGCTATTCAAGGACAAATCTTTGGTTGCTATGTATACCTACTGGTTGGTGCAATAAAAGGCAGATTTGAAACTTGTTAAGTGACATATCTGAGACCACTAGAAAGTTGAAGATGCTATCAGCCCTAAGGGTGAACTGAGATAAGTATTGTAATCAGAATATTGTTCATAATCCATAATCAGATCTGAGGATCTTTTCTGGCTGGGTTTTTCGTCCTAGGAGGTTTTCCTAGGGTAATAAGTGTCTTATTCAATTTTGGTTATGTTTCTGTTTGTTCCTAAATCTGAAACTTATTAAATCTAACAATAAACTATCTAGGATAAAGGTTAATTCTGTTTTCTGAGTTTTCTATTAATTTGAAAGTGTAAAAATCAACAAAATGGACACATGTTATAGGTGCTACAACTGATCAAAGGTTGATGTTTTGTCTTTTGAAATGGATCAGTCATTCTTGGAAACTGCAATGATTTGTTATGATACACTCTTGATTTAAATCCGATGGTAGGCCATGGTCTGATTTGTGATGGATGGTGGGGGGAGGTCCGACTATTTTCTTTCCTTTACCCCTCATAGAATTTTAAGTGGGTTCTTTCCTTTTCCTAGACCTGACACTTGACGAAACACCATGGTTTGAAGACATTGATTCGTTAGTTCCCATGAGATCATATGTGAGATCAACACCTTTTGATCTAAGACCCTTTGTCTTCTCCGTCGCGCACCATTTCAAATACTCAATCACTGGTCTACTGAGGTCGCTCAAATTAGACCTCTCAAAAATTGAGGTAAGGGGCTCATTTTTCAATTTATCAAAGTGAGGTTGCTCAAATTCAAGATCATCCTCAAAGTTGATCTGCTACTCGAAATACTTCTGATACTCTAATGAAATTCAGGGGAAGTCTAGACCATAATTTCCTTTTGATTTCAAAGCTATCATCTGCATTAGCCCAATAGTCTTCAAGATCAGGTCTATGCTTGAACGTCTCTCCATCAACCTTTTCCATCCGGTGAAAAGGGTCAAAATGCCTTCTTGCCTTATACTGAAAGAATGGGTACCAAGAAGGCTCCTTTTCAACACTAGTGGCAGCTTGTGCTGATGAACATGTCTCCAATCCATTTCCAACATGAAGGGGAAAAGATACTCCTGTCTTCTGCTTCCCTCTCTGAACAACCATAAAACTTTCAAGCTGCCTGATAACTTCAAGTAACAATACTCTGTTGGTGGGATACATGGGTAACTTGTAAGGAGGTCCGGAGAATCCTTGAATTCTTAGATAAGTAAATCTAG
Source organism: Cryptomeria japonica (assembly GCF_030272615.1). Classification (NCBI taxonomy): domain Eukaryota; kingdom Viridiplantae; phylum Streptophyta; class Pinopsida; order Cupressales; family Cupressaceae; genus Cryptomeria; species Cryptomeria japonica. Next base: position 488,510,833 of record NC_081409.1, read on the forward strand.
GGTATTGGATGTACCAATGCTCGAATCTGCTGACCAAATCTTTAGACTCTTGAGAGAGCCTATGATGTAGGTCACCTTGAAGTGTTCTGGTAATGTGCATTAAGAATGCATCGTTGACTCCCTTAAAGTGAAGTTTTTCGTCCTAGTGCAGTTTTGGGTAGCAATCATAAACAACAAACTGATTCTCCTTATTATCCACTTCTCTTCTATAGGTGAGTCCTCTATATCTGTAAGTTCGAGCAAGAGAGCACACCAAATAAGAACTCATATAAAATGTCCTGTTCTCTTCCAAGTTCTTCAGTTGGTCATCAAGATTACTACTTATAATCTTTGTTCAATCAATCATCTTTACTCCGGTAGTTATTTCATTGATGAAGTAATACATCCAAGGCTCAAATGGTGCGCCTTGTGGACTACCCATGACTTTGTTCAACAAAACTATCACGTCTCCAATATCCTCCTTGAAGTAGGTGTTGGAACCCTAAAATTTGCAATTTTTAGAATTCCAAATTCCAAGACAAGGAGCAAGAAAAATTCTAAATATATATATACATATATATATATATATATATATATATATTGAATAGGTACAAGTAATATATTTTATATTTGTTGCACAATATGAAACCATAACATAAACACAATAATGGGCATAAAAAATGGAGTGTGAAGCACCAAAGGGGGTATTTACATCATTTAAAGACCATTTATCCATTATATACCCATAAAATAGCCTTAAAATACCTCTAATATGCCCAAACAACTTGTAAAGTGACAATTAATTACATAAACTAAGGCAATTTCGGGATTTGGAATTATTTTTATTTAAAAGGGGGGTGTCTTTTCACCCAAAGGGGTATGAAAACCATTCAAACACATATATATGTGTGATGTAAAATGTAAAAGAAAACAGAGAGAATAGAGATACAAGAGGTGGAGGCAATTTTGTACTTTTAAACTTTTTATCAAAAATAACCAGTTGCATTTTCTTTCTCATATGTGTTGAGAGTTAACATATTTTTAGAAGGTAGTTGCTTGTGATATTATCTAAAGGAGATAAGGTTATTTGTGTTCTTCCAGTGAAATTTTGTGTTTCATATTGTAGATTTGGATAAAAAAAGATTTACTTGTGAATTGTAATTGTTCCATGTATTTCTTCCTTGGATGGTCTCTTAAAGTTAGGGTTAAATTCATTCAAGCGGTTTACAATATAGACATTGAAGTAGAGCTCATAAGAAACAGTAACTGATAGACTCGCCGAGAGGGGGTGGGTTTAAAAACTGTCTCATAAATTTACACAATAAGTCCTGATGAAATATAAGACTTTGTAGCCCAAATAAGAGGAAAGGCACTGATCATTTGTAAACAAACCCTTTAACCATACCAGTTACCCTTTAATTTTAAGCATTAGGATTAGTAGAGTAGGTATAGTAGGTAATTTAGCCAAAGTGTAATATATATACTTTTGTAAGATACATAGATCAATACACACATCTGAAATCGGTCTGTTTAAGAAACTTATGCCATTCTGAGACTAGGAGATATCAGATTAAGACACTAAATCTGCTATAAAAAGCATTGGTTGAAGGAACAACTAGTGAGTAGGTATACCCGCCTAGGTCCTGCAGAGCCTAAAGTGAGAGAGTTAGTAACCAAATAGGTTCACTCTATAAGTTGGCCAAGTCAATTGGAGGGTTTGATCATAGGAGTTGGCATTTCCTTAGAACCTATCCAATCTGTTGATTTGAGACCCAACAGTAGGTTCTCACAAGATCCTTGGGTAGCTACAAAGCACCCTTCCTTGGCTTATCCAACCACGAATGGTTGATATTGGCCTCATATTTTTCAACATAATCTTGATACAGCTGTGTTGCTTCCTCCTTGGTCATGTAAGCAGGGTTATGATATTCAGGGATGCGGAAAGCTTCCCTGATAGAAACCTCACTAATGTTTCCCAAGACAATCCCGTCAGGTGCTATGATCTCTCGGTTTATAGGATTGTAATGTTTAGAGCATTCCACCACCAACTTAGTACACTGCATCGTTGGAAGGAAGCCAACAGCTTGTACGATTCCATTTCTCATCATCTTTCTGGCAGTTGCTGTAGGTATCAGGTTGTCCAGGCCATACATTCACTTCTTGAATTCCCTCAAGTTGATATGTCCCAAGTTAGTGTCTCCGACCAGCTTCCACTTGGACTTCATCTTAGATTCGGGAGGGGAATCTTTATCCACCTGAAACTTCATCCTGGCTGCGAGATGTTCCAAAATCTGCAAAACAATCAAACCAACTCAAATTAAAATCTATACTTAAACGTAGTTTGTGAGTTTGGTGGCTAAGTAATTTGTGGTTTTCACTTTCTTTTCAACACTTAGCCACAAAAAATGGGATTTTCCACACTTGATTATTCTGAGAATCTTAAGAAAACCTTTGAAAATCACGATAATTAGGAAATTTAAGGTCTTATTTTCACTTCAAAATCAGATTTTGAAAACATTAAGTCCAAGAAACTCCATTCAATCTTGCTTTGAAAGGCAGAAAATAAGAAAGAGAAGAAGATTAATTCGTGAAATTTACTCTTTCTTTTCAGAACAAAACCATGTTAAAACCTTGATGAACTTTCACTTGAAGAATGAAGAAGAACGAGAAAAGAAGCTGTCAAGAACACAACTTTCAGATGCTACACTCAGAAAATCAGTGGGTTTTGTCTTCCAACCAGTTAGAAATTTTCAAAATCTGAGTATAACTTGGTGAACAAGAGGTTGAAAACTCAGGCTTATACATAAAACATCCTCAAAAACACCTTTAATCTGCAAAAAACACTTCAAAATAACCTTCAACCTGCAAAAGAACTCTCAAACCTGCTCTCAATATACTCTAAACTTCGAACTTCATGTGTAAAAATGAGAGAATGAATAAGGTATTTGTATAAGAGTTCGAATTTCATATTTGGAAACACAAAGGATCTTCAAAATTTGTTTCTAATTCGCTCTTCATTCATCGAACTTAGACATTCAGTCTTTAATCTTTCAAAGAAAGTTTCCAAATTGGACCTTAGTGAACTGCCATCTCTTTGGCAAGTTCGATCTTTCAATTTTCAGTTCAAGATTAAAGTTTCTAAATCCATTTTCAGTTGTAGTTCGAATTTTATCTTCAATATTCTCTTTCTAAAACTTTACAAATCTGTCACAGTTCGAACTTGGGAATCAAATCTTGATGACATCACCTTGGAATATTCCTTTGTTTCAAATTTAGCAAGTTTTCTCCCTTGGGAGAACTTCGTTAGTTTCATTCTCTTTTCACTTGAGGTAGGGCAGACTTCTTTAAGTTTAGGCACCATACATCATGTTAGGGCAGACTTTGTTGATCTTTTGACATCATGTTATGCTTCAAGGTGGACTTCATTGAGGTTGTGCACCAAGTGTATGCTGATGTAGGGCGGACTTCTCCACACTTAGGAACTTCTTTATCATCCATAGGGTGGACTTGGTGAAGAATGTGCACCACTTGTTTGCTATCTTCCTAAACCTTTCGGCGGACTTGGTTGACTTAATGCACCAGCATATGGAGGGCAGACTTCTTTTATCTCATAACCAAGCTTACCCACACCTAGGCGGACTTGGTGAATGTTGGGAACCAAGGGTGGGCGGACTTCACTGAGCTCTTGACCTTGTGAACATCCTTAGGCGGACTTCATTAACTTCTTGCATTTCTCACTCAATCAAAGGTGGAATTTATCAATCTTGTGCACCATGAAGGCGGACTTGGTTGAGTTTAGGCCCCTCCTATCTTTCTTTAAGGCGGACTTCATTTGCATTGTGCACCTCAAAATCTTTCCTAACACTTCCAAGGCGGACTTGTGCACCAAAACTTATGGCGGACTTTGTTCTTTTCATGACCAAGGAGGGTGGACTTGCTCTAAACTTTGCACTTCTCCCACATGCTACCTCCTTCACCCTTGGGCGGACTTTCTTAACTTTATGCATCTTATTCTCAATCAAGGGCGGACTTCATAGAGGTCAGGAACTTCATACATGGGTGGACTTCACCAAGGTTGTGCACCATTGATTATTCTCTTGGGCGGACTTCACCAAGGTTGTGCACCATGATTATTCTCTTGGGCGGACTTCAAGAAACTTAGGCACCATGGGATCAAAACTCAAAATCTTCATAACTTGTTCAATTTTTCTCTTGAAATTTGAAATTCATACATCTTTCATCCATTGAGTTCCTCAAGATCCCTAAAATCTAGGAAATTGGTTTTTTTGATCAAAACTTGAATTTTGGAGGAATTTGACAATTGTTTTCAGTGCATCTTAGTGTCGGTAGTGCAAACCCTAGATCCCCTTCCAAAAATAGAAACAGCAAGCATCCCTAAAAAATAGGAAATTTTTTCTAAAAATAGTCATTTCGGGGATCATGCTTAAAGTGCCAAAAACGAATCTTCCTAAAAAATAGGAAAAACCAAACTTTCCAAAAATAGGAAGTTGTCCAAATCCACTCAAATCAATTGCGATCTTCGTCCTTTGGCCTTTTTAGGCACTCTGACAGTGTCTAAACTCTGTTCTAACTTGGTTTGCACTAACTGACTTACAACTTCAAAACTCAGACCATTCAAAACTGACAAACTTGGCAATATCGATGCAGGAAGGTCATGAGACTCTAACAAAAACCCTAGAAAGCAGGAAAAAGGGAGGGTCCCCATTCTCAATGGGGTGATGTTTGAAAAGGTCACAACGCAATCTAGTTACAAGAAAGAGCTTCAACTCTACAAAGGTAGAGGCACTAACCTTTACATTACGAAGTTTTCAGATTGAGAAACAGTACAGCTCTTTAACAGCTGTTGATTTTCTCAGTTGCAGACCAGCAAACTCTTCTCATCATAAATTTTTGCAGTTGAAACATAAGACATCCTTCACATAATCTACTCAGAAAGACACATTTACTTGCCACTTCACAAACATACAGCCACGGTAAGTGAAAGTCTTAGTAACAAGCAATAAAAACCTCAGCTCCAACAGCGACTCCCTACAAATAGAAGAAAAAGCCGAAAATAATGTCTATCCCCAAAAATTGAAACCACTCAGCCACACAGAGGATAAGTCTTCTCAGGTTCGAACAACTCCCAGAAATTTAGAACTTGCTCTCACCCTCTTCAACTTCAGACATACAATATTATTATAAGATGCCACTAACATTTTTCAAAACAGAGTATTCTTAAGCATAAAGCATAAGTCATCTGCATTCAAAAATGTATACAGCCTGTCTTTCTTTTCACCCGACACCTCCTACAGTTGCTACTCTGTCAAAGACGTGAACGGGATCCTTCTCACTTTTTCAAAAAAACATCTTCCACACTTTTTAAAACTTCTTCAAGCATCGGCCACACGTTTTTCCCAGCTCATCAGAAAAAGATTTTTCAGTTCGAAATTTTTTTACACACTATATCTCCCAAAAAAACAACGGACTTCAAAAACATATCTTTGATCACCACGTGCCATGGATAGGTCACAGCTCGATTCCATTTTAAAAAACACAGTACACAGATTGAATTAAGCAGCTATCTAGAAGGATGTAGTAGATTCACCAATTCAATGCAGCCAAACAAATAAAAAATGGCTCCTTTTTTTTTACAAAACAAACAACCTCCAGAAATGTGTCATAACACACCAATCTGAAGGCGTGTTTTGGCATCCAAAAAAACGCATTACATACGATACAGCCGCAAGCAAACCATCTCCCAGAAAATAGCAGTCGCACAAAAAATGCATACAATGATAAAAAAATATGTGGCTAACCAACATGTAACACAGAAATAAAAACGCCCTGTCTGAAGAATGAGGATAAATGCTGCATTGAACGTATATTTGTCACAAAAATAGTAATTGGTTGCATTCCAGCGTGGCATATGCCTGTCCACATTTTCACTGAAGAAGATGATGTTACTTCACCACAAAAAATGCCACGTAATTCTGACGTTGCAGCTCCAGCTAAGAAGCACGATAGGTGAAAGCTTGGCTTTATACGATTGCCAAGAGCTAAGGAGGTCATGCCACATGTAGATTCAGGAACCGACATAGAAAAGTTCCAAACACAATAAGAACGCAGAAAATATCCAACGAAGTCTTGCCCATTAACTTGAAATATGCAGCAGAAAATGCTTAAAATATAGTCCAATAAATTTGCCAACAAATGTGAAGATGATATGGACATCAATGACAAAACAAGTCCAACAGATGTTCCTTTCTATGTACGGATAATATATTTATTTCCCTCCAAACAGTCCAATGTTTCCTTGGTAATGAGAGTTCCTTTTTATTACCAACCCATTGCCGTGCTTGGATATGCTATTAGAGATATGATTTCTTACAGGTTTTAGTATGAAGTTCCATATTGAAAGTTTGTAGTTTTATGATTCAGGGTTCAGGTTGAAACCTGGTGGGAAAACTTTCTAGATGAGGATCAAGATGAAGCTGTAGCTGTATGTGGTAGCCTGATAAATCAGGCAATTGCAAAGACAGAGAGATATAGAACTAGAACAGTGAATGCAATTTTATTCTGCTTTTTGTCGTGTACATGACATACTCTTGAGAAAGGTGTATGATTGTTGTCTATTATCTCAATTACATTGTTTCTTTGATCGTTTACATGAATGAATTTGATGTTACAGATGTGCATATATAGATTACAAATATTCCTGCCATGCAGATCAAGAGTTGCTAGGAAGTTGAAATGTCTCATATAGAAGGGGAACTGTTTTCTATGTTTGTCTCCTCATCTCTCCATAGTTGTGGATTGTAAGTGGTTTGCTGGTACATGCTTGATTAGCTGGCAGATGACTTGGCATAGTGCGAGCCTAAAGAGTGCCATCTGAATTGTCTAGTTGGCTACATTGTCCAAAGCTTGCGGTGTGAAACTCATAATGATGCAGTAAGAATCTATGGGAATTGGACATTGTGGTTTGTCTAGGGGGTGTATTAGATCCCTCTAAAGCCATGGTAGGATCCACAAACTGTTTGGATTAGGTATGGTTACTGTAGGAGTCTTTGATCTTATGTAGACTGCTCTGTGCCATTACTAGAGCTAGTGTGACACTTGTTGGAGATGGTTGGTTGGTCTTTGTGTTACAATGAGCATCTAGAAGGTGCTGTAGTATACAGAAATCTACTAAGGTCTTATTGTAGGCATTGCAAGTCACAAGAATGGTCTTGGTGTTATTGTGTACAACTGTTAGTAAATCCTCTTGAATCATATTAATTGAGCCAAAGTAGCCTAAGGATAAGATCATACAACAAGGAGGTTGCCTGCCTTGGGAATACATAGTCGTCTAACCTCAAACATTTGACATAACCAAGATGAAGACGAACTCCAAGTTGCAGCCACAGTTTTGGTTTGAATGGGAAATTTTGAGCACAAATAAGTGAGGGGGGCAATGTTGTCTTCAAAATTTGACCTCCCCATCCCTTCCTAATTTTCACTTGAGCGAGTCACAATACAGTATTTATGTATTGTCCTCATTTTGTTATGTGAAAAGCAAAAATCATTGTAAAACATCACATTGTTTGTCAAAAGTTCATAAAGGTGGTAAGGTTATAATTTTAGGTCTTCAAGTTGGATTTGATGTTGTAGCGAGTCCTCGTGTAATTACTAAAGCCCCAATGCTATAAACTTTAAAGCTTCTAAACTATTGCTATGCTAAATGGTGGGATTATTTAATTAAATCAGCTCACCATTCTTTTCTAAAGTTCCTTGAATTGTTGAGCACAGGGAATATGGATCAGTAAATTTTGATGTAACAATTTATTAGACATTCATGTAATGCAATAATCATGTGTGACAAGGGATTGACTTTGTTATTCAATTAGCTTGACATCCTTTTCAAAAGTTTACTTATTGGTACTGGTGACATTAGGTGGGCTATTTGTAATGTAATGCTAGCCCAACTTTTTGGTTGAATTGGCGACATAATAGGCCAAGGTTGGTAATGTTGGTACCGAGTTGAGGTGATCAGGTTGCAAGAGGTAGTTAGGACAAGTCAGTTGTGTAGTTTTAACTGCCCAACTCCTCCATGAAGTATAGAAGGTAAAGGTGGAGTCATACAAGGGGAGGGTGTCTGCGGGAGTAAAGGACTATCCCAAATTCTGTCATATTATCTTTTTCAGCTCACATTTCTTAAATTTTGATGTCTTTGATTTGGTGATGCCTTCCATTTAAGCATGGGCTTCTAGGCTATAGTTGCTATTATTTTTCTCACTAAAGAGTTGTGCCCGAGATTTATATAAACAGTGTCATTTTTGCCAAATTAGAGTAATTTTTTATTTCAGTGATCTGCAAATAGTTTCTGTAATACCTTTTTTACTTGTTCCATGCATGATATTTTTCTCACGTACTTTATATTGGCAAATGAATGGTGTGCAGCCTTCCGTGGCAGGGTCTGAAGGCAGGGAACAAAAAACAAAAATATGACAAAATAAGTGAAAAAAAGATGGGGACTCCAATTGAAGTAAGTCACCTATCTTTAGCATTGCTTTGAGTTATATTCTGGGTGCAATATAGACTGGTTTGTAATTGATTTGTTTTCAATATTCTTTGTTAAGTCATTGTGCAAGTCCTATCCGTCAGAATTTGCATCGTACTTCAACTATTGCCGTTCACTGCGGTTTGATGATAAACCAGACTATCAATATTTGAAGCGCTTGTTCCGCGACTTGTTTATTCGTGAAGGTAAGCTTTCATTATCACATTTTAAATTTTATATAGCACAGTTAATAGTTAATACTTTAGGGAAAAGGGAGTTTTTTTCTTTTAAAAGGAAGCTTTTGATAAAATTAATTAGGACAGACTGAATCCATCTACATAATATATTCTGTAAAATTTATGAGTGAAGATGAGTTTTTATCTATTATTTATTGAAGCGGATAAGTTTATGTTCATCAGAAAAATGTGGGGTACAATTGGTTCCTGACTGTCCTCGTATTATTAAATTTTCTAGGTAGAAAGGATCTGCTGCTATATCTCTATTAGTCTACATTTATTAACTAAGTATGGTAGGAGTTTGGCTATTTGTTTTGTTTCATTGGTATATTATTACATCATACTCGTTTCACTGCTTCTCATACTTGCCAGGTTTTCAGTTTGATTATGTGTTTGATTGGACCATTTTAAAGTATCAACAGTCACAGAGCTCTGGAGCTGTCCAACGGCTGCCTGTAAGTACCAAGATTCAAAGCAACTGCTAATTGATGTTTTGAAAGAAGGCTTGTATGAAATCAACATCTACATCTCCATTTTAATGCATAGAGTGTTTTAGGTAACCGATACATGCTATAAGTTCTGGAAGAGGTGTGTTTATGCAATTAAGCTGAACATCTCTATGTTACTCTTGAAGTTCTCCAATTTTGTGCCAGTGATTTTCACGTATTACATAACTCTTGGAGTTTGAATGTTGTTTTCTTTTCTATTTTGGTTAATTGCTAGTTAGTTGGCTTTCTTATTTCTTATGTCATGTTTCCTATCTATATAACCTTACCTGTCATATTGCCTGTTGTGTTTGTATTGCTCATGATACTATCATATTTCTATTGATAGGCTGCAGTTGGAGGTGCAAGTAGTGGAGCAACACCATCAGCTGCAGAAAATATGCCAGGTATTACTATGATCATTCTTAGTTTGTCGTGGTTGGATTACAATGCAAATCTGTATTTCGAATAGTGTGAGATATTTAAGTAATGGCTAGTCTCCAATTTTTCAGAATAAAAGTTACAAGAACATGAATCTTTATTTTGTAATTCTAAAAGAGGTCAAAACAGGTAAAAGTAGTGTTTTAGGTCACTGCCAAGCAAGACATCTTTACCTTTTATATTGTTTTTTTTGTTTACCTTATATACTGTCAATTGATATGTACAACAGTACTCCAGTCTAGATTTGAATTTTTGACCTTCATTCTGGAATACCAGCCTTTCACCATTAGGTTAACTTGGGTGCACATGACAAGCTTTTTGATTATGCAATCTGTTAACTGGCTTAATTAAGTGGATTGAAATTAGGTCTGGAAAATTGGAAAGCATCATACATGAAAGCCATTTATGATTCAAGAAGAATAGTGGATTTCTGGTTTCAATTGAGTAAAGTAAAATTATAATCATTAGAATGCTTTGGAAGTAAAAAAGATTTTTCTGATTTACAGCAGCATCCTCAAACTAAAACAGTTATAAACTCCAAGGTAGAAAAATGGGTAATCTGTGACTTGTTCCTAGGTATTTGAAATGCATCAAGCAAAATCAATGTAGGAGACCATTAGTAGTTTAAATTTTAAAATTTACTGATCCATTATTGAATGGCATGTTCCCTATATATCCATAATGTGACTGTTTCACATATAGAGATGGCTAGTATTCGCCTAGAGATTTTCATAGTCAAACCAATAATTGATAAATGAGGCTGTAAAATTTTTGCAGAGCATTTATCAACTTTCTGTTGTCTTGGAATCCTGTTGCTTTGCAATTAATAATGTTCAACAATAACGAGGTATTAAAATTTCACTTGGGCATTTTGCTTCAGTCTTTGCTTATGAATTTCAAGACTTGTCTAACAAGATGCTTGCAGTTGATTATTCTATTTACCACTTTACATTTGTTGTTTTTTAATTATATTTTGTATAGTAGTTTTGTTTCTGTTATTCACCTTCTAAACTCTGGCTTACAACATATGCTGTTCATTGTGAGTAGGAGTGAGCAAGCTTCAGAGATGAGCAGATTTCTTATTTATAAACAATTCAGCCTCAATATCATTTTCTAACATTCCCCTCTGTAATGTCAAGCAGAAACCTGCCTCTCTCTGAGTTCCAAATTTTTTTGAAAATTTTGCAATATTTTTGGTAAAGATAACTGCCAACTGATCTTGAGAATTAATATACCTCAGTTCAATCCCCTTTTTTGAATCTTATCCCAGATGAGATGATATTTTAAATCAAAGTGTTTATAACTGTTGTGAATCAATGAATTGTTTTTTAGTTATACTCACAATATCACAAAGAAATGGGGTTGTAGATGGACTTTCTTTCTCACTCATTTCTTTCAAAATCTTCTTGAGCCAAAATTTCTTTGTTTCTTTAACTTACAAGTAATCAATCCCAAACCAAGTGAAAAGCAATTACTACATGTTGACGTTTGGTTATCTAAACTACCACCTCAATCTGAATTTCATTAAAACCAACAAGCTGAAACTGTTTGGATGTACAATTAAGAAACCTTGAAATGAATCTTAGATGGCCTAGTCATATGCCTTGGTAATAAAAGAAGCAACAAAAGCAATTTTTGGTCTAATACGAGAAAGAAACATTAAGCTTCCTACAATGTTTCTATGTGCTGTTATATGACCTTTTGAGTTCATCTGCTCTGCATAAAACTTCTCTATGAGCAATTGGAATGGGTATGAGTTTGCATTCAATCATATTGAATTTGTTCAACATATCTTTGGCATAAAAATAAAATACCATCATCACTTTGATAAACTTTCATTTGGTAGAAGTATTTCTTAAGTCTTAAATCTCTCATCTTAAATTCATTCAGCATAGCAATTTTAGACTTTTTTGTCATTTTAGAGCTACTATGATACTACTATACACACAAATCATATGATAAAGATTGAAAACCCTCCAATACATTTGGTGATTTCATACAGAGGTCACACTTGAGCCAAGAATTCTGTATTGCAATTGAATAATTTTATGCATCGTTCGAGATTGATTTTGTGAGTTATTTGCTGCTTATATTTGTACTTTTGGTTAGTTTCTTCTGTTTCAGCATTTGTTGTATTTGTAGCTGGCCATACTTTATTATATCAGCTATCAGTCCAGCTGCAGCCATAACAGCTAGTGTTTGGGAGTTTATGGAGATTGTAGTGACCTAGTAGCCTATTTGTTTAACAAATGCAGCAGTAAGAGCTGTCGTAACAGAGTTCTATTAGGCCACATCCCTCTTCCAATGTCAAAATCTTTCTGGCCGTTCAGGGTTGTAGACTATATATGGTGCCTCCTATCAGCTGGGATTTGCCTATTTATCACAGCAGTTAAGTGGTTGATTCCTACAATAGTTATTTGGTTTGTTTTCTTCAACAGTTCACAAGGTTTTGATTCAATTTGCAGCACTTTTTCATTGTCCATTTTTAAATATATGAACTCTTATTCAGAACTTCTATATTTTATATTTTATGCAATTTCTTTCCAACTGTTCAACAAGACGTCTTTTTCTAGATAGTTTGACAACTGTTTGTTATAATTCTTGGAATTGAAAATAGAAGAGAATTTGTGGATCACTGCTATTTCATTTCCATCTTTGCATGCAGTAAATTAATGTCTCAAATGCCGAATGCTTTCATCTTGCCCACATGAAGATCTTGGTGATTATAGAAAGGGTAAGGGTTTGCATTTCATACTAAATACTTGCAAAAAAATTAAAAAAAAGTTAGGAACATTACAGACGTTACAACATGGATTAGTCTTATGGTCTGTGAGTTTTGGTTTTTCAAAAGGGCAGGATATATTTGGTATCATGTGTGTGTTATCATATTCCTGATTTATTTTTGATTTAAGACTATCTTGCATTACTCCTCCATTGAGATTGTTAGTTATTTCCTAACACATCAAGACCTATAGTTACATATACTCTAGGAATAATCCATCTTCAATGGTTGCTTATAAATTCCTACAGTGCTACTACATTTGTTGAATGCAAACGGTGGATGTAAGTATACATTTAATCCTACATTTTGTATAGGCTGCCAGCCTAGTTTTGGTAGATTCTCCTAGATTGTTCTTCATTAGAGTGCCAGTGTTTATCTACAATTAGATATTGACGTAGAACATATCTTTTAATAAAAGGAGTACTAGATGAATCGTATTAGGTACAGGAGCATATTTTTTGGAATTTATATGATGGTAATTTTAACTTGGAAAATAATTGTGTTTATATCAATGTTTACAGGGATTAAAGATGGCCATGGTGCTGTTGAAACAGCAGAATCTGCAGCAGATGCTTGGAGGGGTCGGTATGGTGGTAACTTGCAGTTTGATGTAACAAAGGACAGAGCCACTAATTGTGATACTCCATGTCCTACTAAAGATGTATGTTGTTTCTTTTGTTCTATACATAGACTTTGTGGGAGCTAGTGTAAATAACATGATTTTGTAATATTTAAAGCACCATTATCTTTTTTGAAATTCTCTAGATTACTATTTTGTTGTGCTTTCCAAGCTTCAAATTTAATGCTATTTATTCTTGCAGGAAGTTATCTTTGAAAAGGAGAAAATTCAATCCTCATCATTTTTTCGATATGGAAATTCATCAAGAAGACCCATTATTTCGACTGCACGACCAGTTGTATCAGCTGAAGCAACTGATGCAAAATGTGCACTAGGTGGTAAGTTTGGTTCAACAAGACTTACACCATCAGAGTCTCTTGCTTGTGTTTCATCACCAGAATCGAAGAGAATGGTAGTTGCTACATCCCTAAGTGTTTTTTCACTAAACAAGATTTGGCAATCAAGGAAGTAATCTCTAAATATGTGTCACACTTTAAGGGACCATTTTGTACAAAATTTGTGTGACATCTGAATAATTTATTTTCTTTTCTGCATCAGGTTGCTTATAGAATGACGGATCCCAAAAAAGGATAAATGTAAGGATGATTATGTTTCAAATAGGCTATTTGATAATGGAACAGATTGGCTTTGGAATTACTTGAAGTTAAACTGAACTGCAATGCAATGAAATGTCTCCTGATGCAGGAATGATGATCCATTAAGTCCTGGCAAAAATCAAATTGTGATTAAAGCAGTTTTTGAACTCTGGGAGAAAGTTGGGATATACTGGAAGTCTTTCTGCATGGTGTTCTCTGTAAGCTTGTGAGTATAGCTATCACACTGCTAATATTTAACCAAACTTTCGTTCTTCATATTGACCAATCTGATCTATCCTTTATGGCTCATTAACCAGAAACAAGTATCTAATAACAACTTATTGTAGTATGTATTTTGGTGGAAGCTTAAAAGAGTTGATGTAATTGTCACACCCATCTTCAAGCTTTCATCTCTCTGTAATTAAACAATTTCCTCCAGTTCAGCATAAGCTGCAACTTGTAGATTGAACACAAAAGATAATGATTGTATTTTTAGCTAGTTACATTTATGACTATAGCGGTACAATATTAGACAGGATTGTATCATATGCTAGCTGATACCAATTTTACAGGCAATAGCTCCTAAGACCGCTCTTGGTCGCTTTGCCGTTGCTTGCCTCATGGATGACATATATCTAGTAATCAAATAATTGTATTTCAAGATTAAGCGCTTAACTCCTCTACAATGACATCATTACAGTAATGGATTTATGATTATTACATCGAGTATCAAAAGTATGTATTGGCTGGTTCAAGCACTAAAATGAGGTTCAATTATTCTCATTTCTTTAGATGTTTCAAATCGGTGCTCTATATTTCTTGAATATGTTAATCAATTTTGGAAGTCTATTGTGTTTTGGAGCTGTTAGTCATCATGATATCCGTGTTGGTTAAGAATGGATCTAAAAGTAGCAGAAATAATCAGAGGATGACATGCACTCACAGTTGGGATTATGTGTGAAATATGTGGGAAAAGAGGATGCTAAAGTCATTAGCCTTTCTATTTGAGGGGCTGACAAGGAAAAGGAAAGGAAAGAAAAATATTTAAAATTCTAGACTTCAATGAAACTATGACATTATTTGAAAACACCCAAGGTCCAATGTTAATTTCCTATTGTCTTCAAAGGTAAATTAATTGGATGTATAGCTGCAAGTTTATGTATTTCTTGGTTCATTTAAAATAACGTGGGAGGGTTTAATCTTGTGATCTTTATGTTTCGTTTAATATTATTTCACCAAACAATGTTACATCCCTCTATGTACAGTTTCTCTATGTACAGTTTGTTACATGCTATGTGTGTCTCTGTGTGTCCTTTTTTTTAACTCATTTTTCCCTATGTATATGGGTGTGTGAGCTCAAGATATTCATTCTGGAATTGTAGCATTGAATTAAAGGATGATAGCAGTTTTAGAATTGGAAATTGTTCATTTGGATTTGTCAGGTATAAATGCTGGCTACAGAATTACTTGTTTTTGCTGTATTGTTCATGAGATTTTCTGGGCACACCAATTTTTGTCTTATACACGGGCAATCAAATGGAAGAACTTTTATCGTTGTATACAAATGAGATAGGATATGAATGTCAAAGATGAAATCTTTAGATTTAATTGATTGTGGATTCATTGCTTCTGACCTTCATAATGCTGGTTTTTCCGATGATCTTGCATGGCATCATTGAATTCTTACACTAATGTGATCCTTATTTTTAAGCTCATTTCTGTTGGTCTTTTTCTTTATCTTATTCATGATCATGATGACTTTTGCCATCTTTAAACTAGCAAATAAAACATCTATATCCTTGTTAAAATTTTGGTTTAGAGTTTTTGTGTTGACAACTACTTTGATTATCCTTTGATTTGCCCAAATCGAATTGTCATGGAAAGGAATAAAAACATCATAAACAAAAGAAGTAATATTTGTACATAATCATAGTATAACCAAAAAGATAAGAGGGAAAAAAGCTCTTAACATTGTATCATCAAAGTTGTGTAGCTTATTTAGACAATTGTTTTGATTGGATTTAGCTAGCTTATTTAGACAGTTTTAGTTGGAATTTAGATTGAGGATATCTTTTTTGAGATTTTTTAATTTTATGTTTGTCTTCATTAACTTTTCGTATGCTAAGTCACAATTGTAATTATTTGTGTTTAAGTTTTCGTATGCTAAGTCACAATTGTAATTATTTGTGTAATCTCTCCTGATATATTGTATGATGTCTGTTTCATCTAGTATTTCTCATTATTTTCAGAGGATTTTTTGGAAATGTTCATCAACAAGTTCAGTTATATAGCTAATGTGGTGAATTCTTCACTTTGTGACCATTACCTTATTTTTCAAGCCTACCACTCTATACAGGCATGATTGTATGCACCAAAATTGGGCATACAGAACTTCTCGGGGGATAAGTGCAAGGCACAAAGATTCAACTGAAGATTCAATTATAGAGAATTGGATTAAGACACTAGACACGGAAAAATGATTCAAAATGAAAATTCTTAGCAAGTTTTTGTTTTGGCCACGGGAGTTCACTTGGTGTAGAGCAATTCTGATAGGAATTTTTACCTTATTTTTGAAGCTCAATACTCTGTATGGGTATGAATATGTGCACCAAAACTGGGTTTAGTTTCTTAGGGATGGACTGGGGCAAGCCACAGAGACTTGACCAAAGAATCAAATGATCCAGATTAAGACTTGAGACTCAAAAGTGATTCAAAATAGAAACTCTGAATAACTCTTATTTTGACCAAGAAGTTGGCTTGGCGAAGAGCAAGTTTGATAGGAAATTTATTGATTGTTGTTGAGTTGCAAGATAAAAGGTTGCTGTTTTGAATAGGTTGATCTTCTTCAACAATTTAAGCTGTTCATTATTTGTTTTGATTTGTGTTGTTTTAATGATCTACACACTTGAATTGATTTAGTTTGAAACTTCACTATGTAAATGCCGAATGGAAGGATGTGAGGGTGTGAGATCATGTTAAGGTACCTTTCAATCCTCTATTAGCAGTTGCAAAAAATATAGTTCTTTAGTCTACGATTTGTTTCGTTGCAAATGATTTTTTGCATACTTAATGGTTAGATGATTGGATTTTGCATATGCCATTTGCATTGATTGGAATGCCTTAAAATGGAAGTGTGACAAATATACTATAGCTAAACTAACTAATTAGCTAATTAATGGAAACTAACGATGACGAAAACTGAACTAACTAGTCTGATGTGGGTATAACTGCTCTAACGTAACAAAATAATAATTACAAACCAAGAATTTGGCTTAATGCCTCTAGTCGAGAAAATTCAATTGCTTCACATTGATGGCCTCAAAAGGATTCCCGATTCAACAAAGTTACATTTTGGATAAGTACTTGTTGGATGATGTTTGAATAGGATTGAGATTGTATCTATTTGAGATGGGATGATTGGGAAAGAGAATTGTAGATGATTGGTAGTTTATGCTAGTATTGATGTAAAATATTTCTTTAGGGCTAGGGAGATAGAGAGGGAATGATTGTTTGGGGTTGAGGACTAGTTGCTTTCTATTGTGCTTTGATCCCAAAACCATAAGGTAAATCATGACCAATCACACTTATTTTACACGAGGAAAACACTTAATAAATAAATGGAGGCTCATCATTCTGGACATTTAAAATATGAAGTTTCATGATCAATCACACTTATTTTACACGAGGAAAACACTTAATAAATAAATGGAGGCTCATCTTTCTGCACATTTAAAATCTGAATTTTTTCCAATTAATTAGGTCATATTCCATATTCCACAAACTTGAGTGCTGGTGGAATGTCACTAACAAGTTTTGCCATTAACATATTTTAGACAAGCAAAATTTTGCTTGTTATCTTTAGTTCGGGTTCTATGTGATTGTTCTGGCGTCCTTGTAAACTACGTCGCCTTCTATAAACACTTAAAAGCAGTCCACATGTTAAACACTAATGTTGTACGTGTAGCAAGATCATAATTATACCTAGGGTTCTTTTCCCTTTTTAGTCCATTTTGCTTTGATTTAAAAAGTATCTTTTCTTCCCGTTACGATTTAGGTTGGTGTAACCTTAACTTAGTTTTCATGCTTCCAAAGCTTGAACCTTAATTTACACTAATTTGTATAATTTCATTTCACATCCCTTTTAGAATTGGTAGAAGTGTTTTTGAATCTTTAAAGTTTGGATTCTTGTCACTTCTCTATAGTTAGGTTTTTGTGTTTTAGGTGCTCCTTAAATTGCATTAAAGCAATTTGATCTATAAACTACACAATCTTGTTCCCATTGAAACTTTTGGAAATTGGCCTTTGATTTTAGAAGTTCAAATATTTCAACTTCAACTTTAATTGCGAAAATGGGTTATGAATTTGTTGGTAAATATATTTATTGAGGTCAAAATCTCATCAAGATGGTGAGGCTATCTTTATTGAATGTTGAAATAAATGTCAGAGTAAGAACAACTATAAATTTTGCAAATAAATTTTGAATTATTTTCGAACATGGTAAAAAGTATTACACAAAATTATACAACACTATAATTTTCTTGAACTAAAGTGAAGAATGACAAAAATGGATAAATCAACACGTTTAGAGTAGTGACAAATAGATGAATGAACTCAAAACAAGGATGGAAAGCCCATCGGGTGGGCTTTTATGAAAATGATAAATATATTATTAAATGATAAACATATCTAATATGAACAAGCAACATAAGAAAAGCTGGATGCAATTTTTTATTTGTTTTTAAAATCATATTAAAAAAATATTCTCTATTTTTTATACAACTGTTCCAAATTTCACTATGTTCGACATCCTTTACAATGTACTGCCATTTGTAACTACCAAATTTCTATTAAAATATTAATGAAAGAGCTTAATATTTATATGCATTTCTGAATCTCTTATAAAAATTTAAATATATAGTACAAAAAGTGTGTTTAAACATTATGCCTAGCCTTAAAATTGATAGCAAGAAGGTTGTGAAATGTTTCTAATTGACTCCTTATTTGAATAATTTCCAATAGAAATATGTTAAATGTTGCCTTTTTCAACACTCTATCGATATTGTTGAAACTCTTCTAGCATAAATGTTTGCAATTTGACTATATTAATGTGCTTCTTACACATTTGTTTCTTATGTTCAACTTGCCCAAGGACGTAGCATAAAGATTGAGATATAATTAATTGTTTTAGTTTGTCATAAGAATGCCTTGTGGATTTATCAATTAGTACATTTATATCAACAAACATGTTATGGACATTCTCCAACCTTTTCGTTCTTTTGTTAGATGAATCAACTCTCAAATTTGTTATTTTTGCTCATTCTACAAGCATAGCTTGATTCACTCTACCAAGTATACCTTTTGATATAATATTTTCAAAAGGTAACAATTTGAGCATTTATATAATTTGAAGGGAGATTGTGTATTTATAGCTCATTAAATAAAATCATCAATGTTATGATGATATCTAAGTCTTAAATCATTCTCTTTCATACAACTTCTGACTTCATCAATAATCTTAGAACTTTAAATTGGCAAGTCATTTAATCTAATACTTAATAGTACTTAAATTTATTTCATTTTATTTATCTTTGAAGAATGTTTGTAAGACATGTTCAACAACTAGCATTTGAAAGGATTGAAGAGGTGGGAAAATTTTTAATATAGGAATTCAATTGGTCAACTTGCAATCTTGGCCCTTGAGCATGTATGCATATAAATTGAGGAAAATTAAGATACTATTGGTGACTACAATAAGTTTTCTCAATTATGAGCCAGATGAAGTAAAAGAAGCAATTGTTAATATGAATAGCCTATCAAATTTTATTGAAATAAAAATCAAAATATAGAGAAGGGAGAGAAAAAATGGAGAAATGTTAAATTTCAGCAAAAAAATAGATCAATTAGTTTAAAGCTTCATAAGAGTAATCTTAGACAAAAATGTATCTTGTCCTTTTAATTCTAGTTTATTTGATATTATAGAACAATTTAATAAAATAAAGACTCCAATATATCAAATGAGTATTTGAAGTCTAATGTTGATCAATTAGAAAAAATAATTGATCATTACATAAAAAGTAATGGTATTGACCCAATAACCAAAGCTACAAACATTAATAAAACCTTAAATGTTGTAAACTAACCAATCATGTTTGATGTGGATATTTTTATATCTACCTTAGTATGTGCTCTTACAAATATGAAGCTCAATACCTTTACATATTTAGGTGCCTTTGACATAACATGCCTACCAAAGTAGCCAATGTAGTAGGTTTGCTATTGACCAAAACCTCTAAGGAAATGTTACTATATGGAATCTAAATAAATTTCTCTAATTGGTAAAATAAAATATGCCCAAGTTGCCCTTATTGATTACCCTTAAAATTAAATATTATTTTAGTTATTGATATACCTATAAGTTATGTAATATTGTAGAGTAGAATAATTTTCAAATAATTATGTGACAAGATCAATTTAGATTGATCACATGCTTTAAGGGAAAGAAAGTTCATTTGGACCATAAGCCTGATAGCTGTGAAATTAGATGATTCACATATCAAATACCTCTACAAGGAGATGAGTAATCAGATGATCTACATATCAAATGCCTCTACAAGGAGATGAGTCATAGTACATATTTACTTAGAGTAAGAAGCTATCTTGCTATGAATTTTAGATAAATATTCTCTACATGAAGAGGGATCTTAGATTTTGATGGAAGTTCTTATTTTAGTGTTAGGATAGAATTAATTTTTTTGATGGTGTTGAACATGCCTTGATTATAAGGTGGAGTTTGAGAACACTAATACTACTAAGTATGAGGCCTTATTTCTCAACCTAAGAGTTACATAATAAATAAACATCAATAAATTGAGAACATTCAGAAATGCCAAATTTATTGTAAAACAAGTTAGAATATGCTTTCAAGTTAAGAATGATCGCCTAAAAAATTGAAATAATACGAGATGGGATCGCATTGAATACTTTGATGCTTTCTCCATTGAGACAATATCAAGGATATAAAATACAGAGATCAATTTCTTATATGGATATGCTTTATTGCTTATCCCTCATTCAAAGTTTGGCAAAGATCATTACAAAATTGAGCAAGTGCATAGGCTTAGCATGCTTAATAATTATCAAAATTAATGTGCTCAATGATGCTAAAAACTTTAGATCATTTTTAGAGAATATTTAAATCTTCATGAATCTACATCATGAAGTTAATCAACAACCATAGAATCTATGTTTGACTCCCAAGTATCAAAACCCAATGAAGTAATACAATAGAAGGACAATAAATTTTGAAAGGAGATTTTTTAATCGGCATGATTGATACATAAATATGCAAGTAGTTAATAGATGATTTGAATAGAGAAGTTAGATATAAGTAATTAACATGACCCCCAAGTATGTTCACATTAGGACACATTGTATTGCAAAGTGAAAGAAACATGTTTTTGATTAAGGCAACAACAGGTTTTGAAGGGACCCGAAACCCTTTAACAAAAATAAAGATTAGTCTAGACTTAACAAGGCGTTAAGCCAACAAAGACCACTAGAACTGAACAACCCCATATAAAACATTATCCACATTACAACAAAGAGGCAATGACAAAACAAAGCATAAAAGCAAAAATGAGAACTAGTAGAAAAAACTAGACACAAAAAAACCAACAAAGAACCAACACAGACACAACAAAGAACCAACACTAATCCAACAATTTCATAGTCTGTTCCATCTCTTTTTCAATCTCAATCATAATGTTGGTAATTTTCTTGAGCTTCTGAAAGTCAAGAGGAGGTCCAATGGCCTTTCTCTTCAACGTACCTCTGGTCCTTTTGCTCGATCGCAAGGGGATATCCTGCTTAGTATTGGTGTCCACATCCACCACATCCTTCATCTGGAACTGCTCTTCAAGGCTGCAAATCATATTCTTGAAGCTTTCCACAGTGGCACCAATCACCCCATGACTTGTTTTGACAATCGTTTTGATGGATTCCTTGATTTTTGCAATTTGGTCTTCCTGTGTAGCCATCGTGGCTTCATAGCCTTTCTTGAAATTATCGAAAGCCTCTATAGTAGTTTTAAGGCAATCAATGACATAGGCCTTCTCCTTCTCAGACCTGGGGCTTATCTCATCCGACACCTGCACCTTCTCCATCTGTTTAACTTTATCTTTGACAATCCCCAAGTTGCTTTTGTCAGCTCTTTGTTTCAGCCGGATGTCCTTAATCTCATGAAAAATCCACTTAAATATCTTAAAGGTATCCATAGCCCCATCTTTGGCTAAAGCCAGGACATCAGTTACAGTTTCCTTCTCAGAATAAAGCAAGTGCGAAGAAGGGTCAAGAGAACTCGGAAAGCACTGGCGATTCTCAAAGTTTTGATCAGGTCGAGACTTGCTAGAAGCAGAGGGATAGGGAATCTTACCCTAGTTGTGAGGGTTATCAACCGAAGCACCAACAAGCTTAGGACCAATTTGAAGATTACCAACAGGGGGGAGGAATTGGGGTTGTGAGGGTTTTTAGATTTAGGGATCTTAATAGCACTAGCTTTCCCCTCATTTTTAGGGGTGGTTGTAGCGGGGGAGAAGTCTTCATCATCAGTCTTAGTATGGTACTCATCCTCCAAAGATTGAGAATCCTTTGAGCTAGTATTAACCTCAAGGGGAGAGGAAGTCACAGGAGACAAAGATTTGACATGATGAAAGATAAGAAGGATAAGACCTTCATGCAAAACAAGGTTTTTGATAGGATCTTTCATGTTCAACTATGCTAACATTTAAAGAGCTCATAAGAAAGACGGGAAAGGAAATTCTCACCTTGTGTCGGAAATGGTTTCTGAGTGCAAAATGGTAGGCGAAAGCTCTGGTATACCACCCACCAAGAGTGACATACTCCATAATCACCTTTAGGAATTCACCCCAAATGGACTTAATCTTCCCAGTATTGTAGCTAGTAGTCCCATCTCTCACCAAATCTCTCTTCTCCTTCTCCACTTTAGGGAAGAGTTTCATTGCCTTTTTGGAGAATTTTTTGTCTTTGTAGAACTTAGCTCCATTGTTAGAGAGGCCAGTGACCTTTGTAATAAGGTCCTCACTGATGACAATATCTCTTCCAATAAGGCTGATAGTCCCCTTATTTTAATTTCTGATGAAACCTTTCTTTACCTTGTTCTTCATATTGTTTTATTGTTTTTCAACACTGTGCAATCCATGGGCTCCACATGCTTCAAATTTCCCCCCATTTTATCACAAAGACTGTGCCAAAAAATCGGTCTACAGATAACCAAAGCATTGTAGATCTTCAAACAAGAAATGGTCCTAAATTGTGTGTGAATACAATTAAATCCAAACCACACCCATAAAACATGTGGGAAGAAGGCTCTAGAAAAGTAGTAAATGCTGATCACCCAAGAAGTGACCTTCACATGCCACACACAACTCATACTAATTACAATAATTCTCCAGGCCGATTTAAAAATTATAATTATAATTATTGCAAATAAGCTTCTCGACTGGAAAGGCTATCCAGCCTTTAAACTCCCTCACTTCATCATCTAGTTTATCCCCTCTATGCTAAATTAGTTTTTCATGGTCTTTAACTCCGAGGTTGGCAAAGTGGTCCGCCACCTTATTAGTTTCCCTATAAGTATGGGAAAATTTGATATTCTTCAAAAGAATTGATAATTATATGAGATAAATTTATCCAATTAGCTATATTCCAAGATGGATTGACTTCTTTTTTGAGACATTGGATAATATTTTTGGAGTCCCCTTCAATCCATACCCTTTGTACGGTTTATCTGTTTAGCAATCAAAAGGGCATGATAGACTCCAATGACTTCAACAATGTGGTTAGTCTAGGTACGCAAGGGGAGTGCCACTACCGAGATACATCTTCCATTACTATCCCTAATCACTCCCCCACACCCAGTTGGACTTGGATTATCCTTCGCCGGCCCACCAAAAGTAATTTTAACCCATCCCAAAGGAGGCTTAAGCCAATAAGTTCCATCACGGATTTTTCTTATCGACTTGAAAACTCTAGAAATATCCAATTGGATTTGCCGGGCTTTTGCAACCTTGTGATCATAATCAGTGCAACTTTGAATCTGTTTTCTCAATTGGACACAATTAAGGCAATTCAAGTTTTCCTTTACATCCCTCTAAATTTTATGAAAAACAATCTCAACTGATAAGAAAGAGTCTCTAAATATCCTATTGTTCCTCTCTTTCCATATACCCCAAACAAGATGCGGAAGAGTATAGGACCAAAGTCTTTTGATAACTTGATTGTTACTAGGAGCTCTCAATTGGATGAATAGATCCGACATAGTAGATGGAAAGACCCAACAAAGATCCCATAGTTGAAGGATTCTCCCCCAAATTTCTTGAGAAAAGGGGCATTTAATAAAAACATGGGGGACAGACTCTACATCAGCCATACAAAGGATGCAAATGTTGGGAAGATGAAATCCCCTCTTACATAAGTTATCTGTAGTGAAGATCTTGTTTTGGAGGAGAATCTAGGAAAAGATATTGACCTTTGGGATAAGGTTATTGATCAAGGCCTTATCCTAAACAGGGCTAGTGGAGCTCTGATTTTGAGACATAATAGTAAAGGCAAAAGAAATCGAATATATACCAAAAGGATTAGCTTTCCACACCATCAAATCATCTGGCTGGTCCACACAGGCCGAATTCAGGAGAGTTTGTAGAGAGCATAACTCCAGATTGATCTAAACCAGATTAACCCAACAACCATTCCTCTAATAATCTTCTACCGAGTGACCAAATCTTCTAATGCATTCTTCCTTGAAGGGATTGAATGAAGGGTTGAGACACAGAGGCTCATTTCCAATCGAAGAATCCTCCCATAATAGGATGCTAAAACCATTACCCAATCTCCAACCACCACCTTTTGCAACAAAGCTTCTAACCTTGATGATGTTGTTCCAAAGATAGGATCCACAAGGTAAAAAATCAGAGGTGGTGAATTCTTTGAAAGAGGTAACTTGACGTAAGTATTTGATGTGTAATATAGAATTCTATTCCATTTTCTTTGAATAAATCCTCCACACTTGCTTAGCCAAAAACACCTCATTAAAAGATCTAATGTCCCTCAAACTAAGCCCTCCTAATTTTTTAGCCTTACACACCTCATTCCAAGCAATCGACAAAATTCTCTTTTTATCCTCAACTCCTGACCATAGGAACCTCTTTTGAATGCTATCAATTGTTTTTACATTTAACTGAGATTCTAAACAGACTCAAGGCGTAGACTAGAAGGTTATGCAAGGTTGCCTTTAACATGAATTTTTCCAGCCTGACCGAGGATAGCACCTTTCTAGCCAACAAGTTTCTTGTTGAATATATCCACTAGGGATATCCAGAAAGAATCTGGCGGTAAAGTTCCTAAAGGAAGCCCTAGGTAAATAGAAGGGAAGTCTCCAATAGTGCACCCCAAAATATTAGCAATTCTCTACCGCCTTTCAACAGGAGTATTGAGAAAGAAGAGAGAACATCAACCTCTATTTGTGAACTGTCTAGAAGCTTCTTCATAGGTAATGAGGACTTTTTTGAATGATTTGGCTTCTCCAATAGCATAAGTTCCAATCAAAATTGTATCATCAACAAACTGTTGATGCAAATAGATAGTAGAATCAGGATAAGGGTGGAGCCCCTTTAAACTATCATCTCTAACCATCTTTTGTAAATAGCTTCCAAGGATTTCTACCATGATTGTGAAATGGACAAGGGATATGGGGTCCCCCTATCTTATACCCCTAGAAGACTGGAAAAAGTGAGAAGGAGATCCATTAACCAAAATAGAGGTGTTGATTGTAGAAATCAGTTACCAATACCTTGAGAAGAAAATCCTAGTTCGTCCTATCATAAGCTTTAGACAAATCCAACTTTAAGAAGAAGCCCTATTTCTTAGACTCAACAAGAGAATGCATATTTTCATGCACTGTAACAATCAAATCTAGGATTTGTCTACCCTGGACAAATCTAGCCTACTGAGAGGAGATGAGAAGAGGAAGCACAATCAACAATCTGGAAGTGAGCACTTTGGATATAATCTTTTAAAAGGAATTACAAAGACTGATGGGATGGAAAGCATCAAAAGAATCAGCTCTAGGAACTTTGGGAATAAGAACAATGAAAGTAGCATTGATCTCTTTAAGGATCCTTCTAGCTCCAAAAAAATACTTCATAGATTACAAATATCTTCAGCTACAATGTCCCAAAATTTGTGAAAAAAAAACATTGGGAAATCATTAGGGCCAAGGGCCTTATTACCTTCAAAGGAAAAAACTGCTTTTTTAATTTCTTGACTAGAAGGAATAGCCGACAACATTTTGTTTTGCTCTTCATTAAGAATACTCAGAATAGCATCAATTAAACACTGTTGAGCCTTTGGTCTTAGTCTCGTATCAACAAATAAAAGCTCACTTAAATGCTGAACCACCTCAAAACTTAAATCAACCTAAAATGTGGTTATTCTATTTGATGCCTTGTGTTTTGTTAACACAAAATTTTACACCCTTGGTGATCAGGCTTGACCACCAACCTTGTGAAACATTGAATATACCTCTAGAGTGTGGGACCTTGTGCTGTTGTGAGGTTGAATCTCTAGAGAAGGCCGACTTCCTCTTCAATCTGACTACAGAGTGTTGGGCCAACCCAACACTGATAAAACTAATCTATGGTTGACAGGGAAAAGGGAGAGAGATAAGGGTTGCATGAAAGAAGGGAAATAGGGTTTGCACCCAGACTGAAATGATGATCCATCCCTACTTATAGCTACACAAAACATTAATGAAAAATACCCAAGGATGCACATAATTCCATTCTACTTAGCCATCTAAGTGTGAGTGAAGGCTGGGAATCAACACAATCACTTACACTACAGAAAACCAAAGGAGAAAGCATTCAAACAAAGAGGTAAACACTTAGACAGATTACAAGAATTGAATAAAGGCAAGAAAGATAATTTTATTGATGAAAGGGCAAGGCAAATTTACAGATGCAGAGAGACATAAGAATTCTGCATGAGAAACGAAGGGAGGAGATCCTGAGGGACATGTACACAATTGCCTTTATAGTTCAGGAATAATTCAGATGGTTACATTGAGAAAACCCTAACTCCATCCGAGTTAGGTTACAAAAATATCAGAGGAGAGGGAGAGATCAGATCTGAGATCTGATGACGTGCTACATCTAGCTCTGGGAGCATCCTCTTCCTGTGGAGGCATAAAAAAAACTCCCCGGGGTGAAGTAATCCCTGCCAACAAGCATGGCTGAGCACACTTGCAGGGACAACAAGTCTTTGTTTTGCATTAAAGAGGGCATGGTGGCATCTGTCGGCATAAAAAGTCTTCAAACCATGTTGAAGAGGTATGGGTTGCATTTGGAATCGGCAATAGACATCATGTTTGGCACTATGGTATCAAAATCTGGTGGTTGCAGTGAGATCGGGTCTAAAATCGGGCACTGACTGAGCAAAAAACAACCTCGACCATTAGGTCGACAACCACTGCTTGCAAAAAGAGTTTAAATGCCAACGACAACTGCAAGTTTGAAAATCGACCGTTGATCTAAGAGATTCACGCGAAGATGGACGTGCGAGATCTTGCTATGTAAGTGCGCTCAAAAGCCCAATCGATGATTAAAACATGGTCGTTGGATCGGGCCTTTATGAAGATCCGACGACCGTAGATGGTTGACGTGGCACCCTAGGTCCATGCCATATTCATAGTGTTGACCGCTAAACGGCCTTGCATCTTACCCCGCGACATCACTGCGGGTCTTCTTTTACCTTGCGGGATAAGACTTTTCTTTGTTTTTTCATGTTTTGCTTATCCCACAGCCCTTTTGTGTCCTTGAATTTACCCTGCGAGATAAGAAAAATGCTTTGTAGTTTTTGTTTGCTCCTTATCCCGTGGGATCTCTTGGGTCCCTCCTCCACATCGCGGGATAAGAGTTTTGCTTTGATTTTGCTTTGCTTTTGTTATCCCGCGGGACCACTTGTGTCTTTGTTTCCTCCCGTGGGATAAGAGTCGCTTTGATTTTACTCTTGTTTCCTTATCTCGCAGGGCCTTTGATGCCTTTGCTAAACTTTGCGGGATAAGATTTCTCCATGTTATTCCAACCCTGCGGGATAAGGGGAAAGCCTCATTCACTTTTGACTTTCCTTATCCCGCGACATCACATTGTGCCCCCCTCGATCCCGTAGGATAAGAGAAATCACATTGTCTTTTCTCAAACCTCTTATCCCATGAGATGTCACCTTTATCTTTGAACCTTCGTGGGATAAGGGGAATACACACTGCTGCCTTTGTATTTCTTATCCCGCATGACCTTATCCCCGTGTCCATGTTGTTCTCGCTGACTGGGGCCCGCCACACTAGTCAATAACATGCCATGCCTCTGAGGTCAATAACATGACTCAGTCAATAACATGACCCGGTTATTGACATGAACTGCTGATATAACAAATGAGGCATGGGAGTCGATAACAATCGTGTTATTGACACATCATATAACCCTCATGTTATATGACTGCAAAACTATGAAGAGCCAACTAACTCTGTTGAGACCGATAATACGATATGTTATCGGTATTGACTAACACGAAATGTTAGTTACACTAAAATCCTAGATCTGAGCTCTGCTAAGATTGGCACAAAAATTGCCAACATGTTTCATAGTAGAGAGGTGGAAGAATTTGGTGTTCCTATCCCTAGAAGCAATCCAGGTAGCTCTCGACCTCTTCTTCCAAAATTCCTCCTCCTTTGATATAATATCATGGTATTCTGATAGAATACCATTTTCTCTTGTTAAGTAGCCATCCTTACAACCTTCTGCTTGAATTTTGTCTTGGATTTCTTTTAACTCCATCTGGATAGCAGTCTTGTTGACAAAAATATGCCCAAAGGACTCCTTGTTCTAGTTTTTGATTTTCTTCTTGACCTCCCCCAAATTTTTTGCTACTCTAAACATGGCAGAATCATTAATACTAATATTCCACCACCATTTGATATTTTCATGAAGAGAAGGATGAAAAAGCCACATTTTCTCAAATCTAAAAGGAAAATTCCTTTTCCTAGATGAAGAGTCAACAACAAAACTGATTGGATAGTGATCTGAGCCAAATCTTGAAAGCATAGATAGAGAACACAAATAGTTACACAACCAATCATTGGAGACCAAAGCACGATCAAGTCTGATTTGTATGAGGTCATTACCAACTCTACAACTAGTCCAGGTGAAGGAAGATCCTTTGAGATCCATATCAATCAGACCATGATTATTTATAAATTCCATAAGATCCAATTTACTATCTAACTGCACTTGAGATCCACCAAATTTTTCAGAATCATTGATCGATGTATTGAAATCACCCATAACTATCCAGGCACCATTAAAAAATTTAGCTTTGAATTCAACCAAAGACTTCCAAAATTTCCTTCTTGCAAATTTTCTATTTGGGGCATAGATGTTTGAAAGGATCCAGCTGAAATTATCTCTAACATGATGAAATTTAGTAGTAACATGATTAGAGTCTTCCCAAACCGATGAAACACTAATGATATTAAAATTTTTGAATGAGGCAATTCCTCCAGAAGCTCCTTCAGAACTATTACCATGAACCCCACTAGAGGTGAAGAACTTCAATTTTTCAACTCTTTCCTTAGTCATTTTAAACTCTTGGACTAAGACTATATTTGGTTTGTGATCTCTAACAAAATTATGCAAAATTTCTTGTTTATGAGAGCTATTTAGCCCCTGCATATTCATGACATTATCTTCATTTCTTATTAGGGGTTAAATTCTTACAAATCTCAGGGATGGTACGTTGAATCCCATCTGCGATATCTTGACTGCTATCTTTCTCTCTATGCCATCTTGAAGATTTCCTCCCAACACTTCCTCTTGCCCCCACATCAGCTCTTGCTCTGTTCCTAGTAGACATCCCAGGAGCTGTGTATTTTGTAGCACTTTTCTTCTTGGTGACTGTAGTGAACCCACTATCCTCTTCAAAATCTATTTCTTCTACACTTAATTCTCCTTGCCTGAGTCATAGTTTCTCTCTATTGACTTTCTGTTTGTACCCTTTTCCAACGTTAATCTCTGGCATTTATCCTCTAATATGGGTTGGGATGCATTTCCCAAGAAATCCAGTCCAACATTGGGGAATGTGGATTTAACACAGTTAACAGATTCATATGAGTGATGAGACATATTCTTAGTTTGACTATTCACAGCTTCCTTCGAAGACGGGATGGGAGATTCAAAAATTTCCTCAAAAATATTCTAATCTTTATTATCCTTTTTTCCAGCAACACAAGGGATTTTTTCTTTAGTCTGCACTGCCACTCTAGCATTCTCTTCTCCTTTTTCACCCAGAATCACTTCCGATTCATTTTCTTTCTGCTGTGCCTTTCTATCTAACTCCTGTGGGTGTTCTCCACCCTCAAGGGTAGAACAATTACCTTCCCTCGAACCCATATTGCCATGAGTATCATTTGGGTTATTTCCTTCTAGAGGGTCCCTTTTAGCCTTCCAAACTTTCTTTGTCGTGTCCTTTGGTTTCATAGTATTGTTTGGGCAGTTTTTTGCCCAATGACCCAACATTTTATAGTTAAAACAAACAAAAGGGTCTCAAAATCAACCAGTTGAACCCATTTCCCTAACTTTGAAAGAATCTCAATCGAAGAAGGGACATCAGTGGATTGAACAACACTTACACAAATCTTAGCAAAGACCCTCTTCCTAGCAGCGGTCACTTGGTCTATCGATAATAAATCCCCAAAAGAGCTTGCTATTCCTCTGAACATGTCCTCATTCCAAAACTCCATAGGGAGCTTAGGGAGCCTAACCCATACCAGAATGACTTCATAGAAACTTCCAGAATTTGTACCATTTGGAGTCCTTTTCTTTAAAGCCAAAGATGATTTGCCGATGACCCAAGGCCCACCATAGCGAACAACAATAATATCCTCTTCGTATGAAAAGGAAAATGAGAAGAAGCCTTTAGGCAAGGCAACAACCTCCACTTGCCCTTTGAAGTGCCATTTCTTCCTCAAACTCTCTAATGGTCTCTATGTTAGGTCTTGGACCCATTAACTTTCCAACCAGAGACAAAGCCATCAAAGATATGTTGTGGTCAACAATCGGGTCCGAGATTGTTATTTAAATACTACTGCTGCTAAGGTATGAGTAAACCGTAATAGGGGAACACTCCAAAGAGGGAAACCGAAGGTTTACCCCCCAAAATTTTCCCACCCAAACTCAAATTTGAATTTTGAAAAGTCCTTCCTGAGCCAGAATCACTGCCACTGGGCCCCAAATCAGGACCGTCTTGAGCATTGTTACCAGGACCCCCAGCAACACACGAATCCCCCTGGAGGGGAGGGGGATTCCTTTATCAAAAGTCATCTCCTTACCTAGGTCCACCTGAAACATAGAGTCATGAGACCTCGGAGAAAGGCTATCCGTTCTAACACCCGTGACAAATCCAACGATGGTTTTAAGACTAACAGTCTGTCCTCGATCATTTCTGCCATCTCCATCTGCCCCTCCACCCTTCTGCAAACTACTACCATCTCTGCTACCTTGAGTAAATATA
The DNA here is from genome assembly GCF_030272615.1 of Cryptomeria japonica. Lineage (NCBI taxonomy): Eukaryota > Viridiplantae > Streptophyta > Pinopsida > Cupressales > Cupressaceae > Cryptomeria > Cryptomeria japonica. The sequence continues at coordinate 488,542,147 of NC_081409.1, forward strand.
TTTTACACAAAGTTTCATCTTGAGTAAAGATACTAATTCCTTGTGTCATAGTTGGTAGTGAAAGAAACATGTTAGTGTCATTATTGATTAAAGATATTTTGCATTGTGGTATGATGACCTTAGTAATTTATCTTTAAAAAATGTAACACCACATCTTATTGAATCACAAAAAAACCTTATTTAAGAAAGAAATATATAGTGTAATGTAAATATTTTTTAAATAACATTTTAGAATAAAATATGATGTTGAAGACCCAAATTATACACGAGTCAACTTGGATGGTGAATATCATGTCGGGATAGAAAAAATGAAGATATAAGAATAACTTAAATCAAGCCTCTCTAAAGGGTAATTATTCACTCCTTATTATGGATCATATTCTAATCACGATGTTCATGCTTGATGGATTCTCAAGTTATAAGATCAATGTAACTGTAAAAGATACCACAAAACAATCTTCACTACTCCTTGGGAACCTTCATGTATCATAACATGCCTTTTGCTTTCATTAATGTTGATGCATCCTTTTAGAGAGCCATGGTCCTCTCACTCAATGATTTTAAAAATAAGATCATAGTAATTAAGTTGGATGATTTAACAATATTAAAAGTAGAGAAGCCATATAAACCATCTAAAGTAGTTCTATTAAGATGTTAGAATTATGGTAGCCATTTTGATCATAAGAAATTAATATTAAGTCATACATAGGATTTTTTTTTGGATATGTAAATATTTTGAAGGAATGAGATTTTAATTGATTTGGAGAGGAAAAATAATAATCTAATAAATATCTTTACCTGCAAGTAATCTTGGAGTTCACTTTCTAATAAGGCTAATTTTTTAAGGAGTTCCATACCTAAGTTTATTGAACTAAGGCTAATTTTTTAAGGAGTTCCATACCTAAGTTTATTGAACTATCTATTGATCAATAATTTGACAACCCTTCCTAATATGAAGGTAAAGTCACAAGCTCACTTTAGTTATTCTAAAAATGAGACAATCATTGAAAAATAAAAATGTTGTATCTATGTTATAAGGTTATGGTAATGCAAGAAAAATTCAATGATTGATGCAACTATCCTTGTTTAATGTTGGCCTTTAGTGAGATCCTGATTGATTATCATATTAGACTCAAAACCTTGTACTTAGCAATCCAAAAATAGAGATCTTTTTGTGTACCAACAAACTTATTAATATAACATTCCAAATTCATATAAATCAAGCATTGCTAGTCTAATATGGAAATACAATTGCTTCATTATAGTTTGTGAGTTAGAATTTAGCTACTCAATGAATGGACCTAGATTTAAATTTATTCAATGTTTACACTTTCTTTGTTTATTTTTTAAAAGGAAAAAGATTATGTTTAGAAAAAAATAAAATAAAATGGATCTATTTTATAACACCACTAATTAATCAATTTTTTGAGAGGAAATGTAAAGTAGATTTGTTTGAGTAAAATAACATAGTCATTAACACAAATAATTACAATCACATACATATTTACCTTAAAAATGAAAGAAAATATGTAAACTTATTGTATTACACATGCAAATTTCACACATTCCAAAAATAAAACATTCACAAAATATTTTCCTTGCAATAGGCCCTAGACTTTCATCCTTCTCATTGAATTTCAAAATATGGGTGTTACAAAATAACCCAACCTAGAAAACTTGGATCTAAAATGAAAATGAAAAGTGACTAACTTATGCTCTATCTATCCTACCTTTTAATTTTTTTCCAAATTTGCCAACCCTTTACAATACCCTTGAGTTACACATCGAGCCCCACCTTGGATGACCAAAATAAAATCTCAGGTACAAGTCTACCTGAATCCTAAATTAATCTGCGAGCCTTAAATTACAAGTTGTTAATATACACCTTATTTAATTTACAAGTTCAAAATTAAATTACATGCCTGTATTACTTTATAGGCCTACAAGATTTACAATTAAACACTCAATTATTGATTGGTTTATTCAAAGAAAAAAGAACAAGGAGAGAAAATATTGTTGAGTGCACTATCCTACAACTTTTATTTGATAGCTCAACTATTGTTGTTACCCTTGGAAATGCACCTTAATTTTTTTCAATGTTTCCAAGATTGAATTAAGATTAGGAGAACTAAAATATTAGAAGTGGACCTTCTCGTAGAAGAGTCTCTTGATTTTTTTAGCAACTTCATTCACTTCTACCAATTATCTTGGAAAATATTTAAGTTACCCTTGATCCTTATCATCTATTTCATCTTTGGTCAATTGTTTCTTTAATATATTGGTGAAATATTCGATAAAATTTGTATTAGGTATGACGTTGTTGGGCCACTCAAACAACACACAAGGCATGACTTCAATGATTCCTTCAATTTTTGTCGTAACTACATCTATTGTCTCCTATATAAAAAACTTCTTATATTCTTTCACAAAACTTATCCTCTATTTCGTGGCCTTGAGACACTCCAAATGCAAAATAGGGTTATCATCTAAGAGGATGTCATTGCTTTGAAGGTTCACAAAGGGTACCCCTCACCATTCTCTAAATTAAAGGTAGATGAGCTTCTAGTGTAATAATCTCTTCATCAATTATTTCTTCAAACTCCATCATGGTGCTACCTTCATTACTTATCTTATTGAAACACTGAATGACCTCTTAGATCAATCTACCCCTGTGGGACTCCAAGTAATCACTCCAATTTTTAGTAGCACTTGTACTTGATGCAAGAACATCCAAAGGTGTGAAATCAATTTTTCATCACCTAAAAAATGGTTTATTTTATCTGTAGTTTGATTTTTAAAAGATATATGAATATTATTTCCTCTAAAAAATCACAAAGAATGATTTAGAACATCAAAAGTTTCTAAAAAGGCTAAAAATAATAGGGCCCTGTTTCTATAAAGTTTGTTAGGATAAGGTGACATTAACCTTGCAACTCCTATGTCATTCATGTGTCTCCGTGTTCCTTGGAAAGTGTTCCCTAGAACACGAGAGAAAAATATTTAATATTTGTACTTTATGGTTAATTGTAATTGCATTTTCAAGAGGTGAACATGTAACAATGATAAGGATAAGTCAAAATGGATAAATTATCCTTCTTTAAGCATCATCTTTTAGTGCCAAAGATTAAAAGGTGAAAGGTTGCTCATTGGGTGATCTAAAGATCCATTAGAGAGCTATAGAGCATTTGGAAAGTTAAATCTATTTGAGTGGTTGTGGACTAGGCACCATGTTGGAGCCATTTGAAAGAAATTAATATTTTATTATATTTGATGACTGCCCACTTTCCTAGGCATGGATTTTTGCAAGTGGTTTCTTGCCTCTTGTTTCGGGAAACAACAATGGTCTCTCTCTCTCTCTCTCTCTCTCTCTCTCTCTCTCTCTCTCTCTCTCTCTCTCTCTCTCTCTCTCTCTCTCTCTCTCTCTCTCTCTCTCTCTCTCTCTCTCTCTTAATTTTCTACTACTTAGAGCCATGACATAGTAGTTTTGTATGAGTTATTTGCATGTATCCAAGTATTGTCGGGTTTAGTTAGAGAAGTGAAGTGAAGTGAAGTGTATTATTGTTGTTATCTCTCTTTTGAAAATCAATAATATACTTGCCCTCTTTTTCTCAATGTAAATTCAATGTCTTATTAATTTCCTGATTATTCATTTATATTTTAGATTTATTCATTTTATTTTTAAATTTGAAATCACATAAAAGAGTTAAAATTGCTAGCTTCCTTCCCTTTTTAGCGATTATGGTTTTTTGCTAAAATGGGAGATTTTTTTGTGTGGTTTTATAGATTTAGAAGAGGATTGAATTCCATGGCTTGTACCTATCACACACATATTGATAAATTCAATGACACTAGCTAAAATATGTAGAAATTAAGGATGACAGATATTTTGGAAGAAAGAGATCATTGGTTGCCAATTTCATAAGAAACAAATTCATCTACCATGATTGATGAAGATTGGAAGAAGTGTGACAAAAAAGCATGAAGAACCATTCGATTATATCTTATGGATTTCATCCACTTAAATGTTTCCACACAAGACTTGACATAGAAGTTGCAGAAGAGGATAGGTGATATCAAAAAAAACTAACAGTTTGTCCAATAACTTTAAGAATAAAATATGGTAAATCTATTGTGTATCATTTGAATGCATTTAATATGATTTTTAGTCAAATTGCTTTTAATATGATCTTATCTTTGCCTGAATCTAGGGAAAATCATTGCTATAAGTGGTGGTAGTGCATATTTGAAGATGGACAACCTCATTGCTAGACTTATTTCATAATAGATTCAGAGAAATTCCATGAATATTGGCTCCCAAGATGCCATGCATGTGTGAGGAAGGTTCAAAGAGAAGTTCCTAAAGGGGATAAAAAAAGGGATAATTCTGAAAAACATATTAGGACCCCCAAAAAGAATAAAGTGTTAAAATTGTGGTAAAATAAGGCATGTGAAAAAATAATATAAATTTAAGAAAAAGAATGTCGATTCCTCCATAAAAAAGTTGTCTGATGATGATTCTGATATTTAGTTTATTTCGACTAACACTGTTATTATAAATGATGCTTGGCTTATTGTTTTGGTTTCTCCTACCACATGACTCCTCAGAAAGATTGGTTTCCTTCTTAAAATGAATATGATGGCGAAGAGCTTTTCCATGGTGACAAAAACACAAAGAAGATTGTTGGTAAGGGAAAGGTAAAATTGTGTTTCATTGTTGGGAGGATAAAGCCTCTTCATAATGTTTTGCATATTCTAGGACTTGCAAAAAATCATCTTTCTATATCCAAGTTGAATGATTCTAGAATGCACGTGACATTTGATAAGTCTGGTTATAGGTTGGTAAGAGGAGTTTAGTGATAACTAAGGGATATCAAATAAGGAATTTGTTTAGGCTAAATACCTCTACTTTTATTAACTCTACCAATTTAATTGGCACTAAAAATGCATGCATGTAGTTGCAACATAGATTAGGTCACATTTGTGAAAAAGGTCTTAAGACCATTATAAATAAAAAGTTGGTTGATGCTATTTCTAATTATTTTCTCAATAAAAATGATTTTTATGATCATTGCATTTTTGGTAAATAAAATATATCATCATTTCCTAAAGGAGTTTATAAGGCAAAGAAACCATTATAAATTATTCAATTGGATGTATGTGGTCCAATGGATGTTGATTCTTTGGCTTAATCTTGGTATTATGGTTCTTTCATTGATGTCTCAAGATACACTTGGATTTATTTGATACATTTTAACTCCAAAGTTTCCATTAAGTTGAGATTTAACAATGGAGTGAATATTTTTCTAGAGAATTTGATGGGTTATGTAAGAATGGAAGTATTCTTCGATATAAGACTACTCCTTACACTTCCCAAAAAAATGGGGTGGTAGAAATAATGAATTGACCCTCAATAAAAAGAGATCTAGTAGCATGTTAAAAAAATGGGGTGGTAGAAAGAATGATTCAAACCTTAATGGAAAGAGATAGGAGCATGTTAAGTGGTACTTAGCTTGATAGATGCTTTTGGGTAGTTGTTGGTACTACTTGTTATTTAATTAATAGATATCCTTGGTAATCTCCTCTTAACAAAACTCCTTATAAAGTGTGGATAGGTATAAAATATTCGATTACAAACTTAAGGGTCTTTGGTTGTGAGGCTTTTGTTCATGTTCCTTATGAGAAGCAAGGATCAAAATGCTCAAAAATACATCTTCATTGGTTATGGTGAGAATGTAAAAGGTTGTAATATTTGGAATCCTCTAACTTGTGAAATGATATTTTCTAGAGATGTTATTTTTAGGGTATTTAGAGCTTACTCATGTTAAAAACAACCATGAGAGAAGACAAAATAAGTGCACTTCAAGATAAATATTGAGAAGCAAAATGATGCACATGTGGAAGAAAAGTTAGATGAATCTAAGAATTGATGAGATGAAGAAGGTTCAAATATTTTAGATGATGTTTAGGATTAGCGTAGAAAGGAAGATGAATAGGTAGAGCCCATCACTCATACCTTGAGAAGATCCACAAGGAAATGGAATCCAGTTGAGAATTATAACCCACTTGATTTTCATTGCGTATTTTCTTTGTTAAGTACTGATGATAAACCTAGGAATTTAAAAGAGGCTCTCTCTATAGAGGAAAGTGAGTCTTGGATGAAAGACATGTAGGGTTAGTTGATGGCCTTGGATAGTTGTGACACCTAGGATCTTATTAGTTTGACCAAAGGAGAGAAACCCATTAGATGCAAGTGGATATTTAAAACAAAATTTAAAGCAGACAATTGATTATAGTGATAGAAGGTTGTACTAGTGGCCAAGGGCCACTAAAAAATAGAGGGATTTGATTTTGGTAAAATGATCTCCTATTGCTAAATTTACTTCTAGTATATTCCTATTGTTAATTGCTACTGCTTGTGATTTATAGAGAGAGAAAATGGATGTTAAAACTACTTTCTTGCATGTGGATCTCGAGGAAGAAATTTATATGCAACAACCTAATGTTTTTGTTGTGAACAATAAATAAAAATTGGTTTTTATGTCAAAGTGATCTTTGAATTATTTGAAGCAATCACCTAAAATATAGTACTAAAAGTTTGATGCTTTTGTATCAAAGTTGGGTTATATGAGGAGTGTTGAGGATCATTATGTTTCTATTAAGGTTATTGATGACTAGATACTAATTATTGTCTTGTATGTTGCTAGAATGTGGTTTAGAGTTAACATAAAAGTAATGATTAGAGAGCTCAATTATCAGCCTACATCCCTCCCTACTTCAACGGTGATTAAATATTAATAGAAGATATTAGTTGAACTGATGGTAACATACATATCCATCCCTCTCTTCATCTATCTCTCACTCCCTCCTTCCATATCCACTTATCTCTATCTCAACTAAATAGAGAGGTGAGATAGACAAAGAAATAGATTAGTGAGGGAGTGAGCGACGGGTAGGTAGATAAAGATGGAAGGAGAGTGAGATAGAGTAAAGTTGGGATAGAGAGTAAAGTGGGAATAGAGAGGGAGATGGGAGAAAGAGAGGTGGGATATAGTGAAGTGGAGAGGGAAGGAGGGAGGGAGAGGGGAGATAGAGATAAGTAGAGAGGGGGGAGGGGGGAGGAAGGACAGGAGAGGTAGGTCGAGGGGTAGTGAGGGAGAGAGAAATAAGTAAATATAGGTAGAGAAAGATAGAGAGAAATTTGAAAGATGTACATAGAGGGAGGCAGGAAGAAATAGAGGATAGAGATGTGAGGTAGAGAGAAGTGGTAAGAGAAAGGAGGGAGAGATATGTAGAGAGAGAGAGGCATAGGGAGGGAGAGAGAGGTGATATAAATAGAAGTGGCAAGGAAATGAGGGAGACATAATATACATATCTCTTTCTACCCACCTCTCTCTCCTCCTCTCTTCCCTACCTCCCCATTAGGAGACACCCTTATCTCTACATACCACTCCCTACCTTCTTCTCTCTATATCCCTCCTCCCCTCTCTACTTTTCTCTCACTCTCTCTCACTGTTTGCCTCTCCTCTTCATCTCACCTCTACTTATCTCTATCTCCTCTCCCCCCCCTCCCTCCCTACCTCTATTTATCTCCCTCTATCATTCCCTCACTCCTTCCTTTAACATTCTCTATCTCACCTCTCTCTCCCATCTCCCTTCCCACATCTCCATCTCTACCTTCTCTATCTCTCTCCTTCCCTCTCTATTTATCTCAATCTCCTCTATCCATCTCTCTTTACATACTTATTGATCCCTCCTACTTTCTATCCCCTCCTTCCTTATCTAATTTTCTCTATCTCGTAAAGAGAGGGAGGTAAAGAGAGAGATATGATGGAGGAAGGGAAGGGTATATACATATAGGCAGGGAGTTAGGGAGGGAAGATAGAGGTGATATAAAGAGAAGTACGAGGGAAAGAGAGAGGGGGAGGGGAGAGAGAGTCAGGGAGAGGGAAGATAGAGATAAGTAGAGAGGGAAGGAGAGAGATAGAGTGATAAGTAAGATAAAAATAAGTTGATAGAGAAGGAGGTAGAGCGAGGTATGTAGAGAGAGGGAGAGGGAAGATAGAGAGGGAGAGATAAATGTAGGTAGAGAAAAATAGGTAGAGAGATTGATTGGGAGGGAGAGAGAGGTATCCAGAGAAAGAGGGAGAGGAGAGATAAAGATAAGTAGATAGGGAAGGACATATAGAGAGGGGAGAGGGAGGTAGGTATAGAGTGAGAATATTAGAGCAAGAGAAGTCATGGTTGAGAGAAAGTTGAGAGTTATATTAGGATAGTTGCAAATTTTTGAGATGTTGTCATTTATGTCATAGAAATGTTGACTTTAATCTCTAAGATCATATTTAAATATGATAGAGATCATAGATTGTGATCAAAGAATATGAATATTGCATTAGTTTATGATTAATTATGAAGACAATCTTTTTGATTATGAATAATAATAATGCATAGTAGTCATACAGAACAACAAATCCTAAGAGACCAAATATCATATGTAATTAGTTCCTAGACAATGCAATGATTAGAGTTAGACTATTAAATAATGATGAAAAAGATATGGTATTAAGAAAATAAATTTTATTATGTTTTAAATGGAGTGTTCAGATCATATATAATAATATTGATGATATGATGAACCAGTAATGATCCGATCAACTACTAAGAGGGAGGGGGGGTGAATCAATAGATAGAAAATAAACTAAACTTTCATCAAACTCAAACCCTACTCATAAATCAATCCCTGAACTAACCGGTTCAAACACTGTACTATAAATTGCAATTGCACTGTCAAGTTTACCGGTTGACTAAAATACCAATATAACAGTGTAACAGATTTGGAACTCATATACCATTTAACCAAAACATCAAGCCACTTTACTAACATTAGTAATAACACATTTCAGATCACTTCCAGTCATCTTAACACATCTAAATGGCTTTACCAGTTAAACAAATTAACCATATCAAAAGATAACCACAAAAGTCATTCACCACTTGACACAATAATTTTTGACGTGGAAACCCAAATGAGAAAAACCACGGTGGGGATGAATACCCACAAGTATTCTAAACTCTTCTGAAGTTTGCCTTGTTAGGAGCCAAACCTTGTTAGAAACTTTACAAAAATGTCCTGTAAGGAACAAATCCAGTTAAGGACCACTCGGTTAAGGGGTTGACTACAATACCCTGTTAAAGGCAATACCCTGTTAGGAGTAACCTTGATAGAATATTTTAAATCCAAGCTAATGGATCACCTAGTTAGAGGATTCAAAAAACACCAATCCTGTTAAAGCTTACCCGGTTAAGGGATTTAAAAGTTGTAATTGTTAGAGAACAACAGGGTCTTACTGATTTGGTAATAGCACTACTCTGCTTGATGAAATCCTTTTTATGCTCCTATCTGCCTTCACACATTTTGCAGATACTCCTTCTGGCTTGACAATCAATCACACTGGCACACTTAACCAAAATTGCCAACACTACTACAAAACAACTTATTGAGCTTATAAGAAAAACAATAGGTTGGTAACATATCACAAGACCTAAGATCTCATAGAGATTACAAACAAATCAGTTCAAACATGACCGTTGAATTACATAGTAATCATTTGCACATTGTTCTAGATAACCTCGACCGCTCCTGGATCACCACACATTGGATCCTGTAACTCATCACGTGGTTCCCACTTCATGCTATGCACTCACTCATTCCTAAGATAAAATACTTATCTCTACATACCAAAACAACTTTGAAACTCATCACGTGCATCATGCATATGTGGCATAATCATCTCCGATCACCATTCGATCATGGATCAACACAACCGATTCACCAAGCTCCATCGGTTAGGGTTTGACATATCAACAGGTTAGGGTTATTGGTTGATCTCTTTGCTACAATAGTAATACCGGTTTCCTTCACTTGCTCAACTACTGGTTGCATTACTTCATCACTACCAGTTGCAATACAACTCCATTATTGGTTACAATTGACATCAATGACAACACTATAGTTCATCAATGCAATCTTCATGCAATGCCAACAAATAGGGCTAATAATGACAAAATTTCAGATAAGAAAAATCAAGAAAAGAGAAAATTAAAAAGATAGGTCTCTATCAAGAAGAATTTTGCAGCTTGAGGAAAATCTAAATGAAGACAGGATAACACCAACAAAAGAAAAACATAAAAAGGTGAGCCAAAAGTCAAATTTGAATATAAATACAGGGGTGTAAGCCAAGAACCTCAAACACAACAAATAAGCCAAAATGAAAGGGATATTATGGATATAGATATACTTGTCTTTTAATGAGCCACATCAGGAATTAATAAAAATAATAGCAATAGATCAAAAGGAATATCAATTATCTTAAGATTAGTCAAGAGGTACGACATTGAATAATATTCAAAAAGATATTTTTTAGTCTTAATCATAATAAATAAAAGGTGTGATTCACTAAAGACAAAAAAACAATTATTATAAGCAATAATTCATAAACTAAAAATATGACAAGACATTAATGTACGATTGAATGAGATATTAACAAAGGTGTGGTTCAGAGAAGAGATAATTTTTTAAAGGATGCAATAATTAAAAGAAATAAATTAACAAAATATAGACATTTGTCTCTTTAATTCAAAATGCTATGTCCCTTAAAGATAAAAAATATATAGAGAGACTAGAAAGGATTTTGAGGAGTGTGTGTGATACATTTGTATGTAAATCAAAAGGACAAATAACACACCATATTTGAGAGAGACAATTCATAAGAGAAGTACTTTTATGTTTAAGGAGAATATTGTGGAGAGTGTATAGTAAACTTTTTGAAGGTTATAATCTATATTTTGGTAGACTTAAAGGTGAAAAAAAAGCTCCATTATAGGAAATTGAAGAAGAAAGTATTACAAATTTATACCAAATTTATAGAGCAAATTGGAGAGGAATAATTATAGTATAAGTTGTGAAAAATACAACCATCCATCATTCATTAAAAGGTGGAAATTGGAATGAGAGGTTGGTGCCTATAATTGAATGAGAGGTTGGTGCCTCTAGTGAGTTGGTTTTCACAAATAGAATGAGGGGTCGATGCCTCTAAAAGTTGCAAAGAAGCTATTATTTATATAAAGCAATTTTATTGCTGTGGTTTTCTCCCTCTTTAGGGTTTCCACATAAATATTGTGTTCTTGTGTTCATTTCACTTAAATATTTGTTATGTATGTGATTAATAAAATTTAAGTTTGAAAAAGTAATCATTATTATGATTCACCCCCCTCTGAGTATAATTGTGTTCTCACACAAACTCCATATTAAAAGGCTACCATATAATCAAGTGAAGGAGAATTAATGTCGAGATCATAAAGATCATAGAAGACTTAAACCAATGAGAGTTTTTCAAAATCTTGATAGGAGGATGAGAACAATCCAAAGAAGCATGCTTGTATATTTGTATTTGACAAGCATGTGTTGGAAAAAGAAGAAAAAACATTGATAATGTAAAGTTGGAGTTGTGCTTATGCTCAATTTCACATTAAACATATTAATATTAATAGAAGACATGGATGAAAGTATGATGAGAATTCATTCACCATTAATATCAAAGGAGAAGAGTTAAAACAAAGAGAGAATGATGGCATTGATGTCAAAAGGAAGAATTAACAAAAGAACCTTCAAAAGAGGCCTAAGCATGAAAAGGAGTAAATAGCACCAATGATCAAGAGAGTTAAGGTGTCATTTGAGTAATCCAAATCTATTTTGAATAGTAGAAATAGAGAGAATTATATCATCTTAAAGGTAATAAAATAGGAAAGATTCATTGAGAGTAATACTTGCAAAGAGATAGATCATATATAGGTGGTCTTGAATAAATTAACAAAATTCACATACAAGAGGATAACACAAAGATGAAAGACAATTATTCAGTTGCATAAATTAAAAAGTAGAGGAAGGGAAGGAAGACAAGAACTCTCACAAAGATAGAAAAAGTATGATCTTCATCTAGCAACAATAGATAGATAGGAAGATTTGAACATGCATAAGAAAGTGATGAGACTGTTGGGAAAATGGTGTCTCAACCTTGCATTTACATGAGCTTACTATTTATAGTAATTTATTCATTTGAATATAAAATGGTGCAAAATTCTTCCCAAAGATTTAGATTGGCTAGATAAGCATTCTGGTAAATTTTCATCGCAAGATCATAGCTAGTTTTGAAGATATTAAAGTTTTCATTTTTGGAGGGTGCGTCGAAAGGTTTAAAATTAATTTTGAGGACTTTAGAGGCTAAAAAATTCCTTGAAAAGTGGGCATAAATTGTGTAGTAGGTTATGAGGTGATAGAGAACTTCATGAGATTTTTGGCATATCAAATGATTAATCAATCGGATGCACATTTCACAAGTTATGGCCTCCGGAAGTTTGGACTCCTGAAATAGGAAAAATAAATTGCATCAGACACATAAATGAGATGTAAAAGGAAGGAACACATGATGATGTGTTTTTTAACACATCATAGGGCATCTATAATGGAGATAAGGTTGACTCTACTTTATTGGGTGGTTTTAGCCCATGGTTTTGTAATATCGTTTGACGATTTCTTGTATTGTATCTCCTATATATGAGATGCGTGAGAGAGAGGTTGTGTGTAAGAGTCTTATGGCTATTGATTTACCTCTGAGTCTCTGATTAGTGGCACTCCCATGAAGATCTTTCTTTGCAAGTATATTGTAATCTGGTATTGATTTTTTAATAATATATTGAGTTGCTTTTGGAGTGTGGGGTTTTTCTCCCGAAAGGGTTTTCCTCAGATAAATCACTGCATTGTTGTGTTATGGTATGCATAATATTATGTTTATTCTTGTTAAGTTTATGTAATTGTTGTAATGATCTATTAAACTTTTTCATTACCCTCCTCTCAAGGTTAGTGTAGGAAGTTGTCCCGCTACTTAACTTTCTTACAAGTGGTATCGAAGACTCCTTTGGTTTCAGTTGTGGGTTGTTGGGTTTTTTGAAATAATCTAGATTTAAGTGGAAACTTGTGCAGAAGACACTTTTTGATCTTGTTACAAGAATTTTCAGATGGCAAGTTCGTTAGAGAGAATAGAGGTGGGGAAATTCTCTAGAAGTAATTTTGAGATGTGTAAGTTGAAGATGAAAGATCTTCTAATAGATCAAGATCTATGGGATGTTGTTGATATGAATGTCTCAAAACCCGTAGATCCTATTGCGATTGCTCAATATGATGTTATGGACCATACAGCCAAAGGTCTAATTAGATTTTTCCTGACAGACTCTATTCTAATCAATGTCCATGAAAATAAAACTACAAAGAAGTTATGGGCTAAGCTTGGGGAGATGTATCAAGCAAAATCTGTATTGAATTAGATTTTATTGAGGAATAAATTATATTCCTTCAAAATGGAAGATGGTGGACGAATTGAAAACCACCTAGAAGTATTTAATATGTTGGTGGCTCGATTAGTATTTGTTGGTGTTAATATGGATGAAGAAGAGAAATGGAAAATATTGCTTTGTTCTTTGCCTGATTCATGGGATTCTCTTGTTATAGCTATCGGTAGTACTTCTATTGTTTTAAAGTCTGAAGATGTGGTGGGTGCCCTACTTGGTGAAGAGATGCAAAGGAAGGTATCCATTAGTTCAAACGAAGCTTTAACTATTTGTGGAAGACCTAAGGAAAAAAGAAAGAAGAATGAGAAGCATAATAAGTCCAAAACCAGAGGAAGATCAAAATCTCATGGAAAGTCCAAAGTCATTTGTTAGAATTGCAGCAAACTGAGACTCATCCATAATGATTGCAAAGAAGAAAAGAAGAAGAAAAAGAAGAAGTATGATTCTGATTGTGAGTCCAAGAAGGAAGATGGTGATGCATTCATTCCAACTTTGGCTACCCATGCAGGTAATGGCGCATGGTTAATTGAGTCAGGTGCATCTTTTCATATGACTTCAAATAAAGATTAGTTTTCTGAATATGAAGAATTTAATGGAGTAAGGTGTACTTGGGTGATGATTCACATTTAAACATTGTTGGTCAAGGTAAAGTTAGGATCAAATTTATTGATGGTAGAATAAAAATGATTAGTGGTGTGTTGCATATCCCTAGATTAAAACAAAATTTATTATCTGTCAACAAATTGATAGATGTGGGTGTGTAGGTAGTCTTTTTTGATGTAGGATGTAAGATGATTAAGGGTGTTATGTTGATTTCTAGAGGTGTCAGGTTCAATACTTTGTATAAGATAGAGGCATACACTGTTGAGTGTAATAGCACTTCTGTAAAATGTAAATTTGTGGATACTTTGTTAGAAGATTTGAGGGTTTCACTTTTAGTAGATGGAAATGACTTTTGGGTACCTAAGGGTGCTCTTTGTTCTGAAGAAAAGTTACCTGTAGAGAAGACTATGTTATGTCACCAAAGGCTTCGACAATTGGAGAAAAGGGTCTAAGGAACTTGAAAAATAAAAAACTTGTTGAAGGTTTGAATGATTGTAACCTTGACTTTGATATCTGTGAACATTGCAAATATGGAAAACAAAACTGAGTTCAGTTTTACTTGAGTTCTCATAAATCTTGTGGTATTTTGGATCTTATTCATTCTAATGTGTTTGGTCCTATAGATGTTCCTTCCATTGGAAAATACACATATTATATCTCATTTATTGATAATTTTAGTAGAAGGACATGGGATTAATTTCTAAAGATTAAATATGAAGTTTTCAGTCATTTTAAAGAATTTAAAGCAATGGTTGAGTTGTAGACTGGAAAGAAAATTAAATGTTTGAGGTCTGATAATGGTGGTGAACTTTTCTCTAATGATTTTGATAGATTTTGTAAAGACTGTGTCATTAATAGATAGAATACAACTCTATATTCTCCATAGTAGAATGGAGCTGTAGAAAGAATGAACAAGACAATGATGGAGAAGGCTAGGAGTATGCTGAGTGGTGCTGGTCTAGAACAAAATTTTTAGGATGAAGTTGTTTCTATTGCTTGCTACTTGATTAATAGGTCTCCTACATCAGCACTTGTTGATAAAACGCCTATGGAAGCATGGTCAAGTCACAAGCCTTCATTGAGACATCTTAGAGTTTTTGGTTGTGAGGCATATGCACATGTGCCAAAGGAGAAGCAAACAAAGTTGAAGAACAAGGCTATGAAATGTATCTTCATCGGTTACAGTTATGGTGTGAAAGGATACAAGCTATGGGACCCTGTTGCATAAAAGGTAATTCATAGTAGAAGTGATATTTTTAGAGAAATTAAGTCTCCTATGATATTGTAGCAAGAATAGACTAAACATGAAGATGCGATTCAATTACCTTCTATGCCTAAAAGAGTTGAATCGCGACCACTTGATAGGCAATAAGTTGAGGAGAGCTCATCTAGCTCTGAATATTCAGAAGAGGAGGAAAAGTCTCCAACTCAGCTTGTTCGAAGGTCTACAAGACATAGACAACCACCTGAAAGGTATTCACTATTGGTATATTGGCATAACTGATGGAGATGATGATGTACTGGTAAAGGATTGTTGGTGATGATATATTGAAGGACTGTTGGTGATGATATCATTATGATATGATGCCTTATGATCAATTATTTGTGTTGTCATTGATGGCAATCATGTTTATTTATGTTTGGTATATCATCTAAGTTATCCAAGTTATCTAGCCTAACTGGTAATGGAATGTTTGCTAAGTTGATAGTGAATCGGTAAGAAGGAACAGTGAAGTAGATGGTTGTGGTAGAGATCTGTATTGAGTTGAGTGTTGCAGTTTCCAATGTATGCTTATGACATTGTAATGAGTCTATGACTTGAACCGCATCATGTTTGGAGAACCAGAAGTCATGTTCGTTATTGACTGTTGTTTATTCAGTGCAGGGTTTGAGAATCAGTGTCAAGATCTTTGACTAGTGATGTTTTATGGTTTGGCGATGAATCTTATTATGTTGATAAGTTAGTGGTGACGTGTCAGAAACTGTGTGTGATGATAAGATTGTGTTTAAGTGCTTACAAGGATAAAATTTCTTGGGAAACAACGAAGTGCTAAGCAGAATGTGATAAGGGTTTGACAACTTATCAGATCGATGTGTGGTGATGTGTTATGATCATTCAACGAATGTAATTGTCTTGAAATTTGTTTTAATGATTTGTAATGGTTTTTAATGATCAGATGTGATATAAGATGTAAATTCAATGTATTTTGAATTTGGTTAGGGTTTTGTAACCGACCTAGTTGTAAAATGTATTTAGGTCGAGTTTGAGAAGGTTTAGTGTGTCGGTGATCAGAGAACAAGAGTGTGACGAACCAGATTGAGATGTCTGCATGTGTGAAGTAGATTGGAGATTAAATGGATCTGTACTAGCAAGCAGAGAGTGCATTGATCAGATCATTTATCTGTTGTTTTCTAACAGTTGCAGTAGTATTAAAATCCCTTAACCGAGTAGGTCGTAACTATAGTACCCCTCTTTGATCAACCTCTTTTTGTATATTTTGATTTACTTCAGTGACTGTTCAGTGGAACATTTTTGTTAAATGGCTTATTTATTTTGTAAGGTGCATTGATATATTTTGGAAGGAAATAAATAATTGCCTAGCCATTTAAATGTCAAATGATTATGTTGAAATAAAGTATTTTGGAGATAGAAATTAATAAAAAATTTCCTTTTTTCTTTTTCATTTGACTTTTTTTATTTTAATTGTTGGAAAAGAATTATTTTTGAAAAAGGAGAAAATCTAATTGTTTTTACTTTTTAAATATTTAAATCTGATTGGTTGGGAAACTTTTAACCTAGATAGTTAAGGTTAAAAGATAATTTTTATGCTATTCCTAAAACTCACAGGAAGAAGGAAGAGGGGAATTTCGGAGAGAAATTCTAGAAAACTTCCTGGAGGAACTGGAAATTCGACCTGGTTTGCAAGACTGAAAATTCTTCATCTTTTTTGTTGCTAGTTGGCTTCAAGGTTGGATAATATCTTCTTGTTTTCATTTTAAATTTGAAATTTTTAGTTTGCTTCCTATGTGTGGAAATTATGCAAACCTTCCTGTAGATGCTTGCGGAATGATTGGAATGGAAGAAAGAGTGTTTATTATTGTTGGTTTTGTGAAATCTATATGATATGGTTGCCTTTAAGAAAGAAATGGTTTATTTCTCTATCTGCTGTGTGTCTGTTCTTGAAAATCAATTTCTGGTTATACCTCTTCTATTTGGAAAGAATGAACTAGATTTAGCTTGCTGTGTGCTTTCTAGTATCTTGTTGTCCAAGATTTGGGGTTTCTATGGGATTTTATTTCACCATTTGCCTTATTTTGAAAATTTCCATTTAAAAATTGGATTTGGCACTGTGTATGTGTGTGCCCGTGAAATATTCTGGAAATGAATCCTTTTCTTGTTTAAACGATTGGGTGGAGTGTTGATTTTAATGCCTTGGAGGCATGTATTTTATTTGTTTTTGTTTGTTGACCTTACCTCACCCCGTGGTGGGATAGTCCACCACGCGGGTCAGTAGTCTCTGCTACCTGCAGGTAGCAGTACTACCAGTTGGCAGTACTGCTATAGCAGTATTACTGGTCGGTAGCTACTACTATCGACGGTAGCAGCGCTACTAGTCGGTAGTCACTGCTACCGATTGGTAGCAGCGCAACCGATCTGTAGTCATTGCTACCGAATGGTAGTGCCTGCTACCGGTCGGCAGCAGCGCTACCAGTCAGTAGTGCCTGCTACCGGTCGATAGCAGTACTACCGATAGGTAGTGCATGTGGCCCTCGACAACGACACTGCTGCGGGTTGGTTTTGACCCCCGTGTAACTATGTCCCTTTACCGGTTCAAACCGGTTAGTGCAATAAAGTAAATTTCTAATAAATAAAATGTATTTTTTTAAAATGGATTTTGTGTTGAATGAAAAAGGTGATTTTCATGTGATTTTTATTATGTGGTTAATAAATTTATCAATGGAAATCAAGGCATGAATTAAGAATTCAAATTGGTTAATTTGGATATATTCTGGAAATGGATTAAATGCATGTTTGGAATTCATGTTTAATCCGGTTGAATGTTTAATGTGGATTTCAGTCCTAATGGAATATTGATTTGGAAATTGATTAGATGTGACTGCTAGAAAAGAGTGTTTTATTTAATTTTCAATCAATGATGTTGCAAGTGTTTATGATGCTGATTTCCTCAAAGATTGTCTGAGTGCGGACTTAGTAAATTAGCTATCCTTGCAAGTGTATAATGTGTTAATTCTAGTCTGTGGTTTAGTCGTCCTGTGGTGGCGTATTTGGTACCTTTGACCAAGTGATATATGTTGGCTTCGTTGTCGTAATAATGTAGTGTCTTTGCCTTATGGTTAGCCAAGAGTCAGAATGTCCTTGTTTGACCACTTGTTTCTGAAAGTGGTGTAATGGTTGTCTGCTTCGCCATAGGGTCCTCGGGGAGTGACCTTGTTTGTTTTGTGTCCTTTGAGAGAGTGGCTTTCAAACATGTTACTCCTGCAAAAGTCAGATAATAAGTGATAATCTAATTAATTGATTAGGTGGGTAGTACCCAAACATTAATGAAGATAATTGTACCTCGTGCATAGGTGAGTGCTCGTACAGGGCTCCTAATGTTGCGAGAAGGCCTAGAATGGCAAACCGACCACCTTGTCTTCATGAAAGGCTAGAAGGGTCTGCATGAGACTTAGTTGGAGCTAGAGGTTCGGGAGAGGTTACCAGGATAGAGAGATGGGACCTATGAGAGCCTACCGAGGTAACCATCAGGCTATGCGATGACACTCTCTCTTTAGGTTCACTTGTGTGTGTGATGTTGGTTCACTTGTGTTTTGTGATATCGAGTCATTTGTGTAATTGTGATGTTGAGTCACTTGGATTATTGTGGAGTCTCTTTGTGCTGTCATGGAGTCATATTGTTTTGTTGACCATGTCATGCCTTTGCTTTCTTGAGGGTCCTTAGCTATCTCCTAGCACGGTGGGGTGATTCCATTTTGGGAATTACATGGTCGGGTGGTAGTGCCACTTCCCATCGGATGTTCTTGTTCATACCTTCATGCGAGGATTGGCTTCATAGGTGTTTTCTGTGGATCGTGGCTCATGATTCATCTCATGTTTGGAGATTATTATTATTTGGAGACCTATGTGGTCATTGTAATATTGATCTTATGTAACCTTGTATTTAGTTATGATGTATCTTTATATGTATATTGAGAAGCTATGTATTGGAAGAGCAATGTAATCCTATGTTGGGATGTTTTTATCAGTTTCCTTTATGATATGTGTACATTCTTATTGAAGTGGAATTATAATGTATCCTTTCAATCTTTCAATGGTGTAATCTGTTATTTGCTTATGGATTCTTGTGATCATTGAGTTAATGATGGATATGTGGTTTAATGGTAATTATGGAATTTATCTTATGAAGTTATTCTTCATTGTTAACCCTTAAGGAATTCTGGTGTAAGTCTTCCGCTTGTGTAATCGTACATGTTGTGTAAATGCACTTATTATGTTTATACTTTTAATTTTTTTTTTGTTTCACCCTTGTTTGTGGGTTTTCCTTCGGGGTTCTTGGCGGGGTATTACACTAACAAGCTTGATCTTGTTAATCCCTTCACCGGGTGGCTCATTAATTTGGGTTTAAATCCTTTAGCAAGGTTACTCCTAACAGGGTAGAGCTCATGATAGAGCTAAGGTTAAAATCCCTTCACTGGGTGACTCCTAATAGGGTCTTCTCTTAACCGAGAATTATTGTAAAGCTCCTAACCGAGCTAGGCCTTTAATAGGGCACATTCCAAAAGAGTGCAAATATTTTGTGGATACCAATTCCCACCGTGGTTTTTCCCATTTGGGTTTCCATATGAAAAATATTTGTGTTTATGTTGTGGATGGATTGTTGAGTTATTCATTTGATGTATTTACTATATTTGCTTAATGATGAACACTTAAGTAGCTACCGGTATTAATTTGGTAAATCTGATTTGAAGACTGTTTGATCAGCTACCGGTACTGGTTATGAACTATTTTTGGTGAAGTGTTTTCAAATTGGTGAAAGTTTTCAGTTTATTGTTATTACTGATTCACCCCCCCCCCCCCCCCCCCCTCAGTAATAACCAGATCCTTACATTAACAATTGGTATCAGAGCATTATGTCCTCTTTGTGCAAAATCTTAACCGCTTGAGGTAAAGATCCTTGAGGATAACATGGGGGATAGTTCAATGAGTAAATGAGAGCTTTCAAACAAGCTTGTAGAATTTGAAGAATCCTATGATGAACTAAAGGTCAAGTATAAAGCTTCACTGGCTAAGAGAAGAAAGCTGGCTGAGCAGTTGATGGAATTCACTGAAAAGCAGTTCATTTGATGAAGAAAACATTGTTGCCTTAGTTAATGAGGTGGATAAGCTGAATGATGATTAAGGCAAATCTAAGGAGAGAACGAGAAGCCTTTACCATCGGGATGAATCAAGAGTTGGAAGCCAGGAGAACAATTGAAGACACAATAAAAGATAAGGAGCATGAGATCATAAAGATGAACTGGGAGATTAGTACCTTGCATGCACAACTTCATGATGAAAAAGAAGAAAGAGAGGAAATACAAGCTGATTTAGACATGGCTATGTCTCTTAGAGAAATTCTTACAAAAAGGAATGAAGAGGAGTTGGCTGATGCAAATGAGATACTAGTTGAATTCAACAAGAGCACTGCTATGCTTGATGAGAAGATTCAATCACAGAGGAAGACTGGAGATACATATGGCTTAAGATTCACAACCTTTGAACAAGGAGAGCCATCTAGTACCAAGGTCACCATGCATGGAGGTAAATCTGCACCAAAGACCAAAAAGAATAACACTGGTAAGAGAACCTACAAACCAGTATGTTTTAACTATCATAAGGTAGGTCATACTACTAATGTTTGTAGAAGTAGATCCATTACTTTTAATGGTTATAGACCTAATACATATGATGAATATAAGCCTATAACTTTTAATGGTTATTTCTACAATTGTAACAAGTATGGGCATATAGTTGTTGAGTGCAGGTCAGAAGTGAACAATCAAAGATCTTACAATGACTAGAGAAACCCTACTTGGCATAGATCTTACAATGATCAGAGAAACCCTACTTGGCAGAGATATTACAATGACCAGAGAAACCCTACTTGGCAAAGATCTTACAATGACCAAAGGAATTCTACTTGGCAGAGATCTTATGTGAACCAATCTAGTCCGTATGAAATGGATAATAGATGGAATGTGACATGTACAATCTATCACAGCTTTGGTCATGTTGCTATGAATTGTCAAAGAAGAACTGGTAGAGGCAATGTTGGACCCTGGGGCACATTTGGAATGGCATGTTTCTATTGTCACAAACCGGGACACCTTGCAAAGTTTTGCAGAGCTAAAATGAACAAACTGGTTAATCAGTCCATTGATCAGAAAGGAAAGAAGAAAGTTGATGTGGAGAAAACTAGAAATGAAATGAATAAGATTTGAAAGAAGAAAAGTGAGGAGATACAATTGGAGGAATCCGATTCTTCACCTAGTGTGGAGAACCCCTCACTGATAAACTAAGCAATGATGAATCTAAGGGGGAACATATTGTTAGATCCATTTTCGGACCCCCTGAATGGTGTGCAATAAGTCAAATTTGCATATCTTGATGCAACATGATGTTATGAAGTAATTTTTGAGCCAGTTACATCTTAAACCGGTAAATTGAATGTGATATGTGTGTCGGTATCAAGTTTCAAAGTTCAATAATGATTAGGGTATGTTCAATAGGTATGATTAAAGGTAAATAAAAGGTGTTTTGTAGTCTCATGTTTCACTTAGTATTTTTGAGAGCACATCTGGAGAGAAACAAGAACATAGAAGAAGTTTTGATTGCTACTTTGGTGAGATTGATAGTTGATTGTGAAGATTGTGGAAGAGCATTCAGACTGGAAACCCTAGTTGCAAAGAAGTTTGACGATACCAATAAAGTCTGATCCAATTGGGAAATAATAGATATGTTGGCATATGGAAACTCCAATGAGACATTGTGTGTGATTGAAGGTTTTGTCATTGATGGCAACCTTGCAATCCTATGGCACCGGCAAGACATTATACCGGCAAAGCATTACACAGGCAACCTTGCAATCCTATGGCACCGGCAAGACATTATACTGGTAAAGCATTACACAGGGAACCTTGCAATCCTATGGCACTGGCAAGACATTCTATTGGTAAAGCGTTATTCAAGCAAGACATTATACTAGCATCAACAAGATCACTCTACACCGGCACCGGCACCGACATAGAAGAAAAGATGTATACCGGCACAGAGGCCGACAGGATTTTTGATATGTAATATTTTGTTTATTATTGTAAGCCGACTTGGCAAATTGTAAAATGACTCTTGTATATAAAAAAGATCATTGTAGTCATTTGTAGGATATGGATAGGAAGCATAAAGAAAATTATAAGGCAGACCTAATGTGCGAATTGTAGGTCAAGGGTATATGTAAAGGACAAAGCGAGAACCGGTACTGAATCTAGCATTGAAGATGCTATTGTAAAGCAGTATAGATCATTGGATTTGCATAATCCTCATTGTAAGTCAGTGTGACTTCTTATTGAGCAGTGTGCTCTAGGCAATTGGCCTTCTTGCATGTGCAGGCCCCTATTGTAAGTAATATTCTCTTATTGGCCAGTAAGTGAATATTGTGGGTCACAAATCCCACCGAGGTTTTTCCCACACCGGGTTTCCTCGTTAAACATCTTGTGTTATGGTGTTCTTTTCATGTGGATGTTTTTGATTCTGTTAATTACATTAATTCTTGCATACCGGTACATTGTTACTTTATGTTCTGCATGTTCTGTTTTAAGAAAATCTCATTATCGGTCAGAAACTAATTCACCCCCCCCTCTCAGTATCTGTGGGAACCCTAACAATTGGTATCAGAGCCCAGTCCTCTATTTTTAGAAGCCTAACAACTTGAGGAAGATCTTGACACCGGTAAAGATGGAAAATCTGATGAAGCAACTTGAAGGAGCTCTTACTGACTAAGATGCAGAGAAGTTGAAAAATATCAAATTAGAAGATGATTTAAAAGCAGCTCAGGACATTATTCAGGCACTTCAAGAAAATCTTACTGTTACAAGAAATAAGAGAAGAGAACTTTGTGAAAAATTGTAAAATGAGAATGATGAAAAGGAATCACTAAATGATATGATAAGCAAATTGAAACAAGAGATCATGACAACAAAAAATGAAATGCAGGATATGACTATGAGATTTTGCAAAGAGATTGAGGATAGAAAGAAGAATGAAGAAGAATTGACCAGGAGACTAAGTGATGCAACAAATGAGAACACAAGACTTAGCTATGACAATGACATGTTGAAAATAGATCTGATGCATACTCAGAATGACTCGAATGAACTAATGAGACAAAAAGAAATCTTGGAAAGGGAATTGGAAACTGCAAATCAACACAAAGAAAAATTCAAGAAAAGCTCAAAAGAACCTGGTACCTTATTGAAGAATCAAAAACCCAAAGGTGACACTTCTGGAATTAGATTTGAAGTTGGAGAAAGCTCCGGTACTGCAAATACCCAGGATCACAGCAAACCGGTAAGACCTTCTAATACTTACAAATTCAATGGAAAATGCTTTAACTGCAATAAATATGGTCATAGGGCAAATGAATGTAGATCTAGGAATTATCAGAATATCAACCCTCCCACCGGTCAATGCTCCAAATGCAACAAAATTGGTCATAACTGTGAAAATTGCAGAATGAATGTAAGATGTTATGTTTGTGGAAGATTTGGTCATTTATCAAATCAATGCAAAACACAAATCGGCATAGGTTATGGGAAAGCTATTCAGAAAAATAATGTAACTTGTTATGCATGTAACAAGATTGGTCATATTGCTAAATTTTGTAGAAGTAAAGGTACACCGGTAGACAACAAAAGTACTAGTTTGAAAGGTAAAGAAAAGGTTGAAGAGGTTAAGCAAGAATTCTCAAAGCAATGGATTAGAAAAGGTGATCTAAATATTAGGGATACTCCTCCACCGGTAGAACCAACAAGTGCTCCACCGGCAGGACAATATGATGCTCCACCAATAGGATTTTCTTCATCTAATTGAAGAAAATTATCTTGAGGGTTTGGCAATCTAATGACACATGTGCTATTATTCCCTCGGTTAGAGAAAAGAAGTTGAAAAATCACTCATTATAGGCAAATAAAGTTAAGCTAATACATTACCGACAAGTAATTAATGTGGTAGGTAGCAGAAAAGACTTTATAAAATAAGGTTTTGGCTCCATTTCACTTCACCGAGCATTCAAACTTTCAGAGAGCGTGAAGATTTTCGAGCTAAGGCATTTCGAGCAAAGAGGCAAAGCACTTCAGCAACCAATCCATCCAAAGGCAGAAAAAGGTATTTATCATCATGGCATCCTCCTCTGCACCTAAATTCATAGCAAACCCTACAGTAGTTGAGGTTATAAAACACCCTAGGCCCGTGTTTGAGCTAGTTCCCGAGGTAGCTAAGAAAGATGACAATACAGGTGCTTTTTCCCAAATTCCAAAAGGTGTTGTTTATGCAGAAGACCCTAGAATGTATATTCATTGCAACATAGAGGAATTAGGTGATGAAGAAATTAAAAACATGTATAAGACTGTTATATGTGATAGTTCTGAAAATGTAAAACCTGAATATAAAGTTGTTGAAACCCTAGGATTCACTGAAATCCTCTGCATTCTTGAATTTCCCAAGGAAGTGATTAGGATAGTTTTAAGCAGGGTACATGGTTCATTCTTTTGGCTTGATTCAATGCACAAAATTACAAAGGAACCTGTGAAAGCATTAACAGGGTTACCTTCCACCAGTAATAGACCTAACAAGACTAAGAAGGTCTCCAATGACCTAGTAATGAAGTTAATTGGTGCAACATCAGATAGAAGGTCTCTAAGGGTTAATGATGTGACTGATACAAATGTTAGATTTGTTAGCATGATTTTAGGGTACAAAGCAACTCATGCAAACAGACTTAACTCAGTCTCCAATTTATGCATTAAGAGTGCTCATGATATGGTAAAAGAAAATGTGAAAATTGATGTATGCGAATGGTTAAAAGATGAGTTGATTGATAACTTAGCCAAAATCAAGAAGGATAAGAAAGGAACTTTTAGATTTGGAAATCTGTTAGTATGTCTAATGCTACACATAACCAAATAGGTTCCTGGTATAGGCAACAAAGATTTTGGATTTGACATACTGGTAGGAAAACAATTATCAGACTTATTCAACAACATGGGTGAAAACAAGGAAAAGAATATCAATGAGTATTTTCAAGCATTAAAGGTCAGAATGAACAAAAGAATCAGACTATCATAGGAAATTGTCAACAAATACAAGGATGATATATGTTTTGTAATAAAAAAGGATGAGATCTGGATGGAAACAGTCATCCCAAGGACAATTTGGGTAACAGAGATGGGTTATGAGACTGATGATCATATCATTGAAACTTATGCTAAAGCACTTCTGGAAGCACCCAGGGAACCAAAGGAAGAAGTATTTGGTAGTGCTGAGACCATAGAAAGTCAAATTCAATCTAAGAAGAGAGTGAAAAAGGTTGAGGCATTTGTGAGAAAAGGATCCAGACAAGCAAAAGCCATAAAGGAAGATGTATTAAAGAAAACTGGCATAACTGAAGATGAGTTGGCAGCCCAACAACCTAAAGCTCATCTATCACCGGTAGGTACTTCCTCAGAAGGAGATATGCCAGCAACTTTCAAAAGAGTTGTTAGGAAAAGAGACCCCTCACCGGCAACCACTCCTTCACCTAGAAGGACAAGGTAGAAGCAACAAGCCGTGAGATCTCTAGTCAGAAAAGTCACACCTAAAAAGAAGCTGACACCCAAAAAGAAGAAAAAGACAAACACAAACTTGGCCCCTCTTGACATATTACTGAATGAGATCATAGAGGAAGGTAAACTAAAGAACATAAGGAAAATTTATGACACCCTATCGGATGATGAGAAAGGGCAAGTTGAGGAGAGTGTAATATTACACATGGACATGTATAAAAAGTTTTTGATGCAAGTCTTAAATGAAATTCCCGATGAACTATACAAAAGACTTGAGGCCAGAAGGCAAGGAATAATTGAATTGGATAAGAAAATTAAAATAGAAAAACTACTTGCAGTATACCCGGTTAACTCACCTAAAGAAATTGATGATCTGATAGCTCAGGCCAACCAGATAGTTTTTTCCACTGCACACCGGCAAATTTCACTAATGGCAGGTAGAGTTACAGAGGTTTCAGAGGAAATAGAAAATGGTTGGGATATATTCTTGGTTGAAAAAGAAAAACAAGAAGAATATAGGAATCCCAAGCCCATTCTGGTATATCAGAAGGACAAAGGGAAAGGTAAAGTTGGTGGACCACCAAGTATCAAGATTAGAGACAACTTACCCCCACCTCCTTTAAATACTCCACCGGTAAAAACAACAACCACTGAAGATCAACCAACAGCTGAGAGTATGGATACAGAGGATAATAATCCTAATCCTGAAGTCCTATATACTGTGAATGTTGATACTCAGAAGATCAACATAGTGGTAGATAAGGATACAACAGATAAATTAGGTATAGCCAAAGAGCCTCCGATAACAGGAAACACAGAGCAACCGGCAATAGATACAAAGAAAAAGATGGAATCTGGAACACAAATAGAGGAATCAACAGAGCTAAAGGCTCCAGAACAGATGCCACCGGTAAGAATTGAAGCAGGAAAACCAGTGCTTAAAGAAATGCAGACACAAACAGACCTACTAGAGGTCAATACAAGCTTGGTCACTTCCACCGGTACTCAGTTTGTTGGGTCACCATCAAAGTCAACAAATGTGACTGAGGTATTACTTGAATCTATCAAGAAAATAACTGATTATAGGTCACAAGCTTATAAAGCAATAGATGATTCAATTCCATTTTTGAAATCAATAACTCCTAATTGTAATATAGACAATAAAGATTCTTTAGGCCAGTTGGATACACTTTGTAAATATATTTCTGGAAATTTTGAGCAAACAAAGGTAGAATTTGTAAAGGAAATTGTAGAAAAAGAGAAATAGAAATTCTTTGAGGAAGGAATAAAGAAGTGTAACAGGGAGTTTGACACACTTCTACCGGAACTATGTAATTTGTTAAAAGAGTACAAAAAGCTGTATAAAGATACATGTAAAATAAACTTTTTGACTGTAGATGTAGACAAGAAAATAAGCAAGGCACAGGATGAGATAAACAAACTTGTAGACAATTTTGTCAACTCACCTGATTCATTATCAGTTTTTAAAGAAAAGATAGAAAATTTTGAGGAAGAATTGCTCAAATTGGAAAGAGAGAAAGAGAAAATAATAAACAAGGCAAAACTTTTGAGATCTAAACTAAGTCCAATATTGGACTATTTAGCATCTCTGCGGAAGGAAATTTCAGAGGCACTAACACAGGGAAGAAAAACACCGGCAGAGCACTTGCAGTATCTCACCGGTACATTAAACAGAACTGAGACAACAATAAAAGACAGTAAGAAGTTTATGGATGGCATAAACTTAATTTTGGGAGATCTTCTTCAGATAATAACTACCCAGCTACAAGGTTGAGGTTATGGATTGGTACAACTACAAACTCTACTAACCTTTGTCATTGATGCCAAAGGGGGAGTAGTAGGATGAGAAAATTCAAAAACACAGGGATCATATGCTCAGGGGGAGTTCTCACATTTTTGGTCTACACATTTTTGGATATCTTTTTGAAATTTCTCATGAGTGTTGCCATCAATGCCAAAGGGGGAGATTGTTGGCATATGGACACTCCAATGAGACATTGTGTGTGATTGAAGGTTTTGTCATTGAT